>NC_136059.1:737494432-740009976 GCF_964261635.1 Lissotriton helveticus | reverse complement strand
CCTGCAGACAAGGGTGGGGCAATAGTCCTACAAGATGTTCAAACACTATAAAGAAGAGATCTATTCACAACTTCGAGATGGGGTGAGCTATACTGTAAGTAACACCAACCCCACGAGGGAGATCAGAAGACAGATTCAAGAGATCACAGGAAAAGGCAGAGATTCGGGCTTCTTGAGTCCAAAGGAATATGAGTACTTGAATGTAGCACAGCCAAGAACTCCAACAATCTACACGCTACCCAAGATCCATAAGAACATGACAAAACCGCCGGGACGCCCCATTGTATCGGGCTGTGGCTCCTTGTTGGAACCCCTATGTAAATACATAGACACCTTTCTGAAACCGTTAGCAGCTGGGACCCCCACCTATGTCCGGGATACTATGCAAATCATCAACCAAGTAGATGATATTGCATTTGACCAAGACAAACAACTGCTGGTAACGCTTGATATAGTGTCACTATATACGAGCATCCCCCAAGACCCGGCACTAGAAATAATGAGAAAGGCATTAGATAGAAGAATCCAACCAACTCAGGTACCAACGGACTTCATCATTGAGCTCTTGGAGGTGGCAATGAAGAAAAACTTTTTCATCTTCCAGGATGAATTCTTTTTCCAGAGCAAGGGAGTAGCAATGGGGGCAGCCTTTGCTCCTGACCTAGCCATACTGTATATGGCAGAATATGAACGGGACTACATCCTAACAACAAGAAATCCATATGAAAGCAACATTTGGATGTGGAGACGGTATATCGATGATGTGCTGATGCTATGGACTGGAAATGAAGTGGAACTGGACACATTCTTCACATGGCTGAATACTCAATCTCAAGACATCCAATTCACTATGAGCATGAGCAGGACCTCTATTGACTTTTTAGACATCAGCATCAAAGTCCTAAATGGCCACCTTCACACCACTCTCTTTCGGAAACCCACAGAAAGAAATAGCCTCCTACGGTACTCGAGCCATCATACGAGAAGTCTACGTGACAATCTACCGTTTGGCCAGTTCCTCCGGGTAAGGAGAAATTGCTCGCTTAAAGAAGACTATTTCGTGGAGTCTGACCTCCTGATCAGGAGACTGATGGAAAGAGGATACCCGAGACGACTAGTGACAAGGGCGAGAAAGAGGGCATGGTTCAGCCCGAGGGAAGATCTGCTCAAACCTAGAGAACGCCTCGTCGATCCAGACAGGATTATCTGTGTCACCACATTCTGCACAAAGAGTAATCTGATTAAGAAGGCAGTAAATAAACATTGGAATATGGTATCTGATGTCATCAACCATGAACAACCGCCAATGCACGCATTCAAAAAAGCCAAAAATGTCAGGGATAAAGTGGTGTCCTCCTATCTAGAAACTCCAGCTCCCCCCACCCTACAAAGCATCTGGAATTTTCCCCAAGTGGTGGGTCATTTCAAATGTACGAAGTGCAAAGCATGTCCACAGACATTGGAAACCAAGGTTTGGAACTATCGTAACCACACGGTGACTCTGAAATCGATGACAAACTGTAATACAAGTGACGTGATCTATGCCATTATATGTCCTTGCGACCTAGTATATATTGGACAGACAAAACAACATGTCAAGAAACTTATTCTCCAGCATTGTAGCCGGATAAGGTGCCAAACACCAGGCTCCCCCTTGGTGGAACACTTCATGTCCAAAGCTCACACTCCTGAATCTTTTAAATGGTTGGTGGTTGAGAAAATTGTGGTCGGACCAAGAGGGGGGGATCTGAACTCACTACTAAACATGAGGGAGTGCAAATGGATGTACACATTGGACACTGTGGACAATGGCCTGAATGAACTTGATGCGACCTACACGCAATTAGCTGGACTTGTACCCGACCACTAATGCTTGAGATTAAAGTGTGCATGAGATCAAAAACTAAATTTTTACAGAATTGTTCAAATTTACATAAAGGTCTATCATTGAGCTATGCAGGGTCAAGGCGAAACAGATAAAGTGTTAACACATGAATAATCATACTCAAAGAACAATGTGTGAGAACCTCACTTTATGCTACTTTCTGTAAAGTTTTCCCTAACAAAGAGGTACGCTAGGATATGCATATGAATACCAGCACTGACAAAACTGTACTAATATATGTAACAATGTCTGGCATTAAGACAAGTTAACAAATGTTTCACAATATCGTTATGTGTCTCCAAGAGGAGTTTGCTTTTTGTCTTTACCTCCGTTGCATTTTGCAAATGCCATTTACGACAGTATCAATGCTGTCTCCCTCTAAGCCATTGCGGTGCTACAATGTTCAAAGTGTGTTAAAAATGTGTAGACTAATGTGCAAATGGTCTCTAAGAAATACACCTCTGAAATCGGCTTATCTCGCGCATTATCGAGGCGATCTGCAAGTAATGCGCTTTTTGCCACTGGCTCCCCCGTAACAAATAGTGTCTCTGGCAGCGCGCCTGCGCCCCACGGAGACTATCTTGGAACCAGCAGTCAGCGGCGGCACCACGAGGTGCCGGTACACGCCCCGCAGACACGCCCCCTACCTAGCCGGGTCTATGTCTCTGACAACCAGTGGATGCCGGCGGTTACTCTGGAGACGCAAGCCAGCAGTAACACAGGTACGTCTGTACGAGAGGCTCCGCTCTGCATGTTAGAACAGCGTTTTGAAACGCCATTGATGCCACGCACACGGACTATTCCTGTCTTTTGTTAGTAGCGCCCATTGTAATATATTAATGCGCTACATGCAAAAATCCCGCTTTCGGTAATGGGACGCTAAAAATCTAAAATCACCTCTCCCTCCATTAAAAAGACCGATATGGACTCATTAATACCACTGAATAGGACTGTTGATGTATACTACACCTATCCTATAGAGATTCCGGTATACATCATGTAAAGGCCGATCAGGCACCATAGATGCCACGCACACGGGCTGTTCTTGTTACATTACAGCGCGCGCGGTAAGGAATATACCTCTAAACCCCTTTTTTTAATTTAAAGGGACTCTACTCAGCCATCTCCGTTTATTTAGTAGTAGAACTCCGGGCTGGGAATAATCATTGATCTTACTGTTGATGAATACGACGCTGAGCTCGGAGAGTGTCTAGAATACAGAATCTCTCTGTTTTTTCAGATGGTGTAAGAAACCTTCACCTTTGATTAAATCTTCTAGTGGATGTAGGACGTGTGCCACACCCACGCATTGACGTAATCAGAAGGTTTTTCAAGTAAGTCTTGTGCTTCTTAATGCTACCTCCTTAATGAGTCGCACTTGTTGCTTTATTCCAATACCTGAATATAGAGACATGGTTACTTTTTGTACCCACAGATTCCAATACCCCGTCATCTGGGACTCCACTCATTGACTTATGGCTCCTATTGATTGAAGAACCTAGTAAGTTGGTCGATTCCCACTTTGGGCTATTCCATCCCTACCTGCCTCACGCAAGCCTTCCTAATGCTAATTTACTTTCCCACAGAATACTCCAACAGGCGCAAGTCTTAACTGAGAAGGGACATCACCAAAACGCCTGTGTATATATGTAGGTACACCGTGCTTGTGGGACATTGAGTGTTGCCCTTTTTACCTAATTTTTAATTCATCTTACTGAGTGATATACATCTCTGTTTCCCTAGGTGCTCAATGTCACTGTTTTAATTGTCCTGATGAAGACCCTAAACTGAGGAATCACCCGCCCTTACCATAGGGGTTGAAACGTCGACAACACCACCCACACATACACGCCGCAGCAAAATTTGCCATATATGGCCCCCGTGTATAGTGTATTTAGGGAACCATTTTGATCTATTATGGACTAGAAATGTTCTCTGATTGAGATAGAATTGTTTACAGGACACAATTCCTTTTCTTTGTCCCTCAATCTTTTCCAACCACACCCTACCCTACTGAAAACCCCCCTTTTTCCTCTGACAATCACCGAGCACTGTTTATGATTGAAAACTTTAAAATTGCATTGTATTGTATGAAATGAAATATAATACTTGTGAAACTACGGGAAATCATTGCCCACAGCTGAATTAAATTCAGTCTCAATGTTACTTGATTCGTGTGTGTACCTTTATAATCTAATTAATGAAATTTATACTTGAATATGCTTTGTAATCGACCACCTTTTTTGTAACTCTATATTGACCCAGGTCGATGAGGAAAGGGTTTACCCCGTTATTACCTACCGCTTGTCCTCACTGTGCATTCATTGTAAACGACATCTTGCACAGTGCAAGCAGTTGTTTTCTGCCGCTCAAGCAGATTTGGACTCGAGCAGCAGTTTTTTCAACGCGGACTGGTAGTTTCTCATTGCAAGCGGTCGTGCGCATACGCGACCACTCGCAATGAGAAACCTGACCTCCCTGCTTTGAGCATCTCGCAGAGAGGTTTATTTTCCATGCTCGCGATCGGAGACTTGATGTTTCTGACCACGAACGAGAAAAAAGTCTCGCCGGGATGTCATTTTGCTCGTAGCAGTCGCAAACTTGACGTTGAGGACCGCGAGCAAGCAAAAAATGCCCGCCACGCATTTTTGCACTGTGCTACGTGCAATTTGCATAGTGCGTAGTAGCGCAAACTACGCAAGTGGCGTAGCATAGTCCTCCGTCCAGGTTTATCTAAAAGGGCTTCTCTATATAAATGAAGAATGTATATAAATTTAAGCATTTAGTGCTTGTCTTTTGAACACAAATGAGCTTTCGCACAAACTTAAAACATTAGCATGTCCTGCCCTCAGACACAGAACAAAGCTGATTAGTGCATGGCCTTTAAAAATACTTTAAACTGCAAGGCACGGGTCATGCGGGGAGAGGCACTGTAGAATGTGAAGTCTTGCACCCACCATCCAGTCTACAAAACATATAGGTCAGAGGCATTCAGCATAAATTGTGACTCTCAGAAACCCCAATACACTAACGTGGAACAGCCACACTGCTTGTGTTCTCCTCTTTCAGGGTGATCTGCTCCTTCACCCAAGATCTCAATCACTGCTACATCTGCTGCTTAAGTGATCTTCTTTTTGCGCCACTCACTTTTAAAATGCAATGGCCAGTAAATGTGTCTCGGTAAAAAGAGTGTGCTTCACAACGGAGATTGTGTGCTCTTTATTGTTACGGTGTGTATACATAGGTGTGCGCCCTACAGGGAACACTGCCCAAGACCCCAGCTGCCCCAGCTGGGGTGGGAAGCCAGAATTGCTCCCTCCTCCAGAGTAAGTCATGTTTTACTACTTGTTCTCTCCTGGTGGGAGCAATATCTGTTTTTATTGCTGTAGGCAGAGAAGTCACCAGGTGGGAGATATAAAAATGCTCCCACCAGGTGAAAGCAAACTTATGTAGGACTCCCCAAGAAATAGTACTAGAGCTGGCCCCTGGAGATGGAGTCACCAGAGCCTGTAAATGCTCAGGGACAAGGGCCCATAGCCCCCTGCCCCTGTGTAGTTTACTTTGGCCCCAGGGCATGGGGTCCATAGGGCCTTTTTAGGCTCAGGGAGGGGGCTGTGTGGCACCCATTCCCTTTAATGGTGGCATTCAGCCCCATGGAATGGGGTCTCTGGTGACAAAAAAGGATCCTGGAGGGGCCTGTGCACCCGCTCCTTCCATTTTGTGCCTTAGCCCCGCGGATGGGGTACCCTGGGCCTCACCAAGGTTCAGGCGGGAGCCACATATCCACTCCACCAAAATAAACCATCACCTTCCTCACAAAGCACTTAGAACCTTAGTTTGCAGCTCTTTCAAATTAAATCAGTGATGCCACTGACCATGTCATGAGTGATGTAATATGTGAGTTCATAATCAGTGCATTGCGGCGTAACTTATAGTTAGCTCAGGTAACTATAACTGCTGAATTTCACTGCTTATGTATAAGTGAAATGTGAGCCCAACTATATCACCTTTAAATTCTTTGTTTTTTCAGTGAATTTCTAAGGTTTTTAAAATTCTTTTACCTAACTTTAACATCACGGTAACCTTTGATTTTGGCAGTGAATTTCCCTAAGGTTTTCTTTTTTACACTATTTCCTAACTATAACTTCATTTAGTTTTCAGTGAATTTATAAGGTTTTCTAATCTCAATGTGTCTGTGTGGGAGTGGTAGCAGCTATACCATCCACAACAAAACCACAGCAGCTCGTATAACAGAAAACCGTGTACATTTAAAAAAAATATTCACCAAAGGGGAGGAGTTTTTAGTGGTTACTTAGTAGGTGTTAGCTCCTTGGGTAAATGTGCAGCATGCATTCTGTACAACAGCTGTATAATGGAGTATGTGGAAATGTCAAAAGTGACATTCTGTACATTTCTGCAGGGGTGTACCTTGGTCAGTAAGATTGTAATGTTGTGAGCTTCAAAGGTGTTACCACCTTGGCAAAATGTCCAGTATGTATTCTATCCTACAGCTGTGTAATAGAAGACCATCACCTTACAACATTGACCACTTGTTTCAACTGCATGTACTAATGTGTTCTCTTGAAAGTAGCTTTCTTCATTGAAGAAAGGTTCAGTACTAGAAGAGTGCTTCCATTCACCACTGAATATTTTGGAAAGTTTGTTATGTTAAGCACTCTATTTTCTGGCTTTTTTTCTTCATATAGGACACTGTTTTATACAGAAATCTAATTCTCTTTACTATTGAGATAAATATTTTGTGCTTCAAGGCAAATGTTTTATCTACTACACTTTCTATGTGTTCTTTTTGCTTGTAAGTGGCTGTTCTTTTATTAATCCACTTTATATTTCTTTGCAAATGTTTTATTATCCTACTTCTTAACACACTTCTTCTTATGTCTTTATATTATTTCTGTCATATGAGTTCTTTTCAACTCTGAGTTTTTGGTAAAGCTACATTTTTATTCACACCATTTTCTAAATTTTTCATTTTTCTTAATACTGTTTTAGGACACTCCTTAGTTGGCTTACCAGCACATTTTTTCCTCTGCATATTCTGTGCACCATCTTGTTTTTTGTTCTGAGTAGTTTAGAGGTAGTACTGTTTCTTTTATGCTTTTCTTCTCTGATCCTTTTTTCATCTTAAATTTTTCTCTTACAACTGAACTAGATATCTGAATAGAAAATACAGCATATAAATATTATTCCATACTTCAAATAACAAAATATGTAAATAATAATTAATTATGCTAATAGTTAATTTGTTTATACACATAAAATATGAGTTCTACTTCCAATCAATCTATATGTCTTACCTTCTAAACAGATAACATCCTGTTCTATAGACTACATACAGCCTACCTCAGGGGTCCCTTATATGAAGAAAAATGGGACTTTAAAACTTAGCAATGAGTTTTGAATGTCAAGACCGCCTACCAGAATAATTGCACACACATGCTCTACTGTAGCAGGACTGAAACATGTTTAAAGGTCTACTTGTCTGCATGGATGATTTCTTAGTAGTAGTTCCTCTGTGGAAAGCAACTGCTAAGGAAGTTCAGAAACAGCCTTTGTCACCAGCATCAGCAGCTGATACAGTGGAGGGGTTAACAGCTTTGGAAGGCAGTAAGGTTATTGTTTCACTTAACGAACCTCCCACTGTGTTAACATCAGGGCCATTAGGGCCACCAGGAGCGGCAGTTTACCATAGCACATCTGAGGGGTTGTTACCTACCCCAACAAGGACTACGGGAAGCGGGGCCGAAAAAAGAAAGTTGCCTCATTAGAGGGTAAGTCTGTAGAGTCTGGTGAGTCTGGTGTGGCTGTTGATTCTAGCTCTGAGGTGCCGGCTAGAAAGAAATCCTCTTCCTACCTAAACACAGAGGTAAAGTCCAGAGGCACTAAACACAAGGCAAAGTCTAAGTCTAAGGCCAAATGCCCTAAAACTGCATTGTCTACAGGGTCAAAAATTACTCCATCGCTCCGCTCCTATTTTAAAGTGGTTCCTCAAATATTGCACCTGTCGGAAGATCATACTATGGCATCGGTCTTAGATTCTCCTTTCCCCACCCTTGAGATATCATCTCCCCTACCAGTGGTTGTTACTGAGGCTGAAGAAGGGGCTGAAGAAGGGGTAATAACATCTGTCGCTCGTACTTCTGCTCGCGGAGGAGAGGAAGGTGCTCAGCTTCCGCAAGGGAATGGAGCAGACCAGGAGAAGGAAATGGGGCTACAGCCCCCACCGGGCATAGAAACTCAGAGCTCGCCAGAGCCAGGCCTCTCACAGAATCAGACCCTGCTTGTAGGGCCGGCTTCTGGAACTCCCTTAGCGGTCCTATCAGGGATGGAAGTTGGTGCCACAGGAGGAGAATGGGGTGATGTGGAGACTGTCAGTGGGCAGCAAGAGGATTGTCCCGTCCAAGTTGACTCTGGGGCGGAGGCCTGTATTACTGCAGCGTCCCTACTGGGAATGTTTTCTGCCCTTACAATGGAGATAAGAAAGGGTTTTGCTGAGTCTTCAGCGAACCAAGCTGAAATAAGAAAATACTGCGAATCTCTGGATAATAAAATCGACAGGCTTACCATAAGAACAGGTGTCCTGGAAGAGACAGCATCAGTACTTACGACACATCTGGATCAGGCGAAACTTGATATTCAGAAGCTTTCCAGGGAAGAACAAGTGCTCAGTGAAAGGATGGAGTCGCTGGAAAACAACGCGAGGCGGGGGAATATTCGCATACTCAATGTTCCAGACCGGTCAGAGGGCTCAGACATAAAACAGTATATCGCCGTTTTGTTGAAAGAGACCCTACGCTTAGAGCATCCAATTGAAGAACTGGCTATGGATATCCAAAGAGTTCATAGAGATCCCTTCAGGCGACATCCCCAGAGAGCTAAGCCGCGTAAAATTCTAGTCAACTTCCACACCTATGTGTTGAAAGAGCATATTCTTAATCTGGCACTCAAACAAAAATCATTGGCCGGGAAGGGTTTTACTTTCCTAATTAGATCCGATCTCTCCAGAGTAACCTTGGAGAAACAATGGGAATTTGGGAGGCGCTTGGATGCTTTTAGGCGCTTAGGTGCAACAGCCCAGCTTACGTTTCCGGCTGCCCTGAAAATTATGCATAATAATAAGATGTTCAACATCAGATCGGTGCAGGCAGCTGATGAACTACTAATGGAGCTAGGCAATAAGAGTAAAGAGTAAAGAGAGCAGGCAGTATAGGTAGCTGACTAAGGTATGCTTAACATTTCTCAGCCAATTTGATACTAGTGTCGCTTCCTTGTGCCTTTGTTAAATATTCTTGCTCTTTCTTTATCCTTCCTCCTTTTTTTTTAAACTGCTGTGTTAATTACCTTTAAGGCACAAGGCAATTTGTTCTTCCCTCTATTTCTCTCTACTTTTTCCCCTCGGGGAAGTGGCGGGTACATCTCTGCGGAAGCTTGCGGAGGGACGCTATCTACTGGACTTTGTTCCGGTTAGATATCGCAAGGGTTTTCCAAGGGTTGGGAGCGGGGTGGGTGGGGGAGCACTTGGGAAGGGTTGGTGGTAGGAGGTGGCAAAAATGTAAAAATGTCCTCATTAAGCAAAGACGTGTTAAAGGGGATGGAAACAGGCAGCTTTTTGGTAACGATTTAGGGCAGAAATTGGCACTCTTAGTTTCACCATCTCTTTTTTTTTTTTATCTTTTAATAAGGTATGGGTAGCATAAAATATTTCTCCTGGAATGTTAATGGCCTCTGTACCAAACCTAGAGCGAACAGAATTATGCATTATCTATGCGACCTGGATGCGCAGGTAATTATACTTCAGGAAACCCATCTAATTCATTCGGAAATGCTTGCCCTTATAAAGAAAAACAGGTGGATTGACTTTGCAGTATCTACTAGCCAAACAACAAACACCAGAGGGGTTTCAGTTATTTTAAAAAAAGGGGCTAAAGCTAGGCTAGTATCACAGGTGGTGGACCCAGGTGGCAGATGGGCCATCGCGTCAGTGGTTATAGCTGGATCACAAATTACAGTCCTGGGATATTATGGACCAAACCAGGATGACCCATCTACTCTGGAGTCCATTTTTTCACATCTGCTTTCCTTTCCTGAGCCTACTATAATTGTCGGCGATTTTAACATGGTACTGGATCCCCTGTTGGACAAATCTGCTAATAGTCACTCTCTAGTTCTATCCAAATCTAGGTCCGTGCTACAGAGTGCGATGAAACAATATGGATATGTGGACATCTGGAGAGAGAGGTCCGGGTAACAACAAGGGGTTTCCTTTCAGAACTATGAATACAATCACCAGTCAAGAATAGACTTTATTCTAATAAGTCAGAGGCTGGTAGACTCTGTCAGGTCCATTGACTACCTTCCTATACATCTATCGGACCACTCTGCAGTAGTTTTGGAACTGGTTCAGCTCACTAAGAGGTCTCCCCCTAGATGGTCTTTTGACCGGTGTCTTCTCTCTTCTCCAGACGACATCTCCTATCTCAAGTTTGAGGCAAATAACTTTATGTTATCTAATAACGGCTCAGCAACTACTAGGAATATCTGGGACTCGTTTAAAGCTTTCCTGAGGGAACTTATCACAGGGAAAGTATCCTATCATAGGAAACAACATAGGGAGGAAATCTCTTCCATTGAGGCAAGGATACTCCTAATCCAACAGGACATAGACATCAATCACGGGGCTGTTGACTCGGTCCTAGATCCCCTCCGAAAGGAACTGTCGGTCTTGAAAGCTAGTTTGGGCTCGGTATTAAATCTCAGACTGCAACAGAGATGGGAGGCCAGTAAGTTGGCTCATTTTGAGTATAGTGAGGGTGCAGGGAAACTATTGGCGTGGAAGACCAAAGTAGATCAGGTCCGCAATAACATAGCCGCTATCACGGTGGACAATAACACCTTCTCATCAGATGAGGATATCGGGAGGGCCTTCAGAGAGTTTTTCCAATCTATTTACATGGAGGATAATGAGATCTTACCAGACGCTGTTGAGGGTTGGTTGAGGGATGTGGATCTACCTTCTCTCTCTTATGAGCAATCTCAATTTTTAGACAGCATGATCACTGAGGAAGAGGTAAGGTGAGGAAAATTGAATTTTGCCCTGTTATGTGTCCCTACGTGTTCCCCAACATGTAATATATGTGCATGATCGCTATGCATTTCCCCTCTTTGGCCGATAATCAAGACGCATTTGCAGTTGCGTCCAACGTTAATATGTCAGTTATCCAGTTCTCCGTGAAAGCAACGTGAATTAGGCTTTTAGGCCTATGTTGCCAACGTATTTACATGGTGCACGTTAAATCATCGAGATGCACCCGTTTCTAGGCCCCACAGGGCCCGGACACCAGATTCAAGCCTCAAGTCTCCTGAAATGCTCCGAGAGATACAGCCCTGCCCGCATCCCTGACCCTTCACTTACTTCCTGCCAAGCAACGCGGTGCCCGGCTCGGCCTGGCCTGCCTGCCAAGAATATGTTATGCCTACAGTTATCTGTTCAGCTCCCCGGCTCCACATTCCTAGCTAACGAACAGCATAACCATATCCATCTACAGTCTAGTCTTTCTGTCTCCATGCAAGTAATTTACTGAATTAGTATCCATAGAAGATCCATAGCTCATGCAATACATGAAGAAATATATGCACACACTAGCCTTTAGTGACAAGTAGCCTTTGCCTGATGACTTTTAGAATCAAGCAACATGTACTCTAAACACAAGATATCAGATACGCTATAGGTACAGGTCGTTCTGACATCCCAGACTTCAGTCTCCTCTACTAGTGCTAGGAGTCAGCGCCCCCAGCTCTCCCCAGTTACACGTCATGATTCGTTTTGCGCGCACCAATAGGTTAAAGGTTCCAGCTGCCCATGAAACCCCCTCCATGTGTCCACCCACCTATGATGACTTCTGTGACGTCTACATCACACACCTCCGTGCACGCCCTGTGCACGCCTTCTTTCACGCCCATATGTTCTTATCTTCCTCTTTTTCACTTGTTACGCCTACTGTATTCAATGCAACTGTACTGTTTTACTATATATATTGTATGATGTTAATGAAATGTTGAGATTGTCCCTTCCTGAACCTTAGTAGGTGATGGAACCCGATGTCCATTGGCTCGAGCCACTTAATTAAAGCCCTTATGACTCAGATACCACGGACTCTGCCTCTCATTTATTGAGCTATCCTTCTCATTTAATGCATAGAAAAATAGTACCGGTAATTTATTTATTTACCACATAATGGCGCCCGAATAGGGACTTCCCCTTTCCCCACGCGCCGGCGATGTAACGCAGGCCCCCTGACCCTTCTACAGCCGTGACGGACTCCTTCAGCGCACCTGCAGGTTTTCCTGCTTAAACTCCCTCAGGCCCACGGAGGAGATGGAGACTGCGGTCCGGCATCCAGACGAGGCGGTGAGGAATGCGGCGAGTCCCGACCAGAGCCCAAGCCGAGAGAGCGAGGTCCGAGGAATCCTGAGGCCCACCTGTTTCCGAAGCCCGAAGCGCATGCGTAGTGCGTAGCAGTAACCAGACGTCGTAGCAGTCCGGTCCAGTCCAGTCCAGTCCGAGGCCTTCAGTTTTGCTTCCCGGTGAGTACCGTTGCTGGGGACGCATCTAGACGGGTTCATTAATTTGTGCCCGGTCCAGACGGGTTTGGGTACACAGATCCGGTCCGACGTGTTCACCTAGGTGGATACGGTATGACGTGTCTCTTGATGAGACCGGTATGTTCTGTACTGTTTTAGCAGTGCATCCAGTAATTCTGTTTTTTGTATAGTCTCTCGAGATTTCCAGTATTATGTTTTCGATGTATTATGTTTTCGATGTACTAGGTAGTATCTGTTCGAACTGTTTTTAATGTGTTTTGATGTCGTGGTATGAATGATTTGTTTTGCTATTCATTACTGTGTTTATTGTGTTCAAGTCCAAGTACGTTCAAACATGCCTCTGTTTTCAAAGTTACGTCAGATAGGAACCAGAAAAGGGATACTCGAAGAATCAGTTCCTGTCCCACCTAGGGACAGTCCCGAACATTTCATGTATCATAAACATGGCTTAGATGCCATACTGTACTTAGACTTATGGGTAGACTATGCCAAACATCTGGAAGAGAAATATAGATGGCCTGTTTCAGGACCCTGGGATGCTGAGTGCATCATGAGAGTAGAGGAAGCATTATGGAAAAAGAAAGCCAGACAATCCCAGAAAGATGCCATAGAGTTGTGTCGTAAAGAATCGCATAAAAGAACAGAAAAATAATTCAGGAAGACAGAACTAAGTAGGGAAGCATCAGAAAAAGCCCAAGAAAGGGAACTACTAGAAGAAGGTGAACGAGTTAGAGCAGAACAGTTAGACAGACAAAGAACTGCCCTTATTAAAGGCATGTATCCCCTTCTCGCCGAGGGCCTGCCTAAGGCGACCCCGGAAATACCCTGTAATTTACCGCCACCATTGGTCCCGACTAAGCTACGTCATAAACCGACCGCAGCTGAAATTTTCCTTTCTTCCTATTTAGACGACACTGTCCCAGAATATACAAATCCGCGTCCTCCTCCGCCTGCTCAACCTCAAAACCCTGTTAATAACGCAACTACTGTTCCTCCAGCCACTGGTCCCGGGAATCCTTTTAATCCGCCAGTGACCCAGGACCAACCCACATTACGTATGCCTACTTTACCAGTCGCATTACCAGCGACGGCACATCCAGTATTAGTTGACGATTCTATTTCAGGAGGAGCAGGGGGAGGTATCCCTATCACCCCGCCTCAAGTAAAACGAATGACGCTGAGAGACGCAGCATTACAACGTACGCCAAAAGTGGCTACATACGCAGCCCTCAAACAATACCTTACTGATTGTAGATATGATCCAGTGCCAGGCGAAGATCAGATGATATTATATTCCATACGTCTACGACGAGTTGCAAGTTATTTGACTATCTTACCGGAAATGAGGGAACATTTAGACAGAATCTATCATTTCATCAGGACAGGGGAAAGACCAGAAAGTATTCACGAGGCTATGGCACACAGGAAAGTCGAGACTCAAAATATGATCTTGCAGTTTTTGATAAATTGTTTAATAAGAGAACAAGACCAGCCTGGTAAAAACAAAGACGAGATGAAAGTCCTGGCAAAATGGAGTGACAACATAGCGGAAGGAAAACACAGTAAACAAGGTTGTATAGAATCCATGTATAGAAAGATTCGTAAAGAAATTCTAGGCATACATGAAAGGGAAAAAGCAACGAGAGAACCCGAGAAAGAGAATGACACTTCAGACGAAGATGTAGACATAGAGAACCCAGACAGAATAGCGTATGTCGGTAAGACGAGACCTTTTGACAGACACACACGCCTAGAATGCAAGAAAACTTTTCTTCCTCCCGTACCAGAACAGTGTTCTCTTGAGCATTTATTCCAAGCTACCGACAGAGTTCTGAAACTACGAATAGGTTACAGTGAGCTTAGTACCATGCATGAACAGGAACTAGCCCGATCAGCAGTGCAATGGACTAGTGATTCTAGCACATTTTCAGACGAAGTAGTGGCCCAAACATTTCTGAAACTATCCCCAGACAAACAGCGACTGGTGGGTATGTACATGATCCAGCACCTCATTACACTGTACGAAAGTCAGCATTCTGATCCAGGTCCCCTATATAATGTATTGGACGAGTTACTCCTAAACAGATGGAAAGGTCTAGGTACCGATTTGATTAATGTCATTCTAGAACAACGCCACAAATACAGAACGTTCCTGACTCCACATTTTGTTCCTGTTCCACCCCCAGTAAGGAAGACATTTTACATAGACAGACAGAATCCCTTGCGAGAAGTCCACCCTGTTAAGGGAACAGGAGGTACGCTCGAACGAGTATTTGTTTACACCCCTTTAACGAAAATAGAACTACTGGAAATGAAAAAGTTAGTGCCCTGTCACGATAAAGATCCAGCAGGGTTCCATCGTGAATTAAAAGACATGCTCCGCATGGGAGAATACACGTATCCCGATATCATTAAAATGTTAAAGGTCCTGTTGCCTGCGGGCATATACGAAAAACTTAAAGAAAAGGAATGGGAGGTGGGAGAGAAAAAGATTGACTGGGCAGAATTAGAGAACGAAGATAACACACGAGTTCCTGGTACTGGTCTCGGGGAAAAAGCCAAAGCATTGCCCGAGTTGTTAATACAAGTCTTGCCAAGATTATTAACCACGAAAAAGGAAGACTGGGATGCCATCTCAGCCTGTAAACAGAAACAAGACGAAGACACTAGTGATTTTTATTCTAGATTTGAGAAATGTTTCATTATTAACAGCGGCTTGAAAACAAGTAGTGAGTCGTATCCACATCTTTTTGTTACCAAATTAGTAGAGAATTCTTTACCACAAGTTAAAAATCGAGTACTGAAAGTCGAGAGTACATGGCAAGCTAATACCCCGTCCCAAATGTTACAAATGTTACAGTACCACCAGAACCGAATCAGAGAAGAGCAAGAACACGAAAGGAGACGTATGAAAGACACGAAAATGAAAGTACTGGTGGCACAGTCTGTTCCAGTTGATAGTCAGAAGAGGGGTACAACTCAGACCAGTCATTCTGCAGCTCCCGTTAAAGGGACATGCAATTACTGTAAACAGCCAGGTCACTATATAAACGAATGTGCAGTTCTGAAACACAACATAGCCACTGGTAAGACGAAAGAAAGACCGCGTCCTCCTAGACAGGAATATGTTCCACAAAACACGCAACCACCGCAGAACGCACAACAGACAGTAACAGTACCGCAGCCTATAGCTGCCACACAACATGTTACACAGCAGATGTACCAGTACGCACAGTCAGATTATCCAGAATATCAGCAGTATTCATGAAACAGCCTAGAGAGAGAGGTTGGCTTGCCTCTCATCGAAGTTCCTGTAGACCAAGAGGGTCCCTATGTACACAGCCAAGTATTAGGGAAAGACAGAAAGTTTCTGATTGATACAGGGGCAAGTAGGACTACCATCAGTCATGACGAGGTTCCAGGGGCCCCTCTCTCAGGCTTAAGAAATGTTTCCCTGGGATTTTCAGGAAAGCCTATTGTAAATGAAATATCGAAACCAGTTTCCCTAGAAGTCGGTCCATTGTCCCGAACTACAGACTTGTTACTTACGAAATCATGTCCAGAAAACTTACTTGGTATTAAAACATTGAAAGAACTAGGTGCCGTGATTTGTTGTTCTCCGGAAGGAGTGAGATTGTTTTTACGTGATTTTAAAGGACATTATGTGTTAAGAGATTTTGATCCAAGATTACTGAATGTACCCCAGCATTTATGGGCGCAAAGTCCAACTGATGTAGGTTGTATGCACATTACACCATACCGTGTCACTCTGAAACCAGGAATTGTACTACCCCGAATCCGACAATACAAGTTGCCACCTGAGGCTGTAGCAGCCTTATCGAAAATTATTGACGAGCTCATTGCTCAAGGAGTGGTTGTAGAAACTGACTCCAATGTATGTAATTCTCCTATCATTCCGATACTTAAACGTACTGACCCAAATGCACCTCCAGTTTATCGACTAGTAATTGACCTTCGAGAACTTAATAAATGTATCATACCCCAGTACCCAGTGGTTCCAGATATCTCTTCCCTATTGACTGCCATTGATTCCGAAGCAGCGTTCTTTACTGTCATCGATCTCAAGAACGCATTCTTTAGTGTCCCCATCCATCCAGACAGTCAGTTCCTTTTCGGATTCTGTTTAAATGGACGAAGCTATAAATTTACACGTGCACCTCAAGGGTTCACAGAAAGTCCCAGTATTTACAGTCAAGCACTGAAACGACAACTAGATAGTATTCACATGCCAACTGACACTGCCCTGCTCCAGTATGTCGATGATCTATTGATCACTGCCCGTACAGAACGTGACTGCGAACGTGCGTCACTGACAGTCTTGTATTTTCTGGCAGAAATGGGGCACAAGGTGTCCCCTTCGAAACTGCAATTCTGTGTCCAGCAAGTGGTATACCTTGGACACTTGCTGTCCAAGAGGGGTAGACAGTTGACACCTGACCGCATTCAGTTAATTACACATCTTCCACAGCCCAAGACACAGAAGGAGGTACGAGCTTTTATCGGCCTCACTTCTTACTGTAGACAATGGATCCCTCAGTACGCATATCTAGCCAAGCCACTGATACAGTTGACAACACAGGAGGCAGCGACATCGACTGTCCTCCCTTGGACCCAGGAACATACACTTGTTTTCGAAGAATTAAAGAAAGCTTTATGTCAAGCACCTGTTTTAGCGACACCAAACTACAGTAAACCTTTTACACTTTTTGTCACTGAACGCGATGGTACAGCATTATCTGTTCTCACACAAGACCAAGCAGGACATCACAAGCCTTGTGCTTATTTTTCTAGCACATTAGATCCAGTAGCCCAGGCTTTGCCTGCGTGCCTCAAATCAGTTGCCGCCACAGCGTTAGCTATCAGACAAAGTGATTCCATAGTGTTAGGACACCCCCTGACAGTACAGGTTCCACACTCCGTGGAAGTTCTTTTAAACCGAACACAGACTCAGCACTTGACAATAGCACGATTGACAGGATATGAACTGACACTGTTTCAGCCACACATAGAGATCAGACGTTGTAACATATTAAATCCCGCTACATTGTTACCCTCGATTACATCAAACCCTGCAGCACATGACTGTGTGGAAGTTATTAACACCATGACGAAGCCAAGACAAGACTTGACGGACATTGCATTACCAGACCCAGACCTGACACTTTATGTGGACGGTTCATGTATGAGAACAAGTACAGGAGAGTTAGTAGCCGCATATGCAGTGACTACTGAAACTGAAGTTATAGAAACACATCGTGTTGACACTTTGTCTGCTCAAGCAGCAGAGCTCATCGCTCTGACCCAAGCCTGCATACGAGCCAAGAACCTGAAAGTAAACATATATACAGATTCACGTTATGCATTCGGAGTCGTTCACGACTTTGGAGTCCTGTGGCAAGAAAGAGGGTTTATGACCTCTCATGGAGCCAAGATTCAGCATGGCCCCCTCATTCAAGCTCTGTTAGAAGCCATACATTTACCAACAGCTATAGCCATCATGAAGTGCAAAGCACATACGAGAGTCACTGACACCATCTCCCAGGGTAACGACCTGGCAGATCGAACAGCCAAGCTTACAGCTCAGACTCCAGACATTCCAGCTGACTCGACAAAGACAGACGTTTCAGTCCTGACGACTTGCATGACAGTCAAGGACCCTACACAAGATGTACTAGACATA
Source organism: Lissotriton helveticus (assembly GCF_964261635.1). NCBI lineage: Eukaryota > Metazoa > Chordata > Amphibia > Caudata > Salamandridae > Lissotriton > Lissotriton helveticus. Next base: position 739,991,770 of record NC_136059.1, on the reverse strand, counting down.
CAGACACATGCTACTCCAGACGAAATCAAGAAATGGACTGAACAAGGAGGGGTCCAAACAGATCAGGGATGGTTGATGAAGGGAAAAGCCACATGGTTTCTCCCCGACTCTATGGTTCAAGTCATTATTAACACAGCACATAGTCCAGCACACTTAGGAGAAAAAGCCATGTTAGACAGCATCCAGAACCTCTGGTTTAACAAGCATTTACGAGCAGCAGCGAAGCAGAAAGTGCGTACCTGCATGATCTGTTGTCAGTTTAATCCAGGTAAAGGTGTTCCCGTGGAGCAAGGTGGATTTCATCCTCCTGACCATCCTTTTGAAGTCCTCCAGATGGATTATATCCAGATGGGTCGATGTTGAGGATTCAAGTATGTCCTCGTAGTTGTATGCGCTCTGTCCAGATGGACAGAAGCATATCCAGTCCCAGATTATACTGCCGTGACCACTGCCAAGCAGTTGGTACGTGAGTTTTTCCCTCGATACGGTTTACCCCGTGTCGTGTATTCAGATAATGGACAGCCATTCTCGTCCGAACTCATGAAACAGGTATCACTTCTGTTAGGGTACCAGTGGAAATTCCACTGCGTACGACACCCCGAGGCAGCTGGCCTCGTCGAGCGACACAATCAAACTCTGAAAATACGAATAGCTAAGGTCTGTGCAGAAAAAGGTGTAGATTGGATGGTAGCCCTGCCGGTTGCCCTCTTCTATATGCGAATGGTCGCTCACTCCAGATCTGGTTTGTCACCCTATGAAGTAGTTTTCGGTCGTCCACCAAACATGTGGGGTACACCTATGCCTCGTAAAATCACTGATGTTGACAGTAACATGCTGACAGATTACCTAGCTTCCTTGATGTCTGCACTACTCTCTTGTCGTTCACAGGTCGCGGCTGCCTTTCCAGACAACACCCAGGTGAAACCGCACGAGGTCGTTCCAGGAGATCTTGTTCTGGTTAGAAATTTTGATCGCTCAAGTCCTCTGGAGCCCCGCTGGAAGGAGCCAAAACTCGTTCTGATGACCACAAGGACCGCCGTAAAACTAGAAGGAAGAAAAGGCTGGCTCCATTCCAGTCATATCAAGCGTTTCCATGGACCATGTCCAAAGACTTTTTTCGAGGACTGCCCCGATACTGACTCTAAACTTCCCCTGTTAGAGAAAACTCCGCAGCAGTATAAAATCAAATTGAGGTCTAGTAAGTCAGACAGCGTTTAATTGTTTAAGTCCCCCTCGGGTGAAGCGGTCAGACAGGTTTCTGACATGTATGAGATAGACCCACATAGTGAGAGAGATAGACGAAACGTCAAGAAAACGAAATATTGTAAAAGTCTACGAAGCAGATGTATTGTTACATTATTGTTTATGTTTACTCTGAGTCTTACGATCACGTGTATAAGTTATATGCTACATGTATTTTTTCCTCCTCTTGGTTCACATTCACACCTTTCCTCTAATGATACAGTAGAGCACACATTTAGTGAACTACCCCCTCACGAGTTGTCCTATCGACTTGCAATGCGCAACAATACTTTTATTCGTATGTTACACTATTCACACCAAACCAGCAACGCTACTAATTGCTGGGTATGTGGTCGACTTCCCCCTTTCCAGACAGTGAAGGGAGTTTTGCCACTCTTTCCCTATCCGTTTTCACACAATGGTTCGTGTGGAGCATGGTTTACATTAACGTCATCTTCGGACGATAAGTCCCTTCTGAATACAGTTATGAATGAAACCTGTTTCCCAGACAAGGACGGTCTTCCCCATAGGACAGGGATAGATCTAGAAAATGAAGTATATGATCTAGGCAATTTTTCCTCTAACGTCATGGTTTTGAATGTTCAGTCCGAGACCAATTCAGACTTGCCTTCTATAACCGTTCTACCAGTGAAAGGCGAATTATGTGTTAGAAGGAATTGTTCAGTACATCTAGGACACAGTGATTGTACTACTGTGGTCGAGTACAGTGACAGTGGGAAGTCTATTTTCAAAGCTTCACGTCATTCCTACTTTATATGTGGTCAGACCGCTTATGTACGTTTGCCCCTAGATTGGGATGGAACATGTTACATTGCATTCCTATTGCCACCAGTTTTCCTAGCCCCATCCGATTATCACCGAAATACCAATCTAGTACACGTTAGACATAGAAGGGAGATTGAGTCCCCAATTGTCGATCAGACTGAAACTGCATTGGAACAGTATACGGATTTCAATAAAGGTTTCTTTTTCTTCATAGGTCCTGTCCAGAATAGTAAATTAATATGCAGGTTAACCAGAACCCTTGAAGCAGTAGTGAATGAGACTACTTCCGCCCTAGGTAACTTAACAGAAGAACAGTCTGCTATGAGATTTGTTGTTCTTCAGAACCGCCTTGTTCTTGACGTCATTCTGGCCGATAGGGGCGGAGCTTGTAGAGTCATCGGATCTAGTTGTTGCGTTTTCATTCCTAATAACGCACCGTCTGTGTATTCAGCAATAACTAGACTTCATAAAATAGCTCATCAGCTACACCAGAATCCAGGCACCTTGACTTGGTCCGGCTGGCTCTGGAGTGTAATATCTGCCTGGGGATGGAAAGTACTGTCATTCCTGGGAGTAGTAGTAATGATCATATTCAGTTGTTGTCTCTGTTTACAATGTGGCCCAGCGATTTGCAGCCTGTGCGCTACATCTTGTATTCCACGTCCACGATCCCATTCCCAAATGAGAAAAGACGAGCAAATGATGCTGTATGAACAGATAGATGGTCTCATGAATATTGATGTTTCCTGAAGGGAACGTAGGGAACAAGGAGGGAATGAGGAAAATTGAATTTTGCCCTGTTATGTGTCCCTACGTGTTCCCCAACATGTAATATATGTGCATGATCGCTATGCATTTCCCCTCTTTGGCCGATAATCAAGACGCATTTGCAGTTGCGTCCAACGTTAATATGTCAGTTATCAAGTTCTCCGTGAAAGCAACGTGAATTAGGCTTTTAGGCCTATGTTGCCAACGTATTTACATGGTGCACGTTAAATCATCGAGATGCACCCGTTTCTAGGCCCCACAGGGCCCGGACACCAGATTCAGGCCTCAAGTCTCCTGAAATGCTCCGAGAGATACAGCCCTGCCCGCATCCCTGACCCTTCACTTACTTCCTGCCAAGCAACGCGGTGCCCGGCTCGGCCTGGCCTGCCTGCCAAGAATATGTTATGCCTACAGTTATCTGTTCAGCTCCCCGGCTTCACATTCCTAGCTAACGAACAGCATAACCATATCCATCTACAGTCTAGTCTTTCTGTCTCCATGCAAGTAATTTACTGAATTAGTATCCATAGAAGATCCATAGCTCACGCAATACATGAAGAAATATATGCACACACTAGCCTTTAGTGACAAGTAGCCTTTGCCCTGATGACTTTTAGAATCAAGCAACATGTACTCTAAACACAAGATATCAGATACGCTATAGGTACAGGTCGTTCTGACATCCCAGACTTCAGTCTCCTCTACTAGTGCTAGGAGTCAGCGCCCCCAGCTCTCCCCAGTTACACGTCATGATTCGTTTTGCGCGCACCAATAGGTTAAAGGTTCCAGCTGCCCATGAAACCCCCTCCATGTGTCCACCCACCTATGATGACTTCTGTGACGTCTACATCACACACCTCCGTGCACGCCCTGTGCACGCCTTCTTTCACGCCCATATGTTCTTATCTTCCTCTTTTTCACTTGTTACGCCTACTGTATTCAATGCAACTGTACTGTTTTACTATATATATTGTATGATGTTAATGAAATGTTGAGATTGTCCCTTCCTGAACCTTAGTAGGTGATGGAACCCGATGTCCATTGGCTCGAGCCACTTAATTAAAGCCCTTATGACTCAGATACCACGGACTCTGCCTCTCATTTATTGAGCTATCCTTCTCATTTAATGCATAGAAAAATAGTACCGGTAATTTATTTATTTACCACAAAGGTCTGCCATAAAAAAAAGTAAGAAGGGGAAGGCGGCAGGGCCCGACGGGTTGCCGGCGGAAATCTACAGAATTTTAGAGATGGAAATAGTCCCCTTCCTTACTAAGCTTTTTAAACAAATCCTACTCGAGGGTCAACTCCCTCCTGCATCTTGGGACAATGCCTCTATTACCCTCATTCTGAAACCGGGGAAACCGAAAGATGCCTGTGGATCTTATAGGTCAATATCAATCTTAAATGTGGACTACAAAATCTTCACCACAATTCTTGCATCTAGGCTGGCCCTGACTGCACCTTCGGTCCTCCATCTTGACCAAAAAGGCTTTGTGAAGGGGCGACAGCTACATGAGTTAACGTATGCTCTGATAGGCGCCATGGATATAGCTCTGGCCGAGAACCTGCCATTGGCCGCCCTCACGTTGGATGCAACAAAGGCCTTCAACAGGGTCAATTGGGTATACCTGTCCGGGGCCTTGGCCAAGTTTGGCGTGGGTGCAGGGTTCCGTTGTGCGGTCGGCCTACTATATCGTAATCCAATGGCGTGCTTATCAGTCAATGGCGACCTATCGGACCCCTTTACCATCACTAGGGGGACACGGCAGGGTTGCCCACTCTCCCCCCTACTATTCGATTTTTACATCGAACCCTTCGCACAACAACTGAGGGATGAGGTAATTATCAGACCTTTATCTTATAGAGGAAGGTAGCCCTATATGCCGATGATGTGCTTATCCTCACGTCAGAGGTGACTACGGCACTCCCCGTAATTTTAGAAATTGCCCAGGAATTCGGTCGAATTTCTGGTTATCAGATTAATGCTGCAAAGACCAAGATGCTTGTCTGGAATGACGATGGGAGCGCTATGGAGGTACAGGCAGGTTCTTCAATGCGGTATTTGGGCTTAAACATAGTAAAAGATATTAATAAACTTGCCCTAGTTATCCTCTCAGCTGTAGCTAAAGAATGTAGAAAGTTATTGCAATCATGGTCTCACATCCCACTTTATTTAATTGGGAGGCTTAATTTAATTAAAATGTCGATTCTGCCCAAAATTTCTTTTCTATTCAATACTATTCCCCTTTACTTTGATCAATCCTGTTTAGCTAAATTACAGTCAGACATTACATCTTTTATTTGGAATAAACAGTTGCCGAGAATAGCCTGGAAGAAACTCAGACGGCGATGGGACAAGGGGGGCTTGGCTGCCCCTGACTTAAAATTATATGCCCGGGCTTTTCAGCTGTCCCATACCCGTATGTTGCTGAAAACGCCCACCGACTATGGGGTGGGCTTAATGTTTTCACCCATGTTGGACGGGGAAGGAGTCAGTCAGTCGGGCTTTCTTTTTAAATTTGGCAACCCGAAGTTTTTTAAAAAGATTAAACTGAAGGTCCTACAAGGACTGGCAAAAATGTGGGTCGAGGTAACAAAATCTATGAAGCAGGGGTATTTCTGTGATAAAACACCGCTATGGGGGTTACCTGAAAGTCCCGAATGGCTAGGAGATAGTTTAGCTGTGCCCTTGAGAGAGGGGGGCCTTGAAGTGTGGGGAGACCTCTTTTTTGAAGGGGATTTGCTTTCATGGGAATATCTTCAGATCAAGATTGGCCCCAACCTATCAAGGTTTAAATACCTGCAAATGGCCAGCTGGACTCAAGCGTATAAAACTCTACCCCCTAGAAGGAATAAGTTTGCACTTGGAGGCTATAGCCTATTAATTACCAATCTAGTGAATAGCGAACCGACTAAAAAAGAGATTTCACAATGGTACAAACTCGGACGGGGAATTTAGCTTACCGGACCGGTTGTGGGGCCCTTCAATTATTGGCCATAACCTGCAAGAACTTTGGTCCGCTTCATTTGGGCTTTTAAAGAGCATTGTGAAGCCCTCATGGTTACGCAGAAATCACCTCTATACTCTGCATAGGGCGTACTACTCTCCCCTTAGACTATCTAAATTTACCACATGAAATTCAGTTGCATGTGCTAGGTGTGGGATGGTTGCAGCATCGGATACCCATATATGTTTTTTGAATGCCCCCAGTTCGCTTCATTTTGGGATGCAATCAGCAACACCCTTACAACATCATTGGGGGCTCCGGTTAACATAGATTTGCCTTTAGTGATTTTTGGGATCCAAGTTGGAGTACAGAGCGCAGCTAAAAGCTTAGTGTTCAATGCTGTGCTATTAGCATGGAGGGAGATCTGCAGGAAGTGGAAAGACCCTTCACCTCCTTCCCTCAGTGACTGGCAGGCGTCCATCTTGCAGACTGCACGTATGGACCTCGCTAGGTTTGGCAACCAGAGTAAAAGGGTTTTTTGGCATATGTTATCATGGGTGCAATGAAGTATCTGGGTTTTTTTTTTTCCCCGGGTCCGATGATTACACTACTATGGTGTGTTTTTTTTTTTCTTTCTCCACACCATTTGTATAGCCGTTGCCCGGTCCTAGCCCGGTCCTCTGTTGGCTGTTACTTCTACCAATGTAAATGTAAATGTCATGGCACTTATAGAGCGCACTGTCACCAGACGGTAGTCTTGCGGTGTCGCCTATTCGGCTTCCTGGCGCTGATACTCATACCGCTGTGAAACCCCTCCTACATTTCCCTGTGAAGAGTCCACTCCTGGGTACCCCCAGGGTGAAGCCAGGCAACCTTAGCGCTGTTGGGGCCGGTGTGGAGGCTAGGCAAGCTATTGCCTAGAGTTGCAGCGTGATTAGAATAGGCACCGAGGTGAGAATTAACAGGTCCGAGGAAATTGAGCCGAGACCCCGCCGAGGCGGGAATCGAACCCTGGCCCCTGGCCAGAACTCTGCATCAGGGTCTGCCACTCTAACCATTGAGCCACACTCCTCCACTACCAATGGTTACCGTTGACTAGGTAATCGGTTTTATATGCCTTTACGACGAAGCCCTCAACAGCTGAGGGATGGCTGGTCCCCCATTTAGTTCGTTCTCTATCCCTGCCGGTTTTAACAAACTGAGACAGCTGGTACAAGGCTTGTTCGGTCTGGCATTTGACACCATGGTGGTAATGAGGATAAAAAATAAAATAAAAAGTAGTTCCTCTGTACATACCAATCAGAGTGTCTCAGTGTCAATGTGGGTGTCACATTGGATAAGCAAGTAACTATATTGACATATGTCTGGGTCTGTTAGTTACTCTATAGGACTAGCAATATGTATGTAAGGAAATTCATGGAATACTTGCTTGCTGTGTTAGTGACTTTTAGGGTATTAAACTGTGTGTGCAACCGCCTCTATTACTGTTGGATACTTAAAAGCTGTATGTGTGTTTGAGTGAATGTTTAGGTGCCTCTGCCAGTGTATAACTAGTTTATATGTAAGTATGTGAGTTCTGCATCTGTAACTGGACATATGGGTCTGGTAGTGGGCATGTAACTATCAAACTTAGCAAGCATCACTTATCTTTTAAGTTCATAGCTCCCTGCCCTATTACCTACTTGCAGCCTATCTCAGGAGTAACTTACATGCTGTAGAAGAGGACTTGAACACGTACCAGCATTTTTTTATTGTAAACTTAACCTACCAGGAGAACTGCATGTACATGCTATACGGTAGCAGGTTTGAAACATATTTAAAGGCCTATATGAATGGATGGATGACTTGTTAGTGCCATATCCGCACTACATAAATAACTGGGTGTTTCAGTCCCTATGAGTGCATGTTAGTGGATATGTAAGTAAATATGTTGCTACATGCCTGTTCTGTAAGTTAGTCTATAGATTTGTAAATGTGCGTGCAATGGGCTGCATGGATCCATTGATGGCTGTGTTAGTTAGTACTTGGATATTTAACTGTGTGTTTGCAACTGCCTCCTATACTGCTGCATACAGCTGTATGTGTGTGCAAGTGAATGTTTGCGTACTGTGTGACTAGGTGTATTGGTGGCTCTATCTTTTTGCATGTAGATAGGTGAGTTTCAGTATAGATAGGAGACGGCATCTATAACTGGACATATGGGTCTGATAATGTGCATGTAACTCAATCAAACTTGGGAAGCATGTCTTATCTTTCAAGCTCATAGCTCCCTGCCCTATACCCTACCTATAGCCTATCTCAGGAGTAACGTAGTTGTAGTAGAAGACTTTAAGGTTTAGCAACATACTATGATTGTGACCTCAGCCTACCAGGGCAAGTGCATATACACGCTCTACTGTAGCACGCCTGAAACATGTTTAAAGGCCTACTTGTCTGGATGGATGACTTGTTAGTGCCAGTTCCCAAATGCATACCTAAGTGAGTTTCTCAGTATCTTTGTGAAGGTGTTATTGTATTTGTTAGTAAGTATGTTGATATATGACTGGGTGTCTTAGTTCCTCTATGAGTCTCTCAATCTGTATGTAAAGAGCTTCTTGGAATGCTTGCTTGCTGTGTTAGTGAGTTTTCAGGTATTAAACTGTGTGTGCAGCTGCCTCCATTACTGCTGGATACATAAGAGCTATATGTGTGTGTGAGTGAATGTTTACGTACTAATGTGACTATCTGACTGGGTGTATTAGTGGCTCTATCCTTCTATACTTTGGTTTATAGGTTCTAGTAACCTGTCTAACCTCTGAGGCGGAAGCCGGAGGTGTTTCTTGTTGCTACTTGCTCGTTTTTAAAACTGTTTGAAACTGTCACAATTGTGTTTTTAAAAGTTACTGCACCTACCCCAGCTATAGCTTCCACCGAGCAGGCACTCACACAGCGGATCACAGCGCTGTAGGAAGGGAAACTGTACAAAGGACGCCATCGCCGGTAACGCGAGGCCACGCCCCCCCGCTAGGCCACGCCCACCTCCCAAGCCTATGTAAGCGCCGAGCTAGGGCGCGTTCGCTGGAACTGTCTAACCTCTGAGGCGGAAGCCGGAGGTGTTTCTTGTTGCTACTTGCTCGTTTTTAAAACTGTTTGAAACTGTCACAATTGTGTTTTTAAAAGTTACTGCACCTACCCCAGCTATAGCTTCCACCGAGCAGGCACTCACACAGCGGATCACAGCGCTGTAGGAAGGGAAACTGTACAAAGGACGCCATCGCCGGTAACGCGAGGCCACGCCCCCCCCGCTAGGCCACGCCCACCTCCCAAGCCTATGTAAGCGCCGAGCTAGGGCGCGTTCGCTGGAACTGTCTAACCTCTGAGGCGGAAGCCGGAGGTGTTTCTTGTTGCTACTTGCTCGTTTTTAAAACTGTTTGAAACTGTCACAATTGTGTTTTTAAAAGTTACTGCACCTACCCCAGCTATAGCTTCCACCGAGCAGGCACTCACACAGCGGATCACAGCGCTGTAGGAAGGGAAACTGTACAAAGGACGCCATCGCCGGTAACGCGAGGCCACGCCCCCCCGCTAGGCCACGCCCACCTCCCTTTCACCATAAATGTGTCTCCCACGCAAGCGCAGCGGACGAGCGCAGCGGGAGCGCCGTCTGCGCGCCGAAGGCGCGCCTAAGGCTAGCCCGTCTGGGCCCGTCCGGGCCCAGACGGACCCAGGCCCAGACACTCTGCCGGTTTTTCCACTCAAGCGCCTAGTCTACACTAGTGATACGCTCCGGGCTCTACACCTGGAAAAAAAGCCGGATTGTCTCTACATACATGAAGAAGGCAAACCATTTACCAATTGCGCACGCTGCAACCCAAGCACCCATTCCCGGGCTAGGCCCGAGCTTCAGATGGGCCTACTTAACTGCCGCTCCCTCCCCAAGCATGCGCTGGAAACTAATCTGCTAATACAAGACCACGGCCTGGATGTACTGTTTCTAACAGAAACCTGGCTCTCGGCAACTTCTGACTCCGACATCGTCAAGACGCTCCCTCCGGGCTACCTGATTCAAACTCTGCATAGACCCAAAGGGAGAGGAGGGGGACTGGCAATAGTCCATAAAGAACACCTCATTTGCAGAACCAGCAATGCTAGCATCGACGACTGTGAAAGCTGTCACTTCAGTCTTCAAACTTCCCCTGCTCACTCCATAACAGGTCTGTTGATTTATCGACCCCCGGGCCCACCAGGAAAATTCACTAACGCCCTCACGGAGACGGTAGCACAACTAGCATCGTCCGCTCCCAACTTTCTCCTAGTGGGCGATCTTAACCTCCACTTTGGAGAGTCTACAGACCCCATAGCTCTCGATTTATTGCATGACCTGCGGTCATTTATTATTCGGTTGGTCAATCAGGGACCCACTCACGATAAGGGTCATCTTCTGGACCCTGTTCTGACCAACATTACGGACATTAACATTAGTCCCTCTCTTCCCTTCCCTTGGACAGACCACTTCCTCATCCCTTTTTCCCTCCCTATACACACAGCCCCCCCTCAGCCGTCCAAGACTCGAATCACTGATCGCCGCTGGCACAAACTTGTCCCAGAGGAATGGGCCACCATCCTAGCTAATTCTACACCGACTCTCTCTGATAACCCTATTACTGCTGACGATCAGTTCAATCTCTGGATCACATCCTCACTAGATCATCTTCTCCCGATGACATCCACTCTTAAACATCCCAAACGAGTCACTCCCGCTCCCTGGTACACTCAAGAGCTCAAAGCCCTTCGACAGGAATGCAAGAAAATGGAACGCTCCTGGAGAAAGGATAAGGCTAAGGACAAAAAGGACGCCTACCAAACCGTACTACATACGTATAAAACTTCCATCCGAAAAACCAAAATTCTATTCTTTCAAAAAAGAATAGAACAATCCGCTTGCTCTAGTAAGGAATCCTTCACCATTCTAAGAGGGCTCCTTAAAGTCCCCAACTCTGGTCCCAGAATTCCACCAGACCCTAAGGCTGATGAGGAAAAATGCTATAAACTAGCTAATTTCTTCACAGACAAGATCCAGAAAATCCTCGATTCAATCCCTACCACCAACATGTGGGAGGATAAAGAGACCGATAAAGAGACCGATAACTCTCCTATCGTTCCCTGTCTTACCGCATGGGGACAAGTAACCGTCGAGGAGGTTGAAAGCACGCTCAATAACATCAAAAGCGGCTCCCCCAGGGACCCTGCGCCGCTACGCTTCCTTAAAACAGTAGCACCCATAATCGTCCCCCCCCTCACTCAGCTCATCAACACTTCGCTGGAACAGGGAGTTGTTCCTCCCAATTGGAAAGCGGCAGTTGTCAAGGCGTTATTGAAGAAACCTTCCCTTGACCCCGACGATCTGGCCAACTATAGGCCAATCTCCCTCCTCCCGGGAACTAGCAAAATTGCGGAAAAGCTGATAAACAGAAAACTCTCTGAATTCCTGGAAACTAATGATCGATTAAAAAAATCGCAGACGGGATTCCGCCCAGGGCAGGGCACCGACATCGCCCTCCTGGTAGCGGTGGAAGAGGCCAGAGCACTGCTCGACGCGGGAGGATCAGTGGCAGTGATCCTCCTCGACCTCAGTGCGGCCTTCGACACCGTTAACCACCAACTCCTGATCCACCGTCTCAGGAGCGTTGGCGTGGAAGGTAAAGCACTCTCCTGGCTTTCGTCCTTTCTGGGCCATCGGTCCTTCCAAATCTGGGAGAATAACATCCGTTCCTCCGAAAAACCCCTCCAGTGTGGTGTACCTCAGGGCTCCTCCCTGAGCCCCACATTATTTAATATCTACATGTCCCCACTGGAGGAGGTCGTCATCCCATTCGGAGTGAGCATCGTCAGCTATGCTGACGATACACAATTAGTGGTCTCCCTATCGCACCCGAGTCAACAACCTGCGGACCTCTACACCTGTCTCACACAGATACAAGGATGGATGAACCGATCTCACCTCAAACTTAACAGTTCAAAAACCGACGTCCTTCTCCTTGGTCAGAAGGGGCCTTCCCTGTCATCTAACATCTGGTCACAGAAAATTTGGCCACCCTGTTTAGGCCCGCCCCCAGACCCTAAGCCCGAGATCAAGAGCTTAGGTGTCTGGCTCGAAAAGAACTTATCGTTTGCTACTCAGGCAAAAAAAGTAGCAGGGATATGCTTTGGGCTCCTAAAATCAATTCGAAAAATCCTGCCCCTTCTCCCCCCGACCGCAAAAAAATTACTGGTCCAAGGTCTAATACTCTCCAGGATCGACTACAGCAATGCCATCTACCTGGGTGCTCCGGAGGCCACTTTGAACCGGCTACAGAGGATCCAAAATGCGGCTGCCCGCATTGCGACCAACACTCCCGCCAGAGCCTCAGCTAAACCCGCTCTGAGACTCCTCCACTGGCTCCCGGTCAGGGAACGAGTGCAGTTCAAAGCACTCTGCCTGGCCCACAAATCGCTGCAAAACAAAGGACCTCCGATCCTAGCTAAATTCATCACACCCTACAAAGCCTCAAGATCTCTCCGTTCCGATCAGGAACACTTCATCACCATCCCCAATGTCAAGAAGGCCCGGACGGGCGGAAGACGCTTCTCAGTACACACAGCACGTCTCTGGAACGCTCTACCCCGCGAGATCAGAACAGAGCCCAACTATCTACGTTTCAGAAAGAGGCTGAAAACCCTCCTATTCCCACAAAATCCCTAATTCACTTCCCGCCCCTCACTACCCTCAGGTTCACTGTTCCTAGTGCTGGGATACTCACGGGTGACTACGCGCTTTACAAAATGTATTAATAATAATAATAATAGTATGTGAGGGAAACTGGATCTAGAACTTTACATATTTATCAAACATCTCTTACCTACTCCGCTGAATTGCAGTCTTACAAATACATTCAATGTACCAATTTTAGATATGGTATTGAAACTATATGTAGAGAAAAAAAATATTCACTTCACCGCTAACAAACTTTTCAGCCATCTAATTCCAGCTTCATCGCTCAGTACATAACTATCTTCCTTAGGGGCTGTTCTTCTACCAAATGCCTATATATCAGAATGTTGATAGCTATATATCTGTTAATGTTCAAATGGTTGACTAGTTCCACAAGCACTGCACCTCATATAAAATCAATAATTTCAGGTCCTTTACAAGTATGTTAAAGGATATCTAACTAGTATTCAAACCTGATGACATTAACTGACACTTATAAGTGACTATATATATATATATATCTTTATGTGCTTATTACCTACTGGCGGTCGCTAGTGGGTAGTTATAGTTAGAACCCTTTTTTCCATAGGAAAATAGTTTTTTGATTTGCTACTATCTTTGGCGCCGTTTGACGAATCTTCGCGAAATTTTCAAAAGTCATGAGTCACTCCGGTCAGCTCCTGCCTTAAAGGTTTCGGGGTGATTCATCAAATGGGGGCTCCCAAAACGTGTTTTCCCTATGTAAATTTCCATAGGCCCGAACTGCTGAACCAAATTACACCAAATTTGGCAAAAAGGTAGGTCTTGGTCCAGTAATCAACCTTTTTTAAATGGTGTAAACCTGTTCAGTAGTTCCTGAGAAATTAAAAAAAGAAAACTTTCGATATCTAAGCACCGTGGAGGAGTTGCAACTCCTCCCGAGCACGAGCTGACTTCTGATTGGCTGTCAACACTCCAAATCAGGAAGTGTTGGCAGCCACCTTGTGACTTGGTAACCGAGGCACAAGAAAACAGAAGAAAAAAAGATTGAAAAACAAGAAAAGGGGGCAGGGTGTAAACATTCTGACCCCCAAGGCCTGCTCAGGGGTCCCCCTAAAAAGGCATTTTTTTAAATAATTGAGGCCGCCTTTGTGCTGGGTTCGTAAATCCAGACGAAATTATTTTTAAAGCGAAATTATTTTTAAAACGAAGCATGGTCTTCCGCACTTGAAAAGCCCCTGGGTGGGCCAGTTCCCGGGGGCAATTGTAAATTAAGATATGGGGCCCCCAAAGCCCTGGGTACCACCACCTCCCCGGGGCTTCAAAATTTATATGCAGGAGCACTCAGCCCCGTATCCCCAGGAACCACTGACTCCCAAGCCCCACGGACCACCTCCTCCCCGGGGCTACCTGATTTAAATGCGGAGGGCTTCGCAACCCCCCACAGCCTCGGGGATCGCCACCTCCCTTGGGCTGCATTCAAAATAAAGTGTGGGTGGCTCGAGCCCCCCCACACTACCCCGGGGACCATCACCTCCCCTAGGCACTAATTATTTAAATTCAGACAAAAGGGGTCAGGCCCTTGGGGATGGGGTCCCCAAGGCCACAAAAATGCTAAAAGAAGGGGGGTCACACAGCCCCCTTCTAAAAAAAAAATAGAAAAGCAAATGCCAGAATCTCATCGGAGGCCCAGCCCCCTTCCCTGCACCACTGTGCAAATGCACCCCCTAGCACATTGTAAGTTGGGGATTTAATTCCCCTTGAACACTGAGGGTCCCTGGCGGCTAACTAGCCCACCAGGTACCTTCAGTAAGCACCACAGAGCTGGATCGCTGAGAGGTGGTCCGAGGCTACGCCCCATTTTACAACACTCTGCAAACACGCCTCTTGGCGCACTGCTGGTGGGGCGCTGAGGTCCTCTTGTGTCCTGAGGACCTCAGGACACAATTGGACTTCATCCACTGAGCAGCAGTGCACAATGAGTCCCGTTTGCAGAGTTGTTTAAAAAGGGGTTGTGGCCTTTGAGCACACTTAGCAATCTAGCTGTATGGCGCTTACTGGAGGTAACAGGTGGGTTAGTTGGCCACCAGGGACCCTCAGTATTCAAGGGGACTTAATCCCCGAACTTAGAACAAGCCAGGAGGGGTGTTTGCAGAGTGGGGGAGATAGGGGGCATGGCCTGTGTCCAGCTTTCAGCAGTCTCACTATCTGGGACATATTGGAGGTATCAGGTAGGCTAGTTGGCCCCTAAGGGCCCCCAGCAGCAAAGGAGACTTCAATCCCCATTCAAGAGCGCACCAGCAAGTGCGTTTGAAGAGTGGTGGGGAAAGGGGGCGTAGCCTGCTATGACAATTTAGCAATCCTGCTGTGTGGGACTTACTGGAGGTAATTGGAGGAGTAGTTGGCCCCCAAGGATGTCCATGGGGGCCAACTACTCCTCTTGTTATCGCCAGTAAGTCCCACACAGTGGGATTGCTAAGACGTCTTCAGAGGCCATGTCCCCCTTTCTCCACCACTCTGTAAACGTGCCTCCTGGCAGAGTACGGGATGGGGGAAGAAGTCTAACTTACTCCTGAGGGACTTTGGGGGCCAAGAAACCCCCCTTATACCTCGTGTAAGTCCTACACAGCGGAATTCCTGAGAGCTGGTCGGAGGCCCAGCACCCTTTCTCCACCACTCTGCAAACGCAACTACTAGTGAAGGAAGTTTTTGCAATGTTATAGGTTTAGCATTTGCAAGAGTTAGAGCTATTGGCAATGTAAATGTAAACGTTTTTTAATGTTTTTCGGAGTGGAGTGGATGTACGTTTTGTGTAGTGGAATTATGTAGTAAGTTGTATAGTGGGATTATGTTTTATGGAGAGTAAATATTTGGTTTAGTAGTCTGTGTTGTGGAGTGGTAATGTCAGGTTTAGTCTTCCTCAACTCTTAACTCAATGAGACAAAAAAAGAAGGACTCACTAAGGAGCACTTCTGGACCTAGTCAGAGGTATGAGCAGGGCCACTGGAATTATGCAACTGTTTGGCTGCACCGACTTTCACACAAATATACATTTTCTGCATTAGGCACATAATTAATCATCTGCTCCCTAATCTGGAGCTATTAACAAAAAAAGCCTTGTTTCTAGCTCAAACGGCTCAAACGTTACCAAAAATGCAGCGACATGTGTTACAGCGTGTTGGAAGGCCCTTTGAAAACCTAGAATGGTCACCTGTTACTTAATGCTAAATGTGGGTGTTAAATTGGTACTAATAGTGTGCAAGCCACTCTTGCTTCCTTCTGCGCCGCTTCCTGCTCCTCTCTTGCCTCTTTCTGCATTTCTTTAGCTTCTGTCTGCACATTTCTTTCTTTTTATGCACTTCTCTTGCCTCTTTCTGTAAATCTCTTCTACGGTCTGCATCTCTCTTGCCTCTTTCTGCATGTCTGTTGCCGTTTTCTGCATCTCATTTGTTTCTTTCCGTACCCTCTTGCCTCTTTCTGTACCCTTCTTCCCTTTTTCTGCACCACTCTTGCCTGTTTGTGTACCCCGCTTATGTCTTTCTGCACATTTTGCCTCTTTCTACACCTCTGTTCCTTCTTTCTGCACTTCTTTTGTTTCTTTCTGCACCTGACTGATTTTTTTCTGTACCCCTCTTGCCTCTCTCTCCACTTCTCTTCCCTCTTTCTGCACTTCTGTTGCTTCTTTCTGCACTTACCTTGCTTCTTTCTGCACCTCACTTGCCTCTTTTCACACCTCTATTGCCTCTTTCTGCAGTTCTCTTGCCTCCACCTGCACTTCACTTACATCTTTCTGTAACTCTCTTGCCTCTTTGTGTACCTTTCTTGCCTCTTTCTGTACCTCACTTGCTTCTTTCTGTACCCCTTTTGCCTGTTTCTTCACCCCTCTTCCCTCTTCCCTCTTTGTGCAACTCTCTTGCCTCTTTCTAAACCTTTCTTCCCTCTTTCTGCACCACTCTTGCCTCTTTCTTTACCTCTGTTCTTTCTTTCTTCACCAGTCTGGTCTCTTTCTGCACCCTTCGTGCCACGTTCAGCACCTCTGTTGCTTCTTTCTGCAAATGTCTTCTGCACCCCTCCTGCCTCTCTCTGTACCCCTCCTTCCTCTTTGTGCATGCACCTCTCATACCCCTTTTTGCACCATCTTGCCTCTTTTTCCACCTCTGTTGGTTCTTTTTGCACCTCTTTTTCTTTGTTCTGCACTTCACTTGCCTCTTTTTGTATCCCTTTTGCCAGTTTCTGCACCTCTGTTGGATCTTCCTAAACTGCTCCGGCTTCCTCCAGCACCTCTGTTCCAAATTTCTGTATCCCTCTTGCCTTTTCCTGCACCCCTCTTCCCTCTTTCTACACCTCTCTTGACTCAGTCTGCCTACCTGTTTCCTCTTTCTGCAACCCTTTTGCCTGGTTCTGCAACTCTTGTGCATCTTTCTGCAGTTCTCTTGCCTCCTTCTGTACCTCACTTGCCTCTTTTGTACCTGTGTTGGTCCTTGTGTACTGAGATTGCTCCTTTCTGCACCTCTCTTGCAAATGTCTGCACCCCTTTTGACTATGTTGCACCTCTCTTGCCTCTGTCTAAACCTCTGTTCCATCTTTCTGTACCTCTTTTGCCTCTTTCCGCAACTCTCTTTCCTCTTTCTGCACGTCTCTTGCCTCTTTCTGCACCCCTGTTGCTTCATTCTACACTACCCATGCTTCTTTGTACACCTGTCTTGCTTTTTCTGTCCTCCTGTTGCCTTTTTCTGCATCCGTCTTCCCTCTTTCTGTACCTTTCTTGCCTGTTTCTGCATCTCACTTGCCTCTTTCTGTACTTCTCTTACTTCTTTCTACACCACTGTTGCTTCTTACAGCAATTCTCTTGACTCTTTCTGTACTTCTCCTACATGTTTCTGCACCTCTCTTGCCTCTTTCTGTACCTCTGTTGCCTCTTTCTTCACCTCATGTGCTTCTTTCTGCATCCCTGTTGCTTCTTTCTGCCCCCTCTTCCCTCTTTGTGCAACTCTTGACTATTTCTGCACCTGTCATGCCTCTTTCAGCACCTGTGTTACTACTTTCTGCACTTTTCTTCCTTCTTTCTGCACCCCTCCTGCCTCTTTCTGTACCTCTCTTGCCTCTTTGTGCACCTCTCCTACCTTTTTCTGCATACCTCTTGCCTTTTTTGCATCTCTGTTGGTTATTTCTGCACTGCTCTTGCTTCTTTCTGCTCCTTACTTGCCTATTTCCACAATTCTGTTGCTTCTTTCTAAACCTTTGTTGCTTGTATCAGCAATTTTCTTGCCTCTTCCTGCACTTCTCTTCCTTTTTTCTGCACCCTTCCTTCCTCTTTCTGTAACTCTCTTGCATCTTTGTGCTCCTTACCTACGTCTTGCGTCACTCCTCTGGTATATTTTTGCACTTCTGATGGTTCTTTCTGTACTGTTCTTGCTTCTTTCTGCATCTCACTTGCCTCTGTCTGCACTTCTCTTCTTTCTACACCACTGTTGCTTCTTTTTGCACCCCTCCTGCATCTATCTGCACCCCTCTTTGTACAACTCTCTTGCCTCTTTCTATACCTCTCTTCTCTCTTTCTGCACCACTCGTGCCTCTTTCAGCACCTCTGTTGCATTTTCCTGCACTCCTCTTCTCTCTTCCTGCACTCCTCGTGCCTCCTTCTGCACCTCTGTTATCTCTTTCAGCACCTCTGTTGGTTCTTTCTGCACTGCTCTTGCTTCTTTCTAAACCTCTGTTGCTTCTTTCAGCAATTCTCTTGCCTCATTTTGCACTTTTCTTGCTTGTTTCTGCACATCTCTTGTGTCTTTCTGCACCTCTGTTACCTCTTTATATACTTCACCTGCTTCTTCCTGCACCTCTCTTGCCTCTTTCATCACCTCTGTTGCTTCTTTTAGTACCCCTCCTGCCTCTTCCTACACCCCTCTTCCCATTTGTCCAACTCTCTTGCCTCTTTCTACACCTCTCTTCCTTCGTTTAACACCATTCTTTCCTCTTTCTGTACCTCTTGCTTTTTTCTGCACGTCCCTTGCCTCTTCCTGCACCCTTTGTGCCTCTTTCAGCACCTCTGTTGCTTCTATCAGCACTTCTCTTCCTTCTCCCTCTTTCCTCCTTCTGCACCTCTGTTGCTTCTTTTTGCACTTCTCTTGGTTCTTTCTGCAGATCTGTCTCTTTCTGCGCCCCTCTTTTCTCTTTCTGCACCTCTCTTGCCTCTTTCTGCACCTCTCTTGCCTCTTTCTGTACCTCTGTTGCCTCTTTCTACACTTCTCTTCCTCTTTATGCACCCTCCACGCCTCTATCGGCACCTCTGTTTGTTCTTTATGCACTGCTCTTGCTTTTTTCTGTACCTCACTTGCCTCAACCTGCAGTTCTCTTCCTTCTTTCTGTATCCCACTGACCTCTTTCTGTACCTCTCTTGCCTCATATATACCCCTTATGCCTTTTTTTGCACTCCGCTTACCTCTTTTTGCACCTCTGTTGGTTCTTTCTGCACTGCTCTTGCTTCTTTCAGCACCTCGCCTGTCTCTTTCTGCACTTCTCTTGCTTCTTTATACACCTCTTTTGCTTCTTTCAGCAATTCTCTTGCCTCTTTCTCCACTTATCTTCCTTCTTTTTGCACCCCTCTTGCTTCTTTTTGCACCTCTGTTGGTTCAATCTGTACTGCTCTTTTTCCTTTATGCAACTCACTTGCCTCTTTCTGCATGTCTCTTGTTTCTTTCTACACCTCTGTTGCCTCTTTCTGCACTTCTCTTGCTTGTTTCTGCACCTCTGTTGCAAATGTTTCTATCCTTCTTGCCTCTTTCTGCACCCTCTTCCCTATGTCTCACCTCTTTTGCTTCTTTCTGCACTTTTCTTGCTTCTTTCTGCACTGCTCTTGCTTCTTTCTGTACCTCTGTTGCAAATTTCTGTATCCTCTTTGCCTCTTTCGGCAACCCTGTACCCTCTTTCTGCACCTTTCTCGCCTGTTTCTGTGCCTCTCTTGCCTTTTTCGGCACCTTTGTTGCTTCTTTCTGCACTTTTGTTGCCTCTTTCTACACCTCTGACTTAGAGCTAGTTTTAATCCCCCTGCCCTAATATGTAACAGGGCCTTACAGGGGAGGTGATGCCAATCACAGGGGTACCCCAGCCCATAGTGTTTTCACTGTATTCTAAGTGTCTTTCAGGATAGCACTTGCTCCAGGCCTTGTTAGTTAGAGTCAGTTACCACCAATACCAGTCAGCAAAATGTTGTGGGCATATGACTTTCCAACAAGGCCTCTTTCTGCACCTCTGTTGGTTCTTTGTGCATATCTATTGGTTCTTTCTGCACCTTTCTTCGTCTTTCTGGACTTCTGTTGAATCTTTCTGCATTTCTCTTGCTTCTTTCTAAACATTTTTTCTTTTTCTGCATATGTCCTACCTCTGTAGGAATAATTTGAAATTAGCACATAAAAAACCTTTTAAATTCACTGTAAAACCATAGGTTTGAGGGACGTCATAGTTAGAAATTATCATTTAAAAAACCTTTGAAATTCACTGAGAAAACCATAGGTTTCTGGGACGTTATAGTTAGATATTACCATTTAAAAAACATAGAAATTTAGTGAAAAAACCACAGGTCTCAGTGACGTTATAGTTGGTTGGACATTCATTTCACATGTACAAAACCAGAGAAATTCGGCCGTTATTGTTAGCTGAGCTAACTATAACTCGCTCCACCGCAATGCACTGCTGATGACGTCACATATTACATTATTCATGACATGGTCATTGACATCACTGATGACATCACTGAGGATATCTCAAATGACATCACTGATTACATCATCCATGTGCACCTCCCCACACCCTAATATAACCTTTGATACACCCCCTCTAAAATACAGACCACCATTTTCAAAACCAATAACAGTTACTGCATAGCCACTCACTGATTCCTAGGTCAACACACACTACTCATTCACCCATACAGTCACTCATACATGCAGTCACTTATCAATAAAGCACTATCATTTGCACTCATACACCTATGCAGACACTCACCCATCACTACTCATCCATAGAGTTGCTCACACACCTAGTCAATCATGCAAAGAATCATTCACACTCCCATTTCCTCACCTCTACAGTTATACACACGCCACCTCACTTATACATACAGATACTAACACATACTTACTCTCTTATACATTCACTGATACAAGCACACCCTAATCCATACAGACACTCTCACACTCAGAGGGGGTTCATTTTGCCATAGAAAGTATGATTAGTGCTTCAGAAAGAAAAATGTGGGCACATTTTGAGTGACTTCTCAAATCCTCTTCTATTTCATTAAAAAAATTCTGACATGCAGACTGAAACATGCACTTTGAATACCAGCAGCAGACTTCCCTGGTGAGCAGTAGCTTTACCACAGTCATATAATGAGCAACTAGAGTGCTAACATTCAGAATTATTGGCAAATGTGTGACACATCTGAATGCCTTCTTCATGGAACCAAAGTAAACAAGCATTGAAAATGCAATAGATCTCGCCCTCGTTTAAGTTAAAGCCATTCTGTTTGTAATGAGGTGGCTTTTAAGCTTTGCTTTTGATAGTGTTTTTCAAACTTTCATGTAAATAACATGCATATGTATGCATATATGTATATGTATGCATGCATTTATATTTGTATTTATATAGATATGCAGATTATATATGTTTATATATGTATGTATATATATATATACATATACATATACATAAATGCAAATATATGTGTATAAGTGAGCGTGTAGATAGACCGAGGCACAAGAAAGCAGAAAAACAAACGTGAAGAACACAAAAAGGGGGCAGAGTAGATACACCCTGACCCCCTAGGCCTGCCCAGGTGGTCCCACAAGGACAAAAAAGGCCAACATTTTTTTTTAACCTGGTCTGTTTTTTTAAAAATTACCCCCTGGGGGAACCAAATCGCGGCTGCATAGTGATAAAAAAGTGTGGGGGGGTCCACAATCCCCCCACACTGCCCCGGGGACCGCCGCCCCCCGGGGCAAAGCAACGCAGCCCCTTGGCGCATACTGGAGGCTCCTGGTGGGCTACTTGGCCCCCAGGGACCCCCAGTATGCATGGGGAATTAGTTCCTATTCTGCAAACACGCCAGGGGTTGCGCTGCAGAGAGGTGTAAAAAAGGGTGTGGCCTCATTACACCTCTCTGCAATGCAGCCCCCTGGCGCATACTGCAGGTTCCAGGTGGGCTAGTTGGCCCCTAGGGACCCGCAGTATGCAAGGGGAATTAGTTCCCCCTCTGCAAACACGCCCGGGGGATGCGTTGCAGAGAGGTGTAAAAAAGGGTGTGGCCTCATTACACCTCTCTGTAATGCAGCTCCCTGGCTTATACTGGAGGCTCCTGGTGGGCTAGTTGCCCCCCAGGGACCCCCAGTATGCAAGGGGAATTAGTTCCTCCTCTGCAAACGCACCAGGGGTTGCACTGCAGAACGTTGTAAAAAGGGGGCGTGCCCTCTGACCACCTGCCTGCAAAAATGTAGTAAATCAGTATAAAAAATAACAATTAATACATTTAAAAATTGTCATTTAAAAAACCTTCGAAATTTAATGAAAAAAACATAGGTTTCAGGTCTTATATAGTTAGGAATTAGCATTTAAAAAACCTTGCAAATTCACTGAAAAAACCATAGGTTTCAGGCCTTATATAGTTAGGAATTAGCATTTAAAAAACCTTTGAAATTCACTAAAAAAACTATAAGTTTTAGGGGTGTTATAGTTAGCTGGACATTTCACTCACACAAAACCATTGAAATTGCTCCTATATAGTTAGTTGTACTAACTATAATTCGCGCACCCGCAATCCACTGCTGATGATGTCACATATTAGATCATTCATGACATGGTCAGTGACATCACTGATGACATCTCAAATGACATCACTGATTACATCACTGATGACATCATCCAGTGAATGTGGTTTGCTTCGTTATTTAAATATGCATTATATATATAGCAATTTGCATTGAAGAATGAGTGGATATGTATAAATAAATATTTGGATGGAGGATTTAGTAGCAGTGTAATTGACTGTTTACTTGACCAATTTATAATGTCTCACTAAATATAGTGGATAGTGACAAAACTGTGTGAATATCTATCTATATATATATATATATATATATATATATTAAATACAAAGAACCAGCGCTTCGAAGCGCACACGGAGTTCAATCTTCGTAACAGCTCAGCGGCTTCCCTTCCCACAGGTAAAATAACTCAGCCTAACGCGTTTCGGAGCTGTGATGCTCCTTGTTCACAGGCAAACACATGAAGAGCAGAAAATCAAGGAAGGCACATTACCGGCAAGTCTTTTATTTCGTCATCACTTAGTGCCTTGTAACAACGTTGCATGCCGGTACTTTGAGTCTTTAGTAGTCTCCCTATGGTAGGCTGGTGCCGCCTTGCTCGTTTCATGTGGTAAATAATTAATAATGAAGTAGCCCTTCAGTGGGCCCCCGGGATGAAGGTTTTCCGACGGCGCAGCTGATTGAAGACCCCAGCTGGAGACTTGGAACAGTTCAAGTGTCTCCTTGGCCCCGAGTCCGGGCGGTGCAGCTTCGCGACAATGGATTGCCGCATGACATTTTAAATACAAAGAACCAGCGCTTCGAAGCGCACACGGAGTTCAATCTTCGTAACAGCTCAGCGGCTTCCCTTCCCACAGGTAAAATAACTCAGCCTAACGCGTTTCGGAGCTGTGATGCTCCTTGTTCACAGGCAAACACATGAAGAGCAGAAAATCAAGGAAGGCACATTACCGGCAAGTCTTTTATTTCGTCATCACTTAGTGCCTTGTAACAACGTTGCATGCCGGTACTTTGAGTCTTTAGTAGTCTCCCTATGGTAGGCTGGTGCCGCCTTGCTCGTTTCATGTGGTAAATAATTAATAATGAAGTAGCCCTTCAGTGGGCCCCCGGGATGAAGGTTTTCCGACGGCGCAGCTGATTGAAGACCCCAGCTGGAGACTTGGAACAGTTCAAGTGTCTCCTTGGCCCCGAGTCCGGGCGGTGCAGCTTCGCGACAATGGATTGCCGCATGACATTTTAAATACAAAGAACCAGCGCTTCGAAGCGCACACGGAGTTTAATCTTCGTAACAGCTCAGCGGCTTCCCTTCCCACAGGTAAAATAACTCAGCCTAACGCGTTTCGGAGCTGTGATGCTCCTTGTTCACAGGCAAACACATGAAGAGCAGAAAATCAAGGAAGGCACATTACCGGCAAGTCTTTTATTTCGTCATCACTTAGTGCCTTGTAACAACGTTGCATGCCGGTACTTTGAGTCTTTAGTAGTCTCCCTATGGTAGGCTGGTGCCGCCTTGCTCGTTTCATGTGGTAAATAATTAATAATGAAGTAGCCCTTCAGTGGGCCCCCGGGATGAAGGTTTTCCGACGGCGCAGCTGATTGAAGACCCCAGCTGGAGACTTGGAACAGTTCAAGTGTCTCCTTGGCCCCGAGTCCGGGCGGTGCAGCTTCGCGACAATGGATTGCCGCATGACATTTTAAATACAAAGAACCAGCGCTTCGAAGCGCACACGGAGTTCAATCTTCGTAGCAGCTCAGCGGCTTCCCTTCCCACAGGTAAAATAACTCAGCCTAACGCGTTTCGGAGCTGTGATGCTCCTTGTTCACAGGCAAACACATGAAGAGCAGAAAATCAAGGAAGGCACATTACCGGCAAGTCTTTTATTTCGTCATCACTTAGTGCCTTGTAACAACGTTGCATGCCGGTACTTTGAGTCTTTAGTAGTCTCCCTATGGTAGGCTGGTGCCGCCTTGCTCGTTTCATGTGGTAAATAATTAATAATGAAGTAGCCCTTCAGTGGGCCCCCGGGATGAAGGTTTTCCGACGGCGCAGCTGATTGAAGACCCCAGCTGGAGACTTGGAACAGTTCAAGTGTCTCCTTGGCCCTGAGTCCGGGCGGTGCAGCTTCGCGACAATGGATTGCCGCATGACATTTTAAATACAAAGAACCAGCGCTTCGAAGCGCACACGGAGTTCAATCTTCGTAACAGCTCAGCGGCTTCCCTTCCCACAGGTAAAATAACTCAGCCTAACGCGTTTCGGAGCTGTGATGCTCCTTGTTCACAGGCAAACACATGAAGAGCAGAAAATCAAGGAAGGCACATTACCGGCAAGTCTTTTATTTCGTCAATATATATATTACCTACTGCCGGTCGCCAGTAGGTATATATAGTTAGGATTTTTTTCCTATGGGTTTTTTGAAAATTCTTTGTCGAATAACTTTGGCGTTTGAGGACGGAATTGGCTGAAATTTTCAGGAAAATGGAACATTTTGTTTCTGAGCAGCCCCTGAAAATTTGGGGGGGGGTTCGTCAAGGGGGGGCCGAGAAAAAAGGGGGGTCCCAAAACACGTTTTTCCCATGCAATTTTCCATAGGGCGGTTGGACTCACTTTTAGCTCGAACGGCTGAATGGATTTCCACGAAAATTGGCAAAATTGTAGATATTGTTTGCCTGATGTGCCTTTGCTAGGTCTCAATATATGTGCTCCAGTGGATTTTGATAAATTAACGTTCAAAAAAATATATATATCTGTAACAGCGCTCCGGTTAGCGCCCCGGTTCGCGTACCTGACGCGTAACGGAACTTCGCGAAGCGAAGCTGATTGGCTCTTTGGAGTCTGTCAACATTCTAAACAGTCCGGAGCGGCCGCCATCTTGTCTCTCGGTAGGATCGAGAGACATGAGGAGGTCAAAACAAAGGGGGAAATGACCATAAGGGGGCATAGTAGATCCTCCCTGACCCCCTAGGTTTGATGTGGAGGCTTAAAAAGGGCCCCGCGGGGCAAAAAAAAAAAATTTTTTTAATTGTTTTTTTTGCGTGGGGAGCGCCCGGTAAGCGCACCGGGAAGCGGTCCGGGAGCGTACTATGAGGAAAAAAGAATGATAGACTTTTCAAATATTGTATGTTTATTGATTGTTCATTTTGTTGTTTTTTTTTTTTTTCTTTAAGTAGCAATATGTAGGTACCAATGCAGAGTCAAAAAATTAATATACACCGTCTCCTTTGTAGATATCTTGCATGTTGTTTCAGAAGTTATTGTGGAATATGGAATCCATATCATAGTCTGTCAGGAAAGCAGAAAGAACATGGAGGCAGGAGATGAAAAAGAGATGTTAAATACACATTGGAGATAATATAGTTGGAGAAAGGAAGTAACTATGAGCAAAATTACTATGTAACATAAAAAAGTTGCACAGTATACTATAAGTCTGACTTTACATTATAATCAATTAGGTACTAGTTTATGAATTACATATAAAAATGATTAAAGTCTCGAACAATTTTTGATTATTAAATATAAATTTATTTTTGTGATTCTTTTTCCAAATTTAACAGAACATTTAACAACAAATTGTCGGAAATGTCCTCATTTTCAATCAGCGAATCTACTGCATCTACACATTGAACTAATTCATGGTCCCGTGATTCATCCATGAAATCTGAGTCATCATTGTCCTCAATAACTTTTTCTGTGTTGTTCTCCAGAACAATTTTGAAGGAAATAATCTGCTCTCCTTCCATTTTCTTGCTGTAATTTGCATAAAAAATAAATATATCAGTAGAGATAGGGCAGTGTTGGGTTTAAGTTCAGACAGGTACTTGTGAGTTTATAACAGAGAAGTTATCTATGGGCACTGTATGGTTTCAGGCGTGAAGTAGTACTATTAAAAAGTGCCTGTGAAGAAGTCTAAGTAAATTCATAATTATACCACAGAAACCTAAATCAATCCATAATTATAATAAACAAGCCTTTCTCAATGTCTAACTCTTACAGAGGGACAGTATATAACTATCTGAAAATGTTTTCCCAAATTAATTTAAAGTGCATAACATAGTTCTCCTTTCAAATTTATAAAATAACATCTTACCTTTTAAAAACAAGTTTAAGTTGTCAGTGAAAATGCACTTGCAATGTACTTCAGGAAGTAGTAGTCAAAATGGCTGTGTTTTTCTCTCTTTTTTTATATATATCCAGGTACATAAACAATCAAATGTCAGGTAAAAAAAGTAGAAAATGAAAGTAACATTTTAATTGGTTGTCAATTCCAACACTTCAGATGTGTTTTGTGAAGTAATTTACCTCAGGGTATTTAGAGAGGTCTACAGGCTAAATGGTTAAATGGAATTCCAACCAAATTTGTGAAAATGGTAGGGATTGGTATGTAGTATGAGCTAATCTATATTTGGTGAAAGTGTCTCCAGTGGTTTTTCTGTAAATTACTTTCCCACCTTTTTTAAGCGAGCGCTTCCCGGTGCGCGCCCCGGTACGCGAACCGGCAGCGTTACAGGAGTCCTCCATTTTGTGTTTCAGTAGAATTAAGATACAAGATGGAGGGCAAATATTGTTCAGAATGGGTAGAAGGGGGCACGGTACACGTATCCTGACCCCCTAGGTTTTCTGAGGGTGGCTGAGGAGGCCCATATGTGCGGAAAAAAACCACATTTTTTTTCAAATTTTCGCGCGGTTAGCGTCTGGTGCGCGTACCGGGTAGCGCTCCGGAACGCGTAAATCGTGAAAATTAGTAAAAAAAAAAAGTTACATTTAAAATTTGTTTATAGTGATCATAGTTAGTATAGCTCTGAGAAGAGCTTTTGGGTCTGTGGTAGATTTAGGTACTTATAAGTAGGTACCAATACATAGTCTTAAATTCAGGATGAAAACTCTGTTCCCCTCATCTGAGAAGTGAACTCCATCTTCTCTGTAGATATCTTGCATGTAGTAACGCAAGTTATTGTTGTAGATGGAGCCCATTCCATGGTCTCTCACGTAAGCTGAAACAGACTTATTTACATGCTTCCTCGATTTCTCAATTTGTGGACACAATTCGTTTGACCACCTCCATTTCTGTCTTTGGCATATATTTGAATATACCAAGGAAGTTTGAGGAAAAATTGCCATCAATTGCTCAAAGGTGTCCTTTAAAAGCATTTCCAGACCTACCCCAGTCAAAGTGCCCAAGTCTTTTCCTCCACAGTGCACAATTAACAAGTCAGGTTTTGGCAAATGCAAAAAGGTTTTCACCAATGGTATCAATTGGTGACATCTTAATCCTCTGTGGCCAATCCAGTTGATTTCCACATTTTGAAAATTGAGGATGTGTAAATTTCTGTTATCAGCATACATTTGAGCCCAGTAGATGTAATTATGTCCAACAATCCAGACAGAAAACATGGTGAGAGAAGGTTCTGCTGCAGTCAGATGAAGTGTGGTAATGAAATGGCAGTTGAAACAGTAGGAGTATGTAATGAAAAAAACTGTGGAGTTTCTGTGCTAATGTATCAGTAGCAGTGATTGGTGGATTTTGATTGCTGAAAACAGAAAGTTAGGGTGCATGGATGAGTTCTTTGAAAGATGTAATTTGAATGGTCAAGAAAAAATCATTTTATGAAAGATTGCACTGGATACGCAGGTGTACTGAGAGTTCAGAGTTCAATTGAAACATTGTTGTGTGAACTTGCAAACATCAGAGGTCTTTCAGGAGGTGGTTGCTATGGAAAAAAGGCAGAAAGGGCAGAAGGGGGAAGGGTGTTGATTTGAAAAAAGTGAGGGAAGAGTTTTGATTGGGTGACATGAGAGATATGTGTGATGAATTACAGCATTTCTGTGCCTTTGTTGGTTGCAGCCTCTGGAGTGCATACCCTTTGCTCTGCTAAAGAAAAATTGGTGTGTGTCTGAGACTGTTTTAAAACTCAAAAAGTATTTGCTAAGGTGAGAAAAGATTCATTTAATTTAAATAGAGAATAGTATGCTTTAAGGAGAAAATTATGAAGAAAGTTGTGTATTTAAAATGTTGCTTTGTGTCAAGTGTTTTACAAATAGATTTGGTTTCTTTGAGTTACATAGCCATGTTAAAAGTGACGCAAAAGTGGTGGAAGGGCCTTAAAAATACGCTTTCATGTGTGTTAGGGCATTTTAAGTCACTTCCCCATGAATCTGGGTGAATAATTAGCTTACTTGATGTGTTTAAAAACGTTTCTTGAAGTCAATTAGGTTTCTTGATATGTACTGCTAGAGTTTCATAGGCTGCTTGGGGCATATTTACAAGGCCTTTGAGTCACTTTGATGCTATTTTCCCCATTTTAATTTAAGTCATTTCCCCGTGGTGCAAGGTCCTTGTAAATACGCCCCCATGTGTGCTTGGAAAATTTAGATTTTGTTTCTTTGAGTTACATGGCCATGTTAAAAGTGACGCAAAAATGGTGCAAGGCCCTAAAAATACGCTTTCATGTGTGTTAGGGCATTTTAGGTCACTTCCCCATGAATGTGGGTGAATAATTGGTTTACTTGATGTGTTTAAAAACGTTTCTTGAAGTCAATTAGGTTTCTTGATATGTACTGCTAGAGTTTCATAGGCTGCTTGGGGCATATTTACAAGGCCTTTGAGTCACTTTGATGTTATTTTCCCCATTTTAATTTAAGTCATTTCCCCGTGGTGCAAGGTCCTTGTAAATACGCCCCCATGTGTGCTTGGCAAATTTAAGTACTGACAGGGTGTGCTTCTACATAGGAGCTGTGTTGTGTTTTCAAATTATGACCAGAATTTTTTTTTTTTTTAAAGAAATGCTTTTCACATTTATGAGAAGGTCATAATGGTGTCTGCTTCTTTAAATAAATAATTTACTTTCCACCATGAATATGTGAGAATAATTTTCCTTGTTTGCCGGTTTAAAAACACGTTTCTTGAAGTCATTAAGGTTTCACAATATGTTCTGCAAGAGTTTCATAGTCACTATGATGATAATGATATACATTTAGAACTGTGTAGGAGGCATGGAGAAACTGAGGCTTCTGTAAGTGTCAAGGGAGGTGAGTAATGTACATTGCTCTGTTACATACAGTCCTCATCTTCTGCGTACTCTTGGATATGCTAGACTACATCTGCACAATGAGATACCTAAGCAAAGGAAACACAAGTGATGTGATTGTGAAATGAGCAAAAAAATGTGCACGTTTTTCAATTACATCACCTGTGTTTCCTAACATTACGATTCACATTGTGCAGATGAGGTTTAGGTCTGTCCAGGGAGACAGAGGAGGTCTGGCCTTTGTTCAAGAGTGCAGTGGACATGACTCACTTCATTGGTAGGCCTGCACATGTATTATCTCCTCTGTACTCTTCAACAAGCCTAAATTTCATCTGCAACCCTGAGTAGGCCTCACCTCAAACAAACCTCTGGATAGGCCACACCTTATCGGCATCCTGAAACAATCATTTAAAATGTTAGGGGCAGATGTATGATGGCCGTGCGCCTCTTTTGCGCCGCCATTGCGTCACTTTTGTGACGCAGCAGCAGTGCAAAAGATGCACCATGTTGCAAGATAGGCCTCACTTCATCTGTAACAAGATACCGTCAGTTTAAACTGTATATATTTAGGACTGTGTAGGGGGCATGGAGATGCTGAGGCTTCTGTAAGTGTCAAAGTTGTTGCATACAGTGCTCACCTTCTGCGTACTCTTTGATATGCTAGACTACATCTGCACAATGAGATACCTAAGCAAAGGAAACACAAGTGATGTGATTGTGGAATGAGCCCAAAAAATTGCAAGTTTTTCAATTACATTACCTGTGTTTCCTAACATTACGAATCACATAGTGTAGATGAGGTTTAGGCCTGTCCAGGGAGACAGAGGAGGTCTGACGTTTGTTCAAGAGTGCAGTGGACATGACTCACTTCGTTGGTAGGCCTGCACATGTATTATCTCCTCTGTACTCTTCAACAAGCCTAAATTTCATCTGTAACCCTGAGTAGGACTCACCTCAAACAAATCTCTGGATAGGCCACACCTTATCGGCATCTAGAAACAATCATTTAAAATGTTAGGGGCAGATTTATGATGGCCGTGCGCCTCTTTTGCGCTGCTGTTGCGTCACTTTTGTGACGCAGCAGCACTGCAAAAGATGCACCATGTTGCAAGATAGGCCTCACTTCATCTGCAACAAGATACCATCAGTTTAAACTGTATATATTTAGGACTGTGTAGGGGGCATGGAGAAGCTGAGGCTTCTATAAGTGTCAAAGTTGTTGCATACAGTGCTCACTTTCTGCGTACTCTTTCATATGCTAGACTACATCTGCACAATGAGATACCTAAGCAAAGGAAACACAGGTGATGTGATTGTGAAATGAGAAAAAAAAATGCACGTTTTTCAATTACATCACCTGAGATACCTAAGCTGAGGAAATACAGGTGATGTGATTGTTAAATGAGCAAAAATATTTGCACGTTTTTCAATTATATCACCTGTCTTTCCTAACATTACGAATCAAATTGTGCAGATGAGGTTTAGGCCTGTCCAGGGAGACAGAGGAGGTCTGGCCTTTGTTCAAGAGTGCAGTGGACATGACTCACTTCGTTGGTAGGCCTGCACATGTATTATCTCCTCTGTACTCTTCAACAAGCCTAAATTTAATCTGTAACTCTGAGTAGGCCTCACCTCAAACAAACCTCTGGATAGGCCACACCTTATCGGCATCCTGAAACAATCATTTAAAATGTTAGGGGCAGATTTATGATGGCCGTGCGCCTCTTTTGCACCGCCATTGCGTCACTTTTGTGATGCAGCAGCAGTGCAAAAGATGCACCATGTTGCAAGATAGGCGTCACTTCATCTGCAACAAGATACCGTCAGTTTAAACTGTATATATTTAGGACTGTGTAGGGGGCATGGAGAAGCTGAGGCTTCTGTAAGTGTCAAAGTTGTTGCATACAGTGCTCACCTTCTGCGTACTCTTTCATATGCTACACTACATCTGCACAATGAGATACCTAAGCAAAGGAAACACAGGTGATGTGATTGTGAAATGAGGAAAAAAAATGCAAGTTTTTCAATTACATCACCTGTGTTTCCTAACATTACGAATCACATTGTGCAGATGAGGTTTAGACCTGTCCAGGGAGACAGAGGAGGTCTGGCCTTTGTTCAAGAGTGCAGTGGACATGACTCACTTCATTGGTAGGCCTGCACATGTATTATCTCCTCTGTACTCTTCAACAAGCCTAAATTTAATCTGTAACCCTGAGTAGGCCTCACCTCAAACAAATCTCTGGATAGGCCACACCTTATCGGCATCCTGAAACAATCATTTAAAATGATAGGGGCAGATTTATGATGGCCGTGCGCCTCTTTTGCGCTTCCGTTGCGTCACTTTTGTGACGCAGCGGCGGAGCAAAAGATGCGCTATGTTGCGACATATTTACAACTTGATGCATCTAGGCAGATGTGTTACGCTGTAAAATCTTGCCCCACACGAAACCTGCGTCAGGTTCCATGTGGGCGTTTTGTTGCAGGGTGGGCGTTCACTTACATGAAAGCCCTGTAAAAGTAACACAGTGAAATTTACAAGATTTCACTGAGTCAGCTTTATGGCATTGCTGAATCAAATCCTTACGCCTGTTTGAAACAGGCATAAGGAGTGATGAACCATGCAATGTGTGGCTTGCCCATGTGCATTGCAGTAGTCATGTCGCGCTTGCGAGGTGATTCCTGCAATGCGCTGCTTTTGCGGCACAGATGCGTGACGCATCTGTGCTGTTTTTGCCCCATGGTGCTCCGCATTGTAAATGAGGCACACCATGGGTGGCAGAGCAGCGGCGCACGTTAACTGGTGCATCCCTGGGGATGCGCCAGTTAACATAAATCTGCCCCTTTACATTTAAGTATGAGCAGGGGACACAGAGTCGGTGAGGCTTATCCAAGGTTAAGAAGAGATGAGTCCTGTTCACTGAAAACTTGTACATAGGCCTCACCTCCTCAGCATCGCTGGACATGGTTAAATAATATCTGCAAAATGTTACTCTTGTTAAACAATTTTACTATTATAGTCTCTGAGATTTGTCTCTTACTCTGCAACATCTCATTGTTGTTCTCTTTCTTTAAAGATAACGACAACATCAAGCATGAGTGATAATGAACATTCTGTTGATCTCGATCTTATCATTGAACTTGTCATTGAAACATCAGTGGAAGTAGATCCCTTGGATGATTTAAATCCTGTGGATGAAGAAGAATATGATGAGGATGCCGATTTGTCAGAATTGTATGACATAGGGTGGGAAGCTGACCTGCTCGAGCCTATGGAACTATAAAGACTTATTTTTAAAAGTTACTGGAAATGAAAAGTAACCATGTTAACCGTTTCATTTAAAATTAAATACAACTTCAAAAACTGCTTGTGTGAAGTGTCTTTAATAAAATAGTTAAATATGCTAATGAAATTAGTTCAGATTCACATATAAAAGAGCACAGGTCAAATGTAGAAGCATTCCATTTCTTTGCTACTATTTGTGAGTTTTGAATTTGCCAATGCACTAAAAATTATTGTATGTAGAATTGACAAGTAGTGTGTTAATTTTTTGATGACTGTTATTGATTTACTGTTTGGTAATAGTGGGTAATAACATTTTTTATTATATTTTACCACAGATTCAACTGCAGATCATTTCAAAATTACACAATGCCTTCGAAGCAAAGAAGGAGAAAGGCTACAAAACGTCAAACACAGAAGCTTACTACATGCTTGCAGCAGTCCTCTACAATAAAAACTTGTCAAGTCACCAAGAAAGCTCCGGGTAAGACAACGAAATCATTCCTAAGAAACATTTCCAGAAAAAAAAGTATCACTACAGAACATGTTTTAGTCCAGAAAAAGAGAGCCAATTTAAACGGAAAGGAAAGGCCAATCAAAAATGTTACTGCTGGAGCAGGAGATAACTCTGTGCATGGTAGTAGAAGGAAAAATCAGTTTAGGGACATTCGTAGACGAATGTTCCGCAACAGGATAATTGGCAATTTGTTAAAAAATATTAAGAAAGGTCAACAGAAAGTGGCTTTTTATAAACGAAAGAAAAATCTTGAGAAAATTATTGATCAGGCATTCGAAATTAAGCGAAAGTTATTTATTTTGATAATCAATAGAATTAGGAAACTAAACAAGGCAATTTATGATTTCAAATCAAATAGTAGATGGAAGAGAACAGTTAATCGCAGTAATTTTTGTGAAGTTTTTTCAGGAGAATGGATGCATAGTTCAAGTTGTGAGGCATTTTTTAATGAGGAGAGTTATTTCCAGGATAATGATTTGGTGCATGCAGTTGACACCAGTGGTCGAGCATATGAGGTGAAAGATGGTTGTCCGGTTGAAAAAGAAAAACTTGTGACAACAGAGGCAGAAGAGGTGTTAGGTAATGAGGTTTTAGGAAAACGTCCTAAGGGACCAGTGTATACCTGGAAGTGTAGTAGTATTTGCAGTGTGCGACAGGATTCCATCAATTTGCTTTGTGATTTTCTACGGACATTTAATAAGAAAAGTTTGAAACAGAAAATGAAGTTGTTGCAAGAATTAGATCCTTGCAGAGTGAGAGAAGTGACAGGTTTGCATGGTCATTCATTGGCTTGTCTTTCCAGGAGAGTATGCCAGAGTGTTTTTCATCATTTCAGGATGCTAGCAGTGCATCATAATAAAGTGAGGAAATTAGTTAGAATGTTGTATTATGCTAAGAGTCCAGCAATTATGCTTAAACAATTATGCACTGCTCTTTTGCATGGTTCTGAAGTAGATGTGAAGAAAATTTGTGAAGAAATTGAGTTTTGTTACTTTGCAAGTAAAGAGGAGAATGTTGAAATTGACCCAGAAGAAGAAGGTAATGTGGAAGAGAGTGTACAGATTTCCAGTACAGATAATTTTCAGAAGGAAATTGCCACGTTTCAGGTGAAATCAAGTGAGAGGCCTAATTTCACTTGTGTGTGTTGTCGACGCACTTATTATAAGAATCAGACTAAGTTAGTGGATTTATATGCAAAAAGTGAAAGGGAAAATAATAGTGAATGGAAGGATTTCGCAACATACTTGATGGTAGAAAACTGTTTTGATTTGGGATCGGATCTACGTGTGTGTACTTATTGTTGTAGCAAATTAAATCAAAACCGGATGCCTGCTAGAGCGGTTCATAATAATCTGGAATTGGTTGACATTCCTTCTGAATTGAAGGATTTAAATACTTATGAATCTATTTTGATTCAAAGTGTCCATCCCTTTCAGGCTATTGTACGAATGGAGCCAAAGACTGGGAAATTGCCTCCATCAGATTTACAGAGAGGATTAAAGGGAAGAGTTGTTTATTTGCCTCTAGATTTGAAGAAAAACATTAATACAATTGGAGTAGAGAAAGTGGAAGAGGAACCTCTGGTTATCTTAGTTAACGGGGTTCCGACAAAGAGTAAAATAATCTGGCAAGATTTAGTGGATGTTAGGAAAGTCAAAAAGGCAACATTGTATTTGATGAAAAACAATCAGCACTACAAGAATGTATGTGTTGCAGAAGAGGAAGTAAGTGAAGAAGAGGACAGCGATTTGTGTGCTGGACAAATTGAGAAAGTAGAAGCCTCTAAAAATGAAGAAATATATGAACATTATAGTGTTCATCCTTTGCATTCCAAGGAAGTCATGGGGAATGCTATTAAGTTGTTTCAAATGAAACAAGCCAAAGGGAGTCCCATTAGTGTTTGGGAGGAAAGTTTGGAAGCTCGGTGTTTCCCACAGCTATTTCCAACAGGTCAAGGAGGAAGATATGATGAGCGACCTCATCAAATTCCTGCTTCTGAATACCGGACTTTACGATTGTATGCAGAAGATCCTAGGTTTAGTCAATGCATTCCCTATTTGTTTCATCTACTGTTTGAAAGTGATCTGTCTGGACTGTCATATGCAGTGAACCACATTTTGAAAAGTGGTGTACAGATGCAAAATATCTTGGCAAGGGACTTTATGGATAAAGTCAATGTGCAAGACAGTATTTTGGATTCTCACCTGATTAATCTCATGGCGTGTCAGCGTGGTACTAATGAGTACTGGTACCGTCGTCATGGTGATTTAAAATGTATGCTGAGGAACTTAGGAACTCCCACATGGTTCCTCACTCTCAGCTGTGCCGAGTATGGCTGGGAAGACTTACTTGAATTTCTACGAGAGGCAAATGGAAACATTGAAAATATCGAATTCAAGACACCCGGAGAACTGTGCTCTTTGGATCCAGTGAATGTATGCAGGTACTTCAATCATAGATTTGAAGCTATGATGTCTTTCATCATGAACAAGAAACATTCCACCTCTTGGAGAGGTGTTGGATTTCTTCTGGAGAAAGGAGTACCAAGCAAGAGGTGCTCCTAATATACATATGCTGCTATGGATCAAAGATGCACCCAAATTTGGAACAGATCCGGATGACTTAGTGATGAGTTTCATAGAACAGTATTCTACATGTGCTGTTCCAAAGACAAAGGAAGACAAAAGTCTAAGAGAACAAGTTTTACGCTTCCAAAGCCATTGTTGTGGAAAGTACTGTCGTCGTAAATTCAGAAACAAGGACAAGTTCTACACAAAATGTCATTTCGCCTTTCCACGACCGGTGATTTCTAAAGGAAGAGTGAACAGTTTGATGTCTTCGCTGCGACATAATGTGACGATGAAATCACCCAAAAATACATACAATTTGAAAAGGAACGAAGAGTCCAAGTACATCAACGACTACAACCCAGTGATTTTGTCCATGTGGAATGCTAACATGGATATACAGTTTGTGGCTGATAACTGTATGGCTGTGGCTCGGTATGTGACATCTTACATCACCAAAAAAGAAAAGACAGAATTGAAGGATATGTGGGAGGACATTTCCCATGGAAAGAGCCTCAGTAAGAAGTTGTACAGTTTCAGTCTGAAGATGTTGTCGCATCGAGAAATCGGAGCTTACGAATGTTCTGACCGGTTATCTTCAGCAAATCTCTATGCCAAATCTAGGAGTATCATTTGGGCGAGTCTTGGTCTTGCTGCAACGCGTAATCGAGTTCTGAAACCTGTGCGGGAAATTGAGTATTTGGCGCAAAAGGAGCCAAACAGTACCGATATTTTGAAGACCAACATGTTGGATACATATTATCCAAATAGAAGCAGTCACCTCGAGAATGTTTGTCTGTATGAGGTTCTACAAAATTACATATTCAAGAGGAACATCAAAGAAGATATTGATAAAGGAGTGTATGCTGTAATTGGAAGTGAGGGATGTCTGGTCAAGCAAAGAAAATGCCAATTGGTAAACCATCGATAATTGAGTAGCGAATCTCCTGAAAGAAAAGAGTTTTTCTATTTAGCTCCTTTGCAACTTTTCAAGCCTTGGCGTGCAGAAGAGGAACTGCTTGGAAATTTCCTCTGTTACGAAGACTCTTTCAATACCGCCAAGGAGACCATAGAATGTCCTGTTTTTCCCAAATATCTAGAAATGTTGAATGCGGAAATCGAGCAGGAAGCAACGATTGCAGCCGAGATTTCTAGAGACAGTTCTCAGGACAGTCAGAGTTCTGTTTTATTGAGTCAGGATCCACTAGGAGGACCAGTTATCGAAAATGAAGCTGCCACTGCCATGATTGAAGTGGAAAGAGCCATGGCACATGCTCAGGAGGATGCGGTTAACTTAGAAGACTTGGAAAGACAACTCAACGTTGAGCAGAGGAAAATATATGATGAAGTTACCAACCAAATTGATCATGGATTAAGTCATGGGAAGAAAGAGTGCTCATGTACGTCGTTGAAGCCTGTCCGACTGTACGTGAGTGGAGAAGCGGGAACTGGAAAAAGTTTCCTCATTAAAGCAATTTCATGTTATTTGCAGAAAAGGACTGAGTCATCCCTGTCTTGTGTTGTCACCGCTCCAACTGGACTGGCAGCACATAACATTAAAGGTATTACTTTGCATCGTCTACTGATGCTGCCAGTGGAGCATGATAACAAATTACAATACCACAAGTTATCTGGAGATGCTTGTTGTGAAGTTTCCAGAGTCTTGAGGAAAATGAAACTTCTTATCATTGACGAAGTAAGCATGGTTTACAATGTCATGCTTGCCTTTGTGCATTTGAGAATGCAAGAAGTTCTCAAAACAGAGTATGATGTGTTATTTGGTGGCAAACACATCATTGTTTTCGGTGATCTTCTGCAGCTGACACCAGTGAAAGGACAACCAGTTTTTAAACTACTTACGCATGAAGATACCAGGAAGTGCCTAGGGAGCATTGGCAACGTTAATATATGGTTAAACTTCAATTATGCTGAACTGCGTGAAAATATGCGTCAAGCGAAGGATGAAGATTATAAGAATATTCTACAAGATGTTAGAATCGGAAAACTGACCGAGCATGGGAAAGAAGCTTTACATGCACGATTACTGTCAAATTTGTATCCAGAAGAAGACGTTGTGCCAGAGAATATTTTTCGGAAAATTACTGTGTAGAAATCTGGAATATGTTTGATGCCAACTTCTGCAGAATGTGCTATCTTCAACAACAAAATGTTGAATTTAAAAAAACCAAGAGATTGTGAAACTGGAAGCTATTGACAGAATAGAGCATATGGGAGCAACAATTATTTTGTCTGAGAATTTGAAATCTAAATTGGATTCATTAGAGAAGACTATATCTAAAACTGCTGGTTTTGAAAAGACTCTGAATGTGTGCTTAAATTGCCGTATCATTTTGAGAAGGAATTTACATGTTGAAAGAGGTCTGGTAAATGGATCAATGGGTAATGTTGTTGATTTTGAGAAAAACAGAAATAGAGATGGAATTCAATTTTTAAAAATTAAATTTGATGGCATTGAGGAAGTACAGCTAATTGGTCGTTGCTCTGCTAGGTTTTTGCTTGTAAAAGACTTATATGTTCGCCGTAAGCAGTTTCCTGTTTGCTTGGCATATGCGGTGACAATCCATAAATCGCAAGGTTTAAGTGTAGACAGTGCATTGCTGAATATTGGCAGTTCTGTGTTCAAGGAGGGTATGGCATATGTGGCATTGTCACGAGTCAGAACTTTATCGGGATTGTACTTGATTGAGTGTGATGTCACAAACATTTGTGCGGATCTAGATTGTGTTAAGGAATACAATAGGTTAAGAAGAGAGTATGCGCCACATTTGCCTCAATATCCTTTGTTTGAGAAACGTGTGGTAGGCCGGAAACGAAGAAATGTGACCAATAGTAGAGCGTTTGTAGCAAAAAGATGAAAAGTCGATGAACCTGAAATTATAAGCAGAAAGAAAAAGGATTGTGTTGAAGATGTTGTTGGTTTTCAATTTGAAAATAGTTCTGGTGTCAACTGCTATGCTAATGTAGTGGTTAATGTTGTCTTTTCTCTAGAAACTTTAAAAGAACAGATTGTGATCAATTCGGATCAAAGTTTTTGCTGCTTGTTGAATTCTGTGTTAGAGAAATGTAGCACCGATAGAACAAAAATAGAAAGTGTGTCTGAAATTCGAAATCTGTTAGACAAATGTTCAGGTCAAATGCAATTCTCTCAAAATATTCAGCAAGATTGTCAGGAGTTTTTAATGTATATGCTTGATGTATTGCAAGATAAGGGTGTAGATGTAGATCATCTGTTTGGCCTTTCTTATCAATGGCAGCATGACTGCGAGAACTGTAGGGTATCAAGTACTACTAGTGTAGACTCAGAAAGATTTATATATTTAACTTTGCCAGACAGTAAATCAGTGTCCTTTAATAAGCTAGTAAAAGCAGCCGATCAAAACATGGAGTGTAGCCAATGTAGGTCTGCAATGCTATCCACATTATTTATACGAACATATGGCCAGTATGTCATTTTAATGTTCCAACGATGTAGGCCTGATGGAACAAAATTGACAACTTTAATTAAAAATTTTGTGGCTTCGCAGTTGTCAATATCAGGAAGGACTTTTGTAACTGCAGCAATTATATATCATGACGGTCCTTCAACAACATCAGGACATTACACAGCTTATTTGAAGTCTGGAAACGGCTGGTCATTCTGCAATGATTCTGTTTTAACCTTCAAAAAAAGATTGCCTTTTGACCTTAAAAATTCTTACCTGGTGTTTTTAGAATCAAAATTTTAGGGTAGGAATCTTGGGATTTGCTCTGAGGAATTTCAAGAGGTTCTAATGGCTCCTACAATATTTGGCCTTGAGGATAAGTGTAGTACAGAGTCAAAAGTAATTTTTGGGTTTTAAGTAGTTCCTGGAAAAAAAAAAGGTTTTCTTACAGAAAGTGGTGGGCACGGATTAGTTAAAGGACAACAGAGTATTTCCCAAAGCAAACGGTGTTCTTACCATAACACTTGACGTCATGGAAAAATAACTGCACTTTGAATGAGTTCAGAAAAACTGTTTCTTTTAATAAGCTAATACAAGCAGCCAATCAAAACATGGAGTAGAGGTAATGTAAGTCTGCAATGCTGTGCCCATTATTTGTACAAACTTTTGGTTATAATGTTATTTTAAATTTCCAACTATATAAACCTGATGAAAGTAAGTCTTCAACTTTAATTACAAATGTTGTGGCTACACAGTCATTGATTTTAGGAAGAACATTTGTAACTGCAGCTATTATATGACATGATGGTCCTTTGACAACATCCGCTTATTACACAGCTTATTTAAAATGTAAAAAAAAGCTGATGTTTCGGAAATGATTCACATTTGACTATGAAACAATGTTGCCTTTTGACTTAAAAATATTCTTAGTTTCTGTTTTCAGAAGAGAGAATTTTGGGTAGGTAACTGGCCTATAATGATTCTAGGAGTTGATATAATTGTATGTACTGTTTTAAATTGCTTTGTGATTAAAAGTGATGTAGAAAATTAAATAATTGTAGTAGTCATAGAGGTAGTGTAGGTGTGCCTCATAGTAAGCAGTATCAATGTCATAGGAAATGTGGAACATGAGTGAGCAAGAAGGGTGAGATATTACTAGTACAGGATTGTGAAAGTGATCTTGAACGTTTTCTTTCTGAAAGTTGCGGAAAAAGAAAATGACGGGATTTGCTTAGAAGAATTCCAAGAGTTATAAATGGCTCTTACACGATTTGGCCTTGAGGAAAAGTGCGGTAGAGAGCGAGAAGTCATTTATTGTATGTAACATATTTGTCAAAACGATGGAGCTTTTCTTTCAGAAAGTGGCGGGCTGAAAATAATAACAGCACAACAGAGTATGAGCTGTTCATAGGACATCCTTCGACGTCATGGAAAGTAAGTTACTTTTAAGGAGTTCTGATTTCTGATTGGTTATGTTATATGGGTTTTTTAAACACAATAATTTTGATTGTGTTTTTTTCCCCCGCTGTTATATGATGAATACCTTCAACTCACTATTTTTAGTGAAATTTGATATATTCTGAGAACAGCAAAAATAAACCATTTAACATGTATAATTAATTCTGTACTTTGTATAGTTAATTTTAATTTGTACTTGTCTTATCTCATGCTCACTCATCTTTTACTACCTTCTATCAATCCTCCTTACATACTCACATTGCGTTTTGTTTTATTCTCTTTCACCCTTGCTCTCTAACTCCACTTATCTTTCAACCTTTGTTTCCCTAATCCAACTCTGCTTTTTTCTTTTCCCCCTTGCACCATTTTCCAGCTTTTAGACCTTCTGATTCGCTTGTCTTTTCCATCTTTCCTCCCTTTGTTTTCTAAATTAAATATTTTTGGGTTCTCCTTTTTTGGTGCAATCAGTTAGTATAACTCACCCTCACTCATTTATCTTTCTTTGTTGCCTCACTCAGTCTATATCTGACACTCTTTCCTTCACTTCCTCTGTCTCCTCTCTCCCTCACTCTCTTTTCCTTATTCACCCTTTCCTTATATAGTTTACCTTACTCACTTTCTTTTAGTAGCTTACACAACTTCAATTTAGTTTTCTCTTCTATCCTTCTTTTCTGTCACTGAAATTATCTTCCTTATTTTTCTCTTAGTAATTTACTCTATTACAATTTCTTTTTGTCTCTGACTGTCTATCACCGTTTCTTTCTCTTTTTTTCTGCATGTTTATCTCTAACTTTATTTCTTTGTAAAATTGGATGATTGTCAATCTTTTCCCTTGTCTTTTCGAATTTTTAAATACATGTTTTAATATTTTTCAAATTTTTGTTGTTTCTTTCACAGATTGAAAGTATAAAAATAACAAGTGACTAAGTTATCGACAATTGTAAGGTAAGTGTTTTGTACTCTTTTCGTTACATTTCTATCACATTTAACTTCTATTAGTTCCACTGCTTCATTTCTTTAACCCTCAGTTTGCTGCCTTTGCTACTTCCCTCATTCCTTTTTCTATTACTTACTTACTCTACTCCTTCCACTTCTTTTCTCAGTCCCTCTGCGCTCATAGTTCCTCACTCCTGTTCACTCACTCCGTCTCTATTACTCTCACTATCTCTGACTCATCACTCTTTCACTACTTGTTCATTATGCTTTCTCCCTGTAGTTCAAGCACACTAAGGGGCATATTATCAACACAGGCGATAAAATTTCTGCCGCAAAAGCGGATTTAGCGGCAGTTTTCTGCCGATAAAAGCAGCGATAATTTTATCGCCTGTGTTGATAATATGCCCCTATGTTATTTACATTTCTTTGCTGTTTCAATCATTCCTTTTCTGTCACTTCTTCTTTTCTGCTTTCTGTTTTTTCTCTCTGTTAGTCCACATGTTTTAACCTTAGTCAATATCATACATCTTGTTTTATTCCTATTTACTTTCGCTCACTGTTTTCTTAACACTTTCCCTCAGGATTGTTCTTTTAGTCCGGTTCTATCCCTACCTCTCATTCCACATCCTTTACTGTTTTTCTTCTTAATTTGAACATTCACTCACATTCTCTAAGAAACTCTTGTTTATTATTCTTCTACTCTCCTTTTTTCTTTCACTTCCTTATCTATTTTGTTTTTCACAATTATACCCTCTTCCATCTTTTCTTCGGTAAATAGATCTATTAAACAGTATCTCTGTGTTACTCCTTCTAGCTGTCTTTCTTTTAACATTACTCTCTGTTTCCTTCCCTTATACTTACTCTTCTTTTATTTTGGTTCGCTTCCGGTTCGCGTACCGGAGCGCGAACCGGGAAGCGAATCAAAAGAAATAGAGGTTGCCGGAGTGCTAAACATTCTAGCAATTTTTTATAAAGGGGAGGTAGTTCTGAAAAGAACTTTTTTTTAAATTATTTTTGTTGTTTTATATTTTTTTTAAATTATTTTTCTGAACATTTTTTTTACTTTTTTTGGAATAAGACATCTAACTACAGGAGTTATTAATGCATCGCTTTATCCCTTTCTGTGTGTTATTATTTCAACAAGTTTGCCAAATACGCAGACACTTTCTTAAAAAGGAGTTAGGTACACAATAGCCTTTATTTATTTTCATTCACTTTTCGGTAAATTACAAATTTTGTTTAAAAAACCTGAGTAAGGAGGGGATTTGTGCACCCCGTCCTGAAGAAGGAGTTACGACTTCGAAACATGTTGACGCACACATGAGGTGATGTACATTGTAATACATAGGAACCTCGCCAACACACCTTTTTAATAGTGCCAGCTTGGAGAATTATTAAAGATTTCTTAGTGAACCTCACGAGCCAGGCACTTTTTAACCTATCACTACAAACCTCACCACTCACTTTCAATTTTTGCA
Source organism: Lissotriton helveticus (assembly GCF_964261635.1). Classification (NCBI taxonomy): domain Eukaryota; kingdom Metazoa; phylum Chordata; class Amphibia; order Caudata; family Salamandridae; genus Lissotriton; species Lissotriton helveticus. Next base: position 739,948,791 of record NC_136059.1, on the reverse strand, counting down.
CACACCCCTGATCGCACACCACATAGTCGAATAAAGTGCTCCCGCGCAGACGTAGGTCGTAGCACTCCGCATCCTATAGAGGGGTGCGAAGACTCCGATGATGAAGCATGACACCAAGAGGCCTGTTGGTGTGTGAGGGGTATTTTAAGAAAAACCTCGTGCTCCCCACCACTGTAGGGACCACGCCTACCCAGTAGTGTATTCCTTTTCTTTATATGTACTCCAACATTTGCCACAGCAGAAATGGAAATGGTCAGACGAATTCTGTCCACAAATAGACAAGGCCAGGAAATATGTTTATAAAACTATTTTTGCATTCCTTAGAGGCCACAACATGGGCTCCATCTACAACACCAACTTGCGCTTTGACATGGACAATATATATATATAGAAGTGATGGAGTACATTTCTCTGAGAAAGTCAATCAGATATCCCTTAACAACTTGAACAACTGCAGTACCTTTTATGCGTAGTTATGATCTACAGACAAAAAAACCTAAAGGCTCTTCTAAGAGCCACCTTATTACCAAGTACTAAATAATTTTCATTTTAAACCCTTTTTTCAAAAAAGAATTTTCTGAGTCACTCATCAGTTGTGGATCCAGAAAGTAAAAGCACAAATTCAAAGCACAACAGTACATTTAAGATTTATAACTCAGTTTGACTCTATGTGTGAGTGGGTGCATAAGTCTCTGAATGGCTCCCAGAGTGAATGTGTCAGTTTCCAAGTGGGTGTATGAGTGGGTGCATGACAACATGAGTGGGTGTATTAGTGTATGAGTGGGTCTGTGAGTAGAGGCATGAGTGTATGAGTGGGTCTGCGAGTGGGTGCATTGGTTTCTGAATAGGACTGTGAGTTGGTGCATGATTGTCTGAGTGGGTCAGTGTAGGGAAATCTCTCATTTGACATGGTTAGCCCCACTTTTTGCTTGATGCCTGGTGTGATTTCGAACTGCAAGTGCACTGGATCACTGCTAACCAGGTTTCCAGTGCCATATAATTTCCCAAAACTGTACCACAATTGCCACAAATTCAGTCACCCTTATAAGTCCCTTGTAAATTGTACACCTAGGGCATGGGTACTGAACAGGGTCAACTGTAGCTGCAGGATTAATTGTCCCACCACTTTGACACCTCACCAAGAAGAAGCACACTGCCTTTGCAGGTGATGTGTTGAAATGGGACACAGACCTGAGTGTTATGCCACCACACACTGCATGAGATATCAGTAAGTCTCCCCTACTGCAGGCCTTACATCCCTAAGGCAGGGTGCACTATATCCCATGGACATGTCTGCATCAGCAAATATGGCCCTACAATATCTGAGCCTTTCTTGGATATTTCAAGTGCGCAGGGAAGCCATAAAGAGTACATGGGCTGGACTTTTATCATTATGAGTTTACTAGCTCCAATGATGTCTCCACTCTACCCTAATATGTTTGGTACCAAACATCTTGTCTTAATAAATCCTCACTGATGCCAGTGTGAGATTTATTAATAGGCGCACCCAGGAGACCCGTTAGAGGGACCCCCGCAAACCTGCCAAGCACTGGGGTGGTCTCTGACTAGTTACAGCCAGCCTGTCAACACCAGACATGTTTCTGATCTCATGGAGTGAGAGTCTGGGCTCTCAGAAGCCAGATTTGCTTCACACTTCCTCCAGGACGGAATAGCCTATCAAAGCGGGAAGCTTCAAAGGCGGTGCCACATTTCCCCAGATAGTGGTAGATACCAACCACCCTGTCTTGCTCCACATTTGATGGGAGGACAGGCGGGAACATGAGTTTGATTAGGAGGAGTGTCTGCACTCAGCCAGCACCAACCCTAAGGTGTGGCAGTCGATGTAAACCCCTCTCCTGAAAATCCACTATCTTTGGATCGTGGAGAACCAACCTATTAGGGCAAGGCTAGTGCCTCTTCCCACAGGAAGTGTTCACTTAAAAGCACCCTAAAGGTAGGTAGCCCATTGACTACTACCTGTCTCACCTTGTAATGCCCCTAAATGTTGTATTTTGGGTGGCTTCCTTAGACCTTGAACCCAGATTTGATGGATGAGATAAGAAAAGTACAAACAAGACTCGCAGCCCAAGAACTGAAGCCCTCCTGCATAAGAAATTGGCACTTAACCCTGCCTACTGCCTCTAGGGCTCAACAATCATGGTGCACTGTGTTGTCCTGAACCTTTGAAGACTCCAAGAACCCTGGGGCTCCTCCAGGTTTTGGGAAATCACCAAGAATCTCCCTTGTAGTGAAGGTATCACTCCCCGGCACACCGCAGGCACTGGTCCCGCTGAGTCCGGTTTGTTGATGTGCTGCTGCCCAATGTCTTTGATGCAGCGTCACACCAAAAGAGGTACAGCAGCTAATGGGGGGGGGGGGAGTCAGACCTGTCTCCCCACAAAAATTGGTTAGTCTAGGACCTACCGGAGCCGCACCGTACCAACACCTGGGGTACAGGACCCCTACTGCAAACGGCGATAAGAAGAGTACATTCTGGACTCCAATGATTACAGAAGCAAGCACCCATTGAGGTATGTGGAGACCCCTTAGACCCATATCCTGAGTGGCCAGCTGTCCCAAAATTGCCTCTCCCAGACTATGACGACTTCTTGATGCACCAAACCTAGCTGACATATCTGCTCTGCACCCAGCCTCACTGGCCACAGTGATGATGTTCCAGCTGTGCTCCTGTGGTTCTACAACCCTTGCAACCTCCTTCTTTCAGTGAGACCCACTGGACTTGTCTCTAAGTTGTCCTGTGCAGTGTTGTTGTTGCGCACCAACTACCAACACCTTCAGCACCCTGCTCCAGGTGGAATCATGGACGCTCCAGATCGTCTGCTGCTGGAATTTTGGACCTGGTCCTACTATTGAGCTAAAATAAGAAGGAGAACTTTGTAAAAGCATTGCCTGATTGTATATACATTTTTCTGCTTTTTTCCAGTGACTTCAAATGAGCTTAATCGTGCACAAAATTGGTATTGTTCCTGAACTCATAAAAATCGTAACTCCTAAAGTGCTTACGGTAGATCAAAGTTATTGGTCTTAAAAATACTATAAATAAAATATTATTTTTATAAATTGGTCTTGGATTTGTTCTTGAGTGTGTGTCTCATTTATTGCCTCTGTGAATACAATAAAGCCTTAGCTCTACCCTCTGATTAGCCTAACCGCTCACCCACACTACCACAAAAAGAGCAACAGTATTATCTACTTTAACCTCTGTAAACCAGTAAGGGTTCCACTGAACTCTTTACACAGTGTACTTTATTTTAGTACACTATATATAGGGCCAGCCTACTACACTTGTGATTCAGCAGTGGGATAGAAGACTTTGCCTTTGTTAACACCACTTAAGTGACTGATCACATCAGCAAACCTAAAAATTGTCTTTAGTCTAGTTGTATTTTTCAATTGGTCTACTTTTCCAAATTTCCAAAATGAACTGCTTGGGCCTTGGCTAAGTCCCTGAATCAAAGTAGTTAGAAATCTAAAAGTCTGTTCCTATAGGTAGGACTAAGTATTTGGTGTTAAAGTGTTTAACTTCATAGGAAGTTCCCAACTACAGTGAAATAATGAGTGATACCGATAACCAGGCTCACAAGCTCAACCTAGCCCCTTACATGGACTTGTCCTATGTCAGACTAAGGGTCCTCTGTAAGGGTTATGGCATCAATACTGGCAAATATGCTAGCAAAGAAAAACTTAGAATTATGAAAGCAGAGTTTGAATGAGATAACCCAGAACTGGTAGGTCAATCTGATGAAGATGAGACTTCTAACTATCACACTGAGGAAGTGGCTGAGCATATCCATTTAGAGCCAGATGAGGAACTCACAGCTGAGGATCCCATGCTGGAAAGGTTGACCAGGAGGCCAACCTTAGAAGCTCAACCCCTGGACATAGAAAGTAAAAGAAAAGAGATTGGCCTATGACCTATCTGTGCCGTCAGCAATTTTATAAATAGAGAGAGAGAAGATTCCTTTGACTCAAAACTCCACAAATGCATTATCTCTAAATACTCAGATATTTATGACAATACCTAATAGTTCACTGCTTTTGAGCTTGGGCCTTACACAGCAGAGATTTTGGGCCCCTGGGACCCTCTAGGAAAGATCTGTGCCAGGGGCAGAGAAACCGTCCCACTCTTGAAAGCCTGAGGCAGCAAGCTGCTGATAAGTAACAGGGAAGTGTCAGTGATTCCCACAGTACCTTTTGGGAGGAGGAACTAGTGGACACTGAGACCGGAGATGCCAGACCTGCTGATAAGTAACAGGGAAGTGTCAGTGATTCCCACAGTACCTTTTGGGAGGAGGAACTAGTGGACACTGAGACCGGAGATGCCAGACCTGGTGCTACTAGGAAAGTGGTAGTGCCTAGGAAGTTTAGAGTGTGTCTCCTAACAATGGCCCATGACATTCCCCTAGCTGGGCTTTTATGGACAGAATTGGAGTAGCATAGTCAAGCACTTCCACTAGCCTTGTATATCCTAGAGGGTGAAGGAGTTTTGCAACTCCTGTACCACCTCTCAAGCCAGTGGCAAGACAGACAGCCATCTAAAGGCCCCCTTAATTCCACTCCTAGTGGTTGGGGTACCCTTTGAGAGGTTTGAGATGGACATTGTTGGTCCCCTTGACCCTCAAACAGCATCAGGAAACTGACTGACTAGTGGCAGTGGATCATGACACTAGGTATCCCGAGGCAATTCGCCTAAGGACAACCACTGCCCCTTTATTTGCCAAAGCTCTCCTTAGTATTTTTATTAAGGTTGGGTTCTCTCAATAGGTAGTATCAGATAGAGGTACAAACGTTATGTCTGCATTTGTGGATTGAGTGAGGGGTGACCTATAGGTTCACTACACCATACCATCTGCAGAAAAATAAGCTTGTTAAAAAGTGTAATAAGACCCTAAAAGGTATAATTGGTGGACTCACTGAAAAACTCAGAAGGAGATGGGATGCCTTACCACCATGCCTCCTTTTTGCTTACACAGAGGTGCCACAAAACAGAGCAGGGGTTTTCCCCTATTCAACTTTGTTTGGACACCCTGTGAAAGGACTACTGTGTCTTATAAAGGTTAGGATGGGAGAGACCTCTCATAGAATCTAAGCAAAATATTGTGAATTATTTGCTCAACCTTCATCCAAGAATCATTGAGTACATGAAAAAAGCAAATAAAACCTTGAGGCCAGCCAAGTGCTCCAGAAGCTCTTGTATGACCAAAAGGCTGCCATGGTGAAGTTCCAACCAGGGAAGAAGGTGTAGGTTTTGGAGCCTGTGGCTCCTAGTGCCCTGCAGGACAAATGGACTTGGCCCTACCATATCCTAGTAAAAAAAATAGAGGAGGCCACCTACCTGGTGGACCTTGGCACTTGCAGGAACCCCAAGAGGGTCATCCATGTGAACTGCCTTAAACCCTACCATAGCTGGGCTGATGTGACGATGCTGATGGTCATAGATTAGTATCAAGAAGCAGTGAGTGAACATTTCACTGACCTCCTCTCAAACAGCCCTATAGATAGGTCAGTGGATGGAGTGGTCTTGTTAGACACCCTCACTGCCCAACAGCAAACTAATTGCAGGCAAATCCTAAATCAGTTTGCTGAGCTCTTCTCCTTGGCCCCTGGTCAGGCTAACTGGTATACACATGATGTAGAAACTGGGGATAGCCGACCTGTCAAAAAAAAAATCTACAGGCAGTCTGATCATGTCAAGCAGAGCGCTGAAGTAAGCAATATGTTGGAATTGGGAGTCATTGAACCCTCTGAGAGTCCATTGGTGAGCCCAGTTTTTTTAGTACCCAAACCTCACACCGAGGGTGGAAAGAACAAGAGGAGGTTTTGTCTGGACTACAGGGGCCCCAATGCTGTGACCAAAACTGATGCACATCCAATTCCTAGGGCTGATGAGTTAATTTACAGGTTAGGGGCACCCACATATCTCAGTGCATTTGATCTCACTTCAGGGTACTGGCAGAGAGGTCTGAGCCCTGGAGTCAACGGAAAATCAACATTATCAACCCCCAATGGGCACAACCAGTTTACTATTATGCTGTTTGGATTAAAGAATGTCCATGGCACCTTCCACAGGTTGGTGAACAAATTCCTTGCTACGCTGGAATAGTTTAGTACAGCTTATCTTGATGATATTGCTGTCTTCAGCTCCACCTGGCAGGATCACCTGATCTACCTTGGCAAGTTCCAATAGGCTCTGCAGAGTGCAGGCCTCACTATCAAGGCAAGCAAGTGGCAGATAGGGCAGAGTACAGTTGTATACTTGGGCCATCTTGTAGGCGGAGGCTAAGTTCAACCTTTGCAACCCAAGATCTAGAACATTCTGGACTGGGTCAAGGCATTCCATGACTTGACTGGGTACTGGGTATTAGAGGAGGATTTTGAGTGGGTATGGGTCCATTGTGGCCCCCATCACAGAATTGACCTCTAAAAATATGCCAAAGTAGGTTTAATGGACAGAGAGCTATCAAAAGGCTTTTGACGCCCTGAAAGAAACAATGTTCTCAGCACCCATTCTTAAAGCTTCAGATTATACCATGCAGTTCATGGGGCAGACAGATGCCTCTAAACAGCAGTCCTATACCAGACCAATGATGATGGCCATGACCAACCTGTAGCTTTCATTAGCAGATGGATACTCCCCAGAGGGCTGCTTTGGAGTGTGACTGAGCGAGAAGCCTTTGCTGTGGTTTGGTCCCTGAAGAAGTTGAGGCCACACCTGTTTGGTTTTTGGTTACTTGTTCAACCTGACCACTGGCCTCTCAGATGGCTGATGCAAGTGACAGGTGAAAACCCCAAACTGATAAGGTTGTCCATATCTCTACAGGGTATGGACTGTACAGTGAAACACAGACCTGGAACTGACCATGCCAATGTAGATGGCCTTTTCAGGTTCTTCCACTGTGAAGATGAAGGTTCTCCTGGGAAAGGGTAGTCTCATTCTCTTTCATTTGGGGGGGGGTCCTGTAGGAAAGTGCCTCTTTTGACATGGTTAGCCCTGACTTTTTGCCTGGAACATGATGCAATTTCGACTGAAAGTGCACTGGGTCCCTGCCAACCAGGTCCCTAGTTCCATATCTATTTCTCTAAACTGTACCTTTGTTCCACAATTGCCACAACTACAACCCCCTTGTAAGTCCCTAGTAAATGTTACCCCTGGTACCTAGGCCATTAAAACTGAAGAGGGTCCACTAAGGCTGCAGCAAGTATTGTGCCACCCTATTAACCCCTCACCAAGATCATATACACTGCCACTGTAGGTTTTGTGTCTTGGTGCAGAGAAAACTGAAGAATTAAAATGACACACATTCCTGTGTGCCATGCCCACGGACACTGCATGAAATATTGGCAAGCCACTACTGCAGCAGGCCTTACAGCCCTAAGGTAGGGTGCACTATATACCATGTGTGGACATATCTAACTGAGTAGATATGACCCTACAATCTCCTAGTCCATTCTTGGAAATTGTCAGTGCACATGGAAGCTATAAAGAGACCATGGGCTGAATAATTGTCAGTATGAGTTCCCCAGCTCTATGATGGACCCACTGGTACCAAACATTTTGTCTTAATGAATCCTCACTGATGCCAGTGTTAAATTGCTTAATTAATGCACACAGAGGACACCTGAAAGTTGTCCCCTGAAAACCTACCAACTACAATTGGGTTTACCGACTGGTCTCAGCCAGGTATGTGAGTGGGTGCATCATTGTCTCAGTGGGTCTGTGAATGGGTGCATGAGTGTGTGAGTGGGTGTCGCAGTGGGTTCATGAGTGTCTAAGTGGGTCTGTGAGTGGGTATGAGAGTGTCTGAGTGGGTTTCCGAGTGCCTCCATTAGTGGGTGAGGCAGTCTGTGAGTGAGCACATGAGATTCTGAGTAGGTCTGTGAGTGGGTGTGTGAGTCTCTGAGTCTGTATGTGAGTGGGTTTGTAAGTCATTGAGTGGGTCTGTGGGTCAGTGTATAAGCCTTTGAGTAGGTCTGTGAGTGGGTGTGAGAGAATATGAGTGGTTATATAAGTGAGTGCATAAGTGGCTGAATGGATTTGTGAGTGGGTGCATGAGTGTCTAAGTGGGTCGGTGAGTGGCTGTGAGAGTGTCTGATTGGTTATTTTTGTGGGTGCATGAGTGTCATAGTGAGTTTATGAGAGGGTGTCTAAGTGCACCTGTGAGTGGGTGCATGAGAGTCTGAGTGGGTTTATGAATGCATGAGAGAGAGTCTGGAGAGATGTGTGAGTGGGTGTGTGAGTGGGTCTGTCAGTGGGTGCATGAGTGTCTGAAATGGTCTGTGAGAGGCTGTGAAAGTGTCTGAGTGGTTCTCTATGTGGGTTCATGAGTGCCATTGTGCGTTTATAAGTGGGTGTGAGAGTGTCTAAGTGTGTCTGTGAGTGGGTGGGTGCATGAGTGTGTCTGAGTGGGTCTATGAATGCATGTGAGAGTGTCTGAGTAGATTTGTGAGAGGGCGTGTGAGTGGGTCTGTGAGTGGGTGTTGAGTATCTGAGTGGGTCTGTGACTGGGTGTATCAGTGTCTGTATGTAACTGAGCTTATAAAGCGCTTGGTTACACTGACCAGTGTGTCCCCGCGCTAAGTGTCTGAGTGGGTCTGTAAGTGCCTGAGTGTATGCGTGGGTGCCTAAGTGTCTGTGTGTGTGTGTCAGTAGCTGCATCAGTGACTGGGCCACAAAGGAACCACACCTGCAACTTTATTCAAAAAGTCCACAGTTCTGCACAAAATATCTACCCAAGGGGAGTACCTTCTACTGCTTAATTACTAAGTGTTACCTCCTTGGGTAAATGTCGAGTACGTATTCGATGCTACAGCAGCATATTGGAGCATGAGGAAATGTCACCAGTGACCTTGTGTGTATTTTGGCAATGTGATTGTTCCTCTTGCATCTTTTGTGATAACATGAATCTTACTACAGAGAAGACGACGAGAGTACAAAGAAGTAAATCTCCAGCAATGCAGTTTCTTCCTCTTAACTATATAAAGTAAGTGCTTCTTTGTTTCAAGGAAATGTCCTTGTATTTTTCAGCATCAAGAACATGTCACCAAAATGTGCAGGAAAAGTGCTGGGGGACCTTCTGGTAAGCTGCCCATTATTCCGGCAAAAGGAGGGAAGACCATTGCATACTACTAAGGAGGACAGGGCGGGGCCAAATAGGTGGAGCTTTAGGTGATTTAGCATATTTGTATACTCATAGTTATTTAAAGAGAGAACCATGGACTCTCCACTCACCAGGTAAAGACAAGTAAGAACCCACAGTCACTACACATTGCTCTCCAATGTATCAATTATGCATTCACCTCCATAAAGCATTTCAGGTCATCTTTTAATGTGGAATTGCTGAGAAATCACACTTGCTTTGCCTTTGTCAAGCCTAGGAGGTCAGGATCATTTTTCCTTTAGAAAAGTGGAGTTCCAATTGGGGTACCTGCTATGTTTATTTATGTATGTGTTTCCCGTCGAGGTTTAATTTCTATAAAAATTAACTGGTGTTCTTGCCAGCTCCACCTGCGACAGTTCTCCTGTCTAGGTTGCCTGCAGTCCGCTACCCTTTGCTGCCTGTCTACCTACTGCCCTCTGCACCTCCTCTGCTAATTTCTTGCTCCGTTTTGCCTTTTCTGCTCATTTTTCTGCCCTCTGTTTTGCTTCTTCTGCTCATTTTTCTGCCCTCTGTTTTGCCTTTTCTGCTAAATTTGAGTCCTCTGTATTGCTTTTACTGGTCTTGTTTCTGCCCTCTGTTTTGCCTTTTCTGTTAATTTGTCTGCCACCATTTGCCTTCACTGTTAGTTTTTCTATCCACTGCTTTGCTCTTTACTGCTCTGTTTTGCCTTTTCTGCATGTTTTTCTGCCCTCTGTTCTGGCTTTTCTGATAATTTCTGCTCTTTGTTTTGCCTTTTCCGCACGCTTTTCTGCCCTTTGTTTTACCTTTTCGGCTCATTTTTTTAACATTCATTTAGCCTTTACTGCTCTTTTTTCTAGTCTCTGTTTTGCCCTCTTCTGCACTGTTTTGCCTTTTTTGCTCATTTTTCTGCCCATTGTTTTGCCCTATTCTGGTCTGTTTCGCCTTTCCTGCTCAATTTTCTGCCCTCCGCTTTGCCTATCCTGCTTCTTTTTCTGCCCTCTGTTTACCTCTTCTTCTCATTTTTTTTGCCACCCATTTTTCCATTTCTGTTACTTTTCCAGCCCTTTGCTTTGCCTTCTTCTGCTATGTTACGCCTTTTCTGCTAATGTATCTGCACTCTGTTTTGTCCTCTTCTACTCTATTATACTATTTTTGCAAATTGTTCTACCCTCTGCTTTCTCTTTTGTGCAATTGGGGCCATGCACCACCTCCCTGGGCCGATTTAGTCCCCTGGGACTCCATTACCCTGGCCATGTCTACCTGGGTACCCTGACCACACCCAAGACACCCAGTGTGCTTTGACAGGGACCATGGGTGAAGCCTAAATGCCCCATGGGCCCAACTAAATGTGCAGCTCCCTGCATGTGGGAGCAATTCTTTCATCTGTTTCCCTGCTAGCATGACAGTTCCTTGATTTTAAAATAAACCTATGTTGATGGGACCCCCAGGGACTGTGACCTGGGGACACACTCCCAACTACAATTGAGCACTGCTTTGATCTATGTGTTTCTCTTTCGAGTTGGAAATCTAGGTGCTCCTTGGTCATTTTACTACAAGATACCTATGAGACCCACTAAAACAAATTTGGCGGTATTAGTGAATACTCCACATATCACAAAATCACCCTACAAAACCCATATTAGGGCATCACTCATTTTGGCCCTGATGAAATGCCATGGATCCCTCCTGGACTACTGAGGCACGAAACATTTGGACCCAGAGCCACACAAACACTGGTAGATTGCCTTTCTCCATTATGAAAAACTCACAATCTACATGCACTTTTTAATCCTACCGCAGGGACCCTGGATTAAAATATAATATTGAGATACCCCTCAGGTAGTTTTAATTCACTTCCAGACCCCACCCCTTTTTCCCCACACACCCTCACTCACCATCACAGCATTTTCCCAAAAAGATCTCCACCAAAGAGCCGTTTTGCGGGGCCCGTGGGGTATTGCAGCACCAAACCTGCTAGGAGCAATGCCTGATAATAAAGCATCACACCCTCACGGGTTTATGAGGGCACTACTTCCTAATAAGGAAGTACCCACTCAATCCCCCTACAACTTCTCAAACCAGTAGTTTCATTGAGTACATGCAAGGCAGGTAGGATGAGGGAAGCGCTTATTGCTAACAATTATTAACAGCTCACTTCTGCAGACGTTTTGCTATAACTTCCATTTCAGCTTGATGCAAAAGAAGGTGCACACACTTTTTAATACATTGCATGAAGGCATGTTGCCTCATGTTGGTAGCCCAGAGCTCTTTTGCATTTAAGGTGCAAAGGCAATCCTCAAAATACAGAAAATTGGGTTTTCTAGACTCACCAGTTTAAATCTCATGCCACAGAAGAGACTCTAAGCATCTTCTCCCGGCAAGCCTAAGTTTGTGACACAAGTTAGAAAAGCTCCAGCTATGGCTACCCGCTGATCATGAAGGCCAGCTTCCAGGTGGATCTGAGCAGCAGAAAAGGATCTCAGCAAGGCGACGAAAGGAAAACTTGGAGATTTTGGTGACGTTTGTTAATAGCTTGCAATCCCTTCCCAGTAGACTTTTGCTGCCGTTGGACACAGATGGAGTGATTTGTGCCCTCATCACGTTCAGGAAAAGCCCCCCCCCACAGCACACTTGACACGTTTGACTAAGACATCTGAAGGGCCAGAGCTTTAATTTCAACTTCCTTCATTTGGCCCTTGTGTCGATGAAAACCCCCAAGGATTTGTAAGATTGTTCCTTCATAATCTTGTTGTCAGTACAGATCCAGCAGCCTATCCCCTTGTTGGATTTGTTTCCCAGTTTTACAATTTTGGTATTCTTTAGGTTACCCTCCAGGTTGTTGGTGGTGGTGTTGGACTGAAATGTGGTTAGCAGACCCAGCAGTCCAACTCTTGTGTAGATAAACAGGGCTAGGTCGTCTGCATATAGCAGATTGCTGATGCGTTCCCCTCCTATCTTTGGGGAATGGCGGTTGATTGTGTCAAGGGCTCTGAACAAATTGGAAATGAAAAAGTAGAAAAGGAGGGGGCCTAGCATACACCCCTTCCCATCCCGCAGTTTGATTTGGACTCATGTGATGATATGCAACTAAATGATGGCCTCCAGGAGTTTTGGTGGATTACCCCATTTCTTTAACTTTAACCAGAGCACCCCCCCTTTGAAAGCAATCAAACACCACCTTGAAATCTATGACGAAGCAGCGCAGCAAGGTTCAAATGTAATTTTCATTTGTAAATTCGGATAAAGTTGGCAAAATATTTTATAAAAAAATAATACATTGATTTAATTTTAATATATTTTTTAATATTAAATTATATGTATTAATATTTTTAACAAGTTTAAATATTTTAATGTAATATTTATTTCATGTGGAGCGTTATTTTAAGTCCCTGTCCTCATTATTTTCTATGAAAGAGTACCGCCGTATCAGCGGTTGGCTATGTATGGGGCAAGACTTACTACTGCTTCTTTTTCAACAGTATGTTTGGCTCTATGCCCTTTTTCAGGGAGTGGAGATGAGTCACTCTATCTGTTGGAGAAACTTTACACTGGGATTTAGAGTCCATTCCTGCCCCTTACTTTTTGTGATTCATAAATGACAGACAAAATGCATTTTTGTGGATTCCCAACTGGTATAAGGGGTTTTGTACATTTGTAAAAGTTATTTTCCTGTTGCAAACGTGGTTCGTAGGCTTTGAGGCTGAAAAATATATTTATAAATTGGGCCCACAGCAGTGCTGAGCATGCACTAACTGAGTTATGTCACGTGTATGACCTTTAAACAATCCAGCCTTATAAACAGGCACGCCGTTCTGCTCTGCGCTGGTGCACACATTTTTTAAAAGACCTATAGGTAGGTGGTAGCCTGGTTGCGCAGTGCCATCACCAGAGCGTCCAAGTTTTAGTTCATCAAAATTACTAAAGGCATGGTGCTTCCATTTGCTATATTTTTTGCGACTCTGAGGTTTATTGGAGGAAGCTCATATGTGTTTCACAATATTCTATAGGTTACCAAAGTAACAGTTGGGGTTTTTAAATTAAAGTTAGTAGAAAAGTGGCTCATTTCTTGCCCTCAAAATAATGTAGGTACTGGATCGAAAGGGTGTACAAAAGTAGCGTGGTATAAACATACTCATTATTTGATTGTAATAGAGGGTAATGAAAAACCAAAATACAAAGCACTCTGGTTGATCCTATTTTTTTAATGTTCTGCTTAGAATGGATACATCATAAAATACCTAATGGGAACACGTTATATTCTTAAACATTTTATGACTGACAAGCATAAAAACGAATTTCCTATTTCCATGTTGGGCTTTCTTCCAGGTAATAATAAGGAAGGTACTTCATTTCCCTTTCACTTATGTATCACTTGACCTCTCACAGTTGAGGTTAAACAATTTCCTCAATACTTTATCAATGGATCAGCTGATTTGACGGCGATCCATGAGAGCAGGAGAAATGGTACTAATCTGAGCTTTCAGATAGAATCTGGAGCTTCTACAAGCGAAAGCAGGACAGTGTATTAGCTCCTGTGACCTCCCCAATATATATACAAAGTTGAGTTTCAAAAGTAGTGACTGATTGCTTTCAGTCGCTTCTTTTATTCTGTTTTCATTCTCCGAGGGCCTGATTCACCAAGGTATTTGAGCCCCTGGCATTACTATTTTCATTTACAAATACAAAATTCCAATCCTGATTTGCACACTGCAGAATAGTGCAAATTTGGACACGTAAATGGGATTTACTGCACATAAATGTCTACTGGGATTTCCATTTGAGCAAACATTTCCAAATTTCTCCGTGGAGGAAAAAAAGTTACAAAGTGCAATTTCCTGTTAATGTTTGTTTTCCCCATGACAAAATATACACTTGTACATTGGTGATGTATAAATGGCTAGAAAAGTGAACAGTACAGGCGCTCTGCGACAGCGCGTTCCGTTTAAAGTCAAAAGTTTTCTTGATGGGTCCCCAATTATTTCAAAGTTAACGGATTTGCTGTGATTTGGTAAAAAATAATCAGCCGAGGCTAAAAGTTTTGTTTTACACATGCTACTCATCAGATGCGGTCTGCACGAAACGTGAACGTAAGGTACAAAATATTGACTGTTAGACACATCGAGGCCCTGATTTGCAAACTCTTTGTGTCAGGTTTGTGTGAGATTTTTAATGCGAACCATTCGCAATGGGTTGTGGTGGGATTAACAATCAAATAAAAATCGCGATTTGCATTGGATTGTAATCCAAATTAAGGCAAAGCTGCGTAATGCAGTGCCTTGCATAACTTTGTCTCAAGAGGCATTCCTTGGGTGGTGTGTGGGTGTTCCCATGCAACCACCCATGGGTTTTGATGCAACTCCCTAGCTATAGATTTGTAGACAGAGATTTGAGCCATAATCCTGTGCCTCCTGGAAGCATGCATACAGAGGAGAAATGTTTCCATCTGTTTCCATTTCTCTTCTTTTTCCCCTTTTTGTGTATGTACTTAATTGTACAGCACACATACAGAGTAGGAAACACATGTGCTGTGCTTTCCACAACGCAGACTACCCAGCATTATGGGCCAAGGGTGTCTGCATTTGCACATGACAGCCAAAAGTGCACCACCACAAGGAGAAAGCAGAACAGCGCCATTCGCTGTTCTCTCTCCTGCTGATCATCACAGTGTGGCGACTTTACTTACTTAAAGCTGGGCCATCGTTTAACTGTTCCTGCTAGACATTTTGAATGGAAGCTCTGTGAATAGAAAGGACAAGCCTTTAAGAAGCAGAAATTACTATAAAAAAAACTCAAAAACCCAGTCATTGGGTTTTTCGAAAAATAATGCTTGCATAAAACAATTCTTTCGGATCTACATAAGACCTAAAACTGGACGCTTGAAAGCTCTGAGGTAAAAGAGGCTATCAATTTATCTATCTAGAATCTAACGTGAGGATAATAAGTTAACAGAACTTGCTCGTAGGGTGGGCATCTCCTGAGGCAATATTAAGTTATGATCACTAAAATGATGAGCTGTTGAGTGCATACCATGCAAGTCCTGCATCAGTATGATATTCTAACTGATTTATGGTACAGAATTGCTTTATAGGGCGGAAGCCAACTTTTAGAAAAACGAACGTCTGATGAAAAACCTATAGACTATTTGGCGCACAATGGGCTGCAGTGCGCCAAAGCAGGCAATTTTGCACCATGGTGCAAGAGTGCCTGCCTTGAGGGTGTAGTGTAGCGCTCTAGTGCTTTTGTGGTCACGTGACAAAAGACACTAGGAGCGCAAGCAGCCTTCCTACGTGATTGTAGCCAAGCCGCAGATGGAGCTGGAGCTTTCCCCGGCGCTCCTTTAAATATAATAAATACACAAAATAAACACGTGTCGGCCTCGTAATTTACCCCATCACCTCACTACAAATTGGCGAAGAGGCTGGGGATGCGGACACGCTCATCGGCAGGCCTGGAGCGTGACGATCACACGTGCTGCTCCACTGAGGCCAAGAAGGGAGCGCAGCAGAGGGGCCGATATCGATCGGCACGGGAAGCGTGGAACTTCGCCAAGGGCAGCAGGAGTAAGGAGGACCTGCGGAGAGGAGTGCTGCCGCCCAGCCCACACAGAGAGCTAGGGGCAGGGGAAGCACGTGAGCCCAGCAGTGCCCCTTCCCCACAATGGAGGCCACAAATTAGCGAGTGCAGTCAGCCAGCCCACCACACTGGGACCCAGCAGAGGTGGCACAGTGAGTAAGTGAGGCCCCTCCCCCGCATAAAGAGGCTAACAATTCGGTGCACGGCAGCACCAGACAGGGCGCTCACCGACCAAGACCCACAGGTGCAGAAGGGGCACAGAACAAGTGTGCAGCAGTGCCCCTCCCGACAGAAACAGCAGAAATGGCGCACGTCAGCACACAGCCAAGGGCGCTGTGGGGACAAAGAACAGGGTAGTAGCTGTACCCCTTCTCCGCAGGGCAGGCGTCAACAGCGACCCACGCCACATGCACAGAACGACACGGTCATCAAATCAAGAGCTTGCTGAGAGGGCCCAGAATATACCATGCCCCAGCTAGCCACAGGCGGCCAAGCCCAACCCAGGCCATGCAGACAGAAGTTGCACAGTGGATGCAGCGGCACCCCACAACAAAAGGGGATACAGGAGCTGGACAAGAAGTGAGAGCGGACCGGCCTACAAGTCCAGGGAGCAGAGGAGGATCGGCAAAGCATCACCACAGTTGGCCACGTATTAAGCCAGTGCAACCTCACAGGCACGCCTCTGCATTGGAGGAGTCCCATCGCATCTAGGCCAGGCGAACCACAGATCAGAGGCTAACGGCACACTGTGTAACTGCCGGACACCTGAACCTGGCACAACAAGGACGGGGCGTTGCGGGTGAGGAGCTTACAGCCCAGGAAGGGGCGACAGGCCCGCACGACCAAGGCGCGCCAGGGAGCAGTCCACCCAGGACGGACGAAACGCTACCAAGAAGGCAAGCTGCCATGGGTGCCCAAACCTTCTCCCTCACCAACCCGGGTCCCTTTTTGCCGAAACCAGGGCAACCGGCCATGAAGTGGGAAGATTGGGAAGAGTACTTGCTGAACTACCTGTCGACACTGGACGATGAAGGAGGCAAAGTCTTTCCGAGCAAGCGGAAAAAGAAGATCCTACTGCACAATTTAGGTCCAGAAGGAATCAGGGTGTATATCTAATTGGTAAAAAAGACCAGACCTCAAGAGGACGGAGATGGGTTCCAACACGCTATATAAGACCTTGGCAGCCATAATCAGCCAGTAGAGTGCATTGCAATCGACCAGTTCAACTTCTTTCAACGGAAACAGATCGTGGGGGAATTGGTGGATGACTACGTGGCGGCATTGAAGAGATTAGTCGTCACCTGTAAATTTGGAGGACTCCATGATGACTTCATAAGGGACCACATCATGCACATGGTGAACACATCCATTCAGGAGAAATTATGAGTCAGTGGGGAGGCTTCCCTCAAAGAGATAGTAGCCATGGTCAAAACGGTGGAACTCTCAAAGCGGTGTGCGGAAGCCACCAAAAAGGACAATGCCAGCAAAGCCACAGTGAGCAAGGTGACAGACACCACCCCCCAGGAGCGGAAGCAACCGGTTACATGAAGCTCTAGGCAGCCCAAGAAATACGCACATAAAACAGCCACGAACCAGAGGTCCCAAGGGGAGGACAAGAATGGTTGCTACAGGTGCACCAGTCGAGCGCATGTAGCCTACGACAAAAGATGCCCCGCCTTCAGAGCCAAATGCCTATACTGCGGGATCATGGGACACTTCGAGAAGGTCTGTAGACCCAAATACAGTTAAATATGTAAAGCAAGACTCAGAGACTGATGAAGGAGGAGGCAAAGACGACGATGAAAGTGTGCTGTGCATAGGCGACCAAGTCTTGGGCATAGACTGTCCCGGACACGCAAACCGCTGTGCTAACTTTCCATAGGGGGGTCCATGTAGCTATGTACTATCATACAACGCAGCATTTGGGACAGAGACTTTGCGCGGGTCATAGGCACACACTTTCTGCCTCTGGACATCCATCCAGGCACTTTCACAGGGGAGCCCATTCCCATGGTGGGGTTCTGCCCCCTACAATTTGAATTCAAAGGCCGCACTGCGGATGGGAAGCCTTACGTGGCGCAGAAAGGACCGTCAGTGCTAGGATGGGTGGATCAAGGAGAACTTGGAATCCAAATAAATCCTGGTGGCACAACGCAAGTACTGATGACGACTCCCGCACAGGCATATCAAGCTGATAAGTGGAAAGCAGAATTCCAGACAGTCTTTGGATGCACTATTGGCAAGTCAACAAAGTACACTCACAAGATTTGTCTCAAGGAAGGGGCCAAATCAGTGAGCCACAAAGTACGGAACATCCCTTTTCAAAGTAGAGAAGCAGTGCAACAAGAATTGCAAAGCTTAGAAGACAACGGAGTGATCGAGCCTATTGAAAGCGCAGAGTGGCTGTTGCCCCTGGTCGTAGCTAGGAAACCCAATGGAAAGGTACGCCTGTGCATAGACTTGCAGGAGCTCAACAAGAACATCTTGGTGGATAAGTTCAGATTGCCCGGGATCAATGAAATGTTAGCCCTGATGACGGGCATTAAATGGTTCTCCACCATAGACCTCACCTCCGCTTATCACCAGATCGCACTACACCCTACGTGCAAGATGCTGACTTTGTCCATTACGCCGTTCGGGTGCTACCAGTTCTGGCGCATGCCATTCGCACTAGCATTGGCTGCGGCGGTCTTCTAGAAGTTAATGCATAGACTTTTCAGAGACACCAATGGGGTGCAGTATTTCCAAGACGACATCCTGGTCATGGGGAGAACCAAAGCAGACCATGACGCAAAACTCTCCACACTGCTGCGCATATTACAGCAGAACGGCCTCACTGCTGAGTGGGACAAAGGCAAATTTGGGGTATCCTCGGTCACGTACCTGGGCCACGGAATAAGCGACAAAGGAATCACACCAAAACAGGCGAATGCAGAGGCTATTAAGGACGCACCCACACCCAGGAACAAAGACGAAGTCCGGTCTTTCCTAGGAATGGAGGAATTTTCTAGCAAGTTTGTACCTCATTTTGCCACCAATACGCACAACTAGCGTCAGCTGTTAAAGGAGAAATCGACCTTTATTTGGTCAGAAGCTTCTCAGGAAGAATTCCACCAAATCAAGGAAGACAAATGCGGGGCTGTGCCCCTACACGGCTTCGACCAACGGGCATTATCCATCCTCACCACTGACGCAAGCGACAGAGGGTGAGGAGCAGTCCTTATGCTGAAGTCTGCTGAAGGAGAACTGACAACAGTCAGCTTTGCGTCATGATCCCTGGCCCCAAATGAAGAAAAATTCAGTGTGGTACAATAGGAGATCCCAGCAGCAATTTGGGCAATGGAAAGATTTTGCCAATTCCTATGGGTCTCCAGATTCATGCTCAGGACGGAAAACAAGCCGTTAGTAAAGGTGCTCACCTCCAGCGGACATGCGACGGCCATGCCTCGCAAAGCGAAAATGACCCTACGGTTGCTGGATTATGTGTATGATGTAGAATACATTCCGGGCACCAAGAATAAAGTTGCCGATGTTCTCAGCAGGGCAGCGGCAAAGGAGAATGCGCCCATGCCAACAGAGGAAGTCGAATACACCATAGGCTTCACAGAAGACCAGGAGGCAGTCATAAGTGCACAAGAGTGGAGAACGGCATTCGAAGAAGACCCAAGCCTTACAACAGTCAAATGGTTCATAGTCACGGGGTGGCCAGAGAAGAAACACTAGGACACAGATCAGCGGAAATTCTATGAAGTTCGGGAAGAGCTGTCATTAGGAGACAACAAGATATTTGTGCTAAGAGGAGACAAAGTGGTGCCCCCAGGCCCACTTGTAAAACGGTTACTCACAATATTGCACGAAGGACATTTGGGAATAGTAAAAACAAAACAGAGAGTCAAACAAGCATACTGGTGGCCTGCACTGGACAGCCAGGTAGAGAGGCATGTCAGAGAATGTGCACATTGCAACAATGCAGACAAGTCACAGACCACAAAGCGGCCACCATTGGGGAAATTCAACAACCCAGTGAATCCATGGGATGAAGTGCCAGTGGACATATTAGGCCCATATTAGATGCGCACCTGGGGTGGTGAGGAGTGCAAAAAAACAATGGCTTTAGGCCCAGATCTCTGTACTGGGGTGAATGTATGACAATGTTCTGCATTCTGTCCATCACCTGTTGTTTTTGCCTTTGTCGCCCCGAGTGGGATGGGTATGCTCAGGCGTGAGTCCCATGCTCTCCACACCACTGGAGTAAAGCTATCCAGGCTGATGACGGCTTATAGCCAGAAACCGGTCCTTGGATGATTGATTCCGGTCCTGGAAAGACATGGCTTGGCAGTTCGGGCTGGACTGTTCCCATGAGACACAGGGTTGAGGCTGATTTGCATATAGCCATGTCTGACTTGGGGTGGTGTGGAGTGCAAAAAAACGATGGATTTAGGCCCAGATCTCTGTACTGGGGTGAATGTATGACAATGTTCTGCATTCTGTCCATCACCTGTTGTTTTTGCCTTTGTCGCCCCGAGTGGGATGGGTATGCTCAGACGTGAGTCCCATGCTCTCCACACCACTGGAGTCAAGCTATCCAGGCTGATGACGGCTGATAGCCAGAAACCGGTCCTTGGATGCTTGATTCCGGTCCAGGAAAGACATGGCTTGGTTGTTTGGGCGGGACTGTTCCCATGAGGCACAGGGTCGAGACAGATTTGCATATAGCCATGTCGGACCTGGGGTGGTGTGGAGTGCAAAAAACTATGGATTTAGGCCCAGATCTCTGTACTGGGGTGAATGTATGACAATGTTCTGCATTCTGTCCATCAACTGTTGTTTTTACCCAAGTATGCCATCATGCTCGTCGACTGGTATTCCAAATGGCCGGAAATTGAGATATGTGAAACTGTGGACACTGACACAGTACTGGCCTTCCTCCCTTCCACATTCCTGAGAGAAGGGATTCCATGAGTCATGACATGTGACATTGGACCCAAATTAACGTCCGACAAATGGAACGCATTCATGGAACGGAACAGAATACAGACTAAACACACCCCGATATATCACCCAGCTGGGAATGGCCTAGCCGAAAGATTCAAAAGGGTCATCATGCGGTCAATTCAAGTGGCCATCAATGCAGGAAAGAATTGGGAGGCAGAACTCAGATGCACAGTATGGGCTTACCGCATCACTCCCACCGAGACAGGATACAGCCCATTCAAAATATTGGGAGGGCGAGACCCATTTACCAAGGACAATGTGGCGTGGAAAAAACGCACAGTACAAAGCAAGTGGTCTCCGGTAGTGGTACGTAGCAATCTGGAAAAAGCGCAAAAGATCTATACGGACCACTACAACAGGAGGCACAATGTCAAGGAAACATCGCTGGAGAGGGGGAATGGGTCAAAGTGAAGCTCGCTTAGTTGAAAAGGAAAGGCAACAGCAAGTATAGTATGCCCCTGCAAGTCAGAGAAATTTACGCCAGGTCTGCTCTATTGAGTGATGGGAAGATATGGTCCCAAGACAGAATGTCCAGGTGCAACAAATTGGTGAAGTGGTCCAAGACAGAAGAGACATAACCGGAAGGGAGTAATTATGGGAACCTGGTAGAAGACAAAATTAACAGAAACACAGGTACGCCCAGCAGAGGCACCACGAGCACCAACACAGAAGAGGCGAACACCACCAGAACACAGGAGAATTCAGAGGACACCGAGCGGCAGGCACGTCAAGAAGACCAAGGTATGAGTGGTTTAGAGATCAGGGACCAATCACAGGAGCCACCCAACGATGCATCACCCAGTGGCAGCAGAGACACAAGGTCACACACCCCGTTGAGACATACCCGTACTGGCAGGACCGTGGTACTGCCTAAAAAATACAGTGAGTTCGACATGAAGACATAATCATCTGTCAGCTTGAATAACTAAGTTCTTATCTATGTTGTTGTTGCATTTCTTTGCATTGTTGCTAAAGAGAGGAGATATGTAGTGTAGCGCTCTAGTGCTTCCGTGGTCACGTGACGGAAGACACTAGGAGGGCAAGCAGCCTTCCTACATGATTGTAGCCCAGCCGCAGATCGAGCTGGAGCTTTCCCCGGTGCTCCTTTAATTATAATAAATACACAAAATAAACACAAGTGTCCGACTCGTAATTTACCCCATCGCCTCACTACAGAGGGGATGATTATTTTTTTGTTTTCGCAGCACACATAGAAAAAGGCAAAACGAGGAGAAATAAAGATATTTCTCCTAGTTGTGCCTCCTGAGGCGTAAGTTTTTGGAGCTGTCTCAAATTTCCATTTTCTTGTAAATCTGAGGCAGTGTCAAAATGCCATGAATGTTGCTGGGAACACCCCCAGCAACACCCATTGCATGCCCCTTTAACGCAGAAAACTGCATTAAAGGGACAATATTTATGAGACAGCATTAAGCCAAAAAAAGTGGCTTGATGCTGCCTCGTAAATATGGATCAGGCTCATGCGGCACAGAACGTCACAAAAAGTGCCATTCCAACGGCGCATGGGCCATTTTTAGGGACATGGAAATAATGATATAGAGTAGGAGTTTGGTCACTGTCATAGTGCTGTGTACACTCCTCCTTTCTGCTTACCTATTGATGTTAGATCAATCATTTTCACAACCACCCAGCCACCTGAAGAACAAATACCACTAAACACAGGAAATGCTAAGGACAATTATTAAATGCCATCAATGATGAGGTGGTGGAGCATAACCTGCCACTGGGTTTACTCCTTCATCTCTGTTTGCACTGTTCCCTGTCAGCTTTATAGGGGAACAGATGAAGGGATGCTGAAGCCCATTATGCCATTCCCTCATGATCCGTGTCATGGAATGCATTTTTTGGAAAGGGGAAAATGACTCCCTTTCAATGAAGCACCTCAAAAGGATGTTTGCTTTGGATTGCAGGAGGGTAACAATGTTTAAATAGGAATCTGTACTGCTGGGCACCTAGGGGAAGCTGTGAAAAGGAGTGTCAGGCAAAGTGCTTGGGTCCCCACTACTTTTCACCACAGACTACCAGCCAGACTTTCTGATACTGGGGCAGCCAAATTAGGTTGTTACCCAAATTGTTGCACCCTTGGAGCCTTAGAAGCAAACTAGCTCAAATATGTGATTTTTGCTAAAGGAGCATCACAGCAAAAGTGGGATTAAAATTGCTAAAATGGGCAGACAAAAGTGTGGCAGTAGCATCACTGGATACATCTTTTTTATGTAAAAAAAAGAAATAAACTAGTATCTAGATCCTTTAACACTGGGTACAACCAACACTGAGTCATGTTAACTGACAGCATTTCCACTTCCTAGGGGTAGCAGATCACAGTTGTAACTATACAACTACACAACCATGTCACGACATAACCAGTCCCATTCAAGGGACTTTGAACGCCACTTGGAAGCCAGGGATCATTTTCTATTTAAACCACAAATAGAAGTGAGCTAGGCCCGCAGGCCAGGACCATTTGTTCCCCTACCCACCATTCATCTTTCAGATCACAGGTAGGTGCAGATCAGATGTGAAGTGGCCCTTTGGGCACTTGGGATACTTTTGTTAGAGGGCAAATTTAAGTCTGGGATTTTGGCACAAAGTGTGCTACTCTATGTCCTCCACTCACTATTTGCACTATTTCAGTCCCCTAGTTGGGCAGGTTGTGGATCTACCACAGTTTCTGCTCTTCTCATGAGACCTGGAAAACACCTTGAATTCAAGTGAGTATATTATATTTTAGATGTAGAATAATTAAACTGAGATACTTTAAATGCAAGTACAGCATTCTAAACCTAAAATGGCACAATCTCCAACTTTGAAAGATAAAATCAAGAGCCATTCCGTAAAATAATGGTTTGTTGAGCTTCCAAATGAAGCCATCTCAACCAAAGGGTAATTACAGTCAAGTGTATGACCTCTTCTAATACCTTGGCCAGTTATTGGATTTCACAGATAGAAACAATCCTACTTTATCTATTGGACACGGGACAGCAAAGAGCCAGACAGTCTTAGACACTTAACTGAGCGGTCTCTTATGAAATGGGTGGTATTTAGCACCACAAAAAGGATAACGAGATCCTGACCAGTGCTTGAGTAACCACACATAGTTTTTGTTTCCACATACATAGTATGTGTCTGGACTTTCTGTAGTGACATTACATGCCGGCTGGGCTCCAGTAGGATAGAATTATCCCACAAGGTTCACTTGAGTAAAGCCAATATAAGCTTTTGGCTCAGTGCATGTGGGTATGGTCTTGTTTCATTCAGTGCACCCTGTGAAGACACTCCCATTTCCAGTGTGGCAAACTAGTCCCTGAGCAGCAGTAACAAAATGAACAGCAGAGGTCTGATGAGTTAGTTTGGGAAGGGCTTTGACTGATCAGCAGGTGAAAGACAATAGGTATGATAATTACATTCAGCAATGGAGTGTCCACGGACAAATACGCATATATATATCCACATTGTTTGATCTCATCAAATAGGATAGAAGTTGTAAGAAATGGGGATAATAGTTGAGAGGGTGAGTAACCAACTCATGTATTAGCAGAAACACTTGTCAGGGTGAACCCTAATAGTGACTCAATTAACCTGAGCTGAACCCCCTGGTAGCTAATGTACAGAACTGACAGGCTTACCTTAGAGGCAATGAGAAACACATTTATACAGTACAAAAACAGTAATTACATCAGAACACATCACATGAAAACCAAACCAATTTAGAAAAATAGAGTAAATATTAATGAATAAAATGACACCAAAATAACAAAAATCTAATAAATTAAACCAGAGTTATGAATTGTTACATTTTAAATGTGAAATAGAACAAAAGAGGGTGAAGCTCCAACCATGGTCATCTAGTTGCACTTGACCAGTAACTAGGTGAAAGTTAAGGTGGGCCACAATGAAGTGTGGGTCAGATACAGAACCAAGTTTGACCTGGTCAGAAATTTTAGCCTCTGAAAAGGAAGTCAAAAATCCTCAGCATGTCGTCAGAAAGCCACTTGATGAGTTTTCAGTAAAATCATTTACTTTTGTTGGGAAAGACCCGAGCAGGAGAAATTTGGATTTCATGCCTAAAAAAGGTTCCTCGCCAGACAGATACTTTTCACACCTTCACCTGGTGAAGATGTCTATCTTTGGACTTCATTTGAAGGCAGCAGGCTGTAGTCAAATAGGGCTGCATGATGCTAGATACCATTTCCAGTGAGTCTCGTTGAAATGGATCTGCTGCTGTGAAAATGCTCTGAGCCTTATCTGGAGTTTGAGTGACAGGGGCTGGGGGATTCCAGGAGACAGGGTGAGTCCGCCCAGTGGTGAATAGAGAGATCCGCATCTAGATGGGAAGGAGGAGTTGCACCTGAGACCTCAATAGGGCTGTGCCTTCCCTCCACAATACTGGCTCCACCCCCTGTGGGCACTTTACCACTGCTGATCAGTGCTAAAGTGCATAGGCTCGCCCTATTGTAAATTGATGTATGAATTAGTGATTTCATGATTGTCTGGTTTGGTTTACCTGTCAGACCCTAGTGCAGTGCCCCAGGGGTGCCCAGGGCTTGTAAACCAAATGCTGCTGGTGGGTTTGCAGCACGGGTTGTGCCACCCACAGAAGCAGCCTGTGAAAGTGTGTCTAAGGCCTGCCATTGCAGAGCCTGTGTGCAGTCTGGTACTCTCATGCTGACTTGGGCAAGTGCACCCACTTGCCAGTCCCTAAACCTTCCCTTTTCTTCATGACACTCACTCTTCTAATGTTGGTGATTGACACTCAATGTAATGCAAAGAGCTTGCAAATAAAAGACTGTATCGATTTTCGATGACACTTCTTTCACTTAATGAGGAAGTTTGAAATTGTTGCTGGAATAGTCAAAGGAAGGTATGTGGTAATAGAGAATACGGGCTAAGAATCATAATGTTAAAGTCAGTGTAAGTACTTACCTGTATGACTCAAAGCGTATAAGGACATTTTCACTTGCTGTCACAGGCGGCAGTTTTGTTTAGTTCCACATGCTCCACTGTAATAACAGGAAAGAAACCTGGCGTTCGCTAGAGCCCGATGTGCTGAACTGGAGAACCAGGTTCGATTCCTGGGATTTCAGGCAAATCGCTAGATTTCCATGTGCCTAATAAATGAATGAAACTGGTGCTCATATAAAGCGCTCCACTATCTTCGAGCTGAATTTGTGCTATCTGAAGCTGTGAGAACAGTGAATGCTTACCTTCTAACTTGTCTTATACAAATTTGGCTCTGCTTCCACAATGACAGGTGAGGGTCAGGGGCTGCTCTAATGGCTGATTCTTTAAATACTACTAAGACACATGCTGTGAACTTAAACTGAAAGTGAAAACAAGATAACATTGATACATAAAGTACAGAAGTACAGAATCTAGTATCATACTGGAAAAAGTACTTGTGTTGGTAGAAGGACTGTGGTGGTGGTGTTAGGTGATTGTAGCATGCAGCTATTGGAGCTATGGCAGAGTTCAGGTAATCCAACTTGTAACCTGCTGGTTACACAAAGGTATATAAAACAGGAGCATTAGACTACTTGCTAGTTTACTGGGAGTGATGTGTACATTATGCCTTGGCCATTGCAACTGTGCATTTACCTGCATTTACCAGCGGAGAAGTGTGGCTCATTGGTTAGAGCGTCAGACTCTGAAGCAGAGATCAGGCCCGGGACCAGGGTTCAAGTCCCGACGTGGCAGGGTCTTGGGCTCAATGTCCGCGGACTCGATAATTCACGCCTCGGCGCCTACTCTAATCATGGGTCCCACGCTGCAACTCTGGTCAATAGCTTGCTTAATCTCCACAACGGCCCCTACAACACTGGTATTCCTGGCTTCACCTTGGAGGTGCCCAGGAGGGGCATCTCACATGGAGAGCCAAGGAAGGGTTCCACAGCGTTATACAGCGCCGGGACACCCCGTTGGGGCAGCTATGCGCTTTACAAAATACACTACATTTACATTGTTGTTTAGTAAAATCCCATGGATTTTATGCAGACCTGTTCAGGCCGATTCCGCAGCACTTTTGTTCATATTGTGTTCTTGTATGAGCGTAGGATGCCATTGTTGGCATATGGAGAATGCACTGGAGGTGTTCTCTGCATCAGGACTACCTTTGGAAGAAGCAGTCATCTTCTCTTTCATGAAATCTCGCTCACATGAGAGGCAAACGCGTTCTTGTGACCATGCCCACTCAAGTGACTGATTCGGTATTTCTATTTCTTTTGGGCACCCTTCAATCCCTGAACCTGAGATTCTTGCTGATGCTTTATAGCTTCCTCGTACTAGTCTATAAAGGTTGCCCACTATTCTGGTCTAGATGAGGATCTTTTACCCGTACCCCAAGGTTGTTGCAGACCTGAATGTCAAATGTGTACTCTTCTGAAAATACTTCTTATCCGCACCACTGTTGCACTTAAAACAATCAGCAATATACCTGCATGTGTTTTTTCATCCTGGTGGAGAGGAATTAGTTTTAGCTGGGGGTTTTCAACTTTGAATTTTCCTTACCTAATTCAATAATATGGCCTCATTCACAACCAAGCACAACATTAGGTGTCTTCCAGCCATGTGGAGGGAGTAGGATAGTATGGTAAGGCTGGGAGTGGGTCAAATAGCTGTTTACTTATTTTTGCAATTTTCTATAGCACAAACTCGACATGAAAGCATTAGAGCACTTTACATGGCACCAGTTACATTACAAAAGAGCATATAAACGCAAAGAAAGACAGGGTATGGGGCGATGGTGACTGCACCTATCATGCGATTGGGTTATAGTTAGTTTTGGTCTCAGGGTTCCAGGGATCTGAGACTCAATACCCTTAGGCCCCCTAGAAAACAATATCCTACAATTCCTAATAATACAATATTATCCAGCAATCCAATCAGCATCCATCAAACTTAATATTAAGTGGAACAAATTCCAAATCCATTCAGCAGGTCTTGTTTTAATTCTTTTTATTCAAAATCTTCTTAAAAGCGACCGTAGCCAATGCGTTTCATCCCTAAGGACGTCACTCCCTCCCAGAACAACCTCCTTATAATTTTCCTAAAATATTTATTCTTTATATTGATGTCCCTATAGGTTGGGGATCCAATTTATGTTGTATGTCTCTGAGAGGTAATAGGTGTTAACCATTCGCAATCTCTTGCAGTGTCTTAGGGACGAAACGCATTGGCTACAGTCACTTTTAAGAAGATATTGAATAAAGAGAATTAAAACACGACCTGCTGAATGGATTTGGAATTTGTTTCACTTAATATTAAGTTTGATGGATGTTGATTGGAGTGTTGGATCATATTATATTATAAAAGAGCACATTCATTTTTGGTAGGCACTGGTTGATTGAGTGATTTGCCCAGAATCACAGGATTTTGAGCAACGCCGAGCATCAACCCTCGTCCCCCAATTCCAAAATCGGTAGCTCTGGCATTACACCACATCTTGTCCCCATCTTCTCTTATCCCATTTACCATCTGATCTCATGTAGGGAGGTAAAGGAGTTCTTTCAAACCTGTACACGAGGGACAGATTTACAAGCCCCCTGCGCCACCAGTATGTCACTTTTCATGACGTACTGGTGGCGCAGGGGGCTCATCCATATTTACAAGGACAGGAAAAGCCACCCTGCGTGACTTTTCCTTTCCTTGCAAATACGGCCCCTTCACATGCAGCACTTTGTTCACCCATGGAACAAGACAAATCTCCAGATTTACAAGAAATCGTAAATCTGAAGATGCTTCTGAATGCTACGCCACCCTAGAGATGGTGTAGCAAGGCGCAATGAGGATCAATGTTTTCATTTCTCCTAGTTCTTTCCACATTCAATGTGTGCTGCATTCTACAGCATGCATTGGAAGAGGAAAAAGCCTGTAGTGATTGTTTTGTGCACAGCGATGCAACATATTCTGGTAAATATTTTGCGTCCCAGTGCTTCGGAAGTGCCACAGCGTGGCGCAGCCAAAGGGCTTGCGGTGCCACACTTCGGCACTTCCTTGAAGTTCTTCCCCAGAATCCCCAACATTCAGAAGCAGCAGTCACTGTGCTTTGTGGCCCGCAGGGGTTATGGAACCTCTGTGGTGCCTAAATTAGTTTTACCTTTTTCATTCAGGAATTCATCCACTATGGTCAATGCAAAGGTTCAAGGTACTCCTTGCCTTCCCCTCTTCACACCCTTAAAGAGTTAATTGCTCTTTACCATGGATTACACATACACTTCTAGCTCCTCATGTCCAAGGACTCCCCCGTACCTTGGCAAACCGATTCATCCCATCATCACCTATCCAGACGTCAATTTCAGTTTCGGTACTAATCTCCACCCAGTTAATAAACTCAGTCAGAATTCACATTATATGAATGTTAGCACGCTCTAGTGCTGTCTGACCTGACCAGTGAATACTGGCTCATCCTCCACTCCCGGGGAATCTTCTATCTTACCTTTTTGGTGCCTGGGGTTGTCTTGTGGAGCCCTCTCCTGCTCTGCTCCCCATATCTGATGAAATGCAGGCACTTCTCGGCAACAATGCAACAGATCTATCATAGAAAATCAACACATACACTAATTGAAGTCTAAAAGGGTTTATGAACAAAAGAAAAAAGTATACCTGTGAATCACAGATTCGGTCAGCCAGAGAGTCCACCTGCAAACGAGATGGAGCAGACTCGTACCATAAAAAGCAAATAACTCATATATCGCGTTTCACAAGCTAACTTCCATTGCGAATCAAAGTAACTCAAGAAACACGAGAGGCAGCACACAGATGCCTGAGATCATGATAAAGGAAGAAGACAATGTTGGGTTGCAACAAGAATGAAAACCTGTTCATCTAAGCAAGCTAATCAACACTTTCTAGTCTCACGAGCCAAGATGTTGAAGAGAGGCTCACAGCATTACAGAGGGGCACTTCCTTCCGGTATGGTTAGGATGAGCAAGGATATAATAGCAGTAGTTACCGATATGCCAAGGTAATGGCTCTCTTCGACAGGCGGAAAAAGAGAAGTCACACTTTAGAGATCCAGAAGTCGACAAGGTGGATGTTGAAACATGTTTGCAGACACCATGGTCATTACAAAAGACATCAGTAGCACCTCCTACTATCACCTACCTAACTTCTCAGATCATGTCATATTGCCTTGAGTATTAAGAGCGAACAGTGGCTTGGGAATCTGAATTGAGCAAGGATTCTATAATGCAAAATAGATCCAGACTTTACTATGAGATAAGGCTAGTAATATCAACATGCTGGGCATTTAGAGACCGAGTATTAACGAGAATGGATGGAAGGTTAGAGCTTCGATCAGCTTTGGTAGGTGAAGGTTTCATGTGGCATTGTATTTGACTAAGGTACATGAGTTGCAGTTCCTAGAGGAGTGGTGAGGGTGGCAGCTGATGCTCATGAGTATGGTGATGGCGTGGTTCAGCAATAAACATTTAGGGGCACATGCATCATTGTTTTTTGAGGTCGCAAAGGGGCAGATTCGCAGAATCTGCCCTTTTGCAACTGCAATTTTTGCATTTGGGATGCATTATCCCAAATGCAAACATCTCTATTTAAATAATCGCAAAATGTGTGATTACTTAAGTTGCGATTGCATTTAGGGATTTGCAAATTACGATTCCCTAAATGCAATGCAACAAAAAAAAAATCGTGATTTTGCTTTAAAAAAATGCAAATTCAATTACCATTAGCTTAAAGTTGATGGTAATTTGCGAAAACGTTGAATAATGCACAAAAGTGAATTTTTCCAATTTCTATGTTGCACACAAACATCCCCTTAAGGCATGTGTGAGTGCAACATGTATTTTAATTGCACTTTGAGGGGTGCAATCAGGGTGTCCGTATGGCACGGTTACACCCTTGAAATTGCATGCGCGATTTATGAGTACCTATTTGGTACTCGCAAATTACACATACAATTCCCATTGATTCCAATGGGCCTCTAGGCTCATAGGAATGAATGAAAAGCCATTCCTTACATGCGATTCACGATTTGCGAATCGCAAATAAGGAATGTGTAGGAATCGTAAATGTTTTTACGATTCCTTCATGCAAAAGGAATTGCGATTCCTAATTTGCAATTTCGTAAAAAATCGCAATTTAGGAATCTCAATTTCTAAGTTTGATGCATGTGGCCCATTGTTGCAAGTGGTGAACTTTGAGAGTGGTGCAATATTCCGATGAGCAAGCGAGGCAAGGGGACAGAAGTTATTTGACGGGAGACTGAGAAGGAACATCTGTGACACTTTTTTTCTCTACCGAACTTAAATCTCACAAACTGACCTTACGCCAACTAGAGCGGCAGTGGCGACATAACAATACCCAAGAAATGAAGCGTCAGTTTATCCCAAAGCGGAAAGAATACATGAAGGCCATCCTTTTGGCCAAAGCTACCCACTTCTCTTCACACATCCTTAATTCGAATAAAAGCTCCAAATAAATCTTCTCTATCATGAACGAACTGTCCAACCCAGCCAGTTTCCTCCTTAAGGCTACCCCCACTCAAGCTCTGTGCGACTCACTCAATGGTTACTTTATTGACAACATCTCAATCATTAAAGCTAGTATCCCTAAACACTCCAATACGATTCCCCCGCTACCCATAAAAACAAATATACAATCAACAGTTTTCCTACCATCAGCTCGGAGACCTTCCAGGAGCTCTTAGCCAAGGTCAAGTCAGGAGCCCCCCTGACTGCTGTCCTCCTCACATACTAAAAAATTGCCTCTTCGCCCTCCCAGATCCTGCCGTACCCTCCTCAATGACTCTCTTTCATCCAGCCATGTCCCTACAGCTTTCAAATAGGCCACAGTGGTCCCTCTCCTGAAAAAACCTGGAGCCGACCTTACCTGCATGCCTAACTACCACCCCATTTCCCAGCACCCCTTTTTAGCGAAAGTCTTAGAGTGCACGTTGCCAGATGTCTCTCTAACTTCTTGGAAGAGTTCAATTATCTAGAGCCGCATTTTAGCTGTACTGGACACCCTCCGTGACAGCGCAGATAGTAGTTCCCCACAGGCTCTGGTACTCTTGGATCTCTCCGCTGCATTTGACGCGGTCGACCATACCATTCTGGTTGACCGTGTCAGACAAGCTGGCATCCAAGGAACGGCCGTCAGCTGGCTAAGCTCCTTCCTGGAGGACAGGTCTCAGGCCGACTATTTAGATAAAATGTTGGCCTCCAAACAAAGAATTACCTGCGGTGTCCCGCAGTGCTCCTCCCTGTCCCCCCACTTGTTCAACCTCTACATCCTCCCCCTGATTCAATCCCTCAGAGACAGGAAGGTGACTGTCTTCAACCACACAGACGCCCTCCAACTGGTCTTTACGATCGATAACACTGACAGATCAATCACCTATTTTCAGGCCACTATCAAGCACATGCAACTATGGATGGACCAAAACCACCTTAAGCTGAATCCTGGAAAGACTGATCTGGTACTTACAGGAGACAGTCACAATTTCTCGGGCCCGCAATACTGGCCTTCAAAGATGGGACCTCCGCCCTCCCCCTCCTCTTCGGCTAAAACCCTTGGAGTCACACTAAACAGCGATCTCTCACTTAAAACACAAGTGGTCTGGGCAGTCTCCAAATGCTTCTTCCAACTATGAAAAATCAGGAAGATCAGCCGCCTTCTCATGCAGGAAGCCCTGACCCAGGTTGTGATAGCTACCGTTCTTCCACACCTGGATTACGCCAATGCCACCTATCTGGGCATGCCTCTCCACCTGCAAAAACAGTTACAGTTGGTCCAGAACCATGCAGCCAGACTGATTCTACGACAACCCAGATGGCAACCAGCTACTCCCCTGTTAAGGAAACTACACTGGTTCCCGATCCTCCAATGCTGTACATTTAAAACCAGATGCCTGATCTTTAAATCTTGGAACGACAAAAGCCCAAAATGTATCAATAACTTGATACTCAGGCACACCTCCTCCCACAACTTACGCTCAGCCCACCTCTCACTCCTCCACACCCCCTCATTTAGGCGGAAGCGCCTTGGAGGTTACAGATTTGCTGTTCTCGCCCCCAGACTTTGGAACTCCTTCCCCTTGGAGATCCGTGCCTGTTCTGATCTTCTGAAATTCAGAAGATCCCTTAAAACCTGGTTGTTTGAGCAAGCCTACAACTGAAGTTCTCCTGGGTAACGATTTAGGCTTTCTTTTCCTATAGCGCCATGAAACGGCCCGGTGTACGTGCGCTCTACAAGACATTTTTAACATTAAAATTAACAAGGTAGTGTTGAGTAGCTGTTGTGGCGGCAGTAGTCATTTGGGCAAGAGTAGTATCATGCATAGCAATGGTATATGGGTAGGAAATGTGAAATGAGGTGCCTGCGGTAGATCAGAGGGTGGAAGCAGGACTTTGAGTCTAAATGCCATTGTGTTTCTTCATTGATGTAAAAGATGCTGTCCTGTGTTCATTTTGGTGCCCTGAAGTGTGAGAGAGTCTTATTGTTAACTCGTAATGAAGTGGCCTTTTGGACGAATTAAAACTTGTCTGCTTGCATTTCAAACAAATGGACCTGCATTCCCAGTCCAGAAGCAGGCTGTGGTCTACTGAGTGAGGATACCCAGTTAAGAATGTTTCTTGTCATTTAGTAGTGAAAGTGGGGTGAGCGTTCGAGGTGGAGAAGGGCTGAAAAATTCCCTTTGTCTTTTGTACTACAAATGATGAATGGGTGTTCGTGTTGCATCAGATGTTGAGCATAAAACCAGGAAGGTGCTGTGAATAACAGAACAAATGTTTTAGTTTAGCTCCATGACCAACCCCTTAATTACTGGATAGTACTCATTTAAAGCTAACCCAATTCCTAATCTCCTAACTAACCACCTGCACTAGATATATTAGTAAACGTATCCAATATATACGTGAGATCAATCCTCATCAGGGAACCTTTAATATGGAGATCATGGTTCTCACCCTTACATAAAACTACATGGGTAAACCACCATCCCTTTTTTCCCACTCTCTTCCTTAGTTCCACACATTTCTTGGATTCCCCTCCGAGGACCTTTCCTTTGAAGAATCTAAATATAAATGGAATACTGGGAGGACTGTCCATTTGACCATGTTAAGGTAAGGCAACTATAGGCTCCATCAGAAACCTTTATGGGCAGCAATAACTTCTGTCCAGAGCCATGTGTGTACTTGTATTGGTTAGACGAGTTGGTTAAGTCCACGTTTTGAGAAACACACAGTGCTTAATCTGTTATAGAACAAGTGCCCCTGCCCAGAGCTCTGCTCAGAAGCCCGCTGACAGCACTTTTAAATATCAGCGCGCTGAATACCAAACCTGTATAGCCTTGAATCCACTCCAGGCATTTGTAAACACTGCCATGCACTTCTGCCCCTTTATCTTTCATGTGCTGGTTCCCGCTTTCTCTTACTTGATGGTAGTTTTTCTACCTTGCTTTTCCTCTGTCTTTCCCCTTTGTGTGATGTTCCACTCTTGCTCTCAGGAAATGTCTGCAAAGGGAAAATAATTGCTGGTGGCCTAAAATAAGTGCCTGTGACCCCCACCGGCAAACACCAGCTCAAATTAAACACAGGCACATCCTGATCTAAACAAACATCTTCCAGCCTACACATGCAGATGGTTAGAACAGCAAGAAGAGAAGATAAGTACAGGAGGAGAAGTGGTTTCTGATACAAAGGAGGAGACATGACTCATACTGCCGTGTACTCCCTCCCAAAAATCAGTTCGTAAGTACCCACTTCAGTTGCAAAATATCTATAAAATGTATTAGCGAAGAACATTTTAGGATCCACATTTATGCATTCTCAATTTCTACTGGGAATGTTATTAAATACAACCATTGGTCTAGAGATTGGTGGTGTTAAACATCAATCTGTTCCTCAGTTGAGTAAAAAACCCTAGGCCTCCAGAGATCATCTTTTTCAAGTGAGAAATTCCCACCAGAAACACCTTTGTCTCTACCTACTACCCACATTGCATTTCTCCTGGGGGAGTAGATAGGAGTCCATCAGGGGTCCAAAAATGCCCACTAGACTCCAAGGAACGTTTTCTTTCACCTGTAAAAAATGAAAAGGAATGGAGAACCGGTTCTCCTAGCAGAAGGTACGCCTCAATCTGGCCTCCAGACATCATCTGTATTCCAGCTCCACTGGAGGAAGGAGCGTCCTCTTATACTATCAGGGGACCTAAATAATACACACGGACCCCTGGGCAAACCCCATCTTCATCTACACTCTCTTCAGGAGGCAGATCTTGCCTGCTTCCACAGACGTGCGGCCATCAAGGGAGCTGAAATGAGTGAGAGAGTGAATCTAATTATAAAGCACAAACAGCTACTCCAGGCAAAAGTGTCCGATCACACATGAGGAAACAAACCCAGAAATTTGGTCCTAGAGAACGATGCAAAAAAAGTGAATCTGTGTGAAGATTGTGAAGAAGAAAGTCTTCAGCTGTTTCCTACAAATCCATACGTTTTAGGGGAATGAAAAAAGATCTGCAGGGGATTCCAAGCCTTCACAACGAGTACCCCTTCAAAGATTCTCTTTTAATCTTTATTTCTTGAATATTGAGATTTTGATCAGGAAACTATGGGACATATTTACAAGAGAATAGCAGATTGTGGCTTTAAGCCAAAATTGCTAACGCTGCACTCTGCCATTCTGAAAACACAGGGATGTGCCATATTTACAATGCAATGCAGGAAAGCACCTGTGCACCATAGTGCAAGGGGGCCTGCGTTGAGGCAATGATTGTTTATGTGCAGGAAATTGTCCCTTCCTGCACATAAACAATCACTAATCACATTGTGCAGCAAACATAGAAGTAACAAATCGTTATTTTATTAATGGTTGTTTATGTATAGGGTAGGACACCTTCCTGCACATAAACAATCATTCTGGCGATTTGCTGTTTCTAAGTGTGCTGCACAATGCAGGATACATAGAAACAGCAAAAACTAGGAGAAATTAATAATTTCTCCTCAGTTCCCCATGTTAAGACCAGGTAATTTTAGTCTTTTAGATGACGCTGTCCCATAATTATAGCACCCTTATAAATAGGGGCAGAGGCAAAAAGCAATTGGTGTTGCAGTGGAACACCCACCACAACACCCATTGCCCGCCCATTTCACGCTAAGTTCTGTTATTCACAAGGCGGCGTTAAGCCACTTTAAGTGGCTTAAAGGTGCCTTGCAAATACGGTGGAGGGTTTATCGCCACCAGTACATCATAAAAAGTGACGTTCTTGTGGCAATAAACTCTTGAGAACCTGAGCTCTAGTAAAGGTCTGTACCATGAAAACAAGGATGCCAGAAAGAATTCCTCAAATGTTTTATGGCTTATACATAAAGCTTTAAAGTAGTCTCGTTTGTTTACCAAAAGCCAATGGAGTTTCTGAAAATGATGGGAAATGGCTACACTTTGTTTGAGTCCTAGTATCATTCTTGCATCAGCTTTCTGGAGAAGCTGTACTCTGTGAATCAAAATGTATACAGGCCCACCAAAAAGGTATTTCAATAGTCTAATCTAGACAAAAGGAATGCCTGCATTATGTCCTTACTAGTAGAAAGGGGATAATCTTCTTAATTACAAATAGGAGATGAAAACTGATGGAACAGATAGATTTGGCATGTTCAGTAAAAGTCAGTCATTACACCCATGTTAGGAGCCTTTGATAAGGAAGAGAAGCAGGTTACCAAGGATCTCCAGCCACCAGTCAAAAATCAATGCAGAATTTGGTCTGAAAGCAATGACTTCGGTTTTATCACAGTGGCCCTTCCAGTGTTAATGCATCCCTCCTGACTGTTGAAGTTTAGTTTTATAAATAAAATATTAGCTTAGCTGAGGTTGCTTTGATTGGAATGATTAGGTTGCGCTATCCACATTAACAAAACACTTTTCGTAAAGGAATGCTAAATTATTTTACTTTACACGAGCTAAGCATGTTCATGTGTTTGGTCTCTTTCAGAAACTAATGAAACCGTCATGCTCTCTATCTGTTGAGCTTACTAAATAAAAATATTTTAGCTTCTTTTTTGTAGGGTGAGTTTCCAAATATTTTTCCTATTGTTGGGAAGTGGTTTGTTTGTAGGAATAAGTAGGGACTAACACTAGTAACAAGACCACAATCATAATAAAACGTTCAGTCAAGGTCTTAAAAAAATATTTCCTTGCTCAACCCTTGATAGCTGGCAACGAGCAAGCATGCTTAACTAAGGAGACAACTGTGTAAAGCATTTAAAACACAAATACATGAAATAACAAAGACACAATACATAAAAAAATCTATCACCAATTTATAAAAATTATTTATATTTTTGTGATTAGAATGACACCAAAACAACAAAAATCCAATGTTGGGAACCAAATATACAAATTGTGAGAGATAAAAGTGAAAGTAGATTTTTAACCCCTTGCCTTCGGGGCTTATTCCCCCGCTGTGCTGGGGGGGAGGGGGAGCACGCGCAGCACCCCGGTGCTCGTGATGAGCTCAGCTCCTCATGAGCCACGGTGGCCGTGTGCTCATGACGAGCTGAACTCGTCACGACCACGCCCGTTCCAATGGAACGCCCAGCACAGCAGGGAAATTATCCCCGAGTGGGCGCGGCGCAACGGTCATGACGAGCTCAGCTTGTCATCAGCACACGGCCACCGTGGCTCATGGCGAGCTGAGCTCATCATGAGCACGGGAGAGGTTAAAGCAAATGGCACTCATAAGGTTAAAAAGAAACAGTCACACTGGACTGGGACAAAGTTCTGAGTTTAGGGCACCCACGATGTAACACTTTTACACTTACTTTGAGAAATGTTTCTTGATGTAGGAAACTGGTCCACAACACAAGCCAAGGGCTCAGATGCTCTGGTTTGCCTCTTGAGTTCTGGGACTACAACTCCCACAATGCACCCTGTCAACTTATGTAGCTTTTTACAAATGTTGTTCCAAGGTTCTCCAAACTTCTGGAACTTCTTCCTGAAGTTCCTCTTGTGATTCCAAAGTGTCCACAACACAAATGCTAGGGTCTAGAAGATCTGAGATGGTCCGTGGGATGTTGGGACATCATTTCCCAGAATGCACCTGGTCAGCTCCTTTAAATTCCCCTGCACGCCTACCATCAGGGATCTTCTTGGTGGAGATAGTGCAGGTGGAGTTCTTTTAACCTTTTGCTTTCAGGGAATTCACTTCTTCACTTCTTGAAGCTAGGCGAAGTCCTTATGCTATTGCTCCATGTGTGCAGCAGGTGCAGTAATTCAGAGTGCAATCCTTTGGGGTTAAGGTCCGGGTTCCAGCAGGGCAGTCGTTCTTCTCCTTGTTGTTTCAGGTAGCATATCAGTGTTGCTTGGCAACTCTCTTATATTTATTTAGTTTTCGTGGGCGTCTAGGAAGGGGGCACCCCCGACCAATAGGAGGCAGGGTGCCACCATCAGCTGTGACCTCTTCCTCTAAAGTCTGGCATATTCTTGTCCCTGAAAACACTATTTTTCCAAAATCCAAAATGAAGAAAGTCTCTCCTGCAGAGTTAGATCTGGCTAAGCCAACACACTGGTGTGGCTAAAATTCCCTAACACTCCTCTTCCAGCCTCCTCACTAATCTAATTACTGACTGGCTGGGGGTGCAGGATGTAGGGCGAGGCTATGTCCTGTCCTAAATGTCATTCCATCTTTGAAGACCAGTTTGTCACCTCCACCCCTTTCTGCCTTCCGCAGTTTTAGTTCTCCTCCCACAGGAAATCCTTTGTCTCTCTAGCAGCCCACTTCACACCCCATTAAGACAGCGTGGCTCAGCCTGGCAGAGGCTGGCCAATCAGAGAAGGGATGCTGGAAGGTTGGATTTTGGCTCACAGAAAAGAAAGTTCTATAACGTATGTTCTGTAATAGTTATAACAACTCAAACAATGACAAGTTGTTGGATTTATCACAACTATTCTTTTAAGCCCTTTCTATTTCACTACAACAGAGAAAAACGAAATTGGCAGTTTACCCTCACCAGGACATCTAAACATATTTTATAATCTCCCTGCTCATAGTAACAAGGCACCTCACCCATGGGGCACCTGGGCGAGACCTTAGGGGTGACTTATATGTAAAAATAAGGTAGTTTGAGACTTTCGAAGTACCTTTCATTCTAAAGTAGAATTTGAATATATTTCCAGGTTAAAAGCATGGTTCAAGGTAGGGCTGACTTTTAAAATGACAACTGGCACCACAGTAGTGTACACCTAAATGTATTAAATCTACTGGGCCTCGAAACTTACATGCCTTACCATATATCAGGGACTTACAGGTAGGTTGTCAGTACCAATTGTAATTATACCTAATTATCATGCACTTTTAATCAGAGCACAGGCCTTGGGTTGGGTTAACAGAGCCCACAGAACGAGCAGAGTCTGACGGGAAACATCCTTTACAACGAAACTTTTACCACGCAGTGCTGTTACAACGCAAGTATTACAACGAAAACCTTTACAACGCATTACACTGGGGGGCGCTCTAGGATAGGGAATAGTTTTAATGTACTATCCAACACCTTCCCTAGTGTCCACGGGGACTGGAGTTGGAATAGTAAATTAAACTATTCACTATCCAGCACCCCAAGTGTAATGCGTTGTAAAGGTTTGCGTTGTAATACTTGCGTTGTAACAGCATGCGTGGTAAAAGCATGCGTTGTAACGTCATACATCCGAGTCTGACACCATCATCTAGTAATTAAAATGGGGGCAGAAAGTGAGGGGAACACTGCAAACGGGTCCTGGTTTCTCACACTTATGCAGTGAATAAAAGTGTCTTTCAGGTATCTGCAGGTGTTTTGTTGCAATTTCTGTTTATCTCATATATAAAAGGCTTTGTATGCTTTGTATAGTAAGTGTGCTCTGCCACAGTTTAGCTTTTAGAAATGTTTTATTCTAAGTGTGGCAATACGATTCAGGTGTTTAAACTTGTTGGTGTATTTTTCCTTTTGTTCAATTGCTATTATCGTGCAGGTGTAGGCATGGTAATACAAATGTAGCTCTAAGTGCCTTCTTAGCTGTACAATCATGTTGGTAATTTCTGGGTATTCATCTCCTCCTTGAATGCTTAGTTAATATGACCCAGATATACCACGCCACTTAGCATTTCTTAACAGGCCAAATCCCTTTTTCAGCCCATTACGAAATGCTAAATGGCCTTTTCGGATGTACAAAGGGCCAAAACCGGTAGCAAGCAATTAACAATTTCTACACGGAAACAATGGCAAATTGTGACCATGATTTTGAAATCACAAATTGAGATTATCTATTTGTGATTCCTAAAGGACATGTACAAAGCATTTCCTAAATGCAAATTGGCCATTTTGGAAATGCAATTATCATCGACTTCAAGTTGATGGTAATCATGTACAAAATACCAATATGCATAAAAAATGAATTTGTTTATGGTGACATGAAGTGCACCTTTGCCCCTAGCGCATACATGCACCAACATGCACACTAGGAAATTCAGGGTGCCTTAAGCCCAAAGGCACCCTTGGCTTTGCAATTCTTAAATTGTGATTTCTGATTAGGAAATCGCAAATTATGAAATGCAAACCATTTCCTATTTCACCCATAGGCGGGAATGCAGTAACATTTCCTATTTGTGATTCCCAAATAGCGATTCCTAATTTGTAAGAATCACTATTAGGGAATCGCAAATTTTGTACACACAATTTTCCATTTCTTAAATATAGATCCCTACGGAGTCGCTATTTAGGAAATGCAAATGGGAACCTTAGTACATCTGGCCCTATGTCTTTGATACAAAATGGAAAATGTCATCAAGTCCCATTTGATATATTTGTATAGTATATGTATGAATAGCACTTCTTTTTGTGATCTGCACAAATATAAACACATAATTATATTACTCATGAATCAACTAAACTTACAAAACAATAACAATAATGTAATCAATAATTCAGCACATGGTACAAATGTGCAATTTTTCCAATCTCTCAGAATTTTTTTGACTAAACACAGACTTTTCTTTTTATTAGAAGTGAAGTGTCATTGAATCAGGAACTGCAAAGTACTCCTGCTGGTTCTGTACCTAAATATTCTACTCAGAATGGGCACATAGAAAAAGACCTGATTGAAGACCATTATACATAAACATTTTATGACTAACAAGCATAAAAATATGACCTCTGCAATTTAACGTCTGGCCTTCTCCCAGCAAACACTAAGCTGTAAATTGTACATCATTGTCTCGTCAACTATTACTGAGCTCCCAAAGCATTATTATTGGCGAAATATCCTATAAACAGGTCAGTTGTATTCTAGAGTGATAATAGAGGGCAGAAAGAATTATTCCAATTCCCCAAAAGAAAACTTAAATATATTGTTTTTAAATATGTTATCACAAATTTAGAGATAGCGTTATTAGAATGCGCGAATCTGTCACAGTTGCAGTAAGGAGATCAGCTCTTTCCATTAAATTATTTTCCTTTCTTCAATATTTTTCTTTACTCTGGCCCACGGACATCAAATAGGGAAAGCGAAGGGGGTTATATGTCAACATACTGTTTAAAAGATGTCATGCCACCTTGTTATCATTGACAAAATGTGGAGGACTAAAATGTTGAGAAGATAAGTAGAGATATGCATGTGTAGACTTACTATGACCGTGACCGTCCTGACGCTCTCAGTAGCAGTCGCTCCCCACGCTCCCTGGTCTTCACTGGTATCGTTGGGCTGCGCTCTCTGCTTAGTGCCTTTAAAAACTGCTGACTGCTTTAATTATATAGCGCTTAGCCTCACTTATACATTGCTCGTTTTTTTGCATTCCTAATCGGTATTGCTCATCTGTGCATTGCTCGCTTGTGAAGCTTAGACCATTATTTATTATTTGTATTGCTCGTTTGTGCAGTTGTAATTGTAGCGCTCACATCACTGAGTTAAATACAATTGTTAATACCTGATTGTGCCGGTGCCACTGCCCACAGCATATTCCTACTTTGTGCCCCATCCTGTTCCGGTTTCGATTTTGCTGCCATTTTGTTGTTGTTGTGCCTCGGAGCCCGTCATCTCCACCCCGCTCCCGCCTCCCAGCTGCTCCTCCCTCGCTCCGCCCCCCTCCACTATCCACTTATGACAGATGCTCTTACGCACAGCGTTCACGCGCAGCGGACGCGCCCCATGCGCGCTGAAGGTGCGCCAAAGGTAAGCCTGTCTACGCCCGTCCGCACCTGGACCGCGCCCAGCGCCAGACCCCCTGCCCCCCGTCAATCCCACTCCACCCGCATAACATACGACGCCGCTACCCTCTCTGCCCTTAACCCCGGCCGACCACCAAACTGCTACCAAGCCGCCCCAGGACACACCCATGGACCCTTCACCTGCCACTCCTGCAAGTTCGACTGCATCAGGACCCGCACGAAATCCACAAACTACAAACAGAGCTCCGACACCAACCACCTGAAATGCATCCTGCTCAACACCCGCTCGGTCCACAGACACGCCATTGAACTCTGGAACCTACTCGACACTACATCGCCGGACGTCGCCTTCCTTACAGAAACCTGGATGAATGCCTCATCAGCTCCCGACATCGCCATAGCCATCCCGGACGGCTACAAGATCATCCGAAAGGACCGCACCAACAAACAGGAGGAGGCATCGCCATCGTCCATAAAAACACCATCCGCATCACGACGAGTTCCGACGATAACCTCGCTACCGCCGAACACCTTCACTTCCAGATCCACACCGACCCCAAGACCACACTCAGAGGCACCCTCATCTACAGACCACCAGGACCCCGCACACAATTCAGCGAAGACATCACTGACTTCAACAGCCCACACGCCCTCCCCTCCGAGGACTACATTCTACTGGGAGACCTCAACTTCCACCTGGAAAAGAAAAACGACAGCAACACCACCACCCTTCTGGACAACCTGGCCAACCTCGGACTCGAACAACTTGTCAATAACCCCACCCACTATGCCGGACACACGCTCGACCCAATATTCATCTCCAGCAAGCACATTTCCTTCAATCACACCACAGCTCTCCACTGGACGGACCACAGCTGCGTCCACTTCAACTACAAAAAGACCACGACCTACAACCCCGCACAACCTATTCCCCAAAGAAACTGGAACAAAATGACTACCGACCAGCTCTTCACATCGCTTCACCAAAACCCTCCTGCCAAATCATCGGACCCAAACCAAGCAGCCACCAACCTCACCCAATGGATCACCCACAGCGCTGACGAACTAGCACCCTTGAAAAACCATCAAATCAAGCAAGGTAGCAAAAAAGCCCCCTGGTTCAACGATGACCTTAAGAAATCCAAGAAGCTCTGTCGTACCCTCGAGAAAGCCTGGAGAAATAACCCAACCACTAACAACCTGGCCACCTTCAAGAACGACACCCGCAAACACCACCAACTGATCCGATCCACCAAGAAATCAGCATTCAAGGATCGCCTTGACAACAACGCCCAAAACAGCAAGGAACTATTCAACATCGTCAAAGAATTTACCAACCCCACCGCCGGCACCAACGACATCACTCCCTCGCAAGACCTCTGCGACTCCCTAGCCTCATTCTTCCATAACAAAATCGCCGACATACATAACAGCTTTGGAATCCAGTCCGAAGACCAGTCCACTCCACCCACCTCCGAACCAAAACCACCCTCTAACAATCTTTGCGCCTGGAACCCAATCACCACTGAAGACACCATCCGACTGATGAACTCCATCCACTCTGGATCGCCAACCGACCCATGTCCCCACCACATTTTCAACAAAGCAGACTCCATTATCGCACCGCATCTCCGTGACGTCAACAACTGCTCCCTCAACTCCGCTACCTTCCCGGAAAGCTGGAAACATGCCGAACTCACCGCCCTTCTGAAGAAACCCACAGCAGACCCCACTGAACTTAACAACTACCGCCCCATCTCGCTCCTCCCATTCCCTGCCAAAGTCTTTGAGAAAGCCGGCAACAGTCAGCTCGCCGTCTTCCTCGAATCCAACAAATCCCTCGACCCCTCATAGTCCGGCTTCTGAGCCAAACACAGCACCGAAACCGCCCTCATCGCAGCAACAGACGACATTCGAACTCTACTGGACAACGGAGAAACAGCTGCCCTCATCCTACTTGACCTCTCCGCAGCCTTCGACACAGTCTGTCATAGCACCCTCATACAACGCCTCAGCAACGTCGGAATCCAAGGAAAAGCATTGGACTGGATCACCTAATTCCTCGCCGGAAGAACCCAGAGAGTCCGCCTCCCCCCTTTTAGATCAGAGGCCACCGAAGTCATCTGCGGCGGCCCGCAAGGATCATCACTCAGTCCCACCCTCTTCAACGTATACATGAGTCCCCTCGCATCCATCGCACGCCAACACAACCTCAACATCATCTCCTACGCAGACGACACCCAGCTGATCCTCTCCCTCACCAAAGACTCAAACTCCGCCAAAACCAACTTACACGAAGGAATGAAAGAAGTAGCCGAGTGGATGAAGAACAGCCGTTTAAAACTGAACTCGGACAAAACGGAAGTCCTCATCTTAGGTTCATCCCCCGCTGCCTGGGACGACTCATGGTGGCCACCGGCCCTGGGAACCGCACCCATACCTACGGACCACGCACGTAACCTGGGCTTCATCCTGGACTCCTCCCTCTCGATTACCAGACAAGTCAACGCCGTCTCATCATCATGCTTCAACATCCTACGCATGCTCAAAAAAATCTTCCGCTGGATCCCCACCGAAACAAGAAAGACGGTCACCCACGCACTGGTCACAAGCCGACTGGATTACGGAAACACCCTTTATGCCGGAACCACAGCCAAACTACAGAAAAAACTCCAACTAATCCAAAACGCCTCAGCCAGACTCATACTAGACATCCCCCGTCAAGCTCCCATTTCCGGTTACCTGAAAGACCTCCACTGGCTCCCCGTCAACAGGAGAATAACGTTCCGTCTCCTCACCCATGCACACAAAGCCCTCTACGACCTAGGACCCGAATGCCTCAACACGCGACTGTTCTTTTACACCCCCACCCGCCAACTACGATCGTCCAATCAAGCCCTCGCCGCAATTCCGCGCATCCATAGATCCACCATGGGGGGAAGATCCTTCTCCTACTTAGCGGCCAAAACCTGGAATTCTCTCCCCACCCACCTCCGCCTTACACAGAACCACCTCTCCTTCAGAAAGCAACTAAAAACTTGGATATTCGATAAGTAAAGTACCCCCCCCTCCCCAAGCACCT
Source organism: Lissotriton helveticus (assembly GCF_964261635.1). Taxonomy (NCBI): domain Eukaryota; kingdom Metazoa; phylum Chordata; class Amphibia; order Caudata; family Salamandridae; genus Lissotriton; species Lissotriton helveticus. Next base: position 739,903,838 of record NC_136059.1, on the reverse strand, counting down.
TGAGACCCTCTGGGTGAGTAGTGCACTATACAAATTTTTTGAACTTGAACTTGAACTATTCTCAACTCCACATCTATGTACCTAGAACATATCTATATATATCTACATATATATGTATGTAGGTGATGGTGGCATACAATAAATTCATTTGATGAAATCAACCCCTGGATTAAAAATCTTTGGTGGTAATTTGATGCGAGGCTTGGTTCTGCCTCACACTCCAGCAACGGTCAAGTTGCGCATTGTATCTGGAGCTAATTGATGGTGTATATATATATGTGTGTGTGTGTATATATATAAATATATATATATATATATATATTTATATATATATATATATATATATATATTCACTGAAAAAACCATAGGTTATAGACCATATATAGTTAGGAATTTGCATTTACAAAACCTTGAAAATTCACTGAAAAAACCATAGGTTAGAGACCATATATAGTTAGCTGGACATTTTATTGACATAAAACCAATGAAATTCCATATATAGTTAGTTGCACTAACTATATATCGCGCACCCGCAATCCACTGCTGATGATGTCACATATTACATCATTCATGACATGGTCAGTGACATCACTGATGACATCACTGATGACATCTCAAATGACATCACTGATGACATCACTGATGACATCTCAAATGACATCACTGATGACATCATCTAGTGTCTGTGTGTTTTTGTAAAGTTTAAATATGTTTTACATATTGAAGAATGAGTGGATGTATGGAAGACTGAGTGTGTGTGTGGCTGGCTGGGAGGTGTGTGACTCTGTGCATATCAATGTGTACTTGTATCAGTGATTGTATAAGAGAGTAAGTATGTGTTAGTATATGTGTGAAAAGTATGGTGTTCTGTGTTTAACTGTATAGATGAGGAAATCGAAGTGTGATTGATTCTTCACAGGACTGACTAGGTGTATGAGTGCATATGATAGTGTTGTAATAATGAGTGACTGTATGTATGAGTGATTGTATGGGTGAATGAGTGAATGTGTGTGTAGACGTAGGAATCAGTGAGTGCGTATGTAGTAACTGGTATTGGTGTGTCATGATGTCATCAGTGATGTCATTTGAGATGTCATCAGTGATGTCATTTGAGATGTCATCAGTGATGTCACTGAAGTATGGTGTTCTGTGTTTAACTGTATAGATGAGGAAATGGAAGTGTGATTGATTCTTTACAGGACTGACTAGGTGTGTGAGTAACTCCATGGATGAGTGGCAGTGTGTGAGTGTCTGCATAGGTGTATGAGTGCATATGATAGTGTTGTAATAATGAGTGACTGTATGTATGAGTGATTGTATGGGTGAATGAGTGAATGTGTGTGTAGACGTAGGAATCAGTGAGTGCGTATGTAGTAACTGGTATTGGTGTGTCATGATGTCATCAGTGATGTCATTTGAGATGTCATTTGAGATGTCATCAGTGATGTCATCAGTGATGTCACTGACCATGTCATGAATGATGTAATATGTGACATCATCAGCAGTGGATTGCGGGTGCGCGATATATAGTTAGTGCAACTAACTATATATGGAATTTCATTGGTTTTATGTCAATAAAATGTCCAGCTAACTATATATGGTCTCTAACCTATGGTTTTTTCAGTGAATTTTCAAGGTTTTGTAAATGCAAATTCCTAACTATATATGGTCTATAACCTATGGTTTTTTCAGTGAATTTCATTGGTTTTTTAAAAGCTAATATCTATAGCTGTAAAATATATTCTTTATTACGTGACGTATCACGTAGCCACGTGAGACGCCTCATGACGCGTCGCATAACCGTGACGTATCGGCTCTGCAGCGCAAACAAAACCCGTAACGTAAGCGTGCCGGAGCACGCTTACAGATATATATATATTTTTTAACCTTAATTAGACAAAATCCACACGTGCACATATCTTGAGGCCTTGCAAAGGCACATCAAACAAACAGTCCCTACAATTTTGCCAAGTTTGCTGGAAATCTATTCCCTTAATTTTTTTTTTACTGTTTCTCTTGGTTTTCCCCTTGTTACGCTTACCGGGACGCTACCCGGTACGCGAACCGGACGCTCCAAAAACACAAGATGGCGGACTCCCGTTACGCTGCCGGTTAGCTGCCCGGTTCGCGTACCGGAAAGCGCCTCTACCGCGAAAAATCGCGGGAGACTTTAATATCCCCCTCATCAATCGTAGGGGGTCAGGAGGGGTTTACCTTGCCCCCTTTCCTTCATTTCCCCTTCTTTTTTCACCACATCTTGTCTCTCGAACCTACCGAGAGACAAGATGGCGGCCGCTCCGGACTGTTTACAATGTTGACAGCTACGCTGCCGGTTAGCTGCCCGGTTAGCTGCCCGGTGAGCTGCCTGGTTCGCGTACCGGGACGCGCCTCTACGGCGTGAAATCGCAAAAAAAAAAAAATTTATTTTTTGCCCCGCGGGGCACTTTAATATCCCCCTCATCAATCCTAGGGGGTCAGGAGTGGTCTACCTTGCCCCCTTTCCTTCATTTCCCCCTTCGTTTTTCACCACATCTTGCCTCTCGATCGTACCGAGAGACAAGATGGCGGCCGCTCCGTACTGTTTAGAATGTTGACAGACACCGGAGAGCCAATCAGCTTCGCTTCGCGAAGTTCCGTTACGCGTCAGGTACGCGAACCGGGGCGCTAACCGGAGCGCTGTCACAGATATATATATTTTTTTAAACATTAATTTCTCAAAATCCACTGGAGCACATATATTGAGACATAGCAAAGGCACGTCGGGCAAACCATATCTACAATTTTGCCAAGTTTCATGTAAATCTATTCAGCCGTTCGAGCTAAAAGTGAGTCCAACCGCCCTATGGAAAAATGAATGGGAAAAACGCGTTTTGGGACCCCCCTTTTTTCTCGGCCCCCCCTTGACGAAACCCCCCAATTTTTCAGGGGCTGCTCAGAAACAAAATGTGCCATTTTCCTGAAAATTTCAGCCAATTCCGTCCACAAACGCCAAAGTTATTAGACATAGAATTTTCAGAAATCCCATAGAGAAAAAATCCTAACTATATATACCCACTGGCTATCGCCAGTAGGTAATATACATATATAAACATATATAATCTGCATATCTATATAAATATAAATGCATGCATACATATACATATATGCATACATATGCATGTTATTTACATGAAAGTTTTAAAAACACTAATAAAAGCAAAGCTAAAAAGCCACCTCATTACAAACAGAATGGCTTTAACTTAAACGAGGGCGAGATCTATTGCATTTTCAATGCTTGTTTACTTTGGTTCTATCAAGAAGGCATTCAGATGTGTCACACATTTGCCATAAATTCTGAATGTTAGCACTCTAGTTGCTCATTAGATCACTGTAGTAAAGCTAGTGCTCACCAGGGAAGTCTGCTGCTAATCATGGTTTGCAGCCATTTTCCCGTATTTTTTATCCCGCAGACTTTCAGTCCGCATACCATTATCCCGCAAGGTCATTGACCTCGCATACCATTATCCCGCATTTTTTCAAAACGCATGTGCATTTATCGCGCATGCCTTTACAAAGAATTACGTTTTAAAGGCATGTATGGTAAATGCATTTGCGTTGTGAAAACCACGATGACGAGAGAGGTAAGTGGGTTTGTGTTAATTTTTTCGTGGGTTAGTGATTGTGTAGTGTAGTGTAGTGTTGTGTAGTGTAGTGTTGTGTTAGTGTAGTGTAGAGTTGTGGTGGTTGTTTAGTGTAGGGTCATGCTGGGGGTAGTGTTTTAGGGTTTAGGGTTGTGTTGTAGTGTTTGCGTAGTGTGGGGTCATGCTGGGGGTAGTGTTTTAGGGTTTAGGGTAGTGTTGTAGTGTTTGCGTAGTGTAGGGTCATGCTGGGGGTAGTGTTTTAGGGTTTAGGGTTGTGTTGTAGTGTTTGCGTAGTGTAGGGTCATGCTGGGGCTATTGTTTTAGGGTTTAGGGTAGTGTTGTAGTGTTTGCGTAGTGTAGGGTCATGCTGGGCGTAGTGTTTTAGGGTTTAGGATAGTGTTGTAGTGTTTGCGTAGTGTAGGGTCATGCTGGGGGTAGTGTTTTAGGGTTTTGGGTAGTGTTGTAGTGTTTGCGTAGTGTAGGGTCATGCTGTGGTGTAGTATTTTAGGGTTTAGGGTAGTGTTGTAGTGTTTGCGTAGTGTAGGGTCATGCTGGGGGTAGTGTTTTAGGGTTTTGGGTAGTGTTGTAGTGTTTGCGTAGTGTAGGGTCATGCTGGGGGTAGTGTTTTAGGGTTTTGGGTAGTGTTGTAGTGTTTGCGTAGTGTAGGGTCATGCTGGGGTGTAGTGTTTTAGGGTTTTGGGTAGTGTTGTAGTGTTTGCGTAGTGTAGGGTCATGCTGGGGTGTAGTGTTTTAGGGTTTTGGGTAGTGTTGTAGTGTTTGCGTAGTGTAGGGTCATGCTGGGGGTAGTGTTTTAGGGTTTTGGGTAGTGTTGTAGTGTTTGCGTAGTGTAGGGTCATGCTGGGGGTAGTGTTTTAGGGTTTTGGGTAGTGTTGTAGTGTTTGCGTAGTGTAGGGTCATGCTGGGGGGTAGTGTTTTAGGGTTTTGGGTATTGTTGTAGTGTTTGCGTAGTTTAGGGTCATGCTGGGGGTAGTGTTTTAGGGTTTTGGGTAGTGTTGTAGTGTTTGCGTAGTGTAGGGTCATGCTGGGGGTAGTGTTTTAGGGTTTAGGGTAGTGTTGTAGTGTTTGCGTAGTGTAGGGTCATGCTGGGGGTAGTGTTTTAGGGTTTAGGGTAGTGTTGTAGTGTTTGCGTAGTGTAGGGTCATGCTGGGGGTAGTGTTTTAGGGTTTAGGGTAGTGTTGTAGTGTTTGCGTAGTGTAGGGTCATGCTGGGGGTAGTGTTTTAGGGTTTAGGGTAGTGTTGTAGTGTTTGCGTAGTGTAGGGTCATGCTGGGGGTAGTGTTTTAGGGTTTAGGGTTGTGTTGTAGTGTTTGCGTAGTGTAGGGTCATGCTGGGGGTAGTGTTTTAGGGTTTAGGGTAGTGTTGTAGTGTTTGCGTAGTGTAGGGTCATGCTGGGGTGTAGTGTTTTAGGGTTTTGGGTAGTGTTGTAGTGTTTGCGTAGTGTAGGGTCATGCTGGGGGTAGTGTTTTAGGGTTTAGGGTAGTGTTGTAGTGTTTGTGTAGTGTAGGGTCATGCTGGGGGTAGTGTTTTAGGGTTTAGGGTAGTGTTGTACTGTTTGTTTGTGTAGTGTAGGGTCATGCTAGGTGTAGTGTTTTAGGGTTTAGGGTTGTGTTGTAGTGTTTGCGTAGTGTAGGGTCATGCTGGGGGTAGTGTTTTAGGGTTTAGGGTTGTGTTGTAGTGTTTGTGTAGTGTAGGGTCATGCTGGGGGTAGTGTTTTAGGGTTTAGGGTAGTGTTGTAGTGTTTGCGTAGTGTAGGGTCATGCTGGGGTGTAGTATTTTAGGGTTTTGGGTAGTGTTGTAGTGTTTGCGTAGTGTAGGGTCATGCTGGGGGTAGTGTTTTAGGGTTTAGGGTAGTGTTGTAGTGTTTGTGTAGTGTAGGGTCATGCTGGGGGTAGTGTTTTAGGGTTTAGGGTAGTGTTGTACTGTTTGTGTAGTGTAGGGTCATGCTGGGGGTAGTGTTTTAGGGTTTAGGGTAGTTTAGTTGTTTAGTGTATGCTAAAGGCATATTCGTTCTAAAAGTTTTCGTTATTTTAATTTGCGGCTTAATAGTACATGCGGGATTTTTTTTGCGGACTGATGGTATGCGGGATTTCGTCATATATTCGCTAATCATACTTTCTATGGCAAAATGAACCCCCTCATTTTGTTCCTTTTTAAATTAAATGTTTTAAGAGTTACCACTTTATTCCAATCAAGATGGCTTCAGGTGTGCCATACCTTTGTAATAAGTAGGACTGTTAGCACTCTAGTTGTTCTTTAGAACACTCTGGGACATTCTGTCATTGGGCTATAGTTGGGCTACATCTGGCTGATATTTGGGCTACATTTGTTTTTTTTTGTCTCTGGTGGCCATCTTTGGGCTACATTGGGCTACATTGGGCTACATTGGGCTACATTGGGCTACATTTGGACTCCAACATATATATAGCCCAATGTAGCCCAATATATATTTTTCAAAGTTAATTTTCGTAAAACCCACTGGAGCCTATATCTTGAGACATAGCAAAGGCACATCGGGCTACCAGTCCCTACAATTTTGCCAAGTTTGGTGTAAATCCATTCAGCCGCTCAGGCTAAAAGTGAGGCCAACCGCCCTATGGAAAATTGCATGGGAAAAACACGTTTTGGGACCCCCCTTTTTTCTCGGCCCCCCCTTGATGAAACCCCCCCAAATTTTCAGGGGCTGCTCAGAAACAAAATGTTCCATTTTCCTGAAAATTTCAGCAAATTCTGTCCTCAAACGCCAAAGTTATTCGACATAGAATTTTCAAAAATCCCATAGGAAAAAAATCCTAACTATATATACCTACTGGCTATCGCCAGTAGGTAATATATATATATATATATATATATATATATATATATATATTACCTACTGGCGGTCGCCAGTAGGTATATATAGTTAGGATTTTTTCTCTATGGGTTTTTTGAAAATTCTATGTCTAATAACTTTGGCGTTTGTGGACGGAATTGGCTGAAATTTTCAGGAAAATGGCACATTTTGTTTCTGAGCAGCCCTTGAAAATTTGGGGGGGGTTCGTCAAGGGGGGGCCGAGAAAAAAGGGGGGTCCCAAAACGTGTTTTTAACATTGAGTTTTCCATAGGGCGGTTGGCCTCACTTTTAGCCCGAACGGCTGAATGGATTTGCACGAAACTTGGCAAAATTGTAGGGACTGGTAGCCCGATGTGCCTTTTGTAGGTCTCAATATATGTGCTCCAGTGGATTTTGAGAAATTAACGTTTAAAAAAAGATATATATCTGTAACAGCGGACCGGTTAGCGCTCTGGTTCGCGGACTTTTCGCGCAACGGAGCTTTGTGAAGCGAAGCTGATTGGTTCTCCGGCGTCTGTCAACATTCCAAACAGTCCGTAGTGGCCGCCATCTTGTCTCTCGGTAGGATCGAGAGACAAGAGGAGGTCAAAACAAAGGGGGAAATAACTATAAGGGGGCATAGTAGATCCTCGCTGACCCCCTAGGTTTGATGTGGAGGTTTTAAAAGGGCCCCGCGGGGCAAAAAAAAATAATAAAAATAATAATTGAACGGCTGAATGGATTTGCACGAAACTTGGCAAAATATTAGGGACTGGTAGCCCGATGTGCCTTTGCTAGGTCTCAATATATGTGCTCCAGTGGATTTTGAGAAATTAACGTTCAAAAAAAGATATATATCTGTAACAGCGCTCCGCTTCGCGTAACGGAGGTTTGCGAAGCTGATTGGTCATTCTGTCACTGGGCTATAGTTGGGCTACATCTGGCTGATATTTGGGCTACATTTGTTTTTTTGTGTGTCTGGCGGCCATCTTTGGGCTACATTGGGCTACATTGGGCTTCATTGGGCTACATTCGGCTAATTAGCAAATAGCTCATCGCAAACTAGGAATGGTAAAGAATCGCTATTTATTCCTTAAAGTTCGCTATTTAGGAAATGCAAATAACTTTGATGATACATATGGCGGTTCATCTCTAACAAGATAAGAAGCATAGGGATAGATTTATGATGACTGGCGCATCACCAGGGATGTGTTAGTCATTCTGTGCCGCTGTTCCGTCACCTATGGTGTGCTGCATTTACAATGCGGCGCATCACGGGGCAAAAACAGCACAGATGCGTGATGTATCTGTGCCGTAAAGGTGGCGCATTGCTGGAGTTGTATCGCAAGTGTGATGAAGCTCCAGCAAGGGTCGGGGGTGCCCCTGTCGCAGGGTTTCTGTTCTCACACAGAACTGTGGACAGAGGATTGGAACCTCGGCGAATTAGGGTGTCCCAAAACTCACGTTAGTAATCAAAAACTATTTAGCAAGCTAGGTACAGTGTCACATTGGATATAACAAACTCTCAATGTTTAGACAATCCAGAATATGAACTTATAGTACCTCAGGATACGTGGAACTCATGAACAGTCGGTCGTTATATATTTCTTAGAAACCAGAACATGGAGTTAAGAAGAACACATGTGTATTTGAAATGTTTATTTACTAATGCCGTCTTCTCAGGCGTAGTACCTTAGATAATAAAAGTACACATATTATCAGTAGCAAAATTACCAGCATAGTTACTAGTACATAAAAAGTGAATGGTGATAGTATGTTAACATGCTGTAAATGAATAAGAGTTAGCAACACTTATAAGCAGCCGCGGGCCGTGGAGGGAGTTACGGTGAGGCATGGAGGCGGGGAGGGGGAGAAGCAGGGTGGAGAATACAAGTACACATATTATCAGTAGCAAAATTACCAGCATAGTTACTAGTACATAAAAAGCGAATGGTGACAGTATGTTAACATGCTGTAAATGAATAAGAGTTAGCAACACTTATAAGCAGCCGCGGGCCGTGGAGGGAGTTACGGTGGGGCAGGGAGGCGGGGAGGGGGAGGGGCAAGGTAGAGAGGGCTCCACCCTGCTTCTCCCCCTCCCCGCCTCCCTGCCTCACCGTAACTCCCTCCACGGCCCGCGGCTGCTTATATCTCACCCTCCCTAATACACATATTATATTATTTGCTAAGAAGGTCTCTTTGTGTTGGTTTAGGGCGTGCCCATACTTTAGTGTCTTAGATTTGAAGGAATCACATCAGCATACACCAGCTCTCTCTTCATGTGAACCGCATCAACTGTTGTGTATGTGTGTTCGGCAAAGCAATATAAAACCCGCCTCATGCCCAGAATTGGCAGAAGTTGCACTTATGTTATGAGTATGAAGTCGTGGAGATCAGACCTCATAACAATTCTGTATCGTGTTGTTCTTGAAACTTTAGCACTCGCTGTACAGATATAGTTTAACAAGCAAAGCAGATAGTAGAGCAATAACATATTATTCTCATGTAAACCACGATGAACTACTAGGTGGAAAGCTAAAGCAACAACTAAATGTCGTGTGCAGAAGTTGCAAAAAAGGAAAAATGGCGTTTAAACCGGTAATGAGCCCATGCTAACTTAACACGGTGTAAAGATATCCAGGACCTAGATGACACCTCCTCATGATCCGGAAACGAACTGAATAAGATAATAGAAGTGCCATCTCATGAGAGCAGATTGCAAGTTTATATGTGGACGGTCCGCAAGGTAAAGCATTAAAAACTAGGAAAATTCAATGCTAAAGAAAAATAAAACAGCCAAGTACTTTATCGAGTCTTAAGCCAATAGGCAAGGTAAATAATAAAAACTTGACAATTAAGTCAATGAATTGTCAATGAAATGCTAGTACTCAGCATATGAAACATGAAAAAGGTCTATGACATAACTGTGTATGCAAAATAAGCTGCAACAGCCTCCAACAGGAAGTCACCGTCTTCATCCGAAAACAGTTCAGCCATCCAATTTAAAAGCGGAAAAGAACATACGTGCTCTCCCAGCACCGGATCCTCTATCACCATCAGAGGACAGCTCGGTGGGTTTTCAAGAAAGCTGTGTTCCAAGAAAGACTGTGCTGCCGCCAGTAAATTCCAGGGACCAAGTAGTCCATGCATCAATGCCACAGCCATAATCCTTTCGCCAGGACAAATCAACTCGTGAGTAATGATAGGAGTCATCAGCTGATTAAAGTCGACGTCAGGAGAAACCGGTCCGCAGAGACACAAATCAATGGCCCAATCGAAATCACAGGTCAGGCAGTGAAATACAGGCTGGACACAGGTGAAGTAGGAGAACCGAAAAGATAATCCATATGCCGTGCTTAATATCGCCAACGGCATTGTGCCATAATATTCTAGCATGCGATTGCGGAACAGTGTCAGCAGCTGCAGGGTCGGAGGTTGCATAGGAGGGACATCCATATTTAAAAATGTAAAAAAGTACAAGAGCGTCCGCTGGTAATGCAAGTAAAAATGCAATCCACGAACCAGAGTGGAGAAAATGGAATGAAAGGGAGTAGGGATGACTCCAAAGATTTTCTCAAATGAAGTCACGAGACCACTGGTAACAACTTTAAAAAAGTGTGCCAGGGATTTTGTGGAGGATGCGTTAAAGATAGTCGGAAACATGTTGCTGAAATTGAAAGGCAAACCTGTGTACGGGTGTTCGCTATGTGAAGTACGAAAGTTTCACGGGCCGAACTCAAGGCCACCTCTCTCTGAGACAAAAGAGCTCTTATTCTTGTCATGCTGTTGAAACGTGTCCCAAGGTTGGTATTTGTGGCCAGATTGAAAACTCCCTATGTTCATGTGTGGGAGGAAATAGAACATTTCTGCAGCAAATAACCCGTTCACTTACTGTTACGATAAAAGGAATACTTTTAATTAACTCAGAACAATCTTCATTATTGAGCATCAAATAACTACCATTTTCCAACAACTTGAACGTGGGGATGATAGCAGGAACTGGCGTGCCTTGCATCACGCAAGCCATATTTGGTCGCTGTTTGTTGCATGAATCGTGTAACTGTATGTGCCTACACATTAGTGAATGATCTGGCGTCTCAGTGCATTCCTCTCCATTCAGATAAACTTCTTGATCATCTTTGAAACATCTGTATGTGTATGGAAGCGACCAGACCTCATGAACAAAAGCACTACCTAAAGGTTCATAAAGACCTATTGGTATATATTTCATACAATTTGAAAACTTATATAAAGCAAAAGGCAGCGTTATTAAACCGTCGATAAGGCATGTTGCCAAAAAACCCGCAATCCTCTGCTGATGATGTCACTGAGCATGTCATGAATGATGTAATATGTGACATCATCAGTAGTGGATTATGGGTAATAGTATCTCTAGTTTACTCCCCTATAGCTGTCTTTCTTTTAACATAAGTGTGTGTTTCCTTCCCTTATACTTACTGTTTTTGGTTCGCTTCCAGTTCGCGTACCAGCGAGCGAACTAGGAAGCGAACTAAGAGAAATAGAGGTTGGCACAGTTCCAAATATTGTACCAATTTTTTAATAACGGGGAGGTAGTTCTGAAAAGAACTTTTTTTTTTATTTTGCTGAACATTTTTTTACTGTAAGGTTCCCGATTCGCGAAGCGGGAACGAAGAAAAAAAAATATTTAAAAAAATAATTATTCATAAACATATAAAATATATTTTTGGATTTAAAGAAGAATAAATTTTACAGCTACAGATATTAGCTGTTAAAAAACCAATGAAATTCACTGAAAAAACCATAGGTTATAGACCATATATAGTTAGGAATTAGCATTTACAAAACCTTGAAAATTCACTGAAAAAACCATAGGTTATAGACCATATATAGTTAGGAATTAGCATTTACTAAACCTTATTTTACTCACACAAAACCATTGAAATTCCATATATAGTTAGTTGCACTAACTATATATCGCGCACCCGCAATCCACTGCTGATGATGTCACATATTACATCATTCATGACATGGTCAGTGACATCACTGATGACATCACTGATGACATCTCAAATGACATCACTGATGACATCATCTAGTGTCTGTGTGTTTTTGTAAAGTTTAAATACGTTTTACATATTGAAGAATGACTGGATGTATGGAAGACTGAGTGTGTGTGTGGCTGGCTGGGAGGTGTGTGACTCTGTGCATATCAATGTGTACTTGTATCAGTGATTGTATAAGAGAGTAAGTATGTGTTAGTATATGTGTGAAAAGTATGGTGTTCTGTGTTTAACTATAGATGAGGAAATCGAAGTGTGATTGATTCTTCACAGGACTGACTAGGTGTATGAGTGCATATGATAGTGTTCTAATAATAACTGACTGTATGTATGAGTAATTGTATGGGTGAATGAGTGAATGTGTGTGTAGACGTACGAATCAGTGAGTGCGTATGTAGTAACTGGTATTGGTGTGTCATGATGTCATCAGTGATGTCATTTGAGATGTCATCAGTGATGTCATTTCAGATGTCATTAGTGATGTCATCAGTGATGTCACTGAAGTATGGTGTTCTGTGTTTAACTGTATAGATGAAGAAATGGAAGTGTGATTGATTCTTTACAGGACTGACTTGGTGTGTGAGTAACTCCATGGATGAGTGGCAGTGTGTGACTGTCTGCATAGGTGTATGAGTGCATATGATAGTGTTGTAATAATAAGTGACTGTATGTATGAGTTATTGTATGGGTGAATGAGTGAATGTGTGTGTAGACGTAGGAATCAGTGAGTGCGTATGTAGTAACTGGTATTGGTGTGTCATGATGTCATCAGTGATGTCATTTGAGATGTCATCAGTGATGTCATCAGTGATGTCATTTGAGATGTCATCAGTGATGTCATCAGTGATGTCACTGACCATGTCATGAATGATGTAATATGTGACATCATCAGCAGTGGATTGCGGGTGCGCGATATATAGTTAGTGCAACTAACTATATATGGAATTTCAATGGTTTTGTGTGAGTAAAATAAGGTTTAGTAAATGCTAATTCCTAACTATATATGGTCTATAACCTATGGTTTTTTCAGTGAATTTTCAAGGTTTTGTAAATGCTAATTCCTAACTATATATGGTCTATAACCTATGGTTTTTTCAGTGAATATATATATATATACACACACACACATATATATATATATATATATATTACCTACTGGCGATAGCCAGTAGGTATATATAGATATATAGTTAGGATTGGCTACCATAGGAAATCCGCAACATTCTATTGGGAATAACTTTGGCGCCGGTTGAGGAATTTGCGTGTAATTTTCCAATATTTTGGCCAGCTCCGCTGCGCTCCTTCCCTGAAAGTTTCGGGGGGATTTGTGAAGTGGGGGCTGAGAAAAAAGGGGGTCCCAAAACGTGTTTTCCCCATGTTCATTTCCATAGGAGGTTCTGACAAGTCTACAGCCCGAACCGCTGAACAGAATTACACCAAACTTGGCAAAATTTTAGGGACTGGTACGCAGAAGTGCCTTTGCTATATTTGGTGAAAATTGCTCCAGTGGTTTTTATGAAAATTAACTTAAAAAAACACATATATATCTGGGCGGAGCCTAACCACACATCTCATCGGGTAATCTGATTGGCTGTCAGCACTTCATCCAAGAAGTGTTGGCAGCCATCTTGGGACCAATATACATGATAGCACCTCATTAAAAACATTGTAGTTAATAGAGGGTTTTAGGACTTTAGTTACATTATAAGTCATCAGTGATGTCATGAGTGATTTCACTGACCATGTCATGAGTGATGTAATATGTGACGTCATCAGCAGTGCATTGCACGCGCAAGTTATAGTGAGTCCAACTAACTATAACGTGGGAATTCCAATGGTTTTATGCGAGTAAAATTTCCAGCTGACTATAACTGGTGTGAAACCTATGGTTTTTTCAGTGAATTTAATAGGTTTTTTAAATGCTAATTCCTAACTATAACTGGTGTGAAACCTATGGTTTTTTCGGTGAATTTCATAGGTTTTTTAAATGCTAATACTTAACTATAACTGGTGTGAAACCTATGGTTTTTTCCAGGGAATTTCAATGGTTTTTTAATAGCAAATCTTTATAGGTATAAAAAGTGATAAAATTTAAAACGAATTTTATATAATATAAATATGGTTATTTTATTATTTTTTTATTTTTATTTTTAACCCCGGGGCGCTCCCGGGGCGCGTACCGGTGAACGCACGGGTAAGCGCAATATTACGGCGCGCCCCGGGGCGCGTACCGGGGAGCGCCCCGGGAGCGCTATTCCCGAGAACGAAAACACCATCGTGACGTATCGCGTACACGCCTGATGCGTCATATGACGCACAGCGTAATCGCAACCGAAAGCACGCGATCGCATACGATCGCGGAACGTCCTGACGCGCTTACGCTACGCACCCGCGGGCGTGCCCCGGAGCGCGACTACGTAGCGTAAGCGTGTCGGGTCATGTGACCTGAAAATAACACTTTCTATTGGTGCAGAACAGTTTTGGTTTCTAAATGAGTAAAGCCTGGGTCTTGTGACCAGCCTGGGTCTTGTGACCTGAAAATAACACTTTCTATTGGTGCAGAACAGTTTTGGTTTCCAAATGAGTAAAGCCTGGGTCTTGTGACCTGAAAATAACACTTTTGATTGGTCCAGCAAAGTTTTTTTTTCCAAATGATAAAAAACCCCACCTTTCTCCTTACTCTGACTTTGTCCTTTGACTAAGGAAGACCTGTTTCATCTACAGAGACAATTCTTTTGTACTTTGAAATGGCTACTGTAGCAGCAACAGCTGGAGCATCTGCACCACCACCACAACCACCAAGAGGACCACCACAACAATACATTTCTGGTGAAGAAGAGGAGGAGGAGGAAGAGGAAGAGGAGGAGGGGAGCAGATGGCTGCCTGAAGAAAATACCCCAAACAAGCCAAAAGAACACATTATATGGGAGTTTTTGTTCACTTCCAGAGGGCAAGAAAAAAGTTAATGCTGCCAAGGTAACATGTCGAATCAGTGGTGCAGAACTCTCAAGGGGCAATCCAGATAAAAAATATTCATTTGGTAATAATACCATGATTTGGCATATGACCCGGAAGCATCCTGCTAACTATTCTCGTGCAGAGATCAGGGAACTGGCCAGTCACCTCCCCCAGTGTTCAAGGACCAGCTCGAAAAGAAAGCAATCCACTCAATCGGGACCAGAAACATCAGAGGTGATGCCTTGTATCCAGGAACGATTTGGTGATTTTAAAGTCACTTGTACTGGATGTGGCAAGCTTATGGCCTATGGGGAAAAGAGTGTAAAGCTCATCGTCCTTGCTGGTGACAATCACGATTGCCCCAAAAAAAAGAAGTCATTTTTTCTGTTTTTTGTTTTTTGCTCCAGTTGAGCCAGTTTCAATTCCCTTTTTTTTGTTTCTCCCTATAAAAAATACAAAAAAATATAAAAGTGTTTAGAAAAGCCAAAAAAAGTACAAAATGTTCATAAAAACATTAAAAAAAATATAAAACAACAAAAAGAAGAAAAAAAAAAGTTATTTTTAGAACTACCTTCCATTTATAAAAATAAACCTATATTTTTAATGAATCTCTGTCAATTTTTATTTTTAAGGGTACGCGTACCGGGGCGCGCCCCCCAAAAAATTGAAATTTTTTTTAATGAAGGAGTTAGCATGAGGGAAGAACACAAAGAGAGTAATGTTAAGAGAAAGAGAGCTACAGGATGAACACAGAGGGATTCTTTAATACATAGTAAAAAACAGAGAAGGTGTAATAGGCTGAAAGTGAGAAAAGTAAAATGACTAAAGGAGCGAAAGAAGTGAAGAGAGAGGAAGAAGACTAAAGTAGAGATAGTAGGAGAATATGAGTGGCTGTTGAAAGAAAAAGAAAAGAAATGTTACAAATTGAGAATGAAGTGAAGTGGCGTAACCGGGATAAATGAAGAACGGTGAGTGAGGGTAAGAAAAGACCAGTTAGTGTAAGTAAAGAGGAGTGAAAGAGGGTGAAAAATGTAATTAGGATAAGACATGGGGAGTGACAAAGAGAAAAGACAAAGAGAGTAAAGAAAACTACCTGAATGGGTTTGAGTGAAACAGCAAAGAAAGATAAGTAATCCAGTGTGTGTGACTTATAGGGAGTCAGTGGGTGTAGGTCGGGGTGTGGGTGTGTAAGGTGTCTCTGTGGGTGTGGCTGTGTGGGGTGTTTTGGTGTGGGTGGAGGTGAGGGTGTGTGAAGTATGTGTGAGGAGTATATGGATGTGGGGTGTATATGTGTGTGATGTATGTGTGTGTATGGAATGTGTGTGTATGTGAAGAGTGTGTGTGGGGGGATTTTTTGTGTGTATGAGGTGTGTATGTAGTGTGTGTGTGGGGTGTATGTTAGAGGTGTGTGTATGTGTTGAGAGGGGAATGAGGTGTGTGTGTAGGAGTAAGGTAAAACATTAAGAAAAACAAAATGAGTGAAAAAGTAAAGGAAGGGAACAGAGAGTAAGTGAAGTAAAGAGTAGGGATTGAAAGAAGTTGAATATGAGAGGGGAAATAGGGAAATTGGAGTAAACATGAAGAATAAGAATAAGTGAGGGAAGCAGAGTAAAGACACAGGAGTGAGGTTGGTTGAGAAAATATTAGTAAGCTTTAAGCAAAGGGTGATGACAAACTACATTTTTTAGTCATACTTACCATATAATAAATGTAACTTTAATTATTCTTTTTTTACTACACTTTGTATCTGTGAAAGAGAGAAGAAAAAATAAGTTATAATTAGTAAAATGTATATTTTAAATTAAAATATACAAATGAACAGGTGAAAAATCATAACATTGTATTTAGAAATAAAGTAAGAGTGAAGGACACAGAAAGGGAAATAAAGTAAGGTAGAAGGATAAAAAGAGAAAAAAAGAAATAGAATGAGAGCAAATTACTAAGAGTAAGGCATATAATTTCACTGACACAGAGGAAGAGAAGAACAGAGAAATGAACTGAAGGTAAGAAAGATACTAAAACAATGTGAGTTAGCAAAACTAAATCTGGAAACAGTAGTAAGTAAAAAGATAATGACTGAGACAGAAAACAGTCTAATTAAGGATGCATTTATAAGAATGAGGAATAGAAGATAACTGAGAGTAAGTGAAGAACAGTCATAGAGTGAAAGGATGAAGGAAGAGAGGATAATATACAACGATTGAGGGAAATGGACTGAGGAAGTTAGTAGACAGACACACTAAGAGAAAAACTGAGTGAGGTGGAGTACAATGAGTGAGAAAAGGAAATGAGTAAGGGAGAAAAAAGGAAAGAGAGGAGAAGACGACTAAAACAGTGATACTGAGAGAAAATAATTTGGTGATGAAAGTAAAGAGAAGGACATTGAAAGAAAGAAAATGAGGGATAGTAATAGAACCAGAGTAAAAGAAATGGGATAAAGAACCATGAGAGAGGAGCAGTGAAGTTGTTGTAAAATAAATGATAGAACATAGATAAACACAAGTGAACATAACACAAAGAGAGTGAGGCACTGAGGACATAAAGGTAGTGAACGAAAAATAGAGAGAAGAGGTCAAAAGAAAGGAACAAACAAAGATAAGCGAGGGAGAGTGGGTGATTTATAGTGATAGAGTGCGACAATACTGCTGAGTGAGTAAACAGAAATTATTAAAACAGCAAAGGAGGAAAATACGGAAAAGGGAAGTAAAGCAGAGAGACTGAAAGCTGAAAAGTTATGCAAGGGAGAGAGGAGATGCAGACAGTTGAAATGAGAATGAAGGGTTGTCAAAGAAGTAGAGTAAAGGAATGGGGGTTACAGAGAGTGAGAGAAACACATTATAAGTGAGTAAAAAGAGCTGAAAGAGGATGGAAAAAGGAAAGTGAGTGTCAGAGAATGGGAATATAATTTAATTTACACAATCCAAAGTATAGAATAACTTCTACAACATGTTACATAGTTTATTTTTGCTGTTCTCAGAATATATTGAATTTCACTTAAAACAGTGAGTTCAAATTACTCATCATATGACAGCGGGAAAAAAAAAACACAATCTAAAAGATTGTGTTTTAAAAAAAACCTTAGATACTGACAAATGACAAATGTATGCTAATCTTTGATTGACTTACTTTTCCTTGAGGCCAAATAGTATATCATGGAGGTCCTTTTCTCGTTGCAAAGTACTTTGCTGTTCACTTAAAAATCCCTTTCATCGACTTTCTAAAAGAAAAGCTCCAAGAACATCTGGAATATTTTCAATATTTTCATATACTCCTTTTTTTCAGTCATGACTCTTTACTCATTCCTGCACCTTCCCATTTGGCCAAATAGTGTCAGATGTATGAGTATATTTTCAAATTAATTCTCAGACACTCTGAAATGACCTTTTTCCCGACGTTCTGAAAGAAAGCACTACAACATTTTCACAATATTTAAGTATTTGTAAAACCATCTCTGACTCACTCATGTTCATCATTTTGTATAATACTAATATCACTTACTATGAGATCCACTTACAGTACCGATATTACAAGTCAATTTTTTATATTGCCTGGATCACTTTTACTCAGAATATATTTTTAAACAGCAAAATAACCTTTATTAACTACTCCCGTCTTCATAGGCCAATTACTTTTACCTAAATTTTGGCTGTAAAAACACTAGGTATGAATTTATAAAGCCAAAAGGCAAACGTTGTTTGAAAGTCAAATGAGTGACGTTACATTGGGTCCAACCTTTAGAAGTTTTTAAATAGCATGTGTAATGCCCTGATGTTGTAGAAGGACCGTCATGAAAAATAATAGCTACAGTTGCAAAGGTTCTTCCTGATATCGATAACTGGGAAGCCACGAAATTTTTAATAGAAGTTGTCAATTTAGTTCCATCAGGTCTACATCGTTGGAACATTAAAATGACATAGTGACCATAATTTAGTAGAAATAATGTGGACAGCATTGCAGACTTACATTGGGTACACACCATATTGTGATCCGCTGCTTTAACTAGATTATTAAAAGGCACTGATTTGCAGTCTGGTAAAGTCAAATATATAAATCTTTCAGAGTCTATTCTAGTAGTACTTGATGAAGCACAGTTATCACAGTCATGTTGCCATTGATAAGAAAGGTTAAAAAGATTTTTTATATCTACTCCTTCATCTTCCAATACATCAAACATATACATTAAAAATTCCTGACAATCCTGCTGAATTATCTGTGAAAATTGATTTTGACCTGAACATATGTCTAGAAGATTTCTAATTTCTGAAACACTTTCTCTTTTTTGCTCTATCACTACTACATTTCTCTAACACAGAATTCAATAAACAGCACAATGTTTGTTCCCGATTTTCGACAATCTGTTTTTGTAAATTTTGAAGAAAAAAAACAACATTAACTACTACATTAGCATAGCAGTTGACACCAGAACTGTTTTCAAACTGAAATCCAACAACATCTTCAACAGAATCCTTTTTCTTTCTCTTTACAATTACACTTTTATCTACTTTTTACCTTTTTGCTGATACCTCACTGCAATTAATCTCATTTCTTCTTTTTCGGCCTACCACACGTTTTTCAAACAGAGGATATTGAGGCAAATGTAGAGCATACTCTTTTCTTAACCTATTGTATTCTTTAACACAATCTAGATGAGCACAAATCTTTGTTTCAGCACACTCAATCAAGTACAATCCTGATAAAGTTCTCACTCGTGATAATGCCACATATGCCATACCCTCTTTAAACACAGAACTTCCAATGTTCACCAAAGCACTATCTACACTTAAACCTTGAGATTTATGAATTGTTACTGCATATGCCAAACAAATAGGAAACTGTTTTCGGCGAACATATAAGTCTTTCACAAGCAAAAATCTAGCTGAACAACGACAAATTTGTTTTATTTCATCAATGCCATCAAATTTAATTTTTAAAATTTCAATTTCATCTCTATTTTTGTAATTCACAAAACCAACAACATGACCCATTGCTCCAATTACCAGACCTCTTTCAACATTTAAATTCCTTCTCAAAATGATACGACAATTCAAACACACATTCAGAGTCTTTTCAAAACCAGCAGTTTTAGATATAGTCTTCTCTAATGAATCCAATTTTGATTTCAAATTTTCAGACAAAACAAATGTTGCTCCCATATGCTCTATTTTATCTGTAGCTTCCAGTTTCACTATCTCTTCATTTTCTAAATTTAACATTTTGTTGTTGAACATGGAACATTCTTTCAGAGTTGGCATCAAACATATGCCAGATTTCTTCTCGTTAATTTTCATAAAAATATTCTCTGGAAGAATGTTTTCATTTGGGTACAAATTTGAAATTAACCGTCCATGTAAAGCTTCTTTCCCTTGCTGACTTTTTTTTCCGACTCTTACATCTGGTAAAATATTTTTATAATCTTCATCCTTTGCCTGCCGCATATTTTGAAGCAGTTCTGCATATTTGAAGTTTAACCATATATTAACGTTTCCAATGCTTCCTAGGCACTTCCTGGTAACTTCATGCGTGAGCATTTTGAACACAGGTTGTCCTTTCACTGGAGTCAACTGCAGAAGATCTCCAAAAACAATAATATGTTTTCCTCCAAATAAGATATTATAGTCTGTTCTAAGAATTTCTTGCATTCTCAAATGCACAAAAGCAAGCATTATATTTGACACCATGCTTACTTCATCAATGATAAGAAGTTTCATTTTCTTCAGGACTCTCAAAACTTTGGAACACGCATCTCCAGATAGCTTGTGATATTGCAATTTGTTATCATGCTCCACTGGCAGCATCAGTAAACGATGTAAAGTAATCCCTTTAATATTATGTGCTGCCAGCCCAGTTGGAGCGGTAACAACACAAGACAGCGGTGATTCAGTCCTTTTCTGCAGATAAGATGCAATTGCTTTAATCAGAAAACTTTTTCCAGTTCCTGCTTCTCCACTCACGTACAGTCGGACAGGCTTAAATGATGTACATGAGCACTCTTCCTTCTCATGACTCAATCCATGTTCAACCTGTTCTGTGACTTCGTCATATATCTGTTTCTGCTCAAGGTTTAATTGTTTCACCAAATCTTCGAAATTAATTACATCCTCTTGAGCTTGCTCCATAGCTCTTTCCACCTCATCCATGGCAGTGGCAGCTTCATTTTGGATAATTGGTCCTCCTAGTGGATCCTGACTCAATGAAACAGAACTCTGACTGCCTTGAGAACTGTCTCTCGCAATCTCTGCAGCAATTGTTGCTTCTTGCTCTATTTCTTCATTCAACATTTGCAGATAATTTGGAAAAACAGGACATTCTATGGTATCCTTCGTTGCATTGAAAGAGTCTTCATAACAGAGAAAATCTCCAAGTAGTTCCTCTTCTTCACGCCATGGTTTAAAGAGTTGCAAAAGAGCCAAATAATAAAATTCTCTTTTATCTGGATTATCACAACTCAATTTTCGATGATTAATCAAATTACCTTTTTTCTGTTTCACTAGACATCCTTCACATCCAATGACAGCATATATTCCATTATTGATATCTTCTCTGATGTTCCTCTTATAAATATATCTTTGCAGAACTTCATAGAGACAAGCGTTCTCAAGATGAGGACTTCTATTTGGATAGTATGTATCCAACATGTTTGTCTTCAAAATATCTGTACTTTCTGGTTCTTTCTCCGCCAAATACTCTATCTCTTGTACAGATTTCAAAACTCGATTTCGTGTTGCAGCAAGACCTAGACTCACCCAAATGATGGTTCTAGATTTGGCATAGAGACTTGCTGACGACAATCGATCAGAACATTCATATGCTCCAATTTCTCGATGCGACAACATCTTCAGACTGTAACTGTATAATTTCTTGCTTAGGCTCTTTTCGTGTGAAATGTCCTCCCACAATTCCTTCAGTTCTGTCTTTTCTTTTTTTGTGATGTAAGACGTCACATATCAAGCCACAGCAATAGAGTTGTCAGCAACGAATTGAATATCCATGTTAGCATTCCACATGGACAAAATCACTGGGTTGTAGTCGTTGATATACTTGGACTCTTCGTTTCTTTTTAAATTGTATGTATTTTTTGGTGATTTCCTCGTCACAGTATGTCGCAGAGAAGACATCAAATTATTTACTCTTCCTTTAAAAATCACTGGTCGTGGAAAGCCGAAACGACATTTTGTGTAGAACTTGTCCTTGTTTCTGAATTTTCGACGACAGTACTTTCCACAACGATGGGATTGAAAGCGTAAAACTTGTTGCCTTAAACTGTTTTCTTCGGTAGTTTTCGGAACAGCACATGTTGAATACTCTTCAATGAAGCTCATCACTGTCTCATCCGAATCTGTTCCAAATTTGGGTGCATCTTTAATCCATAACTACATATGTATGTGAGGAGCACCTCTCGCTTGATACTCCTTTCTCCAAAAGAAATCCAAAACCTCTCCAAGGGGAGGATTTTTTTTGTTGATAATAAAATACATCATAGCTTCAAATCTATGATTGAAATATCTGCATACATTCACTGGATCCAAAGAACACAGTTCTCCAGGTGTTTTGAATTCTATATTTTGTATATTTGCATTTGCCTCTCGTAGAAATTGAAGTAAGTCGCCCCATGCATACGCGGCATAGCTAAGAGTGAGGAACCATGTAGGAGTTCCTAAGTTTCTTAGCATACATTTCAATTCCCCATGACGACGGTACCAATACTCGTTTGTACCACGCTGACATGCCATGAGATTGATTAGATGAGATTCCAAAATATTATCTTGCAGATTCACTTTCTCCATAAAGTCCCTCGCCGAAACATTTTGCAGATGTGCTCCACTTTTTAGTATATGGTTTACTGCATAAGAAAGCCCAGACAAGTCACTTTCATACAGTAGATGAAACAAATAGGGAATGCATTGACGAAATCTTGGATCTTCAGCATATAATCTTACAGTTCGATATTCAGATGCAGGAATTTGAAGTGGACGATCGTCATATCGTCCACCTCGACCTGTTGGAAATAGCTGTGGAAAACAACGAACTTCCAAACTTTCTTCCCATACACTAATGGGACTTCCTTTTGCTGCTTTCATTTGAAACAATTCAATTGCATTCCCCATTACTTCTTTGGAATGCAAAGGATGAACAGTATAATGTTCATTTATTTCTTCACTTCTAGACACATCAACTTTTTCAATTTGGCCGCCTGAACAATCACTGTCTTCATCTGCAGCTGTTTCCTCTGCTGCAACACATACATCTTTGTAATACTCATTGTTTTTGACTAAATACAACGTTGCCTTTTTGACTTTCCTAACATCCACTAAATCTTGCCAGATTTTCTTACTCTTTGTGGGAACCCCATTAACTAGAATAACTAAAGGTTCCTCTTCTACTTTTTCTATACCAATGGTATCAATATTTTTTTTGAAATCAAGAGGCAAATAAACAACTCTTCCCTTTAATCCTCTCTGCAAATCTGTAGGAGGCAATTTCCCTATCTTAGGCTCCATGCGAACAATTGCCTGAAAAGGGTGGACACATTGAATCAAAATAGACTCATATGTATTTAAATCCATCAATTCACGGGGAATGTCTACCAACTCCAGATTATTATGAACAGCTCTAGCAGCCATTCTGTTTTGATTTAATTTATCATACCAGTATTTACAAATACGCTGATCAGAACTCAAATCAAAACAATTCTCCACCCACAAATAAGTTGCAAAATCCTTCCACTCATAATTATTCATCTTTTCACTTTTTACGTTTAAATCAACTAATCTAGTTTGATGCTTATAATGACTTCGTCGACAACACACACAAGTAAAATTCGGCCTTTCACTTGATTTCACCTTAAACCTGGTAATTTCCTGCTCAAACTTTTCTGTACTTGAAATCTGTACATTGTCTTCCACATTACCTTGAATTGCTGTGTCAATTTCTACACTGTCCTCTTTTTCACCAAAATAACAAATCTCAATTTCTTCACAAATCTTCTTCACATCTAATTCAGTTCCATGCAAAAGAGCACTGTTTAATTGTTTAAGCTTAAGTGCTGGACTTTTTGCATAATACAACCTTCTCACTAATTTCCTCATTTTGTTATGATGCACTGCTAACATCCTAAAATTATGAAAAATACTCTGACAGACTTTTCTAGAAAGACAAGCCAGTGAATGCCCTTGCAAACCTGTGTTTTCTCTCACTCTGCAAGGATCTAAGTCTTGCAACATTTTCATTTTCTGTTTTAGAGTTTTCTTACTATATGTACGTAAGAAATTACAAAACAAATCGATTGATTCCTGTCGCACACTACAAATACTACTAAACTTCCAAGTGTACACTGGACCCTTAGTACGTCTCACTAAAACTTCATCAGTTAACACCTCTTCTGGTTCTCTAGGCACAAGTTTCTCTTTTTCAATCGGACAACCGTCTTTCACTTCATACTCTCGTCCACTGGTGTCAACTGCATGCACTAAATCATTCTCCTGGAAGTAACTCTCCTCATTAAAAAATGGCTCACAACTTGAAATGTGCATCCATTCTCCTGAAAAAACTTTACAAAAATTAGTCCGATTAATTACTCTTTTCCATCTACTGTTTGATTTGAAAAGATCAAGTGTCTTGTTAAGTGTCCTAATTCTATTGATTATTAAAATAAATCATTTTTTCTTAACTTCAAAAGCCTGATCAACAATCTTTTCTACACTTTTCTTTTTCTTATAAAAAGCAGCTCTCTGTTTTCCTTTCCTAATGTTTTTTAACAAATTTAAAACCACCCTATTGCGAAACATTAGTTTACGAATGTCTCTAAACTGATTCTGCCTTCTATTCCTATACATATTATTCTCTCCTGCTCCAGTTGTAGGATTTTTTGAGGTTCTCTCCTTCATTTTCAAATTTACTCTCTCATTCTCTTTTTCTACATGCTGTCCAACAGTTTGTTTTGAAGTACATATGTTTCGTATGAAAGACTTAGTTCTCTTACCAGGAGCTTGGTTCCTGTTTTTTGAAGTATTTGTTGTGGAAGAGTGCTGTAATTCCGTTGCTGTTTTTGTTTTTTGGCGGTAATGTTGTTTTCTTCTCCTTTCCTTTGAGGGCATGTTTGCTTACTCTTGAAATCTTGATTTCAATTTGTGTTAAAGAAATAAATAGCACATTATAGACCACTATTACCAAACAACATAGCAATGACAAAAAGCAAACGATCTATTCAGGGTTACAGATCAAGTGAGGATTCTCCAGGGGTGCACAAAAGGTGAGGCCTGTATTGAAGAGTATAGTGGAAGACAGCTCTGTCCACAGATACAAAGAAGATGAGACCTGTGTCTAAGAGTCCAGTAGGGGATAGACTTCATGAAGTCTAGTCCACTGCACTCTTATACACAGGCTTCACCACCTTTGCTTCCCAGGAAAGGCCTCTCTCCCACTACAGTCTTGATCATAAACCTCACCTCCTCTGTCCCTCTGGACATGTCTCACCTCATCTGCACAATCTACTTCCTAATCTCAGGTAACACAGGTGACATAATTGTGAAAAGGTCACATTTTTTTATGTAATCATGCACACACTATTTATTCTTTCTCAAAAATGTAGAATTCATTAATTAGTCCCAAAATCAATTTTTCAATAACATTTTAGAAACACAGTGCAGGTCCTACTATTTAAACTTTCTCAAAAATGTAAAACTCATTAATTTGCAGCAAAAATATTTTAGTAGTGTAATGAAAAGCTTATACATGTGACCTTTTCTCTGTTTTTCAAATGTTATTCTAAAAAAAAATTATAAGGCCTAAGCAGGAATACTCATGTGATGAAGCCTGTCCAGGGGAGCACAAAACGTGAGGCTTGTGTCCAAGAATGCAGTGGACAGGACTAAACTGGAGTAGTGTGCAAGAAAAAGATGAGCCTCATTTATAAAGCCCTGCGTCAGTTTTGCGCTACTGATGCGTCACTTTTTCTGACGCATTGGCGGCATAAAACATGTGCCTTGTTGCGCCATATTTAAAAAGTGACCCATGAAGGTAGATGCGTCATTTTTTAAACCTCTGCGCCACATTATACCTCTGTCAACTGTAATCTACACAGAGGGGTCATTTCTCCGCAAAAAGCCTCGTAATAATGACGCAGTGAAATCTATGAAATTTCACTGCGTCACTTTTAGGACACTGTTACGTCAAAATCTTGCACCTGCCTCACAGCAGGGATAAGACTGAGGCAAACGCTTTCACATGGGGCTTTCCCCAAGTGATAGGATTCTGACACCTAAGCAGGAGTGCAGATGAGATGAAGACTGTCCAAGGAAGCACAAAAGGTGAGGCTTGTGTCCAAAAGTGCAGTGGACAGGACTAAACTGGAGTAGTGTGCAAAAAAAAGATGAACCTCATTTATAAAGCCCTGCGTCAGTTTTGCACTGCTGATGCGTCACTTTTTGTGACGCATCGGGGGCATAAAACATGTGCCTTGTTGCGCCATATTTAAAAAGTGACGCATGTAGGTAGATGCGTCACTTTTTAAAACTCTGTGCTACATTATACCTCTCTGAGCTGTAATGTACACAGAGGGTTTTTTTCTCCGCAAAAAGCCTCGTAATAGTGACGCAGTGAAATCTATGACATTTCACTGCGTCACTTTTAGGACTCTGTTGATTTTAAAAATTACACTTAGCTCGATCTTTTAAATATTGTATGTGAATTTTTGCACTGTGTTTTTATTTGTTCTTAAAATCACGATTGCACTTTACCTACCTGTCTTGTGGCGATAGTTGCCGCCCCTGCTACCCCGGTCCACCGCAAGCGCTAGGCTTGTTTGTTGTGGAGGGTGCAGGGCGCTTCCTACTTCCGGGTTCCTTTGCCGGCGCAGGACAGTGATTGGTTAGAGGGTAGGGAGGCGGTGCTGAGTGCTAGCGCGGCCCCTACAAAACACTCAGATGCCTAACACGCGCAGCGGGGACGCGCAGCGACCGCGCCAACCCCGCGCCGAAGACCCGCCAAAGACTGGCCCGTCTGTGCCCGTCCGTGCCAGGACGGGCCACAGGGCGGAGGGTTATGTCCAACAACTCAGCACTATACAGGTACTGTCATCCAACCAATTAAAAGCTCTGCGCCCAACACCAAACCACGACTGCATTGTGCTCGAAATCCCCGACTCTGGAACAATTACCTGCCCCCATTGCAGATGTACAATTTCATCCATTCAACCTTACCCCCCTCGTAGAAATAGACGCAGGAAACAAGCAAAGCAGCCCCTCCCTACTAACGATCGTTACCTGTTTTATAGCATTAACTGTCGCTCCCTGCCTATGCACAGGTTAGATATTTTTGATTTATTAATGGATGATAAACCAAGTGCTCTGTTTCTTACGGAAACCTGGCTACACACAGGATCTGGCCCTGATGTAGCCATGGCTCTTCCTCCGAACTATGCGATCGTTAGGATGGACAGAACTCGCAAAACGGGGGGGCGGAATCGCTATTGTTTATAATAAAAAATGTGAATGTACATTTGAGTCAGTAGTAATCCCTGAATGTGAAGCTGCATCTTTTAAAATCTGCCTCAATCCCAATTTTACAATGTCTGGTATTTTAATGTACCGACCTCCCGGAAATGGTACTAAATGGGCAGCTGAATTGGCTAATCAGATCACCCCTTTCCTTTTAGCATCCAAAAACTTCTCCATTATTGGAAATTTAAATCTTCATCTAGACGATAAATTAAATACGACATGTGTCAATTTGTTGGAAGATCTCATAGCACTTAATATTCACCTCAATAACTCTGGGCCTACCCATAGGGCAGGACATCTACTGGACCCCTTATTTTCTAATCTCCCCCAACTTATCTGGCTGGATACCACCCCCGTATGTTGGTCAGACCATTTTTTAATTAAATTCAAGCTTGAAGCACTTACTGCTTCCACTGTCCAAACCAGGTTATTGCCCTCTTTAAACAAAAACTGGAAATCCCTAGACATCTCCAAACTCAATGCAGAACTCAGTGGGCACCCACCAAATAAAAAACAAACTATGGAGAGTATTGCAATGGCCACACAACAATGGCTTGCAAATGCAGCAGAGTCCTGTTTATCCACCCCTAATATCAAGAGGAATTTACACCGTCCCCCGGCCCCATGGTTCAACGAATCACTAAAGGAGGGAAAAACAAAATGTAAGGCCCTCGAAAGAGGGTGGCGGAAGGATTTCGATCCTGATAAAAAAAACATATATCATACAGCTAGAAATCTTTATCACACTGCATGCAAAAAAGCACGGGCCACATATGTAGCTAACACCATTATGGGAGCTGCAAATAAAGCTAAAGTACTGTTTAACACTGTTAAAGATCTCGCAGGAGCACAAACTACTGCTCCATTATGCCCTTTGAACGAGAAGCATTGTCAGGACCTAGCTCAATTCTTTTCTGATAAAATTGACAAACTAATTACCGAGATAGATGGGAACAACCCTGACCCTTCTAAAGAAGAGTGGGAGTTTACTCCGACTGTAAACCAGACCCTCCAAAAATGGCCACCTATCAAAACGGATACCCTTATTTCTATTATGAAAACGATTAAATCTGGTTCTCCACAGGATCCCATTCCCATTAATATAGTTAAATTACTGGATGCACCCGCCCTTGAAATTATTGCAGACACTTTAAACTCGTCTCTAGAGCTTGCCACAGTACCCACTATTTGGAAGCATGCCATTGTGACCCCACTGCTGAAAAAACCGACAGCAGATCCAGACAATTTGGCCAATTATATACCCATTTCACTCCTCCCAGCCTTCTCTAAATGTCTGGAGAGGCATGTGCATTCAGCCTTATCTCTTTTCTCAGAGGAAAATGCCCTTCTTCACCCTACCCAGTCAGGTTTCCGTACAGGTTTCTCCACGGAAACTGCCCTATTGGGTATCTCTGAAACAATTAGGAAACTCCTCGACGATGGGCAGACGGTTGCGCTTGTTCTACTCGACCTAAGCGCAGCCTTTGACACTGTGTCGCACAAAAAATTACTTACCCGGCTGGAAAAAAATGGAATTGGTGGACCTGCTCTGCAATGGATCAGATCCTTTCTGAGCCAACAGACATACCAAACAGCCTCGGCTGCTGCATGCTCGAGACACTTCATATTCCCCCATGGAGTACCACAAGGTTCCATCCTTAGCCCCCTTTTCTTCAATCTCTATCTTAGACCTTTAGCAGACCTTGTGGAAAAGGTGGGACTTACCTTCATGTCGTATGCAGACAATTCTCAGATTGTCTTTTCATTATCTAAACCCCAGATATCATCTTCGTCTCCCCTAAAAGAGGGCCTTCTGAACATCTTCAACTGGATGACAACTAACCAGTTGAAATAAATGGAGACAAGACGGAGATTCTCCTCCTGGGCAAACAGCCAGAGCTGTGGAGTACACCACACTGGCCTGCCCAGATGGGCAATCTTCCTATACCAGTGACCCATGCAAGGAATTTGGGGGTAATTCTGGACAATTCCTTGTCCATGAAGCAACAGGCCAACAAGGTAGTGGGCCTTTGCTTTACGATCATGAAGTGGCTCAGGAAGATCCTTTGGATGCTGCCTGCCCCCATGCAGAAAACGGTGGTCAACGCCTTAATTACATCCCGGCTTCACTGCGGGAACATCCTGTATCTGGGCGCAAACAAGGCAGTTACAAAGAGGCTGCAGCTTGTACAGAATGCGGCTGCCCGACTCCTCTGTTTTATACCCAAGAATAACAGCGTGTCCCCTTACCTGCGTGAGTTACACTGGTTGAGGGTGGAAAATCGTATCAGGTTTAAGGCTTTGAACTATATGTTTAAAATCAAAACAGGTACCGCGCCCAAATACCTTCAGACACTGGCTTTTCCCTACATACCAGAAAGAAATCTACGATCCAAATCAGCGGAAAAATTTTGTGTGCCTAGATTCAAACTAGCCAGGATGGGAGGAAGATCCTTCGCACATCTAGGCCCATCCATCTGGAATACCCTCCCAATCCATATACGAAAGGAGCAAAGTCTTACCAGGTTTCGAAAAGAGATAAAGACCTGGTTGTTTGACCAGTGTTTTTGAACAACCACTGCTGTATTTCTCATCACTTGTCTGTGTTCTTAGGCGCCGGGAAACCCTTTCTGGGTAGCTGTTTGCGCCATATAAGTTCAAAAAATATATATATATATAATATACTGTTACATCAAAATCTTGCACCTGCTTCACAGCAGGCATAAGACTGAGGCAAACGCTTTCACATGGGGCTTTCCCCATGTGATAGGATTCTGACACCTAAGCAGCAGTGCAGATGAGATAAAGCCTGTCCAGGGGAGCACAAAAGGTGAGGCTTGTGTCTAAGAGTGCAGTGGACAAGACTAAACTGGAGTAGCGTGCAAAAAAAAGATGAACCTCATTTATGAGGTCCTGCGTCAGTTTTGCACTGCTGATGCATCACTATTTTTGACGCATCGGCGGCTTAAAACATGTACCTTTTTGCGCCATATTTAAAAAGTGACTCATGTAGGTAGATGCGTCACTTTTTAAACCTCTGCGCCACAATATACCTCTGTCAGGTGTAATGTACACAGAGGGGACATTCCCCCGCAAAAAGCCTCGTAATAGTGACGCAGTGAAATCTATGAGATTTCACTGCATCACTTTTAGGACACTGTTACATCAAAATCTTGCACCTGCCTCACAGCAGGCACAAGACTGAGGCAAATGCTTTGACATGGGGCTCTCCCCATGTGAAAGGATGCATTGTTAGAGTTGCGTCATTTTTGTGACACACTCAAGCAATTCGTCACTTTTGCACTTACAAATACATCAGAAATACTGACAGTGCAGATGAGATAAAGCCTGTCCAGGGGAGCACAAAAGGTGAGGCTTGTGTCTAAGAGTGCAGTGGACAAGACTAAACTGGAGTAGTGTGCAAAAAAAAGATGAACCTCATTTATGAGGTCCTGCGTCAGTTTTGCACTGCTGATGCATCACTATTTTTGACGCATCGGCGGCTTAAAACATGTACCTTTTTGCGCCATATTTAAAAAGTGACTCATGTAGGTAGATGCGTCACTTTTTAAACCTCTGCGCCACAATATACCTCTGTCAGGTGTAATGTACACAGAGGGGACATTCCCCCGCAAAAAGCCTCGTAATAGTGACGCAGTGAAATCTATGAGATTTCACTGCATCACTTTTAGGACACTGTTACATCAAAATCTTGCACCTGCCTCACAGCAGGCACAAGACTGAGGCAAATGCTTTGACATGGGGCTCTCCCCATGTGAAAGGATGCATTGTTAGAGTTGCGTCATTTTTGTGACACACTCAAGCAATTCGTCACTTTTGCACTTACAAATACATCATAAATACTGACAGTGCAGATGAGATAAAGCCTGTCCAGGGGAGCACAAAAGGTGAGGCTTGTGTCTAAGAGTGCAGTGGACAAGACTAAACTGGAGTAGTGTGCAAAAAAAAGATTAACCTCATTTATGAGGCCCTGCGTCAGTTTTGCACTGCTGATGCGTCACTTTTTGTGACGCATCGGCGGCATAAAACATGTACCTTTTTGCGCCATATTTAAAAAGTGACTCATGTAGGTAGATGCGTCACTTTTTAAACCTCTGCGCCACAATATACCTCTGTCAGGTGTAATGTACACAGAGGGGGCATTCCCCCGCAAAAAGCCTCGTAATAGTGACGCAGTTATATCTATGAGATTTCACTGCATCACTTTTAGGACACTGTTACAACAAAATCTTGCATCTGCCTCACAACAGGCGTAAGACTGAGGCAAACGCTTTCACATGGGCCTTTCCCCATGTGATAGGATTCTAACACCTAAGCAAGAGAGCAGATGAGATGAAGCCTGTCCAGGGGAGCACAAAAGGTGAGGCTTGTGTCCAAGAGTGCAGTGGACAGAACTAAACTGGAGTAGTGTACAAAAAAAGATTAACCTCATTTATGAGGCCCTGCGTCAGTTTTGCACTGCTGATGCGTCACTTTTTGTGACGCATCGGCGGCATAAAACATGTACCTTTTTGCGCCATATTTAAAAAGTGACGCATGTAGGTAGATGCGTCACTTTTTAAACCTCTGCGCCACAATATACCTCTGTCAGGTGTAATGTACACAGAGGGGGCATTCCCCCGCAAAAAGCCTCGTAATAGTGACGCAGTGAAATCTATGAGATTTCACTGCATCACTTTTAGGACACTGTTACATCAAAATCTTGCACCTGCCTCACAGCAGGCACAAGACTGAGGCAAATGCTTTGACATGGGGCTTTCCCCATGTGAAAGGATGCATTGCTAGAGTTGCGTCATTTTTGTGACACACTCCAGCAATTCGTCACTTTTGCACTTACAAATGCATCAGAAATACTGACTTATCTGTAAGTCCAAGAAACATGATGCATTATACATTAAAATGTAGAATTCATTGATTAGTCCCAAAATCGATTTTTCAATAACATTTTAGAAACACAGTGCAGGTCCTATGTACAAGCATTCCATTTCAGTACTGAAAAGTCACTATTTTACTCAAAAAATTAAACAAAACAACAGCAAAGAAACTCAGTCTGCTTCCCAATCTGAGGTAAAACACGTAACATGTTTGTAAAAGATTCAAATATTTTTATATAATTATGCACACACTATTAATTCCTTCTTAAAAATGTTAAAGCCATTGATTTGCACTAAAATCGTTTTTCAATTACCATTTTATGAACAAAACACAGGTCCTATTTACAAGCATTCATTTTCACTACTAAAACCCATGGTTTTGCACTAAAATCGTTTTTCAATTAACATTTTAGAAACACTGCACAGATCCTATATACAAGCATTCATTTTCACTACTGAAACCCATTGATTTGCACTAAAATCGTTTTTCAATTACCATTTTAGGAACACAACACAGGTCCTATGTATAAGCATTCATTTTTACTACTGAAACCCATTGATTTGCACTAAAATCGTTTTTTAATTAACATTTTAGGAACAGAGCACAGATCCTATTTACAAGCATTCATTTTCACTACTGAAACTCATTGATTTGCACTAAAATCGTTTTTCAATTAACATTTTAGGAACAGAGCACAAATCCTATGTACAGCCATTCAACTTCACTACTGAAACATCACCCCTTTTGGTCATTTCCCCTTTTGATTTTTGCCACCTCTTGTGTCTCAATCCTACCGAGACACAAGATGGCAGCCGCTGCGGACTGTTTCGAATGTTTACAGACACCCGAGAGCCAATCAGCTTTCCGTGCGCAAGTCGCGTGGCGCGCCCGGAGCGCTCCCCGGTGCGCGTACCGGGGCGCGGCTATAGATATATAAAAAATTTTGAACCTAAATTACTCAAAATCCTCTGGAGCACATATCTTGAGACATAGCAAAGGCACATCGGGCTACCAGTCCCTACAATTTTGCCAAGTTTGGTGAAAATCCATTCAGCCGTTCGAGCTAAAAGTGCGACCGACCGCCCTATGGAAATTAACATGGGGAAAACACGGTTTGGGACCCCCTTTTATCTCGGCCCCCGCTTGATGAATCCCCCCCAAACTTTCAGGGAAGGAGCGGAGAGCCGCGAGGCAAAGTTGCTGAAAAATTCAGGCAGATTCCTCAACCGGCGCCAAAGTTATTCCAAATAGAATGTTGCGATTTCCCTATGGAAATCAATCCTAACTATAACTACCTACTGGCGACCGCCAGTAGGTAATATATATATACACATACATATATATATATATGCATATATATATGCATATATATATGTGTATATGTGTGCGTGTAGAGAGAGGTAGAGAGGTAGAGACTAGTAGAGAGAGAAGTAGAGAGAGGTAGAGAGGTAGAGAGTAGAGAGTGAGTAATAGAGAGTAGAGAGTGAGTAGTAGAGAGTAGTAGATAGCAGTAGAGAGAGTAGCAGAGAGTGAGTAGTAGAGAGTAGTAGAGTGAATAGTAGAGTGAGTAGTAGAGAGTAGTAGAGAGTGAGTAGTTGAGAGTGAGTGGTAGAGAGTAGTAGAGAGTAAGTAGTAGAGTGAGTAGTAGAGAGCAGTAGAGAGTGAGTAGTAGAGAGTAGTAAAGAGTGAGTAGTAGAGAGTGAGTAGTAGAGAGTGAGTAGTAGAGAGTAGTAGAGAGTGAGTAGTAAAGAGTGAGTAGTAGAGAGTAGTAGAGAGTGAGTAGTAGAGTGAGTAGTAGAGAGTAGTAGAGAGAGAGTAGTAGAGAGTGAGTAGTAGAGTAGTAGAGAGTGAGAAGTAAATCGACAAGGAAGTTGACAATCTCACTGTCAACACCCTTATCCCTCATGGACTGCCACAGCTTTCCCCTGTTTACACAGTCGAAAGCTGATGACAGGTCCACGAAGGCAAGGTGGACAGTACCCCTTTGAACAACAGTGTACTTGCTTAATATTAAAAAGAGGTTGAGGCACTGCGTAATAGTGGAGCGTCCACTCCAGAAGCCATACGGAGAGATGGACATGATATTGTTTTCCAGCGCCCAGTCATAAAGTCTCTGCAGTAGAATTCTGCCCACTATTTTAACCATAGAGTCAATTAATGAAATAGGTCTATAATAAAGTGGGCTGCCCTTGTCCCCCTTCTTAAAAACTGGGACAATCGTGGAGACCCCCATGATTGTGGGCAGCCAATTTTAGCAGCTGCGTTAAAGACCGACTCTAATTTGGGTGCCCAAAAACTAGGTTCAGACGTATATAAATCTGGAGGGATCCCATCAGGGCCAGGAGCTTTCCCGGCTGTAAGTCCCACTATACCCTCAGTGACCTTA
The DNA here is from genome assembly GCF_964261635.1 of Lissotriton helveticus. Lineage (NCBI taxonomy): Eukaryota > Metazoa > Chordata > Amphibia > Caudata > Salamandridae > Lissotriton > Lissotriton helveticus. The sequence goes on along the minus strand of NC_136059.1, from coordinate 739,869,610 downwards.
CCTCTATCAAACCTGATAATATCTCCACTATTGCAAGGAGAAAAATTTAAATTATCATTCGTCGTACAGCAATACAATTGTTTAAAATGTGTTTCCCACTCCTCCTTTGTTATGCAGCATTCCTGACCATCCCTGGGGTCCTGCACCAGGAAAGGTCTTTTTACTATCGCCCAGAATCCCGAGCTACACTTCAGGATAGAGGGGTCAAGAATCTCACCCCATGCCTCTTCTCTTAAAAATTCCTTGCGTATTGTGATAACGGATTTGTATTCTTTCGGGCACTTTTGAACATTCTCCTTTATTCTGGGATTAGCTGCCAGGGCTAACCTTAGATTGCGTGCCGCCTTAGAACAGTCATGATTAAACCATCTTGGTCCCCCGATCTCTGTGTTCTTTGCTGGAACTAACATCATCTGGGACACCTTGTCCGATAGACTCTGAAAAGCACTTAGGACCTGGCTCGGATCAGAGCCTACTTGAGTGCAATTTGCAATTTCCTCTAGGCAAAGGATCCACCCACCAGTGATGCATGGGACCCTAAGTTGACCAGCGGTAACTTGTTTAGTGGACATCATACCACAATTTCTCTTACAGCTTACAGTTCGACAAGGGCCACGCATTGGTTGACAAATTAGAGATCATATGCAAAAATGAATACAAGCTAATGAGACTCCTGTACACAAAATTACTGTTTTGCTTTTCAGGAAGTTAACATTTGTATCTCAATGCCAGTAAATATGGCAACATCGAGAGGGGGTATAATTAGGGGTATTCAAAATGTGTGTGATTTGCTTTGTGTAATTGCACAATATTTTAGGAAAATTACACAAAATGACACTGATTTATACAAAATGCAACTTAGGCAGTTATGGCCTGATTTCGATCTCAGTGGACAGGCCACTCTGTCACAATGATGAAGGATATCCCGTCCGCCAAAATATAAAGCGCACTATATTCTGTGGGAATTATATTTCAACAAACGATTTACATTTCAGCGACGGGGTATCCGGGATATCAAGCCCTCAGTGCTATGTTTTAGCGCAAATTGCTTCCTCGCTGCTTAATTTTGCACCCAAGGAGGAATTTTGCACTAAAATATAACACCAAAAACACAAGCACAGTGAACAACAGCCACTTTTGTTCTCATCATTCTTGTGGTTTCCACGCTCTTACAATACTCAATGTGGTCTACTTTCAGGAATTTTGCTTAACAAGCATAACTCGAAATTCCAAGAATTATACATATTACATCATCATAAATAACATTTTCCATGGACCTTGATATAATGACCCTGATCCCACACACAATTCAGAATTCTCCACTTTGTATCATTAGAAGGCAATATTGAGTAACAAATGGAAAGCCAAGTGTGCAATCTCCCTAAGCAGATCATCTGCTGAGTTTAATCTGTAGGTCTTTGCACAGAAACTTGTTCATGGTAATAGTTTTTTGAACTTTGTCAGCTGACATTTTATAACTCTTGACTGGCTCTGCCTCAAGGCTGTCCTTCATGTGGGTCCCAGACTCTTAGCTTCAGGTTAGAGGCAGATTCATTATACCAGATCCTCTTCTTCGGCAGAGTGCAGCAGCTTCATCAGTTTGTCATGTCTCTTAATTTAGGCTTAGTCTCCTGGGTAACATGGACCAAGCCCAGGTCATGTTAGCAATTCTCTCAGCTGTGCTGCAGAGTCACCTGGAGAAGTCAAAACAAGAACAACATGTTGGACATGGGACACTGGGAAGACCTGGACCAATCGGTATAAGTAGGACTTTGACAGGACTCAGTGGCAGTTTTAGGAATCCGGTACTTTGTGTTAGTTTTAACAAGGCTGTTTCATTTACTGTTGGACTGGAAAGGTAGGCCAGACCGTGAGTACTCCATTACACTGTCAATTGAAACTTGATTTGTCTCCCAGGTTGCTTGATAATTCCTTGCACGAAAGACTTCTTGCTTATTTAGGTAAATGGTTAGGATTAGTGGTAAATGCTTGACCCTTTGAAACTTTTTGGCATCGACGAAATTAGCCTTTCAGCTATAAATATTGTTGATCGGTTTTGGAGATTAATTGTTATAAAGCAAAAGAGAATAGGAGTGATACAGCAGGCCTGAGTAACTACTCTGTTGGTCTTAAATGGGAAGGTCTTATATCCTCCCCTAGCTCATCAGACCCACTTTGATGTAACTATCTCTATTTGTTTCCTTATCTGGATTTGTGCCGGTTTTGCTGCCTGTCAGCGTCTTTGATTGTTGGTCTGCCTCTGTTCATTCCTGTCTGTTTCTTTGTTCCTTTACATGGCTGTCCGCTCTATGTACCTAATCGCCTAGCAATCTTCCTCTATCCGTTTGACTACTTCGCCCCAGTTTGTGTTTGTTTTCCAAGCACACTTTTCTGTACGCAGACTAGACTGAGTACTGAAGGGATTTCAAGTAACTTTAGTTTTCCCTGAAGCTGAGACTTACAAATACATCCATCACTTGTGTCACCTTGTGACAGTTTAAGTCACCAAAGGTATTTGGTAAACTTTAAATGCTGTCACAACTGTAAAGGTTATGTTAGCAACTGCAGCAGAAATCAATGGCACTGCCTAAACAAAGAGTTCACATCTTTTTCTCTGATTTGATCTTGGGGATAACAGAAAATACCAAATAAATACAAAGATACTGTGTTAAAATAACTTTTCTTTTAAATTACGGAGCTCAACGTCCATTTGATATATTGCCACGTAGCCTGGCCGTATGAAGGTTATACGTAAAACATGCAAAAGTATTACACAAAACGTTTTTTGGACCTAATTTGAGAATTTGTGACAATGTAGAATCCGACTGCGGATTTACAGTATCTGGGAATATTTTTGAAAATCTTTTATGTCTCTCGCGTGCCTTTGCGTTCATGGATATATATCATTGAAAGTCATTTTAGAAATAATCGAACTTTTCAAAGGATACTTATGTACAAGTTTACTGTATTAATTGTATTAATAAATACATTATAAACATGATCATTGTAGATATTGGTCGTTAGTTTAAATTATTACTAATCTCGGTGTTATAGTTCTGATTCATGACTTTCTCCATTGCACTGATCAATATTTATACTACAAACTTTATTTAAAGGGACCGCATCTGCAAACAAATGTTTAGTAAAAAAATGTTTCATTTAAATATGGTGGAATCAAATTACGATAAGGCGCTGCTGAGATGTTATAGAGACGAACATCGGAAGTAGCGTTTTGGTGATAGCACCTCACTGTAAATGTAAGGGGAGCACTTCGTATGTCGTCCCCACCTTTCCTAGAACTGATGAGAGGATAGGCATAGCTTACATTGCTGTCAAACTTTCTGTTTGTTTATGTGTGATATTTAAATGTTTTCAGTATGCTTGTGTGTGACATTTTAATATTTTATGAAACTTTGAGTGACACTTTTTCTTGAGTGAAACAAGGCACTTTTATGCCCACACAATGAGAGACATTGCACCTTTTTATGGTCGGGTTTGACAGCGCAGCTTTCCCCAGACAATGATGTGATTGATAATCATTACAGGAGAAGAGCTTTGGCTGCGCCCACATTTTGGGAGTCAAGTTTACACGATTTGACAGGGCATAGGTTGTGTGCTTTCTCGGAAAGAAAGGTTGCATTTCACTCGTATTGCTTGTTGCAGGGGGGCAGCGTGATGCCATATCTGAAAGGAGTATTTCCCTTGAGACATCCTGATCTCATGCAGGAAAGGGGCAAATATATGAACATTAAATCATAATGCACCCAAAAGATGCTTCAAATGAGATGGATTACAGAAACCACAGGCTATAAACGGAGCCGCAATGCCCCACGTGCATGAAGGTGAAGACTGATGCCCGCCTATAGAGTATTGCTCACGCACTGATATCTACAAAAGATAATATATTCGTTTTTTATGCATGAAGCACAGTCTATTTGAAAACTTTCACGCCATCACATTCGTATATTCAATTCAAATTCTTTCCATGGAAGCCTTTCTTACCGCCACACGAGCTACTCTGAAAAACCTTAGAGCATAACCCCCGTGATCTCTATCTAGCATAGGTCTCCCATGGGTAACCCACAATGTTCTAAAATGTAAATTATGGGAATGACAGCTCTGTTATAGTACTAAGCACTATGGGGCATATTTACAAGACAATGGCATAGCGCAGTCTACAAGCAATTTTGCTGCACCGAGCTGTGCCATTGTCTAAGTGCAGGAATGTGCTGTATTTACAAAAATGCAGCGCATTCCTGTACCCACCCCAGCGCACAAATAGCAGCCGTGCGCCAATGCAGACATCCTTGCACCATGGTGTAAGGGTGCCTGTGGTGTGGGGATGATTGTTGTTGTGCAGGGAAAGACGCCTTCCTGCATAAAAATAATAATTATTGACATTTTGCTCATAGAAAGAGGAAACAAAGACGAGAAATAAAAGTATTCCCCCTCATTGCGCCACCCTTACACCTCCCCTCAAGAGACGTAGGTTTTTGGTGCTGCTTCAGATTTACTATTTCTTGTAAATCTGTGGCAGTGTCAAAAAGCCATGGGTGTTTCTGGGAAGGCCCACAGCAACATTCATTGCACGACCCTTTAAATCAGAAAACTGCGTCACAGGGAACAATATTTACAACTCTGTGCTAAGCCTTGCAAAGTGGCTAAGCACTGCCTTGTAATAATGGAGCAGGACACAGTACCACCAGGGCATCGCAAAAAGTTTCGGGACGAAACGCGTTGGCTTCATTTGAATTAAAGAAGATGGTTTTTAAAAACAAAGATGAGGAATATGAATGAAGCAGCCTCTTCTTTTGAGCAAGCACAATGAAGTCTGTGCATTATGTTGAGTAATTGGGTTAAATTACATAGAGCCGACTTTTAAATTGTCATAACTAGAAACACAGTACTGCTGAACCATCTAATTTTGTTCTTCCAAAGTTTGTCTATCAGCCAAACTTGTGGAGTGGTTGAGGTACATTAAGTCTTATCTTCAAGTTGTCTTCATTTCATGTTGACAGGTGGCACATATTCTCACTAGAATGCTTTTCAAATGATTGATGAAAATCCATTAGGGGATCACAAAATATTATGTGGTGCAGATATGCTTCTAATCATAAGAGTTCAGTTAGACTTCAATGTGTGTGAGAAACCAGGACTTTTTTGCAGTGTGTCCCCCCTCTTTTTGCCACCGTTTTGACTACTAGATTTTGGTTTTCTAACTCTGATTGTACACTGGGCTCTGCTAATCAGACCCAGGGCCTGTGCTCTGATTAAAAGTATATGGTAATTAGGTATAATCGCAATTGGTCCTGACAACCTACCTGTAAGTCGCAAGTATATGGTAGGGCATATAGGTTTAGAGGCCCAGTAGATTTAATGCACTTAAGTGTGCACTGGTGTGTTGCCTGCTGTCATTTTAACGACAGCCCTGCTTTGGGATTTTTGGGAAAATTATTAGCACAATTAACATAAACCTCAATCAAATAAATAATATTAAATACAACATAAACATTATTTTATCATAATTAAATCACTTCCCACCCTATGTAATATACCCCTATAAACCCACAACCCACAACGGAACTAAAACAAAAATGTAATTAAATTCAATGTAATAACTACTAAAAAATTTACAAACATATTTAAAAACAAACAATAATTATTCAAAAAATTTACATCATATATACTAAAATACATCATTAAAAAATGATATCTTAAAATAACTCATTTGTTTGCAAACAATACTAATAACTTCGATATTTCAAAAATCATTATTACTTACCTTAAATTGATATTCTTTACATCAATATTCTTGTTGACAATATTTTCATACCATGATATTTTAGACTCAATATTTTAGAATAGCAATACTTTGTACTCAATATTTTGTTGAATACCAAATTAAACACATTCAATGTATTGTACTAATATAATCTAATGATGGTAGGTTTTGGGCATTGTTTCATAGTTACTCAATACCTCCAAACATAACCATGAATAAATAGGTGTAGAGGTGTTCTGTGATAGTTAGGGGTATTACAAGTGCAAAAAAAGAAGGATAAAATGGGGTAAAAGAGAGTACAACGGAAAAAGAATAGGGGCATAACTTTTTTTCTTTGGAATATTTTTTATATGCTGACAAATGCACTCATTTAGGGTGTAGCAGATGGGATTCTCTGTCTAAAACATGGTAGATATTAACCTTGGGCGAAGGACTTCGCTACACCCACGAAGTGGGCTTAGTGTTGCCTACTTCGCCCTTTGCAAAGTAGGCGAAGCAGGCAACACTACGCCCACTCTGTGGGCGTAGCGAAGTTACCCGTCACCCTCCTCCCTCCTGCCCTTCCTAAATACTTAAATTAACTTTTAAAAATGAATAAAAACCACTTACTTTGTCCGCTGTGTCCCCGGGGCTCTCTCTTGTAATCGCGCCACCATCTCGGATACTAATGCGCATGCGTGGGTGGCCGTGCATGCGCATCAGTATCCGAGACGGCGGCGCTATTACAAGAGGGAGCCCCGGGGGACGCAGCATACAAGGTAAGTGGTTTTTATTCATTTTTAAAAGGTAATGTAATTATTTAGGGAGGGCGGGATGGTGGCAGATGGCGCGTAGTGGGGCTACGCGAAGTGCGTGGGTGGGCGTAGTTTCTCGCCCACTTCACGTAGCTTTGCGTAGCCCCACTACGCCTACTAGGCCATTCCTCCAAACTTACTGTTCTCTTGCTCTATTTAAGGTTATGGGAATCAACATGTTCCATAGAGTAAACATGTGACTGGTGGATCATCTGATAACAGAGCGATCATCAACATACCGCAGCCTGTTCACCCTATTATGGGCGGGTGTCCTGACATACACTTTTCAGCTCAGGACCACAAGGAAAGCCTAGTTGTACTGGACAAGAAACCAAAGAAGTAACCCATACAAATTGGGAGAAAGCTCCCAGCATGTCAGGGACATTCATTTTGAGTTTTTCAATAACAAACTCCCACTTTGGAAGTTTAATTTTAAAGGGCAAAAAACATTACTGAAACCACATTACTGGCCCTGCTAAAGAATGAAGAAAACATGGTTACTGGTTAATACCCACTAAGATCCATATTTAATCACGGGCCCAAGTGCCGCTATGTCATGCGACAAACCTTCACCAGGCTCTGAATTTACTTCACAGGTGACTTCCCAAGGCATTACTTTTACACAAGGGAAATAAACATACAGATACAAATCAGGGCCGGACTGGCTACCGGGCAGTTTGGAATGCTTCTGAGCTGGGGGGTGATTTTGTTCAGAGAGACCTGCGTGTGCTAAACGAAATTCGTTCTGCATTAATTATTTCGAAGCACACGCAGGTCTCCGTGAACTAAATCAGCCCCTACCGCAGTGAAATCAGCCCCCAGCTCGGCAGCTTTCTAAACTGCCCGGTAGCCAGTCCGGCCCTGATACAAATGTAATCATTTAAATACAAATCTGCTAATACCTCATGTCACACTTATGTCACGTCTAAGTGCATTACATATGCCTTGCCCAAGTGCTGTTTGTAACAGATGTTACTACTACTCTATTTAGTGCTACTCAATTTGCCTTCCTCCGAATGATTGAAGGCTGAATTGGCCTTGCTTGGATTCAAATTTGTGAATCAGTGGGCCTATTATGTAGGTATATGAATTGGGTCACTGCTGAACTGCAATGTCATCTGTTCCTCACTGACATTCTCCTAGCCTACTCTTTTAAATTCAGATGGACTAGCAGGTGTCATGTCTTTTAGGGTTGTCCTGTCATGTATACCCCTGTTACATACATTTGTCCCATCCACACAACAATAAAGATGCTAAACAGGTGACCTTTCATCTAGTAGCTTGCTCCTGTCTCTTCGGCACTAGGCTCTTAGTATTCTATCATAATCACTGTACCTGACGTACATAAACATGTCCCCGGGCACGGCAGAATTATTCTGTATAAGGGTCACCACATTTTTTCATCATTGGCCAACAGCCAGCTGTGCATGATCACATTTGTTTAGCAAAGCATTAGTAATTGCTTTTCAAAACATTTATGATTGTTTTCCAAGCATCCATGATTGTTTTAAAAACATATTGATTCTAGAAAAAACCCTAGAATGGCCACTTTAGTATAAAAAAACCTTACTGGCCCCTACAATTTACCGGATACCGTAAAACTCCTTCCAAGCTAACACAGGGTCCTACTTGCTGAATCTTCGATACGCAACGGTCTGACATCCCTTGAGGGCTGTCATCCTCGATGCAGAGACGGGGTCTTTCGTTCTAAACCATCAGGTGAGGGGATGATTCTTTCCTAGGGGTTTCTCGGCTACAGATACACATAGCTATACGCATATACATCTACACATCTAGGCTAGGCTAGGTATATTTAGGCAAATTACTTAGGGTGCACATTTTAGGAATATGCAAGTGTTACTGTTTTTATCTGAACTACTTATGTTCATCTTATTGGCACTATGGTTTAAATGTATCTACTATTTACTATATTGGTACTAGCAATCTCTTTTGCATGCTTCTGTCTCCTGATTGTTACAGCACACATGTTTTACATAAGATTGTCGCTGGACCAATAAATACTCATTGAAACGTCCTAACCGCCATCCTGTGTATTTTCTAAGAGAAAGTAAGCATGAGTGTCTGAGTAAAACATAATGTACTGTTTTCCTCAATCCCTGAGGAATCAGGGTTGTCATGTTCAGTGGTTGGCAAAGACTACCTACACCACTGTAAAATACAGAAGTGTGGTAGTGGCACTGTAGAGCTAGCATGTCTAACAGTTGACATATCCTGTGGGGGTCCGAAGAAGAGGTTGGGAAACCAAGCCCTCAGTTTACGTCATTACAAAAGCCAGGTCCGGGGGGTTTCCTAGGAAGTACAGGACACAGGAAACGTTACACAGGAATTACATCCATAAAATGTAGAATATGCACTTTTTATGTCTGGCTTGACAATGCAGTTGTCTGCACAACCTATTGCGATCATTTCTTTAAAATGTTCATGAAGGCGGCTTTGACTCTGACCAGACATATATTTCCCTCTCATCTCATGCTATTGACTGTTTGGTGTGTCATTGTGGGAAGCTGGCTCTTGATATAATGGATCAAAACAAGGTACACTGTGGAAAGAGTCCAGGCACACTCCAATTGGCTTTCAGAGGCACAAATAATATCCCCAATGCTCTCTCTTGTGGTAGTGATGCGGGAAGTTAGGCACATCAGAAAGTAGAGCTAAGCATTTTTTGACACACAGAGACAATACATGAGACACTCCCCCAAGCATAAATCTGGGATAGCAAGTAAGTACTTTTTTCAAATATGTAATTTTGCAGGTAAGTAAAAGTTACCTAAATGTGCCTTTATGCATAATACTTGCCTATGGGAGAAAAGGCATAGATAGCATGCATGTATTTACAGTTGGCTTCTGGGGGACTCTTTCAGTTCTAAGGGTCAAAGGGGGCCAAGGTCTAAAATACTACCAGCAGTTTCTCATTACCTTCCCAGGGACATCCGTGTGCAGAGGTGCTGGTCACACTGTTAGCTGTGTGCACTATGCCAGTGGAGAGAAAAGAGGCCATCTAGAAACATGCTGAAGAGGGGGACTTGGGGACAAGTCCAGGAGCACCCAAAGGGTAGCTCGGGTCACAAGGGTCCGGGGAACAAGGGAGCACAGTTGGTTTATCGGTACCTGGGCTGGGTTATTTGGGTGCAGAGCACAGAGGTCAGCAGGGCTCTGTGCATCCTGGAGCCATACGGTTGTCAGTCTCGTCGATTGAGGGTGCAAAACTCAGAACTGATGGGCCACCCTGGGAGTGGTAGTCTGTGGTGCTGACATACCTCGATGGTGCTCCGTCTTGGTGTTGTTTCAGTCTGGATTAAACTCCCATGGTCTTTGTTTGCTGAAAGGGGTGTGGTACCTCATGTATTGGTCCTGTGTGGCTCCAGTCAGTACTGGTGTCCTCTTACTTGGTAGGGGAACAGAGCTGACCTTCAGATGTGCTGGGTCCTCTTCCTGGGAAGCTGCTTCATCAAGCTAGTGGGAGAGAAGCAATTTGGTAGACCGGACTTTGGGTTTTAGTGCCTGCAAACTGCAGGGGAGTAGATCCTCTACTCCAAGGCAGATTGCTCGCAATTTAGGAAGTCCTGGCAGCCCTCCGTGGTTTTTAGTAGGAGTTCAGCTGCAGGACGAGTTGCTGGGTCACAATTGTCAAGATATAGGCCCTCGTTACGATACAGGATGGACAGATCGCCCTGACCGCAATGGCTGCCTATCAAGCGGTCAAGACTGATTTGCATATAACTGGGTCTGAACTGAAGTGGCAAAGTGAGCTAAAGAACGATGATGAATTCAACCCAGATCTGTGACTGGTCGTGAGTGTCTCAAAAGTTTCAGCACTCCACCCATCATCTCCTTGTGTTTGCCAGGAAAAGGAGTATACCATACTTCAGTCCAAGGTCTTGATTGGAATAACTGGAGGATTGGAGACCGGTAAGTTAGATTAAACAACTTACCATAATTTACACCCTGTAAATGCACTTATCACTGCCATTTTATTTTTAATGTGCAACCTGCTTTTCTTCTTCTTCAATGATAGGGATGTTGTGTTTCAGAGCACGATTGTGGAGAATTCAGCGAGCAACAGTGATCTGACAGACCTTCCTTGGTGTTAAGAAGAGGGCAGAACTGGGTAATCTGGCACAGACATGTGATATGTGTAAATCAGATAAACCAATCACTTGCACGTTGACAGAAAGGGTTTACCTCCGGTTCCTATACACCTGTTCATTGCCTTGTGGGGCCTCCAAGCCAACATGTGTGCCATCTGTTGATCCAATGACGTGTGGAAACTGAGCCAATGCATAAAAGTCTCCCTTCACATTGGGTAAATCCTGACACCTTGGAAACTGGATATAGCTGTCCACGTATTTCGACATGGCTGCAAGTAAATCTGGCAGCATATGACTAAACATAGGTTGTGACATGCCACCAGTTGTGGCCACAGTATACTGAAAGGAACCTGTACCAAAAAATGCAGTGCTGCCATTACTTTTACCTTTGGTATCAGAGCCATGGGATAGTTTCGGCGAGCATATAAATCTGGTTCCAACTCTGCACATAGATGCTCTATTGTCTGAGTATCAAGATGGTACTTCATGATAACATCTCTTTCTTGCATTGCGTGGAGGTCTAGGAAAGGTCGATATGCTGGAGGCTGTTGTCTCCTACCTCTGTCACGGTACCTACATATGGAATAGAGAGACATGGATGGAACTTACAATGTCCATGTAAAAAATTAGATAGTGACACAAACGATGTGAAATCACAATGAGGCACAAGTTACCCCATATGCAGCTCTTCACATCATGGTATTCTGACTAATTTCATTGAAGAATGCTGTAAGTGATATGTTAGAAAAATTGATACATCACAACAAGATACTTTCGCTATTTTCCCCCTGTGCCACTCACTACATACCTAAAAGAGAAATGTTAAAATTTAGAATGCAGTAAACAGGTCTAAACATGACAACAAGGACAGTGGATAGGACATTTCAACATTACAAGACATGCACCTTCTGCTTCTTTGAACTGCACTACAGGCGTGTCTGAACAATGTGGTCACATTAATTGCTTTGAGTTGTAAAATGTGACCGCCATGTTCAGATGTTATGCCTCAACTGACATCACCGACCGCATGTGGTGTGCAATGTATAGGATATGTCCAATAGTTGTCCACCGGCTGATTTGAACCACTCGGTCGGCATGTCTGAACAATGCGGTCACATTCATTGGTTCAAGTTGTAAAATTCGACACTATGTTCAGATGTTATGACTTGACCGACATCACGGACCGCATGAGGTGAGCAATGCATAGCATGTCCAATTGTTGTCGGCTGGCTAATTTCAGTCATGCATTAGGCGTGTCCAAACAATTCAGTCACATTCATTGGTTCAAGTTGTAAAATGCGACCTCTACGGATCAATTAACGTGACCATCTACAGTAAACACCACCTATGTTTAAGATATAAAGCTTGCAGATGGTGACATTTCCAACTTGCCTCAAGACACTGCTGCGAACAATTCATCAACAATTGTTGCTGCTGTTTGCCCTCTCTGGGAACCAACATGTCAATGTATAAAGGGAAGAGGGCTCCTCCCTTCACTCCAGATGAGCTTGAAAAACTGGTAGAAGTGGTCCCTTCCCTGTGCCACCAATTCTATGGCACAACACCACCTTATAGATACTGTTCAAAAATAGAAGATATACCGTATTTTCCGGCGTATAAGACGACCCGGCGTATAAGACGACCCCCTACTTTGCTCGATAAAATGTAGGTTTCGTGCTATACTCGCCGTATAAGACTACCCCCACTTCCAACGCAGTCCAACGCAGTCCTGCATAGTTGGCTCGTACTTTGTACGCTTTTGTAACCTGCACACTTATCACTTTTTTCTCCAGGAATGTACTGATTGCTACCTCATGTATTTTGGTTGCTCACTATTGTCACTTTTGATCCATGTAACTTAGCGTTTGCTTTTGTAATTTGTTCATTTGTAATTGCTCCTCTTGTATCAATACTGTTCCTACTGTAAAGCGCTCTGACACCTTCGGGTAAAGTCCGCGCTATATAAAAAACGCCTGAAAACATACCTTTAAATTTTGTACCCGGCGTATAAGACGACCCCCGACTTTCCAGAACATTTTAAGGGGTTAAAAAGTAGTCTTATACGCCGGAAAATACGGTATACATGTGAGACTACTGTTGATCCTACAAATGGACTCAGTGAAATACATTGTTTCAGTTCAGGCCCTTGACTCATACATGTTTTTGATCTAAATTTACAATAGGTTGTACCTACAAACATACTGTACAAATGTACATTTAAAATCTATATTTAAATCATGGAGCTTGCAATTTTATCTATATTTTATACAACATCTCCACCGATGGGAGTTAGTGCAAAAGTGCAGCATTTACAAGGTCAGGTTGATATTGTGTCCCAAAAACCAATACAGTGTAAGCCTTGTCCATAATCATGTGCACACAGGCACATGCACAGTTTGTCATAGGGCCATTTCAGGAATCTGCTTGTCCATTGCTAAACAGCTTTACATTTAAATGCACATGAATGAAAGGTCTATTGTCATTTTAGCAAACATAAAAAGGTCATCTACTAAGTACAATGTGGCTATTTTCATTTTGACCCATGCTTTGGTAAGCATGTATGTACACTGTACAGGTGTCTGTTCTTAGTGAACCATACACGTGTTGGCTCCTGGAGGTCACATTGGTGTATTTCAATAATGTTACATTATATGTATGATACATGTGTAGATGGGCAAGAGTATGTGATGTCAGGGCTGTGGTGTGGTGCGTTTACACAAATACCAGATTGATGGTAGTACACAGAATGAGTGTAATAGTTAACAGTAAAGTGTTGTCAGTAGGTTAGCTAGTGTAAATGAAAGATGCTATGTATCCAAGAATTCCATGGTTAATTTTAGCTGTGTTATAGTTTAGCATCACCATGCCTGATGACTTCAAATGTGGCTTGGTAACTCAGTATCAACATCTGTTGCAATCATACAGGTCAAGGCACATCTCAAGTTGAAAATGTGGATAGCCATCGTCCGGAGGGTGCAGTCCGTAGGGGTCGCTTGTCGGCACAGAGTTCACTGCAAGAATAGGTGGGAGGAACTTAAAAGATGGAACAAGAAAAACACAGAGATCAAGCTGGGCCTGTCCTCCCCCCAACGGCAGGGGCGCTCGCTGAAACCTGACACCACTAATGGCCCACTTTCTGACGGTGGCATACCCCATCCTTGATGTGCAGTGGCAAGCACAACAGCAGCTAGGAGGGGGGTGAGTATTTTTCTTCAGTGTGATGACAAACATGACAATGATTTGTGATTAACCTTCAGGCAGCTATGTACCATTTTCGGGTAGGATATACTCATTTTGCACTCAAGGAGGGTGTATTTGTGGTTGTATGCCCATGTAGTTAGGTATAGATACTTTACAAGTCAGCATGATTTAGCAAACTGAATTCCAAATGTCAGTTCACAATAGCAATCTAACATGTCTGTCTTTATGCAGACATTTACTACATCCTCATTGGTAGGAATTCCTTAAGATGATCCCAGACAGCACACTCATCAGTCTTGTGCCTGACAGTGTGCTGACACACTACTGTGTGTATCTTGATGTTGGACCCCTCACTCATGGCAAGTAGCATGAAGACAATGCTTATGCAGACACTCAGCAACAATCTTACCTGTTAACCCCTTGGCTGCGGCGGTAATTCCGCCGCAGCGCTAGGGGGGAGGGGGACCACGCGGCGCCGCCATGCTCGTGACGGAACCACTCCATCACGAGCCTCGGGCACGCTGTGCTTGTGACGGAGTGGTTCCGTCACGGCCCCGCCCGCTCAATAGAACGCGCCGCGCAGGCGCGGCGGCCGGGCCATGACAGAACCACTCCATCACCAGCACAGCGCGTCCGTGGCTGGTGACGGAGTGGTTCTGTCACCAGCATCGATGGTGTTAAGTGGGCAATATAGAGTAGCAAGATATGGTTAAAAAAACAAATGTATGTATAAGAGTTGTAGCTACCTTTTAAGAAGGTGTGAAGTCCTAAATTGCACTTCCATATGTACAACAGGTCCATACATGCTGTAGAGTAGGTCGACATTGTGCTCAAAAACTCCCAACGTTATTTTGTGTGTTGTGGAATGTGTATGTGACAATGGGATTAATTGGAGGGTCAACCTTCATGTCAGCTCTAAATCAGATCTCATATGCTATATGTTACTACTACGTAAAGTACTCTGAAGAGTACATCAATGCCATCATCTGGCTTACAATCTGACATAGTCACATGTGAATGAACTAAAACGTATGATGTACAGTTCACATTCATTTGCATTTAGTTACTCTGAAGATGCTCCCACTTCTCTGTAGCAGGGACCCAACTTTTATACATGTATGTGTCACAGAAACTTGAGCTTGAGATGATTTTAGGCCCTCGTTACAATGTGTACATTAGGGGCCTCCTTAATGAGGCCATACCTACATTTTTGTTCCGCCGGAACATCATTTCTTTAACGTTCCAGTGGCACAATGTTCCACCTCATATTTACAAGGCCACGTGAAGCCACTTTACATGGCTGTTCATGGCCTTAAAAATATGAGCCCCTTTCGCGCAGACAACTACGTGAAAGATGTGTTCCATGGGTTTAACTGTGGGTGTTCCCATTCAACACCCATGTAACCGGAAGAATTCCCATATGTACCAGACATCGTAAACCTGGGAATGTGTCAGGACCTAACGCCAAACCAGTGTTGGCATCAGGGAGGCATAACAAGTAAAAGATTTTCAGGTCCTCTAGTGCTCTCATGTTTCAATGTGTGCTGCGTTCTGCAACACACATAGAAAGAGGGAAGTGGCTCACTTGATTGATTTTGTGCAGGAAGGAGTCCCTTCCTGCATGAAATGAATCAGCCACCCTTCAACCATGATGCAAGGTTACCTGAGTTGGCACATGCAGCACATTATGCAGCAGAGCAGGGGAAAGTTACTGGAATGTGTGTTATCACATAGATGCGGCGCATATCTGCCCTTTTATTTTGACACACGGCCTCACTGCAAGATTCCTTGCAACACTGCCCTGTGCTAATACTTCTTAAATGAGGCCTTAGGTTTCTATATCTGCATCCGAGTAAATTATATTTCTTACCATTGGTATGAGAGGAGGACGTAGGGATGCAGATTTGTGACCAAAATGTTGTTGTAGGTGACAGTGGGGATGGCAAAATATGTTGGGACTGTGCACACCTCAATATGCATTTATCTAAGTCCTAAAGGCACTGTTGGGGGCCGAATATTATTAGTTTCAAAATCTTCATTTGCAACTAAAGTGTGATGTGATGTGATGTGTAATGGAAATGTTTGTGTAATGTGGTCAGGTGGCTTATAAAATCAATTGTCTTGTTTCAGCATCAACCGAGGGCAGAGAAGGAGACAGGGGCAATACACGTGGGGATGCAGCTGGCCACAGTGGTACCATACTACCAAGTGACACTAAGTGACCCTGTGGCCCAAAGGATTTTGGGAGTGTCACAGAGGAGCTACAAAATGACTCATCAACATTTTCCTCTAGCTTTAGTGGACATTCCCCAGTGGTGGTGGTGGAATTACCTGGACCTCCGTATGCTACTTCGGTATCCTCCACCCCCCACCGTCTCTATCTTCCCTGCTGCTCTCCAACGTGCTGCCAGGCCCCGCTCCTCCAAGTAGGGAAGAGTCTCCTTTGCCCCAGGTACCTCACCCCTTGCTTCTGACTCTGCTGCTGTCCTGAGTGTGGAGGCTGTTGACTTTCTGAGGCAGATCTCTGTGGCCAGACAAAAGTGTTGAATGCCTTCCAGGTTTTTACATTCCAGCAAAACATGGTGGTGTTTTACCTGCAAGGAACTCATGCTGACATATCTGACTTACAGAGATTGTTAGAGGCCCTGGCTTCCGCAGTCACAGAAACCTTCCAACGTTTCAATTTTCCCGCCCCACCTCAGGCCACTTCCCAAACCACTCTCCCTAACCTCTGCCAAGTGTGCAAAGCACACATAAATGTCACGCAGAAAAATCAACATTCACACAGCACACAGAAAGACAAAGATAAGTTGCCCAACACAAGCACACCCACTCACCATGCAGTCACCACACTCACCTCCACTTCCATGGCTACACACATAGATAACATCCACCACACCAGCTACAGGCACATCCCCATCAGCTAGATAGACCGCACACCTACTACAACAGACACAGACTCTATCTCAACTCACATAGAGGCAACATCCACAACACCAGCCACAGGCACAACCCCCATCTGCCAGACAGACACCACGCCTACTACAATGACCACAAACTCTGTATCAACACACACAGAGGCCACATCCACAACACCAGCCACTCACATTTTACACAATTCAAAACAAAAGCTGCATCATACCACAAAACATACATCACATACCCAGAAGCAGACACTGCACATGCATCCACACTTCCTTCTAACTCCAAGACCAAAGAGCCTGCCACTCCTCATCCCCAGAGGCAGAAGACTCTTACCCTGTGTGCCCTTGACCTTTTCCCTACAACTCATGCACCCACACCTAAATCAAAAAAATCTGGATTCCTTCCCATACTTACCCTTCAACATCACCAACCACCAAAGCGGACCTCTCTGGTAGCACAACAACACCTCCCTCCAAACACATAAAGAGGAAAAGTTAAGAACCAGAATTTGGCCCCCCCACCCCCAAAAGATCCTCTTCCCCTACCTACCCCAGTTTGTTGGCCAACAAAAAATATAAGAAAGTACCCATCCTTCCCATTCCTATAACTACCCTGAAGGGATACAAGATTCCAAGCCCTCCCAATCCTGAGGTGCCCTCTCCCAAGCCCGTAACCACTCTACCCAATACCAAGACCATCACTCCCACCCACATACCATACCCAGCCTCAACCCAAATGATCCACCCCAACCAATTCCATCCCCCCAACCAAAGGACACCCCACCCCAGTGACTCCAAGGTGCCTGGAATGTCCATTGGATGCCCCATTCCTGTTGATAGTTTCCTGGCAGTGTTCGTAATGGCAAATTGTGTGGCCTTTGTCTTATTGACCTATTTGAATTTTTGTTTAATAAAAAAAAAACAATGGTTCACCCAACTTTTTATAAATCGGATGCTAATAAAATGCTATTAATGTTTATGGTGAAAGCCAATACACATTCTGAAGTGACAAGGGAATGGGTCGATGTATTGAATGTTCAAATTGTGGCATACTTTTTTTAATGTACCATCTGGCATTGTGATGAGGTAGTTGCCTTGAGCAATGTCCACATGTTCATGCGTTGAGTATTATTAGAGCAGATTTGAAATGTGTCAGATCTGTGATGAGTAGCTATGACAAGAAATATATCTGGTCAGTCAACCAAACTCTTATCCACCCTGTGATAAACACCCTGTGATAATGATGGGTGGGGGCCTGTTACTTTTGCAGCACCTGTGTGCTTTTTAATATGTGCTTTTATGATTGTAATCTTAATGGTTGTTTGACCACTGTTGATGTTATTATTATTGTCTTCCATGTACACATCTGTCACATGGCTATGTATGAAGTATGTGTACATTTCTTTGGCTCTTTCTAGATCATGGCAATTATCCTATGCACATGTTAACAGAGTTGCAGGTGTCACCTGCAATGGATCCTTGACTTGGTACCTTCCAGGAGTACGATTGGCTCTGATAGTCACTTCTTTCTGATGTCTATCAAATGATGCCTTAACATATCTGTGTTGTTATTAATTGGCTGAACCAATCACCAAACATATTTTCTCCTCTTCTCTATCAACCTCACCCTTCTCTTTATCTGCCTCACGCTCTTGCTATCCACCTCATTCGCATTCATGCTTGCCATGGCCTACACTCTCCCCCGTTGCCTCACCCTCTCTTTCCTCCTCACCCTTCTCTTTCCACATCACCTCCCTCTCTTATTACACCTTTCTATCCTCTTACTGTGCATCAGACAGGATTTGTTATAGTGTGCTCATCACAACATCTACAATTACCTTGTGGTCATATGAATTTGTAATAGAGTAAGGATCTCTTAACAGTTTGAAAATTATACATGGAGCCATATGCAGTACCCTCATTCCAGGAAACAGTGATAACATTGGAAGAGCTATCAAAGTTGGCAAACTGGGATGACCTGACCATGTTGCTATACATATCTGCCCACCGTGCTCAGCTTTTAAGTTGAGGGCTGGACATCCCACTGGGTGACAATTTTCTAACCGTGGGCAAAGACCTCCACACCTCCTATGAAGTGTGCAGTGTTTTGCCTACTCTGTGTTCCGCAGAGAACACGGAGTAGGCAAAACTCACCACACTCTGCAGTGGAGAGGAGTTGGCCCACAGCCCGCCTCCACCCCCCTATTCATAATATAACTTAAAAGTACATTAAAGCAAGTTAAAAAGACTTACCTTTTAACCACGTCGTCCCCGGAATGCCCTTCTCCTCTTCTTCGCCATTAGAAATACTGATAAGAAAACTGCTTTAATGTCCTTTTAAGTCATATTATTACTAGGGAGGTGGAGGCGGGTGGCGCAGCGGAGCTATGTGGAGTTCCACGGAGTTTGTTGCCAACTCCGTGGCACTCCGCATAGCCCTGCTACACGAACTCCGCCCAGGGTTACTATTTTCTCCAACAAGATTTGGAGGTAGGTTCTTCAGCTGAGTGTATTTTGGGGTAACTAAGGGAAAATATTCAGCTGCTGAAACTGCCTCAAATGTGAACTCTCTCAAGAGATGTGACTGCCATTCTGCAGCGTATATCAGATTCTCTTCCACTTACACACAAAGCTCTCCTAGACACATCACTCTCTATGATATTTCTCCAACACTGTCTCTTTAGTTCTATGATTGACCTCCCGTATTTTTACCCTAGTCTGCGGTCCCTCACCCACCACTCACCATTTGCTCATCACCCTTCTCTCTGACCACCTTCCTTTCTCATCAAACTCATTCTTGAACATCATTTGAATTCAGTAGTGCGAGTTAAGACCACTACCTTTCAGAATGCCCCAAATCATAAAAAATATGTGACAATCGAATCAGGCCCTACAACCAGCCAGGACTATTGGCTTGGTAGATGCTTGTTAGTTGCATGAGATAAATTGACAACAAATCTGGATTTGTTGTAGATGTTATTGTAAAAGGTTCATTACAGAAATGAAGATAAGTGACTAGGAAGAGTGTCTTGGACGTAACATCACCTTACCCGATAGAAACTGAGTTAGCATTGTCTCCTCTAAAATTGTAACACAAAAAACATGAATCCTCAGCTAGTATAAATCATGACAGAAAAAATACTCAGTGAATACTAATGCACCAACAAGTCAAGCTAATCCTGGCCGAAGACGGCTGATAGCCAGAAACCGGTCCTAGGATGCTTGATTCCGGTCCAGGAAAGACATGACTTGGCAGTTCGGGCTAGACTGTTCCCATGAGGTACAGGGTCAAGACTGATTTGCATATGGCCATGTCTGAACTGGGGTGGCTTGGTGAGCAAAATAACAATGGATTAAACCCAGGTCTGTGACTGGGTGTGAATGTTTTGCCATTGTGCAACATTCCGTCCATCATCTTGTTTGTTTTGCTGTTCACACTGGATGATAACTGCTCTGTAAATTCATTACAATTTGGTAATCAAAAATAAATAAATCACCATGTCACTAGTTTCTCCTGTTGCATATGAGATCTTCAAGGAGTCAGACACCTTGGGATATCTACAGAAATAATTTAGCTAAACAATTATTACATTGCTAGCTAAAGCAGAATGAGACCACTTGTAACACTCAAACTATAGATTAATCTCACTCCTCAGAACTGATGTCAAGATCTAGGTCAAGATTTTGGCATATCACCTGAGAAAGGTCATTCTAAGTTTGATTCAAGACTCACAAGCAGGGTTAGTGCCTAATTGCACATCCAGAGGCCACCTATGACTACTTTCAAACATACTGTAGGCAGTAAAAGATTACTCTGATGTCACATTGGTGTTCAAATTGTTTTTTTTTATTAAATAGGAGGACCCATATCAGATAAAGCACTTTTATAAAGCTCTACTCAGGCAATATAATGGCAACGAATGAAAGAAGAAAAAAACAATTAGGAGTCATAGTCATAGTTGGTTACTGGAATATCATTAGCATAGCCATGCTGTGTCATGTGCCCTGTCATATGTAAAGAGGCATGCAACCAGTAGGCCATAACACTTTATCAAATTTAAGTGGAAGACCCGAGTGTCACATAAATTGACATTCCAATTTGTCTTTTCACCATGTTCAGAGAGAAAGGGGTCATAGATATCCACAGCCTTAGGTGGGGAAGATGTTCCAGATGGAATCAAAAAGGTTGCTTGGTCATTGGGGGGCTTATTTATGAGAGCCCTGCATCACTTTTGAACCACATACAGTGGTACATGAGACACACAGGGCCCTCATAAAGATTTACGTGGCTTTTAATGCCCTCTTAAATCATCAGTAAGGCGATGCAGTGCAAACCGCTGCGTCTCCTTACTCTGCTCCCGGGAGGTGTTCCATGGGAGTTGTGATTGTACCATGGGAGTTGTGGTGGGTTGTCCCATGCAACACCCATGGAATTTGATGCTGCCCAGATTTGCAAAGTGAAGTAATCCTGGGGAAGAGTCAAATCTGTACACCTCCCATGATAAGGCGTAACGAAGAGAAATATGGTAATTTCACCCCATTCGTTTTTCTCTCCATGTGTACCTGACTTATCTGCCAAAGCTGTAATTTGGACTGTCAGAGTAGTAATCTTAACCAGATCTCAAACAAAGATCGACACAGATATTTTAAGAGCCAAACATACCACCAAACAGGGTAGAAAGCCTCCTGCAGGCTTTCCTCCTAAATACTTCTTCACACATAATTCAGTCTACACTCCTGTGTCACTTCATCAGGAGAAGGATAATACCTAACAGGCTGGCCTGATTTGATTTAATTAGAAAAGCTCATGCTAGAATCAACATAATTGCATCAATGCTATAGAAACACTACTGGGGCATTGTTTCTATAAACAAACTAGAGATTAGGTTAACAAGTGTGACATTGTCAACAGATTAAACCATCTACTGTTCAGAGACCCTCCCCAACTCCTCTCACAGTCTCCAATATCATGTTCAGGGTAATTTATTTGGACCATATCGGACCAATACATTTGGTCAATCAGTAAAAATACATATTCGTAGCTATTGATTCATGTTCCTGATAGCAATGATGCAGTGCAATAAATTACCTCAAAGAATGGTCCTGCACTCATCTCCAAGGCTTACAGGGATACCATGTCTGTACTGGGTGTCTGCCTGTAATTGATCCACGATGATGGATTCAACCAAGATATGTGACTGGCGGTGAGTGCCTGAAAACTTTCAGCACTCCGTCCATGATCTTCTTGTCTTTGCTTTGTTCTGTAGTGGGGCTGAGCCTTGCATTCATACAGTGTTAAGTTAGCATGACCTTATTAGCAGTTTAAACGCCATTTAACCTTTTGCTGACTTTTGCACACGACACACGTTAGCTATTGTTTAGAGTTAGGCTGAGTGTTTTGCTTTACATGAGAATAACTTGTTTTTCTGCATTGTTGGACGTGCTTTGTAAGCTAAGTCTGAACAGTGAGTGCCGAGGCCTTCAAGGTTATATCAACACTGTAGCTGTTATTCGAACTGATCAGTGCACGTTCTAGCCATAACATATATGCAGCTGTGGCCAACTCAGATACTGGCGCCTTTATAAAAACACTGTGTAGGCATGATTGAATACACTTGAGAACATTCGTATGCTGAGAACTTGTGCAGAACTCGATGTGATTCACCCCTGCTAATCTTTGAGGTATGGGGTCGCCTTTGCAAGCCTAAGAGACCTTCTTTAGTTATAAAATAACCTACTAGCAAGGGAGGGTGAAATATAGGTATATATTTAACCTGTTTCCATTTAGCATTATAACATGCTTTCTCTCTTTGTACTTTATGGAATAGTAACTATGCTGACAATCATATTTCTTATAACATGTCTGCTTGTATTAGCTAAGATGCTGCACCTGAGATCACAGCAATAAAATAAATATTTTAAGCTTGCACGTGTCTCCCTTTACTCCCTGTTCTGGACTGGTATGAGAGTATAACGAAAAAGTGCTCATGTTTCCAACCTTACCTGAGGTATCCTAAGTCGCATGTTCTGGGTTGTCTAATCATTGGTAACTTTGCTATAGGACTAAGTGCTAATGAGACACTTATGCTAGTCTGGTAGAGGATTTTGGGTACTAAGGTGAGTTTTTGGCACACCCTAATTCACTGAGGTCCTGAGTCTCTGTGCACAGTTCTATGTCTGAGCAGAATCCCTGCAACAGTTCACCCTACGTTTGCAGGGTATGCTTGACATGGGTCCCTGGCTCACTTTGCCACTGGATTCAAGCTAGCTTGGCTGATTAGGTGTGTTACCACGAAACTGAACTCGTCACAGGATGCTTGTTTCCGGTCCAGGGAATACATGGCTTAGTAGTTTAGTCTGGACTATTCCCATGAGGAAGAAGGTCAAGACTGATTTGCATATGGCTCAGTATGAACTGAGGTGGCAAAGTGAGCTAAAGAACAAAGATGGATTCAACCCATATCTGTGACTGGGGGTGAGTGTCTAAAGAGTTTCAGCACCCTGTCAATCATCTCCTTGTGTTAGCATTAAATAAATTGCCTAGATAAGTACTGGGAGACACACACCATAAGAGTTCCTATGTATGGGTCTAGCTTAGATAATTCTTGGAAAGAGGTGGATAAAGAAATGGTTGACTTTAAAAAAACATTGAATGTTTTACTGAGTATCCAAGAGGATAGGGGCAAGCTGTATAATGTGAACCATTCTGAAACCACCGCCAGCGAAAAGAAGGCTGTAACCATAGCTGATGGGTGCATTCCTAAAGTATGGGATCTAGTATGTGAAAAGATCCATGGCAAGCATGTTTGTGAACCATCTTATAGACTACCTATTATAGTCCTTCGGGTAATAGGAAAATTAATTGTCATTCTGCCTCCTTTGCCTATGTGCTGTGTGGTTAAATCTCTACAGCAGATTATCCCAGACATCAAGAAAGATTCAGAGTAGAATCTTTCAAACTCTCCCTTCTCTGGAACAAATACCACCTAATGAGAGCAGTAACATCACCAGCTTGAGTTCCCAGCTGCGGATATTCGGGCATACTGCTTCTCCAAAGCTACAGAGAACAATTAACATCACAGATGAATCTGATTGTGTCATCATTACAGAATGTTTCATGCAGCTTCATGCTCCATGTTTTCTTATGAATTACCACGTCACCTTACATCAATTGAACTGATGCCTTTTTAAGAAATAAGCATACATGAAAATGACTTTGGACTTTACACAGAGGAATTTCCCTCATGCTCTAAAACCACACTGTGCCATAAACTGTTTCATGCTTACCATTAGTTTGATGACAGATACTTTATTCTACCTTGGCCCAAAGTTTGGATATAGCTTATCCTGTGCCTGAGGGTATAAATTGAGAAAAAGTTCCCTATTTGATAATTGGACCTACGGATACATTGCAATTACTGTATGTTTTGAAAATTTCAACAACGATGTTGTTCCTGGTTCCGTTTCAGATGACTGAGATACAGAGACTGTAAAGCAAAAGATGTCTGATTTACAGGCATATGCCACTTTCAATAATAAAGATCCTAAGTTGAATTTAATCAATTATAAAAATCAATTATTGTTATCTTCATTATGCACATTATTACAAACATACAACTATCATAGGGAAATAAACAATTACACTTAATTGGAGCATTATGAAGCTCCACCTCCTAATAGCCACCTAACGTTCTTAAAGAAATGCTCTTACTTTCAGAGTGATGACAGGTCACATCCCTCAGCTTTTTGTTTTTCACAAAATCCAACATGACTTCAGAAGAATCTGATTACCACTAACAAACTGATTTATTCAAATAAGTATATTCAAACCTTGGCTATTCAAGGATATGACATTTGGAAAGAAACTATTGATGGGAAAAAGTGTTTTGGGAATTTTTTTTGACAGATTCAAGACAAAGAAGCTTTATTTCAGGCAAGAATTATACCTAAAGAAATGATTTTCTAAAACAAAACCATCCAACAGACCACCTGTTTGGGGTTGGTACTATGAAAGACTTAAAAGAAACCTTTAAATTAAAAGTTAAAATGACCATGTTAACCGCTTAACCACGGCGGCAATTTCGCTGCGGTGCGGCAGTGGGCGGGGCCGCATCGGCCAACAGACGTGCGCAGCACTACGGAGGTAGTGCTCGCGATGGCCGTTGGCTGACAGAAGCATGGAAGGGGTTAATAATTGTCAATCACAAATAAACATTTCCTTTATAAAGGAAATGATCCAGAATGAATCAGTTAATTCTACTGAGTTCTCTCTTGAAGGTTTAGCTTTATGGCCCTATGATTCAAATACATGCATGCATTTATTTCTTACCAACACCCCTGGTCCTAAAGATAATTCACCAATATCCACAATACAGCAGGCAAACACCTGTAGTAGTTACCATATGCAGTGTAGGTAAACTGTGCCAACACTGGTTAGCACATTCCATCTTTCAGCTGTGAAAGAACACGTATCCTCAATCAAAGAAAGCATGGATTTTTCTGCCTTCCTTCTCTGACCATATTTCCCTAGAAAGTATTGATTTATGACTAGATGAGTGTATGCCATATCCAAGGAATGGAACAAATACTCAGAAAATGAAGCTGCATGTGAATTATGCTAATAGATCAAGAAAACTTGCAGTGGTAAACGTTATTGATAATGGCATGCACAGTCTCTCCAAGAGACTCATTAAATAACATCCTGTCCTCAGCCTTAGATGTCCTCAAAGGAGACTTGGGGCTGTTTGTTGGAAATTAGGTTATTTGTAGTGGTAAATATTCATCTACCACTGGCAATAAAGACACTACAGCGGCCAGGGGCTCAGTATTGGTCTCTATAAATTATTCCCATGCTCAACTCTTCGAAGCTTGGCTGTGAGCAGGCAGGCTCAACTCAGGACACAGGTATGTTAAGCTTTTAAAAGCACCAATTCAGTAAATAATTAAGGCACAACACACAATAAAAATCCCACACCAATTTATAAAAATAGGGACAAGTTGTATCTTTAAAATTACTACATAACAGGAAAAATCCAATGTAGGGATATATGAATCTGTAAGAATTATCACTATATAGTGCTTAAAAGCCTACTACGCCACTCTGGGACTTCTGGTCACACTTGACCGAGACAAAATCAAAGTTTCAGGTCAACGGCAATCCAGCTATCTTCAGATACCCCTCGCAATAGGCCTCTGTCAAAATGTCACCTTCAGACTTAGAAACTTTTATGGAGCTTTTTCTGCTGGATCCCTCAATGCTTTTCATCAGTTCGAATTTGGTGAGGGTTCACTGGCTTGCTTTGCAAGGAGGTCCCAGTCAAACTCTGAAAGTGGACCTCCTTCGCTTCTCAGCGGGATGAACCAACAGTTCTGGCAGGCTCGCGGATGAAGGTGGCCAGCTTTGCTCTAGTGGTTGAGTCAGTCTCCATATGGAGCTTTCTTTCAAAGTTGCTCAAACTTCTGGAACTTATTCCTGCATCTACCCTTGAGGGTCCAAAGTGTCCAAAACACAATCCAAGGGTCTGGAAGGTCCAAGATGGTTCTTAAACGTTGGGATCACAATTCCCATAATGCACCTCGACAACACCTTAACAAATTCACTGAACACATTCCAGGTAGGGGATTCTGGGTGGTGATGGGCCAGGTGAGCTGTGTTAACCTGTAGCTTGCAGGACCTCTACTCTTTATTCCTCTTGAAGCAAGGTACATCCAATGAGGTGTAGTTATAGATAATGCAGCAGGTGCAGTCAGTCAAAATGTAGGGGCTGGTGTGGCAAATAAAGTTTCAAGCTTGGCAATCCTTTCTTAGTTTCAAGCAGCAGATCAGAGAGTCTCTGCTCCTCTCACATATTTATCCAGTGTTTTCTGGGGTCAATCAGGAGAGCACTCGTGTCCAATGAGGTGCAGGGCAACACCCCAGAGCATGACCACTTCCTCCAAAAAGTGACATCATCTTCTTCCAGAAAGCACTATTCCTCCAAAATTCAGTATTGCTGAAATCACCTTAGAGGCGCTAGAACTAGCTAAACTAATCTCCAGTATTGTTAATTTCCATAGCTCTCCTAACCATACATTCTGCAAATTTCTGCCTTAACTCTGCCATCTGGATGGGTCAAAGCGGATAGTGGGTAGATGGACCTGGCATTCCCTGCCTGCCCTATTACTCCTTTGAAGCTTCATGCTTTACAACCCCTCTCCACTGCTCTGAAATTCCTGTTGGTAGGGGACTCTCTGCCTGGGTGAGCCACGTATCACTTCATCAAAGCAGCCTCCCCAATACTGTTAAATCTGACCAATCAGGGAAGGCTGCAAAAAGGCTGAATTTTGGTTTACAGACAAGAAAGTCTTATAACGTATTTTCTGTACAATTTAGGATACATTTAGCAATGGCATATTGCTGTATTTATCAATACCATTCTCCCAAGTCCTTGAATGGTATCCTAATTTCCAATTTCTAGCGATAGGTATGTGTTCATAAACTATTGTAATGTTATCCAATGAGGCTAGGTAGCTACTATGGGGAAAATGAAAGGTGCAATTTCTCCCTCACCAGGGCACATAAAACATCATTTATATTGGTCCTACTTATAGTTACATGACCGCCCATCCCTAGACACCTTGGGAAGGCTTCAAGGGTCTTGAATATGCAAATAAAGTATAGAACCTCACTCAAGAATGCTCCTAGTACCAACGGCGATTTTGGGAGGCACTTTACTAGAATGGGAGAAGTGAAA
Organism: Lissotriton helveticus; assembly: GCF_964261635.1. Taxonomy (NCBI): domain Eukaryota; kingdom Metazoa; phylum Chordata; class Amphibia; order Caudata; family Salamandridae; genus Lissotriton; species Lissotriton helveticus. The sequence continues at coordinate 739,842,067 of NC_136059.1, read as the reverse complement.
TGTGCAATTTCCCTATCCCCAGGGCATATAAAACATATTTTATAAGGACCCTGCTGATAATTAAATGCCACCCCACCCCTCTGACACTTAGGGATGATGCTGGGGGTATTGAACATGCAAGAATATTGTATGTTATCACTTTTTAAGTGCCCCTTCCACCGAAGTCGAGTTTGGGCACAATTTACATTTAAAAGCAGTGCTGCTAAACAGGGCTGCTATTAAAATGACCTGTGGCTCTCAGCAGTACGTCATGCCAGTCATAGGTGCATCATAACATATTATGTATCCTAATGCATGTCTGTGTTTGAAATGTGTGTTCAAAATGGCAGTGGGTGTTTTCAACATAGCATTGGCCCTGGGCTTGCCAGGGCACTCGCAGAGTCAGAAAACCACCATCCAGGGGTCTCAAATGGGGAAAAAAGTGAGGGGCACTGCAAACAGGTTCTGAGTTCCAACACAATCCCCCTCAGCCAACAACCCAGGAGACTCAGCCCATCCCAAGGAGAGTCTCCCTGCTCTTTCAGTTGAGGAAGAAAGTGCATATATTAGTCTGGACTACTGAATGGCCTACTTTGCCTTACATTCTCCCACTAAGGTCAGTTCCCCTGGGACCCCGATCCAACTCTACTGTAAGAGGACCCCTTTTAAATATGAACTTCTTCTCAGCTGTTACAATGTTGTCCTCTATCTTTAGTGGGAGTAATGAGGTGCACCTCTCCTCTATCCCTAACTGTTCTAGAGCCCTCTCTCTTTAGTGGGGGTAGTGAGGTGCACACCTCTATCCCCAACTGTGCTAGAGCAACACCCAGCTTACCCACGAGATTACCCAACACTTGAGCAACGCTTCCATAACTAACAGGGTCAGGAGGCCTAACTTGCTCTGGGCCATGAGGTTGAATGAATGAATGAATTGAGTTTTTAAAGCGCGCAATACCAAAGGGTGTCTTAGCGCTGGGCGGAATAAGACAAAAAGAGAGACCAACAACCAGGAAGGTGAGTCACCCGACGTTGGGGCTGAGTTGGCGGAAACGGCCAGGTCTTCAGCTGCTTTCTGAACAGCTGCAGGCTTTGTTGGGAGCAGAGGGCCAGAGGGAGGGAGGTCCATAACTTTAGTCCCTGAAATGTCAGGGTCCTCCCGCCCCATTTTAATCGCCTAATTCTGTGCTGGATCTCAACATTCTGCTAGGTGTATACCATGTAAATAGCTCCTGAAAGTAAAGAGGGCCAGTACCATGAAGTGCCCTATGCATTAGGCACAAGGCTTTGAACAAGGTTCACCTCCCATGCAAAATTCAGGGCTGCCATGAAGAACAGCAACCAGCAGAGGCTAGTGACAGCTATCAGTATCCAGAACCACCCCATAGGCTCTCCACCAACAGGGGGTTGAGTAGCTTTGGTGCCAACTGTATGTTCTTGGCACCTCCCTTGTAGTTTACAGTGAAGGGCTACCACATCCTGTGGCAGAAACCCAACGTCCACTCTCCCTTCTGTCAGGGCAGGGGGTACACCCTCCTCCCTAGCAGCTACCTGACTGCTCAGGACTTCATTTTGGTCAAGTGAAACCTCACCAGTGGCAACTCTTGGTTTTTCCCTTACTGGGGCTGTGGACCTTTGGCCAACTGAAAATCTCTTGAAGAGTGGCTTACCTTTCCTCATTTGGGGGACGCCATAGGCCACCCTCCACTTGGGACCAGACCAACCTCTGTGAGATTATTGCCCAGGAGACAATCTAAGGGGAGGTCTGCACTGACTACCACCGTATACCAGCTAAGGGTACCCTACCTCTCTTGGAAGGCTAGGGCTACAGGTTTGTTAGTGACCTCAGCTGTGGCTACACTTACTCTCCTTGTCTCTCCTGGCATATACATTTCTGGGGACACCAACTTGACATTCTCTACAGTGTGGCTGACACAGGTGTCTCACAGGCCCATGGCAGGGATCCCATCCACCTCAATGGAGTCAAAGTGCCTACTCCCACCCTCATGGATCACCAGCTTACTATCTGTCCCTGTCTTTCAACAAAATACTACCCCTCCTTTCTGGAGACTGCCCCTTGTGGTGTGTGAGAACACGGGTCCTCACCCACTCATCAACTGATTACCCCAGCTCTCAGGGATCTGACAGCTTAGAGTCCACTAGATAAAGGTGTAAATTCTCTTTAGCACAATGAGTCAAAATGTGTTCTTTCAAAAACAAATTATACAATCCCTCATATGCATTTACTTTGTTACCAACAAGCAAGCCTTCTAGTGCCTTTACGGAAATGTCCAAAAAGTCCATCTAGGATTGTGTGCTCACTTACTGGGGTCTCTGTTATTCACCCTGTACTGCTTTGGAGTCAGACTAAATCACATGACCAAGCATGCCTTCATCTGCTAGTAGGATTCTGCACTATTCTTTCTCTCAGCGCCAGGAGCCATCCCTTCCAGCTACTGGAATCAACTCCCACAGGAGTGCGCCCCAATACTTAGAATGAACCCTACTTATTCTAGGGGCCTTCTCAAAGGCTGCTAGCCACTTATCAATGTCATCCCCTCTGTGTACCTGGAAACTATTCTTATGGGAAGCCTGTGGTCATACCCACCACACCTGGACATTTCAATCTCATCTTCAATGTTGCTGCCACCAGTTCTTCCTCTCCTCCTCCATGTGCCACTCATTCTTAGCTAATTGCAGTTTCTCCCTCTCTAAGGAAACAGAAGCTAGCTGGGCCTTAAACTGCCTCTCTGCAAGGGACAGCAATGGTTTTCTGATGTGGGGCCTGCCCCTTCCCTCTATCTGGATTTATTTACCTACTACTAGAAGCAATAGAGAAGGCATCATCCTCATGTTCCTGAATGATATTGGGAGAGTAATCCTACCCCTCCCCTTCAATCTCTTCAGCTGCCCAGCCCAGGCCTTCAGAAACTTAAGCCACCCTGCCTTCCTAATCTTGTTGGATGCAGGCAGCCCCCTAAATCTACACTGTATCCAAAGCTCAGCAACCTTGAGTTTAGTCAGGCTAGCTAAGTCCAGATCTCTGGTATCCTTAGTTTTGGGTCACAACAACAATCCATCAGACTTCGAACAATTTTGGAAAAATCAAAATAATGAATTAGAAATCAGCTTGGTCCAAAGTCCAAAGTCCTAAAATTCAAAACTCAAAAATGATGTCCTAAAACAAATTAGATGAAGTTTACAATCTAAATTTACGTCACTGAAAGATGTACTTTTAAACACAATTTCTCATCCACACCTCGAACTCCAAAAGTTAGAAAGGCGGTTATTAGTAGTGGTAAATATGCATCTACCACTGGCAATTAGGTCACTAACACGGTCTAGAGATTAGTATAGGTCTCTGTAGATTAATCCCATGCTCAATCCTTGGTAGCTTGTCTGCAAGCCTGGGCTGGACTCAGGAGGATCAGATCATGGACTCAGGAGGATCAGTGGCAGTGATCCTCCTGGACCTGAGCACAGCCTTCGACACCGTCAACCACTCGACACTGGTCCACAGGCTCAGTGAGCTTGGAATCGCGGGAACGGCCTTGGCTTGGCTTGAATCCTTTCTTGACAACAGATCCTTCCAGGTAGCAGATGGCAATTTCACGTCCAGGTCCACTGCCATCAGCTGTGGGGTCCCTCAGGGCTCGTCCCTGAGCCCGACCCTTTTTAATGTTTACATGTCCCCCCTTGAAAAGATCGTCACCCCTTTTGGGATCAAGCTTTTAACCTACGCTGACGACACCCAACTGGTAGTATCCTTAAGTCAGCAAGACCATTCCCTCCCTAACCTTCCTTCAAACCTGTCTAAGCAAAATAACTAAATGGATGAACCTCTCCCACCTCAAACTGAACAACGACAAGACAGAGATAATGATCCTGGGCAATAAATCACTCTACCATTCCAAATCCCTATGGCCACCCTGCATGGGTACTCCACCCATTCCGAAACAGGAAATCAAGAGCCTAGGAATATGGCTGGATGAAGGCCTCAATTTTTCCGCCCAAGCAAGAAAAACGGCTGGTGTGTGTCACAGCCTCCTACGGTCAGCTAGGAAAATTCTGCCCCTACTCCCAACACAGTCCCAAAAACTCCTAATCCATGGTCTCGTGTTGTCACGCCTGGACTACGGCAACGCCCTCTATTTGGGGGCTCCTAAAAAAGTACTGTCAAAGCTCCAGACAGTACAAAATGCCGCCGCCCGCCTCCTCACAGGAACCCATCGCCGCTGCTCAGCCAAACCTGCTTTGAACGCCTTGCACTGGCTGCCCGTTCAGGAGAGAATACAATTCAAAGCACTCTGCACAACATACAAAATCCTACATGGTAAGGCCCCACCAATCTTACAAAACCTCATCACACCTCACACCACCAAAAGAACGCTTCGATCCTCAAACTGCAATTTAGCTTCTGTTCCCAGAATTAAGAAAGCCCGCTCTGGCGGTCGACTGTTCGCATACAATGCCTCCAAATTGTGGAACACGCTACCCCCAGGCATCAGAGCCCAACCCAACCTTCTCTCATTCCGCAGAGCACTTAAAACTTGGCTGTTCCCGTAAGGCTCCATCTACATCTGGTTCTTGTCATTTAGCGCTGGGACGCTCACGGGCAGCCACGTGCTCTACAAATCAGTAATAATTCAGTAAATAATAAAGATGCAACATAGAATCAAAAATCCCACACCAGTTAAACAAATAGTTATATTTTTATGAACAGACACCAAAACGACAAAAATCCAATGTACGGAACAGAGATAAGAATTTTTAAAGATTAAAAGTAATTTAAGTAAATAGTGCTCAAAGAGTAAAAGAGGTCATGCTGGACTGGGACAAAGTCAATAGTTATTTACACTAATTTCCAGAAATATTTCTTGATGCAGAAAAGAGGTTCACAGCACCAGCCAAGGGTTCAGACCCTCTGGTTTTTCCTTTTGGGGTCTGGGACTACAACTCCCACAATGCACCTGGTCAACTTATGGAGCTTTTTACAAAAGTTGCTCCAAACTTCTGGAACATCTTGCTGAAGTTCCTCTTGTGGGTTCAGTGTCCAAAACACCAATCGAAGTATCTAGAAGCTCTGAGATGGTCCTTGAGATGTTGGGACTAATATTCCCACAATGCACCAGGGCAAATCCTTAAAAGTCTACTGGACGCACACCAGGATGAGGACTTCTTGGCATAGATGATGCAGGTCGAGTCTGTTAAACTGTAGCTTTCAGGGAGTCAACTCTTAACCCTTTACAAACCAGGCAACGTTCTTAGGGCTGCAGTACCAGATTGGGCAGCTGGTGCATTCCTTCAGAATGCTGTCCTTTGAGTGAAGATCAGGGTTCGATCAGGGCAGTTTTCTTAGTTGTTTCAAAAGCAACAGATCAGAGTTGCTTGGCAATTCTCCCATATGTTTTCAGTGTTCCTGGGCATCAAGAAGGGGGTACCCCTGACCAATGGGATGCACATTGCCACCCCTAGGTATGACCACTTCCTCCAAAGTGTGGCATAGTCCTTCCCCAGAAAGCACTATTCTTCCAAAATCCAAAATGGATAAAGTATTTCCTGAATAATTAGATGTTGCTAGGCCAACCCACTGGTGTGGCTAATATTCTCTAACACTCCCCTTCCAGCTCCTTTACTAATATAATTATGGGGGCTCCGGTGTGGCTGGGGTGCACGATGTGGGGTTGAGCCCCTGCTGTTCCAAAGTGTCATTCTCCCTTTGAAGACCTTTCTTCGCAATCCAGGCTGTCTGAGGCCTGCAACAATCCTACCTGTTCCTGGCTGGGGTGGGACTCGGTGCAGGAGGTGGGGCCAGTCCTCCTCCTGGCCGTAAAAGCAATCCAGGAGTCCTGCAGTATGTGCTGCGCCCGGGCAAAGCCCAGGGAAAGAGCGGACTTGTCTAAGCCCGTCAGAGCCCAGAAGAGCCCCCCCCGTTTATGCCTTTGTACCACCTACACACTCCAAGGTGCTTTATACTGATGATTAGAGGCAATAAGATGGGTAAGAGAAAAGTAGGAGGGGGTCTGAATACAGCACAATTAACTGCCACTTCCACCTCTTTGGATAGAATGCTTCAGAGGGCCATGATGGCATTTAACAAAGAAATTAATCACACAGAGAGAAGGTTATCCTTCACTGCTGTCACTGTTGGCTCATCTAATAGCGTAAGGGTTTTGCCTGGCCCTGCAACATCTTTACCACCTGAACAAGGTCGAGTGGGACAAGGCTCAAGTGCCAAACCATTGCCACCAAGAGATAGCTCACCAGGCAGTCCACTTCAATCCAAGCAGGTGAAACGACCAGAAGAAAATCCCAAAGGTTAAGGCTAACAAAAAAATGTCCAGAAGCTCTCTACCTGCTAAGTCCCTTGATGTTGCCCTAGTCCCCACAGCAGATGATCCTCCACCAATATTTACATTAGATCCAGCATACCCGGATCAAGCCGGAGAGAAAGAAGGACTGAATGTGAAAGGTGACAGGATGCTAGAAGGGGAGACTTTGCTAAACTCTTATTGCTTTTATGGGCTGAAATGTCGCCGATAGATACAAAGCTGGATGTTTTAAATAATGCCATTAAGGATGTTAAAAAGATGTTTGGTAGTAGAGAAAAGGCTTGTGCCTATTGTGATAAGGATGAACGTAACACTAAAGTTGCGATACGTAGGCCAGAGACCTCACAATTTTGTCCCCGAGTGGATATGATAACTCCTATTTCAAGGTCACATAAAATAGGGGATACTTGTGTTAATTCTCTTCCAACTCCATATACTCATATGGAATCTATAGCACCAAATAACAATCTCAGAAGGAAAGAACCCCCTTCCATTTCATCAAAGGACTAAGGAAACAATAAGAACCAAGAGAGTGAAGAAGCCCCAATAGAAGTAGAGCCAGTGATTGGTCTGCCCCCTGCCTCATGCCCATCTGTGATTATTCTCACAAGTGTCCCAAGTTTAAGGTGGGGCCAAAAAGAATCCTAAGAACAACTGTTTAATAAGACACTGAACTGGTTAGGCCACTATAGACATTTTTCTGCTTAGGTTCGCTAATAACACCACACCCCGGGTGGGGTAGGGTGGATCGGGCAGGGGAGGACTGACATACAAGAAAACTACATCATTGTTCATTTCAGTACTCACAATTTGGCAAAAGGTTTGCTACATCGAAACTTGAGTAATCAGATGGAATTCATCAAAATTGTTCTACTGCTGCTGGGTTATTTTTATAGGCCCGGAAACCAACTGAGTCAGGTGACCATTAGGGCTCCAAGGGTATTTACAGGGGACACACAGACAAATGTTATAGTGAAGGAAGGAGTCATAGTGCAGAAGAACAGTTATCCCGGTATAACAACATACAAGCATTTTGACACCCTAGCAGACGTAGTTTGCCTGCCCAGTGATGAGAACAACCCATCTCAGTCGGAACCTAGTGAGGATAGGAATTTGCTTGTCAAAGATAAGACAGGGGGGAACACAGAGGAGGCAGTACCTTTAAATAGGATACAAAATAATGTGTCCATACTAAGCTGGAACATTGCTGGGATAAGCACATTACTAGCGGATAACCGAGGGATGGATCATTGCAAAACATTTGGGACAATGTGTTTTCAAGAAACCTGGGATGTAGAGGGGAAGCTATTAATTGATGGGTTTATTGTTTTTCTGGTTAAGGCCGTGCCATTCCAAATTGGCAGAGCTAAAGGGGGCCTGGCAATGTTTATAAGCCTGGGATTTGAATGTACCACCAAATTGATAACATTTGTGTTAGACCTGGTATCATTGGCGTGAGTCTCCCTCCGATTTTTTCCTGATCGCCTCCTCTGTTTTTGATCTGTTCTGCTGGTTAGATGCTTTGGGCACTGTGGCACTGCTATTCAGTGCCACAGTGCAAGTGCTCCCTCTGTTAAATTGATGTATTGATTATTGACTCCATGATTGGGTTATTTGATTTACTTGTCAGACCCCAGTACAGTGCACCATGTGTGCCCAGGGCTTGTAAATAAAATGCTGCTGGTGGGCTTGCAGCACTTGTTGTGCCACCCACAGAAGCAGCTTGTAAAGTGTATCTAAGGCTTGCAATTGAAGAGCCTGTGTGCAATCTTGTACTGCCATGTCAACTTGGTAAGTGCACCTACTTGCCAGTCCCTAAACATTCCCTTTTCTTCATATCAGACACCCCTGAGTTAGGCCCAAGGGAAGGGTGCATTGTAAGTATAGGGTAGGACATGCCCTGATGTGTTTGGCATGTCCTAATAGTGAATTAAAGCCATTTTTGTTTTTCACTATTGCAAGGCAACCTGTTCCCCACAGGCCAGAATAGGCAGTTTGATTATAACATATTATAATCCTAACTGACTCAGGGAACTAGGTAGAATTTCGAGTTTAGTATGCCTGAACTCAGAATGATAAAATACATATTTTAGTAAAGTTGGTTTTAACATTCTGTGTTTGAAAATAGGACTATTAGAAAGTAGATATTTTCTTACCTAACTATCCAAGCCTGCCTTTGCTAGGTTGTGTATTCCTTGTCTGGAGTTTGAGTGACAGGGGCTGGGGGATTCCTGGAGACGGGGTGAGTCAGCACAGGGCTGAATAGAGAGATCTGCATGCAGATGGGTGGGAGGAGTTGCACCTGGGACCTGAATAAGGCTGTGCCTTCCCTCCACAATGCTGGCTCCACCTCCTGTGGTGTGTCTGATGTCCGTGTCCTACACTGTGAAAGGAAAGAAGGAGTCTTGTCAACAAAATGCTCCAGGACTGACCAGAACTGGTTTGAACTAGGCAAGGCCTCTCTGCCTTCAGAGGACAAAGGATTTTGCAGTATAAATATGGGGACCCAGACTCCAGGACTTGAGATCACCTCTGGAACAACAAGATAAACCTTTGCCAGGGAGAAGAAGCAAGGAAGCTGCAGGAGTTTAGACGTCCCCCCTGTCAGTGTGCTGTGTTGCTGGGTTGGCCTGGAGTGGTTTCTTTATTGCCAAGGAAAGGAGAAGGAACTTTTTAAGAACGTTCATCATCTTGCAGAATATTAATATTAATCCAAGGGCTTGAACTTGTGCTTGCCTCCTGCTGAAGTCTCAGGGACAAAAGACTTCACCACCAGCTCCCCTCTGAATTTCCTTGCTGGTAATTCTGTCTGCAGAAGCCTGCCTGTTGCTGGGAGATGGAAGAGTGACTCAATGAGAAGTGTGTCGCAGTCGCAGCTGTTGCCGTCGCATCGCTGGAGAAGCGTGTCGCTGCTGCAGAGGTCGCCACCGCATCACCAGAGAAGCGTGCCTTCGTCAAAGATGTTACCCGTCGCAGCACCAGAGAAGCGTGTCGCAGGGCCTGTCACGGCTCCAACGAGGTGACAGACTTGGCCTCTCAATGCGATTCGATGATCCGTGATGATGCGTAGGTTCTGGCAGCCACACTGCAGGCCTTGCGCCGGAATTGGTGCGGTGATCTTGGACTTTGGAGATCGGTGCACTCGCTGCGCTGGGCAGCGATTACTCAAGCCGCAGGCAGGCTCTGCAACAATTTTTTCAGCAATGTGTCGGAAACAGGTGTAAATGCATCATGCTTCTCAAAGTTACATTACTTTTCCCAGCTTACCAGCAGCAAACAGCATCCAGAGGTCCAAAACAACAGCAGGCACCAGTTAGCAGATCAGAACTCACAGCAAGGAAGTTCAGGGGAGCGGGTGGTGAAGTCTTTGTGTCCCTGAGACTTCAGAACAGGAGGCAAGCTCAGTTTAATGCCCTTGGAGATCTTCCTCAAGCAGAGGACACAGCAAACAGCAAAGTCCTTTCTCCTTTCCTTGGCAGCAAGTAGCCACTGCAGGCCAACCCCAGACAGCAAACTGCACAGGGGCAGTATTCCTCCTTAGCTTCTCCGGCTCTTCTCCTTGGCAAAGGTTCCCCTTGATTCCTAGAAGTGATTGATCGAAAGGCCTGGGGTCTGGGCCCCTCTTTTTATACAGTAAATCTCTTTGTTCTCTCCTAGCCCAGGGCTCGGAGCGCAGTCCAAACCATTTTTGGGGGGCACTGCGCAAGTGCACAACAACCTCTATTGTCAGTGTGAGCCCTGGCTCCAAACACACCATAGGGGGGGGGGGAGCCATAAGTGTGGAAGGAATGCACAGCCCTATTCAGGAGCAGGTGCTACTCCTCCCACCACTTCAAATGCAGACCAGGCCTATTCAGCCTAGCACTGACTCATCCAGACTCTCTTGAGCCACTGCACATCCCAGCCCCTGTCACTCCAAAGCCAGATGGTCAATACACATCCTAGCAGAGGCACACTGGATGGCTAAACAAGAAAATATCTACTTTCTAAAAGTGGTATTTTCAAACACATATTGTAAAAATCACCGTCACTAAAATATGCATTTTAACATTCTGAGTTCAGGCATACTAAACTTTATTTTCTTATCTGGTTCCCAGGGGCAGTTATGTTTATAAAATGTTATAAGCAAACTCCCCATTCTATCCTATAGGAACAGATAGACTTACAATAGTGAAAAAGTAAATTGGCAGTATTTAACTATCTGGACATGCCACACACATCAGGGCATGTCCTACCTTTCACATACACTGCACCCTGCCCACATGGGTACCTTGGGCCTACTTCATGGGTGGCTAACATGTAAGAAAAAGGAAATGTAATGCCTGGCAAGTGGATTCACTTGCCAAGTCGACATAGGAGTACTAGACTGCACACAGGCACTGCAATGGCAGGCCTGAGTTACATTTACCGGCTGCTTATGTGAGTGGCACAATCAGTGCTGCAGGCCAACTAGCAACATTTGATTTACAGGCCCTGGGTACACACAGTGTACTGTACTAGGGACTGACTAGTAAAACCTATTTTCTGTAATAGCTATTACAAATCTAACAGTGCCAAGTTATTGCTTTTATCAGAACTATCATTTCAAGTCTTTGAATGACATTTTGAGCACGCGCCTATCATTATTTATACTTTAATGAATAATTCCCATGTTAGCCTTTAGAGCGAATTCTCTACAATGGGGAAAAAAACAAATTGGCAGTTTTTCCCTCACCAGGGCATATAAAACATATGTTACCATGTCCTGAATTAAAGTAACACAGGCACCCTACCAGTGGGGCACCTAGGGGAGACCTTACCTGTGACATTTATGTAAAGATAAAGTAATATGATACTTTGGAAGTACCTTTAATTCCAAAGTCGAATTTCCACATGAATGTAAGGTAAAGGCAGCCTGGAAAGCAGTGCTGCCTTTAAAATGACAGCCTGTAACACTGTAGTGCACACGTAAGTGTTATAAGTCTACTGGGCCTCTAAACGGACATGCTCTATTATATACTAGCAGACTTAATTACAAGCCCCTCGCACAGCCGAAGCGTCATTTTTTTAACTCAACAGTGCCACAGTGTGCTGGCCCACATGTACAGGGCAACGCAGAGCTGCCCTGTGTGGCTTTTCATGGCTTTGTGAATATGGCCCCTTATTACACATTACTTTGCTGGAAAGGGGTGGGCCATGGATGTTGCTGCGGGTGTTCCCACGCAGCACCCATGGATTCTGCCACTTCCCAGATTTACAACTTTTTGTAAACATGGAAATGCATCAGAATCGTATGCCTCCTCAGGGGAAGCGTAAGAGTGGGGCAACAGAAAGCAGCACACAGAGAAAGAAAAAAAACCGAGGAGAAATAAAAGTATTTTTCCTCGTTTTTTTTCCTTCTCTGTGTGCTGCTTTCTGTAGCACACATAGAAAGACGAAAGCACCATCAGATTGTTTTTTGTGCAGGAATGTGTCTCTTCCTGCACAACAACAATCATCTCTGCAACCCAGGCAACCTTGCACCACGCTGCAAGGATGCCTGCATTGGGGCATGGCTGCAGTTTTAGTGGCAGCACAGGGGAGGGCACAGGGATTCACTATATTGCTATAAATATGGCTCATCCCTGTGCTTTTTAAAATGATGCAGCTCGACGCAGCAAAATGAGTTGGGGCACCGCACTGCATCATTCCCTGTAAATAAGGCCCTAGGGATTTATAGCTAGCCTGTCATTGCCAATTGTAAAGCTAATTGCCATTTACCTTAGTATCAGAGCACTGGCACTGGATCTGGAATGCCTCAATTCCCACCAATATTAAGCAAAAAACGGGGTCGATCAGGGCAAAAAGGAAGACTTTCACACATAATGTGTCACCCACCAGTGTCTGGTGTCACTACAGTAAAAGGTGTCTTCCTTCATGTATAATTTTTACGTCAGATCCAAGCTATGTGTATTTTATGTAATGCATGTCACTCTCAGTCATTTTAAAGAACAATACATTTAACACTTAATGGAAAAATGGCTGACTAAAATCAACATCGAATATAAAAAAAATGTTATGAGCCTCGACCTGTAAAATGGTGCTGCACTGCATGTGCATGGACATGTGCATAGAAGATCTGTGGGTAATCTAAACAGAAAGCTGAGTGTTTTCAAAGGATATTGTGCAAATCACGTAGGGGAAAAGTGATCAATTTCACCCACCCTTACGCCTGACCTATATCAACATCTAATAAACATTGGGGGCCTCATTTATGCTCAACAGGCCTTCCTGGGCCTGCTGCACTTCCCTACTGCAAAAGAAAAGGGCAGGAATGCGCCATATCTATAAGATACAGTGCATTACTGTCCTTTTCCCCTGCGCCGGCGCACAATGGGCTGCTGTGGGTGCCTGTGTTGCAGGGATGGGAAGGGAAACCTTTCTGTACAAAAATAATCACAAGAGGCTTTTCCCTCTTTCTATGTGTGCTGCAGAATGCAGCACACGTATGAAAAGGAAAAACGAGGAGAAATAAAGACATTTCTCCACATCATGCCTCCCTTGCACTTTCCCTGGAGAAGCACAAGCTTTTGACGCTGCCTCAAATGTACGATTTTTCGTAAATCTGGGGCAGTGTCAAAAGGCCATGGATGTTGCTGAGAACACCCCTAGCAACACCCATTGCACGCCCCTTTAACACAGAAAGCTGTGTTAAAGGGACTGATATTTATCAGGCAGAATTAATCCAAGAAAAGTGGCTTAGTGCTGCCTGATAAATATCATGCAGGCTTCTGCGCCATTGAACGTCAAAAAAAGTGACTGTCAGGAGGCGCAAGGAGTCTCATAAATGAGGCCCTGGTAGTTTTAAGAGTAGAAATGAGTGACCTGCAAAATGATGCTGCAGTGCATAGGCAAGCACATGTTCATAGAAGGTCATCTAAGCAGAAGCCTGGAGCAAGAGATTAGCTCATCTTTGCTATACTTGTAAAGACACAAGTACCACAGAAATCGAAGAAAATGCTGGCTGGCGCCTATATCTGCAGTGGCATATGGATGAGTGGCCATTTGATACATTTCAAGTGTTTGAGCCCTGCAGGTCCGAATGAATGATACCTCAGCTCCCTGTTCCTTTTGTATCCCATGAGTCAGTGAGTCAGTGAGTTTGAGGACAAGACATTTCGATGAATGTTAGTGTAGAACTGAATTCAGTGACAATCTCCCAATGGTCTTGCACTGAAATAGGGCTCTACCTGCAAGTGCAATTTACTTGTTGGCAAGATAGTAGAAGTGTACATGCACAAGATGGCTTCTGAAATGACCACGGTGATTTACTACAAACCCACAAAGAGTGAAATGTAAATTCTGTCTCTGTAGTGGAGCTTTGCACAATGCGCCATAATGGATAATGTATGTGTTTACATCTTTATACATCAAAACAGAACCAATGTGGTGTCAGTGTACTTTACAGCTAACCAAGCAGTCAATGTAGATCTCTCGTACATTGAACAAGGGGCTATAAAAATGACTAAGACAATGAGTGAATGCTGGAATAGATGTTTATAATAAATCCCTACTGAAGAACATGAGGTGAATATTCTTGGAAAAGCCAAGAGCATAGGAAGAAGGTGGCTTAGGAAAATGAGGAGAGAATAGGTGGGGCGTGCCAGGAGAAAGAAACGGAAGCTGGGGAATCACAGAGGTCTAAGAATCACGGAGTGTTGGAGAGGGATGGTATGGGAAGAGAAGAGAAGAAAGGCGAAAGAGGGGCCCTAAGAACAGAAATGCTGAACGGGCAATGGGAGAACAATGACAGAACAATGGGCGAGGTGAGGGAGAGAAGGTTAGTTTTATTACGGTAAGGTGAAATGTAGGTAATGGAGGAACGTTTTAGCTATTTAGTTATATCACGAAGGCGAAGAATATTTGGAAATAATAGTAGGGATAACATTGACATGGAATGAACAGGAAATAAAGTGATTGATGAGTCAGGAATGTTTTGCAAATGAAGGAGACTTTAGCTTTCAGAAGGCGCTGAAACAGATGTGTTCTGATTTTTTCTGAGATGCCAGCAAGTCCTTAGAATATCTGATGTTTCCTGGCAGTGAATTCAAAAGGGGTGGGGCAGGAACTGGGGGATAAGGACTGGCTAGCAGCCCACATAATTAGGATGTATTTGTTCCTAGTCGGAAAGGGTCTGTTCTCCTGAGACTTCTGTGACCACTAAAACTCTTTGCTGAGTTGTGCAGGTATTCTGGCAGGCTGTTTGGAGCTAATCCTTGCCTTTAAGTGGAGCCAATGTAAGTCTCTTAGTATAGGTGTGATTTGGCCACACAAATTAGCCTGGCCGCTGAGTGACCGTCCGGAGGCTCTCTGAAGCGGTCGCTCCCTCGCTGCTCCCTGCTCCCCCCCACACGTGGTATCGTAGCGCCTACCCTGCACTGCCATAGCAACGCTTATTACTAGAACCGAGCGCACTGAATCGCCGCAGCGCTTGTTAAACAGACCGCCATTTACTGTGTATTGTGCCTTATTATTTTGCTGTGACACTCGCTTTGCAATTCACTAGAACTGAGCGCACTGAATCGCCGCAGCGCTTGTTGAACAGACCGTCATTTACTTTATATTGTGCCTATTATTTTGCTGTGATTGTGCTGCCCAGTAGATTGCCTGCTAGTTCGTGCCCAATCTTGTCCTGTTCCCTCTCGTGGCTTGCAGCCATCTTGTTGTTTGTTTGTTTGTTGTGCCTCCCAGACCGGCCCGCGACCCCGCTCCCGCCTCCCAGCTGCACCGCCCTCCCACAGAGAGTGTAGGCTCTACCTCCACAGCTTCAGCGCTATGACCGTCCGGAGGCTCTCTGAAGTGGTCGCTCCCTCGCTGCTCCCTGCTCCCCCCCACACGTGGTATCGTAGCGCCTACCCTGCACTGCCATAGCAACGCTTATTACTAGAACCAAGCGCACTGAATCGCCGCAGCGCTTGTTAAACAGACCGCCATTTACTGTGTATTGTGCCTTATTATTTTGCTGTGACACTCGCTTTGCAATTCACTAGAACTGAGCGCACTGAATCGCCGCAGCGCTTGTTGAACAGACCGTCATTTACTTTATATTGTGCCTATTATTTTGCTGTGATTGTGCTGCCCAGTAGATTGCCTGCTAGTTCGTGCCCAATCTCGTCCTGTTCCCTCTCGTGGCTTGCAGCCATCTTGTTGTTTGTTTGTTTGTTGTGCCTCCCAGACCGGCCCTCGACCCCGTTCCCGCCTCCCAGCTGCCCCGCCCTTGCCCCTCCCCCCTCCACCATCCACATATGACAGATGCTTACGCGTGCTGCGGTCACGCGCAGCGGTCGCGCCCCATGCGCGCCGAAGGTGCGCCAAAGGTAAGCCCGTCTACGCCCATCCGCGCCTGGACCGCGCCCAGCGCCAGACCCCCTGGTCCACGCAAACCCCACTCCACCCGCATAACGTACGACGCCGCCACCCTTCTAGCCCTTAACCCCGGACGCACAACGCAATGCTACGAAGCTGCCCCGGGACGTACCCACGGTCCCTTCACCTGCCACACCTGCATATTTACCAGCATCAAGACCCATACCACATCCACCAACCCCAAAAACAGCTCCGACTCTAACCACCTGAAGTGCATCCTGCTAAACACCCGCTCGGTACACAGACACGCCTCTGAACTCTGGGATCTACTGGACACTACATCACCGGACGTCGCCTTCCTCACTGAAACCTGGATGAACGCATCATCAACACCCGACATCGCCATAGCCATCCCGGACAACTACAAGATCATCCGAAAAGACCGCACCATCCAAACAGGAGGAGGCATCGCCATCGTCCATAAGAACACCATCAAAATCACGACCAGCACCGACGATATCCTTACAACCGCCGAACACCTTCACTTCCAGATCCACACCGACCCTAGGACCACACTCAGAGGCACCCTCATCTACAGGCCTCCAGGAACCCGTAATCAATTCAGCGAATCCATCACTGACTTCATCACTCCACATGCCCTCGCCTCCGAGAACTACATTCTACTGGGAGACCTCAACTTCCACCTGGAAAAGAAAAACAACAACAACACCACCACCCTTCTTGACAACCTGGCCAATCTTGGCCTCAAACAACTTGTTGACACCCCCACCCATGTAGCCGGACATACGCTCGACCCAATCTTCACCTCCAGCAAACACATCTCCTTTGATCATACCACAGCTCTCCATTGGACAGACCACAGTTGTGTTCACTTCAGCTACAAAACCACCTCGACCCACAACCCCCCACAACCTATTCCACGAAGAAAATGGAACAAAGTCACCACCGACCAACTCCTCACATTGCTCAACCTAAACCCACCCGCCCTCTCTTCGGACCCAAACCAAGCGGCCATCAAATTCAAACAATGGATCACCCACAGCGCTGACGAATTAGCACCCTTGAAAAACCATCACACCAAACAAGACAGCAAAAAGGCCCCCTGGTTCAACGATGACCTTAAGAAATCCAAGAAGCTATGCCGTACTCTCGAGAAAATCTGGAGAAAAAACCCAACCACCGACAACATGACCACCTTCAAGGCAGCCACCCGCAAACACCACCAGCTGATTCGATCGACCAAGAAATCAGCATTCAAGAATCGACTCGACAACAAAGCCCATAACAGCAAGGAACTATTCAACATCGTCAAAGAATTTGTAGTGTAGTTCCTATTATCCCAATAGGCTCTGCGCATTGGAATAATACCTCCAATAGTATAGACCTAGACCAGACGTTAACTAGGTCTTCTACTGTCGATATTAGACTTAAAGTTTTGGGTTTGCCAGCTAGCTCAGAGTTCACTAGAAACTTTATCGAATAGACAAGGAGGAGTTGAACCTCCCTGGATAGACAAGAAGGGATTTAGTTTCTGACAACCATAGAACATGACAACTTTGCTCTCCCCTAATCAAGAGTATATCTCTAGAGTCGTGTGAAAACAAAAGACAACTTATTTTACTCAGTCAGTACGTGCATTCTTAGTTTCACCAGATTGTAGAGAAAAGGAAGAGACGGGCGTGTTCAATAAAAGATGTTATTTATTGATCAGTCTCTTTTCTCGTACAAGAGAAATGAATCGATATTATTGCAATACTTATGGTTAAGTAAAGTGCATACAATAAAAGCAGAATTATAAAATAATACTGTAAAAACATTGATATGGTTTCTAAGCCATACGTTATTTAAAATGGACAGAATATATATATATACATATACATTTTACTAATAGTACTCAACTGGTGCTTCTAACTACGCCTACCCCAGTGTACCTGACCTAAGCCTAATACGTGGGCGGGGATAGAAAGTAGCAGTTTAAGTTAAGTTTGTTTTGCCAAGTGACTGACTCAAGAATTCTCTGCAAGGGGTGATTCAGCTCTGTACCTGAGTTCTAGGATGGTTGAGGGATAGTATCTCTCGTCTGAGGTCTCGATATTCCAAGCTGCCTGCGAGGGCTGCTCGGAAGCGCCGGAGCTGGATTTCTCGGCAGGAGAAAGCAGCGTCTCGTTCTCAGCGCGTCAGGAAGGCGGGGCAGCGCCAGTGGGCTTCGCTCTCTGCTGGGCTTCGGCAAGTCTCGCTGCTCCGATCTCGTCACCACCGCGTGTGTTTGCTTAAGGCAATGTCGGTAATATTTATACCTGTAAGGTGCCGAGATTGACGTAAGGATGGACATAGATACGTCAATAAGGATGTCATACGAGCTGGTCGTTAGCACGTTCTTTTACTGAAGTTCTCGGGGAAATCAAAACAATGGCCGCAGGGTTTTTCCCAGGTTGTCATAGGTTTGATTTGTTTTGAGGACTCCGTATGCCTTATCAGGGGCTGGAGGAATATTGCTTTGCCTAATTAGATGGCAAGCGTTATGACCTAATCAGATAACGCGCTCCTGTGCCGTGGTCTGGCGTAATCAGATAACGGTTTCTGCATCATGGGATGGCTGCTAGTTAACTTGTTAACCAGAATAGGGTCAGGAATAGGGGGATCGATACAGAACCTATAGGAATACATCACAAATTCACCAACCCCACCGCAGCCTCAAACGACATCACTCCCTCCCAAGACCTCTGCGACTCGCTATCCTCCTACTTCTACAACAAAATTGCAGACATACATAACAGCTTCGAAAACAGCTCCAACGAACAATCCTCTCCACCCCCCTCAGAACCCAAACCACCCTATAACAACCTCAGCGCCTGGAACCCAATCACCACTGAAGACACCATCCGCCTAATGAACTCCATCCATTCTGGCTCGCCAACAGACCCATGCCCCCACCACATCTTCAACAAAGCTGACTCCATCATCGCACCCCATCTCCGTGATGTCATCAACTGCTCCTTCAACTCCGCTACCTTCCCAGAAAGCTGGAAACATGCCGAAGTCAGCGCCCTCCTGAAGAAACCCACTGCAGACCCCTCTGAACTTAATAACTACCGCCCCATATCCCTCCTCCCATTCCCGGCCAAAGTCATTGAGAAAGCCGTCAATAGCCAGCTCGCCGCCTTCCTCGAATCCAACAACTCCCTCGATCCCTCACAGTCCGGCTTTCGAGCCAAACACAGCACCGAAACCGCCCTCATCGCAGCAACAGACGACATCCGAACACTACTGGACAACGGAGAAACAGTGGCCCTCATTCTACTCGACCTCTCCGCCGCCTTCAACACTGTCTGTCACAGCACCCTCATACAACGCCTCAGCAACATCGGCATAAAAGAAAAAGCCTTAGACTGGATCATCTCATTCCTAGCTGGGAGAACTCAGAGAGTCCGACTTCCCCCGTTCAAATCAGAAGCCACCGAAGTAATTTGCGGTGTACCACAAGGTTCATCACTCAGCCCCACCCTCTTCAACGTTTACATGAGTCCACTCGCTTCCATCACACGTCAACACAACCTCAACATCATCTCCTACGCTGACGACACCCACCTGATCCTTTCCCTCACCAAAGACCCCAACACTGCCAAAAAGAATCTTCATGAAGGCATGAAAGAAGTAGCCGTATGGATGAAAAACAGCTGCCTAAAACTTAACTCAGACAAAACGGAAGTGCTCATCCTAGGTTCATCCCCATCTGCCTGGGACGACTCATGGTGGCCTTCGGATCTGGGCTGAGCACCCATACCCACAGACCACGCACGTAACCTTGGTTTCATCCTAGACTCCTCACTCTCGATGACCAAACAAGTCAACGCCGTCTCATCCTCCTGCTTCAACGTACTTCGTATGCTCAAAAAAATCTTCCATTGGATCCCCGCCGAAACAAGAAAGACTGTCACCCACGCACTGGTTACGAGTTGACTAGACTACGGAAACACCCTCTACGCCGGAATTACACCCAAACTACAGAAAAAACTCCAACGCATCCAAAACGCATCAGCGAGACTTATTTTGGACATCCCTCGCCAAGATCAAATTACCGGCCACCTGAAAGACCTCCACTGGCTTCCCGTCAACAAGAGAATAACATTCCGTCTCCTCACCCACGCACACAAGGCCCTCTACAAACTAGGGCCCGAATGCCTCAACACTCGACTTACCTTCTACACACCCACCCGCCAACTAAGATCCTCCAATCAAGGCCTCGCCGCAGTCCCGCGAATCCAAAGATCCACAATGGGAGGTAGATCCTTCTCCTACTTGGCGGCCAAGACCTGGAACTCACTCCCCACTCACCTCCGCCTTACACAGAACCACATCTCCTTCAGAAAAGAACCTAAAACCTGGTTATTCGATAATTAACATTCCCCCCCCCCCCAAGCGCCTTGAGACCCTCTGGGTGAGTAGTGCGCTATATAAATTCCTGAACTTGAACTTGAACTTGAACTTTCAAGGGCTCGAAGTTGGATGTTGGCACTCCAATTAGAGTTAGGTTTTAATAATGAATAGGAGAAATCACAAATGCATGAATAACTAGTTTTAAGCTGAAAGGTTGGAGAAAAGGATTTACTGTTTTTAGAAAGTAAAATATTGAGTTAGATGGAAAAACTGTGCTTACTTGAGAAAACATGGTAAGCTGATTAGCAAGCTAGATAGCAAGCGATTTTGTCTCTGTTGCAGGTGATGAACAGGGTCCGATACTTGTATGCCAATAATGATTCACATAAGGGACAATGTGGATTTTGGCATGACAGTGGTTTCTTGAATAACAATGTTTTATTTCCATTCATAGAAGTTATGGGAACTGTCTTGGCTAGGATTGTTTTTAATATTAGAGCAGTGTGGACACTAGCTTCATGAGAGTACCTGTAACCTATTGAATTTCACTACCCTGAGATAAGTGATTATATAAACAACCTTCACTGGTCCTTGCACCCTGGACAGCAGCCCTGGCACCAAAAGCATGTCGTTGATGCAGTCAGCTGGCTTCTCTCATGATGAGTAGTAATGGCCTACTTCACAGGCTGGCATTTTGAGCAGTACAAGAGTGCATTTGAGCATCACCCCCGTTAAGCTGACATAACGATAATTAGATTATTAGCCTAACACTTTTGATAGATTCTTGATCGGCACTTAAATAGTAGAGTCATTATTTCCTGACATATGCTTTAAAGTAGGTGGTATTCCTCTTGGTATCGGTACACCGTGCAGACTGTAAGCCCTCAGAGGTACCCCAGGCCATCGGCGCATTCGCCTCTGGGCGTTGCATTAATTCTGCATGGTGCACATTCACAGGGGTTGGTGCCTCTTGCATGAAGCATTCTGTTAAAAGGCTGTTCTAGCCTAAATCTCTTCTATCCAGTCTGTAGAGTCAGCGCTCTAGTTGATGCACGTCGCGTCATCACGCGACGTGCCTGCGGCCATCTTGGGAAATGCGCGCGCACCCTGATTGAGAAGGTGCGAGTGCCGGAGCCCGGACGTTCTACCGGCTCGGCGCTCTCTGGCGATATAGTTTAAATAAATAGCGTATTCACCTCACGCTTTGTCCTGTCATAATTGGAGGCAACAAGCAACATTACAATGACGACGAGAGTGGGATGAAGACAGGCTAGAAAACAGAAAAAAAAATTGAATACATACTTTGTAAGGACTGCGAGCCTGGAACCCACGGAGGAGCATAAATCAAACAAGCCTACGAGCCTGTAAGTACAGCGACCACACAGCATCAGTGGGACGTCAGAGAGCGCGGCAGAGCCCACGGCCACACGGAGAAGCCACGCTTAGCACGGGGGAGTTAACTAAAAGGGCACGCAGAGGGGTAGACCACCAAGGACACCCCACAGCACAGCGCTCTAGTTGATGCACGTCGCGTCATCAAGCGACGTGCCTGCGGCCATCTTGGGAAATGCGCGCGCACCCTGATTGAGAAGGTGCGAGTGCCGGAGCCCGGACGTTCTACCGGCTCGGCGCTCTCTGGCGACATAGTTTAATTAAATAGCGTATTCACCTCACTCTGTGTCCTGTCATAATTGGAGGCAACAAGCAACATTACAATGACGACGAGAGTGGGATGAAGACAGGCTAGAAAACGGAAAGAAAATCGAATACATACTTTGTAAGGACTGCGAGCCTGGAACCCACGGAGGAGCATAAATCAAACAAGCCTACGAGCCTGTAAGTACAGCGACCACACAGCGTCAGTGGGACGTCAGAGAGCGCGGCAGAGCCCACGGCCACATGGAGAAGCCACACTTAGTGAATGATAGGTGAGAACAGGGGTACTATCCTCGGATTTAGGGTGTGCACACGGTTTATCACGGACCACTTCTGGTCCTCTTAATCCATCATATATCTTTCCAATGAAAATTCTTCAAACACAATTTCCTTTATGTCATTTTTATTCGTATTTCTAATGATATTTCCTCATTGAATACTTCATTTATCAATTCTTAGCAGGTTTCAATCGTACAACATAACACTTTGACCCAATGCATTTCGGGTACAACAGGACCCTTCGTCGGGGGTCTCTACGGAAAAAGAATAAAGAATACATAATGAGCCCCAGCTACGTTCTCAATGTTTACATAGCCTCAAAAATCATACATTTTTAACTTTACATAAACGAGTTACTCAATGCCTGTCTCGTATCCACCACATTACATTCGAGCGCTGGAGGTTTATGAATTTTCGAAATCTAAAACCAGCTGTCTTTTAACTTAACCATAACGCGCTGAAAACTAACAAAAGGTTCCTCTCGCTTAGTTGTGACCTAGGTCACCCGTACTTACAGTGAAATGTAGCGTCTCCGCTTCCTGCTCTTTCGTCCAATGCCTGCTGCATTCAGATCGCTTAACGCTAACGGCCCTTATAACTGATCTGATAGGTCAACAACCGATCACGTGATCGCCGTGTGAAGACTAATTACATTGCGATTATACACGAAACTAAGCAATACTACACGAAATCCAGATAATCTCGCTTGTGTTTACTCAGCTAAAATAAAGTTCAAACCTATTCACCCAAAATAATTGAATAGCGCGACCTGCTCGAGGTTATTAAGTTTGAATATTTTACGCATCCTCAATCGGTTAGACACATATATTTTATGCTGAATAAATGCATTCTAATACAACATAATGAAAATCTGAAAGATGAAACGCTGTATATTATGCTTGTGTTCATGCATTAATGCCTGAGGGTAAAAACGGTCGGCCATTTTGGAATGGTCATTCACATTCACTGAATATCCCGGACTTCTAAGCGTTAAAGAGGTAATTTATCGCCCAACATAAAAACACCAATGGAAACTGGAAATAACACAACTCATGTATAACAAAAATATGAAATGTCTGACAGCATTTTATGAATAGCACAATGTCCTCTGCCCCTGCAGGGCAAATCCTTTCTCATCAATCAAAAGTTTATAGGAAACATGTGAGTTCCAACCTGTCATTGAGCCCATCTGGCTGAAGGCTTCCCATCTTTTTAATCCAAAAGTACTCAGATCTTAGTCTCATCTTATGTGTATCAGCATCTGGGCGGCCTTTCACCACTTCCAATATAGTGAACCGTAACTGGGCTATGTTGTGACCTGCCTCTGTCCAGTGGGCTGCCACTGTGGATTTTATGTTCTTTAACCGGATATTGCTCTTGTGCTCGGTGATTCTTACCTTAACCTTGCGTTCTGTCTGACCCACATATAACTTGCCACATGGGCACTTGATGCCATATATAACTCCTTTAGTGTCGCATGTACTAGAATGCTTCAATTGTATCACTTGACCCGTCCTCGGGTGTGTAAAAGATGATCCTATTATCACATTGTTGCAATGTGTGCAATTTTCGCATTTACGCATTCCCTTATATGTAGGTTCAGTGGGATCATTATTCTTGTGTTTGAGCAATTCTTTGAGATTCTTGGATCTATTGTACGCAAATGTTATTCGGTTGGCAAATAAAGGTTGTAAATCTGGTTCTTGGGTAATGATAGTCCAGTGTTTTCTCATGATGTTGGTGATTTTGGCCGATTGCATGGAGTATTTCAGAACACATACTGTGAGTTTCTGATCCTTTTTATCTTTTTTGATCAATAAAGATTCTCTGGGTAAAGCTATGACTTTGTTTTTTGATTCTTCTAGAAGTTGCTTAGGGTACACACTTAGCACAGGGGAGTTAACTAAAAAGGCACGAAGAGGGGTAGACCACCAAGGGCACCCCACAGCACAGCACAACCACGGGCAGGAGCACTGGCGACCTCAGGAAAGAGCAAAGGGGAAGAGATACAAAGCCCCCAGCTGCAAACCGAGAAATAAGAGGAAAACGGCGCACCAGGCAGCCCCAGGAGCCACAGTGGGACTCCACCCCCGGGAAGGCGCGAAAACAGGTGCGCACAGTCATCGTCTGCGACGGCCCCCGTACAATTCCTACCCAAGCCAGGGGAACCCCTCATGAGGTGGGAAGACTGGAGAGACTACATCGACAACTTCTTTGAAGTACTTGAAGATGAGAATGAGGAGAAATTCACCAGCAAGAGGAAGAGACGAATACTGCTACATAATCTAGGCCCGGAGGGGCTCCGAATTTTCAAGAACCTAGTGCCCAAACAAAGGGGGAGTACAGACGACGATGTATACGCCCACGCTATCGAAGAATTGAATGAACACTACAGACCGGCGGTGTGTGTCTCGATCGACAGATACAACTTTCAACAAAGAAAGCAGCAAGTGGGAGAAACGGTGGAAGAATACGTGGCGGCATTAAGGAAGTTGGCGTCCACCTGTAAATACGATGCATTCCAAGATGAATTCATTAAGGATCAAATCGTAATGCACACCACAAGCACGGCCATGCAAGACAAACTGTGGGCCAGCGGGGATGCCACACTAAAGGAAGTAATGGTAATAGTCAAGAAAGCGGAATTGGCGCGACGATGCGCGGAAGCGGCAAAAAGAGAGACAATGGCCAGTCCAATGGTGAACAGGATAGGAGAAGATGAGTCCCGAAAGGACAGTAGAAGCAAAGGGTTCACGCCGAAAGGACCGAACAGGTGGCAAGGGAATCCAGGACCACCGGGAAAACAGGTGGGGAACACCAAGAAGGCCTGTTATCGATGTGGAAGTTGGGCGCACGAAGCCTACGACAGGAAGTGCCCGGCGTTCCGCGCCAAATGCATGTTCTGTGGGATCGTAGGGCACTATGAGAAAGTGTGCCGCAGGAAGTCCGCCAAGAGTGTGGTTAAATACGTTGACCGAGGACAGGAGAATCCGGAGAAGAGGGACCAAGAAGAGGATGACGCCATACTCTGCATCTACGACAAAGTGTTAAGTGTAGACAACAAGAGATCGACCAAGCCGGTACTGGACATGACGATTGGCGGAGTACCAATAAGTATTGTGGCAGATACAGGATCGCCCTATACCATAGTCCAGAGGGCGGTGTGGAATGAGACCTTTAGACCACATTTGGGCCCAGAACTTGAGCGACTGGACATAAGGCCCGTCACGTACAACGGAGATCGCATACCCATGGTAGGGTTCAGGCCATTGACGTTCGAGTTCAGAGGACGCAGTGCCAACTGCAAATTATACATATCTGAAAAAGGACCGTCGGTGCTGGGATGTTGAACCAGGGTGACCTGGGCATCAAACTGGACCCGGGAGGTAAAGTCCAGATCCTACTCACCGAACCGGAGGGTTGGCCAGACCTGGACAAGTGGAAGAGAGAGTACCCCAAGGTGTTTGGAGGCACGGTGGGTAGACTCGAGAAATTCG
The DNA here is from genome assembly GCF_964261635.1 of Lissotriton helveticus. Classification (NCBI taxonomy): domain Eukaryota; kingdom Metazoa; phylum Chordata; class Amphibia; order Caudata; family Salamandridae; genus Lissotriton; species Lissotriton helveticus. The sequence continues at coordinate 739,816,605 of NC_136059.1, read as the reverse complement.
CGCACAAAATTGTACTCAAGGCAGGAGCAGTACCAGTGTCGCACAAGGTGAGAAATGTATCCCTCGCAGTGAGAGAGGCGGTGCAGGAAGAACTGCAAGAGTTGGAGAGAAGAGGCATAATCGAACCGATCACGTGCGCTGAATGGTTGGCACCATTAGTAGTGGTCATGAAACCCAGTGGATAGGTCAGACTATGTGTGGACCTGCGCGAACTGAATAAAAATATCGTAGTGAAGAAGTTCCCCTTACCGAGGATCGAAGAGATGTTGGCCAAAACAAGAAGAATTAACTGGTACTCTACCATTGACTTAACCTCGGCATATCATCAGATCGCGCTGCACCCGGAGAGCAGGATCATCATCACCCCCTTCGGGTGCTACCAGTTCTGTCGCATGCCATTCGGACTAGCATCGGCAGCAGCGGTGTTTCAAAAGTTGATGCACCAACTGTTTAAGAATATGGACGGCATCCAGTACTTCCAGGATGACATCCTAGTGATGGGGAGAGACAGGTTGGACCACGATGCAAAACTAACCAAGGTACTAAGAGTGTTGGAAGGAAAGGGCCTAACGGCTGAGTGGGAGAAGTGCCGCCTAGGTATGGAGTCAGTGACCTACCTTGGACATGAAATTGGAGTGCGGGGAATCAAACCCAAGACTGAGAATGTAAAAGCGAGTTGTGATGCACCACCACCCACCGGCAAAGAAGATGTCAGATCCTTCTTAGGAATGGCGGAATACTATGGCAAATTTGTGCAGCACTTTACAACTAAGACACACCACATGAGGCAATTGACAAGAGAAAAGGCGGTGTTCCACTGGACGGAAGAAGCACAGAGGGAGTTCGAAAGCATAAAGAAAGACGTCGTGGGAGCCATACCCCTGCAAGGATACGATCCCCAAGGGCAGACTGTGCTCACGACAGACGCCAGCGATAAAGGACTGGGCGCTGTGTTAATGCAGGACCGAGGCCAAGGAGTGATGGAAACACTGAGTTTTGCGTCACGCACACTGAGCGACACAGAGAAAAAGTTCAGTGTCATTGAAAAAGAGATGCTAGCCGTAGTGTGGGCAATGACAAGGTTCCGATAATTTCTGTGGGGCACACGGTTTCAGTTGAAGACTTGCCGGTGGCAGTGGCAGGCTCTATCCGCTCGCGCTGTGTTCTACTACTGTGTCACACTGTTAGCGCTGATCTATAGCGTGTTATTTTAATTTTAGTGAGTAAGGCTAAATTTTAAAAGTTTTGTGTGCTTAATAATTCTTGTCACTCACATTCTCGCCGACTCCCGCCCCGGTCCGCCGCGTCCATTGTGGGCGTTTGTTTGCGGAGGGTGAGGAGGAGCCTAGCACTTCCGGGCTGCCAGGTCAGCGTTCTAGTTGCGCTGTAGGCGATGTGTATTTAATCTGCAGCTTCACGCAGTCGCGCTGTGGAGAAGAGTCTTGCCGGTGGCAGTGGCAGGCTCTATCCGCTCGCGCTGTGTTCTACTACTGTGTCACACTGTTAGCGCTGATCTATAGCGTGGTATTTTAATTTTAGCGAGTAAGGCTAAATTTTAAAAGTTTTGTGTGCTTAATAATTCTTGTCACTCACATTCTCGCCGACTCCCGCCCCGGTCCGCCGCGTCCATTGTGGGCGTTTGTTTGCGGAGGGTGAGGAGGAGCCTAGCACTTACGGGCTCCGGGCTGCCAGGTCAGCGTTCTAGTTGCCCCTACTGCCTATAAATGTGTGTTGGCCAGCGACCGCGCAGCGGACGCGTGCAGCGGGCGCGCCGGAAGGGCGCCGAAGTCGAGCCAAAGTCTAGCCCGTCTGCGCCCGTCCGCGGCCGGACTGGGCGCGGGGCCTTACACCCTGGTCTACCGAAGCCCATGCACATACGGTATGATAAACAATCCCTGTTGAAACTTCGTCCTGCTATAACTCTACCATGTTTACACTCTATGGAGGCTCTATCAATACACAACTGCCCTATGTGCCCTTTTACTCCAGAAACTGGCTCCATAAAAGTACTCCCCAAAAGCCTGATGAAAGCGGCGCTGCTTAATTGCAGATCTCTCAGTAAACACTGCATCCAAATTCATCATTTACTCGAGGATGAAGCACTCGATATTTTGCTATTAACTGAAACCTGGCTTGGCGAACAGTCTGACCCAGACATTATAGAGGCGCTGCCTCCTGGCTATTCCCTCTCCAGGCTTGACAGGCAGGACGGTAGGGGCGGAGGAATAGCTATCGCCGTTAGAGCTCCACTGGAATGCTCCTTATCTCCCCTGACAATTGACCACTGTGAAGCTGCTTCCTTCACTATCATACTGGGGCCTAAACACTCCCTGTCAGGCATTCTTATATACAGACCCCCAGGCAGATTGTTTGACTTTACAGCTAGCCTAGTAGAGGCTACAGCACACCTCGCCTTGAGGAAATCTAGACTCTTAGTGCTTGGTGACATGAACATTCATTTTGACGATGTCCTTGACAAAGATGCCTCCTTCATAAAAGCAGAATTACTTTCCCTGCAGCTAGCTCTTAAAAACCAGGACCCTACCCACAGACAAGGTCACCTGCTCGACCCTGTTTTTAGTAACTGGAGTGGAGTGGAAGCGCTTCCTCCAATACCTGTCCCCTGGTCTGACCACTTTGTCATTCCCTTACAGATATGGGTGTCTGAGTCTGAAACTAGGAAAGATAGCACGCTGATCTACCAATGTCGAAAGTGGAAAAACTTTAACCTAGACACTTTCATCGACAAACTTGAAGCGGCAGGACCGCCTGGAGGGTCCGATTGCGAGACCGCTTACACATGCCTAAAGAACTGTGTCCTAACTGCCCTAGACAATACCGCTCCCGCTCGTAGGTCAGTAATCAACAAAAAAATGAGAAAACCCTCCCCGTGGTTTACATCAGAACTTCAGGCTGCCAAATCTGCACGCAAAAAACTGGAACGCGAATGGCGTACCAACTTTTGCCCTACAGCTAAAAACCAGTATAAAAAAGCGCAAACGAACTACCACAAACTAATTCGTTCCGCTAAAGCACTTCATTACAAGACCCGCATTGGAGAGGCTGAGAACTCCTCAAAAGAGCTTTTTAAAATTTTTAAAGAAATCTCTGTGGTAACTAACGATAACATATCCCAGAATGACTCTGTTGAAACGTGCAATGATATTGCTAAATACTTTGCCAGTAAAATTACCAACATCTACGCAAATTTCTCTAATGATTTGCCCTCGGGCTCTGACTTTATTGAGAACCTGGAGATCATTCATGCTAAGACATGTCTTTATTGCTTTTCAGTTCCTTCTACTACAACATTAACAAGTATCTGTAAAAGCATTAAATCAGGCTCCCCTCGGGATCCTGCCCCTCCCAAGATACTAGCAGCTAGCCTTAAAGTCTTAGCTCCATACTTTAGACACATTCTCCAACTCTCCTTTTCTACGGCCACCCTCCCTGCGGAGTGGAAGAAAGCCGTTGTACTTCCGATAAAGAAAAAGCCGAACATAAGTCAGGACATCCTAGAAAACCTGCGGCCCATCTCGTTGCTGCCTTATCTGGCGAAGGTGGCCGAAAAAATAGCCAACAGCCAACTCATGGCCCATCTAGAGTCAAATAATGCCTTCCACAGTTCTCAATCAGGGTTTAGGTCAGGACACTCCACTGAGACCGCCCTTCTGAGAGCGACCGAAACCTTACGGGCAGGCGCTGATGAGGGCCAGACCATGGCATTGATTATGCTTGACCTTAGTGCCGCGTTCGACACTGTGGCACATTCCATCTTGCTGCAGTGTCTGAACAAAGCCGGGGTCACCCAGGAAGCACTGGGCTGGTTGAAAGCTTTCCTTACCAACCGCTGCTTCCAGGTCCAGAGAGGCATGTACCTCTCTGATAGCATAGCCTTAGAACAGGGGATACCTCAGGGCTCTGCCCTGAGCCCCACCCTGTTCAATCTGTACATGGCTCCGCTGGCTGAAGTGGTTCAATCGTTCGGCATTGAATTAGTTTCATATGCCGACGATACCCAACTTCTCATCTCCCTATCCCAAGCCCCCTCCATTGCTGCGGACAACTTTAAAACCTGCATGCAGGCTCTTGCAGGTTGGATGACCCAACACTGCCTGAAGCTAAATGGTTCAAAAACGGAGGTTCTGGTAATTGGAGGCAGGGATACGAGCTGGACCAAGGAGTGGTGGCCATCATGTCTGGGGCCGTTACCCACTCCCTGCAAAGCAGCCAAGAACCTAGGGATCTGGGTTGATCCCAAACTCTCTTATGACAGCCATGTGCACAAAGTGGTAGGGAAATGCTTCGGGGTAATGAAGACCCTTAACCGTACCCTAGACCTCCTCCCTCTTGAAGCCAGGCGCACCATGACTCAAGCTCTAGTGACCTCGAGGATAGACTATGGCAATGTGCTTCTCCTCGGAACAACGCAAAAAAACATCAGGAGACTCCAAGTACTCCAAAATACGGCAGCACGCCTAGTCCTTAGACTCCCAAAAAGAGCAGCCTCTAAACCTGCCCTATCCACTCTACATTGGCTTCCCATCAAAAAGAGAGTCCTATTTAAAGCACTTCTCATGTGCTACAGGATCGTCTCACACAAAGCTCCCCCCTACATGACCGATCTGGCTATCCCCTATGAGCCTAACAGAACTCTTCGCTCTGGGGGAACCGGATTGCTTAAAATTCCCCGCATCAAGAAAGCCAGAATGGGTGGTTGCTCTTTTCGTGTAGTGGCTGCCAAAGAATGGAACTCTCTCCCCATGAGCATCAGACAAGCGGATACTGAGACCATGTTTAGAAAACGTTTGAAAACCCATCTGTTTTCTCTATAACTTCCTCTCCTGGCCCTGACCTTCTCCACAGCGCGGGGACACGCCGGGATGGCGTCACCATGCGCTTTACAAGCCCCTTTATTATTATTATAAGCCTTTGGTGAAGGTACTAACCTCCAGTGTGCATGCCAACGCCACCCCCAGGATTTCGAAGATGACATTGAAGCTGCTGGAATTTAGATACGATGTGGAATATATTCCGGGCAACCGTAACAAAGTGGCAGTCTATTTGAGTAGAGCTGCAGCCATGGAACCTGGAGAAGAAGACAAAACAGGCGGGGAAGAAATGGTGGCCCTGATGGATGACCAGGAGAAGGTCATCAGCAACCAGGAGTGGAATGAATCCTACAAAGAAGATCAGACCATGCAGGACGTGAAGGAATGCATAGTAAAGGGCTGGCCGGAAAAGAAACACCTCAGTGAGACCCTAAGGAAGTACTACGAGGTCAGGGAAGAGTTGTCGGTGGACGACCAAGGAGTGTTCGTATACAGGGGCGACAAGGTCATTCCCCCAGCAGGCATAGTCCCAAAACTATTGGCGATACTCCATGAAGGCCATTTAGGAATAGGAAAGACAAAACTATTGGCGAAGCAAGGGTACTGGTGGCCAGGTATGGACCTGCAAGCTGAACGGATGTCAGGGAATGCATACAGTGCCAAGGAGCAGACAAAACACTTAAGCCACTAAGACCAGCACTGGGAATATTTGAATCCCCAAAGAACCCTTCGGAAGAATTATCCATCGACATATTGGGCCCGATCTTAGATGGACAAGGAACCCAAAAGTATGTGTGTGTCCTCATCGACAGGTACTCAAAATGGCCTGAAGTGAAAGTGGAAGAGGTAATGGACACCGAGACAATTCTAAAGTTTTTGAGTGACACAATTTTGTGAGAGAGGGCATTCCCAAATCTATCCTGAGTGACAACGGCCCTCAATTTACCTCAGACAAATGGACTAAATTCATGGAGAGAAATGGCATCCTCTCCAAACACACGTCAATTTATCACCCGGCAGGAAATGGACTAGTAGAACGCTTTAACCGGGTGGTGATGGGGTCTGTGCAAGCTGCGATAATGAATAACAAAGACTGGGAGAAAGAGATATGGCACATGATATGGGCGTACAGGATCACCCCCACAGGAACAGGGCATAGCCCCTTCCAAATTTTGAGGGGCCGTGACCCCTTCACGAAGGACAACCGAGCTTGGAAGGAGAAAACAATCACAAGCAAATGGTCCCCTGCAGTGGTCCAAGCGAACTTGGAGAAAGCACAAGCTGTCTATGCAAAATACTACAACATGCAAAGGAATGTGAAGGACACTGGACTAGAAGAAGGTGAATGGGTGCGAGTCAAGTTAGCGGTTATGCAAAGGAAAGGGGACAACAAATATAGTAAGCCCCTGCAAGTCAAGGAGGTGTATGATGGAACTGCCTTGTTAAGTGATGGCAACGTATGGGCTCAGGACCGCATGGCGAGATGCAACAAAGTATTACAGTGGAACCAAGGTGAGCAGGAACCGGAAGGAGCGGTGGGGTCCGGTGCAGGAAATGAACAATTCAACTTGGAGATGGACACGGTAGGAGGAGAAGTCATCGGAGAGCAAAGCAACAGAGGTAGCCCTGGGACGAAGAAGGAGATGAATACCAGGAGACCAGCAGAGAGCCCAGCGGCAATGAACAATAGGGGAGGTGGCGCAGAGACTCACGAAAGAGAAGCCACGGCTACCCCGGTAAGACAGACACGCAGTGGGCGAGCGGTGGTGAGACCATCCAGATTCCAGGACTATGACATGAGCAGTAGACTGTAAGTTTTATGTTGTTCCATTGTTTGGAAAAAAGGGAGATATGTAGAGTCAGCGCTCTAGTTGAGGCATGTCGCGTCATCACGCGACGTGCCTGCGGCCATCTTGGGGAATGCGCGCACACCCTGATTGAGAAGGTGCGAGTGCCGGAGCCCGGACGTTCTACCGGCTCGGCGCTCTCTGGCGACATAGTTTAAATAAATAGCGTATTCACCTCACGCTGTGACCTGTGCACAATATGACTCCAGCTATTTCCCGCTTTGTGTGCCCACAGGACTCTCGACAGCAGCAGTCAGGGACTGCATCTCCCAAGATTCCGAGCGCACGGACGCACTCAAAAAGAGGAGCCAGGCTCTCAGCGCAGGAAGCGTGCGGGGAGAAGCCCGGCCGCTATCGGGCAAAGCCCGGGCCAAGGGCAGGCCCTTCCACGTCCGTCGGAGCCCGGAGAAGGCTGGGCTGGGCCTACTCTCTTTACATCTGCACCCGTTCGAGGTACGGTCGATTACATTTATTGTTTTACATCATAGATGGCGAAAGCAAAGGGAGTGAAAGAGAAGTTGGGAGTGGTGGTTGGAGCTACTTTGGATTCATTCCTAGTAAGAGCAGCCAGTGTCCTCTCACATGAGATTGAGATGACAGAAAGGCGTCTGTCTATAGACCCATTCCCTTCAACACAGGGTGTGCCCTCAGGCCTTGTAATTGATATTCCATCAGATACAGAACCGATACAAACGCCATTGTCCTTAAGTACTTTAGCTTTTACACAAGACCAATATGGGCCTTTGCCCTCCAACTCGAATACAGGGAGCACACCAAGTAGAGGCATAGAGCACCCCCTCCCCTGAATGGCTCATTACTGGACTCTTCACCCATTGACCGGCGTCACCCGAACCTTGGGGCGTGGCGCCCTTAGTGGCATCTCGGGCGGGAGCCAGTCCGTTTTCTATTTTCTATAGGTGGACGGAAGTGAGACCCGGGTCCTGCTGACGTCAGGCAACTATAAAAGCTGCGGGAGAGGTAAGGAAACCCTCTTTGTCCCTTTCAGCAGCTCTCGAAGCGGCAGACCAGCGGCAAATTTCCGGGGTTTCAGAATTCCAGTTTCTATGCGGAGGGCAGTCCTGGAAACGCCTACCTTGGGGTGAACGCTGGTAGGTAGGCTGCTTCTCAGCTTCGGGGGTTAGGGAGGGGCCTCATAGCGTAGTCGTATTTGGGAGAATTAACAGGTTGTGGCGAAGATGGTACAGATGGTCGCGGGGTTTGTTCCGGGATTTCTTAGCATTCTAGGTTGGTAATCCGGGTAACCAGATGCCCCGTGCTGAGTGCATTGAATGCACGAGTTTTAACTAAGGCAATAAATGATTTGGTGTACCCGATGCCGGGGGATGTTTGGCGCGTGGGCGGCATTTGTGTAAATTAATGGCGGGATGAGGATGCTCATCGCAGAGGGTTGGAACGACAGACTCTTGCACTAAAGGTCATCAGTGGAAGTCCGGAGCTTTAACGGGTTGCGGTGAATAAAGGTACTGATGGTCGCGGGGTTTGTTCCGCAATTTCTTGGCATCAAGGTTGGTAATCTGGGTAACCAGATGCCCCGGGTTGGGCGCATTGTGTGCACGGGTTTAACTGAGGTAATAAATGAATTTGTGTACCCGATGCCAGGGGGATGTTTGGCGCATGGCGGCAGTTACGTAAATTAATGGCGGGATAAGGTAAACCATGGCTCTAGGATAGGTAATATCCCTGGGGCCAGAATGCTCATCGCAGAGGGCTGGAACGTCGGAGATGGCGAGAGGTGGGCCACGAATTTAGGGATGTTAGGCGGCCGGAGAAAAACGAGGAGCAGAGTCCCCTGTGTCAATGATTTATTTCCTGGTGCTTGGATTGGGGTTCAGGCCTAGGTGCAGCGAGCAACAGATGTTGCCTTAACTGGCGAGAGGTGGGCCGAGAAATAAAGGATGCTAGGCGGCCGGGAAAAATGAGGAGCAGATTCCCCCGTTTCAATGTTTTATTTCCTGGGGCTTGGGTTTGCGTTCAGGCCTAGGTGCGGGAGCAACAGATGTTGCCTTTAACTCCCCCAACGGGATATTGCTGAGGGGGGGCCAACACGCATCATTAAAGAGAAGCATGGGGGAGGGGTCTACCATTTGTGTAGCCATGGATCTGTTCGAGGATTGCGTCCTTGGATAACTTAGGGACAACTAGGCAGGGATGGAGTGTTATTACGAGGTAGCGGGGGTTTAACTCTCCTCGATATATGGCAACATTATCGTCGAGTAGAATTTAAAGTTTTCTCCCCTGTATCATCAATCTGATTAATGCTGTGTTTTATCTCTTCCGGTCTATGTCTGCAGGAAGCGAGTGAAGGGAGCTGGGTCATCGAGCAAGATCCGGATCACTCTCGAGCAACTGGAAGATCACAGTATGGGTTTGTATGCTGGCGGCATCAACTGGGAGTACGAAAAGGATCTGGTATGAATGGCCCGTGTGGCGGAAGTGAGGACTCCGTTTCAAATCCCGGCGGTGGCTCAATACCAGGTGGTTAGTATATGGAATGCAGGCGGGGATGGGTCTTTGCCTTAGTTTTCTGTATATGGGGGCCCAAGGATTTGTGGGCCTGGGCAGTTCCTTTTACTTACGGATGTTAGGGGAAATCACACAGACGAAAGAAAGTGAACATGCGAGAGGTGACAGTTGTACAGATGAATCATGATATTTTGGCAACACTTAGCAGATGGGTATTAAGGTTGGTGGGCCTGCATTCGTTTGTCAAGGTGTGAGTCGGCCTCCATGCCGAAGAAAAGGTGCGTTACAGACTTCAAAGTGGGAGCAAACAGGGTCAGCATAATTAACAAGCTGTTGTCTTCCAAGGGCAGTGATTTATTCTTCGGTGGCATTAGTAGGGTAAATGTTACCCATTCTCCCATCCATTTTCGCCTTGGATGGCCAGATTATCCCGTTGCGCATGCGGCTGGATGGGTGAACTGGGCAAGGAGTCAGTAGCAGAAGAGACTGAGGTCCGATCGTGCACACTTACGCTTCAGGGTCGGCCCATCGCTCTTCATCGGACCGAGAATAGTGTGTGGGTGTTTCCTGTCACCGCGTTAGGGAAGTGGAGATGCGGGGGGTCCTACCGGCGGCATTAAGTGACACAGCCTAGGTTACAAAGGGGCGATACAATCTGAGGAAGTCATGAGTAAGAACTATTACTGCTGAACAGCCCCTTGTGTGAATTCATCCTAACAGTAAATGGGCATCACACTGCTGTACGTCTGCAAATTCCTCACAAACAGTACTGTTGGAGGGCGAACTGGGGTGTGGGCCCATGGTGGCTGGGTTTCATTGGAGGTGCCGGTACCCGCCTTAACTATTGGGTCAGTCGGTGGGCAGTCCATTCAAATCGAGCTAAGGGGTGGCACACATAGCACATTACATTGAACCGGATCTTCCGAGCGAATCGTTTGCAGGGTTCGCATCCCGCTAATCCGATGTTTGGAACTAACTAGACGCATGGCCTCGCAGCATCGACCACTGGTTCCTTGACCCTTGAGCTGGTGGTTTGATTCAGGCCTCATACGACACATGTGGCTCGGCCGAAATTAGATTAGGAAGGCCACCGTCAAGTCAGTCGAGCCACAGGGGATACCACCACATGCTGATTATATATTTTAATTTTACCCGTTGATGGGTGTCTGGCGGCCCAACTTTGTCTGCACTATATTTTGCAAAAAAGGCGCTCAGGGGGCCTGAAGTTATCATTGCCTGTTTTCTTTTTGGTTTGGTAATGGGGAGAGGGTAAGACCTAATGGCCGAGGGGTACGGCTGGGTAGATGGTTCACCAGAGTAGAGCCTGGTGAGGGGGGATGTGGTCCGTCGGCTAGACTGCCGACTTTTGTGTCGTGTAGCCCACAAACTCAACACCGACCCTGGAAGTGGTGATGGTTTAGTGGACGGGTTGAGCCGAATCTCAGTGCGTATGGTATAGGCCCATCGGGGTGGGATTCCAGTCGCAAATATCAGGACAGTCTGGCTTTACTGTGGCCTACGGGGTGCGGCTAATTGGCATGGAGGTAGAGGAATGGAATGATCAAATGCATCTGGTGATTCAAAGCTTCCGCCGCAGGGATCTTGACATTCAAGGTGGGCATCCAGGCCTTTGGATTTACAATCGGGCTTGGGAAAAATCAGCAGAGGGAGGCCGTCTTGGAAAAAAAGGTTGATCTGATGGGGAGGCCACCTCATGCTGCTTAGGTTTACATTCACAACAATTAACCTGGGTCGGCGTAACTGGGCCACCAGTATACTTGCAAGAAAAGCGCACAGAGTGCCTAAAGTGTATAGCCGCCCCTCTGTTTCGATAGCAAAGGGGTATGACTAGATGGCGGGCGGCCAACTGGGAAGTTGGTGGGCCAGGGTAGAGTATAGCAGGAAGAGCAGTCATTCTTTGGTTCTGGGCAAATCCCATGGAAGTTAAATGTGCTAATCACACTTGTGCCTAAGGGTGAACGTTTCTATCAGTTATGCGACTACTGTACATTCGAAGCCCATGGAAACTGTCAGGCCGGGTTCATGCTCTGTAACACAGCAAACTAAGTGGGTTGGGGGGTGGACGGGTCCCAGCACGTCCTTCCTTGAGAGTCGGCATGTACACCATCATGAACATAAGGCTTTATATAATGTTCTGTTTTCGGGAGGGCGGCAGCACCAGAGGACGTATAGTCAGGTAGGCCCAGTGGCACTACATGCTTGAAGATAGCCATAACAAGATTTGGTTGCTTCCGTTCATGGTGCAAATTCATGCTGAGTTACATATGGTAATCAGGGAGGAGGATCTTTGGGGTGGGTATGTAACGTCCTCCCACATGCTTATAGTTATGGTTGGCAAAGTGTAAGTTCAAAAGGCTAAGTAATGATACTAATTCAGAATTGATGGTCACTTGGTAAGTACGGTGGTACAATTATAGAAACAGCAGTAGGCTTATCAATAAAGCAACGGAAGCATGGGAAGCTGCCTATGTGGAATAATCGCATAATCTAGTATTGCATCCAGCGGGAGCTACAAACACAGCTGGTCTCCTTGAATCACAGACAGAGAAGGATAGCAGGGTCAACAATCTCAGCAGTGAGCCTTTGCTGCATTATTAGGTATTTGCAAATCAGGGGGATTAAATTCTTAATTTCATCGGTATAGCATGAAAGGTTCATATTGGGCTCCGGGGAGCCAAAAATCTTCTCCTAAGGAAAAGGAGTGTGTTAAACGCTATTTTCAGCTGGACCATTATGGCAGTGTATCCAGCACAGGAAGTGGGTTTTCCATTCACAATGGAAGATAAAGGCCTCCAATAAATGGTAGCACATAGGCAGTAATTTATGGGTGACTAAGGTTCAACATCCCTGTAAGGGGCAGTGCAGGCTGTGCTCACAAATCTCGGGGAGCGCCTTGACTGGAAGCAATCTACCTGGTCGTCACCAGCGGGATGGTTGCCTTTCGGCAGTATTCCAAGTAAACCGGTCCTGCCACTCATCCTTTAGTGCTCTCTAAAGGTGCAAACAGTGTAAAAACAATACAGTGCTCCGCAGAAACTAGCGGGTGCTTTGGAAGGCAAATGGGGCAAGAGATATACAAGGCTCCACGGGTGCGGCATCTCAGGATGAAATACCACCATAACATGGCGGTGGGTTGCCTCCTTTTAATGGATAGGGTCCGAGTCAGTGTGTCACAGGCTATAGAGAGGCATGTGGTCCAGACAGCAACAAGTACATGGAATAACACAATGATCTGCACGGCAATCAGGACAGGCACTGTACATCTTACTTCTTTGTGCGTGATGAGGTAGATGGGAGGCAACCGGAATTTACATTTAGCAGGAAGGAATTTATCAGGCATCCAGGCACTTGGTCATATTATGGTTAAGGGATGACTGTGGTTTCAGAGACTCGGTGGGCACGAATCGAGGTTGGTTATGCTGAGGTAGAGGTTGGGCACTAGCAATCATTAATAACAGCACAGAGGCTGTACCTGAGGCCTTAGCCTGTTTACCCTGTACTAGCCAGGCCCCATCCGCAAATGGCGGAGGTGGCACACAGTTTGCTGTTAGTGGCCTTACCTGCATAGCATATTGCATGGCACTCTCGCTGGGTCCCTATCATTTACTGTAATGTTGACCTATATGGGCAGGGCCATATTCAAATGGCTGTGGACCTCAAAGAGAGTGGGGTGTATGCCAACAATACTCAGGTGCTACCCAGAGGGGGCAGGATCACAGGGGTTGGACCCTCATTCGCACGGTCAGGCATAAGCTGATCCCAATTACTAATATGGAGCCATAGTAGTCGGAGGGGGGGGCATCTGTCCAATGAAGGGCTCATGTTATTTATCATAAACCAGTCCAGGGCCCAGTGAAGTAAGGTCGGGTGGTACAGCGGTAGTAGGGGGAGGGCGAGTGCGCCAGTGAGCTCCACACCCTGTGGCGGTGTCCCGGGCAAGAAAATGGAGTGGACTCCTTTTGTGCATGGACTGTCTGACCCTAGAACAGGGTGAGCATTCAATGGGGGCTCCGGGCTGGCGGGAGGGGAGCCTGACCTGCTGGTGGTCCTGGACTCTCCTGCCCTACCTGAGATGCCCGGGTGTGTATTAAAGACGTTGGGGGGTATCCGGTGTTCCGGAACTTTGGGTGGGCAAGACGTTAAGCGGTGCCCTGGTGGTAAGTGCCTCCAGATTGGAGGACTGGAAAGTTACAAAGGTACTGCTGATAAACAGTGCAAATTGGGGCCTGCTGGCACAGCAAGCACAGGGGGATGGATTCTGGAATGAAAAGACAATCTGTTGCTAAATGGAGCCTACCTCTTCGGGGCTACAATATCTGTGGTTTGTTTACCTATGCCTGAATAAAATGATCCAGTGTGTTGACAATGAACAAATTAAAGAATAATACTTCAAGGTGTAAAAAAGACTATGCCGTGATGACCAACTATCGGCCTGATGTCTCTGTGTGTGCTAGATGATGGGGAGGGTAAAGGGTTATCTCATTGGGGCGAGTCGCTCGATGTATGCACACTATCCCATGGCTAAGCGAACTAGAGCATGAGGAGTTGTTATTGGAATAAAAACAAAACAACCTAAATCCACCCTCGTGTTCGAAACTAAAACTGTCCAAACAAAAGTGCAGATTACGAACCCTAAAACACCGGTAGTTCCTGTGTCCCTCAAAATACCACTGCTTCAGGAACTGCAAGAAGTCTCTACAAGGCTAAACGATATAATGGCTCCCATTCTAATTAAATTGTCTCTAATTGAAACTCGGCTGGGAGAATTAGAATCGCAGAACTGTTCACTACTTGCTCGTATGCCCCAGTCGAATGTTGCCTCTATGATAACATCAAGGAATATTGAAATAGCACCATCGACAGAAGCACGAGGCCCACCTCCATCCTCAATAATGACATTGACATTGTCTGTACTCCCTGGAGGTTCCTCCAATCCTGTAATACAGCTTTCAAACAACCTCCCTAATACGATTGCAACAAGGGTTACTCACCCTGGCCAAGGGCTGAATGAAGGGGACCTAACTCGTCAGCCACCACTACTTAGGATGGAAGCTAGAGGAGTTATGCGCCAGGCAGGGCTACCTGAGAACTTCACTGAAATACATAAGCACCATAAGCACCAGCCACCACAAACTCTCCATCTCCCCACTGCCGCTGGCCCACTGGTCCTGGCAAATGTCCTACCCCTTCGAGAAGATCAAAGTGAAACTACAAGACAATTAATGGACAAATGTCTTCATTGGTTAATAAGTAATGTCCATATGATCGAGGGGGGAAGGAGGCGCTTGGCCAATGAAGTTATTATAGCTAGGAGAGTGGGATGGGTGGGGGGTTCAAGAAAATTGTTTGGTGGCGACTGTGTGGTAATTAAATTCAATAATGTATATACAAGTGTTTCTCTCATAGCCAACTCCCATAGCTTTTCGCAAAGGAACTCCCAGATAATACCTTTATCCCTGGAATTCTTTTATAATGTCCAGGGAGTGACCATGCGAGGGGAATACAGGGGTAGGAAACTGAAAAATCCCTCTGGTATGAATAAGGGTCCGCTTTTAAATTCTGGGATTAGTTTATGTAATAGATTTGCACCCCTGTCGAACCTGGAGGAATGCGATTGACTACCTTTATTAGTGCCCAAACTATTATGTAGGGCAACCACTGTGGCCCTTGTAGAGGTAAGCCCACTGGGGTTACCACTGATTACACAATCCTCCGAGGAGGCCACTACAGTTGCAAATGTAGCTCCAACGGTTGAGGAACTAATTACACAATCCTTCGAGGAGGCCACCACAGTTGTAAATTTGGCATCCAAGGTTCAAGAACATGAGCACCCTTTGCCAACCTGTACAACTGATATTGAGGGAACTAGGCCTAACATGATATTTTGGAACGTGGCAGGTTAAGCTTCCAAAATAGACAATCCCAAATGGTTAAATAAGGGGAAATCTATGGAGGAAGTACTCTTTCAAGAGACTTAGCAATAGATCCAATTTTCTTTTCTGGTTTTCGCACCTTCCATTCTCCAGCTGTCCCAACAGTCTCTGGAAGGGCGAAGGTGTGTTTACTTACTTTATTCTCAAATACCATACCCCTCCAAATCAAATAGGTTGGTCCTAGACACACTCATTTTCAGATCCTTGAGATGGGTAGTAGGAAATAGGGCATCTGGACAATTGTTAATTTTTACAGTAATGAATTTGGGAGCACTTTGAGGCAACCGGCAGATGCACTGGCATTAGAGATTGAGAAATTGTACAATGGCAAAAATGGGGGTAGTGTAAATCTTGTATGGGTGGGGGATTTTAATGTTCATCTTGGTAAGTTTAATGGCACTAGGGTATGTGGAGTAGAAGACACTTATTAAAATTATTATTATTATTAAAAAAAATTTGTAGAGCGCGTAGTCACCCTGAGGTATCCCAGCGCTGAGGAACCCTACACCAGTGGGGGCTGGGGGTGAAAAGAAGGAGATACTGATAAAACAGAAAAACAAAAGCGGTAATGGACAGAGGCAAGTATTGAATCAGGGAGGTTTGAGTTTATGGGAACAGGTGGGTTTTGAGTCGTTTCCTGAAACCTCCTTTCACACTTTTCACACAATGAGTATGGTGATGTTCTGAACAGTTTGTTATATAAGTGGAATCTGTCCTTAATAAATGTATCAGAAGAGGGAGGGCAAGATTCCACTTTTAGAAGGGGCACCCAAGAGTCTACGATAGACCATATTCTAGCCTCGGTACATTTACATGGGAAAGTGGCCCATACGAGTACTCAATTCTCTTCTCACAGTCAGGTGTCTGTGTATTTTTAAAAGAATGTACGGAACCCATTTGTACGCTGTACTGTTGCCTCATTTTTGTGGGCTTGTTTTAGGTAGAGAGATTTTAGGAGCGGCAATTAATTAATTTTACATTCTGATCTGCTTTTTTTCTAAACACTTCACATGAATTTACTTGTATCACATCAACAGTGTTCAATTCTTATTTTAATTGTGTATTTATGTGTATATATTGCGTCAGAAATTTTATATTATGTGTGCTTTTATGATCTGTTTTAAAAAGATCTAATAAAGCTGGGTGACTGACTGACTGACTCCATTGAGTATTTGCTCTGTACATGAAACAGGAAGTGGCACAAAATCCATTAATGACTCCTCTGCTAGTACCTAATTTCTTAGTTTCCAATCCATCATGACAAAGCAAAATCCTGTATGTCACATCTTGATTCTTCTCTGTCTTTGTTTCCTGTTCCTCCCTAGATAGGGTTCTAGAACCATCAATACCATGCATTACACATGCTCTGATATTGACCTTGACCTTGCCCCTGCAATGTTGTGCTATTTATTGAGAGTTTTACTGTGCCACTTATCCTAAGTTTTGGGTTCTGTTTTTTGTTTCATGATTCTGTGTTTTGTTTTGTTGCCCCTTTTTCTCGGGACTGCACATGTGTCCTTCATTCTGGTCCTCCATCCCTTTCCCCTACGCTGCTGTCCCCGAGGCCCCCTGTCACTCCCGCCTCCCAGCTCCATTTCCCTACCCCCTCCCCTATTTAATGGCAGCCGCTGCGAAGGTGACTGAGCAGGACCTCTGACCTCCTGGCCAGGGTCCCTGCTCTCTACCCCGCAGCTCTGCTGTTGTGCCGCTGCCCCCTACACCTCGCCAGTGGGTGTTCCAGGCTCGCTGTCTGCTATCCCGTGTTGTGCCCATGACCTTGCCCCTGCATTGTTGTGCTATTTATCATGAGTGTTACTGTGCCATTTATCCTGAGTTTTGGGTTCTGTTTTTTGTTTTGTGACCCTGTGTTTTGTTTTGTTTTGTTTTGTTGACCCTTCTTCTCAGGGTTGCGCCTGTGCTCTTTGTTTTTGGTCCTCTGTCTCTTTTCCCACCACTTCTGTGCCCGGCTCCCTCTCCCTGATGCTCCCACCTCCCAGTTTCGCTACCCTACCCTATTTAACGGCAGCCGCTGTGCTGCCGCACAGTAGGCATGCCAAAGGCAAGCCCGTCTGTGCCCGACCGTGACCAGCACCAGAAACCCTCACTCTCCAATGTCCATCGCTATGAACCGGCTGCCCTCCATGCACTCAACCCCAGAGGAATAACAACTGCCAGCTGTCGATGCTGAACACCACCCATGGTCAGTTCTCTTGCCGACACTGCCAACAATCCTTCACCCTCCACAGCACTGCCGCACCCACGCTGGACGCCCGCACCACCGAAGCTGTGAAGTGCATCCTCCTCAATGTGCGCTCCCTACACAGACATGCCATAGAGATCTGGGACCTCCTCGAAAACCTCTCGCCAGACATCGCCTTCTTCGCGGAGACCTAGACAAATGCCGCCTCCACCCCCGATTTCGCCACCACCATTCCTGATTGCTACAAGATCCTGAGGAAGAACCGCCCCAATTACGCATAATAGCTCCCTCCGACTCTCCATCTCCAGCACAAGCGAGTTCCTCTCCAACAATGAAAACCCCCACTTCCAGGTCTAGACCAGCCCCAGAACCACGCTTAATGGCACCTTCGCTTACAGACCCCCAGGGCCTCGCGCTTCTTTCGCCACCACCATTGCTGACCTCGTCGCACCCCAAGCCATCGCCATCATGGACTACATACTCATCGGAGACCTGAACTTCCACCTCGACAACCGGAGTGAACCCGACTCCACTGCCCTCCTGGATAATCTCACCAAGCTTAGATTGAAGCAGCTCATCACCACCCCCACCCACAAGGCGGACACATCATAGACCCCATCTTCGCAGGAGGGACCAACATCCGCTTCAGCCACACCTCAAAACCCCTCTATACAGACCACCGCTGCGTACACTTTTTCTTCAACACCACCACCGCACACAAAGCCGCCTGTGCTAGCCGCGTAGGAACTGGAGCAAGATACAAAGGAGCACTTCAACTCCACCCTCATCCACGACCCCACCTCTACCACAACCGACGCCATCTCTGCAGCCAGGGAATTACACTGCTAGATCATCAACTGCACAGACAAGCTCGCACCCCTCCGCCACCCCGGCAGACAATGCCCCTGAAGGCAGCCTGGTTCACCTACGACTTCCAAAAAGCCAGAAGCACATGTAGACGTCTTGGAAAACGTTGGAGAAACAGCAAAACCACTGAAGACCTGAAAACCTACAAGAATGCCACAACAGAATACCACCAATGCATAAGAACCACCAAGAGGACCTTCATCTGAAACAAAGTCCTCACCAGCAACTCAAGGGAACTCTTCAACAACATCCAGCAGGTCACCAAACCCCCCAGCGAAGTCATGGACATCAGGCCATCCCAGGACCTCTCCAACCGACTCGGCTCCTACTTTCATCTGAAAATCAAGGCCCTCTATGACAACTTCAGAGAACAGACTCCAGAAACCAGCCTCCCCTCTAACAGTGACAGCCAGTCCACCATCACCCCATGGACACCGGTCACCACTGAAGACACCACCACGACCATGAAGAGCATCCACTCAGGAGCCTCCATGAACCCCTGCCTGCCGCAAATCTTCCAGAGGGCCGCCACAGCCATTGCACCTAAACTACGCCGCACCATCAACGCCTCCTTCAAATCAGAAATTTTCCCCGACAACTGGAAGCAGGCAGAGGTCAAGCCCCTCCTCAAAAAACCCTCTGCTGACCCGAAGGACCTAAAAAACTACTGGCCCATCTCTCTATTTCCCTTCGCAGCCAAAGTCACAGAGAAATTTGTCAACACCCAGCTGACCACCTTCATCAAAGAGAACGCCATCCTCGCTCTCCGGATACTGAAGTAACCACAGCACTGAAACCGCCCTCCTTGCCGCCACCGACGACATCCACATGCTACTTGACCAGGGCCACACCGCAGCCCTCATCGTGCTAGACCTCTCTGCAGCCTTCAACACCATCTCCCACAGCACTCTTGCAGCCAGACTCCACAATTCCGGCATACGGGGAACCACCCTCGACTGGATCTACTCCTTCCTCGCCAGTAGAACTCAAAGGATTGGACTCCAACCCTTCCTCTTTGAACCCACAGATATCAACTGCTGAGTACCCCAAGGTTCATCACTCAGCCCCATGCTCTTCAACATCTACATGGCCCCCCTCGCCACCATCGTCAGACAGTATGTGCTCAGCATAGGGTCCTACTCTGAGGACAACCAGCTCATCCTCTCCCTCACTAAGAATTCCGAAGACACCAGCTTCCAGGTAGGTCCAGGAAGGAATGAAAGACGTTACAGCCTGGATGAGCAACAGCTGCCTAAAGCTCAACTCAGAGAAAACAGGGGTCCTTGTCATTGGACCCCCCCACTACCTGGAACAACACCTGGAGACCATCTGCCCTCAGAAACCCTCTCACCCTGATGGACCACGTCCAGAACCTCAGCATTCATCTGGGCTCCTCCCTCACCATGACTCGCCAGATCAACACCGTTGCCTCCACCTGCTCCAACTCCCTCTGCATCCTCCGCAACACTCTCAAGTGGATTCCCCCCGAAGCCAAAAATACTGTCACCTAAGATCTCATAACCAGTAGACTGGACTACAGCAATGCCCTCTATGCTGGAATGAACAAATCCCTGCTACACAGGCTCCAGACCATGCAGAACGCCACAGACAGACTCATCCACGGCACCCCACAACATGATCACATGACCCAGAACCTGAGAGACCTCCACTGCCTCCCCATTGAGAAGAGAGCACCCTTTAAGCTACTTACCCACGCCTACAAATCCCTCCATAGCATCGGACCCAAATACCTCAACAAAAGAGTATCTTTCCACAAACCCAAAAGAAACCTCCGCTCCGCCGACCTCACCCTAGCAGAGTCCCCGCGCATCTGCAGAACCAGAGCAGGTGGAAGAGCCTTCTCCTACGTCACAGACAAGTCCAGGAATGAGCTTCCAGCAAATATCAGATGCTCCCCTACCCTGCACACCTTCAGGCAGGGCCTCCAAACCTGGCTGACCCAGAGCTGCACACTGACCCTCCAGTGCCTTGAGACCCTCACGCGTGAGTATCGCGCTTTAAAAGCCCCTGATTGATTGATTGATTGATTAATTGGTAACTGTCACAGTAGGTTTTTCCCTTTTGATTATCTTTGTTTCTTGTTTCCTGTTTTTTTAGGTCGAGCGTCAGTGAGCATGCGCTGTCTGCGAGACCTGCAGTAATCTCTCTATGGAGTGTAATCTGGCATTCTGGCATGCTTCTTGCAATTAGTTAATTCATGCGTTATTTTTTGTTTCCTTGCTCCATATTCGTTGGCACTCCTAATCATCTTTTCTGTGTTTTCATGAGGAGCACCGGCCAATAACAGTTCCCTTACACTAGTAAGTGTTATTTGGAGGCTACTTGTTTATTTAATTTTATGCTAGTGTGTGGCACTGCGCATTTTCACTTTACTAAAGCTAGCTTCTGCACTCTTTTATTTGTTTATGCACGGCTTTAGCATTTAGGACAATCGCCATTCCCATACACTTTTACAATCCTCCAAAAGCGAGTACAGCAAGCTCACTTGGATCATGTATATTGCTTTCCGCTTTTATTTGTCACTTGAATCATGTATATTGCCACCCAGCTTTATTTGCCACTTGAATCATGTATATTGCTACCCACTTTTATTTGTTTATGCACGGCGGCAGCATTTGGGATAGTCACCATTTGCATACACTTTAAAAAACCTCCTAAAGCGAGTACAGCAAGCTCACTTGAATCATGTAGATTTTTAGTTACCCCGCATCCATATGCAAATGTCTACAATTGCGGTCTAATTAACACCGTCTAATGTTACTCATCCCAAGATGTCCACCTTGACCAGACCATTAAAACACACTGTTTACAATATCCCATTCAAAGATGGCTGCATATTTGATCCTGAAGGATAGAAGTTTATTCCAGGTCCGAAGCATGACAGCCACAGTGCTGCACCTGTTCTAATATTATCAATTTGCATTTCATACATTTTCAGCAGATGAGCTACAACCCCATTCCCACATTTTTTTGATGCATTATTTCTTCTCTCATACCAGGCACCTCTCTAAGATTTTCGCCCTCATGATTGTAAACTCCACTCCAACTGACTTTCTTGTCCTTGTTCTGGATTTGTAGTTCCACGTCCTTTCTCTAGTTTAATAAAGCATCCACTTGCTTTCAGGTGAGGGTTATGCTTTAAAATGGTTAAGAAGTAAAAAACTTCCACTTAGCTTGTTTAAATTTGGGAATGCTTTCTTCTATATGTTCTCTTGGAACATAACTCCTGCACTGTGCCCACTCCAAAGTACATGCAACATTACCCCACTGAATTCCTTAGAACATGGGTACTCACAAACTTTCTCTCGGGGGCCAAATTTACAGTGTGGTTTGTGTCCGAGGGCCGCACTGGTGGGGGCGGGGTCAGTGGGGGAGGGGGCGGGGCTAGAGCAACAAAAAAAACTGACCATGAGGTTGAACACAGGTCCCTGCAGCAGACGCCTTCGTCCACTGAGCTACAAGAGCCGGCATACACACCTCTCTATCTCCCTCTCACTCTCCATCGCTCTATATCTCTCTCTCTCTCTGCCTCCCTCCCTCCATCCCTCTATCTCCCTCTCTCCCTCCCCGGTCTCCCTCTGTCTCACTCACACTGACTGCATCACTCCCTCTCCCTCTCTCCTTCCCTCTACCTCCCTCTACCTCCCTCTACCTCCCTCTCCCTCCCTCCTTCCCTCCCTCCCTCTTCCTCTCCCTTCCCTCCCTCACCCTAACTCCACTTCCCCCTATTCCCTCTCCTTCCCTCACTCCCCTTCCCTCACCCTTACTCCCTCCCCTCTCTCCCCTTCCCTCCCTCCCTCCCTCCCTCCCCTTCCTTCCCTCCCCTTCCCTCCCCTTCCCTCACTCCCTCCCCTTCCCTCACTCCCCTTCCCCCACTCCCCTTCCCCCACTCCCCTTCCCCTACTCCCCTTCCCCTTCCCCCACTCCCCTTCCCTCACTCCCCGTCCTCACCCCCTCCCCTCACTCCCTTCCCTCACTCCCCTTCCCTCACTCCCTCCCCTTCCCTCAATACCTTCCCTCACTCCCTTCCTTCACCCCTTCCCTCACTCCCCTCACTCCCCTCAACCCCTTCCTCACTCCCCTTCCCTGCCTCCCTTTCCCTCCCTCCCCTCACTCCCCTCCCTCACCCCTCCCATCACTCCCTCCCCTCACTCCCTCCCCTCACTCCCCTCACTCCTCCCTCCTCCCTCTCTCCCTCCCTTCCCTCCCCTCCCCCTACCCCCCTTCTCCCACCCCTCCCTCACTCCCTTCCCTCCTTCACTCCCTCCCTCACTCCTCCCCCTCCTCACCTCCTCCCCTCACCCCTCCCTCCCTCTCCTTCCCTCCCCTTCCCTCACTCCCTCCCCTCACTCCCTTCCCTAACCCCCTTCCCTCACTCCCTTCCCTCCCTCACTCCCCTCCCTCACTCCCTTCCCCCTCACTCCCCTTCCCTCACCCCCTCCCCTCACCCCCTCCCCTCACTCCCTTCCCTCACTCCCTTCCCTCACTCCCTTCCCTCCCTCACTCACTTCCCTCCCTCCCCTTCCCTCACTCCCCCCTTCCCTCACTCCCCTCACTCCCTTCCCTCACTCCCCTCACTCCCTTCCCTCACTCCCCTTCCCATCCCTCCCTCCCCTTCCCTCCCTCGCCTCCCTCACCCCCTCCCCTCACTCCCTCCCCTCACTCCCTCCCCTCACTCCCTCCCCTCACCCCCTCCCCTCACTCCCTTCCCTCACTCCCTTCTCTCCCTCACTCCCTTCCCTCACTCCCTCACTCCTCTTCCTTCACTCCCTTCCCTCACCCCCTTCCCTCACTCCCTTCCCTCCCTCATTCCTCTTCCCTCACTCCCTTCCCTCACCCCTCCACTCACTCCCTTCCCTCACTCCCTTCCCTCCCTCACTCCCTTCCCTCACTCCCTTCCCTCACTCCCTTCCCTCCCTCACTCCTCTTCCCTCACTCCCTTCCCTCACCCCCTCCACTCACTCCCTTCCCTCACTCCCTTCCCTCCCTCACTCCCTTCCCTCCCTCACTCCTCTTCTCTCACTCCCTTCCCTCACCCCCTCCACTCACTCCCTTCCCTCCCTCACTCCCTTCCCTCACTCCCTTCCCTCACTCCCTCCCTTCCCTTCCCTTCAAGTGCCCTACAGCTTAAATGAACATAACATAGCCACCTCTTGATCTTTGGTGACATTGAATGGCGTGGTTTGAGCATATCATCTTGAAGCAGGCGGGCAACTAGAGGCAAATTTCGGGGGGGGGGGCTGAAAAAGATTTGGGGGGAAGAGGTGGGGGGGGGCTAATTCTTCCAGCCGTAACCAGAGTGGCTGCACGAAGGGGTAAACTGACAACAAAAGCCTAATTTACATTTAAATGGTCTTTTACAGACCTGTGAAGTACTCGGTGCGGCTGCAATTAGATGTTGCCAGCCGCGAAGCTGTGTCAGCCCGGGCTGACACACACGACGGGGGGGGGGTTGAAGCCCAGTGAGCCCAATGGGTGTTGCGCGCCTGTCTTGAAGGCCCACCATCATCAGTGATTGTCTTAAGCAGAACTCGCCTGAGAAGAATGGATAGAGACCAGAGACCGGAAGGGACAGAAAGAAGGGACAGAAATATTGTCTGCTGCTGAACAGATTGTTTGTCTGCAGGATGAAGAAGAGTGCATGACAAACTGCAAGGGATTTCCAGAGGCCGCAAAGCAAAGAGTTGTCTTCACTATTTTTTAGAAGGAAACAGATTTTTGAGTCTTGCTTTGGAGTCAAGGATTCTCAGTGTTTGGCATTAAACAGCCAAATATGCAAGAGAACTTAAAAAACAGATATTAAATATTTACATCTAAAAAAGTCCTCTGCTTGTCGACCAAATATTACCTGGCATTCAATGAGCAATTGTGTATCATGTTCTTCTCCACAACAATGTATTATGGAGGAGAGAGAAATGCAGCTAGGACGCTGTCTGTCACTGTCACGGGCTGTCTCTGTCTGAGGCTGCTTCTCCAGCCAGCTTCCCCAGCGCGCACAGACACACAGCCCCCACCCGAGCACTTCACAGCACTTCCAGGTCTTTAAAAAGACCATTTGCATGTGCATTCTCCTCCTCTTAGCGCCCCTGCAGCTCCACTCTGGCCTCGCTCGATTGAATCGGCGAACCCCCACAGAGCAGCAGAGTGTTTGCAGACACTCTTTGAAAACAGGGGTAGGATGTCTCATGGTCCGCGGGCTGCCACGGAAGGCTTGCCGGGTCGCCACCGGCCCGCGGGCCGTACTATGAGTACCCATGCCTTAGAATGAATAAGCCAACATGCAATTGTGTCTTGTAGTGGTCATTTGTAAGCCGCAGTTGTATTAGGAATACATGTATATATTGGCATAATTTGCATGCCCTGGTCATAAAGCACCATTGGTGAACTGTCATATTTGCGTCATAAATCATATGCATTTTGTCAAACAACATCTCTGCCATAAATCGTGCGTATGTACATCGACAATTAGCAAATTAGACTAACAGTTTGTTGGTTAGCTCCTTGGAAGGCTTGCATTGGTTTTTGTCCCTTCAGGGTCGTTTCTGTGTTTGGTTGGATTTGCGCTCTCTTTGCGCGGGGTAGCTTCTGTCCCGGAGTTAGGCCACAACTTGCTACCTTGTTAGACTCATTTGTGCCCTGCCATCCGGCGGGGGCTGGGCAGCTAGCGCCATCTCCGTTTGCTACCCCCTTTTGGTAGACCAACTCACCCAGCCGTGAGGCATCCCAAGGTGAGTGGTCTTATTCCAGCACACCGCACTCCGGTGTGCCTCCGTACCAACCATTGTCCCCGTAGCTATTCCCTTCACTGCCAGGGAGGCTTACGTCTTCCTACAACTCGCCCTGCTCCGCTCGCTCCTTTTTATTGGCAACCTGTTAGAGCCATGGCGCCCCACAGGTTGTCCCAGAAAACTTGCATGCCATCCTCCAAAAGTGGCACGCCATCCTCTGCATAGAATTCCAGGCGACCCACGTGGATGAGCCCATACCTGATAGTTTAAAATCCATTGGTTCTGCAGAATTTGCTCACAGTGAGGTTCCGCTTTTTCCTTGAGTTCTCGACTGCTTTTTGTGATTCTGCCCGCGTCACTCACTTCTGCTGATCAGTTCCGACCAGATGATGGCGGTGCTCCCAAAGGCACTGGCTACTTCCGTGAGGTCTCTCTGTATATCGTGGAGGAGTGCTCTCCTCCCCCGTCTGGCCAAATTGTTCCCCCCAAAATGAATGATCAAAATGTCCGCATGCCATGCCGCATCTGCTTGCAGGTCAGCAAAGGTCTCAGGCAGCTGGTCCCATTTTATTCCTGGTTGGCCGAACCACTTTGTGCATGTGTCCACTGGTCACCCTTCCTGTCTGTGGCCCCTCACTGCCACCAGGACTGCATCCGCGTTATGAAAGAATGGCACACCAGCCATACCAGGCGTAGTCTTCTTTCCTGTTGAGGCAATGATCAAAGTGTGAATCTGCTGCTTGCCCTAGAGAGAGAGACGCCCCTGTCCTCCCACGGCAGTCACTGTGGTTCTATAGCAACTGTGGTCTCACATAGGTCCGGTATGCCCGCATTTGCCATCTACCTACTGCCTGTAACCCAGCCTCGGTCATTAATCACAGGGTGTCTGGGCACCTGGCTGATCCTTTAATAATAGCCTGTACTAAGCCCTTGTTGTCTGACCATAGTGTCAGTTTCAGGTTATTATTTTCTGCTTCCAAACTGTTAGCACTACTATGATGGGAAATAGTTCTGGAAATGTTTCATTGCTGGTTATGCCCTGCCTGCGCCAGCTGCTAGGCCATTGGCACACACACAATTTTTTGCCCAGGATTGCCCCAAACACTGTACTGCTCTCAGTATCCGTGAACAGCGCAATTTGTCTGCTAGTGAACCAGCCTTCTCTCCAGATCAACATCCTGTTGAAATCTGCCAGGAATGTGTCCCACATTAAAAGGTCCTGCTTGACTTCTGCCCTGAACCGAACGTGATGGTGCTTGTGGGTAAGTCCACACATTAATTGGGTTAGGTGCCTAGCATACACCCTGCCTGATGGGATAACCCTGGTTGCAAAATTGAGTTTGCCTATTAGCCTTTGGAGGTTCCTCAGTGTTGCCTTTTCACGCCCACGGAGGCCCCTGATTTCCTCCCTGAAATCCTCCATCATCTCTGAAAGGAGCCTAGATGTCCCTGTCTAGTTCTATCCTCAGCAATGTGATTTTTGTCGCTGGCCCTGCTGTTTTCTCTGCTGAAAGGGGGTTCCCTAAATCCTCCGCCAACTTCACAAATGCTCCCAGGGTGTCGCCGCACTCAGTCGACGCAGCCGGGCCCGTGAAAATAAAATCATCCAAGTAATGAAGTTTCCCGCCTTGGGGATGCCTGACGTGTAGTGCCCATTCTACGAAGGTGCTGAACATTTCAAAGTAGGCACAGGATACCGAGCACCCCATAAACATGGCCTTATCAAAGTAGAGGTCCCCTTCCCACTGTAGCCCTAGTAGGTGGAAGCTCGAGGGGTGGACTGGGAGTAAGCGAACAGCGGACTCAATGTCCGCTTTTGCCATGAGGGTCCCACGACCTACAGCTCTGACTAGGACAATGGCGTCATCTATCATAGCTTAACCCACTGAGCATGCTTCTGCGCTGATCCCAATTGTTTACCGATTACGCCTCTGGGAAGGACAGGTCGTGAATTAGCCAGTATTGTCCTGGTTCTTTTTTTGGGGACTACCCCAGTGGTGCGATCACCAACCCCTTGCTCATGTGGGAGGGGAGTGGGCCCTCAATTCTATCCAAGATCCTCTCTTTCTCTAATTTCTTCGTGACCACCCTGGGTGTTTTAGTGCTGATTTCAGATTGTTGCCGCTGCCTGGTGGGAGGGGGCCTGTAAACGGGATAGTAAAACCCTCCTCAAAACCCTGTACTACTAATTGGTGGGTGTTGATAGGGGACCTGGCTAACCTGCAATTTTGAATCCCTTTTGGCCCCCGCACCCACAGTGCTTGTCTCACTGCTTTTTCTTCTCTTTTTTGTTTCCCCTGTGATACTTTTTTACATCTGCACCCTGCTGCTGAGTGTCCCACGCCACAGAAGGAACAAATATGCTGAAATTCGCACAAAGCCCCGTAGGTACATTCGTTCGCCTAGAATTTCCAGAAAATGGCCGCTGTCCCGCTACTATGTGGCACTTTCCATGCGCCTAACTGTGTGGACTTTTGGAAAGACCTCCCCTTCCCCATGTGGAAGGAACACCGAAAGGACTGTTCGCTCTTTCCTGTCCATGTCTTGGCTTTCCTGGCTGCCATCATTTTGTGAATGAAACCTAATACATCCTCCTTGTTCCATTCCATCTCTGGGTGCATTTGCATTTTTAGCCGGATTTGCCTCTGTGCTTTATGGATGTTAGGCTCGTAAAGCATAGGTCGACTGAGCAGCGTGGGAATTTCTCGACAATTATGCATGCCATTATTCTGATTGCATCTAGCCAGTTGTCAACATTTCTTTCCTTTCGCTCCTTCGGTCTTTCCCTTTTATTGTCATCTTTCCTAGCGCAAGTAGTCGGATCAAGCCCCTCTAACTGTATCTCTAGAAGTGAAAAAATTTAAATAAATTCCTTCCTCCATATCCTTTCTTTGACCGCTAGATGTATGAGGCTTGCTAGACCTGTGGCCTTGGTGGTCAATGATGCTGGGCCAGGCGAGGGCTGTGCGTATGGTTCTGGTGCGGGGGGCGGTGGGAGGGTTACTCGCTATAGTCACGTCACCCCATGCTACTATGGGTTACCCTACCATTCCCCCAACTTCTGGTGTGCCTTGGCCCCTTAAGCATTCCTGGCGCACCTGGCCTGGGTCCATTAGTTGCCAAGGCAACCCCAAAACCTCTCTTTCTGTTTGGGCTCCTGCTGATCCCTGCATGCCAAACCCCTTCAGCAACAGTGGTGCCATTGTCCCAAAACATTCTCTCACTATTACACTGATATGTTCACCGCTTGTTACTGCGTCCCGATCCCACTGCTTGGACCTGCCACTGTCAGGCTGGCTACAGGCAGCAGGGACATCCTCTAGGTGGCTTCCTTGGGTGCTGCTGCCTCCGCAAGCTTGGCTGGCACTCTCCTTCTCCTCTTGTCTGCCGATGCCCTGATGTCTTCCTGTTGCTGGTTGCTTGGTCCTTCCCTGGCTTCGTGCAACAGATGAGGCTGCAGCCAGTTGTTCCCATGGACCTCTGATGCTGCCCTGATCTTTTGCAGCAAGTCGTTTAGGTCTTCGGCTGCCTTTGGCCCCCTCCCCTTGACATCTTCTGTGTGATTAGGCTGACTGGAGAGGCTTTGGACTGTTGCACTGTGGAGGCGGGGTGCTGCCGCCAGCTGTTATGCACCGACGCGCTGCTCCTCTACTCCCATGTGCCCTACACCCGCTCCTTCTGAAACAAAGAAGTGCATGAACACGCTTGTCCTGTTTTTATGAAGCTTGCTGCTGCATCGCTTGTCTTGTGGATTCATTAGCTGGTTTGTAGCACCTCGCTGCTTTGTCTGCCTGTCTCTTTAACAAACTCCCAGGAGAACTTCCCCCGCCTCTGCGCTCGTTCGCTGGCCGGCGCCGGATTAGATGCAGTAGTGGGATGTTTGGGGGTAGGGCCTTGAAAGGCTTCCCCTGTGGCCGTCTCCCACTCTTCACAGCACTGGGAGGACCTCCGAGAAGCGGTATGCTGCAAGCTCCTTGATTTGCTCCTAGATGCCCTCCTTCGCAAGGCTTGTCTGCACTCAGCGACGTCGGCCACTGTTTCAACGACAGGAGCTGGGGTGGGAACCCGATCATCCTCTGGACTCGCTGAAGGTGTTCAGCATTCACCAGGCTTGGCCACCTCAGCCGCGTCGGTCTTCGCTCAATTACAGGAGCTTGGTGGGCAACCGGTCGTCCTCTTCTTTGATATCGTATGAGAAAGACAACCTTGGTTCCCCGAGAGGCGGGTGTCGTAAACGGTCCGTTGCATATCCCATCAGCTCTAAAGGGAGCCGGGGTGGGTACCCGGTCGTCCTCTTCTTCGATGCCGGACCAGAAAATCCAGACGGGAGCCTCACTTGCGCCACAATCGGCCTCCCCTCATCCAGGTGAGCCGGGGTGGTGGGCACCCGGGATGTGGCTACGGCTCACGGGCAAACAGGCGCTGGGTCACAAGGGGAACAGGGGTGGGCATCCGGTTGTCCTTCTCTTCTTGTGCAGCACGAGGGTTGATTCCTCGAATAGCCCCTGACATGGATTTGCCTCAGACTCGACAGGGCTTTGCCTCAAACAGGTAAAAATATCTGTGTAGCCCTGATGCTGTGCCCCCTGAGGAGTGGTGCTTATTTATATCCCCCCTAAATGTTTCCTGCCTTGCTGGCGCTGTTCCCCCTATTGGAGGGTTTGAACCTCGCTCGGGCCCCCATTGGCCGGGGGGCCACTGCCTTTCTGGCAGCCACCGCGGGGGGCACTGGTGTTTCTCCTGCTTCTGGGCGCATCAGTGGCGCATCAGTGCGCCAAAAACCAGTTTGTTCCGGGGCTCGGTGTCGGTTATGGCGCGGGTCTTCAAGGCCCCCTTTGGGGCAGACTCTGCAAGTTATATCTGCAACCTAGGGCGCACTTTGGCCTAAACTACTGAGTTCTTTCAGAGCAGTTAGTCGAACACACAAGCTAAATGTTGATTAATGAGTGTTTTTTCAGTGTGTTTTACAACAGTGTACCACTGTTAATGTGGACATTTTCCCTTTGGCCCATCTATGATTTGGTACAGGGGGCACTGCGTTGACCTGCGGACATAGTTCACCCAATTATTTAGCCATCCACATGTGACTGTGCTCCACCATACCGGTTATAAACTAACCACCTTATCCCCCTCTGTATGGGACTTGCTCCTTTCTTTCTTGTCTCCATTGCACAGTTGCATGCAGTCGCATCTATTCATCAAGAGGCAGCGCACCCCCCACCTTTACCCAAATTAAAGCAGGCAACTTCTATACTCTTCTTTTATATTATGGTATACTTGTGTGTACTGTTTAAATTCACATTACGTCATAATGTCCCCACTTTTGTAAAATTGTTTTTGAATTGTATTTCTTAGCAAACGGCAAACCACTTCTTTGGCAGATCAAACGACCTGATCATGTCTGTAGGGCCTGAATTCCAGTCCATCACTTGTGATGAAAAAACAAAAACACAGACATACAACACTAAGTAGTTGGCAGTGGTCTCCCAAATAATAACCTAGCACAACACAGCTGGTCAGATAATGGACAACCATTCTCCCTCGTGGAACAAAATAATTCACTAGTCCTTGGGACACTCGACCAGGTATCACCCCTATCTTCAGCTGCTTTGACAAAATGGCTCAGCTGGCTACTTGTGCAATGAGCTGTAAGCAGGAAGTTGGAGCAGTCAGGATGCATTAACAGACTGGCTACTTTTGAGTCTCTTTATTTCCTCAATAGTCTGGAAAACACCATACAACCAGCAGCTGAATGTTTCCACACATAGTACACTGGCCCACTGAGCAGTTCTGATTCTTAATGGCAAAAACATGTTGCACAATCCAATGCCCAGACTGTTACAAGTTCAACCTATTTTGAAAGGCATTTCAATCTCAAACATTTCCTGAGCCAGTTTTTGCATTATGAAGCCATTATTTTTCGACCACTGAAATAAAGTTTTCATTGACAATATTTCTCTTTCCTTGATGACACAGTTTGTGTGAAATGTACTGTTACTGTTACTGTCAACATCCTGCGAATGCTACGCAAGATCTTCCGATGGATCCCCACCGAGACCAGGAAGACGGTCACCCAGGCCCTCGTCACCAGCCGCCTGGACTACGGTAACTCCCTCTACGCCGGAACCACCGCCAAACTCCAGAAGAGACTCCAGCGGATCCAGAACACCTCAGCACGACTCATCCTGGACATCCCCCGCCGCAGCCACATCTCCGGACACCTGAGAGACCTGCACTGGCTCCCGGTCAACAAGAGAATCACCTTCCGGCTCCTCACCCACGCACACAAAGCCCTACACAACCAAGGACCAGGATACCTCAACAGCCGCCTCAACTTCTACGCTCCCACGCGCCAGCTTCGATCGACCAGCCACGCCCTCGCCGCCGTCCCCCGCATCCGAAGAGCCACCACAGGAGGAAGGTCCTTCTCCTACCTGGCCGCCAAGACTTGGAACTCCCTTCCGACCCACCTCCGCCTGACCCAGGACCACCTCGCCTTCAGGAAGCAGCTCAAGACCTGGCTGTTCGAGCAGTAGCGGACCCCCCCCCGCCCCCCAGCGCCTTGAGACCCTCCGGGTGAGTAGTGCGCTATACAAATGCTCTGATTGATTGATTGACTGTTCAGCAGAGCAGTTCACGCATGTAAAGAGTTATTTTGAGTAAAATTATGCAAATACAAGTTTGGGGGGCACATAAAATCCATGCAATATAATAGGTCATATAGTGGAAGCCATCAATTCCAGGATTCAAGTATACAATCCTATATGGGTGTACCAAGTAATCTAGTAAACATTTTAGCTAGTTTGCATAGTAACACCTGGGCAGTTGTTAAGTAGCTAACAACTAACACGACATTTGACAAGCTACACAGTCATCCTGGAGTAAAGCAATGTTTAGTTGTAGTGCCATATCTTTAAGTAAAAGATTTATAACAAATGTTTTTTTGAATTACTTCAAACAGGTAAAAAAAATCTGTGCAGCGCTGATGCCGCTTCCCCTGAGGAGTGGTGCTTATATCCCCCCTAAGTTTTTCCTGCCTTGCTGGCGGGTTCCCCCTATTGGAGGGTTTGAACCTCGCTCGGGCCCCCATTGGCCGGGGGGCCGCCGCCTTTCTGGCAGCCGCTGCGAGGGGCACTGGTGTTTCTCCTGCTTCTGGGCGCATCAGTGCGCCAAAAACCAGTTTGTTCCGGGGCTCGGTGTCGGTTATGGCGCCGGTCTTCAAGGCCCCCTTTGGGGGCAGACTCTGCAAGTTACAATAATTCAAATACTAGCATTATTTTATGTAGATGATCATTTACTACACTGCAGTGGGGCTATAAAGATCATGTACCACTTGAGTATGCACAGAATACCTATAATCCTCACAGCAGAAAAAAAATCCAAAAGTTTCATTTGGAAAAACTTGTTACAAAGGATCCTCGTATATTAACAACCAAAAACTGGAAAAAGTGCATGAATATAAGTATCTAAGCCTCATCTTGTAAAATAATTTAATTTGAAGGTCACTGTTTAAGAGAAAATGAAAATGTAAGTCCATCAACAATTTAGCTAGCAATATAAA
This sequence comes from Lissotriton helveticus, assembly GCF_964261635.1. NCBI lineage: Eukaryota > Metazoa > Chordata > Amphibia > Caudata > Salamandridae > Lissotriton > Lissotriton helveticus. The sequence continues at coordinate 739,784,111 of NC_136059.1, read as the reverse complement.
AACGATTTGATTGAAATTGCGTAGGAGCACCTTTGGCACCATATTACATGGCTCCCAAGTTTAGTTTCCTGCATCAATAAAAAATAAAGTGTGAAGATGTAACACAGAGGCAGTACGCCTAGAGGCTACAATTATTGCAGGAGATAATAAAGTTATCCAGTCAGCCTTATTTGGCTGTCCATTTGATTCTATAGCGAAACATATTTTCAAAGAGCTAATTAGCACCCAATTGGCAGAATATATTGGATTTCCGGGTAACGCTGGAAAAGCATCGGTTAATACAATAAGGTTGCCTCTTAAAAGATGTTTAAAGCTCCTACTCCTGCAAAAAAATGAATTATTTAAGCATGAAAGTCTGCTGTAAATCGCATAATTTATTACTGTATTATGAGCATTCACAGAGAATATACAACAACTTCACAGGAAACTAAATGATGTAAGATCGTGATATTGGCACAAATCCATCCATTGCTTCAGGCGAAGGAGAGATGGCTAAGAATTGATAAAGGCAACAAAAGATGTTGTTTGTACAAACCTAACTTAGAAACGCTTGGCACATCATATTTTAATGCAAAGAAACAGCAAGTTTACATGAAAACCACTTAAAAGTGTGCTATTTTAGGTATGATGATTCAGGGTGTTTATGGCTAGGAACTGAAATATAAAAATGTATTGTAAAATTCTATTAATATTTTGATGATTTGCCTAGCCATGTTGCAGGGTGCAATACCATATGTGACCAAAAGAGGTCCTAAGGATAACCTAGTGACAGCCTGTGGTACTGCATCCTCACAACACTGCTGTTTTTTTGTGCATTCCAACACTGCTTGTTTTCTGTGCGTTCCAACACTGCTTGTTTTCTGTGCGTTCCAACACTGCTTGTTTTCTGTGCATACTTTGGCTTGTAGCACGACCGTGGCACCTATCCTGACTAACTCAATAAATGATAGTGTCACACCACATTTCATCCAATATCTCTCACACATGCAAATGCCAAACTAGCTGTTAACCAGAAACGCAAAAAAACCTATCAAAGACCACACCCCTCACACTCTAGTCAGCTACAATCAGCTCTGGTTCATAAAAAATCCACCTGCAAATATACAATGCACATTGGAAAGTTAGTTTCTTAGTGCAACATTAAGTTCACTTTGCAAAATGTATCCTGACGTGTAACGGTGTGAGGTAAATGGTAGAGTATACAAAGGTAGCATCTTTATTGCCCTCACAGTGCATGAAACGTAATTCTTTTGTGCCCACAAGTGCCCAACCATCAAGAATGACTTAAGACTGGGATGAGGGCATAAGGATAATGAGTGCACTGGCCTGGAGTTACCAGTGACTCATTCACCCGCCATACTTTCAATTCTTACACCTTCACTGAAAATGACAACACTTTACCATAGGTCCATCATCGCGGGTTTTGAACCGCCTCAGTTTTCCACATGCATGCGCACCTGGAACACAGGTCCCTCACACAATTTGTGATACTCTTCAAAGGCTGGCCCTGCACGTTTTATCCTAGATTTTGAAGCAATGTTCAGGCCATCCGCTTGTTTCATTGCCTTCCTTTATGTTCAGCGCTCAGTGATTTAAAAAAGAAAATCCTGCCTGATTATAAAATGGACGCATCTGGTTTGGTTCATCACTGCATTGTACAAATGTTTGTTGACTTCACCATATGTGAAGAAATATAAAAGGATTTTACTATGCAATAGGTCTCGCATTACGGACAGTTTGAGCTATTGGCGTTGCAAATGATATGTATTCGGTTTTTTGTGTTCGAAAATATCCCAGCAGTAGCATAAGTAATAAAATTAAATCTACGAAGAAAGAAAAGGGTTACCACAGGCTGTTACTAGGTTTCCCTGTGGAGTTATTCATGGATCTCTATTAGCCACAACAGGTACTGCACCACTACTTGTGCTACTGCTGGGATATTTTTAACCCAAAAATGTTTTATTCTTTGCAACAAACATAGCTCAATCTTTCAGTAATTCAAGACCTATTGTATTGCAACGGCTGTGCCTACACGTTTGCAATGCATGTCCTTCATTTGGACTCTTTGTTCACCCAGCCTCTTGAGGGGGTTTCTTTCAGCTACATCTCCTAGAATCCTGCTTCAGCTGGACCCAAGCCTCATCTACTCTGCTTTGGGGTTTATGAGGCCAAGTTCTCTATTTTTTCTACTTTGATTTCTTCTTCGTACTGAATGATTTGTATGCTGCTTAGTTATTTCCTCCATTTATTGGCCCTTCAGAGAGACACTGGCTTGTACCACATGGTTTCCAGAAGTGTTGAGCAGCACAGGGGCTATGGAAAGGTGTTGCTCTCGCTTCTTACAGTTTCGACAAGAGAAAAAGGTGCCACTTTAGCATCTAGAAGTCACCTTAGAACGGTGTATGGTCATTTTGTTACCTGCCACACAAAATATTTATAGGTGTAGTGAGGCTCTCACGCCAATTATGACACCGTACAACGTGTTTGGGGCACTTATGATTTATTGCAGTATCGGGAGAGTGCCGGGGTCCCCCCCCGCTCACAGGATCCCCAATGCAGAAGATGGCCGCCGCCGCTCCCAGCATGCTTCTGTGCATCATGTGGTGCAGAGCACTAGAGCACAACACCACCTATCTGAGCCCTTTAGTACCACCATAACAACAAGAACTGTAACAAACAGGAGAGACCCTGCGAGGAGGTCCCAGGCACTAGGTATAACTTGTTTCAAGGGCTGCTCATCAAAAGGAAAGGGGAACAGGAAAAAAAAGGGAAGGGACGGCTGGAGAGAAAACAACACACTTTACATGAGAATTACATATCGTATTCTCTGTATCTTTTGGGTAACACTACTGCCCTGCCAGTGCGGGTACGTGTCGTGGGTACTTGTGTCGTATGTACCTCCTCGTGCTTGCTCTGATCTTCCTTGTACTCCTGTGCTGGTCGCTATTGGGAGCGGTGGAGGTTTGTGGCATGGTGTCTGATTCGCGGTATCATGGTCTTCTTGTGTGTTGTCACTTTCCTCTTCATTGTCTCTTGTTGTGCTGTTTCTCTGTGTGTCTGTCTCAGGGCCATACTCCTCATTATCCGATTCCCAGCTGGTGTTCCTGGTGCTTGATGTGGCGCCTCCTTTGTCCCATCCAATCACTTTATTGCACTTGTCCATTCTGCTGTGGGAACACACTTTGCCATCACTTAATAAGGCAGATCGTGAGTAGGTTTCTTTGACTTGCAGAGGTTCGCTGAACTTGCTGTCGCCTTTTCTCTGTAATTGTGCCAGCTTCACTTGGACCCACCCCCTTTTCCAACGAGACGTCTCGCACTCTGTGCTTCTTGTTGTAGTGGTCCGTATACATTTTCTGGGCCTTCTCCAAATTTCTTAGGACCACCGCAGGGGACCACTTACTTTGTAGCATCAGGTTCATCCAAACTGTGTTGTCTCGTGTGAACGGACTATATCTCGTCGTTGTGGGAGTAATGCGATAAGCCCGCACGGTATGTCTCATTTCCATCTCCCAATTTTTTCCCGCACTGATGGCTGCTTGCACGGACCCCATGAAAACACCGTTAAACCTTTCTGTGAGGCCATTTCCCGCTGGATGGTACACTGGGGTGTGTTTGGTCATGAGGCCATTCCGTTTCGTGAACGCAGTCCATTTCTCAGATGTGAACTGGGGGCCGTTGTCACACGTGATGGTTTTCGGGATTTCCTCTCTCAAGAATGTGGAAGTGAGGAAGGCTACAATCCTGTCCGTGTCAGCCTTTTCGCACACTTCTACATCTGGCCACTTGGAGTATCGGTCCGTCAGAACGATGACATACTTGGGCACACCCCACGAGTCGAGGATAGGACCCAGAATGTCGACTGACAATTCTTCCCATGGGCTGGTGGGGTTGGTAAACTTCCCCAGAGGTGGTCGTAGCATGGTTTGTGCTTTGTCTGCGTTGCTGCACTGTTCGCAGGCCCTCACGTAGCTCTCTACCTGCCTGTTTACTGTGGGCCACCAGTAAGAATGTTTGACTCAATTTTTAGTCTTCACGATTCCTAAATGGCCTTCATGCAGGATCATGAGGAGGCGTTCCACCAATTGTCGTGGGGGATCACTTCGTCCCCTCTTAAGAGGAATATGGCATTCTCACTAATTGACAGTTCCTCCCCCACATCCCAGAATTTCCCGAGTACGCCGTCCAGGTGCCGCTTCTCTGGCTATCCCTTCATGACAAACTGTTTTAAACTTTCGAGATGGGGATCTTCCTCATACGCTGCCTTCCATTCTTGCGCACTTATGACCTCTTCTTGGTCATTGGTGAAGGCTATTGTCTGCGGGCGCACCTTCCATTGCTGCCGATCTGCTGAGGTAGTCCGCCACGTTGTTCTTGTTGCCCGGTATGTATTCTACATCATACACAAAGTCCAACAAACTGAGGGTCATTTTTGCAATGCGCGGAGTGGCACTGGCATGGCCACTGGACGTAAGAACCTTAACTAGCGGCTTGTGGTCTGTCCTGAGGATGAACCTGGAACCCCAGAGAAATTGACTGAATTTTTCCATTGCCCAGATGGCTGCCAGCATCTCCTTCTCAATGACGCTGAACCTCTCCTCATTGGGAGCTAGAGCGCGGGACTCGAAACTGATGGTGGTCACCGCACCTTCCTCTGACTTTTGCTACAGGACGGCTCCCAGCCCTTTACCACCGGCATCCGTGGTGAGGATGGAGAGGGCAGATTGATCGAATCTGTGTAGAGGCACCGCGTCACAGATGTCGTTCTTGATTTGTAGAAATGCCTCATTCGAGTCGGATGACCAGTCAAAGGCATTCTTTTCTTTCAGTATCTGACGTAGATGGTGTGTCTTGGTGGCAAAGTTTTTTACGAATATGCTGTAGAATTCGGCCTATCCGAGGAAAGAACGTACTTCTTCCTTGTTTTGGGGAGTGGGCGCTGACTGGATTGCTTCCACATTGGCCTTCTTGGGAGAGATTCCTTTGTCGCTTATTTTGTGTCCCAAGTAGGTGACTTTGTGGAGGCAAAATTTGCACTTTCCCACTCTGCGGTGAGGCCGTTTCGCAATAAGATTCGTAATACAGTAGAGAGTTTCTCATCACGATCTTGTTTGGAGTGCCCCATGATTAGGATGTCATCCTGGAAGTATTGCACACCACGGCTGTCTTTAAATAGCTTGTGCATCAGTTTCTGAAACACGGCTGCGGCGGATGCCAGGCCAAAGGGCATGCGCCGGAACCTGTAGCAGCCGAATGGTGTAATGAGGGATGTTAGTTTCCTACAGGAGGGATGCAATGAGATTTGATGGTACGCCGCTGTGAGGTCAATGGTCGTAAACCATTTGATTCCTTTGGTCTGGGCCAACATTTCATTAATTTTGGGCAACTGAAATTTGTCCAAAGGATGTTTTGTTGAGTTCTCTAAGGTCTATGCAGAGGCACACCTTTCGATTTGGCTTGCATGCGACTACCAAGGGTGGCAACCATTCCGCACTCTTGATTAGCTTGATCACCCCATTGTCTTCCAAGCACTGTAGTTCCATCTGTACTGCCTCCCTGCAGTTGAAAGGGATGTTCCCTACTTTGTGGCATACTGGTATGGCCCCTTCCTTGAGGCAAATGCTGTGTGTGAATTTGGTGAGTTTGCCAATGGTGCCGCCGAAGACCACCAGTAAATCTTCTTTCCATGTTCCTTCCTCGAGTGTCTGTGGGTTGTCTGTCATGAGTACTTGTGTTGCACCTCCTGGGTTCAGTTGAGTCCCTAATGCCCCTTGGTCTGCCCAACGTAATACAGAGGGACCTTTTTCCGCTATGTACAGTTTTCCCTCTGAGGTCCTACCCTTGAACTCAAAGCAGAGTGGGCCGAAGCCTACCATGGGGATCGTCTCTCCCGTGATGGTGACGGGGTGGACGTCTGTGGGGTATAAGTGAATGCCTAAGGTGCATAAGAAGTCCCTCTCCCAGATATGGCATTGAATGATGGTGTAAGGGGACCCTGAGTCTGCCACCATGGAAACCTGTATTCCCCCAATGGACAATAAACAAGAGGGTTTGTTAGTGCTGCCACAATCAATACCTGGAATTTGGTCATCTATGCATAGAATACTGTCCTCATCAACCTCACCCTCCACCCAGTCCGTGTGGGAATCCTGTAGAACTCATTTAACAGAGGCGTTGCTAGGCTTACGTCTACACCCTTTCCCAAAATGGCCCATCACCCCACAAAAGGAGCATTTGACCCAAAATGCTGTACAGCGTCTGTCATTGGCTATGTGTGCATGACTGCCACACCTATAGCAACCGTTCTTGTGGTCACTGGATGCTTTGTAGGGTCTGGCCGCTTTGGCTATGGGCTTCCTGGAGTACTTAGCCCCAGCCATGGGTGGAGGTTTGCCAACATGGGGTTTGGTGTCAGTCACTCTATACACTGTGGACTTGCTGTCACAGTCCTTTTTTGCAACCGCTGCGCACCGTTTAGACAGTTCCGCTTTCTTGACCATAGCAATGATCTCGTTGAGGGGGAAATCCCCGCTGACCCACAGCTTCTCTATTGACTTCTATTGACTGTGTACATTATTATCTGGTAACCTACCAGATCATTGTGGAGGTGTCCAAATGTGTAAGTGATTGCTAACCATTTCAGTGCAGCTACGTAATCTTTCACTGACTCAGTGTCTGCTTGTTTCCGCTGGAAAAAATTATAGCGGTCTATGGCCGTACAGACTACTGGCTGGTAATGACTGTTATGACTGTCTAGGTCCTCCAACACATGTTGAAATACATTGTCATCATTGGGGAGTCTAGTCTTTTTTACAATATTCTCATACACTCTAAGACCCTCCAGCCCTAGGTGGGGCAAAAGTATTCTCTTCCTGCGTTTGCTGGAAAATGCCTCTTCCCCTTCGTCTTCAAGAGCTGACAAGTAATTCAGAAAATACCCTTTCCAGTCCTCCCACTTCATGGCTGGTTCCCCTGGTTTCGGCAGGAAGGGGACTGGATTTGTTAGGGAAAATGTCTGCACACACATGCTGACTGGCCGATGGGGCTTGGACCCTCCAGGCATGTACCAGTGAATACAGAATGGTTTCGAGCCGGGTGGATATGCAGAACCGGCCTGGTGCACTTGGCCGTCGACTGTGTGGTCCCGACCCCTGTGCACAAGGGCTAGGTATGTGTGGCGGGAGCGCGCTACACCTCAACTTCATTTGTGCTAGTGGGGGCACTGGGGATATGCACAGTGAGGCTGCAAGCTGGGGCGATCCCTGTAGGCGATCAGTTTCAGTCCTGCACTAGAAGAAAGTTATCTGGGACTACTATCAACAGTGCTGGGAGGATGTCTCTGTGTAAGATCTCCTCTGGAGCAGGCAAGCAGGCACTGTAGGCACTTACTGTGGATGTACAGGGCATCTGAGGCTCCTTGTGCAGGACAGCAGGGCTTTGGCTGCTGTGCTCGGCTCCCTGCTGAAGGCTGTGAGCTCGTGGGCAGCTATGTGCAGCACTCGTTTGCAGGCAGTGTCCCCACTCGGTTTCCCCGGATCGCAGGTGGGGCGCCTCCCTTGCCGCGCTTTCCCTCTATGTAGGCAGGCCGCGCCGAGTGCGGCAGACCGACGTCCTGTGCATGCATCTGTATTCGGTTGCGGTAGCGTGACATGCTCGCCAGCCTCGTCGCCAATATGTAGTGAGGCTCTCGCACCAATTATGACACGGTACAACGTGTTTAGGGCACTTATGAATTTTGCAGTATCAGGAGAGTGCTGGGGTCACCTCCACACACAGGACCCCCCGTGCAGAAGATGTGATTAAACGCCTGCCCTGATTTGCAATTGTGACCTGCTTTTTCAGCTATGTGACTCGCTATTGGTGCATTTTGGTGCCTGTGGCTTTTTTCTAATTTTGACCCAGGATGACCCTTGTACAATGCAATCTTTCGTCTGTCTAACATCGTGTCCCACTGCCTCTCAAGCCAAACACCTCATACAATGTTCAGAAGCAGTCTTTAAAACTAAAAATACATTGTGGGATTTTGGATCAAAGCGCCTGTCGTTTTGTTGTCGGTGACTGAAGTGCGCATATGCAGACAAGAGCTTTGGCTTCAGCAAGGTGTGAGGCAAGGTGCATCTGAAAAATAAAGTCTGCTTTCTAACATATTTGCAGTCTTTTAACAATGTTATGACCTTATTTCAAAACATCTGAGTAAGACTTATCTTCCCATACTGTATTTTTTTGACAGATTGTCCTCTGAGTTGCCCGGTGTCGTCGGTCTCTGCACCAACTTGAAATGTCAAAGCGTCTGATAATCAATGATAATGTTTTTAGATGGAGACTTCCAATAACAGAGTCAGCACAGATTGATAGATAAATGATGCTTGTTCTGCTGTTTGGCTCTACTTGTGTGTCTAATCATTTAGGTAAATAATGCTGGGCTAAACTGATGGTATTTTATATTGATCTGAGCTGATAAAAAACGTTCTCCTCTGTCTTTAGACCTTGAAAGATATGCAAATGATACCTAACCGATAACGAGTTTCACTTCAGTAAATAGAGAACCTTAAATTGTGGGCATAATCTAGCTGCAGATGTGAAGAACTAAACGAAAATTCACAATACTTGCGCAAGCATAAAGTGTATGTTTGCAAATCAAGGCATAAAACACTGAACAATGTTCATGTAGCACTGGCAGGTAGGGTATATAAAGGCACAACCCCACTCATATCTCAACGAATTTACCTGCAAAAGGTGCATCCCTGGATATGTTACAGCAATAACTAGACTCAAGTTAAAATGACAAAGTCCACTAATTACAGAAAAACAAAAAAAGCACTAATATGCAAAAATGTAATAAGTATGTGAACACAGAGAAAATTAAAATGACAAAATCCACTCATTACAGAACAACAACAAAAAGAAGCACTACTATGAATAAAATGTAATAAGTGTGTGTATGCAGAGAAACAATGCACTGTCACTGTTAAAGGGTCAACAGGAAATGGAGTGTCCATTTTCCACTTTTGTTTCTGTTTGACCAGTACCCAGTCCCCTTTATCATTAAAGGGTCAACAGCAAATGGAATGTCCATTTTCCACTTTTGTTTCTGTTTGACCAGTACACAGTCCCCTTTATCAAAGACTGTTTCCTGGGCATTTCGGCCCTGATCAGCATATATTTTCATTTTGCACTTTCAAGAAGTGTCTGTGACATGCATCTTATGGTCATCAATCGGTTCAATGACCATTGTGGTAGTTTGGTTATGATGGCTCTCCCAAATAGCAAGATGGCAGAACTGTCACAAGTTGAACTATGCGTTTGAGATCTACAATTGTGAACACTCCCACCCCCAACAAAGTACAAGGAGGAACACAGCAGGAGTAGTCCTGCAGGTTAACAAATGTTTTCGTAGTAGCTTAAGAAAGAAGCATACACCCCACTGAAGCACATGCATTTAGGGTCAAGATAATGTACTCTAGCACAAAACTAACATTACAAAAATGTGGCATTTCTGAACAATCTCCTCCCCATCCAAACTAATTGTCCATGGCCTTTGCCCACATGTTTTGGGCTTTTGGAGGAGGATCTGTCTGCCAATCATCGGCGTTGGGCTCTGGTGGGCACCTCAGCCCTGCACTAAGAATCATTAAAAATATTAACAAATCTGCCAGATTTTGTTTTGAAAAAAATAAAATTGTTTACAGGTATTTGCAGAAGTCTGGACCCAGAGTCACAAACCCAATACAAATCCATGAACATATTTGCTGTCATTTCTGGAGGCAGAACCACCACATATGCTCACTGGGGTCAGTAGATGCTCCCCAGGTCCTTTTATGGCCCTCACCCCCAGCTCTGTTGAGCTCAGTGCTTGGTATAGTGTAGAGATCATAAAATAAAACAAATCATTTAATTCAAGGCATTAGGATCATCTGAATCCCTTGATCCTCCAAGCATCTATGGATTTTGCATTGCACAAAAGGACATTTTTCCCTTGACCAATTGGATTTGTTAATTTTCAAATGTTTTTTCATTGGAGAAGTCAAGGATAAGGATTCACAAATAATCCATGAATTAACAAGGCGGCCTGAATTGAAATGGGTCTCCATATTTTTTAAGTATTATTAGGAGGTGTATTTTTAGCGCAAGATGATGGGGAGGCATTATCTGTAACACAGGGAATAAGGTAATTAAGTGGATAAAACTATGTCGCATAACTAGAATAGATGGGACTCCTGTTGACGGTGGGTGATCTGCAAATGGGAATACAGTCATATTGTTTTTTCTGTAGTTTTTCACATTGACATGTAAATGTGGGGAGCCTATCCCAAAGTAGTTGGATGAGAAATTTCGGTGGCAATCAGATTGCTGCTAGAGCTCAGGAATTCTCCATCAACTGAGTGCTGAAACAAAATAGCATTGCATAGAAATGTGGCACAGATGTTGGATAATTTCATACTCCCACATTAGTCTCAACGACTGTGGCTCATGGCTTACTGCATTTAGATATCCTGGTGTGTGTGTCCTCTTGCCAAGCTTGGAAGCATGCAAATGAACACACCACACACGAAGCTCAGCAACAGACGTCTTTATTCCTCAGCATACGATCACACACTGCACGCACTGCATCATAACTTTCATAACCACACCTTAACGCCTCCCAGCAGACTACGTAGTTCCTGTTTAGAGCCTTCTCAGAACATGAAGGTCCCGGCGCGCTTAATATCAAAGACACTACATCTCCCCCTTTGGTAAATAGAAAGATCAGACAACATTAGCATCACATTTCCTCACTGAGTCGCTGAGGCGCTGGGACTGATCTGCCAGATTGGGTGGTATGAGGTAGTTGAGATGCACCTTGATTAGACACCGATGACATAGCCTCAGATGTTTGATTTGGACATTCAGAGGGGGTTGCCTCGCTAGTGATCTCATGAGCTGACAAATATGAAGGTAGGTGTTTAAAGTGTGATGAGTCCAGTGTGAATGACTTTCCATGATGATGTGCTGTCACCATGTTGCCTTTGTACAATAAAAATCTCAAAGGGTCGGCATCAAATGGAGTGTCTGTTTTCTGCTTCCGTTTTTGTTTGGCCAGTACCCAGCCCTCTTCATCAAAGACTGTTTCCTGGGCACGTCGCTGCTGATCAGAAAATGTTTTAATTTTGCACTTTCAAGAAGTGTCTGTGACATGAAGCGTATCGTCATTCATCAATCTGTTCAATGTTAAATTCTGATAGTTTGGTTACAAATAGCAAGGTGGCAGGACTTTCACCAGTTGTGGAGTGAGGAGTTGACCGAATGGCATGAAGGGCTTTACACATGGCTAGTTTAGATCAATTCCCTCCACCGATGCTCGCTCAATTACCTGCTTGCCCATAAAATGTCCTACAATACAATTGACCTAGGGCCAGAGAGGTGAACTTTTTTGGTGCTTGATATTGAATCGCACAAGAAACTCCTTGAATCCTTCGCTAATAAAAGTTGGGCCATTATTGGATTTGAGAATAGCAGGTATGCCCCACGCTGCAAAGATGTCATCAAGTCACTCTATTACTTTGTCATGGGTTGTCCATGATAAGCCTCCATCAAAAGAAAATGCGAAAATGTATCAACGACTGCCATGAGATGATGCCCATTTTCTAGATGTGCAAAGAAATCAAGTGAAGTAATATCAGAAATTGTCAGTGTATGATGCGTCACCTTGAGGGAAAAGCATTTCAAAATTGGCATACTTTCAGCTTTTTACTCAACTCGTTCATCTAAATGAGGAAACCACACTCAGTCTCTTGGGGCTCTTTTGGTGGCTACAATGCCACAATGTCCTTCATGGACTACCTCAATGAATTGCTGTCTCAGTCTCTTTGGTATGACGATTCTTGAGCCTCTCAAGATGATACCCTCTCAGCTGATGAATAACTCATCCCGTACATTTTTTTAATTTTTGAAATTCAACATAATCAGCAAAGGGTTGAACACTTTTTTTCCAAGATTAGATGCTCATAAGGTTTTTGAGGATGCGCATGTCTTTATCTGCATTGGTAGTTGCAGTACTCTGTGCAATTGAAAGATCTGCTGGTGTGCTGGACCTCACAATGAAGTTGAGATTCTCTTCAGCCACTTTGGATGTTGAAATGTGGAGAGATAGTGGCACTAGCGAAAAGTATTCAGCGGAGTTTTGGCCTTTCCTCTGCTTGTGTAAAATAGCATAATCATACTCTTGCAGTTGCAACCACCATCTCCCGATGTTAGGAGGCATCTTAGCTTTTAGGTTTTCAAAGATAGTGAGCAAAGCCTGGGGGCCTATGATCATAGTGAAAATGTTTCCATATGAAAACACATGAAAATGTTTGCAGGCCCAACAACAACCTGACTCTCCTTCTCCAGCTGAGAGTAGGCACATTCTGTTTCAGACAGGCTTTTACTGGCATAGGCCACAATGTGTCTCTGCGCAATCAAATGGCCATTGTGTTGAGCAAGGATTGCCCCCAGCCTCAAGGGCTCACTTCTACTATGATCTCAGTATGTAACTTGGGGGCCTTTCAGTATCAATTTCCATCAATTTTTTTTAAAACATTCAGGAGACCACTGGAAATGGGCAATCCATGTTGTAAAGTGTCTCAATGGGGCACTCACTGGAGCTAAGTCACGAATGTACATTGAGCAATAACTGGCCATGCGTAAGAAACATCGCAGCATGGTTACATCTTGTGGGTAAGGTAAGGTAAGGTAATCGTTTATTTGTACATGATTAATTAAAATCTTTACAAAATTTTTTTTTAAAACATCAGTAAAATACATAGAGAAAATTTGTTTGTACTCATTCTTATCAGATTAAAAAATTGGTTAAGATCAGTTCATGGTTGTCCTTAAAACCTTACAATGTTCGTCACGCGCTCTTAAGTCTTTTTCCTGTTAAGTCAAAGAACTTTACAACCTGGCAGTTTAGTTTGGTGTTATTGGGGTTAAAGCAAAGTTTAACAGCCTGCCTGCACGTCCGAACGCGATGTAGTTTGAAGGACAGTCGTAATAAGTTGTACCTCAAGTCCTTTAGTTTGGGACAGATGCAAATCACATGGATGATGTCCTCCTTGCCAGTGTTACACAGGAGACACTGCTGTGAAAAGTTGTTTCTCTCCCAGGGTGGAAGATGTGGGAGTACAGGAATTACTCCGAGGTGTAGTTTTAGAAACTTTTCTTTAATTTTTATTTTCATACCAATATTGAGGTATGCTTGTGGTTGTGTTCTTCCGTAATCTCCCAGGGTGATCCAGCCATGCGCTCTGTTTGCTAGTTCCTTCTTGTCTTCAATTGCTGAGATGATGCGCGCTGATTTTTTTGCGACTTTTTTGAAGGACAAGAGGTCTATTGAGGTTTCCCAAACGTCGGTCAAACCTAAAACTTGAAGTGATTCAAGTAAGTAATCTCTGGCCGAAGATTTATGGTGCCGAAGGAGCTCTTCCCATACGTTGGAACTTAAGGAGCCAGTCTCCGCAGTGCAAATCTTATGCCAGCTGGCTACATACGCACATCGCCTTTCTAATATTTGTTTAAGGATGCCGAATTCAAGCCGGATCTGGGCAGGAGAGACGTATTTTGGGAGGTTAAAAATAGCCCTGTATGAGTTGGCTATGACTATGTCCAGTAATGCAGCATCCTTCCCATGAAGCGATTCACTCCCATATGTAAGGGTCGGCTGTAATTTTTCACGCAAGATTTGGAGGAGAGGTTTAAGTGTGAGATCGGGAAGTTTGGCCTTTAATGATTTTATAGCCAAGTAGGTCATAGTCGCCTTCCCTCATAAAGAGTCGAGTTGTGCTTTAAATGTGTTTTTTGAATCCAAAATCACACCCAGGTACTTGTAAGTGGTTACCAGATCCAGTTTTTCTTCGTTCAGGTGCCAACAAACTCTCCATGTTTTCCTGTAATTCACAGCCATGACCTTTGATTTATTAAAGTTTATTTGTGGGGGGAAAGTAGATGACAGTGGTTTCGCCGCCTCCATGTTAGGAGTCATTGCCATATCAGTGAATATGTGCGCAAAAAATTTAATTTTGGTTCTGTGAAACTCACGCTTAGCTGCATTCAGAGTGAGACCTGCATCAGCAAATAATTGGCACCCTCGTAAGAGCTTGTCATGCTCTTTTTGTGTTGTACCAAATATCGGTATGTCATCACGGTAATTGAAAATATGTGTCAGGCTGAATTACTCAGTGAATAACATCCTGAAATGTCTCCTCAGCCAAAGATACTCCAAAACTCAGTCTTTTGTATCTGAACAAACTAACATGAGTTGAAAATGTTGTAAGAAAGCAATGGAGCGGTGCACTCCCAGGGTACTGTAGAGTTCAGTAATGAAGCGTATCAGTTCCTTCATAAGTATCATCTTTATTTAAGTACATCCAAATGCATAGAAACACACAACAGCCAACGCGTTTCGTTCATAGACTGAACTTCGTCAGGGCTGGAAAGAAACATAAATGACATACATAAGTGCTGTAAAAAGGAACACAGTGAACAGTCACTTAACAATACTGACACTAATAATACATGGTGCATACGACAAAGGGTGCTATTTACAAAGGTGGAACCAAGAACCACACAAGTGCAACATTCTTTTTAAAAGGACATAAAAGACAATTGATAAAATCATAGCTGTCACCAACCAGGAGAGTAACGATCCCAGTTGCTGTAGTGGAGTTTTATGGTGAGACAACATGTCTACGCACATTAACATATTTCAGGACCCAAGTGGTGTGTGTGGTGGGAAGGGGGATCCATGATAGTTCTCTAAAGTGTGTGCTTGACTGTTTGTAGCAGTTCCGTAATGGTCATCTGCAGTGTGTGCTCGACTGTATGCAGCAGTAGCGCATGAGCAGTCTCTGTATATTTAAAAAGGGTATAGGAAAAGGAAACTAGAGGGATGGAGAATGGGAATGTGCACATATAAAATAGATGTGTGCCCCTGCAGGAGCTGGGTGAAGGAACTCGAAGTAAAGCAAATAAGAAACTCGAGGCGTCGGCAAGAAATAGCCCGATGTGCCATAAGTAAAACATGGGCCGTCCACAATATGGCCAGAAGACTCAAGTCCATGGTGATCTCAGAACGTGATCTGTCCCTGCGTATAATGTAATACATGAATATATAATCCCTCCTGAGGTAGAAAATTGGTGCTCGCCCTCCTGGATGTGCCAATATGCCGAAAGTTCAGGACCATAATGCATGGGAAAATGGCATTAACCAAAAACCCTTAACCATGGTAAAAAACAACGAAAGGGAAACAGCATTAACAACATGTACATACCGATATATTAAGTGCGAAAGCGTCACTTAGGGTGAAATGAGGTCCAATAGGAGTCTGTCTGGAAGAGCATCGATTTCAGCGTAGGCCTCCATGATAAGGGCCATCGGAATGTCAGCCTGAAAGTGAAGAAAAATGGGCAAAAGGTCACAGATCATACTATAGAATAAAATGTAAACATGGTGTGGGGTAATCTATATTGAGAGTACCGGGAGACGGGGCGCATGAATAAAGCCAATGTGCCAGAGAGAAAATGTATAAGCGAACATTGGAGTGGGAGAGATACTCCTCTAGTCACAACTGCTATAGTGTGCCCCTAATATGAACGGCAATGGCTGAAAAGCAGAAAAGTCCAGGATAGAGCAAAGATATAAGGCACAGAGGGAATATCTGCATGGGACACCGATTATCCCACGGTGAATTAAAACAGTGAAACGTAAAGGCCACCCACCGCGATATATGTGCGGGTTGGCTAAATTAAATGCCGGTGAATCAACACGTAAGCGAATGGATAGGTGGTAGTGGACAGATAAAGGAGGGGAGAAAAAGAGCAGGGAAGAACAACATGTCCGATAAGCTGACTACCAAATGGTTATGCAGGTATTTGAAAAGTTAGCAGAAAATGGTCAAGTAAAAACAAATAATGGCAGAGCAGTGCTTGGCGATAAGATGGTGATTAAGAGCAAACTAACTGTGAACAGAGTACGTAAAAAATGACAGAGCAGCGCTTGCCGATAAGATGGTGACTGAAAGCAAACTAACTGTGAACAGAGTACGGGCGGGATTCCTGTAACTAAAAAGCCCGTAGCGTGATTAAGATTGCAACAGAGAAAATATGCATTCCTGGGCTCACCTGAAATAGCGGTCTCAGCGTCACGACATTTCCGAGAAGTAAAGGGGAATGGAGCCACTAGAGCCTTATATCAGGAAAGTATGTGCGCAAAATTGAAATGGAAGAGCAAGGAATACAGACTGAAATGGCCCGAGCCAAAAAAATTTCTGATCACCATCTTGTGTTCCAATGACGTCAAAGACAGCTGTAAGGAGACGTCAGGCTCTCCCGTATTTGGTAGCTTGGCAACCCGTGTGCCTCGGCGCTGCCATGGAAAGGGAGAAGGTACTGTGGGCCTTCCTACGAATGCAAAGCCACCTAAAATGGGGGCACCTGTGCTGGCATGTCAGTCAGCTAGCCAAAGATGTGCAAACGGCAGGACTACATAAAATGACTCAGTCTAATGCCAATCATAAGAAGAATAAGGAGCATGAATATTAAAAAATGTAGAAGAAAAGCAAGTGAGCCGTAAATTTATCAATCCATTATATAAAGTGGCAGTGTGCCGAAGACTGCCACAAGAAGCGTGACTAAGGAATATTGATAATAAAGTAAAAAAAAGACGGAAAGGGCGCGTATGCCTCGTTTGAAAAAAGAGTCCGCTAACACATCAAAGTCGTGAGGGGCTCAAAGGAATATCGCAGGGGGGCAGGGAGCGTGACTGCCAAAGAGAATGAAAAAAATATAAATAAACAAACAAAGGAGAAAAGAGCGTGTGCGTCACTCTTGCGTGAGTCTGCCAACATGAAAACACTTAGATGTAGTCATAGGACTATCTAATGAGAACAGGAAAAGGCAAAAAAAAAAACTATGATAGAGAAAGTTATGTGGACATGGCCAACACTCTCCTGGGCAGGCGCAAGAAAGAAGCAGAGTTAGGTCCTCACAGAGTGTTGTGATAACCAAAAAAGCTGCAACATGAAAAGGTGTGGCTGAGTGCTGTGGTGAACACGGGGCAAGAACGTATCACTGAGGTCTACCAGCCGATAACAAATGTAATCAGAGTAAAGGCATTAACAAAGACAAAATAAAATGAAAATAAGTCACGCAAGGCATGAAATGAAAAGGCGCTCGGAATTCAGGTTATCACATAGTGCGAAAAGGCGCAAGGGTCTCCTCCATGGGTAGGTGGCCGAAGGCAAATCTTTTATGAAGAGAGGAATGCCCCACTCTGTATGAGATGATTAGAATGGAAGAGGGGGAGGCAAGAGGCAAAGGGATCTGACCGGTTGTACTGTTAGAGGTGCATGGATCTAAAATAGGGGTGGGTCTAGTGTGAGGCAAGGTGGTGGGTCATCCAGGGTGAGCAAAAAATTAAGTATCAAATGGCTATCTGAGTATTCAGTTAGGTCAAAAAATAATGGAACTAGTGGTCAGTGTTATGACCTTTAGCCACCGATTGGAGTCTACAAATCCACTTTGCTTCCAACTGGCGCAATGTTAGCTCTCTATTGCCTCCCCGGTTGTTTGGTTGCACATGGTCAATACCACAGAATCTGAATGTATTGTTATCCCCGTGCACATTGCGGTAGCGTTCTGTCATGGGGTATCTTGTGTCATCATTGAGGAGCGTGCGGCGATGTTCCTGTATTCTTTTCTTAAGGTTACGCGCTGTGCTCCCCACATACACCATTCCACATGGGCATTCTAGAATGTACACTACATATTGGGTATTACAGTTAATGAAGTGTTTGATCTGGTGTGTTCTGGCGGTGTTGTAACAAAACTCCTTACGTTTGTTCAAACCATATGGACAAACATTACAAGTGGTGCAGGTATAGAACCTCTTGGGTGCAGTGGGTAACCAAGTCTCAGGGGGCTTAGTGGTGACATAACTGGGGCACAGTGTTCTTCTCAATGTACGACCCCTTCTATAAACCACGGAAGGCTTCTGGCTGATGTACGTGTGTAATTTGGGTATGTCCCAAAGTAGATGCCAATGTTTCCTGAAGACCCAGAAGATCTTAGTGCTATGTGGATGATCACCCTAGTCCAGCACATGTTGGCCAACAACAGTGGGTGAGCTTTTTTGAGGAACAATTCAGGAGTAACAACGTTGTTTTAGCTGACCTCCCTCGTTCCGTCTCTGAGGAACCACTCATGTTTTCTATTACCGAGGTTAGAAAGATTATGACATCAATCCCGAGAGGAAAAGCACCTGGCCCGACTGTATTCCTGCTGATGTATTTCTGCAGGATCAGGATCTCTGGGCCCCGTATATCTGCCATTTGGCAAATGCTCTTGCGTCGGGAGCAGAGGTCCCAGACTCCTGGTACGGGGCAGAAATCCTACCAATTTATAAAAAAGGCGATCGCTCGGTTCCCTCAAACTACCGACCGATCAGCCTTATCGATGCGGTGCAAAAAAAAACAGCCCGCCTCGTACTAGGTAGGATTCAGGAATGGATTAATGATTTCGACATCCTCACACCTCTGCAGGCGGGCTTCCGGTCCCATGTGAGCACTCTCGACCAAGCATTCCGTTTTGTGCTCCTATATTGGAAGACTGTTGTTTTTGGGAAGGGCAAACTATACGCAGCCTTTGTGGACCTAAGGTCCGCATTCGACCTAGTTCCTAGGTCCAAGCTGTGGGAATGCCTATTGAAACTGGGAATGCCCGCTGTTCTGGTGCGACTTTTAGTGAACTTACATGCCCACACTTTTGCTCAAGTACGTTGGGGCAAGCCCGGGGAGGTTACGGATAGATTTTCTGTCTCTAAAGGTGTTAGACAAGGGTGTGTTTTGGCCCCTACTTTGTTTTCTCTATTTATTAATGGGGTCACCAACTATTTTGTGAACCACCCTACGGATGCTCCCACATTGGCGGGGATGAAAGTACCTCTGCTCATGTTCGCGGACGACACCCTGATAATATCTAAGACGAGGCAGGGTCTTCAGCGGGCCCTGTCAAGATTTGAGTTGTTTTGCCGCGAACATGAGCTGGAGGTCAACATTTCCAAAACACAGTTTATGGTGCTGAGAGGAACATTTCCAATCGCTGCCAGGGTCAAAATTGGTGGTACCACCCTTGAGCAGACTACATTATTCACATACTTGGGTGTCACTTTTAGTGAAAACCTTAGTTGGAAACCGCAAGTTGAGCTCTTGACACTAAAGCATGCGCAAATAGGAGGAGCACTCCTCAAAGAACATAAAAGTTCTTATACTCGGCCAATGTCCCCACTCATGAAAATCTACGGCACAAAAATGTTGCCCTCAGTTCTGTATGGAGCAGAGCTCTGGGGCTTCAGTAACCTGGATCACCTAAAGGTGGCCCAAAATAAATTCCTTAGGACGGCGGTTGGACTGCCGAAATCATCTCCGCGCATCCCCGCTTTTGTATGATCTAGGGTGCCAACCAGTGGAAGACCTAGCGAGATTCAGACCCCTAGCATTTTGGCGGCGCATGTGGACTACACCTGAGCTGCTGCTCTACGCCAAAGCATGTCTAGAGGTAAGGGATTTCCTGGGATCTGATAAAATAGGATGGTTCAAAGGAGTAAGATCCACTCTTTGCGCCATGGGACTTGGTGAACTATGGTACAACCCTGACTCGGCCACCTTTCCACCCAAAAAGGAGCTGAGAAACCTATATTGGGAATGGATCGTTGGTAAAAGACACTCGGAACTGACAGGAAGTTCTCTGACAACGACATTTGTTCTTTTGAAGGATGTTTCTTCCTTTGAAAAGTACTGGGATGTCATCACCAGGCCCCTGGATCGCAAACTTTTCCATCAACTGAGAGTTGGCTCGTTACCACTGAGGTGTTTAACTGCATCATGGGGTAAGGGAGGGCCAGAGCACTATCCACTATGTATTAGGCAAGATGAAAGTGTGTGTCACTTTCTTTTTGTTTGTCCCCTGTATGCTGCCCCTAGAAAAAAGTGGCTTCACCCATTATGTAGAAGTCTGGGCACTCGTTCAGCATCTACAGCCTGTAGAATCCTAAAATCTGATCTATCGCCCCTGATAGTAATAGGGGTTTCAAAATACCTAGGTTGGGCATGGATTCTACGCTTGAGGATGATTAACTCGCTCTAAGGTCCCATCTAATTAAGCTATAAGGTTCCAACTAGATTGTGTCATTTTGAATTAACTGTGTTTTTCCTATTATGTATAACTTTTTAACTACGTAAATGAAGTCGTATATAAATGATTTAATACTGTCTTAGTTCATGTTTTTAACTTCACATTAAGTTATTTTTTTTAAACAAATAACAGTGCACTCTAGAAATGAAGAATTACTGTTGGATGTGTAGCATGTCTTTTAAGATGAATAATCGAATAAAGACTTCTTTCGACTTGACTTGACTTGACTTGACAATGTGTTTGTCCAGGGGGAGGCACATTGGTTCCAGGCGTGCTCCCTCTCATACCAGCCCATGAAAAGTCTGGCATAAGAAGGAGCAAACCTAGAACCCATAGCTGTTCCCTGTAATTGGTTGAACCACCTTTCATTGTGTTTGAAAAAAGTTTTACCCAGCATCAGATTGATCATATCAAGGATCATGGCGTTGAAGGAATAGTATCCCGCCCCCTCCTTATCAAGATAATATTGGGTTGCCATCATTCCAAATTCCTTTTTAATATATGTATAAAGCCCCACTACTTCCAGTGTGACAAATCGTAGTTCGTTGGACCAGGGGTACCCGTCGTACTTGGTAAGAATGTCCTTACTATCTCTTATGTATGCGGGAAGGTTGGTGACATGTTTCTGCAGTGTCAAATCTACAAATTCGGAGAGTCTCTCCATTGGCGAACCCACCCCTGAAATAATTGGTCTTCCCGGGGGGAACCTGCCTCCTTTATGCACCTTAGGCAATATGTAGATGCAAGGGAATCGAGTATGTTCAACGTGTAGGTACCTATACTCATCATCAGTAATTAAACATTCGTCCCTCCATTCATTAAGCCTCCCATTAATGGTGGCTTGCAGTCCAGACACGGGGTTGTAGTTAATTTATGCATAACATTCCTGGTCATTGAGTTGTCGTGAAATCTCACCCATTTAGTCATTGGTGTCCATGACCACCACGTTGAGTTGAAAATGTTTTCATGTACCTACAGTTCTCTTCCAGCTTGAGTTGATAGTATCCTTTATTCAGGTCAAGACGGGAGAAGACTTTGGCTCCATTCAGCTGCATGATCATATTTGTTGACACAAGAATGTCTTTCTCTATCCATTGCTTTGTAGGCCTGGCACATATCAACACAAATGCACATTGGACCTTCACCCTCCTTTTTTGGCACCACAACTTTGGGCGAAACGCTTCGGCGTAGGACTTGTGGAAAGATCAATGATGTCATGCTTCAACAGTATTTCTAGTCCTTTCTCAACTGCTTTTTGTATGTGAAAAGAGAGTCTGAGATGCCATTGGGAAACAGGGTTAATGTCCTCATTGATAAGAAGCTGCACTTTAATTTTCTTGATTCTTCGTAGGCCATTAAACAATGATGGGAACTGGCAATTCCAGGCTAAGCACAGATGTAGTTGAGAGATATGAGTCCCATGTCTACAGCAGTGACAAAGCTAAGTAGACATGCACTAGATAAAGTTCCCTGTAGAACATGGATTGGCGCTGGTACTAACGTCAATTTATGTTGCATGGTTGCTGTAAATGACCTTTGACTCTGTACCAGTTTAGAAGCGCACACGTGTATACCTTCGTGTTTGTCGGGGTAATGCGTGGCACAGAAGATAGGCTTTTGAACTTTTTCTACAAGCACTATTGTCTTGACTTTTCTTTGCAAGCAGCTAATCCTAGAAGTGCATGTCGTACCTTAGTCGACATCATTACCGCACATCCATCTTCTTTACTAGCTCCTAATAATGACATTGAAGAGCCTTTTTGTGATGAACTTGATAAGGGACCACTGAGCCTCTCAACAGGCCGGGTCACCCCCTTGCTCCTACTGCTTCCTGCTCCTGCCTACGCCAGTGTTCCCGCCTGCCAAGCTCCTGACCGCCGCCGCCGCCGCCCCCCCTGCCCCCGAGCGGCCCAGCCACAGCTGAGCCGCCCGCCCGACAGTTTTTCCCGCCGCTGACCCCCTGCGGCCCCGCCCACCACCGGCCCATTGGCCGCCCCGCTCCCGCCGCCCAGCTGACCCACCCTCCCGTCCCCCTTCTTAAGGGGACAGCCAGGTGTACTCGGGAGTGACCACTGAGCCTCTCACCAGGCCGGGTCACCCCCTTGCTCCTACCGCTTCCTGCTCCTGCCTACGCCAGTGTTCCCGCCTGCCAAGCTCCTGACCGCCGCCGCCGACACCCCCCCCTGCCCCCGAGCGGCCCAGCCACAGCTGAGCCGCCCGCCCGACAGTTTTTCCCGCCGCTGACCCCCTGCGGCCCCGCCCACCACCGGCCCATTGGCCGCCCCGCTCCCGCCGCCCAGCTGACCCGCCCTCCCGTCCCCCTACTTATGACGCCCCCAGAGCGACCGCGCAGCGGACGTGCGCAGCGGGAGCACCGATTGAGCGCCGAAGGTGCGCCAAAGGTAAGCCTGTCTGCGCCCGTCCGCGCCTGGACCGCGCCCAGCGCCAGGACCCCTGGCTCCCGAAGACACCAGCCCACCCGCCGGACCTACGACGCCACCGAACTCTACGCACTCAACGCCGGCCGAACCCCGGGATGCTATCGAGCCACCCCGAGACGCACTCACAGACCCTTCTGCTGCCACTCCTGCAAGTTCACCTGCACCCGGACCTGCACTACACCAGCACCGACCAAGCCGAACACCAGCAGCAACCACCTCAAGTGCATCCTGCTCAACACCCGCTCCGTCCACAGACACGCCATCGAGCTCTGGAACCTGCTCGACACCACAGCCCCAGACGTCGCCTTCCTCACGGAAACCTGGATGAACGCCTCCTCAGCGCCCGACATCGCCATCGCCATCCCGGACGGCTACAAGATCATCCGGAGGGACCGCGTCAACCAGACAGGAGGAGGCATCGCCATCATCCACAGGAACACCATCCGCATCACGACCAACACCGACGACACCCTCGCACCCGCCGAACACCTTCACTTCCAGATCCACATCAACCCCCAGACCACCCTCAGAGGCACCCTCATCTACAGACCCCCGGGACCACGCACACAATTCGGCGAAGACATCGCCGACTTCATCAGCCTGCTCGCCCTCACCTCCACTGACTACATCCTCCTCGGGGACCTCAACTTCAACCTGGAGAACAACAACTCCCGCAACACCACCACCCTGCTGGACAACCTCGCCAACCTCGGACTCAAGCGGCTGGTGACCACCCCCACCCACTACGCCGGACACACACTCGACCCCGTCTTCTCATCCAGCAAGGACATCGCCGTCAGCCACGCCACCAGACTCCACTGGACGGACCACAGCTGCGTCCACTTCAGCTTCAGTAGGACCACGATCCACCACCACCAGCAACGGGTTGCACGCAGAAACTGGAACAAGATCACAGCCGACCAGCTCGCAACTTCCCTGAGCATGAACCCTCCCACCAGCGCAACGAACCCAAGCCAGGCGGCCACCAACCTCGCGAAGTGGATCAGCACCTGCGCAGACGACCTCGCCCCTCTGAAGACCCCGCCCAGCAGACCCGGCAGCAAGTAAGCCCCATGGTTCACCGACGAACTCAAGAGCTCCAAGAAGAACTGCCGAGCACTCGAGAAAGCCTGGCGCAGAGACCTGACACCGAACAACAAGACTGCCCTCAAGCTCGCCACCCGAAAACACCACCAACTGATCCACGCCCCAAGAAAACTGCATTCAAGGAATGACTGGACAACAACGCACACAACAGCAAGGAACTCTTCAACATCGTTAAAGAGCTCTCCAACCCCAACGCCGGAAACAACGACATCACCCCTTCGCAAGACCTCTGCAACTCCCTCGCCTCCTACTTCCACAACAAGATCACGGACATACACAACAGCTTCAGCACTCAACCAACGCCCGCCACGACTGAACCACGGCCCCCCACCACCACCCTCCGCGCCTGGACCCCGATCAGCACCGAAGATACCATCCGCACGATGAACTCCATCCACTCCAGATCTCCGACTGACCCCTGCCCTCACCACGTCTTCAACAAGGCCGACGCTGTCATCGCACCCCACCTGCAGGACATCATCAACACCTCCTTTGACACCGCTACCTTCCCGGAGAGCTGGAAGCACGCCGAACTCAGCGCTCTACTTAAGAAGCCATCAGCCGACCCCACCGACCTCAAGAACTACCGCCCCATCTCGCTGCTCCCGTTTCCGGCAAAAGTCATCGAGAAGACCGTCAACAAGCAGCTGGCCGCCTTCCTCGAGACGAACGGATCCCTCGACCTCTCGCAGTCTGGCTTCCGGGCCAACCACAGCACCGAGACCGCCCTGATCGCAGCCACCGATGACATCCGAGCCCTGCTTGACAACGGAGAAACAGCGGCCCTCATCCTCCTAGACCTCTCCGCGGCCTTCGACACTGTCTGCCACCGTACCCTAGTGCGGCGCCTCAGCAACGTCGGAATCCAGGAGAAGGCACTGGAATGGATCATCTCGTTCCTCGCCGGAAGGACACAGAGAGTCCGCCTCCCCCCGTTCAGATCAGAAGCCACCGGAGTCATCTGCGGCGTTCCTCAAGGCTCCTCACTCAGCCCAACCCTCTTCAACGTCTACATGAGACCTCTTGCAGCCATTGCACGCCAACACAACCTCAACATCATCTCCTACGCCGACGACACCCAGCTGATCCTCTCCCTCACCAACGACCCCGCCACCGCCAGAGCCAACCTACACGAAGGGATGACAGACGTAGCCAAGTGGATGACGAACAGCCGCCTGAAACTGAACTCGGACTAGACGGAAGTCCTCATCCTGGGATCTTCACCCTCCGCCTGGGACGACTCCTGGTGGCCCCCCGCCCTGGGCATCGCACCCAAACCAACAGACCACGCACGCAACCTGGGCTTCATCCTGGACTCCTCCCTCTCCATGACCAGACAAGTCAACGCCGTCTCCTCGTCGTGCTTCAACATCCTGCGCTTGCTACGTAAGATCTTCCGGTGGATCCCCACCGAGACCAGGAAAACGGTCACCCAGGCCCTCGTCACCAGCCGTCTGGACTACGGCAACTCCCTCTACGCCGGAACCACCGCCAAACTCCAGAAGAGACTCCAGCGGATTCAGAACGCCTCAGCACGACTCATCCTGGACATCCCCTGTCGCAGCCACATCACCGGACACCTGAGAGATCTGCACTGGCTCCCGGTCAACAAGAGAATCACCTTCCGTCTCCTCACCCACGCACACAAAGCCCTTCACAACCAAGGCCCAGGATACCTCAACAGCCGCCTCAACTTCCACGCTCCCACACGCCAGCTTCGATCGACCGGCCACGCCCTCGCCGCCGTCCCCCGCATCCGAAGAGCCACCACAGGAGGAAGGTCCTTCTCCTACCTGGCCGCCAAGACTTGGAACTCCCTCCCGACCACCTCCGCCTGACCCAGGACCACCTTGCCTTCAGGAATCAGCTCAAGACCTGGCTGTTCGAGCAGTAGCAGACCCCCCCTCCCCTAGCGCCTTCAGACCCTCCGGGTGAGTAGTGCGCTATATAAATGCTTTGATTGATTGATTGATTGATGATGATAGACGGTGCTTGGTTTCTGCTTGTTGTAACTAATGTTGCCTTTTAGCCGTGTGGGTGTGGTGAGAATGCTTCTGGAACTTAATGGCGTCCATTTCTCTTCTAGCTGTGACAAATTTGGTTTCTCTTTCCCTTTGCAGACCATTATGAAGTGGTTTTCTTTCCAGCGACCTTTTCATATCTGTCCAATGGCTGGGCATTTTCCTTCGAGGGTAAATGAAAATCCGCATTGGAAGCATAACTTTTTCTTCTTCAGAGACGTCGACCTGTGCGCATCTATGTTGTGCTTATGCTTGCTTTTCATTATCAAAGCTTATTAATTGCACACTGTTCCTGCTTCCATATAAGCAACTTGCTGATCTGCTTGTTCTTTTGCCCTTGCAGCCTTAAGCATTTTCCCTAACTGGGTATCTCTCTCAACCAGTGAGTCCTGAAGGAATCTGAAAGATAGCCATCAAGGACACTGATGCACATGGATTCTTCATCAGTAAAGTCACAGAACTTACAGTGCTTGATAAGTGCATCAAGTCTCTCAACATTCTCATCCATCGTTTCACCAGCCTGTTGTCTTTTGATACAACATTGCATCCGTTTGTGAGACTTTTTTAACACTTCTTCACTCCATCATCGGTAAGGTTTTTCAAATATTTAATGATTTTCTTATCATCTAATTCTAGCGCATCTATGAAATCATTGAATGTTTCAATCTATGAAGCCCACCTAGCACCAATGTTCTGCTTCATCCCTGTGTCGAATGGTGGTGGTGGTTTCAGAAACACAGCAACATCATACTTTGCAATCCCCTATGTCACCACTGAAAGCATGTGCTGTTCAGACAGTGTTCCTCACATGAAGCAGGGTGGACAACCTCTCCACACAAAACCCCTGTTGCTTGAGCTTGGTCATCTCATCCGATTCGAGGTTCTGCAGCGCTTTAATCACCTGTAATGGAAAGTATATTTCTGCCTTCGTTCCTAGTTGTCTCTGCTTTTAGCGTTTGCTTCGTAGGGATGATGTGATGGCGTGACACAGTATCTTTTCTTTCAGCCTTACCAATGGGCTCTGGTGGGGTTTTAGAATGTGCTCCTCTGCAGGGCCTTCACCTTCTTCAATGGCTGTGTATGGGCTGATGCGGGGCTTTGACTAAGCATATGGCAACTGCTTTGCATCAATTTGGGGCGCACACGGCACACAACATGCAGTTTTCTTTATCTTTGAAAACTCTCAGGGAGAGCAGCCTTGTTTTTTTCGGAACACATATCCCCTACTTGTTTCCAGTCATATTGTCTAGCCCAGCTGGAAGCATGCAAATGAAAACGAGACATACGTAGCTCTGCAACAGACGTCTTTATTCCTCAGCATACAATAACAAACTGCATGCATAGCGTCATAACTGTTCTAACCACACCGTAACACCTCCCAGCAGACTTGGTAATTCTTGTTTAGAGTCCATCCAGAACCATACCATTCCAGCTGTGCATAATATCAAAGACACTACAGTATGAAGAGAGCAGCAGCATGTGCCATTGATGTGCCACTAACACCATGCCCTGAGGTGTTGCTGTATATGAAGTGGACAAAGGCAACAACGTAGTGGCAAAAAAATCAGTTAGCCAGAAGAGGCAGAAAACGCAGTAAATGTTGTGCAGCAGTGCAGCAGCAATACCTTCCTTCCTCCTCTTCTTTGCTGCTGCATTACTGAGACAGAGGTCGATACAGTATCCAGTCCGGGAACATGCAGTCAGCAGAATGGAGCGAAGTCAAGCTTGGAACTGAGCGTGGCACTTGGTAAAACTTTGGAAACAATAAGAGCAGAGACATCACTGGACCAGCAAGGCTTTCGGCAGTGGTAAGCGCAAGCATAAATACCTAGCAACAGCGGAGTCTTGGAATTGAGACCATTCAGCACGCAGGGCAGTGCATTCTAAGAAATTATGGTTTAATCGCACAGTCTGCTGATGATACATTAACTAGCTGTTGTTCTTCAACCAAAGTTAATGACATAAAGACTGTTAAAGACAATCAACTTCTACAGAGATGAGTATTAGCTATGTCCCCAGAAAAGGATCTTAAGTGGCTGAAGTACAATAAGACAAGGCAAAATCAATCATTTGTTAGCCCACAGACTAACCTGGCAGCTAGAGAAAATAGGGACACACTGTTACCTGAGATAGATGGGCTGGAGGGTGGATTAAATCCAGGTAGTTCAGTTGGGAATCCATCTCGAAGGAGAGGCTCATCTCTCATGGAATCTAGTACAGTAGGCAGGGCCAGACTGGCTACCAGGCATTTTGGTGCGCTGCCCAGCTGGGGCCCAATTTTACTGCCGTGGGGGCTGATTTATGTTGAAGGGGACCTGCATTTGCACCTGAGTAAAGAAAGCAAAACAAATGGTCTTAAAGCATACTTTAAAACCATTTGGTTTTCCATTCTTTTACTTAGAAAGGCCCAGTAGCCAGTCTGGCCCTGACAGTAGGTGGCTCTCAAGTCATGAGAAAATGGGTATGCTATCAACCATAATCTTTACTTTCACTCAGGTTCAAGACAAAGTAGCAGCACCGTCTTCAAGGTGGGGGGAGCACAAAGGACTGTATTACATTTAGCTCTGTTCTAGAATTACTAAGGGACGGCTTCTGCACCTGGGCTACCTCTGCCCTTGAGAAAGCCATAACTGAGAAAACAAGCCTAGCAGTCAGGAATAAAGCAAGCATCATTGACAGCATTGACCCCTGCAATAAGACAACAGCAAGACCAAACATGCTGATAGAATACAAGATAACTGAGACTGATATCAAGCAAAATATCATTTCAGACACCCCTCACCTTCCCATAGATAATTTCATGTAACATAGATATTGGGCCAGAGATCTTGAAGCTAGCAAAGGCAGACTGACCACTTTGGTCAGAGACTGATTAATCAGAATATCAACACTACAGAATATATATACAATACTGCAACACTTTAAGTCAGTAGATGAATCATATTCATTTGTACAGCTGACCAAAGCGATTGATTCTTTTTTCATCAATTCTAAAAATGACAAAGAAAAGAGTGATGATATAGAGGCAGACCAATGCACTAACATGTCCAATAATGATCTGGGATAAGAGGAGATGGAAAGGAGGAAGAAGATGAATTGACCAGAGAGATGTTGAAGGTGACTCAGAGAACACTAACATCCTCCATACACAAAATAAGAATACACTCTTACATTTGGTCTTGTGACCAGCACAAAATACACAGTAATAACAAGTGGAAATAGGCAAAGGGTTTCATTATATCTGTACCAAGGTAGAGTATATAGACAAGAGGATGTCAACTTTCTCTGACCAACAATGTGAACACTTAGAACAACCAGCATAAAGCACTGCAAGCTATCTACAGGCAAAAATGCAAAAATTAGGATACTGAGAACAGATCCCACTGCTGCAATTTGTGAGTGGTTGGGATTCCGGAAGGGTATTGAAAGAGCTAGTACTCTAATGGAGAATGTCTGTGAATGAAACAGTACTACAGAACAAGGATTACCAGAAACCATTGATAATTAGAGGCCGCAGAAGATTTTTAAATTTGAATTCTAAGAGCATTAGGCCACACAGTGTTCTTGTTTGCTTCTCAGATTACTGAAAGAGAAGTCCTTCCTTGTCAGCATGCCGGAATTCTGTGATCTGGACTGAGCCCTAACTGCCACATAGGAGGTGAACCAAGCGTCCTCTGGGCCCCTATTAGCACTAATTGCTGAAGATCTAACAAATTGCAAGATTCTATGATCGTGTAGGAGCCAAATTTGGTGCCTGTTGACATTCATTTCTCCAGCGCTCTGGGAATAATTATTTATAAAGGGGCAGGAGACATACACCTTGGTGTTATACATTTACTTTCCGCTCAACTGGATTGAATCTGGGGCAAGTATATTTGCATGGTTTTTACTTGATGACTCTTCCCCGCGATTCTCAATACGCTTACCATCTCTCTGGTTTACGATACGCAGCAGAGTACATGCCCTGACAAAGTTCCACCAAAGGAACGAAACGCGTTGGCTGTGGGTTTTACCTGGTATAATTGCCACAATAAAGAAGATAACTATTTGGACTAAAAGCATCGTCTCTGTGATATCTCAATGAGTGTGCCTTACGCCATTTGTTAAAAGTTCCTATGGCTGGGTAGGAGAACACATTCTTTTTCAACTGAGACATGGTTTACATGTAGTATATTTTCAAACATGCTTTATAGGATGGCAGAAAGAGCACGTCAGATGAGAGTTTCAATTTTTGAGATAAAAGCCATGGATGGAGAAGTGCAGACAGTCTAACAGTTTAATCTAACAATACTCTGTAAGGGTGAATTCAAATTGTTACACTAGACTGAGGAGGCTGCAGCTTTAATTTCAGAAATGAAAAAAGATCAACATTGTGAATGAAATTTGTTAAACAGCCTTTCTAACACGGGATGCCAGAGAGCACATCCAATATGGGGTGGGTGATCTATATCCTCCTCCCCACGGACCTAGTTATCAAAGGTGGACACTGCAGGGTAGTGTGGTATATGAAGGGTTGGAGGGGGGATGGGGTGATATTGTGGGGTAGGGAGAGGGATAGATGGAACTTGGGGTAAAAAAAGCACAGATATAGAAGATACAGAAAAATGATCACAAAGAAACTAAAGAAAGACACTGTAGAAACCAGGTTTGTAAGGACATATGCATACAAGTAAGCACCTATGTAAGTCGTGGTATACTAACTACTAGAAAGAAAATGACATGAACTCATTCACAATTCTTAGTTGAAAAGTCAATGGTTTTAATTGTTGCTCAAAAGGAGCATTGGTTATCAGTGAGCTGGTTAAATATGATAGAACAAGAATATGTTTGCAGGAAATACACCTCACTTTTTCAGATTGAACATGGTATAAGCAAATTGGATTAAGCATAATAGCTTGCTCCATATAGCAGGGTATTAATTGCTGCTCCTACACAACACATACAGTTGGTAACGGTGATTAAAACAGTAGCTGATGGCACTGTACGTTGATCTATCACATCGATAAAGATTGGCAACCAGTAATTTACCTTATGTACAGTATATTTTTCCAATACTGATGAGGGAGTCTCTCCACTTTAGGAACTGGCACCCTCACACACTTGGCTGGGTGCCATGCTTCATCATAGGGCATGCTCATCCTCAGGCAAGCGCTGCAATGCCTGATGGACACCCTATGAGGGGCTCTTTGTCGGAGATCTTTTATTCCCAAAGCCATAAGGTGCGGTGCGAGTAAGGGGTCTTGTGTTGTAGATGAGTATCAGGGATGTAGGTGCAAACTAGAACTCACTTCGTTTCTAAAGGACAAAAAATAATAGAGAGGAGACCGGCGAAAACGATTGCTGAATGAAGCCAATTTCTGAGAGTTTGTGAAAATGCTTGCATAAGTCCAGATTTTCCCACTCCCGAAGAGCATGTATTCTGCTACATGGTAAATGGGTCCCAGGCTGAAGATCAATTCTACAGCCGAAGGGTCTATGAGGGGGTAACACATTTTCTTTCTTTTTATCAAAGACATCCATGAAACTACAGTATTCTACAGGAACAGTAATGTTGTTCCCTTCAATAGTGCCTTGAGTAATCTTCTGAAATATCTGAGTCTTTTTTTAATAGTCTTGCTAAATAGAGAGATGGAAAGGTTACTGTCCTAGTAGCCCAGTCAATGAAAGGATTATGTTTTTATAACCAAGCCACTCCCAAAATAGCATGAAATTGTGGAGAAGCTATTACGTCAAAGCAAATGGACTCCTGATAACTATCAACCATTACCAACATTAATTGGATAGTGTCGGGGTCTACCAGGCCTGCCAGAATGTCTCTAATATTGGGCATGCAATTGTTTTAAGCATGGTCTCTAGGTACAAGAGGTATACCCAAATCCATAGCAAAAGATGAATTTATAACGTTATCTGTGGCACCAGAATCAATCAATAAGTCTAAAGAAACACTGTTGTTCATTTCCCATTTTAAACATACAGCTATATGGAAATGTTTCATGGCAGATGCACAGCTAGTATTCTCTAGATTCACAAAGACTCTTGAATCAGATTGGTCTCCACAATCAATGGGCTTCAGTGTCTCCCGCTTCTTTGGAGAGTGTAGAGGTGTTTCTTGGCCTCTCCTTGGGTTTACTATTGCAATCTCTGAGGAAATATCCCGACCTTCCCCAATATAGGCAACATTTTGTATCTCTACATTTTTGTCTTTCCTTATTGGAAAGGGGCCCGTGGAGTACCCCAATCTGCATTGGTTCTGTCTCCTCTAGCACCTTACCCTCCACTTTTCTCTTTTGGGATATGCATACTCTTCACTCAACTTTTCCTCGACCAGATGTCATCACAGTCATTTGGTAGATCCACAACCTGAGCCAAGAAATTCTTATGATCATCTCGTAAAACCCTATAAAACAAAGACACTTTCTTCACCTTCGCCCATCCAGATTCAGCCACAAGTCTGTTAAATGACGTCAAATAAGTGATGATATCTTTATTCCTTTGTTTCAGATTTAATATTTCTGTGTCTATGGATTGCATAAAGGTATATTCTTCATATTATTTCCTCATCTCAGCTTTGAACTCCACATAATTATATAAGATGGGATCATCTCTTACCACAAGTGGTTTTGACCATTTAGCTGCAGTGCCCCCAAGATACAAGAGGATGAATGCAGCTTGAGATTGATGGAAACGAAGCTGGTTTGCACGTAAAATGCAATTGGTATTGATTACATAGGGTAGCAAATGTAGATGATTCTGCATAAAACCTCTAAGTAGGGGCCAATGGAACAACATGTGGGGAAAATACCTGAATAACTGGTTTGGCCACTCCTTCTCAAGCTACTGCACCACCCTCTACGCCCACTGTCTGTGTGTTTGTGTTAACAAAGGTAGTTGGTTTGAGTGTAAAGCTTGTGTGGATGTCCCTCCCTGAACTAGTCATAGCTTTAGGCCTAGCCCCTGTTCTACCTGGACTATGCTGTAAATTGTCTAACCATTGTACAAGCTGATGTGTTTCCTTTGGGACTGTTGTACTACCTGTTGTTACTCCCTGCTTTCAAAGTGTTAATAACATCTGGCACGGAGGGGTTCTGAGATTCTATCTTCATCAGACAACAGTGTTAAACTTGGGCCTATAATTTTGAAAAAATAAAAACTCTGAAAACAGCGGCCTAGTGTCCCTTTAAGGTAATTGCACCAGTACTCTGAACTGCAGGTTCTCTCAGTGTTCTAGCATTGTGGTACACCTACAATACTATAATGTGGATGTAGAAAACTGGTTCTCTGTACAGAGCACTAAAATGAACTACACTTTGTAGAAAATGCGAGAGATTCCCAAAAGGCATGTAGAGGTTAAAGTAAACAATACTAACACTCTTTTTGTGGTAGTGTGGGCGAGCAGTAAGGGTTATCAGAGGGTAGTGTTAAAGAAAATGTGTACTCTCAGAGGCAATAAATAAGACACGCTCTCAAGAATAAATCTGAGACCAATTTGTAGAAATAATATAACGTTTTATATAATTTCTTTGACCAAGAACACAGTTTTAAGGTAAGTACTTTCGGAAATACAATTTTGCAAAGTTCTATAAATATATCACTTCTATGGGCAATTATGCAACATAGCAAACAATGGGGAAAATGCAGACAAATGCATAGAAATTCAGCCAATGCTTTCACGAAGTTCATCTTCTTATTTAGGGTTGAGGTCAATGTCAGTACCAGGACCAAAGTTCAAGCAGGAGAAGCTTAGGAGCACACCGGATCACCCAGGAACAGGACTGCTGAGGTCTTGGAAGTTGATGCACAAAGACGAAGGGACCACTTGCAAAAGCACTGCACAGGGGACTTTCTGTTAAGTCCTGTAGGTCTTCTTAGAGGGAGGAGGTTGCAGGGCCTGAGGACCATGGGGGCAGGGCAGGTTGGTCAGTGCTTGGACCGGTGTGGCCGGGTGAAGAGTGAACAGGTCAGCTAGGCGTTGTGGGTCTTGAGGTCCTCATGGTCAAGAGGGAACTTGGAGAGGCGATCTGAGAACAGCTGGCCCACCCAGGAAGTGGTTCTCAAGTATCTTGATGTCCCTCAACAGGTGCTTGTTTCTGGTGCCTTGGGAGGCTGCACTGGACTCTCTTCTCTGTGTTTGCCATTGGAAGTATGGTACCCCAGGTATTAGTGCGCTGCACCTCTGGTAGATACTGGTGTAGATACTGGTGTCTCCAAACTTGGTGGGGAGAAATCTCTGACCCTCTGGAGCTGTTGTAAGTTTTCTCTCTTTAGGTCGTTGGGGAGCAGCACATCAACAAACCGGAGTTCATGGGATCGGTGCTTGAGGAGGAGTGATACCTTCACTCCAAGGGAGCTTCTTGGTGATTTCTTGAAGGCTGGAGGTGCTCCGGGGTTTTTGGAGTCCTTTCAGGATGACACAGCAGTGATGATTGTCGAATACTGGGAGCAGCAGGCAGGGTTTGGGGCCTATTTCATCTGCAGCAGGGCTTCAGTTCTCGAGCAGTGGGATTTCTTTGTCCAGGTCTACTCTTGTCTGTTGAATCTGATGTTCAGGTGTCGGGGTGCCACTTGAATACAGAATTTATGGACGCTACAAGGGGAGACAGGAAGTAGCCAATGGGCTACTTACCTTTAGGGTGTCTACACCCTCTAGTGACCACTTCCTGTGGGGGGATGCCCGCGCTATCTGGCGGGTTCCTGGGTTGCATTTCAAGGGGGGCATTGCCTTTGAAGCTTCCCTTCCAAGAAGGCCATCCTGTTCTGGAGTAGATTTGAAGCACCTCAACCCACAGCAGATACTTTCTCTGTCCTCTGAGAACACTGGCTTCCACCCCATAAGGTCAGAAACATGTCTGGTAGTGGCAGGCTGACATAAACAAGTCAGGAACCATACCGGTGCTTGGTAGGCTTTCAGGGGACGCACTAAAAGGGTCTCATGTGTGAATTTATTAAGAAACCCAACACTGGCATCAGTGAGGATTTATTAGGAGAAGATGTTTAGTATCAAACAACCAAACACCTTAGAAATCAGTGAACTGGAGCTAAGAAAATCTTGTTGAGAAATATCCAGCCCATTGACTCTTTATTGCTTCCATGTAAACTTACAATATTTCAGAATAGACAGGACATTGTAGGGGCTTCTCATGCTGATATGTCCACACACAGGATATAGTGCACCCTGCCTTAGGGCTAAAGGCTTGCAGTAGGGGTGACTTACCTATATCCATGTCGAGTTCAGATTTCTCTGCACCTAGACACACAACCTTCAGTGGCACTTAGTGGGGTGGCACAACCAGTGCTACAGCCCCAACTGACCCTCTTCAGTACCCATGCCCTAGGTACCAGGGGTACCATTTGCTAGAGACTTACAGGGGTAACTGAAGCTGTGCCAATTGTGGTACAGTTTTGGGGAAAGAGGTCTGGCACTGGGCCTGGGAACCTGGTTAGCAGGGACTCAATGCACTTACAGTTCAAAATTACATCAGACATCAGGCAAAAAGTAGGGGCTAACTGTTAGAAGTAGGGGTCTCTAGTTGGCAATGGTTTGCACCCCTGTCCAAGTAGGGAACCTTCTTCCTAGTCAGGGTAAGGGGATAACCCCTGCTCACCCCCAACATAGCTTGGCATGAGCAGACAGGCTTATCTCAGAAGCAGTTTGTAAAGCATTTGTGCACACATACAGTAATACAGTAAAAACACTACATATAGACATCACACCAGTTTAGAAAAATAAGTAATCTTTATCTAAACCAAACAAGACCAAAACGAAATGCACATCCGCAAGGAAGGTGATGCGTTGGTTCCTTACGTGCAGGGAAGGTGATGCGTTGGTTCCTTACTCCAGGGGGGGTGATGCGTTGGTTCCTTGCTGCCACGCAGGGGAGGTGATGCGTCTGTTCCTTACTGAAGGGGAGGTGATGCGGTAGCTTCTTACTGTGCAGGAAGGTGATGCATTGGTTTCTTACTGCGGCCCCAGCATCCTTTTAGAATGAGCACCCCAGTGTGATGCGTGAGGATCGGGATGCATTGGCTCTTGATGCAGCAGCGGCCAGTTGGTTCTTGCAGCCGCACAGCATGGTCTGCATCGGAATTGGTGTGGTGATCTCGGGCTTCATTGATCAGTGCACTCGATGCAGCGTGCAGCGATTTCTCGAGCCATGGGCAGGCACTGCGTCGGTTTCTTTAGCGGCACAATGGCGATACGTGGAAATTCTCACGTACTGCCGCGATGCATCTGAAACAGGTGCGGATGTGTAGCTTTCCATCTCCCGACAGCAGGAACAACCTCCAGAGGCCCAGAACAGCAACAGGCACCTCTTGGCAGGTCAGAACTATCAGCAAGTGGGTTTAGGGGAGCTGCGGGTGAAGTCTTTGTATCCCTGAGATTTCAAAGCAGGAGGCAAGCTCTATCTCAGCACAGAGTAAAAGGGCAGTACTTTTCCTCAGTTTCCCCAGCTCTTCTCCATGGCAAAGGTTCCTCTTGAATTCCAGGTATGATCTTTGAAGTGTTTTCTATCCCTGAAACTCCCAACAGGAGGCAAGCTCTACATTAAGCCTTTGGAGAAAACTCTAACAGCAGGATTATGAAAGCACAGTCCAGACCATTCCCTGCCCAAGACAGAATCAACCACTGCAGGCCAACCCCAACAGCCTACATTACAGGGGCAGTACTCCTCCTCCAGCTTTCCTGGTTCTTCTTCCTGGCAGGGTCCTTAGTTCAGCAGTAATTTAAAAGTATGGGGTCCTGGCCCCACTTTTTATAGCATAAATACCTTTGTTCTCTGGTGGCAGAGAAGCTCTTTGCCCAGCCAAAACCAGTTCTGTCCTCTCTGGTGCAGCTTCCCGGCAGGAGGTGGAGACAGCATTGTCCAAGGCAGACCAGGCCACTAAGGTGTGAAAGAGATCTCCTCCCCTACTCTAAATGCAGTCCATGTCTATTCAGCCCCTCCCTGACTCATCCAGGAAAGGCAGGACACACATCAAACCCCCTCGCCCCCGGAGGCCATCTGAGAGAATGCACATCCTGAGCCCCTGTCATTCAAAATCGATACATCCATTTTACAAATCAGCAGAAGCACACAGGATGGCTAAGTGTTAGATCTGGTATCATTGGTGTGAGTTTACCTTCCATTTTTTAATGATTGCCTCCTCTGTTTTTGATATGTTTTGCTGGTTGGGTGCTTTGGGCACTATGCTACTGCTATTCAGTGCCACAGTGCAAGTGCTCCCTATGTTAAATTGATGTATTGATTAGCGACTCCAAGATTGGGTTATTTAATGTACTTGTCAGACCCTAGTACAGTGCACCATGTGTGCCCAGGGCTTGTAAATCAAATGCTGCTGGTGGGCTTGCAGCACTGGTTGTGCCACCCACAGAAGCAGCTGGTAAAGTGTGTCTCAGGCCTGCCATTGCAGAGCCTGTGTGCAGTCTAGTACTACCATGTCAACTTGGTAAGTGCACCCACTTGCCAGTCCCTAAACCTTCCCTTTTCTTCATATCAGACACCCCTACGGTAGGCCCAAGGGCAGGGTGCATTGCAAGGAGAAGGTAGGACACATCTGGTGTGTGTGTGGCATGTCCTAATAGTGAATTACAGACATTTTCTGTTTTTCACTATTGCAAGGCTAACTGCTCCCTATCGGTCAGAATGAGACGTTTGATTATTACATCTTATAATCCTAACTGACTCAGTGAACTAGGTACAAATTTGAGTTTAGCATGCCTGAACTCAGAATGATAAAATATATCTTTTAGTGAAGTTGGTTTTAACATTCTGTGTTTGAAAATACCACTTTTAGAAAGTAGGTATTTTCTTGCCTAAAAATCCAAGTCTGCCTCTGCTAGGGTGTGTATTCCTTGTCTGGAGTTTGAGTGCCAGGGTCTGGGGGATTCCAGGAGACAGGGTGAGTCAGCACAGGGCTGAATAGAGAGATCTGCATGTAGATGGGTGGGAGGAGTTGCACCTGGGACTTGAATACGGCTGTGCCTTCCCTCCCCAATGCTGGCTCAACCTCATGTGGTGAGTCTGATGTCCCTGGCCTACACTTTGAAAGGAAAGAAGGAGGCTTGTCAACAAAGTGCTCCAGGACTGACCAGTACTGGTTTGGACTAGGCAAAGGCCCCTCTGCCTTCAGAGGACAAAGGATTGTGATGGTATAAATATGGGGACCCAGACCCCAAGACTTTAGATCACTTCTGGGAACAAGATGTACCTTTTGCCAAGGCGAAGAACCAAGGAAGCTGCAGGAGTTTGGACTACCCCTCTGCCAATGTGCTGTTTGCTGGGTTGGCCTGCAGTGGTTTCTTTATTGCCAAGGAAAGGAGAAGGAACTTTTACAGAACTTTCATCATCTTGCAGAATATTTCTCCAAGGGCTTGAACTTGTGCTTGCCTCCTGCTGAAGTTTCAGGGACAAAAGACTTCACCACCAGCTCCCCTCTGAATTTCCTTGTTGGGAATTCTTTCTGCAGAAGCCTGCGTGTCGCTGGGAGCTGAAAGTGCGACGCAATGAGAAGAAGCATGTCGCAGTCACAGCTGTTGGCGTTGCATCGCCGGAGAAGCGTGTCGCCGCCGCATAGGTTGCCGCCGCATCACCGGAGAAGCGTGCTTTCGTCAAAGCTGTTACCCGATGCTTCACTGGAGAAGCGTGTCACCGCCGCAAGGTCGCCGTCGCATCACTGGAGAAGAGTGTTGCAGGGCCTGTCTCAGCTCTAAAGCTACAGAGTTGGCCGCATGGCGCCGGGCGTGCATGCATTGTCTTCATGTTGTCGCATCGCACCAGATCGTCGCATCGCATCGAGGCGCCATCTTGTCGCATTGCAACCGGAATGTATCACCAGAATCTAAACATCACTTCCTCTCCGGTAAGGATCGAGATGCATCCCCTACTGTGCACAAGCATTGAGGCGTGACGCATCATCTCCGCCGAAGCAAGGAACCGACGCATCTCCCTTCCTGTGATCTTTTTGTTTGTTTTGCGTTACGCATCCAGGTACTTTTGTGAGAACTATGTCACATTTATCATCAACTTGAATTAAGCAACTTCTACCATCTTTAAGTCAATTGTAAGTACAGTATTGTGGATTTTTGTCGTTTGTGGTCTGGTGTTAAATCTATATAAAGAATACTTATTTTTTTTTAAAACCTGTGTGGTGTCCATCCGTAGTGTTTTCACTATATTACTATATGTGTTCACAAATGCTTAACACCCTGCCTCTGAGATAAGCCTGTCTGCTTGTGCCAAGCTACCAAGGGGTGAGCAGGGATTATCCAGTAGTGTAATCCCCTTTCCCTGACTTAGAAGCAGGCGTCCCTATTTGGTCAAAGGTGTATACCATTGCCAACTAGAAACCACCAGTTCTAACATTGGTAGTCATCATTGAGGATTTGGACCTGCATTTGTGACTCATATACAGTAATTGATGTACACTACTAGTGAGTGCAGACCAAATGCGACCCCATACTTTTTTTTGGGTAGAATTTGTTTTCCTTGAACTGTTATTTTTCCTGAGAACTGCCAATTCTTACTGCCATGAGTAGACCAGCATCTGTTGCATCTATGGATCTAGATTTTGAGGAA
Source organism: Lissotriton helveticus (assembly GCF_964261635.1). Lineage (NCBI taxonomy): Eukaryota > Metazoa > Chordata > Amphibia > Caudata > Salamandridae > Lissotriton > Lissotriton helveticus. The sequence goes on along the minus strand of NC_136059.1, from coordinate 739,744,763 downwards.
GAGAGGTTGAAAACCTACACTTTGAAACAGCCCAAGCATCTCTGCAAGAAATTGACAGTTGCTACACCAGGCATTTCCAAAAAGGATGACTACCAAAAGGCGCTGAGGGCCGGGGTAGAAGCAAGAAATGCCCCTGAGTTGGTGGTGGAGCCAGCTGGGGATGCAGATGGGCAACTGGATGGTCCAGTTTTTCCAGCCAGGGAATGGTACCGTCCCCACCTGGCAGTGGTACCTCTTCCAAAGACCTGTCCCCCAGAGAGCTGGAAGACAGGGAGAGAAATAGGGCACACAGTCTGGAAATGACTAAGCTTAAAATGGAGGGTCAGAGGGAGATAGAGAATCACAAATTATCCTTGGAGAGAGAGAGAGAGAATGAGAATGGAACATGAGAGGATGTTGAGGGAGCTAGAGATCAAGGCAAAGGGCTTCGATATCAACACCAAGGATGTCATCAAAGATTTCCATAAACATGAAGATATTGGACAGTGGTTTGCAGCCTATGAGATAGCAATGTTGGCCCACCGGGTCCCTGAGAAGGATTGGGGAGCGGAATTGTGGGGCCGCTTTGTGAGTGGGGCGGGGATACTTTGCTAGACCTACCCAGTGAGAATAGGATGTCTTATGCCCACATGAAGGAAGCATTGATGACAAGGTATGGTTTGACCCCAGAACTCTATAGACAGAGGTTCAGAAATTGTAAGAAGCTGGAGGCAACCACTTGGGTAGAATATGTATCTTTCTTTTGCGGAGCTATGGATGGTTGAGTGAAGGGTAGCAAAGTGGATACTTTTGAAGCGTTCCATGATTTGATTGCAAGGGAGCATTTGTCTGCTAGCTGTTTTCCAGAGCTATGCCAGCACCTTATTGATAGCAAGTTGACTAACCCTAGGAAGCTTGCTGAGGAGGCGGACCGCTGGGTCAGTACCAGGGTCCACAAGGGTCATGTAGGAGACTCCACCAAAGGTGGGCAGGGTCCACACTAGAACAGTGGGGGGGACAAGGGTAAACAGAGGGAGTTCCAGAAAGGGCCTCAAAGTAATTCCCAAGGGACACAAGGGAAGGGTTCCCAGCCTCCCCCTCAGAAGAAGTCAGAGCCCCAGACAGGTAAACCTGTTCACAGGGGGCCCGCTACCTCCTTTCAGTGTAAGCAGGAGGGACACCATTGGTATGATCCCCAGTGTCCCCAAAAGGGTCAGTATGTGCCACCCCACGCACCACCCCGTCAGATGGCCAGTGTAGCCCTGGGTGGGGAGGGGATGGGTGACCAAGGTGGGTGGGGTCCCGCAGAAATATCCCTTGTCTCATTAGGAGACTTTGAGATGGTCCCTAAAACTCAGCTGCCTGATAACACTAAAAAGTTAAGGCAGTAGGGGACCATCAATGGCCATAAAGTGGAGGCTCTAAGGGACACTGGGGCTAGTGTGACAGCTGTCAGTTGCCGGTTGGTGTCCAAAGAGCAGGTTATCCCTCATGCATTATTTCCTGTAGCTGTAGTGGACAACTCACAGAGCCAGTGTGAGGTGGCTCAAGTTCCCTTTGAGTGGTGGGGTCTCTAGTACTCTTCAAGTAGCTGCAAGGCCAGCTATGCCTGTGGATTGTCTGTTGGGCAATGATTTAGAGAACTCCCCTTTGGCTAAGGTGGAGAAAAAGTGGGCGTGTGTGACCACTCGGTCTACGGCAGCCAGTAAGGGTGTTCAAGAGATCCTGGAGCCTGAAAGTATGGCCCAGGAACCTGCCTTAAAGAGAAGAGGTAGGGGGTGTACCAGGCTGTCCACTTCCCTTTGGGCTCATACGAAGATTCCTTAGTGTGAATAAAATTCCATGGGGCATGTGACAGTGTTACGTCCAGCACTGTCCCATGCCCCATGGAACTTTATCCACACTAAGGAATCTTCGTATAAGCCCAAAGGGAAGTGGACAGTGGCTGCAGATCCGCTCTCAATATTAAATTGTTTGTGGACTACAAGCCACGCTTTGAGTTCCCACCCGACACTGGCCTATACACGCCACGGTGTATCATCTGCTTCAGAGCTACATTATCCAGGTACTCACAGGGAACTTGGCTGGGTTTCCCTGTGAGTACCTTCTTTTTTCACTATACCCACGGTTGGCACAATCCCTTCACTCGGCTGAGCAATTGAAAATTCAGATGTCCCTATAATCATAGGTCCTGTTGAGACCCTACACTCTATAAAGGGTCGAAATGCCATCAACAGTAAAGATGAAAGCGAACGACTGATTCAGCACTTATTATTGTATACAGTTGCTGTATATTTGTATAAACTCAGACATGGTCGCTATCTGTAGAAATAATTCTTGAAACCTTGTAAATATTGTCACATTGTGTCACGTATATTTTAGGTTCTTGTTTCACTTGGGCACTTCGCACAACTGCTTATTTCAGTATATTATTTAAGTAATACATACATATGTGTTCAATGAGACCATTGGTGTATGTGGTCCTTTCTTTCTGACGTCACCCAAGCCCTTGTATCGCGATTGCCCATTATAGCACCAATATATGACTATACAATTCCACAGGAACCACGGTTTCTCGGGTTGTTACATCAGTTGAGCAGCAGCTAGAAAAATGATTCAAGGACTCATTTTAATGTTAATTTAAAATCCAACTTAATGATCCAGTCGGACTTTATATTACTGTTTTAAAAATAACCCTTTTAGAAAGTTGCAATTTTCCTGTCTGAGCTAAATGTGCCTTTTTGCTAGTATTTACTTCCACCCAAGAGGTTAATGACTCCTTTATTAAGTGTGAAGGAGAAAGAGAGAGGGATTGACCTTCCCCTGATAGAATGGTCATTTGGGCTGCAGACTGTCACTGGCAGATGTACGTCATACCTTGGCCTGCCACTCCATTGTCCTGCTAGCTAGCCAAGCACCAATCCCAGTGGGAAAGGAGTGGGCTCCAGAACCAGTTATGAGCAGCCCCAGGGGAGGGTTTGCTCATTTTCCTGGCCACACCTCTGGGTTTGGCACAGGAGCTCTGCACAAGGTTGGAAAGTTAGTGCCATCTTGGTTTTTGGTAGAGAAGTACACCGTGGAATTGTTTATAGTAGGGACACTGCTGTAAAATGGGTAGGGTTACCTCTGGGAATTTTTTCGCTATTGGTCAGGGAGGAGCCAGTAGCTACCCACATCCACAAGCCAGTACCAGGCATAAAAGTGGAATCCGGGGCGTCTTCATCAGAACGCCTCTGGAGGTGTGGAAGACTGAAGAAAGACTGCACATGCTGTTGTGACCTGTGAGGACAAACCTACTGGCTGGGCTCCCACTTGTAAACAGAGATATAACATGCACTCCAAATATATTTGATGAAAAAGGGTTCAGGCAGGTCAGGTCGATTACCCCTTTCCCATATTTGCCCGGCGTTAGCCGCTTCTCACCCAACTCACGATTACCAAATAAAGAGGCAGGCGCTGGAGACTGGAAGGCAGGAAACAGGAGTTTATTTCCGACGGAACAGAACACGTCAAATCAGACAACAGGGTATCTTCTCGAGGTGCTCTCTCAACATCTCTGAGGCCTGGCCTCTTATACACTGGTTTATTACTTTATTACATGCAACACATTCTTGGTAATGCTTTGAAGTACGGAAAAGGCGTCTTTGGAATCCCCGGTTCAGGCCCGTTCCCACACATATCTACAGTAGGAGTCCCCACCCCAATCTCAGCATGATGGCTATCGCGCAGCTGGACATTCCGCTGGGAACAGGAATGCGGGCGATCGATCGGATCTACGGGTGTGAGGGCATTGATTAATCCCCGCTCCTTTGATGTGAGGCGGGGTCCTACTGTAGGGGCAATAAACCGCATCTGTTGGGCTAAGTGATGGCCTGGGGTCGGGCCGGACAATCGGGCAAGGAGGAAGAGGTTATCAAAGGGCCCGTTTTATGGATGAGATGAAAGAGTGTGGGGGTTTCGGCACGGGATGTGGCTCGGAGGCAGGGTCGCGCTGGAGGTGCGTTATGGCCCAGGCAGGAGAAATCGGGGGCTGTCTGAGCGCGGGGGATGCTTAAGAGGCGAGAGGGCGAGGGGGGGAAGACGCGCTGGCTATCGACAGTGGGCAGGGAGATCATGGCATTCAAAATGGCTGCTGCTTACGCGCACGCATGGATCTGAAAAGAGACAAGATGGCGCCGATAATGTTTATGCCACGATCTAGATTTTAACAGTCCTCCCTTTTCAACATATCTAGCCAGCTTGTTAATTTACGTCAATCCCCATTATATTTCTTATTTCGAGGTCATACAATGCTTTCTTGTGTTTAGTTTTGAAGTCCGAAGTCTTAGGGCACATGCAGTTAGCAATGAGCGAACACAAAGGTGGCAAACATTGAATACCTAGGCAACACCCACACAGTATCACGACCGGTATCAATATAAATGTGAACAACCTCCATCCCCAGTCCTTCAAAGTGCCCCAAAACCAGCTTCCAAGCGACCATCCTTCCTGTTCCTGGTGAACCTCTGAGGAAAGTCTGTGGAGGTGTTCGATTGCTTTGTAGACTGAGGGCGAGTTATCTGGCACGTAGGTGCAACAGCTGGATCCAATGATGCGGCATGCTCCTCCACGGTCAGCTAAAACTACATCTAGAACAAGGCGGTTCTGAAGAGCCACCAGGCGGACTGCCTGAAGCTCGGCCGTATTGTTAGTGAGGATGCCAGCCGTGATGTTCATGGTCGTTTCTACTGCCTGGGTCAGGTGTCGGATGGCGCGGCTGTTTGCCATTGGGCCCACAGAGGAACAATTCCCTTCACTGCATCCAGGAACTGTGCTCCAGTGGAGTCGGCTTGTTCAATGTCTCTTGCGCGCTTCTGCCGGTGATGGTTGGCTGGGGCCGCGTACGTTGGAGGGAGAATGAAGGCGATGTAGCAGGTACCCCCCCAACTTTTTGGAAGCCAAGTGTAAGCTTTGGTGCCACAAACAAAGTACATATTCGGAGAAGCAACAAAGGAGGGGGGATCGATGGAGTCCAATGTTCTGGTGATGTGGCAGGAACTGTGACCCACCAGCTGTGTTCCCAAGCCTTCGAGGCACACGAGGCCCGTGACATTGATAACAGACAGAGCCACCGTCAGAGTGGCAGCAGTTTGTTTCCGTAGGTAGGAGAAGGTGGGTCTGGCTGGATTATGGAACACCTGCATTTCGACTCGTTCCTTGGCAGGGATGTCCATCTGGAAGGAGGAGCCAGAGGTCAAAGGACAAAAGGGAGCAGAAGTCCTTCCGGTTTTGTTCAGCCAGAACCCGTGGTAGAAGTGTGACACTGTTTGACCAGAAGTGGCGTTGTCCTTGTAGCTCTCTTGCAAGAGGATCAACCAGGCAAGGCAAGAACCGTGAACTGAGAAAGGGGAAGGGATGAAAAGGATGGAGTGTCCGGTGGCATGCGGGAGCAACCCGCAGATCCAGCAGTTTGTGGCGTTGGTGGCAAGGTTGTGTTGGTGCAACAGTTGCACGAAGGAATTGTTCCAGAACTCCTTACACCTTTCTCGGAGCTGAGGCGAAAGGGAGATCAGGTGATGTTCTTTCATAGTGGTTGGCTGTGCAGTGGTCAGCAATATCTGATGAGCGGGTGCGCTCTCTTCCATGATCCAGAAGGAAGTCATGAGGAGGAGGCAAAAGAGGAGGACAATGAAAAGGGCAATTGTCTTCGATTTGTGTATACTGTCAGTCTTTGGGTTTCGATAACGGGTATTTCCTGTTGCTTCCATCATCTTCTTATCTGGCGCTTCCATCATCTTCGAGGTGCTCGGTAGTGGGCAGAACCGCAGACTTCGTTTAGCCTCTCTTCGGGTAACCCTTGGTTGTGTTTAGGCTACCGTTCTGAGATTCAACTTAGTCTGTGGTCTACTTAGCCGAAGCTCCCTCCTTTCGACGCAGGAAATACCCTTCCCTGGATGGCACAGTGGGATCAGAGAATTTTGCAAGTTCGAGTGCCTCGGTATCAGGATAACAGTTCAATGATGGCCGGTCTTTGTTCAGCAGTTCTTCTTGGGTGCTGACGTTTTCTGTCGTGGTCAGGGTCGAGGAGACCTTCTTACAGTGGTGTGCGTGCAGCCAGTGTCGCTTCCCCTCCACTCGAAGACCCGTTCGGGTGGTGATCAGTACTTGCCAGGGGCCCGTCCACCGGGGTTCCAGACTCTTCGTCCGTTGGAAATTCCGGATCAGCACATAATCTCCCGGTTGGATATCGTGACCCGGACCCCTGGAAGCATCGGGGATGGCCTGCTGCACCTGCTGATGAATGACAGACAATGTTTTAGTCAATTTGCACAAGTAATCAGACAGTAGGACGTCTGGGACGTCGTGAACGGAGGTCGGTTTAGGGGCAGTCCAGAGATTCATTGGTCGCCCAAATACAACCTCGTAGGGGGTCAAATGGTGCTTAGTGGGAGTGGAGCGCATCGATAGCAATGCCAGTGGGAGGGCATCTGGCCATTTAAGTCCTGTGGTGGCCACTATCTTCGACAGTTTTAGTTTCAGTGTGGCGTTGTGTCGCTCAACTAAGCCAGCAGATTGGGGGTGAAAGACTGCATGAAACCTCTGTTTTACCCCCAGCCCTTTCAAGATTAGTTGGATAACTTCAGCTATGAAGTGGGGGCCGTTGTCGCTCCATAGAATTCGACAAAGGCCGTAGCGAGGGAAAAACTCTTTCAGTAGTACTTTGGCAGTGGTCATGGCAGTGTTATCACGGGTTGGATAGGCTTCTACCCATTTGCTGAAGGCACACACAATGACTAATGCATAATTCAGGTTTTGGCATCTTTCTAGTTGGATGTAGTCCATCTGGAGGATCTCAAAGGGATGGTTGGGGACCCCAAACCCTCCCCGGGGTACCACAGTTCCTTTCCCAGGGTTGTGTTGCAAACAGATAAGGCATTACTGGACCAGGCGTCTGGCTGAGTCGGGGATTTTGTCGTTGTGCCAGACCTTGGAGATGAGTTCGATCATGGGGGCAGATCCTATGTGCGCAGGGGAGTGAGCCATAGTCAGTATGGGGATCAGGTATGAATTGGGTAGCAACCATTTGTTAGTGTCCTTTGTCCGCCAGCAGCCTTCATCATCTTTCAATCCCACCCGTGCCCATTCAGTCGATTCGTGTGGTGAGCTGGCCATCTGGATGTCCCTAATCGTTTCCCTAGCGTCAGTCCATTTTTCTGCTTGTGACCTGGTCACATAAATGCGTGTCGTTGTCCTATTCTCAGCTGTGGTTCGGGCAGTGATGTCGGCCAGCGCGTTTCCCTGTCCGACTAAGTCTGTCACCTTCTTGTGTGCCTGACATTTGATTACCGCTAATCGTTTGGGGAGGAGAACTGCTTCAATCAGGGCGGAGACTAAATCTCCGTGGAGGATGGGCGTGCCGTGGGACGTCAAGAATCCCCTTTCCCTCCATAAGAGTCCAAAATGGTGAACCACTCCGAAGGCGTACTGGCTTTCCGTGTAAATGTTTGCAGTAGTCCCTGTCGCTATAATACATGCTCGTGTGAGGGCAATCAGTTCTGCCGCCTGTGCGGATCGCTGCGCGATGCGGGCAGTTTCAACTACGGTTTGGGCTGTGGTAACTGCATAGGCAGCTGAGGTGGTGCCGTCGGGGAGTTTTATGCAAGAACCGTCTACCCATAGCTCTCCGTCAGGGTCTGTGAAGGCGGTGTCCCGGAGGTCAACTCTACTCCTAGTCTGTTCGTCTGTGAGGGTCAAACAGTCATGTATAGGGGGGACATTCGGGTCGTTTTCGGGCAGAGGCAACAAGGTGGCTGGGTTCAGTGTGGTGCATCTTTTCAGCGTAATGTGGGGTGCAAGCAGGGTTAGTTCGTATCCAGTCAGTCATGCGCTAGTCAGGTGTTGCGTCTTAGTCTGGTTTAGGAGGGTGTCAACAGCATGGGGCACTAATACCGTGAGGGAATTCGAGAGTACGATCCCCTCACTTTGTCGGATAGAGACAGCAGCGGCAGCTACGGCTCGAAGGCAGGCAGGCAAGGCTCTCGCTACGGGGTCAAGGGTGGCAGAGAAATAGGCACATGGTCGTTGCTTGGGGCCAATGGTTTGAGTCAGGACAGACAAAGCGCACCCCTCCCTTTCGTGAGTGTAGAGAGAGAAGGGCTTTGTGTAATCGGGGGTTCCTAGGACCGGTGCAGAACAAAGGGCGTCTCGAAGTTCTTTGAAGGACGATTGGCATTCGGGGGTCCAAGGGAGTGGGAAGGGGACATCTTTGGCTAGTAGGGAAAGTAGTGGCTTTACAATAAGGCTGAAATTTGGCAACCACTGCCGGCAGAAGGAGGTGAGGCCTACCAGGGAGCGGACTTGTTTCTGGGTCTTTGGGACAGGGGTGTCTAGAATGGCCTGAATTCGATCGGGTGTAAGTTTTCTCCCATCTTTGGACAAGAGGTGGCCTAGGTAGGTGACCTGGGGTTGGCAGAATTGCAACTTCTTCTTGGAGACCTTGTGGCCATTTTCCGCAAGGAAGTGCAAGAGTTGGATGGTGGCTGTGACCGCAAGTGGAGTGGTGTCGGCCGCCAAAAGGATGTCATCGACGTACTGTACCAACACCACTCCCTCCGGTAGCTGAACGGCGTCCAGCTGCCTCTTGAGGGCCTGGCTATAGATGCTGGGGCTTTCTGTGTAACCTTGGGGAGCTCTACAAAATCTATATGAGTGGGATTTTAACGTGAAGCAAAAAAGGTAGCGGCTGTCCGGGTGGATGGGGATGGAGAAGAAAGCGTTTTTGAGGTCTATTACAGTGAAGGTGGTGGCTGTGGAAGGAATCAGGGTCAGAATGGTGGCGATATCTGAGACTATGGGGTACTGAGTTACAACTACCTTGTTGACCTCTCGAAGGTCGATGATGAAGCGGTACGCTTTCTCATCTCCTTCGCCCTGCTTCTTCACAATGGGTAGGATAGGGCTGTCGCAAATATTGCTGACTACTTCCTCTACCACTCCTGCCTCTACCAGGGACTGGATTATCATTACCAATGCCTTCTCACCTTCGGGCGATATCCGATACTGTGGGAGTTTTGGGAGTATCGCATCTTGGCGGACAGTTATGCTCACGGGGTCGATCATCATTCGTCCTACATCAGCGTCAGTTTTAGCCCATAGATACAGAGGTAGAGAGTCAAGTAAGGATGCGTCAGTGTCAGAGATGGAGAGCATGTGTCGTGCATGATGAGGTCTGAGCAGAGTCGGGTTATCGTACAGAATGACTCGAACCCCGTCCTGTGAACACCTGATAGTAGCTCGGAAATACTTCAGTAAGTCAAGTCCCATAATGGCATCGGGGGTGTTGGAGGAAAGCAGAAACGTCGTGTCAGTGGGGTTACTGTTCAAGTCGAAGGAAACCGGTGCGGATAAAGGGTTAGTGGAGGGCGTTCCATCAAAGCCTATTGATGTTATGTGTGAGCCAGACAAGGGTGCCCTTGGAATCAGTCGTTTAGATAACGCACTACGTGTCGCGCCAGTGTCTACCAGAAATGGAGACTTCGTACCTAGGACCTTAGCGGTGACGTAAGGACCTTGCTGGTCAACATAGAGCTCGACTGGATCCCTTCCTTGCCCTTGGCAGTCCTATGCAAAGTCGTGAGCGTTGTCGCAGTCAGACTGTTGGCACTGATTCTGTCGGGGGCGGTCAAATGTGTTCGGTCTGCCAGGTCTGTCATTGTTGGTGTCGTGGGTGTGCCCTCGTCCCTGCCCTCTAGTCCTGGGGCCATTTGCCATGTCCCTTGTCTCTTTATTTTTAATCATTTCCAGGAGGACCGGGCATTGAGACTTCCAATGGCCAAATCCTTTGCAAAACGCACACTGGTTCTCATCGAGGTCTGTTCGTGGAGCGCCGGGTGTGTGTGTGCGGTCTCTAGGGGGTGAATTTCTAGGGGCATTCGGCTGGTAGTTTCCTCTATACCGTTCCCTTCCTGTCGTCACTCCTTGCAATTGAGCAATCATCACTCGTTCTTTCAAGTCCTTTTTCTTTTTCTCAGTCGCCCTCTCGTTCTCGTTCTTTTGGTGTTCGTAATACTGAGCCATCTGAAGGATAGCTGCAGGTTTGGAGGCCCCCCAACTACTCTCGCTCGTCTGTAACTTTTGGGAGACCTCTTGCGATAGACCCTTTACGTAGTTTTGCACGAATAGGTGTTGTCCGGTTGCAGTGGTCATGTCTTGGCCACTGTAGTCGGAGAACACCGTCTCAAATCGGGAGAAGTATTCTGATACATCTTCCTGGGGTTTCTGACGGCAAGCCGTGACTAGCGACCAGTCTACCTTCTTCTCTGGGATCAATGTCTTTAGCTTCTGAACTATTTTGTCCGGGAGTTCCAGTATGTCTTTTACAGGTTTCTTTCCGGGCTCCCGCTGCCTATCTAGTTCACTGAGTTGATTCCAGGTATGTCCGAACAGATCTGTGTGGTCGGCTTTTCGGATTTGCTTCCACACATCAGCCGGCAGACATAACCCGAAAAACAAGTCAATGTCCGCTAGAGTCATTATGGTTGAGCCCAAGGCTGTACCTAGTTCGGTATAAAATGCTGTCGGGTTCTTTCTTAAATCGGGCAGGGTTTGCCTAAAAGTTAAAATATCTTGCCGATCCCATGGTTGATAAACCCAGTTGTACACGACCCTCCCCTTTGCATCTGCATGGTTGATATCGTCGTTCGTTCCCTGACCTCGTGGGGGAACCCAGTAGGGGGCGGCTTCTCTGATAGGCATCATAGTGTTGCCTACTTCTGATGAGGACCCAGTCGTTTCGGGAACTGTAATCTTAACTTCTGGTTTCTGTTCCGTGAGGTGGCGGAAAACCTCAAGCGTTTGCATGAAGAGGTCCGCCGCGTCACGCTCGGCCTCGTCTCCAATATCGACTTTTCTATATAACGCTGTCAGTTTAGCAGGACCCCGATTCTGATACCTATCCTCATATGCGTTCAGGGTGTGGTAACTAAACCGTAAAATGAAATGCCGTCTGTGGCTACCGGCATGTGAATTGTGCATATCCATCGTGTATTCTTCCCTCTCCTTCCGTTCTACCAGTGCCTTTACTATCTTGTCAATTCCCTCCCGCTCATCTTTGCTCAATCTATTCAGTCTAGCCGGTGGCTGCTTGCTAGTCTCGGGTTCATCTGATGTCGTTACTAATGCGGCCGGAGCGGAGGCCGTGAGGGCTGGGGCACTAGCTCCAAGGTTATTCTCATTTGCACTCGGAGCTGGCAAGTGCTGTACTAGGGGTTGGGAAGGGGCATATGGGGGGGGCATATAGATGATCGGAGGACCTAGCAGCAACTCATCGTTCGCCCGTTGTTTGGAGGGCAGCTCAGGGTAGAGCGTAGAGGGGGTCCTAACAGGGCACTGGCCTGTCGACTCAGATTCCTGCTTTTGTCTGGCCTCCTCTCTTTCTTTTATCTCTTCTTCTAGTTTCTTAGCGGCCAGGTGGGCTGCCTTTCGTAACTCTTTTCCTATTCTTGCTTCTTCTCTTTTCTTTCGTTGCTCTGCTTCTTTGCGCCACATGCCGAAACTATCAAGCATAGTGGGTGTGGTTTTATTGTTACAAAGGGCTGTTTCCAGCACGCTTATTTTTGCGTCATCGAAGGATCCTATCAGTGGCCACTGACTTTCCTGATCCTTTTTAGTATATTTATTCTATAACTTACTATAAGCTACGGCGACTAGTCCATATTTTAAAAACATATCCTTATTAGGGGTGCCCTCCAGAGGAGCCGGATGATCCACCTCTAATAAGCGGTCCGGGCTGAACCAACTACTGACCAATGGGGAGAAGATAGGCATGACGGGTTACAATGGGGACAAAAGTCTGCACTACCTATCCTTCACTACTTTGCGAAGACTGGACAGAATATTTCTATTCTGCAGTATTCGCAAATAGGGAATACCCAAAGAGAGAACCAATATCGAACAATTAATGTACGTTCAATCAAACAATCAGTGGCGAGAAAGAAATAGGCACGACGGGTTACAATGGGGGCAAAAGCCTGCGTTACCTATTCTTCACTATCTGCAAAGGAGGACAGAATACTTTTATCCTTCCCCGTTTGTAGACAGAGAATTCTCGAGAAAACAATCCTCGAACAAACAATGTTCGGGCAAACAATCAATCAGTGGGGGAGAAAGATAGGCACGACGGATTACAACGGGGGCAAAGGCCTGCATTACCTACCCTTCACTACCTGCAAAGGAAGAGAGAATACTTTTATTCCTCTCCGTTTGCAGACAGAGAATCTCCAAGAGAACCAACAATTCGGAGAGTAATACTAGTATTTTCCAATCAAACAATCCAATATTTCCCAGTTTGTCGTGTTACACGACCTTACCCGGACCGTATGGACAGTTTCTCGTCTTCCGCTTCCAGCGCCCGATCATCCTCTATTCTCCGTAATTGCTGTGGCACTCCTGATGGTTCCCAGTCAGGACCGTAGATCACTCGAGAGAGGTCAGCTCGGAACCAGTGAAGTTCGGATGATCGGCTGCCAGACGAGGGTCTATCGGGCAGGTGCACTTCCCGATCTTTGCAGTCGTTCACTCCGTCGTCGGGACCTCTCCCACTGGATCCACGTGTCGGTGATGGGCCCCACGTTTGGGACGCCAATTGATGAAAAAGGGTTCAGGCAGGTCAGGTCGATTACCCCTTTCCCATATTTGCCCGGCGTTAGCCGCTTCTCACCCAACTCACGATTACCAAATAAAGAGGCAGGCACTGGAGACTGGAAGGCAGGAAACAGGAGTTTATTTCCGACGGAACAGAACACGTCAAATCAGACAACAGGGTATCTTCTCGGGGTGCTCTCTCAACATCTCTGAGGCCTGGCCTCTTATACACTGGTTTATTACTTTATTACATGCAACACATTCTTGGTAATGCTTGAAGTACGGAAAAGGCGTCTTTGGAATCCCCGGTTCAGGCCCGTTCCCACACATATCTACAGTAGGAGTCCCCACCCCAATCTCAGCATGATGGCTATCGCGCAGCTGGACATTCCGCTGGGAACAGGAATGCGGGCGATCGATCGGATCTAGGGGTGTGAGGGCATTGATTAATCCCCGCTCCTTTGATGTGAGGCGAGGTCCTACTGTAGGGGCAATAAACCGCATCTGTTGGGCTAAGTGATGGCCTGGGGTCGGGCCGGACAATCGGGCAAGGAGGAAGAGGTTATCAAAGGGCCCGTTTTATGGATGAGATGAAAGAGTGTGGGGGTTTCGGCACTGGATGTGGCTCGGAGGCAGGGTCGCGCTGGAGGTGCGTTATGGCCCAGGCAGGAGAGATCGGGGGCTGTCCGAGCGCGGGGGATGCTTAAGAGGCGAGAGGGCGAGGGGGGGGAAGACGCGCTGGCTATCGACAGTGGGCAGGGAGATCATGGCATTCAAAATGGCTGCTGCTTACGCGCACGCATGGATCTGAAAAGAGACAAGATGGCACCGATAATGTTTACGCCACGATCTAGATTTTAACATATTTTTGGCTGACCTCCTATCAAGTTTCTGCTGTAGGAGAGCTGGACTCTGCCTCCCCTCCAAGTGATCTCCAAGGGCTCGTTGGTTTACCTCTTGTTGCCTGAGACTCAGAAAAATCAAGGGTTCTACCCCTGCCCCTGTGCCTGGCTCACTGCTTGCAATATGGATTTTGACAAATCTTCTGTTTGTGTGTAACAAAACCAGAGCATCCACCCAGTTGCTGGAGTAAAATCGGTACCTCAGATCGGAACCAACGCTTTGCTCCAGAGATCGACGCATTGGAAAGCATATCACTACCATTGCAGCTTTGTGACATTGATGCATCCTCTCGACTGCATGACAGTAACTGGTCCATCACTCCACCCCTCTCGACTCTGGCACCTATCCTCAGAACTGACGCATCACCTTCACTGCATGGAGAAGATCCACGCATCTCGTTGCTTGCAACCAGGAAAGGTACTTTGTTCACCGGGGCATCCGTTGGTGCTGTAGTCAGGCTGTGCTTCCACGAGGTTGCCCCAAACTTTGACTTTTACCCAGTGCAGCACGAACTAAAGCAACCATTTTTTGCTCTATTGCATCTAAGCGCTTTAATGCACTTATTCTTTTAAAATGCAATATCTCAACTTCTATACACTGGATTTTTGTCAGTTTGACCTTGATTTGTTAATAAAATAATCATTTATTTCTATAAACCTGCATGGCATGGAGTATTTTTGTGGTGTATACAAGCATGTATGTATAATTTGGGATTTATATACCATAACCTACATTGGGAAGAACAGGGCACTGCACATGGTCAGTTGGTATGATTTTGCTTATAGGAGGATTGAAGAAGGGAAAGCATTTTTTTTGTTTTGCTTCAGGTACTGCTCATGCTAAGAGTATCTTTTTGGGAAGAATATCTGCAGCTCGAGCATGATCAGTGGTGTGTTTCTGAACGATTTCAAGTTGCATACAAAATGTGTGCATGCCAAGATTGACAGACTGCAGTGAATGTGAACCTGGTAAACAAGAGCTATTATCTTCGACATTCTCCTCTTCAGCCATTCCCTGGAAATAATGAACGCGGCAGGGCTTTCGGTGATTTAGCATGGTACTGCCGGAGTACTGACATCACACTGAGCATAACTAAGGCTAGTGCAGACAAAGAGAAATTCCTCATGGACGTGTTTGACTCTTAAGTTTGAACATTAGAGATACACTGAGAAACTCTGCTTTATTCAAGATAATGCCCATGATTAATACTGCTGGTTTTTATAACTCCAATAGTGTCAATGTGTTTATTTATATCACATGTTAACAACACTGCCTCACAGATCAGGCAATTTTCACTTATTAGCAAGAGTTAAAGTTGTACATTAAGCAGCAGCATTTTTATGGAGAAAGGTGGGTAATGGCTTTAATTTAATACTGATATGTGTGTAACTGATCAAATAATGTGTTCAACATAGTGGATCGCTAGAAATTGAAGCAAACATGTAACAGTGTACACTTTTAGTTTTTTTTTATCTGCCTCGAGGGGAAATGTTAGCACTGACAATGAAGACACACTTATTTTTCTGACATTAGATTTTAATGAGCCTTTCCATTCCATTCTCTTTCATGCCTTTTGGAGTGGCACACATTTTAGACGTTCGTGAGTACAAGAGGATTCTACAGGTGAAATCTATACACTCCTGTAATGAAGTACTATAGATTAAAAAGAGGGATAGGATAAATAACACCCACACTTATAGGATCATCTGATGGGGTCGTGTGTGCAGGGTACCCTGAAATTTTAGACACTCCAAAATTTACCTCAATCACAATGCCCACATTTACTTGATCGAATACGGTTTTAACTAAATTGCATAGAGCAATATGTCCCCACTTTAGAGCACTTTCAAAAGTATCAAAAATCATAAATAAAATGTATTACGCAAATGGGCCCATTCAATACCTGAGTTTTAGATCAATAGATGATTTATGGTTTTATTACAAAATATAAATGATACGGAATCAATGCCATAATGGCTCTAATGAGAAAATTGTACAGAGAAATGCAAAATCAATAATTATTTTAAAACCCAAGTGGGCAGCAAAACGGGGAGAGTAACTAACAGATCCCTAGTAGAACAGAAAGAGTTCTGGCTAACTGTCAAAATCGAGGTACTTTTTACACATTATTTTTCTATATGAAATTACAGAAATTGCTGAGTTACTGTAGTGTGAGCACATTTCATCAGAAAATCACATGAAACATAAAGGTCATATTTCCTTAGCACCATCCCCCTATGTGAATAATTTATTCGGCACCCTCTATGCTAATGTCATCTGGTGCTTCTAGAACAAACACCTTAAGGTAAATGTTGCAGTTTATAACTGAGCTGGTATAAGTTTGAGAGCTGCATAAACAATGACCATCGTAAAATTCGGTATCGGACTTTCGGAATTTACCGAATCAGTATTTACCTAATCTGTATTTTCCGAATCGGTATTTCCCATTCATTCCTATGGGCCTTTTGGCCCATAGGAATGAATGGGAAATACCGATTCGGTAAATACCGAATCGGTAAATACCGATTCGGTAAATTCCGAATCGTAAAGCAAGAAAATGTGAAACTTAAGAAAACAGCCAATCAGGTGCCACCACCCTCCCCCTCCCTACCAGGAAGTGGCTACACAGGCAGCTGCAACTAATTAGAAGGTTCTGGAGAGGCAGTTGGAGCAGAGAGACTGGGAGCAGCAGCAGAAAGAGTTTGTGCACTTTAAAACCTGAAACATGGCAAGCAGCAAGGACACAGAGCAGACAGAGAGAAAGAGAAAGCTGAAATTCAGCAACATGGAGCTACAGGTCCTTGTGGAGGAGGTGGTAAAGGTGCACCACAAACTTTTTGGAAGGCAGTCCCTTTCTGTGGCTGAATCTGCCAAAAGGAAGATTTGGATAGATATACTCGACAAAGTCAATGCTGTGGGAGTGACCACCAGAGTCACAGAGGAGTTAAAAAAGAGGTTCATTGACCTGAGGAGCCTCACAAAAAAAAATTAGCCGACCACCACAAGCAGGCATCGCAAACTGGTGGAGGAAAGAACACAGCACCCCCCCTCACTGACCTGGAGGAGATGGTGGCCACAACCTTAGAGCCTGAAAGCGTCTGCGGACTGGGAGAAGTGGACAGCTCTGCCAAAGCTGCAAGTAGAAAAGGTAAGATGCATGCACAGCAATCCCCCTCACACCCTCGGCCTTCCCTCACCCCTTGAAGCTAAGTTACCCCAGTCCCAGTGTGCCAGCACCAAACAGTAGCAATGCATCATGGTACATGTAGTCAGTTAATGAAAGACCATGTCATACAGCACAGTAACCAAGTTAGGCAAATGATTGCAGACATAATGAAGGGCAGGCAACATTGAAATTGTGCAAAATGGAAAAATGTAATTGTAGTGGCTGTGAGACATTTGCGCCTAGCTAATATACGCTCATATGTCCACAGGTCACACATTCAGAAGGCAGTCACAGGAGACAGAAGGCACGGCACCCGAGAGGGATGAAAGTCAGGAGCCAGGTCCCAGTGCATCACAGGTCACAGGAGTACCGAGTGGCCAGCCACCTTCCCAAGACACTGAAATCACTCAGGAATTGCAGGCATCCCCACCACGTTCACAGTCCCCTCTGTTAATGTCTTCACCAGATATGCCAGCATCACTGGATGTTCAAACACCTGCAGCACAACCAAGCATGAGGCATGTCGTTCCCCCACTGATAGCAATGGAGACAGCTGCCGGTGAAATGGTGGTTGAAGACCCACAAACCTTGCCTGGAGATGATATCTCTGCCACACTGCAGTCCAGCGCAGAGCCTGTCTCTAGTAGCACAAGACGCCGCACAGTCCAAGGAAGGAGTGTAGGTGCACGTGGGGAGGGGTCCAGTGTCTTCCAAGGCCTGGAGGGAACCATGTTCAAGATTCAGAGGATGCAGGGAAAGGGCATCATGTCCTGTCAACGAGAAATGCGCAACCTCAATATCAATATGCAAGACATTGGAAAGGGCGTCAGGGAACTGGTGGAAGTAAACAAGAACATGGCTACAGGGATACATGAGATGACACAATCGGTGCAGCTACTGTGCACCAAACTGGACACAGAAATAGCATCAAGGCGCAGGGAGAAGCAGCGTGCACAGCAAACTAACAAAGCTATTCACCGCCTGGCCACAGCCACATCCCTGCTATGCAGGCGAAGCATGAACAGTCAGGAGGTCTTGACACAAAACAGCAATCATCTGACAAAGGGCATAGCCGGAATGACCGGTGCTCTCGAGGCGCTATTAAATGCGCAAACAGCACAAACTGCTGCTATTGATGTGCCAGAGAGTGAAGGGAGAACAAGTAGGAGCAGCATGGTAAGTCCCCTTGTTGTAGAGACAAGGAGGAGCAGCAGGCGACAAGGTGAGGCTACAGGCCAAACGCCCAGCGAACAAAGTGAGCCACATACATCTGGCAGTGCTAAGCGTGGACGCAAATGAACAGGTAATAGTATGGGCTTGTGACCCTGGACATACAAATTTGAAAGTTAAAAGTTTGCGTTTCACATTTGTGCCTTGGATACCTGCATAGTGACAATATTAAACTACGGTAGGTGCTTACAACACCTGTCTGTGTCTGTTGACTCACTGTGAGCATTGTAGTGAAATGCTTTCTGGTGCACTTTTGTTGTTTAAAATACCGAGATCATTACAAAATTAAAGAAGTTTTCTAGCATTCTACATCTGTGTTTGTCTCAGTACTTACTCAGAAATAGTTGCGTGTGGCATCCTCACGTCTGTATCTGCCATCACTTGGTGTTGACACTCCAGCAGGTTGTGTTTCAGGCACAGCAATCTCGTCGTCATGATCCTCAAAGTCTGACAACTCCACCTCAGTGCCCTTCTTCACAGCAAGGTTGTGCAACATAGCACAGGCAGCAATGATCTTACAGCAGGTGATGGGGGTATACTGCCGGGCACCTCCACTTTTGTGCAAGCACCTGTACCTGCTTTTCCATATTCCAAAGGTACGCTCCACAACATTTCTTGTGCTCTTGTGGGCCCGGTTATTTCTCCTTTGGCTGGGTGTTGAGGGGTTGAGGTAGGGGGTGAGTATGAAGGAGCGGAGGGCATATGCACTGTCTCCTAAAAGGAAATGGGAATACATTACTCACATGCATACATGTACTTCTTACTGCAATAGGTGTTAAAGGGACATGCTTGCTATTACTCCTGCCTCAACAGCCTAGCTGGCTATCACCTCTGTGTGCCTCTCTTACCCTAAGACCTCTTTCATAAGGTAGGACAGGAACTAGATACAAGGGTCTCATGTACACTATGGATATGTCTCAGGAACAGATCAATGCATGTGTGCATATTTTAGGAGCCCCTTATGGGTTACTCAAGGTGTGAAGACAAACGCTTAAACGCCTGGGTAGTAAGCGCTATATAAATGCAATTACATCACTACAATACAATTTAAATAATTCTAAAGCTGCTAGATTCAATGCAGCTGTCAAAAACACTTGGTGCTCCGAGTCGCCAACTGTGGCAGACAAACACATCTTTGATGCCCTCTTGCAGGAGTCCAAGGGGGCAGAGCTCTGAACCATCAACCCCTACATGACACCTGAACTAGGCTGGGGGAACAACTGGAGGCAGCTTGAGAGCCAGCATATTAGTTTCTCCAAAGAGGTTAGTGTTAAATAAAAACACAGAACCTGACCATGCTCATTGTAGGCTTCAGCGACTACCCAAATGCCTAAAGCAAAGAAGGACACAGGTGTACAAGGAAGGGTAATTCTGGGAATGTTTTTTTACGGAATTCCCACCAGCCATCAGGGTCAAAGAGTTCCTGCAAATGCGCAGCATGCCGACACTGAGCAGCATGATGTTCACATGCATGCCTAGGTTCTCACTCAGAAGTTCACACTGACAGAGAACGACTGGAGAAACATTTGCTGTTTGTAGAAAAAGGCCTTTGTTTCAGAAGCAAGTTGAGTGCACAAACACAATATCCTTCAGTTTAAACGTTCATTTTAAACTGACATCCTAACATGGTCAAACCAGCCCGTCTCTTCTACCCTGACAAACCACTTACACCCATCAGGTTGTAAAATCCGTCTTTTAACTTCAACTGCAAAAATATGTCTACCGTTTAGCCTGCTTTTTATTTTCTCAGTCTTTAATTTCTTCCAAATTCCTGTCCAGCCAGCCCGCGCTAGGCCCACGATGCATCCTCTTGCTTTTCTTAGGGTCTCTCCTTCACTTTTCTGTTTCTAACCTGCTCCCCCCTCACTCAGTCTGGGCTCTCTCTTCCCATTTGCCTCTTGTGACAAAACTTAATATGCCAATAACCCCCTGCCCAACCAATTTGTAACATAGCCTGGCACTCTGTGCCATAGTGGGAGTTTTCCTTGGCTCCTCCGAGGGATTGTGAACATCCCATTGTGTAGGCAAGAGGGCTTTATCTGCTGAGGGATTGTGGTAATCTATATGTGCATGTGTGGCCTTCACACACATGCACAGATGTGCATGTGTGAGGGCTCAAAGACACCGACACCTGTGTCTTTGAGCCCTCACATCTCTGCCCTGAAAAAGCCATACCTTCCCCCTCCAAAAGGGACCTGCCTTTAGTGAGAACAACTCCAGACACGTTTTTCTATTTCTAAAACAAGCATTGGTAAAGCCAATAGGTCTCAGCAATCAGTGGTAATACATTTGTGTATATCAATAAAAACAGCCCCTGAGCCATACACAAATGCACCTACATTGCCATCGCCTATAGCAATCTGGTTGCCGAAACCTGTTGGCTTTGCCAATGCTTCTTCTGATATCTTGTCTAGGGTAAGGATGTGGCGCAACAGCCAGAGCTGATGACTGTGGAGCTAGGGAACCAGGTTCAATTCTTGGTGTCTGCTCAACATCCTGTGAAAATCACTTTATCGCCCTGAGCTTACAAGAAATGAATGTGTGCTTTTGTAATGTAAAAGATGCTCCTGTAAAGCGCTCCAATAACTTTGGGTCATATTCACACTATATAAAACTTCAAAAAATATATTTAAAAATGTTGTGAGCACTCCAGTTTCCAGGTACTGCTCAAGACTGGAAGTGGAGCTCTTTATTTAATATTATTTGACCTTGCGACCTGGGCTTTGCAGGAGGAAATGGCCATCAATGGCAGAGTACCAGCTTACAGAACTTTTTAGTCAGGTGGTGGTGGTGGGGGGTGCTTGACGTGTAAAAAGGTTGAGATGGTGGGGCTCAGCCGACAAAAGTTTGAAGACCTCTGCTGTAGAGCATGTCTGCTGAAAATGATAACTTGCGTTAGTGTCCCCCTGGGTTTCAAAAGTATAGGATACAAGCATGCAAACGATTTGGGCTGCCCAACATGAATGACCAGATGTAATGCCGGCTGAAAGTTTTAAAAGGAAGTCAAATAAAAATCCTTGCTTGCTGTGAGTGGGGATGTCAGGCATGTATTTGTTTAGAAACAGTCTGGGCACCACAAAGAACTAAACCCAATGCAGTGAAGTGAAGCAGATTTGCAGCAATTTCTCGCATCTCACAAAAGTTGGAATTACCCATCAACTCTTTACAAACAGATGCATGGCTCAGAGAGCAGCGATCCCAGCTTATGAGTATTGTTCTATCTCCTGGGTGTGGGGATATCGGGCCCACAGTTTCTAAATGGGTTTCTTGTTCCCATAGATAAGATTAACAGCTTGCTTTGGGGCTACTCCTGTTGGATAACTTGTAGACCATATGTACCAAATGTATTAGTGGGTGGCAGAACTCACCCTTGATAACTTAATGAATGGTAAACTGTGTCCAAAGTGGTACTGTCCAACATTTTTAAAAGTAGTTTCCAAATATAAACATTTTCTTCAGCCTCCTTACAACAGTGTATGTCTCTGCAGTATAGCAATCCACTTCTGTGTTGTAGTGGGTTTCCTGACTACTGTGTAGACACTTAACATGGATTGGTTTTCAATGCGATTGAGATTCACCATATGGGGGTAATCTGTAGGGCTGGAATGGTCATGATTTTGAAGGCCCAGGTTCCCTGCTGGCGCCTCTGTCACTTTCTCTAGCTCCCCGAGGTCAATAGCAGCAGTCACAGTGGGGTTTTCAAGAGCGAGAGAGAGAAAGGGAGATGTGAGAAATCAGAGGGGCAGAAGAGAGAAAGGAGAAATACCTGGAATGAGTGGGTGGCAAGTGAAAGAAAAAGGCAAGGAACGGAACGGGCTGCTTTGAACATTTTTGCCAGAGATTCTTTTGGTTCCCAGCCTAGCGGCACAAGGCTAAAGAGCACATAATGCCTGAAGTAGAATTCAAAACCATGTTGAGCAGAAACGTTGTTCGGGCTACAGTCTTTTGGAGGCTGGTGTTCACATAAGAAAATGGTAAATGCTCGTCTGGCCAAGGGCACAGCCTTGAAGAGACCTTCTTGTGCCCCTCTCCATTAACACTTTGTCATGCCTTATTTTAATGTAGCATGCAAGGTAGCGACTAATCAAATGTGTAAAGAGATAGTTTCCAACAGAGCTTGGAAGCCTGGAGGTTATAAAGTATATCATCTTTTTAATTAAACATGGAATGGAGCATGTTGCAACAGCATGCCCTCCTTCCAAACTCCCTTCTTCCTCTCCATGTCAACCAGCTTCTGCTCAGTCTTCTGGAAAAAGAACAAAGACAAAATTATGATGGGCAAAGTTTAGGGAGGGAAGTGAGAAGGATCAAAAGAGAAGCAAAAGCTTGGGATGCAGCGCGGCTCCTAAACAACCCTCACAAATCATCCCACTTAACCCAGGAGCTAACTCTTTTACTCATCGGTTTGGCCCATAGCACCGTGAGTCACACATACACACCACACTGCACCTGAATTATTGAAAACAGAAGGGGAGCTGTGGCATAGCGGGGTATCTCATTAACCTAGATTCCAAAAGTCTTATACATTATATACATATATGTACATATCAATTTCTCTCAACAGACATAAGGAAATAACATCAAGGTACTCCGCTGTTTGGTCGATGGACCAAATAGTAGAAGTCAGTTGATGACCATTAAGACCAGCTCAATCACAATATTTCCATTACTCTATTATCTACTTTGTCATGACTTTTTTTATTCTAAATAAAAACAGACTCGAGTTGATAATTTACATAAATTTGATCTAAATTCAATTGGAAAAGAAAAATAGCATTTTAAGCAAAATTTTGCACTTATTGAATACATTCAAGAAATTGAAAAATTAGAAAGCATATTACCTGTCTGCCATAGGCGATGACAGAACTACAGTGAACAGGTTCCCAAGCTGACTGTCTTTCTAGTCTCCTTGATGTCTACCTCCAAACATAGGACTCCACATTCGATCTCTTTGCCCCATCAAAAGTTAAAGTCCAAACATAGGGCCTGATTAGGATTGCGGTGAATCCGCATCCTCCGGGCCAGCGGTGGCTTCACCGCTGCGGTGATTCAAAAGACCCCCCGCTAGATTAGGATGGCAGGGGTGTCTGCAAGACCGTCCGCAGCTTCTCCGTCGCAGTCCCTCGGCGGAAAAGCTCTAATATGGTGGCGGTGTCTATCAGACACCGCCAGCCATATTAGGATGCATGCGTAAACATGCTTTTCCACGGCGGCTTTTTCACAGTGGAAAAGCATGTGGTCTTTTCAGTTTGGGGGCCTGTTGCGGGCCCCCAGGGTGTCAGGGGGTGGGGGGTGCACATGGTGGTACCTATGGTACCCCCGTGCTTTTACATGAACAAAGCGGCAGGCACCGAGCGGTGCCTTCCGCTTTGTGCATTTAAATGCTATACATGCATTTTTAACATTGCGGCGGGTGCTGCTTCAAGCAGTACCCGCCGAAATTTTAAAAATACAGGATGTGACCGCCAGGGTGGCGGTCACATCCTAATTTGCACGGAGGGACCGCCGCTGCCCCTGCGGACGGTCCCTCCACCTCTGGGGTGGCGGACGGACGCAGGTCCGTCCGCCATCCTAATAGGCCCCTTAATTCAAAGTCTTTTTGCACCAAAAAAATCATTCAAACCGACAGCATGTCGTGGTGCACAATACAATCCACGGAACCAACATTTTCCCTTTACACGCAAGCTCTTTTATACCCTTTTTTCCTAACTATCTAACTCAAAATTGAAACTTTTAGGGTCCGCACTCATTTCTCATTGATCCAGTCAGAGGGGTGGTGATGAGGAATGTATGACGTGACAACGCATGCTTTTACCACGCATGCTGTTACAACGCAGGTTTTACTACGCATAACATTACAACGCATTACACTTGGGGGTGCTGGATAGTGAATAGTTTAATTTACTATTCCAACTCCAGTCCCCGTGGACACTAGGGAAGGTGTTGGATAGTAAATTAAACTTATTCCCTATCCTAGAGCGCCCCCCAGTGTAATGCGTTGTAATGGTATGCGTAGTAAAACCTGCGTTGTAACAGCACTGCGTGGTAAAAGTTGCGTTGTAAAGGATGTATACCGTGATGAGCACCTCGTCCTCCTTGTCCAAACCAGTTCCAGTTTTGCTATGTCATCCTCAAGTACTTTCTCACAGCCAAAATTGTCCACTTTGCAATTGTCATTACGTCCTTGTATCTTTTGTACATCATAAGGTTACAGCATGCTCATTTCCCAGGCTTTTAAATGCAAGCATCCTTTGGCACGTCTCCTTTTCATAGGCCAAGCTGACCTTGACGTCTTTCACTCCGAGCCCAGGCCATTCACTCATCGCTAGCCTGTTTTGCGCATGCGTTGGAGCCATCTCTCCCGGAGTCTCACTTAAACAGCCATTTTCGAAGTAGGCTGCATGGCCTCAATGGGAACTAATATGAAAACAAACACAACAGATGTTAGATATAGAATTTTAGCCCTTCTGTTTACCTTCCACCATTCTAAATTTCCCCATTAGGTGTTACCTAGCAAAAAAGCATACAAATATGCGTCATTTTACTTACCGATTTTATTGTTTTTGCCACAAAACTTCTAACATAAGCACAAAACACACATTTATCCGATCGTTTCTACAATTCCACAGCTCTATATTAATATGACTCTTTGATTTATTAGCAAATTAGTTTTTGCAAAAAGGCAATTAGTTTCTCACATGTAGTTTTATTCTATGTGCATTCGGTTCCGCTGAAGGCAGGAAAAAAAACTGTGAGATCAAGAACTACTTAGTGGAGAGAGATGGGAGGTAGGAAGTTAAAGCATATCATTGAGTTGAACATAACTTAAAAGATCTTTTTAATCATGACAGGTTTTAGGGTTGTTTCGCTAGATTCGGGGTGATGTTTATTCTGAATCCTATCCCCTTGAAAGTTTTTAACATTACTAAAGGTGTCCAGCTGTAACCACACTCCACCACTTTCCACTCCACCCTGATGAAATATTTAGGGTCAGAAAGAGCAACTTTATATCACGTGCATTGCACAGAATTGGATTTATAAGATGGTTAAGATAAAATGTATAAAGAAATGGTCAGCTAGTCAGTTAATATTTATGTACTTCTGATGAGGAATAAAACAATTGATGGGTAGAATGCTTGAATTAATGTCAGCCACTGGGTGTATTCCATCATGTTTGTGCTCACTGTGCCACTCCAGACAGCTATGAACCATACACAAATCCTTGTTGGACTTTCTCCCTCCAATTGCGACCATCCAACCAGAACTTCCAGGCCACTTGCCCTCTTAATAGTAATACAGGGATGCAGATTTCAGCCTCACTGTACTTCATCTGTGAGGTACAGAGTAATTACCAGTGACAAAAATTAATCCAAGCACTCCACTCTTCGCCTTTTGTACTAAGTTAGTCTTACTTGAAAGGGGTGTGCTCAAACAGGAGTCCCAGACTTACGGTTCCATAGGACTCAAACTGAACCTCACTGTAAAGAACCAATAAGGGTCTGTTCAGTTAAATTCAAAGTTACTGTTTGAACAACTCTGAGTCTGAGCTTGTACTATCACCACCACATTTCCAGCCCAATTCACAAACGTAAATACACATATTTATATTTAATCATGTGTATATTTTCGCCCATACCTAGGTGTAAAGCTCCACTTTTTTCTTATTCGCCATTTCCAAGGGGAGATTTACACCTAGGTGTGCTGTCACCCTCAAATGAGGGGGTGGAGACTCCTATAATCTAATTTACAAATTTTAAGTTACTACTATTAACTTTTCACCTACTGGTGGAGATATCCACCACCATAGTGGAGATCCCTCTATGGGAAATTTCACAACACATTAGTTCATCAAATTGAATATTTATTAAGCAATAACATAATTTAGATGCAATAACTTCATTTATACAAATTCTTTTTTTTAAACAGTAATATAAAAAAATTACTTGCACTCACTAATATTTTTATTTGCATTTCGTATTTTGAAAACAGTTAAATATTTAATTCCTATAAAATATTTTTTACAATTCAAAAGTGTATATTTTTACATAGCTTTATAATTAAATTAAAACACACACACACATATATATACTCCGAGCCCATTGTTTGTGAGGACGCCTTGAAGGGTCGGGGGCTCCAGAATCGGGAGGACTGTGCAATAATCAAAACGAGGAGCATGACCCACCCACGCACCAGAAACCTACAATAGGATGCTACTATAGCGAAAATTGGTGCGAGGCAGAAAGGATTCGTGAAGGGTGACATCCTTT
Organism: Lissotriton helveticus; assembly: GCF_964261635.1. Lineage (NCBI taxonomy): Eukaryota > Metazoa > Chordata > Amphibia > Caudata > Salamandridae > Lissotriton > Lissotriton helveticus. The sequence goes on along the minus strand of NC_136059.1, from coordinate 739,718,597 downwards.
ACGAGCGTGCTGGAACTGAAAGGATTTTTTCAGGTGGAGTGAAAAATCGAAAATTAACTTCACATTGAGGATTTACATCTTGCCTGACTACTCGCCTTAAAGACCACACTTACAACAATGACATTGTCACTAAAGAACACTGCAACCTCTGAAAAAAGGTGAAATAAAAACGAGAACTTTCCGGGAGAAAGTAAGATTGAACGAACAATGCATTGTGAGACTTGTATTTGAGCGCAAGGTCACGTGAGGAACAATTTTAAAAGGCAGGCACGAATGCACTTTGCAGATTGGGCAATCCTACTTCCTGCTTTGAGAAAGGCTGTTTGCCGAAACGTTAGCTTGTGGAAGTCTGTTGCGCTGCCGTAAATACCTGAATAAAAGCTCTTTCTCTCCAGTATTGGTCCTCACGAGTTGGTTTACACTGGAGGGTGTGTTGATGGGTTACTCCGAGCCCATTGTTTGTGAGGACGCCTTGAAGGGTCGGGGGCTCCAGAATCGGGAGGACTGTGCAATAATCAAAACGAGGGGCATGACCCACCCACGCACCAGAAACCTACAATAGGATGCTACTATAGCGAAAATTGGTGCGAGGCGGAAAGGATTCGTGAAGGGTGACATCCTTTACGAGCGTGCTGGAACTGAAAGGATTTTTTCAGGTGGAGTGAAAAATCGAAAATTAACTTCACATTGAGGATTTACATCTTGCCAGACTACTCGCCTTAAAGCCCACACTTACAACAATGACATTGTCACTAAAGAACACTGCAACCTCTGAAAAAAGGTGAAATAAAAACGAGAACTTTCCGGGAGAAAGTAAGATTGAACGGACAATGCATTGTGGGACTTGTATTTGAGCGCAAGGTCACGTGAGGAACAATTTTAAAAGGCAGGCACGAATGCACTTTGCAGATTGGGCAATCCTACTTCCTGCTTTGAGAAAGGCTGTTTGCCGAAACGTTAGCTTGTGGAAGTCTGTTGCGCTGCTGTAAATACCTGAATAAAAGCGCTTTCTCTCCAGTATTGGTCCTCACGAGTTGGTTTACACTGGATGGTGTGTTGATGGGTTCCTCCGAGCCCATTGTTTGTGAGGACGCCTTGAAGGGTCGGGGGCTCCAGAATCGGGAGGACTGTGCAATAATCAAAACGAGGAGCATGACCCACCCACGCACCAGAAACCTACAATAGGATGCTACTATAGCGAAAATTGGTGCGAGGCGGAAAGGATTCGTGAAGGGTGACATCCTTTATGAGCGTGCTGGAACTGAAAGGATTTTTTCAGGTGGAGTGAAAAATCGAAAATTAACTTCACATTGAGGATTTACATCTTGCCTGACTACTCGCCTTAAAGCCCACACTTACAACAATGACATTGCCACTAAAGAACACTGCAACCTCTGAAAAAAGGTGAAATAAAAACGAGAACTTTCCGGGAGAAAGTAAGATTGAACGGACAATGCATTGTGCGACTTGTATTTGAGCGCAAGGTCACGTGAGGAACAATTTTAAAAGGCCGGCACGAATGCACTTTGCAGATTGGGCAATCCTACTTCCTGCTTTGAGAAAGGCTGTTTGCCGAAACGTTAGCTTGTGGAAGTCTGTTGCGCTGCTGTAAATACCTGAATAAAAGCGCTTTCTCTCCAGTATTGGTCCTCACGAGTTGGTTTACACTGGATGGTGTGTTGATGGGTTACTCCAAGCCCATTGTTTGTGAGGACGCCTTGAAGGATCGGGGGCTCCAGAATCGGGAGGACTGTGCAATAATCAAAACGAGGAGCATGACCCACCCACGCACCAGAAACCTACAATAGGATGCTACTATAGCGAAAATTGGTGCGAGGCGAAAAGGATTCGTGAAGGGTGACATCCTTTACGAGCGTGCTGGAACTGAAAGGATTTTTTCAGGTGGAGCGAAAAATCGAAAATTAACTTCACAATGAGGATTTACATCTTGCCTGACTACTCGCCTTAAAGCCCACACTTACAACAATGACATTGTCACTAAAGAACACTGCAACCTCTGAAAAAAGGTGAAATAAAAACGAGAACTTTCCGGGAGAAAGTAAGATTGAACGGACAATGCATTGTGGGACTTGTATTTGAGCGCAAGGTCACGTGAGGAACAATTTTAAAAGGCAGGCACGAATGCACTTTGCAGATTGGGCAATCCTACTTCCTGCTTTGAGAAAGGCTGTTTGCCGAAACGTTAGCTTGTGGAAGTCTGTTGCGCTGCTGTAAATACCTGAATAAAAGCGCTTTCTCTCCAGTATTGGTCCTCACGAGTTGGTTTACACTGGATGGTGTGTTGATAGGTTACTCCGAGCCCATTGTTTGTGAGGACGCCTTGAAGGGTCGGGAGCTCCAGAATCGGGAGGACTGTGCAATAATCAAAACGAGGAGAATGACCCACCCACGCACCAGAAACCTACAATAGGATGCTACTATAGCAAAAATTGGTGCGAGGCGGAAAGGATTCGGGAAGGGTGACATCCTTTACGAGCGTGCTGGAACTGAAAGGATTTTTTCAGGTGGAGTGAAAAATCGAAAATTAACTTCACATTGAGGATTTACATCTTGCCTGACTACTCGCCTTAAAGCCCACACTTACAACAATGACATTGTCACTAAAGAACACTGCAACCTCTGAAAAAAGGTGAAATAAAAACGAGAACTTTCCGGGAGAAAGTAAGATTGAACGGACAATGCATTGTGGGACTTGTATTTGAGCGCAAGGTCACGTGAGGAACAATTTTAAAAGGCAGGCACGAATGCACTTTGCAGATTGGGCAATCCTACTTCCTGCTTTGAGAAAGGCTGTTTGCCGAAACGTTAGCTTGTGGAAGTCTGTTGCGCTGCTGTAAATACCTGAATAAAAGCGCTTTCTCTCCAGTATTGGTCCTCACGAGTTGGTTTACACTGGATGGTGTGTTGATGGGTTCCTCCGAGCCCTTTGTTTGTGAGGACGCCTTGAAGGGTCGGGGGCTCCAGAATCGGGAGGACTGTGCAATAATCAAAACAAGGAGCATGACCCACCCACGCACCAGAAACCTACAATAGGATGCTACTATAGCGAAAATTGGTGCGAGGCGGAAAGGATTCGTGAAGGGTGACATCCTTTACGAGCGTGCTGGAACTGAAAGGATTTTTTCAGGTGGAAGTGAAAAATCGAAAATTAACTTCACATTGAGGATTTACATCTTGCCTGACTACTCGCCTTAAAGCCCACACTTACAACAATGACATTGTCACTAAAGAACACTGCAACCTCTGAAAAAAGGTGAAATAAAAACGAGAACTTTCCGGGAGAAAGTAAGATTGAACGGACAATGCATTGTGCGACTTGTATTTGAGCGCAAGGTCACGTGAGGAACAATTTTAAAAGGCCGGCACGAATGCACTTTGCAGATTGGGCAATCCTACTTCCTGCTTTGAGAAAGGCTGTTTGCCGAAACGTTAGCTTGTGGAAGTCTGTTGCGCTGCTGTAAATACCTGAATAAAAGCGCTTTCTCTCCAGTATTGGTCCTCACGAGTTGGTTTACACTGGATGGTGTGTTGATGGGTTACTCCAAGCCCATTGTTTGTGAGGACGCCTTGAAGGATCAGGGGCTCCAGAATCGGGAGGACTGTGCAATAATCAAAACGAGGAGCATGACCCACCCACGCACCAGAAACCTACAATAGGATGCTACTATAGCGAAAATTGGTGCGAGACGGAAAGGATTCGTGAAGGGTGACATCCTTTACGAGCGTGCTGGAACTGAAAGGATTTTTTCAGGTGGAGCGAAAAATCGAAAATTAACTTCACAATGAGGATTTACATCTTGCCTGACTACTCGCCTTAAAGCCCACACTTACAACAATGACATTGTCACTAAAGAACACTGCAACCTCTGAAAAAAGGTGAAATAAAAACGAGAACTTTCCGGGAGAAAGTAAGATTGAACGGACAATGCATTGTGGGACTTGTATTTGAGCGCAAGGTCACGTGAGGAACAATTTTAAAAGGCAGGCACGAATGCACTTTGCAGATTGGGCAATCCTACTTCCTGCTTTGAGAAAGGCTGTTTGCCGAAACGTTAGCTTGTGGAAGTCTGTTGCGCTGCTGTAAATACCAGAATAAAAGCGCTTTCTCTCCAGTATTGGTCCTCACGAGTTGGTTTACACTGGATGGTGTGTTGATAGGTTACTCCGAGCCCATTGTTTGTGAGGACGCCTTGAAGGGTCGGGAGCTCCAGAATCGGGAGGACTGTGCAATAATCAAAACGAGGAGAATGACCCACCCACGCACCAGAAACCTACAATAGGATGCTACTATAGCGAAAATTGGTGCGAGGCGGAAAGGATTCGTGAAGGGTGACATCCTTTACGAGCGTGCTGGAACTGAAAGGATTTTTTCAGGTGGAGTGAAAAATCGAAAATTAACTTCACATTGAGGATTTACATCTTGCCTGACTACTCGCCTTAAAGCCCACACTTACAACAATGACATTGTCACTAAAGAACACTGCAACCTCTGAAAAAAGGTGAAATAAAAACGAGAACTTTCCGGGAGAAAGTAAGATTGAACGGACAATGCATTGTGGGACTTGTATTTGAGCGCAAGGTCACGTGAGGAACAATTTTAAAAGGCAGGCACGAATGCACTTTGCAGATTGGGCAATCCTACTTCCTGCTTTGAGAAAGGCTGTTTGCCGAAACGTTAGCTTGTGGAAGTCTGTTGCGCTGCTGTAAATACCTGAATAAAAGCGCTTTCTCTCCAGTATTGGTCCTCACGAGTTGGTTTACACTGGATGGTGTGTTGATGGGTTCCTCCGAGCCCATTGTTTGTGAGGACGCCTTGAAGGGTCGGGGGCTCCAGAATCGGGAGGACTGTGCAATAATCAAAACGAGGAGCATGACCCACCCACGCACCAGAAACCTACAATAGGATGCTACTATAGCGAAAATTGGTGCAAGGCGGAAAGGATTCGTGAAGGGTGACATCCTTTACGAGCGTGCTGGAACTGAAAGGATTTTTTCAGGTGGAGCGAAAAATCGAAAATTAACTTCACAATGAGGATTTACATCTTGCCTGACTACTCGCCTTAAAGCCCACACTTACAACAATGACATTGTCACTAAAGAACACTGCAACCTCTGAAAAAAGGTGAAATAAAAACGAGAACTTTCCGGGAGAAAGTAAGATTGAACGGACAATGCATTGTGCGACTTGTATTTGAGCGCAAGGTCACGTGAGGAACAATTTTAAAAGGCCGGCACGAATGCACTTTGCAGATTGGGCAATCCTACTTCCTGCTTTGAGAAAGGCTGTTTGCCGAAACGTTAGCTTGTGGAAGTCTGTTGCGCTGCTGTAAATACCTGAATAAAAGCGCTTTCTCTCCAGTATTGGTCCTCACGAGTTGGTTTACACTGGATGGTGTGTTGATGGGTTACTCCAAGCCCATTGTTTGTGAGGACGCCTTGAAGGATCGGGGGCTCCAGAATCGGGAGGACTGTGCAATAATCAAAACGAGGAGCATGACCCACCCACGCACCAGAAACCTACAATAGGATGCTACTATAGCGAAAATTGGTGCAAGGCGGAAAGGATTCGTGAAGGGTGACATCCTTTACGAGCGTGCTGGAACTGAAAGGATTTTTTCAGGTGGAGCGAAAAATCGAAAATTAACTTCACAATGAGGATTTACATCTTGCCTGACTACTCGCCTTAAAGCCCACACTTACAACAATGACATTGTCACTAAAGAACACTGCAACCTCTGAAAAAAGGTGAAATAAAAACGAGAACTTTCCGGGAGAAAGTAAGATTGAACGGACAATGCATTGTGGGACTTGTATTTGAGTGCAAGGTCACGTGAGGAACAATTTTAAAAGGCAGGCACGAATGCACTTTGCAGATTGGGCAATCCTACTTCCTGCTTTGAGAAAGGCTGTTTGCCGAAACGTTAGCTTGTGGAAGTCTGTTGCGCTGCTGTAAATACCTGAATAAAAGCGCTTTCTCTCCAGTATTGGTCCTCACGAGTTGGTTTACACTGGATGGTGTGTTGATGGGTTACTCCGAGCCCATTGTTTGTGAGGACGCCTTGAAGGGTCGGGGGCTCCAGAATCGGGAGGACTGTGCAATAATATATATATATACATATATATATTCAAGCTCCAAGTACACCGATATCGTGGGTCACTCTTGGTGTCGGGTGCCGTGAAACGCGACGGTGTATCGCGTTTTAAAATTGCAGCTCCAGTCCTCTTTTACCCATACCCAGCCGGGCCGGGAACAAAGACACAGCACTCCCGGGCTCAAGTAATACAGCCAAAAGTTTTTACTCAAGCAAACGCGTTTCGGGACAGCGTCCCTTCGTCAGTGGTTCAACAGTGAGGAGCGCAGCTCCATTTTTTTAAATACCAGAATTGGTCATAAACATAGAAGACGGACTGTTCACGGCCACGATAAAGTAGCGTCATCTTGGAGTGTCTAAAAGTGGCTTCAATGCCTGCATTCAATGTAAAACACAGTTTAAACACAATTTCTTACAGTGTCTAAATTTACAAAACATTTCGCCGTGTATCGGCAAGCGCGACTAAACTTGTAGTCGCGGGACAACTCTCTCATATGTTATGTGTTTTGAGTTGTTTTCTCTCGGTTGGGCTAGGAAGTGTGAACTAAATATATCATTGTCATCATGACAATCACGATCTACAGACCATGACAAAAGTTACATTTAAACCTAATTGGGGTTCTATCTTGCCGTGGATCGGCAATCGCAGCCTTTCAACGGCTGCGTGTATTCACACATACTTCATCCCTCTCAGAGAACACTCTCCATACCAATTATTTAAATCAAGCCGCTGCATGGTTGAGACCTCACATACATAAATACCCACCACAACTTTTCAGCATTTTTGACATTTTTTACATTTTTGTGTATTATTGATAATTTCATTTTACATTGTTCCAAAAATTGTCCCCTTCCACAAGTCATCGTCAATTTCATGAATTTCTCAGTTTAAACAGTAAGGGAATTTATCATCCTAGATGAGTTGCCATTTCCTCCCCCATGTTGAGACCCCCCGGTGCCTTCGTTTCGAGATCAATAATGTAACGAGATTCGAGTCTCCTGAGGGTCAGGAGTCTATTCCCTCCCCTTGGGCTCTCCGGAACACAATCTAAACAGAAGAATCTCAGAAGGTCTCTGTTGCTGTTATGCTTAATCGCAAAATGTCGAGCAACAGGGTATGTAAAGTCCTTATTCATAATCGCTCTCATGTGCTCTAAAACCCTTAATTTTACAGAATTGATTGTGCTGCCGATGTATTTTAATTTGCAGGGACATGTCAGGCAATAAACCGCATGGTCTGTCTGGCAGGACATGAACTTGCTGATCCTCCTTTCACCTTGACACCCTCTCACTTGGTAAGTTAATGTGCTTTTACTAAAAGCACAGGCTTCACACCTCCCACACGGGAAGAAGCCCTTTGCCTCCTTTAACGTGCCTTTTGTGTTACGCATAGGTTCCAGATGGCTATGAACCATGTGATCTCTCAAGGATCTTGCCTTCCTAAAGGTGATTTGTGGGGTTATAGTTATATCTGGCCCCACAATGTGGTCTGTTTTCAGAATGTGCCAGAGTTCGGTCATGATTGCTCTAAGTTTCGAGGAGTTAGCCGAATAGGTGGTTACCATACGGAACGTCCCTTCTACAATAGGTCTTTCTTTCTTTTCGAACAATACATTGCGTGGCAATTTTTTCACACGGCTCAAAGTCTCAAGTAAGAGGTTTGGTTTGTAACCCCTCTCCACAAATCTGTCCATACTTTCCCTGACTGCTAGATCAAAATCTTCCTCATGGGTACAGTTTCGTTTCAATCTAAGAAACTCCCCATAAGGGATGCTAATAATCAGTTTACGTGGGTGACTGCTCGTAGCAAACAGGACACTATTCCAAGCTGTTGGCTTGCGGTAAAGGGAAGTTGAAATTTTCCCTTCCTTTATTGTTACCTGTAAGTCCAAGTTGTTGACTTGTGATTTACTGACATCCCCCGTGAACCTTAAGTTGCAGTCATTGTGGTTTAACACATCGACATATTCTTGTACTTCCTTGATAGACCCATCCCATATCAGGAACAGGTCATCAATATACCTGTACCAAGTCACCACTTTGCTGTTCCATGTGGCGTTTGCAGGGCCCCAGGCTTCCTACTCCTCCCACCAGCCCACGAATAAATTTGCGTAGCTGAGGGCAAAGCAGGAACCCATCGCTGTGCCCGACATTTGTCTGTACAGGACCTCCTGAAAAAGGAAAATGTTGTTATTCAAACAAAAATTAACTAATTCAAGTATCATTTTGTTATGCATAGCGAATTTTAGTGGTCTCTTTCTCAGGAAGTAATCAATGGCATTGAGTCCTTGTCCATGCTCAATGCAAGTATACAAGCTCGTTATGTCGAGGGTTATCATCACATAGGTTGGTTGCCACACCAAGCTTTCAATTTTCTCAATAAAGTCTGTAGTGTCTCGAATATAGGACTTTAATTCCAAGACAAATTCGAAGAGATGGTGGTCCAAAAATTTTGAAAGGTTTTCTATCAGGCCTCCTATGGAGGAGATGATTGGTCTCCCTGGGGGTTTGTCAATGTTCTTGTGAACTTTTGGCAAAAAGTAGAAAGTGGGTATGGTGGGGTTGGTGGTTTTCAAGAATAAATATTCTTCTAGTTCTAACATCTGTTTACCATGCCACTTCCTCAAAAGTTCATGTAGGGTTGCAATACTTGTCAAGTATTCCTTCTTGTCAATCTGTGCATAACACTGAGCATCTTGCAATTGGCGTGTTGCTTCCTCAACATAGTTTTCACGTGACATAATCACGATGTTGCCCCCTTTGTCGGAGGGTTTGCAAATGATAGATTTGTCATCTGCCAGGGTACTTATTGCCATCCTCTGTTCCTTAGTGATGTTAAAGTCTTTTCCTGACCTTGTATTCATTGTTCTCATGGCCATCAGATCCCTGATGACAACATCAGAGAATGTGTCGATGGCATCCGTTGTGGTTTGAGGCACAAATTTGGAAGGTAATTTGAAACCACTGTTTGGAGCCTCCTGGTCAACATCAACATTCGCTAGTCTCTGTGTAAGAGTGTTGTTGGAAGCACTTATCTCACATTCATTGCCTTGTTGCAAATTTTCTAGGAGCTCACATGTCGTTAAATCGTTTACACTTAAAAGATCAGTCCCCTTCTTATTACCACTCAGATATTTGACCTCTTTAGCTGTTGGTTTTACTTTAAAATACTTGTGCAACTTGATCTTCCTAATAAATTTATAGAGGTCGATCCTTGTTTGAGTGTATTCCATTTGCACGTTCGGGCAAAAAGTGAGTCCCAGTTTTAAAACAGACTCCTCACACGGGGATAGAACTCTTTTTGATAAATTGACAATTGTTAGGGAATCACTTTGTCTCACCATCTTTGTCCTCTCCTGCTTCTTGTTGTCCGCGAGGCTGTACTGTAAATTTAGACACTGTAAGAAATTGTGTTTAAACTGTGTTTTACATTGAATGCAGGCATTGAAGCCACTTTTAGACACTCCAAGATGGCGCTACTTTATCGTGGCCGTGAACAGTCCGTCTTCTATGTTTATGACCAATTCTGGTATTTTAAAAAATGGAGCTGCGCTCCTCACTGTTGAACCACTGACGAAGGGACGCTGTCCCGAAACGCGTTTGCTTGATTAAAAACCTTTGGCTGTATTACTTGAGCCCGGGAGTGCTGTGTCTTTGTTCCCGGCCCGGCTGGGTATGGGTAAAAGAGGACTGGAGCTGCAATTTTAAAACGCGATACACCGTCGCGTTTCACAGCACCCGACACCAAGAGTGACCCACAATATCGGTGTACTTGGAGCTTGAATCTTTTTACGTGGGTGCACCGCCGCCATCTGCGAACGAGAAGGGGAAGAGTGACTCTCCGTTGTTTGCAGAAGCTGACTTGGGAGGAAAGATTCCGAACCGGATTGAAAAGAAAACGTGTTATGGCATAGGAAGAGGTCAGCAGAAAAGCAGAGCGTTCCGCGACGAGAAAAGCGGTAAGCCAGCATTTAAGTATCTCTCCCTTTTTATTATCCGGTATCGCAGAACTGTAAATGAATTGGCGGTGTGTCGAGGGCTCATCTAACATTAACAGCAACAGGAGGAGGAAGGCGAGGTTCCGGGATCGGACCGCCTAAACCCCATCAAGCATTAAAATGTTCAACATGAGTGAGCGCAGAGACGCAGCCGGGGAGATGTTTAAAAACAAAAACCCAAGCATAACGAAACCACCATCCAAAGCGACTATGGAGGTAAAAAGTACCTTGGTTACCCAATTCCAAAAATTAGAGAAACTTTATGAGAGAGAACTTCGGAAGTGGTGGGTAGGGAACATCACTTCAGGGTTACATTGAAGTACAGCGAGTACCTAGGGGACTGCGAATATTCACCGTCCCTGCCTACCAGAATCCCGACCCCCTCCTGCTGGAAGCATGGGCTGCTCACATTGCCTTATCCTGCAAAGGAATGCTCGAAATTCAAGTACAATTTGCTTGGAGTGACCGGGACAAGACGGTCAAGGAAATTGAGGCAATAGAAGAGGAACTACTTAAGAATCCCGATAAGGATGAACAAGAACAATTACGAACGGCCATGAAAAAGCGACTCCAAAAGTACGAATTGAAAATCAAGATGAGGAAACAGGAGAAATTTGATCGGGATGAGCGTGACTACGCAATGGGCAGAGTACTAACCTTCGCCAAAAAATATGATCAGCCACGAAAAGACCTGGCAAAGAAAGATCTGATGCCAGGGGCACCACCTGAACCAAGAATTGAAACGTCTGACTCGGATGTAAATGCAAGCAAAGTCTCTGGGGATGAAGCGGCAGTCTCACCCATCCCACCAACGAAGACTCCGTTTCATCAGGAGTTCAAAGTCATCAGACACAGTTGGCTAAGGGGTGGAAAAAACAAGCCACCGGAGGAGGCAGACGAACAAGACGAGGCGGCTGGAAAAGGAAGAGGCAAAGGAAAGAGCAGTACAGCCTCGCGGACAACAAGAAGCAGGAGAGGACAAAGATGGTGAGACAAAGTGATTCCCTAACAATTGTCAATTTATCAAAAAGAGTTCTATCCCCGTGTGAGGAGTCTGTTTTAAAACTGGGACTCACTTTTTGCCCGAACGTTCAAATGGAATACACTCAAACAAGGATCGACCTCTATAAATTTATTAGGAAGATCAAGTTGCACAAGTATTTTAAAGTAAAACCAACAGCTAAAGAGGTCAAATATCTGCGTGGTAATAAGATGGGGACTGATCTTTTAAGTGTAAACGACTTAACGACATGTGAGCTCCTAGAAAAATTTGCGACAAGGCAATGAATTTGAGATAAGTGCTTCCAACAACACTCTTACAGAGACTAGCGAATGTTGATGTTGACCAGGAGGCTCCAAACAGTGGTTTCAAATTACCTTCCAAATTTGTGCCTCAAACCACAACGGATGCCATCGACACATTCTCTGATGTTGTCATCAGGGATCTGATGGCCATGAGAACAATGAATACAAGGTCAGGAAAAGACTTTAACATCACTAAGGAACAGAGGATGGCAATAAGTACCCTGGCAGACGACAAATCTATCATTTGCAAACCCTCCGACAAAGGGGGCAACATGGTGATTATGTCACCTGAAAACTATGTTGAGGAAGCAACAAGCCAATTGCAAGATGCTCACTGTTATGCACAGATTGACAAGAAGGAATACTTGACAAGTATTGCAACCCTACATGAACTTTTGAGGAAGTGGCATGGTAAACAGATGTTAGAACTAGAAGAATATTTATTCTTGAAAACCACCAACCTCACCATAACCACTTTCTACTTTTTGCCAAAAGTTCACAAGAACATTGACAAACCCCCAGGGAGACCAATCATCTCCTCCATAGGAGGCCTGACAGAAAACCTTTCAAAATTTTTGGACCACCATCACTTCGAATATGTCTTGGAATTAAAGTCCTATATTCGAGACACTACAGACTTTATTGAGAAAATTGAAAGCTTGGTGTGGCAACCAACCTATGTGATGACAACCCTCGACATAACGAGCTTGTATACTTGCAGTGAGCATGGACAAGGACTCAATGCCATTGATTACTTCCTGAGAAAGAGACCACTAAAATTCGCTATGCATAACAAAATGATACTTGAATTAGTTAATTTTTGTTTGAATAACAACATTTTCCTTTTTCAGGAGGTCCTGTACAGACAAATGTCGGGCACGGCGATGGGTTCCTGCTTTGCCCCTAGCTACGCTAATTTATTCGTGGGCTGGTGGGAGGAGCAGGAAGCCTGGGGCCCTGCAAATGCCACATGGAACAGCAAAGTGGTGACTTGGTACAGGTATATCGATGACCTGTTCCTGATATGGGATGGGTCTATCAAGGAAGTACAAGAATATGTCGATGTGTTAAACCACAATGACTGCAACTTAAGGTTCACGGGGGATGTCAGTAAATCACAAGTCAACTACTTAGACTTACAGGTAACAATAAAGGAAGGGAAAATTTCAACTTATACCGCAAGCCAACAGCTGGGAATAGTGTCCTGTTTGCTACGAGCAGTCACCCACGTAAACTGATTAATAGCATCCCTTATGGGGAGTTTCTTAGATTGAAACGAAACTGTACCCATGAGGAAGATTTTGATCTAGCAGTCAGGGAAAGTATGGACAGATTTGTGGAGAGGGGTTACAAACCAAACCTCTTACTTGAGACTTTGAGCCGTGTGATAAAATTGCCATGCAATGTATTGTTCGAAAAGAAAGAAAGACCTATTGTAGAAGGGAAGTTCCGTATGGTCACCACCTATTCGGCTAACTCCTCGAAACTTAGAGCAATCATGACCAAACACTGGCACATTCTGAAAACAGACCACATTGTGGGGCCAGATATACCTATAATCCCACAAATCACCTTTAGGAAGGCAAGATCCTTGAGAGATCACATGGTTCATAGCCATCTGGAACCTATGCGTAACACAAAAGGCACGTTAAAGGAGGCAAAGGGCTTCTTCCCGTGTGGGAGGTGTAAAGCCTGTGCTTTTAGTAAACGCACATTAACTTACCAAGTGAGAGGGTGTCAAGGTGAAAGGAGGATCAGCAAGTTCATGTCCTGCCAGACAGACCATGCGGTTTATTGCCTGACATGTCCCTGCAAATTAAAATACATCGGCAGCACAATCAATTCTGTAAAATTAAGGATTTTAGAGCACATGAGAGCGATTATGAAAAAGGACTTTACCTACCCTGTCGCTCGACATTTTGCGATTAAGCATAACAGATCTTCTGAGATTCTTCTGTTTAGATTGTGTTCCGGAGAGCCCAAGGGGAGGGAATAGACTCCTGACCCTTAGGAGACTCGAATCTCGTTACATTATTGATCTCGAAACGAAGGCACCGGGGGGTCTCAACATGGGGGAGGAAATGGCAACTCATCTAGGATGATACATTCCCTTACTGTTTAAACTGAGAAATTCATGAAATTGACGATGACTTGTGGAAGGGGACAATTTTTGGAACAATGTAAAATGAAATTATCAATAATACACAAAAATTTAAAAAATTTAAAAAATGCTGAAAAGTTGTGGTGGGTGGTGGGTATTTATGTATGTGAGGTATCAACCATGCAGCGGCTTGATTTAAATAATTGGTATGGAGAGCGGTCTCTGAGAGGGATGAAGTATGTGTGAATACACGCAGCCGTTGAAAGGCTGCGATTGCCGATCCACGGCAAGATAGAACCCCAATTAGGTTTAAATGTAACTTTTGTCATGGTCTGTAGATCGTGATCATCATTATGACAATGATATTTTTAGTTCACACTTCCTAGCCCAACCGAGAGAAAACAACTCAAAACACATAACATATGAGAGAGTTGTCCCGCGACTACAAGTTTAGTCGCGCTTGCCGATACACGGCGAAATGTTTTGTAAATTTAGACACTATAAGAAATTGTGTTTAAACTGTGTTTTACATTGAATGCAGGCATTGAAGCCACTTTTAGACACTCCAAGATGGCGCTACTTTATCGTGGCCGTGAACAGTCCGTCTTCTATGTTTATGACCAATTCTGGTATTTTAAAAAATGGAGCTGCGCTCCTCACTGTTGAACCACTGACGAAGGGACGCTATCCCGAAACGCGTTTGCTTGATTAAAAACTTTTGGCTGTATTACTTGAGCCCGGGAGTGCTGTGTCTTTGTTCCCGGCCCGGCTGGGTATGGGTAAAAGAGGACTGGAGCTGCAATATTGCCAGTAGGTAGTTATAGTTAGGACCTATTATCCATAGGAAATCTGCAACATTCTATTTGGAATAACTTTGGTGGCGATTGACAAATCTGTGCGAAATTTTCTAAACTTTTGGCCAGCTCCGGTCCGCTCCTATCCTGAAAGTTTCACGATGATTTATCAAGCGGGGGCCGAGAAAAAAGGGGGTCCCAAAACGCGGTTTCCCCATGCAATTTCCCATAGGACCTTTAGCCGCAGCTAGAGCCCGAACTGCGGAACATAATTACACCAAATTTGGCAAAGAGGTAGTCCTTGGTTCAGACCTGTGCCTTTTTTTGCTTATTTGGTGTAGTTCCTGAGAAAATTACAATTAAAAGTACATATATATCTACGGGTGCGGTGGATCCGCGTACCCTAAACACAGCCTACGTGCACCCTGCTGTGCACAAGCTGTATTTTAATTGGCTGTCAACACTCCAGAACAGGAAGTGTTGGTAGTAAGTATGAGCCAAAAATCCGTTCCGCTCGCGAAATTTGCAGATTTTCGGCAATTTCGTGATCAGCGAATCTCGCAAAATTGCTGAAAAATTCGCAAATTCACTCGCGGGCGTATTTTTTTTTATTATGGCCAGCTCACTCAAGGGACCAAAGTTACAGGCACACACGGTCACTGGAGGCAAATCCTCTGGCCCTTTACGCAGCTGCAGTGTAGGAAAAGCACTATACATCAGGCACGGCCCGTGCCGGGCGTTATACTAGGGCGGTGACATCAGGCAGGGGAGGGTCAGGGTGGGGGGTTGTAAAATGCGGGATATGGACCATTAGAGGTAAGTACCGAAAAAAAAAAGAAACAAATTTCGTTGCCCACGCTGCATCACATTTGGAGATGAAGCGTGGGCAACGAAATTCGTTTGATTTATTTTTATCTGTACTTACCTCTAATGGTCCATATCCCGCATTTTACAACCCTCCACCCTGACCCTCCCCTGCCTGACGTCACCGCCCCAGTATAACGCCCGGCACGGGCCGTGCCTGCTATACATTCACCCAACGAGGTAGTATTTACTGATTAGCCAGTAGAAAGTACTCTAGTTGAGTAGAGGTATTGCACAAAACGGTGGCATCTTCGTAGATAAAATATGCAGGGCAGGATTCATTGTGGCACGAGGCTCCTGTCACAACAATTAAAACTCAACAGGAAGCACTTACAGATTATCAGGTGCCTGAGTTAAAGCGCAAATTCTGTAACGTTTTAATCAGCTCAAAACATTAGTGAGCACGGTCGAGGCTGGGCAATTGTGCTTTATCTCCGTCTCTGCTGTCGAAAATTAGCTGTAATACTTCAGGAAGGTCTTTGCATCCATGAGTTTCTCGAGCGTGATCCCCGTGTAATTCCTGTCCCCAGGAGGCTGCTTTCTCCTCATATGATGCCCTGCTCGCTCTCTGACCCTTTATACACAAGAGGCAAGTGAACACGCACAGAAGCCCCGCCCATTTGGCCCCGCACACCAGGAAACAGTCTTTTTTGGGCAAATCCGCGAGTTCGCGAATTTTTCGCGAACTCGCTGATTTTTTTGCCAATTTCGGGCGAATTTGCAGATCATAGATTCGCAAAATTCGCCCATACTTAGTTGGCAGCCATCTTGTGCCTCGGTAGAACCAAGGCACAAGAAACCCAAAACAAACGCTGCAAAACGCGAAAAGGGGGCAGGGTAGACACACCCTGACCCCCCTAGGCCTGCTCAAGAGGTCCCACAAGGACCCCCAGGGCCAAATAAATATATATTTTTTTTTTTAAATAGTGGGATGCGCGTAGGATCTGTGCATCCTACCAATATAAAAAAAAAGAAATGCGTTCTCCTGCGCTAAATATGGTCATTTGCCCCCTTATGAAAAAAATAGTGTGGGGGGTCCCAATCGCCCCACACTGCCCCAGGGACCGCAACCCCCCCAGGCTCTTACTTAATATATGCCAGGGGCTCATGGGACCCCACCAGCCCCGGGGACCCCTACCCCCTGGGGATTGTTTCAAATGGGTATGGGAGCTCCCAGGCCACCCCAGCCCCGGGGACCGCCACCCCCGGGGCTCTAATTTAATATATGCGGGGGGCTCATGGGCTCCCCGCAGGCCCGGGGACCGCCACCCCACGGGGCTTGTTTCAAATTGGTAGGGGGCTCTCAGGCCCCCCCAGCCCTGAGGACCACCACACCCTGGGCTTTTGAAAATTATGTAGGGGGGCTCTCAGGCCCCGCAGCCCCGGGGAACGCCACCCCCCGGGGCTTAGTAAAATTAGGTATGGGAGGGCTCTGAGGCCCCCCAACCCCGGGACCGCCACCCCCTGGGCTTCTTAAAAATGTGGGAAGAAGGCCACGCGGCCCCCCTCCTGGAGCCTTGTACAGGCCCTGGGGACAGCCACCCCCCAGGGCCTGCTCCTGCAGTGTCCCAGGGTGCCCACCCCGGGACACTTCTGTTTCCAGTGGCAGGGCGGGAGCCTCGCGGCTCCCATCCTGCCATTGCAAACTGCTTTGCTTCATTGAAGCAAGAGCAGGGAAACCTGCTCGTGCTTCAATGAAGCAAAGCAGATTGCTTTTCCATATGGGGAGCAGCATGTTAGCTGCTCCCCATATGGAAAAGCAATGCCGGCGCCCGCAGGAGGCTGGGAGCTGGCGGGA
The DNA here is from genome assembly GCF_964261635.1 of Lissotriton helveticus. NCBI lineage: Eukaryota > Metazoa > Chordata > Amphibia > Caudata > Salamandridae > Lissotriton > Lissotriton helveticus. The sequence goes on along the minus strand of NC_136059.1, from coordinate 739,701,624 downwards.
CCGTGGGGGGATTGGGGACTCCCCCACGGTCCCCAATGGTGAGGGCCAGCCCTATGGGATGGGGTCCCCGGGGCTACCAGTGGCCCTCCCCATTAACAAAAAAAAATATATATATTTTTTTTAAAAGCTCGGCCCCGGGAGATGAGGTCCCCAGGACCTTAAAGTGGCCTGAGGAAGGGGGCTATACAGCCCCCTCCATAAAAAAAAATATTTGGCCATGCCCCATGGGGATGGGGTCCCGGGGCCCAGAATTGGCCATGGGAGGGGGGCCACGCAGCCCCCTTCCCGTAAAAAAGTTTTAAAAATTTATATTTGGGGGTCAGGCCCTGGGGGATGGGGTCCCCAGGGCCCAGAAAAAGTTAAAGGAAGAGGGGCCACACAGCCCCACTTTCAATTTTTTTTTTTTTAAAGACACGATTGTCCCTAGGCCCCACCCCCTCAGAAACACACTCTGCAAACGTGCCCTGTGGCGCGAATTAAATTGGGGTATTAATTCTCCTTCCATACTAGGGGTCCCTGGGGGCCAACTAGCCCACCAGGTACCTCCAGTAGGCGCCACAGTGCTGCGTTGCAGAGAGGTGCTCCAGGCCACGCCCCTTTTTACACCTCTCTGCAACACAGCCTTGTGGCACTTACTGGAGGTACCTGGTGTGCTAGTTGGACCCCAGGGACCCCAAGGATTCAAAGGGACTTAATTTCCCAACTTAAAACGTGCCAGGGGGCGCATTTGCACAGTGGTGAAGGGAGGGGGCGGGCCTGAGTTCACATGTGGATTTTTGCAAATTTTAAATATTTACCTAAAATCATCCGAACAACGAATTCCAATTTACTTACCTGTTATCAGGAGAGAACCCAGTGCTGCATCTTTTAGCCCAGCACTGACCCTGAAAAGTAATTCTAACCATACTTACCAGTAACTTGTATTTCCTTTCCATGGGAATCCATTGTCTGGTTTTCACCAGAAAAGTTTCTAAGTGTCTATTTTCATAAACTACAAATATTACTAAAAAAAATCGCCTGTATGACTTAAACACATTCTTTTAACTGTTTACAGGAGATGCATCAGTGCTGAATCCAGGATCCACCACTGAGTGAGAAAAAGTAATGATAACACTACTTACATGCTAAGTGAATTTCCTTCCATAGGGTAACATTGACTGGTTTCACTTGGAAATTTTTCTAAGTGTGAAGTTTTGGAACTTTAAAATATTCACCTAAAATCAGCCGAACAACGAATTCCGATTTACTCACCTGTTATCAGAAGAGACCTCAGTGCTGCATCTGTGAGCCCAGTACTGATCCCGAAAAGTAATTCTAACCATACTTACCAGTAACTTGAATTTCCATCCTTAGGCTAACATTGACTGGTTTCACTTGGAAATTCTTCTAAGTGTGGAGTTTTGCAACTTTTAAATATTCACCTGAAATCATCCGAACAACGAATTCCAATTTACTCACTTGTTATCAGGAGAGAACTCAGTGCAGCATCTTTTAGCCCAGCACTGACCCTGAAAAGTAATTCTAACCATACTTACAAGTAACTTGTATTTCCAAGTGTCTATTTTCACAAACTACAAATATCTTAAAAATCACCTGTATGACTTAAACGCATTCTATCAACTGTTTACAGGAGATGCGCCAGTGCTGGATCTAGGATCCACCACTGAGTAAGAAAAAGCACTGATAACACAACTTACTTGCTAAGTGAATTTCCTCCCGTAGGATAACATTGGTGATTCCATGTGAAAAAGTTTCTAAGTGTCAACTTTTAAAATACAATAATATTCCTTAAAAATCACTACTGTAACCAAAACGCTTTTTCTCAGCTCTTTACAGGAGATGTCCCAGGACTGAATCTAGGATCCAGTCCTGTGGTTAGAAAAGTAATCCATAAAGTAACTAATTGCATTTAACTAGAAATTCACATTGAGGTCAATGTTGCATTGTGTTTGAAATTGTGTTGCCCATTGCAACAACTGTAACTACTGTACTAAAAAGTCTATTGCCTATTTGCAAAGTATTTAAACTAAAGTAATTCATTCTGAGAAAGTATATTTTTTAATGTAATGTATACTGTAAGTATAATGTAATTTAAAAATAAAGTATCTAAAAATAAATAGTTTAAAAACATTTAGTAAATCAGTATAAAAAAAATATAAAGAATTAATACATTTAAAATTTTTCATTTACAAAACCTTTGAAATTCACTGAAAAGACATAGGTTTCAGACATGTTATAGTTAGGAATTAGCATTTAAAAAAAACCTTTGAAATTCACTGAAAAAAACATAGTTTTCAGACATGTTATAGTTAGGAATTAGCATTTAAAAAACATAGAAATTCACTGAAAAAACCATAGGTTTTAGGGGTGTTATAGTTAGTTGGACATTTCACGCGTACAAAACCATTGAAATTCCCACGTTATAGTTAGTTGTACTAACTATAACTCACGCGCCCGCAATCCACTGCTGATAATGTCACATATTACATCATTCATGACATGGTCAATGACATCACTGATGACATCTCAAATGACGCCTTCACTTTCAGAAACTGTGCTCCCTGCTTCCAGCACTGTTCTAACAGGCTCTCAGAGAGCCCAGACTGAGCAGCCTGGAATACCTCTGTGATGTAATAACAGTGATTAGCACGTTTTGTAACTTACTGTTGCTACTTCATAGCAGTAAATTACTAGATTTAAAACTCAGTCATTCAAGCTAAAGGTTTGCTATTAACACAAATAATTTAGGCTACTAATATTAGAGTATTCCCTATTATTAGTGGTCAGGAAGCCAATTCACATCAAAAGATGTATGCTAAATTTCCTTCCTATCAGAATTAATATATACTGTAGAGTGAGGCTGATGGTTGCCATGACTTTTACATGGACACACAACATTCCTGAACATTTCATCTGTCTCTAGCAGGGCACTTTTTAATGTGGGCCACACATGACAACGCCCTCAAAATTAAATTGCATTTTAGGTCAGGTTCCTCACAGGCAACTTACTTCACATTCTTCTTAGACTTTTTCCAGTCACCAACACCAAAGTTTTATTTTGCACCTGCTACATGACAGTGGAGTATATACATACCCTTTGCATGGGCAAATACCTTATGCCCTAACCCGGTTGAGGATCATTTGTCCATTACATATACAAGAAGGCTTAATGTCAATCCAATTGACCTACATTGGCTAGGAAATGTAACTAGGCTTTTAGCTTTCTGGCCCCCTTCCATTTTATAAAGCAGCTATTTTCTTGAGGCACCTAGCCCCTCTCTTTATCGGAATGGAACTTCTGTGTTCCTCTAATTCAGTAGGACGGACAATTCATAAGCTGGTAGGCCTTGCATAGCATGCTAGCATATCATTAACCAAGTGCCTATTAGCTAAATGAAGCTTTATTAAATCATTTGCGATAACCTTTTTAGAAGTTATTTCTGCATATAAATCTTCCCCAACCACTGAACTATATTGCCTAATACTTCTCTGTCAGCAGTACCATTACCCAGTTGGGACCATCCCCAATCCCAAGAAGCATACCTGCAGCAACACTCAGATCACGTTGTAGTCCCAAATCCAGATGTGTCCTTCTCAATCAAAGTCTAACCTACACAGTACACTCATAGAAAACACAGTTATCCAGATTCCAATTTACAGAAGGTATATCCCTGTACCTGTGCCTACAAATATTGTTGAAGTTATGTCCTTTGGAAAAACCAACAAACAGCCTGGAAATTAGAAGAATCAATCAAAGATCATCTAAAACATTTACCTATCTGGGAGAAACCATTGATCACAAATGTTTCTGGATAGATCATATCTCCCCAAGGAAGCAAAAATCAAACCTTATAACCAAATCAGTAAAACAATTTACAAACATCTTTTGGTCAATCAATTCCTAGCTTAAATACGTAGCTCATTCCTTCACTCTTATATTTTGCATATACTTCTTATTCAGCTCTACTGCTTCTTTAAAGTTGAGTGCAATGATGCATATAAGATCTTTATTAAATCTACGCACCACGACACCGTACTGAAAATGCAAACTTAAACCTAAATTAGAGCATTGGAATGTTGGGAGCTCAATTGAAGATATTGCAGGGATTCTGCTCAGGAAAAGAACTATCCTAGGAATCATAGGACCTCAATAAATCAATCAATCAGCAAATTTGTAGAGCGCGCTACTCACCCGTTAGGGTTTCAAGGCGCTTGGAGTGGGGGATTTGCTACTGCTCGAACAGTCAGGTCTTGAGTTGCTTTCTGAAGGAGAGATGGTCCTGGGTCATCCGAAGGTGGGTGGGGAGGGAGTTCCATGTCTTGGCCGCCAGGTAGGAGAAGGATCTTCCTCCGGCGGTGGATTTGCGGATTCGTGGGATAGAGGCGAGGGCGAGGCTGGCGGATCGGAGCTGGCAGGTGGGTGTGTAGAATGTGAGGCGGCTGTTGAGGTATTTCAGGCCCATGTCGTGGAAAGCCTTGTGTGCGTGGGTGAGGAGTCTGAACGTGATCCTCTTGGTGATGGGGAGCCAGTGCAGGTCTTTCAGATGGGCAGAGATGTGGCTGTGGCAACGGATGTCCAGGATAAGTCGTGCAGAAGCGTTCTGTATGCGCTGGAGTCTTTTCTGGAGTTTGGCTGTGGTTCCGGCGTAGAGGGTGTTCCCGTAGTCCAGACGGCTGGTGACGAGGGCCTGGGTGACCGTCTTCTTGGTTTTGGTGGGGATCCACCGGAAGATCTGTCGGAGCATGCGCAGGGTGTTGAAGCAGGAAGACGAGACGATGTTGACTTGCTTGGTCATCGTGAGGGAGGAGTCCAGGATGAAGCCCAGGTTGCGTGCATGGTCCGTTGGCTTGGGTGTGGTGCCCAGTGCAGGGGGCCAGCAGGAGTGGTCCCATGCGAAAGGGGATGGTCCGAGGATGAGGACTTCCGCTTGTCTGAGTTCCGTTTCAGACGGCTGATTTTCATCCATTCCGCGACATCTTTCATTCCTTCCTGGAGGCTGGCTTTGGCGGTGGCGGGGTCGTTGGTGAGGGAGAGGATCAGCTGGGTGTCGTCGGCGTAGGAGATGATGTTAAGGTTGTGTTGGCGTGCGATGGCAGCAAGAGGGCTCATGTAGACATTGAAGAGGGTGGGGCTGAGAGAGGATCCTTGCGGGACGCCGCAGATGACTTCGGTGGCCGCGGATCGGAACGGGGGGAGGCGAACTCTCTGGGTTCTTCCGGCGAGGAACGAGATGATCCACTCCAGGGCCGCTCCTTGGATTCCGGTGTTGATGAGGCGCTGGATCAGGGTGCGGTGGCATACGGTGTCAAAGGCTGCTGAGAGGTCTAGGAGGATGAGGGCAGCAGTTTCCCCGTTGTCGAGCAGGGATCTGATGTTGTCGGTAGCTGCGATGAGAGCGGTCTCGGTGCTGTGGTTTGCTCGGAAACCGGACTGTGATGGTTCGAGGGATCCGTAGGTCTCCAGGAAGGCAGAGAGTTGTCTGTTGACGGTCATCTCGATGACTTTGGCAGGAAAGGGGAGGAGCGAGATGGGGCGGAAGTTCTTGAGGTCCGTGGGGTCCGCTGTGGGTTTCTTCAGGAGGGCGCTCATCTTGGCATGTTTCCAACTCTCCGGGAAGGTGGCGGATGCGAAGGAGCTGTTGATGATGTTCCGGAGCTCGGGTGCGATGATGGAGTCAATCAATCATAGAACTTGTATAGCGCGCTACTCACCCGGGAGGGTCTCAAGGCGCTTGGGGGAAGGGGTCCGCTACTGCTCGAACAGCCAGGTCTTGAGTTGTCTCCTGAAGGCGAGATGGTCCTGGGTCAGCCGAAGGTGGATGGGGAGGGAGTTCCATGTCTTGGCCGCCAGGTAGGAGAAGGATCTGCCTCCGGCGGTGGCTCTATTCGGATGCGTGCTACGGCGGCGAGGGTGAGGCTAGTAGATCGTAGCTGGCGGGTGGGCGTGTAGAAGGTCAGGCGGTCGTTGAGGTACTTGGGGCCCAGGTCGTGGAGAGACTTGTGTGCGTGGGTGAGGAGCCTGAACGTGATCCTCTTGTTGATGGGGAGCCAGTGCAGGTCCCTAAGGTGGCCGGAGATGTGGCTGCGTCGGGGGATATCAAGGATGAGTCGGGCGGAGGCGTTCTGGTTGCGTTGGAGTCTTTTCTGTAGCTTGGCTGTGGTTCCGGCGTAGAGGGTGTTTCCGTAGTCCAGTCGGCTGGTGACGAGTGCCTGGGTGACCGTCTTCCTGGTTTCGGTCGGGATCCATCGGAAGATCTTGCGGAGCATGCGTAGGGTATGAAAGCATGATGAGGAGACGGCGTTGACTTGTCTGGTCATCAAGAGGGAGGAGTCCAGGATGAAGCCCAGGTTGCGTGCGTGGTCTGTTGGCTTGGGAGTGGTGCCCAGGGCGGGGGGCCACCAGGAGTCGTCCCAGGTGGAGGGCGATGGTCCCAGGGTGAGGACTTCCGTCTTGTCGGCTTTGTTAAAGATGTGGTGTAGGCAGGGGTCGGTTGGGGAGCCAGAGTGGATGGTGTTCATCAGGCGGGTGGTGTCTTCGGTGCTGACAGGGGTCCAGGTGCAGAGGGTGGTGGTGGGGGGCATTGGTTCGGTGGTTGGGTGCGTGGTCTGTGCGCCGAAGCTGTTGTGTATGTCGGCGATCTTGCGGTGGAAGAACGAGGCGAGTGAGTCGCAGAGGTCTTGCGAGGGTGTGATATCGTTGTTGCAGGCGCTGGGGTTGGAGAGCTCTTTAATGATGCTGAAGAGTTCCTTGCTGTTGTGGGTGTTGTTGTCCAGTCGTTCTTTGAATGTTGTCCTTTTGGTGGTGCGGATCAGCTGGTGGTGTTTGCGGGTGGCGTTCTTGAGGGCTTTCATGTTTTCTGTTGTCTGGTCGTGTGTATATATAGTATATAATATCACCTCAATGTCTATGAGTCCGAGCTCAAGTGGCTATAGCACTCTACTTGCTCTCCTAACCTTACCAGAGAGACAAGTGAATTGGCACCCCAGAACACAGCACTCTCCACCCTCTCAAGGATCACGGTAACAGGACACACTTTTTCACTCTCTCACTTATGCTTGTTTACAATAAAATAATCAGGAGACGCGAAGGAAGTTTATAATATATATTTAAACTATCATGCTCTAAAATGCAGTATATTTGCCACAATTAGAAAACAAATGCATACTAATACTGTTAGCATGGTTAATATTCCATAGACCATAAAAAGCCCTGTCATTTTATAGGACAGAAGAACCTAAACTCCCCTCCCTTGCTACTGAAGCTAAATGGGTATATATCAAAGATCTCTGGGATTACTGGCAGACCCCGTACCTTAGCATTTACAGATGGACGTTTGACATCTTAGCAGACGCAGTGCTCTTGTCTCAGAATTCTCGTTTCATGTGTGTGTTTTTGGCTGATGTGCTCATCTTTATGATAGGACATGTGTACACATAAACAGCTGCATTATTGTTTTACGTCTCAGTGCTAGTGCCTGGCCAGAAAGAATAACAAGGGACATAGTTATTTGATCTTGTTCATAGTGTCCAGACTAAATGCCAGGAAAAGAACAGAACGCAAAAACATATGAATCTTTCATGTGAAAGTACAATGTGGCACAAAATCAAGCGTGTTTATCTAATAACGTGGGCAAAGGAAAATGAGGCCTACAACATGCACAGTTAGGCTAACATAGGGAAGACTACAATAGGCCATGCAGGAAACACATGACAAAGGCAATGGACCAGCAGTGTCCTATATGAACTGGTATAGGCGCTCTGCTCTAAACATTTCAATGTCCTTATGCACAGCCTCTGTATTTTTCTTTCCCCTGCCTCTCAAAAAAGTATTACTTAGGTAGAGGAAAACAGAAGGAAGAGGCTTGGGAGTTGGACACAGGCAGCCTTCACCCTTCCCTCCTCCTGCAGCTCAGTGTCACTAGGGCTTCAGAAGGAGGGAGGAGTTGATGCTGCTTAGCTTTTAGGTCTCCCTGGCTTGGCTAAAATACAATTAGCAGTTCAGCCAAGCCGATGAGAACCAGGGTCTGACTACAGCCCCCTTTCACAGCTCTTGCTGTGAATGTTCAATAGAGAGCAGACATGCCCCTGCACACAGCTGTAGAACATTCATAGCAAGAGCTGTGAATGAATGCTTCAGAGTGCAGGGGAATTACAACGCCCTCGGGCTCTGAGGGGCCTTTGTTTTTCTAATTAGAACATTCCGCCCAAATGGGAAACAATGTTCTAATAGCTTTATAGCCTGCCATAGCTGGGCTATACCGGCCATTAAAGGCCTGCTCCCTTGTTAAAGGCCTTAGCCGTTAGCTTAGTCCTTTAACATTGGAACGAGCCTTTAATGGCTGATATCACCCAATGCGGTGAGCTATGAAGCTCTATTGGAACATTGGAATGTTGAGTGCTTCATTGAAGACAATGTAGCTCCAGGCTTATAATGGCTGGTATAATCCTGGAGCTCCACATTCCAATGTTCGTCTCAATGTGTATCCCTTTTTATTTTAAATCATTCTACCCTCAGTGGGTAAAATGTTCTAACAGCCTTATAGCTCTTCTGCCTCAGGCTATATGGTTGTTCAAGGGATGTATGACGTTATAACGCATACTATTACTCCGCAGACCATTACAACGCGACTTTTACTCCGCATACCGTTACAACGCATAGCGCCTTGGGGCGCTGGATAGTGGTAAGTATAATTTACTATTCTAACTCCAGTCCCCGTGGACCCTAGGGAAGGTGTTGGATAGTAAATTATACTTATTCCCTATCCTAGAGCGCCCCCCAGCGCAATGCGTTGTAATGGTATGCGGAGTAAAAGTCGCGTTGTAATGGTAGTGCGGAGTAAAAGATACGTTGTAACGGGTGTATACCTTGTTCAAGGCCCTGAACCTGAGATATAGGCCTGAGCTACAGGTGAAGGCCAATAACGAGGTTCCAGGGTGTCTAACAACTGGTATTGCCCTCAGCAGTGGGCTATAAGGCTATAATCATTAATCATTTAACATATTGCATCAATCAACTATGCCTGTGGTTAGAGAGCCCAAGTGGATATAAAGGACCCCAGGACACCCCCCACGCCGCTCGGCTCGCCAGCTGAAGCGCGTCTCTGCCCCGGCGCCACAGGCTCGCTCCTGACCTCGGCGCCCCTCGCTAATGCTCGTTCCCTCTCTCCCTTATTTCGTGCTTGTCGTAATTGTACATCTTTTATTCGCTGTTAACTGTTCTGTGCCTCGTTAGTTTTGTAGTGTTGCCCTCATTCTGTGCTTGTAATAATTTTTTTCTTAATTTCTGTCCAATTGATTGTGCCCCTGGTGTGCCCCCCCGCTTCCCGCCGCTGCTCCCTTGCGGCCCCGCCCCTTTTCTTTTCTGTTTACCCCATTGGCCGCCCCGCTTCCGCCTCCCAGCTGCTCATCCCTCCCACTTCGCCTCATATGGAGCCCACGCGTACGCGCAGCGGGCGCGCCGATTACGCGCCGAAGGCGCGCCAAAGGCAAGCCCATCTACGCCCGTCTGCGCCTGGACCGTGCCCAGCGCCAGGACCCCTGGTCCTCGACGATGCCAGCGCACCCGACGGACCTACGACGCCGTCACCCTCCACGCACTCAACGCCAGCCGAAACGCCGCTTGCTACCAAGCTCCCCCAAGGCGCACACACGGACTCTTCACCTGCCAAACCTGCTGATTCACCTGCCTCCGAACCTGCACTGCACCCGCCAAGCCGAGGACCAGCATCAACCACCTCAAGTGCATCCTGCTCAACACCCGCTCCGTCCACAGGCACGCCGTGGAACTATGGAACCTCCTCGACACAACCTCACCAGATGTCGCCTTCCTCACGGAAACCTGGATAAACACCTCCTCAGCCCCCGACATCGCCATAGCTATCCCGGACGGCTACAAGATCACCCGGAGGGACCGCATCAACCAAACCGGAGGAGGCATCGCCATCGTCCACGGAAACACCATCCGCATCACGACCAACTCCGATGACACCCTCAACGCCGCCGAACACCTTAACTTCCAGATCCACACCGAACCCAAGACCACCCTCAGAGGCACTCTCATCTACAGACCCCCGGGACCACGCACCCAATTCAGCGAAGCCATCGCAGACTTCATCAGCCCGCATGCCCTCACCTCCTCAGACTACATCCTCCTAGGGGACATCAAATTCCACCTGGAGAACGACAAGGACTGCAACACCACCGCCCTGCTGGACAACCTCGCCAACCTCAGACTCAAGCAACTGGTGAACACCCCCACCCACTACGCCGGCCACACGCTTGACCCCGTCTTCTCCTCCAGCAAGCACATCTCCTTCAGCCACTCCACCGGACTACACTGGACAGACCACAGCTGCATCCACTTCAACTTCAGGAGAAGCACGACCCACCACCACCCGCAACAGGTTCCCCGCAGAAGCTGGAGCAAGATCACCGCCAACCAGCTCACCACCTCCCTCGGCCAGAACCCTCGTACCAACACAATGGACCTCAACGAAGCAGCCCGCAACCTCACACTGTGGCTCACCGACTGCGCCGACGAACTCGCACCACTGAAGAACCCTCCCAGCAGAACCGGCAGCAGGAAAGCCTCGTGGTTTACCACCGACCTCAAAAACTCCAAGAAAACCTGCCACACCCTCGAGAAAGCCTGGCGCCATGACCAGACAACAGAACACATGACCGCCCTCAAGAACGCCCCCCGCAAACACCAGCAGCTGATCCGCACCACCAAGAAGACAGCATTCAAAGAAAGACTGGACAACAACACTCACAACAGCAAGGAGCTCTTCAGCATCGTGAAAGAGCTCTCAAATCCCAGCGCCTGCAACACCAACATCACTCCCTCGCAAGACCTTTGCGACTCTCTCGCCTCGTTCTTCCACCGCAAGATCGCCGACATTCACAACAGCTTCGGTGCACAAACCACGCACCCAACCGCCGAACCAGCGCCCCCAACCACCACCCTCTGCAACTGGACCCCGGTCAGCACCGAAGACACCACCCGCACGATGAACACCATCCACTCCGGCTCCCCTACCGACCCATGCCCACACCACATCTTCAACAAAGCCGACTCCATCATCGCACCCCAACTCCGGAACATCATCAACAGCTCCTTCGCATCCGCCACCTTCCCGGAGAGCTGGAAACACGCCGAGCTGAGCGCCCTCCTAAAGAAACCCACCGCAGACCCCACGGACCTGAAGAACTTCCGCCCCATTTCGCTCCTTCCCTTTCCAGCCAAAGTCATCGAGAAGACCGTCAACAGACAACTTTCTGCCTTCCTCGAGACCAACGAATCCCTCGACCCCTCACAGTCCGGCTTCCGAGCAAACCACAGCACCGAGACCGCCCTCATCGCAGCCACCGACGACATCAGGTCCCTGCTCGACAACAGGGAAACGGCTGCCCTCATCCTCCTGGACCTCTCAGCGGCCTTCGACACCGTCTGCCACCGCACCTTGATACAGCGCCTCAGCAACACCGGTATCCAAGGAGCGGCCCTGGAGTGGATCATCTCATTCCTCGCCGGAAGAACTCAGAGAGTCCGCCTCCCCCGTTCCGATCCGCGGCCACCGAAGTCATCTTCGGCGTCCCGCAAGGATCCTCACTCAGCCCAACCCTCTTCAACGTCTACATGAGCCCCCTCGCAGCCATCGCCCGCCGACACAACCTCAACATCATCTCCTACGCCGACGACACCCAGCTTATCCTCTCCCTCACCAACGACCCCAACACCGACAAAGCCAACCTCCAGGAAGGAATGAGAGACGTCGCAGAATGGATGAAGATCAGCCGTCTGAAACTGAACTCAGACAAGACGGAAGACCTCATCCTCGGGTCATCTCCCTCCGCCTGGGACGACTCCTGGTGGCCACCTGCCCTGGGCAGCGCACCCAAACCAACGGACCACGCACGCAACCTGGGCTTCATCCTGGACTCCTCCCTCATGATGACCAAGCAAGTGAACGCAGTCTCATCATCCTGCTTCAACACCCTGTGCATGCTCCGAAAGATCTTCCGATGGATCCCCACAGAAACCAGGAATACGGTCACCCAGGCCCTCGTCACCAACCGTCTGGACTACGGAAACACCCTCTACGCTGAAACCACAGCCAAACTCCAGAAAATACTCCAGCGCATTCAGAACGCCTCAGCACGACTCATCCTGGCCATCCCTCGCCGCAGCCACATCTCTGCCCACCTGAAAGACCTGCACTGGCTCCCCGTCAACAAGAGGATCACGTTCAGACTCCTCACCCACGCAAACAAGGCTCTCCACGACACGGGCCCGAAGTACCTCAACAGACGCCTCACATTCTACACACCCACCCACCAGCTCCGATCCGCCAGCCTTGCCCTCGCCTCTGTCCCACGAATTCGGAAATCCACCGTCTGAGGAAGATCCTTCTCCTACCTGGCAGCCAAGACTTGGAACTCCCTCCCCACTCACCTACGGCTGACCCTGGATCACCTCTCCTTCAGGAAACAACTCAAGACCTGGCTCATCGAGCAATAGCGACCCCCCCTCAGCGCCTTGAGACCCTTACGGGTGAGTAGCGCGCTATACAAATTCTTGTGATTGATTGATTGATTGAAAATCAACTAAAAGCCTCAAATAAATTCAAACAGTACCGAAATGTACATTCAAGAATACAAATTTCTGAACCTGGACTTGCTTATGGAAATTAGTCAAATGCAGTGTATACGAATAATAAGACATGTTTCAAGACATAATAACCATGAAAAAGATAAACATTTGCAATTACCCTAGATTTCTATTTAGTGGCAAGACGAGAATAGACTCAGACTTGGAGGCAGCAACAAAGCTGAATTATCTAACATTCAGATTACTTTAAATTCTGCTGCGACAATTCATGGGATGCTAGAAGACGATTTAGTGCTCCAAAAAGATGCCAGCTATATGGTTGTAAGGGCGAATCTGTGGAAACTGTTATTTGTCTTTGCCCAAAACTGTTAAAAAAATGAAAAAAAGTATCTGATAGCCCCATTTATAGGAGCAAATATAGGACAAAGTGGTGTCGTACACTGATAATATTTTTTATTAGAAAGCTCATAAAATTGTTCGACTTTGTTTTTGCAAAAGTCCCCTACCATGGGGAAACATCCTTTACAACGCGAGTTTTACCACGCAGTGCCTTTACGACGCAACTTTTACAACGCAAACCATTACAACGCATTGCGCTGGGGGGTGCTCTAGGATAGGGAATAGGTTTAATTTACTATCCAACACCTTCCCTACTATCCACGGGGACTGGAGTTGGAATAGTGAATTAAACTATTCAGTATCCAGCGCCCCAAAGCACTATGCGTTGTAAAGGCATGCGTTGTAAAAACAGCGTTGTAAAGGCATGCGATGTAAAAGCATGCGTTGTAATGTCATACATCCCTACCATGAACTAATACTCTCATGGTTTTATAAAACATATTTTATTAGACTACAGGATTATAAGGGTAATGTTTTATTGTACATGATGGTTTTAGAAGTCTTGTTCTAAACTATTTTATTGCTTTTGACCATATCACTTATTGTTATTGATTTATTTAAATTCAATAAAATTCATATTCACATGCTGTTGAAGGCTGTGACGTGGAAAGGAGAAGGAATATGTATATCTAATGAGACACTGCAAAAACATCAGACCTTCAATCCAGATTGCAATGATGTGGAGTGGACCCCTGGACTAGCACACAGCTGCCCTACTTTTGGCTATTAGGAAGGCTACGGTCCTAAATTGTCGCACAAAGAGTAGGTTTAACTTTTTACAAAGCCCAAAAGTGCCACCATAGGATGTGAATCCATTCTGAAATGTATCTTACATCTACCTACCTGTAACAGATAGCCACCATAAGGCACCCAAGCTAGTTGTACAAAATCTGCATTATTAAGTGAGCATTTTAAACACATGGCAGTAGCAAACTAGCAATCTTCAAACTGCTCTGCATCCAATACAAATGCTTAACAAATCTGAAATGCAGTAGCAGATACAAATGTATTTGCTCAGAGCAACATGATCAGCACACAGCACATGTCTTTAACTCAAAGTCTCTTGGCACCGCAGGGTTTCAGATTAGCCATGTTAAACATATCTCTCAGTACATAGAAAATATTGTGGTTCAGGCTTGGGTTAGCAGTTGTCTCTATAATGGCTTGGAAAAAAGAAATTCTCCTAGAAAAAATTGGAGCAGTTTTTGCATTTTGTTGCATGTTATATACTCATGTGTATGGCACAAACCTAGCCCATAAGGCAGCGAATCACTGCACAGAGTCAGAGGTACAAACTACAGTCAATGAGTGAAGGGTAGGTAACTCGTTAATGGCTTATTACAGCATTATGAACTATTGTTCTTTAAAAAGGTGTCACTTTAACTCTTGCCTAAATTGGAGCAAAGTTGGGGTGGTCCTATGGATACGGGGACGGTGGCTTGTTTTTTTCACTTTTGCACATCTTTATGCCCACTTTGAAGGTAGCCTAGCTGTGGGTGTGCAGAAAGCCACCAGAGGTGGTGACTTTGTCCCAAAGATAAGTGGGGTCTATTGGTCATGATGATTTGTAAAAATGCATCTCGGGTTGAAGATGGTGCAGGTCAGCATGGGGAGCAAAGTTCCATCAGATGGGAGTAATATGATCATGTTTCTTCAATCCCTGGATGAGAAGTGCTGTGGTGTGTAGGTTGCCCATAAGGGTTGCCAATGTGGAGTCCATGGAGCTAGGGCTTGAACAGCAGTTCTGAAGTCACATCTGGAAGGAATGGGTTTACTTTCTTTAGAAGAGAGAGTAGTTACCAGGCTGTCTTTGTATTTTAGGAGAAGTGGTGATGAGGGGTAGGTGATGTCCAAGGTAAATTTAAGTGGCTTGAAATTATGTGGAAGTTGAGGTTCAATCTAAGCTGTCAAGTTTTATGACATTAAGCTAGATTTGTACTATTTTTTACATGTTGTTCTTGTCAAATAACAGGAATTTTGTCTTCTGGTTTCAGGTAAAATTGTGTATCATTGGCATATTGAGGAACGTTGATGTTGTTCTCTCTTGGTAAAACCTGAAGGGGGTACATGTAGGCATTGAAGATGACAGGAGATAGTTTGGAACCCTGGGGACTCCCCAGGTGATAGGTATTTTTTGGAACCAGGAGGTGCCTATGTGAAAAAACTGGTGTTGAATGGAAGGTCTGGAGGAGGGCCAGAGGCGGACATTGCCAGTGAATCCCATTCAAAAGTGTGGAGTGTGGATAAGGGATGGGTGGTTGACTGTATTGAAGACTGCTTAGCCTGTAGTATGGCCAGATGTTTAGTGGCATCTGAGTGCCACCCTCGCCTTAAATACTTCAGCAAACAAATGCCAGCAAACAGTGCACCACTAGATGGATTAGTTGCTGCTTTGCTCTTGTATCCAGAGTTGGTGCGCTACTGATATATGGGGGAAATAAAGCCTCAGCAGGCCACACACCCTTACCAGTTGACAGCATGTACTAAAAGTACATCTTACTGATTCTCTCCCTTTCGATTTGTCACCGAACGTAAGCACTATTGCTGTCTCTAGAACATATGATGCTGCTGCCTCTCCCTCTCTGGCTTAAGATGCAGCAGACTCTATTGCCCATGAAATCAGAAATGGGTCAAACTTGAGAAGCTTTCCGCTGTGTATGGTAGTCAGTCTGTTGCATTTAACTCTAGGTTGTTTAGCCACCCCCTCTAACTTACTCATCAAAGGTTGTAAACATCTTAAAAGTCAGAGTTATAGGAATATTAATAAACAGATAAAAAAACAAGGAAGGATTACCATTCAAATAACAACAATATGTCTGACCAGGGAAAGTGCCATCTTAATCCATTTTCGATCAGCTCAGATTTTCTGCCATATGCTCCTTCATAGTTGTCCCTAATCACCACTGCAGGGTTTTTCTGCACAGATGTATGACAGAACCATGCATGCCATTACCACGCAACCTTTACCGCGCAATGTTTTTAACATGCATTGCCTTTACCATGCAAAACATTACCACGCATAAGCCTTTACTACGCATACTTTACAACAAAAGTTTATGTATATCTCAGGTCTTTGAAAACATATATATATATATATCTATACAGTTAAAATTAGGACCTAGTTTCTATAAGAACAGCATTTTTTGGTTTTCCCCAAGTTAATTTCCATAGGAACTTTGGACACGGCTGCAGCCCGAACTGCTGAACGGAATGACACTAAATTTGGCACGAAGGTAGATGTTGGTTCAGGGAAGTGCCTTTTGGTGTAAATCTGTTCAGTAGTTGTGGAGAAATTTAAAGAAATTCCCAGTTGAATATCTAGAGACCAGGAAGATCCACAACCCCTTTTGATATCGTGCTGAAATCTAATTGGTTGCAAACACTTCAAACCAGGAAATGTTGGCAGCTATCTTGTGACTCAGCTTGAACCAAGTCACAGAGAAAATGTTTAAAAAAAGAAAAGGGGGCAGGGTAGAAACACCCTGACCCCCTAGGCCTCTTAGGGGGGTCCCCCAGGAACCCCGTAGGATAAACAAGCATTTTTCTTTTAATGTTTTAATGTTCTGCGGCATTTGTTGTGGTTCCGCGAATCCCAGCAACAATTATTTTTTAAAATAAGCGTGGGCTCCCGGGCGGGAGGGCCATGTCCCATGGGCATTTGGAAATTATAGACGAGGGCATTTGGACCCCCCTCCTGGGGCTTACCAATGCCCTAGAGACCTCCACCTCCCTGGGGCTTCTTTTTGAAAATAAGTGGGGGTGGCCTGTATGGCCTACCCACTGCCATGGGGACCACCACCTCCCAGGGCTTATATTTTTGTATAAATGGGGGCCTCTTGGACCTCTCAGCCCTGAGGACCATCACCTCCCCGGGATTTCACTTGAAAACATTGCAAGGGGGGCTGCGCAGACCCCCCCTGCAGCCCTGGGGGCCACAAGCTCTGTGTGGGTCTTTGACTGCAAACAATGCGGAGGGGCAGTGTGGACCTCCCACAGACCAGGGGCCAGAGCGGCCCCCCTACTGGAGCCATATATTGCCCAGGGAACGCCCACCCCCCAGGGCCGGCACCTTCTATGTCCCAGGGAGCCAACTCCTGGGACATAGCTGTTTGCTATGACTTGGCGGAAGCGTTCCACTCCCGCCAAGCCATAGCAAATGCTACACTTCTAGCTGGCGAGAGCAAAGAAAATGCTCTTGCTACATTAGAAGCTGAACTAAATTGCTTTAGACACATGGAGCTGCTTTTGCAGAGGCTCCCTATTTCTAAAAGCAACGATGGCTCCCGCAGAAGCGGTAGGCCGGAAGGTACCGCAGGGGCCTTCAGGCTCCCCCGCTGTCCCAATCGAGAGTGGGTGCCCTGGGAGCATTCACTTAAAGATGGGCAGGCCCCATGGATGGGGTCCCCAAGCTCACATTTAACCCAGGGAGGGTGAACCCACAGTCTCCTCCCCCATCTGTGAATTGTCAGGACCCGTGGGATGGGGTCCCTGGGCCAAAATCTGGCAAAGGAAGGAGGGCCACATGGCCACCCTCCCCTAAAAGTTTAAACAATTAAAAGAGGCCAGGCCCAGGGGGAGGGGGTCCCCAGGGCTGAACTCAACCTGGGAGGGGGCCATGTGGGCCTCTTTCCCTATGAGAGGAACGCAGGGCCCCGGGGGATGTGGGCCCCAAGGTGCAAATCAGCCTAGGGAGGGGGCCACATGGCCCCCTCTCCTCATTTTTTATTTTATTTAAAAAGGCAGGGCCCAGTGGGTTGGGCTCCCTGGGGCCAAAAAATTGGCCCAGGAAAGAGGGGCCACATGGCCACCTCCCTTAATTAATAAAAAAGAATTTACAAAAAATAGACTGGCAAGTGACCCTGCCCCCTTTTACCGCCACTCAGCAAATGATCCTCCCTCCTGATGCACAACTGGTTGGGAGATGAAGTCCCCTTGGCTGCATAGGGTTCGGGGGGGGCAATAAGCCCTCCTGCTACCTACAGCAAGTCCCAAACAGTGGGATTGCTGAGAGGACTTCAGGGGCTATGCCCCCTTTCTCCACCACTCTGCAAATGCACTTCCTGGTGCACTCCTGTTTGGGGATGAACTCCCCTTAACTCCAGAGGGTCCTTTGGGGCCAACAAGACAGCTTGTTACCTCCCGTAAGTCCCACACAGTGGAATTGCTGAGAGGTCTTCGAAGGCCATGCTTCTTTTCTCCAATACTTTGTAAATGCGTCTTCTGGCCCACTGCTGGTTGGGGGATGAAGTCCCTTGGCCCTGATGGTCATTTCACAAAAATAAAACTCTACGAGAAGCACTTACAAATATAAACATAGCAGGCACCCTCGTTAAAGCTTCACTTCTGTAAAGGACAAAATAACCTAACTTCTGGACCTGGCGAATGCAAAGCAAAAGTGTTTTTTCAGCAATTCCATATTGAAAAATCCATTGTGGAGTTGAATGCATCTGTGAGCTACTGGAGCGCAATCTGTAATGACTGTGACAAGTGGGTTCTTTGTTGTACCATCCTGGTGAGAGCAGAATCCATGGTTCTCACTTTACATTGCTAGGAGTATGCAAATGTGCAAATCCCTTGGAAGATTCCCCATTTGGCCCTGCCCACTTTAGTGGTATACAAAGGCCTTACTGCTTTTTGCCAGTATGATGTGAAGCTTAACAAGCAGCCCCACAGAGCATTTCTCGCCAATTTTAGTGAGGAGTTCTTGATGCCAAGGATTGTGAGGGTATCTCCACCAAACAAAGAAGCTCCTACTTTATATACTTGAAAAGAAGGACCCTTGTTTGGTCGATATTTACCTCTTTGTAGTCTTGTTGTCTTTTGCATAGGAGGAGTCATGTCAATATATATTTTGGGATAAAGACGCACCAGGAACACTCACATTGCATAAACACACCCAAGGGCACTGCTGACATTTCCTCATGCTCCATTATGCAGCTGTGATGTTCAGTTCATAAAGCTTTATTCGATTGTTACAAATTTACAATCATAAAAGCACAGTTCTAAAAAAGATCGTTTTGACATTACATTTGATTTATTAAAAATTACAAAGTAGAAGCTATCATGTTGGGCATAACGCATTTGTAAAATAAACAATATTATTACTTGAAGAATTAAAACCATTTGAACAAGAATTATAATTCATCAATGGTAATTAAACTTTTCCTTGAATAAAATACTCTCTTTTAAAACATGGCAAGTCTCCATACTATGTGATCATTTTCCAGTAACTGAAGTTTTCAAAAAGCAGGATGACATTAGCTTAGCCCATAAGTTTTTAGGGGCGGGACCAGTCTCACTTATCCTAATACAGAGTAAACTTTACAGAAGAGAAAGGTGTGGATTGTAGACTGGCGTGAGTGGTTATCGCAAGAACACGGTGGGAGTTGTCTTGACCACCTGTGTTTTCATAATTACCAACTTGTTAGATATATACAGACTCAGGCCGCCCTTAAGCCTGCCCCCGAGGCCCTTCACCGCCGGTGTGTTGAAGATTTTAAAACCATTAATATGACCAACCCCGCAATATTCCAGGAAATGATATCACAAATGGGCATTTCACTATTCAAAGGTGGCAGCAGTTGGGTAGGCCTGGAGTTGTTACTATCGCCAGAGCATGTCAATTCTAGTGTTTGCATGATAGGAATGGAGTTTAGAGGTAAAATACCTCATTACCGTACTCTAGACCCCTCACTCGCTCACCCCCTGATCTTTGCTGGTTACTAGCTACGAGCATTTTGTTGCTTCTCCCCGATGGTGAAAAATCCTCCCTGATGATCCTTCCTGCCTCAGTATTCTCTGCAGCGTGATACGCCCCACATTCAGTCAGTCAATTTCCCCCAGAGAGCTTAGAGCTTCAAATCGATTACTAGTTGGAATAAGGAATCTTTGTTGAAACCCCCCTAACAAATTCTCTGTCTCAGTAGGGTACTATGGGCACCTGGAAAGTTGATAAAAAAAGCCCAGTGGTGGGATATTTAATGCCCGTGTAGAGACGTATCTGGATCCAGCTCTCTCCAATATGCCTTGAGTCAAGTTAGGTGTACCAAATGTTCACCTAGACCCTCCTACCAAAGCAATTCTTCTAGCCATTTTAAATTCAGCAAATAAGATGTTAGTAAGTCCGGTCCTTGCCTCCAGGAGGTGAAGAGACTTATTTCTCAATGTTGTCCAGTGCTCTACTATTCCAGTTGGAAGTGGGGGAACATTCGCTAGACTAGAGTGTATGGAGTTGCTTCGGCTGGAAGATGCAAGTTTGTGATTTCTAATGAATATTCCTGCCTTGATGTTACGTTACCTATTATATTTGCAGGCTTATCCGCCATAGCTGTGGTCTGCGTGGAATCCTCTGCCACCCTCCCTGTCCCTGGTAATGTGCCTTGTCTAGTATTGGTTGCCTGCGCTTGAGTATGGGAAGCGTTTGGTGCACTTACTCTCGACAACTCTGATCTAATCAGGGTGTTTGGAGTATTCAAATCTAAATGTGTCTGCTGCTGTCGTACAACCCCACTCTCGTTGTTAGCTAAGAGATGGCTACCTGGTATCGCTCTATTTGAACTGGGGTGACCTGCTTGACTACAGCAGCTGCACACCATTTTGTTAGTGTTCATAAAGCTCTCCAGTGATGTCTACCTGTTGTCAATTTGTGTTAGCATTTGTTTAAATGGATCCAGCATAAACCCCACAGTAGATTCGAGTTTTGACCAAAAATCCTCCCGCCCAATATCAGACTGAAGTCCTGGACGTAAACTTTCTCGACCACTCGTAGTTGGGACCTGCTCCTGATGTGGTATCTTTCCCCCAGGCTTACTCTTATAGGCCTGACTTTTTAGAGATTTTCTTTGTTTATTTATACCCTGTCCCTTTCTCTTTTTAGATGGAGGGGGGGGAGTAAGTATATCACAATCAGTGGATTTGGCCTTTTGGCTTCTAGTGGTCACATTTGGCCTGGGCCTTTTGTTACTAATCTCTGGGTTCTCTATTAAGAGTGCGTCCTCTGACTCCTTCACAATCGACTGGGACACTGAAGTTATACATGGACCACTGTTATGATGGCTTTTTGCTACGAGGGAAATTACTTCAGGGCAGGCTGTGCTATTTTGTGGTTCTAGCGAGAGCCTGCGCTCAGTTAGCTGTATTTCATGGATTAACGCTGACTCTGCCCTCATTAAAAAGGCATCTAATGTTCCCACCACCCCCACCCAGTAAGAGATTTTCGCCTATTCATTGTATATTGCAAGTCCTCCACAATAACTTAGACGTAGCACTGTACAGTTGGTTACCACTAGTCCCAAATATCGAAAAACCTGCCCGACCTCCTCAGATCGGTTCCTGGGCTCTACCAAATTCAGTTTAATAGGATCCTGCCTCGGGGTTTATGAGCTTAGTCCATATAAGTATGTGAAGTCACTTGTAACAGTACCTTCTTTCCTGGACTGTAGTGTTTGTACGGGGCAATCCAATAAATATTTCAGGAAATAAGTGGGGTGGCCCAGCCCGGCCTCTTTCGGCCACAGACGGGCTCAGACGGGCCTGCTCTTGGCCCGGGCTGTCCTTTATGAGCCTCAGGGCGCTGGAGAATGGCAGCAGCGCCTCCAGGCCCGAAAATCGGCAGCAGGGCGGTGTGGGATGTGAAGTCCCCTTTCCGGCCCGTTGGAAGAGGTTCCCGCGGAGCGGGAGCCGCGGTGTCCTTTATGCGCCTCCGGGCGGGGGAGAATGGCAGCAGCGCCTCCTGGCGCGAAAATCGGCAGCAGGGCAGTATGGGATGTGAAGTCCTCCTTTACGGCCCGTTGGAAGAGGTATTTCACTTTTAAGGGATGCTATATTACATTGGAAGTCTCATAAAAGGTGAATTGCACAGGAGGGCAGTAGTGTACATTGACAGCATCCCTGTGTAAGCGGAAAAACATTGCTAATAGCCTTCAGTTGTGACTCGACAGGGCGGTGTGGGATGTGAAGTCCCCCTTTGCGGCCCGTTGGAAGCGGTTCCCCCCAGCTGTAGTGTAGAATACATACTGGAAATGTACCCAAGGAGGTAGCACTTAGTAATTAACCAGTAGAAAGAACCCTACTTGGGTAGATATTTTGAGCAAAACAGTGGACTCTTGTTGGATAAAAGGAAGGCACACTCAGACACTCACACACCCTCTCACAGACCCACACAGAGACCCACTCAGAGAACCACTGAGACACTCACGTGCTCTCTCACAGACGGACTCACACACTCATGCAGGGACTCTCACTCTTCAACTTTATTTTGGTTCAAAGAACCATAAAAGTAATCAATAACAACATCTCAGTAAACAAATGACAGATAAAAGGGTACCCAATTCATTAAAATACATCTCTATAGTAAAATGAGGTCATAAAAGATCTGTATACAAAAGTAGAGCACATAATACATCTCCATAGCAAGGTGATTCCTTATCAGCTGATAAATGATTCATTGCAGGGAATAGTTTTAAAGAACACAAATTATGAACACATTGCGTCTGTTTATGCTAAAACACACAAGAGTAGCTCCATGCTAAACTAAGTCCGGGAAAGGCAAAATGCATAAAAAAGGAATATGAATAGGCTCTAGGAGGGCCCACTATGCCAACCGTAATGTCTAGCAGTGTGCACTGGTTCAGGGATACTCAGGCATTACCTGCATAAAGTGCGTAGTGCATAGGCAAAAAGCGTTAAAACATCAATCAGGCACCTTTTAAAATTAACAGTAATTGATTGCAGATAGTTGTGGTTCATTGTTGTGCGGTATCAAAGGGGCTGCGAGACAATAAAATATAAAGTACTCTACGAATATTATAATTTCAACCCTCTCTTCCTTTGCATATAACGCGCTACAAGCAAAAATCTACTGACACCAAATACAATTAATTGTGAGCTATGTTTCAAAATTCCTAGGGCCTCTGAAAATTTCCTAATCTGCAAACCCAGGCACATTGGTTTTATCCATTTCCTTCTTATGGCAGCATATTCTGGACAGAAATATAGAATGTGTGCAATGTTTTCTTCGGCTTTTAGCGAACATTAAGTGCATTTTGTTTCTCTCCTTACTATTTGACCAGGCGGCCTTTGGCTATAATTGGGTTAATCTGGAGAATCGCGTATCGAAACTTCATAAAAATATTTTTTGCTAGTTGGGTTTGGATTTCATCCAGATAAGGTTCAAAACTTGACAATGGTTTAAAGGTTAGGAACTCTGTAGTGAGTCTTCCCATTTTGCAATCAAGATGGACCTTATCTGCTATGAATTCCCAATAAATTTGCTTCAGTTCATTCTTAGAGTTTGCTGTAAGTGAACTAGGGTCAGTCCAGAAACTGCTCAGACCCATCTCATGGAACCAATTACGCACACAACGGAACCAAGGAAAAGTCAACTGGCCCGCCAAGTTCCAGTAGCTCCCTCAGCCCTTGTCTATAGGGATTTCGTTTTTCTGTGACCCAGATTCTTATCCGGTGTAATAACTGTCTCATTATGGCTAAATGTTCCAGTCTCTTGAGCCTGGCTGATGAGGGTTATGAACCCGTAACCAGTCCCAGGATGCTTGTTTGCGGTCCAGGGAAGACATGGCTTGGCAGTTCGGGCTGGACTGTTCTCATGAGGCACGGGGTCAGACTGATTGGCATATGGCCATGTCTGAACTGGGGTGGCAGAGTGAGCTAAAGAATGATGATGGATTAAACCCAGATCAGTTGACTGGGGGTGAGTGCTTGCAATGTTCAACACTCCTTCCATCATCCCCTTTCGTTTTGTCCAGTCTCTTGATGTCAGTATCATGGAACAGTGGAATCAATGGTGTATTTTGGGGGAGAGACGTTAACAAACGAATCACTTTGGTTTCTCCCATAATAATTAAATTCAAATTCTCCCCACCCCATAGTTCTGCCCTGTAAAGGGCTGCTGCATGGGATCTATATCTATAAACCACCAAAGTTGGAGAGATCACCTTGGACTCAATAGCTTGCTGCTTTTTAACAATTAACATAGCGTTTTGAAGCAAGACTACCTTTGACTTATTAATGCGAGGTTTCCATGACAGTTTTAAATCGATTGTTATACCAAGATTACAGAGGTTGGATACGTGCTCCAGTGGTGTTCGATCGATCACTATTTCAGTCTTGGAACTTTTATGCGGTCTAATTGCCATGTATTTGGTCTTGCTGGAATTTATTTCGAGGCTCTTCTGTCTGCAGTAGTTGCTAAAATTATCAAGTAGTTTCTGTAGCCCCCTTGGGGTTGAGAAAGCAAGATTGTGTCATCTGTGAACATTAGTGCAGATTTACATACAACTGGTCGCAAAATACTGGTTACAATTTACAGCTGGTATTTTTACAGCCAGTGCAGTAATTTCCAAATAGGTCAGTGTGCATATTACTGATTAGTAGTGAGTGACAATTCAACCTAACGTATGAATATTAATGAAGTAGGTGACAAATTGTGACCCACTAGGAATCACAGCCATCACAGGGATGGTAGCCTGCTTTGGTGAGCAGCCCATCACGTCTTTGAATGGTTTTAAATAAAGCAATTTATTTTTCTTTAAATGCAACCCGGTTTCCTAACAGGAAAACGGGGATAGGTTTAAACCACAATAAATGTGCAATTTTTTAAGAGTAGGAAGTGAATTATTTTGTCAATTAGGTCATTTGCGACCATGGGCGTCCGCAGGGGGGGGGCAAGGAGGGGCGCCTGCCCCCCCCCCTGGATCTTGTGTGTGTGTGTCTGCAAGCACACCTGCTGCAACGTGTTGCCAGCCACCATAGTCAGTAGTGCGGTGGGTGTGCAGTCTGTGGGTCTTGTCCCTACTACTACAGATACAGTGAGTTACTAAGTAAGACCAACGGGCAATGGATTTCAAGAGTCCCACTTCCGGAGACTAATGGAAGATGGAAAACAGCCCTCAGTAAGCAGAGAGCCACAGGGTCACAAGCACAGGAATGGAGTATACTCTCTTGACTGCAGACAACCATCCTTAGTGTGGCGTGTGCACAGTGTGTGCGGTGGGAGAACATTTAGGCAAACGGTAGTAGAAGGCGAGAGCAACCAGCAGGGCACAACAAACCTCATGCGGTGTCATAGGTCATTGCTAACGGTTTTTATAGTACCCTGAGTTGATTTAGATACTTGAGTCTTACCTCGAGGTGGCTGGGCAGAGTCTATGCAATGCTTGTCCTGTTATCTGCTGTGAATAAACCGCAAACTACCTACTTCAAGAGTATCTACTGCTATAATCCTTGGCTAACAGGAGGAAACCTATTGAGTCTGAAGCCATCACTTTATTATTGTTGCTATGAATGGTTCTTATTTTTATTTTTCTTATGATTATTGGCTTCGTTATCATTGTTCTCACTGTTGAAGTTCTTCTCTTCACTACGATGATATTATTATTACTTTGTTATTTTTATTAATATTTGTATTGTCATCACCATCCTCTTCATAATCAGTTTACTGCTTTGTTTAGATGCCTACACTTTAAGCAAAATCTGTGTATATATGAACATAAGGTCAGATAGAGAAACATGAGCAGACCATATCCCGCTACGGTCAGCTGCTCATTTATGTCAATATCACTATACAGGGCTTTAATATTGAAGTCAGTATTTTACCACTAGCTGTAGCCTTATCTTGTTTCGATGTATCACCTTGATTAATGCACCTGATAGCAGTAACTTTATGTCAAGGCAAGGATGGAATGGGATGGAAATGGGGAGGAACAAGCCAATAAAAGAGGAGAGAGGAATCAATAGCAAGTTGCAAGATGGAAACAGAAAGGAAGTGGAGATGGTGTCAAGAGAGTTCGAATGTGTAACAAAAAAGAGTAGACTGGATTGTGCTAATGCGGAATCTCATGTTCCCTGCACAAAGTGCTGAATCTGATGGAGAGCCTACAGTTTATTTTAGATAACTTTCCTTGGGGATAGTACTCCCAGGAATTGCCCCAGGTAGATTACCCTCCTTTTGTCACTATCTAGAAATCGGAGGATTTCCTATTGAACACAACTCGAAATAAGGCACAAGCCAGGGTCAAAGACAAAAATGTCCCTTCCCTCCCAGGCTTTCTCCTGGAAGTATGGTGCTTAAAACACAAAACAACAAGCCATAAAAAGTAGAAGGGAATGGTTCACACCTGCAAATATCGAGGATCTTACTGCAGGCAAACAATGGCTGCTATCATATGTGTTAATTTTGGACAGGGTGCCACTTGTTATTGTGGTCCAAAATCATTCACTAACACAAGGCACCCATATAAACACACACTGGGGGAAAGAATATTTGGGTTACATGGGTGCTAGCGGGACTATGCCTAGTAAGGATAGGCATAATTAGGACCTTAAAAGACCAGGAGCGTTGCATCTGTTTAGAGGCGAATACAACCTGGTCACATTTTATACAAAATGGGCCCTCTCCGATATGTACTTACTGATATTTAATAAGTGCTTTTTTTTACTTGCAATGAAGTGCCACTCAAAAGTCTCCCAAAAGGCAGTGAAATGACACTCATAAAATTAACTGGAAACATCTAACTGTCATACATAAGCAAACGGAAACCTTGGCAGCTATGGTCTAATGTAGCTTTAGAAGGAATACATTGGAGAAAGAACCTTAAAGTAACATTTGCAGTTTAGACCTCAGTACAGCTGAACATTAATGTAACAGTAAACGTGTACTAAAACTGCACATAAGTTTTGCTCTTGGGTTTAAAAATGAGATGTGATTGCAGATGTTGACTGAATAATTGGCTAACACATTTAATGCTTGGTCCACAGGTGTAGATATTTTTATCAGGTGAGCAGTTGCTGCTGCTCTAATCCAGAATCTTTTTTCACTGCTTGCTCAGAGAAGGGCGGGTATTAAAGAGTGAACAGGTCCAGCACGGATAGGTTTCAAAATCAACTTCATGTTCAGAATAGATTAAAGCATGAAGATTTAGGGCTTTTTGACAGCCTATATATTCTGGTTTGCTGCCTGCCTCGTATTGTTTAATTTCTGAAATTTCTGACCCCCCCCTGATCCCGCCCCCCGCCCATGGCTCCTCCTGCGCCCCAGTGTTTCTTGTGCCCCACCGACACACATCATGTCATTTTGCCCCCCCCTGGAAAAAATTCTGCGGACGCCCATGTTTGCGACTGCAAAACGTTTCGTAAACCTGGCCCTTGATGATAAATAGAATCACAGTGCACGCTAACAAAAAACAACAAGGATAAAACAGGTAACTCAAGTGAAACAACACTATGTTCTCTGCCAGAACTAGAACAATGATTCTCAGTGTTCCTATATGTAGGGTTGAAATGATCATCTTATCTTATCTTATCTTAAGTGACATTTATAGAGCGCACTGACACCATAAGTTTCCTGGCGCTAGGGTACAGAGTGCGTGGAGTGTGAAGAGGCAGGCTAACCGGTTTGAGTGAAGAGACGGGTTTTAAGGAGCTTCCTGAAATTAAGTAGAGAACAGCTAGACTTAATGGACAGGGGAAGAGGATTCCAAAGTTTGGGGGCCAGGTGGACAAATCTGCGGCCACCAAACTTGTTTGTTTTGATTTTGGGGGCGACCAGCAGGTGGAGGTGAGCCAACGGGAGATTGCGCGCTGGTCGCTGCTGCTTAATCAGTGTTTTGAGGAAAACAGGGCTGGTACAGTGAAAGGACTTAAAAGTCAGGCAGCCAATCTTGAAGGCCGCCCTTTGTTCAACTGGCAGCCAATGCAATTTGCGCAGCAGGGGTTTCGTTCAGTTTCGTTTCGGGATCATCTCGTTCAGTCAGCAGTTATCCATAACAGTATTTTGTGTTTTTACCTATCAGAATAAATAGATTAGCGGACGACTAGGGAGAAACTTACTTTGCTATGCCCCGTGAAAGGTAAGCGGGGCTGAAAGCATAAATTCCCCATAGTGCTTTACAGGGTACTCTCGTAGCTGCGACTCCTTTTGGGCCCGCATTGTTGCGTGAGAGGTTAATTAATGTTCCTGATTAAGGCAAATGTGCTCGGCACAATGGTTAAGTGATTTTGTCAGTGTGGAAATTTGTCCGACTTTGAGTGTGCACACTTTTGAGTTTGTTTTTCTATTTGCATATGGTGTTAAATGTAAATTGCTTCTGAAACAATGGAATTTAAAAATCTCTGTTCTTGCACCATCGGGCTCAGTGGCACTCTCGTACAGTCTCCCATCCCATGCTGAGACAGGTTATCAAGAAACTGCTGACGTAATCGTTTAATGGTAACACTTTAATGCATTTGAAAAAACAGGTTTTCCCATAATTTAACAGATTAAAATCATTATAAAAATTGCCTGTATCTTCTCAAAGCAACAAACGCAGCAAAACCCAACACACGCTGTGTGGTGACATTTGCCTGCCGGCTGGAGAAGCAGGTCCGTATGTGTGAGATGCACAATCACTCAAATTTGACAGGCTAGAAATGGAAAAGGCGTCTTCCTTCCTTAGGCCCAACAGTAGCAAAAACTGGCAAGTGCTTTTCATTTCTTCTGTTGTCGGTTTGATCAGTAGTTGAACGATGTACTGAGGCGCCCTGTTATGCTGCTGAGAGACCATCTAACACATCCGTAAGCTGCAAGGACTGCTCCCGTGGTACCGTGCTGATTACTAAGAAGCCGCACAGGCGAGCGCATGGTGAGCTGTTAGCAGGCATGGACCAAATCGAACAGTATCCAGGGAATTCATAGACCTATATTTCAGATTAATCTGCAAATAGAGTCACTGATTGGAATTCAAACACAAGTTAAATATAATTCATACAACAACAGTGATCCGCACGAAATCTAGCAATCATTTTGTCTACTACGCCAAGCTTTAAGGATGGAATAGATAAAGTAAACTTACACAGAGCCAATCAGTCTAGCTTTGCCAATGCTGTTTAGTTGCTGTGGTGTTCTGGTTCGGGCCCATATGTCCACAAAGACGACACAGGCACTTGGTTACTTTCGGGGTCGTTTTGTAACTGGCCTCACCCGGCATACCAGGCTCTTTATTACAACACGTCTGGCGTACGCCAGCCCATACCATTCTTTGCACGCACACAGGGTCGCGCACCTTCCCCCCGTGCGGGCTCTTAATATGGTATCG
Source organism: Lissotriton helveticus (assembly GCF_964261635.1). NCBI lineage: Eukaryota > Metazoa > Chordata > Amphibia > Caudata > Salamandridae > Lissotriton > Lissotriton helveticus. The sequence continues at coordinate 739,672,527 of NC_136059.1, read as the reverse complement.
CCTATGACTCGGCCTTACTACATTCCTCCTTTACCAAAAGATACAAAATATTATCAAACAGTTAGAACTAGAAAACATCAACAAACATAATAATGGGCTAGATATCTCTCACAGCACACTCTTACTTGGCTTTGTGGTACCAAGCCACCTGCTCACAACTGCATGCACTTGGAACACCTCCAGGTCACCGGATACAAAGTCTTTGTACTTCTGAGACGGTTTCGGGTGTGGTCGCAGCCAGTAGAGTCCCTGGTCACACCTTGTTGAAGATTCTGGTGAGGGTTCTCCTTGGCTCGGAGTGTCTGCTGTTCTGGACTCCCGCAGCAGGTGGCTGGGGGTGCGACCGCAGCGCAGCCTCTCGATGGTAGTTGGATGGCTCTGAGAAGGCACCTGGGCTGTGCTCTTGTTCGCACTCGCTGTCAATATCTTGGAGGCTGCTTGTCACCCCATTTTCTGGTGAGTCGGTTATCCGAGGCCTGTCAGTAAACCTTCTGTGACTTTCTTGAATTGAGAGACACTACTCGTCACGCATTCTTGACCTTTCCTGGCCTTCACTCTCAAACATTTGACTTTGACAACTACCCACGGATCCAGTTCAAACGGTAGCCTGAATTTCCACCCTGGTTGTCTGTCTTGCACCAGTACTTGGTCACCCACTTGGATGGGACTTTCTAGAGCTCGTCCTCTCCAGGAGGCGCCTTCGTTGGGGGCTCTTCGGTTGTCTGAATGATTAGGAGGACTGGGCATTTCTTTACACTGGGTGATGGGGGATGATATCTTCCACCGACCGGCCAAAACATTGTCCATGTTGATGTCTGAAATGTCATCAGGGTGTGGTTCTACTGCACGCACCATCTTCTGTGGTCCACTGAGCCGTCGCCCCTGCGAACAGCGGCAGACTTTGGAGAGGTGGCTTTGCTTGCCGCATGCACTGCACGTCTTACCATGGGCAGGGCAGGTTGCAGTGAGGAGATATGGACCACCGCACCATCTTCATGTGAGACTCTGGGGTCCTTGCTTGGCAGGCTTTGATACTGGTTCTGGGGGCTTTGGTTTACCTCCATGTACTTCTTTTTGGGTGGCGTTGACTGGTTCTTCTTTGAAGGGAGTGTGGGTCCATGTGGACTGCTCGGGCTTTGGAAAGTTTTTTGGACCATCCTAGTGTCAGGATGTCTCTCATGGACAAGTTAGGTTCTTTTAGGATACGCTCTCGCAACTTTGAAGAGGTACACCATTGAATGAACTGGGCTCTATCGGCAGCTAGACAGCTCTCTCAGCCGTGCATGGAAGACATCTACAGACTCGTCTGGCAGCTTCCAGGCTTGGCGTAGGAGGAACCGTTCATATTCTGGGTTGACGTAGGGTCCAAAGTGCGCTGTGATGGCATCCTTCAGAGTGGCGTATTTCTGCGGGGACCTGCATCGACAACAGACTTATTATACACTATTTTGTGGATGTCGGCTCCTAAATGAAGAAGCATGTGGTGTCTGCAGCCAGCTGGGACTTCGATCGCATCAAAGTATGTCTCCAGACGTTCAACCCATGCCTTCCATCCAACAGCTTGAGATGGCGGCGAGCCTGTGATTGTGAAAGGCTCCAGTGGTGGACTGACGCCATGAGGCTAGGATATGACACCCAGCAGCTGTAGACATAGTTTCTCCATGGGAACTAGACTTGGTTGAGTGTCTGCTGTGTTGAAAGTCTTGGCACAGTTGTGATCCTGTGAGCACAGTGGGGTGCTGCAGCACTGGGAGCTGAGCAGAGACACATGACACAGTATGTACAGTACTGGGTGCACGTGCTCTACTTCTTGTGCATGGGCATCAAATGTAATGTCTTCAGGTAGTGTTGCCAGAATCATTCACTTATCTTTTGTTTATCAGAGTGGAAAATCCATTTTCAAAAGTTGGGGTGACGTATGGTAAACTCCCTGTGCACTCCACGTGCACACATAGGGCCAGATGTAGGAGGCCAAATACCGGTTGGTAGCGTCCGATTTCGGCCGTTACCGACCGGTATTTGGAGTTTCAGATGTAGGGGGCCTTCAATTTACGGATTCGGTAAATTTACCGATTCTGTTTATTACCGAATCGCTAATTTGTGATGTAGGTGGCACTGAAAACAGTGCCACCGGCAATTTAGAATTCGTTATTTACCATCAAATACTATTTGATGGTAAATAACGAATTCCGGTGTACATGCACATCTGTGCATGTACACCTGTGTATGTGTGTTACATGGCACACAAGTCTGAATCAGGGGTGCAACAGGGTGTCAAAGTGACACCCTGTCCCCCTTGTAAATTCGGTAATTTTACCGAATCGGTATTTACTGATTCGGTAATTGCCATTGGTTCCTATGGGCCTCAAGGCCGATAGGAATCAATGGCAATTACCGAATCGGTAAATACCGATTCGGTAATTACCGAATGTTACAGATTCGGTAAATAAATCGGTAAAAATACCTACATAGCATTTACCGATTTGTAAATACCGAATCTGTAAAATTCGGTATTTACGAATCGGTAAATACTAATTACCTACATCAGGCCCTAAGTGCTTATGGCTGGATTGGTCCCTAGAATGAGGGAGGCAGGAGCTCTGCCGAGCTTGAGGTAGGCAGGGTGGCCTTCACGTGGTGCAAGCATCCACCAAGCTGCAGCTGCCTGTAGGAGGAGCTAGCAGGAGGATGGGGACCCATCCTTTGGGAACAGCGGAGCTGCAGGGCAGAGAGGCTGCATGCTGGCAGTGCCGCAGGCAGAGAAAAGGCCACTGGCAATGATCTGGGGAGTCGAGGCTGCTGGCGATGGAGGCAGTGTGTCAGAGAGACCTCTGAAGGTAGGGAGAATGAGGGAGGGCATGCGTAGGCATTGTTGCCCATCCTCATCGGCAATGTGGTGCTCTGGTTAGGGCCCACATGCACACCAAAGACGACACGGGCACTTGGTTACTTTCGTGGTCACCTTGTAACTGGCCAAGCACGGTGTACCAGCCTCTTTATTACAACACATCTGGCATGCGCCAGCCCATACCATTCTTTGCACGCACATGGGGTCGCGGGCCTTCCACCCCATGCCTATGACCCAGCAACACTACATTTGGCACTATTGGCTAGGAGAGTGACTTTAAACAGCCACAGCACTGACATAGCCAAAAGCAGTGACTGGTAATCACAAAAATGTATCTGGTATACTTTCAAGAGAACTACCACATTGCCTCACATAATTTGCTATGATGCATTGTGGTTGCCATCTTGTAAGTTTAAAAACATTATTATCCATGCTTTTAAGATGGCTGCCACATTGCATCATTGAGCTCTGTGTGGTTTAATTCATTTACATGCTCCCTGGCTGTAAAGGACACTACAATACTGATTCACAGTTGTGAAGGGACGCTTACACCACTCCTTTTCCAAACTACGAATCAGTATCTATTCACAATCCCATTTTAGGAGACAGTATAAGTATTCCGACGACTAAAATAGAAGTAGCACATTGCAAAAAAGTATTTTGTGGTAGAAAACAGGCCTATCTTGAGAATCGCCGGAAAAGTTGTTCTTCTGACAAAACAAAATGCATCAAAATCTGTCATTGGCACAGCTTTGAAACTGCAGGCCCATACACTGAATGCTTATAAAAGAATTGGAGCTTTATAAATTAATGAGGTACGGCAAGAGCGGGAGCCCTGTGGGACAAAACAGTTAGGATTGTGGGAGTCGAGGGAAAGGAAATCAACTTTGCTACTGCGGTGCAGTTTTCCAAGAAAGACTGAAAGCACATCAAGGCCGGAGACAAGCCAGTCCAAAGGGACAGAGTAAGTGGCAGTTTCAAACATATGAGGTTCAGTAGGATCAGCAAAATCTTATACCCATTGTCTACCATCAATCTTATGTTATCATTGATAACTAATGCAGATGACGCCTTCCCCTGCTGGGTGGCAGATGTCTCATTGATGAACTTCCATGAATTTGCAAGGATGTTCATTGGCCCGCGACTGCAGCCTACTGTCCTCTGTGCAAGCTTACTTAATGACGGGAGACTCATAATTAGGGTATAATAGCTAAGTTGTGTGAGTCACAAGTAAGGCCTTTTTAACAATAGGGTGAAGACCACATCTTTAACTGTACTGATGGTGTTTTTAATAAATGGCAAACGAGTTTTTCTCAAGATGGACAACAGCCAACCCTAAAACGAGTCCATGGGGGCATTGCAAAGGCATACCTTTCTTTAAAGTACAATACTTTCTTGTCTGGCGTGGTGGGCGTAAAAGAAACGACGTGCTATATGGTGGCTGCAATGCTTTTAGAACAGGGAGTAGTTTACCAGTCCCTGAAATACTGCACCATGCAATACTTGCAGAATCTGGAAGTAGGTAAGCAATCAATCAATCAATCACTCAAGCCATTTATAGAGCGCACTACTCACCCGTAGGGTCTCAAGGCGCTGGGGGGGGGGGGGGGGGGGCGTTACTGCTCGAACAGCCAGGTCTTGAGCTTCTTCCTGAAGGAGAGGTGGTCTTGGGTCAGGCGCAGGTCGGGAGGGAGGGAGTTCCAGGTCTTGGCGGCCAGGTAGGAGAAGGACCTTCCTCCTGTTGTCGCTCTTCGGATGCGGGGGACGGCGGCGAGGGCGTGGCTGGTTGATCGGAGGTGGCGCTTGGGAGCGTAGAAGTTGATTCGGTTGTTGAGGTAGATCGGGCCTTGATCGTGTAGGGCTTTGTGTGCGTGGGTGAGGAGACGGAAGGTGATTCTTTTGTTGACGGGGAGCCAGTGCAGGTCTCTCAGATGTCCGGAGATGTGGCTGTTTCGTGGGATGTCGAGGATGAGTCTGGCTGAGGCGTTCTGGATCCGCTGGAGTCTCTTCTGGAGCTTGGCGGTGGTTCCGGCGTAGAGGGCGTTGCCGTAGTCCAGTCGGCTGGTGACGAGGGCCTGGGTGACAGTCTTCCTGGTCTCGGTGGGGATCCACCAGAAGATCTTCCGTAGCATGCGCAGGATGTTGAAGCATGACGAGGAGACGGCGTTGACTTGTCTGGTCATGGAGAGGGAGGAGTCCAGGATGAAGCCCAGGTTGCGTGCGTGGTCCATCGGTTTGGGTGCGGTGCCCAGGGCGGGGGGCCACCAGGAGTCGTCCCAGGCGGAGGGCGAGAAGCCCAGGATGAGGACCTCCGTCTTGTCTGAGTTCAGTTTCAGGCGGCTGGTCGTCATCCACTCGGCTACATCTTTCATCCCTTCGTGCAGGTTGGCTCTGGGGGCGGCGGGGTCGTTGGTCAGGGAGAGGATCAGCTGGGTGTCGTCGGCGTAGGAGATTATGTTGAGGTTGTGTTGGCGTGCGATGGCCGCGAGGGGGCTCATGTAGACGTTGAAGAGGGTGGGACTCAGCGAGGAACCTTGAGGGACGCCGCAGATGACTTCGGTGGCCTCTGACTTGTACGGTGGTAGGCGGACTCTCTGTGTTCTTCCGTCGAGGAAGGAGGTGATCCATTCCAGTGCCTTCTCCTGGATTCCGACGTTGCCGAGGCGCTGCACTAGGGTGCGGTGGCAGACAGTGTCGAATGCCGCGGAGAGGTCCAGGAGGATGAGGGCCGCTGTTTCTCCGTTGTCCATCAGGGCTCGGATGTCATCGGTGGCAGCGATGAGGGCGGTCTCGGTGCTGTGGTTGGCTCGGAAGCCAGACTGTGAGGGGTCGAGGGATCCATTCGTCTCGAGGAAGGCGGCCAGCTGTTTGTTGACGGTCTTTTCGATGACTTTGGCCGGGAACGGGAGGAGCGAGATGGGACGGTAATTCTTGAGTTCGGTGGGGTCTGCTGTAGGTTTCTTGAGTAGAGCGCTGAGTTCGGCGTGCTTCCAGCTCTCAGGGAAGGTGGCGGTGTCGAAGGAGGTGTTGATAATGTCCCGCAGGTGGGGTGCGATGACGGCGTCGGCCTTGTTGAAGACGTGGTGGGGGCAGGGGTCGGTCGGAGATCCGGAGTGGACGGAGTTCATCGTGCGGATGGTGTCTTCGGTGCTGATCGGAGTCCAGGCGCGGAGGGTGGTGGTGGGTGGCGTTGCTGCGGTCGTGGCGTGCGTCGGTTGGATGCTGAAGCTGTTGTGTATGTCCACGATCTTGTTGTGGAAGTAGGAGGCGAGGGAGTTGCAGAGGTCTTGCGATGGGGTGATGTCGTTGTTTCCGGAGTTGGGGTTGGAGAGCTCTTTCACGATGTTGAAGAGTTCCTTGCAGTTGTGTGCGTTGTTGTCCAGCCGGTCCTTGTATGCATTTTCTTGGTGGCGCGGATCAGTTGGTGGTGTTTCCGGGTGGCGAGCTTGAGGGTGGTCATGTTGTCCATTGTTGGTTCCCTTCTCCATACTTTCTCGAGGGCTCGGCAGTTGTTCTTGGAGCTCTTGAGTTCATCGGTGAACCATGGGGCTTTTCTGCTGCCGGGTCTGCTGGGCGGGGTCCTCAGAGGGGCGAGTTCGTCCGCGCAGTTGCTGATCCACTTCGTGAGGTTGTCGGCGGCCTGGCTGGGGTTCGCTGAGCCGGCAGGAGGGTGCTGGCTCAGGGAAGCGGTGAGCTGGTCGGCTGTGATCTTGTTCCAGCTTCTTCGTGCAACCTGTTGCTGGTGGTGGTGCATCGTCGTTCTTTTGAAGGTGAAGTGGACACAGCTGTGGTCCGTCCAGTGGAGTCCTGTGGCGTGGCTGAAGGCGATGTCTTTGCTGGATGTGAAGACGGCGTCGAGTGTGTGTCCGGCGAAGTGGGTGGGGGTGGACACCAGCTGCTTGAGTCCGAGGTTGGCGAGGTTGTCGAGCAGGGTGATGGTGTTTCGGTCGCTGTTGTTCTCCAGGTGGAAGTTGAGGTCCCCCAGGAGGATGTAGTCGGCGGAGGGGAGGGCATGCGGGCTGATGAAGTCGGCGATGTCCTCGCTGAATTGTGTGCGTGGTCCCGGGGGTCGGTAGATCAGGGTGCCTCTGAGGGTGGTCTTCGGGTCGGTGTGGATCTGGAAGTGCAGGTGTTCGGCGGTGGTTAGGGTGTCGTCGGTGTTGGTCGTGATGCGGATGGTGTCCCTGTGGATGATGGCGATGCCTCCTCCCATCTGGTTGGCGGTGCAGTCCCTCCGGGTGATCTTGTAGCCCTCTGGGATGGCGATGGCGATGTCGGGCGCTGAGGAGGCGTTCATCCAGGTCTCCGTGAGGAAGGCAATGTCAGGGGCTGTGGTGTCGAGGAGGTTCCAGAGTTCGATGGCGTGTCTGTGGACGGAGCGGGTGTTGAGCAGGATGCACTTGAGGTGGTTGCTGCTGGTGTTCGGCTTGGCGAGTGCTGGTGCAGGGTAAGTCCGGATGCAGGTGAACTTGCAGGCGTGGCAGCTGAAGGGTCCGTGGGTGTGCTTCGGGGTGGCTCGGTGACATCCCGGGATGCCGCCGGTGTTGAGTGCGATGAGTTCGGCGGCGTTGTAGGTCAGTCGGGTCGTCTTCTGTCGGTGGGGGCCAGGGGTCCTGGCCCTGGGCGCGGTCCAGGCGCGGACGGGCGCAGACGGGCTTACCTTTGGCGCGCCTTCGGCGCACAATCGGCGCGCCCGCTGCGCGTTCGCACGGTCGCCATATATGGCGAAGTGCGAGGGGGGCGGAGCAGCTGGGAGGCGGGAGCGGGGAGGGTACAGAAGAAAAAAGGGGCGGGGTTAGCGGTGGTGGCGGGAAGCGGGGAGGGAAAAGACGATGGGCAACTACAAGGCGGGAAACAGAAAGCAAATGTACAATACTATAAAAACAATTACAACAATAAAACAAAACAGGGGCACAGGGCAAGAAGTGGCGCCCAGAAGCCTGCAGGACAGGCGAGCACGGACCACGCTGCTCGCAGGCAGGGGGCTTGGTCCGCGGCGGCAGCCGGGCAGCCGGGCAGCGAGGCAGTCAGGCGGGGAGGCACACGCAGCAGCTGGTGGCCGTGCGGCGCGGGGGTGTCCTAGACTAGGTCACACTCACCTACGTCGCACGGTCGCCATATATGGCCAAGTGCGAGGGGGGGCGGAGCAGCTGGGAGGCGGGAGCGGGGAGGGCCCTTGAAAGTATGATCCTGATGGGATGTAATAAGAAGAGGTTTTTTGAAAACGAATTCTTAATATGTTGACTGATGAACTGATTTTATTAGCCCAGTAACCCATCTGTATATATAGCATCGCAATATTTTAATATTTAGATCTGATTAGAGGCGGCTTTACTTTCGGTGTCTGGCAGAACGGACGTGATGGTGTGGATTTGAGCTGCTCTATGCTTTGCATTAGGTTTTCTCAATAATGATGGGGTACAAACGCAGTCCCTCTTGTGATCGCACTACAAAGCATCCCCGACAGGAATGCTACCCCGGTGCTCCCTTTCACACTGGTGCCGGGCTGTGCCAGGAACTACAGCAGCAACGACACCAACCACACTATAAGGGAACACAAAAGGAACAGATGTCACTACAGCAACACCTACTGCAACAGCAGTGACGACAGCAATGACACATCTGCCACCTGAAAAGAACAGTAAAAGCGACAAAACGAACAATAGTTTTCAGCACAGCAGGAACAGCAGCAACTCTACCTGAAAACATAGCAGGGTCCACAGTACCACACACAGCAGCCACCATGGCGGGAGCTATAGCAGTAATAACAGCTGCCAACAAGGGAGTGACTGCAGCAGTGTCCTCAGTTGCCACCATGATGGGGGCAATAACAGCAGCAATGGCCACAAAAGTAGGAACCACCGCAGCATGCACAGCTGCCACGAAGACAGCCATAACAGCTTCCATTACAGAAACAGTAACAAGTGTAGCAGAGACCACAGCAGCAATAATAGCTGTGATGAGAGCAAAACTGCCACCGCTCCATGGCCCAGAGCAGAACTACAATTTTTACCACACTAGGGAACACACCATCAAACAAATGAAAGCAAAAAAGAGCGATGAATTGAATTCTTCAATTAATCTCAGTAACAGGTATGAACTGTGAGCCACACCATGTCCATTGATTTTGGTCACTGTGTGCACAAAATAAAGAACCAACCGTATGCTTATCAGCCTCGGTCCGGCACTAAAAAGAGAAACAGTTCATGGCAAATTGTTATTCTGTGTACCTCTAAATGGGAACACAAGACCCCTAGGCAGATTTGTACATGTTGGTTTTCAAGGTACCGCTTAAGTCCTGAGGTATACCGAGCATGGAAAGACATGGTTGCATAGAAAACATATAAATACAGGTATGCATAATGTATTTAGACTATCTGCGCTTGACCTGTGTACAATTCACTTTTCTCCGTGCCTCTCAAATCTGTGCTCTGTTTTGCTATTTTGCAAGAGTTTACTAAGTGACTTAGCATAGTGTGTGCGGTTATGTATGTGCATGCGCGTGCTTTAATGTATTAGCACAAGAAAGCCAGACCTATTGGCTCTGCTAATGCTTGTTTAAATGTGGTCTGTATTTTTAATCCCAGCCTTTCCACTTTATTTGCATGAGGATATTTTTATTTTATGTGCACCACAGAGCTCAACCGATTTGTAGTGAGATCCTGATCTTTTTCACCCTGATTGCCAGCTGCCACAGTGACATTGACTGGTGCTTGCTGCTGTGCGGACTGCGGAGTGCCTGTGCCACCACTGGCTCTACCCTCTGCCAAGGAGAACAACGTTTTAGCTTTGCTGCTCCCTGCGTTAAAACTCTTATTGCAATCCACCGCTTGAATTTAGTAACATATACCTCTTAAGAAGGCTTAAAAGCGGTCAGTGTGTGTCTATTAGATGGATTAAAAAAGTGGCACATATATACTCCTTGAAGGTGAATATCTCATTGTTCAGTCTTTACTTTGAATCTGAGCCCATAGGAGTTAGGCCAACAAAACCTAAAAGGAAAAAACATTTTCCAGTACATTTTCCTTCCTCCATATCTTGTCCATCAATACCTAAATCAGAGGGATAATATGGCTTGTAGCTTTTTTATGGCTCACTGCATGGATAATCTAGCCCACTGACAGCAGCACCTGGATAATGTGCACAGTTAGTCCTTATTACAGAGAAATCAACTACATGGAATATGCATTGCCTTTCTTCTGCATCACCCAGTAGTCAAAGTCAATTCAAAATAAGCTTTGTTCGATATCACTCATAGTGAATCATAAAAGCATAGACATACAGATGCACAGTTGGAAGTAAAAACAATAAAACAGTTAAGAGGATAATTAATAATAGAACAGATACAGTTTAGAAGGGATCAGCAATAGTCAATTCCCTCGATAAAAACTTCCCCTGGGTAATAACCGTCCATAGAAAACATGATAAAACAACACATATGTACAAATTTGGAAGTAGTTGTAAACAGAGCCAGACTGGCCATAGCGGGCACCAAGCGTTTCCCCGGTTGGCCGCTAGGATGGGGGCCGGTATTGGGCCCCTGGGGGGCCGTTTTTGTTACCGGGGTCAGCAATATCGGCCCCCTGTAACAAAATCGGCCGAAACTGCCCCTCGCAAACTGAGCAGTTTGCCAGGGCCAGTTTCTGTTCCCAGCCCGGCCCTGGTTGTAAATATAAAAAGGCTGGTTGACATTGCTTAAAATTTGGAGATTTCAACAGTGCCTTAATTAGAAAGTATCTCAGATCTGAATAAAATGTACAAAAAAACAGTATGTGCATGGTAGACTGCTTGACTTGATTATCACACGGGCAGCACATTAGGTCACGTGACCAATTACTGATAGGAAATCTACTTAAACAATCAAAGGAATCCAGCCTGAAGCGTGTCAATACAAATCTGATTTGGGCATTAAGTACATTTACTAAGTAAGGTTGCATATCAAAAGGGTCAGAATCATCTGGTCTTTAAGTACAGTTGGATTAGGCAGTTCAACGGACAACCTCAGTTCCTCCAACCGTGATAAAAATTGGTTTTGTGTGAGAGGGTGCCCATGCATGAGCAGGACCCCTCTGCAGCTTTCAGAATCTATTTCCTGAGGCTGTTCTGTGATGCAGCCAGACCATGTACTCTTAAGTGCATTATAACCTCGCTGTTAATGCTAACTTTGGAATGACTACATGGAAACATGTTGTGTTTGATGTTAAACACTTTGGAATCCTACACCCCCGCCAGTCCTGGCGGCGGGTTGGTAGAATTCTACCCTTCTGAAGGAGAGACATGTACACACTGGTCCGACCGGGTATAGTTTTAAAGAGTGCTGGCATCACAAAATGGATGCCACAGCCAAAGGTCTGACCTCCTGCTGCTGGATGAAACTCCGGCAGGGGAGGCCTTGACAATAGATTTCCTGTCACAGGGAGGTGTATCCACCTCCCAGACAGGCTTTAGTGTATTGGGGCTGGGTGGGTGCATTCATAGAATGCTTTTCAGACAGTGATGGGGGCACACTTGGTGTCCCTGTGCATACCCCAGTTCAAACCGGTTACAGGGGCACTCAGCCCCTGCTCTGGCACCACGAAACTGGACAAAGGGGCAGGGGTGTAACCACCCCCCTCCCTTGATCCACCCATAGGTCGGTCCCTAGAGTAAATCCAACCCCCTATCTTAGTATAAGTATAGGAACCCAGTCCTTAGGACTTCAGATTACACCTGGACGAAACTCTGCAATATATATCCTGGAACTTCAACATTCTACATCGACTAGAAGACGAAAGAATCTCCCTTGGGGTCAAGGAGTGACTCCCCTGTTCAAACTGGCACCAAAGAAGCATCTTGCCGGTCTGTATTTCCAAGGCTTCCAGTAGATCCTTATTGATTTGTTACTCAGGACATGGACTTCCAGATTTCTCAGAGGCCAACACGAGATCCCAGCAAAGCTGAGTCCAGCTGCCCTCACGAGTGTCGCGAGACCGGATTTCCTGGGCACTGTGCACATTTGCAAGTGTATCAACTTCCCGAGCTTTCCCAAAGTTGTGCATTGGGCTACTTGTAGTCCAAACCCCGAGCACCATCTGCAATGAAGATTGTGGGCCTACACTCCACGAGTGTTCCATGGGCCTGCTTCTAGCATTTCCGCTTGAGGCTCCTTTGCGATCCCTGGTCCGTCGACTGGTGGGTCCCCACGAAGGAAACTCTTCTGTTCCTTGGGCTTTCCTGGTTGCACCAGATGTGCCCTGACTACCCTCCAAAGGGTGAGTCCATCAGATCTTGCTGGTCTGCACCAAAGCCAATCTTTGCTTTTTGTGTGGGTTGCTGTTGCCAAGGCTTATTGGGTCTAGTCCAGGAACCGACACTGCAGCACTCAACATCCTTAATGGACCAGCTCGAATCCATCTCCTAGTTGTCCTCGCCACCTCCTGGTCCTCGTGGCTGAAGAGTTAAGCTTCACCTTCTTCACCTGACATCGGTGGGCATCTTCTCATCGCCTTCCTTGTCACTCGCAAGTGACCCAGACTCTGTCCCCTCTGCTTTCAGGTTCTTCAGATCTTCGATCCACCCTTGGATCCACCCAGACACTTTCGACTTGGTCGCCAGCAGCACTTTGCAGCAGATCGCCGACGAAACCCGACACCAAAAGACATCTATGCACCCAGCTTCCCTGGGTGAGGTAACTTGAGTACTCCGGTGCTCTTGTGGTTATTGACTCTAGAACTGCCTAGTTCTAAAGGGGTTTGCTCCAAGTCCTCTTCTAAGTGTCCTTAATCTGTAATTTTCCAACCCCGACTTTCCCCATAGAAGGTAATGGTGATTCACAGCTGTGTTTAGACACTGCACACGCCCCCGTGAGTATCCTGTGTCACTACCTTGGGTGGTTGCTGGTGGCCCCAGTGGTTCTAAAGGCTCTAGGCCTTGTATCTATGTCAGTCGTGGTTCTTTTACCACTTTCTTAGTATATGGTTTGGTACGCCCCTAGGGCTAATCATATATTGTGCTAATTTACTGTGTGTTAAATACGTTTACTGAATGTACTTTTGTTCTAGCCTCATAAAGAGACTAGAGGGATGTGTTTAGAATAAATACATATATTTTGTATATATACCTGGTGTGGTTCTCCTTTCATTTGGTCGTTCATGAGATTATAGACTGGTAAAACAATCTGCTTTACTTTTCTTCAAGACTTAGCCTGGAGGCTGCCCCCCACAGCTACCACTAGTATAGCTTTCTATGTAGGTTGTCTTTAAACCTATCATCAATAAGGGTCGTTTGGACTGGTGCAAGGTGCCCACTAGAATAGTGGACAGCATATGCCAGGCCAACTTCTCACACTCAGGGCTGAGACCTGGATGGTGCTGTCTGCCTCCAGTGATAGATCTAACTTCTGTGCCATGCTTTGCAGGGGGCTGAGGAGCTTTCCAGGAACTCTCAAGTATTTCCAGCAAAACTGCAAATCCAGTTGAGGAATGTATAAATATTGTTTTCTCCCTCGAATGTTTGACGATCTTGGAAAACTAGTGTTTCAATTAACTGACCCAGAATGGTGAGAGAGATTGGACTGAAGTTATTAATATCCTGAGGGTGCAGCAAACCTTTTGCAGGAGGGGTTTCACAATGGCATTTTTCCAGGCAGTGAGGAAGGTGCCTTGTACTAAAGGAAGACTTAACAATTCCAACAAGCGGGTCTTAAAAAGCAGAAACAGAGCTCCTTTAGCTTCTCCAGGCAGAATCTGAAGGGTGTCCTGTGGTCGCAGCCTGCAAGGGCGGCATCAAGGTTGGTTCCATCAACAGGTGCTCAAGAGGTAGGGTATCAAGGTTGGTTGCATCAACAGGTGCAAAGGAGGTACAGGTGGTAAGATCTTAAAGAAAGGTTGTTGGGTGTAGGCATTATTTCAGTCTGAATGTTTTCACATATTTGTTTAATCTTAAAAAGAAAGTGCCACACCTTTGAAAAGTTGTTGAGACTTGGCGAGAGTACCTGAACAAATATTGGGAGATTGCAATCCCTCTAATAAATGAAATGACTCTTTTGAGAGGTTCGGAGCTGGAGAGACGCAATCTATAAAGCACTTGGGAGAGTGTCTCTGACACAAGTAAGTGATGAGAGACACAAATGAAGGCCTAGTAAGGGAACAGCAGAATGAATGGCTTGTTCAATTAATGCAAATTCACAGAGTCCACGTCATGTGCACATTTAAGAGTTGCACCATCAGGAGACTCCAGCCATAAGCTGAGGTCTCCCAGGACCATCAGGAGACTCCAGCCATAAGCTGAGGTCTCCCAGGACCATCAGGAGATTCCAGCCATAACCTGAGGTCTCTTAGGACCATCAGGAGACTCAAGACACAGCCTGAGGTCTCCCAGGACCATCAAGAGACTCCAGCCATAACCTGAGGTCTCCCAGGACCATCAGGGGACTCCTGCCATTACTTGAGGTCTCCCAAGACCATTACGAAACTCCAGCCATGGTCATAGGTCTGGCTCCCAGGACCATCAGGAGACTCCAGCCCCAACCTGAGGTCTTCCATGTCCTTCAGGAGACTCCCGCTATAAGCTGAGGTCTCCCAGGACAATCAGATGTCTTCAGCCATAAGCTGAGGTCCCCCAGGACCAGGAGATGTCCTTTCTGGAGGCCAGAATAGAACGTTCCTCCACCAAGAAGGAAAGGGTGGATAGAGGGTGCTAGTCGGTGGCAAACAAGTTGGAGGTTAAGATGAACATCCAGACCCCGACATTGCCATATCAGAACTGGTTTGTAAAGACCAGGGGCATATTTGTGAGAGCCTTGTGACCGTGGCGTAATACGGCCCCCGCTGCCTCTGCAGGGCAGAGGGCCTCCGAGCTCCAAGGGTCCCCTTCAGGTTAGTGACCCGGCCTGAAAGCTCCTGAGTGAGGCCAGAGGGGAGCCCTCCATGTACTTTATAGGGGGGCCCCCTCATGTTTTGTTACACCACTGTGTTTAGTGCCCAGTTTCCTAGATAAGTTACACAAGGCCGTAATAGATTTGTCAAATTGGAGTCTTCTAGAGTTTACTGCACTTCTCCAGTTCACCTCCTGATCAACTAGAATCTCTAGATACGAGAAATTAGATGTATGTGATATAATGGTATTCTCGATTTGAATGTTAGAGCATTTTGCTGCTTTTCTACCTGCTTTCATAACAAAGGTTTTACTTATAATAGTTTGTAGCCCCAGATTCTGCATGTAATCATCAAATTTGGTAAGTAGGCGCTGTAGGGCCAATGGAGTGTGGGCCATAAGCCCGACGTCGTCTGCATAGAGTAGGCCCAGTATGGGTTGTGCCCAACTTGCAGCAGATCTAAACATTTGTTTGCAAGAGTGCTACCCATAATATTGATGTGCAGATGAACAAAAAAGGAGCAAGTACACACCCTTGTAGGACCCCTCTTTTTATGCTAAATGGTTGAGTGCATTCACCTTTCATGCCCCAGCGTACCCTTGCAGTGCTAGTTGAATATAAATGTCTGAGAAAATTAACTATAGTGGAATCCACTCCCATTGTAAGCATAACAGACCAAAGTTTGCTGTGTACTACGCAATCGAAAGCAGAAGACAGTCAAGAAATACCATATGTTATGTTATGTTATGTTAGGCGCACTTTTATAGCGCACGGATGCCCCAGCCAAGTGGCGTCCCGGCGCTTCCAAGAGTAACAAACACAACACAGCGGCAACGGCAGGAGATGAACTGCAAGAAGGCTAAACTAACTGTGAGAAAAGATGGGTTTTAATAGCCCTCCTGAACTTCAAGAGCTCATCCATTTCCCGGATATGGGGCGGAAGAGAGTTCCACAATTTTGCGGCCAGTACCCTAAAGGACCGACCGCCGGCTCTACATAGCCTAAACCGAGAAACAGTTAACAGATTCTGTCCTGAAGATCTCAAATTTCGGGCAGGGACATAGGGCACCAACAGATTCTGAAGATTTTGGGGAGAGGCCAGCTTGAGGATCTTAAAAGAGAGACACAAGGTGTTAAAGTGGATCCTCTGTGCCACAGGCAACCAGTGAAGCGAGCGTATGGTACTATCCGCTGAGCAGAATCTGGGTAAGCCCACCAGGGCTCTGGCTGCGGCGTTCTGGACGCGTTGTAACCGAGAGATCTCTGCCTGATTGGCTCCCAATAGAAGCGTGCTGGCATAGTCAAGCCGAGATAAAATAGAGGCCTGTACAATCAGCTGCCTGGTGGAAGGATCAAAGAACCTCAAAATAGGTCTCAATCCTCGCAGGATGCCAAAACAGGTGGCCGCCACTTTTTTGGTGTGACCAGAGAAGCTAAGGGCAGGATCCAGCCATACCCCTAGGTTTTTTAGCTCCAGAACGGGAATGGGGGTCACACCCAGCTCAGGGGGCCACCATATGTCACCCCAAAGATCGGCCCGTTTGCCCACGACCATGACCTCAGTTTTTTTGCCATTTAACTGGAGACAGTTGGTATTCCTCCAGCTGGCCACTGCCGAGAGTCCGTGCTGGGGGCATCAAGGTCGGAGTCACCACTCAGGACGACCGCCAGCTGAGTGTCGTCAGCATACGAGACCATCGTAATGCCCCATTGCTTGACGACACCCGCCAGCGGCCTCACATAAAGATTGAAAAGTGTGGGACTCAACGACGAGCCCTGTGGCACACCCAGCTGCAACGGATAGGACTTGGACTCAAATGGTGGAGTGACCACTTTAAAGGTCCGGTCAGCGAGAAAAGATCTGAACCAGTCGAGTGCAGTGCCCGACACGCCTGCCTCACCAAGACGTTGAAGTAAGATCTTATGTGAAACCGTGTCGAACGCGGCGCTAAGATCCAGCAGGATCAGCGCCGCGGTCTGACCCGAATCAAGCGCGGACCGAAGATATTCTGTCATAGAGAGCAATGCGGTCTCAGTGCTGTAGCCAGCACGAAAACCGCTCTGGGATGGATCCAGAATACCTGCCCTGGTGAGATGTTCAGATAGCACCCCATTAACAAAGGCCTCAGTGATTTTAGCCGGCCAAGGAAGGAGTGAAATCGGGCGGTAGCTCTCAAGTTTAAGAGGGTCCAAGGTGACCTTCTTGAGTATAGGTGTCACCACAGCCTGTTTCCATTTGATTGGGACGACCCCAGAAGAGAGGGAAAGATTAATAAGCTGGCGCAAAGGAGGAAGACAGAAGTCTGCTGAATCTTTAAACTGAGCTGGACGCAGGGGGTCAGTAGGAGACCCAGATTTTACCTTGCTGACCAACATGCGAAACGTCTCCAACGATAGATTAGGCAGGGAGACAAGGGCATGACTATCAGTCAATAAAAGGTTAGTAGGCTCAGCAACCGGCTCAGGACTAGAAAAAGCACGGTAAATGGCTTGGACCTTTTCAATATATATATATATATATAACCCCGTTTGATGTGCACAAACTTTCCAATCAGTAAATTCAGGTTAATTGCCTGCTCGAAAGTCTCAATTCCAGGTCGGAAACCATTTTGTAGTTCTGAGATTATATTATTAGTATTTGCCCAATCCTGTAGTCTGCATAGGATCATGCGACCAACCACGTTAACTAAAGAATCTACCAGAGAAATGGGTCTGTAATGAGCAGGACAATTACAATCTCCTTTTTTTAAATTGGCACAATTTGGGAATAAGACCAGTAGTTTAAAAAGCCAACAATTTGACAAGATCTAAAAACAAGAGTTAGAATGGGGCTTCAGAGATCAATATTAGCTCTAAAGAGATCAATTGGGATGCCATCTGGACCCAGAACTTTACCTCCTTTACTTGTCTGTAAAGCTGATATCACCTCATCAAGGGTGA
The DNA here is from genome assembly GCF_964261635.1 of Lissotriton helveticus. Classification (NCBI taxonomy): domain Eukaryota; kingdom Metazoa; phylum Chordata; class Amphibia; order Caudata; family Salamandridae; genus Lissotriton; species Lissotriton helveticus. The sequence goes on along the minus strand of NC_136059.1, from coordinate 739,654,885 downwards.
AATTGAGATTGATCTGGTTGTGGGAGGGAGCGGTTATAGGGGAATCAGCCATGGACACAGATGGGGAGCAATTGTTACTGCACTCCGTTATACTAGAATATATTTTAGAATAGCAAGCTAACCAGTCTTCCCCAAGTAATTGCAATCTCAATTTTGGGGTCTGCCGTCGTCACTTAAAAAAGGGGAATTAATAACTTGTTAAAAGGCTGTGTTTTCATTGTTATGGCAAGCCTCGTGTAGTTTTTCAGAGGGCTCCTCTTTTAGGCATTTTTACCGAAGTTTTATGGCAAGCCAATACTCTTGTCTACAATTCTGGGGTTCAGTAGTATTCCTGGGTTGCTTGTTTAGGGCCAATTTTAGATTCCTATGAGCTCGGGAGCAGGCAGAGTCAAGCCAACCATTAGGTCTTGCAGCTCCATTATTTTGGTAGGAGGTTAGCCCTGCTTTGATGTCCATAGTGATCTAATCAAATGCTTCTATAACTTTAGTGGCCGCAGCTGTCTCGTCTAGACAAACGTCAAAGGCCCCACTCTGTTTATAAATTAATTGTTCTAAAAATTTATTAATGTCAACCATGGACTAATGCAGAGTTTAGCCATTTGTGCGAGCACGTTCAATGTTCCCAGCTGCTGAGATGTAGCAGTTACCCCCTGGAATTTAATTAGATTGAGGTCCAGTTCTAAACTCTGTGGAAAGTGATCACTCATTGTAAAATCATGCAAAATAAATGTGGCTACTAAGGCAGAGTAGCGGTTTGGAAACAGTAAGTAGTCAATAATACTGTTCCCCCTGTTCCTAATAAATGTGCAGGTTACATCAACTGGGGGTACCCAAATGTGTTACTAAACCCAGGTCATATTTAAAAAGTAATTCATTAAGTAACTCTCCATACTCTGTGTGTAAGAAGTGGGTGACATCATCATTCATAGGAGTGACCACGACCTTGTTAGCTGATAGCCGACACATTTGAATATTAAAATCGCCCCCATAAAAGAATCGTATCTCTTGACTTATTGGAGACTAGTAGTTCCAGGTCGGAGTCGAGTTGGCATAAAACAGATAGTATATCTAGGTCACATGCATTATTATAAAAGTTTATTAATACCAACAATATAGATGCTGAAACTAAAATGGAAACAATTTGGTAAAATGTTTTTTTAGCTGAAACAACTATGTGTGAGGAGACCAGCTTCTTTGAAACAGGTGCAAAGACCACCTATAGGCCTGCCACATCTTGAAGGAGCAGCTGGAGTGTGAAATGTTTTAAAGCCATTAAGATGAATTGTCTCGACAGTCCATGTTTCTTGGAGACATACAATTCGGAATACAATCAACAATCTAACCACTCTATCAGATTATACTTACAATGTAGCCCACCCACGTTCCACAACAAACAGGAGTGGAACTTGTAGTAGACCTTTTAGGGGATGAATTCACTGCACTGCTTAGAGGAGCCGGCTTGTCACCTATCTGAGGATTTAATAATCGACCATCACACGTGGGCTTATACCATGTGTAGGAGTTTTGGAAAAGTCTAAACAATGCTCATCTCCAATCCTGATGGTTGCCCTCAGTCAGCCCACACCAGTGAGAGAAGAAAGACCATTGAACCTATTAAAGGTTGGAATGGGGTACATAAGAGGACAAGATTGACCCATGCTAGAAAGTACTGGCTGATGCTGGGGTTGAATCAACGAGTGGGATTGTATCCATGGTTTTGGAAAGGGTTGATAAAAGAACCCAAGAGATAGAACAGCAATTTTGTCTGGGATCAAGGATGCTGTACTGGTTCTGCCTAATATGGTTTTAACCATTTCAGGGGTTTTAAAAGATAACACCATGCAGTCACCTTGAAGTAGTTTAAGACCCCGACCAACCCATTTTACCCTTCTAGCCATCTTTATGTCTGAAAAAAGAGCTCCTCCTAACCCCACTCTTGTACTTAGCCAGTTAAGAGATTTGTTTCTCAAAGAATCCCAAGATTCTCAAATAGGTGAGGAAAGAGTCAGAACATTAACCAGAATAAACACAATAGGAGTTTCAGCTGGGGGTAGATCCAGTAAATCTAATTTAGAAACGGTATTGTTAAAGGAGGTTACTTTACAGAAATCGGTATAGGGGGAGAGGGCGGTGGTCCATTGGGGATAGAGGGCTTTCTAAGTGTCCGAAAAGGTGCTTGTTGAGAATGAAATGCTGGATTTGTGAGGGAACTGTTTGTTAAGATATTGCTCAGTAGTGCAGCAGGTAAACCAAGCGTGGAGGACGATGGTTGTAAACTGGCAGAATGCCTAAAATTTGAGCTAGTATTATCAAAGTGTTCTTGCTGCCTATCCGTGTTTCCCCCAGACCGGGAATCATGGCTGGGAGGTACATTTACTTTCCCCAGTAATTCTACACAGGTTAGTACAGTGCTTTCAATTAGTTTTAGTCTATCAGTAAGGACACTTGAAAAGCCTTCAACAAAATCTGTCCAATCCTGTATCGATGACACCAAAGAAGTATTGTCCTGGGGTACAGTCGGCAATTTTTATAGCAGACTCTAGGTGACTTAGTGGTAACTGCATGCCTCTGCGTGATTACTTTCTTTTTAGACCATCCAATCCCACCCCGTAAAACCACAATGAGATCGTCAGTGTGACTACTCTGTAATGCTGGGCGTTTCCTTGGAGGATGAGCAGTCAAGGTGCACTTTGAGGTGCTCTCATCTGTATCAGGTGTACCGGAATTCGCCCTACAGTGGGGGCTGCATTGAGCAGCAGTGAAGGACACTTTGCTTGGGTTTCCCGTGTCGGGAACCCCCACAGTGCAAGTAGTTAATGTTTCCACCATAGTAAAGGTTCTGCTTCTCTGTTGTCCCCATTGCACTTGTGATGTAATTCATGATGAATAGACAGTTTTTTGTTTTTTTGGGTTGAGGGGAGACTTAGCTAACATAGAACTCGGATGCTTCCTTTTCCCCATGATCTAGTACTTGTGGAAACTAGAAAGCGTAGACAAGAATAGCCAAATTTGAATCCAAAAAGCACAAGGGACAAGAAGGAGAAAAACAGGCTAGACTTTAAGCAAAAAACCAAGCAACTTGGATACCGGAAAAAAAACAGTAATGAAAAATTGTGGAAAAAAGTCCCCCATCTCCCCCAAGACTCTATCAAGGCAGATTAAATGTCAATGGCAACGTCTCAAACAGCGGTATATAGCCGTCTCCAGGTGCTAGCTATACCTGTCCAGCCATAAGAAGCAGGATGCAAAGGAGTTCTGTGGCAGGCAGCCAAGAGGAGGGGGCCAGCCCTGCCTGTTCCTGTCACTGACAGGCGCGGACGAGCCTGCCCCTTTGGCCCAGGCACGGCCCGCGCGTACCGCGCAGCGGGTCACTGTAGCCTCTAAATAGGGCTAATCTACATCAGGTGCGAAGCTCGCAGGGTGTGGTGGGCGATGTAGTGCTCCTGCAGCTTCACCTTGCAGTGGCGCATCCCCTGAAGGAACCGGCTTCCCAAAGACCAGGAAAACACTACTGTGTCAGCGTTGTCATGGAGGTCCCTCATTAAACATCAAGCGGCCAAGAAAAAGTCCCCCGTGCAGCGGGTCACTGCAACCTTTAAATAGGGCTAATCCAGATCAGTTGTGGGTGAGGTAGTGGCTTGTTGGCCTCCAAGGACCCTCTGGACCCAAGGGGAATTAATCCCCCAACTGGCAGTGAGACAGGAGATGTATTTGCAGATTAGTGGTGTAGGGGGCGTGGCCTCCGGCAACTTGGCAGAGTTTTTTCTTCTTTATTCACTTTTTTGTTAAGGGAGGGGGCTGTATGATCCCCCTTCCCCCTTCCTTTGACCATTTTCAGTCCTGGGGACCCCCATCCCCAGGGTCATGCTTTTTCAATGAGTGAGCATTGCCCTGTGGCCCTATTCGCAGGCAGATTTCACCCCAGGGACCCCATCCAAGGGCACTGCCTTTTCCTTTTTTCTCTTTTATCAAAAAATAAAGGGAGGGGGCAGCACAGCCTTCCTCCCAGACCTATTTTGGCCCCTGGACCCCATCCATTGGGGCAGAACCTTTTTTACATTGTTCCTTTTTTATTGTTGGAAGGGGCCACGTTGCCCCGCCTCCCAGGCAAATTTTGACACCGGGGACCAAACACCCAGGGCCTGCACTCAATTTTGGGTTAACTTATCCCACCCAGGGCATCCATTGACATTTGTAAGGGACCGCGAGGGGAGCCACATGGCCTTGTTGTTTCCATATGAAGAGCCTTTTTTGTTTTGCCAATAACTTTGGCGCCGTTTGGCAAATCCTCGCAAAGTTTTCACAATTAGTACGATGTTCACCTCCTCGGCTGTTTTGAAAGTTTCAGGGTGATCCATCAAGCAGGGGCCTAGAAAAACATGGGATCCCAAAATGTGTTTTCCCCATGCTAATTCACATAGGGATTTTAGACATGACTATAGCCCGAGCTGCTGAACGTAATTAAACCACATTTGGCTGAAAGGTCACTGTTGGTTCAGAAAGTGACCTCTTTGTGAATTTGTATAAATCCATGCAGTAGTTTTTGAGATATTAAAAGAAATCCAAATTTAGATATATAAGGACATAGATCATCTGAGTATCCATCAGTCCTCATACTGAAATCTGATTGACTGCCAATACTTCAACCAGGAAGTATTGGCAACCTTTTTGGGACTCAGCTTAAGCTGATCACACAGAAACATTTAAAAAAAGAAAAGAGGGCAGGGTAAGAATACCTTGACTCCCAAGCCTTGGTCTTCAGGTCCCAGAGGGACCCCACTACAGCAAAAAGCACTTGTAAAAAAAAACTTTTGCCCCATAAATGCGACAGAGCTGCAAATCCGTGGCAAACATTAAAAAAAGCAAGCTTGGTCTCCCGTGTTTGTTTTTAATAAAGCCCCAGGGGGGCCAGGTTCAGCGGGCATGCCGCATATAGTAAATATAAAAGGAGGGGGGAGCACGTGGCCCTCCTCCAAGGATATTTTTATGCCCCGGGAAACACCTGCTCCCCGGGATTTTTTGAAAAAAGGAGGGGGCACATGGATCTCCCACCTAGGGCTTTTAGAAAGCTTAGGTACCACCACCTCCCCGGGCCTAAATAAATCACCCTGTGGACCACCACCTTCCCGGGGCTAGCCTGTGGAGATCAAAGGAGTGGGGCCAAACGCCCCTCTCCTGGAGCCACATGGCCCTGGGGACTGCGACCTCCTAAGTGGCTCTTGCTATGTCCTGGGGTGCCCCCCACCCGGAAATAGCTGTTTGCTTTAGCTTCATGGGAACTGCGACAGTACCAAATGTTTAAGCAAACAATCTGCTGCCAGTGGGCTGGAGCTGTCAAAGTGCTACCGTCCACTAGAATCACAAGTTTCATCTCTTTCTCTAATTGTGGACAAGCGGGCAGGGAAAAAATGAAATGATTTCTCCTGCTCGGAGGGAGCTGACTTTCCAGCTGCTACCTCTGTGCAGCAGCAATGCTGGCTCCCTTAGGAGGCGGGGAGCCGGCTGCGACAGCGGGGCCCTTGAGGCTTCCCCTGCATTCCCAGGGAAAAGAGAAGAAAAGGCAAAGTAAAGGTCAGAAATGAGCGGAAAGAGGCAGAATAAAGGTCAGAAATTAGCAGAAAGAGGCAAGATAAAAGTGAGAAACGAGCAGGAAAAGGCAGAATGAAGGTCAGAAACAAGCAGAAAGAGACAAAATAGAGATAAGAAACAAACCAAAAGAAGCAAAATAATGGTCAGAAATGAGCAAAGAGAGGCAGAATAAAGGTCAGAAACAAACTAAAGAGGCAAAATAAAGGGGAGGAACGCCAGAAAGAGGCAAAATAGAGATCAGACATGAGCACAAAGAGGCAAAAAAAAGGTAAGAAACGAATAGAAAGAAGCAAATTAAAGGTCAGCAATGAACAGAAAGAGGCAACATAGAGATGAGAAACAAGCAGAAAGAGTCAAAATAAAGGGTCAGAAATGAGCAGAAAGGAAAAAGTGAGATCAGAAACGAGCCCGAAGAGGCAGAATAAAGGTCAGAAATTAGCAAAAAGTGGCAAAATAGAGATCAGAAACGAGTAGAAAGAGGCAAACCAAAGGTCAGAAATGAGCAAAAAAAGGCAAAATAGAGATCAGAAACAAGCAGAAAAAGAAAAAAAGGTCAGGAACGAGCAGAAAGAGGCAAAATAGAGATCACAAACAAACAGAAAAAGGCAAAATACAGGTCACAAATGAGCAGAAAGAGGCAAAATAGAATTCAGAAATGAGCAGAATGAGGAAAATTAAAGGTCAGCAAAGAGTAGAATGAGGCAAAATAAAGGTCATAATAGAGTGAAAAACAAGCAGAATCCACTCAGGCACTCATGCACCCACTCACACACCTAGTTAGACACTCATGCACTCACTCAAAAACCCAGTGACACATGCATGCACTCACTCACACACCCACTCTCAAAGGTTACAGGTTACAGTTCGGAAATAACCTTAAAAAACCATAGAAATTCACTGAAAAAAATAAATGTTACAGGGACGTTATAGATAGGAAATACAATTTCTAAAAAACCTTAGAAATTCACTGAAAAAAACAAAGGTTAGAGGGACAATATAGGTATGAAATATAATTTGGGAAACTTTTGAAATCCACTGAAAAAAGAATTTTTGTCACGTGGACCATGTGGCCATTGTCATTTTCCTTATATTAGCATGAATCCATGGCAGACTGTCTTCCGCTTTGCGCATGTTAGTACACAAACGTATTTTGCACATTGCAACTGTCACAAGAACATGCTGTTGTTTTTTGCATTCTGTTCTTTCCTGGGATTTATTCTGGACACTGCAGATAAGGTCGAACAACAATGCCCCTTGTTATTCGGTTCTGGTCAGGCCCTATCACCAAGACAAAACATGCAGATGCAGCTGTTATTTGGGAACATGTTCCTTTGTCATATAGGTATACACGGTGGGTAAAATACACTTGGAGAGGGATCTTGCACCTGTGATGAAGTTCTTACAACTATAGACTGAGGTACAGAGTCTGCTGCTAACACCCTTAGATCTTCGGATACATAATAATTTTGCTGCTGTAGATGGCAAGGGAGGATGGGCCACACTGTCGTATATAATGACAGCACCTTTTATGATTTACGGACTACTTGCATATGCTACCCATATTTGTGTTAGGCATGTTTCTACTTGTTTTGGCACGTATACTGCATACTAGAGCACAATAGTTAAAATAAACATTTTAACCTTTTCTTGTGTCTCTGTCAGATCTTATTGTGGACTGGTACGAGAGTGAGAGCAAAAGGGTGTGTCCTGCAACCGCAATTCCTTAGAGGGTCTGGAGTGTTGGGTTCTGGGGTGTCTAATCACTTGTTCCTCTGTTAATGAATAGGAAGGCAAGTGAGACACTATAGCTTGTTGGTCCCCTGGCTCATGGGTAACCAGGTTGTGGGATGACTCAGTCCCTGCCTACTAAGGTTCCATGATCCCAAGCATAATTCTGTGACTCCACAGAATCCAGTTAGGGTCAGATTTCATTTGGACCAAATCATAGAAATTCAGCAGTTATAGTTACCTGAGCTAACCATAACTTATGCCCCTGAAATGTACTTCTCATGACCTTACATATTACATCACTCATGACATGGTCAGTGACATCACTAATGACATCACTGATAACATCTCAAATGACATCACTCATGACATCTTGGATTACATAATTGATGATATCATCCACAGAACCACTCACATACCCATTCACACTGCCCTGCAACATCCCATACACCCACTCACACACCCCCACAACCACTCACCTACCTATTCACAAACCCATGCAAATACTCATGTGCCCACTCACTCATGCATAGAGCCACTCACGCACCCACTCACCCATTCGTACAGGCACTCACAGAACCAGTCACTCACCCTTAAACTCACATATCTACAGATACTAACACATGTACACAGTCATCTAAAGTGTCACTGAGACAACCACATAGTCTCCCATAGAGCCACTCTCACACTGACTTACTCACCCATACTGTCACTCACACACCCACTCTCTCACCCATGCAGTGACTCACCCATTCACTCACCCATGTACCTACTTCCACAACCATTCATTTACCCATGCAGAAACTCATGCACATGATCACTCACCCATATAGCCATTCAAGCATTCTCTCATTTACCATTTGCAGTCACTCACACACCCACTCACTCACCCATATAAACATCATGCACCCTCTCATTCACCATTTGCAACCACTTACACACCCACACACTTACCAATACAAAAATTCATATAACCATTCATGCATCTATACAGTCTCTCACATACTCACTCACTTATCCAAACACCAATTACATACCCATTCACACACCCATATAGACACTCACACAGCCACTTACTCACCCACATTGCTACTCATACACCCACCTAATCACTTGTACAGCCACACACACACCCATTCACACACAGAGATATAGTTACACAAACACTGACATAATCTATGCTTTAAAATGGAATCGCTCATTTGTAGTACACAAAGTAAACTAATTTAACTTTTGTGAAACCTTAGTATATATGTTTAACACTTTTAGAAAGCACTTACAATCCCTGAATAATGTTATCAGTGATGTCATTTAAGATGTCATCAGTGATGTCACTGACCATGACATCAGTGATGTACTAATTGAGGTCATAAGCAGTGCATTGCTAGGATGTTAGTTATAGTTAGCTCGGGTAATTATAACTGCTGAATTTCTATGGTTTTGTACAAGTGAAATTTTAGCCTAATTATAATGTCCCTGTACCCTTTGTTTTTTTGTGTGTATATATGTATATACTCTGAGACGGACTGAGGCATTTGGGAGAGGCTGATTGCCGAAACTGGTCATGCCGAATTCTTTAATAAACGTCATTGAAGCCCCGCTGTGTTCCTTTCTTCCGTTCCAAGTGGAACGAAGGTGGTGTCATTTTTGTGTACAGCCTGTGGTGCGCTAAAAGGGACCCTTCCATCAAGTGGTAGCGGAAATACACTGGCATTTGAAAATTGTATGGCTCAGAGGGATCAGAATTCCGTGACCCGCCTACTTACCGGAGGTGACTGCGTACCTGCTGCCATGGTGCAGTCCAACACTGTGTGGAGAGGCACTTTCATTGTAATTGTGTCTCCAGACTTGGTGCCTTTGTGTGAGGAGGCTGGAAGTAAGGTACACAAGGACACTTATTCCCAGCAAATCTGTCGGATTCTCTTACTGCAGCTTGTGGTCTTCCAGCGAAGTGCATGATGGTACCAGTAGTTCGTGGATAGAACTACTGACGCGTCGGCACCAGAACAAGCCCTTCACTATTGCGGTAGGAGGAGCTCTATAAACATTACCAGGCCACTGTGAGACGGACTGAGGCATTTGCCGAATTCTTTAATAAACGTCCTGTGTCCCTTTCTTCTGTTCGGAGTGGAACGAAGGTGATTATATATATATATATATATATATATATATATATATATATATATATATATATTTCTCCACCAACTCGAATTATACTCGCACTCCACCAGGATGTTTTTTACAGCAGGTTTATGGTTAACAATAAACCTGCTGTAAAAAACATCCTGGTGGAGTGCGAATATAATTCGAGTTGGTGGAGAATTAATTACAGGGAATGCCCGTCCCTGAAACTCGCACCGGCTGTGAGAAGTGTGCCCTCGGTAACGGGATTACTTTGGTGGCAAATATATATATATATATATATATATATAATTTTTTTTTACAACAAGAAGGCGCCGCACTCAGGAACTTTCTTTTCTTTTCTTTTTTAAGGTTTATTCAACAGAGCCCAGTCTGCACACCGACGCGTTTCAGCCTTGCGGCCTTGGTCACGGTAAGTGGTAATACCTTCAGCAACTGTTTTCATACAACTTCCTGTTTGTCATGCCCATGAATTCTGGGACATGTAGTTTCAATGTTTACACAGTTAATCCACAATGCAGACATTCTATATACATATAGGCAGTTTTCAGTGCATTTCTTACCCTTTTCCCAATATTTACAGAGGCAGATGTTACTTATTAATGCATTCCCATAAGACAAATACATTTTGGTACTATTTTAAGACATTTCAAACTTGGTAAAGTTTTCACGTTGTTCTTGGGGAAGGGTGCCTTTCCACAGTAGCTTAATTTGTTCATTACATTTGATATTGCCATTATTCCAGCATTTTAGCATTTAGCTTGTAAATTATCTATATACAAAACCAATACCTTTATTTATTTTTAGTTTTTAGGCAGGACTGATCGGGGGTATAGTACCCTGATGTTATAAGAACGAATACCAAGTATATTGAAGCATGTTCCAAAAGGACCAACAGAGATGTCAGGGATTGTATAGATTTTTGGTGATTGTCAAAAACACACTCATTAGCAATTAAATTGCAGTTTCAAACGATATCTGTGAGTCTGTATTTACACAGGTTCATATCTGTTCAAAAATGTCTTTGGATTAATTCCTTCCAAATGAACATACATTTCTTCATCGAAATTCATTCCTCTCGGCTGTTTTATTTTCATCCGAATGATATATTTCCATTCCAGTTGTCGTAGTTTCTTCTTTTGGTCTCCCAGTCTCTCATTTGTTTCAATTGCATCTATTGCAAAAAAGCTCATGTGTAGCCAATTTCCATTTTGACACTCCAAAAGGTGTTTCGCAGTGGCATATGTGAGATCCCGATTTTTGACAGCACGGATGTGCTCAAGGATTCTTTTTTTGAGCATGCAGACGGTGCTTCCAATGTATAGCATGGTACAATCACATTGGATCGCGTAGACTACATGTTTTGTTGTACATGTGATTTTTTTGTCTATCGTGATCAATCTTCCTTCGGGGTCTCTGATGTTCTGTTTGCTGATGCCTATTTTGCATGCTTTGCATGAATTGCATTTTCGGAAGCCCAGTTGTTGGTTAGTTAGCCAGTTGGTTTTTGTACTTTGTGGATTGAAATGGCTTTTGATCAAAGTGTCTTTTATGGCGGGTGCTTTGCGGAAAGTGATTTGTGGTCCTGGGCCTATGATTTTCTTTAGATCATGATCCTGATTTAATAGCGGCCAATATCTCTGCACAGTTTGGCGAATTTTTGGGGATTCCTTGCTATAAGTTACTATGAGTCTTGGTGGTTGTTGTTCTTTTTCTTCTGTATTAGATGTTTTCGATTTTTTGATCAGCATCTCGGTTCTAGTCAGTTTGTCCAATTTTTTCTTACTTTTGTTGAGCTCTTTCTGAGGATACCCTCTTTTGCGCAATCGACTGGCACTGTTTTTGATTTCCAGTTCTGCATTTTTTCCTTGGGAGCAATTTCTTTTCATTCTTAAGAATTCTCCGTAAGGAATGCTGCGAGTAAGTAGTTTCGGATGAAAACTCGCAGCATGCAAAATACTGTTGCTGGCAGTTTTTTTCCGATAGAGAGTAGTTTGCAGCTGGTTGTCTTGAATGTAGATTTTAATGTCCAAAAAATCTATATGATTGCGATTTATGTTATATGTGAATGAGAGGCCAATGTTGTTTCGATTGAGAGATTCAAAATATTCCTTGAACTCTGATTTGCTTGGATCCCAAATTAAAAACAGATCATATATATATATTACCTACTGGCGGTCGCCAGTAGGTATATATAGTTAGGATTTTTTTCCTATGGGATTTTTGAAAATTCTATGTCAAATAACTTTTGCCTTTGAGGACGGAATTGGCTGAAATTTTCAGGAAAATGGCACATTTTATTTCTGAGCAGCCCCTGAAAATTTGGGGGGGGTTTCGTCAAGGGGGGGCCGAGAAAAAAGGGGGGTCCCAAAACGTGTTTTTCCCATGCAATTTTCCATAGGGCGGTTGGACTCACTTTTAGCTCGAACGGCTGAATGGATTTCCACGAAACTTGGCAAAATTGTAGGGACTGGTTGCCCGATGTGCCTTTGCTAGGTCTCAATATATGCGGTCCAGTGGATTTTGAGAAATTAAGGTTAAAAAATATATATATATCTGTAACAGCGCTCCGGGCAGCGCCCCGGTTCGCGTACCTGACGCGTAACGGAACTTCACGAAGCGAAGCTGATTGGCTCTCCGGTGTCTGTCAACATTCTAAACAGTCCGGAGCGGCCGCCATCTTGTCTCTCGGTAGGATCGAGAGACAAGAGGAGGCCAAAACAAAGGGGTAAATGACCATAAGGGGGCATAGCAGATCCTCCCTGACCCCCTAGGTTTGATGTGGAGGCTTTAAAAGGGCCCCGCGGGGGGGAAAAAAAAAATCATTTTTTTGCGTGGGGAGCGCCCGGTACGCGCACCGGGAAGCGGTCTGGGGAGCGTACTATAAGGAAAAAAGAATTATAGACTTTTCAAATATTGTATGTTTATTGATTGTTCATTTTGTTGTTTTTTTTGTTGCTTTTTTTTATTAAATATACATTTATTTTTGTGATTCTTTTTCCAAATTTAACAGAACATTTAACAACACATTGTCGGAAATGTCCTCATTTTCAATCAGCGAATCTACTGCATCTACACATTGAACTAATTCATGGTCCCGTGATTCATCCATGAAACCTGAGTCATCATTGTCCTCAATAACTTTTTCTGTGTTGTTCTCCAGAACAATTTTGAAGGAAATAATCTGCTCTCCTTCCATTTTCTTGCTGTAATTTGCATAAAAAATAAATATATCAGTAGAGATAGGGCACTGTTGGGTTTAAGTTCAGACAGGTACTTGTGAGTTTATAACAGAGAAGTAATCTATGGGTACTGTATGGTTTCAGGTGTGAAGTAGTACTATTAAAAAGTGCCTGTGAAGAAGCCTAAGTAAATTCATAATTATACCACAGAAACCTAAATCAATCCATAATTATAATAAACAAGCCTTTCTCAATCTCTAACTCTTACAGAGGGACAGTATATAACTATCTGAAAATGTTTTCCCAAATTAATTTAAAGTGCATGACATAGTTCTCCTTTCAAATTTACAAAATAACATCTTACCTTTTAAAAACAAGTTTAAGTTGTCAGTGAAAATGCTCTTGCAATGTACGTCAGGAAGTAGTAGTCAAAATGGCTGTGTTTCTCTCTCTTTCTTTATATATATTCAGGTACATAACCAATCAAATGTCAGGTAAAAAAAGTAGAAAATGAAAGTAACATTTTAATTGGTTGTAAATTCCAACATTTCAGATGTGTTTTGTGAAGTAATTTACCTCAGGGTATTTAGAGAGGTCTACAGGCTAAATGGCTAAATGGAATTCCAACCAAATTTGTGAAAATGGTAGGGATTGGTATGTAGTATGAGCTAATCTATATTTGGTGAAAGTGTCTCCAGTAGTTTTTCTGTAAATTACTTTCCCACATTTTTTAAGCGAGCACTTCCCAGTGCGCGCCCCGGTACGCGAACCGGCAGCGTTACGGGAGTCCTCCATTTTGTGTTTCGGTAGAATTGAGATACAAGATGGAGGGCAAATAATGTTCAGAATGGGTCGAAGGGGGCAAGGTAGACGTATCCTGACCCCCTAGGTTTTCTGAGGGTGGCTGAGGAGGCCCATATGTGCGAAAAAAAACATTTTTTTTTAAAAATTCGCGCGGTTAGCGTCCGGTGTGCATACCGGGTAGCGCTCCGGAAAGCGTAAATTGTGAAAATTAGTAAAAAAAAAGTTACATTTAAAATTTGTTTATAGTGATCATAGTTAGGGTAGCTCTGAGAAGAGCTTTTGGGTCTGTGGTAGATTTAGGTACTTATAAGTAGGTACCAATACATAGTCTTAAATTCAGGATGAAAACTCTGTTCCCCTCATCTGAGAAGTGAACTCCATCTTCTCTGTAGATATCTTGCATGTAGTAACGCAAGTTATTGTTGTAGATGGAGCCCATTCCATGGTCTCTCATGTAAGCTGAAACAGACTTATTTACATGCTTCCTCGATTTCTCAATTTGTGGAGAAAATTGCTTGGACCACCTCCATTTCTGTCTTTGGCATATATTTGAATATACCAAGGCAGTTTGAGGAAAAAGTGCCATCAATTGTTCAAAGGTGTCCTTTAAAAGCATTTCCAGACCTACCCCAGTCAAAGTGCCCAAATCATTTCCTCCACAGTGCACAATTAACAGGTCAGGTTTTGGCAAATGCAAAAAGGTTTTCACCAATGGTATCAATTGGTGACATCTTAATCCTCTGTGGCCAATCCAGTTGATTTCCACATTTTGTAAATTGAGGTTGTGTAAATTTCTGTTATCAGCATACCTTTGAGCCCAATGGATGTAACTATGTCCAACAATCCAGACAGAAAACATAGTGAGAGGAGGTTCTGCTGCAGTCAGATGAAGTGTGGTAATGAAATGGCAGTTGAAACAGTAGGAGTATGTAATGAAAAAAACTGTGGAGTTTCTGTGCTAATGAATCAGTAGCAGTGATTGGTGGATTTTGATTGCTGGAAACAGAAAGTTAGGGTGCATGGATGAGTTCTTTGAAAGATGTAATTTGAATGGTCAAGAAAAAATCATTTTATGAAAGATTGCACTGGATACGCAGGTGTACTGAGAGTTCAGAGTTCAATTGAAACATTGTTGTGTGAAGTTGCAAACATGAGAGGTCTTTCAGGAGGTGGTTGCTATGGAAAAAAGGCAGAAAGGGCAGAGGGGGGAAGGGTGTTGATTTGAAAAAAGTGAGGGAAGAGTTTTGATTGGGTGACATGAGAGATATGTGTGATGAATTACAGCATTTCTGTGCCATTGTTGGCTGCAGCCTCTGGAGTGCATACCCTTTGTTCTGCTGAAGACAAATTGGTGTGTGTCTTAGACTGTTTTGAAACTCAAAAAGTATTTGCTAAGGTGAGAAAAGATTCATTTAATTTAAATAGAGAATAGTATGCTTTAAGGAGAAAATTATGAAGAAAGTTGTGTATTTAAAATGTTGCTTTGTGTCAAGTGTTTTACAAATAGATTTTGTTTCTTTGAGTTACATAGCCATGTTACATAGCCATGTTAAAAGTGACGCAAAAATGGTGCTAGGGCCTTAAAAATACGTTTTCATGTGTGTTAGGGCATTTTAAGTCACTTCCCCATGAATGTGGGTAAATAATTGCTTTACTTGATGTTTTTAAAAACGTTTTTGAAATCAATTAGGTTTCTTGATATGTACTGCTAGAGTTTCATAGGTTGCTTGGGGCATATTTACAAGGCCTTTGAGTCACTTTGATGTTATTTTCCCCATTTCAATTTAGGTCATTTCCCCGTGGTGCAAGGTCCTTGTAAATACGCCCCCATGTGCGCATGGCAAATTTAGATTTTGTTTCTTTGAGTTACATAGCCATGTTAAAAGTGACGCAAAAATGGTGCAAGGGCCTTACAAATACGCTTTCATGTGTGTTAGGGCATTTTAAGTCACTTCCCTATGAATGTGGGTAAATAATTGCTTTACTTCATGTGTTTAAAAACGTTTTTTGAAATCAATTAGGTTTCTTGATATGTACTGCTAGAGTTTCATAGGTTGCTTGGGGCATATTTACAAGGCCGTTGAGTCACTTTGATGTTATTTTCCCCATTTCAATTTAAGTCATTTCCCCGTAGTGCAAGGTCCTTGTAAATACGCCCCCATGTGTGTTTGGCAAATTGAGATTTTGTTTCTTTGAGTTACATAGCCATGGTAAAAGTGACACAAAAATGGTGCAAGGGCCTTACAAATACGCTTTCATGTGTGTTAGGGCATTTTAAGTGACTTCCCCATGAATGTGGTTGAATAATTGTTTTACTTGAGGTGTTTAAAAACGTTTTTGAAGTCAATTAGGTTTCTTGATATGTACTGCTAGAGTTTCATAGGCTGTTTGGGGCATATTTAGAAGGACTTTGAGTTACTTTGATGTTATTTTTCCCATTTTAATTTAAGACATTTCCCTGTGGTGCAAGGTCCTTGTAAATACGCCCCCATGTGTGCTTGGCAAATTTAGATTTTGTTTCTTTGAGTTACATAGCCATGTTAAAAGTGACGCAAAAATGGTGCAAGGGCCTTACAAATACGCTTTCATGTGTGTTAGGGCATTTTAAGTCACTTCCCTATGAATGTGGGTAAATAATTGCTTTACTTCATGTGTTTAAAAACGTTTTTTGAAATCAATTAGGTTTCTTGATATGTACTGCTAGAGTTTCATAGGTTGCTTGGGGCATATTTACAAGGCCGTTGAGTCACTTTGATGTTATTTTCCCCATTTCAATTTAGGTCATTTCCCCGTAGTGCAAGGTCCTTGTAAATACGCCCCCATGTGTGTTTGGCAAATTGAGATTGTGTTTCTTTGAGTTACATAGCCATGGTAAAAGTGACACAAAAATGGTGCAAGGGCCTTACAAATACGCTTTCATGTGTGTTAGGGTATTTTAAGTGACTTCCCCATGAATGTGGTTGAATAATTGTTTTACTTGATGTGTTTAAAAACGTTTTTTGAAGTCAATTAGGTTTCTTGATATGTACTGCTAGAGTTTCATAGGCTGTTTGGGGCATATTTAGAAGGACTTTGAGTTACTTTGATGTTATTTTTCCCATTTTAATTTAAGACATTTCCCTGTGGTGCAAGGTCCTTGTAAATACGCCCCATGTGTGCTTGGCAAATTTAGATTTTGTTTCTTTGAGTTACATAGCCATGTTAAAAGTGATGCAAAAATGGTGCAAGGGCCTTAAAAATACGCTTTCATGTGTGTTAGGGCATTTTAAGTGACTTCCCCATGAATGTGGTTGAATAATTGTTTTACTTGATGTGTTTAAAAACGTTTTTTGAAGTCATTTAGGTTTCTTGATATGTACTGCTAGAGTTTCATAGGCTGCTTGGGGCATATTTAGAAGGCCTTTGAGTCACTTTGACGTTATTTTCCCCATTTTAATTTAAGTCATTTCCCCGTGGTGCAAGGTCCTTGTAAATACGACCCCATGTGTGCTTGGTAAATTTAAGTACTGACAGGGTGTGCTTCTACATAGGACCTGTGTTGTGTTTTCAAATTATGACCAGAAAATCGTTTAAAAAAAAAAAAAACCTTTTCACATTTATGAGAAGGTCATAACGTTTTTTGAAGTCAATTAGGTTTCACAATATGTACTGCTAGAGTTTCATAGTCACTATGATGATAATGATATACATTTAGAACTGTGTAGGAGGCATGGAGAAACTGAGGCTTCTGTAAGTGTCAAAGGAGGTGAGTAATGTACATTGGTCTGTTGCATAAAGTCCTCATCTTCAGCGTACTCTTGGATATGCTAGACTACATCTGCACAATGAGATAACTAAGCTGAGGAAACACAGGTGATGTGATTGTGAATTGAGCAAAAATATTTGCATGTTTTTCAATTACATCACCTGTGTTTCCTAACATTACGAATCACATTGTGCAGATGAGGTTTAGGCCTGTCCAGGGAGATAAAGGAGGTCTGGCCTTTGTTCAAGAGTGCGGTGGTCATGACTCACTTCATTGGTAGTCCTGCACATGTATTATCTCCTCTGTACTCTTCAATAAGCCTAAATTTCATCTGCAACCCTGAGTAGGCCTCACCTCAAACAAACCTTTGGATAGGCCACACCTTATCGTCATCTTGAATCAATCATTTAAAATGTTAGGGGCAGATTTATGATGGCGTGCGCCTCTTTTGTGCCGCTGTTGCGTCACTTTTGTGACGCAGCAGTGATGCAAAAGATGCACCATGTTGCAAGATTGGCCTCACTTCATCTGCAACAAGATACCGTCAGTTTAAACTGTAAACATTTAGGTCTGTGTAGGGGGCATGGAGAAGCTGAATCTTCTGTAAGTGTCAAAATATTTGCATACAGTGCTCACCTTCTGCGTACTATTTGATATGCTTGACTACATCTGCACAATGAGATACCTAAGCAAAGTAAACACAAGTGACGTGATTGTGAAATTAGCAAAAGAAATTGCACATTTTTCAATTACATCACTTGTGTTTCCTAACATTACGAATCAGATTGTGCAGATGAGGTTTAGGCCTGTCCAGGGACACAGAGGAGGTGTGGCCTTTGTTCAAGAGTGCAGTGGACATGACTCACTTCATTGGTAGGATTGCACATGTATTATCTCCTCTGTACTCTTCAATAAGCCTAAATTTCATCTGCAACCCTGAGTAGGCCTCACTTCAAACAAACCTCTGGATACGCCACACCTTATCGTCATCTTGAATCAATCATTTAAAATGTTAGGGGCAGATTTATGATGGCCATGCGCCTCTTTTGTGCCGCCATTGCATCACTTTTGTGACGCAGCAGCAGTGCAAAAGATGCACCATGTTGCAAGATAGGCCTCACTTCATCTGCAACAAGATACCGTCAGTTTAAACTGTATACATTTAGGACTGTGTAGGGGGCATGGAGAAGATGAGCAAAAGATGCGCTATGTTGCGACATATTTACAAATTGATGCATCTAGGCTGATGTGTCATGCTGTAAAGTTCTGTGCCACATGAAACCTGCGTCAGGTTTCATGTGGGCGTTTTGTTGCAGGGTGGGTATTCACTTGCATGAAAGCCCTGTAAAACTAACACAGTGAAATTTACAAGATTTCACTGAGTCAGCTTTATGGCATTGGTGAATCAAAACCTTACGTCTGTTTGAAACAGGCATAAGGAGTGACGCACCATGCAATGTGTGGCTTGCCCCTGTGCATT
The DNA here is from genome assembly GCF_964261635.1 of Lissotriton helveticus. Classification (NCBI taxonomy): domain Eukaryota; kingdom Metazoa; phylum Chordata; class Amphibia; order Caudata; family Salamandridae; genus Lissotriton; species Lissotriton helveticus. The sequence continues at coordinate 739,636,215 of NC_136059.1, read as the reverse complement.
GCAGGAGTCATGTCGCGCTTGCGACGTGATTCCTGCAATGTGCCGCTTTTGCGGCACAGATGCGTGACGCATCTGTGCTGTTTTTGTCCCAATGGTGATCTGCATTGTGAATGCGGCATACCATGGGTGGCAGAGCAGCGGCGCACGTTAACTGGTGCATCCCTGGGGATGCGCCAGTTAACATAAATCTGCACCTTTACATTTAAGTATGAGCAGGGGATACAGAGTTGGTGAGGCTTATCCAAGGTTAAGAAAAGATGAGTCCTGTTCACTGAAAACTTGAACATAGGCCTCACCTCCTCAGCATCACTGGACATGGTTAAATAATATCTGCAAAATGTTATTCTTGTTAAACAATTTTACTATTATAGTCTCTGAGATTTGTCTCTTACTCTGCAACATCTCATTGTTGTTCTCTTTTTTTAAAGATAACGACAACATCAAGCATGAGTGATAATGAGCAAACTGTTGATCTCGATATTATCATTGAACTTGTCATTGAAACATCAGTGGAAGTAGATCCCTTGGATGATTTAAATCCTGAGGATGATGAAGAACATGATGAGGATGCCGATTTGTCAGAATTGTATGACATAGGGTGGGAAGCTGACCTGCTCGAGCCTATGGAACTATAAAGAGTTATTTTTAAAAGTTACTGAAATGAAAAGTAACCATGTTAACCATTTCCTTTAAAATTAAACACAACTTTAAAAACAGCTTGTGTGAAGTGTGTTTAATAAAATAGTAAAATATGCTAATAAAATTAGTTCAGATTCACATATAAAAGAGCACAGGTCAAATGTAGAAGCATTCCATTTCTTTGCTACTATTTGTGACTTTTAAATTTGCCAATGCACTACAAATTATTGTATGTAGAATTGACAACTAGTGTGTTAATTGTTTGACGACTGTTATTGATTTACTGTTTGGTAATAGTGGTTAATAACATTTTTTATTATATTTTACCACAGATTCAAGTGCAGATCATTTCAAAAATACAGTATGCCATTGAAGGAAAGAATCCGAAAGGCTACAAAACGTCAAAGACAGCAGATTACTAAATGCTTGCAGCAGTCCTCTACAATAAAAACTCGTCAAGTCACCAAGAAAGCTCCGGGTAAGACAACGAAATCATTCATAAGAAATATTTACAGAAAAAAAAGTATCACTACAGAACATGTTTTAGCCCAGAAAAAGAGAGCCAATTTAAACGGAAAGGAAAGGCCAATCAAAAATGTTACTGCTAGAGCAGGAGATAACTCTGTGCATGGTAGTAGAAGGAAAAATCAGTTTAGGGACATTCGTAGACGAATGTTCCGCAACAGGATAATTGGTAATTTGTTAAAAAATATTAAGAAAGGTCAACAGAAAGTGGTTTTTTATAAAAGAAAAAAAAATATTGAGAAAATTATTGATCAGGCATTCGAAATTAAGCGAAAGTTATTTATTTTGATAATCAATAGAATTAGGAAACTAAACAAGGTAATTTATGATTTCAAATCAAATAGTAGATGGAAGAGAACAGTTAATCGTAGTAATTTTTGTGAAGTTTTTTCAGGAAAATGGATGCATAGTTCAAGTTGTGAGGCATTTTTTAATGAGGAGAGTTATTTCCAGGATAATGATTTGGTGCATGCAGTTGACACCAGTGGTCGAGCATATGAGGTGAAAGATGGATGTGTGGTTGAAAAAGAAAAACTTGTGACAACAGAGGCAGAAGAGGTGTTAGGTGATGAAGTTTTAGGGAGATGTCCTAAGGGTCCAGTGTACACTGGAAGTGTAGTAGTATTTGCAGTGTGCGACAGGAATCAATTGATTTGTTTTGTAATTTCTTACGTACATATAGTAAGAAAAGTCTGAAACAAAAAATTAAGTTGTTGCAAGACTTAGATCCTTGCAGATTGAGAGAACTGACAGGTTTGCATGGTCATTCATTGGCTTGTCTTTCCAGGAGAGTATGCCAGCGTGTTTTTCATCATTTCAGGATGCTAGCAGTGCATCATAATAAAGTGAGGAAATTAGTTAGAATGTTGTATTATGCTAAGAGTCCAGCAATTATGCTTAAACAATTATGCACTGCTCTTTTGCATGGTTCAGAAGTAGATGTGAAGAATATTTGTGCAGAAATTGAGTTTTGTTACTTTGCAAGTAAAGAGGAGAATGTTGAAATTGACCCAGAAGAAGAAGGTAATGTGGAAGAGAGTGTACAGATTTCCAGTACAGATAATTTTCAGAAGGAAATTGCCATGTTTCAGGTGAAATCAAGTGAGAGGCCTAATTTCACTTGTGTGTGTTGTCGACGCACTTATTATAAGAATCAGACTAAGTTAGTGGATTTATATGCAAAAAGTGAATGAGAAAATAATAGTGAATGGAAGGATTTCGCAACATACTTGATGGTAGAAAATTGTTTTGATTTGGGATTGGATCAACGTGTGTGTACTTATTGTTGTAACAAATTAAATCAAAACCGGATGCCTGCTAGAGCGGTTCATAATAATCTGGAATTGGTTGAGATTCCTTCTGAATTGAAGGATTTAAATACTTATGAATCTATTTTGATTCAAAGTGTCCATCCCTTTCAGGCTATTGTACGAATGGAGCCAAAGACAGGGAAATTGCCTCCATCAGATTTACAGAGAGGATTAAAGGGAAGAGTTGTTTATTTGCCTCTAGATTTGAAGAAAAACATTAATACAATTGGAGTAGAGAAAGTGGAAGAGGAACCTCTGGTTATCTTAGTTAATGGGGTTCCGACAAAGAGTAAGAAAATATGGCAAGATTTAGTGGATGTTAGGAAAGTCAAAAAGGCAACATTGTATTTGAAGAAAAAAAATAAGTACTATAAGAATGTATATGTTGCAGAACAGGAAGTAAGTGAAGAAGAGGATAGCGATTTGTGTGCTGGTCAAATTGAGAAAGTAGAAGCCTCTAAAAATGAAGGAATATATGAACATTATATTGTTCATCCTTTGCATTCCAAGGAAGTCATGGGGAATGCTATTGAGTTGTTTCAAATGAAACAAGCCAAAGGGAGTCCTATTAGTGTTTGGGAGGAAAGTTTGGAAGCTCGGTGTTTCCCACAGCTCTTTCCAACAGGTGAAGGAGGAAGATATGATGAGCGACCTGATCAAATTCCTGCTTCTGAATACCGTACTTTACGATTGTATGCAGAAGATCCTAGGTTTCGTCAATGCATTCCCTATTTGTTTCATCTCCTGTTTGAAAGCGATCTGTCTGGACTGTCATATGCAGTGAACCACATCTTGAAAAGTGGTGTACAGATGCAAAATATCTCGGCAAGGGACTTTATGGATAAAGTCAATGTGCAAGACAGTATTTTGGATTCTCACCTGATTAATCTCATGGCGTGTCAGCGTGGTACTAATGAGTACTGGTACCGTCGTCATGGTGATTTAAAATGTATGCTGAGCTCCCACATGGTTCCTCACTCTCAGCTGTGCCGAGTATGGCTGGGAAGACTTACTTGAATTTCTACGAGAGGCAAATGGAAACATTGAAAATATCGAATTCAAGACACCCGGAGAACTGTGCTCTTTGGATCCAGTGAATGTATGCAGGTACTTCAATCATAGATTTGAAGCTATGATGTCTTTCATCATGAACAAGAAAAATCCACCTCTTGGAGAGGTGTTGGATTTCTTCTGGAGAAAGGAGTACCAAGCAAGAGGTGCTCCTCGTATACATATGCTGCTATGGAGCAAAGATGCTCCCAAATTTGGAACAGATCCGGATGACTTAGTGATGAGTTTCATAGAACAGTATTCTACATGTGCTGTTCCAAACACAAAGGAAGACAAAAGCCTAAGAGAACAAGTTTTACGCTTCCAAAGCCATCGTTGTGGAAAGTACTGTCGTCGTAAATTCAGAAACAAGGACAAATTCTACACAAAATGTCGTTTCGCCTTTCCACGACCGGTGATTTCTAAAGGAAGAGTGAACAGTTTGATGTCTTCGCTGCGACATAATGTGACGAGGAAATCACCCAAAAATACATACAATTTGAAAAGGAACGAAGAGTCCAAGTACATCAACGACTACAACCCAGTGATTTTGTCCATGTGGAATGCTAACATGGATATACAGTTTGTGGCTGATAACTGTATGGCTGTGGCTCGGTATGTGACATCTTACATCACCAAAAAAGAAAAGACAGAATTGAAGGATATGTGGGAGGACATTTCCCATGAAAAGAGCCTCAGTAAGAAGTTGTACAGTTTCAGTCTGAAGATGTTGTCGCATCGAGAAATCGGAGCTTACGAATGTTCTGACCGGTTATCTTCAGCAAGTCTCTATGCCAAATCTAGGAGTATCATTTGGGCGAGTCTTGGTCTTGCTGCAACGCGTAATCGAGTTCTGAAACCTGTGCGGGAAATTGAGTATTTGGCGGAAAAGGAGCCAAACAGTACCAATATTTTGAAGACCAACATGTTGGATACATATTATCCAAATAGAAGCAGTCACCTCGAGAATGTTTGTCTGTATGAGGTTCTACAAAATTACATATTCAAGAGGAACATCAAAGAAGATATTGATAAAGGAGTGTATGCTGTAATTGGAAGTGAGGGATGTCTGGTCACGCAAAGAAAATGCCAATTGGTAAACCATCGAAAATTGAGTGGCGAATCTCCTGAAAGAAAAGAGTTTTTCTATTTAGCTCTTTTGCAACTTTTCAAGCCTTGGCGTGCAGAAGAGGAACTGCTTGGAGATTTCCTCTGTTACGAAGACTCTTTCAATGCTGCCAAGGAGACCATAGAATGTCCTGTTTTTCCCAAATATCTGGAAATGTTGAATGCAGAAATCCAGCAGGAAGCAATGATTGCAGCCGAGATTGCTAGAGACAGTTCTCAGGACAGTCAGAGTTCTGTTTCATTGAGTTAGGATCCACTAGGAGGACCAGTTATCGAAAATGAAGCTGCCACTGCCATGATTGAAGTGGAAAGAGCCATGGCACATGCTCAGGAGGATGCGGTTAACTTAGAAGACTTGGAAAGACAACTCAAAGTTGAGCAGAGGAAAATATATGATGAAGTTACCAACCAAATTGATCATGGATTAAGTCATGAGAAGAAAGAGTGCTCATGTACGTCGTTGAAGCCTGTCCGACTGTACATGAGTGGAGAAGCGGGAACTGTAAAAAGTTTCCTCATTAAAGCAATTTAATGTTATTTGCAGAAAAGGACTGAGTCATCGCTGTCTTGTGTTGTCACCGCTCCAACTGGACTGGCAGCACATAACATTAAAGGTATTACTTTGCATCGTCTACTGATGCTGCCAGTGGAGCATGATAACAAATTACAATACCACAAGTTATCTGGAGATGCTTGTTGTGAAGTTTCAAGAGTCTTGAGGAAAATGAAACTTCTTATCATTGATGAAGTAAGCATGGTTTCCAATGTCATGCTTGCCTTTGTGCATTTGAGAATGCAAGAAGTTCTCAAAACAGATTATGATGTGTTATTTGGTGGCAAACACATCATTGTTTTCGGTGATCTTCTGCAGCTGACACCAGTGAAAGGACAACCTGTGTTCAAAATGCTCACGCATGAAGATACCAGGAAGTGCCTAGGGAGCATTGGCAACGTCAATATATGGTTAAACTTCAATTATGCTGAACTGCGTGAAAATATGCGTCAAGCTAAGGATGAAGATTATAAGAATATTCTACAAGATGTTAGAATCGGAAAAGTGACCGAGCATGGGAAAGAAGCTTTACATGCACGATTACTGTCAAATTTGTATCCAGAAGAAGACGTTGAGTCAGAGAATATTTTTTGGAAAATTACTGAGAAGAAATCTGGAATATGTTTGATGCCAACTCTTGCAGAATGTGCCATCTTCAACAACAAAATGTTGAATTTAGAAAACCAAGAGATTGTGAAACTGGAAGCTATTGACAGAATAGAGCATATGGGAGCAACAATTATTTTGTCTGAGAATTTGAAATCTAAATTGGATTAATTAGAGAAGACTATATCTAAAACTGCTGGTTTTGAAAAGACTCTGAATGTGTGCTTAAATTGCCGTATAATTTTAAGAAGGAATTTACATGTTGAAAGAGGTCTGGTAAATGGATCAATGGGTAATGTTGTTGATTTTGAAAAATACAGAAATAGAGATGGAATTGAATTTTTAAAAATTAAATTTGATGGCATTGAGGAAGTACAGCTAATTGGTCGTTGCTCTGCTAGGTTTTTGCTTGTAAAAGACTTATATGTTCGCCGTAAGCAGTTTTCTGTTTGCTTGGCATATGCGGTGACAATCCATAAATCGCAAGGTTTAAGTGTAGACAGTGCATTGGTGAATATTGGCAGTTCTGTGTTCAAGGAGGGTATGGCATATGTGGCATTGTCACGAGTCAGAAGTTTATCGGGATTGTACTTGATTGAGTGTGATGTCACAAACATTTGTGCGGATCTAGATTGTGTTAAGGAATACAATAGGTTAAGAAGAGAGTATGCGCCACATTTGCCTCAATATCCTTTGTTTGAGAAACGTGTGGTAGGCCGAAAACGAAGAAATGTGACAAATAGTAGGGAGGTTGTAGCAAAAAGACGAAAAGTCGATTAACCTGAAATTATAAGCAGAAAAAAAATGGATTCTGTTGAAGATGTTGTTGGTTTTCAATTTGAAAATAGTTCTGGTGTCAACTGCTATGCTAATGTAGTGGTTAATGTTGTCTTTTCTCTAGAAACTTTAAAAGAAGAGATTGTGGTCAATTCGGATCAAAGATTTTGCAGTTTGTTGAATTCTGTGTTAGAGAAATGTAGCACTGATAGAACAAAAATAGAAAGTGTGTCTGAAATTCGAAATCTATTAGACAAATGTTCAGGTCAAATGCAATTCTCTCAAAATATTCAGCAAGATTGTCAGGAGTTTTTAATGTATATGCTTGATGTATTGCAAGATGAAGGTGTAGATGTAGATCATCTATTTGGCCTTTCTTATCAATGGCAGCATGACTGCGAGAACTGTAGGGTATCAAGTACTACTAGTGTAGAGTCTGAAAGATTTATATATTTAACTTTGCCAGACAGTAAATCAGTGTCCTTTAGTAAGCTAGTAAAAGCAGCTGATCACAACATGGAGTGTAGCCAATGTAAGTCTGCAATGTTCTCCACATTATTTATACGAACATATGGCCAGTATGTCATTTTAATGTTCCAACGATGTAGGCCTGATGGAACAAAATTGACAACTTTAATTAAAAATGTTGTGGCTTCGAAGTTGTCAATATCAGGAAGGACTTTTGTAACTGCAGCAATTATATATCATGACGGTCCTTCAACAACATCAGGACATTACACAGCTTATTTGAAGTCTAGACACGGCTGGTCATTCTGCAATGATTCTGTTTTAACTTTAAAAAAATAATTGCCTTTTGACCTTAAAAATTCTTACCTGTTGTTTTTACAACCAAAATTTTAGGGAAAGAATCTCGGGATTTGCTCTGAGGAATTTCAAGAGGTTCTAATGGCTCCTACACTATTTGGCCTTGAGGATAAGTGTAGTACAGAGTAAAAAGTTATTTTTGAGTTTTAAGTAGTTCCTGAAAAAAAATAAGGTTTTCTTACAGAAAGTGGTGGGCACGGATTAGTTAAAGGACAACAGAGTATTTCCCAAAGCAAACGGTATTCTTACCATAACACTTGATGTCATGGAAAAATAACTGCACTTTGAATGAGTTCAGAAAAACTGTTTCTTTTAATAAGCTAATTCAAGCAGGCAATCAAAACATGGAGTAGAGGTAATGTAAGTCTGCAACGCTGTCTACATTTTTTGAACAAACTTTTGGTTATAATGTCATTTGAAAATTCCAACTATATAAACCTGATGAAAGTAAGTTTTCAACTTTAATTACAAATGTTGTGGCTTTGTGGGATTTGCTTAGAAGAATTCCAAGAGTTATAAATGGCTCTTACACGATTTGGCCTTGAGGAGAAGTGCGGTAGAGAGCGAGAAGTCATTTATTGTATGTAACATATTTGTCAAAACGATGGAGCTTTTCTTTCAGAAAGTGGCGGGCTGAAAATAATAACAGCACAACAGAGTATAAGGTGTTCATAGGACATCCTTCGACGTCATGGAAAGTAAGTTACTTTTAAGGAGTTCTGATTTCTGATTGGTTATGTTATATGGGTTTTTTAAACACAATCATTTTGATTGTGTTTTTTTTTCCCGCTGTTATATGATGAATACCTTCAAGTCACTGTTTTAAGTGAAATTTGATATATTCTGAGAACAGCAAAAATAAACCATTTAATATGTATAATTAATTCTGTACTTTTTGTATTTATGATATACATTTAGAACTGTGTAGGGGACACGGAGAAACTGAGGCTTCTGTAAGTGTCAAGGGAGGTGAGTAATGTACATTGCTCTGTTGCATACAGTCCTCACCTTCTGCGTACTCTTGGATATGCTAGACTACATCTGTACAATGAGATACCTAAGCTGAGGAAATACAGGTGATGTGATTGTTAAATGAGCAAAAATATTTGCACGTTTTTCAATTATATCACCTGTGTTTCCTAACATTACGAATCACATTGTGCAGATGAGGTTGAGGTCTGTCCAGGGAGACAGAGGAGGTCTGGCCTTTGTTCAAGAGTGCAGTGGACATGACTCACTTCGTTGGTAGGCCTGCACATGTATTATCTCCTCTGTACTCTTCAACAAGCCTAAATTTAATCTGTAACTCTGAGTAGGCATCACCTGAAACAAACCTCTGGATAGGCCAGACCTTATCGGCATCCTGAAACAATCATTTAAAATGTTAGGGGCAGATTTATGATGGCCGTGCGCCTCTTTTGCGCCGCCGTTGCGTCACTTTTGTGACGCAGCAGCAGTGCAAAAGATGCACCATGTTGCAAGATACGCCTCACTTCATCTGCAACAAGATACCGTCAGTTTAAACTGTATATATTTAGGACTGTGTAGGGGGCATGGAGAAGCTGAGGCTTCTGTAAGTGTCAAAGTTGTTGCATACAGTGCTCACCTTCTGCGTACTCTTTCATATGCTAGACTACTTCTGCACAATGAGATACCTAAGCAAAGGAAACACAAGTGATGTGATTGTGGAATGAGCAAAAAAAATTGCACGTTTTTCAATTACATTACCTGTGTTTCCTAACATTACGAATCACATTGTGTAGATGCCTCACTCAGTCTGTATCTGACACTCTTTCCTTCACTTCCTCTGTCTCCTCTCTCCCTCACTCTGTTTTCCTTATTCACCCTTTCCTTATATAGTTTACCTTACTCACTTTCTTTTACTAGCTTACACAACTTCAATTTAGTTTTCTCTTCTATCCTTCTTTTCTGTCACTGAAAGTATCTTCCTTTTTTTTCTCTTAGTAATTTACTCTATTTCATTTTCTTTTTGTCTCTGACTGTCTATCACCGTTTCTTTCTCTTTTTTTCTGCATGTTTATCTCTAACTTTATTTCTTTGTAAAATTGGATGATTGTCAATCGTTTCCCTTGTCTTTTCTAATTTTTAAATACATGTTTTAATATTTTTCAAATTTTTGTTGTTTCTTTCACAGATTGAAAGTATGAAAATAACAAGTGACTAAGTTAACGACAATTATAAGGTAAGTGTTTTGTACTCTTTTCGTTACATTTCTATCACATTTAACTTCTATTAGTTCCACTGCTTCATTTCTTTAACCGTCAGTTTCCTGCCTTTGCTACTTCCCTCATTCCTTTTTCTATTACTTACTTACTCTACTCCTTCCACTCCTTTTCTCAGTCCCTCTGTTCTCATAGTTCCTCACTCCTGTTCACTCACTCCGTCTCTATTACTCTCACTATCTCTGACTCATCACTCTTTCACTACTTGTTCATTATGCTTTCTCCCTGTAGTTCAAACACACTAAGGGGCATATTATCAACACAGGCAATAAAATTATCACTGCTTTTATCGGCAGAAAACTGCCGCAAAAGCGGCTTTAGCTGCAGTTTTCTTCCGCAAAAGCGGCTTTAGCAGCAGTTTTCTGCCGATAAAAGCAGCGATAATTTTATCGCCTGTGTTGATAATATGCCCCTATGTTATTTACATTTCTTTGCTGTTTTAATCATTCCTTTTATGTCACTTCTTCTTTTCTGCTTTCTGTTTTTTCTTTCTGTTATTCCACATGTTTTAACCTTAGTCACTGTCATACATCTTGTTTTATTCCTATTTACTTTTGCTCACTGTTTTCTTAACACTTTCCCTCAGGGTTGTTCTTTTAGTCCGGTTCTATGCCTACCTCTCATTCCACATCCTTTACTGTTTTTCTTCTTAATTTAAACATTCACTCACATTCTCTAAGAAACTCTTGTTTATTATTCTTCTACTCTCCTTTTTTTCTTTCACTTCCTTATCTATTTTGTTTTTCACAATTATACCCTCTTACATCTTTTCTTCGGTAAATAGATCTATTAAACAGTATCTCTGTGTTACTCCCTCTAGCTGTCTTTCTTTTAATATTACTCTCTGTTTCCTTCCCTTATACTTTCTTTTCTTTTTTTTTACATTTTTTTTTTCTGGTTCGCTACCGGTTCGCATATCGGCGCGCGAACCGGGAAGCGAATCAAAAGAAATAGAGGTTGCCAGAGTGCTAAACATTCTAGCAATTTTTTATAAAGGGGAGGTAGTTCTGAAAAGAACTTTTTTTTAATTATTTTTGTTGTTTTATTTTTTTTTTAATTATTTTTCTGAACATTTTTTTACTTTTTTTTAATTTTTTGAACGGTTTTATATTTTTTTTGTTTTTTTTGGGGGGGGAGAAACGAAAATGATTCATTATAAAGGGCTCAACAGGAGCAACAAAAAAAAAGATAATTTATTGTCTGGGGCGTTTTGGACAATTATGATTGTCAATAGCAACATTGAGTACATTTATGCTACTCTCCCTGTAGCAAATCAATTGTCCGCAATGAATGCATACATGTTTCACTTCCCCAAACTTCAGTTGAATATTTGGGACCGTCTCCCTCGCCTCTGGTCCCGTCAGTGCCTCTTGATGTGATGTACTGGCCACAGGACGGGGGTTATCCTGCAGGTCACGTACCTGTGCAGCACTATAATTGATAGGGTGCCACCTGTCCATATGGCGATGCATGGTATAATTGCCAGAACTATATTTTTTATCTGTCCCTCTGGACAGATCTTTTTTGCAAATAAGGCAAGTTACATACCGGGCATTCACTTTTTTTTGGCCCCGGGGATATTTGAAAAATTGCCAAATGAAACTCTCTTTGACACGGGACCTCCTAGGCTCTTCAGGCAAAAACTCTCTCTCCTCCTCTTCCTCTTCTTCCTCTTCTTACTCCTCTTGCTGAACGATAACCTGAGGAGGTGGTCCTCTCTTCCTATGAGGTGGTGGTGGTGGTGGTGGTGGGGGTGCACCAGCTGCAGCTACAACACTTGCCATTGCTAAGTAATGAAAAAAGGTCTTCCTCTCACAAAGATGAACGTTAGAGTGAGGAAACAAGGAGGGGTTTTCATCATTTGGGAAAAAAAATTGTTCTAAACCAATGAAAAGTGTTATTTTTAGGTCACATGACTTAGCCTTACATCATTAAGAAACCAAAAGTGAAATGAATCAATGAAAAGTGTTATTAGCAAGTCACATGACCTGTTATGCTTACGTTACGCGCTCTGCGCCGCGCCCCGGATCACTTCCGGGAAGCTGCGCTTCGCGCCTTGCTTCGCGTACCGGAGCACTTCCGGGTGCGCTAACGCGGCACGTCATATGGCGCATTACGCGACAACGCGATACGTCGCGCTTACGCGACGCGTCACAATGTTGTTTTCTAACGCGGCAGTTGCGCAAACGGAACGTTTATCTGTTCGCGGACCGAGTCGCGGCAACAAATTGAGACAACGGGGAGCTACCCGGTTCGCGGACCGGGAGCGAAACAAAAAAAATAATTAAAAAAAATACATAAAAAAATTGTATTAATAACATATAAAATATATTTTTCGATTTAATGAAGAATATTTTTTTTAAATCTTTTGATATTTGCTATTAAAAAACCATTGAAATTCACTGAAAAAACCATAGGTTATAGACCATATATAGTTAGGAATTAGCATGTACAAAACCTTATTTTACTCACACAAAACCATTGAAATTCGCATATATAGTTAGCTGCACTAACTATATATCGCGCACCCGCAATCCACTACTGATCATGTCACATATTACATCATTCATGACATGGTCAGTGACATCACTGATGACATCACTGATGGCATCTCAAATGACATCACTGATGACATCACTGATGACTACATCCAGTGACTGTATTTTTCTGTAAAATTAAAATATGTCTTACATATTGAAGAATGAGTGGATGTACAAGTGTCTGGATGAAGGATTTAGTAGGTGCATGACTGACTGTATGAGTGAGTGATTAAATGTGTCTCACAGAGTGCATTGGTTAGTGACTAAACTGTCTTAATTTGTGCATCATTATGTCTATTGTTCTGAAAACTGCTGCATGTGTTGTTCAGTAGCTATATGAGTAACTATATGGGTTATTGATTGGTTGCCCAAGTATTTGTATGGGAGACTGAGTGTGTGTGTGGGTGGCTGGGAGGTGTATGACTCTGTGCATAGATGTGTGAGCAGTTGATTGACTAGATGTATTGGTTCAAAAGTGCATGTGGAAACAGCTGTATGGGCGGTTGACTGTGTGCATCAGTGTATTGGTGAGTGAATGGATATCTCAGTTCTACATGTCAAAGTAAGTACATATGTAAAACACATTACATGTGAGACTTGACATATATAAATAACTGTGCATAAGAGCCAGTGAATGTGTGAGTGGCTGTATGGATCATTGTGGACTTGTATCCAGGATTGTATAAGAGAGTAAATATGTTTTAGTACATGTTTGAATAAGTAAGGTGTGTATAACTGTATAGTTGAGAAAATGGAGGTGTGATTGATTGTTTGCATGACTGACTAGGTGTGTGTGTAACTTCATAGATGAGTGACAATCTGTGAGTCTGTGTTTACACTGAGTATATCTAAGGTTATATTAGAGTCTGAAGAGGTTCATCGTATTATCACATGAATGATGTCATCAGTGATGTGATCAGTAATGTCAAATGAGATGTCATCAGTGATGTCATCAGTGATGTCATTTGAGATGTCATCAGTGATGTCATCAGTGATGTCACTGACCATGTCATGAATGATGTAATATGTGACATGATCAGCAGTGGATTGCGGGTGCGCGATATATAGTTAGTGCAGCTAACTATATATGCAAATTTCAATGGTTTTGTGTGAGTAAAATAAGGTTTTGTAAATGCTAATTCCTAACTATATATGGTCTATAACCTATGGTTTTTTCAGTGAATTTTCAAGGTTTTGTAAATGCTAATTCCTAACTATATATGGTCTATAACCTATGGTTTTTTCAGTGAATATATATATATATATATTACCTACTGGCGGTCGCCAGTAGGTAGTTATAGTTAGGACCTAGCTACCATAGGAAAAAAGCAACATTCTATTGGGAATAACTTTGGCGCCGGTTGAGGAATTTGCGTGTAATTTTCCAAAATTTAGGCCAGCTCCGCTCTGCTCCTTCCCTGAAAGATTCGGGGGGATTAGTGAAGTGGGGGTCGAGAAAAAAGGGGGTCCCAAAACGTGTTTTCCCCATGTTAATTTCCATAGGATGAATAGACAAGGCTACAGCCCGAACCGCTGAACGGAATTACACCAAACTTTGCAAAATTGTAGGGACTGGTACGCAGAAGTGCCTTTTCTATATTTGGTGAAAATTGCTCCAGTGGTTTTTTCGAAAATTAACTTCAAAAACACATATATATCTATAGGCGCGCGGCGAGTGCTTACCGGTACGCGTACCGGGGAGCGCACCCAGCGCGCCACTGGAGTGCGTGAGCGGAAAGCTGATTGGCTCTCGGGTGTCTGTCAACATTCTAAACAGTCCGGAGAGTTCGCCATCTTGTGTCTCGGTAGAATCGAGAAACAAGAGGTTTTAAAAAAAAAAGGGCAAATGATTAAAAGGGGGCAGGGTAGACACCCCCTGACCCACTAGGTTTTCTGAGGGGGGCCTAGAAGGACCCAAGGGCAAAAAAACTATATATTTCTTTGAAATTTTCGCGGGGTAAGCGCCGGGTGAGTTCCCATGTACGCTTACAGGTACGCGTACCCTGAGCGCACCACGGGGAAAAACAGTGTAAAAAATTAGAGTAAAAAAATAATTTAGAGTGCTTAGAGGTAGGGTAGCTCTGAAAAGAGCTGTTGTGTTATGTGGGTGTTTTTTGTACCTACAAGTAGGTATTTATTTATTTATTTTATTTATTTTTTCAGCTTGTAAAGCGTGACAGCTACCAAAAAGGGTTTCCCGGCGCTAAAATGAAGGCTGGCGTAGCGTACGGTAAGAGGTAAAATTACTGGTTAAAAAACCAGGTCTTGACTGCCTCACGGAAGCGGTTGAGACAGCGTTCTGCACGAATGACCAGAGGGAGTTCCAGAGCCTAGGACCCATGAAGGCAAAGGACCTCCCGCCCATCCTGTCAAATTTAACCTTGGGCACACAGAAAAGTTTGTGGGTGGATGATCTCAATGTACGGGTAGGGGAGTACGTTGACACCAATGATTGAAGATATCTTGGTGCCATGCCTGCTTTTATTTTATGCATGTAACATAAAGCTTTAAACTTCACACGATTCTCCACTCGGAGCCAGTGGAGTTCCCTGAGATGCCGTGTCGTTGGTTCATTCCTCTTGCAGCCACAGAGTAGACGCGCCGCAGCGTTTTGGACCATTTGAAGGTGGCGGGTGACCGCCTTAGTGACCCCCAGGTAGAGCACATTGCCGTAATCCAACCGGGAGGTCACCAAGGCGTTGACTACGGACCTCTGAGTTTCCGGCGGCAGCATCCACAGTATCTTACGCAACCAGCGCAAGATAGAAAAGCAGGTGGCCGCTACTTTCGTCACTTGCGTCTGCATTGTTAGGCCCTGATCTATGATGACCCCCAAGTTGCGGACATGTGTTGATGCTGGGGGGATAGGCCCCATTTCCGCCGGCCAATGTTTGATACCCCACAGATCGGGCTTACTTCCGAGAATAAGAATCTTTGTTTTTTCCCCGTTGAGTTTTAACAGATTTTGACTCATCCAGGCGGCTATTTCGCTGAGCCCTAATTGAAGAAGAGAGGTGGGGAACATATCTGATTGCTTGAGGGAAAAGACTATCTGTGAGTCGTCTGCATAGGAAAATAACGTGAGGCCAGCGCGTTTTGCAATGAGAGCTAGTGGGGTGACATACAGATTAAAAAGAAGAGGGCTGAGAATAGAGCCCTGAGGGACTCCAAATGGAGAGGCATGGACCTTGGATGTCAAGGAGTGGGAGAAGAATTGGAAAGACCTGTCCGTCAAAAAAGATTCAATCCATTTCAGAGCCTTTCCACCGATGCCTAGAGAGCTCAATGCTCTAAGTAAGATGGCGTGGGAGATGGTATCGAAGGCCGCACTGAGATCTAGTAGAATCAGTGCGGCTGTGTCCCCTCTATCAAGCATCAGGCGGAGATTCTCGGTGACACCCAAGAGAGTCGTCTCCGTCGAGAAACCTGGACGAAACCCTGATTGTGAATCATGCAACAGATTGTTGTTCGCGACAAACCCTGCCAGATGCTGGTAAATGTGCCTTTCCAGGACTTTGGAAAAGATAGGGAGTAAGGAGATCGGCCTGAAGTTGGCTGGGATTTTCGGATCCGCCACCGATGCAGAGTCTAAAATTCAAGAGGAAGACTCTATTCCCCTCATCTTTAAAATGTACACCATCTCTCCTATAGATGCCTTGCATGTTGTAACGCAAGTTGTTGTGGTATATGGAACCCATACCATAGTCTCTGAGGAAAGCAGAAACAGATGTATTCACATGTTTCCTTGCTTTCTCAATCTGTGGACAGAATTGGTTGGACCAGTTCCATTTTTGCCTTTGGCATATATTAGAAAATACCAAGGCAGTTTTTGGAAAAAGTGACATCAATTGCCCAAAGATGTCCTTTAAAAGCATTTCCAGACCTACCCCAGTCAAAGTGCCCAGGTCATTGCCACCACAGTGCACAATTATGAGGTCAGGGTGTGGTAGATGCATAAAGGATTTTACCAATGGTATCAATTGGTGACTTCTCAATCCTCTCTGTCCAATCCACATAATATCCACATTTGGTAAATTAAGGTTGTGAATACCTCTGGTAGCTGCATATTTTTCACTCCAGTGAACATAGCTATGACCCACAATCCAGACTTTTGGCATCTTCGAGGTAGATGTGGTTGTATTCAGATGAGTTGTGGAAATGAAATGGCAGTTTGAAAGTAGGAGTTATGAAAAAAAGTGCTTGAGATTCAGTGCACTTGAAAAACAAGAAATGATTGGTGGTTTCTTAAAATTCACCACTGAAAATTAGGGTGCATGCTTTTGTATTTTGAAAGAAGTAATTCTAATGGTTGAGAAAAAGTTATTGAAAGAAACATTGTACATGATTAGCTACTACATTGAGAGGTCAAACACCCTTGCTGGATTCTTTTGCAACATAGTATGATGAACTTTTCAACTGTGTGCTGAGTTAGATGGGAGTTACCATGGTAACAGGGTGAATGAGCACTGGGGGGATGGGTGAATATTATGTGAGTTTGAAAGTGTTGAAATGTAGAACCAATTAAAATGTTAGTTTGGTTTTGAAATAGTGTGGGAAGAATTTTAATTGGTTAAGTCCAGGGATATGTGTGAAGAATTACAGGGATTCAGGGCCATTTCTGGTTGCAGCGTTTGAGGTGCATTTCAGAGATGCTGCTTAAGAAAATCTGGTGTGTGTGACTGACACGGTTCTAAATCTTCTAAAGCATTTTTAAAGGTGAGTAATGATTCATTTAATAAAGATAGACTGCTGTATGCACTATGGGGAAGATTAAGACGCATATTGTGCTTCTTTATTCTTGCATTGCGTGTCATGTTTTTTTGTAATGCTGTTAAAAAATGGTGCATATTGGAAATGTATTTTGGAAATGAGTTAGGTTTCTGCCTTGTTTTGTAGTGGTCATTTAAATGGGCTGTTCTCTGTGTCAAAAACGATTTACTATGGAAAATGTTTTCTGGTAAAATGTCTGGCTTTTAAATTTTGGTCAAGAATCACACTGAGTGCCTGTGTGAAGTAAGGAATTATATTCTCACATTTTTCAATAATGTCACCCCTGTCTGCTGACAGTTTGCCTCTCTTAGCTTAAAGAGTACTCTGTGCCTGTGTCTCATGTCACTTTGCACCTGCCCAATCTCTCTCTTTCTGTGTGTCATTTCTCTCTTTGCGTGTGTTTCATGTTACTCTGGTAAATGTTTTCTGGTAAAATGTCTGGCTTTTAAATTTTGGTCAAGGATGACACTGAATGTCTGTGTGAAGTAAGGAATTATATTCTCACATTTTTCAATAATGTCACCCCTGTCTGCTGACAGTTTGCCTCTCTTAGCTTAAAGGGTACTCTGTGCCTGTGTCTCATGTCACTTTGCACCTGCCCAATCTCTCTCTTTCTGTGTGTCATTTCTCTCTTTGCGTGTGTTTCATGTCACTCTGGTAAATGTTTTCTGGTAAAATGTCTGGCTTTTCAATTTTGGTCAAGGATGACACTGACTGTCTGTCTGAAGTAAGGAATTATATTCTCACATTTTTCAATAATGTCACATGTGTCTGCTGACAGTTTGCCTCTCTTAGCTTAAAGGGTACTCTGTGCCTGTGTCTCATGTCACTTTGCACCTGCCCAATCTCTCTCTTTCTGTGTGTCATTTCTCTCTTTGCGTGTGTTTTATGTCACTCTGGTAAATGTTTTCTGGTAAAATGTCTGGCTTTTCAATTTTGGTCAAGGATGACACTGACTGTCTGTGTGAAGTAAGGAATTATATTCTCACATTTTTCAATAATGTCACCTCTGTCTGCTGACAGTTTGCCTTCCTTAGTTTAAAGGATACTCTGTGCCTGTGTCTCATGTCACTTTGTACCTGCCCAATCTCTCTCTTCCTGTGTGTTATTTCTTTATTTGCGTTTGTCTCATGTCACTCTGGTAAATGTTTTCTGGTAAAATGTCTGTCTTTTAAGTTTTGGTCAAGGATCACACTGAGGGGTCGATTCCGATTCAGGAAAAAAAACAGTCCGTACGATTTGTTTCCGGAGCCCTCTCCGTACGAATCGTACCCGTACGTCCGAGTCGCGAAGTACGATCCGTATTCCGTGAATCCGTCCGAATCGTCGCGATCCGTACGTATTGCAAGGCTGAAACCGTGAACCGTACGACACGTACACATACCGTACAACTCGTACACATGCCGTACGACCCGACGAGTACGATCCGGACCGGGGTATGAGGGCGCGATTCGTACGGAAAAGCACACAAACACATACACACGTACAGTCTGTACCCCCCATAATCGCATGGGTACGCACTGTACCCCTGCGATCATGGGGTATACGAGCCGAACCCCATTGTACGATCGGCGTACGAGCCGTACCCCATGTATGATCGGTGTACGAGCCGTACCCCCATTGTACGACCGGTGTACGAGCCGTACCCCCATTGTACGATCGGTGTACGAGCCGTACCCCCATGGTACGATCGGTGTACGAGCCGTACCCCATGTACGATCGGTGTACGAGCCGTACCCCTATTGTACGATTGGTGTACGAGCCGTACCCCATGTACGATCGGTGTACGAGCCGTACCCCATGTACGATCGGTGTACGAGCCGTACCCCCATTGTACGATCGGTGTACGAGCCGTACCCCCATTGTACGATCGGTGTACAATGGGGGTACGGCTCGAACACCGATCGTACAATGGGGGTACGGCTCGTACACCGATCGTACATGGGGTACGGCTCGTACACCGATCGTACAATGGGGGTACGGCTCGTACACCGATCGTACAATGGGAGTACGGCTCGTACACCGATCGTACAATGGGGGTACAGCTCGTACACCGATTGTACAATGGGGGTATGGCTCGTACACCGATCGTACAATGGGGGTATGGCTCGTACACCGAGGCGCGAACTCTGCTTTTACGGCTGTTTTCAGCTCCCGTAGAAAAAGGGTCGTACGGTGCGTACCCGACACGTATCGTACTTGCTGGGTTGTAAAAACCAGCCGCGAACCGTACAGATGTCGCGTACAGCTGGTTCCGAGGGAGAATCGTACGGAGATTAGAGTCGTGCGGTGTCTTGTATGACTCGTACGGAGTACGGCTCATGGTACAAATCGTACTTCGTCGTACGTAAGGGACGTTTACAGGTACGATTCGTACGGGGAAAAAACGCTCCGAACGACGATTCGGAGCGCTTTTTACCGGATCGGAATCGACCCGTGAGTGTCTGTGTGTAGTAAGGAATTATATTCTCACATTTTTCAATAATTTCACCTCTGTCTGCTGACAGTTTACCTCTCTTAGCTTAAAGGGTACTCTGTGCCTGTGTCTCATGTCACTTTGCACCTGCCCAATCTCTCTCTTTCTGTGTGTCATTTCTCTCTTTGCGTGTGTCTCATGTCACTGTGGTAAATGTTAACTGGTAAAACGCCTGGCTTTTAAATTTTGGTCAAGGATGACACTGAGTGTCTGTGTGAAGTAAGGAATTATATTCTCACATTTTTCAATAATGTCACCTCTGTCTGCTGACAGTTTGCCTCTCTTAGCTTAAAGGGTACTCTGTGCCTGTGTCTCATGTCACTTTGTACCTGCCCAATCTCTCTCTTTCTGTTTGTCATTTCTCTCTTTGTGTGTGTCTCATGTCACTCTGGTAAATGTTTTCTGGTAAAATGTCTGGCTTTTAAATTTTGGTCAAGGATCACACTGAGTGTCTGTGTGTAGTAAGGAATTATATTCTCACATTTTTCAATAATGTCACCTCTGTCTGCTGACAGTTTGCCTCTCTTAGCTTAAAGGGTACTCTGTGCCTGTGTCTCATGTCACTTTGCACCTGCCCAAACTCTCTCTTTCTGTTTGTCATTTGTCTCTTTGTGTGTGTCTCATGTCACTCTGGTAAATGTTTTCTGGTAAAATGTCTGGCTTTTAAATTTTGGTCAAGGATGACACTGAGTGTCTGTGTGTAGTAAGGAATTATATTCTCACATTTTTCAATAATGTCACCTGTGTCTGCTGACAGTTTGCCTCTCTTAGCTTAAAGGGTACTCTGTGCCTGTGTCTCATGTCAATTTGTACCTGCACAATCTCTCTCTTTCTGTGTGTCATTTTTCTCTTTGTGTGTGTCTCATGTCATTCTGGTAAATGTTTTCTGGTAAAATGTCTGGCTTTTAAATTTTGGTCAAGGATCACACTGAGTGTCTGTGTGTAGTAAGGAATTATATACTCACATTTTTCAATAATGTCACCTGTGTCTGCTGACAGTTTGCCTCTCTTAGCTTAAAATGTTCTCTGTGCCTGTGTCTCATGTCACTTTGTACCTGCCCCATCTCTCTCTTTCTGTGTGTCATTTCTCTCTTTGCGTGTGTCTCATGTCACTCTGGTAAATGTTTTCTGGTAAAATGTCTGGCTTTTAAATTTTGGTCAAGGATCACACTGAGTGTCTGTGTGTAGTAAGGAATTATATTCTCACATTTTTCAATAATGTCACCTGTGTCTGCTGACAGTTTGCCTCTCTTAGCTTAAAGGGTACTCTGTGCCTGTGTCTCATGTCAATTTGTACCTGCACAATCTCTCTCTTTCTGTGTGTCATTTCTCTCTTTGTGTGTGTCTCATGTCATTCTGGTAAATGCTTTCTGGTAAAATGTCTGGCTTTTAAATTTTGGTCAAGGAACAAACATCTCTAAATACAAATAAAGAACTGTGCCCCTCAAAAAATGTTAGAGCTGTAGAAGGAGATGATATTCTCTATAGCAATAGACGGAGAAATCAATTTATTGACATTCGTAGACGAATGTTTTATAACAGAATTATTTTAAATTTATTAAAACATGTAAAGATGTATCAAAAGAAGAATGCTTTTTACAAGAAAAAAAAGCATAGTGAAGATTGTGGATCAGGCAGTTACAGTAAAAAATAAATTATACGGTTTAGTAATCAATAGAATTCGTAAACTAGATAAGGTAATCAGTGTTTTCAAAATGTAAGTGGAATAGAGTAATTAATCGGACTAATTTTTGGGATGTTTTTTCTGGGAAATGGAACATTATTTCAATTGTGAGCCACTTTTTTAATGAAAAAAGTTACTTTCAGGATAATGATTTGGTGCATGCAGTTGACACCAGTGGTCGAGCATATGAGGTGAAGGACGGTTGTACGGTTGAAAAAGACAAAATTGTGTCTAGAAATACAGAAGAGGTGTTAGCTGATGAAGTTTTAGGGAGATGTCCTAAGGCTTCAGTGTATACTTGGAATTGTAGTAGTATTTGTAGTGTGCGGCAGGATTCAATTGATTTGTTTCTCAGTTTCTTACGGACATATACTAAGAAAAGTCTAAAACAAAAGATGAAGATTTTGCAAGAGTTAGATCCTTGTAGAGTGAGAGAAAAAACAGGTTTGCATGGGCATTCACTGGCTTGTCTGTCAAGAAAAGTATGTCAGAGTGTTTTTCACCATTTTAGGATGTTAGCAGTGCATCATAAGAAAGTGAGGAAATTAGTGAGAAGGTTGTATTATGCAAAAAGTCCAGCACTTAAGCTAAAACAATTAAACAGTGCTCTTTTGCATGGAACTGAATTAGATGTGAAGAACATTTGTGAAGAAATTGAGTTTTGTTACTTTGGTGAAAAAGAGGACAGTGCAGAAACTGATACAGTAATAGAAGGTAATGTGAAAGAGAATGTAGAGATTTCAAGTACAGAAAAATTTGAACATGAAATTACAAAGTTTAAGGTCAATTCAAGTGAAAGGACTAATTTTACTTGTGTGTGTTGTCGACAAACTCATTATAAGAATCAGACTAGATTAGTTGATTTATATGTAAGAAGCGAAATGGAAAATAATAATGAGTGGAAGGATTTTGCAACTTATTTGTTGGTAGAAAATTGTTTTGATTTGGGTTCTGATCAACGTATTTGTAAATATTGTTATAATAAATGAAATGAAAACAGAATGCCTGCTAGAGCTGTTCATAATAATCTGGAGTTGGTAGACATTCCTTCTGAATTGATGGATTTAAATACCTAGGGCTTCATTTATGAGGCCTTGCGTGAGTTTTGCGCTTCCGATGCGTCACTTTTTGTGACGCATCGGCGGCGTAAAACATGCCTCCTGATGCGCACTATTTACAAAGTGACGCATCTAAGCAGATGCGTCACTTTGTAAACCCCTGCGCTACATTATACCTGCGTCAGGTATAATGTATGCAGAGGGGGCGTTCACCCGCAAAAAGCCTCGTAATAGTGACGCAGTGAAATCTATGAGATTTCACTGCGTCACTTTTAGGATGCTGTTGCGTCAAAATCTTGCGCCTGCCTCAAGGCAGGCATAAGACTGACGGAAGCCCTTTCACATGGGGCTTGCCCCATGTGAAAGGACACATTGCTGGAGTTGCGTCACTTTTGTGACACACTCCAGCAATGCGTCACTTTTGCGCCTACAGATACGTCAGAAATACTGACGTATCTGTAACTCCTTGCGACATGATGCGTCATATTATAAATATGACGCATCAATCATGTCGCAGGGAGAGAGCAGTGAAAAGTGACGCATCGCTGTTTTCACGCAGCGATGCGTCACTTTTCATAAATGAGGCCCCTAGTCTATTCTGATTCAATGTGTGCATCCTTTTCAGGCTATTGTTCGCATGGAGCCTAAGACAGGGAAATTGCCTCCTTCCGATTTACAGAGAGGATTAAAGGGAAGAGTTATTTATTTGCCTCTAGATTTTAAGAAAAATATTAATACAATTGGTGTAGAAAAAGTAGAAGAGAAACCTCTGGTAATTCTAGTTAATGGTGTTCCAACAAAAAATAAAAAAATCTGGCAAGAATCAGTGGATGTTAGGAAAGTCAAAAAGGCAACGTATTTGGTAAAAAATAATCACTACTACAAAAATGTATATGTTGGAGAAGAGGAAACAACTGTAGAAGAGGACAGTGATTTCTCAGCTGGGCAAATTGAAAAAGTTGATGTCTCTAGAAGTGAAGAAATTTATGAACATTATAGTGTTCATCCATTGCATTCCAAAGAAGTAATGGGGAATGCTATTGACTTGTTTCAAATGAAATAAGCAAAAGTAAGTCCCATTAGTGTATGGGAAGAAAGTTTGGAATCTCATTGTTTTCCCCAGTTATTTCCAACAGGTCAAGGTGGACGATATGACGACCGACCTGTTCAAATTCCTGCATCTGAATACCAGACTTTAAGATTATATGCAGAAGATCCAAGGTTTCATCAATGCATTCCATATTTGTTTCATCTACTGTTTGAGAGTGACTTGTCTGGACTTTCTTATGCAGTGAACCATATACTGAAAAGTGGAGTACATCTGCAAAATGTTTCGTCAAGGGACTTTATGGATAAAGTCAAACTGCAAGACAGTGTTTTGGAATCTCAGCTAATTAATCTCATGGCATGTCAGCGTGGTACTAACGAGTATTGGTACCGTCGTCATGGGGAATTGAAATGTATGCTAAGAAACTTAGGAACTCCTACATGGTTCCTCACTCTTAGCTGTGCTGAGTATGCTTGGGAAGACTTACTTCAATTTCTACGAGAGGCAAATAAAAACATTGAAAATATTGAATACAAGACACCTGGAGAACTGTGCTCTTTGGATCCAGTTAATGTATGCAGGTATTTCAATCATAGGTTTGAAGCTATGATGTCTTTTATTACAAACAAAAAAATCCTCCGCTTGGAGAGGTTTTGGATTTCTTTTGGAGAAAGGAGTATCAAGCAAGAGGTGCTCCTCACATACATATGCTGCTATGGATTAAAGATGCACCCAAATTTGGAACAGATTCAGATGAGAAAGTGATGAGTTTGATTGAACAGTATTCTACATGTGCTCTTCCGAAAAGTACAGAAGAAAACAATTTAAGACATCAAGTTTTACGCTTTCAAACCCATCGTTGTGGAAAATACTGTCGTTGAAAATACAAATCCAAGGACAAGTTCTACACAAAATGTCGTTTTGCATTTCCACGTCCAGTAACATCGAAAGGAACAGTGAACAATTTTATGTCTTCTCTGCGACATACTGTGACAAGAAAATCACCAAAAAATACATACAACCTAAGAAGAAATGAAGAGTCCAAATACATAAATGACTATAACCCATTAATTTTGTCCATGTGGAATGATAACATGGATATTCAATATGTTGCTGACAACTCTATTGCTGTGGCTCGATATGTGACGTCTTACATCACAAAATCAGAAAAGACGGAACTGAAGTAAATGTGGGAGGAAATTTCACATGAAAAGAGTCTAAGTAAGAAGTTGTACAGTTACAGTCTGAAGATGTTGTCGCATCGAGAAATTGGAGCATATGAATGTTCTGATCGGTTGTCATCAGCAAGTCGATATGCCAAATCTAGAACAATCATTTGGGTGAGTCTAGATCTTGCTGCAACACGAAACCGAGTTTTGAAATCTGTACAAGAAATTGAGTATTTGGCGAGGAAAGAACCAAACAGTACAGATATTTTGAAGACAGACATGTTGGATACATACTATCCAAATAGAAGTAGTCATCTTGAGAACGTTTGTCTCTATGAAGTTCTGCAAACCTATACTTTTAACCGCATGCGCGCTAGCGGTTTTCCCGCTGTGCGCTGCGTTTTTCTGAAACCCGCGTTACATGACAAGCTCAGCTCGTCATCAGCGTACGAGCGCCGTAACTCATGACGAGCTGAGCTCGTCATGAGCATCGAAGGGGTTAAGAGGAACATCACAGAAGATATCAATAAAGGTGTATATGCTGTAATTGGATGTGAAGGCTGTCTGGTGAAACAAAGAAAAGGCCATTTGATTAATCATCGAAAATTGAGTTGTGAATCTCCAGACAAAAGGGAATTTTACTATTTAGATCTTTTGCAACTCTTTAAACCATGGCGTACAGAAGAGGAACTACTTGGAGATTTTCTTTCTTATGAAGATTCGTGCAATGCAACCAAGGATACAATAGAATGTCCTGTTTTTTCAAATTATCTTCAAATGTTAAACGAGGAAATACAGCAAGAAGCTACAATTGCAGCAGAGATTGCTAGAGACAGTTCTCAATACAGTCAGAGTTCTGCTTCATTGAGTCAGGATCCACTAGGAGGACCAATTATCCAAAATAAAGCTGCCACTGCCATGGATGAAGTGGAAAGAGCCATGGAACAAGCTCAGGAGGATGTAGTTAACTTAGAAGATTTGGAAAAAGAACTAAACGTTGAGCAGAGACAAATATATGACGAAGTCACAGAACAGATTGAGCATGGTTTATCTCATGAGAAAAAAGAGAGCTCATGTACATCATTTATACCTGTCCGACTGTACGTGAGTGGAGAAGCAGAAACTGGAAAAAGTTTTCTGATTAAAGCAATTGCAACTTATCTGCAGAAAAGAACGGAGTCATCACTGTCTTGTGTTGTTACCGCTCCAACTGAGTTGGCAGCACATAACATTAAAGGGATTACTTTACATCGTTTATTGATGCTGCCAGTAGAGCATGATAATAAATTACAAGCTATCTGGAGAAGCTTGTTGTGAAGTTTCAAGAGTCCTAAAGAAAATGAAACTTCTTATCATTGATGAGGTAAGCATGATATCAAATGTAATGCTTGCTTTTGTGCATTTAAGAATGCAAGAAATTCTTAAAACAGAGTATGATGTGTTATTTGGAGGCAAACATATCATTGTTTTTGGAGATCTACTGCAGCTAACTCCAGTGAAAGGACAACCAGTGTTTAAAATGCTTACACATGAAGATACAAGGAAGTGCCTAGGAACCATTGGAAATGTTAACATATGGTTACATTTCAAATATGCAGAACTGCTTCAAAAATTGCGACAGGCAAAGGATGAAGATTATAAAAATATTCTACAAGAATTGGAAAAGTAAGTGATCATGGCAAAGAAGGTTTACCTGCACGATTCATTTCAAATTTGTTTCCAAAAGAAAACATTCTCCCAGAGAATATTTTTAAGAAAATTCCTGAAAACAAATCTGTCATATGCTTGATGCCAACTCTGCAAGAATGTTCAATCTTCAACAACAAAATGTTAAAGTTAGAAAATCAAGAGATTGTGAAACTGGAAGCTATTGATAAAATAGAGCATGAAGGAGCAACTATTATTTTGTCAGAAAAGTTGAAATTGAAATTGGATTCTTTAGAGAAGACAATATCTAAAACTGCTGGTTTGGAAAAGACTCTGTATGCATCTTTAAATTGTCGTATTATTTTACGACTTAATTTACATGTGGAAAGATGTTTAGTAAATGGAGCAATGGGTCATGTTGTTGATTTTGTGAATTACCGAAATAGAGATGGAATTGAATTTATAAAAATTAATTTTGATGGTATTGAAGAAATACAACAAATCAGTCGTTGTTCTGCTCGATTTTTACTTGTAAAAGATTTATATGTCCGCCGAAAACAGTTTCCTGTTTCTTTGGCATATGCAGTGACTATTCATAAATCTCAAGTTTTAAGTGTAGATAGTCCTTTGGTGAATATTGGAAGTTCTATGTTCAAGGAGGGCATGGCATATGTTGCTTTATCTCGAGTCAGAACTTTATCTGGATTGTATTTGATTGATTTTGATGAGACAAAGATTAGTGCAAATCTAAATTGTGTAAAAGAATATAATAGGTTAAGAAGAGAGTATGCTCCAAATTTACCTCGATATTCTCTATTTGAAAAACGTGTAGTAGGCCGAAAAAGAAGAAATGAAAACAATTATAGTGAAGTTGTAGCAAAAAGAAAAAAAGTAGATGAATCAGTAATTGTAAGCAGAAAGGAAAAGGATTCAGTTAAAGATGTTGTTGGATTTCAGTTTAAAAACAGTTCTGGTGTCAACTGCTATGCTAATGTAGTGGTTAATGTTGTTTTTTTTCTCCAAACTGTACAAGAACAGATTGCTGAAAATCGGGATCAAAGATTTTGTTGTTTGTTGAATTCTGTGTTTGAGAAATGTAGCAGTGATAGAACAAAAATACAAAGTGTTTCTGAAATTCGAAATGTTTTAGACATATGTTCTGGTCTAAATCAATCTTCACAGAATATTTAGCAAGATTGTCAGGAATTTCTAATGTATATGCTTGTTGTATTGCAAGATGAAGGTGTAGATGTAGAACATCTTTTTGGCCTTCCTTATAAATGGCAACATGACTGTGACAATTGTTCCTTTTCAAGTACTACTACAATAGACACTGAAATATTTATATATTTGACTTTACCAGACTGCAAATCAGTGTCTTTTAATAATCTAGTTAGAGAAGCAAATCAATACATGGTCTGTACTCAATGTAAATCTGCAATGCTATCAACATTATTTATACAAAGATATGGACAGTATGTAATTTTAATGTTCCAACGATGTAGGCCTGATGAAACTAAATTGACAACTTTAATTAAACATTTTGTGGCTTCTCAATTTCAGGAAGAACCTTTGCAACTGCAGCAATTATTTACCATGATAGTCCTTCGACAACATCAGGGCATTACACAGCTTATTTAAAATGTCAAAAAGGCTGGAATAATTGTAATGATACTCAATTGAATTTCAAACAACGTTTGCCTTCTGACTTACAAAATTCTTACCTAGTATTCTTACAACCGAAATTTTAGGAAAGGTAATTGGCCTATGAGGATTGGAGCAGTTAATAAAACTTAGTCTGCTGTTCAAAATTACTTTGTGAGTGTCATTGATTAACATATTAAAAAACTTGTAGTTCTCAAAGAGGTAGTGTAAGTGTATGACAAAAGTGAGTGATATCAGTATTATAGGAAATGTTAATCATGAGTGAGTCAGAGGTGGAAATCTAACTATTGTTTCATGATGTAAAAGATGTTGAAGCTTTTCTTTCAGAAACTCAGGTTAATGGAAGTTTAAGAATACTATTGAGTAATTTCCAAAGAAAAGGACTTTCATATACTATTTGGCCTCGTGGAAAAGTACGTGGATCAAAAGTGAGTTAAGATATGTTTTTTCTAAGTTTTACATTATTTATTGAAACGTTGTATGGGTTTTTTAAACACAATCTTTTTGATTTTGTTTTTTTTGCCCGCTGTCATATGATGAGTAGTATTGAACTCACTGTTTTAAGTGAAATTCATTATATTCTGAGAACAGCAAAAATAAACCATATAACATGTTGTAGAAGTTATTTAGTTTTTTGTATTATGAAATATATATTATACTCCCCTTGTCTCACGCTCACTCACCTTTTTCCACCTTCTATCACCCCTCTTAACTCACCCTCACTGCCCTTCTCTCACCCTCCCTCACCCCGTTCCCTTACTCCACTTCCGTCACTTATCCTCATTCCCCATCCTAAACTGCCCTTCCCCTCACTCTGCTCCCACAGCTACCTTTTCACAGTCCCTCTGCTTAACTCCCCTTCCCCTTCTTTCCTTCCTTTATTCCCTCAGTCATTCTCCTTCCCCTACTCAAATTACTCCACTTTACTCACTCGTTGTCTCACTCCGTCTGTCCTGTCACATCCTCACTCCTCGTCCCTCATTCCCTCTCTGTTACCTTCACTCCCATTGTCCCCTCACTCTCTTACGCCCCTACATTCACCCTCACTCACCTTCCATCCCTCATTGTTATGAATCCACCCTCACTCACTACTCCTTCCCTGTCACTCACTCCCCTTTCCTTAGTCCCCTTTCTTCCTTTAGTTTTCCTCACTCACATTCCTATAGTATCTTACTCACCTTCACTTCATTTCTCTCTCCTTCTCTTCCTCTCTGTCACTGAATGTATCCATCTGATTATCCTCTTAGTAATTTGCTCTCCCTCTATTTCTTTTTCACTCTCTCTAACCTTCACCATTCCTTTGTTTTCCTTTCTGTGTCCTTCACTCCTACTTTATCTGTTACTACCCTTTTATGATTTTTAATCTCCTGCCTTGTCTCTTGTATTGTGAAATATATATTGTAAATATTATAACTTACTTTTTTTCTCTTCCACAGATATTAAAATTAGTAAAAATATGTAATTAAGTGTACATTACTTATAAGGTAAGTTTGACATACAAAATGTACTTTCTCATCACTCTTTTCCTTAACCTCACTACTCTTCTCTCACCCACCCACACCCCTGTTCCCTTACTGAGCTTCCCTCACTTATTCTCAATCCGCATGTTTACTCCCCTTTCCCTCACTCCCCTCCCACACTCACCTTCTTTCAGACCTCCTGCTTTACTTCCCTTCCTCTCTCTTCCCTTCCTTCCCTCCTTCACTCTTTTCCCTTCCCTTACTCTCCTTACTCCACTTCAATAACTCCTTCTCTCACTCCCTCTGTCCTCTTACTTCCTCACTCCCCTTCCCTCACTCCCTTTTTCTAAGCCTTACTCTCTCCGTCCCTTCAGTCTCTCACTCCTCTTCTGTCGCGCTCACTCCCTATAACTCACCCACACTCTTTCACTTACCTTTCTTTGCTCTCTCACTCTTTCCTTCACTATCTCTATGTCCTCACTTCCTCAGTCCCCTTGTCCTACACTCACTCGCCTTTATCCACCCTCTATCATCCTTCTTTCCTCAACCTCACTGCCCTTCTATCACCCTCCTTTAATCCTGTTCCCTTACTCCGGTTCCCTCACTTATCCTCATTCCCTATCCTTAACTCCCCTTCCCCTTTCTCTCCTCACGCACTCACCTTTTCCCAGTCCCTTTGCTTCACTCCCCTTCCCCTTCTTTCCTTCCTTTGCTCCCTCAGTCATTCTCCTTCCCTCACTCACCTTACTCCCCTTTGCTCACTCCTTCTCTCACTCCCTCTGTTCTCTCATATTCTCACTCCTCTTCCCTCACTCCCTTTTTCTTAGCCTTACTCTCTCCGTCCCCTCACTCTCTTCCTCCTCTTCCGTCACGTTCACTCCCTTAACTCACCCACACTCCTTCACTTACCTTTCTATGCAGCCTCACTCAGTCCCCTTCTCTCACTCTTTCCTTCACTCCCTTTGTCTCCTCACTTCCTCACTCCCCTTGTCTCACGCTCACTTGCCTTTATCCACCCTCTATCACCACTCTTTCCTCAAGCTCACTGCTCTTCTCTTACCCTTCCTCACCCCCATTCCCTTACTCCGCTTTCCTCACTTATCCTCATTCCCCATGTTCACTCCCCTTCCCCTCACTCACCTCCCACACTCACCTTCTTTCAGTCCCCCTACTTCACTTCCCTTCCCCTCTCGTCCCTTCCTTTGCTCCCTCACTCATTTTCCTTTCCTCTCTCACTGTACTCCACTTCACTCACTCCTTTAGAATATGTAAGGAATATAGCTCTTTTTCGAGAATTGGAGGTAGTTCTAAAAAGAACTGTTTTTTTTCTTCTTTTTTAGCTTTTAATTTTTTTTTATTACTTTTTCCGAACGTTTTTAATTTTTTGGGGTATTTTTTTCAGAACAAAAACAAAACTAGGGAATGCCAAACTGCTCATTAGGAGCAACAAAAAGGGGAAAAATTAGGGCTGAGGGGCGCAGCGGTGTTCTTCCCTTTTTCGAACATTTAGTAGAATGCTCTGCTCCCCATAACAAAGCAGTTCATCACACTGCTTACAACAAATTGTAATGTCAGAAAAAACAGGCTGAATATTTGGTATCATGTCTACTGGTATTCCTCTCACCGATGATGTTGATGCTCCGGTGGAAGTGGAGGGGCCATCTCTTGGGGGATTGTGTGCCAGGTCCCTGATGCTCTCCCTTGCGAAAATATTTGGGTGCCTCCTCTGTACATGCCGGATCAAGTTGGCATTCCCAAAACTATATTTGTGGGTGTGATCCCCACGTGACAAAGTTGTGTCACATATCTTGCAGGTCACTTTTGCTGCATTAAGTTATTTTGCCCCTCTGGGACACTAAAGAACTTCCAAATGAAGTGCTCTTTCACTTTTCTCTGGGGGGTGTCCTCAGGTAGGAATTCTAGATCAAAGTCTGAAGAGGGCTCCCTGGAACCAGACATCTTTCCAAAAAAAGAAGTATTTTCAAGAAGAATGGAGAAGAGGTGTTCTCTCAGCAATTGCAAAGAGGTAGTGAGGGAAATGGGTGGAGACTTTCCATAGTTCTGTAAAAAACTGTTATTAACTAATCAAAAGTGTTGTTTTAAGGTAACATGGCTTGACGCGCGCTAACGCTACGCGCTCTGGGGTGCTTACGGGGGCGCTTACGTGGCACGTACGCGAATGAATGACGTGTTGCTCGATTGTCGGAAATGTGTTTAAAAGTCAAAATACGGTGATTAAAAATCAAAAATACAAATTTTTGTGAGTATGCCACTGAATGTCTTGCATTATTATTTACTTTAAATACATACATATATTTTTTTCGATCGCGGGAATAGCGCTCACGCTACGTGTACCGCTGCGCTTACCGGTACGCGCTCCGTGAGCGCTCCAGGGTTTAAATATTTTTAAAAAACAGGGAAAATACATTCCAAAAATAATATTTAAAAAATATAGAGTATAGGAATAATTAGAAACAAATATAATAATTAATAGCTATAAAAATTAGCTATTAAAAAACTTAAAAATTCACTTAAAAAACCATAGGTTTAACACTTGTTATAGTTAGAAATTAGCATTTAAAAAACCTTTGAAATTCACTGAAAAAACCATAGGTTTGACACTCGTTATAGTTAGGAATTAGCATTTAAAAAACCTTTGAAATTCACTGAAAAAACCATAGGTTTAACACTCATTATAGTTAGGAATTAGCATTTAAAAAACCTTTGAAATTCACTAAAAAAAAACACAGGTTTCACACCAGTTATAGTTAGCTGAACATTTTACTCATACAAAACCATTGAAATTCCCACGTTATAGTTAGTTGTACTCACTATAACTCGCGCGCCCGCAATCCACTGCTGATGATGTCACAAATTACATCATTCATGACATGGTCAGTGACATCACTGATGACATCACGGATGACATCTCAAATGACATCACTGATGACATCACTGATGATATCTCAAATGACAGCACTGATGACATCACTGATGACATCATTCATGAGATAATACAATGCACCTCCTCACACTCTAATCTAACCTTTGATACACCCTGGATTAAATACAGACTACCATTCTTGAAACCATTGACACACCAATACCAGTTACTACATACGCACTCACAGATTCCTAGTCTACACACACATCCACTCATTCACCCATACAATCACTCATAAATACAGTCACTCATCAATACAACACTATCATAGGCACTCATACACCTGTGGCAGAAAGCCCACTAGATACCTGGGATTGTTTTTATTGGCGTTGAGGTGGGGGCTGCCCAAAAAAGGAATGGCAATGTCCCCCTCCACAGAAATGTCAGTCTTTCTGTTCCCCCGGGGGGCAGAATACCCACTAAAAAGTTTTTTTTTTAATGAGGTTGGGGTTGGGGCTGCCCAAAAAGGGCATGCCAATGCCCCCACACCCCCAGAGAAGTGTCAGTTTTTCTGCCACCCAGGGGGTAGACGGTGGCAGTAGCCCCCAATCTGCCCCCTGGGGGGGCAGAAAGCCCACTAGAAACCAGGGATTTTTTTTATTGATGTTGGGGTGTGGGGTCATTGTGAGGCCCTTTTTGGTCAGCCCACACCCCAACATCAATAAAAAATGGTTTCTAGTGGACTAGGTTTATTTTTTATTTGCATAGTTAATTAAAACCATTGCAACACAGATTTCAAAGATTCTTAAAACATCATTATAAAAACACTTAAAATTATTCGTGCAGTAGAAAGTTTCTTTGAATAAAGAAGAAACTCAGCAAACCAGGACAAATCATGATTTTGACAGTGCCAGTCTCTCTATTAAAAAACTCTCATCCTGTTCCACCATATGCCGTGTTTGCCCCATGTGCTCTACTTGCTGAACGATATCGAACTGATGTTAGGCAGTCATGGTCAATAAGATACCGTTTAGTCCTGTTGTCCATCTGCTAATCCGCCTGCGTCTGTAGTATTTTCTGCCAGTTTTGGCATTCTTCGTTCGGCCACTCAAAAGAATTTCACAAATCTGCAGTTTAGTTGCGTATTTGATGGATTCAGGCAGGCAAGCACCGCTTGCCTTCTGGTGCCAATCCCTCTTCGCTTACATTGGCCTATGAGAAGCAGTTGGCGTGCCTGTTGCAGTTCTTCACATAGACAAGTTACGTGAAGGATGTCACCATTGTTGTTGTTACATAGCCTGCAGGTCTCATTGCCATCTTTCCTCAGCCATGGTGGTAAGTGCCCTGTGCATGGCAGAATCCCTAGTCTGTTCTTTAAAAAGTTCATTTTTATGGCTTTGGGGTACCCCTGGTTGAAGTATGTTTGTGGTGTTAATGATTTGTAGGAGTTTAAAGTCATCCATGCATGTGATCTTTTTGAAAATAAAGCCTTATCCTCCAATAGGGAGAGTAATTTGACATTTTTGCAGACTATTTTTTTTTAAGTTGCTGTGCCCAAGTTGTTTGTCCCAGAGCTCTAAGAGTTTGGTGACTTCCAAGGCCGACTGAAGGTATTTCCTTGCCTCTGAAGCATCCCTGCTTTCTATGTCGCTTCATAGCAGAGAGTTTAGTGTGTTTGTGGTAGCGCTTCTTAGTTTATGGCAACAAATGATGTATGCTCCATGCCTGGCTAGGTCCTGTTTTTGGAGGCCGAACTCCAATCTTATTTGTGCTGGAGATGTATATATCTGGAGCGAGAACATTGTTCTGTAGGCCTTGACCTGTATGCAGTCCAGGTCCTTGGAGTCCCTTCCCCGCATTGCCTCACTGTAGGTGATTGAGGGAAGTAGTTTAGCCTGGATTACCTCCAGAAATGGGGTCATACTCGGACCCATCAGTCGGGTTGCCAGATTTTTCATTGTCAAGACAAGCAATGAGCTTCTCCTTCTTATTTCCTACTTCTGTTGCGCAAAACAGACTTCTTTATCAAATGTGACTCCCAGATATTTATACCCGCAAGCTGGGTCAATTTGTATCCCACCAAGAAACCAGCTTCTCTGTTGATTTTTCTTGGTGTTAATTGACATTGTGCGTGTCTTGCTGAGATTTATTTTTAAGTTGTTTTCCTTGGCGTATTTCTGCATTCCAGTAAGGAGTCATTGAAGACCAATGTAAGTGTGACTGGGGAGCACTACATCATCTGCATACAAAAGGTTGCTCAATGTTTTCCCTCCTATCCTTGGGGAATGAGAATTACAGTCATCAAGCGCTTTCGATAGGTCCGCCATCTAAAGATTGAACAAGGTTGGCGCAAGCATGCAGCCTTGTTTCAAGCCTTTAAGTAGCTGGGACTTTTGAGGACAGGTGGGTGCCGCTTCCTAGTTTCACCTGTACCCTGTACCTGGTTTCTAGTGGGCTTTCTGCTCCCCCAGGGGGCAGATTTGGGGCTACTGCCACCTTTTGCCCTCTTGGGGGCAGAAAAACTGACATTTCTCTGGGGGTGTGGGGGCATTGGCATGCCCTTTTTGGGCAGCCCCCACCCCAACATCAATAAAAAAAAACCTGAGCAATGTCAGTCTTTCTGCCCCCCCAGGGGGCAGACAGGACAGTAGCCCCCAATCTGCCCCCCTGAGGGGCATAAAGCCCAGTGATTTTCTTTTATTGATGTTGGGGTGGGGGCTGCCCAAAATGGCCATGACAATGCCCCCACCCCCTAATGAAATTCCAGTCTTCCTGCCCCCAGGGGGCAGGAAGTCCATTAGAAACCAGGATTTTTTTTATTGATGTAGAGGTGCGGACTGCTAAGATGGGCAGGCCAATGCCCCACCACCTCAAAAAGGAATGGTTAGGACATTTGTGCCGGCACAGTAATTCCACCTAAAATTATGTGGAAAATATGTTTTTTTTAGCTAAATTTGAGGTCTGCACGGCATTCTGGGTAGAAAAAAATTGGGGGATTCACGCAAGCCATACCTTGCTGGACTCCCCTGGGTGTCTAATTTGCATAAATGTATGGTTTTGTAGTTTTCCAAGATGGCCGCCGAGCCCGGGGCCATCAACCCACGTGACCCCTCTTGCAAAACCAGGTTGTTTTGTGATAGGTCATTTTGATGTCTCCTCAATATGTTTTGGGCCCTTGCCTGTCGTGGGTATTTGACCCACCCACGCGAGTGAGGTATCATTTTTATTGGGAGATCTGGGGGAACGCTGGGTGGTAGGAAATTTGTGGATCCACGTGGATTCCAGAACTTTCCTACACTGAAATTTGAGAAAAAAGGGAATTTTTCAGCTAAAGTTGAGGTGTACGGGGCAGTCTGGGTAGGAAAAAGTTGGGGTACCCAGTCAAGCCATATCTCGCTGGACTCCCCTGAGTGTCTAGTTTTCAGAAATATGTGGGTTTGGTAGTTTTCTAAGATGGCCGCCGAGCCTGAGGCCAAAAACCCAGGTGACCCCCTTGCAAAATCAGGTTGTTTTGTGATAGGTCATTTTGATGTCTCCTCAATACGTTTTGGGCCCTTGCCTGTCCCAGGTACTTGACCCACCCAAACGATTGAGGTATAATTTTTATCGGGAGACTTGGGGGAACACTGTGTGGTAGGAAATTTGTAGATTCCAGAACTTTCCCACGCAAAAATTTGAGAAAAACGTGTTTTTTTGCAGCTAAATTTGAGGTTTGCAGGGCATTCTGGGTAGGAAAACGTTGGGGGACCCTCAGAAGCCATACCTTGCTAGACTTCCCTGGGTGACTAGTTTTCAGAAATGTGTGGGTTTGGTAGGTTTCCCTAGCTGGCCGCCAAGTCTGGGGCCAAATATTATTGGGACCCCCCCTTGCAAAACCAGGTTCTTTCGTGATAGGTCATTTTGAAGTCGCCTCAATAAGTTTGGCGTCTTTGCCTCTCGCGGGTACTTGACCCACCCACACAAGTGAGGTGCCAATTTTCTTGGAAGACTTTGGGGAATGTGGGCTGAGTGGAATTTGGTGGATCCACACAGATTCCAGAACTTTCAACCACAGAAATGTGAGGAAAATGTGTTTTTGGACACCTTTTGAGGTTTGCAAGGGAGTCTGGGTAACAGAGCCTGGTGAGAGCCAGACAAGTCACCCCATCCTGTATTCCACTGGGTGTCTAGTTTTTAAAAAAGTTTAGGTTTGCTAGGTTTCCTTATGGTGTGCCGGCAGAGCTAGGGTCAAAAATCTACAACTAGGCACTTTGCAAAAAAAGGGTCCATTTTTCACCTTGAAAATGTGTTGTGTCCACATTGCATTTCGGGCTGTTTCCAGTCGCGGGCACTAGGCCTACCCACACAACAGAGGTACCATTTTTCTCGGAAGACTTTGTGGAACGCAGGGTGAGTGGATATTTTTGGACCTACGCAGATTCCAGAACATTCCACCACAGAAATGTAAGGAAAATGTGGGGTTTAATCTACAAATTTTAGGTTTGCAAGGGTTTCTAGGTAACAGAACCTGGTGAGAGTCAGTCAAGTCACCCCATCCTAGATTTGCCTTGGTGTTTAGTTTTCAAAAATGCATAGGTTTGCTAGGTTTCCCTATGTGCAGGCAGAGTTAGGGTTCAAAATCTATAGCTAGGCACTTTCCAAAAAAAGGGTCTGTTTTCACTATGAAAATGTGGTGTCTCCACGTTGTGTTTTGGGCCGTTTCCTGTCGCGGGCCCAAGGGCAACCATTTTTCTCAGAAAACTTTGGGGAATGCTGGGTTGGTGAAATTTTGAGAATCCACGCCGATTCTAGAATTTTCCACCACAGAAATGTGAGGAAAATGTGTTTTTTTTAACAAATATTTAGGTTTGCAAGGGAATCTGGGTAACAGAACCTGGTGAGAGCCAGTCAAGTCACCCCATCCTGGATTTCCCTGGGTGTCTAGTTAAAAATAAATTATAGGTTTGCTAGTTTTTCCTAGGTGCTGGCAGAGTTAGGGTTCAAAATCTATAGCTAGGCACTTTGCAAAAAAAGGGTCTGTTTTCACTGTGAAAATGTGGAGTGTCCATGTTGTGTTTTGGGCCGTTTCCTGTTGTGGGCCCTAGGTCTACCCACACAAGTGAGGTACCATTTTTATAAGAAGACTTTGGGGAACGCGGAGTGGGTCCAATTTTGTGGATCGACGCAAATTCTAGAACTTTCCACCACAGAAATGTGAGAAAAATTACATTTTTTTATACATTTTTAGGTTTGCAAGGGATTCTGGGGAACAAAACCTGGTGAGAGCCAGTCAAGTCAACTCATCCTGGATTCCCCTGGTTGTCTAGTTTTGAAAAATGTATAGGTTTTCTAGATTTTCCTAGGTGCCGGCAGTGCTAGGGTTCAATATCTACAGCTAGGCACTTTACAGAAAAAAGGGTCAGTTTTCACTGTAAAAATAAAGTGTGTCCATGTTACGTTTTGAACCGTTTCCTGTTATGGGCCCCAGGCCTACCCACGCAAGTGAGGTATCATTTTTATTGGGAGGGTAACACCGAATTGTAGAGCAACTGTTATTACCTATTGACTTTTGATGCATTTCTGCCTTCCAAATGAAAGACAATGTGTAAAAAAGAAGTCATTTTGAAAAATGACCTATAATTCTCATGCTAGTATGTGTACTCACAATTTTGGAAATGTGCTAATATCTACTCTTTCTAAATTCTATATTTTGTTCCCCTTTCAGAAATACATGGGTGTCTTTCATACCGATTTTTCCATGTATATATGTTCCCAAAATATTTGCTATTTACCCGGTACATAATAAAAAACCATTGCAAGACACTGCTCAGTTATTGGCTCTGGGTTCGTCAGGTTCTAGGTGAACCTACAAGTCCTATATATCCCTACAACCAGAAAGGTCCAGTAAATGTAACGGTATATTGCTTCCAAAGAGCTGTCATAATTAGAAGAAGTTACAGATGGAAATGTTGATCAACAAATGTAAAACATTTCCTATATTCAACAGTTAGTTTCTATAAAGAAACCTTGAAGGATCTACACAAATGACCCCTTGCTGAATTCACAGAATTTTGTCTGCTTTTCATAAATGTGTAGCTTTCCAGGATCCATTATTGCTTTCATATCCATTTCTACCATTAACTGGAAAGAGGTTGAAAGCACATAAAAGAGCAAAAATAGGCACTGTCTCAGAAAAATGGCAAAACTGCTTAAAATATTTTGGTTTTCTGACAAAAGTCTGCTTGTCCCTGAAAGCTGGGAAGATGGTGATTTCAGCATCACAACCCCTTTTTGATACCATTTGCTGGAAAAAAACAGACACTTTCATCTGTAGCCCTTTCTTCCATTCCCCACCCGAAAGAGAATTACCTGTATTTTGGCAAATTTTTGGGTCCCCTCCATGGGAATCCACAAACCCTGGGTACCTTCAGAATCCCTATGATTTTGGAAAAAAAGGACGCAAATTTGGTGTGGACACCTCAGGTGGTCAAAAAGGTACAGGGGCCTAAGCACAAACTACCCCAAATAGCCAAAAAAAACTCATCACGGGGGGCCTGGCAGCGAAGGGGTTAAATGAAGCTAGATATAGGTTTGAACTCCCGTTTTTTTTGCAATTTCTCCATGATCATTGCGAATAAATCTTGAAAATGTGCTGACAGGACCCTCGTTATGAAAGAACGGGAAAGGGTTAATAGATGCTAACCATTCACAAGTAGAACTAGAGTAGTGTAAAATAAAAGACATGATTTCATGTGCTGCCTTTCTCATGATGATAGAGTGGAAAGTTGAAGAGGTTGCCATTTTGTAGTTGCTTACTATGAGAGTGGTGTACCATTCTTGTGCTTAGCTTTGACAAATATTAACAGTATCAAAACTATCCAGAAAGAGGGAAAAGAATATTATATAATCTATGAACTAAATTCACCGGTATGTATATAACTTTTTAGTTATATAAATAATTTACATTAAAAATGAAGATGTATATGAGAATTTGATTAAAAAGAGTATCACTGTGATGTGAAAAAAAATATCAGATGAACTATATCTGGCAGAGGGTACGTGTTTAAGATTTTAGTACTGTTGAAAAATACCATGAGCAATGTCTTTAACAATGACAATGTTTTAAATGTTTTAAATGTCTAAGCATTATATGCTGAATAGATACATCTATAGTATTTGCATTCTGGGGCTTGTGGTAATTTTATTCACAATATTAAACAGGGAACTGTAGTCATGAATAAAACATAAGAAAATGTGCTGTTTCTGTATATAATATATAAAGAAGTAATACTTGTTAGGTATGTATTAGGAAGTGTTTGTCAATGTGGTTTTTAACTTATATGTATAGTTTGCATATGTTTCGATGGTGAGATATGTTTTTTCTGGCTGCAGATAGTTATTTGTACATGAGATTATTGACTTTACTTAAAGATGCAGAGAGCTATATATTTTTGGAACGATTGCATGAAGCTGTATATCTGTGATTGATTATCTAGACAGGGATGGATGCGACGCCCCAAAGGTGGGGGAGATAACTGTACCAGCCCTACTCTTCGTGGATGACACCCTAATAATTTCTAAATCCCACATGGTCTGCAACTATTGTTGAACAATACGTTCTGCAAGGAGCATGGCTTGATATTAAACAAGGCTAAAACAAAATACATGATTTTCTCGAAGGGGAATTCCAAGCCTTCAAAAAGACCAATGTATGTAGGAAATCGCACCGTAGCGCAAGTTTTCGCCTTTGACTATCTGGGTATTCACTTAACCTCAAAGCTAAATTGGGCACCCCACATCGAAAAAGCCCAAATATCACTTATCCAAAGCTTAAGTAAAATCCACAAAAAACTGTGTCCGGGAAAGTGGCCCCAGCATGGAAATTTATAAACCAAAATATCAGGGGTAGCCCTCTATGGGACCGAATTGTGGGGCAGTGGAAATACAAACTCTCTTACTTCTGTAGAAAACCGGTATCTCGGCTTAATGTTAAATTTGAACCCCCTTGGCTCCTATGTTTTTGGACTTGGGCCAAAAATTGTTATCGCACAAGATGGGCTACAAGCAGTTAATGTTCTGGCACCGTCTGTGGTCAGTTAATGAATTCTCCCCATACAGAGCAGAGAAAATTGATCTCCTGAAGCAATCCCAGGTTAACTCTATTCCGTGGTTTAGCTTTCTGAAGAGCCTACTGAAGAGACTTGAGATGGAGGAATATTGGTCCTCCCCAGAAAGATTGTGCCTTATCCCAAAATGCAGGGTCAAAGAGATTTACTGGGATACTATTACGGTGAAGGAAATGCCTAAACCAGTGGCCACACTGATGCAGGATTTTATCAGTTTTAAATTCACCCCATTCTATGAGGAAACTATTCATGAAATTGAACCACCGCTGGCATGGAAAATATTTCCACAATTCTGTTTTAAAACCCTACCCACTAAACTGCTCTATAGAAAGTGGTGTAGTAAGGCTACCACAGATGATCAGTGTCCCATATGTAAGGCTTGCTCAGAAGCAATAGTCCACTTGCTACTATTTTGCCCCATTATAGAAGTCTGGGGGGCAAGTAGATTGTGCCATTGTGTAAACTGACTAGACCTGGACATTACCTAGAACTTATGAGAATTTTAGCTACTGACACTCGCAGGGTGGTTGTTTTTGGTTTGGCCAGATTTTGGCATGCAATATGGGTCAAGCGTTTTAAATGTATTATATGAGCTGCCTCCTAAGCTTTTTAATTCTTGCATCTTAAATCTTGGGCCACCTTATGCAAAATTACTTTTAACCTTGTATTGTTTTAACTACTGCTGTATATTGTACCTTGTAAATCGTCTTTTCGATTGCTTGTACCATTTTTATATTGTAAGGCACTACGCACTTTATAAGATCCTTGTGATCAAAAATGAAGTATTTGATGATGATGATGGTATATCTGTTATGAAATCACATATATATTTACATGGTGATCTTTTTTTCTTAAGGCTGTCGAAAATGTTGTATCTTTGGTGAGGGTGGAGCATTTCTTTAAACATGCTCTGTTTAAAATTGTGGAGGGGTAATAGTGCAGAATGTCTTTTGAGAGTTTGTTGCTAGCTTCACCTGGCATGTAACATTTCTTTGAGAAATTCTGATTATGACAGAAGAAACATTTGCAAAATGAAGTAGGTATCCCATTGGGATATGGTTTTATGCTTTCAAAAGGTAAGAATTGTTGTTTTCAGCTTTAGAAACTTGCTGATGTATGTGGACACTAAGTAACATACCAATGTGTACTCCTAGAGAGACATGTATGCAAAATGTATGATATCTAGACTTATTCAATCACCAAGGTACTACACATGCACTCTTTAAATCACACAGGCACTAATTATGTACTCAATGTACTATGCTGGCAACACCCATGCATTCATCCACTCACCCAGATACTAGCAATATATTTATGTGAATACACAGGTACTAACTATGCAGATATGGAACCACTGATGTAGGTCCTTTATACTCTGGGAATCATGCAGGCACTACTTATATTCTGAGGGAATTACATAGGCACTTTCTATGCACTTTCTAATCATCCAGGCAAGGAGTATTGTTGTACTCAACCAGAAACACATATATTTACAAGTTTTAGGGAAGAATATGTACTCTTTTAAAACCATCTGCTGAATTATATACTTAACCTGTCAGACACTGTTTGCATGTCCTCAGAAGAATTAGAGAGCTACCTGCTGTGATACACATTAATGTGCAGATTTTTATATGGAGTGTTTCTCAAAATTTACATCTGACACATCTAAGTAGAAACGTAATAAAACACTAAATGTACAGGTGACACAGTTGTAGAGAGGCACATAAATAGGTCTTTTTGGATTTACAGTATGGAGACACAGTATGTATCTTTACACTTTGATTGATGTTTATTTTAAAATTGAGTACATAATGGATATAGTTTTCTTTTAGTGTGCATAAGTGAGAACTGAGATATGGTGCAGCTGTGTTGTAGGAGAGGGTGCTATAATATTAAAAGGTAAGTAATAAATGTAGTTTTGTATTTTGGTTTGGGATTGGTACATTGAAGTAAGTACTGTAGGTATTCAGGTAGGTTGATTTGTAGATTTAAAACTGCAGCATTACATAAAACCTTTTTTTTTTTAATGTGTAAGCCAACAGGAAAGTAGCTGATACATTGGCTAAAAAAAAACAATTAAAATATAGTTTTGTTTTTTTACAGAACAATATCTGCATAATTACAGACAGATTGCATGGAAAATCTCGGAGGTAAAAGGAACAAAAGCAAGTACAGTATCTATGCAGAACTGAAACTCAAAAGGGGCAAAGTGAATAAAAAGTAATGAACGAAAAAAGTGCTATTGGTAAAAGGACAAACTCATTTCTTAAAAATATATGTGGCCATTTCTAAAGGCTATGAAATAATGAAAATAAAATTCAAACTGTGAGAAAGAATAACAATGGACAAAATCTATATAGAAATAATGTAACACAGATGTATACACCTTAACCAGGAGAAAGCAATTTAAGGAAATTAGGTCTAGGATGTTTCGTAGTAGTGTATTTATAAATCTACTGAGAAATATTAAGAAGTATAGAAGAAGGAGACAAGCATTGAAACAGAAAGATCGAGTTGAGAAAGTAGTTGAAAAGGTCTTTGCTTTGATGGGTATGTTTTTATTTGGATTATAAATAGAATGAAGACTCTGGACAAAATGGTGTTGTACTTGAGGAGACAAACGAAGAAAAAGATTAGTGATTAGAAGTAGAAGCAAGAGGTGAGCTTACATCTGGTAATGAAGTCCAGAGAATTGGTATTGGATTTTTTAAAAAGTCTTTATTTTCAATTGTTAGTTTTTTAATTGTTGGTTATTTTCTGTTGATACGATGTCTCAGCTTCTCTGTACAATGTTTTTTAAATATAACTCTCTATTTTCATGTCTTTCTCTCTTCGCCTTTCTTCCTTTCTTCACTTGGATTAGGGTAATAAGGGTCTATCATATGTGTTTTAATGAGCTCATTACTTTCCAGATCAAACTGAGCAGGATGTATGTTGTTACAACGCATGCTTTTACCACGCA
The DNA here is from genome assembly GCF_964261635.1 of Lissotriton helveticus. NCBI lineage: Eukaryota > Metazoa > Chordata > Amphibia > Caudata > Salamandridae > Lissotriton > Lissotriton helveticus. The sequence continues at coordinate 739,593,091 of NC_136059.1, read as the reverse complement.
TGCTGTAACAACGCAAGTTTTAAAACGCATTCCATCACAACGCATTACACTGGGGGTGCTGGATAGTGAATAGTTTAATTTACTATTCCAACACCAGTCCCCGTGGACACTAGGGAAGGTGTTGGATAGTAAATTAAAACTATTCCCTATCCTAGAGCGCCCCCCAGTGTAATGCCTTGTAATGGTTTTCGTTTTAAATGCTGCGTTGTAATAGCACTGCGTGCTAAAAGTTGCGTTATAAAGGTTGTTCCCCAACTGAGCAAGATACTCAAATTCAGGAAACGGTCTCAATACATGTTTTCATGTTGATGCTTGGCCTAAACTATCCCACATTATTGCTTTGGACTTCCTGTATAAGCTTGAAGAACTAAGTTTGTCACAAGCGTCATAGGATCTTATTTCCCTGGGAGAGTGTATCTTTACACTGAAACTGTTAAGTTTTTCACTTAAAGGCATCTCTGCTGCTATTTCTCCCCATACATCCCTCATCTCTGTTTTTTCTTATTTTGTTATATATAAAGTGACATATCAAGCTAAAGCAATAGAATTGTCTGTTGCAAACTGACTATCCATGTTGGCATTCCTCATTTGACAGGATTACTGTATTGGTATCATTGATACGTTTTTAAGAGATTAAGAGACATAAAACTGTTCACTCTTTATTTAGAGATTACAGAGTTAGGGAATCCAAAAAGACACTTAGTATAGTATTTATCTATTTCTCTGAATCTTCGTCAACAATATTTACCACATTTATGTGACTGGAATCGCAAGACTTGTTGCCTAAGAGTTTTGTTCTGAGGCTCTTCTGGAATCTCACAAGTTACATATTGCTCAATGAATGACAGCACTGAGTAATCAGTATCTTGCCCAAACCTTTGTGCATCTTTAACTCGCAATAACATATGTATAAGTGGTGCTCCTCTACCTTCACATACTTGTCTCCAGAAGAAGTCCACAACCTCGGCTAGTGCTGAATTCCTTTGGTTGAAGATAAAATGAAAAATGGCTTCAAATCTGTGTTTGAAGTATTTACAAACATTTCCTGATCAGTGGAACACAAGTCACCTGCAGACATAACATCAATCCCTGAAATGTCTGCATTAGCTTGCCAGAGGAAATCATGAAGATCCCCCCAAGCATACTCTGCACAGCTCAAAGTAACAAACCAGTTGGGTGCACCTAGAATGCATAAAATACATTTCACCCCACCATGACAACAGAACCTATATTCATTTGTTCTATGTTGGCAAGCCATAACAGTCATCAAATTACTTTATAGTACCTCTTCTTTACCATGTGCATTTTCCATAAAATCTCTTGACAGAAATGTTATCGAACTATGATCCTGTTCTCATAACATGGTCCACATCATATGATAGCACTGACAGATTACTCACAAACAAAAGGTGGAAAATGTATGGTATGTTTTGCCTAAAGCGGGGATATTCAGAATGCAATCTACTGGATCTATATTCTGATGCAGGAATCTACAGTGGACGTTTATCATAACAACCATCTTGTCCTATAGGAACAACATTGGAAAACATCATGCTCCTAAACTCCTTCTCTAGACACTTACTGATTCTCACTTTGCTTGTTTCATTTGGTACAATTATTAAGCATCACCCACCATATGTCTGGAATGTAGAGGGTGAATGCTATCATGTTCATATATTTCTTCTGCTTCTCCTAAATTAAACTTTTCAAACTAAGCAGAAGAAGCTGATGTGCAATTTTCGGATCTAAGACATGTAACATGCTCCTCTACATCAATAACTTTATAAAATGCATTTTACATTGTTTATGATACTGTAAAGCACTCTTAACCCTATCTATGCTGACAAGTTCCTGCCAACTTATTTTCTCTTTCGTTAGTCTTCCATGTACTGGAACCACTGCTGCTTCTTCTTCTTCTCGATCTACCCCTATAGTTATAATATTGTCCTTCATACTCAAAGGAAACTATACAACTTTAACTTTCAAACCATTTAGTAGTTTAGAAGGAGGTCATTTCTTATTTTTTGTCTCCATTCTAACAATGGCTTGGAATGGATGTACTGTTTGTATGGGAATAGTCTCATACACATTCGTATTTTGAAGCTGAGGAGGAAATAGAAAAGCTAATGCAATTGGTTATGAATTCTTCTAGCTGGTGTTTTATTATTGTCCACTTTGTAAATACTGCATTTACAGACAATCTGGCTTACGCACAAGTCAAACCTATCTTCAACAAATAAATAAAGTGCAAGTTTAAACCACTGTATTAGATCGCTGTCTTCTGTTTCTACACAAATAACAATTTAATTGGCTTGTGATTTATAGGGAGTTCACCTGCAACAAACACACACCTTGTCTGGAACTCCTGGAGCTGTTCTTGCAAAAGCATCAATTTCCTTTTCTAAATTATCTAACATTGTGCTTCTGTGAGAATTTTCAGTGTTGTTCTCAACAACCATCTCACTCTCTACACTTGGTCTATCAGACCCACAGCACTGGATTTGAAAGTCATCTATTACAGAACTGACTTTAGAAGAAGTACCTCTTAGGAGCATATTATTTAGGTTTTGAAGCTGAAGAGCTGGACTTTTTACAAAATATAATCTTCTTAAATCTTCTTAAAAGTTTACACATTTTAGTGTGGTGCGCAGACACCATTCAGATGTGGTAGAAAGTACTGTCAAAGACCTGCAGTGACAAACAAGCCAATAAATGTCTTTAAATGTTTGTGAGTCTCCTCACTCAACAACGATCAAGGCTTTTGAGTAGTTTAATTTTTTTGTTACACAGTTCCTGTTTTTGTTTAAGAATAGTTCAAGTTTGTCAATAGACTGTTATCTTATGTGGCATACATTTCTACATTTCCATTCAGAAACTGGATTTGAGGACTTTGAATACTTCATTTGTTCCTTCTTTTACATTTGTAGGCCGTAATTTTTATTTTTCATTCGGTGTACCTTACATGATTTTAAATCTATGACCATCTTTGTCAATTGCAAAGATTAGCTGATTTTCTTGTAAATAACTCAAATATTTTGGCGACATTTTCTCTTCAGTGAATTAATCAGTTCACTTAAACATCTCATTCTCTTCATAATGAAGATCAATAGATTTATTTTTAATTAGAAAAACTTGTCTTCTGGACAGTCAACATTTTTCTGGTTTTGCAAAGCTCTTTTTCTTTTTGCTGTTTTCATGCTTCTCCTAATATTACACACTACTCTTCTACAAAAAAACTTCTTAGGAAGTTCTTTAAATTCCTTGTCCGTAAATATGTCTGATTGGGCTCTTTGTGGCATTTTCTTTTTTTTGAAGGATCATGCAATTTTTTATGTTAGATTGAGACGCATGTTCCATTCTGTAGAAGAAACCTTACATGATGTTATTCTTTTGTTTAAAAAAAACTGGGAGCTCTTACTTGCTTTGAATTTTCTTTTAACATCTATCTCTTTCTCTTGCTGTGTTTGTTTGTTGACTACTTTGTAGTACTGTTGATTTATCTTCTTTTTCTTCTGTTGTTTCGTTGGCATCTTCAAATGGCTGGAAGCCATACAGAGAAAGTAAACCATCAATCAATCAATTAATACATTTGTAGAGCGTGCTACTCACCCGTGAGGGTATCAAGGCGCTGAAGGGGGGGGTGCCGCTACTGCTTGAATAGCCAGGTCTTGAGGTGTCTCCTGAAGGTGAGATGGTCCTGGGTCAGTCATAGGTGTGCAGGGAGGGAGTTCCATGTCTTGGCTGCCAGGTAGGAGAACGATCTTCCTCCGGTGGTGACTCTGCAAATCCGTGGGACGATGGCGAGGGCGAGGCTGGTGGAGCGGAGCTGGCGGGTGGGGGTGTAGAACGAGAGGCGGTTGTGGAGGTATTCGGGCCCCATGTTGTGGAGCAATTTGTGTGCGTGGGTGAGCAGCCTGAACGTGATCCTCTTGCTGATGGGGAGCCAGTGCCGGTTTCTCAGGTGGGTGGATATGTGGTTGTGGCGAGGGATGTCGAGGATGAGTCGTGCGGAGGCGTTCTGTATGCGCTGAAGGCGTTTCTGAAGTTTGGCTGTGGTTCCTGCGTATAGGGCGTTCCCGTAGTCCAGTCGGCTGGTGACGAGGGCCTGGGTGACCGTCTTTCTGGTTTCGGTGGGGATTCACCGGAAGATCTTTCGGAGCATGCGCAGGGTGTTGAAGCATGAGGACGAGACTGCGTTGACTTGCTTGGCCATCGTGAGGGAGGAGTCCAGGATGAATCCCAGGTTGCGTCCGTGGTCCGTGGGTGTCGGTGCGGTGCCTAGCGTCGTGAGACACCAGGAGTCATCCCAGGCAGATGGGGATTGTCCGAGGATGAGGACCTCCGTCTTGTCCGAGTTGAGCTTCAGACGGCTGTGCTTCATCCTTTTTGCGACATCTTTCATTCCGTCCTGGAAGTTGGCTTTGGCGGTGAGAGGGTCTTTGGTGAGGGAGAGTATCAGTTGGGTGTCGTCGGCGTAGGAGATGATGTTGATGTTGTGTTTGCATGCCATGGTGGTGAGGGGGCTCATGTAGATTTTGAAGAGGGTTGGGCTGAGTGAGGAGCCCTGGGGTACGCCGCAGATGATCTTGGTGGCCTCAGAGCGGAAGGGAGGGAGGCGGACTCTCTGGGTTCTGTCGGAGAGGAACAATGTGATCACATCCAGGGCCTCTCCTTGGATCCCAGTATTGTAGAGGCGGGTTATTAGGGTGCGGTGGCAGACGGTATCAAAGGCTGCCGAGAGGTCCAGGAGGATGAGAGCGGCTGTCTCTCCGTTGTCCATCAGTGTCCTGATGTCATCAGTGGCTGCGATGAGGGTGGTCTCGGTGCTGTGGTTGGCTCGAAATCCGGACTGGGATGGGTCGAGCGAGTTGTTTGCTTCAAAGAATGCAGTCAACTGTTTATTGATGGTCTTCTCGATGACTTTAGCTGGGAAGGGGAGAAGAGAGATGGGGCGAAAGTCCTTGAGGTCTTTGGGGTCCGCTGTTGGTTTCTTCAGAAGGGCATTGATTTCTGCATATTTCCAGCTTCCGGGGAAGGTGGCTGACGTGAAGGAGCTGTTAATGATGTTCCGGAGGTGGGGTGCGATGATGGTGTCGGCTTTGTTGAAGATATGATGAGGGCATGGGTCGGAGGGGGAGCCGGAGTGGATGGTGTTCATGACGCGGGTGGTGTCTTCAGTGCTGATGGGCGTCCATGCGCTGAGGCTGGTGGTGGGGGTCGTTGGTTTGGTGGATGGAGGTGGAGTCTGGGGTCCGAAGCTGTCATGTATATCTGCGATCTTGCGGTGGAAGAATGCGGCGAGGGAGTTGCAGAGGCCTTTCGATGGTGTGATGTCATTGTTGCTGGAGCTGGGGTTGGAGGGTTCCTTGCTGTTGTGGGAGTTGTTGTCCAGCCGCTCTTTGAACGATGTCCTTTTGGTGGTGCGGATCATCTGGTGGTATTTGCGGGTGGCGCTCTTGAGGGCTGTCATGTTTTCTGAAGTTCGTTTGTGGCGCCAAGTTTTTTCGAAGGTTCGGCATGATCCCTTTGTGATTCTGAGGGCGTCTGTGAACCATGAGGTTTTTCTGTTGCTAGTCTTGCCTGGGAGTTTCTTCAGTGGAGCGAGGTCGTCGGCGCAGTTGGTGATCCACTGTGCGAGATTGTCTGCTGCGTCGTTGGTGTCAGGGGTGTCGACAGGTAGGTTCTGGCTCAGCGATGTGGTCAGCTGGTCTGTGGTGACTTTGCTCCAGCATCTGCGGGGGAACTGTAGCGTGTGGTGGTGGGATGTGGTCTTCTTGAAGGTGAAGTGGATGCAGCTGTGGTCAGTCCAATGTAGTCTGGTGGAGTGGCTGAAGGAGACGTGGTTGCTGGCGGAGAAGATGTGGCCAGCGAGGTGGGTGGGCGTGTCCACCAGTTGCTTGAGTCCGAGGTTGGCGAGGTTGTCGAGCAGGGTGGTGGTGTTGTTGTCACTGTTTTTCTCCAGGTGGAAATTCAGGTCCCCTAGGAGGATGTACTCTGGTGAGGCTAGGGCTTGCGGGCTGATGAAGTTGGCGATGGTTTCTCTGAATTGTGTCCGTGGGCCCGGGGGCCTGTAGATGAGCGTTCCTCTGAGGGTGGTCTGGGGGTCGGTGTGGATCTGGAAGTGTAGGTGTTTGGCGGCGGTGAGTGTGTCTTCGGCATTGGTCGTGACGCTGATGATGTTCCTGTAGATGATGGCGATTCCTCCTCCAGTTTTGTTGACGCGGTCCTTCCGGGTGATTTTGTAGCCGTCCGGGATGGCTAAGGCGATGTCGGGGCCGAGGAGGCGTTCATCCAGGTTTCCGTGAGGAAGGCCACGTCCGGTGCTGTTGTGTCGAGGAGGTCCCAGAGTTCGACAGCGTGTTTGTGGATGGAGCGGGTGTTGAGGAGGATGTACTTGAGGTGGTTGTTGTTGTCGTTGCTGTGTTTGATGGGCGGGTTGCAGGTTCGGAGGCAGGTGAATTTTCATGCTTGGCAGGTGAAGGGTCCGTGGGTGCGCCTCGGTGTGGCTCGGTGGCAGGTCGTCCTGTGTTGAGTGCGATGAGGGTGGCGGTGTCGTACCTCAGTCGGATGCCCTGGCCACGGCTGGGGCCAGGGGTTCTGGTGCTGGGCGCGGTCCAGGCACGGACGGGCACACACGGGCTTGCCTTTGGCGCGCCTTCGGCGTGCCAGCGGCACGCCCGCTGCGCTTCCGCGCGGCGACCTCCATAAGAGGCGAAGTGGGAGGGAGGAGCAGCTGGGAGGCGGGAGCGGGGGGCCAATGGGCGAGGGCACGGGCAACAGAGGGCAAAAAGGGGGCGGGCCACAGGGGAGCAGCGGCGGGAAGCGGGGGTAGGGGGGCCACTGAGGGCAGTGGCGCGAAAAGGAGCGCCTGGCAGGCAAAAAGGGGAGACAAAGCACAATGCACAAGAGCAGGTTACAGAAGGCAATGGGAGAGAAAAACAGCGTTAGCAGTCCAGGCAGCAGTTACCAGGGGCGGCAAACCCTAGGCGGCATCGGCAGTGAGGCACGGGCATCAGGAGGAGCCGTGCGGCGTGGGGAGTGACTCGAGGTCAGGTCACATAATATGTATTGATACCTCTTAAAGAAATCTTACTAATTCAACAGAGTGTAATTTTTTTTAAAGAAGACCTAGCTTCTAAATTACTACATTTCAACATACTATACATTCTACACGGTACACTTTCATCAAACACTAAGCCTATCTCACTGTACCATGTAAGAGCAATCTCTCTAACTGACAGGTGAACAGAGACCAATTGCTTTGTGGAATAGACTTTTGAGAGCTAGTACCTCCTGTGGTACATGGTTTTATAGACAGCAAGGTGTCTACTAATATCTTATAATAAAGTACAGGGTATGTATCTAAAAGGCCATACACAAACAGTTGCCCCAGTACTATTACATTTTATCAGAAGGGAGATGAGGGATTATAAAGTTTGATGCAAAACCAGAGGATTGTAATAGTATTCTATTCGGAGTAATTAGCTCAGTTGTAGCAGATCATTCCCACTCTACTAATAAGTCTGTAGAGGTTATAAGTTGGGTGTAAAAGAGTTTAGTGAGTAATTCACCCCTGTAAAAAGGGGTCTCTTCTGAGAGAGCATAGAGTATGAATGGGTTTACAAGCACTAAGGTCTCCACAAATACCTCTGAAGAGAGTAAAGGGTTAGTGTAGCAGGGTTTAGACAAGCATTAGGCCCCTCTACGAGATTTAAAAAGGGTATATTTTGGTTGTGATACAGTTTTATGAAAGAGCAACTCCCTGTTTTGGAACCCGTAAAGAGTGAATGGTTCTTATTTATAACAGGTTGAACAGTGGCTGTAAGGGGCTTTAGTAATAAAGTCATGTCTTATCAGATGTTTCTCAGAGTGAACAGGGTGTTTAGTTCAGGTGACAAACAGGTATCTGTCTACTGACACTTCTGAAGAGAATAAATGATGTATGTAGAAGGATCCATGCAAACACTAGGCTTTGCATTATCAGTTTAACAGGGCACAGATTCTGTATGGCTCAGTTTCAGGGCGGGATGGGGCAACTTTTCTTATAAGTGCATACAGGTTAAATGTTTCTTTTTTATTACAACATAGCCTCTCCATTGAGAGAGCTCTTCATGGAGAGGTCTGGGTGTGAAATCCTTTACTGAGAAAGTCATCCCTCTAAAGATATTTTGTCCGAGTGAATATGGTGTTTAGTTCAGTACAGTAAAATCCCACCCTCTGTAATGATTCCTCTGAGCAGAAAAGACAGTCTCGGCCGAAGCATGCCAGAAGAAGTAGGACCTGTGCAACTATATTTCTGCATGCTATAAATGCTGCATGTTACACTTTCTTCAAACACTGATCTTTTCTCATACCACCCTGTAGCAGCAGTCTCTCAAAGTGATATCTCAACACAGACCAACTGCTTTGCATAGAAGGCCTTTACAGAACTATTACCTCTTATGCTAGATGGCTTTATAAACAGTAAAGTGTCTATTAATATCTTTGAACAGAGTAAAGAGTGTTTCTAAAAGGCCTTGGAAACCACAAGCCCCTATGCTAGTACATTTTACCAAATGGGAGATGAAGGATAATAAAGTTTAATATAAAATGAGAGGTTTATAAAACAATTGTATACAGAGTAATTGGCTCACTTCTATCAGAACAGTCCCTCTCTACTGATAGGTCTGTTTCGGTTTAAGGTTAGGTGTAAAAGGGTTTACTGAGTTTTTCACCTCTCCACAAAGGCGTCCTCTCTGAGAAGAAATGGTGTATGAATAGGTTTACAGGCAGCATGCTCTTTATTGATACCTCTGAAGAGAGTAAAGAGTGTAGAAGGTTTCAAACAAATACTAGGCCCTCTGCTTCCAGATTGAAACAGGATACACTTTGGTTATAGTGTATTTCATGAAAGAGTTACTCCTTCTTATACAAGTCCATACAGAGTGAATAGTTCAGATTTATAAAAGCACGCCATCTCTCCTGACAGCCCTGTACAGGGTGAACGATGGATGTGAAGGTCATTAGCAATAGAACTATGCGCCTGAACAGATCTTTTCTCAGAGTGAGGAGTGTATTTGATTCAGTTCACAAACAGCTATCTGTGTACTGACACGTCTCAAGATTATAAGGGATGTATGTAAAAGATCTATGCAAACACTAGACCTTTTCTTAGCACACTTTCACAATCCAAAGATTTTCTATGGTTCCGTTTCTGGATAGAGGGGGCTCTTTTTCTTACAAGGGTATACAAGCTAAATGCGTCTTTCTTGTTTATGACAACATAGCATCTCTGTTAAGATATCTGTTCACAGTGAGGGCTGCCTGTGAAAGCCTACTGAGAAAAACATTCCTCTCTAGAGATGTTTTGTCTGAGTGAATTGGGTGTTTAGTTCAGTACAATTACACCATCCTCTCGAAGAATCCCCCCGAGCAGAATTGATAGTCCCTGTAAAAGTATTATCAGACCGCATAGACCCTGAGCAACTACATTTCAGCATGCTGTACATTCTGCATGGTGCAATTTGATCAAACACAGATCCTATCTCATAATACCAAGCAACATCAGCCTCTCTAAGTGTGAGTTCAACAGAGAGCCAATGTTTTGTGAACATGACCATTGAGAGCTAGTACCACCTGTGTTACATAACTTTAGATACAGCATGCTGTGTTCTTATGTTTATGAACAAAGTAAACAGTGTCTGTAAAAGGCCATAGACAAGCACTAGCCCCTGTACTAATACATTTTACCAGAGGGGAGATAAGAGATAGTGACGTTTCATTTACAATGAGAGCTTTGTAATACACTTGTTTACAGGGTGAATGGTTCACTTTTCTGAGAACATTCCCTTCTACTAATAGATGTTGAGGTTGTAGATTGGGTGTAAAAGGGTTCAGTAAGTAATTGTCCTCTGCACAAAGACATCTCTACTGACAGAAGATGGTGTATGTCTCTACTGATGCCTCTAGAGAGAGTAAAAGGTTAGTGTGGAAGGTTTTAAACAAACTCTAGGCCCTCTCCTACCAGATTTAAGAAGGGTTCACTTTGTTTGTGATAGTGTTTCATGAAAGAGTAACTCCATATTATACAGGTTCATACAGAGTCAATGGTTCAGATTTATAAGGGCACACCATATATTCTGACACTCATCTACAGGTTAAACAGTACCAATGATAGACATTAGTAACAAAATGACCTCTCTACTGAGAACTCCCCACATGTAAAATGCTGAGAGTAAAATACTTTTGTTAGAAACCCATAAACAAAGACTTTTTTCTGTCAGTGAAGCACATGTTTAATTGCTTTATGAAATTAAATACAATTGCAATATAGTGCAATATTTTAAAACCTCCCATGTACAACATGCATATTTGTAAAGTATGAATCCTTCGCTTTTATATCTACATGCACTTCCTACAAAACACCTTTGCACATAGTAAAACCTCGGTGTAAAACAGTTTAGTACGCAATTAATTTCTTATCCAAACATATTGTTCATGCGTAAGCTGAATCTATGATTCAACTCAGTTAGTGCACACTCTATAATACAAAACACTCTGTTTAGCCTGGTTTAGGACACCCAATGTCCAAGAAAATATATAGTTAAGTTCAAAACTCAGAATATACCTAAACCAGTCCTGAGAAACACCTGGATCTTAATTCAAAACTATCTCAATAGCCACCTATCAATTCAATATTATGTGAAAAATACAATCAATTCAATTCATGAAGCTTTATTTGGTACATGTAAAATGACCATAAAAGCGCAAACGAGACAGATACATGATATAAATATAACATAATTCATAATCCAATAGATAAAACATACGATAAAAGAATATATGTACAAAAGGCTAAAATATCATACTTTTACGTGCATTGATAGACTGATTAAGGAAGGTTGCAGTATAAAAACAAACATCGACAAATTCCAGATTAAAAATTAAACTCATAGCCTGGTTAACAGTACACACACCATATTTGACAAATAAAGGTTTCAAATAGGCTGTTCTAAAGTTCATGTACAATTTACAAAAAAATAAAAAGTGCAAGGTGCTTTGTTTAGAAAGGCCATCACACGGGCATGGCCCCATCGGGTGTTTCTTAAGGTTTGGATGGGCCACTAAATGGTGTGCTGCCCCAAACCTAAGTCTGGTCAGCACAAACTTATGCGATGGCCTAGTCACCAAAGTTAAATATGCTGGAAAACCTTCCTTTACAATATATTTGCTATGAAAAATGACAGTGGACAGAAGTCCGGACACTGAAGCCCGCTTTCTAACTCTGCTAATAAGAAATTTAGCTTTTAGCTCAGCTTTGGGAATTTGAGAAGCGGCGGTTCGGTCAACCAGAACATTAATGTTAAAAATTTCCAGAAATCAATCAGCAACGTATTTAAGCCAAGGGATATTGTGATATTTATCTAGTGATAGACAATCCTCTATGACAGATCTATTAAATGACTTTTCTTCCTGAAGCCAGATAGAGCACCAGGCCATTAGTGGCCTCAGGGATAATAGATCATTTAAGAAATTAATATCCAGTTCCCGATGGGTCAGCTCAGAGGAGGCAGAGGGGGGTAAACACAAAAGCTTTTTTAAAAAGGTGTTCTCCTTCTGTAAATTAGGGTCACATCTGTGACCCCTGACACCTGCCCCATACAGTGCTATGGTCACACATCTCGCCTGGTATATTTTTAGCATATCCCTGGTCCTTCTGTCCCCAATTTTTGCCACAAACTTGAAGACACCATAGGAATTTTTGGCCATTTTGTTGCTAATATTAAGAAATTCATTGGTCCATTTTCTGTCTTTAGAGAAGGTGACACCAAGATAGCAAAATTTATCAACTTGTTGCACTTTTTCTCCATCGATAAAAAAGGCATTAGTGGATTTGCTTCTAGGAAGCACTTTTAATTTCTGTTTAGCATTTTAAACATCCAAGGCCCAGACAGATTTTTGCATGCGCAAATGGGTTTTAGACACGTTTGTGCATGCAAAAAACCTGTGTACTAAACCTATTTTGCGAGTCTCTTATTAAATAGCGTTAGCGACTCGCTTTTAAGAAGGGGTATTCCGAGGGCGTCCCCTTCTAATAGCGAGTCTGAACCCTAAGTAAGAATGTTTTGCGACCGCAATAGCGGACTCAAAACACTTGCAGTTTACCACCCTCTTCAAGAGGGAGGTAAACCCTTAACAAAAGAGCAGGGGTCCCCAGGAGACCCTTTCCTCTTTGTGACTGGGTGCGCAAAAAAAATTTCAGAGCAGGCAGTGGTCCCAGGAACCACTAACTGCCCTTAAAAAATTCAACAAAAATGTTTGCTGCTATTCAAAAAAAATACTACTTTATTTAAAAGCACTTATAACAATAGAGGGTACGTAGTTCCTTTTAAGGGCCATGAGGAGCGAGAGAGCCAGATTATATATTACTGTAAGGGTATCCAATGAATTTAACAACAGGGAGGATAATTACTCCTTTTGGAACTAGGGCCCTCACACACCCAGCCCGCTAGGTGTCATGCTTCATCATTGGGCCTGCTCCTCATCAGCTCAGCGCTGCAATACCCGACGGGCACCCAATGTGGGGCTCTTTGGCGGAGATCTTTTGTTCCATGCCGTATGGTGTCGTGGGGGTTAGGGGCCTAATGTGAGTAGATGTAGTGAATGAGTGCGTGCAGTGATTAAAACAGGTAAGGGAATCCAATAAGAGACCTTTATTCTGGTAGGTTCCCTGCCTGATTAAAAAGAGAGAGTGGCGTGTATGTGACTGTGATGGATCAGGATATTTACGCTCTACTCGTAATTATACCGATCAACATGTTTCTTGCCTTGCTCGTCAGGAGGATCAAAGGGCAATTCTTCAGGACCAAGTAACATGCATCTGCACATCATGGCGAGGTGGGAACACCTACCTCCCAAGTAATGAAAATGCGGGAAAAGTGCCCACAGAAGTAGAGGACGACCTGTGAAAGAGAGATCATTCATACTCAAACACCTATTTGTCTATATCTGTATACACATCGTAACAGTAGCGGCTCTCTCAATAATGCAATTTTTGGTATTAATAATCATGATCCTTGATAAGAGCAATCGTGCTTCACATTATCGCATCATTAAAGTGCTGATGTTTGCTGGAAGTCTAACAGTGAGCTCAGGTAAAAAAGTCTAAAAAAAACAAGACTCAAACTAGTCATGGAGATAGTGGCAAATGGACTCACCTACAAATGCAAAAGTCATGCCTCAGCAGTTTCCGGTGGGTCTTAGGACACCTATCTTGTAGTGTCATGTAGGGACAGAATGGTTGAGGAAATCACCACTTAGTTACCAACATATGCAGAGTGAGGTAAAGCCCTGCAATAAAAGCCCAGCTGTAGGTAGGCGAAGGGGAGGGTAGTTCATTGGAAGCAATGAACATAAAATTTCAAAGAGTTGAGCAAAGACCCCCAACCAAGGCGGAACATCGGAGACCCACTGCAACACCTGTCAGCTATCGCTGGAAAATATCACTATGTTAGGTTCCAACCTAGAGGGTGCGGGAGGAAAAACCCTGTGTTCACCGCTCGTTCTTTAGATTGCCAACTCTTGGAAACAGCATTCATTTGTTACCATGTACAGCCGCCCAGACATGGAGGTCTGCTGACCCCAGAAGGCCACCATCCGTGGGAGTGCCAACCATTCCCAATGGGGTTGCAAATTGTGAAAGCCTCATTAATATGCATGAAGCATGCAATTTTCGACCCCATTGGAATCGTAAACAGTGTCTCAGACACTGGTGTACATTAGCAATTGTGTCTCGCAAATAGCAATTCGCAATTTGGTGCAATGTGCGAGTCGCAATTGCCAATGGTCGTACATCTGGCCCCAAATTACTAGTCCTGGCACAATAAACAAATATATTAAAAGTTGTTTCTAAATGTATTATTTTATTTTAATATTTAGTCAGAGACTTCATACTTAAATTATAGAATATGTTTACTTACCTGAAAATAAGGTCAGGTCTTCAAGATAACTGAATACACCAATCACGTTTGATCAAAATTCAAATGACCTCTGCTGACCACAAGTCAAAGAAATTACACTTGCTTCACCTCCAACCACCAAGGGCAATCTCAAGTGTCTGAGGTTATGCAACACATATCAGTAAATGAACTCTCAAGACCCGTAGCCAATCACATCAAATCTTTTTGTGAATTTTTAAGAAGGAAAGTTAATTGGTTGACCCTAACGTACCTCACTGTTGGATTTTTCACAAGAAGTTTCCCAGTACATGTACTGCATGCACCATAAATCCCTGTAATAGTTTGTGTAAACTTTTATTTTTGCTTTATAATTCGTCTTGACTACCTCTGCATTACTTATATTGCTTTATGGTTGTTTTACCCACCAAATGGTGCTGGTACTGTGGTAAGACATGCTCTTTTCTTTCCCTGTGCAATCTGACCCATGAGAGTCTCACAAGATCGAAAGAAAGACCTCTGCCAGGGTCACTGGGTCAAGTTCCATGCAGCTATTGTGAGAGTCTTGCGGGATCATATGAGGACCTCCCATCAAGCTTCACCTGCAGAAGCTTGACAATGACTCCTGCAAGACTCTCACAGGGTCATAGCAACATTTGGAAATCAAGCAATACAAAAGCTCATCCCGGTTAACAAGTGACTGTGGACCATACACACAGCAGTTGGTGACAACCTAACCTACTTTTCTGACTGCCAAACATCTACCAATTATATCTTTCATTGTAGAACCTTCCCACTTTTTCTCTTCTTATATACCTCCTGATATAAAGCCATGTTGCACAGGAGGTACAAGCTCTCAAAGGCTGCTCCTCAAAGCAATTAGACTCTGTTGAGCTGTCACTACATGGTATTATTAGATAGGATCAGTGTTTGATGAAACTGTACCATGCTGAATGTAAAGAATGTTGAAATGTAGTAATATAGAACCTAGGTTTTCTTCTTGCTCCTGGAGCCTACTCATTCTGCTGAGCACTCCTCTTGTGACTCAGGGGCATATTATCAAGAAACGGCGATAATGGGCTTCATAATATACCCTTGTGAATTCCCATAGAAGCCCATGTTCTGGGGTGAACATGGGCTTCTATGGAAATTCTAAAGGGCTTATTATGAAGCCCATTATCGCCGCTTTAGCGGCAGTTTCCTGCTGCTAAAGCGGCGATAATTTTAACGCCCTTCTTGATAATATGCCCCCAAGATCTCTGTACTGCACCATGGTTCGCCTCAGTATTTTTGGACAACTTCATCCACTGGGCTAGAGAATATGGCATTAATTGTGGTATTGACAATAAATGTTGGATTTTCAAACTTGGACATAACTTGGATCAACCATAGAGGTATGACATGGTATCAGTTGTTACCAATGGTTGAAAGCTTTTTGGATTGTCAGCATCCTGACAAGATGATAGTGCACTGTGGTGAGAATTGCCTAGGCACAATCACAGGTGTTGCACTTGAAATCCAAATGAAAGAGACCGTTTCACAACTGGTTTTCTCTCTTTTCTCACATTGCCTCTGTATATTCTTATATATGTCAAAAGCAGAAATGGCAATGATCAAAAGATTTTGTCCTAAGATTGAGAAATCCAGGAAGCATGTGTATTAAATTGTTCCTGCATTCCTTCATGACCATGGCATGGGCTCTACATATCACGACAACATCTGGTTTGATATGCCAGGTGTCTATAGGCAAGATGGAGTGCAGAAGGAACAGGATCTTCCTTTATAACATCAAGGAATGCATTCAGTTCTATGTATAACTGAACAATACACACTATAAAGCCAAAGGCTCTTATCAGAGCCACTGTATTACAATATTATGTGATTACTTCATTGTATAAATCTTTTTTTCTTTTGGAACATTGATACCCGTGAGAGTCTTGTGAATGCAAGCGCATACAAATTCCTAGTTTCACTCGCACATTTGTCCAGCTCTTGCGAGAGTATCACAAACTCAAACATTCAAACTAGATTTTAAGCATAGTAACTCTGGGTCTAAATATTAGAATGTGGAAACACACAAGCCTCCGTACTGTAACCTTTCTCTTGAGAAAGATGTTCTACACCATACTACTTTTTTTAGGATCCCCTCTCTTGTATTGCAGGTGTACATAGCGGTGGACTGACCTCTCCTTTGAGACATCTAGGATGATGGATGTGTGTACTAGTTTGTAGGGAAGTATTGTCAGGGTGGGCCTCAGCCAGGCCTACCAGTGCTAGGGGTTCGCCCTTCTCTGACAAGTCCTCAGATCAATAGGAAAGAAGTTGGCACGGAAACTGGAATATAAAACAAAGCTTTAATTAATAAACCTCATGAGGTGGAACCAATTCACACAACACTCTTCGGTAGTATATGAAGTAGGACACTGAACAGAAGGAGCATGGCCCTTTTATACCCACACAGGGGCTTAAAAGAAGACGGTACAAGTACAGAAGAGAAGGGTTACATACATAAAAGGTCAAACAGAAATGCACAGTCAAAAAGTGGGAGGAGATAGCAATTGCTAATTCTAGTAAACACATCCTGACAGTTACACACTAAGGACAGGTGCATGGACAGTCACAGTCTCCTCTTCGCATGTGCAGAGTGGCAGAGCCTAAACATAGTCTGTCTCTAAGCAGAGTACAAGAGCAAATGACAGCAAGGTAGGACAGAGCACATGGTGAGCACATGGCAAACAAGGTGGCTGCCAAATGCAAGATGGCTTCAGCTAAATACTAACCCCGATCGCTGCCAATTTACAACAGTATGTTCCCATCTGTCAGACCTTTCTCTCAGATGATGGGTGTATGTAGTAAGGTGTGTGGATGGACTGGCCTCTCCTTTCAGATCTCTTGTCCAAATGACAGGTGTGCATTGAAGAATGTGTGGTGGACTAGCCTTTCCTTTCACACCTCTCTCGCAGATGACAGGTTTGTGTAGTAAGTTGTGGGGAGGGACTGCTCTCTACTTTCAGACCTCTCCCTCAAATGGGGGTACGTGTTAGGGTGTGTGGAGTGTGGCTGGCCCCTCTGCTAAGACCTCTCTTTCAGAGGATGGGTGTGCATAGTAGGGTGAGTGGATGGACTCACCTTTCCTTTCAAACCTCTGTCTCAGATCAAAGTGGTACGTAGTAGTGTGTGGAGAATAACAGTCCTGTCCTTTCACACCTATCTCTCAGATGAGAGGTGTGGGTAGTAGTGCATTGTGAAAGACTGGCCTCTCCTATCAGAACTCTCTCTCAGATGACAGATGTACATAGTACGTAGTCTGTGGGAATGGACTGGCCTCTCCTTTAATACCTCTCTCAGATGACAGGTGTGTGTGATAGGGTGTGTCGGGAGAAAGTGACCCCTCCTCTGAGACCTCTGTCTCAAATGATGAGTGTGTATATGAAATTGAGATTTCTCTCACAGATGACAGCTGTGTATAGTAGGATGGGTGCATAGACTGACTTTTCCACTTAGGATTCTGTTTCAGATGACGGGTGTGCATAGTAGGGGGTGGGAAGAAAGACTGGTCTCTCTTCTGAGGCATTTATTTATTTTACTCATATGATGGGTGATCATAGTAGTGAATAAAGAGGGTCTGCCCTTTCCTCTCAGCCCTCTGCCTGAGATGGCAGGCATCTGCTCATAGTGACTGGAGAAGAACTGTAATTTGCTCTCAAACCTCTCATTGAGATGGGTGATGTGTGCAGTAGCATGTAGTGAGGGACTGACCTCTCCTTTCAGACCTCTCCTTCAGATGGCAAGTGTGTGTGGTAGGATGTGTGGAGAGAGACTGGCCTTTCCACTCAGACCTCTCTCTCGGATGATGTGGTATGTGGATGAATGGCCTTTCCTTTTAAACCTCTCTCTCAGATGACAGATGTGCATAGTAGTTTGTGGCGAGGGAATGGCCTCTCCTGTCAGACCTCTCTCTCAGATGATGGCTGTGCATAGTAGGGTGTGGGGAAGGACTGGCCTTTCCTGTTTGACTTCTGACTCAGATGATGGCTGTCGGTAGTGGTGCCTAGGGAGAGACTTGCCTTTCCTGTCAGACCTCTCTAAGATGACGGGTGTGTGTGGTAGGGTATGTTGGGAGAGATTAGCCTCCCGGTTAACACCTCATTTTCAGATGATTGTTGTGTATAGCAGTGGGTAGAGAGGGACTGTCCTCCCTGCTAACACTGCTCTCTCTGATAATAGGTTTGCATAGTACGGTGTTAGAAGAGACTGTACTCTACTCACAACTCTTACCAAGCTGATGGGTGCAAAAAGTAGACTCTGATAAATACCATGTCCGCTAATGCTCCTTCCTACAGTAGCAAGTGTGCATACTACAGTGTATTCAAAGATCACCTACCCTTTTCTGCTTTTCAGGATCCCTAAATAGTCTTGCGAGATTGAAAAAAAACATTGAATATGAGAATTACCCTTTTGCTCATCACAGTAGTTATCTCTGACATACTCCTCAAAAAAACAAGGACAAGAATATGTATTCCTACTTATAGAGTATATTGAGAACTCATCTACTCCTTTTTACTATTCACGATCCTGCGAGATCTTAGAAATTATATAGAATCAATATACTTGTATTATCTTCACAGTAGTTATCCATTAGACACCCCCTCTTTAAATCTAGTGTCACTTTTTGCATCTCCCTTATATAGCTTATTTTTACTTCATTTCCAGAACACCTCAAATTTTTCAGAGGAAACAGAAATGATGGGCATTTAATTTCTAACATTCTAACAGCCAGCAAATCAAAGAGCTCGCATGAAGGGTCACGGGAAAACAGGCTCACCCGACCAATCACAGGGCTCAATTTTTGATTTTGTGCTCTTGCAGGAAGATCAAAGAAATATTGCGAGCCCAACTGCCACAACTAAATGGATTTACATCAAATCACAAAAAACACAATCTAAGAAACAAGATCGAGCTACCTGCAGAATATAGTGTAATTCCATTCAGCAGTTGCTAAAACCTGTCTTAAAGAAGTCTATGGAAAATGCATGGAGATCTTGTGATTTGGGACACCCTTTTTTCTAGTTCCCCACTTGAAGGATCACCCAGACAGTTCCAGTAAGAAGCTGAGGTAGATGACATTTTTGGGGGGAAAGCTTCCTAAAGATCTGTCAAAAGCAACCAAAGTTATTAGCAAACCAAAAAAAAAGCATGGTCTACAGAAAAGCAGACCTAACTATAACTACCTTCTGAAGATCGCCAGTAGGTATATATAGTTAGGACCTAGGTTCCATAGGAAAAGCATTTTTTTACTTGTCTATATCTTTGGCCTGGTTGATGAATCTTTATGAAATTTTCCCAAAAAAGTATGCCGGTGGGTCTTATCGTGCATGGAAAGTTTAGGGGTGATCCGTCAAGCAACAACAGAGAAAAAGGGGTAGTCAAAAAATGTGTGGTTTCCATATTAATTCCTATAGGGCTTTTAGACATGACTGCAGACCAAACCTCAGATCTGAATTACACAACATTTGGCAGAAAGCTAGATCTTGGTCCAGAAAGTGTGCTTTTTGTGATTTGGTGTAAATCTGTTCAGTAGATTTCAAGATACTTAAAGAAATCCTGATGTTTATATCTAGGGCCATTAAGACTTCACAAATACTCCTGATCTCATGGCGAGATCAGATTGTCTGCTAACACTTCAACCAGGAAGTGTTAGCAGTCATTTTGGGACGCGGTCTCAGCCAAGTCCTCCACATAAAGATAAAAAAAGTAAAGGGGGCAGGAAAGGATTACCCTTACCCTGTAGCCTTGGTGCTGGGATGCCCCGGGACACCACCAGGGCACAAAATATATTTGTAAAAAAATAGTTCACCAAAGATCACAGCGTATTCTTGAATTCAGTGAAAATTTTAAAACAAAAGTCTCCTGCGCTCGTTTATAATATAGCCCACTGGTGGGCCAGGTCCCGGGGGCATGTGGGATTTGCTTTAAAAAAGGGAGCAGTGCACATGTGTCCCCTCTTAAGGCTCTATTAAATGAGGGCCCCAGGGATTTATAACTGTATCCAAGGGAGAAGATGGAGACCCCTTTCCATTGGGTCAAGGGAACCCGGGGGACCACCACATCCCCGAAGCATGTATTTTTTTTAATGGAGGGGGCCCTCGTGGACCTTCCTCCTGGGGTTGTATGAAGCCTTGGGGACCACCACCTCCCTAGGGCTAAAATAAAACATTTAACGGGGAACCGCCTTCTGGGGCCTATAGAATATCTAAAAGTGGGAGGAGCCGCAGGACCCCCTCTCAAGGGCCTTAAATGGCCCCAGTATCTCCACCCCCCCCCTCCACGGGCCGGCCAGTGGAAACTGTATGGCCCCCTTCTGGGAGCTATTAATGACCCTAGGGATCGCCACCCCTCAGGGCCTTCTCCTGCTACCTCCCAAGGTGCCCATCCTCGGGAGATAGTGGTTTTCTTTTGCTTGGCAGGATCTGTTACAGCACCCATCAAGCAAGAGCAAAGACTAACTCTGCTCTCAGCAGGCTAGAGCAAGAAAACTGCTGCCACTCACTGGGAGCAGACTTTTCATCTGAAAACAGATAAAAAAATTGCTCCCACATGCAGGGAGCAGCATTTTTTTGCTGCTCCCTGTGTGTGAGAGCAATGCCAGTTCCTCCTGGAGGTTGAGAGCTGGCAGGGACTGCGGTGGCATTGGGATCTCCTCTGCAGCCCCTAACAGTGGTCACTGGGTGCTCTGGGTGGAAACCAGGGCACACAGCCTTAGTTTGCAAGGCCCTAGGGGATGGGGTCCCCTAGGTGAAAATTGGCGGCCCTGGGAGGTGGGCCACCCTCTTCCCTCTTTTGAAATGAGGGAGTTCTTTCTTGGCCTCTACTGGTGAGAGAAGAGTCCATAGTTTTCCCTTAAAATTGCTATGAGTATGCAAATGTACACATTTCCTGAAAGATGCACCCACTTGGTCCCGCCCCATCTACCTTATTAGTATGCAAAGGTCTTCCAGCTTTTTGCCAGGATGATGGACATTTTATTGAAAGAACCCGCTCCAGTTGGGTAGACATTTTGTGCAAAACTGTGGACTCTTGTTAGATAAATGGGCAGGTGAGGTTCTGTTCCAGCCCTAATGCTCATTTCATAGAAATTAGAACTCAGTGGTAAGCACTTACAAACATAAACATAGCAGGAGCCCCAGTTGAAGCTACACTTCTGTAAAGCACAAATGATCCTAAATTCTGGGCTTTGCAAAGGCAAAACAAGCGTATCTTTTATCAGCAGTCCCACATTGAAACATTATCTGAACTCCTTGGTGAAGGTGAATGCATTGTTGATCTATTGAAGTACCATCTGTATTGACTGTGATGAGAGGGTTCTTCCTTGGCTTCTCCTGGTAAGAGCTGAGTCTATGGTTCTCCCTTTAAATGACTGTGAGTATTCAAATCTGCAAAATCACCTGGAAGCTCCACCTGTTTGGCTGCGTCCAATCCACCTTAGCAGTATGTAACACAGAAACTCATACAGCCACTCCCACACCCACAAGACTGCTCACACACCCACTCATACACCCATACAGCAGTCACACACTCAGTCACAGACTCATACAGCAACTCACACCCAATCTTAACTGACAAATCCACTCACACATTTGCTAACACAAACTCAAAACTACTCACAGGCCCACTCATACACCATAAAGATACTTACACTCACACTCACAAAACCCATAGAACACTCACACACCTAGCCACCAACCCATTGAGCCACTATCACCCCCACTCACAGACCCATACAGCCACTCACACACCAACTCACAGACCAAAACAGCCACTCACACACCCACAAAACCACTCACACATCTACTCACAGACCCGTATGGCCACTAGCACATCCACTCATTGACCTATACAGCCTCTCACACGCACACACTCTCAAAGGTTACAGGTTACAGTTAGGAAATAAAATTAAATAAAACCACTCAAAGGTTACAGGGACGTATAGTTCGAAAATAGCATTAAAAAACCTTTGAAATTCACTGACAACAAAAAAGGTTACAGAGACGTTTTAGTTAGGACACAGATTTTTTTTAAACCATAGAAATTCACCGAAGAAACCAAAGGTTACAGGGATGTTATGGTTAGGTTCAGATTTCACTAATTCAAATCCAGCAAAATTCAGTAGTTATAGTTACCTGAGCTAACTATAACTTACACCCACGCAATTCACTGCTTATGAACTCACATATTACATCACTCATGACCTTGTCAGTTACATCACTGATGATATCACTGATGATATCTCAGATAAAGAACCACTCACATATCCACTCAAACACCCACATTATCTCTCAATCACCTATTCCCACATCCATGCAACCACTCACTCCTCCATAAAGTCACTCACACACTGTCTCACTCACAGATAAAGTCACCCACACAGCCACTCACTTACTCATGTGCCTTCTCACACACACCCTCACTCATCCATACAGCCAATCACACACCGACTCACTCACCCATACAGCCACTCATGCACCCACTTATTCACCCATCCAACTGCTCACACATGCAATCATTCAGCCATACAAGTACTTAAATGTGTACTCACTAACTCTCAAATACAGCCACTCACACAACCAATCAGTTAACCAAACAGCACACAAATAGCCACTCAGTCACCCATACTGTCACTTAGACACACAGACACTCACCCATACAGCTTCTCACACAGCCACTCACTCACCCATACAGTCACTCATATACCCACACACTCAACCATACAACCACTCAGACACACATACAAGCACTCACACATGTACTCACTCACCCTTGCAACTACTTAGGTCGACACATTACTCTCAAATACAGCCACTCACACAACCAGACACTTGGACACACAGTGACTCACCCATACAGTCACTGTGTACCCCCACTCACTCACCAATAGAGACAGTTACACACCCACTCACTCATTCATAGAGCCACTCACACCACTCACTAATACAGCTACTCACACAGCCCCTCACTCCCCCATGCAGCCAGTTAAACAGCCACTCATTCACCCATACAGCCACTCATATGCACATTCCCACACCTATACAGCCACTCAGACATTCAGGCAACCACTCACATAATATATGTTAGAATAGTAATACTCATTAGCAGTATACAAACTATAGTAATTTCGTTTTTGTAGTACTATAGTATATATGTTTAATACTCATAAACCTTTAGAAAACACTTACTATCACAGGATGGTGTCATCAGTGATGTGACTGACCATGTCATGAGTATGTAATATGTGAGGTCATAAGCAGTGCATTGTAGGGCATAAGTTATAGCAGCCGCGGTCGGCATATTTATTTATATGTTTACTTACCTGTTAAACTTTGTAATCCATACATTACTACCCCCCACCCTGCCCCTCCCCACGTCACCGCCCTGCAGGAACTCCTACTGCCCACCGCGGCTGAGTTATAGTTAGCTCAGGTAAGTATAGCTGATGAATTTCACAAAAACAAAAAAGTTATATAATGTACAATATATATTTTCAATAATTGTGGTCCATTAAATATGTTTATATAAACATATAGCATTACAAAAAGGGATGATGAACGGAGCGTTTGAGCAAATCAAACACTCACCCCCAGTCAACTGATCTGGGTTTAATCCATCACCATTCTTTAGCTCACTCAGCCACCCCAGTTCAGACATGGCCATATGCAAATCAGTCTGACCCTGTGCCTCATGGGAACAGTCCAGCCCGAACTGCCAAGCCATGTCTTCCCTGGACCGGAAACAAACATCCTGGGACCGGTTTCGGATTCATAATCCTCATCAGCCAGGCTGTCTTGAATCCAGGGGCCAAGTGAGCAAGGGACTCACGTCTGAGCATACCCGGCCAACTTAGGGTGAACAAAGCAAGACAAAAGGGGATGATGGACGGAGCATTTGAGCAAATCAAACACTCACCCCAGTCAACTGATCTGGGTTTAATCCATCACCATTCTTTAGCTCACTCAGCCACCCCAGTTCAGACATGGCCATATGCAAATCAGTCTGACCCTGTGCCTCATGGGAACAGTCCAGCCCGAACTGCCAAGCCATGTCTTCCCTGTACCGAAAACAAACATCCTGGCACCGGTTTCGGATTCATAATCCTCATCAGCCAGGCTATCTTGAATCCAGTGGCCAAGTGAGCAAGGGACTCACGTCTGAGCATACCCTGCCAACTTAGAGCGAACAAAGCAATACAAAAGGGGATGATGGACGGAGCGTTTGAGCAAATCAAACACTCTCCCCCAGTCAACTGATCTGGATTTAATCCATCACCATCCTTTCGCTCACTCTGCCACCCCAGTTCAGACATGGCCATATGCAAATCAGTCTGACCCTGTGCCTCATGGGAAACAGTCCAGCCCGAACTGCCAAGCCATGTCTTCCCTGGACCGGAAACAAACATCCTGGGACCGGTTTCGGATTCAGGTCAGGTTTCAAGTCTTTATTTCGATTTTTAACAAATCATAAAAGACACATTAAAATACAGATGAAATTTGACTAAATCAAATAAATTTAAGCAAAAACAGCAAAGAAAACTGTGCAAAAAATTTAAAAGAAATAAGCAAAAAGCAAACACTCAAAGGGACATTTAAAACAAATAAGTAAAAGAGAATTAAATATCAAGTAATGAAAAACCTGAATGATTTATAAGACAATAAAATATGTTAAAAAAAAACATTACTGTTCGTATTCATTATCAGTGGGCCCTTTCTTAACTAGTTTACAAGAAATGCAGATGGGAAAATCTAATTGAAATCCCAGATCGTTAAACTGATACATAATCAAAACAAGTTATGAAAGATTGTGAGCCATATTTAGTTGGCCTGAGAACCATGGCATGTTTTATTTCTTATTTTTCAGCCTTAGGAGCCAAGCCCAGCCCAGATATTTTGCCAGGCTTACGACAAAGAGGTCGGAGGTATTGGTCCTAAGCACCCAAATTGCTTCCATAGATGTTTTGAATGGAAGTTTTTGGAAAAGGGGCTTTAGCCATTTTTACCGAGGTGCAGCATAGCTAGGGCAAGCGAAAAGAAAATGTCCTTCAGACTCAACATGACCTGGACAACATGTACAATAGGGCGATGACCCTGTAGACCATTTGTTTGAGAATGGGTTCAAAGGCAGGGTACCCACTCTAAACTGATGGTACAGTTTTTTATCTAGCGGTCTGGTTATTATATCCCAATAGGGCTCTCGCGATTGGTCAAGTTTAAATGTTAAGAACCTGCCTGTGAGGCTGTTTTTATTAGAAAGTAGGACTCTTTTTAGGCGGGTCGTAGCCCAATACAAGGATTTGAACTCATCTTTAGAGGGAAAAACATTGGTTTGGGCGGATAACCAGAGATGTTCTAAGCCCATATCAGTAAGAATAATTTTGACAGCTGAAAGCCATGGGATTTTCCCCGAGCCAGTGATGGACCTAACTTCGGCCAGTTCTCTTGCAAATAAAGATAAATCTGGGGACGTCCATATACGTCTCCAGAAGGCCACCAGCCTAAATCTAGCCATCTCATTAATCGGAGGGGAACCAAGGTCTAGGCAAAGGGGGATCAAAGGGGTCGACTGGGGTAGCCCTGCCAAGTTTCGGAGGAATCTACATTGAATTTTAAACAAATTAAGCAAGTCCATATGGCCCCAGAGATCCGCGCCATATAAAATGGCGGTACAGATTTTAGCATCATAGATTTTAAGGGCCGGTAGGATCCGCTTTGTAGTAGATTCCTTTTGTTCTTTAATAAGGCAGCCAGTCAGCCTTGCAAGTTTAAGATGTTGAACGTTAACCTGATCCTTCCATCTCAAACGGCTATCAAGGGTTACCCCTAAGTAGGTCATGGTATCGACCTGCTCGAGGTTTACCCCATTCAACCTCACGGAACTCCGAACTGGATGATTTTTAGTAAAAACCATGAACTTCGTTTTCCCTACATTTACCACCAAGTTGTTGATGGCACAGTACTCCTCAAAGCGTTCCAGGGCCCGTTGGAGTCCGCGACGTGTTTTTGAGAGGATTAAAGTGTTATTATCTTTTGGATCGAATCGATCAAACTAATAGGGCGGTAGTTTCCTGGGATGGACTTATCACCCTTTTTATAGATCGGGACTATTTCCGCTCCCTTCCACGATTTCGGGACTGTGGCTCCATAGGCTAGGGTGTTAGCTATCATAGTTATGTACGGGAGCCACAAAGCGGGATTCGATTTAAATAAGTCCGCCGGGATCAGATCCATGCCGGGAGCTTTCCCTCGGAGAGTCAAGGCCAGGGCCAGCTCGGCCTCAGCAGTTGTAAAAATTAATTTTTCCCCTTGAGGGGTCTTAGAAAGTGTAATGCCAAGGGGATTCTTAGCTTCGGGGTCATCGGCTCTGAATTGGGCAGAGTAAAAAGATACCCAATCCTCAAGGGGCACATTGTTTCCTGGAGTAGAAGAGTCAGAGTTTTTCCCCCATTTAACTAAGTCCCAAAACCTTTTTTGATTGTTAGAGGAAGATGCCTCCAAAAGATCTGACCAGAACTTGTCTTCCCACTCCCGTTTGGATTCTTTAAGAGTTTTCCTATAATTGAGCCTTGCGGCCTTCACTGCGGCCATGTCCCGTATTTTAATGGCCGAAATGAGAGCCGCATGTGCCTCCCTGCATTTCCTATTGTACCATTTCTGGGGCAAGGGATTTTTTTTAGTAGGAACATTTCGGCACGGGAGGGAGAGCAGAGATTTCAACTGATCAAAACATTTAATATGT
This sequence comes from Lissotriton helveticus, assembly GCF_964261635.1. Lineage (NCBI taxonomy): Eukaryota > Metazoa > Chordata > Amphibia > Caudata > Salamandridae > Lissotriton > Lissotriton helveticus. Next base: position 739,566,374 of record NC_136059.1, on the reverse strand, counting down.
AATCCCATCACAATTTTAGCCAAACAGGGATCTGCCCCTAACAAATCAATTTGCGACATTTCATTAAACGCATTTTTTGCCACAGTATTAATATTGTCCCATAGGCACTTATCCTCCATAACCCGGGACCATGTCAATTTCCTCCTATCGTTAGTAAGTAGTGTGTCACCAGTATAGGTGGCGGTGGGCTTCTCCTGTCTCTTTAGGCCTGGTATCTCTAATGACAATGACAGCGGATTGTGGTCACTTTCCGGACGCTGTAACACTGCCATGTCAATTAATAACTTCCAATGATCCATGTTCAACAGAATATAATCAATGCGGCTCTGCCTCTGCCCATTATCAAAATTACAATTTGCTTTGATGTCCGAAATAGAGCGGCCATTACATGCGCGGAAGCCCTTTTGTAGGCAGAATGCCATCCAAGACACTGCCGCCTCTGTTGCTTTTACCCTCTTTGCCACTTTTAAGTCGGGTATACCCCAAACAGAGTCCTCAGCCATGCTCCAGGTGTCTTCCATGTCAAACAGTGGTTCTATGGTGCAATTTAGGTCTCCAGCAAGAATAATAACATTTCCGCTGTCCATTTCCGAAGTGATATGGTCGATTAGGTTCAACAACGGCGGACTTCGACCACCCGGCAGACCTCTAGCATAAATATTTAGAATGTTCATATTTTGCTGATTCCCTTTGCTTAGTTTAATTTGAAGGAGATCCGGATGCTCAGCGGGGAGTTCGGTTGGATAGAAACCCAAAGACTGTTTCACCCAGATCGTCAGGCCACCTGAGGCCCGCCCCTTACCCCCTTTAATTGCAGGTTTGAAGAAGTTAATGTAACCCAACTTGTAGACAGGCTCAGTTGCCCAGGTTTCCTGCAACCGAATGATGTCATAGGTGTCCACAAAGTTCGACCAATCAGTAGAGGCAAGGCGGGCCTTGATACCCGCTATGTTCCAGGACAAAATTTTTAAAGTTTTCAGATTGTCATTCGAATTGACCATGGAGGGGGGTTGCAAAGGTAAGGGCTGTGGAACTCCCTTTGAGCACCCTTTATCATCTTTAACCTCCATGTGCCTAACATGGTCTATTGGGACTATGGGATTATCCTTAATCGGAATCTCTTTAGCAGCAATGTTGGGAGGTGGGTTGAGTTTCAAAGGAGCTGGACCTTCAACCTCATTTACTAGATTACTGGGTTGATATGGTCTCACCATACTATACTCAATGGGCTCTTGGGCTACTGCTTTAGCAGGGAAAAGCTTACTATTGAGTCAATCAATAGCCTCAAGGCCAGAGAGAGGACCAAAATGGTTGAAGAGAAAGGGGCGCTGGCAGTCGAGGGGGGTCAATGCCAGGGGGTGTCTTGCTACTGGGACCTGGTGAAATGAGGGGTAAGATTGGGGGGGTATTTGCCTATGTGGGTAAAAATACGATAAGGCTAGTGTTTGAACATCCCCCTGTGGTGCAAACCTCGGTTCTCGTCGAATGGCATCTACCACCCACATGTCTTTAAACGAGATTAAGATACAATCTCCCTCCAAGTCTTTGGCCCCCTGTCCCACCCATTCTACTCTCCTCACGAATAATATCTCCGTCGGAGTGGAGGGGGGTAACGGGCGATTTTTATTTAGCCAGAAAGTGACTTTATTACGAAGATCCCCATAAGACTCCCTGGAACCAGGTTTTAGCGGTGCTACACCTGTCAGAACAATTGTGTGTTGAGCTGCTTCAGGTGGTAAATCAACACGAGGGGTAGGTGGCCTTTTGCGTCCTCCTTCCCTGTGGTTAGTGGAGGCAGTACGTTGGTCTCTATGCGTGATGGGTGGAGCAGGTTTTGAGGGAAATTGCGGGCGAGGTCCCATCGGTTGACACCCACCAGTATTTTGTTTGTCCAAAGTTTTTGAGTGCAGCTTAGGTGCCTGGGCATGGGTGCTAGTGCCTGGTTTAGAAAATGTTGTGTTAGATTTCTCTCCCCCTTTAAGCGTGGTAGTATTCGGCCCTGGTGCTTTATTAGGAGATGGTTTACCCTTGCCATATTATTGTTACCAGGGGACTTAATCGTTGTTGGTAGTGTTTTGCTTGCACCCATGTGGTTTGTGCCAAGTAGTGTTTGTAGCATCGCATGGTTTGAATTAATCAAGGCCTCCATGCTATCTATTTTTGAGGCCATGAGCCTTGTCCGCTCCAGGACAGGCAGAAGTAACGTTTTAAACATGGCCTCCATTTTAGCTAGCAAAACTTCGTCACTATTAAGGCACATGGGGCAGGTACTTGAGGAGCCCAAGGCCGAAAGGGAAGGGCATAGCATGTTGGTAAATACAGAGGGTATTAGAGGGTCTGGGAGGGGCTCAGACTCCTGTCTTGCATCATCTTGGACTCCATTTACTTTAGGAATTTTTAGATCTCTCTCCCCCGATAATCTAGAGTCCAGCTTTCTCTTTTTAATGTTGAGACCAGGGTTGGGTACAAGGTGGTTGGGGGTTTCAGCGGGATTAGAATTACTAGAGTGATTAGTGGGGAGATATCCTGAGTACTGGCTTTGATCAGGCACCCCACTAGTGAATGAATCATTCTCATCATCATCCCCCTGGCTGCATTGGGATGCTTCTATACTGTGCCTTTCTTCCTTCAGGGTATGTACTGATGGGCTCGCCCCTATGCTTTCTAAATGGACGATTGCGTCTGTAGAAGTAGTATGGACGCAATTAAAGGCAGCATGTGAGCAGTGGGCACAGGGGAGGTGGAATTAGCTAAAGCCCCCAATGATGACCGCTTGCCACTAATGAGGTCTATTGAAAGTCTCTTCTCAACCATTTCTATTTCCTTCTCCAGGATTCCAGTAGCCCGTGTTATAAAGGCATCAAGGGGACCAGATACAACTCCCTTGGAAGTGTGGATCTGCACAGATCGTTCTTTGCCTGACCGTAAAGTCATTGCAGGGGGTGCAGTTGGCAAGATTATACAAAAATGTCAGGCTGTGTTGGCCACACCAATAAACAGGAGATAATAGTGCGAACAACACCGCCTACCTTATGGCATTCCACTTGGCCAGGGGGGGTGGGCCTAGGCCGGACTCTGCCGTACTCGAACGGCCTCAAACGGCCCGCTCTTTGCCCGGTCTTCGCCCCGGTCGCTCCCGCGCAGCGGGTACTCCGCCCAGTAAAAAAGAGGATGGCAGGGGGCGTTGCCGGCGGGGAGAGCGGCCACAGGTGTTGCACGCAGGGACTCCTGGTCACTGGAGTCCCTGCTAGGCAGCTCGCAGCCCCGCCGGTGTCCAGAAAAAGCAAGTTAACAAAGGGCTCCCCCTCAAAGCCCCACGAAGAGTCTCTTCCCGCAGCGGGACCCGCGCAGCGGGTCCGGCAAGTCGTAGGTTCACAGGCAGAGTACCAAGGCTGCTAAAACACGCTGCTCAGGTCACAGGTTCCCGCAAACAAAGGGAGACGCTAGCCTTTAAGCTCCACTTGGCAGGGGGCGTTGCCGGCGGGGAGAGCGGCCACAGGTGTTGCACGCAGGGACTCCTGGTCACTGGAGTCCCTGCTAGGCAGCTCGCAGCCCCGCCGGTGTCCAGAAAAAGCAAGTTAACAAAGGGCTCCCCCTCAAAGCCCCACGAAGAGTCTCTTCCCGCAGCGGGACCCGCGCAGCGGGTCCGGCAAGTCGTAGGTTCACAGGCAGAGTACCAAGGCTGCTAAAACACGCTGCTCAGGTCACAGGTTCCCGCAAACAAAGGGAGACGCTAGCCTTTAAGCTCCACTTGGCAGGGGGCGTTGCCGGCGGGGAGAGCGGCCACAGGTGTTGCACGCAGGGACTCCTGGTCACTGGAGTCCCTGCTAGGCAGCTCGCAGCCCCGCCGGTGTCCAGAAAAAGCAAGTTAACAAAGGGCTCCCCCTCAAAGCCCCACGAAGAGTCTCTTCCCGCAGCGGGACCCGCGCAGCGGGTCCGGCAAGTCGTAGGTTCACAGGCAGAGTACCAAGGCTGCTAAAACACGCTGCTCAGGTCACAGGTTCCCGCAAACAAAGGGAGACGCTAGCCTTTAAGCTCCACTTGGCAGGGGGCGTTGCCGGCGGGGAGAGCGGCCACAGGTGTTGCACGCAGGGACTCCTGGTCACTGGAGTCCCTGCTAGGCAGCTCGCAGCCCCGCCGGTGTCCAGAAAAAGCAAGTTAACAAAGGGCTCCCCCTCAAAGCCCCACGAAGAGTCTCTTCCCGCAGCGGGACCCGCGCAGCGGGTCCGGCAAGTCGTAGGTTCACAGGCAGAGTACCAAGGCTGCTAAAACACGCTGCTCAGGTCACAGGTTCCCGCAAACAAAGGGAGACGCTAGCCTTTAAGCTCCACTTGGCAGGGGGCGTTGCCGGCGGGGAGAGCGGCCACAGGTGTTGCACGCAGGGACTCCTGGTCACTGGAGTCCCTGCTAGGCAGCTCGCAGCCCCGCCGGTGTCCAGAAAAAGCAAGTTAACAAAGGGCTCCCCCTCAAAGCCCCACGAAGAGTCTCTTCCCGCAGCGGGACCCGCGCAGCGGGTCCGGCAAGTCGTAGGTTCACAGGCAGAGTACCAAGGCTGCTAAAACACGCTGCTCAGGTCACAGGTTCGGATTCATAATCCTCATCATCCAGGCTATCTTGAATCCAGTGATCAAGTGAGCAAGGGACTCACGTCTGAGCATACCCTGCCAACATAGGGCGAACAAAGCAATACAAAAGGGGATGATGGACGGAGCATTTGAGCAATCAAACACTCACCCCCAGTCAACTGATCTGGGTTTAATCCATCACCATTCTTTAGCTCACTCAGCCACCCCAGTTCAGACATGGCCATATGCAAATCACTCTGACCCTGTGCCTCATGGGAACAGTCCAGCCCGAACTGCCAAGCCATGTCTTCCCTGGACCGTAAACAAACATCGTAGGTTCACAGGCAGAGTACCAAGGCTGCTAAAACACGCTGCTCAGGTCACAGGTTCCCGCAAACAAAGGGAGACGCTAGCCTTTAAGCTCCACTTGGCAGGGGGCGTTGCCGGCGGGGAGAGCGGCCACAGGTGTTGCACGCAGGGACTCCTGGTCACTGGAGTCCCTGCTAGGCAGCTCGCAGCCCCGCCGGTGTCCAGAAAAAGCAAGTTAACAAAGGGCTCCCCCTCAAAGCCCCACGAAGAGTCTCTTCCCGCAGCGGGACCCGCGCAGCGGGTCCGGCAAGTCGTAGGTTCACAGGCAGAGTACCAAGGCTGCTAAAACACGCTGCTCAGGTCACAGGTTCCCGCAAACAAAGGGAGACGCTAGCCTTTAAGCTCCACTTGGCAGGGGGCGTTGCCGGCGGGGAGAGCGGCCACAGGTGTTGCACGCAGGGACTCCTGGTCACTGGAGTCCCTGCTAGGCAGCTCGCAGCCCCGCCGGTGTCCAGAAAAAGCAAGTTAACAAAGGGCTCCCCCTCAAAGCCCCACGAAGAGTCTCTTCCCGCAGCGGGACCCGCGCAGCGGGTCCGGCAAGTCGTAGGTTCACAGGCAGAGTACCAAGGCTGCTAAAACACGCTGCTCAGGTCACAGGTTCCCGCAAACAAAGGGAGACGCTAGCCTTTAAGCTCCACTTGGCAGGGGGCGTTGCCGGCGGGGAGAGCGGCCACAGGTGTTGCACGCAGGGACTCCTGGTCACTGGAGTCCCTGCTAGGCAGCTCGCAGCCCCGCCGGTGTCCAGAAAAAGCAAGTTAACAAAGGGCTCCCCCTCAAAGCCCCACGAAGAGTCTCTTCCCGCAGCGGGACCCGCGCAGCGGGTCCGGCAAGTCGTAGGTTCACAGGCAGAGTACCAAGGCTGCTAAAACACGCTGCTCAGGTCACAGGTTCGGATTCATAATCCTCATCATCCAGGCTATCTTGAATCCAGTGATCAAGTGAGCAAGGGACTCACGTCTGAGCATACCCTGCCAACATAGGGCGAACAAAGCAATACAAAAGGGGATGATGGACGGAGCATTTGAGCAATCAAACACTCACCCCCAGTCAACTGATCTGGGTTTAATCCATCACCATTCTTTAGCTCACTCAGCCACCCCAGTTCAGACATGGCCATATGCAAATCACTCTGACCCTGTGCCTCATGGGAACAGTCCAGCCCGAACTGCCAAGCCATGTCTTCCCTGGACCGTAAACAAACATCCTGGGACCGGTTTCGGATTCATAATCCTCATCAGCCACGCTATCTTGAATCTAGTGGCCAAGTGAGCAGGGGAATCACGTCTGAGCATACCCTGCCAACATAGGGCGGATAAAGCAATACAAAAGGGGATGATGGATGGAGCATTTGAGCAATCAAACACTCACCCCCAGTCAACTGATCTGGGTTTAATCCATCACCATTCTTTAGCTCACTCAGCCACCCCAGTTCAGACATGGCCATATGCAAATCAGTGTGACCCTGTGCCTCATGGGAACAGTCCATCCCGAACTGCCAAGCCATGTCTTCCCTGGACCAGAAACAAACATCCTGGGACCGGTTTCGGATTCATAATCCTCATCAGCCAGGCTATCTTGAATCCAGTGGCCAAGTGAGCAAGGGACTCACGTCTGAGCCTACCCTGCCAACTTAGGGCGAACAAAGCAATACAAAAGGGGATGATGGACGGAGCGTTTGAGCAAATCAAATACTCACCCCCAGTCAACTGATCTGGGTTTAATCCATCACCATTCTTTAGCTCACTCAGCCACCTCAGTTCAGACATGGCCATATGCAAATCAGTCTGACCCTGTGCCTCATGGGAACAGTGCTTGTATTGTCAACGCTCCGTCCATCATTTCCTTTGGTTTTTCTTTGTTCGCCATAAGTTGGCAGGGTATGCTCAGACGTGAGTCCCTTGCTCACTTTGTCACTGGATTCAAGCAAGCCGGGTTGAAGAAGGCTGAAATGCCAGAAACCAGTCCTCGGTAGCTTGTTTCCGGTCCAGAGAAGGCTTGGCTTGGCAGTTCGGGCTGGACTGTTCCCATGAGGCACAGGGTCAGACTGATTTGCATATGACCATGTCTGAACTGGGGTGGCAGAGTGGGCTAAAGAACGGTGATGGATTAAGCCCAGATCAGTTGACTGGGGGTGAGTGCTTGTATTGTCAACGCTCCATCCATCATTTCCTTTGGTTTTTCTTTGTTCGCCATAAGTTGGCAGGGTATGCTCAGACGTGAGTCCCTTGCTCACTTTGTCACTGGATTCAAGCAAGCCAGGCTGAAGAAGGCTGAAATGCCAGAAACCGGTCCTCGGTAGCTTGTTTCCGGTCCAGAGGCTTGGCAGTTCGGGCTGGACTGTTCCCATGAGGCACAGGGTCAGAATGATTGCATATGGCCATGTCTGAACTGGGGTGGCAGAGTGGGCTAAAGAACGGTGATGGATTAAACCCAGATCAGTTGACTGGGGGTGAGTGCTTGTATTGTCAACGCTCCGTCCATCATTTCCTTTGGTTTTTCTTTGTTCGCCATAAGTTGGCAGGGTATGCTCAGACGTGAGTCCCTTGCTCACTTTGTCACTGGATTCAAGCAAGCCGGGCTGAAGAAGGCCGAAATGCCAGAAACCGGTTCTCAGTAGCTTGTTTCCGGTCCAGAGAAGGCATGGCTTGGCGGTTCGGGCTGGACTGTTCCCATGAGGCACAGGGTCAGACTGATTTGCATATGGCCATGTCTGAACTGGGGTGGCAGAGTGGGCTAAAGAATGGTGATGGATTAAACCCAGATCAGTTGACTGGGGGTGAGTGCTTGTATTGTCATCCATCCGTCCATCATTTCCTTTGGTTTTTCTTTATATAACCATATACACACATATATATATATATATATATATATATATATATATATATATATATATATATATATATATATATATATATATATATGTATGTATATATATATATATATATATATTACCTACTGGCGATAGCCAGTAGGTACATATAGTTAGGATTTTTTTCCTATGGGATTTTTGAAAATTCTATGTCGAATAACTTTGGCGTTTGAGGACAGAATCGGCTGAAATTTTCAGGAAAATGGAACATTTTGTTTCTGAGCAGCCCCTTGGGGGGGTTTCGTCAAGGGGGGCCGAGAAAAAAGGGGGGTCCCAAAACGTGTTTTTCCCATGCAATTTTCCATAGGGCGGTTGGCCTCACTTTTAGCCCGAACGGCTGAATGGATTTACACCAAACTTGGCAAAATTGTAGGGACTGGTAGCCCGATGTGCCTTTGCTATGTCTCAAGATATAGGCTCCAGTGGTTTTTACGAAAATTAACTTTGAAAAATATATATTGGGCTACATTGGGCTATATATATGTTGGAGCCCAAATGTAGCCCAATGTAGCCCAATGTAGCCCAATGTAGCCCAAAGATGGCCACCAGAGACAAAAAAAACAAATGTAGCCCAAATATCAGCCAGATGTAGCCCAACTATAGCCCAATGACAGAATGTCCCAGAGTGTTCTAAAGAACAACTAGAGTGCTAACAGTCCTACTTATTACAAAGGTATGGCACACCTGAAGCCATCTTGATTGGAATAAAGTGGTAACTCTTAAAACATTTAATTTAAAAAGGAACAAAATGAGGGGGTTCATTTTGCCATAGAAAGTATGATTAGCGAATATATGACGAAATCCCGCATACCATCAGTCCGCAAAAAAAATCCTGCATGTACTATTAGGCCGCAAATTAAAATAACGAAAACTTTTAGAACGAATATGCCTTTAGCATACACTAAACAACTAAACTACCCTAAACCCTAAAACACTACCCCCAGCATGACCCTACACTACACAAACAGTACAACACTACCCTAAACCCTAAAACACTACCCCCAGCATGACCCTACACTACGCAAACACTACAACACTACCCTAAACCCTAAAACACTACCCCCAGCATGACCCTACACTACACAAACACTACAACACTACCCTAAACCCTAAAACACTACCCCCAGCATGACCCTACACTACGCAAACACTACAACACTACCCAAAACCCTAAAACACTACATCCCAGCATGACCCTACACTACGCAAACACTACAACACTACCCTAAACCCTAAAACACTACCCCCAGCATGACCCTACACTACACAAACACTACAACACAACCCTAAACCCTAAAACACTACCCCCAGCATGACCCTACACTACACAAACACTACAACACTACCCTAAACCCTAAAACACTACCCCCAGCATGACCCTACACTACACAAACACTACAACACAACCCTAAACCCTAAAACACTACACCCCAGCATGACCCTACACTACGCAAACACTACAACACTACCCTAAACCCTAAAACACTACCCCCAGCATGACCCTACACTACGCAAACACTACAACACTACGCAAAACCCTAAAACACTACACCCCAGCATGACCCTACACTACGCAAACACTACAACACTACCCTAAACCCTAAAACACTACCCCCAGCATGACCCTACACTACACAAACACTACAACACTACCCTAAACCCTAAAACACTACCCCCAGCATGACCCTACACTACGCAAACACTACAACACTACCCTAAACCCTAAAACACTACCCCCAGCATGACCCTACACTACGCAAACACTACAACACTACCCAAAACCCTAAAACACTACACCCCAGCATGACCCTACACTACGCAAACACTACAACACTACCCTAAACCCTAAAACACTACCCCCAGCATGACCCTACACTACGCAAACATTACAACACTACCCTAAACCCTAAAACACTACCCCCAGCATGACCCTACACTACGCAAACACTACAACACTACCCAAAACCCTAAAACACTACACCCCAGCATGACCCTACACTACGCAAACACTACAACACTACCCTAAACCCTAAAACACTACCCCCAGCATGACCCTACACTACGCAAACACTACAACACTACCCTAAACCCTAAAACACTACCCCCAGCATGACCCTACACTACGCAAACACTACAACACTACCCTAAACCCTAAAACACTACCCCCAGCATGACCCTACACTACGCAAACACTACAACACTACCCAAAACCCTAAAACACTACACCCCAGCATGACCCTACACTACGCAAACACTACAACACTACCCTAAACCCTAAAACACTACCCCAGCATGATCCTACACTACGCAAACACTACAACACTACCCTAAACCCTAAAACACTACCCCCAGCATGACCCTACACTACGCAAACACTACAACACTACCCTAAACCCTAAAACACAACCCCCAGCATGACCCTACACTACGCAAACACTACAACACTACCCTAAACCCTAAAACACTACCCCCAGCATGACCCTACACTACGCAAACACTACAACACTACCCTAAACCCTAAAACACTACCCCCAGCATGACCCTACACTACGCAAACACTACAACACTACCCTAAACCCTAAAACACTACACCCCAGCATGACCCTACACTACGCAAACACTACAACACTACCCTAAACCCTAAAACACTACCCCCAGCATGACCCTACACTACGCAAACACTACCCTAAACCCTAAAACACTACACCCAGCATGACCCTACACTACGCAAACACTACAACACTACCCTAAACCCTAAAACACTACCCCCCAGCATGACCCTACACTACGCAAACACTACAACACTACCCTAAACCCTAAAACACTACCCCCAGCATGACCCTACACTACGCAAACACTACAACACTACCCAAAACCCTAAAACACTACCCCCAGCAGGACCCTACACTACGCAAACACTACAACACTACCCTACACCCTAAAACACTACCCCCAGCATGACCCTACACTACGCAAACACTACAACACTACCCTAAACCCTAAAACACTAGCCCCAGCATGACCCTACACTACGCAAACACTACAACACTACCCAAAACCCTAAAACACTACCCCCAGCATGACCCTACACTACGCAAACACTACAACACTACCCAAAACCCTAAAACACTACACCCCAGCATGACCCTACACTACGCAAACACTACAACACTACCCAAAACCCTAAAACACTACACCCCAGCATGACCCTACACTACGCAAACACTACAACACTACCCAAAACCCTAAAACACTACCCCCAGCATGACCCTACACTACGCAAACACTACAACACTACCCTAAACCCTAAAACACTACCCCCAGCATGACCCTACACTACGTAAACACTACAACACTACCCTAAACCCTAAAACACTACACCCCAGCATGACCCTACACTACGCAAACACTATAACACTATCCTAAACCCTAAAACACTACCCCCAGCATGACCCTACACTACGCAAACACTATAACACTATCCTAAACCCTAAAACACTACGCCCAGCATGACCCTACACTATGCAAACACTACAACACTACCCTAAACCCTAAAACACTAGCCCCAGCATGACCCTACACTACGCAAACACTACAACACAACCCTAAACCCTAAAACACTACCCCCAGCATGACCCTACACTACGCAAACACTACAACACTACCCTAAACCCTAAAACACTACCCCCAGCATGACCCTACACTACGCAAACACTACAACACAACCCTAAAACACTACCCCCAGCATGACCCTACACTAAACAACCACCACAACTCTACACTACACTAACACAACACTACACTACACAACACTACACTACACTACACAATCACTAACCCACGAAAAAATTAACACAAACCCACTTACCTCTCTCGTCATCGTGGTTTTCACAACGCAAATGCATTTACCATACATGCCTTTAAAACGTAATTCTTTGTAAAGGCATGCGCGATAAATGCACATGCGTTTTGAAAAAATGCGGGATAATGGTATGCGAGGTCAATGACCTTGCGGGATAATGGTATGCGGACTGAAAGTCTGCGGGATAAAAAATGCGGGAAAATGGCTGCAAACCATGATTAGCAGCAGACTTCCCTGGTGAGCACTAGCTTTACTACAGTGATCTAATGAGCAACTAGAGTGCTAACATTCAGAATTTATGGCAAATGTGTGACACATCTGAATGCCTTCTTGACAGAACCAAAGTAAACAAGCATACGTTACGGGTTTTGTTTGCGCTGCAGAGCCGATACGTCACGGTTATGCGACGCGTCATGAGGCGTCTCACGTGGCTACGTGATTCCCCCTCTGGTCTCCACTTGTATCATTAGCGCGGGGATGCCTCCGGGTCACCAGGCGCTTTATAAATCGCTAAATAAATAAATAAATAAATAAATAAAGAATATATTTTACAGCTATAGATATTAGCTTTTAAAAAACCAATGAAATTCACTGAAAAAACCATAGGTTATAGACCATATATAGTTTGGAATTTGCATTTACAAAACCTTGAAAATTCACTGAAAAAACCATAGGTTAGAGACCATATATAGTTAGCTGGACATTTTATTGACATAAAACCAATGAAATTCCATATATAGTTAGTTGCACTCTAACTATATATCGCGCACCCGCAATCCACTGCTGATGATGTCACATATTACATCATTCATGACATGGTCAGTGACATCACTGATGACATCACTGATGACATCACTGATGACATCTCAAATGACATCACTGATGACATCTCAAATGACATCACTGATGACATCATGACACACCAATACCAGTTACTACATACGCACTCACTGATTCCTACGTCTACACACACATTCACTCATTCACCCATACAATCACTCATACATACAGTCACTCATTATTACAACACTATCATATGCACTCATACACCTAGTCAGTCCTGTGAAGAATCAATCACACTTCGATTTCCTCATCTATACAGTTAAACACAGAACACCATACTTTTTCACACATATACTAACACATACTTACTCTCTTATACAATCACTGATACAAGTACACATTGATATGCACAGAGTCACACACCTCCCAGCCAGCCACACACACACTCAGTCTTCCATACATCCACTCATTCTTCAATATGTAAAACATATTTAAACTTTACAAAAACACACAGACACTAGATGATGTCATCAGTGATGTCATTTGAGATGTCATCAGTGATGTCATCAGTGATGTCATTTGAGATGTCATCAGTGATGTCATCAGTGATGTCACTGACCATGTCATGAATGATGTAATATGTGACATCATCAGCAGTGGATTGCGGGTGCGCGATATATAGTTAGTGCAACTAACTATATATGGAATTTCATTGGTTTTATGTCAATAAAATGTCCAGCTAACTATATATGGTCTCTAACCTATGGTTTTTTCAGTGAATTTTCAAGGTTTTGTAAATGCAAATTCCTAACTATATATGGTCTATAACCTATGGTTTTTTCAGTGAATATATATATATATATATATATATATATATATGTGTGTTTTTATATATGTAAATATAGTTTTAAATGTTTAAGAGATTTAAGTAAAATATACCCATGGTATATATTAAAATATCTAAGAGTACTTTAAACTGTATATATTTTAAGAAACAATATTTTTGCATGTTTTTTACCAATATGAATGAGAAACAATTATTTTCTTTGCTAATTTTGTACTTACCAATATACACACAGGGAGACCATATTTTTAAAATTATACATTTTTGACACAATATTTGTGTTACACAATATTGTTGATTTCGATATTGTGTCAGTGATATGCTTGTCATCTCACCAACCCATAAATAATGAATGAATATGGCATTTGTAAAAAGGGCAATTCTCTTGAAGACATCCCTGCGCTACTGACAGAAGAGTAGAAATGACCGCTGCCTAGACAGGACCAGCAGGACTGGAATAGTCAGGTTGGCAGGTTTTCAGCTTTTTCTTAAATGAAAATTCATCAGGCGAAGACCGATTGTTTAATGGCAAAACGGCCGTAAAGGAAAAAGACCGCCCACCCAGGCAAGCATGATGCACAGTAGGAACCACAATTAGCAACTGATTGGAAGAGCTCGATGATTTAGAGGAAGCATAATACTGAATTCTGTTCATGTGATCTGGACCCCTCCATAATTTGGTTAACCTGGCTCCGATGGAATGTAATGGAGATTAATGCATGCGATCTAGGCATTACTAGTCGAGTTTAAACCAGCAGAGTAGTGTAATCTTCACAAAAGACGTCATGGATGTCATTATTGCTCAACTCTGGCGGAAGTGCCCTTCTCTTCTTTAGCTTGAAAACTGCACCGTGTTTATACTGGCATGATTATAAGACGTTTTAGATTTCATTCAGTGGCAGAATTGCCATTTCTGTTTTCCATTTTTAATTTAAGTGAGCATTGTCGATCTGTAGCTCAAGCATAGAGTATAAATTTGCAAGTGAGGCCAGCCTACATTTGTATCAACTTGTAAGTCAGAGAGTAGTTTTGCTCCCAGTACTTTGGGCCTCATTTATGAAAAGTGACGCATCGCTGCGTGAAAACAGCGATGCGTCACTTTTCACTGCTCTCTCCCTGCGACATGATTGATGCGTCATATTTATAATATGACGCATCATGTCGCAAGGAGTTACAGATACGTCAGTATTTCTGACGTATCTGTAGGCGCAAAAGTGACGCATTGCTGGAGTGTGTCACAAAAGTGACGCAACTCCAGCAATGTGTCCTTTCACATGGGGCAAGCCCCATGTGAAAGGGCTTCCGTCAGTCTTACGCCTGCCTTGAGGCAGGCGCAAGATTTTGACGCAACAGCATCCTAAAAGTGACGCAGTGAAATCTCATAGATTTCACTGCGTCACTATTACGAGGCTTTTTGCGGGTGAACGCCCCCTCTGCATACATTATACCTGACGCAGGTATAATGTAGCGCAGGGGTTTACAAAGTGACGCATCTGCTTAGATGCGTCACTTTGTAAATAGTGCGCATCAGGAGGCATGTTTTACGCCGCCGATGCGTCACAAAAAGTGAAGCATCGGAAGCGCAAAACTCACGCAAGGCCTCATAAATGAAGCCCTTGGTTTATAGCCAAACGCACCCCTCCCCCACGCCGAATGAGATAAAAAAATAAAACAATCTCCGCAAATTCCAAAATATAGAGCAGCCGAGTATATAGTTCTGGACTGGAACCAGCTAACCATAATTTAACTCTTGGAGTAAATGCAACAGCCACATTTGTCTAGACAGTCAGAAAGAAAATAACAGGTTTTCTATTCCACTGCAGAAAGGATTTGTCATGGAATCGCAATTTCTTCCCCAGTCAGGCTGCTTCCGCTGGAAGGACTGATGAAAAAGTGCTCACCAAATTGTCCCGGTGACACAATCGTTCACAAACTGCCTTATCTTGTAGGGGCGCTGGAGGAGAAACCTGTTAAAAGTCTTGACAGATTCAAGACGCGGCCGAGTATCATTAGTTGGCTGTCCCTTAAATGACACAGAGAGTAAGAGTGCATCAGGGAATCAGACTAGAGGTCAGAGCGAGAGAACACAGGAACACTTTCTCTCTGTCAGAAATCAATATTTTTCAGATTTCGATATGAAGTACATGTATAAGAGGGATAGAAGAACAGATTCGAATACCAGCCAGTCAGAAACAAAATATATTCCTATTTGTCTCGGTATTGTTAATCCAAGAAACCATTGCACTTAGGGGGAAAAAAAGAATTGGATTGGAACAGAAATGCCTTGGCCTTACCAGTTTGGATGTGTCTGAGATAGATCAAGTTGTATCTTAAACATTTGCTGAAGCTAAAGGGGACCATGTCTAACAATTTCATGTTAAAGGGCTAGATACCAGAATTGTACATTCTTAGTCTATGCCCTCTGTTATGGATTGCCCTTCCATCACACATAAATCTCTGTAACAATCTTAACTTGTGCCACTGACAGCAGAAATCTAATTAAGCAAGATGTGGAGTCAAGGCAGATGTGAAGATACAAGCCTGCATTGACTGTGGCCCTCAAGCACAGAAACAGATGACAATGTGTACGGATAAAGACACCTCTCAAAATAAAGTCTCTGCAACAATGGATGAAAACAAACCCACAAATAGCCCTATGTAAATACATTACTGGAAAGCATGCGCTTCCACACACCAGAAAATGTGGCATTTGTACAGTGATATGCCAGTATACGTTAATAAAGGAAGGCAACACATTACTATAGTAAACTCACAGTGCATAGCCACGAGCACCAAATATATTTCCTATTCCATTAACATAACATAAAATGATGCCCATGTAGTTAGCCACCTTAATACATGTAACCCACGCATGGTGCACATATCATCGATGGTGGACCAATGGCAAGCAAAAATGCTAATCAATGCAAACAAATAGGGCAGCAGTAAAGACAGAGAATGCATTCATTCACAGCAACGCAATCATTGTTACACATAAAACCACGAGAACGTGCATGAAAAGGCATTAGCAAGGCATATCTTACAAGTGGGTGAAAGAACTCGATAGCACACAGATAAATAAAAATGATATGAGACAGCCAGTGGCAATGACACCTTTCCAGGAAGAACTTTCCCCTATGCATCCCATCCTATGACTAACCATATATGGCCAAGCCATTACTACCCCATACCTTGATCAGTATGTTCACCCATAACCCACAAAGAATGGCTACTACAGACACACTAACCACACTCGATAAGTGACAAAGATGGGGCATTGAAGAAATAAATGCACAGAATATAAGGAACTGAGCCCCCCTAAATGTCTATGCCACTAACACACATACATTTCAACACAGACTGTAAAATAAATGAAAAAGTAATACTTTTGTGTAAGTCACTAACTACGATTTAACAGTAACTTTATGACTGCAGAGACTCCACAGTTGGGGCAGAGAACTTTGCACATTAAAAGACAGGCCAGTCCCTGACGCTCCTGCTGAGTTCCTAGATTGATTGAAGAAAACATTGGACAATCACTCTCATCCTATAAACACTTCTTAAACTGCCATGGAGGCAGTTTTGTGGTTTTTGTGTAAAGGATGTTGCTTAAAATCGAGAATGATCTCTGTGAAACATAAGAGTTTGCCTGAAATAGTTTCCAGGTCTAATCATTTCATAATTGCTAAGTAAAGAAAGAAAGATTTGCTTGTCCAGGTAACACCTTCTGTTTCAACTGCCTGAATAAAATCATAGGGCACCCATGAACCATATAAACAGCCCAACTTTCCTCCCACTGGAACTCCTCCTACAAACAGGTACCCACTACTTTAGCTGATCAAAATAAGAGTGTAGGGAGCACACTACTTGATATACCAGCACACAATTTTTCTAAATACATTGTGGTATATGCAGTGCTTGATAACACTTAGGGACAAATTACGATGCGGTCGGAAACGTCTCCGACCGTCAGTCAGAGCCGTTCCGACTGCATCGTAGTATGCTGATTGGATTCCTTTCTGACCATCCCATTCCGATGGAGTCGGTTGGAAAGGAATGTGAACTGTCATTCTGACTGGCTTCCTATGGGCTCCGAGAGCCCGTCTGCCAGTCTGAATGCGGTCAGTAATCCCAAGGGAGGCTCTTTCTGCCCGAGGGATTACGATGTCGGGTTTACACAGCCTTTCTGTGCTGGCCTTTCCGACACAGAAAAGCTGTCGGAACTCGAGTTTTGGGGCCCCCTTTGGTGTGCGGCCTCTAGTCAGAGGTACCCACTGTTGATCCCTGCACCTTGTGGCAGGCACCTTGAGATGTCTGCCAAGGGGTGCAGGGATGAACTGCACCTTGCATTTTACAATGGGAGCATGCATTCCAGATGGAATGCATGCTCCCATTGTGAAGTATTGGAGTGTGACCGAATAGTGTTCGGTCGCATCCTAATTAGTCACTGACCTGTCACTGATTAGTCGCTGACCAGGTGTCGGTCGGTCCCTTGACTGAGATGATGTCGGCCAGGTGAAACTCCGCCCAACATCGTAATGAGGCCCTTAATTTTTCACCATTCTTGGTGCAGTCAGTGCTGTGTATCTCTAGACATGTGGTTCGGGATGTTTGTCCTTCTTCAGTAAAGAGTAACACTAAGGGGCTCATTGCGATGCCGGGCGGAGAGCCTCCGCCCGACACAGTCTCGGAATCAGGACCAACCGGATTGCGGTCGGCAGATCCGACCACCTTATTATGATGCAACTGAACACTGTTCAGTCACAGTCCCATTGTTCCCAATGGGAGCTTGTGTTGGGCCCAGCAACCGACCGTAACACAGGCTCCTATGGAGAAATGGGGAAAACCCTGCACTGTGTCGCAAGCACCCCATGGTGCCTGATACACAGTGCAGGGTTTTACAGGTGGGTCTCTTGGGTACCCCCTCGGCCATCAACCGTAGGCCTGGGGGGCCCCACCAGGAGCCCCCAAAATCCCTTTCCGACAGCCTTTCAGTGTCAGACAGGCCGACGGGGAAAGGTTGTTGGAAAACAGCATCCTAATCCCATGGTCAGAAAGGCTGTCCATAGTGGTGTACGATGTGGTTCCAACTGACACGGATACTCCGTGAGTCGCTCAGAACAGGTTCAGAACAACCAGCCAGTGTACGTTCCGACGCAAACATCATATTTGGGGGTCGGTATGTAAACCAACCGAGTTGGTCGGAAGGGCTCAGACGCGGTAGAGGCGATTCTGAATGTCGGGAGGAGGCTTTCCTCCCAACATCGTAATCAGCCCCCAAATGTAGGGGTCTTCTCGGGTTTCTATACCACTCCTACAGTGCAGGTGGATCAGTAGGACCACAAATATTGAGAAGAAATATATTGTTGTTAAAAATATTTATTTTTAACTATATTGAAAACAAAAAAATCTGATACAAATATTGTTACCTTTAAATGAAAATATATGTCAAAAATATAGATTCACACAATATCGGTAAAAATAATATCATCAGAATCAAAATAATGAATCATTCGTAAATATGTAAAAACATTATTTTAACATAAACAATTACTTAAAATAAAACTAAAACAATATATACACATATATTACATTTACTTTTCACTCCAGAAAAATATACAAAACAACCAATGAAATAAAACTATAAATGACTTTAACCAATAAAATCAAAGAGTGAAAACAACTATATAACAGCCAAAGTAATTTAACAACTAACTACTTCAAAAACTGCAAATGCTGCAAGACGAAGACACTGTGACAGATTTTCTCACCAAACCATTACAGAGAAAATATATACATTTTAACAATCACATACCCAAGTAAGTAAAACTTATATTTATACTTAAACATAATTGTTACCAAACTTAAAAATGTTAAATAACAGATAATTAATAAAATACTAACCAAATCCTATATTTTACAGAGACCTCCTATACAAAAAACCACACCTCCAAACAGTGAATACTGCCTGAAAATAACCATTAAAAAGTTAAAACATAGTAAGTATACATAAATTAATACAAAATTATAGACTCACCCTTATAGTGAGCAAAAACAAACCTAAAGACCTCTACATCCACAAATTAACAATAAATTAACACCTAAACGCTTAGCCCCATGCTGTTTAACATCAACGTCGTATTGCCTCAGGCTAAGCTGATCCACTCTTTTGGGGTCACCACAATAGCCCATGCAGATGACACCCAGATTGGGGTATCAGTCAAGAGCAACATGGAGGAGGTTGCCCTCAGATTCGACAGGTGCATGAGCACCATAGTTAATTGAATGTCAATTAACTGTCTGAAGTTCAATTCGGACAAATCAGAGGTCCTTATATTTGGGAAGGAGCCCCATTTTTGGATTTATTCATGGTGGCTGCAGGTCCTTGGCTCTCTCCAAGAAGTTTCCGAGGTAAGGAATCTTGGAGTAGTCTTTGATGTTGAATTGTACTACAGGAAACACATTACCAAATTGACATCTTTCTGTTTTTTGATGCTGAGGTCCTTGAGGAAGGTGCTGTCTTTTATTTATTTCCAGCTGCAAAAATCAGTGGGTACTGCTCTGGTCCTATCCACTTTTGATTATTGTGATGCCCTTTATTTGGGCATCACACAATTGGCACTCAAAAAGCTCCAGATGTCCGCCTCCTCAAAAAACTTCCTAAACACAAGTTGATGTCTAATGCGCTGGTGGAGCTTCATTGGCTTCCTGGAAAAAAGGTTTACATTCAAGACACTTTGCTTGGCACATAAAGCCTTATATGGTGCAGGACCTGACTACCTTACAAGGAAATTTAGGTGGTATCGACAAAAAAAAGACTCAGATCTGCTGCCCTACACTCAGGGGATCATTACGATTTCGGGCAAAAAGCCTTTGCCCGACACCGTCTCGGAATCAGGACCCACGACTTGCGGTCACCGGTTCCGACTGCTGGATTATGATGCGACCGAACACTGTTCGGTCGGATTCCCATTGTTCACTATGGGAACTTGTGCTACGCCGGAGAACTTACCATAACAAATGCCCCTATGGGGAAATGGTGGGTGTGTGTGTAAAACCATGCACCCTGTCGCAGGCACCCCATGGTGCCAGCCACACACTGCAGAGTTTTACAGGGGGGGACCTTAGGTACCCCCTCGGCCACCAACCGTAGGCCACCGGGGTTCGGAGGCCCTACCAGGGGCCCCCAAAATCACTTTCTGACAGCCTTACCATGTCAGACAGGCCGATACGAATAGGTTGTTGGAAAGGGATATCATAATCCCGATGGCGGAAATGCCGTCAATAGGGGGTTGCAGTGCGGTTCCGACTAACAGTAATACTCCACGAGTTGGTCGGAACTGATTCGAAATGACTGGACAGTTTACATTCCGACCACGGACATCATATTCAAGTGGTTGGACTATAAACTGACAGAGTTGCTCAGAAGGGATGCCCAACAACGTAATGAGCCCCTATGTGTTTTAGCATACATATTTTTTCATCAGTATTCACTTTGTTGGTGTTTCTTTGGGTTGCTCATTAAATTTACTTTCGGTACTACTTTTTACTAGGACAGTCTAATTGTGGTGATGCAACTCAGAAGTTACCGCAGGTGCAAGTCAAGACCATTTGTCTTTGTTGAATGAACTGTTAACCTGGAATAGTGGCAATGCTTGTTCAATTGCGTATGTCTGTTGAACCAGCCAGGATTTCTCAATGGTGTATTTCCATTCTTTCAGATGGCTTTTCTGGAATATATTGTGCCCGGGATATCTTCATTGCAGTTAGGTGTGATTACGTTATTTGCAAGCTCAAAGTTTTAATATATTGTATTTCTAGATCTGACAGCCCACACATGTGCAGTGCACCACTCTCGCATAAATAGAATTATTGTTTCACTATTCCACCAGCATAGAGATGAAAAATGAATCAACTGCATGTTGGTGGTATGAAATGGGCAGTGTAATTTTAGTCTACTCCATATAATGCATAGAAAAACCACTTGACAGTCTGCTGGGATGAACTGGTCAAAGACGTGGTACCCTCTCTAGCCATAATATCACAACTTCCAGACAGAGGCTTTCCAGAGGCAAATTATGGTTTGTTTCTAGCTATCTTATTCCCTCTTAGGACTTGTTGCCCAAGGGGTCCAACCTTATTTTAATTAAGTATTGGGTAAAAAAGGACACAAAACCAAAACATGAATTAAATGTTTTATAAAATGTAAGGTCCAAACAAAATTCAAATATTATCATAAAAATGATAAACAAAAAGCAAAGGTCCTCATTTCTTCAAGTTTGTGCCGGGTGTTTGTTACTTTTGGAACTCAAACCGATGCAAACTGTTATGCTGGGATTTACTATTGAATACATCGAGATTGAGATAGTTTTCCAAAATAGCACTTTGCATTATATTGTGTCAAGAGAGCATTCCATTGGTGGCAAATTGACGTTTCCCTGGATTTTGACACAAATCCCTGTCTTACTCAAAAGTGTAAGTTACCAGCGTGAATCAGGCCCATAAAGTATGGTACCAACTTATTTTATCTACTTCATCCATAAATGAGCAAAAGAGGTAGAGCTTGACTTCTCAGAAGCTGTCACATTCATTGTGATGGGTCAACATTTGGTTCCTATTGATAGTCCTTCATCTAGTGGCACCATCTGGAGATAACCACTGCTCAGATTTACTATTTTAGCCACTTGATAAGACTCACTCGGATTTGCCCCTACAGGAATCCTGCAACTGTGCCTCCTCTACACAAGGACATTGTTTAATTGTGATTCAACTCTTACATTAAATGTCCGAAAATAAAGAATCCCTGGACAATGCTCATTCTCAGAAGAACTAACTGACGTAAAAGGGAAAGCAACAGAAAGTCCTCCTCCACACTATGGCCTCTGGTATGTTGTACGAGATGAAAGAAATGACATCTTCTATGAACCCAGTTGAGCACACCGCTTCAGAAATCATACGAGAAATGACAAATATGCACTCAAATGTCTGACTTCATGCTGACATTGCATGGGCTCTTTGCTGGAAGAGCGTGATTCAGTTTCAGTAAATGAGGGGGTAGAATTAAACCTGATAGACTCACCCTCTACACTTTATCCTCCGTGCCTTATGTTGGGCTTCGATTTTTAAGGTACAATTAATGAAGACAGTTACCACTGTAGATCAATTATCCTCCAAGGCTAAGGCATCCTTTAATTCCTCGTGTAAGCCCTGCTAAAAGGTAGCTGCAGCATATTCATCAATCCAGGCCACTTCTGCTGCTAACTGTTGTATTTGACTAATATAGGAGGTCAGTTCTCTTTGATCTTCTTTCAACATAAGTAGCCTGGAATAAGCTGTCTGAGGGCTTTGCTTCCTGCTGAAGAATGGTTTATATTGATTAATCAGATAATCAGGGACGCTAATTAATTATAATAGTCATATCCCAGAAAAAAAGTGTGTTTGGTGCGATAGGACCAAACAAAATCTTGCTCGGCCTTATCAGTGCAGAACTGCTAAGAGTGAGAGAAGAAATATAACTGCCTTTGAGCAAGCAAAGATTAATACAGGAATGGCTCTTTGGGAAATTTGCTTGGTGGAACTATTAGAATGGTTCTATCTCAGGTTGGGTTGTTTTCCCAGCTGCCTCGCTGTGTCAAGATCCTTTTGGATATTTTTTATGGGTTGTGCCATAACCTGTTAAGGACATTCTACAAGATCCATAGCCATGGTATACGGCTGGGCAAACTGCAAAAAGCTTGAGTAAAGGGCTATGATGTTATTGAGAATCCTATTCCTGTCGGTCCCACTCTGTCGATGGATAGGACACGCGCACATCAGAGAGATTAATGGGAAACGGGCAAAGAGAGTGAGAGAGAGAGGCCCAGGAGACATTTACTTCTTTGGATTAGCATTGAGGTCAGCAGGCTCAGCAAGGATGTGGATCTTAGTTACAGAAAATCATACAATTATTAGATTGTGCTGTAATGAACCCCACACCTACCAGGAAACATGCTCAGAACTTCAGAGGCCGCATTAAACATGTGGGGCATTTTCTTTCATTGTGCTGGGTGCGCCTTTTAAAAGATGCACCCAGCGCAATGAAGGAAAATGCGCCGTATTATGATGAATACACTGCTCCCAGGGCAGCTACAAACTTGCATTGCCCTGGGGGTGGCGCATTCATGTGGAAAACGGAGCGGCTGCTTTGAAGCCTCTCCATGTTTTCACAGTGCAAGCAGCACCTGCCTGCACTTTTAGAGGGGATTATAGATCCTCTTGCAGGCGGGTGCAGTTGATGCAGCGCTACTCCAAAAATATTTTCTGAAACCATATCACTTATCCCTGAAACACCAGAACATACATTCACTCACTAGTGGGACCCATATCACTGTGAGTTTCGTACAAACAATCTCTGCCTCACTCTAGGGATCAGTGAATCTCAATGCAGAGCTGCTGTATCATAGCGAAATGCCTAAATCAACTCAACGTTTATATTATATACATCTGCAGTTTTTGCGAGTTTACCATGGTTTTATCATCAGAAAATATGCATTTAGACATATCGCCATAAGGGTCGATGAGTCTGCTAGTAAGAAAATTAGGCATAGGAAAACTCGAGACCAGCTTTAATTTCCCATTTATCTAATTTTAATAAAGCAATTTTAACATGTCTAAAAGTTTCTTCTCATTATTCATTTATTTAATCTTCAAATGGCATTTAAACGAAAGCTTAGTTCAAAACGGTTAATTTAATTTATTTTAGAGAACTTCAGAAATAACGTTAAAATTTTAGGTTCAGAACGCAAGTATTAGCAGAAGACAGATAGTTCCCAAAGTCCATTCTCCTAACTCCCTAACTAAATCCCCATTCCGGCAAAGAAAAAGTCATAAGTCGAGAAAAAGAGTCTTACATCACAGGAACATCAGCAATCCGACAGCATCTCTGGTAGAAAATCAGAAGAAGTTTTATTACCCGGTAAAATCAACACTTTTTAAACCTTTTTCACTAGCTATATCTATCTAAAAGAGTAACTTTTAAAGAAAAGTCGAGTCCTCATTGGTCAGTTCGGGGGTGGATGAGCATAACCTCATCTCCACATTATACGATTTCTTCCTGTCAGGGGTTTTTAATGCCCGCATTGTCTTTCATAGTCCGGCCTAGTCGAATTTCCTTAATTCGCAACTTCAAGTAAAGTTCTCACGTTCAGAACCATTGCTCTCATCATTTGGCAGCCATCTAGACTTCCAGTCCACAGCGGCCTTGAGCTGCCTTCCGCACAGGCCCAAGCAGCTCGAATTCATTCTCATCTCATCTCTTCGGCTGCGCATGCGCTCTGCCTTTGGCTGTCACAGTAAACCAGTGACTCCATTTTGTCACAGGCCTCTCGAGTCAGAATGGGAACTATCACAGAAACAAACACAAATAAACGTTAATTTTAGAAAAATAGCCTTTCTGTTTACCTTCCCCTTACTAAGGTATTCCCTATTAGTAAATACCTAGCAAATAAGCGACACTTATGCGTAATATACTTACTTAGGTCCAATTTTCTGGCCACAAATACATAAACAAAAGCACATTTATGCTTCATTCCGTTATATCAATGGAGCATATCAGTACAAGACACGACAAAATTACATAATTAGTCAGTTATAATTGCAAAATAAGCAGAGATTAGTTCCCACGTGTGTGTGTGTATGTCCAAGTTTTTATTCTAGGTTGATTAGTCTCATGCACCACTCCATTAGTTCAGATTACATGTTAATGAAGTGTGACTTCACAAGGGGTATACAAAATGTTGTTTCTCCACCTTGCTCCATCACAATGAGTGACTGCACCCGCATGCAAAGTGATGTCTGGGGTGTCTCTTGAGGGCTGCCATCAAAGGGCACGCTGAAAGTGCGGCACCTTATAAGTGGCGCACTGTCAGTGCACCTCCTGAGAGTTTATTTTCCCTTACGCCTGCGTCTGTAATACAGTGCAAACGCAGAGACAAAGGGAATCCCTCATTTACATGGGCATGCCCCACGCAGATGAAGGAACACCCTCCAAAGGAAACTCTGGCTCTTTATGTGTGCCAGCATTATTGGAATTACAGAAGGGGCGGCACAAGCATCTGCAGCCCCTTCTGTATTACCAAAGTGCCACCCACAGAAGTGCTCAAAGCGGGTGCAAACACCTGTTGCACCCACTGGGCACTTTGTGTAATATGGTCCCTGGATGCCAAATGAGCCATTATTACCTGATGAAGGAGGAATGCATTGAAACAAATGAGACAAGTATTGGCATAGCCAATAGGTCTAACTTTTAGGACCTTATAAGTAGTTAGTTACGTAGCACAATATCCTTGGTACAACACTGTCAACCGTTGCTTGGCTAAACACTTATAAGGTCCCGAGAACTATTGGCTATGCCAAAGCTTGTTTAAGGGTGGCAATCTTATTTGCTGCGACAGTTATAGGTGACACAGTATTACAAGTTGCCACCTTGCTCCATGTCAGCAGCATACAACGTTCACTACCCTGTGATTTCATTTCACAACCTTGTATATCCTGACTGGTTAAATCTTGGTTTGCTTTCACTAACGCAATTTTGAAATAGACTTGTAAAATAAAAACCAAGAGGTAAGGCACATGGTGTCATTATGGCATTTAGTGAAGCACCCTGTGCTACATTCGTCATGCAGTTTACTGTTGAAACAATTCCATTAATTTTAATAAAATTCCATACTTATCAATTTCTTCCTGTTTTAGAGCAGAACTGTTACATCGGGCAGCTGGCGATCCTTGAGAAAGCTATCTGCTTGCTCCTGAAAATAATTACGTTGTTAGCATTACGGTAGCATGGCCCTGGTATGCAGCGGCCTTAGTCCGTTTTTCCTTTCAATGCTCCTATTTTCTTATTTGTCAGCAAGACAAACGTTAATTGGTCAGCATTTTCCATCTTGTCTCATCAGGGCGCATTCCTAATGAAGGGTGCTGATTGGTTCATACTAGAGGGCAAATTTAAAAATTAACTTTAGGTTCAGGAGCGAAGGAGTTCGAGAAAGAAGCCAATGAACAGTTGCGTGGGGATCCGGGGGCTACATAACAAGGGAGCGGTTCTGAGTGATTTTCTGCAGTAGTCGAGAACAGGTGGGTAGGACAAGGATTAAATGTGAAAGGTTTTGACAAACGGTGTGTGTTTCAGCCGTTATTTGTTCCCCCCATTACAAAGTTCTCAACTGTTCTCTTTACTCTTCGATTGGCTAAGTCTTCTACTTTTGGTAGAGCCCAATCCAATCAATGGAGGTTAATATGCTTGAAGAGCATTGCCGTTTTCGTATAAGCGTAACACGATTGACAATCTCTGGAAGGTTTTTTTTTGTGCAACGTCTAGGCTGCACTTTAGTAACAAAGTGCCTTCACAACTTTACGCTATACCTTCTATTTAGCGGCGGAAGATGCAGGCGTCGAAGGCACATTATAAATAATAACAAAGGGGTAGTTTGAGTCTTCAATTACTCTGGCATATGGAACCCTCGGAATTTTCAATGAATGGCACATTTCCGACACACTACAGGACATGTACCTTCCCTTTTTTGGCAAAACAAAGGCATCAGGAAAGCTCTCCCAAACTAGAACCGGATTCTAAAAACCTTAATAAAGAACACGCCAGTATCAAATGTAGAAAAGAGCGTGTGCTCTGACGTCATCCCACCTGTAACCTAGGGTTTTTGCGGCTGTGAAAGCGAAAGTCATTGCGATCCCGATCGCGGAGGAAGTGATTGCGATGACGCGCTCTGTGCTAAGCACGCGAGGAATGCGCGAGCAGCTTCGGAGAGGCGGAGCGAGGCATGCGCGCTTGTGCGTGTGACCGCAAGCTGGTGGCCGATTTGGTAGCACTTATAAAAGCAGCTTACTAAATGTCTCGCCAGAGCAATGCATGGGCTGGCTCAGGCAAGACCTAAAAAACAACAACCCCGCCTAACACAGCCCAACACAGGCAACATCATGAAGCTGGAAATGGGGATAAACAAGAGAGCTGAGGGGACCGGAATATGCGGCAAACTAACCATGCGTAATATAGGATACCTGAACCAGGAAGCCATAAAACACAATGGGAAGTTGCCTGCCAGAATCTGCATATTAAACTCATGCTTAATTACTTCTGCTGTCTAGAATACCCTATAACTGATTGCCCTAACCTAGTGATCTAGTTCTTAAGTTTAACTTCCATTGCCGTGTTTTTCAATGCTTCCCACCAACCTTGCAGCCAATTCCCCAATCATCAGGTGTATGTGGGATATCTTGTCTTCACTGACTGTATCTTTGAATTGTCTGTGTACTTCCCATCGCGGCTTGTGCGATCTCACCCCATCATGTCAGTTAGATAGTGCCTCAAATTCCTAACAGGATTATCTGCTAAAAATTTGCAGTTGTGGATCCTGTGGTCATATTTACAGTTTTTAAACAAAATTTCTAGGTAAACGTGTAACACACCTGCATAATGTGTGACTCATAATCGTGTCCTTATTGGCCAACCATTCACCAGTAGGGACCGTTGTTATTTTTATTTGTTGTTAATTATGCATTTAAAACCAAGGAAGGAGCAAAATCCATTACAACACCAATATTGGTGGGCTTCTCATACTACAAAGATGAAATACATTCTCTATACAATTATATACTTCAATGCTACATAGGAAAAGGTATACATAGCTATGCCAACATACAGTGAATAACAACCAGTACCATACATATTAGCGCAAATAGACAGCAACCATATAAAGTGCATGTGCTTCATACAGTAAAAATATTAGTTAAATGTAAATACCACAGATTGTTGCAAACTTAATATACTAAACTGAATAGAGACTAGGAAATAGTATAATAATAAACAGAGGGGTAGATTTTACAAGGAAAGTGGCTCAGTGCATGCCGCAAGCCATTTGGCTGCGTCGCACTGAGTCAGTTTCAAAGCACAGAGATGCAACATATTTACAGAAATATTTTGTATCTCTGTACTTCTCTGTACTTTCCCTCGGGCTGGTGCACAAACTGCTGCCATGCACCAACTCAGGCACCCTTGCACCATGGTGCAAGGATGACTGCATCATGGGGAGGATTGTTTATGTACAGGTAGGTACACCTTCCTGTATATAAACAATCACCAGAGGTGATTTCCTCTTACTATGTGTGCTGCAGAATGCAGCACGCATAGAAAAAGAAAAACAACGAAGAGAAATGAATACATTTCTCCTTGTTGCACCGCTCTACGCCTCCCTTATGGAGGCGTAGCCTTCAGACAGGTCAGGTTCCATAGGTGTTGCGTGGGAACACCCGCTCAAAGTGCTGCATGAAAAGGGGACATATTTACAAGGACAGGAAAAGCCATGCAGGGTAGCTTTTCCTGTCATTATAAATATGGGGCAGTAAAATGGGACAACAGTGCCTCTCAAAAAGGGACAGACCGGTGGCGCAAGGGGCTTGTAAATCTGCCCCAGAGCATATTGATACCACTGATAATAATAAATTGCAAGTACCTCATGTTTCTCTTAATCAGTTAGGAGTTAAAATAACATTACAGCTATTAATTTTCTATTTTATTAACAGGTTTTTTTTTGTTTTTATTTGAAAAACATTTTTTTATTTGTTTTCTAAGAAGAATTTAGGAGCCAAAAAGTGCACCGTCTCCATTCTTAGTGATTTATACCAGTTTCATTCCAGCTTGTAACTGAGTGCCAGGTCTGGGCTTCTCATTTTTGCGACTTTCGCCCTTTGCACTAATATAGTTTTATCTCCAAATTGTTCATTGCCAAGAATCTAGATCTCCACCCCAGCGTGTGGCTATACACATTTGTGCAACTGCCATGGCAATAAAAAACATATACCTTTTTGTTTTGGCTAGCCCAGTGTCCCCCAAATCCTTTACCACCCCTATTACTGCCAGTAGGGCGTCGATGTTAATGTGACGCCCAATAACATGTTCTAAAAACATGCCAATCTCATGAAAAAAGAGACATAAAGCTGGACATAAAAAGAACATATGTGCTAATTCCGCTTGCGCAGCTCCACAGCAGGACAAGAAAGGGCAGTTTTAAGGTAGCGCACCAACGAGTTAGATTATGCTACTCGGCAAAAAGATGCAGTGGTAGCTGGTGGACTTGGAAAGTGGTGAGGTGAAGGAAAATGTCAGGTTATTGAGAGAAGTGAATTAGGGCCATATGTATCAACAACCCGATTTGCGATTCTGAATTAGCGATTTTTTGCGAATCGCAGATTCAGAATCGCAAATCGGTATGTATGTAACAAATCACAAATAAATAGCCATTCGGTAAAAATCACTATTTATTTGCGAGATCCCCAAATGCGATTCCTTAACCTTAAGAAATCGCAATTTTGCGATTTCTTAACGAAAAAAATCGCAATTTTGCGAATTTCGCAAATCAGCCAATCGGAAACTCAGGTGCAGCATGATGACATCCCAACCAGGAAGTGACTCACTACCCATGCTGCACCTGAGTTGCTGATTCAGAGTCAGAGTGAAGGAGTGTTGGAGTGTGAACTGTGCTTCTGAATCAACATGGCTGAAAGTGGAGACATGCCCAGGCAGGAAACCCAGCAGCAACAGCAGGAGGGAGAAAGTGCAAGGAAGAGGAAGCAGAACTTCTCTGAGGCTGAACTGGAGGCATTAATCCAGGAAATGGTGCCAAATCTTGAGTTTGGCAAGAAATCTCTGAAGGTGCCAAAGACCCGTAAAAGGCGCATTTGGGCTGACATACAGCATAAAGTGAATGCACTGGGGGTGACACACCGGTGTGTGGATGAACTACGGAAACGCTGGTAAGACATGCGCCAGCGCTCCAAAGAGAAGTTAGCTGTCAGGATGGAGCAGTCCAGGCACACCGGTGGAGGGACCTCTACTGTGTCAGACTCAACACCTCTGGAAGAACTGGTGGAGGGGACCCTGCAACCAGAAAGCGCGAGGGGCGTGGCTGATCTGGACAGCTCCGATCAACCAGCATCTGGACCAGGTAAGAAGCATGCCATCACACCCCAAACACCCCCCAGCAGCG
Organism: Lissotriton helveticus; assembly: GCF_964261635.1. Taxonomy (NCBI): domain Eukaryota; kingdom Metazoa; phylum Chordata; class Amphibia; order Caudata; family Salamandridae; genus Lissotriton; species Lissotriton helveticus. The sequence continues at coordinate 739,536,049 of NC_136059.1, read as the reverse complement.
GCCTAGGGGCAGGAAAAAAGATTTGTACTCCAGAGCAGGTACACAGGCAGACACAGCAATGCATTATGGAAGATGTAGTCACATGAAATTCAAAGTTGTGCAATTTCAGCCAAGCAATTCAAAAATGGCATGTGCAGGTCAGGAAAGGGAAATAACTAACAAATGTAATCTCAAATTGTGAATTTAATTTATTTACACAGTGCAAGTGAGTACAGTTAATAATTGTGTGCTATTCTGTCCACAGCACCATCAACAACACAACCTACAGGCAGTGGAACTGTAAATGAACGTCCAAACTCAGGAGACGCTGGGCATGAGGAACACACAGATGGGGAGGACAGCCCTGTCAACCCTCCAAAGAAAAGAAGGAGACACATAGTGAGACCATTACCACCAATGGAGGACGAGGCAGAGGATAGTGATGACAATTTTCACTCTGATAACACACAGCCACAGCAAGAGGTCAATGCACAAGACCACCAAGTCCCACAAGGCACAGGCAGGCGCAGACGTCGCACAACCAGCAATACTGAAGGTCGGGGTGAGGAATCTGTGTTTGCCGGCCTGGAACTGAATATGTTGCAGGTGCAGAGCCTGCAAGCGAAAAACATAAAAGCATTACAAAGAGAGGTGAGGGCAGGCTTCAGGGGAATAACACGTGAACTGAGGGGTGCAATGCAGGCGCTTTGTCAAGAAACGCGCGCAGACCGTGCTGCTAGGCGCCGAGAGCTGCAGCGCCTGGATAGATATACAATGGGCCATTAACTGCTTGGCCTCTGACACAAACATCCAGACCAGGCGCAGCATAGACATGCAGCGGCAGTTTGCACATGGTAGCCAGGATATAGCTACTGCACTTGTGCAGGTAACATCTGCTGTTGATGAGCTGCGGGCAGTTCGTACTACAGGGCCTGGAGTACTAACTCCCAGTGAAGAGGAAGCACAGTCAGCGCGGAGCAGCAACACCCCACCACCAATCATGGAGAGGCGCCGTAGTGGCAGGAACAACAGGCCTACAACGTCCAATTAGAATAATGCTGTGCATCATCCAACAGGGGCCTCAGCTAGGCTGCGTTGCACATGAGGTGTTTACTTTGATACCACTGGGAGAGGTGATCTACAGACTTGATTTTACACTCACTCCTGTTTTCTATATAGCACTGTGAGTAAAACATGTGCATGATAAATGGAGTGTGACTAGTTGCCATTAAGGACGTGTGACATTATTTCTCCTGCAATCAAGGAATAAAAACACAGTCACACACATAAGATATGCCATTGTGTCATTTTTTTCTTACCTAGAAATAGTTGTGCGTAATCTCATCACGCCTCTGGCACTCAGCTGCTGCACCAGCTACACCAGCTACCCTACGTCCTGGTCCAGGCCCCTCCACGTCAGAGGATTCTGATTCACTCAGCTCCACTGGTGTGCCTTTCCTGGTGGCAATGTTATGCAGCATGGCACATGCTGCCACTATCTTGCAACATGTTTGTGGGCTGTATTGGAGTGCACCTCCACTTTTATGGAGGCAGCGGAATCTGCTCTTCAGTATCCCGAATGTCTGTTCGATGGTACCTCTGGTTGCTATGTGTGCCCTGTTGTATCTGCGCTCCCTAGCATTGGCAGGATTGAGGTAGGGCGTCATGATGAAATCCCGGACTGCATAACTGTCACCTGTGGGTTAGTCACTAAACTGCACATGGTAGTCAGTACAAATGTGCCCTATATTTAAATGCATTGACCTAGTAGATATCCCTCGCCAAACTCCCCTCTTGAGAGTCTACGGTATAGCCCACTGTGACGGAAGATGAATGCGTCATGTGTGCTGCCTGGATACTTTGCTACTATGTCTGTTATGATGTGTTTGGCATCACACACCACCTGTATGTTTATTGAATGGTAGCATTTCCTGTTCCTGAAGATGTACTCATTGTTTGAGGGGGGGGGGGGATATTGCAACATGTGTCCCATCTATGTATCCTATCACGTGGGGGAATTGGGCAACTTGGGAAAAGTCCTGCTTGGTCTGGTCTAGTGCCTGTGGGGTGCTGGGGAAGTAAATGTGGTGTTGCATCCTCTGTATCATCGCATCAAGGAACGCATGGAAAAGGCGCGAAAGGGCACTTTGTGACACCCCTCCTGCTGATACTATCACACCCTGAAAACTACCTGAGGCCAACAGGTGTAGTGAACACAGGACCTGGATGTGGGTGGGGATGGCTTGAGTCCTGCGGGTGGGGTGTTCTAGGAAGGGTCTGTGTTCTTCAATTAAATCATGAATTCTGTCTTCATCCAGTCTGTAGTGGGTGTAGATGTCCTCCTCAGTGCGCTGGTAGATGGTGATGTGCGCACGCAATATCCTCATCTGGCGTCTCCTCCTCTGTGCAGCAGCTCTCAGTCGCATCCTCCTGGCTATCAGGTAAAGCCCCGCCATTGTGGTAAAAAGTCTGTTGCATTCTGGTACTGCTTAAATAGGTTGCACCTGGTTACCACCTGCTCCTACTTGGTGGTAATTGCGATTCTGTAAATTGCGAATTTCCGAAAATCGCTATTTGCGATTTTTTCATACATACATTGCGATTTCTTATTTTGCTATTTTCCGTTTGCGAATTTCGCAAACTAAGAAATCGCTAAAATAGGTAATCGCAGGATATTCGCACATTTTTCATTCTCGCAAAATAAGGAATCGCATTTTATGCGATTCCTTCTTTTACACAACATTTTCCTTCATACATACCATTTAGCAAATTCGCATTCGCAAACGCCGAAATTCTGCGAATTTCGGTGTTTGCGAGTGCGAATTTGTTTGATACATTTGGCCCTAAGCCCCATGTCCTTGAAGGGGATTTGGGGGGTTTAAACGGAGACAATAATTGCATTTGATAGCATTATTCGCACATAAATCAACCTAAAACGAAGGTGTTCTGAAGGGATACTAAAGTTGTAAATGGGATTTGCATCTGTACTCTAGCTGTTGTTTGAAGGGGGTACCGGGTCTGCTCCTTCGTGCATGCGGGGCTCGTGATAAGTTTCTGATGAAAGCCTTGAGATATTGTGCAGTGATTCTGTCCGCCATCTGTGGTCTACAGTTATCTTGGTACAGCCCGCTGTGTGACCGCTGTCCTGAATAAAGATGCGTCTATTGATTTTTTATATATATTATTTAATATTTACAATATCTCACTGTACTCAGCAGGTATTTACTTTTCACAGGGATATTTCTGAATATTTGAAATGTTTTATGTAAAATATGCTGTTTTTGAAACCGTTCATATTTCAATATAAAAATGAGCTGAAGGGGCACGGAGCATCTATAGTCTGAAATAAAATGTTCGCCATAAATCCTGCCATTGTAATAATGATCACACATACAAGACATTGGACATCGAGACTGCGCACCCATGTACTAGAAGCGAGAGGCATATTAAGTATGACGCAGACTAGTTTTCACAGGAGAGTGCTGGGCCACCGTTGAAAGGCTTACAGCTGCTCTCTTTCAGACTGACTGTGCAATGACTATAAGTTCCTTACATAGCCAAACACAGTGGGAGCATGACTACACACATTATAAAAATAAATGATCAATCAAAATATGTTTGGAAGACGGAGGCAAAAGGCCTGTGCTGCTACGGAAAAACAGGTACGGGGAAAGAGGAAACACCGAGTGACGGTGGCATCAGGAGGCACGTTTTTAGTTTTTTAAACAAAAACGAGCAGGCACTCACCGTCCGGGCCATAGCAGAGGCCGTCACAGAGAAGAGAACACTTGTGGCGTTGCCTGGGTTCACTCTCCCAGAAGTAAGTGGGTCACACTGGCACTCATGAGGATCACGCTGGCTCCTGCAGGATTCCCGCAAGATCACAGCAAACAAAACCCATGTTGTTAAACAATGGGCAGGAATCCGCTGGGAAATGAAGAAACGGCCGCTGATCAGATGAGATTATCACAAGGATAAACTTCCAGCCTCCTGTTTCATGGTCAAACCTGTAAATTCACCAATAATGGGAAGAATGTGTCATCTTTTGAAGTTATCTTGGAGAGTGGTGTTGGCAGGAGATGTTTCCCGCTGTTTACTCACATGAGTAAGTCACTGGTTTCTTCATCCAATTAAGTTATCATATGCTTAGTGACATAAAATGAAAATAGTTTATCTCAAATTTCAAAAGCTGTTTTCTCCATGCTCACTATATTCTATGTCATCTTCTTGCATGTCACTATTTACTTAACTTCTCACAAACAAGGTGTTGGACCTGGGATTTTTTGTAAGTTTGGATTTTTTGTAAGTTTATCGCCTGACTTTTGGCCTTTTGCCTCCTATTTTTTCAGACCTGTTTTTATTGGCATTAGGACTCTGGGAATTTTAACACTGCTGATCAATGCTAAAGTGCATATGCTCTCTGTTTAAACTGTGATTCTAACTGATTATAAATGGCTAGCATATTTGATTTACCGGTAAATCCCTAGTAAAGTGCTCTTGTGCCACCCACATGAGTAGCCCGATAAACTTGTCTCAGCCCTGCCATTGCAGTGTCTGTGAGTGCAGTTTTGAACTGCTATGTCGACCTAGCAAGTGCACCCACTTGCTAGGCCCTAACCTTCCCTTTAACTACATGTAAGGCTCCCCTAAGGAAGGCCCAAGAAATACCCCTATGGGCAGGGTGTCTATGTGAATGGCAGGGCATGAACTGGTGTGTTTGACATGTCATGATAATGAAATACCTCCAATTTCATTTTTCACTACTGCAAGGACTGTGTAGCTGTTCTGCTGGCCTGCTGCATTGTCTGTAAGAGGGACTGCTCTGCTGCCCTGCAACCTGAGGAAGCAGAACTGGTCCTTCACCTTGAACCCACGATTAATATAGTGACTACACGTGCAAGTTGTCTGGCCTCCTTTTCCGAGCTACTTGGACACAACAAGCTCCAACAACCTTGAACCCTACAGCTGGACACTGGCTGCTGTGGGTCCTAATCCTCCAAGTGGTGCCTCCCCAATACAGGATGCTTGGAAGCTGGGATAAAGGTGCTCTGCTAGCCCAGCTGTGGTCCCCAACAGAACAGACACAGCATGATGCAACCCGACACAGCCCTCACAGCTCCTCATCAGAATAATGCAGCAAGATGCAACCCGACATGGATCTCGCATCGCAGCCCTCACAGCTTCAAATCAGAACTTATGCAGCACAGCACAACTATGTGTGGACCTTGCATCGCAGTCTTCACAGTTCCTCATTGGAACTAATGCAGCTTGATGCAACTTAGCACAGTACCCCACATCGCTTATCAGAACCACTGCTCCATGGCTCAACACCCTACATCAAGGACAAACAGTGCAGTTCTCAGTGCGCCTAAACTGGTCCCCGTATCCAGGTCATGCTCCATCACAATTGGCCTGAACTCGCAAATAGATAACTACAATTGGTGGTTGTGCTTTTGAGCCCTATTTTTACCTAAACTTTTAAAATTGCAAAGCTCTGATTCTACTTATTCAATTTGTGGTTTTTTAGTGTCAAATAATGTTTTTAATTTACTCTATTTTTTTTAAGTTGGTGAGTGATTTTTCTTGTGGTGTGTTTTCACTTTATTTCTGTTTAAGTGATGCATAAATACTTTACACATTGCCTCTAAGTCATGGGTTTGCACAAACATTTTCGAGAGGGCCAAAAATTACACTCTAGGGTGTGCCGGAGGGGCGCATCGATTACGTGGCATTCCCTAGGAGATAGGGAAGGTTGGGAGATTATCAGGACAGAAAAGAAAAAAGCACCTGTTCAAAAGATAACTAGGAAACGTTATATTTTTAAAAACAACATTTTGTAGCAGTTTATACCTATACTGTGTGTAACCAATCCATCTTTTACATTTTGTAGACTAGGTTATACTGTGTGTAATATATTTTTTAAGGAATTACATGCAAATTTATGGTGTTGTTACAGGAAGGAACCACATAGCATTATATATGCATATCACCTTTCCCCAGTGGACTAACCAGGATGTAACTCAGAGACCCTCTAGTTTCACACATAGACGTGAACTCTGTAGAGATTGCATCAACTAACTGCACTTTCCTACTAAAACCATGCATTGCCATAGATCAGGTACACTTGCACTCATTTTCCATTAAAGGTGTTTGCAGAATTTTTTTTTTTTTTAAATACCTGCCCACCCCTCTCCCCGCACTCACTGACCCTGCCTCATTATACTCACGACAAGATTTACCCTAATTTTTTAAGCACTTTCACAGTCTTCTCATCCAACCTTTCGCCAATGAGCAAGGCTGCCTTTTTCAAAGTAGAAGGTGAAGTGGCTGTAAAAACAAAGCCCATAACCAAAAGAGTAAAAAAAGTGCCTTGCCAACATTGTTTTTGTCTTTCTATTCTAGGCTTTGTTTAGCGAGATATTTCTGCTTGTTCTATGAACAGAATAGTGCTGCTCCTAAAGCAAGCTTAACTAACTATGGAGAACAAGCCCAGAATCACATAACTATGCATCTGAGTTATTAGAATTAGCCAATAATGGAACTGTAGCTGCTTTCTCTCCCAATTTACAGGGGTCCCTGAAGATGGTCAGCAGGCACAAGCAAAGACCTACTGGGCAAGTAGCATCTTGCGGGCCGTACTCTGAGTACCAATGTCCTAAGTTAAGCCAGACTACTTTTGTGGCAAGCTACGTGGGTTAAGTCCAGGTTAATCTAGTGGCTTTTTGTGGTTCACCCTGATGAAAATTCTGGTTCTTACTTCAGTAGGGTTTCAGCCCCCTCAAGCAACAACCCCATTTCTCACAGGCTGTGTGCATGCTGTTGCCAAACCTGTGGAATGATTATTTGCGCTTAGATTTTTCAGTGTATCTCTCTTTTTCTGCTGGTTGTTATTTACAGTTATGCTTGGAATAAAGGAGTAGGTGGAGTAATTACTAGACTTAAGGGCTGATTTAGCTCCTGGTGGTCTTTATTCTGGCTACCAAGGTGGTGGAGGACAATATGTTCACCACCTGTGAGAAGTTGGCCTGATGTGCAGTGTTCACTATTCTAGTGATCACTATATATCAGTCCAAACAACCCTTATTGATGATTGGTTGTAAGTCAACCTTATAGACCAGCTATCCTAGTAGCATGGATACGAGCAGTCTAAGGCTAAGACTCTAGAGGGCGTGTTAAGCCAGCTGTTTTACCATCACATTACCCCTTGAACACCCAGTGAAAGGACACCACACAAGTTGTTATGAAAATAAACAGTGTATTTATTTATAACAAGACTACCCTGGCTCTTTATGAGATAGGGAGCTAAGCACACAACAAAACTCTTATAAAAATACTTAAGTTAGCACAGTATACACAAATGCCCGAGGGGCACGAAAAACCATATACTCTGAAAGTGGAATGCGAAATTACTAGCAGGTAAGTACAGTACTAATAGGCTTTGGAATCGCTAGGACTTGACTATAGAATCGTTAGATTACTTCTAGGAGGCCCAGGGGACTCGGGTGCAGAGTGTGCACTCTCACGCGGGATGCGGGACAAAGTCTATGATAGCTAGTAAAGTTAAAGTTAGTGTTCACGGGCGAACCCGACCTGGTAGGGAGAAAACGACAGTGGATCCTGACCCTTGGATAGTGAGGCTATGCTGGGGCACCAAAATGCCGAAGTTACCTAGCCCAGGGGCTGCAGCTGCATAGGTCTCAAAAGACGTCGGGAATCCTCGTTGACGAACCAGGAGCCTGGAAGAAAGATGCTGGCAGGCGACCAGTGAAGAGAGTTCGAGTTGATCCAAGCCTGGATCTTGAAGATGGATGATACCTGAAAGCAGAGGGGACCAAGTTCGTGACTACTAGCCAGTAGTCAGGTGGCACCAGGAGGGCACCGGATGGTAGTCACCTCGGCTAGGTGAGTGGGCGACGCTGGGCTCTGCAGATCTCACGGACCAGGAGGCGTTGTTGGCGACCAGGATGGAGGGGCGAGCTGTCCCACGATGGATGAAGCTGTCGGCGTCGAAGAACCCAGGATTGGGCAACAAAGCCTTGGCTAATTCAAGCCCACGCGGTGGACTCAAAATGGCGTCTTGAGTGGACCAGGAGGGTCCGGGGTGCTCCTCTTCTGGAAGGGAGCAAGAGCCAGTCTGGAGCAACCAGACCAGCAGCAGTGATGTCGTCGGGCGTCGTTCAGAAGGCCACAAGCCAGCGGGCTAGTAGCCAAACAACGCGGTGAGCAGCAAAAAGCAGAAGGGCCCCACGCTGATCGTGGAGATGCTGGAGGGCTGCTCTTCGGTGCTGGAGCTGCTCAGGGTTGGGGCTTCTCGGACCCCAAAGCACTCACCAGGAGATTACTCGGCGGGCTTGCTGTGAAGAAGTCGTGCAGTCTTGGCAATAGTCGGTCCCTTGAGGTCTCGTCGCACTCACGGTTCTCAGCTTGGCTGTAGAGGTGAGTAGAGGTCGGAGGTGCCAGGGAAGCCGGGTCTTGTCGAGCTGGGCAGTCGGATTCCGGAGGAAGGACTTACAGCAGACCGCAGTGTTCTTAGGATGGTGCCTGCGGATGCAGGGTGACTACTCCTTAGTCACAAGGGAGAATCTTGAAGAAGAAATCTTGAAGTCCTTTCGCAGAAAGTCGTGTCTTGATTCCAAAGATGATCTAATTTGGAAGGGGGCCTGCTCCTACCTTTATCTGGGAAAAGGGGGCTGGCACGCGACTAAGTCCTGCCCTATGGGTGGGACCAGGAGGGGGGTGGTTACACCCCTCTCCTTTGGCGGGCTTTCCCCAGGCCAGGGGCTGGAGTGCCCCTGGAACTGGTTTCAGCCGGCCTATGCACAGTGAGCACCGGGGTGCCACTTGCAGTCACCTTCCTCTGTAGCCCTGCCTACCTGGAATACACAAAACCCTGTCTGGGACGGTGCTGGCACCGCCCCTGGCAGGAAACCCTTTGTCCTTGCCTCCTGCTCTGGGAGGACTCCCAGCAGCAGGAGGGCAGACTTGTGTCTCGGTGGCAGCATCCATTTTGTGGATGCTAAGGCTCTGTCTGACTTTAACCGGGGTTACAGGTTACATACATGTCGTGTCCCTCTAGAAGGGTGGAATGCTAACCCCGTCGCCAGAATTGGCGAGGGGTTAGTATTCCAATTCGTATGACACCTTACTCGACATGTTTTGATAAAGCGATACCAGAGTTGGCATATAACCGCGAGGATTATAATGCACTTAAGAGTATATGGTATGCGATATCATGGAAACGGCTAAGGGATAGATCCCGAAAGCCGCAGACAGGCTCAGCTCATGCCAGAGCACCATCTCACACGATTCCAAGCACTCTGCCTTCAGGATTGTTAAGGCCTGCCATAGGAGTGACTGATAGGAGATCTGTATGTCCATTTTAGGGTTAGATATAGGTATACTATATCTAAAGCAAAGGGTGATTACACCACCTTGCCCCAGCTGTCAAGCAGCCAGTTGTGTCAGATTTGGATGGCCAGCCAGGGGTGGCATAATACATGCTGCAGCCCCTGGTAGGCCCTGGGTACACCTATGCCCTGGGTACCTAAGGTACACTGTACAGGGACTGATAAGGTGACTCAGTATCCAATTGGATATGTACCTAGGGTACATGGAATCCATTTTAACAGGGAGAGCAGTGGGCCTGAGGTCCTGAATAGCAGGGCCCCAGGTCAACTAAGTCAGAAAACCAGCAAAACACCAGGCAAAAAGTTGGGGGCAACCATAGTCAGGGATCTACCTTCCTACATAACCCCCCCCCCCCCCCCAAACGAAAGGAGATAAGGCTAGCCTTGCCAGGTAAGCCTATATTGCCTGAGTGGCCATATAAGGAAGTACCAGCACTGGCATGGTTACCCTCTATCTCATGGTCCACTAAGCAATCCCTCACCCTAAGGGTGTCTGAGGGTCTCCACCATAGGGAATCTCTACCTGTGGTGTGTTTTGGCAAAGTAACAGGCTGGTGCTGAAATGGAGTACTGAAGTGAGGCTCCACTAATTTTGGGCTCAGCTTCCTCCAATCACTATCCACCATAAAGGCCTTTCTTTCCAAGACTGAGTTGTTTTGGGCTCTCAGGGTCAACCTCTGGCTACCTACAGCTGGAGGTTGGGTCCCTCTGTTTGGCTTACTGGAGGGACAGGTCAGGTCTGGGGCCCTCAGGTCCCAAGTTTGGCTGTGCCCAACAGTGTCCATCTGTGGGAGGTCCCTAACTAATTTTAAGGGGGATCCCTCAGGAGTGTGTTTTATTTTCACTTGGCTAGGACTACTAGCTTCAGTGCCCTTAATCTGCTGATTGGGGAATTCTTTTGGACAGGGGGCCCTTTGGGGTCCAACACTGGCCTCCCTGACCTCTACAGCCCTGGGCTGACTGAGGCAGGGTAGAGAGGGGCAGGTTACCTGCTCCAGACTGGGTCCCACCTTGGAAGGGTCCACTGACATCAGGGGCTCTGCCAGGCTAGGCCTGACTACCTCTGGGGCAGTTCCTTCACAAGGGGTCAGATCAGTTCCCTGAGAAGGCTGATCCTTTCCTAAAGTCTGGTGGGAGGGAGATTTCTCTTCCTCCTCAATGCTCTCTGTCTGAGTGGAGTGATCCATAGTTTCAGGCTTCACAACACTATCATCTGTCTGAGTTTGAGCTGTGGCCATCACAACTCTCCCAACCTTTTCAGGAGGGGGCTCGGTTTGGGTGTGGGCTGTTACCATTACAGCCTTGACAACCTGTTCTGGGAAGGAAGTTGTTTGAGATTGGGTTGTGACTGGCACAACCCTCCTGACCTGTTCAGGGAGGACATCTTGGACTGGGGCTGTGGCTAACACTGCCCCACTAACCTTACCATGGGGGTTTACCATTCTAGAATGGGTTTCTTGCTCTACCTCAGCCCAGGCTGAGGTCTCTAAATCATTCCCCAGTAGGCAATCTACAGGCAAGTTGGATGACACTGCCACTCTCTTGGGGCCAGTGACACTTCCCCAGCTGAGATTTACTACTGCCATGGGATGAGTTTTCTTCACTCCATCAATGTTTACCACCTGGTATGTGGCACCAGGTAAAAGTTGCCTTGAGGGGACTAGACTGTCAGTCACCATGGTGATGCTAGCCCCTGTATCTCTATAGGCCTCAACTTTCATTCCATTGATGAGGGGCTCCTGTCTGTACTTGCCCAAAGTGTTGGGACAAGTGGTGAAGTTGGCAAACCCCATGCCAGTCTCACAGACAAGAGTATCTGAGTTTGGGGACCTGGTTAGGCCAGAGTCCCCAGGAACTCCCAAAGTAAATGCACCCAAATTCTTGGGGGCACTCCCACCACCTGGGGGATTACTACTAGTAGTAACAGGAGGTTTGGGAATGTTACCTGGGGGTATGTTCTCCTTATTGTTATTCTTTGGGCAACTGCTGTCAGTTTTTAAATGACCCACCTGTTTACAGGGATAACAGTAAGGCTTTTTCTGGTTATTGGAAGGATTCTGGGACCCACCCCCCTCAGAGGATTTTTGGGGCCCTGATGTGGTTTGATCTGGAGATTTATTCCCACCCTTCTCTTGAGGCTTGGTTGATTCCTTTTTCTGGTCACCACCTTGGTTCTTGGGCCTAATCCTGGTTCTGACCCATTTGTCTGCCCTCTTACCCAATTCTTGTGGAGAGGTCAGATCAGAGTCTACCAGGTGCTGGTGTAATAACTGGTTCTGACAATTATTTAAGACTTGCTCTCTCATAATAAGATTATATAATCCTGTGAAGTCAGTAACCTTGCTACCCAGTAGCCAGCCTTCCAAAGCCTTAGTGGCACAATCAGCAAAGTCAGACCAGTCCTGAGACTGAGTTTTCTGGGTGTCTCTGAACAGCAACCTGTACTGCTCAGTGGTTAAGCCAAACCCATCAACCAGTGCATTTTTCAGGACCTGGTAATCATTAGCATCCTCCACTCTTGTAGTGAGGAGCTTATCTCTACCTTTACCATCAAAGGAGAGCCACAGTATAGCTGCCCACTGACTCCGGGGAATGCACTGCACAGTGCAGGCCCTCTCCAGAGCAGCCATCCATTTCTGGATGTCATCCCCTTGCTTAAAGGGGGGCACTATCTTTGTCAGGTGTTTAGTATCTAAACCCTTCTCTTTTTCTCTTGGGAGATTGCTGCCACCAGTGGGAGCTAACCCACTCATCTGCTGCTCTCTAGCAAATGCAAGCTTTTCTTTGGCCAGGGCAAGTTCTTCCCTTTCAATCCTCAGTCTAGCTTGTCTCATCCTTGCTTCATGCTCTCTTCTCTGAGGGGAAGTCAATCTCCTCTGGGGAGAGTTCCTTCTCCCCTGAGAAGAGGCATTAGAGTGCAGAGATCTAATGGAGTCCCTAGAAAGAGATCTATCTCTCCTAACTCCAAGGTTAGGCCTCATCAGGGTCAGTACTGGGGGTCCCCCAGATCCTTCCCCAAGTAGGTCTAAGTTGGCCCTAGTTAGCCTTCTGACTACCTCAAGACCTTTGTCTACCTCATCCCCAGAGAGTTCCTCAGGATCCTCCTCCTCAACTGCATTTACAGTGTTGTGGAGGTCTGGATCCCCAGTGGTACCCTATAAGGCTGGCATATTCCCATCTAGCTGAGAAATCTTTCTCGCATCATAGGCCTCTAAGAGACCTATCAGAAAGGGAATGGTGGGGTTAGACCCCTGTTTCAGTTTCCTGGAGGTACACACTTGTCTCATCTCCTGGAAACTGAGAGCTGCATATCTTGAAGTGACCTGTGGAGGGTCAATAACCACAAGGGGAGTCTCTGAAGACTCTCCATGGGTAGACATGCTTTTCTAGTGAGGTGAAAGTGGTGCACCTACCTACACTATATGTTTGCCTACTGATCCCTTGCTAGAGTTGTAGTTTAGGGTGTGCTAGGCCCTAGGAGCTACAACAGCTGGTTCAGTAGAACTCAGAGTATTCTAAGCTAAGTTATATGTACCTTTAGTACTTATGTGATCTTTCACAAGATATTCTTAGGATATGTGTGGTAAAACAACAGCAAGCTCAAATCCCAACCGCTGCTCACCAATGTGAGAAGTTGGCCTGATGTGCAGTGTTCACTATTCTAGTGATCACTATATATCAGTCCAAACAACCCTTATTGATGATTGGTTGTAAGTCAACCTTATAGACCAGCTATCCTAGTAGCATGGATACGAGCAGTCTAAGGCTAAGACTCTAGAGGGCGTGTTAAGCCAGCTGTTTTACCATCACATTACCCCTTGAACACCCAGTGAAAGGACACCACACAAGTTGTTATGAAAATAAACAGTGTATTTATTTATAACAAGACTACCCTGGCTCTTTATGAGACAGGGAGCTAAGCACACAACAAAACTCTTATAAAAATACTTAAGTTAGCACAGTATACACAAATGCCCGAGGGGCACGAAAAACCATATACTCTGAAAGTGGAATGCGAAATTACTAGCAGGTAAGTACAGTACTAATAGGCTTTGGAATCGCTAGGACTTGACTATAGAATCGTTAGATTACTTCTAGGAGGCCCAGGGGACTCGGGTGCAGAGTGTGCACTCTCACGCGGGATGCGGGACAAAGTCTATGATAGCTAGTAAAGTTAAAGTTAGTGTTCACGGGCGAACCCGACCTGGTAGGGAGAAAACGACAGTGGATCCTGACCCTTGGATAGTGAGGCTATGCTGGGGCTCCGAAATGCCGAAGTTACCTAGCCCAGGGGCTGCAGCTGCATAGGTCTCAAAAGACGTCGGGAATCCTCGTAGACGAACCAGGAGCCTGGAAGAAAGATGCTGGCAGGCGACCAGTGAAGAGAGTTCGAGTTGATCCAAGCCTGGATCTTGAAGATGGATGATACCTGAAAGCAGAGGGGACCAAGTTCGTGACTACTAGCCAGTAGTCAGGTGGCACCAGGAGGGCACCGGATGGTAGTCACCTCGGCTAGGTGAGTGGGCGACGCTGGGCTCTGCAGATCTCACGGACCAGGAGGCGTTGTCGGCGACCAGGATGGAGGGGCGAGCTGTCCCACGATGGATGAAGCTGTCGGCGTCGAAGAACCCAGGATTGGGCAACAAAGCCTTGGCTAATTCAAGCCCACGCGGTGGACTCAAAATGGCGTCTTGAGTGGACCAGGAGGGTCCGGGGTGCTCCTCTTCTGAAAGGGAGCAAGAGCCAGTCTGGAGCAACCAGACCAGCAGCAGTGATGTCGTCGGGCGTCGTTCAGAAGGCCAAAAGCCAGCGGGCTAATAGCCAAACAACGCGGTGAGCAGCAAAAAGCAGAAGGGCCCCACGCCGATCGTGGAGATGCTGGGGGGCTGCTCTTCGGTGCTGGAGCTGCTCAGGGTTGGGGCTTCTCGGACCCCAAAGCACTCGCCAGGAGATTACTCGGCGGGCTTGCTGTGAAGAAGTCGTGCAGTCTTGGCAATAGTCGGTCCCTTGAGGTCTCGTCGCACTCACGGTTCTCAGCTTGGCTGTAGAGGTGAGTAGAGGTCGGAGGTGCCAGGGAAGCCGGGTCTTGTCGAGCTGGGCAGTCGGATTCCGGAGGAAGGACTTACAGCAGACCGCAGTGTTCTTAGGATGGTGCCTGCGGATGCAGGGTGACTACTCCTTAGTCACAAGGGAGAATCTTGAAGAAGAAATCTTGAAGTCCTTTCGCAGAAAGTCGTGTCTTGATTCCAAAGATGATCTAATTTGGAAGGGGGCCTGCTCCTACCTTTATCTGGGAAAAGGGGGCTGGCACGCGACTAAGTCCTGCCCTATGGGTGGGACCAGGGGGGTGGTTACACCCCTCTCCTTTGGTGAGCTTTCCCCAGGCCAGGGGCTGGAGTGCCCCTGGAACTGGTTTCAGCTGGCCTATGCACAGTGAGCACCGGGGTGCCACTTGCAGTCACCTTCCTCTGTAGCCCTGCCTACCTGGAATACACAAAACCCTGTCTGGGACGGTGCTGGCACCGCCCCTGGCAGGAAACCCTTTGTCCTTGCCTCCTGCTCTGGGAGGACTCCCAGCAGCAGGAGGGCAGACTTGTGTCTCGGTGGCAGCATCCATTTTGTGGATGCTAAGGCTCTGTCTGACTTTAACCGGGGTTACAGGTTACATACATGTCGTGTCCCTCTAGAAGGGTGGAATGCTAACCCCGTCGCCAGAATTGGCGAGGGGTTAGTATTCCAATTCGTATGACACCTTACTCGACATGTTTTGATAAAGCGATACCAGAGTTGGCATATAACCGCGAGGATTATAATGCACTTAAGAGTATATGGTATGCGATATCATGGAAACGGCTAAGGGATAGATCCCGAAAGCCGCAGACAGGCTCAGCTCATGCCAGAGCACCATCTCACACGATTCCAAGCACTCTGCCTTCAGGATTGTTAAGGCCTGCCATAGGAGTGACTGATAGGAGATCTGTATGTCCATTTTAGGGTTAGATATAGGTATACTATATCTAAAGCAAAGGGTGATTACACCACCTTGCCCCAGCTGTCAAGCAGCCAGTTGTGTCAGATTTGGATGGCCAGCCAGGGGTGGCATAATACATGCTGCAGCCCCTGGTAGGCCCTGGGTACACCTATGCCCTGGGTACCTAAGGTACACTGTACAGGGACTGATAAGGTGACTCAGTATCCAATTGGATATGTACCTAGGGTACATGGAATCCATTTTAACAGGGAGAGCAGTGGGCCTGAGGTCCTGAATAGCAGGGCCCCAGGTCAACTAAGTCAGAAAACCAGCAAAACACCAGGCAAAAAGTTGGGGGCAACCATAGTCAGGGATCTACCTTCCTACATAACCCCCCCCACCCCCCCAAACGAAAGGAGATAAGGCTAGCCTTGCCAGGTAAGCCTATATTGCCTGAGTGGCCATATAAGGAAGTACCAGCACTGGCATGGTTACCCTCTATCTCATGGTCCACTAAGCAATCCCTCACCCTAAGGGTGTCTGAGGGTCTCCACCATAGGGAATCTCTACCTGTGGTGTGTTTTGGCAAAGTAACAGGCTGGTGCTGAAATGGAGTACTGAAGTGAGGCTCCACTAATTTTGGGCTCAGCTTCCTCCAATCACTATCCACCATAAAGGCCTTTCTTTCCAAGACTGAGTTGTTTTGGGCTCTCAGGGTCAACCTCTGGCTACCTACAGCTGGAGGTTGGGTCCCTCTGTTTGGCTTACTGGAGGGACAGGTCAGGTCTGGGGCCCTCAGGTCCCAAGTTTGGCTGTGCCCAACAGTGTCCATCTGTGGGAGGTCCCTAACTAATTTTAAGGGGGATCCCTCAGGAGTGTGTTTTATTTTCACTTGGCTAGGACTACTAGCTTCAGTGCCCTTAATCTGCTGATTGGGGAATTCTTTTGGACAGGGGGCCCTTTGGGGTCCAACACTGGCCTCCCTGACCTCTACAGCCCTGGGCTGACTGAGGCAGGGTAGAGAGGGGCAGGTTACCTGCTCCAGACTGGGTCCCACCTTGGAAGGGTCCACTGACATCAGGGGCTCTGCCAGGCTAGGCCTGACTACCTCTGGGGCAGTTCCTTCACAAGGGGTCAGATCAGTTCCCTGAGAAGGCTGATCCTTTCCTAAAGTCTGGTGGGAGGGAGATTTCTCTTCCTCCTCAATGCTCTCTGTCTGAGTGGAGTGATCCATAGTTTCAGGCTTCACAACACTATCATCTGTCTGAGTTTGAGCTGTGGCCATCACAACTCTCCCAACCTTTTCAGGAGGGGGCTCGGTTTGGGTGTGGGCTGTTACCATTACAGCCTTGACAACCTGTTCTGGGAAGGAAGTTGTTTGAGATTGGGTTGTGACTGGCACAACCCTCCTGACCTGTTCAGGGAGGACATCTTGGACTGGGGCTGTGGCTAACACTGCCCCACTAACCTTACCATGGGGGTTTACCATTCTAGAATGGGTTTCTTGCTCTACCTCAGCCCAGGCTGAGGTCTCTAAATCATTCCCCAGTAGGCAATCTACAGGCAAGTTGGATGACACTGCCACTCTCTTGGGGCCAGTGACACTTCCCCAGCTGAGATTTACTACTGCCATGGGATGAGTTTTCTTCACTCCATCAATGTTTACCACCTGGTATGTGGCACCAGGTAAAAGTTGCCTTGAGGGGACTAGACTGTCAGTCACCATGGTGATGCTAGCCCCTGTATCTCTATAGGCCTCAACTTTCATTCCATTGATGAGGGGCTCCTGTCTGTACTTGCCCAAAGTGTTGGGACAAGTGGTGAAGTTGGCAAACCCCATGCCAGTCTCACAGACAAGAGTATCTGAGTTTGGGGACCTGGTTAGGCCAGAGTCCCCAGGAACTCCCAAAGTAAATGCACCCAAATTCTTGGGGGCACTCCCACCACCTGGGGGATTACTACTAGTAGTAACAGGAGGTTTGGGAATGTTACCTGGGGGTATGTTCTCCTTATTGTTATTCTTTGGGCAACTGCTGTCAGTTTTTAAATGACCCACCTGTTTACAGGGATAACAGTAAGGCTTTTTCTGGTTATTGGAAGGATTCTGGGACCCACCCCCCTCAGAGGATTTTTGGGGCCCTGATGTGGTTTGATCTGGAGATTTATTCCCACCCTTCTCTTGAGGCTTGGTTGATTCCTTTTTCTGGTCACCACCTTGGTTCTTGGGCCTAATCCTGGTTCTGACCCATTTGTCCGCCCTCTTACCCAATTCTTGTGGAGAGGTCAGATCAGAGTCTACCAGGTGCTGGTGTAATAACTGGTTCTGACAATTATTTAAGACTTGCTCTCTCATAATAAGATTATATAATCCTGTGAAGTCAGTAACCTTGCTACCCAGTAGCCAGCCTTCCAAAGCCTTAGTGGCACAATCAGCAAAGTCAGACCAGTCCTGAGACTGAGTTTTCTGGGTGTCTCTGAACAGCAACCTGTACTGCTCAGTGGTTAAGCCAAACCCATCAACCAGTGCATTTTTCAGGACCTGGTAATCATTAGCATCCTCCACTCTTGTAGTGAGGAGCTTATCTCTACCTTTACCATCAAAGGAGAGCCACAGTATAGCTGCCCACTGACTCCGGGGAATGCACTGCACAGTGCAGGCCCTCTCCAGAGCAGCCATCCATTTCTGGATGTCATCCCCTTGCTTAAAGGGGGGCACTATCTTTGTCAGGTGTTTAGTATCTAAACCCTTCTCTTTTTCTCTTGGGAGATTGCTGCCACCAGTGGGAGCTAACCCACTCATCTGCTGCTCTCTAGCAAATGCAAGCTTTTCTTTGGCCAGGGCAAGTTCTTCCCTTTCAATCCTCAGTCTAGCTTGTCTCATCCTTGCTTCATGCTCTCTTCTCTGAGGGGAAGTCAATCTCCTCTGGGGAGAGTTCCTTCTCCCCTGAGAAGAGGCATTAGAGTGCAGAGATCTAATGGAGTCCCTAGAAAGAGATCTATCTCTCCTAACTCCAAGGTTAGGCCTCATCAGGGTCAGTACTGGGGGTCCCCCAGATCCTTCCCCAAGTAGGTCTAAGTTGGCCCTAGTTAGCCTTCTGACTACCTCAAGACCTTTGTCTACCTCATCCCCAGAGAGTTCCTCAGGATCCTCCTCCTCAACTGCATTTACAGTGTTGTGGAGGTCTGGATCCCCAGTGGTACCCTATAAGGCTGGCATATTCCCATCTAGCTGAGAAATCTTTCTCGCATCATAGGCCTCTAAGAGACCTATCAGAAAGGGAATGGTGGGGTTAGACCCCTGTTTCAGTTTCCTGGAGGTACACACTTGTCTCATCTCCTGGAAACTGAGAGCTGCATATCTTGAAGTGACCTGTGGAGGGTCAATAACCACAAGGGGAGTCTCTGAAGACTCTCCATGGGTAGACATGCTTTTCTAGTGAGGTGAAAGTGGTGCACCTACCTACACTATATGTTTGCCTACTGATCCCTTGCTAGAGTTGTAGTTTAGGGTGTGCTAGGCCCTAGGAGCTACAACAGCTGGTTCAGTAGAACTCAGAGTATTCTAAGCTAAGTTATATGTACCTTTAGTACTTATGTGATCTTTCACAAGATATTCTTAGGATATGTGTGGTAAAACAACAGCAAGCTCAAATCCCAACCGCTGCTCACCAATGTGAGAAGTTGGCCTGATGTGCAGTGTTCACTATTCTAGTGATCACTATATATCAGTCCAAACAACCCTTATTGATGATTGGTTGTAAGTCAACCTTATAGACCAGCTATCCTAGTAGCATGGATACGAGCAGTCTAAGGCTAAGACTCTAGAGGGCGTGTTAAGCCAGCTGTTTTACCATCACATTACCCCTTGAACACCCAGTGAAAGGACACCACACAAGTTGTTATGAAAATAAACAGTGTATTTATTTATAACAAGACTACCCTGGCTCTTTATGAGACAGGGAGCTAAGCACACAACAAAACTCTTATAAAAATACTTAAGTTAGCACAGTATACACAAATGCCCGAGGGGCACGAAAAACCATATACTCTGAAAGTGGAATGCGAAATTACTAGCAGGTAAGTACAGTACTAATAGGCTTTGGAATCGCTAGGACTTGACTATAGAATCGTTAGATTACTTCTAGGAGGCCCAGGGGACTCGGGTGCAGAGTGTGCACTCTCACGCGGGATGCGGGACAAAGTCTATGATAGCTAGTAAAGTTAAAGTTAGTGTTCACGGGCGAACCCGACCTGGTAGGGAGAAAACGACAGTGGATCCTGACCCTTGGATAGTGAGGCTATGCTGGGGCTCCGAAATGCCGAAGTTACCTAGCCCAGGGGCTGCAGCTGCATAGGTCTCAAAAGACGTCGGGAATCCTCGTAGACGAACCAGGAGCCTGGAAGAAAGATGCTGGCAGGCGACCAGTGAAGAGAGTTCGAGTTGATCCAAGCCTGGATCTTGAAGATGGATGATACCTGAAAGCAGAGGGGACCAAGTTCGTGACTACTAGCCAGTAGTCAGGTGGCACCAGGAGGGCACCGGATGGTAGTCACCTCGGCTAGGTGAGTGGGCGACGCTGGGCTCTGCAGATCTCACGGACCAGGAGGCGTTGTCGGCGACCAGGATGGAGGGGCGAGCTGTCCCACGATGGATGAAGCTGTCGGCGTCGAAGAACCCAGGATTGGGCAACAAAGCCTTGGCTAATTCAAGCCCACGCGGTGGACTCAAAATGGCGTCTTGAGTGGACCAGGAGGGTCCGGGGTGCTCCTCTTCTGAAAGGGAGCAAGAGCCAGTCTGGAGCAACCAGACCAGCAGCAGTGATGTCGTCGGGCGTCGTTCAGAAGGCCAAAAGCCAGCGGGCTAATAGCCAAACAACGCGGTGAGCAGCAAAAAGCAGAAGGGCCCCACGCCGATCGTGGAGATGCTGGGGGGCTGCTCTTCGGTGCTGGAGCTGCTCAGGGTTGGGGCTTCTCGGACCCCAAAGCACTCGCCAGGAGATTACTCGGCGGGCTTGCTGTGAAGAAGTCGTGCAGTCTTGGCAATAGTCGGTCCCTTGAGGTCTCGTCGCACTCACGGTTCTCAGCTTGGCTGTAGAGGTGAGTAGAGGTCGGAGGTGCCAGGGAAGCCGGGTCTTGTCGAGCTGGGCAGTCGGATTCCGGAGGAAGGACTTACAGCAGACCGCAGTGTTCTTAGGATGGTGCCTGCGGATGCAGGGTGACTACTCCTTAGTCACAAGGGAGAATCTTGAAGAAGAAATCTTGAAGTCCTTTCGCAGAAAGTCGTGTCTTGATTCCAAAGATGATCTAATTTGGAAGGGGGCCTGCTCCTACCTTTATCTGGGAAAAGGGGGCTGGCACGCGACTAAGTCCTGCCCTATGGGTGGGACCAGGGGGGTGGTTACACCCCTCTCCTTTGGTGAGCTTTCCCCAGGCCAGGGGCTGGAGTGCCCCTGGAACTGGTTTCAGCTGGCCTATGCACAGTGAGCACCGGGGTGCCACTTGCAGTCACCTTCCTCTGTAGCCCTGCCTACCTGGAATACACAAAACCCTGTCTGGGACGGTGCTGGCACCGCCCCTGGCAGGAAACCCTTTGTCCTTGCCTCCTGCTCTGGGAGGACTCCCAGCAGCAGGAGGGCAGACTTGTGTCTCGGTGGCAGCATCCATTTTGTGGATGCTAAGGCTCTGTCTGACTTTAACCGGGGTTACAGGTTACATACATGTCGTGTCCCTCTAGAAGGGTGGAATGCTAACCCCGTCGCCAGAATTGGCGAGGGGTTAGTATTCCAATTCGTATGACACCTTACTCGACATGTTTTGATAAAGCGATACCAGAGTTGGCATATAACCGCGAGGATTATAATGCACTTAAGAGTATATGGTATGCGATATCATGGAAACGGCTAAGGGATAGATCCCGAAAGCCGCAGACAGGCTCAGCTCATGCCAGAGCACCATCTCACACGATTCCAAGCACTCTGCCTTCAGGATTGTTAAGGCCTGCCATAGGAGTGACTGATAGGAGATCTGTATGTCCATTTTAGGGTTAGATATAGGTATACTATATCTAAAGCAAAGGGTGATTACACCACCTTGCCCCAGCTGTCAAGCAGCCAGTTGTGTCAGATTTGGATGGCCAGCCAGGGGTGGCATAATACATGCTGCAGCCCCTGGTAGGCCCTGGGTACACCTATGCCCTGGGTACCTAAGGTACACTGTACAGGGACTGATAAGGTGACTCAGTATCCAATTGGATATGTACCTAGGGTACATGGAATCCATTTTAACAGGGAGAGCAGTGGGCCTGAGGTCCTGAATAGCAGGGCCCCAGGTCAACTAAGTCAGAAAACCAGCAAAACACCAGGCAAAAAGTTGGGGGCAACCATAGTCAGGGATCTACCTTCCTACACCACCCTAATAGACAGATGTATGCCATATATTGTGTTCATTGCTGGCCTGGTGCTGATCTCTGTGCATTCACAGCCACTGACGCCATGGTTCCTGTCAAAGCATAGAAAGTTTGATGTGTGGCCACCGTCTTCAGGCCAAACTTTTTTATTTTTCAAAAATCAAATTAAATCAACTCAGGTTTGTAAATCCCTCTTAATCACCTAAAAGGGCATCCAGGCGTTCTTGCTGGTATCAATCGAAAAGCCAGGTCTTGAGTCCCTTTCTAAATTCTGGGAGAGAGGATGACATTCAGATATGAAGCAGAAGGTTACTCCAGGACTCGGCAGTGAGGTAGGACAAGGATCATCATCCACTGTAGGTTAGGGGGAGGTGAGAAGAGTGTGTGAGGGAGGCCAAGCATAGATGTCTGGTGGGTTGATAGAAGTTCAGGCGGTGGTTGCTGTAATGCTGGTTTTTTGGTCATCAAGGGCCTTGTCGGCATTTGTTAGCCTCTTGAATTGACATTTTCTCTAGATGGGATACCAACACAGGTTGCTGTGGAGAGAGGTGATGTGGTTCCATTTGGGGCAGTCAAAGATCAGTCACGCAGCTGAGTTCTAAATTGTCTAGAGTCTCTTCCGGAGTGAGTTGGGTGGTGATTACGTTGTAGAGCGCCGGGTGGTGCTTGAGTGACATTTTTTCTGGTGCTGATGGGGAGCCATCGGAAGATTTTTCAGAGCATGCAGAGGGTGTGGAAGCAGGCAGAGGAGACTGTGTTGATCTGGCATTTAATGGAACAGTTGCTGTCCAGGGTGATGCCTGGGTTGCAGGTGTGGTCTGTCAGTGTGGGTGTGGATTTGAGTTCAGAGGGCCATCAGGTGTCGTTCCACTGAGAGATGATGTTCCCAAAAATCAGCACTTCCTTCTTCTCCTTGTTGAGATTCAGGCAGTTGGTCTTAACTTCCAATCTTCCAACTTCTGAAAATCAAAAAAAAATAATGACACTATAATCCCAGTTTCTATCCAGGATGTGGGTTCCTTCTTTTTTCTGTTTTTGATGTATTGAAACAAAAAGGGCATCAGATTGTCCAATATGCTTTAAATAGGACAGGCAGGCAGTCTGATTCTCTTATTTCAATAGATTATATTCAGCCTGGCCATATGACTAAGTTTTCAGATGGCAAGGTTTGCGGGTGTGCCACTATCAGAAAATGGATGGGCCACCCAACTATATAACTTAATTTTTTAGATATATTTAAGCAAAACGGACTTCTAGATAATATAATTAATAAGTGTTTAGTAAAGCAATAGGCAAAATAAGTCTAGACCCATTGACATTTGTTATTATATTCTGGAAAAACAGTACCCAATTTGTTATTCCATATGATTTAATTCTGAAGAAGTTAATGTCAATAAACTGCAATTAGCAGATATGTGTTGGCTAGAACGCTGATGAAGACTTAAAAAAAAAAATGTATTTGCATTAGTCCGAAAGTGAGTTCACACACCAGTATGCAAGAACAGCAGAATTCAATTCAGAAGGAACATAGTTCAGTGTCATGTTAAAGAAGTACAATACAGAGCCTTTTCATTTAGTTAAACATGAAGGAAACCCCCAACCGTGCATTCCAACCCCGAGGTAGCTAAGAACCTAAGGCATTATGAAGCCAAACAACAACAGTAAAAGCATCATCCCAGTCAACTAAGGCCCGCATCAGTGGAGGGGGGAAAGTAGATTAGAACTTTCAATTATCTAAATTACTCCAATGTACAGCACTTCATATTGGTGTGACAAAGAGAGGGAGGGCCACAGAGTACCGGAATGTTGATGAAGACATTATGACAATAATAAAAGTATCAAGAGACAAATATAAGACTTCGACAATTGCGTAATATTTCCTGTTATCAGGGCCGGACTGGTACCGGGCATTTTGGTGTGCTGCCGAGCTGGGGGCTAATTTCGTTGATGGGGACCTGCGTGTGCTGAACAAAGTTCGTTTTGCTTTTTTTATTTCAAAGGGCACGCAGGTCCCCATCAACGAAATCAGCCCCCACAGCAGAGAAATTAGCCCCCAGCTTTGCAGCACACAAAAATGCCCGGTAGCCAGTCCTGCCCTGCCTGTTATTGAGTGCGCGAAGGCTGTTTTACATTTTCTTTTTTTTTTTTTTTTTGGTTAAAAACTTTTATTGAGTAATCAAATAAGGGTCACAAGGATGGGCCTACAACCACACGGGCCGGCCGCTAAAATCAAGGCACAATGTAAAAAACATACGATCACACCCGTGGTCAGGCATAAATCAGATACCAAATGTTACTCGAAAGATAGAACAGGACACAACCATTTTCTGTTATATACCTACAAAAACCAACGAACTACAAAAAGGCGAATGCATACTAATCAAAGTCAGCCCAGAAGGCGGAGGGGAAACTCACTAATCAGAGAAACGAAATCACAATCGATGGGACTCGGCAAGGTGGGAAGGGGGGACAGCGGGGAGGATAGGCAAATCATAGAACAGCATGAGAAATTTCGGGAACACCAGCCTAGGGAGACAGGATAACATCGGGTGTGTCAACCAGGGGAGGAGTACAAATATTCCCACGATATTCGTTCCACTGACCCCAAATCTTCGTCCACGCCCTGGGTCTGCCCCTAGCTACATAGACTGTCTTCTCGCGGAACATGGACCAGTCCATGTTGTCCTCCCATGCCGAGACATCAGGAGGTCTAGATGCGCCCCAGAGTTGCGCAATGTCCCGCTTTGCAACCATGTATCCCAAGGTCGCCCATCTGGTCTGGGCCACAGAATAGTCGGTGGGTTCCCACACATTCAACAGGCATCGTCGGACCTCAGGCAGTAGGGCAATCCCAGTCACAACAGTCATCACCGCAAGCACATCAGTCCAGTAGGCCGCCACCCCTGGGCACTCCCAAATAATATGCAGAAATGTAGCACTCATCCCACATCCGCGTTTGCATAGACCGTCCGGGGAAAAACCCATCACAACCAGACGCGGACCCGTAACATACACCCGGTGGAGGATCTTAAGCTGAACCAAACGGAGACGGGCAGGGATGGCGACCTCTTTCGGAGAAGAGAGTGCCGACTGCCAATCCTCGTCATCTAATTCCAGCCCGTCGCCGACCCAAACCTCCCTAAGTCGGACAAGTAAGTCGGCGCGATTATTAATCAGCTTCTTGTAAATCAGGGAGATAGTGCTATCAGGAAGGTGGCCATCCAGAATGCGATCCTCGAGAGGGGAGGACTCGGGGAGGGCCACACCAGGAGTCAGAACAGAGGCCAGGGCATGGCGAACCTGCAGATACCGAAAAAATTCCCTATCACTCAAGTCATATTCGGTCCGAAGGGCCTCGAAGGACTTCACTCTACCGTTCACACAGACATCTCCCACTCTACATATTCCAATCATATCCCAGCGGTCAAAGCCCTTAGTAGACCAGAGACATCCCAAACGCTCAGAAGCATAAAGCGGAGTCGCCAGTGTCAGCCGATTCTCCCATCCCAGACTCACACTCGCGGCGCGCCACACACTGACTGCAATCCTGGACGGGCCCGTAAGATGGCGCCCAGCCGACTTGGAATAAAGCGCTCTATTAAAATCCCCTCCCGGTAGCTGGAGTCTATCCATTTCAAAGGCCGGATCCCGACCAGGGGAATACATTGCGTGGTTAATGGCAGACAGTTGGGTAGCCCAATAATATCTTTTGATATCAGGGAGCGCCATGCCCCCGTCATACCAAGGGATGGTAAGTTTCGCAAGGGCGATACGTGGACGCCCGTCCCAAATCAATTGCCTTTGGAGACTCTCAATCTCTCGGAAATAGGTAGCGGGAACGGCATCATAGGAATTCTGAAGTGCGTATAGGAATCGTGGCAAAGACATCATTTTGAAAAGGGCAGCCCTGCCCAAAGGAGACAGGGGTAACTTACGCCAGCGGGCCACATCTAGTCGCAGTCTAAGAAGCGGGGGGAGGAGATTACATTCAAACCGGAGTGAGGAGTCCAGCGTAATAAAGATCCCCAGATATTTGAAGCCGGACTGGACAACGTGGATAGGAAATCTATCCGGCAACGGGGGCAGAACACCCGAAATAACATACACACAGGACTTAGCCCAATTAATAACCAGACCAGAGTTAGCGCCAAACGAAGTGAGAACGTCAAATAGGACATTTAAAGATTTGCGCGGGGAAGTAAGGTAAAGAAGAATGTCATCCGCGTAAAGCGAGACGCGATCCTCAAAATCTGGTGACCAACGGATCCCTTTGAGTGAAGGTTCCCATCGAAGCCACGCAGCTAACGGCTCCAAAGCAAGAGCAAAAAGTAGAGGAGACAAGGGGCACCCCTGTCTGGTCCCCCTACCAAGGCCAAAGGGAACAGAAACTCGACCGTTAACCACAACCTGCGCCAAGGGTTCGGCGTATAACAACTTCACCCAACCAATAAACCCAGGACCGAAACCAAATTTCTCAAGAGCCGCCCAAAGATAGGGCCACTCTATCGTATCAAAGGCCATCGAGGCATCTAGCGAAGCCAAAATGGCCGGCTCCGTCAGAAGCCCCGCCCTCGCAATGGCTCCGTGGAGACGACGCAGATTAAGAGCCGTGTTACGATGCGGGATAAATCGGGATTGGTCTGGATGAATCAAACTGCTAATAACCGTCAGGAGGCGGGTAGCCAGGAGCTTAGCCAGAACCTTGGGCTCAACATTCAACAGGGAAATGGGCCTATAAGACGAACAAAGGTCCCGGGGTTTACCTTCTTTAGGAATAACAACGATCGTAGCCAGACGCTGATCATATGGGAGAATACCCCGCTCCCGGGACTCCAAAAACATGGTACGAAGAAAGGGTGCTACCCTGTCAGGACTTAGCTTGTACAACTCAATCGGCAATCCATTCAGGCCCAAAGCCTTGCCCGAACGGAGTGAGCGAATGGCAGTCGCTATCTCGTCCGTGGAAAAAGGGGAGTCCAAAGAGACTCGGTCTAAATCGGAGACACAGGGCAGAGCTATATCACGCAACAAGAGGCGAGAGCCATCCACATCCCGGTCAGACACAGGGGAATAAACCACACGTAAATAGTCCGCAAAACAGTCCACTATTCCCACCGGGTCAGTCACTCTCACACCATTCAGGGTCTGAATCACCGGCACCACACGATTCGCCCTCTCCTTCTTGTCCAACCACGCCAGCAATTTACCCGCTTTGTCCCCCACATCATACAAACGACCCTGTTGCTCCCGAAACATCATTTTAGCCGCATCCGTAACCAGAGACCTATACGCAAATTGTTTCAGACCCAAGGCGTGGAGTTTATCAGGAGTTACAGCCGATTCCAAGTCAGCCTCTATCCCAACAATTTCCCTCTCGAGTTCCACCACCTCCCGATTTTTCGCCTTTTTAGATTCAGCAATAAGGGAAAGGGCCTGCCCGCGGATCACCGTCTTAAAGGCCTCCCATAGGGACACCGCAGAGGAGACGGACCCCTCGTTGTCTAAAAAATAATTGTCCAACGACTTGATCAAGAGACCACGGGTCTCGGGGGAGGTCAGATACCATGGGTTGATGGGAGCCACCCGGCCCGCCGCCTCCACCCCCACCTCAAAACAAAGCCAAAGCGGAGAATGGTCGGAGATGCCCCGGGGGAGGTGTCTAATCTCCCGAACAGCAGACGACTGCGCCGCAGGCATCAGGAAATAATCCAGTCTAGACAGACTCCCATGGGCCCCGGAATGGAAAGTGTATTGAAGCTGAGTAGGGTGCATAAGTCTCCAACAATCCACTAAACCAAAAGTATCCAGGAACCCACCCAGCCATTGTTGGGCCGAAGGAGTGTCCCTAGGGGGGTGACGATCATGTAGACCGGAGAACACAGAGTTAAAGTCACCTGCAATGAAAAGAGTACTATCTGGGAGGCTCAACAACACTCGGCCCGAATCGGAAAAGGTAGAGGTCTGTAGACCGGGGGGCACATAAACGGTAAACAGGGAAAGGGTCCGACCCTCATAGCGTCCCACGAGGACGGCGTAACGCCCCCGATCATCAAGAATCACATCATCAATTGCCAGGGGGAGGGAAGCCCGAACAAGGATACCCACCCCCCCGGAACCCGTGGTAAACCCCGAATGTGCGACGAGGCGATAGCCCCACCTGTTCATTGCACGACAAGTATTGCCCACTAGATGAGTCTCCTGGCTCAGTGGTTAGAGGCGGCAGACCCGGAAGCTGAGATCGGCCGTGGACCAGGGTTCGATTCCCCGCCTCGGCGGGACTTGGACTCGACAATTCTCGCTCTGGTGCCTACTCGACTCACGGGGTCACACTCTGCGACTCTGGGCAATAGCTTGCTTAATCTCCACTACGGCCCCTCGCGGCGGGATGCCTGGCTTTCACCTTGTGGACACCCTGCCGGGGTATCTCACAGGGGAATACCAGGACGGGTTCCCTAAGCAAGCGCCTTGATGCCTTCGGGTGATACGTGCGCTATATAAGTCGCAATACATTTACAGAAAGACAATATCAGGAGACAAACGTCGTAGACATCGCAACACCACACCCCGTTTTATACGATCCCCCAGACCATTGACATTCCACGAAATAAACCTCAACCCGCTACCCCCCATCCCACACAGTGATGCCGGAACCCTCCCCCAATGAGCATGACATCGAAAACACCATTAGCAAGATAGAATCGCCTTGAAAAAACAAAACACAAACATCAAACTTCCCATCAACCCACCCCCCAACTACCAAGAAAACACCCCCCACCCTGCACCCCTGCAAGAAGCTAAAAAGCCACCCCAACATGCAGTGTGCCTGTCACCCAAGAACCCCCATTCTACAAAAAGACCCCGGAGGAGGAAAGGCCCTGTCCCACCCGCCACCCCGATCAAGATAAAGAAGGAGGAAAACACACAGAAAATAGAGGCACTTAGGCATAAAATCCCTGAAGAAGTTACGTAGCACGGAGACCGGGGCATAGACAATAAGTTCAGCTCTCTATACCACCCTCGGCACCACCCAGGTGTTCGGCGGGCTCAGTCTCAGGAGGTCGGTCCGGCAGAGAGTCCAGCCAGTCATTCACGGAATCAGGCCGATCAAAGAAAAGGGTCCGTTCATTGTATTCAACTCACAGCCTGGTTGGAAAAAGCATAGCGTAGCGCAGTCCCAAGTCCCGGAGACGCTTCTTGACTCCACGGAAGCCCATACGCTGTTTCTGCACCAATTGAGAAAAGTCCGGGTAGAAGTTCACCGTGGCATTCTCAAAAGCCACCGGGCCCTTCACTCGCGATGCCTGCAGGATAGCGTCCCGGTCTCTATAGTGAAAGAGTTTCGCAACAATAGGCCTCGGCGGGGCGCCCGGCTTGCCCTGGCCTCCCGGAACACGATGGGCACGTTCCACTGCGAAGAATTTACTCAACCCAGACGGAGAGAGGTAGTTCTGTATCAGGTCCTCAACCAGGAGATCGACAGAATGCGGGTCCGGATTTTCCGGAACGCCAACCACACGCACGTTACAACGACGTGCTCTGTTTTCAAAGTCCTCCAAGCGCCGGGTCATGAAATCGTTCACCCTTCGGAGATTGCCAATCTCCGTCTGTATCTCCGAGACGTCGGTCGTGAGGCTGGATGACTTGAGATCCAATGACTTCACCTTCTCATTGGTTTTAGATAGGTCGGCCCGAATCAAGTTCACATCAATGGCCACGGTGTCGATTTTGTGGGCTAAAGCTTCATACTGTTGGCCTATTGTTTCCTTCATGCCAGAAATGGCGCCCATGATGTCCTGCAAGGACGGCTCCGTCAACGCTTCCACAGTGTGGTCAACTGCACTCGGGCCAGGCAAGGCGGTTCCAGGGGACCCCTTCGAATGGCTGTACCGGTCCATGACGTTAGACTGGACCGGGCCCCCGCAAAGGGGCGTTTTGGTCTTCCGAGTCTCTCGGTCCCCTCTGCCCGCCATGTTGGAGACCGCGTCCCAGGGGACTCACTCGAGCAGGTGAAAATGGCCACAGGAGAGGAAGGCGTTGTAGCCAAAAAGCAGCGGCGAGGGTACCTCTAGGCGTGAGCCAGCCCAGAAGGACAATAAGCAAGCCAAAGGCACAACAGCAGTCTCGTGCCGCTGGACCCAGCAAGGGCCAGACTCCTCTGCCAGACTTCGCAGTCCGAGGCAGAATCGAAACCGAAACTTAAGAGGGGGACCCACAAGTCGAATCCCCCAGCCGCTGTTGTTCAACTCAGACACGGCCACAGTGCCTCACCCAGACCCGGGCGCACCTCCAGGGCGGACCCCGAAAGTTCGAGTCGTCGTATCTTCGGTGCCCCCGGTCCGAATCAAAATCCAAAAACCATAGGAAGATCAGCCCAGTGTCCTCTACACAAATCCTCGTGAAGAATCAGGATATGTTCAGGATATTATGCCGGGAGTGGCGGGGGTCCGGAGAGCGCTGTGCTCACGCGGCCATCACGGATGCCCGCCAAGCTCCTCCCCTGTTTTACATTTATTTTCAACTTCAATGCCTGGCCCTTATGTCTAGAACCCAACCTGAAACCATCTGATGATTTCAATTATTTCTCCTTAACCACACACAAAAGGTAAAGATTGCCTGCACTGTGGTGTTCATAAGACGTCTCCCCTGTCTTTAATGCTGACTGACATTTACTTCTGACCACTTTTTAATATTTTGTAGGACCTCAGAGCCCGGGTGCACCAAGTTGTATGTTGAAATCAGTAGGAACTTCTATTTAACTTCTGACATTGAAACCGTACTGTAAAGCATCAAAACCTGGATGTTCTCCAACTCAATGCATTTAAACCGTACATCATGCTCTTCAAACAGAAAGGTAGATGCTCTTTCTCTGCTTTTGCTATTCATACTTTATTTAACGTTTCATTACAACCTGTATGTATATATGTGGTATTTGTATAGCACAAACCTAGCCATAAAACAACAGAGGACCCACAGAGTTAAAGATTAAAGTTTCATCTGCCTCCACAAATTAAATCAATAACTAAGAATTACTGTTTGCAGTTAAAAATACTCAGGCTCACTGTACTTCCGCTCACCTTTTAGAAGCGGATGAGTTCCTGACTATTTTACAGTAACAGGTGATGCTTTATCTGCAGGCCTCCCTTCTAACTTCAGTCAATCCAGAATGTGAATGTCAGGGCTGTTTTTGGGCTAATGGCACCATAACTTGACATGTTGCAAATCCCTTCACTGCTTCCATCCATTCTCCACTCATATCTAACTTAAGGTGAGCCACCTACAATTTAAGGGCACATTTACGAGCCCATTGCGCTGCCATAGCATCACTTTTTGTGATGATCCAGCAGCCCAAACTATAAAATCATATTTATGAGGTCACGCAAAGCCACTTTGCGTGGCATTGAATGACCTCATAGATATAGAGTGAGGCAAGACAGAGCAAGCGCTGTGTTGCATTACTCTGTGTCATGGAGGCATCCCATTAGCCAGACCCCCAGGATACTACGGCAGATATTTGCAAATATTGCGGCACAAAAATTGAAATTTAGCTGCACAAATATTGAAATTTAGCGGCATTATTGTGGCACTTTATTTTACTCATATCATTCCTTTTCAGTCTTAAATCAATGGAAACTGTTTTAGCAGAGTGTTCCACTTTAAAATAGTCATGTTTAAAGTGTCTGAGAGTATTTGTGTGCTATGCTAAGTCCCAAAGTCATATAAAAGCTGGCAGCAACATTTTCTCATGTTACTGGCAGCCAATCAGAGAACTTGCAGGACTCTAACTTCCGCTGGAGCGAGATGACTTTTAAATTTGGCGAGCCCCCGAGAGTCTACGACACTCTTGCAAGCCTAAATGCACCCCTGCTGGGCCCCGAAACAAGACTATATAGGATGCGTTGGTGCCCAACGCTGCTCTTTACTTCCTGTCTACTCTCGCCCCAGAACAGGGTGCAGACACCCCTAACCTGACTAGTGGCATCAACCCTTCAAGGGTCCTAAACAAAAAAGAGTGAGGACTAACCAAGTTAGTTATTTCTCAAGTGGATATCATGGCGAGTGCCACCATAGCACATCACGCCACGACAGGTGACATTCCATGTGGGATCACAGGAACTGAACTTTCTGGCAGTAACATCAGATGTTAAGACCTCACACATATGTTTGTCAGGTATATCATGAGTACATTTAAGTGCATTATGAGATTTAAAAAAATAGAATTTGCTTTGGGCTTGTGCCCAAAAAAGTGATGCAATCCCAATGCAAAATCTGTGCCTCAACTAATAATAATTTTTTTCAAAGCCTTGCCCCAAAGAAATTGGCAACAAGGAGTAGCATTGACGTATATCTCTTCTGCTTAATTGGTTGCAAAGTCTGCAATTTAAAATATTTTATGGGGTTAAGGCATCTGCTACCGAGGTGTCCAGTAACATGCTGGTAGTTGATACTATGAAGTCCATATATGAGCAGATAGATATCATTGGCCACGAAATTGTGAAATACATCCATTCTGTGAGGGACGTACCCTCCGTGGCTGAGCCACACCTGTACATGTCCGGAGGGTAAAGGAGGCTCATGAGGACATGTTCTAAGAGGGGGAGGGAAAGCTTGGACTGCTGATGCCCAGAGGCCCATTTATGTATGTGTAAAGGACATTTCTACTGCAGATGCCCATAGACACGCCTATGTGCGTGCAGTAGGCGTTTGCACTGTTAATGCCCATAGACACCTCTCCGTATGTGCAATGGACATTGGCACTGTGGATGCCCACATGCACCTGTATATATGTGCAAAATACATTTTGACTGCTGATGACCATAGGCACCTCAATACATGTGCAATGGATGTTAACAGTGCTGATGCCCAAAGTAGCCTGTATATATGTACAAAGGAAATTTCTACCGCAAATGTCTATTGGAACTTGTATATATGGTCAGCGGACAACTGCACTGCTGCTGCCCATAGGCGCCTCTTTGTAAGTGCAACAGACGTTTGCACTATTTATGCCCATAGGCACCTGTATATGTGTGCAGTGGACGTTTGCACTGTTGATGTCCATAGGCACTCCATATATGTGCAACAGAAGTTAGCACTGTTGATGCCCACAGGAACTGGTATGTATGTGAAAGGAAGTTTGCACTGGTGATGCCCATATGCACCTCTATATATGTGCAATGGACGTTTGCACTATTGATGATGCCCACAGGCACCTCTATAGTTGTGCAACAGATGGACATTCACGCTGCTGAGCCTCACATTCTTTATGTTTTCCTGAAGCTTGAGGAATTCTCTGTTGTTACAGAAAATGACATCAAAGGCTTTTCTCCTTTGTGCTTTGGAGCTCACGCGTAGAGAGTGCTTTGTGCCCACCATGTGAGGTTCTCTTCTGTTTGTAATAAGGCCTTGTGTATGCCTTGGCCCACAATGCAGCATCCGGGATCTGTGAACAGAACTGGGGAACTTCAAAACCAAGGGGATCCTGGGAATCACACGGACTGCTTCACAGTCGGTATATTTTCAAATTCGAGCTGGGAAAAGTGGGTCCACATCCTCTTTTTTGTGAGGAACAGTTTTCATGTGGTTTACTGGTGCCCTTGTTTTAGCTGCTTGTAGAAATTGCTGGCAAGTGGATTGTCACTACTGAGGTTTCTTTGTATGCTTCCTGAGACCTTTGCTCTGTTGTGCGCCTCTCAACCACTGTCTGTTCATTCATCCATGTCCATGAATACATTCAAGTACTGACCCCTTCATCTAGCTATTCATTCATGCAACCACTAATTCATGTATTTAGTACTGCATTCCTTCAATTTCATGGGCACTTTTGTAAAAATCGTGGAATTTTTACAAAAGTGACGATTTTGTGGTCGTTTTTGTAAAAATCGTGGCATTTTGAAAAAAGTGCTAATTTCGCGGCAAATCACGAAATCCTGGAGGGTCTGATTAGTGTTGCGGTGGGTGTTCCCACACAACACCCATGGATTTTGATGCTGTCCCAGATTTACAAAACCATGTGAACCTAGGGATGCACCAAAACCATATGCCTCCCTAGGGGAGGTGTAAATAGAAACAGTTCCCAACAGGTATTATTTAAAAGACAATTTGCACAGTGTATGCAATTAGCATTACAAGAAATAACCAACAAGGAGTCACTAGAGTTCTTTGAAAAAGGTATTAATCACCATTAGTAAAAAAGGGTTTTTTTTCCAAGGTAATACAGTTTAACCCCTTCCACGCTCATGACGAGCTGGGCTCGTCATGAAGTAGCCTCCTCGCACGCTCATGACGAGCCCAGCTCGTCATGATGGGTGGGATTTCCGATTTCTCAGCACAGCAGGGGAATATGCTGAGCATCCATGGGGTTAAACAGCACTGTACAGAAGGAATCATGTGACAACCCAGTGGCACTTGATAATTGGTGATATATACAGTAGGTTACTTCAAGCTGGCAATGAATACCGGTGCTATGTGCACCGGTATTCATTGCCAGCTTGAAGTAATCCTACAGAGCCCTTATCGCCCTGAGACGTCTTGATTTACACAGGAGCCCCATCGCTCCTTCGCTGATCTGACTCTACCTCTTGCACGATCAGCCATCTACTCCTGAGCCATCGCCAGGACGCCCAGCCCATGGGAACCCCGCCTGGCTGACGCTCACTGTCTACACCGACAACCCCTGTCCTGAAGATGATCCCATCTCACAGGGATCGAAACGCCGTCGACCTTACAGCATAACCATAAGACGCATATCAAGCTTGGTGCTCCTGTTAAACTGTTTTGAATCATGTTCTAAGTGACTACAACTTGATCTTAATTTGGAGCCACCATTGTTTTACTTTATTATTTGTCACTATGCGCCGATCACGCTGCTCACTTTAGCACTTGCACCTTCACAGTCACCTACTGTATATATGACCAATTATCAAGTGCCACTGGGTTGTCACATGATTCCTTCTGTACAGTGCTGTTTAAACTGTATTACCTTGGGAAAAAAACCCTTTTTTACTAATGGTGATTAATACCTTTTTCAAAGAACTCTAGTGACTCCTTGTTGGTTATTTCTTGTAATGCTAATTGCATACACTGTGCAAATTGTCTTTTAAATAATACCTGTTGGGAACTGTTTCTATTTACATTATACACCCATCCCAACCTGGTTTATGGGTCCCCTCCTGTTACTTTTACGCTCCCTAGGGGAGGCGCATCGAGGAAGAATATCTGTATTTCTGCAGCACACATAGTAAGAGGAAAACGCCTCCCAGGATAGTTTATGAGACGGAAGTTGGTCTTTCCCGCACAAACAAAATCCAACCGACAACACAGGCTCCCTTGCACCATTGTGCAAGGGTGCTTGCGTAGGAGCTAGGCTGCTGAAACGGCGCCAACGCAGATGGAAAAGACAGGAATGCACCGTATTGGATAAATACAGTTCATTCCTGACATGTCAAATCCTCATAAATGATGCCCAAAGTGTCTAAAACTCAATTTGTTTTCCTTTTCTAGCTTCGAAACTCCAACCTTACGTCCGAGTCAGGGGTCTTCACTGCACCAAATAAGATCTTCTGGCACCACCTAAATTTCACTTGGGGCGATCGTTCCCTCCCTGTCAGGCTCCATTATTCTGGAACAAAATTTCAAATGATTTATGACAGGCAATCTCATTCATTGTTGTCAGGTAAACATTGAAGATTGATTTGTTTGGTTGATAAGGTTTTTAAGGCCAATGCCACGAGACACATCTGGTAGTGATGGCTTTAGAAATGCAGTAAGTCAGTCAGTCTTCAAATACTGTTGATACTGCACACTTGTCTTGCCGTTTTTCAGTTCTGGACTTTTTCTTCGTCGATTAACTTTGTCAATTACATTTCTTATTATTATTTGCAGAATGAGCAGTAATGCAGCGTAAAAAATGTGTTTAGATCGAAATAAAGCATGTGCATTGCTGCTGAACCAAATCTAACAATGTAAGCTTTTATGATGGTAAGAGATGTAGATGCTGTACAATCAGGTTCTGAAAAAAAGCAAAGTGACTTACTGTGACAGTATTGGAATGAATCCTTTAGCGAGCTAGTTTGAAAATCAGTCCTTCGTTTACTAGAGGTGTTAGATTCTATCCCTTTTTGGAACTTCTTTCTTACTAGGGGATTATTGGTTCGAAAATGGATTTCCATTAAACTTAATAGTGCTAACATCAGCTATATCTGAACCAACAAAGCATCAAGAATACGCTGAAGAAAGAATTTTTCCCCCCTAAGCTTTGCATCGAATATGCGTTTATGTTTGATGAAGCCAGGAGAAAGTGATTTGTTTCCTTTGTGGAAGGGAACATGTATATCCCCCGTTTCCTGTTATTATACATTTTACCCTGCCTCTTGTCAAGTGAACACGTTTTAAAAAATGTAGGCATCCTTGCATTTTGTTTAAATGTCCTGCTAAACATAACCCACTCGTTGTGTCACAGGTAGGTACGAATCCCAAAGAGCACAGAACTGAGGTCAGGAGCGCAATCTTTCACCAAAACGAAAAAATCTTTTGATCGAACAGGAAACAACCAAAAAGCATACCTGAGGTAATGGAAGTATTCCCATGCCATCTTTTTTTCAATCAATTTTTATTATAGTTTTAAAAGTATAAACGCTTCATGGGCAGACATTATGAGCTAGCACCGAGGGCACTTTATTACCGCTCATTTCACGAAAGTTCCTGTCTATCACAACAAAACAATGCCGTTATTGGGACCAGTGCTTAATTTGTAAATAAAATAAGTCACAGGGCTCTCACCCGGAGGCCACTTCAACTTGCACCACCCATTGCTTCTGCTATGCTGCCAATAACAGTAACAACGCAACTACTAACCATCACACTCCTACAAGTGTGACAATTCTATTTGAGGCCCCCAGAGCTGTAAGAATGGGATGGGCGGCATGTAATAATCCTTTTTAATGTATATTGAATTAATATTTATCTGTTGTTGTGATCATCTCCAGACAGCGCCACCTTGTGACAGACTGTCACAAGAACCAGTGTTAACAATTAAGTCCCAGTGCCGAGCACCGGAAACCACAGGCTCAAATTAAGCAGTGATTGGGACCAGTATCAAAGGTAATTGTGGACAATATCTAGGAGAAATATCAGCGCTTATCAACTGGGCAAGCTTGTAAGAACCGAACATAAGGAGTAATCAATGACTATTAAAACAAATCCCTTTCCCCCGCTCCCTTGGAAACCTCACCATAACAAAGCAGTATAATTATATGACTTCATTTCTGTTTCACACTCTGTAAACTAAGCATCTGAGCAATGCAGAGCGTGTGTGGGAATAGGGCACTTCAGGGGGAATAAAGAAAGGAGTGCAATGGGGGCCATGCATTTCAGTCTTTGGCATTTCAACAGTGGCTGCTGGTTGGAAATGGTGGCAGGGTGGGAGAGGGGTGGGAAGGAGTTTAGAAAAAAAGACGACTTACCTTATCATCTCCGATCGCCTGCTGCCACCTCTCCTCCCCTGACGCAGGAACAGGAAACACCTAGCCTCCCAGAATCCCCTGCCCAATCACAAGATTGGTCTGAGTGCTAAGGTTCAACGCTCAGACTAGGACTGGAAGGCTGGCATTTCTCCACCCAGGCTGTAATCAGAGCCGGACAGGCTGTAGCGGCACTGAGCGTTTCCCCTGTGGGCTGCCAGGGTGGGACCCAGTTTTGGACCCGGTGGGGGGGGGGGTGCGTTTTGTTACAGGGGACCGGTTTTAATATCGATCCTCTGTAACAAAAGCAGCAGCAGGTTTTTCACACTCACACCAATACCCCTCCACTCCTCCCTTCTGCAGCCGGCACGACTCAATTGCCAGGGCCTGTTTGTGTTTCCAGTCCGGCCCTGGCTATAATGCAGCCTAGGTGGAGAACATGCAAAGTGTGCATGATGGTTTGGCCGGTCTGAGATGTCTAGCCAAACCATCATATGCACTTAAGTGCAGCAGGAACGACTTCTCCTTCCTCTCCCAGGCAAGCCCAGCCGAGCCCCAACGTGGCTAGTTCCAAGAAGACAATGATAATAATGCAATATATTTAACATTCCATTATTCTCATTTCCTTTTTCTCTTTGAACTTAGGGGGAAAACGATCCTCCACCTTAGTGGAGGAGCCGCCCATTCATCTCATCCCTCTCAAAAAGAGGTTGAGGATAGCAAACAACACCATTAATATCTCCAAAGAGATATTGAAAGAGAGCATGGTGCTCTGATTCATTTTTGGAATGTTCCATAAAATCACGGAGGATCGTATAAGTGGCTCAAGTTCGTCTACGTAGGACTCGCTTTTTCTGCGCATAAGGAATAAGCCTAGTAGACAGTGTGGGACTGTGGGAACATCCATCCGTTCATTGTCCTGTAAAATGCCAGAAAAACATCAAGCCACAGGACTGCTGCACCAGAGAGCATGATCAAAACATGTGCAACATGTCTGCCTGAGACATCTGACAGAGGCAACAGGTTTCTGCCAAATACAAAACTGGATACATTGGAAATTGGCATCCAAAGCAACTTTCTGATGGTATTCTAGGATTCTTAACCGGTTAGTGTCGTTAAATGCATATGCCACTCATTCCTCAACTGAGCAAGTACTTTCATTAGATCCCCTTGAAATGATTTGTATAACTGAAAAGGTGCTATTCGTATCCAATAGTGTTAAGAGTATGTAAAAATAGATTACTGATCTACTACAGTCCAATGTATGGCAAATGCATTTTTTATTGTGCCGTAGAGCAGAAAGGCTCCACTCTATGAGCTATATGTTCTCTTAGGTGTTGAAAGGTCAAAGGGGCCCTTCTAGAAAAAAAATCCATCAGTGTGTTAATGATGGCTTCCTATCCATGAGTATTGTGCGTCCAACGGGGCAGAGGAAGAGCTGAGGAATAAGGGATCAGTTGAGCAGCTCAGGGAAAGCTTTTGCTTCAGACAACCAACCTCGTCTTATTCAGTAATAGAGAATGTGGCCCTGGATAGCTAGAGCCAGGGACCAGGTCTCTGACTAGAGTGCCCTCCTGGATCTGAGTACTTGAGAGCCCTATCTCGCGGAGGTGACGTCCATACAGGCAATACGCCACACACTGTAGTTGTGCATTCAGCTATTAATTAGAAAAATCTGGAGCACCCTACAACCTGGCAGTTTTGGTCTAGCTCAGAGTCTTCAATTTTTTTTGCTCTGAGCACCCCATGAGCAAAATGTTTTGAGGTCGGGCCTCACTCCAATACTTTATGTATAGAGTGGGGGAGTGGGAGGGACATGACCGCATTCAGAGGGCAGGCCCCCAGCAAACAATCAATCACGAAGCTAAATAAACCATATTTACAATACTGCTGCCTCAGTAGGTACTGGTACTCTATAACAAAACAATGGCACCCTAGGTACCATTCAGAAAAAAAACATTCAAATGCTCAAACAGCTAATTAGCCACCATATGTAATTAATGCTGTTCACAATGAGTCACAAATATATCCACTCTATGGGCCCATTAGGATGGCGGGCGGTAGCCACCGCTGGCCCGGCGAGGGCGATCTGCCCGCCATCTGTGCAGAAATGACCCCCGCCATATTATAATGGCCGGGGGGTCTGCGGCGGACGGAAAGACCGTCTGCAGCTTTTCAGCCCGGTCGACATGTCAACCGGGCAGAAAAGGGTTCTATATGGTGGCGGTGTCTAATAGACACCGCCAGTCATTTTAGAATGAGTCTCAGCAGATGCCTTTCCGTGGCGGCATTGCCGCCAAGGAAGGGCATGCGGAGTCTGCTTTGGGGGCCCATTTAGGGGCCCCCATGGACTCCGGGGGTGTGGGGGGTTCACATGGTGGGTACCTATGGTACCCCCCTGCAGTTCCATGTACAACATGGCAGGCCTTGCGCGGTGCCTGCCATGTTGGGCATGGAAGTGCACAACATGCCTCCCTGGCATTGTGGCGGGCGGTGCTAAGTGCACCGCCCACCACAATGTTAGGGATGCAGGTTGCACCCGCCACTGTTGCGGGCGCATCCTAATGGCACATACGCGACCCCAGCCCTTATGGCGGGCGGTCCCTTGTTACGACAGGCCGCCCACCATCCTAATGTGCCCCTATGTGTTTCTGAGAACATGTATCAATTTCCTTAATGCGCAATTACAGACACATGAAACACTCGATCCACTGAACATAATAAAAAATAGGCAAAGTGTCCCCAATGTAACAGAACCACAAGAAAAGAAAAGAAAGGGGGTTATTACGATGGCGGTGAACCCTCCTCTGTCCGGCTGTCAGTGGCGGGTTCACGGTCATTGTGAGGCAATTTCAGGGGGCAGTCTCAAAGTAGAATGAGACTTAAAAGTTCCAAGACCTTAAAAAAGCTTGCTACGTTTCACTCTTGAAAGGGTCTTTATTTGTTCCCATCGTTTTGTGTGTTTGTTGTATTTTTTTGGTTTTTTTTGGTCCTCATTTTCCACCATGGTTTCAAGTGTAGCCGCAGGTGGAAGAACAGCATGCTGTCACAGTGTATCAACTGGCAGGGATTATTTTCTTTCGTGGGTTGCCAACCTCCCTCAGCAATGATGCGTCCTCCAGGGACAAACACCGTAGAAACGAGTAAAGTCTAACACGACGTGGGAATTGCTGCCATTAGGTACCGGCCAACCAGCCAAACCAAGGCCTTTGCAAGAGGGGTAGACCACAGATGCAAAATCATTGGACCCCGGGGAAAAAGAAAAAAAACCCGGCAAACTCAGTGCTCCCAGGCCAGAATGCTCTCTTGTTCTGATTGCCAGCCCTAGCCAAATCCAGCCTAGACACCTGCAGGACTGAGACATGCCAATCCATTAGAGAAGGGGGTATAGGATCTTTCCACTTTTTACAGATTTCTCTTCTGGCAAGTAAGATGCAGTAAAACAGTAGACTTTTGGCCGGGCTCTGAACCCCATCTTTAACTCCAAAGATCACATGGGGGAGCTCTAACACTACTGGGAAGCCCAATGAAGCTGTGAGAGTGTTACTTATAGCTTCCCAAAAAGGTGCTAGACCAGGGCATTTAAAAATACATGTGGGCATCGGAGTTAGCAACCAGTCCACACTTGGCACATGCTACTGGATTTGCTTGTGAGAATTGTGAGAGTCTTTGAGGAGAATAGTATGCTCTGTGAAGAGTAAAGAGATGATTCCTGTGTAACCATGAGGGCTTGACGATGTCCCACAAGACCTTACATGATGCAGTCCACAGATCTTGCACATTGAGGCCTAAGAAAGAAAGACCCCAGAGCGACTCTGGTAACCGAAAATCGCTATCCACTTCTTCTTGGATCAGCTTGTACCATAGGGAAATCTCCTTCTTGGTGGGTGGTTTGTCCACTAGAAAAGATACTAACTGGCTGTGACCACCCAGTGGGAACTTGTTCCCACGGGAAGGCGGGGAGATATGGGATTGGGTCCAACTGACCATTTGCATGTACTTAAACTTTGAAAAATTTTGACCAATCTTGTTCTTTAGATATTCCCAAGAGAGCAAGTCCCCATCCATAAAGAGGTCACCCCACACCTCCAACCCTGCTTCCTTAATCAGAACCGCCAAGCTATCCCCCAGCCACACAGGGCTCTCAGGAAGACCCCAAAGAGGAGACCTACTACAAAAGTACCCTAGCTTTATCGACATCGCTAGTTTAGCCCATGTTTTTGCCAACCCCTGCAGGACCTTCAATTTAATCTTCTTAAAGAACTTTGGGTTGCCAAATTTAAACAAAAAAACAGATCGTCCCACACCTTCCCCTTTAAGCAGCGCTGAAAACAAAGTCCCAACTCCACAATCATAAGGCATTTTTAACAGCATTCAGGCATGAGAGAGCTGAAACGCCCATGCGTACATCTGTAGGTCCGGGGCTGCCAGCCCACCCTTCTCCCTACATTGCCTGAGTTTCTTCCAAGCAATCCTTGGAAGATGCTTGTCCCAAATAAAGGTAGTAATTTTGCCCTGTAGTTTTAATAATAACAGAGGATCAAAATAGAGGGGAATGGTATTAAATAAAAAGGAAACTTTAGGTAAAATGGTCATTTTAATCAAATTGGTTCTTCCTAATAACAAAATGGGAAGCTGTGCCCATGACCGCATAAGTTTGCGACACGCCTTTGCAATAGCTGTAAAGTTAATTGTGGCAATTTGAATAAATATCCTTCACAATATTGAGACCTAAATAACGCATACTAGTACCAGGCTGTATGCTAATATCACAATCGTCATCATTCCAGACAATCATCTCAGTTTTTGCAGCATTGACCTCATACCCAGAGATTTCCCCAAATTCGAGAGCGTTTTTAAGTACTGCAGGGAATGCAGTACGTGCCTCTGATGAGAAGATGAGGACATCGTCCGCACACAGGGCCACTTTCCTCTCCCATCCCCGATAGATAAAAGGTTTGATGATTGTATCCTCCCTCAATCGTTGAGCAAAAGGCTCGATGTCTAAATTAAATAGGAGAGGGGAGAGTGGGCAGCCCTGCCGTGTCCCCCTTGTGATGTTAAAGGGGTCCGACAAATCTCCATTAACCAAAACACGGGCTGTAGGGTTCTGATACAGAAGGCCAACAACCCGACGGAAGCCCTCACCGATATTAAACTTAGCCAAGGCCTCCGACAGGTACAACCAGTTTACTCTGTTGAAGGCCGTGGTGGCATCCAACGTAAGGGTGACCAAGGGGAGGGCCTCGGCAGTCGCCATATCAATAGCCCCTATAAGATCATATGTCAGCTCATATAGTTGGCGGCCCTTAACAAATCCCTTCTGATTGTGATGTAAGATATCCGGGGCCACCGACGCCAGCCTCTTTGCGAGAACCGTAGCAAAGATTTTGTAGTCTATGTTCAGTATAGAAATTAGCCTATAAGACCCACAACACGAAGCTGGCTTTCCTGGTTTCAAGATTAGGGTAATTGATGCGCTATCGCAGGAAACCGGTGGACGGAGACCATCCAGTAAGATTTGGTTGAATAGGATGGTGAGGGAGGATACTATTTCTTGTTCCAATACTCTATATATTTCGGCCGGGAGACCGTCGGGACCCGCAGCCTTCCCTTTCTTACCACTTCGGATAGCTATTTTGACCTCTTCCTCCGAAATAGTACTATCAAGGAATGCTCGCTGTATCCCAGAGAGTACCGGAAGAGAAACTCCACTCAACCAACTCTCAATACGCTCCGGCTCGATCTTACTATCCTCGTGATATATTCGTTGGAAAAATTCTCTAAAAGCACATCTGATGTCTTCATCTGAGGAGTAAATAATGTTATTAACAGTGATAGACTCAACATTGTTGCGGACCTAATCTGTTTTAGTTTTCCAAGCCAAAAGTTTCCCCGCACCTTCACCATACTCGAAATGGGCCAGTTTACTTGCCTCCCATTTCTGCAGAATTCTCCGGTTTAACACCGAGCCCAAGTCGCCCTTCAAAGAGGATAAGTTATTATGTAACGATGTTAAGACGGTGTCAGGGGCAGCAATGTTGGCGTCTACATCAGCTTGAGCTTTAGCTATAGCTAATTCAATGGAAGCAACTTCCTCCCTATACTGTTTCCTGCGGTATGAGACTTTGCAAGTAATAAGACCCCTCAAAAACGCTTTAAATGAATCCCAAACAACTCCAGAAGCTGCTGACTCAATATTGATATTCATAAAACTTTGGGCTTCAGTTTTCAAAAACGATATATCCTTTAACTGAGACAGCAATGAGCGGTCAAATGGCCAACTTCTAGGCGAAGCCTTTGAGAGCCCCACCACCTCCA
Source organism: Lissotriton helveticus (assembly GCF_964261635.1). Lineage (NCBI taxonomy): Eukaryota > Metazoa > Chordata > Amphibia > Caudata > Salamandridae > Lissotriton > Lissotriton helveticus. The sequence continues at coordinate 739,492,510 of NC_136059.1, read as the reverse complement.
TTAACGCTGCTGAGTGGTCAGATAAATGTAAGGGAAGATAGGTAATACACTTAACGGAATCCACCATTCTCTGACTGATTAATACAAAGTCTATTCTAGACTGATGACGGAACTTGTAGTTCCGAAAAGAGATTCCCTGTTGTAGCCCTGACCGTACCCTCCAAATATCTACGTACCCATATTGTTTCATGGAGCTAAGCAAAAAGGTCCTAGTTTTAGAAATAACCAAGGGACGACTGTTAGGGGTTTTATCTAAATACGGATCCAAAATTATGTTAAAGTCCCCTGCCAAGATGGTTGGTTCAGGAAAGGACAGAAGGTGTGTAAAAATAGTTTCCAAAGTTGAGGGATCATCTTGATTTGGCCCGTAATAGCCCAAGATCGTAAATTGTGCCCCAGCGATAATGACAGAGGTAATGACCCACCTGCCACCTGGTTCAACCAACTGGGAGATTAACCTTGCTTTTAATTGCTTCTTAAAGATGACAGACACACCTCTAATATTCATAGATTGTGAAGTTGATACCGCAAAATCAATCCATCTACTCCTCTTAACTAAAGCAAGCATTTCATTCTGGATCAGATGGGTCTCCTGGAGTATAATGACCTGCGCGTCCGAGTCGCATAGATACTGCATCATTTTTTCTGCTCTAGGTCTGGTACGGAGGCCATTAACATTCCAGGAGATGAGTTTAAAATTACCCATACTGACAAAACCAGCTTCCAAGCAACCCCTTATACAAGAAAAGATTTCCGGCAGCCCATCCTAACTGTAAACGTAAATCATTGACCACCAACTGCTTAGTATTAAATACAACAAAACTCAATTGGTAAATGAGGAGATTTTTTAAGATTTTTCCCCCCCAGCCCCCCAGCCCCCCAACTACCCCTGTGCCCCCCCAACCACCCCCCACCCTCCCCTCGGAAAACCCTTGCTAAATCTAACCGGAACAAGTCCAGTAGAAAGCACCCCTCTCCGAGCTCCCGCTTGGCCAGTCTGCCACAAACGCTACACATTACCAATAGTAGCCAGTTACATACGAATGGCTGAAAGCGCACCTTCTCATAATTAGCGACATAGATGCATCCCACTACACATGCTAAAGCTAATTCATTAATTATGCTGGAATTATATACAAATTATATACGGAATTATGCAGAGTTATATGCAGATTTAAGGCCCCCTTCTCTTTTTTTTTTCTTCTTTTTTTATTATTTTCCTACGTAACTATGTTTATTTCCTATTAACCTACCATTTGTGCTATTTTCCCCATCTCTTTTTTTTATTTTATTTTAGTGATTATTTAGGTGTTTAGCTTTTTACTTCGTTATTACCTCTTTAGTTTCTCATACTACAACTCCATGATAATAACCGATACATGATCCATGATAATAGCCCAAAATCGGGCCTAGAGTGGCCTAATCAAAAGACCCCTTATTACCCAAGTCGAGCAAAAGCTGGCCTGCTGCTTGCACTGATTTGATGTTAAACATCTTGTTGTTGTGCATAATTTTTAAAGCAGCAGGAAACACTAGTTGAGCAGTAGCACCTACCTTCCTAAATGCGTCCAACCGCCTCCCTAACTCCCATTGCTTCTCTAGGGTAACCCTAGAAAGGTCAGACCTTATCTGAAATGTAAACCCTTTCCCTCCCAAGGAATTCTGTTTTAAAGCCAGATTAAGGATATGCTCCTTGAGTGAGTAGGTATGGAAATTTACGAGGATCTTACGTGGTTTAGACCTTTGGGGATTTCTTCTGAACGGGTCCCTATGAACCCGCTGGATGTCAGTAGCCAGTTCCTCAGTTGATTGATCTAATCTTAATGACTCCTTAAGAAGCAGAGTAATGAACTGTTTAATATCCGACCCCTCTGACCCCTCAGGAACGTTTAGGATACGAATATTACTGCATCAAGCGTTGTTTTCCAATGTTTCCATCCTGTCGGACAAGGCCAAATCCTCCCTTCTAAGCTTAAAAATGTCATCTTTGGCCTGATCCAAGTTAATCGAAAGCGCTGCGACTGTTTCCTCCAGTTTCCCTGTTCTTACCGTGAGACCATCAATCTTATGATCCAGAGATTCACAGTAATTCCTGATCTCAAGCTGATTAGCCGAGGATTCATCAAATCCTTTCTTTATGTCCAATGAGAGCGAGGAGAACATAGATTGGAGGGAGGCGGCAGTGATACTAACGCTAGGATCCTCTGGAACAGTACTACAGGAAGCTATAGGCCCCCTAGCTGGGACACCCCGTGTTCATTCCGTTGCTCCGTGTCTACACCTGGGTGTGTTCCCATGTCGCCTGTAAGGGCTACATCTGAGACGGGGGATTCGCTGACTGACTTGGCGCCTAGCTCTCTAATTGGTACAATAGACCCCTCTGGTACCTGCGGACTTGGCGAAGACTGGGATTGGGACATCTCTGTGTCCACCACAGGAGTAACTACTACACCCACACTGAATATTTCCAACTGACCATCCAAAGATTGAATAGACGGCAGAGATAGATCAGCATCAACTGCAATAGACGTTGGCATAGAAATAGTGGTAGTGGTAGAAGTAGTGGCAGTAGTGGTAGAAGGTGAGGCAGATAATGAGGGGCCAGACATAACCCGATCCTCTGTAAGGTCTAATATCTGGGGGACCACTTTAAAGTAAGATTGCAAAGATGGGGTAATTTTTTATCCCAAACTGAGCACTGCTTTTAAGTTTTTTGGGCCCTTTTGACCCCTTTGAAGCCCTTGTCCGCTTTGTTTTAACCTCTGTACTTAAGTATGAAGAGGGCTTATCTTTATTGCACAGATTGCAGGGTTCACATCCAGACCCAAAGCCAAGGGGTTAAGTTCCTGTATCTCCTCCTCTTTTTTCAGCCCGCGTTTATTTTCACCTTTCTGGGGCAGGGACAAAAGCTGAGGTGCCACAACCAGAGTAGAAACAGAAGCGCTTCCCCTACCGTCCTCCTCTTGACAAACCACCTCCAAGGTTGCCTCCTCCACTGTCACCGTTGGTTCAACCTGTCGTGGCTCTTCGCATGCCACCTCTCGTCTCTGAGCCTCGGTGGAGCTGCCGCAGGGTGTTCGCAGGAGACTCCGCACCCTTCTGCCCCTCCTGAGATCCAGGGCAGCAAGGGTCCAGAACGGAAAACCCAGGCGGGAGGCGCAGAGCTCCAAGCTGGAATCTGCCGTCAAGGAGCAGCAGAGTAGAGGTGCTCGACCGGGAGCACAACAAAACATAGAAAGGAAAGGCAGACTCACTCAAAAGGCGGCGAAAACAAACGCGCAACAAATGCCGCAGCAGCAGCGCTACAAACTAAATGGCAATTTCTGCCGAGAAAGGTGAAACCGTTTTGCCAATTTCCATTAGCTTTTTGCCATAGCGCTCAGCCTCAAACCCCCATGTCGGTAAAAATTATACAGAGCGACCTGGCAGGAGCTCGATCACAAAGCACCGCGGCAGCTCAGCAGGCTGCTGCCATGTTTTCCCCCTAACATCATCCCATACCTGTGTCTCCCGGGTTTGTTGTATGTATTTTTACTAGTTATTTTGTTGTTTTTTGGAAGGGAAGATGTGTTGCATTTTATGTGTTATATCTGATGTGTCTGTGAAGAATTCAGTCTTTCTGAACTTTCAACACTGCGCATTCTACTTTGAATTCTATGATGTAGGGGCTCATGGAATGTGGTGCTGATGGTGATAGCTGTTAAATTGGGTTAATTCTGTGCTAGCCGTGGAGGGGGTTCCTGTGTGTCTGACCTCCGTTACCGTCAAGTTCATTTGTGGTAATAAACTCACCTTCACTGGTATGACGTCTCAGTACTTAATTACTACATAAACCTATAAAAGCTTGGGTGCAGAGTTAACAATTTGCTTGTTTTAAAAATGACACATTGAAAATTAGTGCAAAGCACAGTAAGCTTCCTTTTCTATCGCATTTCGTTTCCTAGGACCAGACTAGGCCTCACTCATCTATCTATCTTTTCTTATTTCTCTTTAATAAATAAATGGCTTTAAACAAATGCTGAACCATGCACAAATGTTTAATAGATGGCCCAAATGTGGCCTGTTTAGATTCGTCATTGCTGTACACTGTGTTGACTTCTGAAAATGTATTTCTACTTTCCAAAGCTACATGTTCTCATTGTATATAGATAGTTTAGCTTTCACATACTCATAAAATGCTGAATAGTGAACAGTATAATAAAACAATAATGCTTACATGAAGATGTAAATCCCATGATTTAACCAGCAAATTAAATGTTTCTGTCAGTTACGCACTGGAACACTAAATAGCTAATAGTTAGATATTGCTGAAGCTTCTCATGGGAACAGAAGGCAAATGTTACAAGTACATGAATTTCTAGCAACTAACTGATACTTTTAATTCATACCCTGTTCACATTGTGTATTACTCGTGGGAAACAAAGGAAGAAGCTGCAGACCATTGGACGAATTGCCTTCATTGGCTCGAGATGATCTAACACCAAAATGGATTGATACCTCTGTTTTTGTGTTTTATAATAGTGGATGTTTCCCAGACAGCTAGAGAATGAGGGACACCTCTTTTGAGCGCAGTCTTTTTGACTTTATCTTTCTACAGAGAGATTTGCTGTAAGCGACTGCTGATGACTGATGGTTACATGCCACTTTTTTCCTGACTTCATTTCTTCTCATGCCTTATGGGCTGTGGCTACCGCAACACCTGTTGATTTGCACACGGAGGCAAAGCGGAGTCGTCCTGAACTGCTCTTTATGGGGAATTCAACTTCTAAAATGCTCAACTGATTCCGCTCTTTTCATGAACTCTTCATGGGTTCTGCCTACATTCTGAACTGATTAATCTATATAGATCCTTTATGGAACATGCTTGTCATTTGCAGCACTATTTTGACTTTAACCATGACCTTTTATATGACATTTCTGGAAATAGATTTATCTGACTTACTAACTTAATACATTTGAGAAAACATTCTACTAATCTCTTAACAAGGAATGAAGATTTAGAACCAATCCTAAACTCTAATCATTGACTGAACGGACCAACGGTAATGATGATGTTTGTTAAGATAGTTTCAATTTATGTTCCATTCTAAAACGTGGCCAAGATACATTTGCCTGAAGAAGAACATAGCGCGGAGTTAAACTCCACATTTTAAGTTACATGTTGAACTGATTAAATTAAATTGACTTCCACACCAGAGTTTTCCATTCGGTCTTTTATCTGCTTCCACTTGAATCAGAAATCCCTCAGAAAAATAATAAAGCAAATTCCTTCTGTTCAGTCCATATTCCACCTGGAATTCATTTTACTGAGAAAAGAAAATATTTTTATAATCTGCTTCTGAAAATAAACAGAAAATCAAGAAAGATGGATAACTAATGTTACATATTACTCTACTCTATGTTTGAAGAGAACAAAACACACATGATGTTACATAGCTCATTGTAAAGACTCAAACAGCAGCCATGTTCAGTCTGGTTTAGGTGAACGTATGTGAATCTCACTGGAAAAAGACATATGTTTGATCTACCTTATGGGTGAACTCCACACCCAGAGAACCCTAAAGTGGAATGCAAAATGAAATTACTTTTATTGCTCATCTAATGTGTCACTATACTTAAGGAACTTGAAGGAACAGTAGTTTGCTATGACAAAAGCCCTATAACACTTGCTTGAAAAAATGTCAATAAAGATTACTATGACTGCCTTAGGGACTTCATATCTACCAATAATATGTATACCTGCAATGTATAGGTTGTCTGGCACCACCAAGTGTGAGCAATAGCTAAAGAACAAGAGATGCTATGGTCTGAGGTGGCATCTTTGGATTTTCTGAAAATACGCGCCTCTCTTGTAATATTTTGTTCAGTCCCAAAATCTACAATGCTATACAGTTTTGAATATTTATTCCTGACAAATATTTATTCATTGAAATTTGGGTATTTCAATGTTTAGTTTTTAGTCTTTTGCCATCTATCAATTTTTCTGTTTGCGTATGGATTTGGTTAATAGGGAGCATCTTACACAACTATAACATATTCATTTTCTGTAATTAGAAATATGTACGATTCACAGAGAGTTTGAAAAGAAATTTGAAATATCTTCATCACAGGTCCTCTTATGCTTTGGATAGAATCTAATTTAGAGGCAAGCATAATTTCATGTTAAATGGACTTCAACGATGCTTTCTTTGCATAAAAATCTGGGCCATAGTTAAACTAGATCAACAAAAGCGCTCACTTCCAAAGTCACAGTGATTAGATTTGATGAAGAGTGAAAACCCTCTCCTGGGAGAAGACAACAGACTTGTCCTGTAGGCAGGGACAGGGGGGAGTTATTTTTAAATCATCAGCTTCTTCATATTATGGAATGTGGTAGGGAGAAGTGGACAGTTTAACCACATAACTTGGCTATGGTCAATATAGTCGGCATGCAGATTAAAATGAGGTTAATTGTGTGTGGATTGCCTTTGACTGTTGTCTGGTTCCAACTTGTGTCTGCTAACAGCAAGAGGTCACATGAGTTTGTTTTCAATTGAAGTTCCTTTATTGTAACAAGGCAACTCCTGTGTGGCTCTTTAGTTCGGTCATTTTGAAAACCCATGAGAGGAAGGTTTTTTGGGATAGATTATTAGAAGGTAACAGGACATACTAAAATTGTAAGCTTGCTTGTTCCTTGGAATTTTCTTAGAAATGGACAGATAGTTCTCACCAATGAGTGGGTGGTGTAACGTAGATTATATAGGACTGCTCCCACCTTATCAGAACACGACTGGACAGGGGAGCAGAAAAGGAAGAACGTGTTACTGTGCTTTCCTGAAAGACGGCTGAAGTCCAGACCGGCCCTCTTTTATATCTCAGCTCTGGAAGTGCTCTAGAGTGCTGATCATTTGGCCTTGATGGCCTTGTGCATATCAAAAGCTGAACAAGGACACCAGTAGACCAGAGAGCACTGGGAAGGGCTGGATACCTGTCTGAAGTCAGTGGCTGATGTTTTCAGACAAAATATAAAAAATTGAATATTGGCATACATAAATATCGATTTTGAAATAGTATCATACAGAAATATTGTGTACAAGAATATCGTTGTCAAGAATATCGATTTTAAGGTAAGTAATATCAATTCTAACAATATTGTAATCATTAATATTGTGTAAAAAAATATCATTGTTAATAATATCGATTTTATAATGTATATATGTAAATTGTATGTTGTAAATTGCTTGTATAATTATGAATGTTTTTTAATATTTTAATATCGTTTTTTTAATTTTTAGTAATTTTGAAATTTATTTGTATAAATGTTTTGTTATTTTAGTATGGTAGTGGATTGTGGGGTTTATATGTGTACATGGTGGGAACTAAATTAATGATAATGATTTAATAAATATGTTTTAATTAATATTATGTATTTAATTGATAAATATTTATTAATTGTATAATCAATTTTTTTTATTACGTTTGGGGAGAGGGTTCTGTGTTTTGTAGGGATATAGAGTGGGATGTAAATAATTATAATTAATTAATAATTAAAATGAATTTTTAATTAATATTTATATTTTAATTTAACATTATTCATGTTCATTTTATAATCACTTTTAAAAAAACGATGACGGTCGGATAAGTGTCTGACCAATATCGCCGTGGGCGGGTGTCCATACGTCAATGAGTCGGTAATCTCACCTGCTCGATAAGGATAAGACTGCCAGCACGGCGGTCGCAATGTGCCTTTTTTTTACTGCGGCTTACGCTGAGGCCCAAGAAAAGGGCTGCAGCACAAGCTGCAGTACAAACAGGCACTTTTCAAACATCCATGCACCGTGTAGAGCCTGGCACACAGTGCAAGCATGTTTGGGGGGGCACCACATGTCTCCCCCTGGCGACTTTGTAGTAGCCCAGGGGGGACAGGGTCCTTGCTTGGGGCACCCTAAGTCCCTTACCGGCTGCCTTTCCATGGTTCCTGCTCGTGTAACTTCCTAGGCGGATGCTAGGAGGCTTTGGGAAATAGCGCTTCTAACTATTTTACCTGCCCTCCCTCTACTGCATTTGGATCCCTGCCCTTTGTGTCCGCTCCCTCATTCTCCCTTAGCGTCCACGGAGTTTATCGTGGGGTTTTTAATATTTTAAATATTTGGTGTTTTGGTGAGGGACTCTGCAGATTTATGTACTTTATTTCTGTGGCATTATTGCAATACTCTTGCCCAGCACCCAGGGCGGCTACCGGCCGATTTACGGGCCGAGGCTCCCGGGCGCCGCATTTTGGCAGTGGCCATCTTTGGTTGGGCACTACTGCTTGAGGCGCTCTAGTCGCCTGTATTTAAACAACTGGTTATGACTCCGCGCAGCGGACGCGAACAGCGGTCGCGCCGCATTCGCGCCGGAGTCGAGCCAGAGTCCAGCCCGTCTGCGCCCGTCAGCGACAAGGAGGCGCCAGGGGCCAGCCACTATGTGATTCATTCCATCTTTCCTCTGCCCTGCGAGCCCTAAAACCTTCCAGGCTACCCTGTCATCACTCCCTCACTCCTGAAATTCTTGCCGAGACCCCCATATGTGGCTGTATGCATAAACAAACTACGTCTACCCTGCCGGATGATGCTATCCATCGCCCTCCTCTTGCTAAGCCATCCCCCTCTCCCACTGTCTACACGGGTCTTCTTCTGAATACCCGCTCCTTGGTCAAAAATAACATCTCCTTCAAAGACCTTATTTCACAGGAAAAGCCCACCTGGGCCTTCATTACTGAAACTTGGGCTTCAGAATCCTCACAGCCCGATCTGATTAATGCTATTCCTGAGGGTTACTCGTTGGCTAGGATGGACAGAGTAGGCCGGGTGGGAGGCGGTCTAGGGATACTCCACCTCAGCTCTGTAAAATGCAGGACCGTCCATCTGTCCTCTCCATCCGAACACCTACAGGCAATGCATTTCACTCTCACCCCTTCCCCCACTATCTCCTTCACCGGGATATTGGTCTATAGACCCCCTGGCCCTAGGTCGGCGTTCTGCTCTCAACTCCTTAATATTCTAGAGCCCTATATCGACGGGCCCTCCCTTACCATCTTGGGAGATTTTAATTTCCATTTGGAAAAACATACCTCCCCTGATACTTCCCAATTGTTGGATGCTCTATCCTCTTATGCCATACCTCTGCTGGGGACTGGGCCCACTCATCTAGCTGGCCACACCCTAGATGGCATTTTTAGTAATGACTCCCGACTCTCTATTGGTATCCCCTTCCCTCTGTCCTGGTCAGACCATTTTGCAGTTCCTTTTTGTTCCCCCCCCCCTTTCTCAATGCCCCCCAGCACCATCATACTAAGTGGGTCTTGAGAAGGAACTTTGGGGAGAGTACTAATAACTCCCTTTCCCCTTTCCTGGTCACGCACAAGCGTTTTTTCACCGGTGATGTTCACTCAATGGCTCTTGACCTTTCCAATTCATTGACGGAGGCTGTCAACTCACTCGCCCCGGCTAGCCTTCACTATTCCGCTAGAAAACGGCCCTCTGCCCCCTGGTACTCTGAATCCCTTACGAATCTTAGACAAGGCTGTAGAAGGCAGGAAAGACTCTGGAGGACACACCTTGACCCTATAGAGAGGGAAAAACACAGAGCTCTCCTTAGAGACTATAAAGCGGCTGTACTTAGGGATAAACAGGCTCATTACTCCAAACTTACGTCCTCCCTCAAATCACCCGGTGATCTATTTAAGATTGTGGATAATCTCTCCCTCATTCAGACGCCTGATCCTATAACACCCTCCCAGGCTCTATGTGATCAGATTTCCACTTTCTTTCATGAGAAGATCATGAATATTTACACAGATCTGGAATCTTGTAACTCCAGTCCTCTTTCTGCCTCTTCCCTGACCTCCCCGGTTGTCTCGGTCCCTACCCCCTCCCACTCTTTTTCCCAGTTCCCCGTTATCACTCTTATCCATCTGAACTCTCTGCTGGACAAGTTAAAGTCCGGATCTCCTCTGGACCCATGTCCCCTTAAGGTCCTTAAAGACTGCAGACACACTATCCTTCCGCCTTTGATGGATGTGATGAATATGGCCATTTCAGAGGGGATTTACCCCCTCCCCTGGAAGTTGGCCATTGTAAAGCCCCTACTCAAAAAACCTACTCTGGACCCTGGGACATTAAAGAACTTCCGTCCCATCTCCCTTCTCCCTGCCCCTGCTAAACTACTGGAGTCTCATCTCAACCTCCATCTAAGTGCGTTCCTTGATAGTACCAACTCTCTTGATCACTCTCAGCATGGCTTCCGGAGGACCCACAGCACTGAGTCGGCACTCACAGTGGTGGTCGATAGTATTCGCTCTAAGGTCGACACCGGTCAAACCACCTTACTGGTGCTACTTGACCTTACGGCGGCTTTCGACACCCTGTCTCCCACCATTCTTGTTAGCCGACTCAGTGAGCTGGGAGTAAAGGGTTCTGCACTTAATCTTCTGGCCTCCTTTCTCAACCAACGGAAGCAAAGGGTCAAGCTAGGCGAGCACATGTCATCTGTTAAAGCCGTGAAGTGTGGGGTCCCTCAGGGATCCTCACTGAGCCCGACGCTTTTTAACATTTATGTCGCTCCTCTCGCCAAGCTTATAAGATCCTTTGGGCTGGAAGTGCTCTCCTATGCCGACGACACGCAGATTATGGCTTCCATCTCCCAATCTGTGAGCTCCACTGCGCATAATTTTAAAAACTGCATGGAGTCGGTCGCCGGATGGATGGTCAAGAACTTCCTTAAATTGAATGGCGAGAAAACGGAGGTCCTTGTCTTTGGGGGCAAAAGTGAGACCTGGTCCCTGGATTGGTGGCCGTCTGTTCTTGGGGCTTGCCCTGTGCCGACGTTCTCTGCCCGCAACCTTGGGATCATTTTGGACACCTCCCTTTCTCTGGACAAGCAGGTTAGTAGGACTGTGTCCACCTGTTGCAATGCCCTGAGGATTCTTAGAAAGATCACTCATTATCTTTCCCCCGGGGCACGCAATCAGGTGGCCATAGCAGTTATTGCCTCCAGACTTGACTACTGCAATGCCCTTTATTTCGGCATTAGCAGTGGTCTTATCCAGCGCCTCCAGACCGTTCAGAATGCGGCGGCCCGGTTTGTTGTAGGCGCCCCCAAACGTTCTTCGGGTACTTCCATCAGAAAAGACCTGCACTGGCTCCCTATGCAGGCAAGGATCAACTTTAAGGCCTTATGCCTTACTCATCGTGCCCTGAATCAATCTGGACCGGAGGCAATACGTGCTCTTGTGGCCCATTATGTCCCTGGGAGAACACTGCGCTCATCCAGCAAATGTCTACTTACTGTCCCCCGCATCGCCAAAGCCAGATGGGGTGGAAGGTCCTTTCGCTTCCTTGCGCCCAGACTCTGGAATACGCTCCCAAATGATCTCAAGGGGATCCCTTCACATATACATTTCCGTAAGGCCCTTAAGACTTGGCTATTCCAACAAGCCTATCTCTAATTCCCCCCTGGTTGATTTATGAGCTCTCTTGATTCCACTCTCAGCGCCTTGATGCCTCCGGGTTTAGTAGCGCTTTCTGCATATAAATTTTCTTTAATAATAATTTGTCTTTAATAGTAGTGGGACCACCATGAAAAGGAAGTCAGAAAGTGATATCCTAATCCCTACGGCAGTGCCTGCGCAGACACCACTTTCATTGTAGGGATTAGTGTGCGACCATCACCCGACAAGCTTCTTGAGCCTGTCGGAGGTGGCGGTCTTTCCTCCGACATAATCGCTCCAACCGCTGTAATTGTAATCCAGCGGTCTAACCAATGCCCTGGATGTCAGACGGACCATCACTGATGTCCGCCATCAAAATGAGGCCCTAAGTTTCAAGTCTGGGTTATGTGTTTTGTAGGGGGATGGGGTAATTTGTGAATGAATTATAGTTATATATTACTTAATGTTGTATTAATATTAATAATTTAACTGATGAGTTATATCAGTAAAGGGTGTGTAGGAAAATAATTACAATCAGTCAATAAATTAAACCTTTATTTCGATTCACAAAATCATAAAAGACAAAATACACCAATTAAAAAGTTAGATTATAGTATTTGATCTGCAATCGACCTGACATTTTTAAAAACCACAATCATAATTACAAATATGTTAAAAACGTTGGTACATAAAATATCAAAAGGTATTAAAGAAGAAGTTTATAAAATTTGACAACCACATAAAAAGGTGTACAATACACTAAAACTATGGAGGGACAATTATTTTTAATTTATCGGCCCATACTATAAGGACCAGTTGTAGGTTAGGGGTCAGCTAATGATCAACTCATTGGTTGATAAAATCACAAAGGCAAATGATATTAACGGCAAGCCGGTACTATGTCCCCTCAGCCCTCAATAATAATAAAACCAGCAGGGTTAACGTGTCCTTATCATATTTGCGCGAATAACCCACATCCAACTCAAGAATTTTGCAACTGCAACCACTATCGAATTTTGGTATCTGACCTTAGGATCCTTAAGGCCTCCATAGCTAATCTTGTACACATATTGCTGCAAATGGGTTTAAGCCATTTGACCCTGGGTAGCTTATAAGCTGGACATACAAACATATTATATGCTATTGTCTCAATTTCAGTTGGACATGAGTAGCATTTATCATCCGTTGATAGATGCCAGCTAATAGTAAAAGATCCTATGGGAAGCGAGACTACCCTTAACTGATGGTACAGTTTCCTGTATTTTGGTCGAGTAATGTGGTCCCAATAAGATTCCAGCTTGGTCTCATACTTGATCTCCAGGAATTGCTTAGTGAGGGTGGGACTCGTGATAGCTGAGAACTGCTTGGTTTTGACCATGTTCCAATACGCTTCCTTGAAGTTTTTTTTAGATGGAAATAAATTGGCTGCTGGGTCATCCCACAGAGAGCTCATCCACATATTAACCAGGGTTGATTTTATGTTTTAAAACCAAGAGATCTTATATGTGAGACCCAGCCCCCGAACCTCAAGAAGAGCCTTAGCGTACAGAGAGAGCTCTGGGGTAGCCCAGGGCCTTCTCCAGAATGCTATAGGTCTGAAGTGTGCCCAATCCTCAATACTATAACAACCTAAGTCAAGATACAGTGGCTGGAGTGGGATTGATTGCGGGAGGCCAGTTAGTGTTCTAACAAATTTATTTTGAGCTGTTGCCAGTGGGGTCAGATCCTCAAAACCCTAAAGTTCAGCACCATATAGAATTGAGGTGCTGATTTTAGAGTTATAGATCCTGAGGGCAGGGACAATTGGTTTGGTTTGAGAAAGCCTCAACTCTCTGATCGATACACCCACTAGTTGTGCAAATTTTAAGGCCAACATATCTATCTGCGGCTTCCAATTTAATTTCCTGCCCAATGTTATGCTCAGGTAGGTAAAAACATTGGTCTGTTCCAGAGGGACATTATTCATAAACACTCTCCCAGTTATGACTTTTGATTTGTGGAGCACCATAAACTTTGTTTTCTCCATGTTAACCACTTGTTCATGGTCGCGGCCGAACACCTAGAAACGAGACAGGTCGGCCTGCAAGCCCTGTCGAGTCTTTTATATTATCAGAGTGTCACCGCGAACATGAGCAGTGGTATTTTCATACCAGCCAACACAGGGGCATCTGTGGGGTAAGTGGAGAAATACTGAACTACCCTGTTTATTAACAAAGAGAACAGGGTTGGGGCTAAAACACACCCCTGGTGTACCTCCTTAGAAACTGGAAACCTCTCTGTAACGTTTCCCTGCTTTCCCCAATGTACCTGCGCGTAATTGGAACTATGTAATTTTACTAAAATAGCCACCAGTTCCAAAGGCATCCCCATGTCCACAAAGGCGTTCCACATTTTCCTACGGGGGACTAAATCAAATGCCGATTTTAAATCAATAAAAGCCACATAAATTGCACCCCTTCTATAATAACCACCCGCCAATAGATAAGCACAAATCTAAAAATCTAATCTAGGGTGCTAGTGTACGGTCGGAACCCTGCCTGAAGAGGAGTTAAATATCGGTCTTGCCTATCCAGGTCTGGATTCTACCAAGAACAAGCCTGGCAACTATTTTCTGTATTGAATCGATAAGACTTATTGGCCGATAATTACCTGGCAGCGAACGGTCGCCCATTTTGTAAACTGGTATCATTTCGGCGCCTGACCATGTATCAGGGATGGAAGCACCACTGGTAATAGCGTTGGCCAGTATTTTTATATAAGGTACCCAGTAAGCTTTATCATAAACAAACAGGTCAGCTGGTATACAATCGGGGCCAGGGTCCCTGCCTCTTGGAATCCCTTTTAAACATTAATCGACCTCTGAACTGGTAAAACACAGAGTGGTTGTAGGAGTAGGCCATAGGGGAAAATCATCACTACCACTATTGGTAGTGAACTGAGCCTCATAGTGTAGAACCCAATGCTCTTTGGCAACGTGGTTAGTTGGTGTCTTATTTAACACTCCGCTGCCCCATTTTACAAGCTTCCAGAATTGGGTCATATTTTTCTCTTTGCTGGCTTTGGTCAAATCTTGCCAGCGGTTCTCATCCCACTCCTTCTTGGCTTGCTGCTGGGCTTTCTTATACCTTGCTCTAGCCTTCTCGGTAATCTCACCTGCTCGATAAGGATAAGACTGCCAGCATGACGGTCAGAATGTGCCTTTTTGTAGTGCGGCTTACGCTGTGGCCCAGGAACAGGGCTGCAGCACAAGCTGCAGTACAAACAGGCACTTTTCAAACATTCATGCACCGTGTGGTGCCTGCCGCACAGTGCAAGCATGTTTGGGGGGCACCACATGTCTCCCCCTGGTGACTTTGTGGTAGCCCAGGGGGAACAGTGTCCTTGCTTGGGGCACCCTAAGTCCCTTACGGGCTGCCTTTCCTTGGCAGTGGGACCACCATGAAAAGGAAGTCAGAAAGTGATATCTAATCCCTACGGCAGAGCCTGCGCAGTCACCACTTCCATTGCAGGGATCAGTGTCCGACCATCACCCTAAAAGCTTCTTGAGCCTGTCGGAGGTGGCGGTCTTCTGTAGAATTTTAGTTCGTGAACTGAACATCATCTGCGCCATCTTGCCCATTCCTCAGACTCACGTATGAACATACACGACAGCCATTTTAGGTACCATGTTCTCCCTGTTCACGATCGCTCGTCAGCGCACTTCCCTGACCCTGCAAGCATCCCCCATGCACCCTGGCTGCCCCCGCTCTCACATGCACAAGTCATGAACCCTCCCCTCCCGCATGACTCTGTCTCTGGGAATCACACCCCGCGCCTGACCAACACCTCCTTTCCTTCCATGAATACCCCTCTTTTGATGACCCCTTCCTCTGAGCCCCATTGTCTGCACGGACCGCTGGTCATCCCTTAGCCTGAGGATACAGTTTATTGCCCACTACTGTATGCACTCGCCCCTCTTCAAAGGAGCTACTATTGATCATGACCTCCCCACCCCCTGAGATTCGATCAGGCGCACACATTCCAAAGGAATCGGCAGAACACTCAGCTGCGTGACAGCCCCCTCCTATTGTATGGAGGGTAAGGGCCTCTACGGTAGCCACGTGTTGGAATGGGCCGGAACTGGGGGGGGGGAAGGGGGGTACCGGGGATGTCATCTTCATACTTCACAATGTCTTTATTGTAATAAAGAGCGTTCACATGTCTTAAACCAGTGTATAAAAGGCCAGGCCTCAGAGAGGCTGTCAGAGAGCACCTCGAGATGATACCTTGTTGTCCGATCTGATGTGTTCTGCTCCGTCGGAATAAAACTTGTTTCCTGTCTTCCTGTCTCCAGCGCCTGCCTCTTTATTTGGTAAACTTCGTATGGTATTAGAGGCGTTTAACGCCGGGCAAAATTACTTAAGAAACATCGACTAAATCGCCTGACCATTTTTTTCTGACTTTCCTCAATTGGCGTCCCAAACGTGGGGCCCATCAGCGACACGTGGATCCAGTGGGAGAGGTCCCGACGACAGAGTGAACGACTGCAACGATCGGGAGAGCTCCTGTCCGATAGACCCTCGTCTGACAGCCGATCATCTGAACTTCACTGATTCCGAGCAGACCTCTCCCGAGTGATCTACGGTCCTGACTGGGAACCATCAGGAGTGCCACGGTAGCAGCAGAGAGTAGAGGACGATCGGGCGCTGGAAGCGGAAGACGAGAAACTGTCCATGCGGTCCGGGTAAGGTCGTGTCACACGACGAATTGCGAATTGATTGATTGTTTGATTGATTGAAATACTAGTATTTGCTTTGTCGCTCTTTGAGATATTCGCTGCCTGCAAACGGGGAGGAATAGGAATATTCTATCTCCCTTTGCGGATAGTGAAGGGTAGGTAACGCAGACTTTTGTCCCCCATTGTAATCTGCCGTACCAATCCAATCCAATCCAAAAATTCTTTATTTCGGCCACATGGGCCATAAAAGATGCAGTGAAAACATACATTTAAAACACAATATTTACAATAAAAACCCCTACTGGCCCTGCAATGTTAAGAAGTACAAAGTAATATAAATTAGCCAGACAATTTCTTCCTTATTGTCCATGCTGCCATCAAGAATTTAGAGACCGCAAACACAATGTGGCCCTGGGTGTTGGTTTTCATAACCCTGTAGGCCTGAAGGTACTTCCTAAAGCCCAGGTTTCGACACAGAGGAGCTAGCCAGCGCCTCCTCGGGCTCCGGTAGGCGTGGCAACAGAACATTATGTGCAAATCATCTTCGTCATTGGCTTTACAGCATGGGCAAAGTTTATCACCCCCTAGCGACCATTTATAGGTGAATACTTTAGTAGGGAGTGTACCAAACCTCCATTGCAGGAACAGTTTCCTCGCCAAGAGAGGATAGATAAAATCCATAAAAGGTTCAAAAATATAAGAATCTTTGGATTCCATAAAACGTCCCGTCAGGGTGCCACTATCATGAGCATTGACCATGTCAGCAAGGTTTTTATTCTTGTACAACTGGGCTAGGGTTTTACGCGAGATACTTCGACAGCCCTGAGCTGGGTCATCCCATAAGTCTGGCAAATTCAGGCTGAACAGTTCCGACTTAATAAATGCCAGCCAAGGAATTTTGCAGTTAGCATTCAAGCTCATGACATGAATAAGGTCCTGCCTATAATGGGACAGTTCCTCGGTGGTCCATATCCGGTGCCAGAACTTCACAGGTTTCGACCGTAGGTCCTCAGAAATAGAGGGAAGGCCCAGGTCAAGTCTTAGGGGGAGAAGCGGTGTGCCTTGCGGAAGAGCAAGTAAGCGTCTCAGAAAACAATTTTCCACCCCTGCCATAACCTTCCCTGCTTTGTGTCCCCTCAGCTCACTACCATAGGTGGCTGCTGCCTTCGCTTGGGACCTGTACATTTCCAAAGCCGGGCTTACAGGCTTGAAGGTGGACTTGTTGGACACCTTCAAGAGTGCGCCCGATAACTGGGAAAGTTTCAACCTAGATCTTGTTACCTGGGAGTCCCATGCCAAGTTTTCTTGTAGTGATACCCCCAGATATGTAAAGGTCGAGACCCTTTCGAGACTAGTTTCCCCCAGTTTTGGATTGGGTCTGGTTTTGGTGGGGGGGTTGAAGATCATGAACTTAGTTTTTTCCGTGTTCACCTCCAACCCGTGTTGGCGACAGAAATGGCCAAAACCGTCCACAATCCTCTGGATCCCCATGGGGGATTTGGAAAGAAGGAGGGTGTCATCGGCAAACATTATTGCCGGGACCCTCCTTCCTGCCAAAACCGGGGCATCATTGTCTCTAACAGCGTCAAGATGTTGGATGACGCTGTTAATGTAAAGACAGAACAGTGTCGGAGCCAGCACACAGCCCTGTCTGACACCTCGATGGACCGGGAATCTACCCGAGAGCTTACCATCCCTCCCACACCTCACTTGCGCAAAGTTGTTCTCATGCAGCCTAATGATGATGCTGAGGAGGTGGGGGGGTAATCCCAGCTTCTGCAGAGCCTCCCATAGCTTCCCCCTGGGGACTAGGTCGAAGGCTGACCTCAGGTCCACGAAGACCATGTACAAGCGACCTCCCTCTAACGTTACCGTCTTCCAATACAGGAGAAGGAGGCGAAAGATTTGGTCCATGGTCGACGTGTTCTTCCTGAAGCCAGCCTGAAGGGGGCTCATGATGTCATTATCCTCGACCCAGTCTAGGAGATGGTTTAAAATGAGGCGCGCAAAGAGCTTTTGGGGCACATCTATTAGGCTTATAGGCCTGTAATTGGCGGGGAGCAGAGTAGATCCCTTCTTATGGATAGGTACAATCTCTGCCCCCAGCCACGACCCAGGGATCGCCATACCTCCGAGAATGGCATTAAAAAGAATGAGAAGGTATGGGCCCCAGATGTCCGGGTGATGCCTAAATAGATCCCCGGGTATCCTATCCAGACCTGGCGCCTTCCCCACTACTATACGCTCTAGGGCAGACTCCACTTCCCCCAGGGATAATTCCATACCAAAATCCTGGGAACCCAAGGGCAGTTGCAACTCTACGCCCGGGCAGGGATTAGTATCTTGATAAAGTGCCCCAAAATGGGCCTCCCAAACCGCGGGGGCTATGTTGGGTTCAATCGCTTTATTTAATTCCCCTGACCCATTGTTTACAAGGGCCCAAAATTTCCGGGAGTCCCTGACTTTTAGGGCATCATGAAGGTCCTGCCAGTGGTTCCAATCCCAGTCGGTCCTGGCAGTCACCATCACTGATTTATAGTGCTTCCTAAGGTCACGTACATTGGCCTTATCGGACCCCTCTTTTATTGCAGCAATAAGCTCAGTTTTTGCTGCCCTACAGTTGGAAGTGTACCAGGTGGGAACATGGGTCTTTTTCTTTCGAGTTGGGACCACCGGATGGAATACCTCAGCCAAACCCCTCACTAGATCCTGGTGTATGTTTCCCAGTTTCTCGTTAAAATCTGGAGTTCTTGGTTCATCCAGAAGTGCGTCCACCTCCATGAACCTTGGGAGTGCCAGCTCATATAATTTGTTAATGCCTCTTCTGAGCTCACCAACTTGCCCCACTTAACCCGGCGCCTGTTTGTTGTGAGGAGCAAATCCCCCAAGTCATCCCCCTGATCAGCTTGGGATGGGTCCGTTGGAGGCGAGGGGCACAGAATATTTAAGCAGAGGGCATTGTGATCACTATCTGTCCTAGTTATTACCCCAAAGTCGATGACTTTTGGCCAAAGTGTAATGTCCACCATGATGTAATCCAGCCTCGACTCATGGCCCCTCCTGTTGAAGGTACACACTGAGGGGGTATCGGAAGGGGTACGACCATTACACGCCCTCAGTGCGCAATTCAGGGTAAGGGACATGAGTTGTATTGCTAGAGGGGACCAGGCTTTGGGGTAAGGAGAAGACGAGGGTGGAACCCCCCAGTGGTCATCCTCTGCCGTAAGGGCACCATCCAGTAAACCTTCCAGAGGTTCAAAGTGGCAATTGAAGTCACCTCCAAGCACCACCTTGAAATCTCCCGGAAGTTGACCCAAGAAGGAGGACAGATCATTTAGGGTTGGTGATTCATTTGGCGAGGCGACTGGTCGCGAGTAGACGTTAACAATGGCCCACGGAGGTTTGCCAGGCCATGTGAGCCGAACACACTGGATGTCCTGTGAACACGTGTAAACCTGTTCCGCCTGGCACCCAGTGTGACTCGCGATCCAGATTGCCAAGCCACCTGATGGCCTCCCCCTCCCACCCCATTTGGCAGGGATTTCAAATACTTCGAACCCTCTCCTAGACTGGGTGACCCTCGCCCATGTTTCCTGGAGGAGGAGTATATCACATCCACCTACTAGGTAATCCCATTCAGGGGAACCTTCCTTGTTTGCAATTCCTGCCACATTCCAGGAGAGAATTCTCAACCCTTGGTCAGATGGCAGGTTGCCCTGGCCTCCGATAGGAGGTCGCGGAGTAACCATGGGTGGATTAGCGTCTGGGGGACCAATGCCGCAAGCCGTGGTAGCAGTAGGCCCGGCCAACTCCGCCGCCCCAGTTAACAGAATATGGGCAGGTACGATGTTAGGTGAAGGTCCCAGTTGGCACAGACTATCGACCGTGTCAACCAATCGCTCTTTGGCGGTATCCTGCCTAGTGAGTTCAAACACAGGTACTACACCTACTCCCACACGTCTTTGCACCTCATCCACCATCTCCCCAGGACGAAACAAGATTTCCCTGGTTTGTGGTCAATCGACCTGGTCCAAACAGGAAAACCTGTTGTGATGTATGAAATTAGCCCGGGCAGGTGGTAAAGAGTGCCTTGGTCTGTAGCGGGAACCATCTACAGCAAAGCCTACCCTAGTCCACCCCTTCTCACTCCCTGCCCCCGTGTTGCTATCACTGGGATAGAAATGTGAGAGGGGTACAAGCCAGTTGCAGATGTAATTTGCAACGTGTGGGCTCTTGAAGCTTAGAATAATACAATCCCCTGCCCTGTTCTTTGAAGTAGGGCCAATCCATGGGATGCTCCTTACCATCAAAACCTCACCTTTCAAGTTAGGTGGCAGCGGCCTATTAATGCTAAGCCAGCTTATAACCTTGTTGCGTAGGGAGTCTTGGGTCTCCCTTACACCACCAGTTAGCTCAGGAACTCCCACCATAATTGCCGTATATGGGACTGCTTCTGGCGGCAGGTTAACCACCCTGCGCCTATCAGGGGGGGGAGTGATACCAACAGTCGGGCCATTTGTGGAACCCACTACCGCCCCTGTTTGTGGCGCCGGTTGCGGCGCAGGAGGTGGCTTGGATCTCCTGGGAGCCGGAACAGGGGGCCTAGGCGCTGGAGGTAACAGAGTGCGCGCCTGGGAAGCAGACGCACCGTTATTACTCAGCGATGCCCCATTGGAGACCTGGGGCAATACAGGGGGAAGTGAGCTAATCCCAGGTGGGTCCCCGGTAGCTATGGGAACATTTGTAGCTAAGCCTGTGCTTTTCCTAGTGTGGTTGTTTCCCAGGGACTGGAGTAAATTCTCTATGGCGTCCAGTCTAGCTGAAATGGGAGTTAACAGATTCTTAATAATAACTGTAAGCAAATTGATAATTGTATCTGTACTATTAGAGGCTACCCCACCAAAGATAAATGGGCCCGCCGAGGATGATATTGGCACAGGAACTGGAGAGGCCACGAGATCCGGCCTAGACCCAGATAAAGCAAGCTCCGGGGAAACTGAAATATCTGTGCTTTCTTCGAGGGAGGATTCAGTTGTATCAATTTTTGCCCTTTTTGCCCTCTTTATTTCCCCAGGCCTTTTCCTTTTTAAAGGCTGTACCACCACATTATCTGCAGGGTCTATGAGCATGACCGCCTGTCCCGCTTCAGGCGTGTTTGATCCCATATTATCCAGAATAGCAGAATGGTCAAAGGTCCCAGATGGCCGTGAAGAGTTCCGATCCTTCTGCGTTAGGGGCGTTCTTAGCTGCTGAAGGACCGACTCGATAGTCTGGTCAATGCTGTCCAATAATGTCATATGGGTAACGTCCACAGGGATGGGTGTGCTAGCATCAGTTGAGAAAGATTCCCCATGGTCCAAGAACACACTTTCGGGATCCATCTCAAGGTGAGAGTCCGTGGCTAGGTGACATTTGCTAGTTTGGGAACTCGCCTTGGGGAAGAATTTTTCCAGAGTGCTAACTCCTTGATGGGCAGACTTACTCCGTAAGGCTCTGGACGCCATTATGCGGTAAGTGATAGGGCAGTACGGCGGGGGCGTTAGAGGGGAGGCCCGGTCCGGTCTCTGCCGGCCTCTAACGGCCTAAAACGGCCCGCCCTTTGCCCGGGCTTAGCCCCGCGCTTCGACCCGCGCGCGTCCCGCGTGCGCGTTACTGGGCGGGGCTAAGTAGGGAGGAAGGGGGGAGGGCGGGAAGAGTCGCAGGTGCGCTGGTGTCCTGAGCGCTACTCCTGCTGGGACTCGCAGTCCTGCCCTCGCAGTGCACAGAGCCCCTTGCAGTCCTGGGAGACCAAGTTCTCACAAAAGCGCTGGTTGCCGCTTACTCCCGCTTTCACCCGCCTTCAGAGGACTCCTGAAACACTCTGTCCAACTCCAGCAACGAGCGGCACCCGCGGAGCGGGGGCCGCGAGCAGTGTTTTATTAGCAGCAAGGGAGGGAGGAGGGGGGAGGGCGGGAAGAGTCGCAGGTGCGCTGGTGTCCTGAGCGCTACTCCTGCTGGGACTCGCAGTCCCGCCCTCACAGTGCACAGAGCCCCTTGCAGTCCTGGGAGACCAAGTTCTCACAAAAGCGCTGGTTGCCGCTTACTCCCGCTTTCACCCGCCTTCAGAGGACTCCTGAAACACTCTGTCCAACTCCAGCAACGAGCGGCACCCGCGGAGCGGGGGCCGCGAGCAGTGTTTTATTAGCAGCAAGGGAGGGAGGAGGGGGGAGGGCGGGAAGAGTCGCAGGTGCGCTGGTGTCCTGAGCGCTACTCCTGCTGGGACTCGCAGTCCCGCCCTCGCAGTGCACAGAGCCCCTTGCAGTCCTGGGAGACCAAGTTCTCACAAAAGCGCTGGTTGCCGCTTACTCCCGCTTACACCCGCCTTCAGAGGACTCCTGAAACACTCTGTCCAACTCCAGCAACGAGCGGCACCCGCGGAGCGGGGGACGTGAGCAGTGTTTTATTAGCAGCAAGGGAGGGAGGAGGGGGGAGGGCGGGAAGAGTCGCAGGTGCGCTGGTGTCCTGAGCGCTACTCCTGCTGGGACTCGCAGTCCCGCCCTCGCAGTGCACAGAGCCCCTTGCAGTCCTGGGAGACCAAGTTCTCACAAAAGCGCTGGTTGCCGCTTACTCCCGCTTTCACCCGCCTTCAGAGGACTCCTGAAACACTCTGTCCAACTCCAGCAACGAGCGGCACCCGCGGAGCGGGGGCCGCGAGCAGTGTTTTATTAGCAGCAAGGGAGGGAGGAGGGGGGAGGGCGGGAAGAGTCGCAGGTGCGCTGGTGTCCTGAGCGCTACTCCTGCTGGGACTCGCAGTCCCGCCCTCGCAGTGCACAGAGCCCCTTGCAGTCCTGGGAGACCAAGTTCTCACAAAAGCGCTGGTTGCCGCTTACTCCCGCTTTCACCCGCCTTCAGAGGACTCCTGAAACACTCTGTCCAACTCCAGCAACGAGCCGTACCTATTTTTCTCCCCACTGATTGATTGTCCGAACATAGATTGTTTGGAGTATAGTTCTTTTGAGGTTCTCTGCTTGCAAATAACGTAGAATAGCAATATTCTGTCTAGTCTTTGCAAATAGTGAAAGATAGGTAGTACGGACCTTTGTCCCCCGTTGTAATCTGTCATGCCTGTCTTCTCCCCACTGATTGGTAGTTGGTACAACCCGGACCGCTTATTAGAGATGAACCATCCAGCTCCATTGGAAGGCACCCCTAATAAGGACATGTTCACTAAACAAGGACTAGTCGCTATAGCTTATAGTAAGTTATGGCATAAATATACAAAAAAGGACCCCGAAAGTCAGTGGCCACTGATAGGTTCCTTTGATGATCATAAAATAAAAGCGCTAGAAGCAGCTGTTAGAATAAATAAGGCAACGCCCACTATGCTCGATAGTATCGGCATGTGGCGCAAAGAAGCAGAGCAACGAAGGAAAAAAGAAGAAGCAAAAATAGGGAAAGAATTACGAAAGGCAGCCCACCTGGCCGCTAAGGAACAAGATGAAGAAATAAGAAGGAGATAGGAAGTTAGACAAACGCAAGAATCAGGGTCAGCAGGCCAATGCCCTGTTAGGACCCCCTCTACGCTCTACCCGGAGATGCCCTCCAAACAACGGGCAAACGACGAGTTACTGCTAGGTCCTCCGATTATCTACATGCCCCCTCCTTACGCCCCCTGCCAGCCTCTGGCACAGCACCTGCCAGCTCTGAGTGCGGGCGAGGGTGACCCTAGCGCTAGTGCCCCGGCTCTTACGGCCTTCGCACCGGCCACATTGGTAACAACATCAGATGAACTCGAGACTAGCAAGCAGCCAACAGCCAGACCAAATAGGTTGAGCAAAGACGAGCGGGATGGGATTGACAAGATAGCAAAGACACTGGTAGAACGGAAGGAGAGCGAAGAATATACGATTCACATGCCGGTATTCACCGACGGCATTTCATTTTACGGTTCAGCTACCACACCCTGAACGCATATGAGGATAGGTATCAAAATAAGGGTCCTGCTAAGCTGACGGCTCTATATAGAAAGGTCGATGTAGGAGATGGGACTGAGAGCGATGTGACGGACCTCTTCATGCAAATGCTTGAAGTCTTCCGCCACCTCACGGAACAGAAACCAGAGGTCAAGATCACAGTCCCTGAAACGGTTGAGCCCCCATTAGAAGCAGCCAACACTATGATGCCTATCAGAGAAGCCGCCCCCTACTGGGTTCCCCGAAGAGGTCAGGGAACAAACGACGATATCAACCACGCAGATGCAAAAGGGAGGGTTGTGTACAACTGGGTTTATCAGCCATGGGATCGGCAAGATATTTTAACTTTTAGGCAAACCCTGCCCGATTTAAGAAAGAACCCGACAGCATTTTATACCGAACTAAGTACAGCCTTGGGCTCAACCATAATGACTCTAGCGGACATTGATTTGTTTTTCGGGTTATGTCTACCGGCTGATGTGTGGAAGCAAATCCGAAAAGCCAACCACACAGATCTGTTCGGACATACCTGGAATCAACTCAGTGAACTAGATAGGCAGCGAGAGCCCGGAAAGAAACCTGCAAAAGACATACTGGAACTCCCGGACAAAATAGTGCAGAAGCTAAAGACATTGATCCCAGAGAAGAAGGTAGACTGGTCGGTAGTCACGGCTTGCCGTCAGATACCCCAGGAAGACGTATCAGAATACTTCTCTCGATTTGAGACGGTGTTCTCCGACTACAGTGGCCAAGACATGACCACCGCAACCGGACAACACCTATTCGTGCAAAACTACGTAAAGGGGCTATTGCAAGAGGTCTCCCAGAAGTTACAGACGAGCGAGAGTAGTTGGGGGGCCTCCAAACCTGCAGCTATCCTTCAGATGGCTCAGTATTACGAACACCAAAAGAACGAGAACGAGAGGGCGACTGAGAGAAAGAAAAAGGACTTAAAAGAACGAGTGATGATTGCTCAATTGCAGGGAGTGACTATAGGAAGGGAACAGTATAGGGGAAACTACCAGTCGAATGCCCCCAGAAATCCACCCCCTAGAGACCGCACACCCACACCCGGCACTCCAAGAACAGACCTCGATGAGAACCAGTGTGCGTTTTGCAAAGGATTTGGCCATTGGAAGTCTCAATGCCCGGTCCTCCGGGAAATGATTAAAAATAAAGAGACAAGGGACATGGCAAATGGCCCCAGGACTAGAGGGCAGGGACGAGGGCACACCCACGACACCAACAATGACCGACCTGGCAGACCGAACACATTTGACCGCCCCCGACAGAATCAGTGCCAACAGTCTGGCTGCGACAATGCTCCCGACTTTGCATAGGACTGCCAAGGGCGAGGGAGGGATCCAGTCGAGCTCTGCGTTGACCAGCAAGGTCCTTACGTCACCGCTAAGGTCCTGGGTACAAAGTCTCCATTTTTGGTAGACACTGGAGCGACACGTAGTGTATTATCAAAGCGACTGATTCCAAGGGCACCCTTGTCTGGCTCACACATTACATCGATAGGTTTCGATGGAACGCCCTCCACTAATCCCCTGTCTGTACCTATCTCCTTTGACCTAGGAAACAACCCCATTGACACAACGTTTCTGCTCTCCTCCAACTCCCCTGACGCCATTATGGGTATTGATTTACTAAAACATTTCCGAGCTACTATTAGGTGTTCCCCAGATGGAGTCCGAGTCATCCTGTACGACAACCCGAGCATGTCCAGATCCCGCCCCGCACGACATATGTACTCTATAACTGATGCTGACCTATCCTTGCTCGACACCCTACCCCTGTACCTATGGGCCAGAAACGACTCGGATGTAGGACGAATGATGATCGACCCTGTGCACATAACTGTTCGACCAGATGCAATACTCCCGAAACTCCCACAGTACCGGATATCGCCCGAAGGCGAGAAGGCATTGGTAGCGATTATTCAGTCCCTGGTGGATGCAGGAGTGGTAGAGGAAGTGGTTAGTAATGTCTGCAACAGCCCTATCCTACCCATTGTTAAGAAGCAAGGTGAGGGAGATGAGAAAGCGTACCGCTTCATCATCGACCTGCGAGAAGTCAACAAAGTGGTGGTACCACAGTACCCCGTAGTCTCAGACAACACCACCATTCTGACTCTCATCCCGTCCACTGCCACCACCTTCACCGTTATTGATCTCAAGAACGCATTTTTCTCTATCCCCATCCATCCAGACAGCCGTTATCTCTTCGGCTTCACCTTAAAAAACCGTTCGTACCGATTTTGTAGAGCTCCTCAGGGCGACACTGAAAGTCCCAGCATTTACAGCCAGGCCCTCAAAAGACAGCTGGACGACGTCCAGCTACCAGATGGAGTGGTGTTGATCCAATATGTCGATGACATCCTTTTGGCGGCCGACACTACTTCCCTTGCAATCACGGCCACTATCCAACTCTTGCACTTTCTTGCGGAGAATGGCCACAAAGTCTCCAAAAAGAAACTGCAGTTCTGCCAGCCTCAAGTGACATACCTAGGCCATCTCCTGTCCAAAGAAGGGAGGAAACTTACGCCCGACCGAATCCAAAGCATCCTGGACACCCCCATCCCAAAAACACAGAAGCAAGTCCGTTCATTGGTGGGCCTTACCTCTTTTTGCCGACAATGGTTACCAAATTTCAGTCTCATCATAAAACCCCTACTTTCCCTGTTGGCCAAAGATGTTCCCTTCCCACTCCCTTGGACCCCCGAATGCCAAGCGTCCTTTAAGGAGTTGCGGGATGCCCTTTGCTCGGCACCCGTCCTAGGAACACCAGATTACTCCAAGCCCTTCTACCTCTTCACTCACGAAAGGGAGGGATGCGCATTGTCTGTTCTAACTCAGCCCATCGGCTCCAAACAACGCCCTTGTGCCTACTTCTCTGCCACTCTTGACCCAGTCGCCAGAGCTTTACCTGCCTGCCTTCGAGCAGTAGCCGCCGCTGCTGTCTCTATCCGTCAGAGTGAGGGAATTGTACTTTCGAACTCTCTCACGGTGTTAGTACCCCACGCAGTTGACACCCTTTTGAACCAGACCAAGACTCAACACCTGACTAGTGCACGACTGACGGGGTACGAATTGACTCTACTTGCACCCCACATCACTCTTAAGAGATGCACGACTTTGAATCCTGCTACACTGTTGCCCTTGCCTGAAAATGACCCCGATGTGCCCCCTATACACGACTGTGTGACCCTCACGGACGAACAGACCAGGAGTAGAATTGACCTCCGAGACATTGCTTTTAGAGACCCTGATGGAGAACTATGGGTAGACGGTTCTTGTATCAAACTCCCAGACGGCACCACCTCAGCTGCCTATGCGGTGACGACAGCCCGAACAGTAGTTGAAACAGCCCGCATCACGCAACGATCCGCACAGGCGGCAGAGCTAATTGCCCTCACACGAGCATGTATCATAGCAGCAGGAACCACGGCGAACATTTACACGGACAGCCAGTATGCCTTCGGGGTGGTTCGTCATTTTGGGCTCTTGTGGAGGGAAAGGGGATTCCTGACGTCCCACGGCACGCCCATCCTTCACGGAGATCTAGTCTCCGCCCTGATTGAAGCAGTTCTCCTCCCCAAACGATTAGCAGTGATCAAATGCCAGGCACACAAGAAGGTGACGGACTTAGTTGGACAGGGAAACGCACTGGCCGACATCACTGCCCGAACCACAGCTGAGAATAGGACGACGACACGCATGTATGTGACCAGGTCACAAGCAGAAAAATTGACTGACGCTAGGGAAACGATTAGGGACATCCAGTCGGCCAGCACACCTCGCGAACTGACTGAGTGGGCACGGGTGGGTCTAAAGGACGATGAAGGCTGCTGGCGGACAAAAGACACAAACAAATGGTTGCTGCCTGACTCATACTTGATTCCCATACTGACTATGGCACACTCCCCTGCACACATAGGTTCTGCCCCCATGATTGAACTCATTTCCAAAGTCTGGCACAACAACAAAATCCCCGACTCAGCCAAACGCCTGGTCCAGCAGTGCCTTATCTGCCTACAACACAACCCCGGGAAAGGAACTGTGGTACCCCGGGGAGGGTTTGGGACCCCCGACCACCCCTTTGAGGTCCTTCAGATGGATTACATCCAGCTGGAGAGATGCCAAGGCTTGAAGTACGTACTAGTCATTGTATGCGCCTTCAGCAAATGGGTGGAAGCCTATCCAACCCGAGATAACACTGCCATGACTACTGCCAAAGTACTACTGAAAGAGTTTTTCCCTCGCTACGGCCTTTGCCGAATTTTATGGAGCGACAATGGCCCCCACTTCATAGCTGAAGTTATCCAACTAATCTTGAAGGGGCTGGGGGTAAAACAGAGGTTCCATGCGGTCTTCCACCCCCAATCCGCTGGCCTAGTTGAGCGACACAATGCTACACTGAAACTGAAACTGTCAAAAATAGTGGCCACCACAGGACTTAAGTGGCCAGATGCCCTCCCACTGGCATTGCTATCGATGCGCTCCACTCCCACTAAGCACCACTTGACCCCCTACGAGGTTGTGTTTGGGCGACCAATGAACCTCTGGACTGCCCCCAAACCAACCTCCATTCACGACGTCCCCGACGTCCTGCTGTCAGATTATTTATACAAATTAACTAAAACGTTGTCTGTCATTCATCAACAGGTGCAGCAGGCCATCCCCGATGCTTCCAGGGGTCCCGGTCACGATATCCAACCAGGGGATTATGTTTTAATCCGGAATTTGCAACGGGCAAAGAGTCTGGAACCCCGGTGGACGGGCCCCTGGCAAGTACTGATCACCACTCGGACGGCTCTTCGAGTAGAGGGGAAAAGGCACTGGCTGCACGCCCACCACTGCAAGAAGGTCTCCTCGACCCTGGCCACGACAGAAAACGTCGACACCCAAGAAGAGCTCCTGAACAAAGACCGGCCATCACTGAACTGCTATCCTGATACCGAGGCACTTGAACTTGCAAAATTCTCTGATCCCACTGTGCCATCCCGGGAAGGGTATTTCCTGCGTCGAAAGGAGGGAGCTTCGGCTAAGTAGACCACGGACTAAGTTAAAATCTCAGAACGGTGGCCTAAAACAACCAAGGGTTACCCGGAGAGAAGCTAAACAAAGTCTGTGGTTCTGCCCACTACCGAGCACCTTGAAGATGATGGAAGCGCCAGATAAGAAGATGATGGAAGCGCCAGACAAGAAGATGATGGACGCAACCGGAAATACCCACTATAGGAACCCAAAGGCTGACAATTTGCACAAATCAAAGACAATCGCCTTCTTCATTGTCTTCCTCCTTTGCCTCCTCCTCATGACTTCCTTCTGGATCTTGGAGGAAAGCTCCCCCGCTCATCAGATATTGCCGACCACTGCACAGCCAACCACCATGAAAGAGCACCACCTGATCTCCCTTTCGCCTCAGCTCCGAGAAAGGCGTAAGGAGTTCTGGAACAATTCCTTCGTGCAACTATTGCACCAGCACAACCTTGCTGCAAATGCCACGAACTGCTGGATCTGCGGGTTGCTCCCGCATGCCACAGGACACTCCATCCCCTTCATCCCTTCTCCTTTCTCAGTTCACGGCTCCTGCCTCGCCTGGTTGATCCTCTTGCAGGAAAGCCACAAGGACAACGCCGCTTCTGGTCAAACAGTGTCACACTTCTACTATGGGTTCTGGCTGAACAAAACAGGAAGGACGTCTGCCCCCTTTTGTCCTGTGACCTCAGGTTCCGCCTTCCATATGAACATCCCTGCCAAAGAAAGAGTCGAAATGCAAGTGCTCCACAATCCAGCCAGACCCACCTTCTCCTACCTGCGGAAGCGAACGGCTGCCACTCTGACTGTGGCCCTGTCTGTCATCAATGTCACAGGACTCGTGTGCCTCGAAGGCCAGGGAACACAGCTGGTGGGTCACAGTTCCTGCCACATCACCAGAACATTGGTCTCAGTTGATCCCCCCTCCTTTGTTGCTTCTCCGAATATGTACTTTGTTTGTGGCACCAAAGCTTACACTTGGCTCCCGAAAGGTTGGAGGGGTACGTGCTACATCGCCTTCATTCTTCCTCCCACGTATGTGGCCCCAGCCTACCATGACCGGCAAAAGCGCGCCGGAGACATTGGACAAGCCGACTCCACCGGAGCACAGTTCCTGGATGCGGCGAAGGGACTTGTTCCTCTGTGGGGCCCAATGGCAAATAGCTGCGCTATCCGACACCTGACTCAGGCAGTAGAAACAACCATTAACATCACGGCTGGCATCCTCGCTAACAACACGGCTGAGCTTCAGGCAGTCCGCCTGGTGGCTCTCCAAAACCGCCTTGTTCTGGATGTGATTCTGGCCGACCGTGGAGGAGCATGCCGCATCATCGGCTCCAGCTGTTGCACCTACGTGCCAGATAACTCGCCTTCATTCTACAAAGCAATCGAACACCTCCACAGACTATCCTCAGAGGTTCACCAGGAGCAAGAAGGATGGTCGCTTGGAAGCTGGTTTTGGGACACTTTGAAGGACTGGGGATGGAGGTTGTTTACATTTATACTGATACCAGTCGTGGTACTGTGTGGGTGTTGCTTAGGTATTCAATGTTTGCCACCTTTGTGTTCACTCATTTCCAACTGTATGTGCCCTAAGACTTTGGACTTTAGAACTGAGCACATGAGTCCCCTCTATGAGATAGAAATACGTGGTCTTATGGGGGTAAATCCGAATTGACAAGCTGGCGAGACATGTTAAAAGGGACGACTGTGGAATTTTAGTTCGTGAACTGAACATCATCTGCGCCATCTTGCCCATTCCTCAGACTCACGTATGAACATACACGACAGCCATTTTAGGTACCATGGTCTCCCTGTTCATGATCGCTCGTCAGCGCACTTCCCAGCAAGCATCCCCCATGCACCCTGGCTGCACCCGCTCTCACATGCACAAGTCATGAACCCTCCCCTTCCGCATGACTCTGTCTCTGGGAATCACACCCCGCGCCTGACCAACACCTCCTTTCCTTCCATGAATACCCCTCTTTTGATGACCCCTTCCTCTGAGCCCAATTGTCTGCACGGACCGCTGGTCATCCCTTAGCCTGAGGATACAGTTTATTGCCCACTACTGTATGCACTCGCCCCTCTTCAAAGGAGCTACTATTGATCATGACCTCCCCACCCCCTGAGATTCGATCAGGCGCACACATTCCAAAGGAATCGGCAGAACACTCAGCTGCGTGACAGCCCCCTCCTATTGTATGGAGGGTAAGGGCCTCTACTGTAGCCACGTGTTGGAATGGGCCGGAACTGGGGGGGGGTTACCGGGGATGTCATCTTCATACTTCACAATGTCTTTATTGTAATAAAGAGCGTTCACATGTCTTAAACCAGTGTATAAAAGGCCAGGCCTCAGAGAGGCTGTCAGAGAGCACCTCGAGACGATACCTTGTTGTCCGATCTGATGTGTTCTGCTCCGTCGGAATAAAACTTGTTTCCTGTCTTCCTGTCTCCAGCGCCTGCCTCTTTATTTGGTAAACTTCGTATGGTATTAGAGGCGTTTAACGCCGGGCAAAATTACTTAAGAAACATCGACTAAATCGCCTGACCATTTTTTTCTGAAAATCATCACTACCACCATTGGTAGTGAACTGAGCCTCATAGTGTAGAACCCAATGCTCTTTGGCAACGTGGTTAGTTGGTGTCTTATTTAACACTCCACTGCCCCATTTTACAAGCTTCCAGAATTGGGTCATATTTTTCTCTTTGCTGGCTTTGGTCAAATCTTGCCAGCGGTTCTCATCCCACTCCTTCTTGGCTTGCTGCTGGGCTTTCTTATACCTTGCTCTAGCCTTCTCGGTAATCTCACCTGCTCGATAAGGATAAGACTGCCAGCATGACGGTCGGAATGTGCCTTTTTGTAGTGCTGCTTACGCTGTGGCCCAGGAACAGGGCTGCAGCACAAGCTGCAGTACAAACAGGCACTTTTCAAACATTCATGCACCGTGTGGTGCCTGGCGCACAGTGCAAGCATGTTTGGGGGGCACCACATGTCTCCCCCTGGTGACTTTGTGGTAGCCCAGGGGGAACAGTGTCCTTGCTTGGGGCACCCTAAGTCCCTTACGGGCTGCCTTTCCTTGGCAGTGGGACCACCATGAAAAGGAAGTCAGAAAGTGATATCTAATCTCTATGGCAGAGCCTGCGCAGTCACCACTTCCATTGCAGGGATCAGTGTCCGACCATCACCCTAAAAGCTTCTTGAGCCTGTCGGAGGTGGCGGTCTTCCCTCCGACATAATCTCTCAACCGCTGTAATTGTAATCTGGCGGTCTGACCGATGCCCTGGACGTCAGACGGACCATCACTGATGTCCGACATCAAAATGAGGC
This sequence comes from Lissotriton helveticus, assembly GCF_964261635.1. Lineage (NCBI taxonomy): Eukaryota > Metazoa > Chordata > Amphibia > Caudata > Salamandridae > Lissotriton > Lissotriton helveticus. The sequence goes on along the minus strand of NC_136059.1, from coordinate 739,460,016 downwards.
CCTAACTTTCAAGTGTGGGTTATGTGTTTTGTAGGGGGATGGGGTGAATTGTGAATGAATTATAGTTAAATATTACTTAATTTTGTATTAATATTAATAATTTAACTGATCATTTGTATCAGTAATGGGTGTGTAGGGAAATAATTACAATAATTATTGAATAATGTTAATTTACAATAATGATTGACATGATAATTAGTTATGTAACGTACGTAATTAAGATATTCTTTAAGCTATATATTACGTGTGAGTGGTTGCATTTGTAGGGGTAATGGGTAAGAAGTTAATTAAATATAATTAATGTATTATTAGTTAAATAATCATGAAAATTATGCAAATAATAGTTTTTAATTCATAAATTAGGTGTGAGATGTTGTTTTTGTATGGATAAAGGGTGGTATGGGAATTAAATATAATTATTTCACTAATAGTTAATTAATATTAATATTCTAGTACATATTTAATTATGTAAAATGTGTAAATAATATCATTTCAAGAATTATTTTTTCTTGCACTGACTGGAGTAGGAACAGTAAATTGTAACCCTTCGCAATGCAACACTTTCCCTACTGTTACACTGACAGGAGTGGGAATAGACACATTGCCCTTTCCACAATCCAACACTTTCCCTTCCGTTGCACTGACTGGAGTGGGAATAGTATATTTTACCCCTCCCCAATCCAACGCTTTCCCTACTGTTTCACTGACTGGAGGGGGAATAGTAAATGTTACCCCTCCACAATCCAAATCTTTCCCTACTATTGCACTGCCTAGAGTGGGACTAGTAAATTGGAGTGGGAGTAGTACATGTATTACTGGTAAAATTTTACCGTTTAGATTTAAATTTATCTTATTATGTTTTTGTGTATTTAAAATTATAATATTTATAATTAGTGTTTTAAAAAATGTAATATATATATTTTTTAAATCCTTAACAAAATATTAAATTACAGTGTAAATGTAAATTATGCATTTAATAATATTTTAATCAGCTATATGGAAATAAATATATATATTTTAATATATATGTTTCATTTTCTACAATAAGTATAATTGTTATGTTTCTTTTAAAATCAATCAAATATATTTATTTGTTATTATATTATTGTTATTTATTAATATATTTAATGTTTAATATTTACATTTATGTATGTTTTAAAAAACAATATATTAGACAACGATATTTGTGACAACAACACTTTTCCCCAATATATTTGTTATTAACATGATAACTATAGGATGACAAAATATTTGACATGTATATATGTCACAATATTTTTGAATGACTATATTTTCAAATTCGATATTTTGTCAGCGAACGCTAGGACTAACCAGACGGAGTTTATCCAGCATCTTAAAAAATAAGGGTCTGCTGAAAGAGGAGGCAAGGGCAGAAAACTGTTTCCTGATAACTTTTTCCTTTTTAGTGCATTGGTCTCCAGCACCAACGTTTGATGTTCCACATAATTTAAAATTGACTTTCATGAATGCATTGTTCCTTTGGCGGGGTTTTTACTATTGTTCTTCAGTAGTTCATATCCTGATTCCCTTACTGGTTTTTTGTGCCTTGTTTTATTTATTAAATGTTCTTGTTTTTTGTAAATTGGTTTTGGAATTGTATCAATTGGTTTACTGACTTTAATGTTGTTTTGGTGCTGCATAAATATTTAGCTTGCATTTCTCTATGGAACCACCAGATCTACTTTATACCATTGATACCAGGGATTAGGAACAAGTGCTCTCATTGAACTGTGATTCGCCCTAACAAGGCACAGGTTTGTGAGAGTCCATGGCTAGTACTCTCCTCAGTTATTCATCATCATTCAGACAAAGACTCGTAAATACCTCTTGATTGGCATTGAAGACAGACATAACTTTGAGCCTAAAAAGTGACTAGGAAAATGTCCCAGGCCATCATCTGAATTTGACAAAAAGGAGTAAAAGAGGGGACCTGCCCTGGGTTCTCTTTCTAGCTGTTGTAATACTCACATTAAAAATACCCAGTCAAAGTCAGTGAGAACTTTGAGTGTTTTAGTTGAAAGGGGCAACAGAGGGGGAATCCTGGAAAACGCAGTCATATATGGGTTTTAAATTAGCATTTCAAGACACCGTGTCCTGCCGCTTCCACAAATGGAGACAGGAGCCGCGGATATCCGAACAAAGTCCATTTTATCATCTTGATGCGCGGCGCGAGTAAAACCAGAGCGGACAGGAAGCTCACTTCATGTTGTGCTGTAGAACATACCGATCAGCAACCTCGGACAACCCCGTCCACGTGGATATGTTCTGCTTCTCATATAAATGCAATATTCAATCCAGCGCCGCCAGTAAACACACACATAGAAATGAGCGTGACTGTCTCATCTGTTGTTGTTCGGGCTTGTCGCTGTGTTTGCTGCCAAGCCGACTGACTCTGTTCAAAGTAAAATGCCAGCGGGCAGGTCTACATTGACACGATTTCATGGAAAGTTCAAGCGCATTCTGGAAAACAAAATGTAAGTAGGAAAGGCGACTTGCTTGTAATGATTACACGAAAGTTCGTATGGTGGTAGAGAAATCTGAAAAAAACAACCTTTGGCAATGCCAATCGATCTCGTTAACCTTTACATGATACAAGCAAGACCAAGTAACATTGGGAATGTTTGTTACATAAAGTGATGAAAGGCAGAATGCCATGATGGGGCATTTTTGATCTATCCCAGAACTTTCATGGTGCGTCAATTAAACCAGACCTGGCCCACGGCAGAACTGTTAAAGGTCCCCCTGCCCGAAGATCATTTCGAGGAAATGGTGGCAACATTGTGTATTTTTCTGCACAATTTCGCCAAAAATGTCTAAAATCTACAGTTGATAATAGTCCTTTAAAAAAGGGTATTTTACTAGTCGTATCGTTTATCAAACCACTCTGACATTTTATATTTAATTTCCTTTCTTTGTTTACCCTGGACTTTCCATGCTGATTCACAATTATATGTTGTAACTAAGGATTCAATTTATTGGGTAAGGTAGAAAATTGAAAGATAGTTAAAAAAAAAAAGCGTCCACTTTCAAGTAGTACCGTAGTACCGCAGTACAGTACTACACAGATTTGAAAAGCTCATACAGCAGTGCTATCATCGTTGAAATACTTGTTGTACCATTCTTTGCCGTTCTGCTTGTACTCGAGCACAAGTGTATATTCAGAGGAAATTTCAATACGATGTGTTAAAAACAACTTCTGGAAAAAAAGTCGCTGCTGACAGTGGAGAATAACAAAAGAAAAATAGGTTTCTGATGTTGTCCTGCCATCTAGTGACAAATTTTGATAGTACATATTTATAAACTGTAAAAGCACACAGATCAATTTTGAGTGAGTGCCGAAATGATGCATGGGACGCCTTCGTTGTGGAAATTCGAAGCTAGTGCTGCAAAATCCAGTCTAGGAGATCTGAGGAGCAGCATTCAACAAGACATACCTTGATGAAAACCACTTGCGTGAACTCCCTATTCATAGCTGCCAAGGTTTCAGATTGCCATGTGTGACATTTACATAATTTCAGTGAAATTATGAGTGACATTTCAACAACTATGAGTGACACTTTCTCGGGACCTAAAATCATCCAATGAAGATGAGGGAAACTTCTAAATATCAGCAATTACAGCCATATTAGCAACAAGAAATTCCAAGAAGTTCTTGAAACTGCTGCAGAGCACCAGAAATGGAAGGGCACTGACACTTGTGCTCCCTCCTGTAACATGACTGTACTGTAAGGAATGGGTAAGGCCTCTGGCTCCTCCTTCCTAATGATGCAGCAGTTGGAGCATGGTCATGCACCATCACTTCAGGGCCTCTCTCTCTCATGTGGTGGGAGTTGACCCACCAGCTTAAACAGGATGTGAGAGAGGCCAGGCAGGCGGAACTGAAAGCGAACCTGCCTGGCTGGCTATCTGCGTTGTGCTGGTGGGGGCAGGTAGGGCCTCTCCTCCTCCCTTTAAATGATCATGCGGCTGGGCTATTGCTTAGAAACTTGACCCCAAGGCCTCTCTCATGTGGTGTCTGAGACCGTCCATGCCCCAGGATCTGTGAGCAGAGGAGCCCGAATAAAGTTAAAACAGGTGTCACTGCTTAGCAACAAGATGGGGACCCCTGGTCTGGGCCTCGAGGAGTCTGAGTCATCATAGGCAAGCGACTACAATAAGAAGTTAACAGCTCTGAGCTTTTAAGTTGCAGAGTGTCACTTTTGTCTTCTAACACACTGGTTGCTACCTCCTACATATTGTTTGCTTTACACACTTGCACCAGTGCCACCATTGCCTACGTAACGTTTGTTCTTTCTTCCTGTAATGCACCATTTGCTATCTCTTTTATTTTGTTTACTCACGATTGTCACTTTTGCTTCATGTAACTTAACGTTTGGTTTTTGTAATTTATTTGTTGTCTCTTAAATAATGTTCTCCTCATGTGTAAGTACTGTCTGCCTATTGTGAAGCGCTCTGACACCCCGGGGTAACTGTCGGCGTGACGCATAAGATAATTAAAACCTAGTGACACCGTCCGGCGTCGTGTGCGCAGCATGGACACTGACAGTGACTGACACTTACTTGTTAGTGAAGTGTCGACATGCTGCTGCCTGCGCCGGCTGCCTATGATGACCCTCGGCGGCCCACGATCTTGTGCACTGGCCCTGACTCTGACACACTGCCAGTGGTGCCGGCTCCTGTCTTCATCCAGGAGGCTTCTCAGCTCTGTCCACTCTCCTCGAAGCGACCACGATGGACAGCACTCCTCGGCTGCCCCCGGGCCCGGCACGGCCGGGCTCACAGTCTCCTGGTGGCCAGAGAGCTGACTCGCGGGCTCAGCTGAGCAGCCAGGAGGTGACATTGATGCAGCTGGCTGCAGCCTGCAGCAGCTGCAGTGTTTTAGCGGGCCGGGCGCAGGCGGCCGCGGCGGGGGGCCAAAGCTGAGAGAGACCGCATCTGCAGCCTGCACTCTCTAATTCCCCCGCCGCTTCTGCACTTTTTCCTGTTCCTCCGGATGTAGCCGGCACATCCGGATTTAATCCCGGCCACACGGTGATTGACAGCTCTGATTCTACTTCCCAGGGCAACAGGAGTCGGACCAGGAAGCTCCAGGCTGGCAGAAACTGATACATTGTAGCGCGCCGCTCTCAGCCACTACAGAGCTGAGAGCTGCGGCAGTCTGTTTAACTGTTTAGGCACTCGACCCGAGCTGAGCAGCACCTCTCTCAGAACAGCAGAGAGAGGCTGAGAGCCCGGGCACAGGAGCGCCCTGACACAGGTGGAAAATGCGTGACAATGCATTTCAGTGCGGTGATGCGGATCACCGCACTGAAATGCGTGAGCGTCACACCTGTTGCGTGACGCTTGGCAGGACTGCCTATTAGAGACTAACAAAGGGAAAACAAACATTAGTATAATGTGCGTAAAAGGTTAAGTATTATTACTGTAAAAAAGGTTATGTATTATTGATTAACTCATTTAGTTTTGATTGCATCCTCGATGCCCAGATGTTTCATTCAATAATGTACAGTAATCATAATGACTGGACGTTCACTCCCCCTCCCTCCCTTTCTCTCTTGCTCTCTCTTCTCTCTCTTTCTCTGACCGTTTAAGCGTAGCAATTTAAACTAAGAAGAAAAACTGAAATCCACCAGATATAGATAACTAAAGAAACTATAACTCGCACCCTCCCCATGTACAGTGTTGTCATCAATACTGTTATTTTAGCTGTCATCAGTTATGTTATCAATAATGTCATAGAACATGTCATGAGTGATATTTTATTGCCAGGTGTGACTATGCCAAACCTCCACGGACATCCCAAACCTCTGGCGTTTGGCAGTGCATGGTGTGGGGTGAGCTGCAGGGCCAGCGCCCAACCCGGCAGCAAACCAGACCCTGCAGTGCACAGCCTTTTGACGTGCGTGGCATGGGTAACTGTAGGGGGCGACCACCAGTACTTAGCCAACCCACCACAGACACTCACGCCACCTTTTATTTATTATTTCAATGGTTTTTCGAACCTATAGGACTCATCCGGGAGCCAGCACAGGCCCCTATGCTGTTGGGGGACTCTCCCAGAAGTAAGTGGGTCACACTGGCACTCATGAGGATCACTCTGGCTCCTGCAGGATTCCCGCAAGATCACAGCAAACAAACAAAACCCATTTTTTTTAAATGTGGCCCCAGGGAAGTTCCTGTGGGACCACCCCACGAGGTCCATAGGGTAAGGGTATCCCTTATTATTTTTCATTTTCAAGGCAGGGACCAAGTTCCCACGTCATGCAATTGTACCGCAACATTTCTCTTCATGGTGTTGCCAGCCAATCAGACTGCAAGGTCCAGCGGGAGCTTCTCATAAAGGAACTCTGGGTAGTTCCCAAGTTTATGTGGAGAGCAGTTCCGATATAGAGCACCCTACAACAACTCAAATGTCTGTTTTCCCAGAAATGTTTTAGGCATAAGATTAGCATAGTGCCATCCATGCCTAGCTAGAAAGTAGCAACAATTATTGCCATTTTTACAGCACAGTCTTTAAGCAAAAGGCTGGGAACTACCAAAAGTTCCTTGCTTTCTTTGTTGTATAATATATGTGGCACTCAAAGCCTGAAAGGGTATTGTTTTGACTTATACTGACTGCTCCCTTGTGTCAGTACTAAGCTAAATCTCTCAGAGAGGCTCATTATAATAGCAAAACATGTGCAAAGATTTGCTTTTATTTATTCCAGGTTGGCTTGGATGGTGTTTTACCAATCCAAAGCAGTAATACAGTGTCTGGAGTGGTAAAACCCTTTGGTAATTTTTCAGTTCGGCATGAATGGCACTAGCTAACCCTGTGTTTTAGAGAGGGAAGGAAAGGAGAAGATCAGCCAGTCATTATGATTGCTCTACATTTTGCAAAGCTAAACTCTGGGCAATGAGGATGCAATCAAAATTAAATTATCAGTCATTAATAAATCATTTAACGCACGTTATAATAATGTTAACTGTGATAAAGAAATCTGCTAATGTGCATGCAGCATGTGAAGTTCATTCATAAACTCCATCATGTCTAATGAGGTCACAGTCAGAGGCTAGGCATTCAAGCTGAATTAATACTGACAATATAAAATTCTGTCTATTTTCTCCTTAGTGATTCAAAGCTCAATGTTTCAAGTTATATCATCTGGACACTGTGCCATTGTGAAAGCTATTTGTATAAATGCCGCAAACAAATACGCAGACATTGTGATGTGGAAACATGTCTTCAAAAAAGTTTTCCTAATTATGAATATTTATTCATGTATACCATAGACCATGCAATTTATATTTCCATTTCACACCACAAAACATATCACTGATCTATTTCTTACTTGAGAACACTCAAATATAATACGTTGTCATCTTTGCTATAGTCTGATTGACAGGGATCTCACTATCCTAGTTGTACTAAGCACTACATTAGGGAACACGTCTTCTAACCGTGGGGCTTAATTGATTTCAGGGGCGGTGGGCAGATTCTGACCAAGAGTGCCTCTGAGAACAGAGCCTAAAATCCTGCTGAAAAGAACCAGATACTCACTGAAGGAAGTGACCCTTAGGAGCCACTCAGGTTATTTACAAACACCTGCTATGCCTTCCCAAGTAATGAAGAGTCATTCAGACAGTAGAGAATATAAAAGCATTTTATTAGCAATACTCTGCAGAGGAGTCCAATCTGATATGCACCCTAAGATGTCTGCCGAGGGACTGGCTCCCCAACAGTCTGCAACATATAATAATTCCTACAAGAACCTCTAACCACGCCCACAGTGGAAAGTTATGGGCTCGGGCCAAAAGTGAACAAAGCAGGCACAGAAGGATGGGCAACCATCTGATAGATGGGTACATGCTATCAGTGTCTCAAGGTTGCCATGCTGAGGCTCGGCGTCTCATAACATGGGAGCAAAGTTACACACAAGGATAGGAATGCAAGGGCAGAATGGCCTATTGATTAGTAAGTCAGAATCCAACCTTGAGCAGGGAAGGAAATAATAGTTGAATACAGTGTTCTGCTGAGGCAAACAATAAGAATAATGAGGCCTAGTTCAGACACAGCCTAATGGGGTTTGCCAAACACAAAATGGAGACACACTTGCTAACTGAGGCTTGCCCATTAGAAGGATAACTCAGTGCGTTACATAACGTGAATGCAAATGGAATGTCATTTAGCCGCACACTGCTAACCTACTATGGCACGGAATAAGTATATAATAAGAATGGGTTTTTTTAAACCAAAAAACACCTTCTGTAATGCTCAGTCCGGTACAGACTGTATCCAGCTGTAGATTCCTCACCTTTTAAATCTTCCCCAGGCGTTAGACTATATTTGGATACTTTTTTCCCTAGTAAATCAGTGTGCAGGAAGGTAGCACCATCCTGCTGCACACTGACACCGTTCCGCTCCCAAAGTGATATGTGGGGTCCTATAGAGGTGCTATGCCAGCACGCTGACATCAGTTGCTTTCTAGACTGTCTGTGCATCCAGACATGGAGCACCAAAAGCAAAATGGTAGACAACTGTGCAGATTCCTAGACTTACAATCTTATTAATGGGTAGAGTCCAATTGAAATACAGAGAGGATGGGAGAGTCAGGTAGGAATTTATGGCTAGATAGAGTCTCAACCAGAAAGAGTGCTACTGCAGGTAAGAAACCTGGGGGCATATTAGCAAGAACCTCGTTAAAATTATCGCTGTTTTAGCAGTAGGAAACTGCCGCTAGAACGGCGATAATGGTCTTGCTGGTTAGATGTCCTGCACATCTAACCTGGGCTTCAACTGGAATTCTATCATGCATATTAGCAATCCCATTATCGCCGTTTTAGCGGCAGTTTCCTTCCGCTAAAACAGTGATAATTTTAACGAGATTATTGCTAGTATGCCCCTTGGTCTTATGATAGAGGCTTTAAGCCGCAGATTCCTCTCCTTTTGAATAGTTACCAAAGTAGTATCTATTTGGAGGCAGGTCTGTGAGTGGACCCAAATCAGAAAGTCCTACAGGACTGAGTGGGCAAAATGCCCTCTCGCCAAACCTGATTGTCCAGGCAATAGTGCCTTGTGAATGTGTGAGGTAATGCCAACATAGCCACCTGGCAAATTTTTAAGACAGGGAGTCCAAGTGCTAATGCAGGGGTAGCAGCTTTGGCCCTGGTAGAATGAATACGTAGTCCTTCTGGAGGCTGCTTTTTAATCAATGTATAGCAGATCTTTCAATCTGACAAGTGCCACACCAAACTACAAATGTGTCGGAATGACAGGCATACACAGTTTTCACCAGTGCGGAGCTGCGCGGCCTCACCTTCCGCACACTGGGGTACTAAGGAAAAAAGCTTCCGGATTCAGTGCCATACCTGGGAAATATTCAAAACGTGAAAAATCTGCAGCTAGAAGCCTTTATCAGAACAGTGCAGCCTTTTTATTGAAAGAAAATGCAGCGTCAGTGAACCACTCCGCAACAGGCCATCAGCAGGGGCGTAATACAGGCCCCCTCAGCCCACGCGGTGCGGGGGGGGGCCCTAGCTCCAAGGGGCCCCGTCCCCCGTCGGCACTGAACTCTGGCTGGGAGAGCTCCTGATTGAGCCCGGAGGGGGCCCCCCTAAGTACCGTGCAGGGAGGCCCCCTCAATTTTCATTACGCCACTGGCGATCAGTAACTTCTTTTGTTATTCATGTCTTGGCTAGAAGCAGGTGGGGGTAACCAAATTCACTCATAGTCCCTACCCCGTTTCTGATAAAAGAACACACTATGGCTACTTTTACACTTTAGGAAGACCTGGCTGTCAAAAAGTCAAAAGGATGTTTGGCAATCATGTATTTATTTGCCGTTTGAAATGAATAACTGAACATAATAATACGTGCAGACCTTTTGATTTTATAGAATAATAATTGAGAAAATATATGTCATCTTGGGCGGTCCTGATGATAATTGTTACAGGACGGGGTTGAAGGTACAGCATTAAAAACTATGAAGATCATTGCAATAGGCTATTTCCAGCGTAAAAGCTCATCTATAAACACAACAAAGTCCATGCTTGTCCTTATGAGCTATTTGGGAGTGATGGGCAGGCGACTTTTGTTTACCTTGAAGGATGTGATGCTGCAAATGACTGAAAGTGTTTCCCAATGTGAACTCAAACCAGATTCAACTACATCACATGCAGGTATAATACTGGCTGCAATACGCCAAGCCTGTCAGTTTGTTGTAGCAGGTGAAGCACACGTCTGCCTCAATGGAGTGGTGGGATCTGTATAAAGGGCAGTGAGTTACAAGCAAGAAATCAAAAGTAAAATGGTTTTAAGTGAAATGAATGTATTTAATGTTCATATCATTGATAAAGAGTCACTTCTCACATAGATAAATTCAGAGGCACATCTAGATTATTCTCTGAGATAAACAAACATTGGTAATTATATATCACGTTTCATGTAAACCATGTTCTCTTCTATAGGTTACAGTCTTCAGAGATATTACAGAGACATACAGTAGAGAAGAGAGGTGACACATTTGAGGTTGGTCACTGCCTTGGAGTTCTTTGAATCGTTTCTTGTACTGTAATGCACCAGCCCAATGCTCTCTATTTTGCTTTAGTGTGTATCTGTCATCTATCTTCAATGCTTATTGGCTTGAGAATAGAGCCCGATGAACCCAAATTTAAAAAACTCCTTAAAACCTGACCTTACTCCAATTGATTCCTCTACTATATTTAAAGGTCAGAACACTGCTTACACTCATAGCACTGGGGAGCCTTAGGGTAGCCACACATTCTATAAATTTGTATAAGATAAGATCCAGGGAGCCAGGCGAGTCTAGCTAGTTTCCCTTCTCTTTCACATGACCTGCTATCGGTCAGTCTCTCTCCTGTCTCATTTCCGCAAGATTTTCAAAGTACTAGTAGCCTCACTATTATAGAAAACTTGAGCCTGGGAGGATGAGTGTAGAACCTTCTTCTTGTTCCTGACAGGTTCTTGCAATGACAGTTCAATGAGACAGCTGTATCATAATTACATACTAGGCCACTGTTTCTGATGACATCTCTTCTTTGCCTTTATACCATGATTCTATAAATACTTTGTATAGGGGAAGGTTTGCAAATCAAACTGGGATGCACTCTTAATTATCCGAGTGGCAACTTTCACATCTTCAGACCAAGAGCTTAATTCTGAATTTCCTTGCAATCCTGATACATGGTGGTCCCATGCAAAATCTGTGAGTGCAAAAACCGTAATAGTCAAAGTTTATTAGCACATGCTTGCAGAGCTATCAATGGTGCGGTAATATCATGCCTGAGAAAATAGTACCCCCGTGTTACATGTAATTCCACTTGCGGTGTTACTGTATCTTTTTTATCAAGGGCACTCAAGGTCCAAAGAGTTGATAAAAAATATGTGAAACTATCGTTATGTTCAATTGATTTACATAACCAAAAAAAGACTTGCAACAAGCAGGGAACACAATAAGAGCCACACATAAGCATCCATCCCAAAACAACAATAAATTATCGTAGCCGCAGCCCCTCCATATGGGCTGTGGGGCCACGCCCTCACCTTTTTCCCAGCAAGAAAAGTATCAGTCAGGCTGAACAAAGGTCACTCTGACACACACTCTTCTTCTTTAGGTCAGGCAGCCACGAGCTAGACATGCGCTAAATGTGCATGCTCCTGGCAACCTGAGCTGAACGTTGCCAGGCTGTGGATTTCACAGCCCTGTTGGCATGACCTCCTCAGATAGGCAAAAGTGTCTCAACGCACTCCCCCCTGGTGATGAACAGGAGCTTCACTGATTGCCAGTGTTAAGCCCTGAAATGCCCATGGCTGAGTGTCAATCAGTGACACCACCAGAGAATGGTGTGGGGTCAGCAGTCTCTATGACCCCATCACACTCGGTGACGAGTGAGGCACTGCTGCCTTCCCTCATTGGCTGACCTTTGGCCAGCCAGTGAGGGAAGGCAGCAGTTCGAACCCTCCTGTGACCTTCGAGGCTTCCCTCTTTTCAGTGAAGGTACGTTTTATGTGTTTCTCTTGTCCGGTGCAGGCGTGTATGTATGAATGTATGTGTATTTGTGAGTGAGTGTTGAAAATGGGTGTGTAGGTATGTGTGTGTGTGTGTGTGTGACTGAACATGTGTGACTGCATGGGTGTGAGAGGGCGTGTATTGGCCCGCCCTTCCTCTCGGTAAAATTACTGGTACTCACAGCATTACCGAGACACTGTACATTACAGAGAAAACACGAAAACATCGGATGTATGACGTTACAACGCAGGATATTACAACGCCTGCCTTTACAACGCGGTTTTTACATCGCAATCCATTACAACGCATAGTGCTTTTGGGTGTTGGATAGTGAATTATTTAATTTACTATTCCAACACCAGTCCCCGTGGACACTAGGGAAGGTGTTGGATAGTAAATTAAACGTATTCCCTATCATAGAGCGCCCCCAAGCGCAATGCGTTGTAATGGTTTGCATTGTAATGACCGCGTTGTAATGGTAGTGCGTTGTAAAAGATTCGTTTGTAAAGGTTGTTTACCGAAAACATCATTCTATACTTTACAAACACATGTGTATCATGCCAATAAACACTGAGCCCAGGCGCCTACAATTTAAGGGTGTATACAATATGCACGAGTATGTAAAACAGGCATGAGTGTGCAGAACAGACACCCGATACATGTATATTCTACACATGCATGGTTAAAATATGCAGCTAAACTTTTCCGAAATTGCTTTATTAGGTGCACGATATATGACAATGGGATTGGTCTGTCACAGTGAAGGTTAGAAATGTACACATACCACTAATCATGAGATGTGATTGGTTGGATTATGGTTATATGATGGGATAACTGTTATTGTTTGAATACTGGCAAACGAGTCCTAGCACTTAACTACGCAGAAATTCACAAAGGATCTGCAACACATATCTGTCATTTTAGCTAATCCTAAACTAAAGTGCAAATTGGTGGATTGGGTGACCATTTTCAAATTTTCACTGGGAAGTGAAGGTGTGTTGTGGACATTTATTTAGGGATGAAATAAACATGTCTGATTGTTCATTCACGCAAATATGTATTGAAAACCTTTTCCACTCTACGCCTATGTAAGTAAAGACAAAACATTCATTTTCCTAGACATGGTAATTTACATATCATAAAGCACAAGAAATACACCTCTCTTTTTCACACCCCTATCTGCAAGGTCTGCTAACAATGGAGGAATTTTTCAGGAAGGAGGAAACCTTAAAAGAAGCAAATGACTAAATATTTACATGACGAAATTACACTTCACATTGCATATGATTTACATAAATACATTACCCGAACGATCGTATAATAAATAGCTATAATGTGTATGGGCAGAAGGGGCTGAGAGGTGGACGCTGACGCTGTTACGTGCCCTAGCCGCACACGACGTTATACTGCTGTCAGAAGCTGCTGGTGTGGAGGTCGTGCAGGGGCAGGATCTTTGAAGCCATTGTGGAGGCCTCCAGAGGATCAGCCTGCCACCACCCCGTCCCCCCGCCCCCCGGCTGACTCCGGCAGGCTCGTAGTCACAGCTGAGTGCTGTTGGGTGCGGCTGGCTACCATTTGTCCCCTGCTATGTGCTCGGCAGCGTACATAGTACCAGACAGCACATCAACTCCCTTTCTCCCCCCGCCCAGCATCAGCAAATTAAGAATCGAGAAGCCGGGGCCACGGAGTGCCAGGCGGGGTCGTGGGCAGCTGCACTACCTCGCCCCACTTTGTGGACATTTCCTCTGGTCACCTGCCGGCTGACCTCCTTAGCACACACATGAATGAGAAAGACACAAGAAGGCAGGCCGCAGGCTGGGAGCAGCGAGTGTAGGAAGCTGTCTCTGTTTGTAGTATACCAAATTGAGGTATAGTGTGTACAGAGTCCAGTGGATTCCCAAAGGTAGGCAGAGGTAAAGTTAGATATCACCTTACTCTCTATTTGTGGTAGTGTGGTCGAGCAGTAAGGCAGTATCAGAGGACAGTGTTAAGCATGTGTTGCACACACTCAGTCAGCAAATGAATTCACACACTCAAAGACTGAACTTCAGACCAATAGTTTTTGTATAAAAATATTGGGAAACATCCTATACAACGCAACTTTTACCACGCAGTGCTTTTACATCGCAACTTTTACATCGCAAACCATTACAACGCATTGCTCTGGGGGGCGCTCTAGGATAGGGAATAGATTTAATTTACTATCCAACACCTTCCCTACTATCCACCGGGACTGGAGTTGGAATAGTAAATTAAACTATTCACTATCCAGCACCCCTCAACACTATGCGTTGTAAAGGCATGCATTGTAAAACTTGCGATGTAAAAGCATGCGATGTAAAAGCATGCGTTGTGATGTCATACATCCAAAAATATTCTTTAAGTTATTTTGTAGAAGGAAGCAAGCCTGGCACAGGCAAGTGATAAGTACTCTGCAGTAAATATACAGTTGTAATACAGTATGGATTTTCAATAGTATATGCCCTTTGTTTTGACTTACAGTATGGTCTCAGAAAAATGCAATATTTTGTAAACACAGTGCATAGACTTGAATGGGCTTTTCAGTAAAATTACAGGTAAGTTACTTTTGAGATTACTTTTCTTACTCAGAGTAGTAACCTGGATACTACTCTGGGACATTTCCCGCAAACAGGTAAGTAAAATCGTTTTTGTTAGTAAGTACAATTTTAAAGAATTTCTTTAGGTTTTCAAACTCCACGCTTAGAAACTTTTCCAAGAAAAACAGTCAATGTATTCCTATGGAAGAAAATAGTGTTATTGGTTTTAAGCTAAGTATTTGGTAGTGTGAGTTGAGGTTCTGGGGGTAAATTCAGGGGTCCCCCAGGGTCAAGGATGCACTCTTTGTACAGCCTCAGCGGCACTAGAGCAGCCGGGTGCAGAGTACTGAGGCTCAATGTTATCCAATGGTGGATAGGGGGCCTCCGGTTGATGGCTGCTGGCAAGCAGGCCACTTGGTTGTGGGAGCAAAGCTCCTGGACTTTAGCTCAGGACAAATGGGGCAACAAAGTAGTAGCAAAGCTGCACCCTCAGCGGCACTAGGGCGGCCGGGTACAGGGTGCTGTTTTGACGTCGGGCGCCCTTTTGTTTTCAATGGGGAACCTCTGGTTTGCAAAGGCACAGCAGGCTTGAGGACGAAGGTCTTCTGGGTGCGACCACCACGTTGAGAGGAAAGTTGGGAAGTTAGGGGTTGGTTAGACACCATCGGTTTGGGTGCACAAGGCCGTGGGGCGTGGAGTGCAGCGGTGCCTTTTGGGGTAGGATCTTCTTACCAGTTCCTGGTCGTGGTTGGAGTGACCTTCTGGATTTAGGTTGCAGGCGTTGGCTGGAGGCTTAAGGCAGGTCAGGGGTCACCGGATCTCGGGTCAGGATCACAGGGGTGACCTCTTTGCGGTGTTTGTCGACTCGAGCTTGGGTCATGGACAGCTGGTGCAGAGTGGGGCGGATTCGCAGTGTCCGACCGGAGCCAGAGGTTGCAGATGAACAAATCCGGTGTTCATGGGAGACAAAGTCTTTATGGTTGAAGACAGGCAGATCCTCTGGGGTTTTAGAGGTTGCACTTTCTCACGCAACCTCCACCTCCCCCCAAACGAAAGAGGATGAGACTAATCTTTCCCTAGAGAGTCATTTTCTAGGTGGAAGAACCTGGAAAGTCCAGCTGCATTGCCATGGGCAGTCCCACACCTGTGTTCCACTATAAAGTCCATTCCTTGTAGGGAGATGGACCACCTCAACAGTTTAGGATTTTCACCTTTCATTTGCATTAGCCATCTGAGAGGTCTCTGATAAGTTTGAACTAGGAAGGGAGTACCAAACAAGTATGGTCTCAGCTTCATCAGGGACCAAACCACAGCAAAGGCCTCCCTCTCAATGGCACTCCAACGCTGCTCCCTGGGGAGATGCCTTCTATTTATAAAAGCAACAGGTTGATCTTGACCTTCATCATTGGTCTGGGATAGGACCGCTCCTATCCCTAGCTCAGAGGCATCAGTCTGACCAATGAACTGCTTGCCAGAGTCTGGAGCTTTGAGAATTGGTGCTGAGCACATAGCTTCTTTCGGGGTGTCAAATGCCTTTTGACAACTAACTGTCCAGTTTACCTTTTTGGGCATCTTCTTGGAGTTGAGTTCTGTGAGGGGAGCTACAATGGACCCATATCCCTCCACAAACCTACTGTAGTACCCAGTCAAGCCAAGGAATGCCCTGACTTGGGTTTGGGTTGTTGGAGTGGCCCAGTTGAGGATGGCCTGGATCTCGGGCTGTAAGGGTTGTACCTGGCCTTGACCAACAAGGTGGTCCAAGTACACCACAGTTCTCTGCCCTATCTGGCATTTGGATGTCTTGATAGTTAGGCCTGCAGTTTGCATGCCATTTAACACGTTCCCAAGGTGGATCAGGTGATGATGCAGAGTGGAGCTAAAGATAACAATATCATCTAGATGAGCTGCACTGAAGGACTCCAATCCAGCAAGGTCTTGGTTCATCAACCTGTGGAAGGTGGCAGGGGCATTCTTAAACCAAAGGGCATAACAGTATATTGATAATGCCCATCAGGTGTGGATAATGCTGTCTTTTCTTTGTTCCTAGGGCCATGCCGATTTGCCAGTACCCTGCAGTTAAGTCAAAGGTACTTAGAAATTTGGCTGCACCAAATTTGTCTATCAAAGTGAGGTACAGTCTGCACAGAGTCCAGTGGATCCCCAAAGTTAGGCCGAGGTAAAGTTAGATAACACCTCACTCTCTATTTGTGGTAGTGTGGTGAAGCAGTAAGGCAGTATCAGAGGACAGTGTTAAGCATTTTTTGCACACACTCAGTCAGCAAATTAATTCACACACTCAAAGACTAAACTTCAGACCAATTGTTTTTGTATAAAAGTATTCATTTAGTTATTTTATTTTCTAGAACCAGGCAAGGCTGGCACAGGTAAGTGATAAGTACTTTGCAGTAAATATACAGTTGTAATACAGTTTGGATTTCTAATAGTATATGCACTTTGTTTTGACTTACAGTATGGTTTCAGAAGAATGTATGATGTTACAATGCATACATTTACAATGCATGCCTTTACAATGCAGTTTTTATATCGCAACATCCTTTACAACACATACATTTACATCGCATGCCATTACAATGAATTTTTTAAAACTACATTTACAACGCATTCCATTATATTGCATTATACCTTTACAACGCATGCCATTACAACGCATACCATTACATTGCATTTATGTTAAGTGTTGGTTGGTGTAGGGCTAAAAATTACTATTCTAACTCTAGGGGGTGCAACAGTAAGGTAAGTATTGGATAGTGTAGGGGTTAAAACTACTATTCTTCCTCCAGGGGGTCAAAAAGTGGGGTACGTTTTGGATAGTGTAGGGTTACTATGCGTTGTAATGGTATGCATTGTTATGACATGCAATGTAATGCTTGCGTTGTAGTGACATACGGTCGTAAAGGATGTTGCAATCCAATGACTGCATTGTAAATGTAATGCGATGTGATGACTGCGTTGTAAAGGAGGTTTTCCGTTTCAGAGAAATGCAATACTTTGTAAATACAGTACTTAGACTTGAATGGGCTTTTCAGTAAAATTACAGATAAGTTACCTTTGAGATTACTTTTCTTACTCTGAGTAGTATACCTAGATACTACTCTGGGACATTTCCTGCAAATAGGTAAGTAAAATCATTTTTGTTAGTTAGTGCAATTTTAAAGAATTTCTTTAGGTTTTCAAACTCCACACTTTGAAACTTTTCCAATAAAAATAGTCAATATTATCCTTTGGAGGAAAATAGTGTTATCAGTTTTAATCTCAGTATTTGGTAGTGGGAGTTGAGATTCTGGGGGTAGACTCAGGGGTCCCCCAGGGTCAAGGTTGCACTCTTATTACACCCTCAGCGGCACTAGGGCATCTGGATGCAGAGTGCTGAGGCCCAATGTTATCCAATGGGGTATAAGGGGCCTCCGGTTGGTGGCTGCTGGCAAGCAGGCCACTTGGTTGTGGAAGCAAAGCTCCTGAACTTTAGCTCAGGGCAAATGGGGAAACAAAGTAGCACCAAAGGTGCACACTAAGCGGCATTAGGGCAGCCGGCTGCAGGGGGCTGTTTTGACATCGGGCGCCCTGTTATTTTCAATAGGAAACCTCCGGTCTGCAAAGGCACTGCTGGCTAGGGGGACGAAGGTCTTCTGGGTGCGACCACCACTTCGAGAGGTAAGTTGGAAAGTTAGAGGTTGGTTAGGCATCATCGGTTTGGGCACACAAGGCAGTGGGGCGTCGGGTGCAGGGGTGACTGTCGGGGTCAGATCTTCTTACCAGCTCCTGGTCGCGGTTGGGGGGACCGTCTGGATTTAGGCCGCAGGCGTCAGCTGAAAGCTTAAGGCAGGTCAGGGGTCACTGGATCCCGAGTCAGAATTGCTGTGGTGACCTCTTTGGGGTGTTTGCCCACTGAAGCTCGGGCCGTGGACGGCGGATGCAGAGTGGGGCAGATTCGCAGTGTTCGGCTGGAGCCAGAGGCTGCAGATGAACAAATCTGGTGTTTATGGGAGACAAAGTCTTTGTGGTTGAAGGCAGGCAGGTCCTCCGGAGTTTTCAAGTTTGCTGGCTGCAGGACACACCGGGATTTCGCAGGAGCAGGTTCGAGGTGGAGACAGGCCGGTAGGTCCGAGGCCAAGTCAGTGGGCGTCTTTCTCTTGTTAGCTGCTGCACGGCTGTTTGGTCCTTCTTCTTCTTGTAGTTTCTTCTTGTCTGAGGAAGTAAGGTTATGGGGTGCCCCTAAATACTAGATGCAGGGGTGTTACAGTTAGGTAAAAGGCAGGGACTAATGGGTCCCTTCCATGGGGAGGGTACACCCTCAATTATGCCACCCTCCAGTGGGTCGGGGCATGAGCCTGTCCCTGGTTGGCTGAGTTCCCCCATCTGCAAGATGGTGGGGACTGGAAGTTGTGCTTCACCTCGCCACCCCACCTGAGGGGTGGAGTTGGCAGGGTTGGGCACACCTCACTTCCTCACTGTTTTTTCCAACCGGTTCTCCCGCCCAAAGTGGGCATCAGAACCAGTGAGGACCAGTTGCTGAAAGCAGCAAGTGACCTGGGGAAGCTCACAAAGGCGTAAAGCCTTTGAAGCCTCCCCTTCATGAACCCTGCCTATCCAGGGGGAGGAGGAGTGTGGCTCAATGGTTAGAGCGGCAGACCCTGATGCAGAGTTCTGGCCCGGGACCAGGGTTCAATTCCCGCCTCGGCGGGTCTTCGGCTCAATTTCCTCGGACCTGATAATTCTCGCCTCGGTACCTTTTCTAATCATGGGCCCCACGCTGCAACTCTGGGCAATAGCTTGCTTAACCTCCACACCGGCCCCAACAGCGCTAGGATGCCTGGCTTCACCCTGGGGGTGCCCAGGAGTGGACACTTCACAGGGAAAGCCAGGAAGGGTTCCACAGAGGTATGAGTAATAGTGCCAGTGCGCTCTGCAAATACCTTGACATTTACATTTACATTTTACATTTACATTTACATTTACAAATACCTTGACATTTACATTCACCTCGTCCCAGAATGTGCATTGTTTCAGGCCCTAGAGATCAGCAGGCTCTCAACCCAGGGGTCCAGAGTCATGTCTGATGGTGGCAGCGGAAAGCAGCCACTCAGCCTGGGCACTAGTGGTGGGTTAGTTTTCACGGACCATCTGTTAGATGCCCTATGTGTGCATTTTTCATTAAATCCCACACTGACATCAGTGTGAATTTAATGTGCTGAGACGTTTGATACCAAACTCAGTTTTCAGTGTAGCCACTTACTCACCCACTCACTCATCCATACAGATAGTCACACATCCCCTCACCCACTGACACAGACAGTCATGCACCCATACAGGTACTCAGGCACCCAATCACACAACCTAGGCACTCACCCATACATTCACTGAAACTCCTAGTCTCCCACTTTATATAGTCAGTCCCGCACCCACTTAACCATCCATACATGCGATCATACACACACTCATTCACCAATAGACCTTATTATATATATTTAAAACTCGTAAACTTTTTAAAAACACTCACAGTCAGTGGATGATGTAATCAGTGATGTCATTTGAGGTGTCATCAGTGATGTCACTGACCATGTCATGAGTGATGTAATATGTGAGGTCATAAGTAGTGCTTTGCGGGGGCACAAGTTATTCTTAGCTCACTAAGTATAACAGCTGAATTTCACTGGTTTTGTACGAGTGAAACCTGAGCCTAACTATAACTTCTCTTTAACCCTTGATTTCCTAACATTAACAATCCTGTAACCTTTGTTTATTTCAGGGAATTTCTATGTTTTTTTAACTATTAGTCATGTTTGCAGAGTGGTGGAGAAAGGGGACTGAGCCTCCGACCAGCTCTCAGGAGGGCTTCTTGGTCCCCAAGGTCCCTTAGGAGTAAGTCAGACTTCATCACACAGCCAGCAGTGTAACACAAGCCACCTTTGCTGAGTGGTGGAGAGCAGGTCATGGCCTCTGAAGACCTGTTACGTGGCCTGCTGTGTGGGACTTACTGGAGATAACAGGAGGGGTACTTGGCCCCCAAGGTCATTCTTAAGGGCTAACTACCCTCCTGTTACCTCCACTAAGTCCCACACAACGGGAGTGCTGAGACCTGGTAGGAGGTCAAGCTCCCTTTCTCCCCCACTCTGAAAACACGCCTCCTAGCACACTACTACTAGGGGAAGAAAGTTCCCTTGGCTATTGAGGGTCCTTGAGGCCCAACTACCTGTCCTGTTACCACCAGCAAATCCCACACAGTGGGTTTGCTGGGACGTTTTCTGTGACTATGCCCCCTTTCTCCACCACTCAGCAATTTCGACTCCTAGCGCACTGCTCATTGGAGAATGAAGTCCTCATGCCTCTTGAGGGTCCTTGGGGGTCAACTAGCCCTCCTGTTGCCTACAGTAAGACCCACACAGCTGGATTTCTGAGAGTTCATCAGAGGCCACGCCCCATTTCTCCACCACTCTGCAAATGCGCCTCCTGGTGCACTGCTGCTAGGGGCATGAAATCAAGATGAGTCCTGAGGCCCTCCTGAGGCAAGGGGACCTCCCATTTTTTGCATAAGCCCAGGGAGGTGGTGGTCTCCAGGGCTGCAGAGGCCACGAGGCTGCCATATTTAATTGGAAAGAGTTCCCTCAGAGAGGTGGCAGTCCTCGGGGCTG
The DNA here is from genome assembly GCF_964261635.1 of Lissotriton helveticus. Taxonomy (NCBI): domain Eukaryota; kingdom Metazoa; phylum Chordata; class Amphibia; order Caudata; family Salamandridae; genus Lissotriton; species Lissotriton helveticus. The sequence goes on along the minus strand of NC_136059.1, from coordinate 739,438,780 downwards.
TGTGTGGGGGCCAGAGCCTCCTACGCATTAATTTAATACTATATCTCGGGGAATTGGCAGTCCCTGGGGCTGTGGGGAGGCCACATGGCCCCTGCATGCCTGTCATATTTAGCCCCGGGGAGATGGCATGCCCCGGGGCAGCTGGGGAGGAGGTAGGGCCTCTCTGCTTTATTTAGTATTCACTTCTATTCCCAGGGGTGGTTACAGTCCCTGGGGCAGCAGGGGAGCTGCGAGGCTCCGCTGCAGATAATTATGTGACTGCCCCAGGGAGGTGGCAGTCTCTGGGGTTTTGAATAGCCCAATGAGAGGGGCCCTGTGCATTCCCATCCCATATTTACACATGCCTCTGGACTTGGCCTATTCAGTGGCCATTTTCAAATGAAGTGCAGACAACCACATTTAATTTTCTTTTTCATTTTTGCTGGAGTTGCGGATCCAAAATGTTTTTTAAAAATGGCCCTGGGGTGTCCCTCCTCCCAGCTACAGTGAGGATATATTTATGGGTTCTTCCTTCAAAAAGTCTGCTATATCATTTGAAAAAAAGGGCTAAATAGTGATGGAGCCAGCACACACCCTTGCTGGATGCTTTTTTCAATTGGGAAAGGTTTGGTGCAGTCCCCACCTGAGCCATAGCATACTTCCACCATATTACTAGTGTGTAAGGCCCCTATGGACATTACTAAGATGGGGTCAACTCTTAGTTCTACCAGAGATCTCCATAGCTGTTGACTAAATCGAAATCTGCTACAAATATTACGTACAATGGTGACTTCCTCACCACCTTGAACTTGTAGGAGATCATATATAACCTGAGAGGCTGATCAATGGTCCCAAGACAGAGCCTAAAACCAGCTTGCACTTCCATCACAATGTTGTAAGCATCAACCCACCCCTGGAGGTGGTTAAACAAGACTTTCCCAACAGTTTTCCCTGCGCCATCCAGGAGCGATATCGGACTGTAATTGGATGGGCTAGATCGATCACCTTTCTTATGGATTGGCACAATAATAGCTAAGGGTACAGCGTCGCCAACAAGCTCCAAATTAAACACTCTGGTGAGAATGCTGGCCCACAGATGTTGTTCTTCCCAGTATATATCAAAAGGCACGATATCGGGTCCTGGGGCTTTATGATTCTTCTCATCAATCAAGGATCTCACCACCTATAGTACTAGGATATCAATTATGCAAGACCCAGAGCGTATGTTCTCTCAGGCTGACAGGAGGACTGTGGGGTTGTCAGAGTATAAGTTACTAAAGTGGCTAATCAATGCATATAGCTGCATGTCAGTTTCTAAAGTGGTCACTGACCCCTTCTTCACCCATGATATCAGTACCCAGAATGTTTTGGAGTTTTTTTCCTGTGATTTCTCCATCAATTCCTCCCAAAGTGTCAATTGGTGCAGCAGTTTCTTGGCTTTCAGAAGGCTTATGTATTCATCCCTATATTCTCAGAATAACAATTCACTTTGTGACTACGGTGACAATGTGCTAAGGTGGATGAAACAGCTCCCTTCATTCTACGGCATTTCTCGTCATACCAGGTAACCCTTAACTGGCTTTTGTGCTGTCAAATTTCCTTTCACACTTGGAAAGTCCGTCTGCAAGGCTTCATCATGTTTCCTAACCGCAGGCATGAGGTCACGGAGAATCAGTGTCAATAGTGATTCTATATGGTCAGATTCCCATAGGGTTTTCTCAAAAAGCGAGAAGATTGAAGATAAACCCCTAATAAGGGCATTTATTGCTTCAGGGATCAAAAAGCCTTGTGCGGCCTCCAGTTTGAGCAGAGTACTTCCAGAAGACTGGTTTATGGGGGTACTCTGAAAGATTGAATCGATAAAGTGGAAGCCCCTCATGGAGGCTCTGCTACTTTCCTCCGGTGGGACTCCAAACTTCGTCTCCCCCTGTGCCTCTATAGTATCGTCTAAGATAATAATTGGATCATAAAAGTGCCATAGTGCACCCTCTCATGCACTGTGGCGCTTGTTGGCACATCGGGCAGTGTGTAATCCAGAACATCAAAGAGATGGTACTCAGGGATCCACTGCAGGGTATTTGTCTTCCAGCCGGTCTATTGGAACTGCAGAGTTTTGGGTTACTACCTTCTGTTTGAGGTGTTCTAATAGTCCAGTGGCTATAGGGTTGATTTCTTTGCTGAACGTTTTTGCCAGTGCCTCAAACTTGCTTGGAGGTGGCAGGACCACTGGGCTTTGCATACCGTTCATTGTACCTTTCGTTGTAATTTGTGACCTGAGTTGAGTTTTTTCCTGTGCCACTAGCTGAGCATTTATCCATTTAGACAAGCATCCCTATCCTCATATTTAGACTCAAGGGCGCCTCCTTGGGCACCCCCTTTAAGATTTTCATTGCCAGACATTTCTGCACTAGTAAGAGCCAGCTTGTTTTTAAAAGAGTACTCGTCAGCACTATCAGTGTGTCATAATGGCTGTGCTCTGCAATCTCCAGGCTCACCACTGTTCTAGTGGCAGACTTAATTTCCGTATCTTTTTGATCTTGTGGTAGAAGCTTGTTATTAGCTTTGAGATGGGTCTGACCCTGGGTCTGCAAATATTAATGCAGTTTGAAGAGGAGATAGGTTGTGCCTCAGCAGGTTCTACAAACAGGGTTACAGCAGCAGGATGTACTCTTATGATCACAGCTGCGAGCTCAGATGCACTAACATTCTCTTTTTGCATGCTATCCTTCTCCTTTGGGTAAATTGCGAGCAGCTTGTTGAAATCTCTTAGTGAACACCTCCGAGCCACCTGTTTGGCATGTCTGTTTGCCAAGGTCATGTTGCTATAACAGCAGCATCAACAGGTGCAGAGTTCGTATGTGATAATACTCTCTAGGGGGCCGATTCACATAACTAATCTGAGATAAAATCCTAAACGTACTACTTTTGGTATTCACAGAAGTTATTTAGTAGTAGTAAAGTTAGGACTCCTGGGAACTGGGCATTACAAGTTCTCCAGCTACATGATGGGTTCACTGAAACCTATGGTGATTGGTATCAAACAACTTGGCTTAATAAATCCCTACTGATGCCAATAGTGGATGTATTAAGATATTCACCCACAGGTGCCCCCTGAAAACCTACCATCCTCTTAATATGCTGGTTGACTGATCTCAAGCAGACTGCCACCACAGACTTGTTTCTGACCCCCACCCTTGCAGGTGAGGGCCTACACTCACTGAAGCCAGAAACAATGCCTGCTCCGTAGGATGGTGTTCATATCCCGTCCAGCAGGATGGCTAGTGATTTTGCATATCAAGGCCAGGAGCTTCAAAGCCCCTGCCACCTTGGACATGTGATCGCACAGACTTGGTAAATGCCACCCCCTGCATTGCGGCCCATCAGGCACAAGTACAGGTGGAAAATTAGCAATGCAAGTAGGCGTGTTGCGCCACCAGGCTGGGCACACTCCCTAAGGGTTCCACCATTTTGATTTTGGTGGATTTAGGAACTCTGGGACAGAGTTCTGCCCACCCCCCACAGGAAGTGGTCAGATAGAGGGCGTAGTGACCCCAAGGGTAAGTAGCCCATTGGCTACTAGGCTTAACTATCCATAATACCCCAGATTCAGTATTTAGGTGGCCTCCTTGACACCAGTAACTCGGACTCACCTAACTAAAGAATAAGAAGGATCCAGAGAAGCTGAAGAAGTGAGAACTGTGGGTCCGCTGTGGACATTTGGCACAAAACCTTGCTGGACTGCTCTTTTCCCCTAAAGCCTCAGAGGGCTGACAGCACTTCCCCAACCAACCAGCATCTCCCTTGAAGTGGAGGAGACACTTCCCTGCAACGTTCAGGCACAGACGGCAATGTGCAGTTCATCGTGCTGCTGACCACCGGGCCCACCCATACAGCAGCCACCCAGGAGAGGGCACAGTGCTCCAGAAGGTTAGGTCCATCTCGGCACCAAGTTTGAAGATGCCAGGACCCCGAGGAGCTGCTTTGCACCAATACCCAGAGTACTGACCCCGTGCAGCAACCAAGGCTTGTTTGTTGTCCGACCTGGACTGCGACACCGCCACAACCAACCATCTGATGAGGGACATCAGCATCACAAAGGCCAGCACCAAGACTGGCCCAGCTGTTCTGTTTTGTCACACTCTGCAGTCTGACCAAGGGCCATGAGGGTCTTTGTTGGACAGGTACAGCAAATCAAACCCCCTGCACCTGGGCTCCCCAGCCCAAGTCCAAAAACACAACTGCTCCCAATGCCCTCACAAACTTAGCCCCCCCGTTGGAAGCTGTTGGACTCCCCAAGTCCCCCTCAGCAGCCTGTTTCTAGGTGCCCCCTTTCATTGTTAACAGTGTAGCATACAAGGCTACCAACACCTCCAGCATCTCTCTACACCCAGATACTCGGGGCAGGTAAACACAAACTGCTGGTGGATCTTGTGACCTTGACCCTTTAGCACCTTGAATCCTAAAGGGGATCCATGAAATATGGTTGCAAATATTTGTATGCAGTATATGTTCCTTTCTCCATAGGAAAGCATTACAGCATTTAAAAAACAACGTATTTCTTTAACATCTTTGCTTGACTGTAAAAAATGTATAACTTAAAAAGTACTTTCCTGATTATAAAGTTCTTGGTATCAAAAATGATATAAAAATATCTTTCTAAATTAGTCTCGAGTTTCTTCTTGAGTGTGTATCTCATTGATAGCCACTGTCTGTACAACAAATGCGTAACACTACCCTCTGATAAGCCTAAACTGCTCGCCCACACTACCACAAAAGAGACCATTTGGGATGAATGATTTAAGCCCTGTAAACCATTAAGGGCAATCTGGGCTTTCTACATAGTGTACTTCTTTTTGGTATGCTACATAAAAAGCAAGCTTTCTACAAAGTGCACTTAAGAATGTGGACAACCCCCCAGGAAGACAGCATTTGTAGTTAGGGTCAGGATTATGGATATTCTGATGGGATATCACAAAAGAACTGCAAATTAATCATACACACACAAAGTCCTAAATTTGGGTATTCACAATCATTTTGGATATACTTTCTTACTAGGAGATGCCAGCAAATATACTTCAGTAAAAATCACTTGTAAGTGCCGTTCCTTTTAGGAAAGGGAAAGGAACTAGCTAATGCATAATGGTGGATTTGAAAATCGAAAAATGCTTTCCATCCAAAGAAAAAACTAGATATCTGTACAAATGCAAATGTGCATATCATTCATCACACATCATTCACATCATTCATGCATGCATACAGAATTCTCCACCCAGCCGAAATTCGAAATCCACTATTTTGCACATTGGAGTAATCCAGAAAGTACTGGGTTGTCTTAGAATTCCATGAGTAAAGTTGGGGTTATTTGTGAATTCTCAAAAATTACAAATCTAGTCAAAATTTTAGAGCTACCCAAAAGGGACACATTGCAGACTTTTGGAAAGAGTATTGTAACCCAGGACCATATATCGTTTTTTATCAACTTTAATGATTAAATATACAGTAGAACATTTACCTCAATGTGAGCTGTATTTATCCTGCCACATTTAATGAGAATGTTGAATGCCTGCAAATGCAAAATTGCAAACTCTCCTTGTCTTGTCCCCACAGCATGAACTCTTATTGAAAACTGACAACCCCCGCGTTTTCTACAGGTTTCAGGAGTGGGAGGCAATGCATCTACTCTCGCTGGTGCAGTGAATTAGTACTAGATGTGATGAATTTTGAAAACACAAAAATATTTAGTGTTGTTAAAATATGAACGGTTTCAAACTTCATGCCTTGCTCATTAAGGCCAACGTTTTTCAATAATGAGGTTATCATCATAATATTTTCTCACAAATAAAATCCTAGCTCAAAGAATCACGTAGATGTTTAGCACATACATAATCTAAAGTCACCTTCCCTGGAGAAATCTCGAAAAATTTTGGGCCTCATTTATGAGGCCTTGCGTCAGTTTTGCGCTTCCAATGCGTCACTTTTTGTGATGCGTCGTCAGTGTAAAACATGCCTCTTCTTGCGCACTATTTACAAAGAAACGCATCTAAGCAGATGCGTCACTTTGTAAACCCCAGCGCTACATTTTACCTGAGTCAGGTATAATATATGCAGGGGGGGCGTTCCCCCGCAAAAAGCCTCATAGAAGTGATGCAGTGAAATCTATGAGATTTCACTGCGTCACTTCTAGGACGTCGTAGCGTCAAAATCTTGCGCCTGCCTCACGGCAGGCATAAGACGGACGCAGGCCCTTTCACATGGGTCTTGCCCCATGTGAAGGACGCATTGCTGGAGTTGCGTCACTTTTGTGACACAGTCCAGCAATGCGTCACTTTTGCGCTAACAGATATGTCAGAAATACTGATGTATCTGTAACTCCTTGCGACATGATGCATCATACATTAAATATGACGCATCAGGTATGTCGCAAGGAGTGCACACTGAGAAGTGACGCATTGCTGCTTTCATGCAGCGATGCATCATTTCTCATAAATGGGGCCCTTCGTTTTTATACTCACAAAAATTAGCAAATGTTCTCAACACTTGAACAGTATTAGAAAATGTGTGTTGACTATGCAAACAGGCACCTTAACCTCACTTCTTGTTTGTAAAGTAAGTATTTAAAATGATGACAAATACCAAGAACAATAACGTAAACTACATGTAGAATATAAATTGAGGTGGCATGTCTGTTTTCTCAAAGCCTTGAAACCATTCTCTACTGTGCAAAACAAAATGGTGGCAAGTGGATCTTAAACAAAGAGATAGCGTTGGCCCCAGATGCGTACACAGGGGAGGAGTCACAAACGTCCATATGGCCATAAAATGCTCCCAAGCCACAGTGATAACAGAGTGACAACAATCGCTTCTTGTTAGGTGCCTGCACGTGCAAATGTTTTTTATATTGTAGACAATGCAAAAACTTTGGGCCAACCCTATGGCTGATTTGGATGGCACCAGTCAGTCACCATAAGGCAACATCGGTTCAAGGCAGCTTTCTGGGCCTCTGCAGGTTCATTTGTCTCTTCATGCAGGGTTCCTGAAGGTTTGAAAGGAAATAGCAACTGCCTCTTCCCACCAGCTTTAAATCCGGGTTCTAGGAAGATTCCAGTCATTGTATTGGTTCACTGTCATATACAAAGTCTTATATACTCCTAAATGACTTGGAATGTAATGATTTTAAGGCTGATTTTTTTGTATTGCCATTATCCAACTTGCTTTGCTGTGTGAGCAAAAAAATGCTTAGAGATGTATTTATAATGAATGCAGCTACAGGGTAAACTAAACAGCATTCAGGTGTTTCTTGGCTGAGGGCGTCATAACACAATACATTGAAGAGGCACATTTGCTATTTATTTACCTTGTTTAAGATCTCTAGATGTAGCTAATTCTATTGTGAAGGTGCCAGAATGTTGTAGGGTTATACAGCCTGACACCTGGTTAGGATTGTGTTAAAATGGCACAGTAGAAGCTGTTTTGTAGATTACGGTATTTGTGGGCAAAACACACCATTCTGATTAAGTTACTTCCTTAATGCCAGAAAGCACATGTGGCTTTGAGTATTGTTTCACTCATATTTAGATGTTTAGGTGTTTTAGGTGTTTCACCACCCCTTTATAATAAAGCTTCTAATGGAATCAGGCCTGAATTTGAAGAATGATTTAAGCTCTGCTCTTTGAGCCTGTCAAATCTCTTTAGCTATGTGGTAGCTCGGATGTCTGAGGTAGGCAAATCGCCTAAACTGAGGTATAAGGTGTGCGGTCTAACTCTATATTATATCTGCAATTACAGTGGCTGCTCTGTGACATCAGTTGCAACTCTGGACAATCTCAGAGATTCATTTGTTGCATGTGGCCTGACATACTGAGAGCTGTATAACTTTAAACCTTTCTTTCCTGCACCTTCCAGTTACATTCCCCGTCATATCATATCACTGAGGGGCAGAAAGGAAGTTGAAAGTAGAAGTGCATAAAGATGTCATAACAAATGTAAAGCATAACATCCCTATCAAATTGTGTGCCTGGATTTTTTGAAATACCTAAGAAACCTATGCCTTTTAAGTTGGACAAAACAAAGCGCTCCATTTGTACTATTATTTAACCATGTATTCTATGTAAGGGTGAACACCCAGCTCTCCATGAAAGGTGGGATCACATAGCAGACCCTGAAACAATTTACGTTTGTAAAAATGCGTCATTCGATCCAGTGTTTCAAACCTTTCTTGAAGGAAGGACTCTACCTAGAGGAAGTCGGACTTGTTTTCTGCAATTCGGGGTGGGTATTTACGCATGACACATTTTCAATGTTCACCACTCCACAGGGCCACAGCAACTGCGTAGTCTGCTTTTGTAGTGTGATTCCTGTCACAGTGATCATCTGACAGCCTCCGGATCCAATACACCTGCGCAGAGCTCAGTTTATTCCTTTTACCTCTTACCTACCATTTCTCATCCCACTCCAGGATGTAGGCTCTCATAAACCTGTCTTTAGAAGCAACACGGATTTAAACTCAGCCTGGCACCGGAGGTGCCACAATGCCCTCCACAGCAGTGCAAACATAGTGCCAGCACATCATTGGGAAGCAATAACACAACATCTAGATACTTCTTCCAACAGGTCCGTAGACTCAAATCTGAATTATGTTTCTCAGATTTAGCACAAGTGCTTCACCTAACTAAGGACATTCCCCGTGGACCAACAGAGGAAGGATTTTAGCAGGATGTGTTCTGTTATCGGAGTCCATTCCAGGTGCAGAATCGTTAGTGTTCAGCGTCACTGCTTGTACCAAAGTGGCCCAGATAGCTCCTTGCCTATCGATTTAGAGAAATTATCACCGAGACTGAAAAACACTCATTCTTGTCACAAAGAAGTGAAGGCTACACATAACGGCAAATTAGTTTGGAAACGTATGGAAAACTATTCTGGTAACAGTTATTTCTAAAAGTTGAATAAACTCAAGACGGTTATAAAACTTTTGTGTCTCCGATGTACCTTCCGTAAGTCACCCTGCTGTTCCTTGCTGACTCTTCAATATCATTCACTGATAATAACGTACAATCAAGTCAAGCATTTGAAATGTTTCTTGTTCTAGACACTTTCTACAGGAGGCAAAATTAAAAGTGAAATAAGGTGCATTAAAATCAAATCATTTTTCCATTTTCAAAATCAACAACCAGGGACAAAAATATAGGGGCATATTATCAAGTAAGGGTGTTACATTATCGCCACTTTTATTGGCAGGAAACTGCCGATGAAGCGGCGATAATGGGCTTGATAGTATGCTCTATAAATTCCAATCGAAGCCCATGTTAGATGTGAAGACATCTAACATGGGCTTCGATTGGAATTCATAGAGCATATTATCAAGCCCGTTATCGCCGCTTTATCGGAAGTTTCCTGCCGATAAAAGCGGCGGTAATGTAACGCCCTTACTTGATAATATGCCCCATAATTTTTCACGTGACTTCGGCAGGAATCGAATCTAGCTTGTGTATGCTGTTACCTGGACTTTTTATTTTTTTAACAGACAAACCACCTACTTGAAAATTTTAACAAGCAAGAGAGAAAGAGGTGTCTGCTCTGCACGGTCCCGGTTATAGGAAGCAATGACTACCAACACATAGAGGAAGTATCTATTATCGTAATCGAGGTGGTTTCAAATAAAAAATTTGTTAAAAACAAAAGTAATCTTAACGAACAGGTGAAGCATGCATTCACTTTAATGCAACTTGATTTTGTGATACAATTGTATTTTTTTTTACTCAGCAAAGTAACTGTTCACAAACAAATGCTAAAGCATATGTTTCAATTTTTTTTTTTAAATATTTGCTAAGTTACTTAAAACCATCACAATAAAAGTTATGCGTGGTATGAATATACTATCCCATGATATGGATAAAACTGGTACTTCTACAATTAGAAATTTTACAGTTGAATTTAAAATTGTCGAGTGGTAAGAGAAAGATTAAAAATCGATGCTTTCGTGAACTGTAGGTACTATTATGGCAGGATAGTTGTTTTCACATGGGACAATGTCACATTAAAGGGAAAACTGATTGGAGTTTAATTTCAGGCGTATTTAGAGCTCAGGGAGTTTCATCAAGGAGATTTAGTTGAGGAGTAAAACAGGTTTGCCCCAGTGTTGCCTTGGTGGAGGGTTCTACTATTCCTTAAGGATGATGTAAACAGTTAAGTACCAGATTATGTCGGCAGAACTGAACAAATTACATTTTCTGTAATCTTTGCTAAACCTTTAGCAAACATTTGACAAAACAGCAGTTAAGCTGAGGGTCTTCTGGATTGAAACAGGCTAAAATTGCCTACCTTCTTGTTCAAATTCCCCTTTGGTTAAATGCTGTGATTAATAGTTGTTTCCTTTCTGTCTGTGCAGTGTTGCAGGAACAGACTAGGTGCAACAGATCTTCCTTATTGGTCCCACAGAGTCGATAGGTAGCAGGGAGATTGCCACGTAGCCAGGGTGCCATGTGCTCTTTAACCAGTTATATCCCCAGCTGGTATTTTAGAAACTGCTGCTTAGGAAAAGCTGGGTAGCCAGTGGCAAAGTAATCTTTAAGGGCAATTGTTATAATTATTTAATGTCATCCACACATGTGCCTTTTTTGGTAATGTAGCTTTATCCTCTGTGACAGATTGAAATTTGAATGACTTCTTGACCCAGATTGGTTGGAGTTTCCCAAAGTTGGGCAAGACCTCTAAGGGCAAGAGACTCTTGCAGGTACACTCTTGCTGGTGAAATGTTGTGGTGCTGTAGCTCCTCCCATTTTTTTTAACAACAAGGAGGTAGGTCCTGGGACGTAGGGGCAGCTGGACCATATACTAATTTTTTAAACATATAATGCTGGCCCTACACTGAGTTTTTTGGCTTGGGATGGCTATAAAATAAAAATACAATCACTGACTTCTTTCCTTTGCACATAATTTGCAGATAAGAAGTGATAAAGCCCTGATGAGAACCCGTAAAATAAGATAACGAGTTCGAAACGCGACGGCAAAATGGAGACAACTAGTCCACAGTAGCAAGGAGTGAATTATTCCTCGGATTGACTAGAAAATTGATTAAAACCCATCTAGTCATTTATTTGCTTTTATTAAATCTGTTTTCTCTCCTTTTTGAACGTGACTTTATCCCTCGCTGAAAGAAGGATTGTATATCTTACTGCATAATAACAGTGCAATGTATATAGGATGTGTTTTGATTAATGCTTTCTATGTATAATGTCTTTGAATAAGTGTATTTAATGTTTGTTTATAATGTTTTTCTCACTCATATGAATTTCAAATTTAATAAATGAAAAAGTAAAAGGGTATAAATAAACTATACCGAACAAATCTGGAAACAATATTGATTTGTTGCTCAAATAAAGGAGCCAAAAAACTCAGTGTAGGGCCAGCATTATATGCTTAAAAAAAAAGTAGCTCCTCCCATAACATATGATTCAGCAGTTAGGTTCAGCTTCCCTAATCTTGTTCCAGCATATTATGCATGCACCGTGTCTAGCTAATGACTGCTTTAGCAACCAGAATTCTAATCTTATTTGTGCAGAGAAGGTATAACTTGGCAAGTAGAATATCATTCTGTAAGCTTGAGTATTTGCAGTGTCAAGAGTGTTGGCATCAGGCTATGGCAAAGCCAGTTAGGGTCTGATTATGAGTTTTGTCGTCTCGCAGCGAGCCGCCATGCCAGCTTCCAGCTGCGAGATCGCCAAACCCCCAGTTTGACCACCCGCCATATTGTAACTGGATAACAGGTCAGGTGGTCCGGCTTTGGCGGTCCCTCGGTCGTGCCTTTCTAAGGCTCATATAAGAGCACCACCGTAGGAGCACCGAAGCACGTTTCAGCATAGAAAAAAATGCGCCAAGCATTTCTTCATGTGCTGGAACCGGGGAGTGCAAACATAGAGGAGGGGACAACATGTACCACCATGCACGCACACCGTGCACAAAGGCAACAGGTGGTGCCTTTCTAAGTCTCACAGGAGAGCCTTAGAAAGGCACCGCTATAGGAGCGCCAAAGCACATTCTGCCACAGAAGAAAATGTACCATGTCATGCATTAATTTCTGTGCTGGAACTAGGGGTGCAGACATACAGGGGGGACAACATGTGCCCCCCTGCATGTACATCCATGCACAGGGGCAACATGGGGCCCTCTAGGGCCCTCTTAGTTTCACTCCCACCACCCCTTTCATGGCAGCTTCACTTCCATGAAAAGGGTCGCTTTGAGGAAACTCGTAACATGCTTGGCAGTGCCTCAGCTGCTAGAAAGACAAAACAGAGTACACACAGGGGACAGCCTGTGGGACCCCGAGGGTTTAGAGGTCTCTTCAATGGTTGAAGAGTAGTGGGGGAATACGTTCTCACTTTAAAGCCCAAAACTACAAAAAGGTATCTTGCCTGTGGTTACGAGGAAGAAAGTATGTGTAGCACAAGGCACGGTTGGGGGGGCTTTTTTAATAGACCCCTAGTGGGAAAGCTAGCTCCGTATGGCTGGGGCGGGGAAGGAAAATATTTTTTTATATAACCCTCACACACTCTATTAGTGTCATGCTTCATCATCGGGTTCACCCTGATTCCTAAAGGTCAGGGTGGGCGCAACCATATTTCACTTTATTAGTGGAGACAGTAGGGAAAGATAAAAGAACTGGGAAAGGGAAATATGGACTACTATGGTCCTATGACCCTATGTTTTGTTGACCGACATGTTTCAACCCTACACTATGGCCTAAAAAGGTCCTGGACTTTCATAAGGGTATCAGATAAACACCTCCCTGGATATTAAAGTGCACACTTATGTCATGCACTGTATACGTGGAGCAAAGATAATACTTGCCCTTCCTGTGTTTCAATTTCTCTTGTCTCACTTGCAACAGAAAAACCCATAATGCATTTTTGTATAGGTAATTGTTACAGTAGGGTTACAGTTGAACGTAAAACATATTGTGATTGAAGGAATTCTTGCATATTCCACTGTATGCATGTTTGTTGCACCAGCCTTCACTCGAGGACTTCAGTTCCTTGTGTCCCTTCATTGTTATCATTATGTAGTGTCAAGTGGTTCTCCATTTGTAAACCCTGTATCACCCAATCACCCACATTGTATGCTGAGATATATCTAGGTGCTGGTATCCTGCCTGTATCCTGTTACACAACCCCGGGTTTTTGCTGGGACACCGTCTTTTCTTCATTGGCAGAGTAGTGCGATCTTACCTGGACTGCTACTGCTTCTGTGCGGACATGGGCTCAAGGGACTGCGAGGACCAGCATTCCCAGTTAGTTTTCAGCTGGTGCCTCTTCCCGTGATTAGCCCGCCACCTGCCTGCAGCCTGCAGCTTTAAAACGACTCGTGGCCCCCGCTTTGCGGGAGCCGCTCGCTGCTTGTATCCTGCCTGTATCCTGTTACACGACCCCTGGTTTTTGCTGGGAGACCGTCTTTTCTTCATTGGCAGAGGAGTGCGATCTTACCTGGACTGCTTCTGCTTCTGTGCGGACACGGGCTCCAGGGACTGCGAGGACCAGCATTCCCAGTTAGTTTTCAGCTGGTGCCTCTTCCTGTGATTAGCCAACCACTTGCTCTATTTAATCAAGCCTCCTTTACGCAACGCGGGACGCACGCGGGATGTGCCCGGGCTAAGCCCGGGACAAGGGCGGAACCGTCTGAGGACGTCCGAGGACGAACGCGGCCGGGCTGGGCCTCCCCCCTTAGTTTTGAGTTGGGGTAAACTTATGTTGCATGTATATTGGGCTTTTATGCTTCATAATTGTATTCTACCAATTTTTTTGTGTATACTTACTGTAATCTCCATCGTGTCAGTGTCCCTTGGTTCTCAGTTATAATGGCACAACGTCTTAGGAAGGGTAGAAATGTTACTCTTTCTACTACTAGTGGGGCGGTTACCGGTACTATTGATCAATTCATTAGACGGGCAACAGTGGTGTTAGAAAAAGAAATAGCACTTACTGAGAAACGGTTGTCCCTAGATCTTTTAACTGGGAAGCGCTCCTCACTGGGTATTATTGGGTCAGCGGTCACTCCCGAACAACATGGACCTATAGATCCCCTTGTCACCCAGAGTCCAACACCTAGTTCCCTGCCGGTGGAGCTTAAAAATTCAATGGTTGGCCCTATACTATGTTTATCAACTACTAGTTCAGTCGCTAGTGGTTTGAGTTGTAGAGCTTCCAAACCACCAACGCCACATAGTTCCCCCCAAAAGGCCAAAATTCGGTGATACTAGTTAGCAAAAATCTTATTGCCAATGCTAACACTAGCAAAAGGAAGAGAGGGGGTGGTTCACAGAAGGGTGGCCCTGCTAAAATTTCAAAAAATACCAACACAAATCCTTCTCCATTCTCCACGGTTCCATCCCCCAGCCCGCATACGGCGACCCCAGGCCCTTCCCAATTATCTCTCCAATGCAGCTCTAATGAGGGGTTTTTGGGAAAAATTGAGAAATTAGTTAAATCTCTGATGTTACCTCTATTGGAGAGAACGAAAATGATTAACTCTAAACTAGAACAGCTTGAAAAGCTAGTTACTGTGAACACCGGCAAGCTTGACATGCTTGCGAAAGCTAGGGAGGTTAAAAAGGCCAGTGTTCCTGTTTCCAACGGCCGGGGGTCTAGTGATTGTACTAGGGCTCTTAAACCGGATATTATTGATAGGCCAGTTAATAGACTTGTACAACCATGTGTGGAGAAGCGCCTTACAGCGAGTAACTCTCCAGGTTCCATTAGGAATAGGAGCACGGGGGCAGGGGTGGTGGCTAGTATGCAGTCAGCACCGAATGTACAATCAGTAGTAACCAAGCCTAATGGGCGTATTCCCATGGGTAGCGAGTGTATTAAACAGCCGCTCCCCTGTGGAAACCTTCCCCCTGAGTCAGTACCATACACGATTATACTGGTGGGAGTACCAGGTATTGGGCTGAGAAAGTAGAATCACATAGGGAGTTAAAAAACAAAGTCATTTATTGGCTTAACAAGAACAGAACTCTCCCTCCCTCTTCTAACACAGAGATATTAAATGTGAGGAGAGTGAGTTGGGTGGGTCGTAGTATTAAGGATCTAGAGGGTGATTGTGTTATTGTGAATTTTAGAGACCTCTGGGTAGTTGAGTATATTCGTAGAGAACCAAGATATGGGAGAGTGGGAGACATTCAGTCCCTAGGCCTAAACTACTTTTATGCCCATGAGAGTTGTGGTCCATCCCATCCACCACACTATCCTCACAGAGGGAGACTATATGTTGATAATCCCTCTGATAGGGTGGAGCACTATCTCCCTTTGACAAATCAATTTGATCCGCTTATAGGCTTAGAGGGGGTGGACTGACTTACCAACCCTACCGGTGGCTATACTGTGACCAACACATTGGGTAGGGCCTCATATGGAAGCCAACCCTGTAGAGCAAGGGATATTTTAGCGAAAGCCAGAGCAGTGGTTCGTGTTGTTGTTGAGGACAGTGGTATAGCACCAAATGCATGTCTTGGGGAGGAGAATGCACTTCTGGTAGCGAATGCTCTCGATACGGCCAGTGTTGGCTGGATGGTCGGTAAATGTGTGGATATGTCGTACTTGGGCTCCTCAGTTAGAGAGAATCCTTTAGTGGGAGGTAGGCAACCGGGATTTTTCCTGAGGGAGCCAGCGGGAACTCAGCAAATAAACCAGGACTCTTCGCTTAAAATTGTCTTGTGGAATATCGCGGGGCTAAAGAGTAAAATTGTTATAAGCGAATGGGCCGATTTTGTGGATGACCATGATATTTTAATCTTTCAAGAAAGCTTGGCTTCGGATCAAATTTTCCGCTTGGGGTACATTCATTTTTATAAACCTGCTACTAGAGGCCTAAGGGGCAGACCGTCAGGTGGTTTAACTATATGGGTGAGGCAGTCACTTGGCTATAGGCCAACTGAGGTAATAGTACACAACCCGGACATTTTAGTGATAAAGCTGTCCCGGATTAATCAACAGGAGTTCATTATTGTTAATATTTATGCTCGTGTACTGCCTGGTGGACGGAGCCCGGGTATTATTAAAGAGTTAGATCTCCTCCTTAACTCCATTGGGAGGGACATGTTTGTGGTTATGGCAGGTGACCTAATTTGTACATTCAAACCCCTTTCTATTGAGGGGGAAGACATCTTTGCAGAGGAAGATGCACTCTGAAATATCCCCCACCTAGATCTAAAACCCATTAAGAAGTGGTCTGAGGCCGCCTTACAGTGGCTGGGTCTCTGCCTTGAGTGGGGGTTGAGAGCCGTCAATGGTCGATCGTGTTCTGACAAAATTGGCAGGGAAACATTCGACAATGTTATTAACTCAAGTCGAATTGATTATATTCTTATTAAGGCTGAGCACTGGTTCTTTCTTGTAGATATGATCATTATCGCTCGCCCCGAGAGTGACCACAACCCGCTCCTTCTCAGCTTAAAAATCGACGATTGCCAGGAGAGTAATGGAGCCACCGAGATTGCAACCGCTGAGACCCTTCTTACAAATGATAAGCGTAGGGTTAGGTGGAATAGGGTAGTAGATGATCCCTTAATCCTAGGTAGGGTCTCCCATGAGGTCTCTACCACCTTCTGTGCCTTATAGGCACTGGTAGAACAAGAAGATCAATTTGTGAATGTCAGTGTACTCCATGAGCAGCTCTTTAGAGTTTTGAAAACTCTTTTCTCCAAAAGTGCTAAACCTGGCAAACCTATATAAAAAAAATCGGGGAATAAATGGTACAATAAATTGTGCCGTCTGGCACATAGTTCCCTGGTTAAAGTCTTAAAATCGCGAGTTATTGATAATATCAGGATAGCAAGGTTTGAGTATAAAAAAACCCAAAGGCAGGCCAAGAAACAGTGGGAAGATAAACATTGGCAGGACCTACTAGAGGCACGTAGATTAAGAAACCAGACTAAGTTCTTGCAGATCGTTAGATGGGGAAGTACTGCGGAATTGCCAGTTCCTTCAAATCATGTGTCCGCAGCTGACTGGGTCGAATATTTTGAGTCGCAGTTTAGGGGCCATGAATCAGAAACAGCTTGCGTCTCTGGCGGCTCTTTTATAAAGTCTCCGACCACGTGTCCCTCCCTAGTGTTCATGTGCAAAGATGTAGAGAATGCACTTAGGTTGGTACAAGCCAGAAATTGCGGCAGGCATGGACTGCATCCCGGCCGACCTATTTAAATACGACTCTTTGAACTGGGTGCCATATATCACTCTATTAGCTAATGCCATAGCGAAAGGGGCTCCAATCCCAGACTATTGGCGGGGGGGGGCGAGATCTTACAAATATTCAAAAAGGGGGATCGTTCGGCCCCGGGAAATTACCGCCCCATCAGTTTAATAGACGCCATATGGAAAATTATAGCTAGGATGGTGTTAGCTAAAATTCAGGATTGGATAAACCTTGAGAATGTTCTGTCCCCTTTACAAGCAGGCTTTAGATCCTGTGTCAGTACGATCGACCAGGTGTTCGGATTCCTTTTAATTTATTGGAAGGTGGTTACTTTGGGTGGAGGTACTATTTATGCAGCGTTTGTAGATTAAAGTCTGCATTTGATTTATTTCCAAGAGCTAAGCTATGGGAGGCATTAAGAATTTAAGGAATGCCATGTGATCTTTTGGAAATAGTGAAAAGACTTCATGATGCAAATTTTGCACAGGTTAGGTGGGGTACTCAGGGGCAGGTTACTGAGAGATTTCCTGTCATCCGAGGTGTACGCCAGGGCTGTGTACTTGCACCGACCCTGTTTCTGTTATTCATTAACAGGGTCGTGTAGTACTTTGATGAAACAACCACAGACGCCCCAGCCCTAGGTGGTACAAAGTTTCCGCTTCTTATCTTTGCGGATGACACCCTCATACTTTCTAAAACTTAAAGGGTCTTCAGACCGCTCTAAATAAGTTTGAGGAATTTTGTCAACATAATGACCTACAAGTCAATGTTACCAAGACAAAATTCATGGTGTTATCTAAAAATAGGTCGCAGTCTGGTCATGTTAGCATGAATGGTTATGGGTTAGAGCAGGTGAAAGTTATGACATATCTTGGGGTGGTATTGAAAAATAGGCTTAGTTGGAAACCCCAGCTTGACGTACTTTCTTTAAAGTTTGCCCAGTTGACAGGGTGCCTAATCAAGGAACAGAGATCTTCCATGACTAAAAGGATAGGTCCTGCATTAAAAATATATAATGCTAAAATAAGTTCAGCGATCCTGTACGGTGCGGACTTATGGGCTTCGAAATTTGGTTGGTCTTCCCCAATCGAGCCCAATGAAGCCCCTGTTACTTGACCTAGGTTGTAATTCTATAGACGATGTTGCCCGCTTTAGAACAGTAGCTCTGTGGAGGAGGATATGGACAACTCCGGAACTGGCACTCTTTGCAAATGAAATCTCGGATCTTAGATCCATAGTGGGGTCAGGCAGCCTTCCATGGTTTAGACAAGTAAGAACACTACTGGAAAATATGGGCCTAGGTCAGTTGTGGATGTCCCCAGAAAAAAGTGTCTTTCCCTCAAAAAGGGATTTTAAAGCACTTTATTGGGCTACAATAAGACAAGAACTTATTACACAGACAGATTCCACCTCTTTGACTGGTAGATTTTTGGTACATAAGCTTGACCCCTCTTTTGAGGATTATTGGGATATCATTACTAAGAGTGGAGATAGGAAATTATATCATCAATTTAGGGTCGGGTCGCTCCCCCTGAGGTCATTCACCTCTAAATGGCGTGGTAATCTTAACGAGTTTTGCCCATGGTGTAAGGACCAAAAAGAGTCAATAGGCCATGTTTTCTTTGTTTGCCCCGCATATCTAGCCCCCCGGGGAAAATGGTTAAAAACAATTTGTATTAACATGAGAACACGGGTTGGGCTGGAGGCTCTATGCCTACTGAGGACAAATACTACAGATCCTGTGGCCATTGCTGTAGCAAAGTTTTTGGGGTGGTCATGGATTATTAGAGCTAAGCACCTAACGGACATTTGATCAATTGTTTTAATTGTTTTATAATTGTGTATATATTTCCTAGTACGTCTTCTGATTTAATTATGTTTTATCCATGTTATATTAGCCGTTTTGCATGACACTCTTAGTAGATCAATTTAGTGATGTACATTGTCTAGGATTACATTTTCCGGTGTAAAAATAAAAAAATTAAAAAAAAATTGATTGTAATGCTTGACAGTTTTAATATGGATATTTATTGTATTTTGCTTAGTGTAGGGAATTTTATGACTGTCTTTTTAAGATGAAATATTCTGAAATAAAGACGTGTGAACTAAACTGATAACTGATAATAACAGCCCTTCTATGCTATAGTTCATTCGTAGCTATCCTTGTGCATCATACATAAATTTCAACATGTAAATTATGACCTGAACTTAGACCCACATTTAAAAACAGACACCACACTGATAAAAAACTGTTAAGAGTATACACACACACACACACACACACACACACACACACACATATATATATATATATAGATATATATATATATATATCTATATATATATATATATATATATATTACCTACTGGCGGTCGCCAGTAGGTATATATAGTTAGGATTTTTTCCCTATGGGATTTTTGAAAATTCTATGTCTAATAACTTTGGCGTTTGTGGACGGAATTGGCTGAAATTTTCTGGAAAATGGAACATTTTGTTTCTGAGCAGCCCCTGGAAATTTGGGGGGGTTTCGTCAAGGGGGGGCCGAGAAAAAAGGGGGGTCCCAAAACGTGTTTTTAACATTGAGTTTTCCATAGGGCGGTTGGCCTCACTTTTAGCCCGAACGGCTGAATGGATTTCCACGAAACTTGGCAAAATTGTAGGGACTGGTAGCCCGATGTGCCTTTGCTAGGTCTCAATATATGTGCTTCAGTGGATTTTGAGAAATTAACGTTAAAAAAAAGATATATATCTGTAACAGCGGACCGGGCAGCGCTCCGGTTCGCGGACTTTACGCGTAACGGAACTTCGCGTAGCGAAGCTGATTGGCTCTCCGGTGTCTGTCAACATTCTAAACAGTCCGGAGCAGCCGCCATCTTGTCTCTCGGTAGGATTGAGAGACAAGAGGAGGCCAAAACAAAGGGGGAAATGACCATAAGGGGGCATAGTAGATCCTCCCTGACCCCCTAGGTTTAATGTGGAGGCTTTAAAAGGGTCCCGCGGGGCAAAAAAAAAAAATAAATTTTTGTTTTTTTGCGTGGGTAGCGCCCGGTTCGCGAACCGGGAAGCGTTCTGGGCAGCGTACTATAAGGAAAAAAGAATGACAGACTTTTCAAATACTGTATGTTAATTGATTGTTGGTTTTGTTGATTATTTTTTAATTTTTTTATTTTTTAAGCAATTATTTATTATTGTGATTGTGTTTCAAAATTTAATAACATTTCTAACATTTAACTAGTTTATGAATTACATATAAAAATGATTAAAGACTCAAACAATTTTTTAATATTAC
Organism: Lissotriton helveticus; assembly: GCF_964261635.1. Classification (NCBI taxonomy): domain Eukaryota; kingdom Metazoa; phylum Chordata; class Amphibia; order Caudata; family Salamandridae; genus Lissotriton; species Lissotriton helveticus. The sequence goes on along the minus strand of NC_136059.1, from coordinate 739,418,327 downwards.
ATACAATTTTATTTTTCGGATTGTTTTTCAAAATTTAATAGAACATCTAGCATTTGACTGTCCGATATGTCCTCTTGTTGATTGAACATAAGTTCCCACATTTGACCGTCATCATAATGAAGTAAATGATCCACAGATTCTACACATTGAACTAATTCATGGTCCCGTGATTCATCCATGAAATCTGAGTCATCATTGTCCTCAATATCTTTTTCTGTGTTGTTCTCCAGAACAATTTCGAAGGAAACATTCTGCTCACCTTCCATTTTATTGCTGTAATTTGCATAAAAAATAAATATATCAGTAGAGATAGGGCACTGTTGGGTTTAAGTTCAGACAGGTACTTGTGAGTTTATAACAGAGAAGTAATCTATGGGCACTGTATGGTTTCAGGCGTGAAGTAGTACTATTAAAAAGTGCCTGTGAAGAAGCCTAAGTAAATTCATAATTATACCACAGAAACCTAAATCAATCCATAATTATAATAAAGAAGCCTTTCCCAATGTCTAACTATTACAGAGGGATAGTATATAACTATCTGAAAATGTTTTCAAATTTATAAAATAATATCTCACCTTCTAAAAAGAAGTTTAAGTTGTGAGTGAAAATGATCTTGCAATGTAGTTCAGGAAGTAGTAGTCAAAATGGCTGTGTTTCTCTCTCTTCCTTTATATATATTCAGGTACATAGCCAATCAAATGTCAGGTAAAAAAAGTAGAAAATGAAAGTAACATTTTAATTGGTTGTCAATTCCAACACTTCAGATGTGTTTTGTGAAGTAATTTACCTCAGGGTATTTAGAGAGGTCTACAGGCTAAATGGTTAAATGGAATTTCAATCAAATTTGTGAAAATGGTAGGCATTGGTATGTAGTATGAGCTAATCTATATTTGGTGAAATTGTCTCCAGTCGCTTTTCTGTAAACTACTTTCCCACCTTTTTTGATGGTGCGCTTCCCAGGGAGCGACCCGGTACGCGAACTGGTGAGCGCCCCGGTTCGCGAACCTTAAGCGTTACGGGAGTCCACCATTTTGTGTTTCGGTCGAATTAAGATACAAGATGGAGGGCAAATAATGTTCAGAATGGGTAGAAGGGGGCACGGTAGACTTATCTTGACCCCCTAGGTTTTCTGAGGGTGGCTGAGGAGGCCCATATGTGCGAAAAAAAACATTTTTTTAAAAATTAAGCGAGGTTAGCTCCCGGTTCGCGTACCGGGTAGCGCCCCGGGGAGCGTACTTTGTTGAAAATTTGTGAAAAATGCTAGAGTAAAATAATAATTGTGAGTGATCAGATGTAGGGTAGCTCTGAGAAGAGCTTTTGGGTTTATGGTACATTTAGGTACTTATAAGTAGGTACCAATGCACAGTCTTAAATTCAGAATGAAAATTCTGTTGCCCTCATCTGAGAAGTGAACTCCATCTCCTCTATAGATATCTTGCATGTAGTAACGCAAGTTATTGTTGTACAGGGAGCCCATTCCATGGTCTCTCATGTAAGCTGAAACAGATTTGTTTACATGCTTCCTCGACTTCTCAATTTGTGGACAAAATTGGTTTGACCACCTCCATTTCTGTCTTTGGCATATATTTGAATATACCAAGGCAGTCTGAGGAAAAAGTGCCATCAATTGCTCAAAGGTGTCCTTTAAAAGCATTTCCAGACCTACCCCAGTCAAAGTGCCCAAATCATTACCTCCACAGTGCACAATTAACAGGTCAGGTTTTGGCAAATGCATAAAGGTTTTCACCAATGGTATCAATTGGTGACATTTTAATCCTCTGTGGCCAAACCACTTAATTTCCACATCTTGTAAATTGAGGTTAGGTAAATTCCTGTTCTCAGCATACCTCTGAGCCCAATAGATGTAACTATGTCCAACAATCCAGACAGAAAACATGGTGAGAGAAGGTTCTCCTGCAGTCAGATGAAGTGTGGCAATGAAATGGCAGTTGAAAAAATAAGAGTTTAAAATGAAAAAAACTGTGGAGTTTCTGTGTTAATGAAGCAGTAACAGTGATTGGTGGATTTTGATTGCTGAAAACAGAAAGTTAGGGTGCATGGATGAGTTGTTTGAAAGATGTATTTTGAGTGGTCAAGAAAAAATCATTAAATGAAAGAATGCACTGGATATGACGTGCACTGAGAGTTCAGAGTTCAATTGCAACATTGTTGTGTGAACTTGCAAACACCAGAGGTCTTCCAAGAGGTGGTTGCCATGCAGAAAAGGCATGAAATGGCAGAGGGGGGAAGGGTTTTCATTTGAAAAAAAGTGAGGGAAGAGTTTTGATTGGGTGACATGAGAGATATGTGTGAAGAATTACAGCATTTCTGTGCTTTTGATAGCTGCAGACTCTGGAGTGCATACCTTTTGCTCTGCTGAAGACAAATTGGTGTGTTTCTGAGACTGTTTTGAAACTCAAAGTATTTGCTAAGGTGAGAAAAGATTTCTTTAATTTAGATAGAGAATAGTGTGCTTTAAGGAGAAAATTATGAAGAAGGTTGTGTTCTTCAAATGTTGCTTTGTCTCAAGTGTTTTACAAATAGATTTTGTTTCTTTGAGAAAATGTAATTGGAGAAAATGTGAAGTATTAGTACTGACAGGGTGTTATTGTGCATAGGAGCTGTGGAGTCTTTTCAAATTATGATTTGAAAATCGTTTTTGAGGAAAATGAATGGTTATAATATTTATGACAAGGACATAATGGTGTATGCTTCATTATAAGGCAATTGAGTGTCTCTGATGTTATTTTTCCCATTTTAATGTAAGACCTTTCTCTGTGGAGCAAATTGCTTGTAAATATGCTCCCACCTGTGCATGGCAAATTTAGATTTTGAATGTTTGTGTTACATAGCTATGTTAAAAGTGACCCAACCATGCTGCAAAGGCAATCAAAAAACGCTTTTATGTGTCTTAAGGACATTTTAAGTCATTTCCCTATGTGCAGTGTTTTCAAATTATGATTTGAAAATCGTTTTTGGGGAAAAGGAATGGTTTGTAAATTTATGACAAGGATATAATGGTGTATGCTTCTTTATAAGGCATTTCAGTGTCTCTGATGTCATTTTTCCCATATTACATTAAAAGACCTTTCCCCGTGGGGCACATTCCTTGTAAATATGCTCCCACCTGTGCATGGCAAATTTAGATTTTGAATGTTTGTGTTACATAGCTATGTTAAAAGTGACCCAACCATGCTGGAAAGGCAATCAAAAAACGCTTTCATGTGTCTTAAGGACATTTTAAGTCATTTCCCTATGTGCAGTGTTTTCAAATTATGATTTGAAAATCATTTTTGGGGAAAAGGAATGGTTTGTAAATTTATGACAGGGATATAATGGTGTATGCTTCTTTATAAGGCATTTCAGTGTCTCTGATGTCATTTTTCCCATATTACATTAAAAGACCTTTCCCCGTGGGGCACATTCCTTGTAAATATGCTCCCACCTGTGCATGGTAAATTTAGATTTTGACTGTTTGAGTTACATAGCCATGTTAAAAGTGACCCAAAAACTTGCAAAGGCTTTAAAAAAACACTTTCATGTGTCTTAAGGACATTTTAAGTCATTTCCCCCCGGGTGCAGTGTTTTCAAATTATGACTTGAAAATCGTTTTTGATGTAAAGGAATGTTGTTAAAATTTGTGTGCGCCATATGCCCCCAAATTTCTTTTTCAAGGGTGCAGCAGGGTGTTCTTGAGACACCCCTGCACCTTTGGAAAAATTCCTAATTTGCGATGAGCTAATTGCTAATCGCAAATTGCACCTTCATTCCTATGGGCCTCCTGGCCCATGGAAATGAATGGGTAATTTGCAATTAGCAATTTGCTCATTGCAAATTAGGAATGGTAAAGAATCGCTATTTATTCCTTAAAATTCGCTATTTTGGAAATGCAAAATAGTTTGATGATACATATGGCGGTTCATCTCTAACAAGATAAGAAGCTTAGGGATACATTTATGATGACTGGCGCAATGAAGTGGACATCACTTACTTCATTGGTAGAGCTTTACATGTATTATCTCCTCTGTATTTTTCGTCAAGCGTAACTTTCATCTGCAATCCTGAGTAGGCCTCACCTTAAACAAACCTCTGGATAGGGCACACCTTATCGTCATCCTGAATTAATCATTTAAAATGCTAGGGACAGATTTATGATAGGTGTATGCCTCTTTTGCGCCACTGTGCGTCACTTTTGTGATGCAGCGGCGGTGCAAAAGATTTGCTATGAGGCGACAAAATTACAAATTGATGCATTTAGGCAGATGTGTCATGGTGTAAAAAACACCGTGCCACATGAAACTGATGCAGCAGTGATGCCAAAGATGCACCATGTTGCAAGACAGGCCTCACTTGGGGCCATATGTATGAAGCTAATTAGCATTTGCAAAGGTCGAAGTTCTGTGAATTTTGGCCTTTGCGAATGCTAATTAGACAAATGGTATGTATCAAACAAGTTTGATGCAAAATAAGGAATAGCAAAATTTGCTATTCTTTATTTTGCGATTGCACTGAAGGATTTGCAAATTTTGTGATTTCTTAAATGCAATGTATCAAACAAAAAATATGCAAAAAATGCCATTAAGGATTTGCAAATTACCACCAACTTCTAGTTGGTGGTAATTTGCGAATTCTTTTCAAAAAGCTTTTTTTCTAAAAAACAAAAGGTGCCATATGACGCCCATACATGCCCTTAGGGCATGTATGTGCGCCATATGCCCCCAAATTTCTTTTTCAGGGGGTGCAGCAGTGTGGAAAACTAGTACGATTTTGGTAAACATTATCTGCGCCATCTTGCCTTTTTCGGATGCCGCACTTTTGTCGTACACATCCGCCATCTTAGGTGTCTCGATCAGAACCACCCTCTGCACGCCGCTGGTCCCCAGCTTAGCCCTTCGCCCTCGCACAGCCCGCGCGCTAACAACCCCCGCTCTCACATGCCTTGGGTCATAAACCCCTCTCTAGCACAGCTCTGCCTCAAAACCCCATCCTGTTCCCAGCGCGACCCCTCCCTTCGTTCCTTTCATAGTCCCAGATCCTTTGATACAAAGACCCCCTTTCCTGTGTCCGCTTGTCTTCCTCATTCCCAGGCTAACACCTGGCTCTGCCGATACTGCTTGTTGCCCCTCCCCGTACAGCAGAAAGCTTCCCTCGTCAAAGGACCCCCCGAGTTGATCAAAGTCACCACCCTATGAGATCCGATCGAACCCCCACATTCCGCGAATCGGCGGAATATCCAGCTGCGCGATAATCAGCACCTGTTGTGACCGGGGTGGGGACTTCAACTGTAAATGTGTGTGGGAACGGGCTTGGAGCGGGGATTCCGAGAAAGTCTTTCCGTACATCAAAGCATTTCCAAGAATGTGTTATATGTAATAAAGTTATAAACCTGTATATAAGAGGCCAGGCCTCAGAGATGCAGATAGAGCACCTCATGACGATACCTGCTGTCTAACTGACGTGTTCTCCTCCGGAGAGAATAAACCTTGTTTCCTGCCTTCCCGTCTCCAGCGCCTGCCTCTTCATTGGTTAAATATCTGTGGGTTCAAGTGGCGACATCGCCGGGCAATACTTAAGGATCTTGTTCACCAGTTGTCCCTGACCTTTTTACAATTGGCGTCCCAAACGTGGGGCCCATCAGCGACTCGTGGATCCAGTGGGAGAGGTCCTGACGACAGAGTGAACGACTGCAACGATCGGGAAGTGCACCTGTCCGATAGACCCTCGTCTGACAGCCGATCATCCGAACTTCACTGGTTCTGAACAGACCTCTCTCGAGTGATCTACGGTCCTGACTGGGAACCATCAGGAGTGCCGCGAAGATTACGAGGAAAAGAGGACGATCGGGCGCTGGATTCGGAAGACAAGAAACTGTCCATGCGGTCCGGGTAAGGTCGTGTAAACACGACGAATGGCAAAATGATTATTTGAATTGTTTAGAAAATACTAGTATTACTCATCGTTAATTTATTTGGAGATCCGCTGTCTGCAAACGGAGAAAACAACAGGCTCTCTCTTTGCAAGCAGTGGAGGATAGGTAATGCAACCGCCGCGCCTGTCTTTCTCCCCCACTGATTAATTATTTGAAACTGAACTATTGTTCGCGGACTGTTTTTCTGGAGATTCTCTGTCTGCAAACAGGAAAGGCTCCCCCCTCCCCTTTTTACAGATAGCGAAAGGGTAAGGTAACGCAGACCTTTGCGGGCCTACTTATTCTCCCCACTGAATTATTTATTACCGAACATTGACTATTTGATATTGGTCCATGAGGTATTCACTGCCTGCAAACAACGTAGAATAGCAATATTCTGTCTAGTCTTTGCACACAGTGATAAGATAGGCAGTGCTGACTTTTTGTCCCTCATTGCGAGCCGTCATGTCTGTCTTCTCCCCACTGATTAGTAGCCTGTTTAGCCCGGACCGCCTATTAGAGATGAACCATCCGGCTCCAATGGAAGGCACCCCTAATAAGGACATGTTCATGAAGCATGGATTGATCGCTATAGCCTATAACAAACTATGGCATAAATATACGAAAAAGGATCAAGAAAGTCAGTGGCCACTGATAGGATCCTTTGATAATGACAAAATAAATGCGCTAGAAACAGCCCTTGGTAAAAACAAGACCACACCCACTATGCTCGATAGTTTCGGCATGTGGCGCAAAGAAACCAAACAACGTAGAAGGAAAATTGAGAGTAGGTTGGAAAAAGAGCTGCGAAAAGCAGCCCACCTAGCTGCTCAGAAATTAGAAGAAGAGATAAAGGAAAGGGAGAAAGCCAAACAGAAGTTAGAAAGGGAAACCTCAAGCCAGTGTCCGGTTAGAACGTCCTCCACGCTTTACCCTGATCTACCCTCGAAACAACGGGCCAACGATGATCTGCTGTTAGGTCCTCCGATCATCTACATGCCCCCTCCATATGCCCCCTCCCAACCCTTAGCACAACACTCACCACCCCTAGGTACAAACGAAGGTAGTGCCACAGCTTCGGCCCCCACGGTCTCGGTGCCGGCCGAACCCCTTGCACCAAATACTCCACAAACGACGACGTTAGGCGACCATGAGACCCGAGGGATCGGCTCCACGAGAACAAACAGACTAAGCAAAGATGAGCTAACGGGGATCGACAAGATAGTAAGAACACTGGTAGAAAGGAAGGAAGGTGAAGAGTACATCACGGATATGTTTAAATCGTATACTGGGAGTCACAGACGACATTTTACCGTACGACTGTGTTACCATGTCTTGAACGCATACGAGGACCGATATCGAGACAAAGGTCCCGAGAGCCTTACGACTCTGTACCGGTACTGAAGGTCGATATCGGGGATGAGGGCGAGTGTGATGTGACGGACCTCCTTATGCGTACGCTTGAGGTCTTCCGCCACCTCACTGAACGAGAGTCGGGGATTAAACCCACGACCTCCGTAGCGACCGAGCCACAAACTGAGCAATCTAACACCATGATGCCGATACGAGAGGCTGCCCCTTATTGGGTTCCACCACGAGGTGCAGGGACTAACGATGATGCAAACCACCCAGATGCAAAAGGAAGGGTAGTGTACAACTGGGTCTCCGAGCCTTGGGACCGGCAAGAGATTCTGACATTCCGGAAATCTCTGCCTGACCTACGTAAAAACCCCACGGCCTTCTATACTGAATTAGGTACAGCCCTAGGTTCAACAATCATGACCTTAGCTGACATCGACTTGTTTTTCGGGTTATGTCTACCAGCTGATGTGTGGAAGCAAATCCGGAAAGTCGACCACCTTGAGCTGTTCGGACACACCTAGACACAACTCGATACCCTTGATAAACAACGAGGACCTGGACAAAAGCCTTTAAAAGCCATCCTAGACCTCCCAGATAAAATTGTACTGAAATTAAAAACCCTGATCCCAGAAAAGAAAGTGGACTGGTCGATAGTAACGGCCTGTCGCCAGAAACCCCAGGAGGATGTATCCGAATACTTCTCCCGGTTTGAAACAGTGTTCTCCGATTACAGCGGCCAGGACATGACCACTGCAACCGGACACCATCTGTTTGTCCATAATTATGTCAAGGGTCTGTTGTCGGAGGTTTCCCAGAAACTGCAGGCTAGCGAGAGTAGTTGGGCAGCCTCCAAACCTATGGCTATCCTCCAGATGGCCCAATATTATGAACATCAGAAAAACGAAAACGATAGGGCAACAGAGAAAAAGAAGAAGGACTTGAAAGAGAGGGTGATGATGGCCCAACTGCAAGGGGTGACTATAGGGCGAGACCAATACCGGGGAAACTACCAGACGAACGCCCCTAAGGCTATATCTCCCCAGGACCGCCCTTTGACTCCCCACAGTGGACGTACAGACCTTAAACAGGACCAGTGTGCTTTCTGCAAAGGAACTGGCCATTGGAAATCCCAGTGTCCAGTTCTTCTGGAAATAATCAGGAACAAAGACCCCAAGGACGTAGCGAGCGGACCGAGAAGTAAGGGACAACAGCGAGGGCCCCCAAACGACACGACTAACGACAGATCAGGTAGACCAAATATGTTTGATCGACCCCGACAGAACCAATACCAGCAATCTGACTACGATGACACCCACGACTTTGCATAGGACTGCCAAGGACAAGGGAGGGATCCAGTCGAGCTCCATGTTGACCAGCAAGGCCCTTATGTCACTGCTAAGGTCCTGGGTACCAAGTCTCCATTTCTGGTAGACACTGGCGCAACACGTAGTGCGTTATCTAAACGACTGATTCCGGGGGCACCCTTGTCTGGCTCACTTATAACATTGACAGGTTTCGATGGAACGCCCTCCACTAACCCTTTGTCTGCCCCGATCCTCCTTGATGTAGAAAATAACACCACTGACACCACGTTTTTGCTTTCCTCGAATAGCCCCGACGCCATTATGGGACTTGATTTATTGAAACACTTCCGAGCGACAATCAGATGTTCCCAGGACGGAGTTCGAGTTTTTCTTTACGACAACCCTGTTCTGCTTAGACATTGCCCTCCCCGACGCATGTTTTCCATCATCGATGCTGACACATCCCTGCTCGACACCCTGCCTCCGTATCTGTGGGCCAAAACGGATTCGGACGTAGGGCGCATGTTGATTGACCCAGTACGCATTACTGTACAACCCGATGCAACACTCCCGAAACTTCCACAATATCGGATATCGCCCGAGGGCGAGAAGGCATTGGTAAAGATTATTCAGTCACTAATAGATGCAGGAGTGGTAGAGGAAGTGGTAAGCAACGTTTGCAATAGCCCAATCTTGCCCATCATCAAGAAACAGGGAGAGGGAGATGAGAAGGCATACCGTTTTATCATCGACCTTCGAGAGATCAACAAAGTGGTAGTACCCCAGTACCCTGTGGTCTCAGACATCACCACCATCCTGACTTTGATTCCTTCTACTGCCACCACCTTCACTGTCATTGACCTCAAAAACGCATTCTTTTCCATCCCCATCCACCCAGATAGCCGATACCTCTTCGGCTTCACCCTGAAAAATCGCTCATATAGGTTCTGCCGAGCACCCCAGGGCTACACGAAAAGCCCTAGCATTTACAGCCAGGCCCTCAAGAGACAACTGGATCAAGTCCAGTTACCCGACGGAGTGGTGTTAGTGCAATATGTCGACGACATCCTTTTGGCAGCCGACACCGCTCCCTTAGCAGTCACAGCCACCCTTCAACTCCTACACTTCCTTGCGGAAAACGGCCACAAGGTCTCCAAGAAGAAGTTACAATTCTGCCAACCCCAGGTCACTTACCTAGGCCACCTTTTGTCCAAAGAAGGAAGGAAACTCACCCCTGATCGAATCCAAACCATTCTCGAAACCCCTGTCCCTCAGACCCAGAAACAGGTTCGCTCCCTACTAGGCCTCACCTCCTTCTGCCGACAATGGTTACCAAACTTTAGCCTTGTGGTTAAACCGCTGCTTTCTCTGCTAGGTAAAGACGTCCCCTTCCCACTCCCTTGGACCGCTGAGTGTCAAACCTCCTTCACGGAACTACGAGATGCCCTTTGTTCGGCCCCTGTCCTAGGTACCCCCGATTACAAAAAGCCCTTCTTCCTCTACACTCACGAAAGGGAGGGGTGTGCTTTATCTGTCCTGACCCAGGCCATCGGCCCAAAGCAACGACCATGTGCTTACTTCTCTGCCACTCTTGACCCTGTAGCCAGAGCCTTGCCTGCCTGCCTTCGAGCTGTAGCTGCTGCTGCAATCTCTATCCGACAGAGTGAGGGGATCGTACTCTCGAACTCCCTCACGGTACTGGTACCCCATGCAGTTGACACCCTTCTGAACCAAACCAAGACACAACACCTAACTAGTGCACGACTGACTGGATACGAACTGACTTTGCTTGCACCCCACATCACCCTGAAAAGATGCACCACACTGAACCCGGCAACTCTGTTACCCTTGCCAGAGAACGATCCCAATGTACACCCCGTGCATGACTGCGTGACCCTTACGGACGAACAGACTAGGAGTAGGGTTGACCTCAGAGACACGGCCTTCCCTGACCCTGACGGGGAGCTGTGGGTGGACGGTTCTTGCATCAAACTCCCCGACGGCACCACTTCCGCTGCCTATGCGGTCACCACGGCTCGAACTGTAGTCGAGACAGCCCGTATCACGCAACGATCGGCCCAGGCAGCGGAACTGATTGCCCTGACACGAGCCTGCTTTCTGGCAGCAGGAACCACAGCGAACATTTACACCGACAGCCAGTATGCCTTTGGGGTGGTTCACCATTTTGGGCTCCTTTGGAGGGAAAGGGGATTCCTGACCTCACACGGCACCCCCATTTTACACAGGGATCTAGTCTCCGCCTTGATCGAAGCTGTCCTCCTCCCCAAGAAGCTTGCCGTCATCAAATGCCAGGCACACAAAAAGGTGACAGACATCATTGGACAGGGAAATGCACTAGCCGACATCACTGCCCGAACGACAGCTGAAAACAGGACGACAACACGTATGTACGTGACCAGGTGACAAGCAGAAAAATGGACTGACGCTAGGGACACTATTAGAGACCTTCAAATGGCTAGCACACAGCACGAACTGACTGAATGGGCACGGGTGGGGTTGAAAGATGACGAAGGCTGCTGGCGGACAAGAGACACGAACAAATGGTTGCTGCCTGACTCGTACCTGATTCCCATACTGACTATGGCACACTCCCCTGCCCACATAGGTTCAGCCCCCATGATCGAACTTGTCTCCAGAGTTTGGCACAATGATAAAATCTCAGACTCCGCCAAACGTCTGGTCCAACAGTGCTTGATATGCCTGCAACATAACCCCGGGAAGGGAGCTGTAGTACCCCGGGGGGGATTTGGGGTCCCAGATCACCCGTTCGAAGTCCTGCAGATGGACTACATCCAACTAGACAGATGTCAAGGCCTGAAATATATACTTGTCGTGGTGTGCGCCTTTAGCAAATGGGTGGAAGCATATCCAACTCGTGACAACACTGCTATGGCCACTGCAAAAGTACTGTTAAAGGAGTTTTTCCCCCGTTACGGCCTTTGTCGTATTTTATGGAGCGATAATGGCCCCCACTTCATAGCCGAAGTCATCCAACTCATCTTAAAGGGGTTGGGCATCAAACAGAAGTTCCACGCAGTCTTCCACCCCCAGTCTGCTGGACTCGTTGAACGACACAATGCCACACTGAAGCTTAAACTGGCCAAGATAGTGGCTACCACAGGTCTGAAGTGGCCAGACGCCCTCCCACTGGCATTGCTATTGATGCGTTCCACTCCCACTAAACATCATTTGACACCTTATGAAGTTGTTTTCGGCCGACCCATGAGCGTCTGGTCAGCACCGAAACCGACTTCCATTCATGACGTCCCGGACGTTCTAATGTCTGATTATCTGTATAAATTGACTGAAACTCTGTCTGTCATTCATCAGCAGGTGCAGCAGGCCATCCCCGATGCTTCCAGGGGTCCGGGACACACCATCCAACCCGGGGATTTCGTGCTGATCGAAATTTTCAGCGGTCGAAGAGTTTGGAACCCCGGTGGACGGGCCCCTGGCAAGTGTTAATCACCACCCGGACAGCTCTTCGTGTGGAGGGGAAAAGGCATTGGCTGCACGCACACCACTGTAAGAAGGTCTCCGCAACCCTGGCCACGACAGACTACATCGACAACCAAGAAGAGCTCCTGAACAAGGATCGACCGTCGCTAACCTGCTATCCTGATACCGAGGCACTTGAACTTTCGAGATTCTCTGATCCCACCGTGCCATCCAGGGAAGGGTATTTCCTGCGTCGCAAGGAGGGAGCTTCGGCTAAGTAGACCACAAACTAAGTTGAATCTCAGAACGGTGACCCAAAGCAACCAAGGGTTACCTGGAGAGAAGCTAAACTAAGTCTGTGATTCTGCCCACTACCGAGCACCTTGAAAACGAAGATGATGGAAGCGCCAGATAAGAAGATGATGGAAGCACCAAATAAGAAGATGATGGAGGCAACAGGAAATACCCACTACAGAAACCCAAGGACAGACAGACTCCATAGCTCAAAGACAATTGCACTCTTCATCGCAATCCTTTTCTGCTTTCTCCTCATGACCACGCTCTGGATTGTGGAAGAAAATGCGCCTGCTCACGAAACATTCCTGACCACTGCTCAGCCTACCACTATGAAGAAACATTATCTGATTTCGCTCTCTCCTCAACTCAGAGAGAGGCGAAAGGAGTTTTGGAATAACTCTTTCGTACAACTTCTTCACCAGCGCAATCTCGCCACCAATGCCACCAACTGCTGGATCTGTGGGTTGCTACCCCACGCTACTGGACACTCGATACCTTTCATCCCTTCACCTTTCTCAGTTCATGGCTCCTGCCTTGCCTGGCTGATCCTCCTGCAAGAAAGCTATAAGGACAACACCACCTCCAGCAAAACCATAATGCATTTCTCTCACGGGGTCAGGCGAAACAGAACAAAGACACATTTCTGTCCGCAGACCTCCAACGACTCCACCCAAATGGACATCCCTGCTAAAGAGCGAGTCGAAATGCAGGTGTTCAACAATCCAATCAGGCCCACCTTCTCCTATCTGCGGAAACGAACGGCCGCCACCCTGACTGTAGCCCTGTCAGTCATCAACGTCACAGGCCACCTGTGCATAGAAGGACTTGGGACACAACCGGTGGGTCACAGTGCTTGCCGTTTTACCAGAACTTTGGACTCTATGGATCCACCTTCCTTTGTATCGTCCCCGAACATGTATTTCGTCTGTGGCACAAAAGCTTACACCTGGCTCCCCAAAGGCTGGGGGGGCACTTGTTTCATCTCTTTCATCCTTCCTCCGACTTATGTGGCTCCAACGAATCACCATAGACAAAAACGAGCCAAGGACATGGAGCAAGCCGACTCAACTGGGGCGCAGTTCCTCGATGCTATGAAGGGACTCGTTCCTCTCTGGGGCCCGATGGCAAACAGCCGCGCCATCCGACATCTGACCCAGGCAGTTGAGACAACAATGAACATCACGGCTGGCATCTTTGCTAACAACACCGCCGAACTCCAAGCAGTCCGCTTGGTGGCCCTTCAGAACCGCCTTGTCCTGGATGTGGTTCTTGCGGACCGCGGTGGAGCATGCCGCATTATTGGGTCCAGCTGCTGTACATACATACCGGACAACTCGCCCTCAGTGTACAAGGCCATCGAACATCTTCACAGACTCTCTTCAGAAGTCCACCAGGAGCAGGAAGAATGGTCGCTTGGAGGCTGGTTCTGGAACACTGTTAAGATCTGGGGCTGGAGACTGTTCACCATTATCCTGATTCCTGTAGTTGTAATATGTGGTCTATGCTTAGGAATCCAATGTCTGCCACCCCTGTGTTCACTATGCGCAAACTGTATTTGCCCTAAGACTGTGGACTTTGGCAACGAACGCATGGGAGCTTTATATGATGCCGAGGTTAAGAACTTGATGAAGATTGACATTGAGTAGACAAGTTGGCTAGATATGTTAAAGGGAGGACTGTGGAAAACTAGTACGATTTTGGTAAACATTATCTGCGCCATCTTGCCTTTTTCGGATGCCGCACTTTTGTCGTACACATCCGCCATCTTAGGTGTCTCGATCAGAACCACCCTCTGCACGCCGCTGGCCCTCAGCTTAGCCCTTCGCCCTCGCACAGCCCGCGTGCTAACAACCCCCGCTCTCACATGCCTTGGGTCATAAACCCCTCTCTAGCACAGCTCTGCCTCAAAACCCCATCCTGTTCCCAGCGCGACCCCTCCCTTCGTTCCTTTCATAGTCCCAGATCCTTTGATACAAAGACCCCCTTTCCTGTGTCCGCTTGTCTTCCTCATTCCCAGGCTAACACCTGGCTCTGCCGATACTGCTTGTTGCCCCTCCCCGTACAGCAGAAAGCTGCCCTCGTCAAAGGACCCCCCGAGTTGATCAAAGTCACCACCCTATGAGATCCGATCGAACCCCCACATTCCGCGAATCGGCGGAATATCCAGCTGCGCGATAATCAGCACCTGTTGTGACCGGGGTGGGGACTTCAACTGTAAATGTGTGTGGGAACGGGCTTGGAGCGGGGATTCCGAGAAAGTCTTTCCGTACATCAAAGCATTTCCAAGAATGTGTTATATGTAATAAAGTTATAAACCTGTATATAAGAGGCCAGGCCTCAGAGATGCAGATAGAGCACCTCATGACGATACCTGCAGTCTAACTGACGTGTTCTCCTCCGGAGAGAATAAACCTTGTTTCCTGCCTTCCCGTCTCCAGCGCCTGCCTCTTCATTGGTTAAATATCTGTGGGTTCAAGTGGCGACATCGCCGGGCAATACTTAAGGATCTTGTTCACCAGTTGTCCCTGACCTTTTTACAGCAGGGTGTTCTTGAGACACCCATGCACCCTTGGAAAAATTCCTAATTTGCGATGAGCTAATTGCTAATCGCAAATTGCACCTTAATTCCTATGGGCCTCCTGGCCCATGGAAATGAATGAGTAATTTGCAATTAGCAATTTGTTCATTGCAAATTAGGAATGGTAAAGAATCGCTATTTATTCCTTAAAATTCGCTATTTAGGAAATGCAAAATAGTTTGATGATACATATGGCAGTTCATCTCTAACAAGATAAGAAGCATAGGGATAGATTTATGATGACTGGCACAATGAAGTGGACATAACTTACTTCATTGGTAGGCCTTTACATGTATTATCTCCTCTGTATTGTTCATCAAGTGTAACTTTGATCTGAAATCCTGAGTAGGCCTCACTTTAAACAAACCTCTGGATAGGCCACACCTTATCGTCATCCTGAATTAATCATTTAAAATGCTAGGGACAGATTTATGATAGGTGTATGCCTCTTTTGCGCCACTGTGCGTCACTTTTCTGATGCAGCGGCGGTGCAAAAGATTTGCTATGAGGCGACAAAATTACAAATTGATGCATTTAGGCAGATGTGTCATGGTGTAAAAAAACTGTGCCACATGAAACCGATGCAGCAGTGATGCAAAAGATGCACCATGTTGCAAGACAGGCCTCACTTGGGGCCATATGTATCAAGCTAATTAGCATTCGCAAAGGCCTAAATTCTGCGAATTTCAGCCTTTGCGAATGCTAATTAGACAAATGGTATGTATCAAACAAGTTTGATGCAAAATAAAGAATAGCAAAATTTGATATTCCTTATTTTGCGATTGCACTGAAGGATTAGCAAATTTTGCGATTCTTTAAATGCAATGTATCAAACAAAAAATATGCAAAAAATGCCATTAAGGATTTGCAAATTACCACCAACTTCTAGTTGGTGTTAATTTGCGAATTCTTTTCAAAAAGCTTTTTTTCCAAAAAACAAAAGGTGCCATATGACGCCCATACATGCCCTTAGGGCATGTATGTGCGCCATATGCCCCCAAATTTCTTTTTGAGGGGTGCAGCAGGGTGTTCTTGAGACACCCCTGCACCCTTGGAAAAATTCCTAATTTGCGATGAGTTAATTGCTAATCGCAAATTGCACCTTCATTCCTATGGGCCTCCTGGCCCATGGAAATGAATGGGTAATTTGCAATTAGCAATTTGCTCATTGCAAATTAGGAATGGTAAAGAATCGCTATTTATTCCTTAAAATTCGCTATTTAGGAAATGCAAAATAGTTTGATGATACATATGGCGGTTCATCTGTAACAAGATAAGAAGCTTAGGGATACATTTATGATGACTGGCGCAATGAAGTGGACATTACTTACTTCATTGGTAGGCCTTTACATGTATTATCTCCTCTGTATTCTTCATCAAGCGTAACTTTCATCTGCAATCCTGAGTAGGCCTCACCTTAAACAAACCTCTGGATAGGGCACACCTTATCGTCATCCTGAATTAATCATTTAAAATGCTAGGGACAGATTTATGATAGGTGTATGCCTCTTTTGCGCCACTTACAAAACACTGCCCACGGGGAAATGACTTAAAATGTCCTTAAGACACATGAAAGTGTTTTTTTAAAGCCTTTGCAACTTTTTTGGGTCACTATTAACATGGCTATGTAACTCAAACAGTCAAAATCTAAATTTACCATGCACAGGTGGGAGCATATTTACAAGGAATGTGCTCCACGGGAAAAGGTCTTTTAATGTAATATGGGAAAAATGACATCAGAGACACTGAAATGCCTTATAAAGAAGCATACACCATTATGTCCTTGTCATAAATTTACAAACCATTCCTTTTCCCTAAAAACGATTTTCAAATCATAATTTGAAAACACTGTACATGGGGAAATGACTTAAAATGTCCTTAATTCAAAATTTGCTATTCCTTATTTTGCGATTGCATTGAAGGATTTGCAAATTTTGCGATTCCTTAAATGCAATGTATCAAACAAAAAATATGCAAAAAATGCCATTAAGGATTTGCAAATTACCACCAACTTCTAGTTGGTGGTAATTTGCGAATTCTTTTCAAAAAGCTTTTTTTCCAAAAAACAAAAGGTGACATATGACGCCCATACATGCCCTTAGGGCATGTATGTGCGCCATATGCCCCCAAATTTCTTTTTGAGGGGTGCAGCAGGGTGTTCTTGAGACACCCCTGCACCCTTGGAAAAATTCCTAATTTGCGATGAGCTAATTGCTAATCGCAAATTGCACCTTCATTCCTATGGGCCTCCTGGCCCATGGAAATGAATGGGTAATTTGCAATTAGCAATTTGCTCATTGCAAATTAGGAATGGTAAAGAATCGCTATTTATTCCTTAAAATTCGCTATTTAGGAAATGCAAAATAGTTTGATGATACATATGGCGGTTCATCTGTAACAAGATAAGAAGCTTAGGGATACATTTATGATGACTGGTGCAATAAAGTGGACATTACTTACTTCATTGGTAGGCCTTTACATGTATTATCTCCTCTGTATTCTTCATCAAGTGTAACTTTAATCTGCAATCCTGAGTAGGCCTCACCTTAAACAAACCTCTGGATAGGCCACACCTTATCGTCATCCTGAATTAATCATTTAAAATGCTAGGGACAGATTTATGATAGGTGTATGCCTCTTTTGCGCCACTGTGCGTCACTTTTGTGATGCAGCGGTGGTGCAAAAGATTTGCTATGAGGCGACAAAATTACAAATTGATGCATTTAGGCAGATGTGTCATGGTGTAAAAAAAACGTGCCACATGAAACCGATGCAGCAGTGATGCAAAAGATGCACCATGTTGCAAGACAGGCCTCACTTGGGGCCATATGTATCAAGCTAATTACCATTCGCAAAGGTCAAAATTCTGCGAATTTCGGCCTTTGCGAATGCTAATTAGACAAATGGTATGTATCAAACAAGTTTGATGCAAAATAAGGAATAGCAAAATTTGCTATTCCTTATTTTGCAATTGCACTGAAGGATTTGCAAATTTTGCGATTCCTTAAATGCAATGTATCAAACAAAAAATATGCAAAAAATGCCATTAAGGATTTGCAAACTACCACCAACTTCTAGTTGGTGGTAATTTGCGAATTCTTTTCAAAAAGCTTTTTTTCCAAAAAACAAAAGGTGCCATATGACGCCCATACATGCCCTTAGGGCATGTATGTGCGCCATATGCCCCCAAATTTCTTTTTCAGGGGTGCAGCAGGGTGTTCTTGAGACACCCCTGCACCTTTGGAAAAATTCCTAATTTGTGATGAGCTTATTGCTAATCGCAAATCGCACCTTCATTCCTATGGGCCTCCTGGCCCATGGAAATGAAGGGGTAGTTTGCAATTAGCAATTTGCTCATCGCAAATTAGGAATGGTAAAGAATCGCTATTTATCCCTTAAAATTCGCTATTTAGGAAATGCAAAATAGTTTGATGATACATATGGTGGTTCATCTGTAACAAGATAAGAAGTTTAGGGATAGATTTATGATGACTGGCGCATCACCAGGGATGTGTCAGTTATCCTGCGCCGCTGTTCCGCCACCCATGGTGTGCTGCATTTACAATGCGGCGCAGCATGGGGCAAAAATGGCACAGATGCGTGACGCATCTGTGCCGTAAAGGTGGGGCATTGCTGGAGTTGTATCGCAAGTGCGATGCAGCTCCAGCAAGGCTCAGGGGTGCCCCATCTCCACAATGTTGCATCAAGACCTATGCCTGCTTAAAGCAGGCGCAGGGTTTTGACGCAGCTTTTTCCTATCTGATTGTAAATGCGGCACACCATGGGTGGCAGAGCAGTGGTGCACGTTAACTGGTGCATGCCTGGGGATGTGCCATTTAACATAAATCTGCCCCTTTACATTTAAGTATGTGCAGGGGACACAGAGTCGGTGAGGCTTATCCAAGGTTAAGAAGAGATGAGTCCTGTTCACTGAAAAATTAGATATAGGCTTCACCTGCTCAGCATCGCTGGACATGGCTAAATAATAGCTGCAAAATGTTACTCTTGTTAAACAATTTTACTATTATAATCTCTGAGATTTGTCTCTTACTCTGCAACATCTCATTGTTGTTATCTTTCTTTAAAGATAAAGACAACATCAACATGAGCGACAATCAGCAATCAGTTGATTTTGACCTCATCATTGAACTCGTAATTGAAACATCAGTGGATGTTGATCCCTTGGATGATTTAAATCCTGAGGATGAAGAAGAACGTGATGAGGATGCAGATTTGTCCGAATTATATGACATAGGGTGGGAAGCTGACCTGCTTGAGCCTATGGAACTATAAACATTTATTTTTAAAATTTATAATAAATAAAAAGTAAAAATGTAAACCGTTTAATTTAAAAATAAAGACACCTTCAAAAACAGGTTATGTGCAGTGTCTTCAATAAAATATTACAATATGCTCATAAAATTAGATCAGATTCACATATAAAATAGCACATGTAACATGAATATAAATTCCATTTCTTTTCTGCTATTTTTGTATTCTAAATTTGCCAAGCACTAAAAAATCTTCTATGTAAAAATGTCAAGTAGTGTTTTAAGTTTTTGATTACTGTTATTGATGTACTGTTGGGTAATAGTGGTTAATAACATTTTGTAATATATTTTACCACAGATTCAACTGCAGATCATTTCAACATTTCACCATGCCAACGAAAGAAAGACTGAGAAAGGCTGCAAAACGTCAAAGACAGCAGGTGAATGAAAAAAAGCAGCAGTCCTCTAACAAAAAGATTTGTAAAGTCACCAAGAAAGCACCGGGTAAGAGTACAAAAACATTCATAAGAAATATTTGTAGTAAAAAAAATATTACTACAGAAAATGTTTCAGTCCAGAAAAAGAGAAGCAATTCAAACGGAAAGGAAAGGCCAATCAAAAATGTTACTGCTAGAGCAAGAGATAACTCTGTGCATGATAGTAGAAGGAAACAACAGTTTAGGGACATTCGTAAACGAATGTTCCGCAACAGGATAATTGGCAATTTGTTAAAAAATATTAAGAAAGGTCAACAGAAAGTGCTTTTTTATAAGAGAAAAAAAAAAGTTGAGAAAGTTATTGATCAGGCATTTGAAATTAAACGTAAGTTATTTATTTTGATAATCAATAGAATTAGGAAGCTAAACAAGGCAATTTGTGATTTCAAAAGAAATAGTAGATGGAAGAGAATAGTTAATCGTAGTAATTTTTGTGAAGTTTTTTCTGGAGAATGGATGCATAGTTCAAGCTGTGAGGCATTTTTTAATGAGGAGAGTTATTTCCAGGATAATGATTTGGTGCATGCAGTTGACACCAGTGGTCGTGCTTATGAAGTGAAAGATGGTTGTCCAGTTGAAAAAGAAAAACTTGTGACAACAGAGGCAGAAGAGGTGTTAGGTAATGAGGTTTTAGGAAGACATGCTAAGGGTCCTGTGTACACCTGGAAGTGTAGTAGTATTTGCAGTGTGCGACAGGATTCCATCAATTTGCTTTGTGATTTTGTACGGTCATTTAATAAGAAAAGTTTGAAGCAGAAAATGAGGTTGTTGCAAGAATTAGATCCTTGCAGAGTGAGAGAAGTGACAGGTTTGCATGGTCATTCACTGGCTTGTCTTTCCAGGAGAGTATGCCAGAGTTTTTTTCATCATTTCAGGATGCTAGCAGTGCATCATAATAAAGTGAGGAAATTAGTTAGAATGTTGTATTATGCTAAGAGTCCAGCAATTATGCTTAAACAATTATGCGCTGCTCTTTTGCATGGTTCTGAAATAGATGTGAAGAATATATGTGAAGAAATTGAGTTTTGTTACTTTGGAAGTAAAGAGGAGAATGTTGAAATTGACCAAGAAGAAGCGGGTAATGTGGAAGATAGTGTACAGGTTTCCAGTACAGATAATTTCCAGAGGGAAATTGCGACGTTTCAGGTCAAATCAAGTGAGTGGCCAAATTTCACTTGTGTGTGTTGTCGACGCACTTATTATAAGAATCAGACTAAGTTAGTGGATTTATATGCAAAAAGTGAAAGGGAAAATAATAGTGAATGGAAGGATTTCGCAACATACTTGATGGCAGAAAATTGTTTTGATTTGGGATTGGATCAACGTGTGTGTACTTATTGTTGTTGCAAATTAAATCAAAACCAGATGCCTGCTAGAGCAGTTCATAATAATCTGGAATTGGTTGAGATTCCTTCTGAATTGAAGGATTTAAATACTTATCAATCTATTTTGATTCAAAGTATCCATCCCTTTCAGGCTATTGTAAGAATGGAGCCAAAGACAGGGAAATTGCCTCCATCAGATTTACAGAGAGGATTAAAGGGAAGAGTTGTTTATTTGCCTCTAGATTTGAAGAAAAACATTAACACAATTGGAGTAGAAAAAGTGGAAGAGGAACCTCTGGTTATCTTAGTTAATGGGGTTCCGACAAAGAATAAGAAAATATGGCAAGATTTAGTGGATGTTAGGAAAGTTAAAAAGGCAACATTGTATTTGAAAAAAAATAATAAATACTATAAGAATGTATATGTTGCAGAAGAGGAAGTAAGTGAGGAAGAGGATAGCGATTTGTGTGCTGGTCAAATTGAGAAAGTAGAACCCTCTACTAGTGAAGAAATATATGAACATTATAGTGTTCATCCTTTGCATTCCAAGGAAGTCATGGGGAATGCTATTGAGTTGTTTCAAATGAAACAAGCCAAAGGGAGTCCCATTAGTGTTTGGGAGGAAAGTTTGGAAGCTCGGTGTTTCCCAAAGCTTTTTCCAACAGGTCAGGGAGGAAGATATGATGAGCGACCTCATCAAATTCCTGCTTCTGAATACCGGACTTTGCGATTGTATGCAGGAGATGCTAGGTTTTGACAATGCATTCCCTATTTGTTTCATCTCCTGTTTGAAAGCGATCTGTCTGGACTGTCATATGCAGTGAACCACATCTTGAAAAGTGGTATACACATGCAAAACATCTCGGCAAGTGACTTTATGGATAAAGTCAATGTCCAAGACAGTATTTTGGATTCTCACCTGATTAATCTCATGGCGTGTCAGCGTGGTACTAATGAGTACTGGTACCGTCGTCATGGTGATTTAAAATGTATGCTGAGGAACTTAGGAACTCCCACATGGTTCCTCACTCTGAGCTGTGCCGAGTATGGCTGGGAAGACTTACTTGAATTTCTACGAGAGGCAAATGCTTACGTAGAAAACATCGAATTCAAGACACCCGGAGAACTGTGCTCTTTGGATCCAGTAAATGTATGTAGGTACTTCAATCATAGATTTGAAGCTATGATGTCTTTCATCATGAATAAGAAGAATCCACCTCTTGGAGAGGTGTTGGATTTCTTCTGGAGAAAAGAGTACCAAGCAAGAGGTGCTCCTCATATACATATGTTGCTGTGGATCAAGGATGCACCTAAATTTGGAACGGATCCAGAAGACTCAGTGATGAGTTTTATACAACAGTATTCTACGTGTGCTGTTCCAAACGCAAAGGAGAAGAAAAGCCTAAGAGAAAAAGTTCTGCGTTTCCAAAGCCATCGATGTGGAAAGTACTGTCGTCGTAAATTCCGAAACAAGGACAAGTTCTACACCAAATGTCGTTTCGGCTTTCCACGACCGGTGATTTCTAAAGGAAGAGTAAACAGTTTGATGTCTTCGCTGCGACATAATGTGATGAAGAAATCACCTAAAAACACATACAATTTGAAGAGGAACGAAGAGTCCAAGTACATCAACGACTACAACCCGGTGATTTTGTCCATGTGGAATGCTAACATGGATATACAGTTTGTGGCTGATAACTGTATGGCTGTGGCTCGGTATGTGACGTCTTACATCACCAAAAAAGAGAAGACAGAATTGAAGGATATGTGGGAGGACATTTCCCATGAAAAGAGCCTCAGCAAGAAGTTGTACAGTTTCAGTCTGAAGATGTTGTCGCATCGAGAAATTGGAGCGTACGAATGTTCTGACCGGTTGTCTTCAGCAAGTCTCTATGCCAAGTCCAGGAGTATCGTTTGGGCGAGTCTTGGTCTTGCTGCAACGCGTAATCGAGTTCTCAAACCTGTGCGGGAAATTGAGTATTTGGCGGAAAAGGAGCCAAACAGTACCGACATTTTGAAGACCAACATGTTGGATACATATTATCCAAATCGAAGCATTCACCTCGAGAATGTTTGTTTATATGAGGTTCTTCAAAATTACATATTCAAGAGGAACATCAAAGAAGATACTGAGAAAGGAGTGTATGCTGTAATAGGAAGTAAGGGATGTCTGGTCAAGCAAAGAAAATGCCACTTGGTAAACCATCGAAAATTGAGTGGCGAATCTCCTGAAAAAAAGGAGTTTTTCTATTTAGCACTTTTGCAACTTTTCAAGCCTTGGCGTGCAGAAGAGGAACTGCTTGGAGATTTTCTCTGTTACGAAGACTCTTTCAATGCCGCCAAGGAGACCATAGAATGTCCTGCTTTTCCCAAATATGTAGAAATGCTGAATGTGGAAATTGAGCAGGAAGCAATGATTGCAGCCGAGATTGCCAGGGACAGTTCTCAGGACAGTCAGAGTTCTGCTTCATTGAGTCAGGATCCACTAGGAGGACCTGTTATCGAAAATGAAGCTGCCAGTGCTATGAATGAAGTGGAAAGAGCCATGGCACATGCTCAGGAGGATGCGGTTAACTTAGAAGAGTTGGAAAGACAACTCAACGTTGAGCAGAGGAAAATATATGACGAAGTTACCATGCAAATTGATCATGGATTAAGTCATGACAAGAAAGAGTGCTCATGTACGTCGTTGAAGCCTGTCCGACTGTACGTGAGTGGAGAAGCGGGAACTGGAAAAAGTTTCCTTATTAAAGAAATTTCATGTTATTTGCAGGAAAGGACAGAGTCATCGCTGTCTTGTGTTGTCACCGCTCCAACTGGACTGGCAGCACATAACATTAAAGGGATTACTTTACATCGTTTACTGATGCTGCCAGTGGAGCATGACAACAAATTACAATATCACAAGCTATCTGGAGATGCTTGTTTTGAAGTTTCAAGAATCTTGAGGAAAATGAAACTTCTTATCATTGACGAAGTAAGCATGGTTTCCAATGTCATGCTTGCCTTTGTGCATTTGAGAATGCAAGAAGTTCTCAAAACAGAGTATGATGTGTTATTTGGTGGCAAACACATCATTGTTTTCGGAGATCTTCTGCAGCTGACACCAGTGAAAGGGCAACCTGTGTTCAAAATGCTCACGCATGAAGATACCAGGAAGTGCCTAGGCAGCATTGGCAACGTCAATATATGGTTAAACTTCAATTATGCTGAACTGCATGAAAATATGCGTCAGGCGAAGGATGAAGTTTACAAGACTATTCTACAAGATGTTAGAATTGGAAAAGTGACCGAGCATGGGAAAGAAGCTTTACATGCACGATTACTGTCAAATTTATATCCAGAACAAGATGTTGTGCCTGAGAATATTTTTCAGAAAATTACTGAGAAGAAATCTGGAATATGTTTGATGCCAACTCTTGCAGAATGTGCCAAATTCAACAACAAAATGTTGCATTTAGAAAAGCAAGAGATTGTGAAACTGGAAGCTATTGACAGAGTAGAGCATATGGGATCAACAATTATTTTGTCTGAGAATCTGAAAACAAAATTGGATTTATTAGAGAAGAGTATATCTAAAACTGCAGGTTTTGAAAAGACTCTGAATGTGTGCTTGAACTGCCGTATAATTTTAAGAAGGAATTTACATGTTGAAAGAGGTCTGGTAAATGGATCAATGGATAATGTTGTTGATTTTGTAAAATACAGAAATAGAGATGGAATTGAATTTTTAAAAATTAAATTTGATGGCATTGAGGAAGTACAGCTAATTGGTCGTTGTTCTGCTAGATTTTTGCTTGTAAAAGACTTATATGTTCGCCGTAAGCAGTTTCCTGTTTGCTTAGCATATGCGGTGACAATCCATAAATCGCAAGGTTTAAGTGTAGACAGTGCATTGGTGAATATTGGCAGTTCTGTGTTCAAGGAGGGTATGGCATATGTGGCATTGTCACGAGTTAGAACTTTATCGGGATTGTACTTAATTGAGTGTGATGTCACAAACATTTGTGCGGATCTAGATTGTGTTAAGGAATACAATAGGTTAAGAAGAGAGTATGCGCCACATTTGCCTCAATATCCTTTGTTTGAGAAACGTGTGGTAGGCCGGAAACGAAGAAATGTGACCAATACTAGGGAGGTTGTAGCAAAAAGACGAAAAGTCGATGAACCTGAAATTATAAGCAGAAACAAAAAGGATTCTGTTGAAGATGTTGTTGGTTTTCAATTTGAAAACAGTTCTGGTGTCAACTGCTATGCTAATGTAGTGGTTAATGTTTTGTTTTCTCTAGAAAATGTAAAAGAAGAGATTGTGGTCAATTCTGATCAAAGATTTTGCAGTGTGTTAAATTCTGTCTTAGAAAAATGTAGCACTGATAGAACAAACATAGAAAGTGTGTCTGAAATTCGAAATCTGTTAGACAGATGTTCAGGCCAAACACAATTCTCTCAAAATATTCAGCAAGATTGTCAGGAGTTTTTAATGTATATGCTTGATGTATTGCATGCTGAAGGTGTAGATGTAGATCAGCTGTTTGGGCTTTCTTATCAATGGCAGCATGACTGCGAGAACTGTATGGTATCAAGTACTACTAGTGTAGACTCAGAAAGATTTATATATTTAACTTTGCCAGACAGTAAATCAGTCTCCTTTAATAAGCTAGTAAAAGCAGCTGATCACAACATGGAGTGTAGCCAATGTAAATCTGAAATGATGTCCACATTATTTATACGAACATATGGCCAGTATGTCATTTTAATGTTCCAACGATGTAGGCCTGATGGAACAAAATTGACAACTTTAATTAAAAATTTTGTGGCTTCGCAGTTGTCAATATCAGGAAGGACTTTTGTAACTGCAGCAATTATATATCATGACGGTCCTTCAATAACATCAGGACATTACACAGCTTATTTAAAGTCTAGAAATGGCTGGTCATTCTGCAATAATTCTGTTTTAATTTTCAAAAAAAAATTGCCGTATGACCTTAAAAACTCTTACCTGGTGTTTTTAAAACCAAAATTTTAGGGAAAGAATCTCGGGATGTGCTCTGAGGAATTTCAAGAAGTTCTAATGGCTCCTACACGATTTGGCCTTGAGGATAAGTGTAGTTCAGAGACATAACTTCTAACCATAAGACTGGACGTCATGGAGAAATAAGTGCACTTTGAATGAGTTCAGAAAAACTATTTCTTTTTATAAGCTAATTGAAGCAGCCAATCAAAACATAGAGTAGAGGGAATGTAAGTCTGCAATGCTGTCTACTGTTTTACATTGCTTTGTGATTAAAAGTGATGTAGAGAATTAAATAATTGTAGTAGTCATAGAGGTAGTGTAAGTCTGCTTCATAGTAAGCAGTATCAGTGTCATAGGAAATGTAGAACATGACTGAGGAAGAAGGGGAAGATATTACTAGTCCAGGATTGTGAAAATGATCTTCAACATTTTAATTCTGAAAGTTGCGGAAATGCCAAATGACGGGATTGGCTTACAAGACATCCAAGAGTTATAAATGGCTCTGACAAGATTTGGCCTTGTGGAAACTTGTGGTAGAGAGCAAGAAGTCATTTATTGTATGTAACATGTTTTTCAAAACGATGGAGGTTTTCTTTCAGAAAGTGGCGGGCTGAAAGTAATAACAGCACAACAGAGTGTAAGCTGTTCATAGGACATCCTTTGACGTCATGGAAAGTAAGTTAACTTTAAGGAGTTCTGAATTCTGATTTGTTATGTTGTATGGGTTTTTTAAACACAATCATTTTGATTGTGTTTTTTTTTCCCCGCTGTTATATGATGAATACCTTCAAGTCACTGTTTTTAGTGAAATTTGATACATTCTGAGAACAGCAAAAATAAACCATTTAACATGTATAATTAATTCTGTACTGTTTCCATTTATGATGTACATTTAGAACTGTGTAGGAGGCATGGAGAAGGAGAGGCTTCTGTAAGTGTCAAAGTTCTTGCATACAGTGCTCATATTCTACGTAGTCTTTCATATGATAGACTACATTTCCACAATGAGATACCTAAGCAAAGGAAACACATGTCATATGATTGTGGAATGAGCAAAAAAATTTGCATGTTTTTCAATTATATTACCTGTGTTTCCTAACATTACACACCACATTGTGTAGATGAGGTTTAGGCCTGTTCCTGGAGACAGAGGAGGTCTGACATTTGTTCAAGAGTGCAGTGGACATTAATCACTTCGTTGGTAGGCCTCCACATGTATTATGTCCTCTGTTCTCTTCAAACAACTCGAAATTTCATTTGGAACCCTGAGTAGGTCTCACCTCAAACAAACCTCTGGATAGGACACATCTTATTGGCATCCTGAAGCAATCATTTAAAATGTTAGTGTCTTGCGACACTTTTCTGAGACAACAGCAGTGCAAAAGATGCACCATGTTTTAAGATAGGCCTCACTTCATCTGCATCAAGATACTGTTAGTTTAAAATGTATATCTTTAGTACTGTGTAGGGGGCCTGGAGAAGCAGAAGCTTCTGTCAGTGTCAAAGTTGTTGAAAAACTGTTTGTCCTTCAATCTTTCCCCTTGTCTTTTGTAATTTTTAAATACATGTTTTAATATTTTTCAAATGTCTGTTCTCTCTTTCACAGATTGAAAGTATAAAAACAAAAAGTGAGTAATTTAACGACAATTATAAGGTAAATGTTTTGTATTCTTTTCGTTACATTTCTATCACATTCACCTACTATTAGTTCCACAGCTTTATTTCTTTAACCCTCAGTTTCCTGCCTTTGCTACTTTCCTCATTCCTTTCTCTTTTACCTACTTACTCAACTCCTTCCACTCTTTTTCTCAGTCCCTCTCTTCTCATAGTTCCTCACTCTTGTTCACTCACTCCGTCTCTATTACTCTTAGTGTCTTTGACTGATCACTTTTTCACTACTTGTTCATAATGCTTTCTCTGTGTAGTTGAAGCACACTAAGGGGCATATTATGAACACAGCCAATAAAATTATTGCTGTTTTTATTGGCAGAAAACTGGTGCAAAAGTGGTTTTAGCGGCAGTTTTCTGCCGCAAAAGCGGCTTTGGTGACATATTTCTGCCGATAAAAGCTGCAAAACTTTTATCGCCTATGTTGATGATATGGCTCTATATTATTTACATTTCTTTGCTGTTTCAATTAATCTTTTTCTGTTATTTTTTGTTTTCTGTTTTCTATTTTTTCTCTCTGTTATTCCCATGTTTTAATCTTATTTTGAACATTCACTCACATTCTCCAAGAAACTCTTCTTTGTTATTGTTCTACTCTCTTTTTTTTCTTTCACTTCCTTATCTATTTTGTTTTCCACAATTATACCCTCTTCCGTCTTTTCTTCGGTAAATATATCTATTAAACAGTATCTCTGGTTTACTCCCTATAGCTGTCTTTCTTTTAACATCACTCTCTGTTTACTTTCCTTATACTTACTCTTCTTTTTTTTGTTTTATTTTTTTTTTTGGTTCGCTCCCGGTTCGCGAACCGGGAAGCGAACTGGGAGCGAACTAAAAGAAATAGAGCTTGCTAGAGTGCTAAACATTCTAGCAATTTTTTTTGAAAGGGGAGGTAGTTCTGAAAAGAACTTTTTTTTAATGTTTTTGTTGTTTTATATTTTTTTTTATTTTTTGAACATTTTTTGTTTTTTTTGTATTTTTTGAACAATTTTATATTTTTTTGGGTTTTTTTGGGGGGGGAAACAACAAAAAACAGGCATTGAAAAGGGCTCAACAGGAGCAAAAAAAAAATTACTGTGTGGGGCGGTTAGGGCAATTATGATTGTTGTAAGCTAGGTTTATTGAATTGATACTCATGTTGCCACATGATATCAATGCACCGCAGTGCAGACAAGTAAATTTCATATGCCCAAAATTATCCTGGATGTTTGGCACGGTTTCCCGTGCCTCTGCTGCTGTCAAAGAAATCAACGAAGTTGACCTGGCCACAGGAGTTGCTGTTGGGTTCTGTTCCATGTCTCGTATTTCCGCCCGGCTGTAATTGAGTGGATGCCACCTGCTCATGTGCCTATGCATGGTATAGTTCCCATAGCTATACTTTTTATCAGTCCCTCTTGATAATTTTTCTTTGCAAATGAGGCAGGTGACATACCTCGCATTCACTTTCTTCTGGCCTGGAGGGATTGAAAAAAACTGCCAAATGAAACTGGCTTTCCTATGGGAAACCCGGGGCACCTCTTCCAAGAACTGTGGTCCTTCTCTCTCCTCTTCCTCTATTTCTTCCTCTTCCTCCTCTGTGTTGGTGATGACCTGGGGAGGTGGTCCTCTCTTCCCATGAGGAGGTGGTGGTGGTGGTGGGGGTCCACCAGCTGAAGCTACCATTGAAGCCATTGCTCAAGTATGAAATAAGGTCTTCCTCTCACAAAGATGAAAGTCAGAGTGAGGAAAGAAGGAGGGGTTTTCATCATTTGGGAAAAACAATAGTTCTAAACCAATGAAAAGTGTTATTTTTAGGTCACCTGACCTAGCGTTACATGATTATGAAACCAAAAGTTAAATGAACCAATGAAAAGTTTTATTAACAAGTCACATGACCTCTCACGCTTATGTTACGCGCTGCGGAACGCGCCCCGGATCGCTTCCGGGTCGCTGCGCTTCGCGCCTCGGTTCGCGTACCGGAGCACTTCCGGGTGCGCTAACGCAGCGCGTCTTAAGACGCATTACGCGACAACGTGATACGTCGCGCTTCCGCGACGCATCACGATGTTGATTTCTAACGCGGCAGTTGCGCTAACGGAACGTTTACCGGTTCGCGGACTAGGTCGCGGCATCAAATTGAGCTAACGGGAAGCTTCCCGGTTCGCGAACCGGGAGCGAACAAAAAAAAATATTTAAAAAAAAATTATTAATAAACATATAAAATATATTTTTGGATTTAAAGAAGAATACATTTTACAGCTATAGATATTAGCTTTTAAAAAACCAATGAAATTCACTGAAAAAACCATAGGTTATAGACCATATATAGTTAGGAATTAGCATTTACAAAACCTTGAAAATTCACTGAAAAAACCATAGGTTATAGACCATATATAGTTAGGAATTAGCATTTAAAAAACCTTATTTTACTCACACAAAACCATTGAAATTCCATATATAGTTAGTTGTACTAACTATATATCCCGCACCCGCAATCCACTGCTGATCATGTCACATATTACATCATTCATGACATGGTCAGTGACATCACTGATGACATCACTGATGACATCTCAAATGACATCACTGATGACATCTCAAATGACATCACTGATGACATCACTGATGACATCTCAAATGACATCACTGATGACATCACTGATGACAACATCCAGTGACTGTATTTTTCTGTAAAGTTAAAATTAACCCTGGGCGTAGTGGGCGTAGTGGGGCTTCGTGGAGCTACGTGAAGTGGGCGAGAAACTCCGCCCACCTCCGCACTCCGCGTAGCCCCACTACGCACCGCAGGCCTCCCTCCCGCCCTCCCTAAATACTTTAAATTAATGGTGTAAAAGAATTAAAAGGCACTTACCTTGCCCGCCACCGCCCGCCGCGTCCCCGGGGCTCGCTATCTTCATGGCTGCCGTCTTGTGTACTAATGCGCATGCGCGGGCGACCGCGCATGCGCATTTCTCGTGAGAAATGCGCATGCGCGGCCGCTCGCGCATGCGCATTAGTACACAAGACGGCAGCCATGAAGATAGCGAGCCCCGGGGACGCGGCGGGCAGCGGCGGGCAAGGTAAGTGCCTTTTAATTCTTTTACACCATTAATTTAAAGTATTTAGGGAGGGCGGGAGGGAGGCGGGTGGCGGCCAGCTACGCTCCGTCTGCGGAGCGTGCATAGTGCCGGATTCTACGCCTGCTACGCAAAATGCATAGAAGCCGGCACTACGCACACTCCGTGCACGGAACGTAGCCGCCCGCCCAGGGTTAGTTAAAATATGTCTTGAGTGGATGTATAAGTGTCTGGATGAAGGATTTAGTAGGTGCATGACTGACTGTATGAGTGAGTGATTAAATGTGTCTCACTGAGTGCATGGGTTAGTGACTAAACTGTCTTAATTTGTGCATCATTATGTCTGTTGTTCTGAAAACTGCTGCATGTGTTGTTCAGTAGCTATATGAGTAACTATATGGGTTATTGATTGGTTGCCCAAGTATTTGTATGGGAGACTGAGTGTATGTGTGGGTGGCTGGGAGGTGTATGACTCTGTGCATAGATGTGTGAGCAGTTGATTCACTAGATGTGTGGGTTCAAAAGTGCATGTGGAAACAGCTGTATGGGCGGTTGACTGTGTGCATCAGTGTATTGGTGAGTGAATGGATATCTCAGTGCTACATGTCAAAGTAAGTACATATGTAAAACACAGTACATCTGAGACTTGACATATATAAATAACTGTGCATAAGAGCCAGTGAATGTGTGAGTGGCTGTATGGATCATTGTGAACTTGTATCCAGGATTGTATAAGTGAGTAAATATGTTTTAGTATATGTTTGAATAAGTAAGGTGTGTATAACTGTATAGTTGGGAAAATGGAGGTGTGATTGATTGTTTGCATGACTGACTAGGTGTGTGTGTGTGTAACTTCATGGATGAATGACAATCTGTGAGTCTGTGTTTACACTGAGTGTATCTAAGGTTATATTAGAGTCTGAAGAGGTTCATCGTATTATCACATGAATGATGTCATCAGTGATGTGATCAGTAATGTCAAATGAGATGTCATCAGTGATGTCATCAGTGATGTCATTTGAGATGTCATCAGTGATGTCATCAGTGATGTCATTTGAGATGTCATCAGTGATGTCATCAGTGATGTCATTTGAGATGTCATCAGTGATGTCATCAGTGATGTCACTGACCATGTCATGAATGATGTAATATGTGACATGATCAGCAGTGGATTGCGGGTGCGCGATATATAGTTAGTACAACTAACTATATATGGAATTTCAATGGTTTTGTGTGAGTAAAATAAGGTTTTTTAAATGCTAATTCCTAACTATATATGGTCTATAACCTATGTTTTTTTCAGTGAATTTTCAAGGTTTTGTAAATGCTAATTCCTAACTATATATGGTCTATAACCTATGGTTTTTTCAGTGAATATATATATATATATATATTACCTACTGACGGTCGTCTGTAGGTATATATAGTTAGGACCTAGTTTCCATAGGAAATCCCCAACATTCTATTGGGAATAACTTTGGCGCTGGTTGATGAATCTTCGCAAATTTCTCAAAGAAGATGGCCCGCTCCGCTCCTCTCCTTCCATGAAAGTTTTGGGGGGATTAATCAAGTGGGGGCTGAGAAAAAAGGGGGGTCCCAAAACGTGTTTTCCCCACGTTAATTTCCATAGGACCTTTAGACACGGCTACAGCTTGAACCGCTGAACGGAATTACACCAAACTTGTCAAAATGGTAGTGTCTGGTACGCAGATCACGCTTGTGGTTAAATAGTGTTAATCCCTCCAGTAGTTCCTGAGAAAATTAAAAGAGAAAAAAATTATATATCTGTAAGCGCGCACCGTGCGCGCACCCCGCGATTTTTAAGAAAAAAATTTGGAGGGGGGGGCCTTGGGGGGCTTCTCTCTTTTATTTGAATCTTTTTATTTTAATATCGAGGGTGCCTACCCCTCGTTTTGCCCCCCGAGATCACTGCCGCGGCCCGAGCCACCTCAAGATGGCTGCCGCCTGGTTGTGGGCGGGGCCGGGAGGACGTGGTTTCCGCTTCCCCCTGCCTGGGGGAAGCCTTCGATGTCTGGTCTCCCGTGCCGAGGGGGAGACCGGGTGATGCTGGCCTGAGGAAGAAGTGTGGGCTGGTGCGGGGCTCCCGTGTGCTGAGGGAGCCCCGGGAGAAGAGGAGACCCCTTGGGAGAGCAGTGGCGTAGGTAGGTTGGTGCGGGGTGCAGGGTGCAGGGGGGGTGGGCGGCACCATTATTGAGGCGGCCGCGCGGTGCTTGTGTGCTCCGATCATTTTCGTAGATTAGTGACCGCGCCATATTTGCATAATGCTGCTTTGGCTCTGAAGAGGGACCCACCCCTGGATTTCACGGGTCACCTCCCCACCACAATCGAGGTTTAATCATTTCTACCGAAGCACAGACAAAGACGCGGCGAAATGAAGTTTCTTGGGGAGTTTTAATTCCTCAGAGTTGGAAGATGCCGGCTTCTGGCGGACTCGGGATAACTCCTTTGTGGTGCTCTGCGTTTGAAGGCAAACCAGAGATTACCGGGTAGTGCCGACTGCAGCGCATGGGCGGCGGTTGGGACCACTTATTATCTGTGGTATCGCTTTGTGGGGGTGGGGTTACCGATCTGCAAATATTGGAGCAAAGCACGTGCTAGTGACGTTTATATGTGGTGTATGGCCATGTTAGAGACTTCTTAACCCAGCGCTCCCATACATTCACGTGTGCTTTCACGCATGCACAGCCGTGTGAGGAAAGTGCAAAAAACAACTGTTATTAGTGCCAAAATAAGTGTGATGGTGAGTTTACAAACGCATGAATAGCTATTTTAAATAGGCAGTACATTCCACAATTCTGCTTTCTAAAACTTCCCCTCTTGAGTACAGATTATGGAAGGCTGGTGAGTATTTTAAAAAGTGGTGCAGAATTGTATTGTATTGCATTTTGTTGTGTTATCTGCGCCTGGAATGGATGGGGCCAAAAGACAAATACTTGGTGCAAAATAAAGCTTCCTTTTTTAGAGCAGTAGCAGTCAGTACCAGGGAACAACTGCCTGCTTCGTTCAAATGGCGGCGACCAATGGGTACTAAACATGTATCCCACAGAGAACAACTGCCAAATTAAAAATAATTAACATCTGCAGAGAGGAGCAAGTGGCCAACAAATACCATGCACTCGCAACACATTTACATGTCTCCTTGCAAACTGGAAAGTGGGCGCAACGCGTGAAAATTGCACTGTGGACATTAGACAAGGCAAATATTTTTCCGTTCCTACATTGCATTTGAGACTTTCATTTGCTAAGACAACTTGTCCACGATCTTGAGTGCGGGAAAGTACTGTGTGGCCCAGATGGTCTAGCGGAGTTTCCAGGCACGCTGCAAAGTGAGTGCCCTAGGGCTGGGCCGGTCCAAAAATTGGATCCCGAGGGCTGCTCAGGTGGTCCCACAAGGATATTAACATATTTAAACGTTATCCGCTAATATAATTAGCATTTTAAAAACCTTGCAAATTCACTGAAAAAACCATAGGTTTCAGGCGTTATTTAGTTAGGGATTATCATTTAAAAAACCTTGTAAATTCACTGAAAAAAACATAGGTTTCAGGCCTTATATAGTTAGGAATTAGCATTTAAAAAACCTTTGAAATTCACTGAAAAAACCATAGGTTTTAGGCCTTATATATTTAGGAATTAACATATAAAAAACCATTGAAATTCACTGAAAAAACCATAGGTTTCAGGCCTTATATAGTTAGGAATTAACATATAAAAAAACATTGAAATTCACTGAAAAAAACATAGGTTTTAGGCCTTATATAGTTAGGAAGTAACATATAAAAAACCATTGAAATTCACTGAAAAAACCATAGGTTTCAGGCCTTATATAGTTAGGAATTAACATATAAAAAACATTGAAATTCACTGAAAAAGCATAGGTTTCAGGCCTTATATATTTAGGAATTAACATAATAAAAACCATTGAAATTGCTCCTATATAGTTAGTTGGACTAACTATATTTGGCGCACCCGCAATCCACTGCTGATGATGTCACATATTACATCATTCATGACATGGTCAGTGACATCACTGATGACATCACTGATGACATCTCAAATGACATCACTGATGACATCACTGATTACATCATTCATGTGATAATACGATGCACCTCCTCACACTCTAATATAACCTTTGATACACCCAGTGTTAAATACAGACTACCATTCTTGAAACTATTGACACACTGTTGGACCTGCGATGGGCAAGCCCAGCACAAAGGGGGTAGCTTGGCTCAAGTGTCAAGGCAGTGAAGGCTGTAGGGCTAAGCCGGCTCTGACCCAATAATAACCCCCTGCACAGTCACACCAAAAAGAAGGACACCACACCACTGCTGTAGAAGAATACGATTCCTTGATATAAAAGTTCTCTGGGATCTTTTGGGGAAGCACATTCACATTTCATTTGTTACAGCACTCTGGGATTCAGGTTGAGAATAAATACAGTAAATAGGACTTCAGGAACACTGGTGTTGCATAAATATTAGGAATAGCTCTATCAATAAATAAAATGAATATCAGGTTTATATATCACCAATACATGGAATAATAAAGCCTGGTTCATTTAAATGCATAACCACATTTTCATTCTGGTATCGCTGTCACCAATTAAATAAATCAGGAAGTTTACATTTGCAAGATAAACCCACTTTGGAAAGGATAACAGTACTTGTGGAATCATGGGGAATGCATGCGGGCTTCTCTGGATTCACGGTGCACTAGGGACTCTTTTATGTTCATGCAGGGCCCATGCGCGTGTACCTAAAGACAAGGAAACACGGTAAATATGACATTTGGCCCTCCGCTGCCACTGGGGAAGGATGTCCGCTTGCCGGTGTGGTTTACTTGAGCCTACGGCAATATGGCAGGCACCAGGGTAGCACAGTTCGAAGTCAGTAGACGAACGAACGGCTGCCAGCGGGGTCACTCAGTCTCAGCGCTCGCTCAAATCAACGCCGGTGCACAGTTCCTTGATAACGCGGCACCCCTCCAGGTGAAACGACCCACCTCAATACGGCTGCAATCGAATAGCGATTCAGTCGGGGCACAGCACTTCCTACGCCAGCATCAGGGTTCTCAGGGGCTTCACGGACCTCCCTCCGACTTCCTCATACGGGGGCTGGTCCCGCCCACGGCAACAGTTTCCCGGGTCTCTGGGAAAAGGCAGGGACGCTAATCCCGCCCAATGAAGGCCGGCCTCTCCCCGCCCCTGCGCACCACCTCACCTTCGATCACTGCACAACCAGGAAGCGCGCAACGCCGGTGGGGCTCGGAGACGTCCGAGTCCCCCGCGATAGGCGCTATTCACGAAGGGGGCACTGTGGAAGGTCGTGACTCGCCTTTTCTTCACGATTTCGCCACCGGGGGGGGGCGGGGAGGCACATAAACTTGGCCACAGTCTTTTGGGGCAATGAGGCACTAGCTGGGCAGGCGCTGTAGGCGCAAGGTTACTGGAACACGCCTGACTGGAACGCCAGTCAGGAATCAGGCTATTAACCCTTGCCACTCTACTGCCTGTGCTCTCAGCCACCTCAGGGGTCAGCAGGGCAGGTGTCACTCTGGTGTCAAGTCTGGAATCTGAATTACATCTAAAATGGCCGCCAGGGACTGGGCTTTATATAGCCAGTGCCCTGAGGTACTGGCACGAGCCAGAAGGTTCTAGAACCTTCCCTGGCTGTGTCAATGGCATGGCACTTTTGAGGTGTCTTTTGGTCACTCAGAGCCACCGTACTGGGGCTCTGGAGCAGCCATTTTGTGTACCTGAGGAAAGTTATGAAATTCCTGTCAGGAAAGCGCACCAACCAGAAAGGGCGCCAAAACCTCAAAAGGTCAGGGTTCAAGGAGGCTCCAATGGGAGTCACTCACCTGAGGGAAATATGTGTCCACCATTTTAAGGTTAAACACACACAGGTTGCCAACCTCAGTTTTCATGTCCACAGGTTTCGCCAGGCGCCTTGTACATAGGTGCCAGAAACCTTGTGAGCAACTGGGTGTCAAGGAACACCTAGCCCCATGAAACAACACACAAAAAGGTCCTGGTAGACAAATAAAAAGCGGCAAATTTTGGGAGGTTCAGGGGAACAAAAGAAATCATATTGGTGAGGGAACTCTCAGAAGCAGACGGGTCCAACACGCGTCCCCCCCAGCCGAAAGTGGGGAGAACTACCCAACCCCTTGGGAGTCCTCAACACTAAGGCGGAAATACCTGGAGAGACCGTCTGCATTGGCGTGGTCAACTCCGGGCCGATGTTCCACCCAAAAGTCCATTACCTGTAGGGAGATAGACCACCTCAACAGTTTGGGGTTTTCCCCTTCATCTGCATGAGCCAGCGAAGGGGTCAGTGGTCTGTCTGAACAAGGAAGTGTGAACCAAACAAGTATGGTCGCAGCTTCTTCAGTGCCCAGACCACCGCAAAGGCTTCCTGCTCAATGGTACTCCACCTCTGTTCCCGGGGAAGTAGTCTCCGTGATAAAAAGACCACGGGTTGATCCAGACCCTCTTCATTGAGTTGCGATAACACCGCCCCAATGCCAATATCGGATGCATCTGTCTGGACAATGAACTCTTTCGAAAAATCTGGAGCCTTCAGGACTGGAGCTTTACACAATGCTTGTTTCAGAGTGTCGAAGGCTCGCTGGCAAGCCTCCGTCCAGATGACTCTCCTGGGTTGCTTTTTGGCCGTGAGTTCTGTAAGGGGTGCCACGATAGTGCCATACCCCTTCACGAACTGTCTGTAGTAACCTGTGAGGCCCAGGAAGGCTCGGACCTCAGTCTGGGTCTTGGGGGGTTTCCAGGCCATGATTGCCTCAATCTTCGCCTGAAGGGGCTGCACCGTTCCCCGGCCCACCAAGTGACCTAAGTACACTACCGACCCCTGTCCAATCTGACATTTGCTGGCCTTGATCGTCAAGCCAGCCCGTTCCAGGGCCTGGAGAACGGCTTGCAAGTGCTGCAAGTGATCCTCCCAACTGCTACTGAAGACAGCTATGGCATCCAAGTAAGCAGCAGAGAATGACTCCATCCCGGTGAGGATCGTGTTCACCAGCCGCTGGAAAGTGGCAGGAGCGCTCTTGAGCCCGAAAGGCATAACGCAGAACTGGTAGTGTCCATCAGGTGTGGAGAAGGCTGACCTTTCCTTGGCTCCATCAGTCATGGGAATCTGCCAGTACCCTGCAGTGAGGTCAATGGTACTGAGATATTGGGCAGCTCCCAACCGGTCAATCAATTCATCCGCCCGAGGGATCGGATGAGCATCGGTTTTCGTTACCGAATTGAGTCCTCGGTAATCCACACAGAATCGTAATTCTGGTGTGGTGCCAGGTGGGGCAGCTTTGGGTACCAAAACCACCGGGCTGGACCAAGGGCTGTTCGAAGGTTCGATGACTCCTAGCTCCAGCATCTTGGCTACCTCGCTTCGGATGCTGACCTTCACCTTTTCAGACAGCCGGTAAGACTTTGACTTCACAGGTGGGCTGTCTCCTGTGTCCACGTCGAGGGTACACAGATGGGTCTTACCCGGGGCAAGGGAGAACAGCGGAGCGAATGTCCCCAGGACCTGGCGACATTCCTCCTGCTGCTCAGGAGTCAGGGATGGTGAGAGTTTTACTCCCTCCTCTGACCCATCCTTTTCTTGAGACGCAAGGAGGTCGGGGAGAGGCTCTGTGTCCTCTTCCTCCGATCCGTCAGTCACCATTACCAACATGACTTCGGGCCTCTCGAAGTGGGGCTTGGCATGTAACACCCGATGCGGATGCTGAGGGGTCCTTACGTCCACCAGATAGGTAGACTTGCCCATCTTCTCCAATACCTCATAGGGGCCTGTCCAACGGTCCAGGAGAGCACTCAGCTCCCCCGGCTCCATCACCGACACCTTCTGTCCAGGCTCCAACTCCACTTGGTGAGCATTGTGGTCATATCACGCTTTCATAACTGCTTGACTGGCTTCCAAGTTGTCAGAAGCTTGCTTCCACAACTTAGCCATTTGGCTTCGGAAGGCCAGCATGTAGCTCACCACATCCTGGGGAACTTTCCGGGGAGACTTTTCCCAGGAGTCCCTCACCAGGCTGAGAGGTCCACGTACAGGGTGCCCGTAAAAAAGCTCGAAGGGGCTGAAGCCCACTCCCTTCTGTGGCACTTCCCTGTAGGAAAAGAGCAAACAGGGTAGGAGGACGTCCCATTTCCTCCGCAGGCTTTTGGGTAGACTTCTGATCATACCCTTTAAGGTTTGGTTGAACCTCTCCACAAGGCCATTGGCCTGTGGGTGATAAGGAGTGGTGAACCGGTAGGTCACTCTACACTCCTTCCACATTGCCTGCATATACGCTGACATGAAGTTGGTCCCCCTGTCAGACACAACTTCTTTGGGGAATCCCACTCGGGTAAAGATCCCCATCAGGGCCTTCACCACTACCGGTGCTGTAATGGTTCTCAGAGGAACTGCCTCTGGATACCTTGTGGCGTGATCCACCAGTACCAGGATAAACCTGTGACCGGATGATGTCGGTGGATCTAGGGGCCCGGCAATGTCGATGCCCACCCTTTCAAAGGGGGTGCCAACGACGGGAAGTGGTTCCAGGGGAGCCTTCAGCTTCATCCCTGTTTTCCCACTGGCTTGGCATGACACGCACGACCGACAGTATGTGTCGGACGCCACCCTCATTCGAGGCCAATAAAAGTGGGGGACAAGCCAGGCAAAGGTCTTGTCCTGACCCAAGTGTTCTGCCAAGGGAATCTCATGAGCCAACTCTAATAGGAAGGCTCGGTAACACTGTGGGACTACCAGGGCCCGTGACAGTCCATGCACTGGCGCCCTGGGTTCACTGTAGAGGAGACCTTCCTCCCAGTAAACACGATGGTTCCCAGACTCGTTACCTGCTGCCTGGGCTTCAGCCTGTTGCCTCATACCCTCGAGGGTGGGACATTCCCTCTGTCCCTTGCTTAGTTCCTCCCTGGACGGTCCTCCCTCCACTCGCCACTCAGCGGGGATAGGTAGGTCCTCCATCAGAACCATGTCCTCCTCCGCGGACTCCGGGTCCACCTCCACAGGTGGCCTATCCGTCTCACGAGGCACAGACATCGAGGCAGGCTCCTCCTGTCCTCGAGATGCTCCCTCATCAGCAGCTGGGTGGGCCATTGTTCCAGGCTCCAACCCATGCGACTTCTCCTCCCGAGCAGCCGCAGACCTGGTACTCACACAGGCCCAATCAGGTGTACCCAGCATCTCAGAATGAGTCCTGTATTCCACCTCCTTCCAAGCATTGTGCTCCATATCATTGCCCAGTAGACAGTCGACTGGCACGGCAGGGCTTACGGCAACTCGAAGTGAACCTGCAACCCCTCCCCACTCAAAGGGAACCTCAGCCACGGGATAGTGGCACATTCTGCCATCAGCCATCGCGGCTGGGTGAAGTACGCCTGGAATCACCTGCTCTGAAGACACCAGATGACTCCTTACCTTAGTCATACTGGCTCCTGTATCTCTCAGAGCTTCCCCTCTATGGCCGTTGATGGTGACCCACTGCCCATACTTGGTAGTATTTGAGGGCACCTGGATCTTTGGAACCATCTCCCGATCACCCAGGGACACTAAGGTGACACCCGCCCACTCCCCCCCCTTAACTAAGGGCATCTCCTCCCCGAGCACTACACTAGCGACTCCCGGGGCTTTTCTTCCAGTGGGAGGGGGTGGTCTCTTTGGGCATTTCACGTCTCCTTTATAATGTCCAACACCACCGCACTCAAAGCAATGGACAACCCTTGGCTGCTGACTCTGGCCAGGATTAGGGTTCTTTAGCGGGTTAGCCTTAGAGTTGGGAAAGGAACTTTTCCCCTTAAAATTATTTTGGGGGCCTTTGGAGAACTCCTTTTTCTTGTTATCTCCCCCCTCTTTCTTCTGGGGAGCGCCCTGTCCGGACTTCTGAGAATCTCCTCCCGTCCCCCTCGTGGACACTCGGGTACTTGTCCAAATGTCCGCCTCCTCAGCAAGCTTATGGGGGCAAGTAAGTTTGCTGTCTACCAGGTGTTGCCTCAGCTCGGGAAGACATTTCTCGAGTAGATGTTCCTTGAGTATTAGGTCGTACAACCCTCGAAAGTCTTCCACCTCACTACCTTGGACCCACCCATCTAGGGCTTTCTTGGCATAATCCAGGAAGTCAACCCAATTCTGTGAGCTTAGTTTGTGGCTGCCCCTAAACCTCTGCCGGTATTTCTCTGGGGTCAACCCAAACTTTCTGATGAGCGCCACCTTCATGGCGGGGTAATCTACCTGCTCCTCCCGGTCTAGGGCCAATAGGGCATCCCTACCTGTCGGAGGCATGTACCGGTATAATCCACTACCCCAATGCTTCTCATGGATCCCATGGGCTCTTAAGGAGACCTCATAGGCGGTCAGCCACTTGGCTATGTCGTCTCCAGCGGTATAACTGACGACCACGTCCTTGGGTAAATGAGGCCTGGGCTCCCTGACAAATTCCTTTGACTCGACACCCCCCGGAGTGATGTTACGGGCCTGGAGGTCGAGCTCTCGTAGCTTGAGCTCATGTTCCATCCTCCTCCCTTCTCTCTCTCTCCTATCTTCCATCTCCAGCTTGGCCAACTCCCATCTGAACTGTCTCTCCTCTCTCCTGTCGGCTAACTCGGTCTCTGACAACCCTCTTGAGGATACACTGCTGCCCTCCCGTGAGGCTACCTTGGGGCTGATTGACATCTCACCCACCCCCAGGGGACATTCCGCAGTTCCCTCAATGACAGTACCTCTGTCTGACTCCTCCTCCTCTACCGTTCCCTCCGGGTGTGCTTCCACCCAGGCTCGCAGACTAGTACGGAGCTCCTCTCTTTTGGCCCCTCACCTAACGAACACTCCCCTTTCCTGACAGAAATCCTTGAGCTGTGCCACAGTATAGGTCTCCAGCTCTGACATTTCGAATTCCATCTTGTCAGTGAAAAGTGTGGACAACCACCACGAAGTAGGTTATAAGGATATGAGACTCTGAGGGTCACCTCCACCCACCTCCAGAAGAGAATTTGGAAAAAACAAAATGTTAAATCAGAGGGCCGCTGGGAGAAAACTCCGGGTGTGTACCTGTGACGCACACCGAATTATAATGGGTACAGAACAAGCACGGCTCGCAATCCCAACCGCTGAGCACCAATTTTATGTTGGACCTGCGATGGGCAAGCCCAGCACAAAGGGGGTAGCTTGGCTCAAGTGTCAAGGCAGTGAAGGCTGTAGGGCTAAGCCGGCTCTGACCCAATAATAACCCCCTGCACAGTCACACCAAAAAGAAGGACACCACACCACTGCTGTAGAAGAATACGATTCCTTTATGTAAAAGTTCTCTGCTGTAAATAGGGATCAATTGGGGAAGCACATTCACATTTCATTTGTTACAGCACTCTGGGATTCAGGTTGAGAATAAATACAGTAAATAGGACTTCAGGAACACTGGTGTTGCATAAATATTAGGAATAGCTCTATCAATAAATAAAATGAATATCAGGTTTATATATCACCAATACATGGAATAATAAAGCCTGGTTCATTTAAATGCATAACCACATTTTCATTCTGGTATCGCTGCCACCAATTAAATAAATCAGGAAGTTTACATTTGCAAGATAAACCCACTTTGAAAAGGATAACAGTACTTGTGGAATCATGGGGAATGCATGCGGGCTTCTCTGGATTCACGGTGCACTGGGGACTCTTTTATGTTCATGCGGGGCCCATGCGCGTGTACCTAAAGACAAGGAAACACGGTAAATATGACATTTGGCCCTCCGCCGCCACCGGGGAAGGATGTCCGCTTGCCGGTGTGGTTTACTTAAGCCTACGGCAATATCGCAGGCACCAGGGTAGCACAGTTCGAAGTCAGTAGATGAACGAACGGCTGCCAGCGGGGTCACTCAGTCTCAGCGCTCGCTCAAATCAACGCCGGTGCACAGTTCCTTGATAACGCGGCACCCCTCCAGGGGAAACGACTCACCTCACTACGGCTGCAATCGAATAGCGATTCAGTTGGGGCACAGCACTTCCTACGCCAGCATCAGGGTTCTCAGGGGCTTCACGGACCTCCCTCCGACTTCCTCATACGGGGGCTGGTCCCGCCCATGGCAACAGTTTCCCGGGTCTCTGGGAAAAGGCAGGGACGCTAATCCCGCCCAATGAAGGCCGGCCTCTCCCCGCCCCGGCGCACCACCTCACCTTCGATCACTGCACAACCAGGAAGCGCGCAACGCGGGTGGGGCTCGGAGACGTCGAGTCCCCCGCGATAGGCGCTATTCACGAAGGGGGCACTGTGGAAGGTCGCGACTCACTTTTTCTTCACGATTTCGCCATCGGGGGGGGCGGGGAGGCACATAAACTTGGCCACAGTCTTTTGGGGCGATGAGGCACTAGCTGGGCAGGCGCTGTAGGCGCAAGGTTACTGGAACACGCCTGACTGGAACGCCAGTCAGGAATCAGGCTATTAACCCTTGCCACTCTACTGCCTGTGCTCTCAGCCACCTCAGGGGTCAGCAGGGCAGGTGTCACTCTGGTGTCAAGTCTGGAATCTGAATGACATCTAAAATGGCCACCAGGGATTGGGCTTTATATAGCCAGTGCCCTGAGGTACTGGCACGAGCCAGAAGGTTCTAGAACCTTCCCTGGCTGTGTCAATGGCATGGCACTTTTGAGGTGTCTTTTGGTCACTCAGAGCCACCGTACTGGGGCTCTGGAGCAGCCATTTTGTGTACCTGAGGAAAGTTATGAAATTCCTGTCAGGAAAGCGCGCCAACCAGAAAGGGCGCAAAACCCCAAAAGGTCAGGGTTCAAGGAGGCTCCAATGGGAGTCACTCACATGAGGAAAATATGTGTGCACCATTTTAAGGTTAAACACACACAGGTTGCCAACCTCAGTTTTCATGTCCACAGGTTTCGCCAGGCGCCTTTTACATAGGTGCCAGAAACCTTGTGAGCAACTGGGTGTCAAGGAACACCTGGCCCCATGAAACAACACACAAAAAGGTCCTGGTAGACAAATAAAAGCGGCAAATTGTGGGAGGTTCAGGGGACCAAAGGAAATCATATTGGTGAGGGAACTCTCAGAAGCAGACGGGTCCAACACACACCAATACCAGTTACTACATAGGCACTCACTGATTCCTAGGTCTACTCACACATCCACTCATTCACTCATACAATCACTCATACATACAGTCACTCATCAATGCAACACTATCATATGCACTCATACACCTATGCAGACACTCACACACTGCCACTTATCCATGGAGTTACTCACACACCTAGTCAGTCATGAAAGAATCAATCACACTTCCATTTCCTCATCTATATAGCTATACACACAACACCTTACTTATTCAAACATATACTAACACATACGTACTCTCTTATACAATCACTCATACAAGTACACACTGATCTGCACAGTCACACACCTCCCAGCCAGCCACACACACACTCAGTCTCCCATACAAATACTTGGGCAACCAATCAATAACCCATATAGCCACTCATATAGCTACTGATCAACGCATGCTGCAGCTTACACAACAACAGACATACTGATGCACACATTCACACAGTTTAGGCACTAACCTATGCATTCAGTAAGACACATTTAATCACTCACTCATGCAGTCAGTCAAGCACCTACTAAATCCTTCATACAGACACTTATACATCCACTCATTCTTCAATAGGTAAAACATATTTAAACTTTACAGAAAAACACAGTCACTGGATGATGTCATCAGTGATGTCAAATGAGATGTCATCAGTGATGTCATCAGTGATGTCATTTGAGATGTCATCAGTGATGTCATCAGTGATGTCACTGACCATGTCATGAATGATGTAATATGTGACATCATCAGCAGTGGATTATATATAGGAGCAATTTCAATGGTTTTTTATATGTTAATTCCTAACTATATAAGGCCTGAAACCTATGCTTTTTCAGTGAATTTCAATGGTTTTGTTATATGTTAATTCCTAACTATATAAGGCCTGAAACCTATGGTTTTTTCAGTGAATTTCAATGGTTTTTTATATGTTAATTCCTAACTATATAAGGCCTAAAACCTATGGTTTTTTCAGTGAA
Organism: Lissotriton helveticus; assembly: GCF_964261635.1. Classification (NCBI taxonomy): domain Eukaryota; kingdom Metazoa; phylum Chordata; class Amphibia; order Caudata; family Salamandridae; genus Lissotriton; species Lissotriton helveticus. The sequence continues at coordinate 739,373,461 of NC_136059.1, read as the reverse complement.
TATATATATATATGACAAAGCTAACTGGCGAAACGCGTCTGTCAGGGGTGAAGGGGGGTTTGGAAATGAATAAACTTTAATTCATCGAGACATCGGAGTGCCCGCCATTTTTCGTGACCTGGACAGGTTGGATTGTGTAGCGATATATATATATATATATATATATATATAAATAGGGCATGGCAGAAACTGTTTAATAAAACCACCTATCACTGAAAATAAGTCGAGTGAGTGCCTTCTTTCGACTCTCACTTTGTGAGATAATTGCTTCGATATATATATATATATATATATATCAAACCAAAGTGCCTTAAGCATTCAAGAGGCACACGACAGGTCTCTCCCCTCCGGGTTTCTACAGCTCAGCATGTCATCCCGCTTCACAAACATTCAAACGCCCGACGCGTTTCGGGGAAACATCCCCTTCCTCATGGGCTGCAAATGAAGGCACTCGATATTGCATCAATTTTGTTTAGGACTTTTTATTAGGAACAAGCCCCTCAGTGGGCGTGTGCTTAGTGCGTCATGCCACCAGAGTATGCTGGGACTTGTAGTCCATTGGTGCTTGTGCTTTTCTCCTTTTAGTAAGGTCGAGTGTCCTGTCATTAATAATGCATTGTCTTTACCTTTAGTAGGCTGTGTTGCGTTCGGATACGCTGTATTAAAAGCAGAGTCCTGTGCTTCCAACAGTCCCAATGGTTCAGGACTTAAAGCCTCGCTTTGCCGCCAACTCCATTGCAGTGACAGCAGGCGATGGTGCTCTCTTCACGGCCAGGCCGCCGTGCAGTAACATCAAACCAAAGTGCCTTAAGCATTCAAGAGGCACACGACAGGTCTCTCCCCTCTGGGTTTCTACAGCTCAGCATGTCATCCCGCTTCACAAACATTCAAACGCCCGACGCGTTTCGGGGAAACATCCCCTTCCTCATGGGCTGCAAATGAAGGCACTCGATATTGCATCAATTTTGTTTAGGACTTTTTATTAGGAACAAGCCCCTCAGTGGGCGTGTGCTTAGTGCGTCATGCCACCAGAGTATGCTGGGACTTGTAGTCCATTGGTGCTTGTGCTTTTCTCCTTTTAGTAAGGTCGAGTGTCCTGTCATTAATAATGCATTGTCTTTACCTTTAGTAGGCTGTGTTGCGTTCGGATACGCTGTATTAAAAGCAGAGTCCTGTGCTTCCAACAGTCCCAATGGTTCAGGACTTAAAGCCTCGCTTTGCCGCCAACTCCGTTGCAGTGACAGCAGGCGATGGTGCTCTCTTCACGGCCAGGCCGCCGTGCAGTAACATCAAACCAAAGTGCCTTAAGCATTCAAGAGGCACACGACAGGTCTCTCCCCTCCGGGTTTCTACAGCTCAGCATGTCATCCCGCTTCACAAACATTCAAACGCCCGACGCGTTTCGGGGAAACATCCCCTTCCTCATGGGCTGCAAATGAAGGCACTCGATATTGCATCAATTTTGTTTAGGACTTTTTATTAGGAACAAGCCCCTCAGTGGGCGTGTGCTTAGTGCGTCATGCCACCAGAGTATGCTGGGACTTGTAGTCCATTGGTGCTTGTGCTTTTCTCCTTTTAGTAAGGTTGAGTGTCCTGTCATTAATAATGCATTGTCTTTACCTTTAGTAGGCTGTGTTGCGTTCGGATACGCTGTATTAAAAGCAGAGTCCTGTGCTTCCCACTGAGGGGCTTGTTCCTAATAAAAAGTCCTAAACAAAATTGATGCAATATCGAGTGCCTTCATTTGCAGCCCATGAGGAAACGCGTCAGGCGTTTGAATGTTTGTGAAGCGGGATGACATGCTGAGCTGTAGAAACCCGGAGGGGAGAGACCTGTCGTGTGCCTCTTGAATGCTTAAGGCACTTTGGTTTGATGTTACTGCACGGCGGCCTGGCCGTGAAGAGAGCACCATCGCCTGCTGTCACTGCAACGGAGTTGGCGGCAAAGCGAGGCTTTAAGTCCTGAACCATTGGGACTGTTGGAAGCACAGGACTCTGCTTTTAATACAGCGTATCCGAACGCAACACAGCCTACTAAAGGTAAAGACAATGCATTATTAATGACAGGACACTCGACCTTACTAAAAGGAGAAAAGCACAAGCACCAATGGACTACAAGTCCCAGCATACTCTGGTGGCATGACGCACTAAGCACACGCCCACTGAGGGGCTTGTTCCTAATAAAAAGTCCTAAACAAAATTGATGCAATATCGAGTGCCTTCATTTGCAGCCCATGAGGAAGGGGATGTTTCCCCGAAACGCGTCGGGCGTTTGAATGTTTGTGAAGCGGGATGACATGCTGAGCTGTAGAAACCCGGAGGGGACAGACCTGTCGTGTGCCTCTTGAATGCTTAAGGCACTTTGGTTTGATGTTACTGCACGGCGGCCTGGCCGTGAAGAGAGCACCATCGCCTGCTGTCACTGCAACGGAGTTGGCGGCAAAGCGAGGCTTTAAGTCCTGAACCATTGGGACTGTTGGAAGCACAGGACTCTGCTTTTAATACAGCGTATCCGAACGCAACACAGCCTACTAAAGGTAAAGACAATGCATTATTAATGACAGGACACTCGACCTTACTAAAAGGAGAAAAGCACAAGCACCAATGGACTACAAGTCCCAGCATACTCTGGTGGCATGACGCACTAAGCACACGCCCACTGAGGGGCTTGTTCCTAATAAAAAGTCCTAAACAAAATTGATGCAATATCGAGTGCCTTCATTTGCAGCCCATGAGGAAGGGGATGTTTCCCCGAAACGCGTCGGGCGTTTGAATGTTTGTGAAGCGGGATGACATGCTGAGCTGTAGAAACCCGGAGGGGAGAGACCTGTCGTGTGCCTCTTGAATGCTTAAGGCACTTTGGTTTGATGTTACTGCACGGCGGCCTGGCCGTGAAGAGAGCACCATCGCCTGCTGTCACTGCAACTGAGTTGGCGGCAAAGCGAGGCTTTAAGTCCTGAACCATTGGGACTGTTGGAAGCACAGGACTCTGCTTTTAATACAGCGTATCCGAACGCAACACAGCCTACTAAAGGTAAAGACAATGCATTATTAATGACAGGACACTCGACCTTACTAAAAGGAGAAAAGCACAAGCACCAATGGACTACAAGTCCCAGCATACTCTGGTGGCATGACGCACTAAGCACACGCCCACTGAGGGGCTTGTTCCTAATAAAAAGTCCTAAACAAAATTGATGCAATATCGAGTGCCTTCATTTGCAGCCCATGAGGAAGGGGATGTTTCCCCGAAACGCGTCGGGCGTTTGAATGTTTGTGAAGCGGGATGACATGCTGAGCTGTAGAAACCCGGAGGGGAGAGACCTGTCGTGTGCCTCTTGAATGCTTAAGGCACTTTGGTTTGATGTTACTGCACGGCGGCCTGGCCGTGAAGAGAGCACCATCGCCTGCTGTCACTGCAACAGAGTTGGCGGCAAAGCGAGGCTTTAAGTCCTGAACCATTGGGACTGTTGGAAGCACAGGACTCTGCTTTTAATACAGCGTATCCGAACGCAACACAGCCTACTAAAGGTAAAGACAATGCATTATTAATGACAGGACACTCGACCTTACTAAAAGGAGAAAAGCACAAGCACCAATGGACTACAAGTCCCAGCATACTCTGGTGGCATGACGCACTAAGCACACGCCCACTGAGGGGCTTGTTCCTAATAAAAAGTCCTAAACAAAATTGATGCAATATCGAGTGCCTTCATTTGCAGCCCATGAGGAAGGGGATGTTTCCCCGAAACGCGTCGGGCGTTTGAATGTTTGTGAAGCGGGAGACATGCTGAGCTGTAGAAACCCGGAGGGGAGAGACCTGTCGTGTGCCTCTTGAATGCTTAAGGCACTTTGGTTTGATATATATATATATATATATATATATATATATATATATATATATATATATATTCACTGAAAAAACCATAGGTTTCACACCAGTTATAGTTAGGTGGAAATTTTACTCGCATAAAACCATTGAAATTCCCACATTATAGTTAGTTGGACTCACTATAACTTGCGCGTGCAATGCACTGCTGATGACGTCACATATTACATCACTCATGACATGGTCAGTGACATCACTCATGACATCACTGATGACATCTCAAATGACATCACTGATGACAACATCCTTGTGACAAAGTGGCAGACCTCCTATCAGCATAAAATAACTTTTGACACACACATTCAAAAATAGAAACTAACATTTTCTTAAAAAAGGAGAAACCAATACCAATTACAACAACTTATTAGGTAATTCCAACATCTACATACACATCCACTCATTCACCAACAGTTCTATATAGTCACTCATGCATGTACTTACTCATCATATGTACTCATACACCTATACATCCTGTTACACACTAATACTCATCCATATAGTTACTCACACACAAATTCACACATGCAAATAAACTATCAAAAAAACATTTACTTGATTATACTGCTATATACACACCACTACACATACTTCTACAGAAACTGAAACATATTTACTCTCTTAAACAATCAATTATAAAAACACATACTCACTAACCCACCCATACACACAATCATCCACCCATACAGTCTTGCACACATGCTGTCTTCAAAATACATACAAATAGTGAGTCACTCATTCAAGCATCTGTGCTCTAAGTAATATCCCCCACCGAACCATACAGACACTGATACTGATACTCAAAAAAACAACTAATAACCCATATACACACTCATGTAGCTACTCACCAACCCATGCAGCCACTTATACACAAAGTGAGACACAGATACAGATATTTAAATATTTAAACATTACTCGCTAATATATGTATTCACTAAGATACATTTAATAAGTCAGTTAACCAATCAATTTTACACAAAAAAACATCCATTTAGACATTTATTTACCCATTTATTCTTTCATCAACCTTTAGATATACATATATAAAAAATATTTATTTTTCAGAAAGACATCAGTGATGTCAGTTGAGATGTCATCAGTGATGTCATGAGTGATGTCACTGACCATGTCATGAGTGATGTAATATGTGACGTCATCAGCAGTGCAACTATAACTACCTACTGGCGACCGCCAGTAGGTAATATATATATATATATATATATATTACCTACTGGCGGTCGCCAGTAGGTATATATAGTTAGGATTTTTTCTCTATGGGATTTTTGAAAATTCTATGTCGAATAACTTTGGCGTTTGAGGACGGAATTGGCTGAAATTTTCAGGAAAATGGCACATTTTGATTCTGAGCAGCCCCTGAAAATGTGGGGGGGTTTCGTCAAGGGGGGGGCCGAGAAAAAAGGGGGGTCCCAAAACGCGTTTTTCCCATGCAATTTTCCATAGGGCGGTTGGCCTCACTTTTAGCTCGAACGGCTGAATGGATTTCCACGAAACTTGGCAAAATTGTAGGGACTGGTAGCCCGATGTGCCTTTGCTAGGTCTCAATATATGTGTTCCAGTGGATTTTGAGAAATTAACGTTCAAAAAAATATATATATCTGTAAGCGCGCTCCGGGCAGCGCCCCGGTTCGCGTACCTGACGCGTAACGGAACTTCGCGAAGCGAAGCTGATTGGCTCTCTGGTGTCTGTCAACATTGTAAACAGTCCGGAGCGGCCGCCATCTTGTCTCTCGGTAGGATCGAGAGACAAGATGCGGTGAAAAACGAAGGGGGAAATGAAGGAAAGGCGGCAAGGTAGACCCCTCCTGACCCCCTAGGATTGATGAGGGGGATATTAAAGTGCCCCGCGGGGCAAAAAACATTTTTTGCGATTTTTCGCCATAGTGGCGCGTCCCGGTACGCGAACCGGGCAGCTAACTGGCAGCGTAACGGGAGTCCGCCATCTTGTGTTTTTGGAGCGTCCGGTTCGCGTACCGGGTAGCGTCCCGGTAAGCGTAACAAGAGAAACAGTAAAAAAAAAAATTAATGGAATAGATTATCAAGAAAACTTTGAAAAATTGTAGGGACTGTTTGTTTGATGTGCCTTTGAAAGGCCTCAAGATATGTGCACGTGTGGATTTTGTCTAATTAAGGTTAAAAAAAATATATATATCTGTAAGCGTGCTCCGGCTTTTGTTTGCGCTGCAGAGCCGATACGTCACGGTTATGCGACGCGTCATGAGGCGTCTCACGTGGCTACGTGATACGTCACGTAATAAAGAATATATTTTACAGATATAGATATTAGCTTTGAAAAAACCATTGAAATTCACTGAAAAAACCATAGGGTATAGACCATATATAGTTAGGAATTAGCATTTACAAAACCTTGAAAATTCACTGAAAAAACCATAGGTTATAGACCATATATAGTTAGGAATTAGCATTTACAAAACCTTGAAAATTCACTGAAAAAACCAAAGGTTATAGACCATATATAGTTAGGAATTAGCATTTAAAAAACCTTATTTTACTCACACAAAACCATTGAAATTCCATATATAGTTAGTTGCACTAACTATATATCGCGTATCGCAATCCACTGCTGATGATGTCACATATTACATCATTCATGACATGGTCAGTGACATCACTGATGACATCACTGATGACATCTCAAATGACATCACTGATGACATCACTGATGACAACATCCAGTGACTGTATGTTTCTGTAAAGTTAAAATATGTCTTACATATTGAAGAATGAGTGGAAGTATAAGTGTCTGGACGAAGGATTATGAATGTATGAGTGAGTGATTAAATGTGTCTCACTGAGTGCATGGGTTAGTGACTAAACTGTCTTAATTTGTGCATCATTATGTCTGTTGTTCTGAAAACTGCTGCATGTGTTGTTCAGTAGCTATATGAGTAACTATATGGGTTATTGATTGGTTGCCCAAGTATTTGTATGGGAGACTGAGTGTATGTGTGGGTGGCTGGGAGGTGTATGACTCTGTGCATAGATGTGTGAGCAGTTGATTCACTAGATGTGTGGGTTCAAAAGTGCATGTGGAAACAGCTGTATGGGCGGTTGACTGTGTGCATCAGTGTATTGGTGAGTGAATGGATATCTCAGTGCTACATGTCAAAGTAAGTACATATGTAAAACACAGTACATCTGAGACTTGACATATATAAATAACTGTGCATAAGAGCCAGTGAATGTGTGAGTGGCTGTATGGATCATTGTGAACTTGTATCCAGGATTGTATAAGTGAGTAAATATGTTTGATCAGTAGCTATATGGTTAACTATATGGGTTTTTGATTGATTGTCCAAGTATTTGTATGGGAGACTGAGTGTGTGTGTGGCTGGCTGGGAGGTGTGTGACTCTGTGCAGATCAATGTGTACTTGTATCAATGATTGTATAAGAGAGTAAGTATGTGTTAGTATATGTTTGAAAATGTAAGGTGCTCTATGTTTAACTGTATAGATTAGAAAATGGAAGTGTGATTGATTCTTTACAGGACTGACTAGGTGTGTGAGTAACTCCATGGATGAGTGGCAGAGTGTGAGTGTCTGTATAGGTGTATGAGTGCATATGATAGTGTTGTAAAGATGAGTGAGTGTATGTATGAATGATTGTATGGGTGAATGAGTGAATGTGTGTGTAGACGTAGGAATCAGTGAGTGCGTATGTAGTAACTAGTATTGGTGTGTCAATGGTTTCAAAAATTATACTCTGTATTTAACACTGGGTGTAACAGAGGTTATATTAAAATGTGAGGAGATGCATTGTATTGTCACAAGAATGATATCATCAGTGATGTGGTCATTGATGTCAAATGAGATGTCATCAGTGATGTCATCAGTGATGTCATTTGAGATGTCATCAGTGATGTCATCAGTGATGTCACTGACTATGTCATGAATGATGTAATATATGACATCATCAGCAGTGGATTGCGGGTGCGCGATATATAGTTAGTGCAACTAACTATATATGGAATTTCAATGGTTTGTGTGAGTAAAATAAGGTTTTTTAAATGCTAATTCCTAACTATATATGGTCTATAACCTATGGTTTTTTCAGCGAATTTTCAAGGTTTTATAAATGCTAATTCCTAACTATATATGGTCTATAACCTATGGTTTTTTTAGTGAATTTTCAAGGTTTTGTAAATGCTAATTCCTAACTATATATGGTCTATAACCTATGGTTTTTTCAGTGAATTTTCAAGGTTTTGTAAATGCTAATTCCTAACTATATATGGTCTATAACCTATGGTTTTTTCAGTGAATATATATATAGTTAGGATTGTTTTCCATAGGGAAATCGCAACATTCTATTGGGAATAACTTTGGCGCCGGTTGAGGAATCTTCCTAAAATTTTCCTTAACTTTGCCTCGCGACGCTCCGGTCCTTCCCTGAAAGTTTGGGGGGGATTCGTCAAGCGGGGGGCGAGATAAAAGGGGGGTCCCAAAACGTGTTTTCCCCATGTTAATTTCCATAGGGCGGTTGGACTCACTTTTAGCCCGAACGGCTGAATGGTTTTCCACCAAACTTGGCAAAATTGTAGGGACTGGTAGCCCGATGTGCCTTTGCTATGTCTCAAGATATGTGCTCCAGTGGTTTTTACGAAAATTAACTTTGCAAAAATATATATTAGGCTACATTGGGCTATATATATGTTAGAGCCCAAATGTAGCCCAATGCAGCCCAATGTAGCCCAATGTAGCCCAAAGATGGCCATCAGCGACATCTTGGGAGACTGCATATCAGAATTTTTTTAATGAAATATAAGAGGATTTGAGAAGTCACTCAAAATGTGCCCTAATTTTTCTTTCTTCAGCACTAATCATAATTTCTATGGCAAAATTAACCCCCTCATTTTGTTCCTTTGCAAATTAAATGTTTTAAGTGTTAACACTTTATTCCAATCAAGATGACTTCAGGTGTGCCATACTTTTGTCATACGTAAGACTGTTAGCGCTCTAGTTGTTCTTTAGAACACTCTGGGACATTCTGTCATTGGGCTATAGTTGAGCTACATCTGGCTGATATTTGGGCTACATTTGGTTTTTTTTGTCTCTGGTGGCCATCTTTGGGCTACATTGGGCTACATTAGGCTACATTGGGCTACATTTGGGCTCTTACATATATATAGCCCAATGTAGCCCAATATATATTTTTTCAAAGTTATTTTTCGTAAAAACCACCGGAGCATATATCTTGAGACATAGCAAAGGCACATCGGGGTACCAGTCCCTACAATTTTGCCAAGTTTGGTGGAAATCCATTCAGCCCCCTTTTATCTCGGCCCCTGCTTGACGGATCCCCCGAAACTTTCAGGGAAGGAGCGGAGCGCAGCGAGGCAAAGTTAAGGAAAATTACAGGCAGATCCCCCATTCGGCGCCAAAGTTATTCCCAATAGAATGTTGCGGATTTCTTATGGAAAACGATCCTAACTATAACTACCTACTGGCGACCGCCAGTAGGTAATATATATATATATATATATATATATATATATACTTGCGTCTATTGCCCTCCAACTAGTCAAACTGTAAATCGTAGTTCCATAGACCGATACTCACCCACAATTGATAGGTGTACTACAACTCAAGAGTGAGGGAGTGGCACCCTTTAGTAATGCACTGTTTTTAAGAGGAGGGTAAAACGCAGAAGAAATGAGGAGAGTTAGCTGTTGGGTAAAGATGTATTAGAAACTTCCTGTTGAATTTACAGGAGGCAGCCTTTTCTCTTCCACACCCAGACATCCTGCTTTGTTGAGGGATTAACCTTGCTATTTGCCTGCATTTGACCTTGTCCTCCCGGCTTTTGTGGCGAGATGCCGGGAGGATGCTGCTATTTCAATGTTGTATTCTCGCGGGTTCCTTCCGCGGCATGTGGTTCGCGTACACGCTCAATGTGTATACGTCAGATTTCGTTATCCCATAGCATCATGGGTATTGTAGTTATTATGTACATTAGAGTGCCCATATTATCGAGCCTCAACAGGGGTTTTTAGCTTTTCCCACCGTCTCCACTAATAAAGGGATACCTAGTACAAGGTGAGGGATTTTTAAACTCTAGTTAAGCCCCCGGTCACCCTTTATCGCTAAGTGCTCTCTGAAATATGGTTGAGCCCACCCTGACCCTGAACCCGATGATGAAGCATAACACTAACAGATTGTGTGAGGGTTACATAAAAAGGGAATATGTTACTTCCCCGCACCAGCCCTATGAAGCTAGCTTTTTTAATAGGGGTCTATTAAAAATGCCACCCCAATCGTCTCTTGTGCTACACATACTATCTTCCTTGTAACCACAAGCGGGATACCTTTTTGTAGTTTGGTGCCACAGCTGCACCACCAGCATATTGTGGCCTCTGACTGCTGAAACACCACCAAAGGATCACAGATCTCCAGTGGTACGGCGGTCCTGTGGCAGTCCCACTACTGCACTCAGAATACAGCAATGGGACCACCATTGCAGTGGTTCACAGATTGACATCACAGCTATGGTGATTAGTCATATTCTGGCTCTTAGTTTCACTATGCTAATGTTATCTGGTCACAGTTCTTGGCTTTTCCAGTGCCAGATGCTTTAAAAATATTCCAGCGACCAGTCATCCTCAAAATATACCTGTTATACTTTCAAGATGGCTGCGTAGTGGCGATATGCAGCATGCCAGCCATCTCAAAAATATACAAAATAACGTGTTCATCCTGTTAAGATGGCACCTTGTGCATCTGACAGTTGCAAAGACAACAGCAGCAGCCAACATGGATTCGAAGAAGGACAAATTGTGAACGATATCTAGGGCAAGGGAAGGAAAGTTGGAGGAGATCAGAGTGAGTGCTACACTGAGCAAGAGCACTGCTCAGCACTGCCCATTTGGATGGAGAGGTGCAGGACAGAGACGAGGGGGCCCATTAGGATGTCGGGCGGATTGCCCCCGCCAGGCTGGCGGTAGCCATCGCCAGCCTGGCGGGGGCAATCCGCCCGACATCCTTCCCTGAATTCCCCCCGCCATATTAGTATGGCGGGGGGTGCAGAGAGCACCGCCCGCCACAATGCTAAGAATACAGGATGTGCCCGCCACTGTGGCGGGCACATCCTAATGGCACCCCCGGGACCCCCGCCCTTAAGGCGGGCGGTCCCGTTTTCCCATAGGGTGGCGGGCGGGCAATGCCCGCCCGCCATCCTAATGAGGCCCTAGGTGTTGGAGGTTCAGGGAGTAATGGAAACAGTGTGAGTTTACCCTATTTTAAGAAAGATCAGAACATGCGCTCAAGAGAGCGCCAGTGCTGCCAAACTAAAACGGTATGTGTGGCCTAGTCCTGTATTAGATTGAATACTTCTGTGTTAAGTTTTGATTTTATGAGGTAAAGAAGGATGAAGAGCTGAGTGCAATGCATCTGCAAACATGAGGTCAAATATAGAATTTTGTGGCATAGACATTCCAGCATTTGGGAAAGATAAGCAGGAGAATTCAAAAACAAATTGGGCAAATTATCTTTCCTCATTAACTTCTTTTGAAATACACCAAGGGGCCAATTACGATGCCGGATTCCTACGGCATCGTAATCAGCACTTTGAATTAATTTCTGGCTGACCCATTTGGATGCAGTCAGTCGGAAATTATTCCAAACTGACTTTCCAAATGGCTTCTGACGGGCATCCGACAGGCTGGGGTAATTCCAAGGCCAGCTGGTTCTGCCTGACAGATTACAATGTCGGATTCCAACAGCCTTTCTGTGCCGGCCTTTCCGATACAGAAAGGCTGTTGGAAGTCAACCTTGGGGGGCCCCCAGCTGGCCCCCATGGGTGAAAGGCCTCCTGATGGGGGCCAGGGTGGCACCCATGGTGACCCACTGTTGATCGCTGCACCCTGTGGCAGGTACCTTGAGGATCCTGCCATAGGGTGCAGGGATGAACTGCACCTCTTCTCTTTATAGTGAGAGCATGCATTTTGGTTGGAATGCATGGAGCATGTAAAGAATAGGAGTGCGACCGAACAGTATTCGGTTGAAGGAAATGGACCGATTTGGGTCGCTCGTGTCACCCACGACCACTTCTCTGCCTTCCATACCAAGCGAAGATACTGTCAGACAGTAGAGAATATAAACCAATAACAGTTTATTCAGAGTACACTCAGAGCAGAGCCCTGTCTGCCCAGTTTCTAGGAGTGCTTCAGGGGGAATGGCATCAGTAAGAATAACGATACATTATGTACACTATGAAACCAATGAAAGCATGCCTACCATGGAATTTTCCAGGGAGATGCAGCTGGACAGTAAATAACAAAGGAGTATGTTGCGATTCTGTAGCCGGGCACACATTTTCTACTTTTCAAGGACACTCTGCCTGTACCCTCACTAGACAAGTGGGAGAAGGTCTATATTTAACAGGAAAGGTATGCGCTAATAAGAACAGTACATTAATTAATGTAGCAAAACTCAGCTCTGAAGAAACATAACCTAGAGAAGGATGTTTCTCGGAAAAGACAAAGGATTAGTTTTGATTATGATACAAAGTGGCGCCCTTACACAAAATGGCGCAGCGAATGCTAACTTACATTAAACAATGCAAAGAATAATTTTCCATTCTAACACGGTCACGTCCTAATTGGTGGGTTGGGACCACCAACAGGAGGTCGGTCGTTTCGCAGTACTGAATCAATGTCAGACGGACTCAGGTCCATCCCACATCGAAATCAGGCTCCAAGTTGTAAGTGGGAGAAAAGTAAGATAAGCATTTTTGTGTTAAAAACAATTGGAAGTCTCCTGCCTATGGAGTGTAGGCGTATAGGTAGGCATTTGTATGAGAAGCACCATCTACCCTAATTTTGTATTATTAATTATTAGTGCTGCTTTACTGTGCTTCTGTGATTCACATGTAAAAGTAAAGATCTAAAGTACAACAAACTCTTTTGGGTCATTGGATGATTAAGTCCCATAATATATATGACTTGTAACACAGGTATGAGGAATAACGAAAAATAGCATGAATGCACAATTATTTCAAGTGAAATCTTAATAAATGAGTTTTCATCAGCCTTCTAACAAAGGGAACATCTGAAAAGTATGTGATTTAGATAATACCTGCATGGTGCTACGGTTCCATGTTTAAACATCGAAAACAAAAATATAGACAACAAAAATATTGATGTAAAAATATTGTTTACAAAAATATCAACTCCCTATACTTAAACAGGTAAGTACAATAATATCGACTCAAAAATATCGATGTAAAAAATATCGACTTTAAAAAATAACATAACCTAAATTAAATTAATTAAATAATATTATTATTATTATTAACAAATTAAATTAAATGTAATATATATTTTAACTAATTATAACAAATACATTTAATTTAATAAATGTAAACACAAAAAAGTGCATATATTTACTTAAATACATTTTATTAACTATTATCTTTTTTAATTTATAAAATCTATTCATTATAAAAATAAAATAAAAACATATAAATATTTTAAAATAAAATATTCTATATTTAATTAACACATGAAACTCTTGGAAAAATAATACGTACATTTAATAACAAAATAAAAACATTAGTAGTTAAAACATTTGATAGCAGGAGAGTAAAAATTACTATTCCCACTCCAGTGAGTGCAAAAGTAGAGAAAGCGCTGGATAGCGTAGGGGTAAAATTTACTATTCCCACTCCAGTGAGTGGAGAGGAGGGGTAAAATTTACTATTCCCGCTCCAGTGAGTGCAACAGTAGGGCAAGTGCTGGATAGCGTAGGGGTAAAAATGACTATTTCCACTCCAGTGAATGCAACATTAGGGAAGGTGCTGGATAGCTTTGGGGTAAAAATTAGTATTCCCACTCCAGTGAGTGCAACAGTACGGAAAGCGCTGGATAGCGGAGGGGTATAATTTACTATTCCCACTACAGTGATTGCAACAGTAGGGAAAGCGCTGGATAGCGTAGGGGTAAAAATTATTATTCCCACTCCAGTGAGTGCAACAGTAGGGAAAGCGCCGAATAGCGTAGGGGTAAAATTACTATTCCCACTCCATTGAGTTCAACAGTAGGGAAAGCACAGGATCCCAAAACAATAAAACACAAAACTATGAACATTTTTATTACATTTATTTTCCAATTTTAACATAATTAATATATAAATGTAAATATATTATTATTAACAAAGATAAAAAAATAATTAATTACACATTATTTAGCACTATCATATCCACAACACACACCTCCAATTAATTACACAATTACATTTATTATTTAGTAATTAATGAAAATGAATGTATTAATATTTAATAATTAATCAATTACATATTATTTAGCACACTATAATACCCACAACACACACCTAAAATTAATTACACAATTACATTTAATATTTACTAATTAATTAATGAAAATTCATGTATTAATATTTATTAATTAATCTATAAAAAATGTATTACTTACCAGCTTGCACACCATTTACACATTAAAACACCACAATGTACACCTACAATTAATTACACAATTACAATTAATAATTACTAAATAATGAATGGTAATTAATTTTTAAATATTTAATATATAATCAATAAAAAATTAATTACTCACTACCCTTCACACCATGTACAGTTGGCCCCCTGGGGGCCAACTGGTCCACCAGGTGCTTCCAGTAAGCGCCACTGTGCTGCGTTGCAGAGAGGTGGTTCAGGCTGTGCCCCTTTTACACCTCTCTGCAACGCAGTTCTGTGGCGCTAACTGGATATACCTGGTGGGCTAGTTGGGCCCAAGGGAGACTCAGGATTCAAGGGGACTTTATCCCCCAAAATAAAATGGCCACAGGGCATTTTTGCACACGTCAGCTCAGGTCCCCCCCTCCCTTCACCAGTGTGCAAACGTGCCCTGTGGCACATTTGAAGAGGTAGTTTTAATCCCCCTGCCCTATTATGTACTACGGTCTTACAGAGGAGGCCATGGTAATCACACGGGTACCCCAATGCATAGTGTTCCCTAGTGTATGTAGGTGTTTTAACTGTATTCTAAGTGTCTTTTAGCAAAGCTCTGGCTCTAGGACTGGTTAGTCCGAGTCAGTTACCACCAGTACCCATCCGAAAAAGTTGAGGGTACAGGATGATTTTGCAACAAGGCCTCTTTCTGCTCCTCTGTTTGTTCTTTCTGCACGTCTTCCTTCTTCCTGCACTTTTCTTCGTCTTTGAGGACTTCTGTTGTTTCTTTCTGCATTTCTTTTTCTTCTTTCTGTGTGTTTTTTGTTATTTCTTCACATGTCCTACCTCTGTAGGCAAAGTTAGAAACTAGCATTTAAAAAACCTTTGAAATTAACTGAAAAAACCATAGGTTTCAGGCACGTTATAGTTACAAATAAGCATTAAAAAAATTTTTAAATTCACTGAAGAAACAATAGGTTTCTGGCACGTTATAGTTAGAAATTAGCATTTAAAAAACCTTAGAAATTCACAGAAAAAAACATAGGTTTCAGGGGCGTTATAGTTAGTTGGACATTTCACTAGTACAAAACCATTGAAATTCCCCCGTTATAGTTAGTTCAGATAACTATAACTTGCGCGCCCGCAATGCACTGCTTGATGACATCATATATTACATCAATCATGACATGGTCAGACGACATCACTCGTGACATCACTGATGATATCTCAAATGACATCACTGATGACATCACTGGTGACATCATCCTTGTGATAGTGTGGAAGACCTCCTCTCACCCTAATATAACCTTTGATACACACACTCAAAAATAGAAACTAACATTTTCAAAACAATGGACATACCAATGCCACTTACAACACACCTATTCAGTAATTCCAAGATCTACACACACATCCACTCATTCACCAACAGTCCTATACAGTCATTCATACATGTAGTCACTCATCATATTTACTCATACACCTATACATCCTGTTACACACTGACACTCATCCATAGAGTTACTCACACACATAGTCACACATGCAAACAAAGTATCAAACATCCATTAAATTGCATATACAGTTATACACACACGACCACAATTACTTCTACAGAAACTTACACATACTTACTCTCTTAAGCAATCACTTATAGAAACACATACAAATTCATACATGAACTCTTCCAATCTCTCACTCTCACTCTCACATATACTCACTTATATACACCAGTACTCACATATCCTAGTTTAGAACATATGTAGTTACTCATAAAGACACAATTGAGACAGTCATTCACTCACTAACAAACCCATACACACACTCATCCACCCACACAGTCCTGCACACATGCTGTCTTCAACACATACAAACAGTGAGTTACTCATTCATGCATCTATGCACTACATAATACCCCCACCGAACCATACAGACACACAGACACTCATACTCAAAAAAACAACTAATAACCTATATAGACACGCATGTAGCTACTCACCAACCCATGCAGCCACATACACAAAGTAAGAGACTGATACAGATATTTATATATTTAAACATTACTCACTAACCCATGTGTTCACTAAGATACACTTAATCAGTCAGATATGCAATCAATTTTCAACAAAAAAATAATCCATTTAGACACTTATATACCCATTTATTATTCCATCGACCTTGAGATATACATATATAAAACATATTTAATTTTCAGAAAAACACACATTCACTGGATGATGTCATCAGTGATGTCATCAGTGATGTCATTTGAGATCTCATCAGTATTGTCATGAGTGATGTCACTGGTCATGTCATGAGTGATGTAATGTGTGATGTCATCAGCAGTGCATTGCAGGCGCACGAGTTATAGTTATCTGAACTAAATATAACGGGGGAATTTCAATGGTTTTGTTCGAGTGAAATGTCCCTGAAACCTATGGTTTTTTTCAGTGAATTTCTAAGGTTTTTGAAATGCTAATTTCTAACTATAACGTGCCTGAAACCTATGGGTTTTTCAGTGATTATATATATATATATATATATATTACCTACTGGCGGTCGCCAGTAGGTATATATAGTTAGGATTTTTTCTCTATGGGTTTTTTGAAAATTCTATGTCTAATAACTTTGGCGTTTGTGGACGGAATTGGCTGAAATTTTCAGGAAAATGGAACATTTTGTTTCTGAGCAGCCCTTGAAAATTTGGGGGGTGTTCGTCAAGGGGGGGCTGAGAAAAAAGGGGGGTCCCAAAACGTGTTTTTAACATTGAGTTTTCCATAGGGCGGTTGGCCTCACTTTTAGCCCGAACGGCTGAATGGATTTGCATGAAACTTGGCAAAATTGTAGGGACTGGTAGCCCGATGTGCCTTTTGTAGGTCTCAATATATGTGCTACAGTGGATTTTGAGAAATTAACGTTTAAAAAAAGATATATATCTGTAACAGCGGACCGGGCAGCGCTCTGGTTCGCGGACTTTTCGCGCAACGGAGCTTTGTGAAGCGAAGCTGATTGGTTCTCCGGCGTCTGTCAACATTCCAAACAGTCCGTAGCGGCCGCCATCTTGTCTCTCGGTAGGATCGAGAGACAAGAGGAGGCCAAAGCGAAGGGGCAAATGACCATAAGGGGGAATAGTAGATCCTCGCTGACCCCCTACGTTTGATGTGGAGGTTTTAAAAGGGCTCCGCGGGGCAAAAAAAAAAAAAATAATAATAATCGAACGGCTGAATGGATTTGCACGAAACTTGGCAAAATATTAGGGACTGGTAGCCCGATGTGCCTTTGCTAGGTCTCAATATATGTGCTCCAGTGGATTTTGAGAAATTAACGTTCAAAAAAAGATATATATCTGTAACAGCGCTCCGCTTCGCGTACTTTTCGCGTTACGGAGCTTTGCGAAGCTGATTGGTTCTCCGGCGTCTGTCAACATTCCAAACAGTCCGTAGCGGCCGCCATCTTGTCTCTCGGTAGGATTGAGAGACAAGAGGAGGCCAAAGCGAAGGGGGAAATGACCATAAGGGGGCATAGTAGATCCTTCCTGACCTCTTAGGTTTGATGTACCATTTTGTCAAGTTTGGTGTAATTCCGTTCAGCCAATCAGGCTGTAGACGTATGTAAATGTCCTATGGAAAATTGCATGGGGAAAACACATTTGAAAGTGTTGAAATTTAGAACCAATTAAAATGTTACTTTGGTTTTGTATTTGTGTGTGATGAAAGTTAATTGGTTATGTATATATGTCAAATGAGAGGAAACCACAGCCATTTTGTGATACTACTGTCTGAGGTACATTTGTGAGGAATTTTTGGTGGTGAATTTCTGGTGTTTGATTTACACAGTACTAACACTTCTGCTACTTTTAAAAAGGTGAGTTGTTAATTTGTAAGGGGAACTATGTTGTACACTTGAAGATAATTTGAAAAATGTTTTCTGTTATTTATTTGCAGTCCTTCTGTTATACTAAATACTTGATGAAGTTAGTTTTATATTATGTATTACTAAAAACGATAAATGAAAGTGATTATTTTTTTCTGCAATTTACAGCAAGCAATTTCAAAATAAAATGGCTCACAATGAAGAGACCGTGGCAATTTCTTTTGAATTGTCCACTACATTGATTGAAATTGAGAGCACCAATAATGAAATATTGTCACAAGGAGGACATGACTTGTATGATTCCATTAGATTGATTGAAATGGACAGCACCAAGAATGAAATATTGTCACAAGGAGATGACTTGAATGATTCCACTACATTGATTGAAATTGAGAGCACCAATAATGAAATATTGTCACAAGGAGGAGATGACTTGTATGATTCCATTAGATTGATTGAAATGGACAGCACCAATAATGAAATATTGTCACAAGGAGGAGATGACTTGAATGATTCCACTACATTGATTGAAATTGAGAGCACCAATAATGAAATATTGTCACGAGAAGATGACTTGAATGATTCCACTACATTGATTGAAATTGACAGCACCAATAATGAAATATTGTCACAAGGAGGAGATGACTTGAATGATTTTTTTGATCAATCTCTTGATGGCGAATTTATCGAGTGTTTGGAGACCATAGAGTTACAAGAATCATCATTGGAGACTTTTAATGAGGACATTGCTGATGAGGACATGTTACTAGTTCTTTCAAATTTAGAAAATTCTGAAGAATAAATTTATATTTAGAAATCAAAAATTGTTTGAGACATTATTCATTTTTATTTTTAATTTATGAGGTTGTAGCGAAGTGATTGTAGTATAAAATGAGACTTATAGTATAGAGTGCAACATTTTTATGTTACATGGTAAGTTTACTCATATTTACTTGCCTTCTGCCACTATATTATCTCCAATGTGTATTTGACATCTCTTCTTCATCTCCGGCCTCCTTTCTCTCACTGTGTGTCTCCGATGCATCTTATCGCTGTTATTTTGTGTAATTACAGAAGAGAGTAAAATAAAATAGTTCGGAACGTGAAAAGGGGGCAAAGTAGAGTACTCCTCACCCCCTAGGCCTTTTTAGGCGGTCCCAAAAGGATCAGTTTCTGCTTTCCTGAGAGATTATGGTATGAGTTCCATATACCACAATAACTTGCATTACAACATGCAAGATATCTATCTCCTATTACCAACTTTTGGAGATATTCGCGCTAAGCGCGAATATCTCCAAAAAGTAACACCTGCCCTGAGCAGTTCTTAGCCATGTTATCCAATGGGAGGTGGATAACATGGCTAAGAGCATTAGCTCGGTAATGCATGAATATCGCTGAGTTTTTAGCGATATTCATGCATTGCGGCCGTTTATTATCGCATTTGCGATAAACCTTGATAATAGCAAGGTTTATCTTCGATAATTTCTGACGATGCTTAGTGGTAAAAAATTGGTTGGTAAGCATCGTTAGCGATAAATATCGCTTAACTTTGGTAATATGCCCCAACGTCTGTTAACGTTCGATTCGAAGGAAATGAGGAAGTGTTGAAAAACATTGTCTGCGCCATCTTGCCTTTTTTGAAATGCCACACTTTTGTCGTGCACGGCAGCCATTTTAGATGTCTTGACCAGACCCACTCTCTGCACGCTGTCGATTCGTAGCATGGCTCCTCACCCACGCAAGCATCTTCCCTAGGCACTGGTCACCACCGCTCTCTGTCTTATGCATGGGCAATAAACCTCCCCCCATCTGCGCTGCTCTTCCCTGAGAATCACACTCTGTGCCCGCCCGACACCTCCCTTTCGCCCTATTCACTACCGCACCCTCTGACACTCCTCTTTCTCTGTGTCCGATTGTCCAGGCTATCAGCTAGCCCTGCAGATGTAGTTTATGGCCCCAGCTGTAAAGAATCACCCCTCTTCAAAGGAGTTATAGTAGATCAAGGCCCACACCCGATGAGATCCGTCACACCACACGTGTTCCTACTATCTGAAAACCATCCTGTATTGTGATTGGGGAGGGGACCGAGCCTGAAGCGGAAGATTCCAGGAATGACTCTTTGTACATCAAAGTTTTTACAATTATGTGTCACATTAAAAATATATAGCACTCCAACAAAGTAGTAGGAATATAAAACTTTAATAACATATAAATATATACAAGAAAACAAAAACAGTAAAAACATTTAAACAACGAAGAGACCGTGGCAATTTCTTTTGAATTATCCAATAGATTTATTGAAATTGACAGCACCAATAATGAAATATTCTTGTCAGTAGCGGTCTGTTGTGCGAATAGTTCCAAGGCAGCAGAACGCGCTGAAATCTAGATGGCACGAAAGTGATGTCTAGTAAGTTGCCGCCCAGCAAAAAACGGCGTGGGGCGCCGCGGGGGTGAGTGAGTCCAGTAGGCACCACAGCTATTCTTACCGGCATTGCAGAATTACTGCTGGGGACAATGCCTGTGCTGTAGCAGGGTCACAGCAGAAACAAAAAGGATTCTGTTGAAGATGTTGTTGGTTTTCAATTTGAAAACAGTTCTGGTGTCAACTGCTATGCTAATGTAGTGGTTAATGTTTTGTTTTCTCTAGAAAATGTAAAAGAGGGGGAGGCAGTCCAAAGTTCCGTTAAAAGGGCAAAGGAAAGGATCGGTGGTTTGAACTATCAGTCAAAAAGGGGAGGGGGTGCAATAATTTTTCCTACCGGGTCACACTGTGCTTTCACCGGAAGTGAGGTCTGCAGGATTCTAGTAATTCAAAGTGAGGCTGGCGCCAGCATGGGAGCGCCGACGTCCCGCGGATACAGTTTCGTCACTCCACGGGCGATCATGGCAGTCATTCCCCATCGGGGGTCGGAGACTCCCGCGGCTCCTCTAGAATTTTCAAGGTCGTGGAGGACTACGGTGGTGGAGTCAACCAGTGACCGGCCCATTTCTTTATGCTGGGCCCGCTCTTGCCAGGTCGACCGCCATTTTGAGAGTTCGGCAGCTACCGGCGATCGCGGGGTCACATGAGCGGACGGGCTCCACCCTGCCGGGCGAGACGTTGCAGCATGGCCACAGTGGAAGAACCCTTTTCCGGGCGCCTGGAGCGCTGAGGGTGCAGCTGGGAAGCCTCCACCTGGGGAGGCAGGAGAGGCCTGTTCGCACCGTCTCTCCCTCCCAGTGCACCCCACGGCGTCTCGCTTGAGATTTGTTATGGCCGGACCAGGCGATGAGGACGAGGGGGGGGGGGGGTCGGAGGCATGTGCAAGACATCCCCCCCAGTGTTGTCGCAGCCATTATAAAAGAAAGAAGTGTCCCGTCCGTCTTCGGGCCGGGCTTCCGGTGGATGTCGGCCGGACGCCCCTGGCTCTGGCCCTATGAACGGGTTTCTTGGTTTATCGGCTGCAGCCGGATCCCGTCGGCCTCGGCCCCCCGACTGTTGGTGGCCGGACCGGAAGAGCATGTGGCGGGACTACCTGCAACTCTCAAGGGCCACCGCGGCCGGACTGGGAGAGAGAGGGGAGGGTCGAGGAGACATTCCCCCCCCCTGCAACTGTTCAGCGTTGTAAAGGCAATCCCCTGGCCGGGTCCCGCTGGCCTCGGCCTCTCCTCCGGCTACACCCTACGTTAGGATCTCCTGGCCGAGGCGTGGCAGCAGGACCTGCCTTATATGGGCTGCTCCCGGCTGGGCGTAGCCGGAACCCTGCCCCACCTTGGAAGTTTCCAGAGTGGGGGCGGATGTTCTACTGACTTGCATTTTCCCTAGTCTATCGATTTTTTTGGCGTGGCAGGCGGTGGGACAGCGAGGGGTGATTTGGTTTCTCTTACTGTTTTTCTGGTCTCTCACCACTGGCATATTTTAACGTTTTCTTGTTTCTAGGACATTAATAGGTTTTATCATTACGTTATGTTATCGTTTCTTTGTTCGTTGTTTAATAAAAGTTCATGTTCATCAGTGGCCTACTGATTTTCGTTTTCCTATTTTTTTCTTTCCAGGTTGTTTCATGGTAAAGTTTCTGTTAACAGGATACAGTGATCACTTCGTTATTATTGCATATGTCCTTTTCACTAGGGGTGCTCTCTGGTCGGGCCAGATGACGTATCTCTAGTAAATGGTCCGGGTGAAAAAGGTGCATCAATCAGTGGGGAGTAGATAGGCATGACAGATTACAACGGGGGAGAAAGGTCCGCATTACGTACCCTTTCACTACTTGCAAAGATTTTCCTACGTTTATTTGCAAACAGGGAATACCTCCAAAAAGAACTAATTCCCAAACAGTCAATGTTCGGACAATCAATCAATCAATGAGGAATGAAATAGGTACGACGTGTTAAAGGCTTGCGTTACCTACCCTTCACTATCTGCAAAGGGAGAGAGAATATTCCTATTCTTCCTCGTTTGCAGGTAGAGAAGATCCTTAAGAGAATTAACTTCGAACAATTCAATGCTCGATTGAAACAATCAACAAGGGGTACTGTGAACACAAATGAACGCCGCTTATGTACATACGCATTGCTATTTTCAACAGGTTGTTCCTAATGTTTCTATTTTAGCGAGGTCAAAAAGAGATCCCATTAGTGGCCTACTGATTTTGCTCGATTCCTTTTGTTTTTTTACACGATTTTTCGCTATCTGCAAAGACTAAACAGAGTATTGCGACTCTGTGCTTGTTTGTAAATAGAGAATGAACCAAAGAGAACAATCAATCAAATGGAGAGAGAAGCAGGCACGACGGATTACAAAGGGGGCAAAGGGCTGCGTTAACTACCCTTCACTATCTGCAAAGAGAGAGTACTCCTAATAGAAATGAGGGGTGGGGGGCAGCATTCAAAGCAGATCAGTGTGCATAAACACGAAAATGTTTTTACTTACCACGTACTTGACATTCGACAGCTTATGATATTTGCTATTAAAAAACCATTGAAATTCACTGAAAAAACCATAGGTTATAGACCATATATAGTTAGGAATTAGCATTTACAAAACCTTGAAAATTCACTGAAAAAACCATAGGTTATAGACCATATATAGTTAGGAATTAGCATTTAAAAAACCTTATTTTACTCACACAAAACCATTGAAATTCCATATATAGTTAGTTGCACTAACTATATATCGCGCACCCGCAATCCACTGCTGATCATGTCACATATTACATCATTCATGACATGGTCAGTGACATCACTGATGACATCACTGATGACATCTCAAATGACATCACTGATGACATCACTGATGACATCTCATTTGACATCATTCTTGTGCTAATACGATAAACCTCTTCAGACTCTAATATAACCTTAGATACACTCAGTGTATACAGACACTCACACACTGCCACTCATCCATGGAGTTACTCACACACCCAGTCAGTCATGCAAAGAAACAATCTCACCTCCATTTCTTCAACTATACAGTTAAACACACCTTACTTATTGAAACATATACTAACACATATTTACTCTCTTATACAATCCCTGATACAAGTTCACAATGATCGATACAACCACTCACTCATTCAGTGGCTCTCATGCACAGTTATTTATATATGCCAACTCTCACATGTACTGTGTTTTACATATGTACTTACTATGACATGTAGCATTGAGATATCCATTCACTCATCAATACACTCATGCACACAGTCAACTGCCCATGTAGCTGTTTCCACATGCACTCTTGAACTCATACACCTAGTGAATAAACTGCTCACACATCTATGCATAGAGTCTCACACCTTCCAGCCACCCCCACACAAACTCAATCTCCCATAGAAATACTTGGGCAACCAATTAATAACACATATAGCTAATGATCAACACATGCAGCAGTTTACAGAACAACAGACATAATGATGCACAAATTAAGACAGTTTAGTCACTAACCCATGCATTCAGTGAGACACATTTAATCACTCACTCATACAGTCAGTCATGCACCTACTAAATCCTTCATCCAGACACTTATACATCCACTCAAGACATATTTTAACTTTACAGAAAAATACAGTCATTGGATGTTGTCATCAGTGATGTCATCAGTGATGTCATTTGAGATGTCATCAGTGATGTCATCAGTGATGTCACTGACCATGTCATGAATGATGTAATATGTGACATGATCAGCAGTGGATTGCGGGTGCGCGATATATAGTTAGTGCAACTAACTATATATGGAATTTCAATGGTTTTGTGTGAGTAAAATAAGGTTTTTTAAATGCTAATTCCTAACTATATATGGTCTATAACCTATGGTTTTTTCAGTGAATTTTCAAGGTTTTGTAAATGCTAATTCCTAACTATATATGGTCTATAACCTATGGTTTTTTCAGTGAATATATATATATATACGAAACACTCCAAACAACCTCCAGCAAACCGGTGCAGTAGTGCTGGCGAGGAAGGAGACGGACCACAAAGATCAGGTAAGATGTTTTTATTTCACCCAAATGTTCAGCAGCGACGCCTTTCAAGCTTAGAAAGCCCTTGTTCACACTGTGGTTGTCATGACTCTAATTACTTTTTAAATGCTGTGTAGTACACACCCACATTCAATACGTGGCTTAACATGTGACCATATAGACTGAAAAAATACATATTGTTTTTCTTTCTGAGTAAATCATGCTACAAAATCTTATGCCAAAATAGAATTTGTAAAAATAGACCTAAAATGCATCAAAACCTTTTATATAATATATTTAGGTCAGAAATTAGTCATTGTCAAAATGAGACAATTTTTTCACGGATAATCCGAAAACAAGCATATGCTTGTGTATAGCCAGTGCTAATAATGAGAGTACATCACTTAATGCCTACATATAAATGATACGCCATATATCTTATTATTCAATATTGACGATATTTTGAATGTCTGTTTAAATACATAAAGCATATGGCAAAACAGCTTGCTGATGAAAAGAACTTCATTTCTCATGACTAAAAACCTGCATAAATTCATCCAATGTCTATTAAATTCTCTATGGTAGAAATAGTGCAAAATAACAAAGCAGCAACTAGTTCAAAGTTCAAAAAACTGTGCAAAGACTGTGCAAAGAAGCAATATGTAAAGTGTAAACTGTGTGATTCAAGAAGCATATTAATATTTATAACAATAAAAATGTCCCAGATCCCTAGGATAATATTGTTAAAATCATATAAATAACCCTCCAAAATTCATCATAACAGTATAAATAGTGCTAAAAAGAGATAGAAAAATATATATAAATATATACAAAAAAATATAGTATCATCAGGCACAAAGGTAAAGTATTCAATATGTTGTTTTCAGGCGATAAACAAATGTACATATTGTGCGCAATATCAGGGAACCTATATATTGAGATAGCATCTTAAAAACAAACCAGAATCATTCAAATTCCACTACGAGGCACCAGAAACAAAGTGACATGGATGTGAGTAGTCATACAATATCAGGAGTATTGCCATGGGGAGATGAGCTCATTAGAGGAAATTATGCATCTCTTCAGTGTTATTTAACCCATTAGGCCATTTACTATCAAACTCCAACATCATTTTTGTCTCTAATTGTCTCAATTGTCGTTCTCGGTTCCCTCCTCTCCGTATCTTAGGTACAGCACCAACTACAATGTATTTTAAACAGGCCACGACATTATTATGAGTATTTTTTAAATTTCGGGCCACCGGATAGGTAGGGTCGCTGTGCAGAATAGCCCTTAGATGCTGTACTATCCTGGCATACACCTGTAGCTTGGTACTTCCGATGTAATTCAAGCCACAGGTGCATGTCAAGACATACACAGCAAATTCTGTTTTGCAATTAAAGTTGCCTCTAATTGCTATCTAACGTGTGCTGAAAGGAGTAGAATTGTGTGTAGTGTTTACACCAAATCTGCAAGCTCTACAACTGATACATCTACAGAACCCATTGGGGGGTTGGAGCCATGAGATATTTTGTCTACTTTCTGGGGCTGTTTTTTCTAAAATAGTACCCATATTTCTGGCTCGTCTGAATGTAATCGTGGGAATATCTGGTAGCCTTGGTTTAAGCACTGTATCAGTTAATAGAATAGGCCAATTTTTCTTTATAATGGCCTTGATTTTTCTTTCCTCACTACTAAACATAGTTATTAATCTTGGACATTCGTTTGTAGTGATAATCTCGCATGTGGCTTCCTGTAATCCTCCTTCAATCTCAGTACAGTCCTTAAATTTGGCCTTATCAATCGCTTGTTGTAAAGTTTTATCCGTATAACCTTGTGCCTTTAATCGTAAAATCATATCATTGAGGCAAAGATCAAAGTCCATAGTGGAGCTGCAAATACATTTTAGTCTTAATATCTCACCGTACGGAATGCTGAACATTAAATGCTTCGGCTGCATACTGGTAGCATGAAGCGTTGCATTTTCGGCAGTAGATTTTCTATGTAGGGTTGTCTCAATTCTTTCATTCTTAATGTACATCTGTGTTAGAAACGGGACCCCCGGCCGGCCAATGCTCACGCCAAGGTCAGTCATGGATCGCCATTTCTAAGTCAGGGCAAGGGAGTTACACACCAAGATAACCCCTGCTCACCCTCTAGGTAACGTGACGCGAGCAGCAAGGCTAATCTCGGAGGCGATGTGTAAAGCGTTTGCGCGCGCACCCCAGCGACAACACCCTAGGCCCACCACAAAGGAAACTCCACATAAGGTTATATCAAAAATAGCCTTTGTATTATAATAAAAACACATTAGATAAGACACACACTTTACAATGTGGCAACAGGCACGGGCAAGATTTACAAGGGATTATGTACAGGACAGGGCCACCTGGACCACTGTCAGGGGTATGCACTTTTTAGAAATAATACTTGTAGGTATAACACTTAGCACATAAACATATAATGTATGTAGCACACAAAATAGTTACATGTAGCACACAACCAGGACTTCCCGGTAAAGGGTAAATACCTCCTACGCAACCCTAAACACTGTAGGAAAATCACACAGGGCACTAGGACCTTATCATCAGGACCTATGGAAGGAAAACCATCACCTAAGCAAGTCACATTTAGCAAAGGGAAGGAAACCTAAAATAATCACCTAAGCAAGTCACATTTAGCAAATGCAATAAAACATCAACAATCCTCTAAGCAGGTCACTTTTAGCAAAGGGGAATAAACCATAAACAATTACCTAAGCAGGTCACTTTTAGCAAAGGTAATAACAAACAATCCTCTAAGCAGGTCACTTTTAGCAAAGGGGAATAAAAACACAAAGAATCACCTAAGCAGGTCACTTTTAGCAAAGGTAATAACAAACAATCCTCTAAGCAGGTCACTTTTAGCAAAGGGGATAAAACATAAAGAATCACCTAAGCAGGTCACTTTTAGCAAAGGTAATAACAAACAATCCTCTAAGCAGGTCACTTTTAGCAAAGGGGATACAACATAAAGAACATTGCACATGAGGCATCAAACACATTCAGAGGTGCAGGTAGAACATTTGCGCAGAAATCACATAAGCAGTAATCATACATTGCGCAGGGTGCATGTGGCACAACACTAGAAATGTCCCTCAGGCCAACTGGCCTCGCAAGGGCTGAAATGCCCTGAGTCCAAATGTCAGGGAAGCTGCGCAGGCAGCACAGCACACAAGCCTAAACGTAGCAACTGTCCACTAAGTGCTGGACAGTTGTGAATACAGATGAACAACGTTGGAGCCTCTGGGGCTCAAGAACACCATGGGGCAAAAACACAGAGTGGGAGCCACGCGGCTCTGACCACCAACTGCCCCTCAAGCATATCGCTAGGCTCTGCAAAGTAATATGGCCACTCGAGAATCTCTCAGGGCTCTCTAACAAATGTGGACAATGAGCCTCTCTGGACTCGTAATTATGAATTGGCGCTCGAGCCTCTCCGGGCTCGCAAGATCACAGTGGCGCCGCTGAGCCTCTCGGGCTCTAAATAAAGAGAATGCCCCCAGGAGCCTCGGGGCTCCACACACCAAGAATGCGGGCTTGTTGGAGTCCTTCGTGGACTCGGAGTAGCTGGTGCCCATTGGAGCGGCCCGCTGCCAACCGGGGCCGCTCTAAATCAAACCAAAAGACCCTGTCCCTCACTCACCGGGTCTGCGGGGGCGGGGAAGCACTCGCTGCCGGTCTCCTTGCGGGGCTCCTCTCTTCACACTCGGGGAGCCTCAGGGACTCGTCAGGCCGCTTCCTTCGTTTCCCGCCTGGCCTTGTCCTGCTGCACTCTGCCTGACTTCCGCTGTGGCCGCCAATGGCAGCGCGGCCCTGGGGGTCAGGAGGCGGGACTTCCGGGTCGCAGTAGGCAGCGGCCCGGCAACAGTTTTCAAGACTCCGGGGCTGCGGCGGTGATCACGGGGCAATGCCGGGTGGGCACCGGCTCGTAAATAGCAAAACACCACGGGGCAATGCCGGGTAGGCACCGGCCTTTAAATAGAAGATAAAGCGAGGTGGGCACTTGCTATGCTGAAAATCGGCAATAAACGGGCAAACGCCGGGTGGGCACCGGCTGCACAAAATAGAGCGCTCGAAGCGCTAGAAGGGAAATAAAGCGCTATCAAGCGCCAAGGGCTCAAGATAAAGCACTTCTCAGCGCTAAGGAAAATAAGCAGTGCTCCCCAGCGCTAAAGGACAAGGGAACAGCGCTCCCAGGCAACAGCAAAGCTCCAGCAGGGTCTGGAGGCAGGCAGGGGGCAAGGCAGGGCCAGAGCCAGCACACTGGGTCTCCAGGCAGGGAGACAAGCCAAGTGGCGGTCCTCCTGGCCCCAGCAACAGCAACAGCCCCCTCTGGCAAGGATCCTGGAAGAGAACACAGAACAACCATTATGGGGACACAGCCCTTCTTATACTGTGAAATCCTTTGTCTCAGGGTGCAGGGTGGGGGAAAACCAGTTGCAGCTGGCTTGGGAGTACCCTTGATGGCCCAAACACCCATTTCATTCACTGGCAGGGCTTGGGTCGTTAGACAAACCACAGGGGGGCGGAGCCAGCATTGTGTGGGGAAAAACCCAGCCCATCCAGGACCCAGGTGCACTCCTCCCACACATCACTCATGCTGATCTCACACTCACCACCGGGCAGACCCATCCAGACTTCCTGGAGCCTGGCATTCCAGCCAGCTCCAGCCAATCACGCTCCAGCACCCTTACTGCATACATACATCAATGTCCAGAAGTAGCACTTCCCTTCTAGACACATACAAGCCGCACATACCATCGCGCAGCATTCATTCTCACGATTTCACACATACCAAACTCGAGCCTGCACTCCCCACACATCAGGAACTAACATGGACACACACATTCCCCATGCATTCCTATGGGAGGGCAGGCCAGCCATACTACACGCACGCACTTTACTCTGGGACACAGGGAAAAAGTGCGCAAAGACCCAAAAATCACTAACACTGGGTCACAAATAAAAGCAAAAAGATTAGGGGTGAACCTGCCCTAAGGGCCAAGTCCAACACAACCCCCTTCCAGCCAAAACGCAGGGCAGACCAATCACCACCGTGATGGACTTCCCTGCTTGGGGCGATAAAACACGGACGCGGGCCCGCAACTGCAGGGACACCCTACTGTTTTACGCCACAGTGAACCCCTAGGGTTCCTTCTAAAACTACTGTAGGGACTAACTGGGGTACCCCACTGGTACTCTCCAGCTGCCCTCGGCCAGGACCAGGCCCTAGGCCACCCAGGTGCCACTGGATCCTGCCTACTCACAAAGTGGGGGGTAGTAACCCCTAGCACATAATAGCCAGTCTCTACCCTTCCTGTCTGCAAGACAGGGCTAGACTGCCACTGGTTCTCCTGCCTAGGGTCTACAACCTCAGGCGGACCAGGAGTCTCAGGGAAAGCTCTCCTCCCCTTACCTCTTCTCCTAGGGTTCCTCCTCCTCCTGCGAGGGGTCCCCTCTAAACAACATTCTCCCAACCTAGGGTTTAGCCCCTCAGGTTACACCGGGGTCAGAGGTGGGCTCTCCCACCCTCTGCACCCCCTTCCAGAGTCCTGCTCCCTCCCAACCGGGGCGGTACCTCTGGAAAAAGAACTGGTCAGGACACTGATTACAGTGGTCCCACCCTTCAGGTCAGGCTGATCCTGAACCTGGCCTTCCAACCTCTGGTCTACAACCTTTGGTGGAACCAATGCCTGGCACGCCAGGACTTCTGGGGACTCGCATACTATCCAACAATCACTCCTTTCGCTGGACTCCTGTACCCTCCCTACCGGAGCGGTACTGCCAGACTCTAGAACCATAGAAGCTCCGCTTGCAGATGCTCCAGGTCCTCCACACACTAGGAGATCTCCCTCAAGTGAACTAACAAGTAAGCTTAGGTTCCCATCCTGGTGTTCCCTAAAGAAACCATCCAGGCTCTGTGACAGGGCTTTGGGCGTCTGGGGACTCTCGGTCACACACTCACTCCTGCGCCACTGAGACAGGCAGTCAGCCCCTACACCCTCCTCACTAACCTGGGACCTAGCTGGGCTACTCTCACCCTCCTCCACCACGCTGGGCTGGAGGACACCTGACCCACTATTGATGGAATCACTCACTAGTGACTCTAAAGAACCTCTCGCATATTGACTATTCCGTCCACCTCATTGTCCGAGTTAGCCGTCAGCCAACCCCACATCGCATCAGAACAGTCATCCACAAAATACTGCCACTCCTGGTGAGGTGGTTTCCTAAGGTTCCTGAATTTCAACCTGTTCTCCTCCTCTTGGGAAACAGGAACCATACTCAGGGAACTGGGAGTGGGACTGTCTACACTAACATTTAAATAGCTGCCACCACTGGACTCAACCCTCCCTGGGGAATCCAAAAAACCATAACTGCACTCAGGGGATAACCTATCCTCTAGGGTTACCTTCTCCCTGAACAAGGCCCTCTCAGCCTCTAGCTTGGCGTGCTCCAACCTGAGCTGTTCCATCGCTAGCTGATGCTCCCGCTCTTCCCTCCTATCCAACCACTCCTCTGGGGACAGGACAAGGGATGGGGTGCTGGTACTGACACTGGACCCAGCAAGGGACTCCCTATCTATGGGGTCCTCACCATCTGCTGGCGCCCATTCACTGTCATCCTCATTCACTTCACATTCTTCAGGGCTCCCCACAGACTCACCACCCTCATGGCGTGCGGCCCGGGCCCTATCTCTCTCACTGTGCTCAAGATCCCACTGACCCTTCTGCCATTGGATCAGGCTGTCCCTAAGCTGGGACTGAGTATCCGACTCACTCACCTCCATGCCTCCCTCTTCACAGAATCTGACCAGCTCTGACCTACTGTACCTAAAAAGACCACAGAGATCAAAAACAGGCTCCATTTTGGCGGACGTTCTCAAGAAGAGTTTGACACAGGGAACCTGGGGGTCTGAGCTTACACAGGAGTACACAATTACAAAAATTCAGCAAGATTCCTATCTCAGAGAACTTGCACTCCTCTATCCAGTGTAACACACCCTCATTCACACACACCCCCCCCTGGTAAGGCAGTTTCTACCACCCCTGATTTCTCAACCTGACCATAAAGTGACACAGGTACCAATGTGGGAGTAGGGCGGGGAACAAGGTACTGGACACAAATCACAAAATGACACCTTTCAGGAGAAGCAATACTGATCTTCCCTAAAAAACAATAATCCCCAAAATGTGGTTATCTAAAATTGTAGAGTTTTGTAGTGTGGCCTGTCGCCACTGTGGTACAGCGCAAACGCAAGTCCAATCCCACCGCTGCCACCAATGTTAGAAACGGTACCCCCGGCCGGCCAATGCTCACGCCAAGGTCAGTCAGGGATCGCCATTTCTAAGTCAGGGCAAGGGAGTTACACACCAAGATAACCCCTGCTCACCCTCTAGGTAACGTGACGCGACCAGCAAGGCTAATCTCGGAGGCGATGTGTAAAGCGTTTGCGCGTGCACCCCAGCGACAACACCCTAGGCCCACCACAAAGGAAACTCCACACAAGTTTATATCAAAAATAGCCTTTGTATTATAATAAAAACACATTAGATAAGACACACACTTTACAATGTGGCAACAGGCACGGGCAAGATTTACAAGGGATTATGTACAGGACAGGGCCACCTGGACCACTGTCAGGGGTATGCACTTTTTAGAAATAATACTTGTAGGTATAACACTTAGCACATAAACATATAATGAATGTAGCACACAAAATAGTTACATGTAGCACACAACCAGGACTTCCCGGTAAAGGGTAAATACCTCCTACGCAACCCTAAACACTGTAGGAAAATCACGCAGGGCACTAGGACCTTATCATCATGACCTATGGAAGGAAAACCATCACCTAAGCAAGTCACATTTAGCAAAGGGAAGGAAACCTAAAATAATCACCTAAGCAAGTCACATTTAGCAAAGGCAATAAAACATCAACAATCCTCTAAGCAGGTCACTTTTAGCAAAGGGGAATAAACCATAAACAATTACCTAAGCAGGTCACTTTTAGCAAAGGTAATAACAAACAATCCTCTAAGCAGGTCACTTTTAGCAAAGGGGAATAAAAACACAAAGAATCACCTAAGCAGGTCACTTTTAGCAAAGGTAATAACAAACAATCCTCTAAGCAGGTCACTTTTAGCAAAGGGGATAAAACATAAAGAATCACCTAAGCAGGTCACTTTTAGCAAAGGTAATAACAAACAATCCTCTAAGCAGGTCACTTTTAGCAAAGGGGATAAAACATAAAGAATCACCTAAGCAGGTCACTTTTAGCAAAGGTAATAACAAACAATCCTCTAATCAGGTCACTTTTAGCAAAGGGGATACAACATAAAGAACATTGCACATGAGGCATCAAACACATTCAGAGGTGCAGGTAGAACATTTGCGCAGAAATCACATAAGCAGTAATCATACATTGCGCAGGGTGCATGTGGCACAACACTAGAAATGTCCCTCAGGCCAACTGGCCTCGCAAGGGCTGAAATGCCCTGAGTCCAAATGTCAGGGAAGCTGCGCAGGCAGCACAGCACACAAGCCTAAACTTAGCAACTGTCCACTAAGTGCTGGACAGTTGTGAATACAGATGAACAACGTTGGAGCCTCTGGGGCTCAAGAACACCATGGGGCAAAAACACAGAGTAGGAGCCACGGGGCTCTGACCACCAACTGCCCCTCAAGCACCTCGCTAGGCTCTGCAAAGTAATATGGCCACTCGAGCCTCTCTCAGGGCTCTCTAACAAATGTGGACAATGAGCCTCTCTGGACTCGTAATTATGAATTGGCGCTCAAGCCTCTCCGGGCTCGCAAGATCACGGTGGCGCCGCTGAGCCTCTCGGGCTCTAAATAAAGAGAATGCCCCCAGGAGCCTCGGGGCTCCACACACCAAGAATGCGGGCTTGTTGGAGTCCTTCATGGACTCGGAGTAGCTGGTGCCCGTTGGAGCGGCCCGCT
This sequence comes from Lissotriton helveticus, assembly GCF_964261635.1. Lineage (NCBI taxonomy): Eukaryota > Metazoa > Chordata > Amphibia > Caudata > Salamandridae > Lissotriton > Lissotriton helveticus. The sequence goes on along the minus strand of NC_136059.1, from coordinate 739,339,814 downwards.
GCCAACCGGGGCCGCTCTAAATCAAACCAAAAGACCCTGTCCCTCACTCACCGGGTCTGCGGGGGCAAGGAAGCACTCGCTGCCGGTCTCCTTGCGGGGCTCCTCTCTCCACACTCGGGGAGCCTCGGGGACTCGTCCGGCCGCTTCCTTCGTTTCCCGTCTGGCCTTGTCCTGCTGCATTCTGCCTGACTTCCGCTGGGGCCGCCAATGGCAGCGCGGCCCTGGGGGTCAGGAGGCGGGACTTCCGGGTCGCAGTAGGCAGCTGCCCGGCAACAGTTTTCAAGGCTCCGGGGCTGCGGCGGTGATCACGGGGCAATGCCGGGTGGGCACCGGCTCGTAAATAACAAAACACCACGGGGCAATGCCGGGTAGGCACCGGCCTTTAAATAGAAGATAAAGCGAGGTGGGCACTCACTATGCCGAAAATGGGCAATAAAGCGGGCAAACGCCGGGTGGGCACCGGCTGCACAAAATAGAGCGCTCGAAGCGCTAGAAGGGAAATAAAGCGCTATCAAGCGCCAAGGGCTCAAGATAAAGCACTTCTCAGCGCTAAGGAAAATAAGCAGCGCTCCCCAGCGCTAAAGGACAAGGGAACAGCGCTCCCAGGCAACAGCAAAGCTCCAGCAGGGTCTGGAGGCAGGCAGGGGGGCAAGGCAGGGCCAGAGCCAGCACACTGGGTCTCCAGGCAGGGAGACAAGCCAAGTGGCGGTCCTCCTGGCCCCAGCAACAGTAACAGCCCCCTCTGACAAGGATCCTGGAAGAGAACAGAGAACAACCTTTATGGGGACACAGCCCCTTCTTATACTGTGAAATCCTTTGTCTCAGGGTGCAGGGTGGGGGAAAACCAGTTGCAGCTGGCTTGGGAGTACCCTTGATGGCCCAACCACCCATTTCATTCACTGGCAGGGCTTGGGTCATTAGACAAACTACAGGGGGGCGGAGCCAGCATTATGTGGGGAAAAACCCAGCCCATCCAGGACCCAGGTGCACTCCTCCCACACATCACTCATGCTGATCTCACACTCACCACCGGGCAGACCCATCCAGACTTCCTGGAGCCTGGCATGCCAGCCAGCTCCAGCCAATCACGCTCCAGCACCCTTACTGCACACATACATCAATGTCCAGAAGTAGCACTTCCCTTCTAGACACATACAAGCCGCACATACCATCGCGCAGCATTCATTCTCACGATTTCACACATACCAAACTCGAGCCTGCACTCCTCACACATCAGGAACTAACATGGACACACACATTCCCCATGCATTCCTATGGGAGGGCAGGCCAGCCATACTACACGCACGCACTTTACTCTGGGACACAGGGAAAAAGTGCGCAAAGACCCAAAAATCACTAACACTGGGTCACAAATAAAAGCAAAAAGATTAGGGGTGAACCTGCCCTAAGGGCCAAGTCCAACAATCTGTATATCTAAAAATTCTATTTTCAATGTGTTTATATGTGAAGTGAAGTGCAAATTAAGGGAGTTTTGGTTAATAGCTTCTACAAACCTGAGTGCCTCCTGTTCATCTCCTTGCCATAAAATAAAAATATCATCTATGTATCTGAGATAACAGCATATATTTTCATTGACACAAGTTCTGTGCTCAATTTCCAGGAACTGTTCCACCCACCAGCCTATGTGTAAACACGCATAGCTGGGGGAGAAGCAGGATCCCATCGCCACCCCTCTAAGTTGTTTAAACAATTCCTTCCCAAATAAAAAGAAATTATTAGTGAGACCCCACTCAATAAGACTGATAATCTTGTTGTGTTCATGGTATTTATAAGTTCTATTGGCTAAAAAGTGTTTCACAGCTGCTAATCCCTGTACATGATTAATGCTAGTATAAAACGACTCAACATCTAATTTTATTAAAAGCATATCTGTATTCCATTTTAAATCCTTGATTTTTTCCAGAAAGTCGCTGGTGTCTCTTACATAACTAGGTAAGGCTTTGACAATATCCTGCACGAAAAAATCTATGTATTCGCCCACTTGTTTCCCCATGCTCTTAATGGCAGATATAATTGGTCTGCCGGGTATCGGACTTACTCCTTTGTGGACATTAGGAATTAGATATGAGGTAGGGAGAACAGGAAACTCAACATTCATAAATTTGAATTCATCAAAAGAAATTAGTCCTTCCCTACGCCATTGTGCCAACATCTTGTGAAGAGTCTCTTTAGCTTTAACATTTTCCGTTTGGGTAGTTTTTTCATAGCAGTTGTTATCACTTAATTGTCTATTGGCCTCTTTTATGTAATCTTTTTTTGGGCCAAATAACCAGATTACCTCCTCTGTCAGAGTTTTTAATCACAATTTCATTATTGTCTCCCAGTTTTTTCATAAGGTTAGCATATTCACGTTTGGTGTGTTGAATTTTCTTTCTTTTCTTGCCCTTAGTATTTTGATACAGATTTTTGATATCATTGATTACACAGTCATGGAAAATATCAAATGAGTCTTTAGGCATAAGCAGCATAAAACTTGATTTGGCTTTAAATGGACTTAGTCCAGCACCCTTCTGATGCATCTTGATTTTGCTCAGTCTTGCTTGTGTGGCTAAAGCAAAATCTGGTCCAGATGGTTGAGATCCTGTTGCTTCATTGAGGTCATGCATCATCATTAAAGTAGAGACATCTGAGAATAATAATTTGTTTTTATCATTTTTATCATTGTCCGTTGCAGATTCGATAGTGTATTTTACCGTTTTCATAGCAAAATATGTTTTTACTTTTAATTTTCTAATGAAACAGAACAAGTCTATACGTGTAATAGCATAGTTAAAACCTTGAATAGGACAATAGTTTAACCCCAGAGATAACAATTGTTCCTCCACCTTTGTTAGGACAGCTGTAGACAGATTAATGATGGATTTATTTTCTACTGTTGTTTGTTCTGCCAAGTGCTTTTTTTCTTCTTTTTTAGATTTTTGTTTGCAGTGGCATCTTCTCTCTTGTCTCCGTTTATTCCATCTTTTTCTACTTGCTTTTGTTGTCTCGGTTTCAACGTTTGGAGTCTCTCCTCCACTAAAAAATCCATCTCTTGTTCCAGATTTAATTTTGTTGGTGCTTGCTGCTTGGAGGAATCTGAATCAAAACTGGATTCACTTGTGAGTGAATCTGATTCAACACTTGAAAGTTCCTCATTCTCATTTAATCTGGCACTTGTAGAAATAGTTTGATGAGGTATGGAACTTTTACCTTTTCATACTGTATTCTTGTCTTTATGTCGCATTGTATTTACGAGCAACGGTAAAGATTTGGCCATTCCTGTAGTCTGCCTGGTCACGTACGAACTTATGTGCCTTTCTAAATTTTATTTTCTCTTCATGTTTTCTTAGGCGTTCATTCATAGCATCAGTCAATCTTTTAGTTTCATCGGTTTCTCCCCTTTTTCCAATTACCTTTTCTAAAGTTTCAATCATTTCCAATATCGTGTCACAGCATATTTAATTAGAATGTGGACTAAGTTCATAGAAGCTGCCAAATTACTCTCCCCCATTCCTTCAACATTGCAGGATTTGGATTGTCGAAGCTGGGGGCCAAAAGAATGCGAAGTCCACGAGGGACTCTGCCCACTTCTGCATATTTGCTTAAAGATCGATGCTCCCACTATTTTGTTATTTCTCATTTTTTATTTTTTTCTAGATCCTTAAATAGTGTTTTAATGTTCGGTTCCCCTCCATCCTTATTATTAGATACTTTATCAATGTTTTTTGCCGTCACTGGCGCATTGCCAAACAACTCCTCTGCTGACTCCTCTCACATGCGTACAGTTTCCGCTGACATGCTGTGTTGTTTCTGTGGGTTTTCGGTAGTCTCGAATGTAATTAGCTACCGTCTTCTAGCGCCTGTCTATTAACCTTCCTACCTGATCGCCAGTTCAAGTCACTACATATATATACCAACAAAGAAGTGTTCTCTTAAGGAAGCCGCATACATGGGGTAACTTTTCACGGAAATGATGAGAGCTGCAGCCAGGAAACAATTTCACGCCCTCAAACATCTCGCAGCCCGACGTGTTTCGTGCAAACCTGCACTTAGTCATGGGCAAATGTCAATTTTAGTCGCTTCACTCACGGCACCTGAAATACCTCCTGGAACCCGCCCCCATGGGCGTAGGCTGTAGCACTGCCTGCTGGTTCCTGTAGTGCTGGGTGTGAGTAAGCAAGTTAATGTTCTATATTTATTTTAAATGTAGAACAAAATAAAAAATGTTACAGCACTATTAACATAATCTTGAAACAAAACTGTAATTAATGTAAATGTATTAGCTATTTTACTGAAGTAAAGTAAATTCAGACTGCATATATATTTCTTATGAGTCATTATGAAAAGTGATGTGTAGAATTCATCAAAAGTAATCCTGTTATATTTTAGTACACATTAATGTTACATTCATTGACAAACTCAGAAAGGTTGTGCAAATATTTTATAATAAATATGTTTTTATTTATAGATTGTTTTTAACATTAAATTATATTTCGTTAGATTTGTAATATTTAAATAAGTTAATTTAATTTCACATTGTTGCTTATGGGGTTAGATTTTATGAACCTACCGTCATTATTTTCTATGGGCGGGTGATGCAATAACAGCGGTGGCCTTTCAGTGACGTTGTGATGGCGATAGGGGCCTCACCTTATTTACAAGGCAGCGTTATAAACAAGGCCCCCGTTCACGCTATGCTTAGCGTGAAAGGGGAGTGCAAATGGTGTTGCTGTAGGCGTACCACCGCAACACCCATTGATTCTGACGCTGCCTCCTATTTACAAGGGAGGCATAAATAGGAGGCAGCCCCAGAATTAAGACAAGGGAAAACCTGGTCTTACACTGGGGCAACGGGGAGAAATGTTTCATTACTCCTCGTTTTTGCTGTTTATATGTGTACTGCGTTGTGCAGCACACATGAAAACAGCAAAAGGCCAATAATTGGTTATGTACAGGAAGGTCCCCCTTTAAAATGCAGTTTTGTAACTTCTGTGTGTGCTGCATTAAGCAGCACATATAGAAGTTACAAATCGGCATTTAAAGATAGTTTATGAGCAGGAAGTGGGACCTTCCTGTACATAAACAGTCTTCCCCTGAACGCAGACACCCTTCCACTATGATGCAAGGGTACCTGCGTTGGCGCTAGGCTGCCAAACGTAGCACCAGCACAGGAGGAAAACGCAGGGTTGCACCATATTCTTTTAAATATGGTGCAGCTCTGCATTTCAGAAGTGGCGGAGCGTGTTGTTAAGACAAGGAGGCTAACAACACTCTCCACCACTTCTTTGTAAATATGTCCCCCAGTTTCAGAGAATAAGGATAATGCTAGAGAAAAAAGATTCTCTCCACCGTTCTCTATCGGCTAATGGGAATTAATTTCCCCTTCTACTGTTCTAGGCAGCTCTCACCCCAAAAGAGTACTGGTAGTGATTTTTTTAAATGTAAACGCCCTGTTTAGAAATGCAGCCCTGCTTTTCCCCCCTGCGCTTGCACTAAATTTAGCTGTCTAGCGCCAACACAGTGCAAGGGTGTCTGCGTTGCAGGGGAAGATTGTTTGTGTGCAGGAAGGTCCCCCTTCCTGCACAAAAACAATTGTTAAATGGCATTTTGTAACTTCTATGTGTGCTGCTCAATGCAGCACACATAGAAGTTACAAAACTTATTTAATGATTCTTTATGTGCAGGAAGGAATTTCCTGCACATAAACAATCATTGGTGCTTTGCTGTTTCCATGTGTGCTGCACAACGCAGCACACAAGGAAACAGCAAAAACGAGGAGAAATGACATTTTTATCCTCGTTTTGCTTGGGTAAGACCTGGTTTTCCCTGGTCTTAATTTTGGTGCTGCCCCATATTTACGCCACCCTTGTAAATATGGGTCAGGGTCAAAATCATTGGGTGTTGCGGTGGAACGCCTACAGCAACACCAATTTCCCACCCCTTTCACACTAAGGGCCCGATTATGATGCGGGTTGGAAAGCTTCCCGACTGAATCGGTTTGGAAATAGTTTCCGACCCACTCGGATCGGGAGAGTCCCACCGACGGAGTACAATGCATCCGGATACTTTCCGATACGATTTGGTTGGACTCCGATTAACTTCAGTGGGAGCATATGTTACTAACCTCATCATAATTGGGCCCTCGGTCGGGAAGACAGGTTCCAGATTCGATTTGGAAGGAGAAAATGCTGTTAGGAGGCCTTTCAAACCGCATCAGAATCAGGCTCTATGTGGGAATGTTTTCCTAACCGCATCAGAATCAGTCCCTAAGTATTCCGTGAAAGGGTGCCTTATTTACAAGGCAGCAATAAGCCATGTTAAATGGCTTAACGCTGACTTGTAATTAAGGTGAAGCCCCTATCGCCACCACAACGTCGTGAAAAGTGACATTGTGGTGGTGATAGGGGCTTGTAAATATGCCCCTAAATTTCTCGGTTCCAAGCTTAATTCTGTGCAGAGTAGGGCCTTGGAAAGATCGGCTCAGGATTGTTGGTTCTCTGCCTCTGTATGTAAATAGGTGAGTTTTGGCCCCTCTCAGCGAAGGCTTGGGCTTCTGCTGCTGTCATTCAGTGGGGCCCATCCCATTTACACTGGTACTTTAATTTACAAGGGCGCTGATCTCCAGGTCTCTACTACTACTGGGCATTTTTGGATTGCCCCTTTCTTGGTCCCTTGCTACGTTCGCATGACTGATATCACATTTGTTTCTTTCTTATCGAATGGATTCTGGTATTGTACCTTCTCAGAAGTCATCTTGTGGAGTGCTGAACCACTGGCTTCTGCTTTACTATTTCAAAAGGAGGGCAATGTATCTGCAGTATCTTCAATACGTGTCAAACATTACATGATCATCGCAAGTGCATCTTTAAATTGTGTCGAAAACGATATTTCATATGTACATCGTAACAAACACAGCAACCTCAGAGATTATAAAAACTATTACGATAAATGCAATAGTGTCTTGATTAACGTAAACGACTAGTTTTAACGTGTAAAATTAGGTAACATAATCTCAAATAAATAATTTCACGATATAATTTGCCAAAGCATGAGTCAGGTTGCATGCTATATTTTTAATACAGGTATTTGTTTTTCAACCTGGTCTTGAATTTCTCTTCTTATAAAAAGAGGTGATCTCAAACAGGGCTTATTGTTTTGCAAAAAGTAATACGAGCCTGCCATCTTGTGTTTAGTGATCATACTGCTTGCAGCTTTCTAGAAAAGTGTTTACAAGCAGGTAGATGTTTCGGAAATAAATGCAAAATTAATTAAAATATTATAACTGAATAACAACAACATTCACAATGCAAGAGAAATTATAAATTAGACACACCAATTTTTTTTTATATGCTAAAAAAAATGTGTGGAATACCAGGGCTCGTTTTTAAATTCCGTTCTTACACCGAATTTATTTTATTGCCAAGTCCAGAGAGAGTGGCAGAGGGCTTGAGGGGTGTTAAGTCCCGATGAACATGCCAAGGCACAAATCGACTTCTGGCACCAGCTAATGTGGGACTGTTCTTAGAAATCTGTTCCTTGGCAATATAAATATATATTTTTTGCAAACCCTATTTCTCTTTATTAATTTTTTAGAGACACAGCAGCGGTATCATACAAAGCAGTACAAAAACCAAACAAACAAACAAACAGCATGAGATTGACTAATTCCTTCCCAGTAGCTTGTTGGGACGCTTGTGTAGTTCAGTGACTATGCCATTCCAAGGAACATACATGCACATTAATATCAACCTTCATCGTTCAATGTCAATTGCTGGTCTTGTGATCTCAAATATTGTCGCAAAGATTCCCAAATGTCCTTGGGTTTTGAAGATGATGGCAGCTCTCCCGCATAGAGTTCGAGTTTTTCCATTGCAATATACTAGCGGCCAGATTCATCAATGTCCCGTTTTGCGAGTCCTTAATAGCGATAATTAAGGAATCGCTATTAAAGACTCGCAAAACGGGATTCATGTAGAAATCGCAAAACAAATTGCGATTTCTACAGCTTCCTTATTTGCGATTAGCAAATTGCTAATCGCAAATAAGGAATAACTCCCCATTCATTCCTATGGGCCCATTCCTATGGGCCAAAGGCCCATAGGAATGAATGGGGAGTTATTCCTTATTTGCGATTAGCAATTTGCTAATCGCAAATAAGGATGCGATTTCAAGGGTGCCAGGGGTGTCCAAAGGACACCCTGTAGCACCCCTGAAATGAAAATGTAGACTGATGTTGCGCACACACATGTCCAAAGGACATGTGTGTGTGTAACATCCAACTTAGAAATATGCACTAAAGTGCATTTTTCTAAGTTTTCGCTATTTACCACGAAGTCAGACTTTGCGGTAAATAGCAGCCAAAAATAGCGAATTCTCAATTCAGAAATGGATCATGAGTAGCATTTAAGGAATCTCTAATTGAGATTCCTTAAATGCGATCGCAATTTGAAAAATCGCAATTATTTGCGATTCTTCAAATTGCGAGTACATGACCCATTAATGAATCTCAAATGCCATTTTTGCGGGCGCAAACGGCCGAATTTTGCGATTCGCACTGTTTGCGCTCACAAAAATGCTTGATGAATCTACCTGTAGGTCCTTTGCCCAATGGCCTGGTTGCGGTGCCTGAGTTCTCGCCCATGTTAGTGCCACCCGGCGTTTCGCCATCAGCAGTGCAATTCTTACAAATTTGCCCTCAGCTCCCTTCAGTTGCTGTATGCAGCACAGTAAACAAACTTGCAGTGTACATTGCACAGGGACCAATGACATAGCTTTTATGCACCGCACTACTTCCTCCCAAAACTCAGACATTCCCAGGCCAAGTGCCAGAAATCTGCATCCGACCTCCCGCATCTTCTGCATCTGCTATTATCCCGGAGCCCATACTTGTGTAGTTTCAGCGGTGTGCGGTAAACTTGATGGATGTATTTGAAATGGATAATGCGCAGATTTCCATTGGGTGTGGGGGCGCTGGTGATTTTATAGCTGTGCTCCCACTCCATTTTTGTTAGCGGAAGATTCAGTCTGTCGTTCCAGCGATGGAGGCTTTTATCAGCACAATTGACCTGTTCGTCCCTTACTGCCCTGTACAGTTTAGTGACTAGCTTGCGACGTGTGCGGAGTGACCCGAAGCAAATACAGAGAGTGCAAAGTGGGTCCCTCTGCTGGGAATGTGCTATAATGAGCTTGTATTGCCAACTTCAATCTATGCAGTGTGAACCAGAATAGTGGCGACGAATTATGAATGTATTGCAGCTCCTCTGTTGTGAGAGAACTCCCATTTGAGTATATTTCTTGCATTTTGTCTATGCCTGCCCTTCTCAAGGAACACATTGCACCTTCCTCCTGCATCGTAGATAGTGCAGCATGGTGAGCTAGGGGGAGAGCTGGAGCATAGAGCGGTAGTTTCGCCGCAAGCTTACTGATGGATTGCCAAGCAGCAATGGTGGCATCTATCCATTGATTTCATGTTTCGCTGTGCCTCTCTGCGAGTGTGTAAGGATGTAGTTTAAAGGAATTGGGTGTGCATCACCATCTTCTACTGCCACATGTGGAATAAGAGAGTGAGGGCTGTACCAATAACACGCGTACTGCGCCTGTGCGCAGAGATAATACAGCTATAAATCTGGCACACAGAGTCCTCCCTTGGCATAATCCAGGTGTGTTCCATCCCACCCGAGACTGTTTTCCTCCTCAGACTAATCGCACTAATAGCGAACATACAGTGTTGAAAAAGTGTTTCGTTAATGTTATTGGAGTGTTGCTAAACAGGTACAGAAAGCGAGGCAATACAATAATTTTAATGAGGGCTATACGATCTGCTAAGGTTAGCGGCAGTGCTGTCCACCTGCTCACCAGTTGCTCCAGCAAAACACACGCCCTCCCATAATTTTCTTTAATCGCTATCACGGGATTGCAATGCACCCAGATTCCCAGGTATTTAACTGGATGTGAGGACCACACCAGCGGATATTCGAGGGTAGGGGAATCTGTGACTGTTATTGGAGGTATTATCACAGACTTATCCCAGTTAATAGTTAATCCCGAAAAAAGGCCAAATCTGATATATTCGCGCAATACAGGTGCTAGATATCATTGCGGCTCTCTCATGAACAGCACCATTTCATTAGCATAAAGAGATATGCCAACAGAGCGGTGCATGAAATTAAGAGCAGTTTCTCTATGCCGCTGTCTGATTATGCAAGCCAGGGGCTCCAGCATGATAGAGAACAGCAGTGATGATAGGGGACACACCTGTCTAGTTGGATGTATGACGTTACAACGCACACTTTTACAACGCATACCTTTACAACGCATTTTTTACAACGCAACATCCATTACAACGCATGCAATTACAACGCATGCAATTACAACGAAATTTTAAAAACTACATTTACAATGCATTCTATTACAAGGCATACTACCTTTACAACGCATACCATTACAACGCATTACATTACATTGCATGTTTGGTAAGTATCGGATAGTGTAGGGGTTACATTTACTATTCTAACTCCAGGGGGTGCAACAGTAGGGTAAGTGTTGGATAGTGTAGGGGTAAAAATTACTATTCTAACTCCAGGGGGTGCAACAGTAGGGTAAGTGTTGGATAGTGTAGGGGTAAAAATTACCATTCTAACTCCAGGGGGTGCAACAGTAGGGTAAGTGTTGGATGGTAATGTTATGCGTTGTAATGATATGCGTTGTAATGACTGAGTTGTAATGACATGCGTTGTAGTGGTCTGCGTTGTAGTGTCATGCGTTGTAATGGTTGCGTTGTAAATGCATGCGTTGTAATGGATGTTGCGTTGTAAAAGTTTCGGTGTAATGGTAGTGCGTTGTAAAAGTTGCGTTGTAAAGGTTGTTTCCCGTCTAGTTCCTCTGCTAATCTGAAATGGCCACGACGTTAGACCACCTACTCGAACCCATGCAGAAGGATCGGTGTACAACAGCCACACCCACCCGGTAAAAATTTCGGGGAAACCCATTTGCTTCAGGATCTGAAACATATAGATCCCTTCGATGGAGTTGAATGCTTTCGCTGCATCCAACATACCAGCAGCAGCAGGGAGAGCAGGATCTAGTATGTGAAACATCGCACATATAGTGCGTAAGTTATGGGACATGGACCTTTCTGGTATGAAACCAGATTGATTCGGTAGGACCAATTTTGGCCAGAATTTTTGCCAGTATTTTTGCATCCAGATTGATAAATGATATGGGGCAGTATGACTCTCAGTGAGAGGGTGTCCTATCTTTTAAAAAAAAGTTATTATCAGAGCTTGTCTGAGTGACGGTGGAAGCCTGCACGTCTCGTGCACCTCTCCATACATTTCTAGTAAATGGGGTATCAGGAGCTCTGCATATTCTTTATAAAATTCTGCTTGGAGGCTGTCCGGCCCCAGAGCTTTTTTATTCGGAGGGCACGTATCACCTCTTGGATATCAGGCTGCTTCAATCGGCTGGCTTAAATAGTCTTGTTATCCCTTAGCTAACCAAGCGCATCTGACAGATACTCACCCAACGCTGTGTGTACATCTTGGCAAAACAAACGCAAAATTATTTAACTATGGCCTGCGGTGTGTAGTGCCCCTCACCTGCGCATCTATGATTTTTGTTATGGCATGGTGCTCAGAGCGATATTTAAGCTTAGACGCTAAATTATGGCCCCGTCTGCCACCCTCTCCATATGTACGGGCCACATGTCTCCTAGACAGATAGCGTATCTCGGGCTCCGCCATCTCATCATGTTCTAATATCAGATCTTTAATTCGAGACAATGTGTGTGCACATGGAAGTAATTTGTACTCTCTTTCAAGCTCTGACAGTGCATTCTCAATTTTTGTGATTTGTCCCCTAATGTCTTTTGAAATGCCTGCCATTGTGCTAATGCACGTGCCCCTAATAGTGTCCTTGAAGGCCTACCTTAAAGTTGCAGAGCTGTCCAAGGATCCCATATGTAAGTAAAAATACTGCACTACGGCTTCCCTAATAGTGTTGTCATATACAGGATCTAGTAGAGCTTCGGAACAGAATCTCAACATGAGCTGGCGCAGGATAGTCGTTGGACTATGTAAGGCGAGCTTAACTTGATTGTGGTCAGATAAAGTGCGAGGAAGTGCGGTGCTACCAGTTACCCAAGCATTCGCCCCTTCACTTAGCAGCCAATAATCCAAACACAACCAGGTCCTGTGCACAGCAGAGGCGTGTGTACCTTCTAGTGCATCGCAATTACGATACCGCCATGTGTCTACCAGACCAAGTTCGAGCATTCCATTCCTGACTCACTGGGAGGTTCGAGGTGTGCGCCCACCTTGTTTACTGGATTTAACTTTGCTAGGGACTAAGTGCATGTTGAAATCGCACCCCCCCCCGCCCCCCCACACAGAACTTCAGCTTCAGGCCATTTGCACAGTAACTTAATAATCCCTGCAAAATTCAGGTTCATCCATGTTGGGCCCAAACACATTAAAAATGGTTAATAGCGAGATACCCAGCTTGCCATGCACATTATAATCGGAGTGAATACAAGACCCCTCTTTATAAGGGTTAGGACCCCCCTCGCATAGAATGAATATGAAGAAGCTAGTTTATACCGTGCCCACTTGAGAGCAATCTTGGCTTCCGTTTGTTTGGTCAGGTGCATCTCTTGGAGAAGAGCCATCTGAACCTCATGCCTGTCTAGATAGGCAAAGATTTGTCTAATTTTCTTGGGGGAGGCCAGCCCTTGGACATTCTATGTTAAACATGTCAATCTGTCTCTATCTAATGGCATTGTGTGTGTTGAACGATAATATGCATAGTTCCAAACTTTTTAAAGCCAAACAGGTACATATGAACAATAATCTTAGCGTTGAGCCAATCACATTCAACAAACCTCAGTTCCCATTTTCCCTTTCATCCCCTCCCTCTTTAGCATACACAATTTGCCAAAGCCATCCTGCGAACTAACCAAAAAAAACAAAATGTTAAATGTGGACATAGTGTAATATGGGAAGCACCCATGGGGAAACGCAGGAGCACAACACACTCCCTAGGTGAAATGGGAGGTGACCGAACAGTGTGAGACAAGCTCCCAAAGCACCTTACATCTTAGACCAGTAACAATTCAGTCATAGAACTACACAACTTGTCAATATACATTACCCTCAAATCTGAAGGCCTCCATTATAGGAAAGGATACAGGTATAGTGGTACAGTGGTACAGCACAGCAGCACAGCACAGCAGGAGTACTCCGCCCCGACATACATGATACCAAAGCGGTCATTGATGCTGTCATATGCATCCTCTGAGTCTCTGATCAGTGTTCCGCCTAAATTAGCCCTCATCGTCTGAAGCATTAGGAACAGCCTGCTTCTTGTGCCGGATAGTTTTAGCGTATTCTATGGCCTATTTGGGGTTGGTGAAAATGTTGGCCTTGTCATCTGAACCAAGGCACAGCCGGGCCGGGTGCAACCTGGCATATTGCACATTTTCTGCAATGACATTTTTTTTCACTTGCTGGTATTCCTTCCTCGCCGCTTGGACCGCGGCTGTGAAGTCAGGATAAACTGCCACTGTATTACCCTGATAAATAATGGTGCCTTTCTGACGGAACATGCGCAGCATCGAGTTACGGTTCCTATTATTCAGCAGGCGTGCAATAATCGGCCTAGGTGGTGGCCCCTGGGGAGGAAGAGCCACCAGGGAGCGATGGGCTCTCTCTACTATGAGCAGCTGAGAGAGACTTTCAGCACCGAATATCTCAAGTAGCATATGTTCCACATAGGTCTCCAGCCTGCCCACATTGGTTGATTCCGGCAACCCTGCTATGCGCAGATTTTTGCGCCAGGACCTGGACTCCAGGTCTTCATTTTTGGCTTGGATGACATCAAGCACTTTCTCCATATCCAATGACTTGGAGGTCACATGCTGCAACACGTCCTCCACATCCGATATGCATTGTTCTACCTCGCCCAGTCTGGTAGAGTGTCTGTTGAGCTTGGCAGACATATGGTCCATCTATGGATTGGAGACTGGCCTGTACGACAGACAGTGTCTTTTCCAGGAAGGATGGAGCGTCTATAGGATTGTCCAATTCATAGTCAGAAGTGACTCTCTGTAGTGGTCTGCCGAATTTCCGCAGGTCAAAAGTTAGGAGTGGTTGATTTTGATCTGTTTTTCCATGATAAGATTCTCCATGTGGCACAGCCGTGATCAACACACCTTAAGCAGCGCACGTCTGTTGGGCCTTCCACTCATCAGCGCCCACTTTCACTGATGCCTTCTGCTTACACACACCACTCACTCTCGCTCTTATCTGTGGGTCGGAGGTGCCACATGCACAACCCCGTGGCACAGGGCAGGCGCCAAGTTAATAACAAGCCAGGAGGGCGGGCAAGACACCACATGCTGACACACTGCGCAATGTGGCAAATATAACCTTTGGCTGTCACACGGTGATGTAAACCAGAAACTATTGAGGCCCACCTCACTGCATACCCCAGAGCACCATGCTGTCTTGTTCCATGTGTTGCGCAGAGGAGCTTACAATGCCGAAATTGACACTCCGGAAGCCTTCGCAAGTGATCTGTGCTTCCCTGCTAGAGAGCAGTTCAGCAGCAGGGAGCCGATGCAGCAATGATGCGACATGCGCCTCATGATCTCCGCACCTCACGACTGCTCTTCATGGAATGAGGCCACTCTCCACTGTGTTAGTTTGCCCCAAAATCGCTTGGTCTTGTGTGCACAGCAGGGGCCTGTGACTTTTACTTCTGTAAAGAGTGCGGAGTCGGGATCCACTCCCGCCTTCGTCCTCAAGGCCGCTCGATCGCTGTACCCTGGAGCCACACAGGAGACATGCAGGAGCTTCACTTGCGCCACTCAGCTCATGCTAGGGGCAGGCACTAGTCCTCACCACTGAACTGCATTGCGGTCCCAGCTGCAGCCCCGATCCACTTCCTGTAATCTTCAGCTTGTAAATGGATTCACCCCAGGTACCTGTAGATAGAACAGAGTCCAGCCCCGTCTTGCCGTGCAAACATTAACCTATATGAAGCCCCCAGGCCTCCGGCAGCTACCATTTGTTTCACAGGACCGCCATGTTGTCCTCCGTTCTGCAACTCAGTCTGCCAGCAAGCCACTCAATTGCGGCCGATAGACGCCGGAAAAATGCCTCACATAGCTGACTTTTACTCCCACATCAATTGCCTCCGCTTATGCAGCACGGACGGCCCTTAGGGAGCAGGATGTTGAACAGATTGGCAAGTAGGCCAGCGGAGCTGCACTACAGCGCAGTCATCTTGCCGTGTGCCCTCTCCTCTGCAACTTTTATGAGCTCTGGAAGGCCTAAAAAGTGCAATTTTGGCATGGTGAAGGTGTGTCAGAGCCCCCCATTTGTATGATAAATGATTATCTTTAATGTTACAAATGTTATCCCAATGGCCAGTGCGTTTAATTCCCCACTGCAATGGCGGTTTCCGAAAATTCAATGGCAGTCAATGAAAATAGCGAAAATGCTAGTAGAGATGTTGCTCAGGTGCAAATTCTTTGTAAAAACAGAAGACAAGTGACATTTAGTAAAACAGGAATAGTTTGTTTAATTAAACAATTTAGCCAGGAGAACAGTTACAGGGACGCGGTCTGAGGACCGTCTCAATTTACATGGGGTTCACTTTGGTCTTATATACAATATAACATCAAGCAATAAACGTTTCTGGCATACCATATATGGTGAGGAATGTTGGTTGCTGCCTTAGAGTCATAAATTAATGGTCATACGGTTACCACAGGTGGGTATCAACCTTGCGTGTACACAGTGTAGCTAGTGATAAATGTGTCCAAATGACCTGCGTGGGGAGCACATGATCACCCTAGGTCCTGATTGGCTATGTGTTCCTAACTCATTTGGCATCTGACTTTATGGTGTTTGTCAAAGCACGCATAATCCCTCGGGCCATGTGTGCTTTATTGGTGGTAATCTTTCCTGACAATTGTCATATTACTGTGCCTATCTGTAGGATTGATCAAGAGTTTCCTCCCCATGTGTTTGCCAGCCAGCTATGCATCTTCCCACCTGTGACCCATCATTCAGTAATCTGGGCCCAGGTCGCAGGGCCTGCATGACTACATGCTTCCATATCGAGGTAGATGTGGGATTTGGAATGGGTGGCCCTTGACCCACCAGGTAGGTCGCTCCCCCTCCGCACAGCACCGCCTGTGTGTCCCTGCCCCAGCTGCCGCTGCTGAGGAAGTTCGAGGCCCTCCACCACCCGCAGACTACCACCTGCGCCTCATCGCTGGTGGCCAGTGGTAGGCCGTAGCTAGGTTTGGTCATCCTCCGCTTTGTTGCTTTTATTATTGCTTTTATTGTGTTGTCTGTATTTTCATTGTTGTGTCTGTGGTTGCTGTTGTCTGTCTTCCCCCGCTGCCTGTACGTGGTCCGTGCCCCCTTTCCTTCCCTCTGTTCCCCTCGCTGTCCCCGTGGTCTCTCTGCCCAGTCTTTCCTTCTGTTCCCCCTCGCTGCCCCCGTGTCCCTGCCAGGTTTTCCCTTCTATTCCACTCGCTGCCCCCGTGCCTCTCTGCCCGTTCTGCCTTCTGTTCTTAGCTGCCCCTGTATTTCTGTACTCTGTATTTTGTGCCTTTCTGCCCTCTGTTCCACTCGTTATTCCCTCATTTTTTGTGCCTTTCTGCCCTCAGCTCCACGTGTTTTTCCCTCGTTTTTGTGCCCTTCTGCCCTCTGTGCCACTCATTTTTCCCTCGTTTTTTGTGCCTTTCTGCCCTCTGTTTCACTTGTTTTTCCCTCGTTTTTTGTGCCCTTCTACCCTCTGTGCCACTCGTTTTCCCCTCGTTTTTGTGCCTTTCTGCCCTCTGTTCCACACGTTTTTCCCTCTTTTTTGTGCCTTTCTGCCCTCTGTTCCACTCTTTTTTCCCTCGTTTTTTGTGCCCTTCTGCCCTCTGTTACACTCATTTTTTGTGCCCTTCTGCCCTCTGTGCCACTCATTTTCTTATTGCCTATTCGCTACCCCGGTTTGATCCATCACCGTTCTTTAGCCCACTCTGCCACCCCAGTTCAGACATGGCTATATGCAAATCAGTCTGACCCTGTGCCTCATGGGAACAGTCCAGCCCGAACTGCCAAGCCATGCCTTCCCTGGACCAGAAACAAGCTTCCGAGGACCGGTTTCTGGCATCCCAGCCGTCTTCAGCCCGACTTGCTTGAATCCAGTGGCAAAGTGAGCAAGGGACTCACGTCTGAGCATACCCTGCCACACTTATGGCGGCCAAAAGCGGTACAAAAGGGGGTGGTGATGGACGGAGCATCTGAACCAATCAAACACTCACACCCAGTCAAAAGATCTGGGTTTGATCCACTCATTTTCCCTCTTTTTGTGTGCCTTTCTGCCCTCTGTTCCACTAATTTTTTCCTCATTTTTTGCGTCTTTCTGCCCTCTGTTCCACTCGTTTTCCCAATTTTTTTGTGTTCTTCTGCCCTCTGTGCCACTCATTTTACCCTCAATTTTGTGCCCCTTTTCCTTCTGTTACCTTCGTTGTCCCTCACCGCCCTCACCGCTGCGTTCCCTGCGGCCCGCCCCCCTGACTGCCCACTGCCTATTCGCTACCCCGCCTCCCGCCTCCCAGCTGCTCCTCCCTCCCACCTCCCCTAAGGCGAGCCCTTCTGCACCCGTCCGCGCCTGGACTGCCCCCAGCGCCAGAACCCCTGCACCTGCCAAGACGACTGCCGCCACTATGACACCAGCACTCTGTACGCTCTCAACTCCGAACAGAGCCACACCTGCTTCAAGGCCACCCTGAAACTCACATACGGCCTCTTCACCTGCCGGAACTGCAGCTACACCAGCCTCAGAGCCGACGAACCACCCGCCAAGAAAGACCCCAACCACCTCCGATGCATACTACTGAACACACGCTCCGCACGCAAGCATGCCGTCGAGCTCTGGCACCTGCTTGACACAACATCCCCGGACGTCGCTTTCCTGACAGAGACCTGGTTTAACAACTCCTCCGCACCCGACATCGCCATAGCCATCCCAGACAGCTACGAGATTACCTGCAGAGACCGCACCAATGGAGTTGGAGGTGGAGTCGCCATCGTCCACAACAACAGCGCCAGGGTGTCAACTTGCACCGACGACGCGCTCAGCACCGCCGAACACATGCATTTCCAGATCCACATAGACCCTAATTCCACCCTCAGAGGCAACCTCGTCTACTGACCCCCCCGGACCCCATCCCCAGTTCAGCGACTCCATCGCCGACTTGATCAGCAAGCACCCCCTGATCTCCTCCAACTACATCCTCCTCGGAGACCTGAACTTTCACCTTGAGAACAACAACGACAACAACTCCACAACCCTGATCGATAACCTCGCCAACCTCGGACTGAAGCAACTCGTCACCACGCCCACCCACTCCGCTGGCCACATGTTAGACCCCCTCTTCTCCTTAAGCCAGTACGTCTCCATCAGCCACACCACCGAACTCCTCTGGACCGGCCACTGCCTTCCAGAAACCCACCACACACCACCGCACTCAACAGACCCCCCGCTGCTGCTGGAGCAAAATCACCAAAGACCAACTACACGCAAACCTCGCTCTCAGCCCACCCACCAAACTCTCCAACACCGACAACGCTACCCACAGCCTCAGACGCTGGATCGAGGACTGCACCAACACCCTTGCCCTGCTGAAGAACCCCCCCCCACAGAGACACCAGCAAGAGGGCCAGCTGGTTCACCCCAGAAGTCCTAGCCTCCAAGCAAGCCTACCGGAAAGTAGAGAAGAAATGGCACAGTGAACAAACTCCGGACAGCCACGAAGCACACAAGGATGCCATCCGCAACCACCACCACCTCATCAGGGCGGCCAAGAGGACCTCCTTTAAAGACCGCCTCGACAACAACGCACACAATAGCAAGGAGCTCTTCAACATCGTGAAGGAACTCTCCAACCCCAGCTCCAACACCAACGACATCCCGCCGTCCCAAGACCTGTGCGACTCCCACACCACCTTCTTTCACCGCAAGATAGCAGACATCCACGACAGCTTCAACACCCAGACAGCCCCAACAGACAGCAACACATCAGACCCTCCGTACACCATCGACCACAATCCCCTGCTAGCCTGGGCCAGCATGAGCATCGATGACACCATCAAGACATGCGCTCAATCCACTCCAGGTCTCCGTCAGACCCATTCCCGCACCACGTCTTCAACAGAGCAAGCAGCCCCATTGCACCCCACCTGCGCAACATCATCAATCTCTCCCTCGAGACCTTCCCAGAGATTTGGAAACAGGCCGAGATCAACGCTCTACTCAAAAAACCTAAGGTAGACCCAAGAGACCTCAAGAACATCCGGCCCATCACTCTGCTCTCCTTCCCGGCCAAGGTCATCAAGAAAACCGTCAACAGACAGCTAACCCGAAACCTCAAAGAAAACAGAATCCTGGACCCTTCCCAGTCAGGGTACCGCAGCCACCACAGCACCAAGAATGCACTCATCGCCGCCACCAAAGACATCAGGACCCTGCTGGACAACGGCGAGACCGCAGCACTCATCCTCCTAGACCTCTCTGCCGCCTTCGACACTGTTAGACCCGGCCTTGTGGTGCGGTCCTCCCTGACCCGTAGCAACACCCTTCCGAGCTTTACACCACAACAGACCCCTGAGTCCCCCGGCCTAGCCGACCCTCCCCTCCATGTTACACACTCACGTCCCCGGACTTCCCCGTCCGTGCCCACTTCCCGGCCCCTAAGATGGCCGCCCGATCCAGCGCAGCCTAGGCCGAAAGGCGCCACCCTGGCTGGAGGACAGCGCGCTCCCCTTGAGTGAGAGAGGGAGGAGCAGTTTCTCTCACACCTCCAGCCTCCCCTCGAGAGATGGGTTTCAATCGCCCTCCGGCCACCCTAAGGGCTGGCTCCACGCCTGTTGTGTGTCTGGGACCTCTCCCGAACCTGACATGAATGGATCAAAGGGCCGCGTGGCAGGAAACCCAAACAAGCGGCCCTCAGGTGCTAAGACCCCAGGATACCAGAACTCCGGAGATCAGAGAGGAGCCGTCCTATAACTGGGGGTGCTCCGGGACGAGCAGGAGATTCGATTCTGGAACAACGAGAGCCCTGCTGACGTGGTCGCGGCTCGCTCGGCAGAGAAGGACTTCTGCTGGAACCACCTGAGCCCTGCTGAGTGACTCACGGCTCCTTTGCAACTTTGGAACACCTGAGCCCTGCTGAGTGACTCGCGGCTCCCCTGAAGATCGTAAGACCTCCGACATCATGCTTGAGCCCTGCTGAGTGACCCGCGGCTCCCCTGAAGATCATAAGACCTCCGACATCGTGCTTGAGCCCTGCTGAGTGACTCGCGGCTCCCATGAAGTTCGTAAGACCTCCGACATCTTGCTTGAGCCCTGCTGAGTGACTCATGGCTCCCTGACTCTCCTGGTCCGGCTGGACCCCAAAGATCGCATCGTATCCCCCGGCTCGAGGATTGAGAGCTGTGCGCCGGATACGCACCGATATTGACACTGATCCCGTAAGACTGTCCCGCTACCCCTACCCTGACCGAGACTCTTTGAGCCCTCGCTCTATTTGTAACTACCTGCCTTTGCCGATCATAAAGATCCTTTGAATCACGAGATAAAGAAACGTTCTCAAGAAGCTACGGTGTGGTGTCTCTTTGTCGTGTGATGCTTGTGTAGTGTGTACGATCCTAGATTCGAGACTCTCCCCCCTGAGAAGTCTCCCACCAGTGCTCGTCTTTGTAACTAGGGAGGTGGGTCCCAGGGTGGTCAGGTACACTTCCTGCCCTCCCCTGAGGTCGCCTTCTAACAGACACCGTCTGCCACCGCACACTACGCCCATGCATCCACGCCGCAGGGATCCAAGACAAGGCTCTGGATTGGACCACCTCCTTCCTTTCCGGCAGAACCCAGAGCGTCCGCCTCCCCCATTCCATTCCAAAGCCTCTGAGATCATCTGCTTCGTACCCCAGGGATCCTTACTCAGCCCGACGCTGTTCTACATTTACATGGCCCCGCTCGCACACGTAGCCCGACTGAACGACCTCAACACAATCTCCTACGCTGACGACACTCAGCTGATCCTCTCCCTCACCAAGGACCCCATCACCGCCAAAGCCAACCTCCAAGAAGAAATGAAGGCCGTCGCCGACTGAAGCTGAACACGGACAAGCAAGTCAACGCTGTCTCCTCCTAATGCTTCAACACCCTCTGCATGCTCCGCAAGATCTACAGATGGATCCCGACAGATACAAGAAAGACAGTCAAGCAGGCCCTCGTCAGCAGCAGACTCGACTACGGAAATGCCCTCTTCGCGGGAGCCCCGACTAAGCTCATCAAACTACTACAACGCATCCAAAATGCCTCCGCACAACTGATCCTCGACATACCATGCCACGGCCACATCACCCCCCACCTAAGAAACCTGCACTGGCTCCCCGTCAACAAGAGGATATCCTTCAAGCTCTTCACTCACGCAAACAAGGCACTCCACAAGACTGGCCAAGCCTACTTCAACAGACGGCTCTCCTTCTACATCCCCAACTGCCAGTTATGCGCCGCCCACCTCTCACTCAACACCGTCCCGCGCATCTGAAGAACAACCACCAGTGGGAGATCCTTCTGCCACCTCGCCGCCAAGATATGGAACACCCTCCCACTGAGCCTACGACAGACCCAAGACCTGCTGACCTTCAGGACGATACTCAAGACCTGGCTGTACGTTCAGTAGCGCCCCCACTCCAGTGCCTTGAGACCCTCGCGGGTATGTAGTGCGATTTACTAATGATTGATTCATTCATTCATTCATTGATTAATAAGGATGATAGTTCACTTTCGGCGATAAATGCATCGATATCCATATTAACATCCCCCTCTAGTTGATTCTTCAACTACACTATCTAAGTCATGCATTTGTACCATTACTTTATTAGGCTCCTGTAGGTCCATTTGCGCCCTTTCTAGTTATTTGTATTCTACCTAATTTGAGGACTGTGTTTTTACAGCAGGTGATCCCTTTTTTACCATCCCGCAAATGAACAGGAACACAATATTAATTGGCAACAATTATTTACACAGACTGGATATCGATTGTGGGAGCGAGCAGAACCATTTTGAAAACCCCTCTTGCTCTTCTTCAACCATGCTTCTCTGTAGCTTATGTTGTGGTTGGATGACGTGTCAAAGTTCCATTGTCAATGTCATTCCCTAGAGCCTATCTTGGCATAGACCGCTCCCTCCATTGCAGTCATCAAGTCCAGCACATACCGATGCTGCATTACCATAAAGTGGATGGCTCGCATTTCTTTCTTGACCTAATTGAGGCCAAGCTCAGTGCTGTTCATTATTTTGAGCATTTCCCACTTGGTTATCTGTAGCAAGCAGGCATTAGCTTTTGTCTGCAGGGTGAAGAAGGGTATCAACCCCGCTGCCCCCAGCTGTGCCTCTGTGAACAGTTTGAATTCTTCTGGGATGTCCTTGAACTGAGCCCAGCCAAAATACTCAAGGGCTCTTTTTTTGAGAGCTTGGTGGAGCAAGGTAGTCTTTTTCTTTAATGGGTGCTAGTTACTCCAGGAATGGCCAGTGTCAGTGTAGGAGAGTGGGGTCTGCAATCCTATGGTCACCCCAGATTTTTGCTTTTTGCTTCACTGGTTTACGACTTTCCCTGGCTGTGGGCCTGCTAATCAGACCCACAGCCTAGCTGTTCTCTCTCTAAATTGACAACCATGTACTTTAGGTGCATTTACCAATTGGTACTGGGCCACCTTATCAGTCCCTGTACAGTGTACCTTAGGTGCCCAGGGCATAGGTGTACCCAGGGCCTACCAGGGGCTGAAGCATGTATTATGCCACCCCTGGCTGGCCATCTAAGACTGACACAACTGGCTGCATGACAGCTGGGGCAAGGTGGTGTAATCACCCTTTGGTGTAGATATAGTATACCTATATCTAACCCCAAAATGGACACATATCCTCCTATCAGTCACTCCTATGGCAGGCCTTAACAATCCTGAAGGCAGAGTGCTTGGAATTATGTGAGATGGTGCTCTGGCATGAGCTGAGCCCGTCTGCAGCTTGCGGAACCAAGTCCTAATATCTGTTCCATGATAACGCTATACCATATACTCTTAAGTGCATTATCGACCTCCCGGTTGAATGCTAACTCTGGTATAACATTATCAAAACATGTCGAGTAAGGTGGCATACGAATTGGAATACTACCCCCTCGCCAACTCTGGCGACGGGGGTAGCATTCCACCCGTCTAGAGGGACACGACATGTATGTAACTGTGAACCCCGGTTAAAGTTAACTCGAGCCTTGGCATCACAAAATGGATGCTGCCACCACAGACACAAGTCTGACCTCCTGCTGCTGGGAGTCCTTCCAGCGAGGGAGGCTTGGACAAAGGGTTTCCTGCCTTGGGAGGTGCTAGCACCACCCCAGACAGGATTTTGTGTATTGGGTAGGACAGGCCTGAAAGGAATGAGACATGCCTAGGGCACACAAGGTGCCCTGTGCTTACACCGATTCAAACCAGTTGCTGGGGCATCCCTGCCCCAGCTCTGGTGCGAAAACCAGACAAAGGATAGGGGGTGTAACCACCCCCCTTCCTGGTCCCAACCAGGGGAGGGACCTAGTCAGTAGTGCAGCCCCCTTTAGGAGAATAAAGGTAGGAGCTGGTCCCATTCCAAATTAGATTATCCTGAACAATTCTACAAGAAGAAACTCTGGACTTCGACGTTCTGCTCCACAGAAGACTGAAGAATCTCCCTTGTGGGCAAGGAGTGTCCACCCTGCAACTGCAGGCACCATCAGCGTCCAGCGGCTTCACTTTGTCGTCTTCCCTTGAGGATCCAGACTTCAGAGCCCGACGAGACCCGGATTCCCAGACCTCTCCGACCTCAACCTACATCTAAGCACAGCTGAGATCCGTGGGTGCGACGAGACACGTGGGAACGGCCATCTTGAATGAACCTGCACTTCGATTACAGCACGACTCCCGAGGTAAACGCGACCAAGTGCTTTGGGGATTGAGAAGCCCCAGCCCCGAGCAGCCCCTGCACCGAAGATCAGCCCTCCAGCCTCCATGAGATCTGCGTGGGGTGCTTCTGCTTGTTTGCTGCTCAACGCGTTGTCTGGTCACTTGCCGGCTGGCTAGTGACCTCCTAACCACGACGAATCTTGAAATCTTCACTGCTGGTCTGGTTGCTCCAGACTGGCCCTTGCTCCCTTCCAAAAGAGGAGCACCCCGGACTCTCCTAGTCCGCACCAGACGCTTTTCCACTCACCGCGTGGGTTGCCTTTGCCAAGGCCTGTGGACGCCGATTCCGGAACAGACACCGCCGACAGCGAGAGCCTGCGTGGGACAGCTCGTGCCTCCATCCTGGTCATCGAAGACACCTCCTGGTCCACGTGGCTGCAGAGTCAAGCGTCCACTCTTCACCTGATCGCGACGACGACATCTGGTTCCTTCCTGATTCCACTCCCGTCACTGGCTAGTGACGTTGAACATTGTCCCCTCTGCTTTCAGGTCCTCTACTTCACCGATCCACCCTTGGATCGCACCAACATCTTCCTCCTGGTCGCCTGCAGCATCTTTTCTTTCAGGCTCCATAGACCTCAACGCGAGAACCCGACACAACTTCGCACCTATGCACCCGCAGCCCGTGGGTGAGGTAACGAGAGCATTTCAGTGCTCATGGGTAGCTTGACTCTCCTAGTGTCTAGTTCCACAGTCGTTTTAGTCCTAACTAGTCAGGGTTGTCCGTACTTACCTTTTCTTTGAACTGTACTGTCCATAGACGTTGTTAAGCATCCCGCGTGTGAGTTCACACTCTGCACCCGCGTCCCGTTGGCCTCCTATTTCTTACCTAAGGTTAGGATAGCGTAGTCCCAGCGGTCCTGCAGCCTCTGGACAGCTCCATTTCTTCTATCGACTCTCCAATTCCACTTACTTAGTATATGGTTTGTCGTGCCCCTAGGGCACCATTGTAATTTTGTGCAACTTGTCGTATTTTTCCAACAGATTGTCATGTGATTAGCCCCTGACCTCATAAAGAGTTCAGAGGTGTTTGTTATTAATAAATATATTGTTTATTTTCATAACAACCTGTGTGGTGTCCTTTCATCTGGTATTCAAGGGGTTGTATTGTGGTAAAACAGCTGGCTTCACATGCCATAACGAGTTTAGCCTAAGACTGCTTTTGTCCATGCTACCACTAGGATAGCTGGTCTATAAGGTTGACTTACAACCAATCACCATAAGGGTTGATTGGACTGATTCAAGGTGATCACTAGAACTAGTGAACATCATATATCAGGCCAACTTCTCACATTGGTGTGCAGCGGTTGGGATTTGAGCTTGCTGTTGTTTTTACCACGTATAATCTTGAAATATCATTTGAAAGATCACATAAGGTACTATAGGTACATATAACAAGCTTAGAAATACTCTGAGTTCTACTGAACCAGCTGTTGTAGTAGAAAGGGCCTAGCACACCCTGACTACAACTCTTAGCAAGGGATCAGTAGGAAAACCCATAGTGTAGGTAGGTGCATCACTTACACCTCACTAGAAAGCATGTCTACCTCAGGAGAGACTTCAGAGACTCCCCTAGTGGTTAGTGACCCTCCACAGGTCCTTTCCAGATATGCAGCTCTCAGTTTCCAGGAGATGAGACAATTGTGTACCTCCAGGAAATTGAAACAGGGTTCTAACCCTACCACTCCTTTTCTGTTAGGTCTCTTAGAGACATATGATGCTAGAAAGGCCTCTAACCCAGGCCCTTCTAATCCAGATGGGAGCATGCCCCCCTTAGAAGGTACTCGTGGTGATCCAGACCTCCCTGAAACAGAAGATGTAGAAGAGGAGGAGGAAGAAGAGGATACCTCTAGGGATGAGGCAGACAAAGGTCCTGTAGTAGTCAGCAGACTAACCAGGGCCAACTTAGACATGCATAGGGAAGGAACTGGGGGACCCCCAGTGCTGACCCTGAGCAGGCCTAACTTTGGGGTTAGGAGAGATAGATCTCCTTCTAGGGACTCCAATAGATCTGTGCACTCTCATGCATCTGCTCAGAGGAGAATGACTTCCCCTCAGAGGAGTGAGCATGAAGCAAAAATGAAGGAAGCTAATCTGAGGATCCAAAGGGAAGAACTTGCCCTTGCCAAAGAGAAGCTTGCCTTTGCTAGAGAGCAACAGTTGAGTGGGGTAGTCCCCACTGGGGGCAGCAATATCCCTAGGGATAGAGAAAGGGGTTTTGATACTAGAAACCTGAGTATAATAGTGCCCTCCTATAAGACAGGAGATGATATCCACAAGTGGATAACTGCTTTGGAGAGAGCCTGCAAAGTACAGCAGGTACCCCGGAGTCAGTGGGCAGCTATATTGTGGCTCTCCTTTGAAGGTAAAGGTAGAGACAAGCTCCTCACTGTTAGAGATGAGGATGCTAATGATTACCAAGTCTTGAAAACTGCACTGATTGATGGGTTTGGGTTAACAACTGAACAGTACAGGTTGATGTTCAGAGACACCCAGAAAACTCAGGCTCAAGATTGGACTGACTTTGTTGACTGTGCCACTAAGGCTTTGGAAGGCTGGTTACTGGGAAGTAAAGTTACTGATTACACAGGATTGTATAATCTAATTATGAGAGAGCAAATCTTAAATAATTGTCAGAACCATTTGTTGCATCAGCACTTGATTGACTCGGATCTGACCTCTCCCCAAGAATTGGGAAAGAAGGCAGACAGATGGGTCAGGACAAGGGTCAAGCAGCAGAACCAGAACCAGGGTGGTGGCCAGAAGAAAGCAGACCAGAAGGGTAATGAGAATAAGCAAAATGACCAGAAGTCTTCAACAGGGCCCCAACAACCTAAGGAGGGTGGGTCCCAAAATTCCCAAAAGAAGAAGAATGATGGTCCTAAGAAACCATGGTGCCAATACTGTAAAAGTAAAACTCACTGGTTTAGTGAGTGCACCAAGAAAGGCCAAACTCCTACCACTACTGTCCCTAAGACACCTGCACCCCCTAGTACAGTTAGTAGTGGAAGTGTACCTCCCAAGGCTATAGTTGGGTTAACCCTGGGAACTGAGGTGGGTTCTGACTTAGTCAGAATACCTACTCAGGCAGTTCTTGTTTGTACTGGGGACATGGATATGACCCCTACTGTAAGTCCTAGTACTCTAGGCAAATACAGGCAAACGCCTTTAATTAATGGAAAAATGGCTCAGGCCTACAGGGACACATGTGCCAGTGTCACTAGGGTGACACCAACATTTGTGGACCCTGACCAGATCATGCTAGGTTCAGATTACCTAGTGACCAATGCTAGCAATTTCACTACCAATCACAGTATGGCAATTGTTAATTTCTCCTGGGGAGGGGTAACTGGCCTCAAAAGGGTTGTAGTTAGTTCAGACCTCCCACTAGATTGTCTTTTGGGCAATGATTTGGAATCGTCACTGTGGTCAGATGTGGAGTACAGGACTCATGTAGAAATGCTAGGTCTCTCCTCA
Organism: Lissotriton helveticus; assembly: GCF_964261635.1. Classification (NCBI taxonomy): domain Eukaryota; kingdom Metazoa; phylum Chordata; class Amphibia; order Caudata; family Salamandridae; genus Lissotriton; species Lissotriton helveticus. The sequence continues at coordinate 739,312,275 of NC_136059.1, read as the reverse complement.
CATGTCCTTGCTGTGACTAGGTCACAGGCCAAGAAATGCCCAGTTGAACAAGTGCTGGATCCTGGAAGAATGGACCAGACACTACCCAAGAGAAGGAATGGTAGGGTTAAGGCAGAGCCTTCCCTCCTGCCTCAGGTTGAGGATCAGCCCTCTCAGGAGGCTGACCCAGAGACCCCAGAAGGAACTGTCCTAGAAGAGCTTGAACCTGATCAGGTTGAGTTTCTTGGGACAGGGGGACCTTACAGGGCAGACTTGAGACAGGCCCAATTAGACTGTTCCTCTCTTGAAACCCTAAGACAGCAGGCTGCTGCTGAGGCTGCAGGGAATGCTACAGGTGCCCATAAGGTATATTGGGAAGATGGACTCCTATACTCTGAGGCAAGAGACCCCAAGCCTGGTGCTACCAGGAGGCTGGTCATCCCCTTGTCTCTTAGAGGTTTCCTACTCACCTTAGCCCATGAAATTCCCCTTGCAGGTCACTTAGGCCAGAACAAGACTTGGGACAGGCTTGCCCCACACTTTAACTGGCCTCATATGTCTGAAGACACTAAAGAGTTTTGTCGCTCATGTGTCACCTGTCAAGCCAGTGGCAAATCAGGTGGCACAACAAAGGCCCCCCTCATACCACTACCTGTGGTGGGGGTACCCTTTGAAATAGTGGGGATAGACATTGTTGGACCAATGGACCCCCCAACAGCATCTGGGCACAGATTTATACTGGTGATAGTGGATCATGCCACCAGGTACCCAGAAGCTATTCCCCTTAGGACCACTACAGCTCCTGTTGTGGCCAGGGCCCTACTTGCAGTTTTTACTAGAGTGGTGTTTCCTAAGGAGGTTGTCTCTGACAGAGGTGCAAACTTCATGTCAGGATACTTGACTGCAATGTGGAAGGAGTGTGGTGTGAACTACAAGTTCACCACACCCTATCACCCACAGTGCAATGGGCTTGTTGAGAGATTCAACAATACCTTCAAAGGGATGATAAAAGGGTTACCTGAAAAGCTTAGGTGAAGATGGGACATCCTTTTACCCTACCTCCTGTTTGCTTACAGAGAGGTCCCACAGAAGGGGGTTGGCTACAGCCCTTTTGAGCTTCTGTTTGGGCATCCTGTAAGAGGACCCCTATGTCTTGTGAAGGAAGGATGGGAGTTACCTCTCAAAAAGCCTAAGCTTGACATAGTGGACTATGTACTTGGTCTCCGCTCCAGGATGGCAGAGTACATGGAGAAGGCATCCAAAAACCTTGAGGCCAGCCAAGAACTTCAAAAAGCTTGGCATGACAAAAAGGCTGTCCTAACTGTGTATCATGCAGGACAGAAGGTCTGGGTGTTGGAGCCAGTGGCCCCAGCAGCTCTCCAAGACAAATGGTCTGGACCCCATACCATCATTGAGCAAACGGGAGAGGTCACCTACTTGGTGGACATGGGAACTCCCAGGAGCCCCCACAGGGTGCTTCATGCAAATAGGCTCAAAGCATTTGTCTACAGGGAGGACATGGGCTTGCTCATGGCCACAGATGAGGGGCAGGAGGAGGAGAGTGACCCTCTTCCAGACCTGCTCACTCAGAACCCTGATGATGGGTCAGTAGATGGTGTAGTCTTTTCTGACAGCCTCTCTGCCCATCAACAAGAGGATTGTAAACAGGTTCTTCAATCCTTCAGACAAATGTTCTCACTGACCCCCAGTCAGACAAACTGGTTCACCCATGAGGTGGACACTGGTGACAGTCTGCCTGTCAAGAGTAAAATCTACAGGCAACCTGACCACGTCATGGACTGCATTAAGAAAGAAGTTCAAAAGATGTTGGAATTGGGAGTCATTGAACCCTCAGAGAGCCCTTGGGCTAGTCCTGTAGTTCTAGTGCCTAAACCTCACACCCAGGATGGTAAGAGAGAGATGAGGTTTTGTGTAGACTACAGGGGTCTCAATGCTGTCACTAAGACAGATGCCCATCCAATACCTAGGGCAGATGAACTGATAGACAAGTTGGCTTCTGCAACTTTCTTAAGTACATTTGACCTAACAGCTGGTTATTGACAGATCAGGTTAGCTGAGGATGCCAAGGCCAAAACAGCATTTTCTACCCCAGGAGGTCATTACCAATTTGTGGTGATGCCCTTTGGTTTGAAAAATGCACCTGCCACTTTTCAAAGGTTGGTGAACCAAGTACTCACTGGGTTGGATGACTTCTGTGCAGCATATCTAGATGATATTGCTGTCTTTAGCTCCACCTGGGAGGATCACCTGATCCGCCTGAGGAAAGTTTTGGAGGCCCTGCAAAAGGCAGACCTCACTATCAAGGCCACTAAGTGCCAGATAGGGCAGAGTCAGGTTATGTACCTGGGCCACCTTGTGGGTGGAGGCCAGGTTCAACCTTTGGAGAGCAAGATACAGGCCATAAAGGACACAGGTCAGAGCTTTCTTGGGCCTGTCTGGTTACTATAGGAAGTTTGTCAAAAATTATGGGTCCATTGTGACACCACTTAATGACTTGACAAGCAAGAAAATGCCAAAGAAAGTTCAGTGGACAGTTAGCTGTCAGAAGGCATTCGATGACCTAAAGCAGGCCATGTGTACTGCACCTATTCTCAAGAGTCCTGACTACTCCAAAACCTTCATTGTCCAAACAGATGCATCTGAGTTGGGTGTGGGAGCTGTTCTATCTCAACTGAATATTGATGGTCATGACCAGCCCATTGCTTTTATAAGCAGAAGGCTGACCCCTAGAGAGAAACGTTGGTCAGCTATTGAGAGGGAGGCCTTTGCTGTGGTTTGCGCCCTGAAGAAGTTGAGGCCATACTTGTTTGGAACTCACTTCAAGATTCAGACCGACCATAAGCCCCTCTTATGGCTAAATCAGATGAAGGGTGAAAACCCCAAACTTCTTAGGTGGTCCATTTCCCTACAGGGGATGGACTTTACAGTGGAGCACAGACCAGGGACTGACCATGGCAATGCAGATGGTCTCTCCAGGTATTTCCACTTAGAACAGGAAGACTCACCTGGTCAAGGTTAGTTTAATGTCCCTAAGTTTGGGGGTGGGGGGTTATGTAGGAGAGTGGGGTCTGCAATCCTATGGTCACCCCAGATTTTTGCTTTTTGCTTCACTAGTTTACGACTTTCCCTGGCTGTGGGCCTGCTAATCAGACCCACAGCCTAGCTGTTCTCTCTCTAAATTGACAACCATGTACTTTAGGTGCATTTACCAATTGGTACTGGGCCACCTTATCAGTCCCTGTACAGTGTACCTTAGGTGCCCAGGGCATAGGTGTACCCAGGGCCTACCAGGGGCTGAAGCATGTATTATGCCACTCTTGGCTGGCCATCTAAATCTGACACAACTGGCTGCACGACAGCTGGGACAAGGTGGTGTAATCACCCTTTGGTGTAGATATAGTATACCTATATCTTACCCCAAAATGGACACATATCCTCCTATCAGTCACTCCTATGGCAGGCCTTAACAATCCTGAAGGCAGAGTGCTTGGAATTATGTGAGATGGTGCTCTGGCATGAGCTGAGCCCGTCTGCAGCTTGCGGAACCAAGTCCTAATAGCTTTATACCATATACTCTTAAGTGCATTATCGACCTCGCGGTTGAATGCTAACTCTGGTATAACATTATCAAAACATGTCGAGTAAGGTGTCATACGAATTGGAATACTACCCCCTCGCCAATTCTGGCGACGGGGGTAGCATTCCACCCTTCTAGAGGGACACGACATGTATGTAACTGTGAACCCCGGTTAAAGTTAACTCGAGCCTTGGCATCACAAAATGGATGCTGCCACCACAGACACAAGTCTGACCTCCTGCTGCTGGGAGTCCTTCCAGCGAGGGAGGCTTGGACAAAGGGTTTCCTGCCTTGGGAGGTGCTAGCACCACCCCAGACAGGAATTTGTGTATTGGGTAGGAGAGGCCTGAAAGGAATGAGACATGCCTGGGGCAGACAAGGTGCCCTGTGCACACACCGGTTCAAACCAGTTGCTGGGGCATCTCTGCCCCAGCTCGGGCACGAAAACCGGACAAAGGATAGGGGGTGTAACCACCCCCCTTCCTGGTCCCACCCAGGGGAGGGACCTAGTCAGTAGTGCAGCCCCCTTTAGGAGAATAAAGGTAGGAGCTGATCCCATTCCAAATTAGATTATCCTGAACAATTCTACAAGAAGAAACTCTGGACTTTGACGTTCTGCTCCACAGAAGACTGAAGAATCTCCCTTGTGGGCAAGGAGTGTCCACCCTGCAACTGCAGGCACCATCAGCGTCCAGCGGCTTCACTTTGTCGTCTTCCCTTGAGGATCCAGACTTTAGAGTCCGACGAGACCCAAATTCCCAGACCTCTCCGACCTCAACCTACATCTGCAGCACAGCTGAGATCCGTGGGTGCGACGAGACACGTGGGACTGGCCATCTTGAACAAACCTGCACTTCACTTACAGCACGACTCCCGAGGTAAACTCGACCAAGTGCTTTGGGGATTGAGAAGCCCCAGCCCCGAGCAGCCCCTGCACCGAAGATCAGCCCTCCAACCTCCACGAGATCTGCGTGGGGCCCTTCTGCTTGTTTGCTGCTCGACGCGTTGTCTGGTCACTTGCCGGCTGGCTAGTGACCTCCTAGACGACGAATCTTGAAATCTTCACTGCTGGTCTGGTTGCTCCAGACTGGCCCTTGCTCCCTTCCAAAAGAGGAGCTCCCCGGACTCTCCTTGTCCGCACCAGACGCTTTTTCCACTCACCAAGTGGGTTGCCTTTGCCAAGGCCTGTTGACGCCGATTCCGGAACAGACACCGCCGACAGCGAGAACCTGCGTGGGACAGCTCGTGCCTCCATCCAGGTTGTCGAAGACACCTCCTGGTCCACGTGGCTGCAGAGTCAAGCGTCCACTCTTCACCTGATCGCGACAACGACATCTGGTTCCTTCCTCGTTCCACTCCCGTCACTGGCTAGTGACGTTGAACATAGTCCCCTCTGCTTTCAGGTCCTTTACTTCACCGATCCACCCTTGGATCGCACTGGACATCTTTCTTCTGGTCACCTGCAGCATCTTTTCTTTCAGGCTCCATAGACTTCAACGCGAGAACCCGACACGACTTCGCACCTATGCACCCGCAGCCCGTGGGTGAGGTAACGAGAGCATTTTGGTGCTCAAGGGTAGCTTGACTCTCCTAGTGTCCAGTTCCACAGTCGATTTAGTCCTAACTAGTCAGGGTTGTCCGTACTTACCTTTTCTTTGAACTGTACTGTCCATAGACGTTGTTACGCATCGCGCGTGTGAGTTCACACTCTGCACCCGCGTCCCGTAGGCCTCCTATATCTTACCTAAGGTTAGGATAGCGTAGTCCCAGCGGTCCTGCAGCCTTTGGACAGCTCCATTTCTTCTATCGACTCTCCCATTCCACTTACTTAGTATATGGTTTGTCATGCCCCTAGGGCACCATTGTAATTTTGTGCAAATTGTTGTATTTTTCCAAGAGATTGTCATGTGCTTAGCCCTCTGACCTCACAAAGAGTTCAGAGGCGTTTGTTATTAATAAATATATTGTTTATTTTCATAACAACCTGTGTAGTGTCCTTTCATCTGGTATTCAAGGGGTTGTATTGTGGTAAAACAGCTGGCTTCACAGAGTTTAGCCTAAGACTGCTTTTGTCCATGCTACCACTAGGATAGCTGGTCTATAAGGTTGACTTACAACCAATCACCATAAGGGTTGTTTGGACTGATGATACAAGGTGATCACTAGAACTAATGAACATCATATATCAGGCCAACTTCTCACAGTCAGGTTGCACATGTTTACCGGGGAGCACAGTCCCCTCCAATTGGGAACCAGTTGGGTGTAGCCGTGTGCACTGCACTGCCAGTAGAAATCCATAAGTGTTGAGAGGCCTCATTGCATATCCAGAATGTGCTACATCACACCGCAGTTAGCATTCGTGCCCATTGGAAGCATTCCCTTTCCTCTGACATATAATAAATGCAATGTATGTTTCCGTACAATCAGGGGTTGTCCTTTCCCTTCTCGCTAAGTGTATCCACCCATCTATGTGTCCCAGATTTTCTGACATGGGTTAGTCATGCTTATTTATTTATTTATTTAATTTATATAGCGCGTAATCACCCCGGGGTCTCTAAGCGCTTTCCAGGTACATAGTGCCACACAAATTCCACCACCAATAGTCAAGATTTACAGCACACCCCATGCTTGCTGAAAAAGCACTGTTTTTAGTTTCTTTCGAAACGGCAGCAAGTTAGGTTCCTTGCGCAATTCCATGGGTAGGTTGTTCCAGACAGCTGGAAAGATGTTTGAAAAGGCGCGACCCCCAAGGGTGGATAGTTTGTAGCGCGGTTGAACTAACAGAGAGGCATCTGTAGAGCGCAGCTGTCTGCCGGGTTTGTATAAGGCCAGACGAGCTTTGATGTAACCTGGCGCTTTCCCGTACAGGGCTTTATGCGTAATGCAAAGCCCTTTAAACAGAACCCTCTGTTTGACCGGAAGCCAATGGAGTTCGCGCAATAGCGGGGAGGCATGCGATCTTCAAGGTTTCCTAAAAATCAGCCTGGCCGCGTTGTTCATCACGATCTGAAGGCGGCTCAGCTGTTTTTGAGGGAGCCCTGCATACAGTGAGTTTCCATAATGTATCCTCCCTAGAATCATAGCAGAAACTGCACGTCTTAGGGTGGTAAAGGACAGGAGTGAGGACATTTTCCTAAGTTGTCGAAGCAAACCTACACAAGTGCCCACCACCCCAGAGACTTGTCTTTGCAACGACAGGCTGCCATCGAGGGAGATACCCAGACTTTTTACAACTACTGCCGGTTCTGGAGGTGTACCAAGATCTTCTGGCCAGAACCGATCGCTCCATGGGTTGCCTGCAGTTGTAATCGGCAACACCTCTGTCTTGTCCGGGTTAATTTTCAAAGAATTCAGAGACATCCAATTAGTGGTGTATCTTAGGATGTTCTGCATTCTTTCATATGCGCCCGGGCAGTCCTCCATTTGTATTATGATCTGGGTATCGTCGGCATAGTTATAGACTTGACAGTCCATCTGGTTAAGGGCCGATATCAGGGGTTGCAAATAAACATTAAATAAAAGGGGGGAGAGGGCAGAGCCTTGTGGGACGCCACAAGTAATTGGCGATGTGGTGGAAGTTAAATCTGCCAATTGAACTCTCTGAGTTCTCCCCTGGAGAAAAGAGGATAGCCAGACAAGTACTGTGCCTTGGATACCCGAGTCCCTCAACCGCAGCAGCAATTGGCTATGACACACGGTGTCAAAAGCCACGGAGAGGTCCAATAGCACCAGGGCCCCAGGAAGTTTCTTGTCCGCTCTGTTCCGTAACTCATCTAAGATGGATAACATCACTAACTCTGTGCTGTGATGCGCATGGAACCCAGCCTGATTTTGCTCAAGTAGGCCGTTTTTCTCCATGTGGTCAGACCGAGACGTAAGGACGTGCTGCTCCAAGACCTTAGCCAAAAATGGAAGCTGAGAGATCGGCCTAAAGTTCTTTAGGTTCTTTACGTCTGCCCCCGGCTTTTTCAGCAGGGGGATCAACCGGGCCTCCTTAAAGGAGGGGGGGACCTGACCTAGTTGCAGAGAACTATTAAGAAGCATTAGGACGTCTTCCTCAATGCCTGGCAAGGCTAGTTTGAGGACCTCCGGGGGACAAGGGTCGGCCCGGGAGCCGGATTTAACCCGCCCCACAAGCTTAGTCAATCTGTCCTTTGTAATCAAGGGCAGGATAGCCAACGGGTCATCAACTGGATGAATGACCGGAACTATCTGCAGAGGGCAGTCTAAAATCGGAGTGGTGGTAATTTCCGATAGGAGATCTTCGATTTTTTTGGAGAAATAGTCCTGGAATTTTTGGCAATCTTCTTGCTTGAACTCCGGACTCTGTTCCTTGTTTTTCCTGAGCTCATTAAGGACCATAAAAGTTTCTCTCTGTGGATCAGAGGCTCTAGAGATCCTGTCCTCATAGAACTCAGCTTTCCTTATCAAGATCGCCTGCTTATAAGCGGCAAGTTCCTGCACATACGCACTCCGTGCGTTGGGATTGTAGCCCTTCCGCCAGGCTCTCTCCGCTCTCCGTAGTGCCCTCTTTTTCCCCCTAAGGGATTCAGTATACCATGGAGCCCCTGCACCTCTATCTGCCATCTTCATTCGTCGAGCCGGTGCCACAAGGTCCACAACCCTGTTTAATTTATCAGTAAGATGTTTATGGATAACATCTGGATTCAGAGCTGTTTTATTGATCAGAGGGCGAGCACGGAGATGAGCTACCATATCATCCCCATCTATGTGCTTCCATTTCCTCACAACCTTCCAGCCTACTCCAGGCTTCCCCTTCTGTTCAGCAGCCGATATCCTGCCTTTCACCAAATAATGGTCTGACCAAGCACAGGGCTGTGCCTCCGCTAGTCCGTGATCCCGGCCTTGCTTGCATTTAACCCTCCCTATGCGACTCATTCCCCTTTTTATTCCCAAGTTGGACGGCCCAACACAGGAACTTCCATGTTGGGAGACCACTTTTTGTTAAAGAAGACCACCCCAGATATGCTAAGGACCAACCTCGGTTCACAAATGGATGCAGGAGCGCACGTGTTTGTTCTCTGAGTTAGGGGTTTTGCTCCCTCCAAGAATCTCTTCACTGGTAAGTCTCTGATCCAAACAGTATCTTCCCCTATGGTACCCTTTCTTTGCATCCTACCCAGCTCAGTTAGGATATCATTATGTTCAGTAAAGAGGTGTAACTCTGTTGGGTTGGTGTTGTATTGGGTCAGGTTTACAACTACCCTGTGGGGTTCCTATCTTGTAGGGCTGGATCTGGGCCCTTATCCTATGGGAAACATCATTTACACTGCATGCGATACATCGTATTCCATTACAATGCAGTCATTACAATCACTGCGTTGTTACATTGCAAACCATTACAATGCAAGAACCAGAAGAGCCATCTGTGCTCTTCTGGTGGCTGTGTTTCTTATGTCCAAATGGACAATGTTCATGGTATTTAGTTCATGCGTGGCTTGACCATGGAAGGGCTCGACTACATGAAGTAACGTTGCACCTACTCAGGTGTTAGGCAGACCATGTTTTTTTCCTCCTTCCATTAATGAAAGATCAGAAATTATTCTTTTTCTCTTTCTTTCTAAGTGGAGTTGATGACACATTGCATTGGTGCTCTTTTGTTGTCGTTTTCTGTTACCTGGTTTTGAAAGAACTTTGTTGACTCTTACCTCAGAAACATTACACATGCTCTGTAATGGTTTTCGGAGTCCCTGTATCTTTGCCTTAGGGGTGTGATCTCTACACTCCACTAGTTGTAATCTAGTGAGTCACCGGAAGGTGACCCAATGTTGGGTATGTTTGAGTAATTTCAGGGAATAAGGGTGATTATAAGTTATGTAGACAGATCAAATCTTTATATAAGCCAATGTGCTATCCCTCCAATCGTAAGTGGATGCTTGGATTGGTGCTAACTATGTTTATTGGTGGTCTCGTGAGTATAGGGGGAGATGGAATTGTAGCTTTTAGTTGGAGTCCTACGGCGATGCTAGTTTTTGTCATAGACACTTCCCCCAGTGGCTAAGGGTCTGGTTGCTGCGCGGCCACCTCCATTAATTATTTTCTCAGCAGGTTTCTCTGGATCTTGCGTAATATGTTACTTCATTTTTCATGTGGGGGAGAGGGTTGGGCTGCTCTGTGGCCCCTTTTCCCCCCGTGGTGTCCGAGGTTACAGCCCAACCACTTTCCCTGGATGATACCTGCAAGGTTGAGCATGGTTAGTTACTATGCCTGGTATGGAGGTAAGCACACCCGGTCCCCTACCTGTGGAGTTGGAGTGGAGATTTGGGATTCCCCCCTACCGGGCACCCCCTCCCTCACGAACCACACCCAGCTTCCTATCAGCATACTGGTCCCTAGCTTGCGGCTGGGGTCCCTACGGTTGTGTGTTGCCAAATAAACTAGGGCAGCTCTTCATGGTTTATGGAAGGGTGTTGCAAGGTAACCAGGCTTTGGAAATAAAAAAATAAAAAAGAAGACTACTCACAAAACATAGAAGCTAGTATTTTGCTTGTAACACCAAAAACGTTTCTATGCTGAAAAACCCCGGAATTTGACCAAATTTCTTTTTTTAAAAACCTGACAAGTGATGGTGAAAGACTGGGACTGCCTCTGCAAATCCAGGATGCCTGGTTACTCTGGTGAACCCCCCAAACTGGAGGCTTAGACTCAACATCATGCTGAAATCTCTCAGCTAATTGGCTTTACGTGACTACGCTGAGGAGTTTTAGGGTTTTAACATCCCAGGCGCACAGGAATCATGGTTCCCTTCACATACGATAGCTTTGTTTTAGAAGTGAAAGTGGGCCGCAATTGGTGCAGAGGATTCTAGCTTTGATGGAGCTGCTGGGACTACATGCCAAACAGGAAACAAGGACCCAGACATGGCGCCCGAGACTGGGGACCTTTTGACTTGGTGATCAGAATGCATCTCTTTTGACACAGGCTCACCCAATTGCTGGATCCCTGTTGCAGTTGTGTGGTGACCGGCAGACCTACCTGCGACTGGACGTAGGGTGCATTCTGATTCCCCTGTGCTTCGACAGAGCACGCAGGACAGCAAACTGTTGCTCAATACATAATTCATACCCTCTGCCTGCAAAAGACAGATTGTGCTAAGTGTGTAAAATGAAATGTATTCTTGCTCATTACGACAGAGCATGCAGGACAGCAAACTGTTGTAAACAGAGAATTTCACACCGCACCAGAGAGTAAAGTGTGTAATGTATACCCTCTGCCTGCAAAATACACATTGTGCTAAGTGTGTAAACAGAGAATTTCACACCGCAACATGAGCACGCAATTAATAGAGAGTAAAGGGTGTAATGGGTGGATGGATGGATGGGTGGATGGATGGGTGGGTGGATGGATGGATGGGTGGCTGGGTGGTGGATGCATGATAGATGGGTGGATGGATGGGTGGATCGGTGGTGGGTGCATGAAAGATGGGTGGATGGATGGGTGGGTGAATGGATGGGTGGGTGGCTGGGTGGTGGATGCATGATGGATGGGTGGATGGATGGATGGATGGATGGATGGATGGATGGATGGGTGGCTGGGTGGTGGCTGCATGATGGATGGGTGGGTGGCTGGGTGGTGGGTGGGTGCATGATGGATGGGTGATGGATGGGTGGGTGGGTCTCTGGATGGGTGGGTTGGTGGGTGAAAGGATGGGTGGGTGGGTGGATGGATAGATGTATGATGGATGGGTGGCTGGATGGGTGGCTGGGTGGTGGATGCATGATGGATGGATGCATGATGGATGGGTGGCTGGGTGGGTGGTGGGTGCATGATGGATGGGTGGATGATGGATGGGTGGATGAATGGGTGGCTGGGTGGTGGCTGCATGATGGATGGTTGGATGGGTGGCTGAGTGGTGGGTGCATGATGGATGGGTGGGTGGGTGGATGTATGGGTGGGTTGGTGGGAGAACGGATGGGTGGATGGGTGGGTGGATGGATGGATGGATGATGGATGGGTGGATGGATGGATTGGTGGCTGGGTGGTGGATGGCTGATGGATGGATGGCTGGATGGATGCATGATGGATGGGTGGATGGATGGATGGGTGGGTGGATGGATGGATGGATGGGTGGCTGGGTGGTGGATGCATGATGATGGGTGGCTGGGTGGTGGATGCATGATGGATGGATGCATGATGGGTGGCTGGGTGGTGGCTGCATGATAGATGGGTAGGTGGCTGGGTGCTGGGTGCATGATGGATGGGTGGGTGGGTGAATGGATAGGTGGGTTGGTGGGTGGAAGGATGGGTGGGTTAGATCGATAGACCCATGCCCACACCACATCTTCAAAAAAGCCAACACATCCATCGCACCCCATCTCCGGATAGTAATCAACATCTCCTTCAAGACAGCAACCTTCCTGGAAAGCTGGAAACACGCCGAGATCAACGCCTTACTCACGAAGCGCAAGGCGGACCCCAAGGACCTCAGGAACTTCCGGCCCATCTCCCTGCTCCCGTCTCCGGTGAAGGTCATCGAAAAAAACGTCAACAAGCAACTGACCCGCTACCTCGAGGAGAACAGCATCCTGGACCCGTCCCAGTCCGGGTTCCGCAGCAACCATAGCACCGAAACCGCCTCATCACCGCCACCGACGACATTAGGACCCTGCTAGACAACAGAGAAACAGCGGCCCTCATCCTCCTGGACCTATCAGCTGCCTTCGATACGGTCTGCCACCGCACCCTACGAACACGTCTGCACGACGGCGTGATCCAAGAGAAGGCCCTGGACTGGACCACCTCCTTCTTCTCCGGCAGAACCCAGAGCGTCCGCCCCCCCTTCTGCCCTGATGTCACCGATATCATCTGCGCCGTACCCCAGGGCTCATCCCTCAGCCCAACGCTGTTCAACATCTACATGGCACCCCTCGCCTACGTCGCCCGACAGCAAAACCTCAACATCATCTCCTAAGCCAACGACATCCAGCTTATTCTCTCCCTCACCAAAGCAACCTTCCTGGAAAGCTGGAAACACGCCGAGATCAACGCCTTACTCAAGAAGCGCAAGGCGGACCCCAAGGACCTCCAGCTTATTCTCTCCCTCACCAAAGACCCTCACAACGCCAAAATCAACCTCCACGAAGGAATGAAGGCTGTTGCTGATTGGATGAGGATCAGCCGACTGAAACTGAACACAGACAAGCTGGAGGTCCTCATCCTAGGCTCTACCTCTTCAGCTTGGGACGATTCCTGGTGGCCAACAACACTAGGAACAACCCCAACACCCACCGACCACGCACACAACCTAGGGGTCATCTTCGACTCCACCCTCTCCATGACTAAGCAGGTCAACGCGTATCCGCATCCTGCTTCAACACCCTCCAAATGCTCCACAGGATCTTCAAGTGGATCCCCACCGAATCTAGATGAACAGTCACCCAGGCCCTCGTCAGCAGCAGGCTGGACTACGGAAATGCCCTCTATGCAGGAACGTCGGCTAAGCTCCTGAGACGGCTGCAACTCATCCAGAACGCTTCGGCACGTCTAATCCTTAACATCCCCCGCCGCAGCCACATCACACCCACCTGAGAGACCTGCACTGGCTCCCCGTCAACAAGAGGATAACCTTCAAGGTCTTCACCCACGCACACAAAGCTCTCCACAACACCGGCACAACATACCTCAACAGGCGACTCAGCTTCTACACCCCCACCCGCCAGCTCCGCTCCGCCTGCCTCGCCCTCGCCACAGTCCCCCGCAAAGAACGATCGCCGGCAGCAGATCCTTCTACCACCTCGCCGCCAAGACCTGAAACACCCTCCCCATTAACCTACCGCAGACCCACGACCTACTGGCCTTCCGAAGACTCCTCAAGACCTGGCTCTTCGATCAGTAGCAGCCCCCCACCCTTCACCCCCCCCCAGAGCTTGAGACACTTACGGGTATGTAGTGCGCTTTACAAATATATTGATTGATTGATTGAGTGGGTGGGTGGGTGGATGGATGGATCGAGAAGGCTGGCATCCGGGGCACCCCGTTGAGATGGCTTGCATCATTCCTACAAGACCGAAAGCAAGCGGTCCGCCTCTCTACCTTTATGTCTGAGGCTAAAGGCCTCACGTGTGGGGTCCCCCAGGGCTCTTCCCTTTGCCCATTATTATTTAACCTGCACATTTTCCCTCTAATCTCAGAGCTTCAGATAAGACCAGTGGTCATCTTTAAGTATGCGGATGACCTTTAGCTCATCTTCAATATTGATTCCTCCCCCTCCTCTATTGAGAATGTTCAGTCGACTATGATGTACATCAGTAGTTGCATGAATGCTAACCAGCTCAAGCTTAATTCTGATAAGACTGAGCTGGTCCTCACTGGGCCCTCAGGAAATCCCTGGAACTCTAATTTTTGGCCACGCTCCCTGAGCTGTCCACCATCTCCGGTCAATTCAGTTAAGAGCCTAGGAGTCACCATCAGTAAGGATCTCTCTACGAGACCTCAAATTAAATCAGTGGTGTCGACTTGCTTTTTCCATCTTCGTCGCATCAGAAAAATTAGCAGATTCCTTTCCCATGATGCCCTTGTCCAAGTCACTCTGGGATTAGTTATATCCCGGATTGACTATGCAAATTCATTGTATACCGGTATTCCTGCTTACCAATCCCATCAACTCCAACTTATTCAGAACCAAGCAGCGAGACTCATCTTCGGACAGCCAAAGTCTAGTCATACTAAGCCTCTCCTTAAGAGCATTCATTGGCTCCCTGTGGCCCAGCACAGCCTTTTTAAAGTGGGCTGTCTGATTCACAAAGTCCTTTCTCTTCAAGTCCCGGCTTTTATAGCCTCTCGCATCCACCGCTATACTCCGTCTCGGGCTCTCCGATCCTCAGGTTCAAACCTTTTGTCTACTAGCTCCTTCAAGCGTACGAAGCATGGGGGATTGAGATTCGCCTAGCAAACCCCACGCTTCTGGAACGCTCTTCCCCTTGATCTCCGTCTCACCCCCTCCTATTCCCTATTCAGGAGGGCGCTGAAGACTTGGCTATTCTCCCAAGCATACAATTAATTTTCTCCCCCTCGCTGCTGTGTCCTTTGCTCGTCCTCATGAGCGCCAAGAAAACGTTGGTGTACGTGCGCTGTATAAATACCTTTTATCATATCATTATCATGCATGATGGATGGGTGAGTGGATGGATGGATGGCTGGGTGGTGGATGCAAGATGGATGGGTGCATGGCTTGGTGGCTGGGTGGTGGATGCCTGATGGATGGATGGCTGGATGGATGCATGATGGATGGGTGGATGGGTGGATGGATGGGTGGGTGGGTGGATAGATGGATTGTTGGCTGGGTGGTGGATGCATGATGGATGGATGCATGATGGATGGGTGGATGAATGGGTGGGTGGATGGATGGATGGGTGGCTGGGTGCTGGCTGCATGATGGATGGGTGGATGGATGGGTGGGTGGATGGATGGGTGGCTGCGTGGGTGGTGGATGCATGATGGATGGATGCATGATGGATGAGTGGATGGATGGGTGGCTGGGTGGTGGATGCCTGATGGATGGATGGGTGGATGGATGCATGCATGATGGATGGGTGCATGTCTTGGTGGCTGGGTGGGGGGCTACCTGATGGATGGATGGATGGATGGATGCATGATGGATGGGTGGGTGGATGGATGATGGATGGATGGCTGGGTGGTGGATGCATGATGGATGGGTGGATGGATGGGTGGCTGGTTGGTGGGTGCATGATGGTTGGGTAGATGGATGAGTGGGTGGATGGATGGATGTATGGACCGGTGGCTGGGTGGTGGATGCATGATGGATGGGTGGATGGATGGGTGGCTGGGTGGTGGCTGCATGATGGATGGGTGGGTAGCTGGGTGGTGGGTGCATGATGGATGGGTGGGTGGGTGTATGGATGGGTGGGTTGGTGGGTGGATGGGTGGGTGGGTGGGTAGGTGGATGGATGGATGCATGATGGATGGGTGGATGGATGGGTGGCTGGGTGGTGGATGCATGATGGATGGATGCATGATGGATGGGTGGATGGATGGGTGGCTGGGTGGTGGGTGCATGATGGATGGATGCATGATGGATGGGTGGTCGACTTGCGACCCTTGTAAAACGCTCCGCTGCTCCTGCGCACGCACACCCTGGAAACAAAACTGAATGCGCTCATCACCCAGCAAAAGTTCATTTCACTAACTGTTGCAGTTATGTTCCAACAAATAACAACACACAAGATTAAGGGAAAATCCATCAATTTTTATTCGTATTACATTGTATTGATATCACATAAATATATACTTCTGATTTATGTAATTGATACTTCAGATGTATCGAATTACTGACAATATTTACATTTTATTTACACTGGAAACATGACGTCATGATTTCACGTTTTGCATTCTTGTTTGATGTTACACAGACATTGCCGGTGGAACATTTGCATATAACATTGCCAGTATTGTTTATTATGCAGATTAGCTGTGATAAACAGAAATTTACAAACATTCTTAGGCAAAGGAATTCAGTATATGTGCAATGGAAGCTAGGTAGTCACTAACCACAGACAAGGGAAAAAGTTTTAGTGCTACTAATAGTCGAGCAGACATTTCCTTTGTGCGATGAGAAAGAGGTGGATTTAAAGTACATGCTAACGATTGTGACATGCGCATTTCCTGGTAGCTTTGCTCCTTTTGCAAAATCTCAACAAAATGGTTGAAATTAGGGTGCGGTTTGCCAATACTCTTGTTTAAAGAGTTGTGCCAACCCTCTATGGCTTTGTTTGTCTTTGCTCCTCCCTCTAAGCAGGTCGAGTAGCAGTTCCACCAGTCCACAAGAAAACGTGGTTTCCTCCGGCGACCTGACCTGCTTAGATGGCCAATCCATGTGTCTTCAAAATAATTTAAAATTGGTGCCAATTTGTCTTCGTTTGCTATAAAGTACTCAGACTCGGTAATCGATGTGTAGTACTCGTCTACACTGTCAGGAGGAACAAAGTCAAGTGTGGTTAGTTTTTTTAAGCTCAAACTGTAGTTTGCTGTCAGACGCATAATCCTCAATTAGGGATGTTTTTGGGATTTTACGCCAAAACGCTTGATACATGTGAAAAAAACACCCTTGGATTTGGGTATCCATGTACAATTTGGTTATATTATTGAGCATTGGTAATTCAAAGTCCATGGTTACTTTTCTCTGACTTTTGTTCAGAATTTTTAATTTTAGGACTGACAAAAATTCACTATATGTTGAGGATTGTTTGTCTGGTAGTAAAGTGTACACTAAAGAAACTACTGTGCTGTTAACATAGCCGTGAATAGTGTATATATGGGTGAAAGGGGTCGGAGAACTTTTAAAGGTACCATCCATCATCCAAACATCACTGTTCTACATCCTATTTAGATTACGGGGGGTACTAAATATTAAAATACGCTTTTGAGCATTTTCATTGTCCTATAATATAAGCGGTTCGTTTGCAACTATAAGAGAAATTTCACGAGGAATTGTTATATCTGAAAAGGTTTGTGGTGTAACGCGTTTAGGATTTGTTGCCTGTTTCTTACGTTGGATTATTCCCCGCAAGTTTGGAATAGTGGGCCTACTACTAGCAACATGTTCATGAATGTTTTGGGATACCTCCCTTAAAATAGCAGCGCACGGGTCATTGGAGTTGCCTGCAATCACTTTCATTTCATTTATAGATTCTCTCACTTCAATTGCAGTTCCAGAGGCAGAGTGGTTAGGGACGGTGCTTCTTAAAACAGAGTCACCCAGAGTAACCACTCGGCCTCTGCAATAGCTGGAGTAGTATTGGACACACCGCCAATGACCCCGTGGCTACGAATGTCTCTCCTTAAAATATATATAACCACTGTTGTTTTAGTAGACGGTTTCCTCTGCTGGAGGTGATGTATTTGGCCATCTTCGGATCCGACATTTCCTGTAAAAGAAAAAACTAAGGGAATCATTTCTAAGACACAAACAGGAACATTATTTTCTGTTGCACGTCGTAAAAGGTGTAGACGGTTATAGGTATATGACTTCCAAAAAAAAGAAACAAGCACTGGCATAGCCAATAGGTCTCGCCTTTGGGACCTGATGTGTTTAGCCCAAACTTTTGGCTATGTTGTAGAGCATTGTGGCTGCTGTGCATTAAGTTGAAAACTTATAATAAAAAGTGTTAAGCAGTTTTGTTACCTTTATACAAACAAAGGCAACATTATATGCAACTGAAAAACTTGATTACAAAAAGATTTTAACATAAAACTTGTCTTCTACTTTGTTTGTGCTTGCACTGCTGGCAACTACTTCCGGTTCTCATGCTTGGTTGTTATAATTTTTTTGTTATGGGGAGCCGGACATAAATAACGGGTGAGTGGATGCTATGTATCATATAATAATGTGGCACTGAGTGGTATAGGTGTGGAGTGTATGTTGCATTCAGTAGAGTGTAATTATGTGGCACTGAGTGGTATCGTGTGGAGTCTAAGTTGCATTCAGTAGAGTGTAATTATGTGGCATGTAATATGTGGCAATGAGTGGCATTTGTAGTGTATGTTGCATTGAGCGCAGTGTAATTATGTCGCATATAATTATGTGGCACAGAGTGTTATTGGTGTGTAGAAGGGCGGTGTACCAAGTGTGAGAGGCGGTGCGCGAATGGGGGTAGAGAAGCAGACAATACAGGGATCCTCTACTGACTGGATCTTGAGGGGGCTGAAACCGTGCACGGGCAGAAGCTAAGGGGTTAAATACTCCCAGAGCAATACTCCTCACATGCACTGTAGGCAATCCGCCTGGAAAAGCCTTTGGGAGCATTTTTGAAAGCCCCTACTTAATATCTCGCCAAAACATCGCTAACGCGTTGGCTTAGGCGAGACCTAAATACAATGACTGGGATAGCGGCAATAACCCTACACATTTTTGTATAAAATAGAAATGATTACGTACATCAGCACCTACAACATTTGGCTACAAAAACAATTGGTTCACTCACAAATTATCAATGTAAGCTCTTTTACCTTTTTGGACCCTGTGCTCTGGCACTTTGAGATGACACCCAAAAATGTTGCTTGCCTTGCAACTCCGTTACCTTTGCGACTCTGTAACATAAAAAAAAAAACATGGGTTTGCGGTGGGATTGTTAGTTGAGTGTTTAAACGGCGAACATCCATCGCAACAAAGTACTCAACAAGGGACAACAGAGAAATGGTAGAATTAAGATCTGTTGTGGACACCATAAAAAAGCAAGTAATAATGGTGAACACCCATTACAATGATGGGCTCTCATCGCGGTCGCATTACAATGCAAGTTTTACTTTGCGGGAACGTTTACATAGTATGGCTCTACAACGCATGCTTTTACATAGGATGGTTTGGCACATCGCATGCTGTTACAACGCAAATTTGGAATACGTGGGGTTGTCACTTAACATAATAAAAAATAAATCTCGATGGTACCCGAATTTGGAGTGATAAATAAATAAATATTATAAAAATATGGGCACTGCTTGAATACTACATGTGATTTTAGGTTTATGGCCAATGCGTGATTAATAAGATTGGTATAATACATGTATCATGTATTTAAGATGGCATTATGGACAGTGCGTTTTTTCAGTTGGGTTATCACACAGCGCACAGAGGCCCCATTCCTTAATGAGGCTCTTTGCTTCCATGGGTCGTGAATATGTTTGTGGGGGCAACAGCAGTTTGGCACAGTGCAAGGGGGCATGGCTATCACACCAAAATCCGATTTAATACCCAAGTGAAGAAAATAAAGGTTTGTCTGCAACTTTTCCGAGTCACGCACCTGTCTGAACCCTAACACAGGGCTCCTTGTACCCTATAACTCACTTTATTGAGACTCCAGACACATGCATAATCCCTTTTACAATCAGGAAATCAGGATAGCCCTGGCTTTGTCAATTTAAGAAGTGAAGAAAAAAGTGTAGAAAAGTGCATTAACCCACAGAGCTAAAGTGTGGGTGTCTTAGGAAGACATGGGCGTTAAGATGTAGATATGCATGTGCAGTTCTCTCGTGACTGGGATCGGACTGCACGCGCATTCATGTGTCTGTGAGCCTGGCTCGTGGCCGCAGTCCCAGTCTTTGAGGCTGATGCCATGAGTGGGCATTTGAAGAATACATGACTGACAGCGCACAGTACTCAGGCGAGAGACTTGCACCTGCTAAATAACATTTTGAAAGTTGAAAGGATGAGGGTGGTGCATTCTGAATGTCTGTCATAGTAGTGTGGGAAGAGGCTGGGCCAGGTGGGCCCTGTGACAGTGTATGCAAGGAGCCATCAGAGAGCCTCATATTCTGATGTAACATAAAAGACCAGGAACGCCTGCAGTGTGTGGGATCGATCAATCCGTCCAACCAACCCACCCACCCATCCTTCCACCCAACAACCTACCCATCAATCCACCCACCCACCCATCCTTCCACCCACCAACCCACCCATCCCTCCACCCACCAACCCACCCATCCCTCCCTCTAATCCACCCACTCACCCATCCTTCCACCCACCAACCCACACATCCATCCACCTACCCACCCATCCTTCCACCCACCCATCCAGCCACCCACCCACCCATCCATCCATCCACCCACCCATCCTACCACCCATCCATCCACCCATCAATCATGCATCCATCCATCCATCCATCTATCTACCCATCCACCCACCCACCCACCCACCCATCCATCATTTACCCACCACCCAGCCACCCATCCATCCACCCGACCATATCCACCCACCCACCCACCCATCCTTCCACCCACCAACCCACCCATCCATCCACCCACCCATCCATCCACCCATCATGCATCCATCCACATTTTTCACCACCCACCCATTCATTCACCCATCCACCCAACCACCCATCATGCACTCACCCACACTTTTAGCCATCCATACACCCATCCATCCATCCACCCACCCACCCATCCATCCTACCAGCATGCATCGATCCACATTTTTCACCACCCACCTACCCATTCATCCATCCACCCACCCATCCATCCACCCATCATGCATCCATCCACATTTTTCACCACCCACCCATTCATCCATCCATCCACCCAACCACCCATCATGCACCCATCCACACTTTTAGCCATCCATCCATCCACCAACACTATTGCAATTTTGGTCATCCATGCATCCATCCACCCATCCATGATGCATCCATCACCAATTGTCGCCACCCACCCACACAGTCATCCATCCACCCACAGTAAACGATGCCGAACGGCTTGGCCAATGCCAGTGTTAACTTAGTACGTGATAATGAATCAAAATGGGTTATCTGCTGTGTGTCTGCAAGTGGTACTTGCCATATACTTTCCTAGCCTACAAGAATAGAACGTGCACATTTATTGTGTAATAAAGACACGTCAGTCTGTAAGTGACACACATTTCTATGCATACAGCTCATAATAGTATAAATGGGGACCATTTCAGCATAATTAATAGATGAATGATGCAGATTATTTCCTTTCCGCTGCAGCTGCATGGCACATGCTGCGGTGTGAAATTCTCATTTTACACACTTTGCTGCGTGCTCTGCCGTAAGTTCAAAGGTTTTGTTTGGGATTTATTAGATAAAAAAGATGCAATTACTACTAGACACAGGAACTATTACATTTAAATGCATGGACTTATTGGGCTTTTGGTTGTCTTGGTGTTACTTGTTACATACCCCACGTGCATTCATCACTAGCGATATAATTGGCTGCAAAAGAAACGTACACTTTAAAATCGCGTACCTATTCGTAGGGAAACATCGCGTACACTGCAATTCCAAAAGCGACCAAGTTCACAATTTCGAAGAACTATGCCTCTGAATGCCACGTCCTGGAGGAGAGATAAACGAAATTCGTTTATGGACAACAACTGCAAAGAGAGGGTTTGAGGTGCAGCAATTACTTAATTTAACTTACTTGACATGGCGGAGGTCGGTGCGCAGGAACGTTGCACTCACGTCGGGCCAGCTGGACAATGCACTGCGGAATGGATGGAGGCAGTGTGGGCGACTCCTTTTGTACCCCCCAATACGTGTTTAAAACATGGCAAGGTAAGCCTTTTAAAAATACAGGCATTTCTAGTAATACATTTACAGAATGAATTTACACACCAAAAAAAAAACCACAAAATAAAAATAGAAGAATTAGCGTCAGGGGTACGGGGGGGGGGGTGGTAGTGGGGCCCAGGGGTTAGAGGCGGGTTCACGCAGCAGATACCACACACTGTTGTAGGACACATACAAACCGCGTTGTTATGGCCTGCGACTTCATGTTCTGCGGAGTAAAGTTCTGGCCAATAGAAAGCGACGCAATCGCGTTGCAACAGATATTGATGTTATCGTACATGATGTAATGTTCTGTGCGAGGTGATAGACGCGGGGTAAAAGCACGCGATCACAATGTGCACGATGTATCGTCATACATACGAAAGAGAACCATTTTGTAACAGTTTACAAAGTTATGTTATGTTATGTTAACTGGTGTTTTGTAAAGCGCTCAGCTACTCAAGCAGAGTGTCCCGGCGCTATCAGACCCAGCAAGGCACGGAAAGGGAGTATCTGACAATTATTGGCAAAACAGCCACGTCTAGAGCTCTTTTCTAAATGACTGAAGGTTCTCCATCTTCCTCAAGGACAATGGCAGTGCATTGCAGGCTCGGGGCGCAAGATGTTTAAAGGAGCGACCCCCGATCCGAGCACGCCTGATTGCCGGGATCGTGGCCAGTGACAGTGATGCTGAGTGTCAGGCTCTGGCCGGATAGTGGAAGCCAATCCTATTTCTAAGATAACGGGCGCCGGTGTCGTGAAGGGCCTTAAACGCGATAGTAAGCGCCTTAAACGCGATGCGTTTCCGTATCGGCAACCAGTGGAGAGATTTCAGAAGTCCCGTGGCGTGAAATCTCCGGCCAAGGCCAAAAATTGCTCACGCCGCCGAATTCTGCACCGCTAAGTGAAGGAAAGATTAACAGCCAGATTCATTATTGTCCCGTTTTGCGAGTCCTTAATAGCGATTATTAAGGAATCACTATTAAGGACTTGCAAAACGGGATTCATGTAGAAATTGCATAAAGAATTGCGATTCCTACATCTTCCTTATGTGCGATTAGCAAATTGCTAATCGCAAATAAGGAATAACTCCCCATTCATTCCTATGGGCCTAAAGGCCCTCAGGAATGAATGGGGAGTCATTCCTTATTTGCGATTAGCAATATGCTAATCGCAAATAAGGATGCGATTTCAAGGGTGCCAGGGGTGTCCAAAGGGCACCCTGTAGCATCCCTGAAATGTAAATGTAGCCTGATGTTGCGCACACACATGTCCAAAGGACATGTGTGTGTGTAACATACCACTTAGACAAATGCACTAAAGGGCATTTTTTTGAGTTTTCGCTATTTACCAAGAAGTCAGACTTCATGGTGAATAGCGGCCAGAAATAGCGAATTCGCAAATAAAAAATGGTAAATGAATTGCATTTCAGGAATCTCAAATAGAGATTCCTTAAATGCAATTCCTTGCAAATATGCGATTTTGCTATTAGCGATTTTTGCATTTGGGATGATGAATCCCAAATGCAAAAATTGCACTCGCAAACGGCCAGATTCTCAGAATCTGGCCCTTTGCGAGCCGATTTCACTTTGATGAATCTAGCTGATAGTGTGTCACTTTCAGAAACTACATTGATGCAGGATGTTCCAGAGACATTCCAACCACACCCACCACACCAGGCAGCAATATCAGATAAGGCAAATTCCTTGTCTAAAAGTTTGTCATTGTCAAACGACATTGAAGAAGATGGGTGTGTGATGTCAATGTCGACCACTGGCCAACGTGCGCATGTAGGATTAGCTTCTTGCAAGAAAGAATGCCAGTTGCAGCGAGATCGACAAGTGAAAGTGTGAAATTCATTTGAACACTGTCCCAAATTCACACAGAAGGTTGAATGGGTGCTCCATACCTTTTATCATAGACAGCGGCATGTTGATAAACATTATGCCAACTGAAAAGTACAACGAACTGCCTCCAGTGCCTCGTTTAACCCAGTTGAAAACCAAAGTGTGTACGTGGGCTTGTTCACCGCCACTTCAAAGCCAAGGTTCATTTATAGCAACTGTGAAGCATAAAAAGACGAAAGTCCGAGCAACAATTCACGTCCTGCCAGGCACTTCATCAAGCACACGTTTACTCAGTTTAAGCACTGCTGCTGACATGGGGCTGATTTCTGTAAACTGCAACGACAATGCCTATCATGAGATAGTGAATCAGTTTATTTTTGTTTCCTGGACTAGGAAGACGTAAGAAAATGAAAGTGTAACTTCACATAAATGAGGATGTCAATCCTGTTGCTGAATGGCATTGTCAAATTGCATTTCATTTACAAGAGGCTTATGAAAAATAAATTGAGATGCTATTAAAACATGACGTTATTGAGCAATCCACTGATCTGATGCCATGAGTGTCACCAATAGAGGTAGTACCTAAGAAAAATAGTAGAGGAGCGATGCACATCTGTATTGATATATGCCAAGCTAACAAGGCAATTGAAAAGGAACGACATCCAGGTACTGCACATATTGTTGACATGATTATGCAGATGAACAGAGTCAAACTCTTTTCCTGCCTTGATTCAAACAAAGAGTATCACCAACTTGAACTGGAAAAAAATTGCCGGTACATTACTACTTTTTTGAGTTATGTTGGTTTATTTAGATATAAAAACTATGTTTCGGAGTGTCATCAGCTGTAGAACTTGTTCAGGATGTCATTCAACACAGAATACAAGTGTGTAGTATACTTGTCGATGCGGGTCTCACTTTAAATGCAGCAAAGTGTGAGATTCTTAAAATAAAGCTCAAGTTCTTTGGTCATATTTCTTCTAATGGGGGAATGACTCCAGATCCAAATAAAGTATACATTGTGTCATCCACTTCTTACCCACAAGATGTAACAATGCTGCAACCCCTCCTTGGTATGGCCAGGTACTGTAAGTATCCCATTAAGAAACTTAAGAAAATGAAATGTTCCATTTGAATAGTCTCATGAATGTAAATGTAATATAGGTTCAAGAAAATCAAACATGCGATTGAGAAAGCCACTGAAATGGCATACTTTGACCCGAAACTGCAAACGGAGATTTTTGTTGATGCCTGCCCAGTGGGGTTAGGTGTCATACTTGTTCAGCACAATGAACATTGTAATGCACCAAGATACCTTGTGGCATATGCTAGCAAGAGTTTGCTACCAATGGAACGTGCTTATTTCCTACCTAAAAAAAGAAAGCCTCGCTGTGGTGTGGGCTTGAAAACATTTTCATGTGCTCCTGTATGGGAAGCACTTAACGATTGTCACTGACCTTCAAGCATTATTCACCATTTTTGGCAATCCTATAGCCAAGTTGCCTCCTCGCATTGAGAAGTGGGAGTTGCGACTTCAGGCGTATGATTATACGATTGTGCATCGTCCAGGAAAAGATCAAAACCCTGCTGACTACTTCTCTCATGTACTAATACCGTGTTGTGGCAACACTTCTAAATCGGCTGATGCTTATGTTCAATGGTCATCATACTCTGGTGGTTGTTGATGAATACTCCTCAAGGTTCATTGACTGTAGGCGTTCAGAGTGAGACCCTTCCATCTGTGAGTCAGGAGAGCCCAAAGACTGAACCTGTGCCTGTTTCACTTGCGCCTGCCGCAAATACTTTTTCTATGTCTGGTTTTTACCTCCCCTCCCACAGGATGACCTGCTGACTAGCATGCCAAGGCAGGGCAGCTTCAAAGAACATACCGTCTTTGAAATGTGAGTCTGGTTCCCCTCAAAGGAAAGGAAGCCGACCTCCTTTGTCCAGAGCCCTTAGGCACCTGGACATGCAGGAAAATTAGCTAGTCAGGTGGGCCACCCCCAGGCTAGTACCATCCTTAAGGTGACCTAATCTGAGGTGGACACAACTTTTCAGAAGTATCCGTCTTTGTGATGGCAAGCTTAGGAATTCTGGGGCAAGGTTATGCCCACTTCCCACGGAAAGTGGTCATATAGTAGGTGTAGTGACCCCAAAGGGTCAGTAGCCTGCTGGCTACTACCTTACACTCCCCTAAAACCCCTAATTTCAGTATTTAGGGGAGACCCTGGCCCAAGAATATCAGATCCAGCCAAACTGAAAGAAGAAGACAGATGTGAAGAGTCGCAACTACAAGAAAAGAATAAACAGCAACTAACTAGGAGCCAACCCTGCTGGCCTGCCTGCTGACTTTGACAATTGTGGCAAAAGCTGAATTTCCTGCAGCTGCTGAGCTCCCAAAGCCTGGCAAACTTGCCAGCACTTCACCCAGGCGCTAAGACCTCCTGAGAAGTAAGGGACCTGCTTATTTGCATCCTACAGGCATCCAAGACTCCTGAGTGAACTTCTTGTCCACAGAAACCCAACACCTCAGGACACCACTGAACCCCTTGCTCCAAGACCGAGTTGAAGTGAGTCAATAGTGTCATTGTAATCCCCTAGCCCTCTGGAGACCAAGTCCACCATGATTTTCACCCCCAGTGAATTCTCCGAAATAGCCTGCAGCCTCTGCACACAGGTCCCCTCTTCATCAACTGGTCCCGGTAAGAAAATTTGATGCTTTGAAACACCTCTGCACCCGGTGACCCTGGACCATGGAGAACAGGACCAAAGTTGTCCCCTCGTAACTGAGCATCATGAGGCCTAAGCACCCCTGTTGGTTTAGCCCCATTGGCCTCCCAGCCAAAGCCTGCAATCTCTTTTCCCAAAGACCGATCCCCATTAAGTAATACTGGACACCCAACGCTGTTTTGCACCTCTGCACCCAGCCGCTGGTGGCGTTTTGTTGGTACTGTCATGGACCTTGATACCACTCACCTTAACCCCTGGAGATTGGCCCCATTAGTTGTTGTACTGTACCTGAATTGTGCACTTGCTTTTCCTCCCATAGCATAATATGGCAGCTTCTAAAAAAATTGCATTGTCAACTTTTTTAACTGAAAAGTATTTCTAATGAAAGACGTACTTACCTGAGCGAATTGATTATGGTGCCTAAACATATATATATGATATCTGTTATTTTAATAAATTGATGTGGATCTCCTTATTGAGTCATGTGTATAATTTATTGATTATTGTGTGTATTTCTAGAAGCCTTGCACTCCTCTCTGATAAGCCTAAGGATGCTCAACCTCACTACGCCCTAGAAGAGCACCTTGGGATTGCTAGAACAAGCCCCTGTCCACTTATAAGGGGACTGTAGGAAAGTGCCCCTTTTTGCATGATTACCCCTCACTTTTTGTCTGACACCTGATGCAACCGGACTTGATGTGCCCTGGTTCCCAGACAATCAGGTTGCCAGGGTCAGTGTTCTTTCCCAAAACTATACCTTTGTACCCACAATTGGCACATCTCTGGCCACAGGTAAATTCCTTGTAAAAGTTACCATGGGTACCAAGGGCACTGTGACCAGGGAAGGCCTCTAAGGGATGCAGCACCTATAATGCCTGTCAGAAGCAAGTAGCAGAACTTGGTCTTCCACGGGAGCCGAACGCCGAACTACTCTGCAGCTGAAATATAGTTCTCAATTCCTAAACACCACTGCAGACTAGATTTTACTCTGCCCGCAGTACTGAGGGGGAAAGGGGAATGGGAGAAAAGAGAGACTGCCACTGCGGTGCTTCTAATGAATTCCCTGAGTCTGGAACTTCTGCACCTGAAAGCATAAAGCAACACAATTACTAAACCCCGCAGTCCCACCCTCTGGTTTCACAATATTTCTCTCTCCAATTAACTTTTTCTTTTTTACACAGCAGAATAGCTTCTCTCTTATGGTATAATAGATCTTGTGGTGTACATAAATGTCTCTTTGCAAGTGCACTCTTTATATATCCTTCATATATTCAGATGAGGGAGGAAACTGGAGCGAAGATTAAAGGTGGTAATTACAAGTATATATATATATATATATATATATATTTTTTTTATTTATTTTTTATTTCAAAAAGTCCAAGTAAAGTACGCTCTCAGGGAGGACAAAGGCAATCCAAGTTTCAGGTTGGTAATCGATTTATTGAAATAAATCGATTACCAACCTGAAACTTGGATTGCCTTTGTCCTCCCTGAGAGCGGACTTTGCTTGGACTTTTTGAAATAAAAAAAATAAAATATATATATATATATATATATATTTATATATATATATATATATACTTGTAATTACCACCTTTAATCTTTGCTCCAGTTTCCTCCCTCATCTGAAGGTGCATGTTGCAGCATCTCTATGTGATTGTCACCATATTTGTGCCTGTGATCCGGCGAGCTTCACCGGGGTGTACGCCACCCTTCTATGGGTCCCAGCGTTCCAGAAGGAGCCTTTTTTGTGTTGGATATATATATTACCTACTGGCAGTCGCCAGTAGGTAGTTATAGTTAGGACCTAGCTACCATAGGAAATCCGCAACATTCTATTGGGAATAACTTTGGCGCCGGTTGAGGAATTTGCGTGTAATTTTCCAAAATTTAGGCCAGCTCCACTCCGCTTCTTCCCTAGAGGTTTTGGGGGTATTCGTCATGCGGGGGCCGAGAAAAAAAGGGGGTACCAAAACGTGTTTTCCCCATGTTAATTTCCATAGGATGAATAGACAAGGCTACAGCCCGAACCGTTGAATGGAATTACACCAAACTTTGCAAAATTGTAGGGACTGGTATGCAGAAGTGCCTTTTCTATATTTGGTGAAAATTTGCTTCAGTGGTTTTTACAAAAATTAACTTCAAAAACGCATGTATATCTATAGGCGCGCTTCCAGCGCTTACCGGTACGCATACCCGGGAGCCCACCCGGCGCGCCACGGGAGTGCGCGAGTGGAAAGCTGATTGGCTCTCGTGTGTCTGTCAACATGTGGAGGAGTGTGGCTCACTGATTAGAGCGGCAGACCCTGATACAGAGGTCTGGCCCGGGACCAGGTTTCAATTCCCGACGCGGCAGGGTCCTGAGCCCAAAATGTCCACGGACTCGATAATTCTCGCCTCGGTGCCTATTCTAATCATGGGGTCCCACGCTGCAACTCTGGGCAATAGTTGCTTAATCTCCACTACGGCGGCCCACCCGCTGCGGGATGCCTGGCTTTTACCCTGGGGATACCCAGTAGGGGTTATCTCACAGGGAAAAGCCAGGACGGGTTCCCAAGGCAAGTGCCTTGATGCCTTCGGGTAATACGTGCGCTATATAAGTCGCAATACATACAATACATACATACATACAACATTATAAACAGTCCGGAGAGTCCGCCATCTTGTGTCTCGGTAGAATCGAGACACAAGAGGTGAAAAAATAAAGGGGGAAATGATTAAAGGGGGCAGGGTAGATACCCCCTGACCCCCTAGGTTTTCTGAGGGGGGCCTAGAAGGACCCTGAAGGGCAAAAAAACTTTTTTTTTGCGGGGTAAGCGCTGGGTGCGTTCCCATGTACGCTTCCCGGTACGCGTATCCTGAACGCACCACGGGGAAAAACAGTGTAAAAAATTAGAGCAAAGAAATAATTTGGGGGACTTAGAGGTAGGGTAACTCTGAAAAGAGCTGTTGTGTTATGTGGGTGTTTTTGTACCTACAAGTAGGTACCGATGCAGAGTCTAAAATTCAAGAGGAAGACTCTAGTCCCCTCATCTGTAAAATGTACACCATCTCTCCTATAGATGCCTTGCATGTTGTAACGCAAGTTGTTGTGGTATATGGAACCCATACCATAGTCTCTGAGGAAAGCAGAAACAGATTTATTCACATGTTTCCTTGCTTTCTCAATCTGTGGACAGAATTGGTTGGACCAGTTCCATTTTTGCCTTTGGCATATATTAGAATACACCAAGGCAGTTTTTGGAAAAAGTTACATCAATTGCCCAAAGATGTCCTTTAAAAGCATTTCCAGACCTACCCCAGTCAAAGTGCCCACGTCATTTCACCACAGTGCACAATTATGAGGTCAGAGTGTGGAAGATGCATAGAGGATTTTACCAATGGTATCAATTGATAACATCTCAATCCTCTCTGGCCAATCCACATAATATCCACATTTGGTAAATCAAGGTTGGGAATACCTCTGTTTGCTGCATACAAGCTATGACCCACAATCCAGACTTTTGGCATCTTGAAGGTAGATGTGCTTGTATTCAGATGAGTTGTGGAAATGAAATGGCAGTTTGAAAGTAGGAGTTATGAAAAAAAGTGGTTGAGATTCAGTGTACTTGAAAAAGAAGAAATGGTTGGTTGTTTCTTAAAATTCTCCACTGAAAATTAGGGTGCATGCTTGTGTTTTTTGAAAGAAGTAATTCTAATGGTTGAGAAAAAGTAATTGAAAGAAACATTGCACATGATTAGCTAGTATATTGAGAGTTCAAACACCCTTGCTGAGTTCATTTGCAACATAGTACTTTTCACCTGTGTGCTGAGTTAGGTGGGATTTACCATGGAAACAGGCTGAATGAGCACTGGGGGGATGGGTGAATATTATGTGAGTTTGAAAGTGTTGAAATGTAGAACCATTTAAAATGTTAATTTGGTTTTGAAATAGTGTGGGAAGAATTTTGATTGGTTAAGTCCAGGGATATGTGGGAAGAATTACAGGGAATCAGGGCCATTTGTGGTTGCAGTGCTTGAGGTGCATTTCAGAGATTCTGCTTAAGAAAATCTGGTGTGTGTGACTGACACTATTCTAAATCTTCAAAAGCATTTTTAAAGGTGAGCAATGATTCATTTAATATAGATAGACTGCTGTATGCACTATGGGGAAGATTAAGAAGCATATTGGGCTAGTTTATTCTTGTATTGTGTCTCATGTTTCTATGTAATGCTGGCAAAAAAATGAATGGTGCATATTGGATATGTATTTTGGAAATGAGTCAGGTTTCTGCCTTGTAATGTAGTGGTCATTTAAATGGGCTGTGCTCTGTGTCTAAAACGATTTACTATGCTACATCCTCATTCTCCTTCCCTCACTCCCTCTCTCTTAGCTTCACTACCTCCGTCCCGTCACTCTCTCACTCCTCTTCCGTCACGCTTACTCCCTATAAATCACCTACACTCCCTCACTTACCTTTCTATGCTCCCTCACTCAGTCCCCTTCTCTCACTCTTTCCTTCACTCCCTCTGTCTCCTCACTCCCTCACTCCCCTTGTCTCACGCTCACTTGCCTTTATCCACCCTCTATTACCCCTCTTTACTCACCCTCACTGCCCTTCTCTCACTCTCCTTCACCCCGTTCCCTTACTCCACTTGCCTCACTACCTCTCATTCCCCATTCCTTCACTCCCCTTCCCCTCTCTCCCCTCCACCACTTACCAGCTCTCAGTCACTCTACTTCACTCCCCTTCCCCATCTTTCTATCTTTTGCTCCCTCAGTAATTCCCCTTCCCTCAGTCACCTTACTCAACTTCATTCACTACTTCTCTCACTCCCTCTGTCCTCTCACATCCTCACTCCCCTTCCCTTCCCTCACTCTCTCACTCTTACTCTCACTCCCTCCATCCCCTCACTTTGTCACTCCCCCTTCCCTCACACTCACTCCCTTTAACTCACGAACACTCCCTTATTTATCTTTCTATGCTCCCTTACTTAGTCTCCTTCTCTCACTCCTTCCTTTACTACCTCTATGTCCTCACTACCTCACTCCCCTTGTCTTACCCTCACTCACCTTTATCCACCCTCTATCACTCCTCCTCTTTCCTCAAACTCACTGCTCTTCTCTCACCCTCCCTCACCCCCATTCCCTTACTCCACTTCCCTCACTTATCCTCATTCCCCATCCTTAACTCCTCTTACCCTCACTGTTCTCCTACGGTCACCTTTTCCCAGTTCCTCTGCTTCATTCCCCTTCCCCTTCTTTCCTTCCTTTGCTCCCTCAGTAATTCCTCTTCTCTCAGTCACCTTACTCCACTTTACTCACTCCTTCTCTCACTCCCTCTGTCCTCTCACTTCTTCACTCCTCTTCCCTCACTCCCTCTCTGTTACCCTCACTCCCATTGTCCCCTCACTCTCTCACGCCCCTTCACTCAATCTCACCCACCTTCCATCCCTCATTGTCGTGAATGCACCCTCACTCACTCCCCCTTCCCTCTCACTCACTCCCCTTTCCTTACTCCGCTTTCCTCATTTAGTTTTGCTAACTCACATTCCTTTAGTATCTTACTCACCTTCAGTTCATTTCTCTCTCCCTCTCTTCCTCTCTTTCACTGAATCTATCCACCTCATTATCCTCTTAGTAATTTTCTCACCCTCTATTTCTTTTTCCCTCTCTCTGTCCTTCGCCAATCCTTTGTTTCCCTTTCTGTGTCCTCCTACTCCTACTTTATCTCTTAGTACCCTTTTTTGACTTTTAATCTCCTGTCTTGTCTCTTGTATTTTGAAATATATATTATAAAAATGATAATTTTTTTTTTTGTTTCGTCTTCCACAGATATTACATTTAGTAAAAATATGTAATTAAGTGTATAAGGTAAGTTTGACAAACAAAATTTAGTTTCTCACCACTCTTTTCCTTAACCTCACTACTCTTCTCTCACCCTCCCTCACCCCCGCTTCCCTCATTTTTTCTCATTCCCCATGTTTACTCCCCTTTCCCTCACTCCCCTCCCACACTCAACTTTGTTCAGTCCCCCTGCTTTACTTCCCTTCCACTCTTTTCCCTTCCTTCGCTCCCTCACTCATTCCCCTTCCCTCACTCACCTTACTCCACTTCACTCACTCGTTCTCTCACTCCCTCTTTCCTCTCACTTCTTCACTCCCCTTTCCTCACTCCCTCTCTCTTAGCCTCACTCTCTCCATCCCCTCTCTCTCTTACTCCTCTTCCGTCACGTTCACTTCCTTTAACTCACCCACACTCCCTCACTTACCTTTCTTTGCTCACTCACTCAGTCCCCTTCTCTCACTCTTTTCTTCATTCCCTCTGTCTCCTCACTCCCTCACTCCCCTTGTCTCACGCTCACTTGCCTTTATCCACCACTCTTTCCTCAACCTCATTGCTCTTCTCTCACCCTCCCTCAGCCCCGTTCTCTTACTCCGCTTCCCTCACTTATCCTAATTCCCCATTGTTAGAAGCGGCTGTCTCTAGTTGGCAGAGGTATACACTTCTGACAAATAGGGACACACCTTTTCTAGTCAGGGCAAGGAGATCACACACTTAGATAACCCCTGCTCACCCCCTTGGTAGCTTGGCAAAGCAGACAGGCTTATCTCAGAGGCAGTGCGTTAAGCATTTATGACCACATACAGTAATAAAGTGAATACACTACAAATGGACACGACACAGTAGTATTATAAAAATAAGTATTTTTATATAAGGTTTAGCACAAGACCAAATAACGACAAAAATATACCACAGTCTTAATAAATACTCTTGGAAGGAAAAATAATAGTTCAAGCACGGTTTCTTCTTAGCACAAAGTCTTTAGTATCAAAAGCAACTCTTCTTCTCTAAAACACAGTTCTTGGCAACAATGTAACCCACACGGGAGTCACACGACGTCGAGGCAAAGTTAATCCAAAGGTTCGGCGTCGACCGCGAGGAGCGCTACGTCGAGCCCGGAGTCGCACAGACCCCAACAACACAGTACCTTGGAAAAGTGAAGCACTCGATGATCAGCGGCGTCGAGATGTCCGGCGTCGCGTCTTCGGCGTCGATCGGGCCTCGGAGTCGGGGCGATCTGCAGCGGCGTCGACCGAAGTCAGGCGGGAGCAGCGCTCACGGGATGAAGCAGGATACGGCGTCGTCGATGTCGATGTTGCAAGAGTGAGCAGCGCTCACGGCGTCGAGAGGGCTCGAAGTCGATGCGATCAGCGGCGGTGCAGACACGGGGTCACTTGGAGCTGGAGCCGAACTCACTACTCACTGGCGTTGCTGCTGGCGTCGATCGGGCCCGGCGGCCGGCGTCGAGGAAGCGGGACACTGGAGCCGTTACTCACGATGTCGAGCTGGATTCGGCGGCGTCCGTCGGCGTCGAGATTGCTGGATTCTTTCAGAGGTGCTGGATTCACAAATCCCAGCAAATAGCACTTTAAGCAGATGAAGTCCTTTAGCCCTGTGACTTCAACAGGAGACTGGCACTCTTCCAGCCCTTGGAGATTTTCTCAGCAAAGAGTGAGAGTACACACAAAAGTTCCTCTCTCCTGGTTCCTTGGCAAAAATAAAGAAGCAATGCAGGATTCCCCCAACAAACAGCACTCTGGCAGAAGGGGTAGGCAGTCCTTAGATCAGCAGGCTTCTTGTCCTTGGTTCAGGTTTCCTTGTCAGAAGTGATCTGAATTCTTGGTTCAGGGGTCCTTCTCTTATACCCCTTTTTGGCTTTGATCCCTTTGTCCATGCAGGGGAAATTCCCCCCATCCTGGGTTTGTTGTGGGTGTTGCCAGGCCAGAGCACCTGGCCTATTCACTGGGCAGGGCAGAGTCCTCAGCCGCTCAGCAGGAGCGGAGCCAGCATTGTCACTGGCAGGGGCAGGGCCATCAGCTGCCCGGCAGGAGGCGGGCCAGGAAAGTCCCAGGCAAGCACAGAGTCATCAGTCGCCTGGCAGGGGGGCGGAGCCAACATTGTATCAGGCAGGGCAGGCTATCAAGAGCTACTCTTCCCCTACTCTCAATGCAAATGCCCCACTCATCCCACACTGACTCATTCAGACTCTCTGGAGCCACCCAGCTCCTGTCACACGCACACCAGAACCAGCAGAGACCGGTAGACAGTTAGACAAGAAAATAGCTACTTTCTAAAAGTGCTATTTTCAAACACAGAGTCCAAAAACCATCCACACAAATGGATGCGTTATTAAACCCTGAGTTCAGGGATACCAAACTCGACATTGCACCATGCTCCCCGAGCCCGCTAGGATTATAGCATTAATAATCCTGGCAGCCCATTCTAACTGATGGAGAGCAGGTTACCTTACAATAGTGAAAAACGACTATGGATGTAATTCACTATTAGGACATGCCAACCTTGTCAGGCTTGTCCTACCTTATGCTTACAATGCACCCTGCCCGTGGGCCTACCATAGGGGTGACTAACATGAAGTCAAGGGAAGGTTTAGGGACTGGCAAGTAGGTGTACTTGCGCAGTCCTCGTGACAGTCAGACTGCACGTGGTCTGGCAATGGCAGACCTTCAGACATACTTTTACTAGGCCGCTCTTGTGGGTGGCACAACATGTGCTGCAAGCCCACTAGCAGCATTTGTCTTTACAAGCCCTGGCACTCCTGGTGCACTCGACTAGGGACTGATAGTAAACCAAATAAGCCAAACATGGAAGTAAAGCAATACAGCAATTTCACATAGGGAGCACTTGCACTGTGGCACTGATCAGCAGTGGCACAGTGCCCAAAGCATATACCAGCAAAAACATCGTAAACAGAAGAGGCAAACAGAAAAAATGGAGGAGAGACTCATGCCAATGATGCCAGGTCTAACACGTGTCCCCTCCAGCTGAAATGTGGGGAGAACTACCCTTACCCTAGGGAGTCCTCATCACTAAGGCGGAAAAATCTGGACAGACCATCAGCATTGGCGTGATCTGTGCCAGGGCGGTGTTCCACCGTGAAGTCCATCCCCTGTAGGGAAATGGACCACCTCAACAGCTTTGGGTTCTCACCCCTCATCTGCATCAACCATCTGAGGGGCCTGTGGTCTGTCTGCACCCGGAAGTGAGTCCCAAACAGGTAGGGTCTCAGCTTTTTCAGTGCCCAGACCACAGCAAATGCTTCTCTTTCTATCGCACTCCACCTCTGTTCCCTGGGAAGTAACCTTCTGCTGATGAAGGCTACAGGTAAGTCTCGGCCCTCTTCATTCACCTGAGCTAGAACAGCCCCCACGCCATGCTCTGAAGCGTCCGTCTGGACAACAAATTCTTTAGAAAAGTCGGGTGCCTGGAGTATGGGTGCGGTGCACATTGCAGTTTTCAGGGTGTCAAAGGCCGTCTGACAGGCGTCAGTCCAGTTCACAAGTCGTGGCTGCTTCCTGGAAGTCAGCGAAGTCAAGGGGTGCACAATGTTACCATAATCCTTGACAAACCTCCTGTAGTAACCCGTGAGACCCAAGAAGGCTCTCACCTGAGTCTGGGTTTTGGGCGGTGCCCATGCCAGGATGGTATCAATCTTGGGTTGCAGGGGGGCCACCTTGCCGCTCCCTACTTGGTGCCCCAAGTACACCACTGAACCCTGCCCAATCTGGCACTTACTGGCTTTGATTGTGAGGCCTGCTCTGCGCAGGGCCAACAACACTTCCTGGAGGTGGCACAAGTGTTCCTCCCAGCTGGCGCTGAACACTGCGATGTCGTCCAGGTAGGCGGCACTGAAATCCTCCAGTCCAGCCAAGACCTGGTTGACCAACCTCTGGAAGGTGGCAGGGGCATTCTTCATTCCAAAGGGCATAACCCGGAACTGGTAGTGCCCATCTGGTGTGGAGAATGCTGACCTCTCTTTTGCCCCATCGGTCAAGGCGATCTGCCAGTACCCAGACGTTAGATCAAACGTACTAAGGTACCGGGCAGCCCCTAACCGATCGATGAGCTCATCAGCTCTGGGGATGGGGTGCGCGTCAGTCTTGGTGACTGAATTGAGTCCTCGGTAATCCACACAGAACCGAAGTTCCGGTGAAGCACCAGGCGCTGCCGCCTTTGGAACCAAGACCACGGGGCTGGCCCAAGGACTGCTAGAGGACTCAACCACCCCTAGGGCAAACATCTTGGAGACCTCCTCCTTGATGTATGCTCTGACCTTGTCAGTCACTCTGTAAGCCTTGTGCTTGACAGGAGTGCTGTCCCCGGTGTCTACATCATGGACACACCACTGAGTAACACCAGGAATCAAGGAAAACAGATCAGGGAATTGCCCCAACAAATGGCGACAATCCTGCTGCTGTTCCGGGGTCAGTGTGTCAGAGAGGACAACACCATCCACTGACCCATCTTGCTCTTTTGCATACAGGAGGTCAGGAAGAGGCTCACTCTCCTCCTCCATTCCAGCATCTGTAGCTAGGAGCATGCCCACTTCGGACCTTTCTAAGTGGGGCTTCAAACGGTTGACATGCAGGACCCGCAAGGGGTTCCTGGGAGACTTTAAATCCACCAGGTAGGTGACATCGCTCTTCTTCTCCACAACCTCGAATGGTCCAGTCCACCTGTCCTTGAGCGCACAAGGTTCCACAGGGGACATGACCCAAACTTTCTGTCCAGGCTGAAGCTCTACCAGAGTGGCCCTCTGGTCGTACCACCGCTTCATCTCCTCCTGGCTGGCCTCCAGATTTGCCTGAGCAAGATCCCTGAAGCGCCTAGTCTGGTTCCTAAAGGCCAGCATGTAACTGTATACATCCTGGGGAGGTTTCCTGGGAGATTGCTCCCAGCCTTCTTTGACCAGACTTAAAGGTCCTCTTACCGGGTGACCATACAAAAGCTCAAAGGGGCTGAACCCTAGAGACTTCTGTGGCACCTCACGGTAAGCAAACAACAGGCATGGCAAGAGGACGTCCCATTTACGCCTCATTGGTTCTTCAAGACCCATAATCATGCCTTTAAGGGTACGGTTGAATCTTTCAACCAACCCATTACCTTGAGGGTGGTAAGGAGTGGTGAACTTATAAGTTACCCCACACTCCTTCCACAGAGACTTCATATAGTTGGAAATGAAGTTGGTGCCCCGGTCTGACACCACCTCTCTGGGGAACCCCATTCGGGAGAAAACACCCATCAGTGCCCGTCCCACCACGGGGGCAGTCACTGTTCTGAGAGGGATGGCTTCCGGGTACCGTGTGGCATGGTCCACCAAGACCAGGATGAACCTGTTGCCCAGGGCTGTCTTGGGGTCCAGTGGCCCAACAATGTCAATCCCCACCCGGTCAAAGGGGGTACTGACCACGGGAAAAGGTTGGAGGGGAGCCTTCTGCTTCCGCCCGCTTTTCCCACTTGCCTGGCAAGTCTGACAGGTCTTGCAATGGACATCTGTGTCCCTTCGCATCTGAGGCCAATAGAAATGGGTGACAAGCCTGTCATAGGTCTTGTCCTGCCCCAGATGTCCAGCTAACGGAACGTCATGAGCCAAACCCAGTAGGAAGGCTCTGAAGCGCTGGGGTACCACCAGCACACGGGCTGACCCAGGCTCAGCAGCCTTAGGCTCGCTATACAGGAGGTCGTTCTCCCAGTACACAAAATGTGACCCTGACTGATCACCTGAGGTTTGGGCTGAGGCCTGCTGCCTCATACCCACAAGAGAAGGGCACACTTTCTGTTCTGCACAGAATTCCTCCCTGGAGGGACCACCATCCTGCTGCCAATGGGTCAGCTCGGGCAGGTCTCCCAGTTCGGCAACTTGTTCACCTGTGGGTTCTAGGGCATCCCCCTCGAGGTCTGCCTCCTCCTGGACCACGGGAACTACGGGGGACGGTTTCCCGCGCCCCCTGCCTCTTCTCTTCACAGCTGGGTCCTGGGCCATACTTTCAGGCTCCAGAACCCCATCAACACCCTTACTTGCTGTCATGGATCGAGTGGTTGCACACACCCACTCTGGCACACCCAACATTTTCAAATGTGTCTCCCTCTCCACCTTAGCCCAAGGGGAGTCTTCTAAATCGTTGCCCAGGAGACAATCAACAGGCATGGCGGGCCTCACAGCAACCTGAAGAGTACCCGAAACTCCCCCCCATTCAAAGGAAACTTGAGCTACCTCACACTCTTTCTGGGAGTTGTCAGCAGCTATCACAGGGTAGAATGCGTGGGGAACAACCTGCTCTCTGGACACCAAGTGACACTTGACAGCTGTCACACTCGCTCCGGTGTCTCTGAGAGCTTCCACTCTATGGCCATTAATGGTCACCCACTGCCTATATTTTTTAGTGTTACTAGGCAGAGGGGGTGGAGGGACCAATTCCATGTCTCCTAGAGAGACCAGGGACATCTCCGCGGGGCCCTCCCCACCATGGGCAACCATCTCCTCCCCTCCCAGAGCTACACTAGCCAACTGACGGGGTGGTGCACTGGGTAGTGCACCAGATTTCTTCAAGGGACACTGAGGGTCATAAAAACGGTGTCCTACCTGCTTACAAACGAAGCAGGTCAGTGGGCCCCTATGACCAGGTTTACCTGGCGGGGCCTCTGATTTCTTCACAGGGGGAGGCTGGGAACCTTTCCCTTGGTTCCCTTGGGGATTACTTTGGGGCCCTTTCTGGGACTCCTTCTGTTTACCCCTGTCCCCCCCACTCTTCTGCTGGGGACCCTGCCCACCTTTGGCTGAGTCTCCCACTGGACCCTTGTGGACCCTGGTACTGACCCAGCGGTCCGCCTCTTCAGCAAGTTTTCTAGGGTTAGATATCTTGCTATCAATAAGGTGCTGGCGCAGCTCCGGAAAACAGTTATTAGACAAGTGCTCCCAAGCAAACAAATCATAAAGAGCATCATAACTTTCCACTTTGCTGCCCTTTACCCAACCATCCATGGCTCTGCAAAAATATGACACATACTCCACCCATGTGGTACCAGGCAACTTCTTACATTCTCTAAAGGCCTGTCTGTACTTTTCTGGGGTTAGGCCATACCTTAACATTAAAGCATCTTTCATATGAGCATAAGACGTCCTATTCTCAACAGGCATGTCTAACAGGGTATCTCTTCCCTCATTCACAAAGCGACCCCACAACCCCGCTCCCCAATCCTTCTCAGGGACCCGGTGGGCCAACAATGCTAACTCATATGCTTTAAACCACTGACCAATATCCTCATTCTTCTGAAAATCTTTGATCACATCTTTGGGAAAATAAAACCTACTTTCTGCAGGCACAGATGGGACGCTGCCACCAGAGGGATTCAATTCTAACTTTTTAGCTTGGAGCTCCAACTCCCTCAACTTGGTATCACGCTCAAAAGCCAACTTCTCTCTTTCAAACTCTAATCTTTTGATCTCCAAATCAGCTTCTCTCCTGCCTCTTGCATTCTCTATCTCCAACTGCCCATTTATCTTAAGTTTTGCCATTTCCATGTTGTAGGCTCGCTCCTTCGCCCTTTCTTCTCTTTCTTCAGGGGAAAGACCTTTGGAGGAAACACTGCTGCCAGGAGGGGATACAGGCCCAGTCACGGGCACTTCCTCCTCCCCTTCCTCTGTCGGTACCACCACCGGGGCAGAGGGGTCTCTGGCCTCTAACCAGGCCTCCAATGCTTTGGAATAGTCTCCTTTCCGGGAGATGCCTTTGGTAGGAACTTGAAACTGCTTGCAAAAGTATTGCAGTTGCTTCTTTTCGTATGTCCCTATCTTGGCTCTATCAAATTCCTCCACAACAACAACAAGGGGAGTGACTCCGGTATCACTCATGGTTAAAACTGGCAGTTTCAAAAATCAAGCTTCAGGAAAAGCGGAGAACAAAAATAGAATATCCAACCAAAACAGATTGTGGCTGCGCTATGGTCTGCTTTCACTATGTAGCGCACACTAATCACTGCACATGGGTCATAAATGCAAAGTTCAAAATCCCACCGCTGACCCACCAATGTTAGAAGCGGCTGTCTCTAGTTGGCAGAGGTATACACTTCTGACAAATAGGGACACACCTTTTCTAGTCAGGGCAAGGAGATCACACACTTAGATAACCCCTGCTCACCCCCTTGGTAGCTTGGCAAAGCAGACAGGCTTATCTCAGAGGCAGTGCGTTAAGCATTTATGACCACATACAGTAATAAAGTGAATACACTACAAATGGACACGACACAGTAGTATTATAAAAATAAGTATTTTTATATAAGGTTTAGCACAAGACCAAATAACGACAAAAATATACCACAGTCTTAATAAATACTCTTGGAAGGAAAAATAATAGTTCAAGCACGGTTTCTTCTTA
The DNA here is from genome assembly GCF_964261635.1 of Lissotriton helveticus. Lineage (NCBI taxonomy): Eukaryota > Metazoa > Chordata > Amphibia > Caudata > Salamandridae > Lissotriton > Lissotriton helveticus. The sequence continues at coordinate 739,271,863 of NC_136059.1, read as the reverse complement.
GCACAAAGTCTTTAGTATCAAAAGCAACTCTTCTTCTCTAAAACACAGTTCTTGGCAACAATGTAACCCACACGGGAGTCACACGACGTCGAGGCAAAGTTAATCCAAAGGTTCGGCGTCGACCGCGAGGAGCGCTACGTCGAGCCCGGAGTCGCACAGACCCCAACAACACAGTACCTTGGAAAAGTGAAGCACTCGATGATCAGCGGCGTCGAGATGTCCGGCGTCGCGTCTTCGGCGTCGATCGGGCCTCGGAGTCGGGGCGATCTGCAGCGGCGTCGACCGAAGTCAGGCGGGAGCAGCGCTCACGGGATGAAGCAGGATACGGCGTCGTCGATGTCGATGTTGCAAGAGTGAGCAGCGCTCACGGCGTCGAGAGGGCTCGAAGTCGATGCGATCAGCGGCGGTGCAGACACGGGGTCACTTGGAGCTGGAGCCGAACTCACTACTCACTGGCGTTGCTGCTGGCGTCGATCGGGCCCGGCGGCCGGCGTCGAGGAAGCGGGACACTGGAGCCGTTACTCACGATGTCGAGCTGGATTCGGCGGCGTCCGTCGGCGTCGAGATTGCTGGATTCTTTCAGAGGTGCTGGATTCACAAATCCCAGCAAATAGCACTTTAAGCAGATGAAGTCCTTTAGCCCTGTGACTTCAACAGGAGACTGGCACTCTTCCAGCCCTTGGAGATTTTCTCAGCAAAGAGTGAGAGTACACACAAAAGTTCCTCTCTCCTGGTTCCTTGGCAAAAATAAAGAAGCAATGCAGGATTCCCCCAACAAACAGCACTCTGGCAGAAGGGGTAGGCAGTCCTTAGATCAGCAGGCTTCTTGTCCTTGGTTCAGGTTTCCTTGTCAGAAGTGATCTGAATTCTTGGTTCAGGGGTCCTTCTCTTATACCCCTTTTTGGCTTTGATCCCTTTGTCCATGCAGGGGAAATTCCCCCCATCCTGGGTTTGTTGTGGGTGTTGCCAGGCCAGAGCACCTGGCCTATTCACTGGGCAGGGCAGAGTCCTCAGCCGCTCAGCAGGAGCGGAGCCAGCATTGTCACTGGCAGGGGCAGGGCCATCAGCTGCCCGGCAGGAGGCGGGCCAGGAAAGTCCCAGGCAAGCACAGAGTCATCAGTCGCCTGGCAGGGGGGCGGAGCCAACATTGTATCAGGCAGGGCAGGCTATCAAGAGCTACTCTTCCCCTACTCTCAATGCAAATGCCCCACTCATCCCACACTGACTCATTCAGACTCTCTGGAGCCACCCAGCTCCTGTCACACGCACACCAGAACCAGCAGAGACCGGTAGACAGTTAGACAAGAAAATAGCTACTTTCTAAAAGTGCTATTTTCAAACACAGAGTCCAAAAACCATCCACACAAATGGATGCGTTATTAAACCCTGAGTTCAGGGATACCAAACTCGACATTGCACCATGCTCCCCGAGCCCGCTAGGATTATAGCATTAATAATCCTGGCAGCCCATTCTAACTGATGGAGAGCAGGTTACCTTACAATAGTGAAAAACGACTATGGATGTAATTCACTATTAGGACATGCCAACCTTGTCAGGCTTGTCCTACCTTATGCTTACAATGCACCCTGCCCGTGGGCCTACCATAGGGGTGACTAACATGAAGTCAAGGGAAGGTTTAGGGACTGGCAAGTAGGTGTACTTGCGCAGTCCTCGTGACAGTCAGACTGCACGTGGTCTGGCAATGGCAGACCTTCAGACATACTTTTACTAGGCCGCTCTTGTGGGTGGCACAACATGTGCTGCAAGCCCACTAGCAGCATTTGTCTTTACAAGCCCTGGCACTCCTGGTGCACTCGACTAGGGACTGATAGTAAACCAAATAAGCCAAACATGGAAGTAAAGCAATACAGCAATTTCACATAGGGAGCACTTGCACTGTGGCACTGATCAGCAGTGGCACAGTGCCCAAAGCATATACCAGCAAAAACATCGTAAACAGAAGAGGCAAACAGAAAAAATGGAGGAGAGACTCATGCCAATGATGCCAGGTCTAACACCCATGTTTACTCCCCTTCCCCTCCCTCCCCTCCCACACTCACTTTCTTTCAGTCCCCCTTCTTCACTTCCCTTCCCCTCTCTTCTCTTCCTTCGCTCATTCACTCATTCCCCTTCCCTTACTCACCTTACTCCAATTAACTCACTCCTTCTCACACTCCTCTGTCCTCTCACTTCTTCACTGCTCTCCTCTCACTCCATCTGTCTTACCCTCACTCCCTCTGTCCCCTCACTCTCACTTCCCTTCAATCACCCTCACTCATCTTCAAACCCTCACTGTCATCAACTCACTCTCACTCACTCCACCTTCCTTCTCCCTCACTCCCCTTGCCTTACTCTCACTCCCATTACTTTATCCTCCCTCAATATCAATCCCCTTTTTCCACCTTGACTCATTTCTTTCCGTCACTCTCTGTCACTCTCCTTCGTTCACTCCACATCAACTCACTCTTGTTTACAACTCACCTTCTCTCACTCCTCTTCAGTCACTTGTTCCCTCTGTCACTTTCTTCCCTTCATTCACTCATTTCATTCATTCATTTATTCAGTACAAATTCTCTGAAAAAAAGAATTGCAAAATATGTAAAGAATACAGCTCTTTTTGGAGAATTGGAGTTAGTTCTGAAAAGAACTTTTTTTTTCTTAAATATTTTTTTTAACTTTTTTATAACGATTTTATATTTTTTTTGTATTTTTTTCAGGGGAAAAACAAAACCAGGGATTCCAAAACTGCCCAACAGGAGCAAAAAAACGGGGCAAAATTAGGGCTGGGGACGGCAGCAGTGTTCCTCTCTCTTCCGAGCAATCAGTTCAATGCTCTGTTCCCCATAACAGAGCAGTTCATCGCAGTGCATGCATACAATTTTGATGCGTGCAAAGACCGGCTGCACGTTCGGGATCATTCTTCCACCTTGTCTTCCCGAAGCTGTTGTTCCACTAGTCGAGGTGCTGGCCCCATCTCTCGGTGCATTGCGTGCCAGGTCCCTGACACTCTCCCTGGAAAAGTTGTTTGGGTGTCTTCTCTGCACATGCCTAATTAAAGTTGCATTTCCAAAACTATATTTTTTATTAGGATTTTCACGTGATAAGGTGGTGCCACAAATTGTGCAGCACACCTTTGCTGCATTCACCTTTTTTTGTTCTTCGGGAAGGTAAAAAACTTCCAAATGAAGTTTTCTTTCACTTTCCTGGTAGGAGGATCCTCAGGCAGAAAATCCTCTTCAGAATCAGAGGAAGTGTTCTGAAAATCAGCCATCTCTCCAAAATTAGATGCAGAAGCAGGCAAGAGGTGTTCTCTTAGCAATTGCAAAGAGGTAGTGAGGGATATGGGTGGAGACTTTCAATATTTGTGGAAAAAACTGTTATGAACCAATGAAAAGTGTTATTTTAAGGTCACATGACTTGACGCGCTTACGCTACGCGCTCCGGAGTGCTTCCGGGGGCGCTTACGTGGCATCACTGATGACATCTCAAATGACATCACTGATGACATCACTGATGACATCATCCATGTGATAATACGATGCACCTCCTCACACTCTAATCTAACCTTTGATACACCCAGTGTTAAATACAAACTACCATTGCTGAAACCATTGACACACCAATACCAGTAACTACATACGCACTCACTGATTCCTAGGTCTACAAACACATCCACTCATTCACCCATACAATCACTCATACATACAGACACTCATCAATACAACACTATCATATGCACTCATACCCCTATACAGAGACTCACACACTGCCACTCATCCATGGAGTTACTCACACACCTAGTCAGTCATGCAAAGAATCAATCACACTCCCATTTCCTCATCTATACAGTTATACAGACAACACCTCAAAAATAAAAACATATACTAACACATACTCTCTTATACAACCACTGATACAAGTACACATTGATCCATACAGCCACTCACACAATCACTGGATCTCATGTACAGTCATTTATATATGCCAACTCACACAAACACTGTGTTTTACATATGTACTTACTTGGACATGTAGCACTGAGATATCCATTCACTCACCCACACAGCCATGCACACAGTCAACCGCCCATACAGCTGTATCCACATGCACTCTTGAACCCATACACTTAGTGAATCTACTGGTCACACATTTATGCACAGAGTCACACACCTCACAGCCACCCACACACACACTCAGACTCACATACAAATGCTTGCGCAACCAATCAATAACCCATAGAGCCACTCATATAGCTATTGATCAACACATGCTGCAGCTTACACAACAACAGACATACTGCTGAACACATTCAGACAGTTTAGTCACTAACCCATGCATTCAGTAAGACACATTTAATCACTCACTCATACAGTCAGTCACGCACCAACTAAATCCTTCATCCAGACACTATACACCCACTCATTCTTGAATATGTAAAACATATTTAAACTTTACAGAAACACACAGTCACTGGATGATGTCATCAGTGATGTCATTTGAGATGTCATCCGTGATGTCATCAGTGATTTCACTGACCATGTCATGAATGATGTAATATGTGACATCATCAGCAGTGGATTGCGGGCGCGCGAGTTATAGTGAGTCCAACTAACTATAACGTGGGAATTTCAATGGTTTTGTATGAGTGAAATGTTCAGCTAACTATAACTGGTGTGAAACCTATGGTTTTTTCAGTGAATTTCAAAGGTTTTTTAAATGCTAATTCCTAACTATAACGAGTGTTAAACCTATGGTTTTTTTCAGTGAATTTCAAAGGTTTTTTAAAAAGCTAATTCCTAACTATAACTTGGTTGTCATATATATATATATATATATATATTACCTACTGGCGGTCGCCAGTAGGTAGTTATAGTTAGGACCTAGTTTCCATAGGAAATCCTCAACATTCTATTTGGATTAAGTTTGGCCCTGGTGGATAAATCTTTGCGAATTTCTCAAAGAAGATGGCTCGGTCCGCTGCGCTCCTTCCCTGAATGTTTGGGGGGGATTGATGAAGTGGGGGCTGAGATAAAAGGGGGGTCCCAAAACGTGTTTTCTCCATGTTATTTTCCATAGGACGTTTAGACACGGCTACAGGTCGAACGGCTGAATGGATTTATAAGAAATTTGGCAAAACTGTAGAGTCCGGCTCGCAGATTACGCTTTTTTTGGAATGGTGTAAATCTGTTCAGTAGTTGCTGAGAAAATTAAACTTAAAGTCAATTATATATCTATAAGCGCGCACGGGTGCGCGCACTCAAGCGGCTGCGTGCGAGCGGAATTTTTTTTGCTGCGCGACGTCTGTTAACGTTCGATTCGAAGGAAATCAGGAAGTGTTGACCGCCATTTTGTCACTGCGAGTAAATATATTGTCATTTCAAAGCGTTGGAACATGGAAAGGGGAGAAGGTAGAGATTGTTTTGCTGCGTAGGTTCTCTCAGGGTGTGCAGTAAGGCCCTTAAACGCGAAAATATATATATATATATTTTTTTTTTTAAGTTGCGGGGTGCGCGCACCCGGGCGCGCACACCTATTTACAAGAGTGTGAAAATGGAGATAAATCAGAAGTTTGAGTGCTTTGATATAAGGTGGCTCTGAAAAGAGCCCTTGTGTTAATTGAGTTTTTTCTGCATTTATAAGTAAGTACCGATGCAGAGTCTGATGTTGCAGAGGAAGATTCTGTTTCCCTCATCCGTGAAATGAACACCATCTGTCCTATAGATGTCTTGCATGTGGTAACGCAAGTTGTTGTGGTAAATAGAACCCATGCTATAATCTCTGAGGAAAGCAGAAACAGATTTATTAACATGTCTCCTTGCTTTCTCAATTTGTGCACAATGTTGATTGGACCAATTCCATTTCTGTCTTTGGCATATATTGGAATATACCAAGGCAGTTCGAGGAAAAAGTGTCATCAATTGTCGAAAGGTGTCTTTTAGAAGCATTTCCAGACCTACCCCAGTCAATGTGCCTAGATCGTTCCCACCACAGTGCACAATTATAAGGTCTGGTTCTGGGAGATGCATAAAAGTTTTCACCAATGGTATTAATTGGTGACATCTTAATCCTCTTTGCCCAATCCACGTTATCTGCACATTTGGTAAATCAAGGTTGGAAATTCGTCTGCTTGCTGCATATTTTCCACTCCAGTGAATATAGCTGTGTCCTAAAAGCCAAACCTTCATTTTCAAGGCAGATGCACTCGTACTCCGATGGGTTCTGGAAGTGGAATGGCAGTTAGAAGCTGAAAGTCAGGATAAAAAAATGGATGAAGCTTGGTGTGGTTGAAAAACGAAAAATGATTGGTTGATTCTAATACGTGAAGATTGAAGACTACGTTGCATGTTAATGTTATGTAAAAGAAAAAGTAGTATTGGGTGTGAAAAAAATGACATGTAACAGAGCTGTGGATAGGCAGGTGTTTCTGGAGGGAAAACAGTGTTGTTAGTTTGCTGTAGAACGTTGAGATATGAACTTTTGACCTGTGCCTTCAGCCAGGTGCAGAATGAGGTGTTACCATGGAAACAGTCAGAGATGGCAGTGGGTGATGGGTGACTTTTATGTGACATTGAAAATATTGTGAGGGACAACCAACTGAAATGTAAATTTGAATACAAAATTTTGCGGGAGGAAATATGATTGGCTGAAGAGACATATATGAGTCTGTATTGACTGGATATCTGTGCCATTGAATTTTGGTTGCAGTGATAGCAGCATAATTGAGACTTCCGTCAAACGAATATCTATTTTGTGACTGTCACTGTTGTACATCGTACAAAGCATTGGTAAAGGTAAGTCTGTAACTGTTTGTTTTGTCATGTACCGTAAAATATGGTTTACTCACAAACAATGATTGATTTTCCTCATAGTTTGAAACTAAACTCATTTTTGGCTGTCATAATGTGTTGTATTTCTAAAACTATTTTTTATTTAAATGTGAAATATGAAGTATAAAATATGTTTAATATAAAGAGTAATTATTTGTGTGATTTTGAAGCCTTTATATATAATGAGAGAAGTTGTTTATGAAGTGAAAAAATGATATTAGCAGAGAGACAGATAATGCAGATAGAGAGAGAAATGGTAAATTACATGTGATACCGTCGTGAAAAAATGTTAATGGTTAATGAATTCGTAAACTTTCTGTCACACGACAAAATTAGAGTGCGGTTTCTGGACGCGGCCTGCATTGGTGGGTGTAGGGTGAGAGGGGCAGGTGGTTGAGTGAAATAAAATGAAAAGTTGGTATATTACATGTGATACCGTCTTGAAAAAGTGGTAATGTTTAATGAATTCTTAAAGTTTCTGTCAGACGACAAAATTATAGTGTGGTTTGTGGCCGCGGCCTGCATTGGTGGGCGTAGGGTGAGAAGGGCAGGTGGTCGAGTAAAATAAAATGAAAAGTTGGTACATTACATGTGATACCGTCTTGAAAAAGTGGTAATGCTTAATGAATTCTTAAACTTTCTGACAGACGACAAAATTACATTGTAGTTTGTGGCCGCGGCTTGTACTGGTGGGGTGAGAGGGGGAGGTGGTCGAGTAAAATAAAATGAAAAGTTCTGACCATGAGGTTGTACACAGATTTGTGCAGTAAATGTGTTCGTAAATTGAGGTACCAAACGGAGTATAAAAATATCTCTCTCACTCCTGCTGTTTGACTGCATCTTCATCTGCCTTCTGTTTTCCGTCTCCGTTGCCCTGTGTTATCTTATTGTGTGTGTGTCTGTCTGTGTCTGCCTTCAGTCCGGGCTGAGGAACTTTGCTGTGGAGGCACACACAGATAGTCGCATCAAAGTAGTTGGAACGTTTTCAAAAAACTATTTATATAATTGAAATGCTTTTTTGAAGCGCTAGTGAATGTTTTCTTTCAGAATTACCGCTTGGTTGCTTCCATAGAGCAGAGGGTATGTTGTATTTCACTACTTAGTGCCTCTGCATCTGCACTCTGTTCTCTGGTGGCTGGCGGAGAAGTGTTTGTTATTGTGGAGATTAAAGCGTGATAAGGAGTGAAATACGACATAGCGTCTGGTCTGTAGAAGCGTGGGAGCAGTGATTAACACTGAGTGAAGCGGAACTGCGACGGTGCTTGAGAAGAGTAATAAATAATTTTTTTACAGGGGTACAACTGTCTGCATGGTGCGCGACCTACTAAGAAAGGGTTCACGGGCTGTTATAGGCCTGTGGGTTCTAGTATGAGTAAATCAGGTCGACAAAAGAAAATATTAAGTTAGTACAGATGAAGTTACGTGGAACACATGAATACTGTTTCAGTATACAATCATTTTAGTTGAGATTATGGATTAAAAGAGAGAACGTGTATATTTGAAATGTTTATTCAGAAATGCACTGTTTTCAAGGCAAGTTTCTAATCTAATACGAGTAGAGACATTGCAAAAAACAAAGTAATCGAAATAGTCAGTAGTACATAGAATACAAACGGTATAGTTGATGAAAAATGAATATGGTTTTGCAAAATTAATTATACACTCTTATGAGGAAGTATATTATATTTTAATAAATGGAAGAAGGTCTCTGGCCTTTCAGTTTAGGAACGATACATGAAAATGCTAGTGGTTAGACATTATGTCTTTATCAATCAGCTCTCTGCATGCGAAGCACTATCACGTTTCTGTTATGCTATTGTGTAAGGGAAAAAAAACGCGCCAAAACGGACAAAATGGCGAGAGGTGCATGTATGTAATCAAAATATTTCAGTTTATGGAAAATTAAATGATCAGAGGTGTCTGAGGCGGAATTAAGCAGTTCAAATGCGAAATTGCGTTTACAGTTATAAAAAACTCATTCTATATTTACACATTAATTAGGGCACATGTAGCATATATTAGCGAGTTTTGGTTCGAGTACGTTTGAAATAACATAAGATAAGATATACAATAGAATTGTTGAGATTAGACTTTAATAAAAAATAAAGTTCAAAATCGAGTAGGTGAAGAAAAAAAAATTCGTCCACATAAAAGATCAAAATTTAACCAGTAGGAAATCATAATGTCCACTGTTAGTAAAGCCAATAGGTCTGTTCATGTTAAGAAAATATCCAGGAAAACGTGAAAAAGATAGGGAGGCAAAACGAAATGTGGACGTCAATGGCTTGCATAACAGTCAACCCAGGATTGTATAGGCAAAGTAGGCAGCAACTGCTTCTAACAAGAAGTCACTGTTATGATCCGAAAATATGTCAGCCATCCAATTGAAAAGAGGAAAGCAGCATTCATGATCTGTTATTACCGGAGCCTCTAGTACCATCAGAGGACAGCTCGGTGGGTTTTCAATGTAGCTGTCTGTCAGGAAATCTTGCGCCGCTGCGAATATATCCCAATGACCCAGAACTCCTTGTATCGCTGCAAAGGCCATAATCCCTCCATTGCAACAAAACTGTTCATGATCAATTAACGGATTCATGAGATGATTGTAATTCACTTCAGGAGGTACCAAGTTGCAGAGACATAAGTCCAGGGCCCACATGAAATCACAGCTCAGGCAATGAAATACAGGCTGCACACAGGTGAAATAGGAATATCAAAATGATAATCGATATGAAGTATTCAGAGTCGAGAGTGCTAAGATGCCGTAGTAGTCAAGCATCTTTTGGCGAAATAGTTCTAAGTGTTCCCGCTTGTTTGCGAAGACAGGAGGGACATCCATTTTGAAATAAACAAGATGGGAACACAAACGTTGCAGCACTGGCAGTTCAACAGGAAGTCCACAGAAATAGGTCTTAGAGCATGGAGTGAAGAGTAGCAGAATGACTTGATATAATTTTTGGCAGTCCGGTCACTAAACCATTGCTTAGTAGTTATAAAAAAAATAGCCTGTCTTGAAGTGGAGGATGCGTTTAAAATTAAGGGAGTCACCTCAGTACATTGTAAAGGAAGGCCACTCTTTTATAAGGAATGGTGTTGTCTGTGAATATTAGCTAAGTGAAAGATATGTTCGCGAACAGATGCTACGCTAACTTGTTTTTGTGACAATAAGGCTGTTGTTCACGTCTTGTGATTCAAGGTCGGAATTTGCTGCCAGATGGAAATATCAAGGTTCACATGCGTGGGGTAGATAAACTACATTCTTAAAGGGAAGCAAATGCAGAGTGATTTTTACCGCGTAAGCTTTGTCATTTAAAAAGTCATAGTGATTTTCATTATATGTAAAAAATAATATCACTGATGAAGAATGAAAAAAAATCGTTATAATAATAGGCACTGGTGTATTTTTGGAAAGATATGCAACATTACAGGGATTCCACTTAAATAAGTCATGTAATTGAAAGTGCCTGCATGTGGACGACTAAATATATGTTTAGGCGTTTAATATGCAGCTTTGAAAAAAAACGTGCGTTTGTTTTAAAAATGAAATGTAAAGGTTTAGAGCAGGAGTTTCCAAAGCGGTCGTGGAGGGCTAGATGCATGGCAGATTAAAACAATTACTACATGTTTTTCAATGGGGTTATCTTAAACATATGGGGGCATATTACCAAGCAATAGCGATAATTATCGCTATTGCTTGGTTAGAGACAAAAATGTACCGCTGCGCTGCGGCAATTTTTATCGCAGATAAACCTTGGTATTACCAAGGTTTATCGCAAATGCGATAAAAAACGGCCGCAATGCATGAATTTAGCTGAAAAGTCAGCGATATTTATGCATTACCGAGCTAATGCTCTTAGCCATGTTATCCACCTCCCATTGGATAACATGGCTAAGAACTGCTCAGGGCAGGTGTTAGCTTTTGGAGATATTCGCGCCTAGCACGAATATCTTCAAAAGTTGGTAATAGGAGATAGCGATGTTAGCGACTGTTTCCAGTCGCTAACATCTTGGCACGCCCACTTTGCATGTCATTAGTGATAAATATCACTGACATGCAAAGTGGGGCCCAAGATGGTCGCTATCTCCTACTAGCTGTCGCTAACTGGTGTTAGCGACAGCTAGGTAATAGGGAGATCATTTTATCTCCACTTTCTTGGCTTTTAAAGCCAAACAAGCGGAGATAAACCCCCTTGATAATATGCCCCTCGTTTCTTTATCTACTGTGCAGTTTTTCTGCATGTTGCCTATTCTTTGATTTTTACTGTTGCTGTGTCTTATACATTTTCCAGGGGCGGGTATAGGGTCATGGCAGCCCTGGGCAGGGAGCGTAGGTAGGGGGCTCTGTAACAGGGGGTTTGGGCGGGGCGGAGCGTGCAGCCCACTGAAGAGGGGGGGGTGGATCAAGGTGTTTGGAAGTGGAACAGAGGCAGAGCACGCCAAATTCCTGCCATGGTCCGCTACGCAAATATGTATGCATCCTTAGAGGATTATTATATTAAGGATATATATTAATATGGTGGCTCCTGGGGTTTGGTGGTCCTGTGCAGGTGTACTGCTTGCATATGCCCATGGTTGGCCCTGTATTTTCTGTCTATGCACTTGTTCTCCGTCACATGGGCTTTTAGTTATGAAGGCCTTGTGTCGCTGGTACATGAGTTTTAACATGGGAAAAAGTGATATATCTGTGGCGCAATGGTTTCATAAATGAGACATTTTGTATCTTATTGTAATGATAGAGAATCTTGGGGAATTTATCTGTTATGCTTGTTCTTTGCTATAATGGCTCTATGTTGTGTAAGAAATAAGTCTGTAATAAGTTAAATAAATTTTATTATTTTCTTTTTTACAGTGTTTGGTGCTGAAAAGCAACAACCTGCCTTCTGAATTACAGAATTTGAGGAATTATATTCTTTTTTTCAGGTGAGTTGGTATTTTTGCATAGGCAATTTTTTTGGGTGCACATGAAAATAATGAAGAAGATTTTTTTAAATGTTTGTAAAATTTCATTTTGGAATATGATTTTATCTTGAATTATTCACATGGGTTGTATCTGCTTATACTAGATATGTATTTTGAGATATTCTCCACTGACAGTTGAAATTATCTTTTAATGGGCTTGGTGCATGTGTTCTTTTTGATGGAGTTCAGATTTACGAATCATTGGAGTATAATTCTTTCATGTTTCCATTACTTAAATCTTGTGAAGTGCTCATGATTTTTGAAATCTTGTTGCATTATGTTTAGCAGTTTTTCTCCTTTATTTACAAAGAGGTATTATGATATGGTTCTAGGTGTGATGGGTATCTTTCCTGCATATCTGTGATTATACTATGTATAGGCATTGTTTTACATATTCATGCAGAGGTTTATTATGAGGTTGTTCTTCATGCTTAGTATGACATTTTGTATATGCTATGACTTTTACATGGTGAGTATGCTGTTGAAACATAAAAGGAACTGTCTCTGTGGGAAGTAGTAATCTGTTAAGTGAATGCTATGGTTTGTATAGTGTGAGCCTTCTCTTCAGAGTGCATATAGTTTACATAGCTCTTTGTACTGGTGAACTGAAAAAATGGGTCTCTAAAAATTAATTCTACAGATTATCAATATTTGTGATATCTAGAAAATCTAAAAAGAAATTTTACAGTATAATGTCTTTTAACAACAGTAATTATTTAATGGAAAAAAAAGATCAGTGTTAATGTTTAGGGTTATATTGCCAATTTCTTTTCAAAACAAGAGGAACGTGGTATCTTAAAATATATAGAGTTAATAAGTTAGAAATTATAAAAATATATGTAGTTTAAAAATTAGTAAAGGTACTTTTAAGTTATACATTTATGAAAAAAGATATAATTTAGTCTCTATATTTTTTTAAAAGGATACAGAAGAATAAACTGAGTCTAGTTATGGAGAATTCCTCAGAAGAGAAACAAATTCATTTTGAAATCATTAACGAAGTGATGGAGGAAATTTTAGACGCAGTCTTTCAAGAGGAAATAGATGAAAAAAATTATTTTATGGACATGTCTTTAGACTCCGCTTACTTAGAGATGGTAGAAGGAGATGAGGACTTTGGACTTGAAGAAGTCCCTGATGATATAATGGTGGAAGTTCTACAAAATTATGAAGATTTCAATAAATAAAATTTTTTTTGATAGTAAAGCATTCTTGAAGACAGTTTGCTTGTCCTATTTGTCGTTGATGTGCTTTAGGAGAGTGATAAGACATGTTCTCATGAAGTGTAAAAGAGATTGTAGTAAAAAAGATTAAAACATCTACGATGACCCATAGTTCTTGAAAAAAGTGTACTGTTTGTATGCTTTAAAAATTAGAATTAAAAACTGTCTATAATGTTAAAACAGATATGTAAATGTAAATGTAGTTGAGCTTATATAGCGCACAGCTACCCACAGTGGGTTTCCCGGCGCTTGCTTAGGGAACCCTTCCTGGTATTCCCCTGTGAGATAGCAGGGTATCCACAAGGTGAAAGCCAGGCATCCCGCCGCGAGGGGCCGTTGTGGAGATTAAGCAAGCTATTGCCCAGAGTCGCAGAGTGTGAACCCGTGAGTCGAGGAGGCACCGGGGCGAGAATTATCGAGTCCGTGGAATTTTTTAGCCCAAGACCCCGCCGAGGAGGGGAATTGAACCCTGGTCCAGGATTGATCTCAGCTTCCGGGTCTGCTGCCTCTAACCCCTGAGCCACACTTCTCCACACATATATGGAGTGTGATAAAATTAAGAACCAACATTCACTACAGGATTTCCTACTCTGTTCAGAGACTTTCTGTTATTTTCTTTATTCTACTTAGAAAATGAATCTGTGGTTTAAATTTGTACGTTATAATGCTAGTAGTCAACTATAATATTTGTTATGTTTGTGTTTTACAGATTGAGAATTTCATCAAAATCTTAAATTAAGATGCCGACCAGAACTGAAAAAAGAAAGCTCTATAAACGGACTTACAATTTGAAGAAGAAAGGAATTGAAGAAGTATCAAAAGAACATAGGACGGATAAAAAGAAGAGTGCTCCTGGTAAGCAAACCAACAAGTTTTTGAGAGCAATATGTGGAAGGAAAAATTTTAGTATTGAAGTGCACAAGGAAAAAAGTATACCAGTATCGAGAAGGAGACATGGAACCAAAGATAAAAAAGAATCAGGAGACAGGAAAATCTGTACAGTAAAACTCGGATGAATCAATTTAGCCAAATCAGGAAGCGTATGTTTTACAACAGAGTAGTTTCGAATTTATTACAAAAGGAGAAAGTTTCTAAAAGAAGATCTGCTTTTCTTAGAAAGAAACAATATATAGAGGGTATTGTTGAGCGCGCGTTTGAGACAAAAAGAAAATTATTTATTTTAGTACTTAATAGAATAAATACGCTAAATAAGGCAATACGAGTTTTAAAAGCTAAAAGTAAATGGAAGAGACACATAAATAGGAGTAATTTTTGTAAAGTGTTTTCTGGGAAGTGGATGCATACTTCAACGTCTGAACCATTTTTTAATGAAGAGAGTTACTTTCAAAGTAACGATTTGTTGCATGCAGTTGACACCAGTGGTCGAGGATACGAGGTGAAGGAGGGATGTGTAATTGAGAAAATTGTGGTTAGAAATGCAGAAGAGGTGATGGCTGGAGAAGCTTCAGGGGGACGTGCTAATGTTCCTGTTTACAGTTGGAATTGTAGTAGCATTTGTAGTGTACGACAGGATTCAATTGATTTCTTTCACAATTTCTTACGTAAGTACACTAAAGAAAGTCTTAGAAAAAAAATTGTTATGTTGCAAGAATTAGATCATTGCAGAGTGCGAGAAAAAATAGGTCTGCAAGGTCATTCTCTGGCTTGTCTTTCTAAAAAAATATGCCAGAGTGTGTTTCATCACTTCAGGATGTTAGCAGTGCATCATACTAAAATGAGAAAATTGGTGAGAAAGTTGTTTTATGCAAAAAGTCCAGCACTTAAACTTAAACAGTTAAATAGTGCTCTTTTGTATGGATGTGAATTAGTTGTTAAGAAGATTTGTGCAGAAATTGAGGTAAGTTATTTTGGTCCAGAGGAAGGTAATGCAGAAACTGATATAATTATAGAAGGAAATGTGTTAGAAAATGTTGGACATGTTAATATTGAAAATTTTGAACAGGAAATAATAAAGTTTAAGGTAATTGCAGGTGAGAAACCAAATTTTTCTTGTGTCTGTTGTCGACGCATTCATTACAAAAGTCAAACTAGGTTAGTTGATTTATATTTAAAAAGTGAAGATGAAAGTAATGGTCAATGGAAAGATTTTGCAACTTATTTGTTGGTGGAAAACTATTTTGATTTGGGTTTTGAGCAACGTATTTGTAAATATTGTTATAATAAATTAAATGAAAATAAAATGCCTGCTAGAGCTGTTCATAATAATCTAGAGTTGATAAATATTCCATCAGAATTGATGGATTTAAATACTTATGAGACTATTCTGATCCAATGTGTACATACTTTTCAGGCTATTGTTCGTATGGAGCCTAAGACTGGTAAATTAAATCCTTCAGATTTACAAAGAGGATTAAAGGGTAGAGTTGTATATTTGCCACTTGATTTAAAAAAAAATATGGAAACAATTGGTGTTGAAAATGTAGAAGAGGAACCTCTAGTTATTCTAGTTAATGGTGTACCTACAAAGAGTAAGAAAATCTGGCAAGATTTAGTGGATGTTAGAAAAGTCAAAAAGGCAATGTTGTATTTAGTTCAAAACAATAAGTACTATAAAGATGTATACGTAGAAGAAGAAGATGTAAGTGAAGAAGAGGAGAGTGATTTGTCTATTGGACAAATTGAAAAAGTTGACCTATCCAGAAGTGAAGAAATTTATGAACATTACAGTGTTCATCCACTGCATTCCAAAGAAGCAATAGGGAATGCTATTGAATTATTTCAGATGAAAAAGGCGAAAGGAAATCCTATTAGTGTGTGGGAAGAAAGTTTTGGAAGGTTGTTGTTTCCCACAGTTATTCCCTACAGGTGAAGGTACACGATATGATGATCGACCTATGCAGATTCCTGCATCTGAATACCGGACAACAAGATTATATGCAGAAGATCCGAGGTTTCGCCAATGCATTCCATATTTGTTTCATCTTCTGTTTGAGAGTGACTTATCTGGTCTCTCTTATGCAGTAAATCATATCTTAAAAAGTGGAGTTCATCTGCATAATATTTCAGCAAAGGAATTTATGGATAAAGTGCAACAGAAAGATAGTGTTTTGGATTCACACCTAATTAATTTAATGGCTTGTCAGCGTGGTACTAATGAGTATTGGTACCATCGTCATGGAGATTTGAAGTGCATGCTTAGAAACTTAGGAGAACCAACATGGTTTTTAACTCTAAGCTGTGCAGAGTATGCTTGGGAAGATTTACTTGAATTTCTTCAGGAGGCGAATGCAAACATAGAAAATATAAACTACAAGACACCCGGAGAACTGTGTTCGTTAGATCCGGTTAATGTTTGCAGATATTTTAATCATAGATTTGAAGCTATGATGTCTTTTCTTACAAACAAGAAAAATCCGCCTCTTGGTGAAGTACTGGATTTCTTTTGGAGAAAAGAATACCAAGCAAGAGGTGCTCCTCATATTCATATGCTGTTATGGATCAAGGATGCTCCTAAATTTGGAAGAGACTCGGATGAGACTGTACTCTCTTTTATTGAACAGTATGCCACTTGTGACATACCTAATAGTACAACTGATAAGGACTTAAGAGGAAAAGTGTTACGCTTTCAAAGTCATCGTTGCGGAAAATATTGTCGGCGAAAATTCAAATCAAAGAGTAAATTCTACACCAAATGTCGTTTTGGATTTGCACGACCGGTACTTTCAAAAGGAAGAGTCAACAATTTGATGTCATCTTTGCGACATAACATCAGAAGAAGGTCACCTAAAAATACGTACAATTTAAGAAGAGGTGAAGAATCCAAATATATAAATGACTATAACCCAGTCATTTTGTCCATGTGGAATGCTAACATGGACATACAATATGTTGCAGACAACTCTATTGCTGTGGCTCGATATGTAACATCTTACATCACAAAATCTGAAAAGACGGAACTGAAGGAGATGTGGGAAGACATTTCTCATGAAAAGAGCCTAAGCAAGAAATTGTATACGTACAGTTTGAAGATGTTGTCTCATCGAGAAATTGGAGCATATGAATGTTGTGACCGATTATCATCAGCAAGTCTTTATGCTAAATCAAGGACTATTCTCTGGGTGAGTTTGGGTCTTGCAGAAACACGAAACCGTGTTCTAAAACCTGTGCAAGAAATTGAATATTTAGCCCAGAAAGAACCAAACAGTACAGACATTCTGAAAACAAATATGTTGGATACATGCTATCCAAATAGAAGTACTCTTCTAGAAAACATTTGTCTGTATGAAATACTTCAAAACTACACTTTTAAAAGGAATGTTACAGAGAACATTGATAAAGGTGTATATGCTGTAATTGGACAAGAAGGATGTCTGGTGAAGCAAAGAAAAGGACACTTGATTAATCATCGGAAACTGAGTTGCGAAACACCTGACAAAAGAGAATTTTACTATTTTGCTCTTTTGCAACTCTTTAAACCATGGCGTAGAGAAGAGGAACTACTTGGGGACTTTGATAGTTATGAAGATTCATTCAACGCATCTAAAAGTAGTATTGAATGTACTGTTTTTAGTAATTATCTGCAAATGTTGAATGATGAAATAGAGCAAGAAGTGACAATTGCAGCGGAGATTGCTAGAGATAGTTCACAAGATAGTCAAAGTTCGGCTTCATTAAGTCAAGATCCACTGGGACAACCAATTATCCAAAATGAAGCAGCCACTGCCATGGATGAGGTGGAAAGAGCAATGCAGCAAGGTCAAGAGGAAGTAATCAACTTAGAAGAATTAAAGAAGCAATTTAATATTGAGCAAAGACAGATATATGATGAAGTGACAGAGCACATTGAGCATGGCTTTCGTCATGAGAGAAAAGATTGCTCATGTATGTCATTTGAACCTATTCGATTATATGTAAGTGGAGAAGCTGGAACTGGTAAAAGTTTCCTAATTAAAGGAATTACTACATATTTACAGCAAAGAACTCAGTCAACACTGTTGTGTGTTGTTACTGCTCCAACTGGATTGGCAGCACATAATATTAAAGGTATTACTTTACATCGTTTACTGATGCTGCCAGTTGAACATGAAAATAAATTACAATATTACAAGCTATCTGGAGAAGCTTGTTTTGAAGTTTCTAGAGTGCTTAAAAAAATGAAACTTCTTATTATTGATGAAGTAAGCATGGTATCTAATTTAATGCTTGCTTTTGTGCATTTAAGAATGCAACAGATACTTAAGACAGAGTATGATGTGTTATTTGGAGGTAAACATAGTTTTTGGAGATCTACTCCAACTAACTCCAGTGAAAGGACAACCTGTATTTGAAACTGTTACGCATGAGGAGACTAGAAAGTGCCTGGGCAGTATTGGAAATGTTAATATATGGTCACATTTCAAATATACTGAACTGATTCAAAATATGCGACAGGCAAAGGATACTAAATATGGAAATATTCTTCAAGATATCAGGATTGGAAAACTAACTGAAGATGCGAAACACACTCTACGAACACGATTTCTTTCCAAGCTGTTTCCTAATGAAGATAATGTACCTGAGAAAATATATAGTAAAGAGGTAGCAGATAAATCAGTGATATGCTTGATGCCAACTGTGAAAGAATGTTCAGTTTTTAATGAGAAAATGTTGAATTTAGAAAATCAACAAATTAGGAAACTGGAAGCTAAAGATAGAATAGAGCATGAAGGTAGTACTATTGTTTTGTCTGAAAAGTTGAAGTTAAAATTGGATTCTCTTCAAAAAAGTATATCTAAAACTGCTGGTTTAGAGAAAAATCTGTATGTATGATTAAATTGTCGGATAATTTTAAGGAGAAATTTACATGTAGAAAGAGAATTGGTAAATGGAGCAATGGGTAATGTTGCTGGTTTTGTTAATTATACAAATAGAGATGAGATTGAATTTTTAAGAATAAAATTTGATGGAATTGAGGAAGTTCAGCAAATTAGTCGCTGTTCAAATCGTTTTTTGCTTGTGAAAGACTTATATGTCCGTCGGAAGCAATTTCCAATTTGTTTGGCATATGCAGTGACTATTCACAAATCTCAAGGTTTAAGTGTAGATTGTGCTTTGGTAAATATTGGAAGCACTGTATTCAAAGAGGGTATGGCATATGTTGCTTTATCGCGAGCTAGAACTTTATATGGACTTTATTTAATTGATTATGATGAGACAAAGATTAGTGCAGATTTAAGTTGTGTGAAGGAGTATAATAGGTTAAGAAGAGAATATGCTCCAAGTTTACCTCAATATCCTTTAATTGAAAGGCGTATGGTTGGTCAGAAAAGGAAAAATGAGGAGAAATGTGCTGAAGTAGTTGAGAAACGACGAAAAAAAGATGTAGCTGTTGTTGGTAGGCATAAGAAAACGGTTAGTATTGAAGAGATTGTTGGATTTAAGTTTGAAAACAGGTCTGGTGTCAACTGTTATGCAAATGTAGTAGTTTTTCAAAAAAATGTTAGGGAACAGATTGTAGAAAATCAGGAGCAAACATTTTGCTATTCCTTAAATTCTATATTTGAAAAATGTAGTAGTGGTGAAAGTGAAGTAGGAAGTGTTTCAGAACTAAGGAATGTTTTAGACATATGTGCAGGAGTAAATCACATTTTCAAAGAATATTCAGCAAGATTGTCAGGAATTTATTATGTATATGTTTACAGTTTTGGAAGATGAAGGTGTAGATATTGATAATCTTTTTGGCCTTTCTTATAAATGGGAACATAACTGTGATAATTGCTCATTTTCAAGTAGTACTGATATACACAGTGAAAGATTTATATTTTTAACATTACCAGACTGTAAAGAAGTGTCTTTTAATAAACTAGTTAAAGATGCGCATCAGAACATGGTCTGTTCTCAATGTAAGTCTGAAATGTTATCAACTTTATTTATCCATAGATATGGACAATATGTAATATTAATGTTTCAACGATGCAGAGCTGATGGGAGTAAATTGTCAACTTTAATTAAAAATGTTGTGGCTACTCAAGTATCTATTTCTAGAAGAACATTTGTAACTGTAGACATTATTTTTCATGAAGGGCCTTCCATATCATCAGGACAGTATACAGCTTATTTGAAGTGTGGAAGTGGCTGGACGCTTTGCAATGATACCCAATTGACTTTTAAGAAACGTTTGCCTTTTGCCTTAACTAACTCCTATCTGCTATTTTTGGAACCCAAATTTCAGTAGAATCACTTGCTGTAGGAAGATTAATACTGTAAAGATATGAAACTTTCTTGTTTACAAATATCATGTGACTGAGGGTCTACAAATCTATAAATGAAATTTGTGTTTGGTATAGTGATAACATCAGGTAGAAATTTAGTTAATGTTTGGTGGTATAAAACATGTTACACATTTTTACTGTAAAGGTTCAGAAAAGAATAGATAAGATTAAGATTAAGAAATTTCAGAAAAAAACTACTTAACTCATAGTATTTGGCCATGTGGAAAAATATGAGAGAAGAAAATGAGTACTTTAGATAATTATTTTAGAACATATATGGACGCAAGTTTTTGGGAGAGGTATTTAAAAGGTAATGAGTTAACTTATACAATTTGGCCATGCGGAAAGGTATGAGAGAAGAAAATGTATACTTAAGATAGATTTTTATAGGAGATACTTGCACGGTGTTTTTTTGAGATATATTTAAAAATAGGTCGTATAGTTTAATTAGTTTGTAACTGTGGAAGATGTAGTGTGCTTACTCAAGAAATTGCGAATTTGAGAAAAACATTTAAGATATGTTTTTTTCAGGTATTTATAATATGTATGGAGATTTTGGATGGGTTTTTTAAACACAATCATTTTGGTTGTGTTTTTTTTCCCCCGCTGTTATATGATGATTAATATTAAAATCACTGTTTATAGTGAAAATCAATGTATTCTGAGGACAGCAAAAATAAACCATTTAATATGTTGTTTGAGTTATTTTGTTACATTGAATTTAGAAATATGTATTATAACATATTTTTTTACTGTCTTCCACAGATATTATATTTATAAGGTAAGTACATCTAATAACATCCGAGAGTTTTCTCTGCCTCTCTCTTATTGACTCCTACTTTTTTTATTTTATGAAATGTACATTATAATCTTATTTTTACTTTTCTTCCACAGGTACTACGTTTTTAAAAGAAATTTACTTTACTTTTTTATTATTTTTTAGGTAAGTATAAAAAATAAAGAAACTTTTACATCACTGTGTCATTTCTTTGTCTAGCCTGCTTAAAGCAATGTCATGTTTAATATAAGCACTTCCACATAGGATTGGGTGCATTGTTATAAGGCATGCTTTAAAAGTGATTTAATGAAATGAGCGACATTTCACTGAGTGAGTTCAGCAACACCACTGATATATGAAAACATTGGTGGGAAATGATATTAAATGTTACATGTTGTTCTTTCCAGGAGTTTAAGTTCTTTGCTGCAGTGGCAATTCTGCCACAGCATTAGGGGGCCGGGGGGCTGAGTGGTACTTCTATGCTCATGATAGAGCTACTCTTTCATGAGGCACGGTTGAGATCTGTTCATGATACAGTGGTTCTGTCATGTCTCTGCTTAGTCAATAAAACGTGTCATGGAGGCGCAATATTAGTGCTGTGCAAGCACAGCGGCAAGCCCATGACTAAACTGGTCCATCCTGAGGACAGCTGAGGCAATGCTCGTGATGGAGCGGCTCTGTCATGAGCATGGAAGGACTTAACAGGTGTTAAAAAAACCTGAGGGGTCTCTTCAAAGAGAGTGTTGGTTGTAATTTAAAGGGCACTTTAAAACACATTGTGGCAGCTTTATGTTGACGTTGCGTCTCTTTGCGCCACAATTTCGTCAGTTTATTTAATACAATGACAGTGGAAATAATGTACCATATTTACAACGTTATGGATCTAGGAGATATGTCACATTCTAAAGCCCTGCACCATAAGGAAGTGTTCCTCTGAAGGAATGCGTCTTGAAAGTGGCTGACTGTAATGCATGATATTTCACTCAGTGACTTTCAGACCCATGCTGTTTCAAAACTGTGCATGTGCTTGAAGCAGGCGTAGGTATTGACGCAGTATTGTGAATATAGTGCATTGGTGAGCCTTGCTGGAGCTGCATCACACTTGCGATGCAACTCTAGTAATGTATTACTTTTTCAGCACAGATGTGTTACGCATGTATGGTGTTTTTGTACCATGGTGCGCCACATTTCAAATGTGGCACACCATGGGTAACGGAGCATACTGTGGTGCACATTAACTGGTGCATATCTGGGTATGAAGTAGTTAACATAAATCTGCCCCATAGGTTACAAATCCGCGTTTAGTAGAGTGTTCGGCCTTTGTAGTGTTTTGTTTTTTCTGCTATTCTATGTAGGTATGTAATATTGCAAGATTTTTGTCACGAAAAAGAAGCCATGAGTATTGGGTTTGTGAAAGATTGCAAGATTTTTAAAATTAAAAAGCAAGAACCATGGCATTGTTTAATATAGCATTGTAAATACTTATCTTTAATAATGATGAGAGAGTAAAAAAAGGTTAACCTGATGTTTTAAAGTTATTCACAGGCTTCTTTAGAGGAAGTGTTCTATATGATTGTAGCGTGGGTGTTTGACTTTTTTATAGGTAATAGAATGCATTTTGTATGCTGTAGCAGGAGGAGTACTACATACTTGAATATTCTTCAGTGCTTATTTTCATTTTGTAAGTGGTATTGAGACCGACACAGAACTTCAATGGATCGGAGGGGCTGTTCCTGTGCATCTGGAGGACTGCCAAGCCGTTGCAGCAGTGGGAGTGAGGCCTCTCATGACACAGAACTTCAATGGATCGGAGGGGCTGTTCCTGTGCATCTGGAGGACTGCCAAGCCGTTGCAGCAGTGGGAGTGAGGCCTCTCACAGGGGCGTAGCGCAGCTCCTTTTGATGCTCACAATTGCAGATAACAGGGTAGAGATGTCTGTGGAATTTATAGATGGTTAGTCACACTAGAGTGTGGGCGGCGCCCCTAGCACTTCATTACGGCACACAGGGGAGCCGCGTTGCACAGTTTGAGAATCAGAGACTTAGGAGATAACTCTTAATAATAGGAAGGCTTCTAAGTGATAAAAATTGCCGGTGCTCGGCGTTAAAAATATCACTGCTATCGGTGGAATTTTCCACGGTGTTAGTGCTTCAACAGAAATGGGAACACATATCTGATAGAAAATCCTGTAACAATCTCAGTATTTCACATTATCGCGTGAAAAGAAAGTCTTTCGAAAGATGTTGAACGTTGTTCTCTTTTGAGAGTAGAAAAGATAGTGAGAGAAGTGGGTGGAGTTCTCCGTGTAAATTGCAGAATAGAAACTACTAAGAACCAATTGGAAGTGTTGTTTTCAAGTCACATGACTTCACATGCGCGTCTCAGGACGTGTACGCGGTGATAGTATCTGGTCACGTATGTCATTTGGAAGTAGCGGTCTAATTCAGCGAAGTTTCAAAACGTGAAAAGGAGTAAATCCAAACACATCCGGATTTAATATATCTTCTGAGCTCGATTGAAGCATACAATTGATAAAGTATAAAACCTTTTATATTTTTTTTTTTAAATACCAAGGTGTGTACATTCGGTCACGCACGAAAGTTTAAAAAGACATTCGGCTCCATTTAATGAAAATTTTCATAATAATAAAAAAGAAGCCTAGGTTTAGTGTCTTTGACGTAGTATAAGTTCTTTGATGGGTCTATGAAGAAATTTAATAAGTTGCAATTGCAAAGTTTTCACGAAATATATAGGTGGGTGCGCGCACACGGTCGCGCACGAACGAAAGGCAAAAAAGCGGAGATAAAACCCCTTTATAATATGCTCCTGGAGCTGTTTTTGGTACAATGAGTTAGTTCTGAAAATAACTTTTTTTTTTTTTTAAACAACTGTTATGTTGTTTTTGATTTTTTAAACTTGCAACAACATTTTCAAGTGTGACACAGGATCAAAATGAAATGAAGAAATTTATCTTTTCTCGGGGCATTTTTTAGTTTAGTAAGAATGAGGCTCTGCTCTCCGTACAAAAGAATTTCTCCACACTCGTTGCATTTCATGTGCACCTTTGCAAGATATGGTCTCAAGTCCATCACAGCACTCGATGGAGATACAGGTCGTCCACCAGAAGATGTGCTGGCCACCTCTGATGGTAATAGCGTGGCCAAGGCTCTTGTCGATGCCTTTGCAAATTCCACAGGGTGCACTTGTTTGACATGCCGCACCATGGTATGTATGGAAAAGGAATATTTTTTTCTTGGATTTCCTCTTGAGAGAACCGAATTGCATATCGTGCAGGTAACTTTTGGCGCATTCACTTTCTTTTGTTCTTCAGGATAAGTGAAAAATTGCCAAATAAAAGATTCCTTTTTTCTTTTTCAAGGTAGTCGCTCATTTCCTTCAGATTCGGAAGATGAATGCGGGGCGGCAGCCATTTCAGCAAAGTCTTCCGAAGGGTGTTGAACGTTGTTCTCTTTTGAGAGTAGAAAAGATAGTGAGAGAAGTGGGTGTAGTTCTCCGTGTAAATTGCAGAATAGAAACTACTAAGAACCAATTGGAAGTGTTGTTTTCAAGTCACATGACTTCACATGCGCGTCTCAGGACGTGTACGCGGTGATAGTATCTGGTCACGTACGCCATTTGGAAGTAGCGGTCTAATTCAGCGAAGTTTCAAAACGTGAAAAGGAGTAAATCCAAACATATCCGGATTTAATATATCTTCTGAGCTCGATTCAAGCATACAATTGTTAAAGTATAAAACCTTTTATATATTTTTTTTAAATACCAAGGTGTGTACATTCGGTCACACACGAAAGTTTAAAAAGACATTCGGCTCCATTTAATGAAAATTTTCATAATATTAAAAAAGAAGCCTAGGTTTAGTCTCTTTGACGTATTATAAGTTCTTTGATGGGTCTATGAAGAAATTCAATAAGTTCAGATTGCAAAGTTTTCACGAAATATATAGGCGGGTGCGCGCAGTCGGTCGCGCACGAAAGCCTGGAAATGCGCTATCCATTTTATTGAGAACTGTTGCAGAGAGTGCGCACACCGGGTCGTGCACGAAAGTTTAGAAAGGCAATTTTTATTTACAGACAAATTTTAATGCGTTGAAAAAAAGGCAAGGTACAGACTTTCTAATTCTGTATCGCTTTACAAGGAGTCTCTATGCAACTTGAACAGTGAAGAAAACGGCTTGTTTCCGAAAAAAATATTGCCAGAACTTTATTGACAAAAGTATAGGTTGTATACACGAGATATTTCTGAATTAGCATTTTAAAAACCAATGAAATTCACTGAAAAAACCATAGGTTTTACACACGTTATAGTTAGGAAGTAGCATTTACAAAACCTATGAAATTCACTGAAAAAACCATAGGTTTGACACCAGTTATAGTTAGCTGGAAATTTTACTGATATAAAACCAATGAAATTCCACGTTATAGTTAGTTGGACTCACTATAACTTGCGCGTGTAATGCACTGCTGATGACGTCACATATTACATCACTCATGACATCACTGATGACACCATCCATTGAATGTGTGTCTTTCTGAAAAATAAATATGTGTTATATATGTATATATTATTGAATATCTTAGTGAATACATATATTACTGAGTAATGCTTAAATATTTAAATATATGTATTAGTGTTTCACTTTGTGTATAAGTGGCTGCATGGGTTGATGAGTAGGTACATGTGTATGTATATAGGTTATTAGATGTTTTTCTTAGTATCAGTATGAGTGTTTGCATGGTTTGGTGGGGGTATTACTTACTACATAGATGCAAGAATGACTGAGTCTCTGTTTGTATGTGTTTTGAAGACAGCATATGTGCAGGACTGTGTGGGTGGATTAGTGTGCATATGTCTGTGTTAGTGAGTGAATGACTGTGTCTTATTAGTGTCTTTATCAGTAACTACATATGTTTTAATGTAGTATATGTGAATATTGATGTATATAAGTGACTATATGTGAGAGTGAGGGATTGTAAGAGTTCCTGTTTAAATTAGTATGTGTTTCTATAAGTGATTTTTTAAGAGAGTAAGTATGTGTAAGTTTCCTTAGAAGTAAAGTGGTAGTGTGTGTATAGCTGTTTATGCAAATAAATGGATGTTCAATAGTTTATTTGCATGTGTGAGTATGTGTGTGAATAACTTTTGGATGACTGTCGGTGTGTAACAGGATGTGTACGTGTATCACTACAAATGATTAGTGAATATATGTATGACTGACTATATAGAACTGTTGGTGAATTAGTGCATGTATATATAGATGGTGGAATTATTGAATTGGTTGTTGTAACTGGTATGGGTATCTCCATTTTTTTGAACATTTTAGTTTCTATTTTTTAATATGCGTTTCAAGGGTTAGATTACAGTGAAAGGAGGTCTGTCACTGTGTCACAAGGATGGTGTCATGAGTGATGTCATGAGTGATGTAATATGTGACGTCATCAGCAGTGCATTACACGCGCAAGTTATAGTGAGTCCAACTAACTATAACGTGGAATTTCATTGGTTTTATATCAGTAAAATTTCCAGCTAACTATAACTGGTGTCAAACCTATGGTTTTTTCAGTGAATTTCATAGGTTTTGTAAATGCTACTTCCTAACTATAACGTGTGTAAAACCTATGGTTTTTTCAGTGAATATATATATATATATATATATATATATATATATATATATATATATATATATATATATTACCTACCGGAGGTCGCCAGTAGGTAGATATAGTTAGGACCTAGTTTCCATGGCCTGCTCCGCTCCATCCCTGAAAGTTTGGGGGTATTAGTCGAGTGGGAGCCGAGAAAAAAGGGGGTCCCAAAACGTTTTTCCCCATGCAATTTTCCATAGGACCTTTAGCCAGGGCTACAGCCCGAATGGCTGAACGGAATTACACCACATTTGGCAAAAAGGTAGAGTTTGGTTTGCAGATTGTGCTTTTTGTTAAATGGTGTAAATCCGTTCAGTAGTTCTTGAGAAAATCAAAAGTAAAATCATAGTGATATCTAGAGATGAAGTACCATACTCTGTACTGTACTCTGTACCTTCCCGAGCATGAGCTGCATGCTGATTGGATGTCAACTGTCTGTCAACACTCCAAACTAGGAAGTGTTGGCAGCCATGTTGTGCCTCGGTAGAACCAAGGCACAAGAAAGCAGTGAAACAAACGTGCAAAACACCCAAAGGGTATATATTACCTACTGGGGGTTGCCAGTAGGTAGATATAGTTAGGACCTAGTCTCCATAGGAAATCTGCAACATTCTATTTGGAATAACTTTGGCGCCGGTGGACGAATACACACAAAATTCTCCAAAAAAATGGCCTGCTCCGCTCCGCTCCATCCCTGAAAGTTTGGGGGTGATTAGTCAAGTGGGGGCAAGAAAAAAGGGGGGTCCCAAAACATGTTTTCCCCATGCAATTTTCCATAGGAACACTTTGCCAGGGATACAGCCCGAATGCCTGAACGGAATTACACCAAATTTGGCAAAAAGGTAGAATTCGGTTCGCAGATTGTGCTTTTTGTTAAATGGTGTAAATCCGTTCAGTAGTTCCTTAGAAAATCAAAAGTAAAATCATAGTGATATCTAGAGACGAAGTACCGTACTCTGTACTGTACTCTGTACTGTGTACTTTGTACCTTCCCGAGCACGAGCTGCATGCTGATTGGATGTCAACTGTCTGTCAACACTCCAAACCAGGAAGTGTTGGCAGCCATCTGGTGCCTCGGTAGAACCTAGGCACGAGAAAGCAGTAAAACAAACGTGCAAAACACGCAAAGGGTATATATTACCTACTGGCGGTCACCAGTAGGTAGATATAGTTAGGACCTAGTTTCCATAGGAAATCCGCAACATTCTATTTGGAATAACTTTGGCGCCGGTGAACGAATACACAAGAAATTCTCCAAGAAAATGGCCTTTTCCGCTCCGCTCCTTTCCTGAAAGTTTGGGGGTGATTCGTCAAGTGGGGGCCGAGAAAAAAGGGGGGTCCCAAAACATGTTTTCCCCATGCAATTTTCCATAGGACCTTTAGCCAGGGCTACAGCCCGAACGGCTGAACGGTATTACACCACATTTGGCAAAAAGGTAGAGTTTGGTTGGCAGATTGTGCTTTTTGTTAAATGGTGTAAATCCGTTCAGTATTTCTTGAGAAAATCAAAAGTAAAGTCATAGTGATATCTAGAGACGAAGTACCATACTCTGTACTGTACTCTGTACCTTCCCGAGCACGAGCTGCATGCTGATTGGATGTCAACTGTCTGTCAACACTCCAAACCAGGAAGTGTTGCCAGCCATCTTGTGCCTCGGTAGAACCGAGGTACAAGAAAGCAGTGAAACAAACGTGCAAAACACGCAAAGGGTATATATTACCTACTGGCGGTCGTCAGTAGGTAGATATAATTAGGACCTAGTTTCCATAGGAAATCCGCAACATTCTATTTGGAATAACTTTGGCGCCGGTGGACGAATAAACGCGAAATTCTCCAAGAAAATGGCCTGCTCCGCTCCATCCCTGAAAGTTTGGGGGTGATTAGTCAAGTGGGGCCGAGAAAAAAGGGTGGTCCCAAAACTTGTTTTCCCCATGCAATTTTCCATAGGACATTTAGCCAGGGCTACAGCCCGAATGGCTGAACCGAATTACACCAAATTTGGCAAAAAAGTAGAGTTTGGTTCGCAGATTGTGCTTTTTGTTAAATGGTGTAAATCCGTTCAGTAGTTCCTTAGAAAATCAAAAGTAAAATCATAGTGATATCTAGAGACGAAGTACCATACTCTGTACTGTACTCTGTACTGTGTACTTTGTACTTTCCCGAGCATGAGCTGCATGCTGATTGGATGTCAACTGTCTGTCAACACTCCAAACCAGAAAGTGTTGGCAGCCATCTTGTGCCTCGGTAGAACCGAGGCACGAGAAAGCAGTGAAACAAACGTGCAAAACACGCAAAGGGTATATATTACCTACTGGCGGTCGCCAGTAGGTAGATATAGTTAGGACTTAGTTTCCATAGGAAATCCGCAACATTCTATTTGGAACAACTTTGGGGCCGGTGGACGAATACATGCAAAATTCTCCAAGAAAATGGCCTGCTCCGCTCCGCTCCTTCCCTGAAAGTTTGGGGGTGATTCGTCAAGTGGAGGCTGAGAAAAAAGGGTGGTCCCAAAACTTGTTTTCCCCATGCAATTTTCCATAGGACCTTTAGCCAGGGCTACAGCCTGAATGGCTGAACCGAATTACACCACATTTGGCAAAAAGGTAGAGTTTGGTTCGCAGGATGTGCTTTTTGTTACATGGTGTAAATCCGTTCAGTAGTTCTTGAGAAAATCAAAAGTAAAATCATAGTGATATCTAGAGACGAAGTACCGTACTCTGTACTGTACTCTGTACCTTCCCGAGCACGAGCTGCATGCTGATTGGATGTCAACTGTCTGTCAACACTCCAAACCAGGAAGTGTTGGCAGCCATGTTGTACCTCGGTAGAACCGAGGCACAAGAAAGCAGTGAAACAAACGTGCAAAACACCCAAAGGGTATATATTACCTACTGGCGGATGCCAGTAGGTAGATATAGTTAGGACCTAGTTTCCATAGGAAATCTGCAACATTCTATTTGGAATAACTTTGGTGCCGGTGGACGAATACATGCAGAATTCTCCAAGGAAATGGCCTGCTCCACTCCTCTCCTTCCCTGAAAGTTTGGGGGTGATTCGTCAAGTGGGGGAGAGAAAAAAGGAGGTCCCAAAATGTATTTTCCCCATGCAATTTTCCATAGGACCTTTAGCCAGGGCTACAGCCTGAAAGGCTTAACGAAATTACACCAAATTTGGTAAAAAGGTAGAGTTCGGTTGGCAGATTTAGCTTTTTGTTAAGTGGTGTAAATCCGTTCAGTAGTTCCTGGGAAAATCAAAAGTAAAATCATAGTGATATCTAGAGACGAAGTACCGTACTCTGTACTGTACTCTGTACCTTCCCGAGCACGAGCTGCATGCTGATTGGATGTCAACTGTCTGTCAACACTCCAAACCAGGAAGTGTTGGCAGCCATGTTGTGCCTCGGTAGAACCGAGGTACAAGAACGCAGTGAAACAAACGTGCAAAACACACAAAGGGTATATATTACCTACTGGCGGTCGTCAGTAGGTAGATATAGTTAGGACCTAGTTTCCATAGGAAATCCGGAATATTCTATTTGGAATAACTTTGGCGCTGGTGGACGAATACACGTGAAATTCTCCAAGAAAATGGCCTGCTCCGCTCCATCCTTGAAAGTTTGGGGATGATTAGTCAAGTGGGGGCCAAGAAAAAAGGGGGGTCCCAAAACGTGTTTTCCCCATGCAATTTTCCATAGGACCCTTAGCCAGGGATACAGCCCGAACGGCTGAACGGAATTACACCAAATTTGGCAAAAAAGTAGAGTTTGGTTCGCAGATTGTGCTTTTTGTTAAATGGTGTAAATCCGTTCAGTAGTTCCTTAGAAAATCAAAAGTAAAATCATAGTGATATCTAGAGACAAAGTACCATACTCTGTACTGTACTCTGTACTGTGTACTTTGTACTTTCCCGAGCATGAGCTGCATGCTGATTGGATGTCAACTGTCTGTCAACACTCCAAACCAGAAAGTGTTGGCAGCCATCTTGTGCCTCGGTAGAACCGAGGCACGAGAAAGCAGTGAAACAAACGTGCAAAACACGCAAAGGGTATATATTACCTACTGGCGGTCGCCAGTAGGTAGATATAGTTAGGACCTAGTTTCCATAGGAAATCCGCAACATTCTATTTGGAATAACTTTGGGGCCGGTGGACGAATACATGCGGAATTCTCCAAGGAAATGGCCTGCTCCGCTCCTCTCCTTCCCTGAAAGTTTAGGGGTGATTCGTCAAGTGGGGGAGAGAAAAATAGGGGTCCCAAAATGTGTTTTCCCCATGCAATTTTCCATAGGACCTTTAGCCAGGGCTACAGCCTGAAAGGCTTAAGGAAATTACACCAAATTTGGTAAAAAGGTAGAGTTCGGTTGGCAGATTGTGCTTTTTGTTAAGTGGTGTAAATCCGTTCAGTAGTTCCTGAGAAAATCAAAAGTAAAATCATAGTGATATCTAGAGACGAAGTGCCGTACTCTGTACTGTACTCTGTACCTTCCCGAGTACGAGCTGCATGCTGATTGGATGTCAACTGTCTGTCAACACTCCAAACCAGGAAGTGTTGGCAGCCATCTTGTGCCTCGGTAGAACCAAGGTACAAGAAAGCAGTGAAACAAACGTGCAAAACACACAAAGGGTATATATTACCTACTGGCGGTCGTCAGTAGGTAGATATAGTTAGGACCTAGTTTCCATAGGAAATCCGGAATATTCTATTTGGAATAACTTTGGCGCTGGTGGACGAATACACGTGAAATTCTCCAAGAAAATGGCCTGCTCCGCTCCATCCCTGAAAGTTTGGGGGTGATTAGTCAAGTGGGGGCCAAGAAAAAAGTGGGGGTCCCAAAACGTGTTTTCTCCATGCAATTTTCCCTAGGACCCTTAGCCAGGGATACAGCCCGAACGGCTGAACGGAATTACACCAAATTTGGCAAAAAAGTAGAGTTTGGTTCGCAGATTGTGCTTTTTGTTAAATGGTGTAAATCCGTTCAGTAGTTCCTTAGAAAATCAAAAGTAAAATCATAGTGATATCTAGAGACGAAGTACCATACTCTGTACTGTACTCTGTACTCTGTACTTTGTACTTTCCCGAGCATGAGCTGCATGCTGATTGGATGTCAACTGTCTGTCAACACTCCAAACCAGAAAGTGTTGGCAGCCATCTTGTGCCTCGGTAGAACCGAGGCACGAGAAAGCAGTGAAACAAACGTGCAAAACACGCAAAGGGTATATATTACCTACTGGCGGTCGCCAGTAGGTAGATATAGTTAGGACCTAGTTTCCATAGGAAATCCGCAACATTCTATTTGGAATAACTTTGGGGCCGGTGGACGAATACATGCAAAATTCCCCAAGAAAATGGCCTGCTCCGCTCCGCTCCTTCCCTGAAAGTTTGGGGGTGATTCGTCAAGTGGGGGCCGAGAAAAAAGGGTGGTCCCAAAACTTGTTTTCCCCATGCAATTTTCCATAGGACCTTTAGCCAGGGCTACAGCCTGAATGGCTGAACCGAATTACACCACATTTGGCAAAAAGGTAGAGTTTGGTTCGCAGGATGTGCTTTTTGTTACATGGTGTAAATCCGTTCAGTAGTTCTTGAGAAAATCAAAAGTAAAATCATAGTGATATCTAGAGACGAAGTACCGTACTCTGTACTGTACTCTGTACCTTCCCGAGCACGAGCTGCATGCTGATTGGATGTCAACTGTCTGTCAACACTCCAAACCAGGAAGTGTTGGCAGCCATGTTGTACCTCGGTAGAACCGAGGCACAAGAAAGCAGTGAAACAAACGTGCAAAACACCCAAAGGGTATATATTACCTACTGGCGGTTGCCAGTAGGTAGATATAGTTAGGACCTTGTTTCCATAGGAAATCTGCAACATTCTATTTGGAATAACTTTGGGGCCGGTGGACGAATACATGCGGAATTCTCCAAGGAAATGGCCTGCTCCGCTCCGCTCCTTCCCTGAAAGTTTGGGGGTGATTCCTCAAGTGGGGACCGAGAAAAAAGGGTGGTCCCAAAACTTGTTTTCCCCATGCAATTTTCCAAAGGACCTTTAGCCAGGGCTCCAGCCCGAATGGCTGAACCGAATTACACCACATTTGGCAAAAAGGTAGAGTTTGGTTCGCAGGATGTGCTTTTTGTTACATGGTGTAAATCCGTTCAGTAGTTCCTTAGAAAATCAAAAGTAAAATCATAGTGATATCTAGAGACGAAGTACCATACTCTGTACTGTACTCTGTACTCTGTACTTTGTACTTTCCCGAGCATGAGCTGCATGCTGATTGGATGTCAACTGTCTGTCAACACTCCAAACCAGAAAGTGTTGGCAGCCATCTTGTGCCTCGGTAGAACCGAGGCACGAGAAAGCAGTGAAACAAACGTGCAAAACACGCAAAGGGTATATATTACCTACTGGCGGTCGCCAGTAGGTAGATATAGTTAGGACCTAGTTTCCATAGGAAATCCGCAACATTCTATTTGGAACAACTTTGGGGCCGGTGGACGAATACATGCAAAATTCTCCAAGAAAATGGCCTGCTCCGCTCCGCTCCTTCCCTGAAAGTTTGGGGGTGATTCGTCAAGTGGGGGCTGAGAAAAAAGGGTGGTCCCAAAACTTGTTTTCCCCATGCAATTTTCCATAGGACCTTTAGCCAGGGCTACAGCCTGAATGGCTGAACCGAATTACACCACATTTGGCAAAAAGGTAGAGTTTGGTTCGCAGGATGTGCTTTTTGTTACATGGTGTAAATCCGTTCAGTAGTTCTTGAGAAAATCAAAAGTAAAATCATAGTGATATCTAGAGACGAAGTACCGTACTCTGTACTGTACTCTGTACCTTCCCGAGCACGAGCTGCATGCTGATTGGATGTCAACTGTCTGTCAACACTCCAAACCAGGAAGTGTTGGCAGCCATGTTGTACCTCGGTAGAACCGAGGCACAAGAAAGCAGTGAAACAAACGTGCAAAACACCCAAAGGGTATATATTACCTACTGGCGGATGCCAGTAGGTAGATATAGTTAGGACCTAGTTTCCATAGGAAATCTGCAACATTCTATTTGGAATAACTTTGGTGCCGGTGGACGAATACATGCAGAATTCTCCAAGGAAATGGCCTGCTCCACTCCTCTCCTTCCCTGAAAGTTTGGGGGTGATTCGTCAAGTGGGGGAGAGAAAAAAGGAGGTCCCAAAATGTATTTTCCCCATGCAATTTTCCATAGGACCTTTAGCCAGGGCTACAGCCTGAAAGGCTTAACGAAATTACACCAAATTTGGTAAAAAGGTAGAGTTCGGTTGGCAGATTTAGCTTTTTGTTAAGTGGTGTAAATCCGTTCAGTAGTTCCTGGGAAAATCAAAAGTAAAATCATAGTGATATCTAGAGACGAAGTACCGTACTCTGTACTGTACTCTGTACCTTCCCGAGCACGAGCTGCATGCTGATTGGATGTCAACTGTCTGTCAACACTCCAAACCAGGAAGTGTTGGCAGCCATGTTGTGCCTCGGTAGAACCGAGGTACAAGAACGCAGTGAAACAAACGTGCAAAACACACAAAGGGTATATATTACCTACTGGCGGTCGTCAGTAGGTAGATATAGTTAGGACCTAGTTTCCATAGGAAATCCGGAATATTCTATTTGGAATAACTTTGGCGCTGGTGGACGAATACACGTGAAATTCTCCAAGAAAATGGCCTGCTCCGCTCCATCCTTGAAAGTTTGGGGATGATTAGTCAAGTGGGGGCCAAGAAAAAAGGGGGGTCCCAAAACGTGTTTTCCCCATGCAATTTTCCATAGGACCCTTAGCCAGGGATACAGCCCGAACGGCTGAACGGAATTACACCAAATTTGGCAAAAAAGTAGAGTTTGGTTCGCAGATTGTGCTTTTTGTTAAATGGTGTAAATCCGTTCAGTAGTTCCTTAGAAAATCAAAAGTAAAATCATAGTGATATCTAGAGACAAAGTACCATACTCTGTACTGTACTCTGTACTGTGTACTTTGTACTTTCCCGAGCATGAGCTGCATGCTGATTGGATGTCAACTGTCTGTCAACACTCCAAACCAGAAAGTGTTGGCAGCCATCTTGTGCCTCGGTAGAACCGAGGCACGAGAAAGCAGTGAAACAAACGTGCAAAACACGCAAAGGGTATATATTACCTACTGGCGGTCGCCAGTAGGTAGATATAGTTAGGACCTAGTTTCCATAGGAAATCCGCAACATTCTATTTGGAATAACTTTGGGGCCGGTGGACGAATACATGCGGAATTCTCCAAGGAAATGGCCTGCTCCGCTCCTCTCCTTCCCTGAAAGTTTAGGGGTGATTCGTCAAGTGGGGGAGAGAAAAATAGGGGTCCCAAAATGTGTTTTCCCCATGCAATTTTCCATAGGACCTTTAGCCAGGGCTACAGCCTGAAAGGCTTAAGGAAATTACACCAAATTTGGTAAAAAGGTAGAGTTCGGTTGGCAGATTGTGCTTTTTGTTAAGTGGTGTAAATCCGTTCAGTAGTTCCTGAGAAAATCAAAAGTAAAATCATAGTGATATCTAGAGACGAAGTGCCGTACTCTGTACTGTACTCTGTACCTTCCCGAGTACGAGCTGCATGCTGATTGGATGTCAACTGTCTGTCAACACTCCAAACCAGGAAGTGTTGGCAGCCATCTTGTGCCTCGGTAGAACCAAGGTACAAGAAAGCAGTGAAACAAACGTGCAAAACACACAAAGGGTATATATTACCTACTGGCGGTCGTCAGTAGGTAGATATAGTTAGGACCTAGTTTCCATAGGAAATCCGGAATATTCTATTTGGAATAACTTTGGCGCTGGTGGACGAATACACGTGAAATTCTCCAAGAAAATGGCCTGCTCCGCTCCATCCCTGAAAGTTTGGGGGTGATTAGTCAAGTGGGGGCCAAGAAAAAAGGGGGGGTCCCAAAACGTGTTTTCTCCATGCAATTTTCCCTAGGACCCTTAGCC
Organism: Lissotriton helveticus; assembly: GCF_964261635.1. Taxonomy (NCBI): domain Eukaryota; kingdom Metazoa; phylum Chordata; class Amphibia; order Caudata; family Salamandridae; genus Lissotriton; species Lissotriton helveticus. The sequence goes on along the minus strand of NC_136059.1, from coordinate 739,236,238 downwards.
AGGGATACAGCCCGAACGGCTGAACGGAATTACACCAAATTTGGCAAAAAAGTAGAGTTTGGTTCGCAGATTGTGCTTTTTGTTAAATGGTGTAAATCCGTTCAGTAGTTCCTTAGAAAATCAAAAGTAAAATCATAGTGATATCTAGAGACGAAGTACCATACTCTGTACTGTACTCTGTACTCTGTACTTTGTACTTTCCCGAGCATGAGCTGCATGCTGATTGGATGTCAACTGTCTGTCAACACTCCAAACCAGAAAGTGTTGGCAGCCATCTTGTGCCTCGGTAGAACCGAGGCACGAGAAAGCAGTGAAACAAACGTGCAAAACACGCAAAGGGTATATATTACCTACTGGCGGTCGCCAGTAGGTAGATATAGTTAGGACCTAGTTTCCATAGGAAATCCGCAACATTCTATTTGGAATAACTTTGGGGCCGGTGGACGAATACATGCAAAATTCCCCAAGAAAATGGCCTGCTCCGCTCCGCTCCTTCCCTGAAAGTTTGGGGGTGATTCGTCAAGTGGGGGCCGAGAAAAAAGGGTGGTCCCAAAACTTGTTTTCCCCATGCAATTTTCCATAGGACCTTTAGCCAGGGCTACAGCCTGAATGGCTGAACCGAATTACACCACATTTGGCAAAAAGGTAGAGTTTGGTTCGCAGGATGTGCTTTTTGTTACATGGTGTAAATCCGTTCAGTAGTTCTTGAGAAAATCAAAAGTAAAATCATAGTGATATCTAGAGACGAAGTACCGTACTCTGTACTGTACTCTGTACCTTCCCGAGCACGAGCTGCATGCTGATTGGATGTCAACTGTCTGTCAACACTCCAAACCAGGAAGTGTTGGCAGCCATGTTGTACCTCGGTAGAACCGAGGCACAAGAAAGCAGTGAAACAAACGTGCAAAACACCCAAAGGGTATATATTACCTACTGGCGGTTGCCAGTAGGTAGATATAGTTAGGACGTTGTTTCCATAGGAAATCTGCAACATTCTATTTGGAATAACTTTGGGGCCGGTGGACGAATACATGCGGAATTCTCCAAGGAAATGGCCTGCTCCGCTCCGCTCCTTCCCTGAAAGTTTGGGGGTGATTCCTCAAGTGGGGACCGAGAAAAAAGGGTGGTCCCAAAACTTGTTTTCCCCATGCAATTTTCCAAAGGACCTTTAGCCAGGGCTCCAGCCCGAATGGCTGAACCGAATTACACCACATTTGGCAAAAAGGTAGAGTTTGGTTCGCAGGATGTGCTTTTTGTTACATGGTGTAAATCCGTTCAGTAGTTCTTGAGAAAATCAAAAGTAAAATCATAGTGATATCTAGAGACGAAGTACCGTACTCTGTACTGTACTCTGTACCTTCCCGAGCACGAGCTGCATGCTGATTGGATGTCAACTGTCTGTCAACACTCCAAACCAGGAAGTGTTGGCAGCCATGTTGTACCTCGGTAGAACCGAGGCACAAGAAAGCAGTGAAACAAACGTGCAAAACACCCAAAGGGTATATATTACCTACTGGCGGTTGCCAGTAGGTAGATATAGTTAGGACCTAGTTTCCATAGGAAATCTGCAACATTCTATTTGGAATAACTTTGGTGCCGGTGGACGAATACATGCGGAATTCTCCAAGGAAATGGCCTGCTCCGCTCCTCTCCTTCCCTGAAAGTTTGGGGGTGATTCGTCAAGTGGGGGAGAGAAAAATAGGGGTCCCAAAATGTGTTTTCCCCATGCAATTTTCCATAGGACCTTTAGCCAGGGCTACAGCCTGAAAGGCTTAAGGAAATTACACCAAATTTGGTAAAAACGTAGAGTTCGGTTGGCAGATTGTTCTTTTTGTTAAGTGGTGTAAATCCGTTCAGTAGTTCCTGAGAAAATCAAAAGTAAAATCATAGTGATATCTAGAGACGAAGTACCGTACTCTGTACTGTACTCTGTACCTTCCCGAGCACGAGCTGCATGCTGATTGGATGTCAACTGTCTGTCAACACTCTAAACCAGGAAGTGTTGGCAGCCATCTTGTGCCTCGGTAGAACCGAGGTACAAGAAAGCAGTGAAACAAATGTGCAAAACACACAAAGGGTATATATTACCTACTGGCGGTCGTCAGTAGGTAGATATAGTTAGGACCTAGTTTCCATAGGAAATCCGGAATATTCTATTTGGAATAACTTTGGCGCTGGTGGACGAATACACGCGAAATTCTCCAAGAAAATGGCCTGCTCCGCTCCATCCCTGAAAGTTTGGGGGTGATTAGTCAAGTGGGGGCCAAGAAAAAAGGGGGGTCCCAAAACGTGTTTTCCCCATGCAATTTTCCATAGGACCCTTAGCCAGGGATACAGCCCGAACGGCTGAAAGGAATTACACCAAATTTGGCAAAAAGGTAGAGTTCGGTTGGCAGATTGAGCTTTTTGTTAAGTGGTGTAAATCCGTTCAGTAGTTCCTGAGAAAATCAAAAGTAAAATCATAGTGATATCTAGAGACGAAGTACCGTACTCTGTACTGTACTCTGTACCTTCCCGAGCACGAGCTGCATGCTGATTGGATGTCAACTGTCTGTCAACACTCCAAACCAGAAAGTGTTGGCAGCCATCTTGTGCCTCGGTAGATTCGAGGCACAAGAAAGCAGTGAAACAAACGTGCAAAACACGCAAAGGGTATATATTACCTACTGGCGGTCGCCAGTAGGTAGATATAGTTAGGACCTAGTTTCCATAGGAAATCCGCAAAATTCTATTTGGAATAAATTTGGCGCCGGTGGACGAATACACGCGAAATTCTCCAAGAAAATGGCCCATTCCGCTCCGCTACTTCCCTGAAAGTTTGGGGGTGATTCGTCAAGTGGGGGCCGAGAAAGAAGGGTGGTCCCAAAACTTGTTTTCCCCATGCAATTTTCCATAGGACCTTTAGCCAGGGCTACAGCCCGAATGGCCGAACGGAATTACACCACATTTGGCAAAAAGGTAGAGTTTGGTTGGCAGATTGTGCTTTTAGTTAAATGGTGTAAATCCATTCAGTATTTCTTGAGAAAATCAAAAGTAAAATCATAATGATATCTAGAGACGAAGTACCGTACTCTGTACTGTACTCTGTACTGTACTCTGTACCTTCCCGAGCACGAGCTGCATGCTGATTGGATGTCAACTGTCTGTCAACACTCCAAACCAGGAAGTGTTGGCAGCCATCTTGTAGATATAGTTAGGACCTAGTTTCCATAGGAAATCCGGAATATTCTATTTGGAATAACTTTGGCGCTGGTGGACGAATACACGCGAAATTCTCCAAGAAAATGGCCTGCTCCGCTCCATCCTTGAAAGTTTGGGGATGATTAGTCAAGTGGGGGCCAAGAAAAAAGGGGGGTCCCAAAACGTGTTTTCCCCATGCAGTTTTCCATAGGACCTTTAGCCAGGGCTACAGCCCGAATGGCTGAACCGAATTACACCACATTTGGCAAAAAGGTAGAGTTTGGTTCGCAGATTGTGGTTTTTGTAACATGGTGTAAATCCGTTCAGTAGTTCTTGAGAAAATCAAAAGTAAAATTATAGTGATATCTAGAGACGAAGTACCGTACTCTGTACTGTACTCTGTACCTTCCTGAGCACGAGCTGCATGCTGATTGGATGTCAACTGTCTGTCAACACTCCAAACCAGGAATTGTTGTGTTGGCAGCCATCTTGTGCCTCGGTAGAACCGAGGCACAAGAAAGCAGTGAAACAAACGTACAAAACACCCAAAGGGTATATATTACCTACTGGTGGTTGCCAGTAGGTAGATATAGTTAGGACCTAGCTTCCATAGGAAATCTGCAACATTCTATTTGGAATAACTTTGGTGCCAGTGCACGAAAACATGCGGAATTCTCCAAGGAAATGGCCTGCTCCGCTCCTCTCCTTCCCTGAAAGTTTGGGGGTAATTCGTCAAGTGGGGGCGAGAAAAAAGGGGGTCCCAAAATGTGTTTTCCCCATGCAATTTTCCATAGGACCTTTAGCCAGGGCTACAGCCTGAAAGGCTTAACGAATTTACACCAAATTTGGTAAAAAGGTAGAGTTCGGTTGGCAGATTGTGCTTTTTGTTAAGTGGTGTAAATCCGTTCAGTAGTTCCTGAGAAAATCAAAAGTAAAATCATAGTGATATCTAGAGACGAAGTACCGTACTCTGTACTGTACTCTGTACCTTCCCGAGCACGAGCTGCATGCTGATTGGATGTCAACTGTCTGTCAACACTCCAAACCAGGAAGTGTTGGCAGCCATCTTGTGCCTCGGTAGAACCGAGGTACAAGAAAGCAGTGAAACAAACGTGCAAAACACAGAAAGGGTTTATATTACCTACTGGCGGTCGTCAGTAGGTAGATATAGTTAGGACCTAGTTTCCATAGGAAATCCGGAATATTCTATTTGGAATAACTTTGGCGTTGGTGGACGAATACACGCGAAATTCTCCAAGAAAATGGCCTGCTCCGCTCCATCCCTGAAAGTTTGGGGGTGATTAGTCAAGTGGGGGCCAAGAAAAAAGGGGGTCCCAAAACGTGTTTTCCCAATGCAATTTTCCATAGGACCCTCAGCCAGGGATACAGCCCGAAACGGCTGAACGGAATTTCACCAAATTTGGCAAAAAGGTAGAGTTCGGTTCGCAGATTGTGCGTTTTGTTAAATTGTGTAAATCCGTTCAGTAGTTCCTTACAAAATCAAAAGTAAAATCATAGTGATATCTAGAGACGAAGTACCATACTCTGTACTGTACTCGGTACTGTGTACTCTGTACTTTCCCGAGCACGAGCTGCATGCTGATTGGATGTCAACTGTCTGTCAACACTCCAAACCAAGAAGTGCTGGCAGCCATCTTGTGCCTCGGTAGAACCGAGGCACGAGAAAGCAGTGAAACAAACGTGCAAAACACGCAAAGGGTATATATTACCTACTGGCGGTCGCCAGTAGGTAGATATAGTTAGGACCTAGTTTCCATAGGAAATCCGCAACATTCTATTTGGAATAAATTTGGCGCCGGTGGACGAATACACGCGAAATTCTCCAAGCTAATGGCCTATTCCGCTCCGCTCCTTCCCTGAAAGTTTGGGGGTGATTCGTCAAGTGGGGGCCGAGAAAGAAGTGTGGTCCCAAAACTTGTTTTTCCCATGCAATTTTCCATAGGACCTTTAGCCAGGGCTACAGCCCGAATGGCTGAACGGAATTACACCATATTTGGAAAAAAGGTAGAGTTTGGTTGGCAGATTGTGCTTTTAGTTAAATGGTGTAAATCTGTTCAGTATTTCTTGAGAAAATCAAAAGTAAAATCATATTGATATCTAGAGACGAAGTACCGTACTCTGTACTGTACTCTGTACCTTCCTGAGCACGAGCTGCATGCTGATTGGATGTCAACTGTCTGTCCACACTCCAAACCAGGAAGTGTTGGCAGCCATCTTGTGCCTCGGTAGAACCGAGGTACAAAAAAGCAGTGAAACAAACGTGCAAAACACACAAAGGGTATATATTACCTACTGGCGGTTGCCAGTAGGTAGATATAGTTAGGACCTAGCTTCCATAGGAAATCTGCAACATTCTATTTGGAATAACTTTGGTGCCGGTGGACGAATACATGCGGAATTCTCCAAGGAAATGGCCTGCTCCGCTCATCTCCTTCCCTGAAAGTTTGGGGGTAATTCGTCGAGTGGGGGCGAGAAAAAAAGGGGGTCACAAAATGTGTTTTCCCCATGCAATTTTCCATAGGACCTTTAGCCAGGGCTACAGCCTGAAAGGCTTAACGAATATACACCAAATTTGGTAAAAAGGTAGAGTTCGGTTGGCATATTGTGCTTTTTGTTAAGTGGTGTAAATCCGTTCAGAAGTTCCTGAGAAAATCCAAAGTAAAATCATAGTGATATCTAGAGACAAAGTACCATACTCTGTACTGTACTCTGTACTGTGTACTCTGTACTTTCCCGAGCACGAGCTGCATGCTGATTGGATGTCAACTGTCTGTCAACACTCCAAACCAAGAAGTGTTGGCAGCCATCTTGTGCCTCGGTAGAACCGAGGCACGAGAAAGCAGTGAAACAAACGTGCAAAACACGCAAAGGGTATATATTACCTACTGGCGGTCGCCAGTAGGTAGATATAGTTAGGACCTAGTTTCCATAGGAAATCCGCAACATTCTATTTGGAATAAATTTGGCGCCGGTGGACGAATACACGCGAAATTCTCCAAGCAAATGGCCTGTTCCGCTCCGCTCCTTCCCTGAAAGATTGGGGGTGATTCGTCAAGTGGGGGCCGAGAAAAAAGGGTGGTCCCAAAACGTGTTTTCCCCATGCAATTTTCCATAGGACCTTTAGCCAGGGATACAGCCCGAACGGCTGAACGGAATTACACCAAATTTGGCAAAGAGGTAGAGTTCGGATCGCAGATTGTGCTTTTTGTTAAATGGTGTAAATCCGTTCAGTAGTTCCTGAGAAAATCAAAAGTAAAATCATAGTGATATCTAGAGACGAAGTACCATACTCTGTACTGTACTCTGTACTCTGTACTTTGTACTTTCCCGAGCATGAGCTGCATGCTGATTGGATGTCAACTGTCTGTCAACACTCCAAACCAGAAAGTGTTGGCAGCCATCTTGTGCCTCGGTAGAACCGAGGCACGAGAAAGCAGTGAAACAAACGTGCAAAACACGCAAAGGGTATATATTACCTACTGGCGGTCGCCAGTAGGTAGATATAGTTAGGACCTAGTTTCCATAGGAAATCCGCAACATTCTATTTGGAATAACTTTGGGGCCGGTGGACGAATACATGCGGAATTCTCCAAGGAAATGGCCTGCTCCGCTCCTCTCCTTCCCTGAAAGTTTAGGGGTGATTCGTCAAGTGGGGGAGAGAAAAATAGGGGTCCCAAAATGTGTTTTCCCCATGCAATTTTCCATAGGACCTTTAGCCAGGGCTACAGCCTGAAAGGCTTAAGGAAATTACACCAAATTTGGTAAAAAGGTAGAGTTCGGTTGGCAGATTGTGCTTTTTGTTAAGTGGTGTAAATCCGTTCAGTAGTTCCTGAGAAAATCAAAAGTAAAATCATAGTGATATCTAGAGACGAAGTACCGTACTCTGTACTGTACTCTGTACCTTCCCGAGTACGAGCTGCATGCTGATTGGATGTCAACTGTCTGTCAACACTCCAAACCAGGAAGTGTTGGCAGCCATCTTGTGCCTCGGTAGAACCAAGGTACAAGAAAGCAGTGAAACAAACGTGCAAAACACACAAAGGGTATATATTACCTACTGGCGGTCGTCAGTAGGTAGATATAGTTAGGACCTAGTTTCCATAGGAAATCCGGAATATTCTATTTGGAATAACTTTGGCGCTGGTGGACGAATACACGTGAAATTCTCCAAGAAAATGGCCTGCTCCGCTCCATCCCTGAAAGTTTGGGGGTGATTAGTCAAGTGGGGGCCAAGAAAAAAGGGGGGGTCCCAAAACGTGTTTTCTCCATGCAATTTTCCCTAGGACCCTTAGCCAGGGATACAGCCCGAACGGCTGAACGGAATTACACCAAATTTGGCAAAAAAGTAGAGTTTGGTTCGCAGATTGTGCTTTTTGTTAAATGGTGTAAATCTGTTCAGTAGTTCCTTAGAAAATCAAAAGTAAAATCATAGTGATATCTAGAGACGAAGTACCATACTCTGTACTGTACTCTGTACTCTGTACTTTGTACTTTCCCGAGCATAAGCTGCATGCTGATTGGATGTCAACTGTCTGTCAACACTCCAAACCAGAAAGTGTTGGCAGCCATCTTGTGCCTCGGTAGAACCGAGGCACGAGAAAGCAGTGAAACAAACGTGCAAAACACGCAAAGGGTATATATTACCTACTGGCGGTCGCCAGTAGGTAGATATAGTTAGGACCTAGTTTCCATAGGAAATCCGCAACATTCTATTTGGAATAACTTTGGGGCCGGTGGACGAATACATGCAAAATTCCCCAAGAAAATGGCCTGCTCCGCTCCGCTCCTTCCCTGAAAGTTTGGGGGTGATTCGTCAAGTGGGGGCCGAGAAAAAAGGGTGGTCCCAAAACTTGTTTTCCCCATGCAATTTTCCATAGGACCTTTAGCCAGGGCTACAGCCTGAATGGCTGAACCGAATTACACCACATTTGGCAAAAAGGTAGAGTTTGGTTCGCAGGATGTGCTTTTTGTTACATGGTGTAAATCCGTTCAGTAGTTCTTGAGAAAATCAAAAGTAAAATCATAGTGATATCTAGAGACGAAGTACCGTACTCTGTACTGTACTCTGTACCTTCCCGAGCACGAGCTGCATGCTGATTGGATGTCAACTGTCTGTCAACACTCCAAACCAGGAAGTGTTGGCAGCCATGTTGTACCTCGGTAGAACCGAGGCACAAGAAAGCAGTGAAACAAACGTGCAAAACACCCAAAGGGTATATATTACCTACTGGCGGTTGCCAGTAGGTAGATATAGTTAGGACCTTGTTTCCATAGGAAATCTGCAACATTCTATTTGGAATAACTTTGGGGCCGGTGGACGAATACATGCGGAATTCTCCAAGGAAATGGCCTGCTCCGCTCCGCTCCTTCCCTGAAAGTTTGGGGGTGATTCCTCAAGTGGGGACCGAGAAAAAAGGGTGGTCCCAAAACTTGTTTTCCCCATGCAATTTTCCAAAGGACCTTTAGCCAGGGCTCCAGCCCGAATGGCTGAACCGAATTACACCACATTTGGCAAAAAGGTAGAGTTTGGTTCGCAGGATGTGCTTTTTGTTACATGGTGTAAATCCGTTCAGTAGTTCTTGAGAAAATCAAAAGTAAAATCATAGTGATATCTAGAGACGAAGTACCGTACTCTGTACTGTACTCTGTACCTTCCCGAGCACGAGCTGCATGCTGATTGGATGTCAACTGTCTGTCAACACTCCAAACCAGGAAGTGTTGGCAGCCATCTTGTACCTCGGTAGAACCGAGGCACAAGAAAGCAGTGAAACAAACGTGCAAAACACCCAAAGGGTATATATTACCTACTGGCGGTTGCCAGTAGGTAGATATAGTTAGGACCTAGTTTCCATAGGAAATCTGCAACATTCTATTTGGAATAACTTTGGTGCCGGTGGACGAATACATGCGGAATTCTCCAAGGAAATGGCCTGCTCCGCTCCTCTCCTTCCCTGAAAGTTTGGGGGTGATTCGTCAAGTGGGGGAGAGAAAAATAGGGGTCCCAAAATGTGTTTTCCCCATGCAATTTTCCATAGGACCTTTAGCCAGGGCTACAGCCTGAAAGGCTTAAGGAAATTACACCAAATTTGGTAAAAACGTAGAGTTCGGTTGGCAGATTGTTCTTTTTGTTAAGTGGTGTAAATCCGTTCAGTAGTTCCTGAGAAAATCAAAAGTAAAATCATAGTGATATCTAGAGACGAAGTACCGTACTCTGTACTGTACTCTGTACCTTCCCGAGCACGAGCTGCATGCTGATTGGATGTCAACTGTCTGTCAACACTCTAAACCAGGAAGTGTTGGCAGCCATCTTGTGCCTCGGTAGAACCGAGGTACAAGAAAGCAGTGAAACAAATGTGCAAAACACACAAAGGGTATATATTACCTACTGGCGGTCGTCAGTAGGTAGATATAGTTAGGACCTAGTTTCCATAGGAAATCCGGAATATTCTATTTGGAATAACTTTGGCGCTGGTGGACGAATACACGCGAAATTCTCCAAGAAAATGGCCTGCTCCGCTCCATCCCTGAAAGTTTGGGGGTGATTAGTCAAGTGGGGGCCAAGAAAAAAGGGGGGTCCCAAAACGTGTTTTCCCCATGCAATTTTCCATAGGACCCTTAGCCAGGGATACAGCCCGAACGGCTGAAAGGAATTACACCAAATTTGGCAAAAAGGTAGAGTTCGGTTGGCAGATTGAGCTTTTTGTTAAGTGGTGTAAATCCGTTCAGTAGTTCCTGAGAAAATCAAAAGTAAAATCATAGTGATATCTAGAGACGAAGTACCGTACTCTGTACTGTACTCTGTACCTTCCCGAGCACGAGCTGCATGCTGATTGGATGTCAACTGTCTGTCAACACTCCAAACCAGAAAGTGTTGGCAGCCATCTTGTGCCTCGGTAGATTCGAGGCACAAGAAAGCAGTGAAACAAACGTGCAAAACACGCAAAGGGTATATATTACCTACTGGCGGTCGCCAGTAGGTAGATATAGTTAGGACCTAGTTTCCATAGGAAATCCGCAAAATTCTATTTGGAATAAATTTGGCGCCGGTGGACGAATACACGCGAAATTCTCCAAGAAAATGGCCCATTCCGCTCCGCTACTTCCCTGAAAGTTTGGGGGTGATTCGTCAAGTGGGGGCCGAGAAAGAAGGGTGGTCCCAAAACTTGTTTTCCCCATGCAATTTTCCATAGGACCTTTAGCCAGGGCTACAGCCCGAATGGCCGAACGGAATTACACCACATTTGGCAAAAAGGTAGAGTTTGGTTGGCAGATTGTGCTTTTAGTTAAATGGTGTAAATCCATTCAGTATTTCTTGAGAAAATCAAAAGTAAAATCATAATGATATCTAGAGACGAAGTACCGTACTCTGTACTGTACTCTGTACTGTACTCTGTACCTTCCCGAGCACGAGCTGCATGCTGATTGGATGTCAACTGTCTGTCAACACTCCAAACCAGGAAGTGTTGGCAGCCATCTTGTAGATATAGTTAGGACCTAGTTTCCATAGGAAATCCGGAATATTCTATTTGGAATAACTTTGGCGCTGGTGGACGAATACACGCGAAATTCTCCAAGAAAATGGCCTGCTCCGCTCCATCCTTGAAAGTTTGGGGATGATTAGTCAAGTGGGGGCCAAGAAAAAAGGGGGGTCCCAAAACGTGTTTTCCCCATGCAGTTTTCCATAGGACCTTTAGCCAGGGCTACAGCCCGAATGGCTGAACCGAATTACACCACATTTGGCAAAAAGGTAGAGTTTGGTTCGCAGATTGTGGTTTTTGTAACATGGTGTAAATCCGTTCAGTAGTTCTTGAGAAAATCAAAAGTAAAATTATAGTGATATCTAGAGACGAAGTACCGTACTCTGTACTGTACTCTGTACCTTCCTGAGCACGAGCTGCATGCTGATTGGATGTCAACTGTCTGTCAACACTCCAAACCAGGAATTGTTGTGTTGGCAGCCATCTTGTGCCTCGGTAGAACCGAGGCACAAGAAAGCAGTGAAACAAACGTACAAAACACCCAAAGGGTATATATTACCTACTGGTGGTTGCCAGTAGGTAGATATAGTTAGGACCTAGCTTCCATAGGAAATCTGCAACATTCTATTTGGAATAACTTTGGTGCCAGTGCACGAAAACATGCGGAATTCTCCAAGGAAATGGCCTGCTCCGCTCCTCTCATTCCCTGAAAGTTTGGGGGTAATTCGTCAAGTGGGGGCGAGAAAAAAGGGGGTCCCAAAATGTGTTTTCCCCATGCAATTTTCCATAGGACCTTTAGCCAGGGCTACAGCCTGAAAGGCTTAACGAATTTACACCAAATTTGGTAAAAAGGTAGAGTTCGGTTGGCAGATTGTGCTTTTTGTTAAGTGGTGTAAATCCGTTCAGTAGTTCCTGAGAAAATCAAAAGTAAAATCATAGTGATATCTAGAGACGAAGTACCGTACTCTGTACTGTACTCTGTACCTTCCCGAGCACGAGCTGCATGCTGATTGGATGTCAACTGTCTGTCAACACTCCAAACCAGGAAGTGTTGGCAGCCATCTTGTGCCTCGGTAGAACCGAGGTACAAGAAAGCAGTGAAACAAACGTGCAAAACACACAAAGGGTTTATATTACCTACTGGCGGTCGTCAGTAGGTAGATATAGTTAGGACCTAGTTTCCATAGGAAATCCGGAATATTCTATTTGGAATAACTTTGGCGTTGGTGGACGAATACACGCGAAATTCTCCAAGAAAATGGCCTGCTCCGCTCCATCCCTGAAAGTTTGGGGGTGATTAGTCAAGTGGGGGCCAAGAAAAAAGGGGGTCCCAAAACGTGTTTTCCCAATGCAATTTTCCATAGGACCCTCAGCCAGGGATACAGCCCGAAACGGCTGAACGGAATTTCACCAAATTTGGCAAAAAGGTAGAGTTCGGTTCGCAGATTGTGCGTTTTGTTAAATTGTGTAAATCCGTTCAGTAGTTCCTTACAAAATCAAAAGTAAAATCATAGTGATATCTAGAGACGAAGTACCATACTCTGTACTGTACTCGGTACTGTGTACTCTGTACTTTCCCGAGCACGAGCTGCATGCTGATTGGATGTCAACTGTCTGTCAACACTCCAAACCAAGAAGTGCTGGCAGCCATCTTGTGCCTCGGTAGAACCGAGGCACGAGAAAGCAGTGAAACAAACGTGCAAAACACGCAAAGGGTATATATTACCTACTGGCGGTCGCCAGTAGGTAGATATAGTTAGGACCTAGTTTCCATAGGAAATCCGCAACATTCTATTTGGAATCAATTTGGCGCCGGTGGACGAATACACGCGAAATTCTCCAAGCTAATGGCCTATTCCGCTCCGCTCCTTCCCTGAAAGTTTGGGGGTGATTCGTCAAGTGGGGGCCGAGAAAGAAGTGTGGTCCCAAAACTTGTTTTTCCCATGCAATTTTCCATAGGACCTTTAGCCAGGGCTACAGCCCGAATGGCTGAACGGAATTACACCATATTTGGCAAAAAGGTAGAGTTTGGTTGGCAGATTGTGCTTTTAGTTAAATGGTGTAAATCTGTTCAGTATTTCTTGAGAAAATCAAAAGTAAAATCATATTGATATCTAGAGACGAAGTACCGTACTCTGTACTGTACTCTGTACCTTCCTGAGCACGAGCTGCATGCTGATTGGATGTCAACTGTCTGTCCACACTCCAAACCAGGAAGTGTTGGCAGCCATCTTGTGCCTCGGTAGAACCGAGGTACAAAAAAGCAGTGAAACAAACGTGCAAAACACACAAAGGGTATATATTACCTACTGGCGGTTGCCAGTAGGTAGATATAGTTAGGACCTAGCTTCCATAGGAAATCTGCAACATTCTATTTGGAATAACTTTGGTGCCGGTGGACGAATACATGCGGAATTCTCCAAGGAAATGGCCTGCTCCGCTCCTCTCCTTCCCTGAAAGTTTGGGGGTAATTCGTCGAGTGGGGGCGAGAAAAAAAGGGGGTCACAAAATGTGTTTTCCCCATGCAATTTTCCATAGGACCTTTAGCCAGGGCTACAGCCTGAAAGGCTTAACGAATATACACCAAATTTGGTAAAAAGGTAGAGTTCGGTTGGCATATTGTGCTTTTTGTTAAGTGGTGTAAATCCGTTCAGAAGTTCCTGAGAAAATCCAAAGTAAAATCATAGTGATATCTAGAGACAAAGTACCATACTCTGTACTGTACTCTGTACTGTGTACTCTGTACTTTCCCGAGCACGAGCTGCATGCTGATTGGATGTCAACTGTCTGTCAACACTTCAAACCAAGAAGTGTTGGCAGCCATCTTGTGCCTCGGTAGAACCGAGGCACGAGAAAGCAGTGAAACAAACGTGCAAAACACGCAAAGGGTATATATTACCTACTGGCGGTCGCCAGTAGGTAGATATAGTTAGGACCTAGTTTCCATAGGAAATCCACAACATTCTATTTGGAATAAATTTGGCGCCGGTGGACGAATACACGCGAAATTCTCCAAGCAAATGGCCTGTTCCGCTCCGCTCCTTCCCTGAAAGATTGGGGGTGATTCGTCAAGTGGGGGCCGAGAAAAAAGGGTGGTCCCAAAACTTGTTTTCCCCATGCAATTTTCCATAGGACCTTTAGCCAGGGATACAGCCCGAACGGCTGAACGGAATTACACCAAATTTGGCAAAGAGGTAGAGTTCGGATCGCAGATTGTGCTTTTTGTTAAATGGTGTAAATCCGTTCAGTAGTTCCTGAGAAAATCAAAAGTAAAATCATAGTGATATCTAGAGACGAAGTACCATACTCTGTACTGTACTCTGTACTCTGTACTTTGTACTTTCCCGAGCATGAGCTGCATGCTGATTGGATGTCAACTGTCTGTCAACACTCCAAACCAGAAAGTGTTGGCAGCCATCTTGTGCCTCGGTAGAACCGAAGCACGAGAAAGCAGTGAAACAAACGTGCAAAACACGCAAAGGGTATATATTACCTACTGGCGTTCGCCAGTAGGTAGATATAGATAGGACCTAGTTTCCATAGGAAATCCGCAACATTCTATTTGGAATAAATTTGGCGCCGGTGGACGAATACACGCGAAATTCTCCAAGCAAATGGCCTGTTCCGCTCCGCTCCTTCCCTGAAAGTTTGGGGGTGATTCGTCAAGTGGGGGCCGAGAAAAAAGGGTGGTCCCAAAACTTGTTTTCCCCATGCAATTTTCCATAGGACCTTTAGCCAGGGATACAGCCCGAACGGCTGAACGGAATTACACCAAATTTGGCAAAGAGGTAGAGTTCGGATCGCAGATTGTGCTTTTTGTTAAATGGTGTAAATCCGTTCAGTAGTTCCTGAGAAAATCAAAAGTAAAATCATAGTGATATCTAGAGACGAAGTACCGTACTCTGTACTGTACTCTGTACCTTCCCGAGCATGAGCTGCATGCTGATTGGATGTCAACTGTCTGTCAACACTCCAAACAAGGAAGTGTTGGCAGCCATCTTGTGCCTCGGTAGAACCGAGGTACAAGAAAGCAGTGAAACGAACGTGCAAAACACACAAAGGGTATATATTACCTACTGGCGGTCGTCAGTAGGTAGATATAGTTAGGACCTAGTTTCCATAGGAAATCCGGAATATTCTATTTGGAATAACTTTGGCGCTGGTGGACGAATACACGCGAAATTCTCCAAGAAAATGGCCTGCTCCGCTCCAGCCCTGAAAGTTTGGGGGTGATTAGTCAAGTGGGGGCCAAGAAAAAAGGGGGGTCCCAAAACGTGTCTTCCCCATGCAATTTTCCATAGGACCCTTAGCCAGGGATACAGCCCGAATGGCTGAACGGAATTACACCACATTTGGCAAAAAGGTAGAGTTTGGTTGGCAGATTGTGCTTTTAGTTAAATGGTGTAAATCCGTTCAGTATTTCTTGAGAAAATCAAAAGTAAAATCATAGTGATATCTAGAGACGAAGTACCGTACTCTGTACTGTACTCTGTACCTTCCCGAGCACGAGCTGCATGCTGATTGGATGTCAACTGTCTGTCAACACTCCAAACCAGGAAGTGTTGGCAGCCATCTTGTGCCTCGGTAGAACCGAGGTACCAGAAAGCAGTGAAACAAACGTGCAAAACACGCAAAGGGTATATATTACCTACTGGCGGTCGTCAGTAGGTAGATATAATTAGTACCTAGTTTCCATAGGAAATCCGCAACATTCTATTTGGAATAACTTTGGCGCCGGTGGACGAATACACGCGAAATTCTCCAAGAAAATGGCCTGCTCCGCTCCATCCCTGAAAGTTTGGGGTGATTAGTCAAGTGGGGGCCAAGAAAAAAGGGGGGTCCCAAAACGTGTTTTCCCCATGCAATGTTCCATAGGACCCTTAGCCAGGGATACAGCCCGAACGGCTGAACGGAATTACACCAAATTTGGCAAAGAGGTAGAGTTCGGTTCACAGATTGTGCTTTTTGTTAAATGGTGTAAATCCGTTCAGTAGTTCCTGAGAAAATCAAAAGTAAAATCATAGTGATATCTAGAGACGAAGTACCGTACTCTGTACTGTACTCCGTACCTTCCCGAGCATGAGCTGCATGCTGATTGGATGTCAACTGTCTGTCAACACTCAAGGAAGTGTTGGCAGCCATCTTGTGCCTCGGTAGAACCGAGGTACAAGAAAGCAGTGAAACGAACGTGCAAAACACACAAAGGGTATATATTACCTACTGGCGGTCGTCAGTAGGTAGATATAGTTAGGACCTAAGTTCCATAGGAAATCCGGAATATTCTATTTGGAATAACTTTGGCGCTGGTGGACGAATACACGTGAAATTCTCCAAGAAAATGGCCTGCTCCGCTCCAGCCCTGAAAGTTTGGGGGTGATTAGTCAAGTGGGGGCCAAGAAAAAAGGGGGGTCCCAAAACGTGTCTTCCCCATGCAATTTTCCATAGGACCTTTAGCCAGGGCTACAGCCCGAATGGCCGAACGGAATTACACCACATTTGGCAAAAAGGTAGAGTTTGGTTGGCAGATTGTTCTTTTAGTTAAATGGTGTAAATCCATTCAGTATTTCTTGAGAAAATCAAAAGTAAAATCATAGTGATATCTAGAGACGAAGTACCGTACTCTGTACTGTACTCTGTACTGTACTCTGTACCTTCCCGAGCACGAGCTGCATGCTGATTGGATGTCAACTGTCTGTCAACACTCCAAACCAGGAAGTGTTGGCAGCCATCTTTTGCCTCGGTAGAACCGAGGTACCAGAGAGCAGTGAAACAAACGTGCAAAACACGCAAAGGGTATATATTACCTACTGGCGGTCCCCAGTAGGTAGATATAGTTAGGACCTAGTTTCCATAGGAAATCCGCAACATTCTATTTGCAACAACTTTGGCGCCGGTGGACAAATACACGCAAAATTCTTCAAGAAAATGGCCTGCTCCGCTCCGCTCCTTCCATGAAAGTTTTGGGGTGATTCGTCAAGTGGGGGCCGAGAAAAAAGGGTGGTCCCAAAACTTGTTTTCCCCATGCAATTTTCCATAGGACCTTTAGCCAGGGCTACAGCCCGAATGGCTGAACCGAATTACACCACATTTGGCAAAAAGGTAGAGTTTGGTTCGCAGATTGTGCTTTTTGTTACATGGTGTAAATCCGTTCAGTAGTTCCTGAGAAAATCAAAAGTAAAATCATAGTGATATCTAGAGACGAAGTACCGTACTCTGTACTGTACTCTGTACCTTCCCGAGCACGAGCTGCATGCTGATTGGATGTCAACTGTCTGTCAACACTCCAAACCAGGAAGTGTTGGCAGCCATCTTGTGCCTCGGTAGAACCGAGGTACTAGAAAGCAGTGAAACAAACGTGCAAAACACGCAAAGGGTATATATTACCTACTGGCGGCCCCTAGTAGGTAGATATAGTTAGGACCTAGTTTCCATAGGAAATCCGCCACATTCTCTTTGGAATAACTTTGGCGCCGGTGGACGAATACACGTAAAATTCTTCAAGAAAATGGCCTGCTCCGCCCCGCTCCTTCCCTGAAAGTTTGGGGGTGATTCGTCAAGTGGGGGCCGAGAAAAAACGGTGGTCCCAAAACTTGTCTTCCCCATGCAATTTTCCATAGGACCTTTAGCCAGGGCTACAGCCCGAATGGCTGAACCGAATTACACCACATTTGGCAAAAAGGTAGAGTTTGGTTCGCAGATTGTGGTTTTTGTTACATGGTGTAAATCCGTTCAGTAGTTCTTGAGAAAATCAAAAGTAAAATTATAGTGATATCTAGAGACGAAGTACCGTACTCTGTACTGTACTCTGCACCTTCCTGAGCACGAGCTGCATGCTGATTGGATGTCAACTGTCTGTCAACACTCCAAACCAGGAAGTGTTGTGTTGGCAGCCATCTTGTGCCTCGGTAGAACCGAGGCACAAGAAAGCAGTGAAAAAAACGTACAAAACACCCAAAGGGTATATATTACCTACTGGCGGTTGCCAGTAGGTAGATATAGTTAGGACCTAGCTTCCATAGGAAATCTGTAACATTCTATTTGGAATAACTTTGGTGCCAGTGCACGAATACATGCGGAATTCTCCAAGGAAATGGCCTGCTCCGCTCCTCTCCTTCCCTGAAAGTTTGGGGGTAATTTGTCAAGTGGGGGCGAGAAAAAAGGGGGTCCCAAAATGTGTTTTCCCCATGCAATTTTCCATAGGACCTTTAGCCAGGGCTACAGCCTGAAAGGCTTAACGAATTTACACCAAATTTGGTAAAAAGGTAGAGTTCGGTTGGCAGATTGTGCTTTTTGTTAAGTGGTGTAAATCCGTTCAGTAGTTCCTGAGAAAATCAAAAGTAAAATCATAGTGATATCTAGAGACGAAGTACCGTACTCTGTACTGTACTCTGTACCTTCCCGAGCACGAGCTGCATGCTGATTGGATGTCAACTGTCTGTCAACACTCCAAACCAGGAAGTGTTGGCAGCCATCTTGTGCCTCGGTAGAACCGAGGTACAAGAAAGCAGTGAAACAAACGTGCAAAACACACAAAGGGTATATATTACCTACTGGCGGTCGTCAGTAGGTAGATATAGTTAGGACCTAGTTTCCATAGGAAATCCGGAATATTCTATTTGGAATAACTTTGGCGTTGGTGGACGAATACACGCGGAATTCTCCAAGAAAATGGCCTGCTCCGCTCCTCTCCTTCCCTGAAAGTTTGGGGGTAATTCGTCGAGTGGGGGCAAGAAAAAAAGGGGGTCCCAAAATGTGTTTTCCCCATGCAATTTTCCATAGGACCTTTAGCCAGGGCTACAGCCTGAAAGGCTTAACGAATTTACACCAAATTTGGTAAAAAGGTAGAGTTCGGTTGGCATATTGTGCTTTTTGTTAAGTGGTGTAAATCCGTTCAGAAGTTCCTGAGAAAATCAAAAGTAAAATCATAGTGATATCTAGAGACGAAGTACCGTACTCTGTACTGTACTCTGTACCTTCCCGAGCATGAGCTGCATGCTGATTGGATGTCAACTGTCTGTCAACACTCAAGGAAGTGTTGGCAGCCATCTTGTGCCTCGGTAGAACCGAGGTACAAGAAAGCAGTGAAACGAACGTGCAAAACACACAAAGGGTATATATTACCTACTGGCGGTCGTCAGTAGGTAGATATAGTTAGGACCTAAGTTCCATAGGAAATCCGGAATATTCTATTTGGAATAACTTTGGCGCTGGTGGACAAATACACGTGAAATTCTCCAAGAAAATGGCCTGCTCCGCTCCAGCCCTGAAAGTTTGGGGGTGATTAGTCAAGTGGGGGCCAAGAAAAAAGGGGGGTCCCAAAACGTGTCTTCCCCATGCAATTTTCCATAGGACCTTTAGCCAGGGCTACAGCCCGAATGGCCGAACGGAATTACACCACATTTGGCAAAAAGGTAGAGTTTGGTTGGCAGATTGTTCTTTTAGTTAAATGGTGTAAATCCATTCAGTATTTCTTGAGAAAATCAAAAGTAAAATCATAGTGATATCTAGAGACGAAGTACCGTACTCTGTACTGTACTCTGTACTGTACTCTGTACCTTCCCGAGCACGAGCTGCATGCTGATTGGATGTCAACTGTCTGTCAACACTCCAAACCAGGAAGTGTTGGCAGCCATCTTTTGCCTCGGTAGAACCGAGGTACCAGAGAGCAGTGAAACAAACGTGCAAAACACGCAAAGGGTATATATTACCTACTGGCGGTCCCCAGTAGGTAGATATAGTTAGGACCTAGTTTCCATAGGAAATCCGCAACATTCTATTTGCAACAACTTTGGCGCCGGTGGACAAATACACGCAAAATTCTTCAAGAAAATGGCCTGCTCCGCTCCGCTCCTTCCATGAAAGTTTTGGGGTGATTCGTCAAGTGGGGGCCGAGAAAAAAGGGTGGTCCCAAAACTTGTTTTCCCCATGCAATTTTCCATAGGACCTTTAGCCAGGGCTACAGCCCGAATGGCTGAACCGAATTACACCACATTTGGCAAAAAGGTAGAGTTTGGTTCGCAGATTGTGCTTTTTGTTACATGGTGTAAATCCGTTCAGTAGTTCCTGAGAAAATCAAAAGTAAAATCATAGTGATATCTAGAGACGAAGTACCGTACTCTGTACTGTACTCTGTACCTTCCCGAGCACGAGCTGCATGCTGATTGGATGTCAACTGTCTGTCAACACTCCAAACCAGGAAGTGTTGGCAGCCATCTTGTGCCTCGGTAGAACCGAGGTACTAGAAAGCAGTGAAACAAACGTGCAAAACACGCAAAGGGTATATATTACCTACTGGCGGCCCCTAGTAGGTAGATATAGTTAGGACCTAGTTTCCATAGGAAATCCGCCACATTCTCTTTGGAATAACTTTGGCGCCGGTGGACGAATACACGTAAAATTCTTCAAGAAAATGGCCTGCTCCGCCCCGCTCCTTCCCTGAAAGTTTGGGGGTGATTCGTCAAGTGGGGGCCGAGAAAAAACGGTGGTCCCAAAACTTGTCTTCCCCATGCAATTTTCCATAGGACCTTTAGCCAGGGCTACAGCCCGAATGGCTGAACCGAATTACACCACATTTGGCAAAAAGGTAGAGTTTGGTTCGCAGATTGTGGTTTTTGTTACATGGTGTAAATCCGTTCAGTAGTTCTTGAGAAAATCAAAAGTAAAATTATAGTGATATCTAGAGACGAAGTACCGTACTCTGTACTGTACTCTGCACCTTCCTGAGCACGAGCTGCATGCTGATTGGATGTCAACTGTCTGTCAACACTCCAAACCAGGAAGTGTTGTGTTGGCAGCCATCTTGTGCCTCGGTAGAACCGAGGCACAAGAAAGCAGTGAAAAAAACGTACAAAACACCCAAAGGGTATATATTACCTACTGGCGGTTGCCAGTAGGTAGATATAGTTAGGACCTAGCTTCCATAGGAAATCTGTAACATTCTATTTGGAATAACTTTGGTGCCAGTGCACGAATACATGCGGAATTCTCCAAGGAAATGGCCTGCTCCGCTCCTCTCCTTCCCTGAAAGTTTGGGGGTAATTTGTCAAGTGGGGGCGAGAAAAAAGGGGGTCCCAAAATGTGTTTTCCCCATGCAATTTTCCATAGGACCTTTAGCCAGGGCTACAGCCTGAAAGGCTTAACGAATTTACACCAAATTTGGTAAAAAGGTAGAGTTCGGTTGGCAGATTGTGCTTTTTGTTAAGTGGTGTAAATCCGTTCAGTAGTTCCTGAGAAAATCAAAAGTAAAATCATAGTGATATCTAGAGACGAAGTACCGTACTCTGTACTGTACTCTGTACCTTCCCGAGCACGAGCTGCATGCTGATTGGATGTCAACTGTCTGTCAACACTCCAAACCAGGAAGTGTTGGCAGCCATCTTGTGCCTCGGTAGAACCGAGGTACAAGAAAGCAGTGAAACAAACGTGCAAAACACACAAAGGGTATATATTACCTACTGGCGGTCGTCAGTAGGTAGATATAGTTAGGACCTAGTTTCCATAGGAAATCCGGAATATTCTATTTGGAATAACTTTGGCGTTGGTGGACGAATACACGCGGAATTCTCCAAGAAAATGGCCTGCTCCGCTCCTCTCCTTCCCTGAAAGTTTGGGGGTAATTCGTCGAGTGGGGGCAAGAAAAAAAGGGGGTCCCAAAATGTGTTTTCCCCATGCAATTTTCCATAGGACCTTTAGCCAGGGCTACAGCCTGAAAGGCTTAACGAATTTACACCAAATTTGGTAAAAAGGTAGAGTTCGGTTGGCATATTGTGCTTTTTGTTAAGTGGTGTAAATCCGTTCAGAAGTTCCTGAGAAAATCCAAAGTAAAATCATAGTGATATCTAGAGACAAAGTACCATACTCTGTACTGTACTCTGTACTGTGTACTCTGTACTTTCCCGAGCACGAGCTGCATGCTGATTGGATGTCAACTGTCTGTCAACACTCTAAACCAAGAAGTGTTGGCAGCCATCTTGTGCCTCGGAAGAACCGAGGCACGAGAAAGCAGTGAAACAAACGTGCAAAACACGCAAAGGGTATACATTACCTACTGGCGGTCGCCAGTAGGTAGATATAGTTAGGACCTAGTTTCCATAGGAAATCCGCAACATTCTATTTGGAATAAATTTGGCGCCGGTGGACGAATACACGCGAAATTCTCCAAGCAAATGGCCTGTTCCGCTCCGCTCCTTCCCTGAAAGTTTGGGGGTGATTCGTCAAGTGGGGGCCGAGAAAAAGGGTGGTCCCAAAACTTGTTTTCCCCATGCAATTTTCCATAGGACCTTTACCCAGGGATACAGCCCGAACGGCTGAACGGAATTACACCAAATTTGGTAAAGAGGTAGAGTTCGGTTCGCAGATTGTGCTTTTTGTTAAATGGTGTAAATCCGTTCAGTAGTTCCTGAGAAAATCAAAAGTAAAATCATAGTGATATCTAGAGACGAAGTACCGTACTCTGTACTGTACTCTGTACCTTCCCGAGCATGAGCTGCATGCTGATTGGATGTCAACTGTCTGTCAACACTCCAAACAAGGAAGTGTTGGCAGCCATCTTGTGCCTCGGTAGAACTGAGGTACAAGAAAGCAGTGAAATGAACGTGCAAAACACACAAAGGGTATATATTACCTACTGGCGGTCGTCAGTAGGTAGATATAGTTAGGACCTAGTTTCCATAGGAAATCCGGAATATTCTATTTGGAATAACTTTGGCGCTGGTGGACGAATACACGCGAAATTCTCCAAGAAAATGGCCTGCTCCGCTCCAGCCCTGAAAGTTTGGGGGTGATTAGTCAAGTGGGGGCCAAGAAAAAAGGGGGGTCCCAAAACGTGTCTTCCCCATGCAATTTTCCATAGGACCCTTAGCCAGGGATACAGCCCGAATGGCTGAACGGAATTACACCACGTTTGGCAAAAAGGTAGAGTTTTGTTGGCAGATTGTGCTTTTAGTTAAATGGTGTAAATGCGCTCAGTATTTTTTGAGAAAATCAAAAGTAAAATCATAGTGATATCTAGAGACGAAGTACCGTACTCTGTACTGTACTCTGTACCTTCCCGAGCACGAGCCGCATGCTGATTGGATGTCAACTGTCTGTCAACACTCCAAACCAGGAAGTGTTGTGTTGGCAGCCATCTTGTGCCTCGGTAGAACCGAGGCACAAGAAAGCAGTGAAAAAAACGTACAAAACACCCAAAGGGTATATATTACCTACTGGCGGTTGCCAGTAGGTAGATATAGTTAGGACCTAGCTTCCATAGGAAATCTGCAACATTCTATTTGGAATAACTTTGGTGCCAGTGCACGAATACATGCGGAATTCTCCAAGGAAATGGCCTGCTCCGCTCCTCTCCTTCCCTGAAAGTTTGGGGGTAATTTGTCAAGTGGGGGCGAGAAAAAAGGGGGTCCCAAAATGTGTTTTCCCCATGCAATTTTCCATAGGACCTTTAGCCAGGGCTACAGCCTGAAAGGCTTAACGAATTTACACCAAATTTGGTAAAAAGGTAGAGTTCGGTTGGCAGATTGTGCTTTTTGTTAAGTGGTGTAAATCCGTTCAGTAGTTCCTGAGAAAATCAAAAGTAAAATCATAGTGATATCTAGAGACGAAGAACCGTACTCTGTACTGTACTCTGTACCTTCCCGAGCACGAGCTGCATGCTGATTGGATGTCAACTGTCTGTCAACACTCCAAACCAGGAAGTGTTGGCAGCCATCTTGTGCCTCGGTAGAACCGAGGTACAAGAAAGCAGTGAAACAAACGTGCAAAACACACAAAGGGTATATATTACCTACTGGCGGTCGTCAGTAGGTAGATATAGTTAGGACCTAGTTTCCATAGGAAATCCGGAATATTCTATTTGGAATAACTTTGGCGTTGGTGGACGAATACACGCGGAATTCTCCAAGAAAATGGCCTGCTCCGCTCCTCTCCTTCCCTGAAAGTTTGGGGGTAAGTCGTCAAGTGGGGGCAAGAAAAAAAGGGGGTCCCAAAATGTGTTTTCCCCATGCAATTTTCCATAGGACCTTTAGCCAGGGCTACAGCCTGAAAGGCTTAACGAATTTACACCAAATTTGGTAAAAAGGTAGAGTTCGGTTGGCATATTGTGCTTTTTGTTAAGTGGTGTAAATCCGTTCAGAAGTTCCTGAGAAAATCCAAAGTAAAATCATAGTGATATCTAGAGACAAAGTACCATACTCTGTACTGTACTCTGTACTGTGTACTCTGTACTTTCCCGAGCACGAGCTGCATGCTGATTGGATGTCAACTGTCTGTCAACACTCTAAACCAAGAAGTGTTGGCAGCCATCTTGTGCCTCGGAAGAACCGAGGCACGACAAAGCAGTGAAACAAACGTGCAAAACACGCAAAGGGTATACATTACCTACTGGCGGTCGCCAGTAGGTAGATATAGTTAGGACCTAGTTTCCATAGGAAATCCGCAACATTCTATTTGGAATAAATTTGGCGCCTGTGGACGAATACACGCGAAATTCTCCAAGCAAATGGCCTGTTCCGCTCCGCTCCTTCCCTGAAAGTTTGGGGGTGATTCGTCAAGTGGGGGCCGAGAAAAAAGGGTGGTCCCAAAACTTGTTTTCCCCATGCAATTTTCCATAGGACCTTTACCCAGGGATACAGCCCGAACGGCTGAACGGAATTACACCAAATTTGGTAAAGAGGTAGAGTTCGGTTCGCAGATTGTGCTTTTTGTTAAATGGTGTAAATCCGTTCAGTAGTTCCTGAGAAAATCAAAAGTAAAATCATAGTGATATCTAGAGACGAAGTACCGTACTCTGTACTGTACTCTGTACCTTCCCGAGCATGAGCTGCATGCTGATTGGATGTCAACTGTCTGTCAACACTCCAAACAAGGAAGGGTTGGCAGCCATCTTGTGCCTCGGTAGAACCGAGGTACAAGAAAGCAGTGAAATGAACGTGCAAAACACACAAAGGGTATATATTACCTACTGGCGGTCGTCAGTAGGTAGATATAGTTAGGACCTAGTTTCCATAGGAAATCCGGAATATTCTATTTGGAATAACTTTGGCGCTGGTGGACGAATACACGCGAAATTCTCCAAGAAAATGGCCTGCTCCGCTCCAGCCCTGAAAGTTTGGGGGTGATTAGTCAAGTGGGGGCCAAGAAAAAAGGGGGGTCCCAAAACGTGTCTTCCCCATGTAATTTTCCATAGGACCCTTAGCCAGGGATACAGCCCGAATGGCTGAACGGAATTACACCACGTTTGGCAAAAAGGTAGAGTTTTGTTGGCAGATTGTGCTTTTAGTTAAATGGTGTAAATCCGCTCAGTATTTTTTGAGAAAATCAAAAGTAAAATCATAGTGATATCTAGAGACGAAGTACCGTACTCTGTACTGTACTCTGTACCTTCCCGAGCACGAGCTGCATGCTGATTGGATGTCAACTGTCTGTCAACACTCCAAACCAGGAAGTGTTGGCAGCCATCTTGTGCCTCGGTAGAACCGAGGTACCAGAAAGCAGTGAAACAAACGTGCAAAACGCGCAAAGGGTATATATTACCTACTGGCGGTCGTCAGTATGTAGATATAATTAGTACCTAGTTTCCATAGGAAATCCGCAACATTCTATTTGGAATAACTTTGGCGCCGGTGGACGAATACACTCGAAATTCTCCAAGAAAATGGCCTGCTCCGCTCCATCCCTGAAAGTTTGGGGGTGATTAGTCAAGTGGGGGCCAAGAAAAAAGGGGGGTCCCAAAACGTGTTTTCCCCATGCAATGTTCCATAGGATCCTTAGCCAGGGATACAGCCCGAACGGCTGAACGGAATTACACCAAATTTGGGAAAGAGGTAGAGTTCGGTTCACAGATTGTGCTTTTTGTTAAATGGTGTAAATCCGTTCAGTAGTTCCTGAGAAAATCAAAAGTAAAATCATAGTGATATCTAGAGACGAAGTACCGTAGTCTGTACTGTACTCTGTACCTTCCCGAGCATGAGCTGCATCCTGATTGAATGTCAACTGTCTGTCAACACTCAAGGAAGTGTTGGCAGCCATCTTGTGCCTCGGTAGAACCGAGGTACAAGAAAGCAGTGAAACGAACGTGCAAAACACACAAAGGGTATATATTACCTACTGGCGGTCGTCAGTAGGTAGATATAGTTAGGACCTAGTTTCCATAGGAAATCCGGAATATTCTATTTGGAATAACTTTGGCGCTGGTGGACAAATACACGCGAAATTCTCCAAGAAAATGGCCTGCTCCGCTCCAGCCCTGAAAGTTTGGGGGTGATTAGTCAAGTGGGGGCCAAGAAAAAAGGGGGGTCCCAAAACGTGTCTTCCCCATGCAATTTTCCATAGGACCCTTAGCCAGGGATACAGCCCGAACGGCTGAACGGAATTACACCAAAGTTGGCAAAAAGGTAGAGTTCAGTTCGCAGATTGTGCTTTTTGTTAAATGGTGTAAATCCATTCAGTAGTTCCTTAGAAAATCAAAAGTAAAATCATAGTGATATCTAGAGACGAAGTACCGTACTCTGTACTGTACTCTGTACTGTGTACTCTGTACCTTCCCGAGCACGAGCTGCATGCTGATTGGATGTCAACTGTCTGTCAACACTCCAAACCAGGAAGTGTTGGCAGCCATCTTGTGCCTCGGTAGAACCGAGGCACGAGAAAGCAGTGAAACAAACGTGCAAAACACGCAAAGGGTATATATTACCTACTGGCGGTCGTCAGTAGGTAGATATAATTAGTACCTAGTTTCCATAGGAAATCCGCAACATTCTATTTGGAATAACTTTGGCGCCGGTGGACGAATACACGCGAAATTCTCCAAGAAAATGGCCTGCTCCGCTCCTAGTTAGGACCTAGTTTCCATAGGAAATCCGGAATATTCTATTTGGAATAACTTTGGCGCTGGTGGACGAATACACGCGAAATTCTCCAAGAAAATGACCTGCTCCGCTCCAGCCCTGAAAGTTTGGGGGTGATTAGTCAAGTGGGGGCCAAGAAAAAAGGGGGGTCCCAAAACGTGTCTTCCCCATGCAATTTTCCATAGGACCCTTAGCCAGGGATACAGCCCGAACGGCTGAACGGAATTACACCAAATTTGGCAAAAAGGTAGAGTTCAGTTCGCAGATTGTGCTTTTTGTTAAATGGTGTAAATCCATTCAGTAGTTCCTTAGAAAATCAAAAGTAAAATCATAGTGATATCTAGAGACAAAGTACCATACTCTGTACTGTACTCGGTACTGTGTACTCTGTACTTTCCCGAGCACAAGCTGCATGCTGATTGGATGTCAACTGTCTGTCAACACTCCAAACCAAGAAGTGTTGGCAGCCATCTTGTGCCTCGGTAGAACCGAGGCACGAGAAAGCAGTGAAACAAACGTGCAAAACACGCAAAGGGTATATATTACCTACTGGCGGTCGCCAGTAGGTAGATATAGTTAGGACCTAGTTTCCATAGGAAATCCGCAACATTCTATTTGGAATAAATTTGGCGCCGGTGGACGAATACCCGCGAAATTCTCCAGGCAAATGGCCTGTTCCGCTCCGCTCCTTCCCTGAAAGTTTGGGGGTGATTCGTCAAGTGGGGGCCGAGAAAAAAGGGTGGTCCCAAAACTTGTTTTCCCCATGCAATTTTCCATAGGACCTTTAGCCAGGGCTACAGCCCGAATGGCTGAACGGAATTACAACATATTTGGCAAAAAGGTAGAGTTTGGTTGGCAGATTGTGCTTTTAGTTAAATGGTGTAAATCTGTTCAGTATTTCTTGAGAAAATCAAAAGTAAAATCATATTGATATCTAGAGACGAAGTACCGTACTCTGTACTGTACTCTGTGCCTTCCTGAGCACGAGCTGCATGCTGATTGGATGTCAACTGTCTGTCCACACTCCAAACCAGGAAGTGTTGGCAGCCATCTTGTGCCTCGGTAGAACCGAGGTACAAGAAAGCAGTGAAACAAACGTGCAAAACACACAAAGGGTATATATTACCTACTGGCGGTTGCCAGTAGGTAGATATAGTTAGGACCTAGCTTCCATAGGAAATCTGCAACATTCTATTTGGAATAACTTTGGTGCCGATGGACAAATACATGCGGAATTCTCCAAGGAAATGGCCTGCTCCGCTCCTCTCCTTCCCTGAAAGTTTGGGGGTAATTCGTCAAGTGGGGGCGAGAAAAAAAGGAGATCCCAAAATGTGTTTTCCCAATGCAATTTTCCATAGGACCTTTAGCCAGGGCTACAGCCTGAAAGGCTTAACGAATTTACACCAAATTTGGTAAAAAGGTAGAGTTCGGTTGGCATATTGTGCTTTTTGTTAAGTGGTGTAAATCCGTTCAGAAGTTCCTGAGAAAATCAAAAGTAAAATCATAGTGATATCTAGAGACGAAGTACCATACTCTGTACTGTACTCTGTACTGTGTACTCTGTACTTTCCCGAGCACGAGCTGCATGCTGATTGGATGTCAACTGTCTGTCAACACTTCAAACCAAGAAGTGTTGGCAGCCATCTTGTGCCTCGGTAGAACCGAGGCACAAGAAAGCAGTGAAACAAACGTGCAAAACACGCAAAGGGTATATATTACCTACTGGCGGTCGCCAGTAGGTAGATATAGTTAGGACCTAGTTTCCATAGGAAATCCGCAACATTCTATTTGGAATACATTTGGCGCCGGTGGACGAATACACGCGAAATTCTCCAAGCAAATGGCCTGTTCCGCTCCGCTCCTTCCCTGAAAGTTTGGGGGTGATTCGTCAAGTGGGGGCCGAGAAAAAAGGGTGGTCCCAAAACTTGTTTTCCCCATGCAATTTTCCATAGGACCTTTAGCCAGGGCTACAGCCCGAATGGCTGAACGGAATTACACCACATTTGGCAAAAAGGTAGAGTTTGGTTGGCAGATTGTGCTTTTAGTTAAATGGTGTAAATCCGTTCAGTATTTCTTGAGAAAATCAAAAGTAAAATCATAGTGATATCTAGAGACGAAGTACCGTACTCTGTACAGTACTCTGTACCTCCCCGAGCACGAGCTGCATGCTGATTGGATGTCAACTGTCTGTCAACACTCCAAACCAGGAAGTGTTGGCAGCCATCTTGTGCCTCGGTAGAACCGAGGTACCAGAAAGCAGTGAAACAAACGTGCAAAACACGCAAAGGGTATATATTACCTACTGGCGGTCGTCAGTAGGTAGATATAGTTAGGACCTAGTTTCCATAGGAAATCCGGAATATTCTATTTGGAATAACTTTGGCGCTGGTGGACGAATACACGCGAAATTCTCCAAGAAAATGACCTGCTCCGCTCCAGCCCTGAAAGTTTGGGGGTGATTAGTCAAGTGGGGGCCAAGAAAAAAGGGGGGTCCCAAAACGTGTCTTCCCCATGCAATTTTCCATAGAACCCTTAGCCAGGGATATAGCCCGAACGGCTGAACGGAATTACACCAAATTTGGCAAAAAGGTAGAGTTCAGTTCGCAGATTGTGCTTTTTGTTAAATGGTGTAAATCCATTCAGTAGTTCCTTAGAAAATCAAAAGTAAAATCATAGTGATATCTAGAGACGAAGTACCGTACTCTGTACTGTACTCTGTACTGTGTACTCTGTACCTTCCCGAGCACGAGCTGCATGCTGATTGGATGTCAACTGTCTGTCAACACTCCAAACCAGGAAGTGTTGGCAGCCATCTTGTGCCTCGGTAGAACCGAGGCACGAGAAAGCAGTGAAAAAAACGTGCAAAACATGCAAAGGGTATATATTACCTACTGGCGGTCGTCAGTAGGTAGATATAATTAGTACCTAGTTTCCATAGGAAATCCGCAACATTCTATTTGGAATAACTTTGGCGCCGGTGAACGAATACACACGAAATTCTCCAAAAAAATGGCCTGCTCCGCTCCATCCCTGAAAGTTTGGGGGTGATTAGTCAAGTGGGGGCCAAGAAAAAAGGGGGGTCCCAAAACGTGTCTTCCCCATGCAATTTTTCATAGGACCCTTAACCAGGGATACAGCCCGAACGGCTGAACGGAATTACACCAAATTTGGCAAAAAGGTAGAGTTCAGTTTGCAGATTGTGCTTTTTGTTAAATGGTGTAAATCCATTCAGTAGTTCCTTAGAAAATCAAAAGTAAAATCATAGTGATATCTAGAGACGAAGTACCGTACTCTGTACTGTACTCTGTACTGTACTCTGTACTGTGTACTCTGTACCTTCCCGAGCACGAGCTGCATGCTGATTGGATGTCAACTGTCTGTCAACACTCCAAACCAGGAAGTGTTGGCAGCCATCTTCTGCCTCGGTAGAACCGAGGCACGAGAAAGCAGTGAAACAAACGTGCAAAACACGCAAAGGGTATATATTACCTACTGGCGGTCGCCAGTAGGTAGATATAGTTAGGACCTAGTTTCCATAGGAAATCCGCAACATTCTATTTGGAATAAATTTGGCGCCGGTGGACGAATACACGCGAAATTCTCTAAGAAAATGGCCTGTTCCGCTCCGCTCCTTCCCTGAAAGTTTGGGGGTGATTCGTCAAGTGGGGGCCGAGAAAAAGGGGGGTCCCAAAACGTGTTTTCCCCATGCAATTTTCCATAGGACCTTTAGCCAGGGCTACAGCCCGAATGGCTGAACGGAATTACACCCCATTTGGCAAAAAGGTAGAGTTTGGTTCGCAGATTGTGCTTTTAGTTAAATGGTGTAAATCCGTTCAGTAGTTCTTGAGAAAATCAAAAGAAAATCATAGTGATATCTAGAGACGAAGTACCGTACTCTGTACTGTACTCTGTACCTTCCCGAGCACGAGCTGCATGCTGATTGAATGTCAACTGTCTGTCAACACTCCAAACCAGGAAGTGTTGGCAGCCATCTTGTGCCTCGGTAGAACCGAGGCACAAGAAAGCAGTGAAACAAACGTGCAAAACACGCAAAGGGTATATATTACCTACTGGCGGTTGCCAGTAGATAGATATAATTAGGACCTAGTTTCCATAGGAAATCCGCAACATTCTATTTGGAATAACTTTGGTGCCGGTGGACGAATACATGCGGAATTCTCCAAGGAAATGGCCTGCTCCGCTCCTATCCTTCCCTGAAAGTTTGGGGGTGATTCGTCAAGTGGGGGCGAGAAAAAAGGGGGTCCCAAAATGTGTTTTCCCCATGCAATTTTCCATAGGACCTTTAGCCAGGGCTACAGCCTGAAAGGCTTAACGAAATTACACCAAATTTGGTAAAAAGGTAGAGTTCCGTTGGCAGATTGTGCTTTTTGTTAAGTGGTGTAAATCCGTTCAGTAGTTCCTGAGAAAATCAAAAATAAAATCATAGTGATATCTAGAGACGAAGTACCGTACTCTGTACTGTACTCTGTACCTTCCCGAGCACGAGCTGCATGCTGATTGGATGTCAACTGTCTGTCAAGACTCCAAACCATGAAGTGTTGGCAGCCATCTTGTGCCTCGGTAGAACCGAGGCACAAGAAAGCAGTGAAAGAAACGTGCAAAACCCCCAAAGGGTATATATTACCTACTGGCGGTTGCCAGTAGGTAGATATAGTTAGGACCTAGTTTCCATAGGAAATCTGCAACATTCTATTTGGAATAACTTTGGTGCCGGTGGATGAATACATGTGATATTCTCCAAGGAAATGGCCTGCTCTGCTCCTCTCCTTCCCTGAAAGTTTGGGGGTGATTCGTCAAATGGGGGCGATAAAAAAGGGGGTCCCAAAGTGTGTTTTCCCCATGCAATTTTCCATAGGACCTTTAGCCAGGGCTACAGCCTGAAAGGCTTAACGAAATTACATCAAATTTGGTAAAAAGGTAGAGTTTGGTTGGCAGATTGTGCTTTTTGTTAAGTGGTGTAAATCCGTTCAGTAGTTCCTGAGAAAATCAAAAGTAAAATCATAGTGATATCTAGAGACGAAGTACCGTACTCTGTACTGTACTCTGTACTGTGTACTCTGTACCTTCCCGAGCACGAGCTGCATGCTGATTGGATGTCAACTGTCTGTCAACACTCCAAACCAGGAAGTGTTGGCAGCCATCTTGTGCCTCCATAGAACCAAGGCACGAGAAAGCAGTGAAACAAACGTGCAAAACACGCAAAGGGTATATATTACCTACTGGCGGTCGCCAGTAGGTAGAAATAGTTAGGACCTAGTTTCCATATGAAATCCGCAGCATTCTATTTGGAATAACTTTGGCACCGGTGGACGAATGCACGTGAAATTCTCCAAGAAAATGGCCTGCTCCGCTCCGCTCCTTCCCTGAAAGTTTGGGGGTGATTCGTCAAGTGGGGGCCGAGAAAAAAGGGGTCCCAAAACATGTTTTCCCATGCAATTTTCCATAGGACCTTTAGCCAGGGCTACAGCCCAAATGGCTGAATGGAATTACACCAAATTTGGCAAAAAGGTAGAGTTCGGTTCGCAGATTGTGCTTTTTGTTACATGGTGTAAATCCGTTCAGTAGTTCTTGAGAAAATCAAAAGTAAAATCATAGTGATATCTAGAAACGAAGTACCGTACTCTGTACTATACTCTGTATCTTCCCGAGCACCAGCTGCATGCTGATTGGAAGTCAACTGTCTGTCAACACTCCAAACCAGGAAGTGTTGGCAGCCATCTTGTACCTCGGTAGAACCAAGGCACAAGAAAGCAGTGAAACAAACGTGCAAAACACCCAAAGGGGGCAGGGTAGAAACACCCTGACACCCTAGGCCTGCGTAGGGAGTCCACAAGGATCCCCAAGGCCCCCAAATTATTTTATTTAAATTGCGGGTCACAATTCAGATTGAGTCGCTATTGCAGACGATGCAGTGTTGATGGCAACAGATATACTGAATACTTTTGATGTGGCTATGTGAGTGCACTGGAACTGATGGAGCGTTTATGTATTAATCTTTTTGTGCATTATTTTAGATTTGAAAAGTAATTCTAATCGTAGTTACAGTAACTTGAATTTCCTTCCATAGGCTAACATTGACTGGTTTCACTTGGAAATTTTTCTAAGTGTGGAGTTTTGGAACTTTAAAAAATTCCTCTAAAATCAGCCGAACTATGAATTCCGATTTACTCACATGTTATCAAGAGAGACCTCTGTGCTGCATCTTTGAGCCCAGTACTGATCCTGAAATGTAATTCTAACCATACTTACCAGTAACTTGAATTTCCTTCCATATGAACCCATTGTCTGGTTTTCACCAGAAAAGTTTCTGTGTCTATTTTCACAAACTAAAAATATTCCTAAAAAATCGCCTGTATGACTTAAACACATTCTTTCAACTGTTTACAGGAGATGCACCAGTGCTGGAACCAGGATCCACCACTAAGTAAGAAAAAGAAATGATAACACTACTTACCTGCTAAGTGAATTACCTCCCATAGGATAACATTGGTGATTCTATGTGAACAAATTTCTGTGTCAACATTTAAAATACAATAATATTCCTTAAAATTCCCTACTGTATCTTTTACTCAACTGTTTACAGGAGATGTCCAAGGACTGAATCTAGGATCCAGTCCTGTGGTTAGAAAAGTAATCCATAAAGTAACTAATTGCATTTAACTAGAAAAACACATTGAGGCCAATGTTGCTTTGTGTTTGAAATTGTGTTGCCCATTGCCACAACTGTAACTACTGTACTTAAAAGTCTATTGCCTATTTGCAAAGTATTTAAACTAAAGTAATTTATTCTGAGAAAGTATATTTTGTAATGTAATGTATAATGTAATTACAATGTAATTTATAAAATAAAATATCTAAAAATAAATAGTTTAAAAAATGTAGTTAATCAGTATAAAAAAAATATAACAATTAATACATTTAGAAATTGTCATTTACAAAACCTTCGAAATTCACTGAAAAAAACCAAAGGTTTCAGGCCTGATATAGTTAGGAATTAGCATTTAAAAAACCTTTGAAATTCACTGAAAAAAACATAGGTTTCAGGCCTGATATAGTTAGGAATTAGCATTTAAAAAACCTTTGAAATTCACTGAAAAAACCATGGGTTTTAGGCCTGATGAATGATGTAATATGTGACATCATCAGCAGTGGATTGTGGGCGCGCAAGATATAGTTAGTACAACTAACTATATCAGAGGAATTTCAATGGTTTTGTACGAGTGAAATGTCCAGCTCACTATAACACCCCTAAAACCTACAGTTTTTTGAGTGAATTTCTAAGGTTTTTTGAATGCTAATTCCTAACTATATCAGGCCTGAAACCTATTTTTTTTCAGTGAATATATATATATATATATATATATATATATATATATAAATATATATATATATTTATATATATTTATATATATATATGTATACATATATATATTACCTACTGGCGGTCGCCAGTAGGTAGTTATAGTTAGGATCGTTTTCCATAGGAAATCCGCAACATTCTATTGGAAATGACTTTGGCGCCGAATGGGGGATCTGCCTGTAATTTTCCTTAAGCTTGCCTCGCTGCGCTCCACTCCTTCCCTGAAAGTTTCGGGGGGATCCGTCAAGCGGGGGCCGAGATAAAAGGGGGGTCCTAAAACGTGTTTTCCCCATGTTAATTTCCATAGGGCGGTTGGACTTTTAGCCCGAACGGCTGAATGGATTTCCACCAAACTTGGCAAAATTGTAGAGACTGGTACCCCGATGTGCCTTTGCTATGTCTCAAGATATATGCTCCAGTGGTTTATACGAAAATTAACTTTGAAAAAATATATATTGGGCTACATTGGGCTATATATATATGTTAGAGCCCAAATGTAGCCCAATGTAGCCCAATGTAGCCCAATGTAGCCCAAAGATGGCCACCAGAGACCAAAAAAACAAATGTAGCCCAAATATCAGCCAGATGTAGCCCAACTATAGCCCAATGACAGAATGTCCCAGAGTGTTCTAAAGAACAACTAGAGCGCTAACAGTCTTACTTATGACAAATGTATGGCACACCTGAAGTCATCTTGATTGGAATAAAGTGTTAACACTTAAAACATTTAATTTGCAAAGGAACAAAATGAGGGGGTTCATTTTGCCATAGAAATTATGATTAGTGCTGAAGAAAGAAAAATTAGGGCACATTTTGAGTGATTTCTCAAATCCTCTTATATTTCATTAAAAAAATTCTGATATGCAGTCTCCCAATATGGCCACCAGAGACAAAAGAGCCCAAATGTAGCCCAAATATCAGCCAGATGTAGCCCAACTATAGCCCAATGACAGAATGTCCCAGAGTGTTCTAAAGAACAACTAGAACGCTAACAGTCTTACTTATGACAAAAGTATGGCACACCTGAAGTCATTTTGATTGGAATAAAGTGGTAACACTTAATACATTTAATTTGAAAAGGAACAAAATGAGGGGTTTCATTTTGCCATAGAAATTTTTTATATATATATAGACTACAATCTATATTCCATGATTATGAAATTTCTGACAATGAAATGTTAGAAAGTTTAATAAATTATGAAACACAATAAAAAAAGTTAAAAAAAAAAAAAAAAGAATCAACAAAACCTATTTTGCTCATTTCACAATCACATCACTTGTGTTTCCTTTGCTTAGGTATCTCATTGTGCAGATGTAGTCCAGCATATGAAAGAATACGTAGAAGTGCAGCACTGCATACAATAAATTTAACACTTACAGAAAACTCACCTTCTCCATGCCTCCTACACAGTTCTACATATACATCATAAATGCAAACAGTACAGAATTAATTATACATGTTAAATGGTTTATTTTTGCTGTTCTCAGAATGTATCAAAATTCACTAAAAACAGTGACTTGAAGGTATTCATCATGTAACAGCGGGGAAAAAAAAACACAATCAAAATGATTGTGTTTAAAAAACCCATACAACATCAGAAAATAAAATTCAGAACTCCTTAAAGTTAACTTACTTTCCATGACGTCCAAGGATGTCCTATGAACAGCTTACACTCTTTTGTGCTGTTATTACTTTCAGCCCGCCACTTTCTGAAAGAAAACCTCCATCGTTTTTAAAAACACGTTACATGCAATAAATGACTTCTTGCTCTCTACCACTATTTTCCACAAGGCCAAATCTAGTCAGAGATATTTATAACTCTTGGATTTCTTGTAAGCCAATCCCATCATTTGGCATTTCCGCAACTTTCAGAATTAAAATGTTGAAGATCATTTTCACAATCCTGGAATAGTAATATCTTCCCCTTCTTGCTCAGTCATGTTCTACATTTCCTATGACACTGATACTGCTTAATATGAAGCAGACTTACACTACCTCTATGAGTACTACAATTATTTAATTCTCTACATCACTTTTAATCACAAAGCAATGTAAAACAGTAGACAGCATTGCAGACTTACATTCCCTCTACTCCATGTTTTGATTGGCTGCTTCAATTAGCTTATGAAAAGAAACAGTTTTTCTGAACTCATTTAAAGTGCACATACATCTCCATGATGTCCAATCCTATGATTAGAAGTTATGTCTCTGAACTACACTTATCCTCAAGGCCAAATTGTGTAGGAGCCATTAGAACTTCTTGAAATTCCACAGATCATATCCCGAGATTATTTTCCTAAAATTTTGGTTTTAAAAACACCAGGTAAGAGTTTTTAAGGTCATACGGCAATTTTTTTTTGAAAATTAAAACAGAATCATTGCAGAATGACCAGCCATTTCTAGACTTTAAATAAGCTGTGTAATGTCCTGATGATATTGAAGGGCCGTCATGATATATAATTGCTGTAGTTACAAAAGTCCTTCCTGATATTGACAACTGCGAAGCTACAAAATTTTTTATTAAAGTTGTCAATTTTGTTCCATCAGGCCTACATCGTTGGAACATTAAAATGACGTACTGGCCATATGTTCGTATAAATAATGTGGACATCATTTCAGATTTACATTGGCTACACTCCATGTTGTGATTAGCAGCTTTTACTAGCTTATTAAAGGAGACTGATTTACTGTCTGGCAAAGTTAAATATATAAATCTTTCTGAGTCTACACTAGTAGTACTTGATACCATACAGTTCTCGCAGTCATGCTGCCATTGATAAGAAAGCCCAAACAGCTGATCTACATCTACACCTTCAGCATGTAATACATCAAGCATATACATTAAAAACTCCTGACAATCTTGCTGAATATTTTGAGAGAATTGTGTTTGCCCTGAACATCTGTCTAACAGATTTCGAATTTCAGACACACTTTCTATTTTTGTTCTATCTGTGCTACATTTCTCTAACACAGAATTCAACAAACTGCAAAATCTTTGATCAGAATTGACCACAATCTCTTCTTTTACATTTTTTAGAGAAAACAAAACATTAATTACTACATTAGCATAGCAGTTGACACCAGAACTGTTTTCAAACTGAAAACCAACAACATCTTCAACAGAATCCTCTTTGTTTCTGCTTGTAATTTTAGGTTCATTCACTTTTTGTCTTTTTGCTACAACCTCCCCAGTATTGTTCTCATTTCTTCGTTTCCGGCCTACCAGACGTTTCTCAAACAAAGGAAACTGAGGCAAATGTGGCGCATACTCTCTTCTTAACCTATTGTATTCCTTAACACAATCTAGATCTGCACAAATGTTTCTGACATCACACTCAATCAAGTACAATCCCGATAAAGTTCTAACTCGTGACAATGCCACATATGCCATACCCTCCTTGAACACAGAACTGCCAATATTCACCAATGCAGTGTCTACACTTAAACCTTGCGATTTATGAATTGTCACCGCATATGCCAAGCAAACAGGGAACTGCTTACGGCGAACATATAAGTCTTTTACAAGCAAAAATCTAGCAGAACAACGAGCAATTAGCTGTACTTCCTCAATGCCATCAAATTTAATTTTTAAAAATTCTATTCCATCTCTATTTCTGTATTTCACAAAATCAACAACATTACCCATTGATCCATTTACCAGACCTCTTTCAACATGTA
This sequence comes from Lissotriton helveticus, assembly GCF_964261635.1. Lineage (NCBI taxonomy): Eukaryota > Metazoa > Chordata > Amphibia > Caudata > Salamandridae > Lissotriton > Lissotriton helveticus. The sequence continues at coordinate 739,198,657 of NC_136059.1, read as the reverse complement.
AATTCCTTCTTAAAATTATACGGCAGTTCAAGCACACATTCAGAGTCTTTTCAAAACCTGCAGTTTTAGATATACTCTTCTCTAATGAATCCAATTTTGTTTTCAGATTCTCAGACAAAATAATTGTTGATCCCATATGCTCTACTCTATCAATAGCTTCCACTTTCACAATCTCTTGCTTTTCTAAATGCAACATTTTGTTGTTAAATTTGGCACATTCTGCAAGAGTTGGCATCAAACATATTCCAGATTTCTTATCAGTAATTTTCTGAAAAATATTCTCAGGCACAACATCTTGTTCTGGATATAAATTTGACAGTAATCGTGCATGTAAAGCTTCTTTCCCATGCTCGGTCACTTTTCCAATTCTAACATCTTGTAGAATAGTCTTGTAAACTTCATCCTTTGCCTGACGCATATTTTCATGCAGTTCAGCATAATTGAAGTTTAACCATATATTGACGTTGCCAATGCTGCCTAGGCACTTCCTGGTATCTTCATGCGTGAGCATTTTGAACACAGGTTGCCCTTTCACTGGTGTCAGCTGCAGAAGATCTCCGAAAACAATGATGTGTTTGCCACCAAATAACACATCATACTCTGTTTTGAGAACTTCTTGCATCCTCAAATGCACAAAGGCAAGCATGACATTGGAAACCATGCTTACTTCGTCAATGATAAGAAGTTTCATTTTCCTCAAGATTCTTGAAACTTCAAAACAAGCATCTCCAGATAGCTTGTGATATTCTAATTTGTTGTCATGCTCCACTGGCAGCATCAGTAAACGATGTAAAGTAATCCCTTTAATATTATGTGCTGCCAGTCCAGTTGGAGCAGTGACAACACAAGACAGCGATGACTCTGTCCTTTCCTGCAAATAGCATGAAATTGCTTTAATGAGGAAACTTTTTCCAGTTCCCGCTTCTCCACTCACGTACAGTCGGACAGGCTTCAACGACGTACATGAGCACTCTTTCTTATCATGACTTAATCCATGATCAATTTGCATGGTAACTTCGTCATATATTTTCCTCTGCTCAACGTTGAGTTGCCTTTCCAACTCTTCTAAGTTAACCGCATCCTCTTGAGCATGTGCCATGGCTCTTTCCACCTCATTCATAGCAGTGGCAGCTTCATTTTCAATAAGAGGTCCTCCTAGTGGATCCTGACTCAATGAAGCAGAACTCTGACTGTCCTGAGAACTGTCTCTGGCAATCTCGGCTGCAATCGTTGCTTCCTGCTCAATTTCCGCATTCAACATTTCTACATATTTGGGAAAAGCAGGACATTCTATGGTCTCCTTGGCGGCATTGAAAGAGTCTTCATAACAGAGGAAATCTCCAAGCAGTTCCTCTTCTGCACGCCAAGGCTTGAAAAGTTGCAAAAGTGCTAAATAGAAAAACTCCTTTTTTTCAGGAGATTCGCCACTCAATTTTCGATGGTTTATCAAGTGGCATTTTCTTTGCTTGACCAGACATCCCTCACTTCCTATTACAGCATACACTCCTTTCTCAGTATCTTCTTTGATGTTCCTCTTGAACATGTAATTTTGCAGAACCTCATACAGACAAACATTCTCTAGGTGACTGCTTCGATTTGGATAATATGTATCCAACATGTTTGTCTTCAAAATGTCGGTACTGTTTGGCTCCTTTTCCGCCAAATACTCAATTTCCCGCACAGGTTTGAGAACTCGATTACGCGTTGCAGCAAGACCAAGACTCGCCCAAACGATACTCCTGGACTTGGCATAGAGACTTGCTGAAGACAACCGGTCAGAACATTCGTACGCTCCGATTTCTCGATGCGACAACATCTTCAGACTGAAACTGTACAACTTCTTGCTGAGGCTCTTTTCATGGGAAATGTCCTCCCACATATCCTTCAATTCTGTCTTCTCTTTTTTGGTGATGTAAGACGTCACATACCGAGCCACAGCCATACAGTTATCAGCCACAAACTGTATATCCATGTTAGCATTCCACATGGACAAAATCACCGGGTTGTAGTCGTTGATGTACTTGGACTCTTCGTTCCTCTTCAAATTGTAAGTGTTTTTAGGTGATTTCTTCATCACATTGTGTCGCAGCGAAGACATCAAACTGTTTACTCTTCCTTTAGAAATCACCGGTCGTGGAAAGCCGAAACGACATTTGGTGTAGAACTTGTCTTTCTTTCGGAATTTACGACGGCAGTACTTTCCACATCGATGGCTTTGGAAACGCAGAACTTTTTCTCTTAGGCTTTTCTTCTCCTTTGCGTTTGGAACAGCACACGTAGAATACTGTTGGATGAAACTCATCACTGAGTCTTCTGGATCCGTTCCAAATTTAGGTGCATCCTTGATCCACAGCAACATATGTATATGAGGAGCACCTCTTGCTTGGTACTCCTTTCTCCAGAAGAAATCCAACACCTCTCCAAGAGGTGGATTCTTCTTATTCATGATGAAAGACATCATAGCTTCAAATCTATGATTGAAGTACCTACATACATTGACTGGATCCAAAGAGCACAGTTCTCCGGGTGTCTTGAATTCGATGTTTTCTACGTTAGCATTTGCCTCTCGTAGAAATTCAAGTAAGTCTTCCCAGCCATACTCGGCACAGCTCAGAGTGAGGAACCATGTGGGAGTACCTAAGTTCCTCAGCATACATTTTAAATCACCATGACGACGGTACCAGTACTCATTAGTACCACGCTGACACGCCATGAGATTAATCAGGTGAGAATCCAAAATACTATCTTGGACATTCACTTTATCCATAAAATCACTTGCCGAGATGTTTTGCATGTGTATACCACTTTTCAAGATGTGGTTCACTGCATATGACAGTCCAGACAGATCGCTTTCAAACAGGAGATGAAACAAATAAGGAATGCATTGTCGAAACCTAGCATCTCCTGCATACAATCGCAAAGTCCGGTATTCAGAAGCAGGAATTTGATGAGGTCGCTCATCATATCTTCCTCCCTGACCTGTTGGAAAAAGCTGTGGGAAACACCGAGCTTCCAAACTTTCCTCCCAAACACTAATGGGACTCCCTTTGGCTTGTTTCATTTGAAACAACTCAATAGCATTCCCCATGACTTCCTTTGAATGCAAAGGATGAACACTATAATGTTCATATATTTCCTCACTAGTAGAGGGTTCTACTTTCTCAATTTGACCAGCACACAAATCGCTATCCTCTTCCTCACTTACTTCCTCTTCTGCAACATATACATTCTTATAGTATTTATTATTTTTTTTCAAATACAATGTTGCCTTTTTAACTTTCCTAACATCTACTAAATCTTGCCATATTTTCTTATTCTTTGTCGGAACCCCATTAACTAAGATAACCAGAGGTTCCTCTTCCACTTTTTCTACTCCAATTGTGTTAATGTTTTTCTTGAAATCTAGAGGCAAATAAACAACTCTTCCCTTTAATCCTCTCTGTAAATCTGATGGAGGCAATTTCCCTGTCTTTGGCTCCATTCTTACAATAGCCTGAAAGGGATGGATACTTTGAATCAAAATAGATTCATAAGTATTTAAGTCCTTCAAATCAGAAGGAATCTCAACCAATTCCAGATTATTATGAACTGCTCTAGCAGGCATCTGGTTTTGTTTTAATTTGTTACAACAATAAGTACACACACGTTGATCCAATCCCAAATCAAAACAATTTTCTACCATCAAGTATGTTGCAAAATCCTTCCATTCACTATTATTTTCCCTTTCACTTTTTGCATATAAATCCACTAACTTAGTCTGATTCTTATAATAAGTGCGTCTACAACACACACAAGTGAAATTAGGCCTCTCACTTGATTTCATGTCAAACGTCGCAATTTCCCTCTGGAAATTATCTGTACTGGAAACCTGTACACTATCTTCCAAATGACCCTCTACTTCTTGCTCAATTTCAACATTCTCCTCTTTACTTCCAAAGTAACAAAACTCAATTTCTTCACATATATTCTTCACATCTATTTCAGAACCATGCAAAAGAGCAGCGCATAATTGTTTCAGCATAATTGCTGGACTCTTAGCATAATACAACAGTCTAACTAACTTCCTCACTTTGTTATGATGCACTGCTAGCATCCTGAAATGATGAAAAACACTCTGGCATACTCTCCTGGAAAGACAAGCCAGTGAATGACCATGCAAACCTGTCACTTCTCTCACTCTGCAAGGATCTAATTCTTGCAACAACCTTATTTTCTGCTTCAAACTTTTCTTGTTAAATGTCCGTACAAAATCACAAAGCAAATTGATGGAATCCTGTCGCACACTGCAAATACTACTACACTTCCAGGTGTACACAGGACCCTTAGCACGTCTTCCTAAAACCTCATTACCTAACAACTCTTCTGCCTCTGTTGTCACAAGTTTTTCTTTTTCAACTGGACAACCATCTTTCACTTCATAAGCACGACCACTGATGTCAACTGCATGCACCAAATCATTATCCTGGAAATAACTCTCTTCATTAAAAAATGCCTCACAGCTTGAACTATGTATCCATTCTCCAGAAAAAACTTCACAAAAATTACTACGATTAACTATTCTCTTCCATCTACTATTTCTTTTGAAATCAAAAATTGCCTTGTTTAGCTTCCTAATTCTATTGATTATCAAAATAAATAACTTACGTTTAATTTCAAAAGCCTGATCAATAACTTTCTCAACTTTTTTTTTTCTCCTATAAAAAACTAATTTCTGTTGACCTTTCTTAATATTTTTTAACAAATTGCCAATTATCCTGTTACGGAACATTCGTTTACGAATCTCCGTAAACTGTTGTTTCCTTCTACTATCATGCACAGATTTATCTCTTGCTCTAGCAGTAACATTTTCATTTGTCCTTTTCTTTCCATTTGATTTACTTGTCATTTTATGGATTGAAACATTTTCTGTACTAATATTTTTTTTATTAGAAATATTTCTTATGAAATATTTAGAGCTCTTACCCGGTGCTTTCTTCATGGCTTGAGAAATCTTTTTGTTAGAGGACTGCTGCATTTTTTTTTTCTCCTGCTGTCTTTGACGTTTTGCAGCCTTCATCTCTCTTATTTTTGTAGGCATAGTTGAATCTGAGGAAAAATATAATAAAAATGTTATTAAACATTATTATCAAACAGTAAATCAGTAATAGTGATCAAAAACTTAACACACTACTTGACATTTTAAATAGAAGATTTTTTAGTCCTTGCAAATTTACAATACAGAAATAGCAGAAAAGAAATGAGATTTATATTTATGTTACCTATGCTATTTTATATGTGAATCTGATCTAATTTTATGAGCATATTTTAATATTTTATTGAAGACACTACACATAACCTGTTTTTGAAGGTGTCTTTATTTTTAAATTAAACGGTTTACCTTTTTACTTTTTATTGATTATAAAATTTAAAAATAAATGTTTATAATTCCAAAGGCTCAAGCAGGTCAGCTTCCCATCCTATATCATATAATTCGGACAAATCTGCATCCTCATCACGCTCTTCTTCATCCTCAGGATTTAAATCATCCAATGGATCAACATCCACTGATGTTTCAATTACAAGTTCAATGATGAGGTCAAAATCAACTGATTGCAGATTGTCGCTCATGTTGAGGTTGTCTTTATCTTTAAAGAAAGACAACAACAATGAGATGTTGCAGAGTAAGAGACAAATCTCACAGATTATAATAGTAAAATTATTTAACAGGAGTAACATTTTGCAGCTATTATTTAGCCATGTCCAGCGATGCTGAGCAGGTGAAGCCTATGTCTAATTTTTCACTGAACAGGACTCATCTGTTCTTAACCTTGGATAAGCCTCAACGACTCTGTGTCCCCTGCACATACTCAAATGTTAAAGTGCAGATTTATATTAAATGGCACATCCCCAGGCATGCACCAGTTAATGTGCAGCACTGCTTTACCACCCATGGTGTGCCGCATTTACAATCAGATAGGAGAAAGCTGCTTCAAAACCCTGCGCCTGCTTGAAGCTGGCATAGGTCTTGACGCAGCATTGTAGAGATGGGGCACCCCTGAGCCTTGCTGGAGCTGCATCGCACTTATGATACAACTCCAGCAATGCGCCACCTTTACGGCACAGATGCGTCACGCATCTGTGCCGTTTTTGCCCCATGCTGCGCCGCATTGTAAATGCAGCACAACATGGGTGGCGGAACAGTGGCGCAGGATGACTGTCACATCCCTGGGGATGCGCCACTCATCATAAATCTATCCCTAAGCTTCTTATCTTGTTACAGATGAACTGCCATATGTATCATCAAAATATTTTACATATTATAAATAGCAAATTTTAAGGAATAAATAGCGATTCTTTACTATTCCTAATTTGCAATGAGCAAATTGCTAATTGCAAATTACCCATTCATTTCCATAGGCTAGGAGGCTCATAGGAATTAATGTTGCAAGTTGTGATTAGCAATTAGCTCATCACAAAATAGGATTTTTTTCAAGCGTGCAGGGGTATCTCAAGAACACCCTGCTGCACCCCTGAAAAAGAAATTTGGGAGCACATGGCACACCTACATGCCCTAATGGCATGTATGGGCGTCATATGGGACCTTTTTTTTTTTTTTTTTTAAAAATGCTTTTTGAAAAGAATTCGCAAATTACCACAAACTAGAAGTTGGTGGTAGTTTCCAAATCCTTAATATCATTTTTTACATATTTTTTTTTGATACATTGCATTTAAGGAATCACAAATTTTGAATTATTGACATTTTAAGTAATTTCCACATGTGCACTGTTTTCTAAATATAATTTGAAAATCGTTTTTGGGGAAAAGTAATGGTTTGCAAATTTATGACAAGGACATAATGGTGTATGCTTCTCTATAAGGCATTTCAGTATCTCTAATGTCATTTTTCCCATATTACATTATAAGACCTTTCCCCATGAAGCACATTCCTTGTAAATATGCTCCCACCAGTGCATTGCAAATTTAGATTTTGACTGTTTCAGACACATAGCCATGTTGAAAGTGACCCAAAAAAATTGCAAACGTTTTAAAAAAAAACATTCATGTGTCTTAATGACATTTTAAGTCATTTCCCCATGGACAATGTTTTCTAAGTGGCACAAAAGAGGTATACACCTATCATAAATCTGTCCCTAGCATTATAAATGATTAAATCAGGATGACAATAAGATGTGGCCTATCCAGAGGTTTGTTTAAGGTGAGGCCTACTCAGGATTGCAGATTAAAGTTATGCTTGATAAAGAATACAGAGGAGATAATTTATTGTAAAGGCCTACCAATGAAGTAAGTGATTTCTACTTCATTGCACCAGTCATCATAAATGTATCCGTAAGCTTCTTATCTTGTTAGACATCAACCGCCATATGTATCATATAACTATTTTGCATTTCCAAAAAAGCGAATTTTAAGGAATAAATAGCGATTCTTTACCATTCCAAATTTGTTTGAGAAAATTGCTAATTGCAAATTACCCATTCATTTCCATGGGCTAGGAGGCTCATATAAATGAAGGTGCAATTTGCGATTAACAATTTGCTCATCACAAATTAGGAATTTATTCCAAAAGTGCAGGGGTGTCTCAAGAACACCCTGCTGCAACCCTGAAAAAGAAATTTGGGGGCATATGGCGAACATAAATTTTAACAACATTCCTTTACCTCAAAAACGATTTTCAAATCATAACTTCAAAACACTACACATGGGAAAATTACTTAAATTGTCCTTAAGACACATAAAAGCGTTTTTTGATTGGCTTTCCTGCATGGTAGGGTCACTTTTAACATGGCTATGTAACATAAACATTCAAAATCAAAATTTTCAATGTACAGGTGGGAGCATATTTACAAGCAATTTGCGCCACAAAGAAAGGTCTGACATTAAAATGGGAAAAATAACATCAGGGACAGTCAATTGCCTTATAAAGAACCATACACCATTATGTCCTTCTCATGAATTTAAAAACAATTCCTTTTTCCCAAAAACGATTTTCAAATCATAATTTCAAAAAACTGCACATGAGAAAATGACTTAAAATGTCAATGAAACACATGAAAGCGTTTTTTTATTGGCTTTCCTGCATGGTTGGTTCACTTTTATCATGGCTATGTAACACAAACATTGATAATTAAAATTTTCATGCACATGTAAGAGCATATTTACAAGCAATTTGCGCCACAGAGAAAGGTCTTACACTAAAATGAGAAAAATAACATCAAGGACAGTCAATTGCCTTATAAAGAACCATACACCATTATATCCTTGTCATGAATTTAAAAACAATTCCTTTTCCACAAAAACGATTTTCAAATCATAATTTCTAAACACTGCACATCAGAAAATGACTTAAAATGTCATTAAAACACATGAAATCATTTTTTGATTGGCTTTCCAGCATGGTTGCGTCACTTTTAACATGGCTATATAAGGGGCGCTAGAGGGCGCCGGACAAGATGGCCGCACTTGCGTGAGGCTCTGTCAGGACCACACAATATCCGTTCATTTATCCTGCTTACTTCGCAACCTGCACCCTGTAATAGAGCTGGGGGGGCCCCGCTGACATCGGGGGCCTGCTGCATACCCTTTGGCCGGAATCTGAGGCTGTCCTGAGTGCGATTGGAGAGGAGCGCAGCGAGCCGGGAACCTGCCGCCTGCAACGCTCGCACCTCGTGGACCCGGATTGCCGCTGCTGGCTGACTTGGGCACCCGCTGGATCCTGACGCTGCCGGCCGGCGGAGACGGGGACTGGCACCGGCGGATGCGGGGCGGAGCGGAGCCGACCCTAGGTGTGTCACCGGAGAAGCGCCGGAGCAGAGAGCGGCCTGGACCCGGCTCCGCCGGAGTTGGTGAGTGGGGCGGGGCGCTACGCAAGCCCGGGGCTGCGGAGGTGGCGCTGGGCCTGCCGAGGCCGCGCCGCGCGAGCCGCTTTCGGTGGGGGCAGGGGAAGGGGGCAGGCGGAGCAGTAAAGCGGAGAGGGGCCACCACTGAATGCAGCGCCTGCACCCTGGACAACAAATGGGCGCTAGTCTGGCCGCCTCTACACGGATACCTTCCATGGCCATGTTGGATGCTTGAGAGATCTATGGGGAGCCCGCCATTTCACTTTTTCATGCAGCAGGCTTCGGGCTATCGGTCCCTGAGTGGGGTGCAGTGACCCGCTGCTTTGGAGGGGAGCGTTGAGAGTATCTAGACTCGATTGGGGTGCTGGTTCCTGTTGGGAGTGGTGACCTTGCCCGACCTTCGGACAGGTACATTACAGTGGGCTGAAGCTGCGGAGCCCGCCTGATAGTTGCAACGGACCCACTCGGCTGGCACGTGTGATCTGCTAACTTGTGTACTTGGGAGTGCTGAGTGCTCTGCGACCATGGGCCGAACAGACAGAAGCCAGCCGAAAATCACATTCGAGGCAAAAAAAACTGCACTCTCGTCCTCCCAGGCTCCGGTGGACGCTGACCAGGGGGGGGCCGAGGGGGGCGCCCCGAATCTGGAATCCACGTTAGTAGCCATGCAGAAAACCCTACAATCCATCGAGGGCACCATGGAGTCAGTCAATCACCGTCTCGATCAAATGGCGACGCAATTTGACCGCCAAAATGAGCGCATGGGGGAGGTGGAGCAGAGAGTCTCTGCCACGGAGGACGGCCTGGCCACTGTCTCATCTAAAGTATTCAGCATGGAGAGGGTGCTGGCGGTCATACAGGCGAAGAACGAGGAGTTGGAAGGGAGGTCCAGGAGGAATAACGTGAGGGTCACGGGCCTGCCGGAATCCACGAATGTAGGACGCATGGAGGACTATATGGAAAGGATGCTCATTGACATATTTGGAGCAGATCAGTTGTCTAGAGTCTTTATAGTGGAGCGCGCCCATCGTTCGCTGGCCAAACGTCCGCCACCTGGGGCCCCACCGCGGCCGATAGTAGCCAGAATTCTGAACTATAGAGACAGGGACACTATACTTCGGCTCGCCAGGGAGAAAGGGGCCATTGAATATCAGGGCAACAGGCTAGAGTTCTACCCCGACTTCACCATGGCGGTGCAAACAGCCCGTAAAGAATTCGCCCCGGTGAAACAACTGCTGAGGACCAATGACGTTGTGTACGCCATGTTGTATCCTGCGCGCCTGAGGATAGGGCCACCGTCGGACAACAAGATCTTCTCCTCCCCCAAAGCAGCAATGGACTACGCCAAAAAATTGAAAAAGCGCGCCAAGGAACCGGACGGGAGACAGGCGGCTGAGGACGAGGGGCTGGAAGAGGCCGCGTGAGCTGTGTCTGGACTGAATGACTGCGACAGGGGCGCTCTGCGGGGCGCTGTGCTGAGATCTCCCCTGCGGTCTGTCATCTGCTTATTTTCTAACAATGTTGAGCGACCCACTGAGGCCTGGAGAATCTCAGAGCGAGAACATGTACATTGCGGAATGAGGGAGGAGCTGGCGGGTGGCATTTTTACATCTGCTATGGACATACGGTTTGCTGGCTCGGTCCCCACTGCACAAGACTGAAAGCTTGCTCGGGCGGTGGGCACGGGGGGGGACTGATAATGGGGCTGCCTGTGCTCTTGGTTATGTTTATAGCGCTGCTGGTTGTGGCCGAGTCCGGGGGTTTTTCTGGCAATATACTGCAAATGTTTGCCTTACCGCTGGGTGTTTTGCTTACGATATCAGGGTTGCAAGGTTGGAGGTGTTCTTATTTAGAGTGGTCCACGCTCCCGTCACTTCTTGGCGGGGGAAGTGTGCCTCTACGCCCCCCGATATGGGAGATCCCCACACACTGTTGGTTGACTCGTTGAGGGTTGGGCGGTGTTGGGTTTTGGGATGGCTTTGGCAAATTGGGTGCGCTGAAGTGGGTGGTGGGATGGGGGACGGGGATTTGAGGGATGTTGGGGGATTGTTTTCTTTTCTGGTCTGGGATGAGGGATCTGTGATGCTGGTAATGTATGTTCGAATCCATTGTATGGGGGTCGGCCTTCTCAATGCAGATATTCCTGTTGCTCGTGGTTTGCGGGGTGCAGAGGTGAGGCCCTCGGGGTGGACAGGGGGGCTGCTCTACTGGCTGTTGGGCGGCTTACAGAACGGGAGATATGGATAGGGGAGGCAAGATCACATGCGTAACTTGGAATGTACGGGGTCTTAATAGGCCGCAAAAGACAAGACAAATGCTTGCATTTTTGAATCGACATGGCGCACAAGTGGTGTTCCTGCAGGAAACGCACCTTCAGGGCAGGGCGGCTGAAATGGTGGGCAGACAATGGGCGGGGGTGCGCTTGGCCACTAAGTACTCTTCCTATGCTCGGGGGGTGATGATTTTGATCAAGAGAAATATACCCTTTGAAGTGGTACATGAGGAAATAGACCAGGAAGGAAGGTTTATTATTGTGCAGGGCAAATTGTGTGGTACGCTGATTACTTTGCTTAATGTATATGGTCCAAATGTTGACGATCCTGATTTCTATGTTATGCTCTGGAACAAACTTTATATGCTTGCTCCGTCAGCTATCGTATGCGGGGGGGATTGGAATGTCACGCTGGATTCGGAGCTGGACAAGAAACATGATAGACCTGTTGTGCACAAGAGGGCGGCGGAAGCGGTGTGCGAAGGTATGGCTGGGCTGCAATTGCTGGATGTATGGAGACTGCGAAATCCGACTGTGAGAGTGGGTACTTGTTACACATCGGCGCACGACACGTGGTCGAGACTGGACTTCTGGCTGGTGACTAGGGATGTGAGTGGATGGGTGGTGGAGGCTGCTCATTTGCCTCGCACTATATCAGATCATGCACCTACTACACTGGTGTTGCGGATCCCATCGCATGCTCCGCCCCCTTTCACTTGGAGACTCTCTCCCGGGATCTTGACCGATCAGGTGCTTTCCGAACGCCTGGGGCAGATAGTGGAGGATTTCTTTGTTAATAACGTTGGGTCTGTTGAAGATATAGGTACGGTGTGGGAGGCCTTTAAGGTGACGGTGAGAGGTGCATGTATAGGTTTACGATCAGGGGTACTCACGTCCATCAGGGACTCCATGTCCAGACTAGAGAGGGAGTTATTATCACTTGAGCGACGGTTGGAAGAGGGTGCGGAGGGCACGATACTTGCAGATATAAGGCTGAAGGTCACTGAGTACAATGAGTTGGCGGAGCAAGAGGTGAAATTCATGGCTAAACATGCTACTGCTAGATACTATGGAGAAGGGGGCAGGCCGGGAAAGGGACTGGCGGATCGCATCAGAGAGCCGTGGGCGCGTCACTGCACGGTACAAGAGATCGAGGACCAAGGGGAAGTAGTGACTAATACTGAAGGCATCTTGGCCTGCTTCTCGAAGCATTATGCGCAACTCTATGAGCGAGGGGACACGGCTGATGAGGAGGAGGTGAACCGTTACCTAGAGGGTGTTGCCTTGGTGTGGCTCTCCAGAGGTCAGCAAGAATTCCTAATGCAACATATTACGGAGGCTGAGTTTAGGGATGCTATTGCGGCGCTTCCGAATGGGAAGGCAGCCGGCACGGATGGCCTGCCATCCGAATTTTATAAAAAATATGCTGATATCCTGATTCCGCAGCTGGCACAGGTCTTGGAGGAGGCGATTGAGCGCGGGCGACTCCCAGCGACCATGAGAGAGGCGCTCTTGGTGGCACTGCCCAAACCCGGGAAACCACCAGATAAATGCGATTCATATCGTCCCCTATCGCTTATGAATACGGATGTCAAAATCATTGCCAAAGTCTTGGCTACAAGACTGCGTCTCCTCCTGCCGGTCATGGTACTACCGGACCAATCAGGATTCATCCCTCTCAGGTCCACGTCGCATAATCTGCGGACCCTTTTCGCCGTATTACACCTGCTTAAGCCGGACCTCCCTGCAGCTGCAGTCCTGTTGGATGCGGCTAAGGCCTTCGATTCGGTGGCATGGAAATATATGATAACTGTCCTTCACCGGATGGGGGTGCCTTTTTTCTTCACTTCCCTCATTGCTCTGTTGTACACTGCGCCGACTGCGAGAGTCAGGGTCAACGGGCATGTCTCCTCGTCGTTCCCGATCCAGAGGGGGACAAGGCAGGGGTGTCCTCTATCGCCGCTACTATTTGCCATCATGATGGAACCTTTGGCCTGTATTCTGCGGCAAAGATACGCGGAAGCAACGTTAAAATTCCCCCTCAGAACGCTGGCAGTGTCGATGTATGCGGATGACATGGTCCTATATGTGAGAGACCCGGGGCTTCATCTCGAAAATCTGCTCCGAGAATTCATTAAGTTTGGTCGGCACTCCGGGTTGACTATCAATTGGGACAAATCGGTGATACTCCCACTCACGGATGCGACTAGCCAGATACCGCTGGAATTCCCTCTGGAGTGGGCAACGGAGTCAGTTCGCTATCTGGGTGTCTGGGTACATAGGGATTGTCAGGAGGTCATAAGGGCTAACTACGGGGTCGCCATATCTAAGTTGGAGGATCAGGTGGCGAGATGGACTCGGCTCCCTCTAACGCTTGCCGATCGCACCTCTTTAATTAAAATGGTGGTTCTGCCGAAGTTTCTTTATCTATTCGTAAATATCCCTGTACAGATGAAGTCGCATTTTTTCGCGAGACTGAAGTCTCTTCTGATCTCGCTCACCTGGGCCGGCAAGAAACCACGTGTGACCTGGGACGTCATGATCAAGCCGCATGCACTGGGTGGGTTCGCCTTGCCGGACATGAAGCTGTACTATCTATGCGCGCAAGCGCAATTTGCTAGTTATTGGATACAGGCTCCGCCGTATACACCACATGTGGCGCTTGAAGCTAGTGCAGTCTTGCCGTATCCGCTTAGGGCGATGATAACTAACAAACATTCGATATTTGAGAAAGGGGAGATCGATACTGTGCGGCGCACGGCATCCGCCTGGGAGGAACTTGGTAGGCGAGCTGCCAGATTGCCACTATATGCTCCGGCTATGCCTCTGTTGTACCACTCCGATATTTCAGTGACCAGTGAACCCGGGGGATTACAGGTTTTGAGGGAAGTTGGAGTTCAGACCATGGGGGATCTCTTCCCAGGGGCGTCCTTTCTTTCTTTGCGAGACATGACAGCAGGCCCCACCAACGCCACTATGGCTACCTTTGTTTATGCACGATTGAGGGCAGCAGTACGAGATTTATTTCCATCATATCCGGCGGAACCGGCGACGCTTGGGGCATTACAGCTGCTCTACACAGCCAAAGATAGAACTAAATTACTCTCTAGACTTTATAAGGCTGCGCAGGAGGATGAGGGAGGAGGGGCGGTCTTGGCCAGGGCGCGCTGGGATAGGAGCCTTCCAGACCCTCTGAGCGATGATGAATGGGAAGAATGCTGTAGCATGACTGGGGGGTGCGTGATTAATGGCAACTTTCGCCTTCTGCACTTTAAATTTCTGCACCAATGGTATTACACACCGGTCCAGCTGGTCAGATATGGGCTCCGGGCTGGTGCCCAATGTGTTCGATGTGGAGCTGACGACGCCGATTTTATACACCTGGCATGGGGTTGTCCGCGTGTGTATGATTTTTGGAAGGAGGTAACCGAAAGACTGACTGTTATGATCTCTAGCGAGGTACAATTGGATGTGCGTCTCTGCCTCTTGGGCATCGCTTCTGGGGTACCAGCCCAATCGAGACGGCTTGTGGTCCTGGCTTTGCAGTTGGCTAAAAGAAGAGTTGCGGTTGGTTGGGGGGGGAGACGGGCGCCTGATGTACAGCTGTGGCTGAAAGACATGGCCTACTGTAGAGACCAATTGCACTGCTATTATGAGGGGCTGCCAGAGAGATCACGTCCGAAGGATGTGTGGGGGCCGTTTACGCTCTACGTGCTGTCATTGGATGACTCGGATAGCGAAAGGAATGAGACAGTTGGGATGCCGAGGGGGGTCCAGGAGTCTGATTGAATGCGGCCACACTCTGTGTGAGACGTCCCTACTATGTGGGATGCATGACTGGAGATGCCACCTGGGACTCTCGCCTTTGCCCTGAGTGAAGTCGGAAATTTGCTGGCCCTTGATGCTCCGTACTAATGTGCGTGCTGAAACAGAAACTGTGAGATATTGCCCAACTCGTTCATATACTTTCTGTACCCTGTTGAACCGGTTGACATATGTTCCACACACTGACTTGATTTGGTATCTTCGTTAGGACCAGGATGGAGAAGGGGGTGGGTGTTGGGGTTGGATGTTGGTTACCTTTAGTTCTACAAAAATGGGAAAAGACCGAGATCACATAAGGGCTATACGGCCGGAATTGATAGTGCACCTTGGACAACGTTTCTGGAACATTTGTGGTGCCTTCACGGGCTTAGCATTCATTGCATATGCGTTTAAACTGAACTGACACGATGTATTGCTCGCCCTGTCTACTCTGTGGTGCTCTGATTGCGGCCGGCCCTATCAGTGGGTTGTAGGCACACTGCTGTGTAACTGTATAATGTACAATAAAGGTCTACCAAAAAAAAAAAAAAAAAAAAAAAAAAAAAAAACATGGCTATATAACAAAAACATTCAAAATCAAAATTTTCCATGCACATGTGAGAGCATATTTACAAGCAAATTGCGCCACATAAATCATAATTTTCTCCTTAAAGCACACTATTCTCTATCTAAAGTAAATAAATATTTTCTCACCTTAGCAAATACTTTGAGTTTGAAAACAGTCTAAGAAACACACCAATTTGTCTTCAGCAGAGCAAAAGGTATGCACTCCAGAGTCTGCAGCTATCAAAAGCACAGAAATGGTGTAATTCTTCACACATATTTCTCATGTCACCCAATCAAAACTCTTCCCTCACTTTTTTTCAAATGAAAACCCTTCCCCCTCTGCCCTTTCTGCCTATTTTCCATAGCAACCAGCTCTTGGAGAAACTCTGGTGTTTGCAAATTCACACAACAATGTTGCAATTGAACTCTGAACTCTCAGTGCACCAGCATATCCAGTGCTTTCTTTCATTTAATGATTTTTTATTGACCACTCAAAATACATCTTTCAAACAACACATCTGTACACCCTAACTTTCTGTTTTCATCAATCAAAATCCACCAATCACTGTTACTACTTCATGAACACAGAAACTCCACAGTTTTTTTCATTTCAAACTCACATTTTTTCAACTACCATTTCATTGCCACACTTCATCTGACTGCAGGAGAACCTTCTCTCACCATGTTTTCTGTCTGGATTGTTGGTCATAGTTATATTCACTGGGCTCAAAGGTACGTTGAAAGCAGGAATTTACCTAACCTCAATTTACAAGATGTGGAAATTAAGTGGTTTGGCCACAGAGGATTAAAATGTCACCAATTGATACCATTGGTGAAAACCTTTATGCATTTGCCAAAACCTGACCTGTTAATTGTGCACTGTGGAGGTAATGACTTGGGCACTTTGACTGGTGTAGGTCTGGAAATGCTTTTAAAGGACACCTTTGAGCAATTAATGGCACTTTTTCCTCAGACTGCCTTGGTATATTCAAATATATGCCAAAGACAGAAATGGAGGTGGTCAAACCAATTTTGTCCACAAATTGAGAAGTCGAGGAAGCATGTAAACAAATCTGTTTCAGCTTACATGAGAGACCATGGAATGGGCTCCCTGTACAACAATAACTTGCGTTACTACATGCAAGATATCTACAGAGGAGATGGAGTTCACTTCTCAGATGAGGGCAACAGAATTTTCACTCTGAATTTAAGAATGTGCATTGGTACCTACTTATAAGTACCTAAATGTACCATAAACCCAAAAGCTCTTCTCAGAGCTACCCTACATCTAATCACTCACAATTATTATTTTACTCTAACTTTTTTCACTAATTTTCAACAAAGTACACTCCCTGGGGCGCTACCCGGTACGCGTACCGGGAGCTAACCTCGCGAAATTTTTAAAAAAAATGTTATTTTTTCGCACATATGGGCCTCATCAGCCACCCTCACAAAACCTAGGGGGTCAAGATAAGTCTACCGTGCCCCCTTCTACCTATTCTGAACATTATTTGCCCTCCATCTTGTATCATAATTCGACCGAAACACAAAATGGTGGACTCCCGTTACGCTTAAGGTTCGCGTACCAGGGCGCTCACCGGTTCGCGTACCGGGTCGCTTCCTGGGAAGCGCACCATCAAAAAAGGTGGGAAAGTAGTTCACACAAAAGCCACTTGAGACAATTTCACCAAATATAGATTAGCTCATACTACATACCAATCCCTACCATTTTCACAAATTTGATTGGAATTCCATTTAGCCATTTAGCCTGTAGACCTCTCTAAATACCGTGAGGTAAATTACTTCACAAAACACATCTGAAGTGTTGGAATTGACAACCAATTAAAATGTTACTTTCATTTTCTACTTTTTTTACCTGACATTTGATTGGTTATGTACCCGAATATATATAAAGGAAGAGAAGGAAACACAGCCATTTTGACTACTACTTCCTGGTGTACATTTCTATTAGAATTTTCATTAATAACTTCAACTTCTTTTTAAAGGTAAGTTGTTATTTTTAAAACTGAAGTATATTGTGCACTTTAAGTTAATATGGCAAACTTTTTCTGTTAGTTATATACTATCCCTCTGTAGTACTTATAAATTTAGATACACTTTTTTATATTCCTACTTCCACTCTGATACTATACACTGCCCAAAGATAAATTCTCTGTTAAAAACTGCCTATCTAAAATTAATCCCAACAGTGCCCTACCTCTACTAATATATATTTTTTTTATGCAAATTTCAGGAAAAATGGAAAGTGAACAAAACATTTCATTTGAAATTGTCCTTCCAGAGTCCAACACAGAAATCATTGATCCAAATGAGATTGAATTTATGGATGAAACATGGGACCAAGAACTACTGCAATGTGTGCAAGCAGTAGATAACCTCCTTGCAAATGAGGACATTTTACAACCTCAGAGACTACAATCTATATTCCATGATTATGAAATTTCTGACAATGAAATGTTAGAAAGTTTAATAAATTATGAAACACAATAAAAAAAGTTTAAAAAAAAAAAATAATAATCAACAAAACCAACAATCAATTAACATACAGCATTTGAAAAGTCTATCATTCATTTTTTATTGTGATACGCTCCCCAGTACGCTTCCCGGTTCGCGTACCGGGCGCTAACCACGAAAAAAAACAAAAAAATTTTTTTTTTTTTTTGCTTAGCGGGGCCCCTTTAAAGCCTCCATATCAAACCTAGGGGGTCAGGGAGTATCTACTATGCCCCCTTATGGTCATTTGCCCCTTCGCTTTTGCCTCCTCTTGTCTCTCGATCCTACCGAGAGACAAGATGGCGGCCGCTCCGGACTGTTTAGAATGTTGACAGACACCGGAGAGCCAATCAACTTCGCTACGCGAAGTTCCGTTACGCGTCAAGTACGCGTACCGGGGCGCTGCCTGGTCCGCGCTTACAGATATATATCTTTTTTTGAACGTTATTTTCTCAAAATCCACTGCAGCACATATATTGAGACCTACAAAAGGCACATCGGGCTACCAGTCCCTACAATTTTGCCAAGTTTCGTGCAAATCCATTCAGCCGTTCGGGCTAAAAATGAGGCTAACCGCCCTATGGAAAACTCAATGTTAAAAACACGTTTTGGGACCCCCCTTTTTTCTCGGCCCCCCCTGGACCAACTCCCCCCAAATTTCCAGTGGCTGCTCAGAAACAAAATGTTCCATTTTGCTGAAAATTTCAGCCAATTCCGTCCACAAACGCCAAAGTTATTAGACATAGAATTTTCAAAAAACCCATAGGGAAAAAATCCTAACTATATATACCTACTGGCGGTCGTGGTTAGCGCCCGGTACGCGAACCGGGAAGCGTACTGGGGAGCGTATCACAATAAAAAATGAATGATAGACTTTTCAAAT
The DNA here is from genome assembly GCF_964261635.1 of Lissotriton helveticus. NCBI lineage: Eukaryota > Metazoa > Chordata > Amphibia > Caudata > Salamandridae > Lissotriton > Lissotriton helveticus. Next base: position 739,179,783 of record NC_136059.1, on the reverse strand, counting down.
GCTGTATGTTAATTGATTGTTGGTTTTGTTGATTATTTATTTATTTTTTTTTACTTTTTTTATTGTGTTTCATAATTTATTAAACTTTCTAACATTTCATTGTCAGAAATTTCATAATCATGGAATATAGATTGTAGTCTCTGAGGTTGTAAAATGTCCTCATTTGCAAGGAGGTTATCTACTGCTTGCACACATTGCAGTAGTTCTTGGTCCCATGTTTCATCCATAAATTCAATCTCATTTGGATCAATGATTTCTGTGTTGGACTCTGGAAGGACAATTTCAAATGAAATGTTTTGTTCACTTTCCATTTTTCCTGAAATTTGCATAAAAAAAATATATATTAGTAGAGGTAGGGCACTGTTGGGATTAATTTTAGATAGGCAGTTTTTAACAGAGAATTTATCTTTGGGCAGTGTATAGTATCAGAGTGGAAGTAGGAATATAAAAAAGTGTATCTAAATTTATAAGTACTACAGAGGGATAGTATATAACTAACAGAAAAAGTTTGCCATATTAACTTAAAGTGCACAATATACTTCAGTTTTAAAAATAACAACTTACCTTTAAAAAGAAGTTGAAGTTATTAATGAAAATTCTAATAGAAATGTACACCAGGAAGTAGTAGTCAAAATGGCTGTGTTTCCTTCTCTTCCTTTATATATATTCGGGTACATAACCAATCAAATGTCAGGTAAAAAAAGTAGAAAATGAAAGTAACATTTTAATTGGTTGTCAATTCCAACACTTCAGATGTGTTTTGTGAAGTAATTTACCTCACGGTATTTAGAGAGGTCTACAGGCTAAATGGCTAAATGGAATTCCAATCAAATTTGTGAAAATGGTAGGGATTGGTATGTAGTATGAGCTAATCTATATTTGGTGAAATTGTCTCAAGTGGCTTTTGTGTGAACTACTTTCCCACCTTTTTTGATGGTGCGCTTCCCAGGAAGCGACCCGGTACGCGAACCGGTGAGCGCCCTGGTACGCGAACCTTAAGCGTAACGGGAGTCCACCATTTTGTGTTTCGGTCGAATTATGATACAAGATGGAGGGCAAATAATGTTCAGAATAGGTAGAAGGGGGCACGGTAGACTTATCTTGACCCCCTAGGTTTTGTGAGGGTGGCTGATGAGGCCCATATGTGCGAAAAAATAACATTTTTTTTAAAAATTTCGCGAGGTTAGCTCCCGGTACGCGTACCGGGTAGCGCCCCAGGGAGTGTACTTTGTTGAAAATTAGTGAAAAAAGTTAGAGTAAAATAATAATTGTGAGTGATTAGATGTAGGGTAGCTCTGAGAAGAGCTTTTGGGTTTATGGTACATTTAGGTACTTATAAGTAGGTACCAATGCACATTCTTAAATTCAGAGTGAAAATTCTGTTGCCCTCATCTGAGAAGTGAACTCCATCTCCTCTGTAGATATCTTGCATGTAGTAACGCAAGTTATTGTTGTACAGGGAGCCCATTCCATGGTCTCTCATGTAAGCTGAAACAGATTTGTTTACATGCTTCCTCGACTTCTCAATTTGTGGACAAAATTGGTTTGACCACCTCCATTTCTGTCTTTGGCATATATTTGAATATACCAAGGCAGTCTGAGGAAAAAGTGCCATTAATTGCTCAAAGGTGTCCTTTAAAAGCATTTCCAGACCTACACCAGTCAAAGTGCCCAAGTCATTACCTCCACAGTGCACAATTAACAGGTCAGGTTTTGGCAAATGCATAAAGGTTTTCACCAATGGTATCAATTGGTGACATTTTAATCCTCTGTGGCCAAACCACTTAATTTCCACATCTTGTAAATTGAGGTTAGGTAAATTCCTGCTTTCAACGTACCTTTGAGCCCAGTGAATATAACTATGACCAACAATCCAGACAGAAAACATGGTGAGAGAAGGTTCTCCTGCAGTCAGATGAAGTGTGGCAATGAAATGGTAGTTGAAAAAATGTGAGTTTGAAATGAAAAAAACTGTGGAGTTTCTGTGTTCATGAAGTAGTAACAGTGATTGGTGGATTTTGATTGATGAAAACAGAAAGTTAGGGTGTACAGATGTGTTGTTTGAAAGATGTATTTTGAGTGGTCAATAAAAAATCATTAAATGAAAGAAAGCACTGGATATGCTGGTGCACTGAGAGTTCAGAGTTCAATTGCAACATTGTTGTGTGAATTTGCAAACACCAGAGTTTCTCCAAGAGCTGGTTGCTATGGAAAATAGGCAGAAAGGGCAGAGGGGGAAGGGTTTTCATTTGAAAAAAAGTGAGGGAAGAGTTTTGATTGGGTGACATGAGAAATATGTGTGAAGAATTACACCATTTCTGTGCTTTTGATAGCTGCAGACTCTGGAGTGCATACCTTTTGCTCTGCTGAAGACAAATTGGTGTGTTTCTTAGACTGTTTTCAAACTCAAAGTATTTGCTAAGGTGAGAAAATATTTCTTTACTTTAGATAGAGAATAGTGTGCTTTAAGGAGAAAATTATGATTTATGTGGCGCAATTTGCTTGTAAATATGCTCTCACATGTGCATGGAAAATTTTGATTTTGAATGTTTTTGTTATATAGCCATGTTAAAAGTGACGCAACCATGCTGGAAAGCCAATCAAAAAATGATTTCATGTGTTTTAATGACATTTTAAGTCATTTTCTGATGTGCAGTGTTTAGAAATTATGATTTGAAAATCGTTTTTGTGGAAAAGGAATTGTTTTTAAATTCATGACAAGGATATAATGGTGTATGGTTCTTTATAAGGCAATTGACTGTCCTTGATGTTATTTTTCTCATTTTAGTGTAAGACCTTTCTCTGTGGCGCAAATTGCTTGTAAATATGCTCTTACATGTGCATGAAAATTTTAATTATCAATGTTTGTGTTACATAGCCATGATAAAAGTGAACCAACCATGCAGGAAAGCCAATAAAAAAACGCTTTCATGTGTTTCATTGACATTTTAAGTCATTTTCTCATGTGCAGTTTTTTGAAATTATGATTTGAAAATCGTTTTTGGGAAAAAGGAATTGTTTTTAAATTCATGAGAAGGACATAATGGTGTATGGTTCTTTATAAGGCAATTGACTGTCCCTGATGTTATTTTTCCCATTTTAATGTCAGACCTTTCTTTGTGGCGCAAATTGCTTGTAAATATGCTCCCACCTGTACATTGAAAATTTTGATTTTGAATGTTTATGTTACATAGCCATGTTACAAGTGACCCTACCATGCAGGAAAGCCAATCAAAAAACGCTTTTATGTGTCTTAAGGACAATTTAAGTAATTTTCCCATGTGTAGTGTTTTGAAGTTATGATTTGAAAATCGTTTTTGAGGTAAAGGAATGTTGTTAAAATTTATGTTCGCCATATGCCCCCAAATTTCTTTTTCAGGGTTGCAGCAGGGTGTTCTTGAGACACCCCTGCACTTTTGGAATAAATTCCTAATTTGTGATGAGCAAATTGTTAATCGCAAATTGCACCTTCATTTATATGAGCCTCCTAGCCCATGGAAATGAATGGGTAATTTGCAATTAGCAATTTTCTCAAACAAATTTGGAATGGTAAAGAATCGCTATTTATTCCTTAAAATTCGCTTTTTTGGAAATGCAAAATAGTTATATGATACATATGGCGGTTGATGTCTAACAAGATAAGAAGCTTACGGATACATTTATGATGACTGGTGCAATGAAGTAGAAATCACTTACTTCATTGGTAGGCCTTTACAATAAATTATCTCCTCTGTATTCTTTATCAAGCATAACTTTAATCTGCAATCCTGAGTAGGCCTCACCTTAAACAAACCTCTGGATAGGCCACATCTTATTGTCATCCTGATTTAATCATTTATAATGCTAGGGACAGATTTATGATAGGTGTATACCTCTTTTGTGCCACTTAGAAAACATTGTCCATGGGGAAATGACTTAAAATGTCATTAAGACACATGAATGTTTTTTTTTAAAACGTTTGCAATTTTTTTGGGTCACTTTCAACATGGCTATGTGTCTGAAACAGTCAAAATCTAAATTTGCAATGCACTGGTGGGAGCATATTTACAAGGAATGTGCTTCATGGGGAAAGGTCTTATAATGTAATATGGGAAAAATGACATTAGAGATACTGAAATGCCTTATAGAGAAGCATACACCATTATGTCCTTGTCATAAATTTGCAAACCATTACTTTTCCCCAAAAACGATTTTCAAATTATATTTAGAAAACAGTGCACATGTGGAAATTACTTAAAATGTCAATAATTCAAAATTTGTGATTCCTTAAATGCAATGTATCAAAAAAAAATATGTAAAAAATGATATTAAGGATTTGGAAACTACCACCAACTTCTAGTTTGTGGTAATTTGCGAATTCTTTTCAAAAAGCATTTTTTTTTTAAAAAAAAAAAAGGTCCCATATGACGCCCATACATGCCATTAGGGCATGTAGGTGTGCCATGTGCTCCCAAATTTCTTTTTCAGGGGTGCAGCAGGGTGTTCTTGAGATACCCCTGCACGCTTGAAAAAAATCCTATTTTGTGATGAGCTAATTGCTAATCACAACTTGCAACATTAATTCCTATGAGCCTCCTAGCCTATGGAAATGAATGGGTAATTTGCAATTAGCAATTTGCTCATTGCAAATTAGGAATAGTAAAGAATCGCTATTTATTCCTTAAAATTTGCTATTTATAATATGTAAAATATTTTGATGATACATATGGCAGTTCATCTGTAACAAGATAAGAAGCTTAGGGATAGATTTATGATGAGTGGCGCATCCCCAGGGATGTGACAGTCATCCTGCGCCACTGTTCCGCCACCCATGTTGTGCTGCATTTACAATGCGGCGCAGCATGGGGCAAAAACGGCACAGATGCGTGACGCATCTGTGCCGTAAAGGTGGCGCATTGCTGGAGTTGTATCGTAAGTGCGATGCAGCTCCAGCAAGGCTCAGGGGTGCCCCATCTCTACAATGCTGCGTCAAGACCTATGCCAGCTTCAAGCAGGCGCAGGGTTTTGAAGCAGCTTTCTCCTATCTGATTGTAAATGCGGCACACCATGGGTGGTAAAGCAGTGGTGCACATTAACTGGTGCATGCCTGGGGATGTGCCATTTAATATAAATCTGCACTTTAACATTTGAGTATGTGCAGGGGACACAGAGTCGTTGAGGCTTATCCAAGGTTAAGAACAGATGAGTCCTGTTCAGTGAAAAATTAGACATAGGCTTCACCTGCTCAGCATCGCTGGACATGGCTAAATAATAGCTGCAAAATGTTACTCCTGTTAAATAATTTTACTATTATAATCTGTGAGATTTGTCTCTTACTCTGCAACATCTCATTGTTGTTGTCTTTCTTTAAAGATAAAGACAACCTCAACATGAGCGACAATCTGCAATCAGTTGATTTTGACCTCATCATTGAACTTGTAATTGAAACATCAGTGGATGTTGATCCATTGGATGATTTAAATCCTGAGGATGAAGAAGAGCGTGATGAGGATGCAGATTTGTCCGAATTATATGATATAGGATGGGAAGCTGACCTGCTTGAGCCTTTGGAATTATAAACATTTATTTTTAAATTTTATAATCAATAAAAAGTAAAAAGGTAAACCGTTTAATTTAAAAATAAAGACACCTTCAAAAACAGGTTATGTGTAGTGTCTTCAATAAAATATTAAAATATGCTCATAAAATTAGATCAGATTCACATATAAAATAGCATAGGTAACATAAATATAAATCTCATTTCTTTTCTGCTATTTCTGTATTGTAAATTTGCAAGGACTAAAAAATCTTCTATTTAAAATGTCAAGTAGTGTGTTAAGTTTTTGATCACTATTACTGATTTACTGTTTGATAATAATGTTTAATAACATTTTTATTATATTTTTCCTCAGATTCAACTATGCCTACAAAAATAAGAGAGATGAAGGCTGCAAAACGTCAAAGACAGCAGGAGAAAAAAAAAATGCAGCAGTCCTCTAACAAAAAGATTTCTCAAGCCATGAAGAAAGCACCGGGTAAGAGCTCTAAATATTTCATAAGAAATATTTCTAATAAAAAAAATATTAGTACAGAAAATGTTTCAATCCATAAAATGACAAGTAAATCAAATGGAAAGAAAAGGACAAATGAAAATGTTACTGCTAGAGCAAGAGATAAATCTGTGCATGATAGTAGAAGGAAACAACAGTTTACGGAGATTCGTAAACGAATGTTCCGTAACAGGATAATTGGCAATTTGTTAAAAAATATTAAGAAAGGTCAACAGAAATTAGTTTTTTATAGGAGAAAAAAAAAAGTTGAGAAAGTTATTGATCAGGCTTTTGAAATTAAACGTAAGTTATTTATTTTGATAATCAATAGAATTAGGAAGCTAAACAAGGCAATTTTTGATTTCAAAAGAAATAGTAGATGGAAGAGAATAGTTAATCGTAGTAATTTTTGTGAAGTTTTTTCTGGAGAATGGATACATAGTTCAAGCTGTGAGGCATTTTTTAATGAAGAGAGTTATTTCCAGGATAATGATTTGGTGCATGCAGTTGACATCAGTGGTCGTGCTTATGAAGTGAAAGATGGTTGTCCAGTTGAAAAAGAAAAACTTGTGACAACAGAGGCAGAAGAGTTGTTAGGTAATGAGGTTTTAGGAAGACGTGCTAAGGGTCCTGTGTACACCTGGAAGTGTAGTAGTATTTGCAGTGTGCGACAGGATTCCATCAATTTGCTTTGTGATTTTGTACGGACATTTAACAAGAAAAGTTTGAAGCAGAAAATAAGGTTGTTGCAAGAATTAGATCCTTGCAGAGTGAGAGAAGTGACAGGTTTGCATGGTCATTCACTGGCTTGTCTTTCCAGGAGAGTATGCCAGAGTGTTTTTCATCATTTCAGGATGCTAGCAGTGCATCATAACAAAGTGAGGAAGTTAGTTAGACTGTTGTATTATGCTAAGAGTCCAGCAATTATGCTGAAACAATTATGCGCTGCTCTTTTGCATGGTTCTGAAATAGATGTGAAGAATATATGTGAAGAAATTGAGTTTTGTTACTTTGGAAGTAAAGAGGAGAATGTTGAAATTGAGCAAGAAGTAGAGGGTCATTTGGAAGATAGTGTACAGGTTTCCAGTACAGATAATTTCCAGAGGGAAATTGCGACGTTTGACATGAAATCAAGTGAGAGGCCTAATTTCACTTGTGTGTGTTGTAGACGCACTTATTATAAGAATCAGACTAAGTTAGTGGATTTATATGCAAAAAGTGAAAGGGAAAATAATAGTGAATGGAAGGATTTTGCAACATACTTGATGGTAGAAAATTGTTTTGATTTGGGATTGGATCAACGTGTGTGTACTTATTGTTGTAACAAATTAAAACAAAACCAGATGCCTGCTAGAGCAGTTCATAATAATCTGGAATTGGTTGAGATTCCTTCTGAATTGAAGGACTTAAATACTTATGAATCTATTTTGATTCAAAGTATCCATCCCTTTCAGGCTATTGTAAGAATGGAGCCAAAGACAGGGAAATTGCCTCCATCAGATTTACAGAGAGGATTAAAGGGAAGAGTTGTTTATTTGCCTCTAGATTTCAAGAAAAACATTAACACAATTGGAGTAGAAAAAGTGGAAGAGGAACCTCTGGTTATCTTAGTTAATGGGGTTCCGACAAAGAATAAGAAAATATGGCAAGATTTAGTAGATGTTAGGAAAGTTAAAAAGGCAACATTGTATTTGAAAAAAAATAATAAATACTATAAGAATGTATATGTTGCAGAAGAGGAAGTAAGTGAGGAAGAGGATAGCGATTTGTGTGCTGGTCAAATTGAGAAAGTAGAACCCTCTACTAGTGAGGAAATATATGAACATTATAGTGTTCATCCTTTGCATTCAAAGGAAGTCATGGGGAATGCTATTGAGTTGTTTCAAATGAAACAAGCCAAAGGGAGTCCCATTAGTGTTTGGGAGGAAAGTTTGGAAGCTCGGTGTTTCCCACAGCTTTTTCCAACAGGTCAGGGAGGAAGATATGATGAGCGACCTCATCAAATTCCTGCTTCTGAATACCGGACTTTGCGATTGTATGCAGGAGATGCTAGGTTTCGACAATGCATTCCTTATTTGTTTCATCTCCTGTTTGAAAGCGATCTGTCTGGACTGTCATATGCAGTGAACCACATCTTGAAAAGTGGTATACACATGCAAAACATCTCGGCAAGTGATTTTATGGATAAAGTGAATGTCCAAGATAGTATTTTGGATTCTCACCTGATTAATCTCATGGCGTGTCAGCGTGGTACTAATGAGTACTGGTACCGTCGTCATGGTGATTTAAAATGTATGCTGAGGAACTTAGGTACTCCCACATGGTTCCTCACTCTGAGCTGTGCCGAGTATGGCTGGGAAGACTTACTTGAATTTCTACGAGAGGCAAATGCTAACGTAGAAAACATCGAATTCAAGACACCCGGAGAACTGTGCTCTTTGGATCCAGTCAATGTATGTAGGTACTTCAATCATAGATTTGAAGCTATGATGTCTTTCATCATGAATAAGAAGAATCCACCTCTTGGAGAGGTGTTGGATTTCTTCTGGAGAAAGGAGTACCAAGCAAGAGGTGCTCCTCATATACATATGTTGCTGTGGATCAAGGATGCACCTAAATTTGGAACGGATCCAGAAGACTCAGTGATGAGTTTCATCCAACAGTATTCTACGTGTGCTGTTCCAAACGCAAAGGAGAAGAAAAGCCTAAGAGAAAAAGTTCTGCGTTTCCAAAGCCATCGATGTGGAAAGTACTGCCGTCGTAAATTCCGAAAGAAAGACAAGTTCTACACCAAATGTCGTTTCGGCTTTCCACGACCGGTGATTTCTAAAGGAAGAGTAAACAGTTTGATGTCTTCGCTGCGACACAATGTGATGAAGAAATCACCTAAAAACACTTACAATTTGAAGAGGAACGAAGAGTCCAAGTACATCAACGACTACAACCCGGTGATTTTGTCCATGTGGAATGCTAACATGGATATACAGTTTGTGGCTGATAACTGTATGGCTGTGGCTCGGTATGTGACGTCTTACATCACCAAAAAAGAGAAGACAGAATTGAAGGATATGTGGGAGGACATTTCCCATGAAAAGAGCCTCAGCAAGAAGTTGTACAGTTTCAGTCTGAAGATGTTGTCGCATCGAGAAATCGGAGCGTACGAATGTTCTGACCGGTTGTCTTCAGCAAGTCTCTATGCCAAGTCCAGGAGTATCGTTTGGGCGAGTCTTGGTCTTGCTGCAACGCGTAATCGAGTTCTCAAACCTGTGCGGGAAATTGAGTATTTGGCGGAAAAGGAGCCAAACAGTACCGACATTTTGAAGACAAACATGTTGGATACATATTATCCAAATCGAAGCAGTCACCTAGAGAATGTTTGTCTGTATGAGGTTCTGCAAAATTACATGTTCAAGAGGAACATCAAAGAAGATACTGAGAAAGGAGTGTATGCTGTAATAGGAAGTGAGGGATGTCTGGTCAAGCAAAGAAAATGCCACTTGATAAACCATCGAAAATTGAGTGGCGAATCTCCTGAAAAAAAGGAGTTTTTCTATTTAGCACTTTTGCAACTTTTCAAGCCTTGGCGTGCAGAAGAGGAACTGCTTGGAGATTTCCTCTGTTATGAAGACTCTTTCAATGCCGCCAAGGAGACCATAGAATGTCCTGCTTTTCCCAAATATGTAGAAATGTTGAATGCGGAAATTGAGCAGGAAGCAACGATTGCAGCCGAGATTGCCAGAGACAGTTCTCAGGACAGTCAGAGTTCTGCTTCATTGAGTCAGGATCCACTAGGAGGACCTCTTATTGAAAATGAAGCTGCCACTGCTATGAATGAGGTGGAAAGAGCCATGGCACATGCTCAAGAGGATGCGGTTAACTTAGAAGAGTTGGAAAGGCAACTCAACGTTGAGCAGAGGAAAATATATGACGAAGTTACCATGCAAATTGATCATGGATTAAGTCATGATAAGAAAGAGTGCTCATGTACGTCGTTGAAGCCTGTCCGACTGTACGTGAGTGGAGAAGCGGGAACTGGAAAAAGTTTCCTCATTAAAGCAATTTCATGCTATTTGCAGGAAAGGACAGAGTCATCGCTGTCTTGTGTTGTCACTGCTCCAACTGGACTGGCAGCACATAATATTAAAGGGATTACTTTACATCGTTTACTGATGCTGCCAGTGGAGCATGACAACAAATTAGAATATCACAAGCTATCTGGAGATGCTTGTTTTGAAGTTTCAAGAATCTTGAGGAAAATGAAACTTCTTATCATTGACGAAGTAAGCATGGTTTCCAATGTCATGCTTGCCTTTGTGCATTTGAGGATGCAAGAAGTTCTCAAAACAGAGTATGATGTGTTATTTGGTGGCAAACACATCATTGTTTTCGGAGATCTTCTGCAGCTGACACCAGTGAAAGGGCAACCTGTGTTCAAAATGCTCACGCATGAAGATACCAGGAAGTGCCTAGGCAGCATTGGCAACGTCAATATATGGTTAAACTTCAATTATGCTGAACTGCATGAAAATATGCGTCAGGCAAAGGATGAAGTTTACAAGACTATTCTACAAGATGTTAGAATTGGAAAAGTGACCGAGCATGGGAAAGAAGCTTTACATGCACGATTACTGTCAAATTTATATCCAGAACAAGATGTTGTGCCTGAGAATATTTTTCAGAAAATTACTGATAAGAAATCTGGAATATGTTTGATGCCAACTCTTGCAGAATGTGCCAAATTTAACAACAAAATGTTGCATTTAGAAAAGCAAGAGATTGTGAAAGTGGAAGCTATTGATAGAGTAGAGCATATGGGATCAACAATTATTTTGTCTGAGAATCTGAAAACAAAATTGGATTCATTAGAGAAGAGTATATCTAAAACTGCAGGTTTTGAAAAGACTCTGAATGTGTGCTTGAACTGCCGTATAATTTTAAGAAGGAATTTACATGTTGAAAGAGGTCTGGTAAATGGATCAATGGGTAATGTTGTTGATTTTGTGAAATACAGAAATAGAGATGGAATAGAATTTTTAAAAATTAAATTTGATGGCATTGAGGAAGTACAGCTAATTGCTCGTTGTTCTGCTAGATTTTTGCTTGTAAAAGACTTATATGTTCGCCGTAAGCAGTTCCCTGTTTGCTTGGCATATGCGGTGACAATTCATAAATCGCAAGGTTTAAGTGTAGACACTGCATTGGTGAATATTGGCAGTTCTGTGTTCAAGGAGGGTATGGCATATGTGGCATTGTCACGAGTTAGAACTTTATCGGGATTGTACTTGATTGAGTGTGATGTCAGAAACATTTGTGCAGATCTAGATTGTGTTAAGGAATACAATAGGTTAAGAAGAGAGTATGCGCCACATTTGCCTCAGTTTCCTTTGTTTGAGAAACGTCTGGTAGGCCGGAAACGAAGAAATGAGAACAATACTGGGGAGGTTGTAGCAAAAAGACAAAAAGTGAATGAACCTAAAATTACAAGCAGAAACAAAGAGGATTCTGTTGAAGATGTTGTTGGTTTTCAGTTTGAAAACAGTTCTGGTGTCAACTGCTATGCTAATGTAGTAATTAATGTTTTGTTTTCTCTAAAAAATGTAAAAGAAGAGATTGTGGTCAATTCTGATCAAAGATTTTGCAGTTTGTTGAATTCTGTGTTAGAGAAATGTAGCACAGATAGAACAAAAATAGAAAGTGTGTCTGAAATTCGAAATCTGTTAGACAGATGTTCAGGGCAAACACAATTCTCTCAAAATATTCAGCAAGATTGTCAGGAGTTTTTAATGTATATGCTTGATGTATTACATGCTGAAGGTGTAGATGTAGATCAGCTGTTTGGGCTTTCTTATCAATGGCAGCATGACTGCGAGAACTGTATGGTATCAAGTACTACTAGTGTAGACTCAGAAAGATTTATATATTTAACTTTGCCAGACAGTAAATCAGTCTCCTTTAATAAGCTAGTAAAAGCTGCTAATCACAACATGGAGTGTAGCCAATGTAAATCTGAAATGATGTCCACATTATTTATACGAACATATGGCCAGTACGTCATTTTAATGTTCCAACGATGTAGGCCTGATGGAACAAAATTGACAACTTTAATAAAAAATTTTGTAGCTTCGCAGTTGTCAATATCAGGAAGGACTTTTGTAACTACAGCAATTATATATCATGACGGCCCTTCAATATCATCAGGACATTACACAGCTTATTTAAAGTCTAGAAATGGCTGGTCATTCTGCAATGATTCTGTTTTAATTTTCAAAAAAAAATTGCCGTATGACCTTAAAAACTCTTACCTGGTGTTTTTAAAACCAAAATTTTAGGAAAATAATCTCGGGATATGATCTGTGGAATTTCAAGAAGTTCTAATGGCTCCTACACAATTTGGCCTTGAGGATAAGTGTAGTTCAGAGACATAACTTCTAATCATAGGATTGGACATCATGGAGATGTATGTGCACTTTAAATGAGTTCAGAAAAACTGTTTCTTTTCATAAGCTAATTGAAGCAGCCAATCAAAACATGGAGTAGAGGGAATGTAAGTCTGCAATGCTGTCTACTGTTTTACATTGCTTTGTGATTAAAAGTGATGTAGAGAATTAAATAATTGTAGTACTCATAGAGGTAGTGTAAGTCTGCTTCATATTAAGCAGTATCAGTGTCATAGGAAATGTAGAACATGACTGAGCAAGAAGGGGAAGATATTACTATTCCAGGATTGTGAAAATGATCTTCAACATTTTAATTCTGAAAGTTGCGGAAATGCCAAATGATGGGATTGGCTTACAAGAAATCCAAGAGTTATAAATATCTCTGACTAGATTTGGCCTTGTGGAAAATAGTGGTAGAGAGCAAGAAGTCATTTATTGCATGTAACGTGTTTTTAAAAACGATGGAGGTTTTCTTTCAGAAAGTGGCGGGCTGAAAGTAATAACAGCACAAAAGAGTGTAAGCTGTTCATAGGACATCCTTGGACGTCATGGAAAGTAAGTTAACTTTAAGGAGTTCTGAATTTTATTTTCTGATGTTGTATGGGTTTTTTAAACACAATCATTTTGATTGTGTTTTTTTTTCCCCGCTGTTACATGATGAATACCTTCAAGTCACTGTTTTTAGTGAATTTTGATACATTCTGAGAACAGCAAAAATAAACCATTTAACATGTATAATTAATTCTGTACTGTTTGCATTTATGATGTATATGTAGAACTGTGTAGGAGGCATGGAGAAGGTGAGTTTTCTGTAAGTGTTAAATTTATTGTATGCAGTGCTGCACTTCTACGTATTCTTTCATATGCTGGACTACATCTGCACAATGAGATACCTAAGCAAAGGAAACACAAGTGATGTGATTGTGAAATGAGCAAAATAAATTGCACATATTTCAATTACATCACCTGAGTTTCCTATCATTACGAATCACATTGTGCAGATCAAGTTTAGGTCTGTCCAGGGAAACATAGGAGGTTTCTACTTTGTTGAAGAGTGCAGTGGACATGACTCACTTCATTAGTAGACTTTCACAGATATTATCTCCTCTGTACACTTCAACAAGTGTAAATCTCATCTTGAACTCTGAGTAGGCCTCACCTCAAACAAATCTCTGGATAGGAGACATGTTATTGGCATACTGAAGCGACACTTTTCTGAAACAAGAAAAATGCAAAAGATGCACCATGTTTTAAGATAGGCCTCACTTCATCTGCATCAAGATACTGTTAGTTTAAAATGTATATCTTTAGGATTGTGTAGAGGACCTGGAGAAGCAGAAGCTTCTGTCAGTGTCAAAGTTGTTGAAAAACTATTTGTCTTTCAATATTTTCCCTTGTCTTTTGTAATTTTTAAATACATATTTTAATTTTTTTCAAATGTTGGTTCTCTCTTTCACAGATTGAAAGTATAGAAATAAAATGTGATTAATTTAACGGCAATTACAAGGTAAATAGTTGTACTCTTTTCGTTACATTTCTATCACATTCACCTACTATTAGATCCACTGCTTCACTTCTTTAATCCTCAGTTTCCTGCCTTTGCTACTTTCCTCATTCCTTTCTCTATTACCTATTTACTCAACTCCTTCCACTCTTTTTCTCAGTCCCTCTGTTCTCATAGTTCCTCAGTCTTGTTCACTCACTCCATCTCTATTACTCTTAGTGTCTGTGAATTACTTTCCCAACTTTTTTTTTTTGGGGACCGCTTCCTGGGAAGTTGCCCGGTTCGCAAACCAGCAGCGTTATGGCAGTCCACCATTTTGTGTTTCGTTCGAATCAAGATACAAGATGGAGGGCAAATAATGTTCAGAATGGGTAGAAGGGGGCACGGTAGATGTATCTTGACCCCCTTGGTTTTCTGAGGGTGGCTGAGGAGGACCATATTTCTTCACTCTTGTTCACTCTCTCTGTTTCTATTAATGTCACTGTTTATGACTGATCAAAAAAATGTTTTTTAAAAAAGAACAGTAACTATAAGGGAAGGAAATAGACAGTTATGTTAAAAGAAAGACAGCTATAGGGAGTAAACTAACGATACTGTTACCTACAATCCACTGCTGTTGATGTTACTGACCATGTCATGAATGATGTAATATGTGACATCATCAACAGTGGATTGTAGGTAACAGTATCCTTAGTTTACTCCCTAGAGCTGTCTTTCTTTTAACATAACTGTGTATTTCCTTCCCTTATAGTTACTGTTCTTTTTTAAAAAATATTTTTTTGGTTAGCTTCCGGTACGCGTACCGGGTAGCGCTCCGGGAGCGAACTAAGAGAAATAGAGGTTGGCAGAGTTCCAAATATTCTACCAATTTTTTTATAATGGGGAGTTAGTTCTGAAAAGAACTTTTTTTTTTATGTTTTTGTTGTTTTATATTTTTTTTAGTATTTTTTGAACATTTTTTTACTTTTTTTGTATTTTCTGAACGTTTTTAAAATTTTTTTGGTTTTTTTGGGGGGGGGGGAAACAAAAACGATCCATTATAAAGGGCTCAACAGGAGCAAAAAAAAAAAAAGAATTTATTTTTTGGTGCGTCTTGTGCAAACATTAATATGATTTTGAATTGCTCGCAAAATCAAAGTGATGCTACTTTCTCTGTAGCAGATGAAAGCGCCACATTCCACGCACACTTGTTTTACGTGCCCAAACAACATTTGGATGTTTGCAATCACCTCCCTCGCCTCTGGTCCCGACACCTCTGGAACCACCGATCTTCTTGCCATTTGTAGGGGATTTTGTTGTTGGTCACGTAGCTGGGCAGCACTATAATTATTTGGGTGCCACCTACTCATATGCCGATGCATAGTATGATTGCCATAACTATATTTTTTATCAGTGCCCCTTGACAATCTATCACCGCATATGCGGCAAAACACGTAACGAGCATTCACTTTCTTTTGCCCCTCAGGAATTCTGTAGAATTGCCAGATATAATTCTCCTGTCGATTGTACCTCCTGGGCTCCTCTGGCAAAAACTCATGCTCTTCCTCCTCTTCCTCCTCTTCCTGTTCTTCCTCTTCTTGCAGAATTACTTCTGCAGGTGGTCCTCTCTTTCTTGGATTTGGTGGAGGTGGTGGGCTAGCACCAGCTGAAGCTACTAATGAAGCCATCACAAAGTCTCAATAAAGGGTCTTTCTCTCACCAAGATGAAAGTCAGAGTGATGAAAGAAGGAGGGGTTTTCATCATTTGGGAAAAACAAAAGTTCTAAACCAATGAAAAGTGTCCATTTTAGATCACATGACCTTGTATTACATCATTAGGAAACCAAAAGTGAAATGAACCAATGAAAAGTGTTATTACCGAGTCACATGACCTGCTATGTTTACATTACGCGGTCGGCGCCGCGCCGCGGATCGCTTCCGGTTCGCGTACCGCTGCGCTTCCGGGTACGCGAACGTAGCACGTAATATGACGTATTACGCGAGAACGCGAAACGTCATGCTGACGCGAAGCGTCGCGATGTTGTTTTGTAACGCGAGAGGTGCGCAAAAGGAACGTTTACCAGTTCGCGTACCGGGTCGCGCCTCCGGATTGAGCTAACGGGAAGCTAACCGGTACGCGTACTGGGAGCGAAACAAAAAAAAATACAAAAAAAATTGTATAAAAAACATGTAAAAAATATTTTTCTTTTTAAAGAATAATACATTGTAAAGGTTTTGATATTAGCTATTAAAAAACCAATGAAATTCACTGAAAAAACCATAGGTTATAGACCATATATAGTTAGGAATTAGCATTTACAAAACCTTAAAAATTCACTGAAAAAACCATAGGTTATAGACCATATATAGTTAGGGATTAGCATTTAAAAAACCTTATTTTACTCACACAAAACCATTGAAATTCCATATATAGTTAGTTGTACTAACTATATATCACGCACCCGCAATCCACTGCTGATGATGTCACATATTACATCATTCATGACATGGTCAGTGACATCACTGATGACATCACTGATGACATCTCAAATGACATCACTGATGACATCACTGATGACATCTCAAATGACATCACTGATGACATCACTGATGACATCTCAAATGACATTACTGATGACATCACTGTTGTGATAATACGATGAACCTCTTCAGACTCTAATATAACCTTAGATACACTCAGTGTAAACACAGACTCACAGATTG
This sequence comes from Lissotriton helveticus, assembly GCF_964261635.1. Taxonomy (NCBI): domain Eukaryota; kingdom Metazoa; phylum Chordata; class Amphibia; order Caudata; family Salamandridae; genus Lissotriton; species Lissotriton helveticus. The sequence continues at coordinate 739,163,110 of NC_136059.1, read as the reverse complement.
TCACTCATCCATGAAGTTACACACACACCTAGACAGTCATGCAAACAATCAATCACACCTCCATTTCCTTAACTATACAGTTAAACACACCTTACTTACTTATTCAAACAAATACTAAAACATATTTACTCACTTATACAATCCTGGATACAAGTTCACAATGATCCATACAGCCACTCACACATTCACTGGCTCTTATGCACAGTTATTTATATATGTCAACTCTCACATGTACTGTATTTTACATATGTACTTAATTTGACATGTAGCACTGAGATATCTATTCACTCACCAATACAGTCATGCACACAGTCAACCGCCCATACAGCTGTTTCCAACATGCACTTTTGAACCCATACATCTATGCACAGAGTCATACACTTCCCAGCCACTCACACACACACTCAGTCTCCCATACAAATGCTTGGGCAACCAATCAATAACCTATATAGTTACTCATATAGCTACTGATCAACACATGCAGCAGTTTACAGAACAACAGACATAATGATGCACAAATTAAGACAGTTTAGTCACTAACCCATGCACTCAGTGAGACACATTTAATCACTCACTCATACAGTCAGTCACGCACCTACTAAATCCTTCATCCAGACACTTCTACATCTACTCATTCTTCAATATGTAAAACATATTTAAACTTTACAGAAACACACAGTCACTGGATGATGTCATCAGTGATGTCATCAGTGATGTCATTTGAGATGTCATCAGTGATGTCATCAGTGATGTCACTGACCATGTCATGAATGATGTAATATGTGACATCATCAGCAGTGGATTGCGGGTGCGTGATATATAGTTAGTACAACTAACTATATATGGAATTTCAATGGTTTTGTGTGAGTAAAATAAGGTTTTTTAAATGCTAATCCCTAACTATATATGGTCTATAACCTATGGTTTTTTCAGTGAATATATATATATATATATATATTCACTGAAAAAAACATAGGTTATAGACCATATATAGTTAGGAATTAGCATTTACAAAACCTTGAAAATTCACTGAAAAAACCATAGGTTATAGACCATATATAGTTAGGAATTAGCATTTAAAAAACCTTATTTTATTCACACAAAACCATTGAAATTCCTTATATAGTTAGTTGTACTAACTATATATCGCGCACCCGCAATCCACTGCTGATGATGTCACATATTACATCATTCATGACATGGTCAGTGACATCACTGATGACATCACTGATGACATCTCAAATGACATCACTGATGACATCACTGATGACATCTCAAATGACATCACTGATGACATCACTGATGACTACATCCAGTGACTGTATAATTCTGTAAAGTTAAAATATGTCTTACATATTGAAGAATGAGTGGATGTATAAGTGTCTTGATGAAGGATTTAGTAGGGGCATGACTGACTGTATGAGTGACTGATTAAATGTGTCTCACTGAGTGCATGGGTTAGTGACTAAACTGTCTTAATTTGTGCATCATTATGTCTGTTGTTCTGTAAACTGCTGCATGTGTTGATCAGTAGCTATATGATTAACTGTATGGGTTATTGCTTGGTTGCCCAAGCATTTGTATGGGAGACTGAGTGTGTGTGTGGGTGGCTGGGAGGTGTATGACTCTCTGCATAGATGTGTGAGCAGTTGATTGACTAGATGTATGGGTTCAAAAGTGCATGTGGAAACAGCTGTATGGGCAGTTGACTGTGTGCATGAGTGTATTGGTGAGTGAATGGATATCTCAGTGCTACATGTTAAAGTAAGTACATATGTAAAATACAGTACATGTGAGAGTTGACATATATAAATAACTGTGCATAAGAGCCAGTGAATGTGTGAGTGGCTGTATGGATCATTGTGAACTTGTATCCAGGATTGTATAAGTGAGTAAATATGTTTTAGTATATGTTTGAATAAGTAAGGTGTGTATAACTGTATAGTTGAGGAAATGGAGGTGTGATTGATTCTTTGCATGACTGACTAAGTGTCTGAGTAACTCCATGGATGAGTGACAGTCTATGAGTGTCTGTTTACACTGAGTGTATCTAAGGTTATATTAGAGTCTGAAGAGGTTCATCGTATTATCACATGAATGATGTCATCAGTGATGTGATCAGTAATGTCAAATGAGATGTCATCAGTGATGTCATCAGTGATGTCATTTGAGATGTCATTAGTGATGTCATCAGTGATGTCATTTGAGATGTCATCAGTGATGTCATCAGTGATGTCATTTGAGATGTCATCAGTGATGTCATCAGTGATGTCACTGACCATGTCATGAATGATGTAATATGTGACATCATCAGCAGTGGATTGCGGGTGCGCGATATATAGTTAGTACAACTAACTATATATGGAATTTCAATGGTTTTGTGTGAGTAAAATAAGGTTTTTTAAATGCTAATTCCTAACTATATATGGTCTATAACCTATGTTTTTTTCAGTGAATTGTCAAGGTTTTGTAAATGCTAATTCCTAACTATATATGGTCTATAACCTATGGTTTTTTCAGTGAATTTCATTGGTTTTTTAAAAGCTAATATCTGTAGCTGTAAAATGTATTCTTCTTTAAATCCAAAAATATATTTTATATGTTTATTAATAATTTTTTTTTTTTAATACTTTTTTTTTGTTCGCTCCCGGTTCGCGAACCGGGAAGCTTCCCGTTAGCTCATCTTGATGCCGCGACCCAGTCCGCGAACCGGTAAACGTTCCGTTAGCGCAACTGCCGCGTTAGAAATCAACATCGTGACGCGTCGCGCAAGCGCGACGTATCACGTTGTCGCGTAATGCGTCTTATGACGTGCCGCGTTAGCGCACCCGGAAGTGCTCCGGTACGCGAACTGAGACGCGAAGCGCAGCTCCCCGGAAGCGATCCGCGGCGCGTTGCGAAAGCGCGACGTATCGCGTTGCCGCGTAATGCGTCTTATGACGCGCCGCGTTAGCGCACCCGGAAGCGCTCCGGAGCGCGAACCGAGGCGCGAAGCGCAGCGACCCGGAAGCGATCCGGGGCGTGTTCCGCAGCACGTAACTTAAGCGTAAGAGGTCATGTGACTTGTTAATAAAACTTTTCATTGGTTCATTTCACTTTTGGTTTCATAATGATGTAAGGCTAGGTCAGGTGACCTAAAAATAACACTTTTCATTGGTTTAGAACTATTGTTTTTCCCAAATGATGAAAACCCCTCCTTCTTTCCTCACTCTGACTTTCATCTTTGTGAGAGGAAGACCATTTTTGATAGTTGAGCAATGGCTTCATTAGTTGCTTCAGCTGGTGCACCCCCACCACCACCTCCACCTCCTCATGGGAAGAGAGGACCGCCTCCCCAGTTCATCAGCAACACAGAGGATGAAGAGGATGAACTAGAGGAAGAGGAGACAGAAGGACCACAGTTCTTACAAGAGGTGCCCCGGGTTTCCCGTCGGAAAGCCAGCTTTATTTGGCAGTTTTTTTCACTCCCTCGAGGGCAAAAGAAAGTAAATGCTAGGTATGTCACCTGCCTCATTTGTAAAGACCGGTTATCTAGAGGCACTGATAAAAAGTATAGCTACGGTAACTATACAATGCATCGTCACATGAACAGGCGGCATCCATTGAACTACAGCCAGGCGGAGATACGTGACATGCAAGATAACCCAACAACAACTCCTGTGGCCAGGTCAAAATCACTGATATCGTTGACAGGAGCAGAGGCACGGGAAACCGTGCCAAACATACAGGAGAACTTTGCTCATATGAAATTTACTTGTATGTATTGCGGTGCATTGCTGTCATGTGGTAACATGAGCATTACGTTAATCAACCTAGCTTATGTAAATCACAATTGCCCTAACCGCCCCAGACAGTAATTTTTTTTTTTGCTCCTGTTGAGCCCTTTTCAATGCCTGTTTTTTGTTGTTTCCCCTCCATCAAAAACAACAAAAAAAACATAAAACTGTTCAAAAAATACAAAAAGACCAAAAAATGTTCCCAAAAAAATAAATATATAAAACAACAAAAACATTAAAAAAAAGTTCTTTTCAGAACTACCTCCCCTTTCAAAAAAAAATTGCTAGAATGTTTAGCACTCTGGCAAGCTCTATTTCTTTTAGTTCGCTTCCCCGTTCGCTTCCCGGTTCACGAACCGGGAGCGAACCAAAAATAAAAAAATAAAAAAAAAAAAGAAGAGTAAGTATAAGGGAAGTAAACAGAGAGTAATATTAAAAGAAAGACAGCTATAGGGAGTAAACCAGAGATACTGTTTAATAGATCTATTTACCGAAGAAAAGATGGAAGAGGGTATAATTGTGAAAAACAAAATAGATAAGGAAGTGAAAGAAAAAAAAGAGAGTAGAACAATAACAAAGAAGAGTTTCTTGGAGAATGTGAGTGAATGTTCAAAATCAGATTAAAATATGTGGAATAACAGAGAGAAAAAACAGAAAACAGAAAAGAAAAAATAACAGAAAAAGATTAATTGAAACAGCAAAGAAATGTAAATAACATAGAGTCATATCATCAACATAGGCAATAAAAGTTTTGCAGCTTTTATCGGCAGAAATGTGTCGCTAAAGCCGCTTTTGCGGCGGAAAACTGCCGCTAAAACCACTTTTGCAACAGTTTTCTGCCAATAAAAACAGCAATAATTTTATTGGCTGTGTTCATAATATGCCCCTTAGTGTGCTTCAACTACACAGAAGAAGCATAATGAACAAGTAGTGAAAGAGTGATCAGTCAAAGACACTAAGAGTAATAGAGACGGAGTGAGTGAACAAGAGTGAGGAACTATGAGAAGAGAGGGACTGAGAAAAGGAGTGGAAGGAGTAGAGTAAGTAGGTAATAGAGAAAGGAATGAGGGAAGTAGCAAAGGCAGGAAACTGAGGGTTAAAGAAATGAAGCTGTCGAACTACTAGTAGGTGAATGTGATAGAAATGTAACGAAAAGAGTACAAAACATTTACCTTATAATTGTCGTTAACTTACTCACTTTTTGTTTTTATACTTTCAATCTGTGAAAGAGAGAACAAACATTTGAAAAATATTAAAACATGTATTTAAAAATTAGAAAAGACAAGGGAAAAGATTGAAGGACAAACAGTTTTTCAACAACTTTGACACTTACAGAAGCTTCTGCTTCTCCAGGCCCCCTACACAGTCCTAAAGATATACATTTTAAACTAACAGTATCTTGATGCAGATGAAGTGAGGCCTATCTTAAAACATGGTGCATCTTTTGCACTGCTGTTGTCTCACAAAAGTGTCGCAAGACACTAACATTTTAAATGATTGTTTCAGGATGCCAATAAGATGTGTCCTATCCAGAGGTTTGTTTGAGGTGAGGCCTACTCAGGGTTCCAAATGAAATTTCGAGTTGTTGAAGAGAACAGAGGACATAATACATGTGAAGGCCTACCAATGAAGTAAGTCATGTCCACTTCACTCTTGAACAAAGGCCAGACCTCTTCTGTGTCCGTGGACAGACCTAAACTTCATCTGCACAATGTCATTCGTAAACTTAGGAAACACAGGTGATGTAATTGAAAAATGTGGAGTTTCTTTTCCTCATTTCACAATCACATCACCTGTGTTGCCTTTGGTTAGGTATCTCATAGTGCAGATGGAGTCTAGCATATCAAAGAGTACATAGAAGTTGAGCAGTATATACAACAATTTTGACATTTACAGAAGACTTAGCTTCTTATCTTGTTGGAGATTAAGTCAGGCCTGTCTTGCAACATGGTGCATCTTTTGCATCACTGCTGCATCGGTTTCATGTGGCACAGGTTTTTTACAGCATGACACATCTGCCTAGATGCATCAATTTGTAATTTTGACGCCTCATAGCAAATCTTTTGCACCGCCGCTGCATCACAAAAGTGACGCACAGTGGCGCAAAAGAGGCATACACCTATCATAAATCTGTCCCTAACATTTGAAATGATTGATTCAGGATGACGATAAGGTGTGGCCTCTCCAGAGGTTTGTTTAAGGTGAGGCCTACTCAGGATTGCATATCAAATTTATGCTTGTTGAAGAATACAGAGGAGATAATACATGTGAAGGCCTACCAATGAAGTAAGTCATGTCCACTTCACTCTTGAACAAAGGCCAGACCTCTTCTGTGTCCGTGGACAGACCTAAACTTCATCTGCACAATGTCATTCGTAAACTTAGGAAACACAGGTGATGTAATTGAAAAATGTGGAGTTTCTTTTCCTCATTTCACAATCACATCATCTGTGTTGCCTAGGCTTAGGTATCTCATAGTGCAGATGTAGTGCAGCATATTAAACAGTACCCAGAACTGCAGCACTGCATGCAACAACTTTGACACTTACAAAAGCTTCAGCTTCTGCATGCCCCCTACACAGTGCTAATTATATACATGTTAAACTGATGGTATCTTGCTGGAGATGAACTGAAACCTATCTTGCAACATGATGCATCTTTTACACAAAAGTGACCCACAATGGAGCAAAAGAGGCGCACGGCCACCATAAATCTGACCCTAACATTTTAAATGATTGTTTCAAGATGCCAATAAGGTGTAACCTATGCACAGATTTGTTTCAGGTAAGTCCTACTCAGGGTTGCAGATGGAATTTAGGTTTGTTGAAGAATACAGAGGAGATAATACATGTGGAGGCCTACCAACGAAGTGAGTCATGTCCACTGCACTCTTGAACAAATGTCAGACCTCCTCTGTCTCCAGGAACAGGCCTAAACCTCATCTACACAATGTGATGTGTAATGTTAGGAAACACAGGTAATATAATTGAAAAACGTGCAATTTTTTTTGCTCATTCCACAATCATATCACCTGTGTTTCCTTTGCTTAGGTATCTCATTGTGGAAATGTAGTCTATCATATGAAAGACTACGTAGAATATAAGCACTGTATGCAACAACTTTGACACTTACAGAAGCCTCTCCTTCTCCATGCCTCCTACACAGTTCTAAATGTACATCATAAATGCAAACAGTACAGAATTAATTATACATGTTAAATGGTTTATTTTTGCTGTTCTCAGAATGTATCAAATTTCACTAAAAACAGTGACTTGAAGGTATTCATCATATAACAGCGGGGAAAAAAAACACAATCAAAATGATTGTGTTTAAAAAACCCATACAACATAACAAATCAGAATTCAGAACTCCTTAAAGTTAACTTACTTTCCATGACGTCGAAGGATGTCCTATGAACAGCTTACACTCTGTTGTGCTGTTATTACTTTCAGACCGCCACTTTCTGAAAGAAAACCTCCATCGTTTTGAAAAACATGTTACATACAATAAATGACTTCTTGCTCTCTACCACACGTTTCCACAAGGCCAAATCATGTCTGAGCCATTTATAACTCTTAGAATTCTTGTAAGCCAATCCCGTCATGTTGTATTTCCGCAACTTTCACAATTAAAATGTTGAAGATCATTTTCACAATCTTGGACTAGTAATATCTTCCCCTTCTTGCTCAGTCATGTTCTACATTTCCTATGACACTGATACTGCTTACTATGAAGCAGACTTACACTATCTCTATGACTACTACAATTATTTAATTCTCTACATCACTTTTAATCACAAAGCAATGTAAAACAGTAGACAGCATTGCAGACTTACATTCCCTCTACTCCATGTTTTGATTGGCTGCTTCAATTTGCTTATAAAAAGAAACAGTTTTTCTGAATTCATTCAAAGTGCAGTTATTTCTCCATGACGTCCAGTGTTATGGTAAGAAGTTATGTCTCTGTACTACACTTATCCTCAAGGCCAAATCGTGTAGGAGCCATTAGAACTTCTTGAAATTCCTCAGAGCACATCCCGAGATTCTTTCCCTAAAATTTTGGTTTTAAAAACACCAGGTAAGAGTTTTTAAGGTCATACGGCAATTTTTTTTAAAAAATTAAAACAGAATCATTGCAGAATGACCAGCCATTTCTAGACTTTAAATAAGCTGTGTAATGTCCTGATGTTATTGAAGGACCGTCATGATATATAATTGCTGCAGTTACAAAAGTCCTTCCTGATATTGACAACTGTGAAGCCACAAAATTTTTAATTAAAGTTGTCAATTTTGTTTCATCAGGCCTACATCGTTGGAACATTAAAATAACATACTGGCCATATGTTCGTATAAATAATGTGGACATCATTTCAGATTTACATTGGCTACACTCCATGTTGTGATCAGCTGCTTTTACTAGTTTATTAAAAGAGACTGATTTACTGTCTGGCAAAGTTAAATATATAAATCTTTCTGAGTCTACACTAGTAGTACTTGATACCCTACAGTTCTCGCAGTCATGCTGCCATTGATAAGAAAGCCCAAACAGGTGATCTACATCTACACCTTCAGCATGCAATACATCAAGCATATACATTAAAAACTCCTGACAATCTTGCTGAATATTTTGAGAGAATTGTGTTTGGCCTGAACATCTGTCTAACAGATTTCGAATTTCAGACACACTTTCTATTTTTGTTCTATCAGTGCTACATTTCTCTAACACAGAATTTAACAAACTGCAAAATCTTTGATCAGAATTGACCACAATCTCTTCTTTTACATTTTCTAGAGAAAACAAAACATTAACCACTACATTAGCATAGCAGTTGACACCAGAACTGTTTTCAAATTGAAAACCAACAACATCTTCAACAGAATCCTTTTTGTTTCTGCTTATAATTTCAGGTTCATCGACTTTTCGTCTTTTTGCTACAACCTCCCCAGTATTGGTCACATTTCTTCGTTTCCGGCCTACCACACGTTTCTCAAACAAAGGATATTGAGGCAAATGTGGCGCATACTCTCTTCTTAACCTATTGTATTCCTTAACACAATCTAGATCCGCACAAATGTTTGTGACATCACACTCAATCAAGTACAATCCCGATAAAGTTCTAACTCGTGACAATGCCACATATGCCATACCCTCCTTGAACACAGAACTGCCAATATTCACCAATGCACTGTCTACACTTAAACCTTGCGATTTATGGATTGTCACCGCATATGCCAAGCAAACAGGAAACTGCTTACGGCGAACATATAAGTCTTTTACAAGCAAAAATCTAGCAGAACAACGACCAATTAGCTGTACTTCCTCAATGCCATCAAATTTAATTTTTAAAAATTCAATTCCATCTCTATTTCTGTATTTTACAAAATCAACAACATTACCCATTGATCCATTTACCAGACCTCTTACAACATGTAAATTCCTTCTTAAAATTATACGGCAGTTCAAGCACACATTCAGAGTCTTTTCAAAACCTGCAGTTTTAGATATAGTCTTCTCTAATGAATCCAATTTTGTTTTCAAATTCTCAGACAAAATAATTGTTGATCCCATATGCTCTACTCTGTCAATAGCTTCCAGTTTCACAATCTCTTGCTTTTCTAAATGCAACATTTTGTTGTTGAATTTGGCACATTCTGCAAGAGTTGGCATCAAACATATTCCAGATTTCTTCTCAGTAATTTTCTGAAAAATATTCTCAGGCACAACATCTTGTTCTGGATATAAATTTGACAGTAATCGTGCATGTAAAGCTTCTTTCCCATGCTCGGTCACTTTTCCAATTCTAACATCTTGTAGAATAGTCTTGTAAACTTCATCCTTCGCCTGACGCATATTTTCATGCAGTTCAGCATAATTGAAGTTTAACCATATATTGACGTTGCCAATGCTCCCTAGGCACTTCCTGGTATCTTCATGCGTGAGCATTTTGAACACAGGTTGCCCTTTCACTGGTGTCAGCTGCAGAAGATCTCCTAAAACAATGATGTGTTTGCCACCAAATAACACATCATACTCTGTTTTGAGAACTTCTTGCATTCTCAAATGCACAAAGGCAAGCATGACATTGGAAACCATGCTTACTTCGTCAATGATAAGAAGTTTCATTTTCCTCAAGATTCTTGAAACTTCACAACAAGCATCTCCAGATAGCTTGTGATATTGTAATTTGTTGTCATGCTCCACTGGCAGCATCAGTAAACGATGTAAAGTAATCCCTTTAATGTTATGTGCTGCCAGTCCAGTTGGAGCGGTGACAACACAAGACAGCGATGACTCTGTCCTTTCCTGCAAATAACATGAAATTGCTTTAATAAGGAAACTTTTTCCAGTTCCCGCTTCTCCACTCACGTACAGTCGGACAGGCTTCAACGACGTACATGAGCACTCTTTCTTGTCATGACTTAATCCATGATCAATTTGCATGGTAACTTCGTCATATATTTTCCTCTGCTCAACGTTGAGTTGTCTTTCCAACTCTTCTAAGTTAACCGCATCCTCCTGAGCATGTGCCATGGCTCTTTCCACTTCATTCATAGCAGTGGCAGCTTCATTTTCGATAACAGGTCCTCCTAGTGGATCCTGACTCAATGAAGCAGAACTCTGACTGTCCTGAGAACTGTCTCTGGCAATCTCGGCTGCAATCGTTGCTTCCTGCTCAATTTCCGCATTCAACATTTCTACATATTTGGGAAAAGCAGGACATTCTATGGTCTCCTTGGCAGCATTGAAAGAGTCTTCGTAACAGAGGAAATCTCCAAGCAGTTCCTCTTCTGCATGCCAAGGCTTGAAAAGTTGCAAAAGTGCTAAATAGAAATACTCCTTTTTTTCAGGAGATTCGCCACTCAATTTTCGATGGTTTACCAAGTGGCATTTTCTTTGCTTGACCAGACATCCCTCACTTCCTATTACAGCATACACTCCTTTCTCAGTATCTTCTTTGATGTTCCTCTTGAATATGTAATTTTGAAGAACCTCATACAGACAAACATTCTCGAGGTGACTGCTTCGATTTGGATAATATGTATCCAACATGTTGGTCTTCAAAATGTCGGTACTGTTTGGCTCCTTTTCCGCCAAATACTCAATTTCCCGCACAGGTTTCAGAACTCGATTACGCGTTGCAGCAAGACCAAGACTCGCCCAAACGATACTCCTGGACTTGGCATAGAGACTTGCTGAAGACAACCGGTCAGAACATTCGTAAGCTCCGATTTCTCGATGCGACAACATCTTCAGACTGAAACTGTACAACTTCTTGCTGAGGCTCTTTTCATGGGAAATGTCCTCCCACATATCCTTCAATTCTGTCTTCTCTTTTTTGGTGATGTAAGATGTCACATACCGAGCCACAGCCATACAGTTATCAGCCACAAACTGTATATCCATGTTAGCATTCCACATGGACAAAATCACCGGGTTGTAGTCGTTGATGTACTTAGACTCTTCGTTCCTCTTCAAATTGTATGTGTTTTTAGGTGATTTCTTCATCACATTATGTCGCAGCGAAGACATCAAACTGTTTACTCTTCCTTTAGAAATCACCGGTCGTGGAAAGCCGAAACGACATTTGGTGTAGAACTTGTCCTTGTTTCGGAATTTACGACGACAGTACTTTCCACATCGATGGCTTTGGAAACGTAGAACTTTTTCTCTTAGGCTTTTCTTCTCCTTTGCGTTTGGAACAGCACACGTAGAATACTGTTGTATGAAACTCATCACTGAGTCTTCTGGATCCGTTCCAAATTTAGGTGCATCCTTGATCCACAGCAACATATGTATATGAGGATCACCTCTTGCTTGGTACTCCTTTCTCCAGAAGAAATCCAACACCTCTCCAAGAGGTGGATTCTTCTTATTCATGATGAAAGACATCATAGCTTCAAATCTATGATTGAAGTACCTGCATACATTGACTGGATCCAAAGAGCACAGTTCTCCGGGTGTCTTGAATTCGATGTTTTCGATGTTTCCATTTGCCTCTCGTAGAAATTCAAGTAAGTCTTCCCAGCCATACTCGGCACAGCTCAGAGTGAGGAACCATGTGGGAGTTCCTAAGTTGCTCAGCATACATTTTAAATCACCATGACGACGGTACCAGTACTCATTAGTACCACGCTGACACGCCATGAGATTAATCAGGTGAGAATCCAAAATACTGTCTTGGACATTGACTTTATCCATAAAGTCACTTGCCGAGATGTTTTGCATGTGTATACCACTTTTCAAGATGTGGTTCACTGCATATGACAGTCCAGACAGATCGCTTTCAAACAGGAGATGAAACAAATAGGGAATGCATTGTCGAAACCTAGCATCTCCTGCATACAATCGCAAAGTCCGGTATTCAGAAGCAGGAATTTGATGAGGTCGCTCATCATATCTTCCTCCCTGACCTGTTGGAAAAAGCTGTGGGAAACACCGAGCTTCCAAACTTTCCTCCCAAACACTAATGGGACTCCCTTTGGCTTGTTTCATTTGAAACAACTCAATAGCATTCCCCATGACTTCCTTGGAATGCAAAGGATGAACACTATAATGTTCATATATTTCTTCACTAGTACAGGGTTCTACTTTCTCAATTTGACCAGCACACAAATCGCTATCCTCTTCCTCACTTACTTCCTCTTCTGCAACATATACATTCTTATAGTATTTATTATTTTTTTTCAAATACAATGTTGCCTTTTTAACTTTCCTAACATCCACTAAATCTTGCCATATTTTCTTATTCTTTGTCGGAACCCCATTAACTAAGATAACCAGAGGTTCCTCTTCCACTTTTTCTACTCCAATTGTGTTAATGTTTTTCTTCAAATCTAGAGGCAAATAAACAACTCTTCCCTTTAATCCTCTCTGTAAATCTGATGGAGGCAATTTCCCTGTCTTTGGCTCCATTCTTACAATAGCCTGAAAGGGATGGATACTTTGAATCAAAATAGATTCATAAGTATTTAAATCCTTCAATTCAGAAGGAATCTCAACCAATTCCAGATTATTATGAACTGCTCTAGCAGGCATCTGGTTTTGATTTAATTTGTTACAACAATAAGTACACACACGTTGATCCAATCCCAAATCAAAACAATTTTCTACCATCAAGTATGTTGTGAAATCCTTCCATTCACTATTATTTTCCCTTTCACTTTTTGCATATAAATCCACTAACTTAGTCTGATTCTTATAATAAGTGCGTCGACAACACACACAAGTGAAATTTGGCCTCTCACTTGATTTCACCTCAAACGTCGCAATTTCCCTCTGGAAATTATCTGTACTGGAAACCTGTACACTATCTTCCACATTACCCGCTTCTTCTTGGTCAATTTCAACATTCTCCTCTTTACTTCCAAAGTAACAAAACTCAATTTCTTCACATATATTCTTCACATCTATTTCAGAACCATGCAAAAGAGCAGCGCATAATTGTTTAAGCATAATTGCTGGACTCTTAGCATAATACAACATTCTAACTAATTTCCTCACTTTATTATGATGCACTGCTAGCATCCTGAAATGATGAAAAACACTCTGGCATACTCTCCTGGAAAGACAAGCCAGTGAATGACCATGCAAACCTGTCACTTCTCTCACTCTGCAAGGATCTAATTCTTGCAACAACTTCATTTTCTGCTTCAAACTTTTCTTATTAAATGACCGTACAAAATCACAAAGCAAATTGATGGAATCCTGTCGCACACTGCAAATACTACTACACTTCCAGGTGTACACAGGACCCTTAGGACGTCTTCCTAAAACCTCATTACCTAACACCTCTTCTATCTCTGTTGTCACAAGTTTTTCTTTTTCAACTGGACAACCATCTTTCACTTCATAAGCTCGACCACTGGTGTCAACTGCATGCACCAAATCATTATCCTGGAAATAACTCTCCTCATTAAAAAATGCCTCACAGCTTGAACTATGCATCCATTCTCCAGAAAAAACTTCACAAAAATTACTACGATTAACTATTCTCTTCCATCTACTATTTCTTTTGAAATCATAAATTGCCTTGTTTAGCTTCCTAATTCTATTGATTATCAAAATAAATAACTTACGTTTAATTTCAAATGCCTGATCAATAACTTTCTCAACTATTTTTTTTCTCTTATAAAAAACCACTTTCTGTTGACCTTTCTTAATATTTTTTAACAAATTGCCAATTATCCTGTTGCGGAACATTCGTTTACGAATGTCCCTAAACTGTTGTTTCCTTCTACTATCATGCACAGAGTTATCTCTTGCTCTAGCAGTAACATTTTTCATTGGCCTTTCCTTTCCGTTTGAATTGCTTCTCTTTTTCTGGACTGAAACATTTTCTGTAGTAATATTTTTTTTACTACAGATATTTCTTATGAATGTTTTTGTACTCTTACCCGGTGCTTTCTTGGTGACTTGACAAATCTTTTTGTTAGAGGACTGCTGCTTTTTTTCATTGACCTGCTGTCTTTGACGTTTTGCAGCCTTTCTCAGTCTTTCTTTGGTTGGCATGCTGAAATCTTGAAATGATCTGCAGTTGAATCTGTGGTAAAATATAATAAAAAATGTTATTAACCACTATTACCCAACAGTAAATCAATAACAGTAATCAAAAACTTAAAACACTACTTGACATTTTTACATAGAAGATTTTTTAGTGCTTGGCAAATTTAGAATACAGAAATAGCAGAAAAGAAATGGAATTTGTATTCATTTTACCTGTGCTGTTTTATATGTGAATCTGATCTAATTTTATGAGCATATTTTAATATTTTATTGAAGACACTACACATAACCTGTTTTTGAAGGTGTCTTTATTTTTAAATTAAACGGTTTACATTTTTACTTTTTATTTATTATAAATTTTTAAAATAAATGTTTATAGTTCCATAGGCTCAAGCACGTCAGCTTCCCATCCTATGTCATACAATTCTGACAAATCTGCATCCTCATCACATTCTTCTTCATCCTCAGGATTTAAATCATCCAAGGGATCAACATCCACTGATGTTTCAATTACGAGTTCAATGATGAGGTCGAAATTAACTGATTGCTGATTGTCGCTCATGTTGATGTTGTCTTTATCTTTAAAGAAAGATAACAACAATGAGATGTTGCAGAGTAAGAGACAAATCTCAGAGATTATAATAGTAAAATTGTTTAACAAGAGTAACATTTTGCAGCTATTATTTAGCCATGTCCAGCGATGCTGAGGAGGTGAAGCCTATGTCCAATTTTTCAGTGAACAGGACTCATCTCTTCTTAACCTTGGATAAGCCTCACCGACTCTGTGTCCCCTGCACATACTTAAATGTAAAGGGGAAGATTTATGTTAACTGGCACATCCCCAGGGATGCACCAGTTAACGTGCACCGCTGCTCTGCCACCCATGGTGTGCCGCATTTACAATCAGATAGGACAAAGCTGCGTCAAAACCCTGCGCCTGCTTGAAGCAGGCATAGGTCTTGACGCAGCATTGTGGAGATGGGGCACCCCTGAGCCTTGCTGGAGCTGCATCGCGCTTGCGATACAACTCCAGCAATGCGCCACCTTTACGGCACAGATGCGTCACGCATCTGTGCCGTTTTTGCCCCATGGTGCGCCGCATTGTAAATGCAGCACACCATGGGTGGCGGAACAGCGGCGCAGGATGACTGGCACATCCCTGGTGATGCGCCAGTCATCATAAATCTATCCCTAAGCTTCTTATCTTGTTAGAGATGAACCGCCATATGTATCATCAAACTATTTTGCATTTCCTAAATAGCGAATTTTAAGGAATAAATAGCGATTCTTTACCATTCCTAATTTGCGATGAGCAAATTGCTAATTGCATATTACCCATTCATTTCCATGGGCCAGGAGGCCCATAGGAATGAAGGTGCAATTTGCGATTAGCAATTAGCTCATCGCAAATTAGGAATTTTTCCAAGGGTGCAGGGGTGTCTCAAGAACACCCTGCTGCACCCCTGAAAAAGAAATTTGGGGGCATATGGCGCACATACATGCCCTAAGGGCATGTATGGGCGTCATATGGCACCTTTTGTTTTTTGGAAAAAAAGCTTTTTGAAAAGAATTCGCAAATTACCACCAACTAGAAGTTGGTGGTAATTTGCAAATCCTTAATGGCATTTTTTGCATATTTTTTGTTTGATACATTGCATTTAAGGAATCGCAAAATGTGCAAATCCTTAAGTGCAATCGCAAAATAAGGAATAGCAAATTTTGCTATTCCTTATTTTGCATCAAACTTGTTTGATACATACCATTTGTCTAATTAGCATTCGCAAAGGCCGAAATTCGCAGAATTTCGGCCTTTGCGAATGCTAATTAGCTTGATACATATGGCCCCAAGTGAGGCCTGTCTTGCAACATGGTGCATCTTTTGCATCACTGCTACATCGGTTTCATGTGGCACGGGTTTTTTACAGCATGACACATCTGCCTAAATGCATCAATTTGTAATTTTGTCGCCTCATAGCAAATCTTTTGCACCGCCGCTGCATCACAAAAGTGACGCACAGTGGCGCAAAAGAGGCATACACCTATCATAAGTCTGTTCCTAGCATTTTAAATGATTAATTCAGGATGACGATAAGGTGTGGCCTATCCAGAGGTTTGTTTAAGGTGAGGCCTACTCAGGATTGCAGATCAAAGTTACGCTTGATGAAGAATACAGAGGAGATAATACATGTAAAGGCCTACCAATGAAGTAAGTGATGTCCACTTCATTGCGCCAGTCATCATAAATCTATCCCTAAGCTTCTTATCTTGTTAGAGATGAACCGCCATATGTATCATCAAACTATTTTGCATTTCCTAAATAGCGAATTTTAAGGAATAAATAGCGATTCTTTACCATTCCTAATTTGCGATGAGCAAATTGCTAATTGCAAATTACCCATTCATTTCCATGGGCCAGGAGGCCCATAGGAATGAAGGTGCAATTTGCGATTAGCAATTAGCTCATCGCAAATTAGGAATTTTTCCAAGGGTGCAGGGGTGTCTCAAGAACACCCTGCTGCACCCCTGAAAAAGAAATTTGGGGGCATATGGCGCACATAAATTTTAAAAACATTCCTTTACCTCAAAAACGATTTTCAAGTCATAATTTGAAAACACTGCCCACGGGGAAATGACTTAAAATGTCCTTAAGACACATGAAAGTGTTTTTTTAAAGCCTTTGCAACTTTTTTGGGTCACTTTTAACATGGCTATGTAACTCAAACAGTCAAAATCTAAATTTACCATGCACAGGTGGGAGCATATTTACAAGGAATTTGCTCCACGGGGAAAGGTCTTTTAATTTAATATGGGAAAAATAACATCAGAGACACTGAAATGCCTTATAAAGAAGCATACACCATTATGTCCTTGTCATAAATTTTAAAACCATTCCTTTTCCCCAAAAACGATTTTCAAGTCATAATTTGAAAACACTCCACATGGGGAAATGACTTAAAATGTCCTTAAGACACATGAAAGCGTTTTTTGATTGCCTTTGCAGCATGTTTGGGTCACTTTTAACATGGCTATGTAATGCAAACATTCAAAATCTAAATTTGCCATGCACAGGTGGGAGCATATTTACAAGCAATTTGCTCCACAGGGAAAGGTCTTACATTAAAATGGGAAAAATAACATCAGAGACACTCAATTGCCTTATAAAGAAGCATACACCATTATGTCCTTGTCATAAATTTTAAAACCATTCCTTTTCCTCAAAAACGATTTTCAAGTCATAATTTGAAAACACTCCACAGCTCCTATGCACAAAAAAACCCTGTCAGTACTAATACTTCACATTTTCTCCAATTACAATTTCTCAAAGAAACAAAATCTATTTGTAAAACACTTGAGACAAAGCAACATTTGAAAAACACAACTTTCTTCATAATTTTCTCCTTAAAGCACACTATTCTCTATCTAAATTAAAGAAATCTTTTCTCACCTTAGCAAATACTTTATGAGTTTCAAAACAGTCTCAGAAACACACCAATTTGTCTTCAGCAGAGCAAAAGGTATGCACTCCAGAGTCTGCAGCTATCAAAAGCACAGAAATGCTGTAATTCTTCACACATATCTCTCATGTCACCCAATCAAAACTCTTCCCTCACTTTTTTCAAATCAAAACCCTTCCCCCCTCTGCCCTCTCTGCCTTTTTTGCATAGCAACCACCTCTTGGAAGACCTCTGGTGTTTGCAAGTTCACACAACAATGTTTCAATTGAACTCTGAACTCTCAGTGCACCTGCATATCCAGTGCATTCTTTCATTTAATTATTTTTTCTTGACCACTCAAAATACATCTTTCAAAGAACTCATCCATGCACCCTAACTTTCTGTTTTCAGCAATCAAAATCCACCAATCACTGTTACTGCTTCATTAACACAGAAACTCCACAGTTTTTTTCATTTTAAACTCTTATTTTTTCAAGTGCCATTTCATTGCCACACTTCATCTGACTGCAGCAGAACCTCCTCTCACCATGTTTTCTGTCTGGATTGTTGGACATAGTTACATCTGTTGGGCTCAGAGGTATGCTGAGAACAGAAATTTACCTAACCTCAATTTACAAGATGTGGAAATTAAGTGGTTTGGCCACAGAGGATTAAAATGTCACCAATTGATACCATTGGTGAAAACCTTTATGCATTTGCCAAAACCTGACCTGTTAATTGTGCACTGTGGAGGTAATGATTTGGGCACTTTGACTGGGGTAGGTCTGGAAATGCTTTTAAAGGACACCTTTGAGCAATTGATGGCACTTTTTCCTCAAACTGCCTTGGTATATTCAAATATATGCCAAAGACAGAAATGGAGGTGGTCAAACCAATTTTGTCCACAAATTGAGAAGTCGAGGAAGCATGTAAACAAATCTGTTTCAGCTTACATGAGAGACCATGGAATGGGCTCCATGTACAACAATAACTTGCGTTACTACATGCAAGATATCTACAGAGGAGATGGAGTTCACTTCTCAGATGAGGGCAACAGAATTTTCATTCTGAATTTAAGACTGTGCATTGGTACCTACTTATAAGTACCTAAATGTACCATAAACCCAAAAGCTCTTCTCAGAGCTACCCTACATCTGATCACTCACAATTATTATTTTTCTCTAACTTTTTTCACTAATTTTCAACAAAGTACGCTCCCCGGGGCGCTACCCGGTACGCGAACCGGAAGCTAACCTCGCATTTTTTAAAAAAAAAATGTTTTTTTTCGCACATATAAGCCTCCTCAGCCACCCTCAGAAAACCTAGGGGGTCAAGATAAGTCTACCGTGCCCCCTTCTACCCATTCTGAACATTATTTGCCCTCCATCTTGTATCTTAAGTCGACCGAAACACAAAATGGTGGACTCCCGTAACGCTTCAGGTTCGCGTACCGGGGCGCTCGCCAGTTCGCGTACCGGGGCGCTCCCCGGGAAGCGCACCATCAAAAAAGGTGGGAAAGTAATTTACAGAAAAACGACTGGAGACACTCTCACCAAATATAGATTAGCTCATACTACATACCAATCCCTATCATTTTCACAAATTTGATTGAAATTCCATTTAGCCATTTAGCCTGTAGACCTCTCTAAATACCGTGAGGTAAATTACTTCTCAAAACACATCTGAAGTGTTGGAATTGACAACCAATGAAAATGTTACTTTCATTTTCTACTTTTATTACCTGACATTTGATGGGTTATATACCTGAATATATATAAAGGAAGAGAAGGAAACACAGCCATTTTGACTACTACTTCCTGGTGTACATTTCAATTGGATTTTCACTAATCACTTCAACTTCTTTGTAAAGGTAAGTTGTTATTTTTAAAACTGAAGTATATTGTGCACCAAAGGTTAATATGGTAAACTTTTTCTGATAGTTATATACTATCCCTCTGTAGTAGTTATAGATTTAGATAGACTTCTCTGTTATAGTTATGGATGGAGTTAGGTTTCTCTTGTATAATTATGAAATTACTTACGTTAAATCACATACACTTTTTTATATTCCTACTTCCACTCTGATACTATACACTGCCCAAAGATAAATTCACTGATAAAAACTGCCTATCTAAAATTAATCCCAACAGTGCCCTATCTCTACTAATATATTTTTTTTTTATCCAAATTTCAGGCAACATGGAAGGCGAACAGAAAGTTTCATTTCAAATTGTCCTGCAAGAGAGCAGCCAAGAATTAATTGATCCAAATTATATAGAATTTATGGATGAAACTTGGGACCAAGAACTACTGCAATGTGTGCAAGCAGTAGATGACCTCCTTCAAAATGAGGACATTTTACACCCTCAGAGATTACAAACTATGTTCAATGAAAATGACGACATTTCAGACAGTGAAATGTTAGAAATGTTATTAAATTTTGAAAAACAATCACAATAATAAATAATTGCTTAAAAAATAAAGAAATAAAAAAATAATCAACAAAACCAACAATCAATTAACATACAGTATTTGAAAAGTCTATCATTCTTTTTTCCTTATAGTACGCTCCCCAGAACGCTTCCCGGTTCGCGAACCGGGCGCTCCCCACGCGGGGCCCTTTTAAAGCCTCCACATCAAACCTAGGGGGTCAGGGAGGATCTACTATGCCCCCTTATGGTCATTTCCCCCTTTGTTTTAGCCTCCTCTTGTCTCTCGATCCTACCGAGAGACAAGATGGCGGCCGCTCCGGACTGTTTAGAATGTTGACAGACACCGGAGAGCCAATCAGCTTCGCTTCGCGAAGTTCCGTTACGCGTAAAGTACGCGAACAGATATATATCTTTTTTTGAACGTTAATTTCTCAAAATCGACTGGAGCACATATATTGAGACCTAGCAAAGGCACATCGGGCTAACAGTCCCTACAATTTTGCCAAGTTTCGTGCAAATCCATTCAGCCGTTCGGGCTAAAAGTGAGGCCAACCGCCCTATGGAAATTAACATTGGAAAAACACGTTTTGGGACCCCCCTTTTTTCTCGGCCCCCCCTTGACGAACCCCCCCCAAGTTTCAGGGGCTGCTCAAAAACAAAATGTTCCATTTTCCTGAAAATTTCAGCCAATTCCGTCCACAAACGCCAAAGTTATTAGACATAGAATTTTCAAAAATACCATAGGGAAAAAATCCTAACTATATATACCTACTGGCGACCGCCAGTAGGTAATATATATATATATATATATATATATATATATATATATATATATTACCTACTGGCGGTCGCCAGTAGGTAGTTATAGTTAGGATCGTTTTCCGTAGGAAATCCGCAACATTCTATTGGGAATAACTTTGGCGCCGAATGAGGGATCTGCCTGTAACTTTCCTTAACTTTGCCTCGCTGCGCTCCGATCCTTCCCTGAAGGTTTCGGGGGGATCTGTCAAGCGGGGGCCGAGATAAAAGGGGGGTCCCAAAACGTGTTTTCCCCTATGTTAATTTCCATAGGGCGGTTGGACTCACTTTTAGCCCAAACGGCTGAATGGATTTCCACCAAACTTGGCAAAATTGTAGGGACTGGTACCCCGATGTGCCTTTGCTATGTCTCAAGATATATGCTCCAGTGGTTTTTACGAAAATTAACTTTGAAAAAATATATATTGGGCTACATTGGGCTATATATATGTTAGAGCCCAAATGTAGCCCAATGTAGCCCAATGTAGCCCAAAGATGGCCACCAGAGACAAAAAAAAACAAATGTAGCCCAAATATCAGCCAGATGTAGCCCAACTATAGCCCAATGACAGAATGTCCCAGAGTGTTCTAAAGAACTGGTGGTAAGTGGACTGTGGCAGCGTCCCTACCGCTTTTATTACTTAGCGCATCTGCGTGTAGCTCGCATGCTTTGAGGCGCGTGAGCGTTTTATGTTTTTTTTAAAAAATAATTCTGCACATTATTTTCTCCTCACCCGGCTGGGAAGCACTGCGTGTTGTCAGCGCGTGAGCGTTTTATGCTTTTAAAAATCACTCTGCACATTATTCTCTTCTTACCTGGCTGGGAAGCACTGCGTGTTGACAGCGCGCTGCGTGTGCCCCTCGCATTTTGCTCAGCTGAGCTCTGGTAGGTGGATCACGGAGTGCTGGTCTCGTCCTTCCCTCCCGCCTCGGTCTGACGCCGGCGATTAGCGTCGTTTGAGCAGAGGGCGTGGAGGGTCCGAGCCAGGCACTTCCGGTAGGAGCAGCAGCGCTCTAGTTGTTGGAACGCTGGGGGGGATATAAGGCACTGGACACAGGAGCCTTGCGTGGTAAGTGGACTGTGGCAGCGTCCCTACCGCTTTTATTACTTAGCGCATCTGCGTGTAGCTCGCATGCTTTGAGGCGCGTGAGCGTTTTATGTTTTTTTTAAAAAATAATTCTGCACATTATTTTCTCCTCACCCGGCTGGGAAGCACTGCGTGTTGTCAGCGCGTGAGCGTTTTATGCTTTTAAAAATCACTCTGCACATTATTCTCTTCTTACCTGGCTGGGAAGCACTGCGTGTTGACAGCGCGCTGCGTGTGCCCCTCGCATTTTGCTCAGCTGAGCTCTGGTAGGTGGATCACGGAGTGCTGGTCTCGTCCCTCCCTCCCGCCTCGGTCTGACGCCGGCGATTAGCGTCGTTTGAGCAGAGGGCGTGGAGGGTCCGAGCCAGGCACTTCCGGTAGGAGCAGCAGCGCTCTAGTTGTTGGAACGCTGGGGGGGATATAAGGCGGATGTGCTGCCGTCAGCGCAGCGGACGAGCGCAGCGGGCGCGACGAAGGCGCGCCGGAGTTGCGCCTGAGTTAAGCCCGTCTGCGCCCGTCCGCGGCCGACTGCGGCCCAGGGCCAGACCTCTTGTCTCTTCTTCCTGTCAAGTCTGCTGGAGTCGAGATGACTTACTTCTCCTCCGCAGAGAGCTGCGTGGGCTTTGTCCTCACAGCATTGATGCAGGGACTAATGCGGGCTGCAGTCACTGTGAATATTTCTTCAACACAGATAGGGCGCTCACCACAGGCCAACACACTTTGTTATGTGGTCTACTAAATGTACGCTCTCTACGTAAACACTCCCTCGACATCCACGACCTTCTTACTGGGAAAAACTGGGATCTGTTCTTCCTTACGGAAACCTGGCTCGACCAAGACTCCATGCCGGAGATCATTGAGGCCGTCCCTGAAGGTTATTGCCTGCAAAGACTAGACAGGCCACGAGGGAGAGGGGGCGGCATAGCCATTGTTGCCCGGCAAGAATATCAATGCCAGCTGGATCGCACTGTGATTGACGACAGTGAGGCTGGCGCCTTTTCTATTTCTATTAACGGCCGTTTCACCTTGAAAGGTCTGTTAATTTACCGTCCTCCAGGTTCCTCCACAGCCTTTGTTGAAAAATTAGTGGAAGGCGTCACTGAAGCGGCCTTACGTTCGGATAAATATCTGGTCCTAGGGGATCTTAATCTACATCTCGATACCCCTACGGACAGGGTGGCGAGTGAGTTATGCCACACGATGGCCAACTTACAATTCGAACAGAAGGTATCGCAACCTACCCATAAGCTGGGCCATCTTCTGGACCCAGTTTTTGCTAACTGGAGTCAGGTTGATGCCCAAGCCCCGATTCCCATCGCATGGTCCGACCATCTCCTCGTCCCGTTCACTATTGAAACACAGGGACCTTGCCCCAACGACCCTCCCGCTGACAAATATCTGAGGCGCAGATGGACAGCGTTCTCGCAGGCCAAATTCAATCGGGCACTTACCGAGAAAGGTCATTTGGGGGGCGACGGGGTTGATGAAATTAATTCCAACCTGGACCAGCGTATTTTGGAAGCTCTGAACCAAGTAGCACCACTGGGAATGGCGAAATCAGGCGGCCGCGCGCAACGTTCGGCGCCCTGGTACAATGATAACTTGCGAACGGCCAAAGCTGCATGTAAACGCGCCGAAAGGCAATGGAGGATTACATACTCCCTGCAGGCTAAAACTGTTTACACGGATAGCAGACGCGCTTATCATGCTCTAATTAGGAAGGCCAAATCATTGTATTACTGCAATAAAATTGAGGAAGCAAAGCAGTCTACCAAGGAGCTTTTCTCCATCTATAAATCCATTGCAATAGGAAAATCCGCCACAGTTCCTAAGAAACTTTGCACTACGGAGGGCTGCAATCGAATCGCGGAGTATTTTGCAACCAAGGTCTCCAACATATATAACTCCTTCCCCCAGAGGGCAGACAATGGCCTTGCCTCCCTGGAATCTACAAGAACGGAAGGGGAACATCGGCTAACCAGGTTTGTCACTCCTTCCACTACGGAGCTTCTCCGCATTTGTGGATCTATAAAATCTGGTTCCCCTAGAGACCCGACCACTCCTAGTCGGTTAAAGGATAGCTTGCCAGTTCTAGAGCCCTATGTACGTCAGCTGCTGGATATCTCCTTTGAGTCTCAAGTGGTGCCTAAGGCCTGGAAACAGGCTGTGGTACTTCCCCTGCAAAAAAAGGCCAACGTTAGCTTTGAAAAGCTGGATAACCTCCGTCCTATTTCCCTTCTTCCTTATATGGCAAAGGTGGCGGAAAAAACAGCCAATATACAGCTCATGCAGTTCGTGGAGACGGCTTCGCTACTCCACGGCTCGCAATTTGGTTTCCGCCCCCGTCATTCGACGGAGTCCGCTCTCCTTGTGGCGGTGGAAGCACTCAGACAGGGAGTTGACGAGGGCCAGACGATGGCACTGATTTTACTAGACTTAAGTGCAGCATTCGACACTGTAGCACATTCCACCTTGCTACAGTGTCTGAATGGAGGAGGGGTGACAGGAGCTGCGCTTGGCTGGATTAAGTCCTTCCTCACGGAGAGGTGTTTCCAGGTCAGATTGGGTGATTACTACTCCAGGGAGATTGAGTTGGGCCAGGGCGTACCGCAGGGTTCGTCCCTGAGCCCAACTCTATTTAACATCTATGTCTCCCCCCTGGCAGCCATCGTGGAGGGGTATGGTCTCCGCCTGGTGTCCTACGCCGACGACACGCAGCTGGTCATCTCCCTATCGCGCGCGCCCGGACTTGCGGCAGACATCTTCAGGAACTGCATGAATGACCTTGCTGCCTGGATGTCTGCCAACTGTTTAAAGTTAAACGGGAGCAAGACCGAGGTGCTCGTGGTGGGGGGAGTGCCGTCTGCGTGGTCGTCGGCGTGGTGGCCACCGTGTCTGGGGGAGGTTCCTGCTCCCTGCCGCGAGGCCAGAAACCTTGGCGTATGGTTGGATAAGGACCTCACCTTTGGCCCACATGTCGGTCGAGTGGCAGGGATCTGTTTCGGTGTTCTGAGAGCTCTCAGGAAAGTATTAGATCTGCTTCCCACTCCTGCTCGTCAGACACTGGTGCATGCCCTGGTTACCTCCCGACTCGATTATGGGAATCTGCTCTACCTGGGGGCCTCAGGCAGGGTCCTCGGCCGCCTGCAGGTTCTACAAAACGCAGCGGCGCGGCTGGTCCTCAGACTCCCCAGGAGGTCATCCGCCAAACTGGCCTTGCGGGCGCTTCATTGGCTCCCTATAGAGAGGAGAGTGGAGTTTAAGGCTCTTGCCACTTGCCATCGTATCCTGAGTGGCAAAGCACCTCTCCCGCTCCAGAGCCTTATAGCCCAGTATGAGCCTGCACGCAGTCTCCGGTCTTCGCAGACCGGGCTGTTAAAAGTCCCAAGAATATTTAAAGCTCGCATGGGAGGCAGATCTTTTAGATACCTTGCTCCCAAGCGCTGGAACAATCTGCCACTGGAACTTCGGTTGGAACCCTGCGAAGTCCAGTTTAGAAAAAAACTTAAAACGCACCTGTTTCAGTAGATAGCTTGGTTGGGAGGAGGGGGGGACAGCCACACCACTTGCCATAGCGCGGAGACACGCCAGTGGCGTAATCAGGCGCTTAATAAATGTCCACTAATAATAATAAGAACAACTAGAACGCTAACAGTCTTACTTATGACAAAAGTATGGCACACCTGAAGTCATCTTGATTGGAATAAAGTGGTAACACTTAATACATTTAATTTGAAAAGGAACAAAATGAGGGGTTTCATTTTGCCATAGAATATTTTTTATATATATATATATATATATATATTCACTGAAAAAACCATAGGTTTCACACCAGTTATAGTTAGGAATTAGCATTTAAAAAACCTATTAAATTCACTGAAAAAACCATAGGTTTCACACCAGTTATAGTTAGGTGGAAATTTTACTCGCATAAAACCATTGAAATTCCCACGTTATATAACTTGCGCGTGCAATGCACTGCTGATGACGTCACATATTACATCACTCATGACATGGTCAGTGACATCACTCATGACATCACTGATGACATCTCAAATGACATCACTGATGACATCATGTGTATCTTTCTGAAAAATAAATATTTTTTTATATATGTATATCTAAAGGTTGATGGAAGAATAAATGGGTAAATAAATGTCTAAATGGATGTTTTTTTTGTGTAAAATTGATTGGCTAACTGACTTAGTAAATGTATCTTAGTGAATACATATATTAGCGAGTAATGTTTAAATATTTAAATATCTGTATCTGTGTCTCACTTTGTGTATAAGTGGCTGCATGGGTTGGTGAGTAGCTACATGAGTGTGTATATGGGTTATTAGTTGTTTTTTTGAGTATCAGTATCAGTGTCTGTATGGTTTGGTGGGGGATATTACTTAGAGCACAGATGCATGAATGAGTGACTCACTATTTGTATGTATTTTGAAGACAGCATGTGTGCAAGACTGTATGGGTGGATGATTGTGTGTATGGGTGGGTTAGTGAGTATGTGTTTTTATAATTGATTGTTTAAGAGAGTAAATATGTTTCCGTTTCTGTAGAAGTATGTGTAGTGGTGTGTATATAGCAGTATAATCAAGTAAATGGTTTTTTGATAGTTTATTTGCATGTGTGAATTTGTGTGTGAGTAACTATATGGATGAGTATTAGTGTGTAACAGGATGTATAGGTGTATGAGTACATATGATGAGTAAGTACATGCATGAGTGACTATATAGAACTGTTGAGGAATGAGTGGATGTGTATGTAGATGTTGGAATTACCTAATAAGTTGTTGTTGGTATTGGTTTCTCCTTTTTTAAGAAAATGTTAGTTTCTATTTTTGAATGTGTGTGTCAAAGGTTATTTTATGCTGATAGGAGGTCTGCCACTTTGTCACAAGGATGTTGTCATCAGTGATGTCATTTGAGATGTCATCAGTGATGTCATGAGTGATGTCACTGACCATGTCATGAGTGATGTAATATGTGACGTCATCAGCAGTGCATTGCACGCGCAAGTTATAGTGAGTCCAACTAACTATAACGTGGGAATTTCAATAGTTTTATGCGAGTAAAATTTCCACCTACCTATAACTGGTGTGAAACCTATGGTTTTTTCAGTGAATTTATATATATATATATATATATATATATATATATATATATATATATATATAACCTACTGGCGGTCGCCAGTAGGTATATATAGTTAGGATTTTTTCTCTATGGGATTTTTGAAAATTCTATGTCTAATAACTTTGGCGTTTGTGGACGGAATTGGCTGAAATTTTCAGGAAAATGGAACATTTTGTTTCCGAGCAGCCCCTGAAAATTTGGGGGGGGTTCGTCAAGGGGGGGCCGAGAAAAAATGGGGGTCCCAAAACGCGTTTTTCCCATGTTAATTTCCATAGGGCGGTTGGCCTCACTTTTAGCCCGAACGGCTGAATGGATTTGCATGAAACTTGGCAAAATTGTAGGGACTGTTAGCCCGATGTGCCTTTGCTAGGTCTCAATATATGTGCTCCAGTGGATTTTGATAAATTAACGTTCAAAAAAATATATATATCTGTAACAGCGCTCCGGGTAGCGCTCCGGTTCGCGCTCCGGTTCGCGTACTTGACGGGTAACGGAACTTCGCGAAGCAAAGCTGATTGGCTCTCCGGTGTCTGTCAACATTCTAAACAGTCCGGAGCGGCCGCCATCTTGTCTCTTATAGACCATATATAGTTAGGAATTAGCATTTACAAAACCTTATTTTACTCACACAAAACCATTGAAATTCCATATATAGTTAGTTGCACTAACTATATATCGCGCACCCGCAATCCACTGCTGATGATGTCACATATTACATCATTCATGACATGGTCAGTGACATCACTGATGACATCACTGATGACATCTCAAATGACATCACTGATGACATCACTGGTGACATCTCAAATGACATCACTGATGACATCATCCAGTGACTGTGTGTTTCTGTAAAGTTTAAATATGTTTTACATATTGAAGAATGAGTAGATGTAGAAGTGTCTGGATGAAGGATTTAGTAGGTGCGTGACTGACTTTATGAGTGAGTGATTAAATGTGTCTCACTGAATGCATGGGTTAGTGACTAAACTGTCTTAATTTGTGCATCATTATGTCTGTTGTTCTGTAAACTGCTGCATGTGTTGATCAGTAGCTATATGAGTAACTATATGGGTTATTGATTGATTGTCCAAGTATTTGTATGGGAGACTGAGTGTGTGTGTGGCTGGCTGGGAGATGTGTGACTCTGTGCAGATCAATGTGTTCTTGTATCAATGATTGTATAAGAGAGTAAGTATGTGTTAGTATATGTTTGAAAATGTAAGGTACTCTATGTTTAACTGTATAGATTAGAAAATGGAAGTGTGATTGATTCTTTACAGGACTGACTAGGTGTGTGAGTAACTCCATGGATGAGTGGCAGAGTGTGAGTGTCTGTATAGGTGTATGAGTGCATATGATAGTGTTGTAAAGATGAGTGATTGTATGTATGAATGATTGTATAGGTGAATGAGTGAATGTGTGTGTAGACGTAGGAATCAGTGAGTGCGTATGTAGTAACTAGTATTGGTGTGTCAATGGTTTAAAAAATTATATTCTGTATTTAACACTGGGTGTAACAGAGGTTATATTAAAGTGAGAGGAGATGCATTGTATTGTCACATGAATGATATCATCAGTGATGTGACCATTGATGTCAAATGAGATGTCATCAGTGATGTCATTTGAGATGTCATCAGTGATGTCATTTGAGATGTTATCAGTGATGTCATTTGAGATGTCATCAGTGATGTCATCAGTGATGTCACTGACCATGTCATGAATGATGTAATATGTGACATCATCAGCAGTGGATTGCGGGTGCGCGATATATAGTTAGTGCAACTAACTATATATGGAATTTCAATGGTATTGTGTGAGTAAAATAAGGTTTTGTAAATGCTAATTCCTAACTATATATGGTCTATAACCCATGGTTTTTTCAGTGAATATATATATATATATATATATATGTATATATATATATATATATATATATATATATATATATATATATATATATATATATATATATATATATATATATATATATATATATATATTACCTACTGGCGGTCGCCAGTAGGTAGATATAGTCAGGACCTATTTTCCACAGGAAATCTGCAACATTCTATTTGAAATAACTTTGGCACCGGTTGACGAATCTTCACGAAATTTTCAAAACTAATGTCAGGTTTGCTCCGCTCCTATCCTGAAAGTCGGGGTGATTTGTGAAGCGGGGGCCGAGAAAAAAGGGGGGTCCCAAAATGTGTTTTCCCCATGCAATTTTCCATAAGGACCTTTAGCCGCAGCTACAGCCTGAACTGCTGAACGGAATTACACCAAATTTGGCAAAGATGTAGTCCTCAGTTCAGGCTCATGCCTTTTGCTTAAATGGTGTCAATCTGTTCAGTAGTTGTTTATATATTAAAAGAAAAAAGTACATATATATCTAGACGGAGCCTAACGACACATCTCATTGTGAGATCTGATTGGCTGTCAGCACTTCATCCAAGAAGTGTTGACAGCCATCTTGAGACCAATATACATGATACCACCTCATTAAAAAGCATTGCAGTTAATAGAAGGTTTTAAGACTTTAGATACATTATAAATCATTTGTTGATGGTACCATAGTAATTTTTGGAATTGTGTCTCAAGGTGATTTCACCATGTGAAAAAGCCTTCTGCTGGGATATCATGAATCATTTTTGAGAGAAAACTATTTTCTCATGCTTGTCCCATAGAGGTTTGGAAGGTGCTCCAGAAGCTAAAATGAGAGCATATTTTCTGTAAATTCACATTATCTTTCTCAGTCATGTGATAATGAAGTATGACATTCTCAGTTAAACATGTACATCCAACAAGGGCAGAGACAGTCAGTTGATTCTTTTGTGTTCTAATGCAGCTTCCCAGAGTGTTCTAAAGAACAACTAGAGCGCTAACAGCCTTACTATTGACAAAATTATGGCACACCTGAAGCCATCTTGATTGGAATAAACTGGTAACACTTAAAACACTTAATTTAAAAAGGAACACAATAAGGGGGTTTATTTTGTCATAAATATTATGGTTAGTGCTGTAGAAAGAAAAATTAGGACATGTTGTAAGTGAGATCTCAAATATCTTCCTGTTATATTCCAACAGGAGCAGCCTGTCAGTTGATTGCTGTGTGTTCTACTGCAGCTTCCCAGAGTGTTCTAAAGAACAACTAGAGCGCTAACAGCCTGCCTAATGACAAAAGTATGGCACACCTGAAGCCATCTTGATTGGAATAAACTGGTAACACTTAAAACATTTAATTTAAAAAGGAATACAATGAGGGGGTTCATTTTGTCCTAGAAATTATGGTTAGAGCTGTAGGAAGAAAAATTAGAACATGTTTTAAGTGAGATCTCAAATATCTTCCTGTTATATTTCAAAAAAAGCAGCCTGTCAGCTGATTGCTTTGTGTTCTACTGCTGCTTCCCAGAGTGTTCTAAAGAACAACTAGAGCACTAAAAGCCTTACTAATGACAAACATATGGCACACCTGAAGCCATCTTAATTGGAATAAACTGGTAGCACTTAAAACATTTAATTTAAAAAGGAATAAAAGGAGGGGATTCATTTTGTCCTAGAAATTATGGTTAGTGCTGTAGAAAGAAAAATTAGGACATGTTTTAGGTGAGATCTCAAATATCTTCCCTGTTATATTTCAACAGGAGCAGCCTGGCAGTCGATTCTATTACAGGACCGGAGGCTTCGGATTATGCTGTCTCTTTCTTTACTGTTAAAATCACAGCAACCAATAAAAACACAGTTTAACATGACAAAATTACATTGTCCATGATGCTTAGCCTTAGCCACGCATCCTAGCCCTCATAAGAGCCCTGGTAACAGTCCCAGCTTCCTCTTTCTTTGCTGCTCACAGCAAGAGATAAGTGCTCGCCTCATTATTGCTTATATGCTTTATCATGTTGATGATGTTGAGTGTTGCTAGCGCCTTGCGCTTACATTGACACTGCTTTGATGTGTTGAGGTTCGCCTGTATTCAACTGTTTATTGTTATTGTGTGGTAAAAAAGGTTATTTGCTTACTGTGAGCGCTTCACGCGCTGTTGGGGCCTTTCCCTGAGGTGGGGCCGCCGAGCGCGGCGTTTCATTAATGAGCGATTCTGCGCTCTACTTCGGAGCTCTGCTCCATGTTCCTGGCTGCAATTAGGTCGCGATTCAGCGCGTTCAGTACCGGGCCGCAGTGCGGCCGCGTTCTTGCCTGCTGGCGGGTCAGCCGCTCTGTAGGTGGCGCGAGGTCTCTCCCTAATCGCCCGTAAGCGCTCCGGGAGCCATGAACCACCCGGCCAGCGCGTGCAGCGTGACGCGCGCCCCTTTGGGCTTGTTTTTGGTTGGATTTGGGCGCGCGCTGGGCTGCACACGCTAGTTTGCCCGTTTTTTACATTTTCACCACGTTTTTCAATCGTGCTGGTGGAGAAGGACACCTAACTGGTTGCCATAGTAGTTTTGCCTATTTCTGGAGTGAGCACACGCTCCTTGTTTTATTTCTTGGCTCCTACGCCCTTTGGGCTGCAAGAACTTTGATTAC
The DNA here is from genome assembly GCF_964261635.1 of Lissotriton helveticus. NCBI lineage: Eukaryota > Metazoa > Chordata > Amphibia > Caudata > Salamandridae > Lissotriton > Lissotriton helveticus. Next base: position 739,131,423 of record NC_136059.1, on the reverse strand, counting down.
AGCTTTGCTGAGGGGGTCTGGTACTGGTTTATAAATTTATTTACTTCACTATACTGTGTGCAATTGGGCTGACCCCCCCATAACTCCTCCAGTAGCCTTCCTCCTGTATACAGTGTTCAAATTATCTTTCCCCACTGTAGTGTAGGTCATGGAAGAGTGAGTGTATTATGATGAGGAGGCGGAGGATGGATATTATGAGGGACAGCCTGGGGCTGTTGTTGAAGACAAGATTGTGGAGGCTCTGGACGCTTCCGTCCAATCCTCAGTAAACAAGGCAATTGAAAGCGCAGTGCCTGCAACTGTGCATCAAGCATTGGCGGCTGCTCTGAAACCAATCACCAAGCAGCTTGAGAGTTTCGCGAAGAGACACAGCTTTACCAAGATTAGGGCTAGCAAAGATGCTCCACCAGCCATAGGGACAGGAAATGATAGTCAGTGGCCTCACGCTAGTGCCTTAGGTTCACTGCCCCCGGCATTGGGTCAGGATCATGCCTATGCTTCCAGCGGCAAAGAGAAAAGTAAACAGAAGGTCTACGTGGACACAGATACTAACACTACGACAAGCACTGACACGACCGATACCGACAAGGAGGCTCCTCCCAAAAAGAAGGCGAAGAAAACTGCCTCTTCAAGTTCTGCTCCTCCTCTTAACACCCCTTTTACTTTTAATCCCAGTGACATTATTCACCCCAGATCTTCAGACTGGGTTCCAGCGCCAGAGGTGGCTGAATATCTTCAAGAGAACCTTTTCAAAGGTTTTAATAAGGAGGTTAGGAATCGGCTGCGGTCTGAGTGTCCTCGACCAGATTTGGCCCATAAGGTAGCTGAGACACCTGAAATTGACGTCAGTTTGCTCACCTTCTTGAAGAAATTTGCCAAGGACCTTAAAAGGGGAAAGACCGCACTTGGCACGGTTGTCAGGACAAGATGTTGGATGTGGTGGGTCCTCTAGCTAAGATACTGGAGATGGCCTTGGCGGCTAAGGAAGCCCACGTTCCGATTGACCCCGACATCCTTGCTGGTTGGACCCAGAGGGCCATTTATTTCTTGGCAATGCCAATTGTGCGCTCAATACTGAGAGGCGCAAGTCTTTACTCATGCGGACGGACACTAATCTGACTGAGTTAGCGGCAGCGGAACCTGGACCGTTGGCTGAGGGCAACCTATTCGGGGAGCGCTTCGTGAAGGATGTCTCGAAGTATGTAGGCACCTTCACCTCCCTTGATAAAGCGCAATCAGGCATCAAGCGCGTATTCAGGCAGGACCTTTTTAACAGGGCCGGGCGAGGCAGGGGACACTCGCCAAGCCGCTTCGCCAATCAGGGTCCCCCCAGAGGTGGATATGGACATGGCAGAAGAGACTGGAACTCCACGAGAGGAGGCACCTTTTACCCAACCCGACGCCGATTTTCCAAAGGCAGATTCCAGGGAGGTGGCAACAGAGCTGGTTTCCACGCCCAGAACTCATCAGGTGAGCGTTCTAGACTGTTGTCTTTTGCCATTGGGGGGTCGCATTCAGTTCTTTCTTCACAACTGGCGTCTTCTTACTCAAGATGCGTGGGTTCTGCAGACAGTTCAGGGGTTTCACTTAGATTTTTACGAAACACTCAGGCAGAAAGTTTTACCGAGGGATCTCCATTTTTCCCAACAAGAGAGAGTTTTTATAGACAACGAAATCAAGGAATTGCTTCAAAAACACGCGGTTGCGGTGTGCGACTACAGTCCACACGGATTTTGCAGCAATATCTTCCTTGTTCAGAAGAAAGGTGGAACTCACAGACTGGTTTTGAATTTAAGGGACTTCAACTATTTCCTGGTTTACAATCATTTCAAGATGGAGGGGATCCATCTGTTGGCAGATTTGCTGCAACAAGGCAATTGAATGGTCAGATTAGATCTCAAGGACGCTTACCTGTCCATTCCCATTTATCCTCCTCATCGCCGTTTTCTCCAGTTTCACTGGAACTGTCAGTGGTTCGAGTATTTGGCCCTTCCTTTCGGGCTTTCCTCGGCTCCTTGGTGCTTCACCAAGGTGTTGAAGCCGGTGGTCGCATATCTCCGGGAGCAGGGAGTGCGTTTATTTATCTGGACGACATCCTGATCATGGCTCACAGTCCGGAGCTGGTATCTCAGCATCTACAGGTGACCATTTCCTTGCAACAGAATCTAGGATTTATGATCAATCAGGCCAAGTCGGCCCTGAACCCGTCACAGTCAACTGATTTTCTGGGTTTTGTGATCAATTCCCGGTCGGCTCAGTTGAGTCTTCCGAAGTCCAAACTGAAGGACCTGAAGAGGGAGATTGTATCTCTGCTAGGCAAACAGATGGTCTCACTCAGGACGATCGCCAGAGTAGTGGGGTTGTTGGTGTCATCCATACAGGCAATTTTTCTGGGGCCCCTTCCTTACAGGGCGCTTCAGAGGCTCAAGATACAACATCTTCAGAGAGGTCTGGCTTATACAGATATACACCCAGATTCATGAAGGTGCCATTCTGCGAATAGCAATTTGCGAGAAATAGCGAATCGCAATTTGAAATTCGCAGAATGGCATTCATGTAGAAATGCGATTGAAAAAAGCGAATCGCAATCGGTCGCAATTGCCGATTGCGATTTTGCCACAATCGCTTACATTTCGCAGAATAGGCATTTTTCCATGTAGAAATTGCGATCTCGCAAAAATGGGAAGTTGCATTTCGAGCCCATTGATGACATAACAACCAGGAAGTAGGCTTTTCCCACCCACAAACAGAACACAGAGCCAGAGAGTGGAAGCAGCATTCTGAAGAGCTCCAAACCTTTGACTGTGCAGCACCCCAGCAGGACACAATTCCTCAACATGTCCCAGGATGCAGCAGGGAGCAGTGGGCAGGAGAGGAAGAGAAAACTCAAGTTCTCAGAACTAGAACTCGAGTATTTGATTGAGGGGGTCACCAAGGACCATGCACGCCTCTTCGGCAAAGTCTCCCGGAGGGTGCCAAAGGGAGACAAGCGCTTGATCTGGCAGCGCATCCGCGCTAAAGTAAATTCGGTCGGGGTGACCCAGTGGTCAATTGATGACCTCAAAAAGCGCTGGTACGACCTAAGAGGTCGTTCAAAGGAGCGTATTGCCGAGAGGCTTGGAGAGAGACTGGCCACCGGTGGAGGGGAACCTATAGCCACACCAAACCCTCCATTGCAGGACCTCATAGAGGACACCATTGCACCAAAAGCCTGCGTGGGGGTAAACCAGCTGGACTCGTCCCGACCCAGCCAACAATCAGAAGGTAAGTGCCATGCGACTGCGACCCTGTCCCCCAACAATGCCCATGACTCCTGAGCTAGCAATATGACATCCCCAACAATGCAGGCCATGCACACCTGAAATGCCCCATTGCATTGTGGTAGTTGTAGTGAAATCATATATCCCCAGTTAGCTCAACACAGCCAGACCTGTCAAATCAAAGTAATTCTAAAATCCAGTCAGGGTAAGCAAACCTGCATGCATGTATCAACATCGCATGTGCAAGATACATAACATTAATCATGCACCCTTTTACATTACAGGTGCTGTTGAGCAACCCAGCACAGATAGCGAGGCCCTGCACATCGCGGAGACCCATGAGGACACTGAGGGTGAGGGCCAGTACAACCAACGGCCCGGTCCATCACAGCCACCTGCAGTGCTTCCACCACCACCACCCCGTGTGGACAGGGCCACCCCTGCAGCCACAGGTGTCCAGCCAACACCCCAACCGACACCCACAGCAGTGGTACAGGCCCCACCACCAGCGCCTAGGAGGCAGACGAGGCGCACAGCTGGAGCAAGAACACACTCCAGCACACTGAGGCCTCAACAGGCACGGGCAGGGCACTCCTACTTCCTGATCCTGGCCTGGCCGTTGAACGCCGCATGCTGGCGGTGCACTGTACCCAGTGCCAAAATATCGCCCAGATGACCGCTGCTGTCAGAGAGAACAGCCAGCTGCTGGTAGCCCAGCAGGACATGACCCGCCGCCGCCACCGCCAACTACTGGCCCGCCTGTCGGCCTACACCAGGTCGAACCACATCGTTGGTAATGCAACGTCACAGCTGGCACGCAGGTCACTTGCCATGCAGGGCCAGATGGTACAGTGTTGCCAGGATGTGGCCAGGTCACTAGATCTGCTAACAGCAGCAGTGCTCGGCAGCCAGCCCACTGCCCATGGAGAACTAGGGGGGCCTGACGATGTGAGCGAGGTAGCGTCGACTAACAGCAGCGCATCCTTGCCGCCTGTGCCTGTACGTCGCCGCAGCAGCAGGCCGACAGCATCAACTCGGGCCAACGCCGTCCCTCAGGACCCAGAGAGACGACTTGGTGCATCTCGTCGCAACCGACAGTGAGAACTTGGACACTCTCGGGGAGGCCATGCTGGACACCCCTGCAAGCCCTCTACCCCTGCATGGGGAAGTATGAAGAAATACTCTCTTCATGTGACACCAAAGTAACAAAAGGCCAATTTATTGTGCATTAACAATAAAGATTTATGGTCTGACTTGAATCAAACTCATGTCATTATTACATTTGTCATGCATGAGTGCAGTGTTTTGTGAGGGGAATGGGTGCACTAGAAACAGTCAATAGTGATGTGGTTGTGGCGCCTGTGTCCTTCAGCAGGATTTTCTCCGCGTGCATGACGCACATGTGGGGGTGGGCGGTTGTCCCCTTCCGACTCACTGCCAGATATCTCCACTGGTATCCTGCGCTTGGTAGCAATGTTGTGGAGTATTGCACACACGGCCACGATGCGGCAGCAGACCTCAGGTGTGTATTTGATGGCCCCACCAGTCTTGTGCCGTATGCGGAAACGGCTCTTCAATAGGCAAGATGTCCTCTCAATGCAATTTCTTTTGCGTATGTGTGCAGCATTGTAACGCCGTTGCTGTGGTGTGGCAGGGTTGAGGTATGGGGTGAGGATGTACTCACGTAGACCGTAGGCGCTGTCACCTGAAGGTTAGAAGCACAGGGTGAGTGCCTGTTCTGCGCAGATACATGATCACAGTGTACTATTTGGGGGCATGTGTACTTACCTAGTAGGTGTCCTTCACCAAAGTCTCCCCTGGCCAGTCGTGTGTGCATGCCGCTGTGCCGGAAGATGAAGGAGTCATGTGTGCTCCCCGGATATTGTGCCACTATGTCCGTGATGATAGTCTTGGCGTTGCACACCATCTGGATATTGAAGGAGTGGTAGGACTTGCGGTTGCGGTACATGTATTCCGTTTGTGCTGGTGGGCAGATGTGGATGTGGGTACAGTCAATGCATCCAATTACATGTGGGAATTGTGCAATGTTGTAGAATTTCAGCTTGGTGTCATTCAAGTCCTGTTGGGTGGTGGGGAATGAGATGTAGTGGTGTAGCCGGGTCAGCATTGCATCCAGGAAACTCCTTAGGCAGCAGGACATGGTGGGCTGGGATATCCCCCCTGCAACAGCGACTATCCCCTGGAAGCTTCCAGAGGCCAGTAGGTGCAGGCTGCACAATACCTGCACATGGGTGGGCATGGCATTGGTCCTCCTTCTTGGGTGCTGCATCAGGGGTCTAGGTCCCGGATCAGCTTGATGATCATTGCCCCATTCAGGCGGTACTTAGAGTAAATTTGCTCATCAGTTTGGCCCAGAAGGGTGATCCCCTGGTGGAATATTCGCTCCTGGATCCTGCGTCTGTTCTGTGCTGCTCGCTGTAGCCTTCGCCGCCTGACCACCATGTAGAGTCCTGGCATTGTGAGAGTCGTCATGCTCCAGCTGCGTCCCCTTAAGTGTGTTTGGTCAGAGCTGCACCTGTTGGTAGTTTGGTAAAGTTTTGTTTTTTTTCCTTAATGGTTACCACCTGGTTTGGGTTCTCCTTAAATTGCGCCTCGCAAATTGCGATTTATGGGAATTTCCCTTTTTGCGATTTTTTTTAATAGCAATAGCGATTATTTTGCGAAATCGCTAATTTTTTCGCAGAATCCATGGTATCTCGCATATTCCGATTCGCTAATGGGCTTCTTCCAGGATTCTGCGAATTTATGTGTGAACTCGCATTTTTTCTTTAGCGAATTCGCAATTATAGAATTTTCACTATCAAGAAAGCCTTTTCTTCAAATTGTGCTCGCAATTGCGAATTCGCAGCCATTGCGAGCGCTATTTGGCTTCATGAATCTATCTGCTAGTTCCTCTGGCGCAGGAGGTGAGAGACGAGATGCGTTGGTGGTTGAGTCATGTGGAGGCATGGAACGGCAGAGCCATTTTCGACTCTCAGCCCGAAGTCGTCATAGAATCCGACGTCAGCCGTTGGGGCTGGGGAGCGCGCTGTGGCGATGTTTCCACAGGAGGCAGGTGGTCACCTCAGGAGCTCGATTTATACATAAATTGTCTAGAGCTTCTCGCAGGATCTTCGCGATTCGGACCCTGTCCCCCCAGCAGACCTTGTGTTGCATTCTTCTTCGAATGGACAACGTGTCTGCGGTACGGTACATAAACAAGTTGGGGGGGACGAGATCGTCCATGTTAGTGGAGATAGCCAAGGACTTCTGGCATTAGTGCCTCAATCGTCAAATAACGGTGATAGCGGAATACATTCCGGGTCAGTCCAATGTCGTAGCAGACTGGAATTCGAGACATCTCCGGGATTACAGCGATTGGCAGCTTCTTCCCAGAATGTACCAATGGTTGCAGGACCTGTTGGGTCCGTTCCAGGTCGATTTGTTTGCATCCAGGCTGAACCGGCAACTCAACAAGTTTTTCAGCTGGAGGCCAGATCCAGCGGCTGCAGTGACGGATGCATTTCTGCAGGATTGGTCGGGAGCAGTGAATTACGCATTCCCACCTTTCCTTCTCATTCCACGAGTGGCTTCTCAGATTCTCAAGCAGAGAGCGGAAGTGGTGGTAGTAAGGCCTCTGTGGAGGTCGCAGCCTTGGTTCCCGGTGCTGTTGGGGATGTGCTGCGAACTCCCCAGAATGCTCCCTTGGTCGGAATCTCTTCTCCTGGGACCTCTCGGGGAGCAACATCAGTTGATCCTGTCACAGCACCTGTCGCTGATGGCATGGAGGCTTTCAGGCAGCAGTGGGACCTGCCTGGAGTTTCGGGAACGGCTTCTGATTTCATCAAACAGGCTTGGGCCCCATCCACCAGAAAACAATATTCATCAGCCTGGCAGGGCTGGATGGGTTGGTGCGTGGAACGGGACTTGGATCCCGTGGAGGCAGGACTTTCCCATGTTGTAAACTTTTTGTCGGAAAAGGCGGCAAGCGGTTTGGCCTATAGGTCGGTGAATAATTTCCGATCGGCATTTCCGCGGGTCACACCCACATTGACGGGAAACCGGTGGGTATGCACCCTTTGGTATGCAAACTACTTAAGGGCATACGCGTGGCAAATCCTCCTAAACCCAAGTATTCTGGGTTGTGGGATGTTTCCTTAGTGATCAAGCTTCTTGATTCCTGGCCGTCTAACAACCTGCTATCAAGAAAGCAGTTGTTTGCAAAGTTAGCTACGTTGTTATGTTTGTCGGCTTGTAGACGTTCCTCAGATGTTCGCGCACTGGAGATTACAGGTAGAGTATTTACTCCGGAGGGAGTTTCTTTTACTATTACGGGTCGCACAAAAACTCTATCTAGGCATGTTGAATATAATGCTTTTCCCAACAATACCAAACTATCAGCCAGATTCATCAAACAAAAATCCGTCGCAAAGGGCCAGATTCTGAGAATCTGGCCCTTTGCGAGCGGTATTTTTGCATTTGGGATGCATCATCCCAAATGCAAAAATCGCTAATTAAGAATTCGCTAAATTGCGATTCTTTGCATTTAAGGAATCTCAAATTGAGATTCCTTAAATGCAATGCATGAAAGTGAAAAAAATAGCGAATTCGCTATTAGGGCACGCAAATTACCATGAAGTACAACTTCATGGTAATTTGCAAAAACTTTGAAAAATGCGCTAAAATGCATTTTGCAAAGTTTCATGTTGCGCACACACGTGCCCTAAGGGCATGTGTGTGCGCAACATATGTGCACACATCATTTCAGGGGTGCAACAGGGTGTCCTTTGGACACCCCTGCACCCTTGAAATCGCAATCTCAATTCGGGAATCGCTAAATGCGATTAGCAAATTGTGATTGTCTTCCCATTCATTCCTATGGGCCTCTAGGCCCATAGGAATGAATGGAGAGATATTCCTTAATTGCGACTCGCAATTTGCGACTCGCAATTAAGGAATTATTAGAAATCGCTATTTTTTTTAGTGATTTCATGATGCATAGCATTTTGCTATTCCTTAATAGCGATTCGGTATTTTTCGCTATTAAGGATTAGCAAAATGTGTTCTTGATGAATCTGGGGGTATGTGTGGTCCAATGCTTGAAGACTTACGAGGAATGTACTCGTTCTCTTAGACCGACTGGTGTCACTCAACTTTTGATTGCTGTGCAAAAACAATTCAAACCTGTGTCGGCCGCCACCATTGCCAGGTGGCTTAAATTTATCATGAAAGAGGCTGATATTGATGTTCAATTGTTTGGGGCACATTCGGTACATGGTGCCATGGCATCCAAGTCATACATGTTAGGAGCTAACATTCAAGATATTATGCATTGTGCTGACTGGTCGTCTGAGTCGACATAAAGCAATTTTATTATAAGCCGGTGGGAGACATTACATCTGTTGTTTTTGAGAAAGCGTTATACTAGCATAATCTGAAGCCTCCGGTCCTGTAATAGAATCAAAAATTAGCTAGCTTTCGTGCCAAGAATTTTCAATTCTATTAAGGACACGGAGGCGAGGATTATCCCACCCGGCTATGTTCAATGTTTGATGATGCTTACCACCCGTTATGATGTAGCTTATGCTGATATTAGACAGAAATTACGGGTTGTTCATATTTGTTTTTTCTAGGCGCTGACAAGCAAAAAGAATGAAGATTCTTCCTTTGAAGATTTGAGTTGGATCTGATTTCCTATTATTTCCATGTTGGAGAATATTAAGACTGTTTGGTTGTTGGACTTTTCTGCAAGTTCGAGCAAAGAAAGAGGAAGCTGGGACTGTTACCAGGGCTCTTATGAGGGCTAGGAGGCATGGCTAAGGCTAAGCATCATGCACAATGTAGTTTTGTCATGTTAAACTGTGGTTTTATTGGCTGCTGTGATTTTAACAGTAAAGAAAGAGACAGCATAATCCTAGCCTCCGTGTCCTTAATAGAATTGAAAATTCTTATCGCGAATGCTAGCTAATTTTTTATTCCTTTGTGTTCTACTGCAGCTACCCAAAGTGTTCTAAAGAACAACTAAAGCGCTAACAGTCTTACTTATGACAAAATTATGGCACACCTGAAGCCATCTTGATTGGAATAAACTGGTAACACTTAAAACATTTAATTTTAAAAGGAACAAAATTAGGGGGTTCATTTTGTCATAGAAAGCGTGGTTAGTGTTGTAGAAAGAAAAATCAGGGCATGTTTTAGGAGAGATCTCAAATCCTCTTCTATTTCATTTGAAAATTCTGACATGCAGACTGAACAATCACTTTCAATACCAGCAGTAGACTTCCAGTTAACTCCCCGGTGAGCACTACCCCATACGATACTCAAACACCACTGCACTACCCTAAACCCTAAAACACTACCCCAGCACGAGCCCCTATACTACACAAACACCACTGCACTACCCTAAACCCTAAAACACTACCCCCAGCACAACAACTACACTGCACAAACACCACTGCACTACCCTAAACCCGAAAACACTACCCCCAGCATGACCCCTACACTACACAAACACCACTGCATGACCCTAAACCACTATCGCAGCACGACCCCCTACACGACCCAAACACCACTGCGCTACCTTAAACCCTAAATCAACCCCCAGCACGAACCGCTACACTACCCAAACACCACTGCACAACCATAAACCCTAAAACACTACCCCATACACTACACAAACAATCTGCACTACCCTAATCCCTAAAACACTACCCCCAGCACGACCCCCTACACTACACAAACACCACTGCACTACCCTAAACCCTGATTCTACCCCCAGCACGACCCCCTACACTATTCATTCACGACTGCACTACCCTAAACCCTAAAACACTACCCCAGCACGACCCCCTACACTACCCAAACACCATTGCACTACCCTAAAACACTACCCCTGCACAACCCCCTACACTACACAAACACCACTGAACTACCCTAAACTCTAAATCTACCCCCAGCACGACAACCTACAATACATAAACACCACAGCACTACCCTAAACCCTAAATCTACCCCCAGGACGACCCCCTACACTACACAAACACCATTGCACTACCCTAAAGCCTAAAACACAACCCCCAGCACGACCTGCTCTCTGGTCAGGTCGCCCCTCACGCCGCACGGCTCCTCCTGTGAGCCTGCGACTCTGCCCCACTGCTGCCGCTGCCGGGAGTTCGCCGCTGGTGTGCCCCGCGGCCTGGTGACTGTTTTTTCTCCACACTGTGCTGCTAATTCGATTTTCGTCTTAGCACTTGTATTATGACACTGTTATTCGGTTCTTTGGCTTTTTGTTTCTGTTCCGCTTTTAGTCTCTTCTTGCGCCCCTTGCCCTCTGTGCCCCCACGCTCCTCGCTTCCCGCCGCTGCTCCCCTGCGGCCCGCCCCCTTTTTCCCTTCTGTGTCCCGTCCCTCACCCATTGGCCACCCCGCTCCCGCCTCCCAGCTGCACCTCCCTCCCAATTCGCCTCTTATGGAAGAAGCCGCGCGGAAGCGCAGGGGGTGCGCCGCTGGTGCGCCGAAGGCGCGCTAAAGGCAAGCCCTCTGCGCTTGTCTGCGCCTGGACCGCGCCCAGCACCAGAACCCCTGGACCCCGCGCCCCCGCAACGCCAGACTACACTACAACTCCAGCACTCAACACCAGACAAGACCGCCCCTGCTACCAGGCCATCCCGAAGTACACCCAAGGGCCCCTCACCTGCCGGAACTGCAGATTCACCAGCATCCAGCTCACCATACCACCAACCAGAGAACCCGACCACCTCCGCTGCATCCTCCTCAATACCTGCTCTGCTCGCAAGCACGCCATCGAACTCTGGGACCTCCTAGACTCTACCGCCCCCGACGTCGCCTTCCTGACGGAGACCTGGCTGAACTCCACCTCAGCACCAGACATCGCCATAGCCATCCCTGAGGGCTACAAGATCTCCCGCAGAGACCGCACCAACGGAGTTGGAGGGGGAATCGCCATCATCCACAAGGACACCCTCAGAGTCTCGACCAACACCGACGACACCCTCTTCACTGCCGAGCACATGCACTTCCAGATCCACACCAACCCCAACACGACCCTCAGAGGAACTCTCGTCTACAGACCACCCGGACCACGACCACAGTTCAACTACACCATCGCCGACCTCGTCAGCACCCACGCCCTCGCCTCCATGGACTACATCCTCCTCGGGGACCTGAACTTCCACTCTCCTTCAACCACACCACCGAACCCCACAGCTGCCACGCCACTGCTGGGGCAAGGTCACCAAGGACCAGCTGACTACCACCCTCGCCCTGAGACCACCCGCCAACTCCATTGACCCCAACACCGCCGCCACCAACCTCAAACAGTGAATCAAGAACTGCGCCAACACCCTCGCCCCTCTCAAGACCTCCACAACCAACCACACCAACAAGAAAGCCGCCTGGTTCACCGAAGACCTCCGGACCTCCAAGCGCACCTGCCGGAAACTGGAGAAGAAATGGCACCACGACCGAACACCAGACAGCCACACAGCCCAAAAGGACGCCACACACAGACACCACCAACTCATCAGGACCGCCAAGAGGACCGCCTTCAAGGAACACCAAAGAGCTCTTCAGCATCGTGAAAGAACTCGCCAACCGCAGCTCCAACACCAACGACATTCCACCATCACAGGACCTGTGCTACTCCCTGGCCACCTTCTTCCACCGCAAGATCACCCACATCCACGACAGCTTCAACTCCGACACCCCCGCACTCACCACGAGACCATCACCCCTGCGACCCCCAACCGCACCAGTCGCCTGACCGCCTGGTCCACCGTCGGCGACAAAGACACCATCAAAACCATGAACTCCATCCACTCCGGATCCCCTTCCGACTCGTGCCCTCACCACGTCTTCAACATAGCCAGCACTACCATCGCGCCCCACCTACGGAAAACAATAAACATCTCCTTCGAGACAGCAACCTTCCCGGAAAGCTGGAAGCACGCAGAGATCAAAGCCTTACAGAAGAAACCCAAGCCGGACCCCAAGGACCTCAAGAACTTCCGGCCCATCTCCCTGCTCCCGTTCGCGGCAAAAGTGACAGAGAAGATTGTCAACAAACAGCTAACCCGCTACCTCGAAGACAACAACATCCTGGACCCCTCCCAATCCGGTTTCCGCAGCAACCACAGCACCGAGACCGCCCTCATCGTCGCCACCGACGACATCAGGATCCTGATGGACAAAAGAGAAACAGCCGCCCTCATCCTCCTGGACCTATCAGCAGCCTTCGACACGGTCTGCCACCACACCCTATCAGCACGCCTCCATGACGCCGGAATCCAAGAGAAGGCCCTGGACTGGACCACATCCTTCCTCTCCGGCAGAACCCAGAGCGTCCGCCTCCCACCCTTCCGCTCAAAAACCACCGAGATCATCTGCAGCGTACCCCAGGGCTCATCGTAGCACAGCATAACCTCAACATCATCTCCTACGCTGACGACACCCAGCTGATCATATCCCTCACCGAAGACCCCCACACCGCCAAAGCCAACCTCCACAGAGGAATGAAGGCCATGGTCGACTGGATGAAGGACAGCAGACTGAAGCTGAATTCAGACAAGACGGAGGTCCTCATCCTCGGACCCACCCCATCAGTCTGGGACGACGCCTGGTGGCCCACATCGCTAGGCACAGCCCCGGAACCCACCGACCACGCACGCAACCTGGGGTTCATCCTTGACTCCACCCTCTCCATGACCGAGCAAGTCAACGCCGTCTCCGTGTCCTGCTTCAAATCCCTCCGAATGCTTCGCAGGATCTTCAAACGGATCCCTCCCGACATGAGGAAAACCGTCACCCAGGCCCTCATAATAATAATAATATAATAATAATATAGAAGCTTATAAAGCGCCTGGTTACGCACACCGCTGTGTCCCTGCGCTGTGGTGAGTAGAAGCCGCGTGTGCTCCCCTGAACTTCAGCGCCCCAGTTATTGAAGAAAGAGATATATTTTGAGCTTTCCTCTGAACCTGACCTCCGAAGGTTCTAGACGAAGCTCAAGCGGGAGTTTATTCCAGCTCCTCGCTGCCAGGAGCCAGAAAGATCTGCCACCCATGCAGGCCTTTTTAACTTTAGGGATTACTAACTGGCCCGTCCCGGTAGATCTCAGAGAGCGTCCCGGCACGTAGAGTGCGTAGAGTGTGATCAGGTTTTGCATGGGCCTGGGTCCTTTACCTCCAATAATGCGATGACAAGTGCATAAGGCCTTAAACATAATTCGTTTCCTGACCGGGAGCCAGTGAAGAGCCTCCAGGGCGGTCTTCGAGGCAGCTCTTCTGGGAAGCCTCAAAATCAGGCTTACAGGGGTTGGTTGGCGCGGCGCACTGCTTCACGGTGGGAGTTGAAGGTATCTAGAGTTTGTAGGGTTTTATGGGAATATCTAGGTGCACCAGCAGGTAGCGTTACTGTCCTGGAACGCTGGTGATAGAATCTGGGGTCATGTGCATTACCTCACGTGTACATGCATCCCTGCTATTCGGGCACACTAATGGTGGTTCAAGGTTGAATAAACAACCGACTCCAAAAGCTGTATAACAATTAATTCATTGTTTAATAAACATAAAGTTTCATGTTTGATAATGTCTCAAAGTTTTTGAAGTTTCCAAAGGAGTACATTCAATCAAATGAAGTTTCAATAGATCACTAAGGGCTCCGATGCATTTCGGGCTGGGATCGCCCTTTCTCAAGGAGCGCTGTGGAAAGAATGCAAAATGCGGGCACATCAATGTATTGAGCAAAAAACGCATATGTGAGTTCAACTACGAAGTGCTAGGCGGGTGTAGGGTTGGTGGCAAACTCGGTGAGGGTGTCTGATAAGCAAGCATGCATACCGATTTATGGGTCTGAGACAGAGGTTGTGAGGGGTCAAGCTACGGAGAGTGAGAGATTAACAAATATCGTGCTGTGTGTGAGTTCCCTTAGCGGAACACGGAATGACTCATTTAAGTGACTAAGGTGCATTAGTGAACGCGATTAAGTTAGTCTTGCGTGATTCAATATGGGATAAACGTGAAGTCGGAATCAAAATCAAAAGGATTGAACCCCGTGTGAAAACGGGACTTACACGTTCCGTTGAAGTCCCAGTGTACAGGAACATGAAACTTTATGTTTATTAAACAATGAATTAATTGTTATACAGCTTTTGGAGTCGGTTGTTTATTCAACCTTGAACCACCATTAGTGTGCCCGAATAGCAGGGATGCATGTACACGTGAGGTAATGCACATGACCCCAGATTCTATCACCAGCGTTCCAGGACAGTAACGCTACCTGCTGGTGCACCTAGATATTCCCATAAAACCCTACAAACTCTAGATACCTTCAACTCCCACCGTGAAGCAGTGCGCCGCGCCAACCAACCCCTGTAAGCCTACTTTCACTGCCCAATTGGCAGGCAGCACGCACCTCGAACATGCAATATGAGGAAATATCCAAGTCCACTGAAGCACACGCCAATGTACTAGCATTCGATAGAGATGAGACAGAACGCATCTACGCGCTCATCAATGAAGACCTAACCCAAGCCACGTCAAGCCGAACGAAAGAACAATGCGTCAAACAGCTACTTTACCTTTCTAAAAGACGTATAAACCAAAAACTTCACGCCAATACACTCATCAAATATCACAAGGTCCTGCGCATTCCCAGAGGACTAAGGATTGCACTAAAACCTTCTGTATGTAAGAATTTGTCAGCTTTTCAAGAACGATGGAATGCCATTTTAAATAAATGCAGCTTGGACCTCATTCTTCTTATAGTGGAAGAACTGTCTGGAATTCTCTCGGAACTGTCTAAAGAAATCACAGATATTGAACACGAAATGGAAGAAGCAATTGATCCCGAAGAATTGAAACAGATTCTTGAAGACGTTAACAAGCAATTAGACAAACATGCGAAAGACATCAACGACCGTAAGATCCGCAAGTTCCGCCGGGACACCCTGGATTACAAGTTAGGAGAAGTCTACACTTGGGCGGACATCTACGCCCAACGCAGACGCAATAGACCCTTTAACCAGAACACTGACACCTCATCTTCAGGGAGTGACACCACCAACCGTCCACCAAGACGCACCACAGCGGAGAAACCTACGTCTTCTGATTCACATGATCAACCATCCAATTGCTCTACAAGCGACCCTTCCACCTCGGTGCCTTTTTTAGAATCAGGCCAAAACACAACAAACGACCCAGGCGGGGTAAGAGAGCAGGCAAAAGATACAGAAGAGGCCCAATCATTCACAAAGACGAGACAAAAGACGAAGAAACATCGCTAGTCATCAACATCTCAGACACCCAACTAAACGACCAAGAGACAAAGGTACTTCAAAGAGGGATGTCATTTGTTCCCACAAACCACACCAATCTTCTCGAGTTGGAAGTTAGCACATTTAAGTTAACACGCAAATTGCGTCTGAGACATTTTTTTGAAAAGGTCGTGGAACCACCCACTGAAGTCAAACCAGATTTACTAATGGGCTTACGACCATCTAGCACCTACATGCCCCCATGCAGCCACAAAAGTATTGACACGTTCGAAACACTGGTGAAACAAGACATTTCCAAAATAAATTTCCGTAAAAGAAGTCATCAAAATTTAAGCACTAAGGACAAAGCAACCCTGACAAAAATAGCCAACAACAACTCTATTAAATGCCTGAAAGCAGATAAAGGCGGGGCCCTTGTGATTTTAAACACGGACCTATACAACCAAAGAGTCATGGAACACATAAATGACCCAGACACCTACATGCCGTTAAGTGGGAACCCCACTAACCAATTCAAGACAGACCTTATGACCATCATCAACAAGGCTCTCAACGAAGAAACCATTGATGAAAGAACCAGAAGATTTCTGACAGTGGAACATCCCAAATGTCCCACTATAACGATGTTACCAAAGATACATAAGGATCTCACAAACCCACCATTTCGCCCTATCATCTCCACCAGAGGTTCAATCCATGAACCGATTGGTAAATTTATTGATCGGTACCTTCAACCTAGTGTCACCAGTTTGAAAAGCTATATTAAAGACACGACTGACTTCCTCATCAAATTGTCTCAAATACCCATAGACCAAGACGAACACATCATCATGTGCACAGCCGACGTCAAAAGCCTCTACACCTCCATTCCCCATGGAGGCGGCATCGAAGCCATTGAGAAAGCTTTACTCAACAGCGACATCGCGGAACCACTCCAAACTCTCCTCATGGAACTTATGGTCTTTACCCTTTACCATAGCTACTTCTCACACGAACAAAGCTGGTACCTACAATTGTCAGGGATGGCTATGGGAAATTGCGCGGCACCCACCTACGCGAACATCTATATGGGTGAATTCGAAACCAACTACATCTACTCTGACAGCAACTGGACGGACAACCTCAAATTCTATGCCCGATACATAGATGACCTTTTCTTTGTATGGAAGGACACACGAGAAAACCTAGAAACATCACTAAAGTCACTGAATTCCAAAGACAACCGTATCGAACTCACGTGGAACATCAGCAGTGATGAAATAACTTTCCTAGATGTACTCATTAAATCCACCAACCGAGGCCTGCAAACAGACTTGTATCGAAAAAACACCGACCGCAACAATACTTTGCACTTCACGAGCTTCCACCAAAACTCCCTGAAAAAACATCTGCCCTACAGCCAAATGCTGAGAATAAAACGCATCGTGTCAGACCCAGTCACAAGCAAAAAACAAATGGAAACTATGTCCACCAGATTCTTTGAAAGAGGCTATCCCAAAGAAATTATTGACGAGGCACTCACAAAGGCATCTGCAATTTCACGTTCTCAAGCTCTTCAAAGCGTCCCAAAGACTACACATACCAGAACGGTAATTGTCAGTAAATATTCTACTTCAAGCCAAACATACAAAAAAATCATCAAGAAGCATTGGCGCATCTTAGCCTCAGAACCCGACTTTGGAGATTTATTCAAAGAAACCCCGATTTTTGCTTACACCCGAGCACAAAACATCAAAGAAACTTTATCTAAAAAAATCTTGGAAGATGTGACATATACTGGCACCCGCCCGTGTCATCATTGCAGCAACTGCAATAACATTATAAAAGGGAACACCATCAATCACCCAATGAAGGGCTTCGACATAAAACTTAAAGTGAACGCCACATGTGACTCGTGCAACCTAATCTACCTGTTGAAATGCCCTTGTGGCATGATTTATGTAGGCAAAACATCTAGGAAGATCAAAACCCGCATCACGGAACACAAGTCCAACATCAGAACCAAGAACATCAAATCGAACATTGCTAACCACTTCATCGAAGCTGCCCATAATATTGCGCAATTGAAGTTTTTAGTCCTAGAGATGGTACCTAAACTGGAAGGTAAAGACCCGAACAAGACACTCCTACAAAAAGAAACATCATGGATTTACAGACTCCAGGCCATGAAGCCGCACGGTCTTAATGACCGCCTCGAATTTAATTGTTATTTATAGTACCCTGTGTGGTACTTATTACACGCATTGTCAACAAGTAGTTCGGACCAACGCATGTTCCTTCACTGTAACACTTTTTAGCACCACCACCCCATGGTTTAACATTCACCACACACCATTCCAATATGGCCGCCACGCTAATGCATGATCCCATAGTCCTTCTTTTATCCACACTTTGGTTGTGTAAGTCAGCTTCACTGCAGCACTCCGGTTGATCCTGAACGAAGGTCGCATACCCTGTTGCTTTCTAACTTTGATCATGAACGAGCCCGTGTTTACAAGAGACTAACCTCCACAAACGTAAGTTCGCCACCACCTTTTCACGTATTATCATCACACCTGTAAGGCTATACCGTTAACGGTCGCCATTCTGTATCTAGGTTCCTGTACACTGGGACTTCAACGGAACGTGTAAGTCCCGTTTTCACACGGGGTTCAATCCTTTTGATTTTGATTCCGACTTCACGTTTATCCCATATTGAATCACGCAAGACTAACTTAATCGCGTTCACTAATGCACCTTAGTCACTTAAATGAGTCATTCCGTGTTCCGCTAAGGGAACTCACACACAGCACGATATTTGTTAATCTCTCACTCTCCGTAGCTTGACCCCTCACAACCTCTGTCTCAGACCCATAAATCGGTATGCATGCTTGCTTATCAGACACCCTCACCGAGTTTGCCACCAACCCTACACCCGCCTAGCACTTCGTAGTTGAACTCACATATGCGTTTTTTGCTCAATACATTGATGTGCCCGCATTTTGCATTCTTTCCACAGCGCTCCTTGAGAAAGGGCGATCCCAGCCCGAAATGCATCGGAGCCCTTAGTGATCTATTGAAACTTCATTTGATTGAATGTACTCCTTTGGAAACTTCAAAAACTTTGAGACATTATCAAACATGAAACTTTATGTTTATTAAACAATGAATTAATTGTTATACAGCTTTTGGAGTCGGTTGTTTATTCAACCTTGAACCACCATTAGTGTGCCCGAATAGCAGGGATGCATGTACACGTGAGGTAATGCACATGACCCCAGAAGCCTCAAAATCAGCCATGGTGCAGTATTTTGCAGCACCTGCAACCGGTCGAGGCTCCTAGCGGTGGCACCTAGGTACAACAGGTTGCCATAGTCCAGTTGTGAGGTAACTAGGGCGTGTACCAGCGTCGGTCTGGCCTCAGTAGGGAGAAGGTCCATGAATTTGCGTAGACCTTTCAAAACCCCAAAGCACGCCCCGACCACCCGACTGATACCCAACCCAAACGCCCAGGTTCTTCGCCTGTTGACATGGTGTGGGGATCGGTCCTAGACAGGGAGGCCACCATGCCGATGACCTCATAGACGGCCCACCCCCCACCACGAGCACCTCTGTCTTGTCACCATTCATCTTCAGGCAGTTGTTAGTCATCCAGGAGGTAAGCTCCTGCATGCAGGCTCTGAAGTTGGGTGCTGCAAGATTCGGTGCCCTCGATAGCGAGATGACCAGCTGCGTGTCATCGGCACATGACACAATACGCATTCCGTGGCCCTCGACTATGTTAGCCACTGGGGAGACGTACAGGTTAAACAAAGTCGGACTCAGGGCCGAGCAGACTCGACTACGGGAACGCCCTCTACTCAGGAACTACCACCAAGCTCCTGAGACGACTACAACGAATCCAGAACGCCTTGGCACGATTGATCCTCGACGTCCCCCGACGCAGCCACATCCCACCCCACCTGAGAGGCCTACACTGGCTCCCCGTCAACAAGAGGATCACCTTCAAACTCCTCATCGATACATACAAAGCACTACACAACACCGGACCTACATACCTCAACGACCGACTCAGCTTCCACACCCCCACTCGCAGCCTCCGCTCTGCCAACCTCGCCCTCGCCACAGTCCCCCGTATCCGGAAAACCTCCGCTGGCGACAGATACTTCTACCTCGCCGCCAAGACCTGGAACGCTCTCCCTACCAGCCTACGACAGACCCTTCGATCAGTAGCAGAAGCGCCTTGAGACCCTCACGGGTATGTAGCGCACTTTAGAAATGCAGTGATTGATTGATTGATTGATTGATTGATTGATTGATTGACCCCTACATTACACAAACACTACTGCACTTCCCTAAAACACTACCCCCTGCACGACCCCCTACACTACCAAAATGCAACAGCAGTACCTTAAACCCTAAAACACTACCCCCAGCACGACCCCCTACACTACACAAACATTGTACTACTCTAAACCCTAAAACACTACCCCCAGCATGAACCCGCAAACACTACACAAACACCACTGCACTACCCTAAACCCTAAATCTACCCCCAGCACAACCCCCTACCTTACCCAAACACCACTGCACTACCCTAAACCTTAAATCATTCCCAGCACAAACACCTACAATACCCAAACACCACTGCACTACCATAAACCCTAAAACACTACCCTATACACTACACAAAAACCACTGCACTACCCTAAACCCTAAAACACTACCCCCAGCACGACCCCCTACACTACACAAACACCAATGTACTACCCCAAACCCTAAATCTACCCCCAGCACGACCCCCTACACTACCCATTCACCACTGCACTACCCTAAACCCTACAACACTACCCCAGCACGACCCCATACACTACCCAAACACTGTTGCACTACCCTAAACCTTAAATCTACCCCAGCACGACCCCTTACACTACCCAAACACCACTGTACTACCATAAAAGACTACCTCAGCACGACCCCCTATACTACACAAACACCTCCGCACTACCCTAAACTCTAAATCTACCCCCTGCACGACCCCCTACACTACAAAAAAACACTGCACTACCCTAAACGCTAAATCTACCCCCAGCACAACCCCTTACACTACACAAACACCATTGCACTACCCTAAACACTAAATCACAACCTCCAGCACGAACCCTACATTACACAAACACCACTGCACTTCCCAAAACCCTAAAACACTACCCCCAGCATGACCCCCTACACTACTCAAACATCACTGCACTACCCTAAACCCTAAAACACTACCCACAGCACAATCCCATACACTACACAAACACCATTGCACTACCCTAAACCCTAAATCACAACCTCCAGCACGAACTCTACATTATACAAACACCACTGCACTTCTCAAACCCCTAAAACACTACTCCCAGCACGACCCCCTACACTACTCAAACACCACTGCACTGCCCTAAACCTAAATCTACCCCCAGCACGACCACCTACACTACCCATTCACCACTGCGCTACCCTAAACCCTAAAACACTACCCCCGGCACGACCCCCTACACTACCCAAACACCACTGCCTTACCCTAAACCCTAAAACACTACCCCCGGCACGACCCCCAACAATACCCAAACACCACTGCGCTACCCTAAGCCCTAAAACACTACCCCCGGCACGACCCCCTACACTACCCAAACACCACTGCGCTACCCTAAACCCTAAAACACTAACCCTGGCACGACCCCCTACACTACCCAAACACCACTGCGCTAACCTAAACCCTAAAACACTACCCCCGGCATGACTCCCTACACTACCCAAACACCAATGCCCTGTGGTGCGGTTTAAGTTGAGGAATTAATTCCTCTTCAATCTTGTGGATCCCTGGGGGCCAACTAGCCCACCAGGTACCTCCAGTATGTGCCAGGGAGCTGCGTTGCAGAGAGGTGTTCTGAGGCCATGCCCCTTTTTACACCTCTCTGCAATGCAGCTCTATGGTGCTTACATGAGGTAGGTGGTGGGCTAGTTGCACCCTAGGGACCCTCAGTATTAAAGGGGAGTTAATCCCCCAACTTAAAACGCACCACAGGGCGTGTTTGCACAGTTGTGAAGGGAAGGGGCAGGGCCTGAGTTCACATGTGTGCAAACACACTCTGTGGGTTGGTTCAAGTTGGGGAATTAATTCCTTGTCAGTCCTGAGGGTTCCTGGGGACCCACTAGCCCACCAGATACCTCCAGTAAGCGCCACAGAGTGTTGTAAAAAGGGGCGTGGCCTCTTAACACCTCTCTACAACTCAGCCTCTTGGCGCATACTGGAGGTACCTGGTGGGAATTAATTCTCTAACTTAAAACACGCCACAGGGCGTGTTTCCAGACATATCACCTCAGGCCACGCCCCCTTCCTTCACCACTGTCCAAAAGCGCCCTGTGGCGCGTTTTAAGTTGGGGAATTAATTATTTTTCAATACTGAGGGTCCCTGAGGGCCAAAGAGCCCAATAGGTATCTCCAGTATGCGCCAGAGAGCTGTGTTACAGACAGGTTCACAGGCCACGCCCCTTTTTACACCTCTCTGTAACGCTGCTCTGTGGCGCTTACTGGAGGTACCTAGTGGGCTAGTTTGACCCTAGGTACCCTTAGGATTGGAGGGGACATAATCTCTCAACTTAGAACGGTGACAGGGTGTGTTTACACAATGGTGAAGGGAGGGGACGGGCATGACGTGATGTGTGCAAACACACCCTGTGGTGCGTTTTAAGGTGGGGAAGAAAATTCACTTCAAACCTGAGGGACCATGGGGGCCAAGTAGCCCACCAGGTGCTTCCAGGAAGCGCCACTGCGCTACGTTGCAGAGAGGTAGTGCAGGCTGTGCCCCTTTTTACATCTCTCTGCTACGCAGCTTTGTGGCGCTTACTGGATGTACTACGAATTCCGATTTACTTACCTCTTCTTAGGAGAGACCTCAGTGCTGCATCTTTGAGCCCAGTACTGATCCTGAAAAGTAATTCGAACCATACTTACCAGTAACTTGAATTTCCTTCCATAGGCAAACATTGACTGGTTTCACTTAGAAATTCTTCTGTGTGTGGAGTTTTCAAACTTTAAAATATTCACCTAAAATCAACCAAACAATGAATTCCGATTTACTCACCTGTTATCAGGAGTGAACCCAGTGCTGCATCTTTTAGCCCAGCACTGAACTTGAAAAGGAATTCTAACCGTACTTACCAGTAACTTGTATTTACTTCCATGGGAATTTATTGTCTGGTTTTCACCAGAAAAGTTTCTAAGTGTTGATTTTCACAAACTACAAATATTCCTTAAAAATCGCCTGTATGACTTAAACGCACTCTTTCAACTGTTTACAGGAGATGCATCAGTGCTGGATCTAGGATCCACCACTGAGTAAGAAAAAGTAACGATAACACTACATACCTGCTAACTGGATTTCCTCCCGTAGGATAACATTGGCAATTCTATGTGAACAAGTTTCTAAGAGTCAACTTTTAGAATACAATAATAATCCTTAAAAATCACTGCTGTAACCAAAACGCTTTTACTCAACTGTTTACAGGAGATGTCCATGGACTGAATCTAGGATCCAGTCCTGTGGTTAGAAAAGTAATCCATAAAGGAACTAATTGCATTTAACTAGAAATTCACATTGAGCTCCATGTTGCATTGTATTTGAAATTGTGTTGCCCATTGCAACAACTGTAAGTAATGTACTTAAAAGTCTATTGCCTATTTCCAAAGTATTTAAAACTAAAGTAATTCATTCTGAGAAGGTATATTTTTTAATGTAATGTATATTGTAATTATATTGTAATTTAAAAAATAAAATATCTAAAAATAAATAGTGTAAAAACATGTAGTAAATCAGTATAAAAAAAATATAACAATTAATACATTTAAAATTAGTCATTTACAAAACCTTTGAAATTCACTGAAAAAACCATAGGTTTCAGACATGTTATAGTTAGGAATTAACATTTAAAAAATCTTCGAAATTCACTGAAAAAACCATAGGTTTTAGGGGTGTTATAGTTAGCTGGACATTTCACTCGTACAAAACCATTGAAATTCCTCCAATATAGTTAATTGTACTAACTATAACTCGCATGCCCGCAATCCACTGCTGATGATGTCACATATTACATCATTCATGACATCGTCAGTGACATCATGGATGACAATACTGATGACATCTCAAATGACATCACTGATCTTCAATCCAGACATGTATACATCCACTCAGTCTTCAATGCACATTGCTATATATATAATACTTATTTAAATATCAAACCAAACCCCATTCACTGGATGATGTCATCAGTGATGTCATTTGAGATGTCATCAGTGATGTCACTGACCATGTCATGAATGATGTAATATGTGACATCATCAGCAGTGGATTGCGGGTGCGCGAGTTATAGTTAGTATAACTAACTATATCGGAGGAATTTCAAAGGTTTTGTATGAGTGAAATGTCCAGCTAACTATAACACCCCTAAAACCTATGTTTTTTTCACTGAATTTCGAAGGTTTTTTAAATGCTAATTCCTAACTATAACATGTATGAAGCCTATGTTTTTTTAGTGAAAAAAAATAATATATATATATATATATATATATATATATATATATATATATATATATATTACCTACTGGCGGTCGCCAGTAGGTATATATAGTTAGGATTTTTTCTCTATGGGTTTTTTGAAAATTCTATGTCTAATAACTTTGGCGTTTGTGGACGGAATTGGCTGAAATTTTCAGGAAAATGGCACATTTTGTTTCTGAGCAGCCCTTGAAAATTTGGGGGGGGTTCGTCCAGTGGGGGCCGAGAAAAAAGGGGGGTCCCAAAACGTGTTTTTAACATTGAGTTTTCCATAGGGCGGTTGGCCTCACTTTTAGCCCGAACGGCTGAATGGATTTGCACGAAACTTGGCAAAATTGTAGGGACTGGTAGCCCGATGTGCCTTTTGTAGGTCTCAATATATGTGCTCCAGTGGATTTTGAGAAATTAACGTTTAAAAAAAGATATATATCTGTAACAGCGGACCGGGCAGCGGCCCAGGACGCGTACTTTTCGCGCAACGGAGCTTTGTGAAGCGAAGCTGATTGGTTCTCTGGCGTCTGTCAACATTCCAAACAGTCCGTAGCGGCCGCCATCTTGTCTCTCGGTAGGATCGAGAGACAAGAGGAGGCCAAAGCGAAGGGGCAAATGACCATAAGGGGGAATAGTAGATCCTCGCTGACCCCCTAGGTTTGATGTGGAGGTTTTAAAAGAGCCCCGCGGGGCAAAAAAAAAAAATAATAATAATAATCGAACGGCTGAATGGATTTGCACGAAACTTGGCAAAATTGTAGGGACTGGTGGCCCGATGTGCCTTTGCTAGGTCTCAATATATGTGCTCCAGTGGATTTTGAGAAATTAACGTTCAAAAAAAGATATATATCTGTAACAGCGCTCCGCCTCGCGTAACGGAGGTTTGCGAAGCGGATTGGTCATTCTGTCACTGGGCTATAGTTGGGCTACATCTGGCTGATATTTGGGCTACATTTGTTTTTTTGTGTGTCTGGCGGCCATCTTTGGGCTACATTGGGCTACATTGGGCTTCATTGGGCTACATTGGGCTACATTTGGGCTCCAACATATATATAGGCCAATGTAGCCCAATATATATTTTTCAAAGTTAATTTTCGTAAAAACCACTGGAGCATATATCTTGAGACATAGCAAAGGCACATCGGGCTACCAGTCCCTACAATTTTGCCAAGTTTCGTGCAAATCCATTCAGCCGTTCGAGCTAAAAGTGAGTCCAACCGCCCTATGGAAATGAAGGAAATGAATGGGTAATTTGTAATTAGCAAATAGCTAATCGCAAACTAGGAATGGTAAAGAATCGCTATTTATTCCTTAAAGTTCGCTATTTAGGAAATGCAAAAAACTTTGATGATACATATGGCGGTTCATCTCTAACAAGATAAGAAGCATAGGGATACATTTATGATGACTGGCGCATCACCAGGGATGTGTTAGTCATTCTGTGCCGCTGTTCCGTCACCTATGGTGTGCTGCATTTACAATGCGGCGCATCATGGGGCAAAAACAGCACAGATGCGTGATGTATCTGTGCTGTAAAGGTGGCGCATTGCTGGAGTTGTATCGCAAGTGTGATGAAGCTCCAGCAAGGGTCGGGGGTGCCCCTGTCGCAGGGTTTCTGTTCTCACACAGAACTGTGGACAGAGGATTGGAACCTCGGCGAATTAGGGTGTCCCAAAACTCACGTTATTAATCAAAAACTCCTTAGCAAGCTAGGTACAGTGTCACATTGGATATAACAAACTCTCAATGTTTAGACAATCCAGAATATGAACTTATAGTACCTCAGGATACGTGGAACTCATGAACAGTCGGTCGTTATATATTTCTTAGAAACCAGAACATGGAGTTAAGAAGAACACATGTGTATTTGAAATGTTTATTTACTAATGCCGTCTTCTGAGGCGTAGTATCTTAGATTATACAAGTACACATATTATCAGTAGCAAAATTACCAGCATAGTCAGTAGTACATAAAAAGTGAATGGTGACAGTATGTTAACATGCTGTAAATGAATAAGAGTTAGCAACACTTATAAGCAGCCGCGGGCCGTGGAGGGAGTTACGGTGAGGCAGGGAGGCGGGGAGGGGGAGAAGCAGGGTGGAGAATACAAGTACACATATTATCAGTAGCAAAATTACCAGCATAGTTACTAGTACATAAAAAGCGAATGGTGACAGTATGTTAACATGCTGTAAATGAATAAGAGTTAGCAACACTTATAAGCAGCCGCGGGCCGTGGAGGGAGTTACGGTGGGGCAGGGAGGCGGGGAGGGGGAGGGGCAAGGTAGAGAGGGCTCCACCCTGCTTCTCCCCCTCCCCGCCTCCCTGCCTCACCGTAACTCCCTCCACGGCCCGCGGCTGCTTATATCTCACCCTCCCTAATACACATATTATATTATTTGCTAAGAAGGTCTCTTTGTGTTGGTTTAGGGCGTGCCCATACTTTAGTGTCTTAGATTTGAAGGAATCACATCAGCATACACCAGCTCTCTCTTCATGTGAACCGCATCAACTGTTGTGTATGTGTGTTCGGCAAAGCAATATAAAACCCGCCTCATGCCCAGAATTGGCAGAAGTTGCACTTATGTTATGAGTATGAAGTCGTGGAGATCAGACCTCATAACAATTCTGTATCGTGTTGTTCTTGAAACTTTAGCACTCGCTGTACAGATATAGTTTAACAAGCAAAGCAGATAGTAGAGCAATAACATATTATTCTCATGTAAACCACGATGAACTACTAGGTGGAAAGCTAAAGCAACAACTAAGTGTCGTGTGCAGAAGTTGCAAAAAAGGAAAAATGGCGTTTAAACCGGTAATGAGCCCATGCTAACTTAACACGGTGTAAAGATATCCAGGACCTAGATGACACCTCCCCATGATCCGGAAACGAACTGAATAAGATAATAGAAGTGCCATCTCATGAGAGCAGATTGCAAGTTTATATGTGGACGGTCCGCAAGGTAAAGCATTAAAAACTAGGAAAATTTAATGCTAAAGAAAAATAAAACAGCCAAGTACTTTATCGAGTCTTAAGCCAATAGGCAAGGTAAATAATAAAAACTTGACAAATAAGTCAATGAATTGTCAATGAAATGCTAGTACTCAGCATATCAAACATGAAAAAGGTCTATGACATAACTGTGTATGCAAAATAAGCTGCAACAGCCTCCAATAGGAAGTCACCGTCTTCATCCGAAAACAGTTCAGCCATCCAATTTAAAAGCGGAAAAGAACATACGTGCTCTCCCAGCACCGGATCCTCTATCACCATCAGAGGACAGCTCGGTGGCTTTTCAAGAAAGCTCTGTTCCAAGAAAGACTGTGCTGCCGCCAGTAAATTCCAGGGACCAAGTAGTCCATGCATCAATGCCACAGCCATAATCCTTTCGCCAGGACAAACCAACTCGTGAGTAATGATAGGAGTCATCAGCTGATTAAAGTCGACGTCAGGAGAAACCGGTCCGCAGAGACACAAATCAATGGCCCAATCGAAATCACAGGTCAGGCAGTGAAATACAGGCTGGACACAGGTGAAGTAGGAGAATCGAAAAGATAATCCATATGCCGTGCTTAATATCGCCAACGGCATTGTGCCATAATATTCTAGCATGCGATTGCGGAACAGTGTCAGCAGCTGCAGGGTGGGAGGTTGCATAGGAGGGACATCCATATTTAAAAATGTAAAAAAGCACAAGAGCGTCCGCTGGTAATGCAAGTAAAAATGCCAATCCACGAACCAGAGTGGAGAAAATAGAATGAAAGGAAGCAGGGATGACTCCAAAGATTTTCTCAAATGAAGTCACGAGACCACTGGTAACAACTTTAAAAAAGTGCGCCAGGGTCTTTGTGGAGGATGCGTTAAAGATAGTCGGAACCATCTTGCTGAAATTGAAAGGCAAATCTGAATTAAAAGTATTCCTTTTATCGTAACAGTAAGTGAACGGGTTATTTGCTGCAGAAATGTTCTATTTCCTCCCACACATGAACATAGGGAGTTTTCAATCTGGCCACAAATACCAACCTTGGGACAGATTTCAACGGCATGGCAAGAATAAGAGCTCTTTTGTCTCAGAGAGAGGTGGCCTTGAGTTCGGCCCGTGAAACTTTCGTGCTTCACATAGCGAACACCCGTACAGAGGTGCAGACCCTTTTCAATTAACTCAGAACAATCTTCATTATTGAGCATCAAATAACTACCATTTTCCAACAACTTGAACGTGGGGATGATAGCAGGAACTGGCGTGCCTTGCAACACGCAAGCCATATTTGGTCGGTGTTTGTTGCATGAACCGTGTAACTGTATGTGCCTACACATTAGTGAATGATCTGGCGTCTCAGTGCATTCCTCTCCATTCAGATAAACTTCTTGATCATCTTTGAAACATCTGTATGTGTATGGAAGCGACCAGACCTCATGAAGAAAAGCACTACCTAAAGGTTCATAACGACCTATTGGTATATATTTCATACAATTTGAAAACTTATATAAAGCAAAAGGCAGCGTTATTAAACCGTGGATAAGGCACGTTGCCAAAAAACCCGCAATCCTCTGCTGATGATGTCACTGAGCATGTCATGAATGATGTAATATGTGACATCATCAGCAGTGGATTACGGGTAATAGTATCTCTAGTTTACTCCCCTATAGCTGTCTTTCTTTTAACATAAGTGTCTGTTTCCTTCCCTTATACTTACTGTTTTTGGTTCGCTTCCGGTTCGCGTACCGGCGAGCGAACTGGGAAGCGAACTAAGAGAAATAGAGGTTGGCACAGTTCCAAATATTGTACCAATTTTTTAATAACGGGGGGGTAGTTCTGAAAAGAACTTTTTTTTTTATTGTTTTTGTTGTTTTATATTTTTTTTATTATTTTTCGGAACATTTTTTTACTTTTTTTGAATTTTTCTGAACAGTTTTATATTTTTTGGGGTTTTTCTTGGAGGGGGCAATGAAAACGATTCATTGTAAAGGGCTCAACAGGAGCAACAAAACAAAAAAAGAAGTATTTATTATTTTGGGCGTTTCGTACAAACTTGCATATGATAGTCAATAGCTCTGTTGATCAGAGTGATGCTTCTTTCTCCGTAGGAAATGAATCCATCGCAAAATACGCAGATGTGTTTTACTTCACCAAATTTCATTTGTATATTTGGCACCATCTCCCTGCCCTCTGGTCCCGTTACTTCCGGTACAACAGATCTTCTGGCCATAATAGGGAGATTATCTAGGTCGTTCCGAAACTGTGCAGCACTGTAGTTGTTAGGATGCCACCTAGTCATATGGCGATGCATTGTGTAGTTTCCGAAACTGTATTTTTTCTCGGTTCCTCTGGACAGTCTATCTTGACATATAAGGCAAGTTACGTATCTTGCATTTACTTTTTTCTGACCTTTGGGAATTTTAAAAAATTGCCAAATGAAGTTTTCTTTCCGGTGAGACGTCTTGGGCTGCTCAGGCAAAAACTGCCTCTCTTCGTGCTCGTCGTCCTGTTCCTCTTCTTCCTCTTCTTGTTGAATTATAACTTGAGCAGGTGGTCCACTCTTCCTTGGATGTGGTGGAGGTGGTGGGGAAGCACCAGCTGAAGCTACTAAAGAAGCCATTGCTCAGTGATCACAAAGGGTCTTTCTCTCACAATGATGAAAGTCAGAGTGAGGAAAGAAGGAGGGATTTTCATCATTTGGGAAAAACAAGAGTTCTCAACCAATCAAAAGTGTTCATTTTAGATTATATGACCTAGTCTTACATCATTAGGAAACCAAAAGTGAAATGAACCAATGAAAAGTGTTATTACCAAGTCACATGACTTGCTGTGTTTACGTTAAGCGCTTTGCAGGGCCTCACGGTTTGCTTCCAGAAACCTGCGCTTTGCGACTCGCTTCGCGTACCAGTTCGCTAACGTAGCACGTCATATGACGTATCACGCGACAACGTGGAACGTCATGCGGACGGGAGGCGTCACGATGTTGTTTTCTAACGCGGCACTTGCGGTAAAGAAACGTTTACCGGCTCGCGGTCTATTTCGCGCCATCAAGGTCAGCTAACGGGAAGCTTCCCGATTCGCGAAGCGGGAACGTAGAAAAAAAAATATTAAAAAAAAAAATTATTCATAAACATATAAAATATATTTTTGGATTTAAAGAAGAATACATTTTACAGCTACAGATATTAGCTGTTAAAAAACCAATGAAATTCACAGAAAAAACCATAGGTTATAGACCATATATAGTTAGGAATTAGCATTTACAAAACCTTGAAAATTCACTGAAAAAACCATAGGTTATAGACCATATATAGTTAGGAATTAGCATTTAGAAAACCTTATTTTACTCACACAAAACCATTGAAATTCCATATATAGTTAGTTGCACTAACTATATATCGCGCACCCGCAATCCACTGCTGATGATGTCACATATTACATCATTCATGACATGGTCAGTGACATCACTGATGACATCACTGATGACATCTCAAATGACATCACTGATGATATCTCATTTGACATCAATGGTCACATCAATGATGATATCATTAATGTGACAATACAATGCATCTCCTCACACTTTAATATAACCTCTGTTACACCCAGTGTTAAATACAGAGTATAATTTTTGAAACCATTGACACACCAATACTAGTTACTACATACGCACTCACTGATTCCTACGTCTACACACACATTCACTCATTCACCCATACAATCATTCATACATACAATCACTCATCTTTACAACACTATCATATGCACTCATACACCTATACAGACACTCACACTCTGCCACTCATCCATGGAGTTACTCACACACCTAGTCAGTCCTGTAAAGAATCAATCACAGTTCCATTTTCTAATCTACACAGTTAAACATAGAGTACCTTACATTTTCAAACATATACTAACACATACTTACTCTCTTATAGAATCACTGATACAAGTACACATTGATCTGCACAGAGTCACACACCTCCCAGCCAGCCATACACACACTCAGTCTCCCATACAAATACTTGTGCAACCAATCAATAACCCATATAGCTACTTATATAGCTACTGATCAACACATGCAGCAGCTTGCACAACAACAGACATGCTGATGCACACTTTCAGACAGTTTAGTCACTAACCCGTGCATTTAGTAAGACGCATTTAATCACTCACTCATACAGTCAATCACGCACCTACTAAAACCTTCATTCAGACACTTATACATCCACTCATTCTTCAATATGTAAAACATATTTAAACTTTACAGAAACACATAATCACTGGATGTTGTCATCAGTGATGTCATTTGAGATGTCATCAGTGATGTCATCAGTGATGTCATCAGTGATGTCACTGACCATGTCATGAATGATGTAATATGTGACATCATCAGCAGTGGATTGCGGGTGCGCGATATATAGTTAGTGCAACTAACTATATATGGAATTTCAATGGTTTTGTGTGAGTAAAATAAGGTTTTCTAAATGCTAATTCCTAACTATATATGGTCTATGACCTATGGTTTTTTCAGTGAATTTTCAAGGTTTTGTAAATGCTAATTCCTAACTATATATGGTCTATAACCTATGGTTTTTTCTGTGAATATATATATATATATATTCACTGAAAAAACCATAGGTTATAGACCATATATAGTTAGGAATTAGCATTTAAAAAACCTTATTTTACTCACACAAAACCATTGAAATTCCATATATAGTTAGTTGCACTAACTATATATTGTGCACCCGCAATCCACTGCTGATGATGTCACATATTACATCATTCATGACATGGTCAGTGACATCACTGATGACATCACTGATGACATCTCAAATGACATCACTGATGACATCACTGATGACAACATCCAGTGACTATGTTTCTGTAAAGTTAAAATATGTCTTACATATTGAAGAATGAGTGGATGTATAAGTGTCTGGACGAAGGATTTAGTAGGTGCATGACTGAATGTATGAGTGAGTGATTAAATGTGTCTCACTGAGTGCATGGGTTAGTGACTAAACTGTCTTAATTTGTGCATCATTATGTCTGTTGTTCTGTAAACTGCTGCATGTGTTGATCAGTAGCTATATGAGTAACTATATGGGTTATTGATTGATTGCCCAAGTATTTGCATGGGAGACTGAGTGTGTGTGTGGCTGGCTGGGAGGTGTGTGACTCTGTACAGATCAATGTGTACTTGTATCAATGATTGTATAAGAGAGTAAGTATGTGTTAGTATATGGTTGAAAACGTAAGGTGCTCTATGTTTAACTGTATAGAGTAGAAAATGGAAGTGTGATTGATTCTTTACAGGACTGACTAGGTGTGTGAGTAACTCCATGGATGAGTGGCAGAGTGTGAGTGTCTGTATAGGTGTATGAGTGCATATGATAGTGTTCTAAACATGAGTGATTCTATGTATGAATGATTGTATGGGTGAATGAGTGAATGTGTGTGTAGACGTAGGAATCAGTGAGTACGTATGTAGTAACTAGTATTGGTGTGTCAATGGTTTCAAAAATTATACTCTGTTTTTAACACTGGGTGAAACAGAGGTTATATTAAAATGTGAGGAGATGCATTGTATTGTCACATGAATGATATCATCAGTGATGTGGTCATTGATGTCAAATGAGATGTCATCAGTGATGTCATCAGTGATGTCATTTGAGATGTCATCAGTGATGTCATCAGTGATGTCACTGACCATGTCATGAATGATGTAATATGTGACATCATCAGCAGTGGATTGCGGGTGCGCAATATATAGTTAGTGCAACTAACTATATATGGAATTTCAATGGTTTTGTGTGAGTAAAATATGGTTTTTTAAATGCTAATTCCTAACTATATATGGTCTATAACCTATGGTTTTTTCAGTGAATTTTCAAGGTTTTGTAAATGCTAATTCCTAACTATATATGGTCTATAACCTATGGTTTTTTCTGTGAATTTCATTGGTTTTTTAACAGCTAATATCTGTAGCTGTAAAATGTATTCTTCTTTAAATCCAAAAATATATTTTATATGTTTATGAATAATTTTTTTTTTAAATATTTTTTTTTCTTCGTTCCCGCTTCGCGAATCGGGAAGCTTCCCGTTAGCTGACCTTGATGCCGCGAAATAGACCGCGAGCCGGTAAACGTTTCTTTACCGCAAGTGCCGCGTTAGAAAACAACATCGTGACGCCTCCCGTCCGCATGACGTTTCACGTTGTCGCGTGATACGTCATATGACGTGCTACGTTAGCGAACTGGTACGCGAAGCGAGTCGCAAAGCGCAGGTTTCTGGAAGCAAACCGGGAGGCCCTGCAAAGCGCTTAACGTAAACACAGCAAGTCATGTGACTTGGTAATAACACTTTTCATTGGTTCATTTCACTTTTGGTTTCCTAATGATGTAAGACTAGGTCATATAATCTAAAATGAACACTTTTGATTGGTTGAGAACTCTTGTTTTTCCCAAATGATGAAAATCCCTCCTTCTTTCCTCACTCTGACTTTCATCATTGTGAGAGAAAGACCCTTTGTGATCACTGAGCAATGGCTTCTTTAGTAGCTTCAGCTGGTGCTTCCCCACCACCTCCACCACATCCAAGGAAGAGTGGACCACCTGCTCAAGTTGTAATTCAACAAGAAGAAGAAGAAGAGGAACAGGAGGACGAGCACGAAGAGAGGCAGTTTTTGCCTGAGCAGCCCAAGACGTCTCACCGGAAAGAAAACTTCATTTGGCAATTTTTTAAAATTCCCAAAGGTCAGAAAAAAGTAAATGCAAGATACGTAACTTGCCTTATATGTCAAGATAGACTGTCCAGAGGGACCGACAAAAAATACAGTTTCGGAAACTACACAATGCATCGCCATATGACTAGGTGGCATCCTAACAACTACAGTGCTGCACAGTTTCGGAACGACCTAGATAATCTCCCTATTATGGCCAGAAGATCTGTTGTACCGGAAGTAACGGGACCAGAGGGCAGGGAGATGGTGCCAAATATACAAATGAGATTTGGTGAAGTAAAACACACCTGCGTATTTTGCGATGGATTCATTTCCTACGGAGAAAGAAGCATCACTCTGATCAACAGAGCTATTGACTATCATATGCAAGTTTGTCCGAAACGCCCAAAATAATAAATACTTCTTTTTTTTGTTTTGTTGCTCCTGTTGAGCCCTTTACAATGAATCGTTTTCATTGCCCCCTCCAAGAAAAACCCAAAAAAATATAAAACTGTTCCGAAAAATTCAAAAACAGTAAAAAAATGTTCAGAAAAATAAAAAAAAAAGTTCTTTTCAGAACTACCTCCCCGTTATTAAAAAATTGGTACAATATTTGGAACTGTGCCAACCTCTATTTCTCTTAGTTCGCTTCCTAGTTCGCTCGCTGGTACGCGAACTGGAAGCGAACCAAAAACAGTAAGTATAAGGGAAGGAAACACACACTTATGTTAAAAGAAAGACAGCTATAGGGGAGTAAACTAGAGATACTATTACCCATAATCCACTACTGATGATGTCACATATTACATCATTCATGACATGCTCAGTGACATCATCAGCAGAGGATTGCGGGTTTTTTGGCAACATGCCTTATCCACGGTTTAATAACGCTGCCTTTTGCTTTATATAAGTTTTCAAATTGTATGAAATATATACCAATAGGTCTTTATGAACCTTTAGGTAGTGCTTTTGTTCATGAGGTCTGGTCGCTTCCATACACATACAGATGTTTCAAAGATGATCAAGAAGTTTATCTGAATGGAGAGGAATGCACTGAGACGCCAGATCATTCACTAATGTGTAGGCACATACAGTTACACGATTCATGCAACAAACACCGACCAAATATGGCTTGCGTGTTGCAAGGCACGCCAGTTCCTGCTATCATCCCCACGTTCAAGTTGTTGGAAAATGGTAGTTATTTGATGCTCAATAATGAAGATTGTTCTGAGTTAATTAAAAAGTATTCCTTTTATCGTAACAGTAAGTGAACGGGTTATTTGCTGCAGAAATGTTCTATTTCCTCCCACACATGAACATAGGGAGTTTTCAATCTGGCCACAAATAGCAACCTTGGGACACGTTTCAACGGCATGACAAGAATAAGAGCTCTTTTGTCTCAGAGAGAGGTGGCCTTGAGTTCGGCCCGTGAAACTTTCGTACTTCACATAGCGAACACCCGTACACAGGTTTGCCTTTCAATTTCAGCAACATGTTTCCGACTATCTTTAACGCATCCTCCACAAAATCCCTGGCACACTTTTTTAAAGTTGTTACCAGTGGTCTCGTGACTTCATTTGAGAAAATCTTTGGAGTCATCCCTGCTCCCTTTCATTCCATTTTCTCCACTCTGGTTCGTGGATTGCATTTTTACTTGCATTACCAGCGGACGCTCTTGTGCTTTTTTACATTTTTAAATATGGATGTCCCTCCTATGCAACCTCCGACCCTGCAGCTGCTGACACTGTTCCGCAATCGCATGCTAGAATATTATGGCACAATGCCGTTGGCGATATTAAGCACGGCATATGGATTATCTTTTCGGTTCTCCTACTTCACCTGTGTCCAGCCTGTATTTCACTGCCTGACCTGTGATTTCGATTGGGCCATTGATTTGTGTCTCTGCGGACCGGTTTCTCCTGACGTCGACTTTAATCAGCTGATGACTCCTATCATTACTCACGAGTTGATTTGTCCTGGCGAAAGGATTATGGCTGTGGCATTGATGCATGGACTACTTGGTCCCTGGAATTTACTGGCGGCAGCACAGTCTTTCTTGGAACACAGCTTTCTTGAAAACCCACCGAGCTGTCCTCTGATGGTGATAGAGGATCCGGTGCTGGGAGAGCACGTATGTTCTTTTCCGCTTTTAAATTGGATGGCTGAACTGTTTTCGGATGAAGACGGTGACTTCCTATTGGAGGCTGTTGCAGCTTATTTTGCATACACAGTTATGTCATAGACCTTTTTCATGTTTGATATGCTGAGTACTAGCATTTCATTGACAATTCATTGACTTATTTGTCAAGTTTTTATTATTTACCTTGCCTATTGGCTAAAGACTCGATAAAGTACTTGGCTGTTTTATTTTTCTTTAGCATTGAATTTTCCTAGTTTTTAATGCTTTACCTTGCGGACCGTCCACATATAAACTTGCAATCTGCTCTCATGAGATGGCACTTCTATTATCTTATTCAGTTCGTTTCCGGATCATGAGGAGGTGTCATCTAGGTCCTGGATATCTTTACACCGTGTTAAGTTAGCATGGGCTCATTACCGGTTTAAACGCCATTTTTCCTTTTTTGCAACTTCTGCACACGACACTTAGTTGTTGCTTTAGCTTTCCACCTAGTAGTTCATCGTGGTTTACATGAGAATAATATGTTATTGGTCTACTATCTGCTTTACTTGTTAAACTATATCTGTACAGCGAGTGCTAAAGTTTCAAGAACAACACGATACAGAATTGTTATGAGGTCTGATCTCCACGACTTCATACTCATAACATAAGTGCAACTTCTGCCAATTCTGGGCATGAGGCGGGTTTTATATTGCTTTGCCGAACACACATACACAACAGTTCATGCGGTTCACATGAAGAGAGAGCTGGTGTATGCTGATGTGATTCCTTCAAATCTAAGACACTAAAGTATGGACACGCCCTAAACCAACACAAAGAGACCTTCTTAGCAAATAATATAATATGTGTATTAGGGAGGGTGAGATATAAGCAGCCGCGGGCCGTGGAGGGAGTTACGATGGGGCAGGGAGGCGGGGAGGGGGAGAAGCAGGGTGGAGCCCTCTCTACCTTGCCCCTCCCCCTCCCCGCCTCCCTGCCCCACCGTAACTCCCTCCACGGCCCGCGGCTGCTTATAAGTGTTGCTAACTCTTATTCATTTACAGCATGTTAACATACTGTCACCATTCGCTTTTTATGTACTAGTAACTATGCTGGTAATTTTGCTACTGATAATATGTGTACTTGTATTCTCCACCCTGCTTCTCCCCCTCCCCGCCTCCCTGCCTCACCGTAACTCCCTCCACGGCCCGTGGCTGCTTATAAGTGTTGCTAACTCTTATTCATTTACAGCATGTTAACATACTATCACCATTCACTTTTTATGTACTAGTAACTATGCTGGTAATTTTGCTACTGATAATATGTGTACTTTTATTATCTAAGGTACTACGCCTGAGAAGACGGCATTAGTAAATAAACATTTCAAATACACATGTGTTCTTCTTAACTCCATGTTCTGGTTTCTAAGAAATATATAACGACCGACTGTTCATGAGTTCCACGTATCCTGAGGTACTATAAGTTCATATTCTGGATTGTCTAAACATTGAGAGTTTGTTATATCCAATGTGACACTGTACCTAGCTTGCTAAATAGTTTTTGATTACTAACGTGAGTTTTGGGACACCCTAATTCGCCGAGGTTCCAATCCTCTGTCCACAGTTCTGTGTGAGAACAGAAACCCTGCGACAGGGGCACCCCCGACCCTTGCTGGAGCTTCATCACACTTGCGATACAACTCCAGCAATGCGCCACCTTTACGGCACAGATACATCACGCATCTGTGCTGTTTTTGCCCCATGATGCGCCGCATTGTAAATGCAGCACACCATAGGTGACGGAACAGCGGCACAGAATGACTAACACATCCCTGGTGATGCGCCAGTCATCATAAATCTATCCCTATGCTTCTTATCTTGTTAGAGATGAACCGCCATATGTATCATAAAAGTTATTTGCATTTCCTAAATAGCGAACTTTAAGGAATAAATAGCGATTCTTTACCATTCCTAGTTTGCGATGAGCTATTTGCTAATTAGCCGAATGTAGCCCAATGAAGCCCAATGTAGCCCAATGTAGCCCAAAGATGGCCGCCAGACACACAAAAAAACAAATGTAGCCCAAATATCAGCCAGATGTAGCCCAACTATAGCCCAGTGACAGAATGACCAATCAGCTTCGCAAACCTCCGTTACGCGAAGCGGAGCGCTGTTACAGATATATATCTTTTTTTGAACGTTAATTTCTCAAAATCCACTGGAGCACATATATTGAGACCTAGCAAAGGCACATCGGGCTACCAGTCCCTACAATTTTGCCAAGTTTCGTGCAAATCCATTCAGCCGTAAGATTATTATTATAATTTTTTTTTTTTGCCCCGCGGGGCCCTTTTAAAACCTCCACATCAAACCTAGGGGGTCAGCGAAGATCTACTATGCCCCCTTATAGTTATTTCCCCCTTTGTTTTGACCTCCTCTTGTCTCTCGATCCTACCGAGAGACAAGATGGCGGCCGCTACGGACTGTTTGGAATGTTGACAGACGCCGGAGAACCAATCAGCTTCGCTTCACAAAGCTCCGTTGCGCGAAAAGTCCGCGAACCAGAGCGCTAACCGGTCCGCTGTTACAGATATATATCTTTTTTTAAACGTTAATTTCTCAAAATCTACTGGAGCACATATATTGAGACCTACAAAAGGCACATCGGGCTACCAGTCCCTACAATTTTGCCAAGTTTCGTGCAAATCCATTCAGCCGTTCGGGCTAAAAGTGAGGCCAACCGCCCTATGGAAAACTCAATGTTAAAAACACGTTTTGGGACCCCCCTTTTTTCTCGGCCCCCACTGGACGAACCCCCCCCAAATTTTCAAGGGCTGCTCAGAAACAAAATGTGCCATTTTCCTGAAAATTTCAGCCGATTCCGTCCACAAACGCCAAAGTTATTAGACATAGAATTTTCAAAAAACCCATAGAGAAAAAATCCTAACTATATATACCTACTGGCGACCGCCAGTAGGTAATATATATATATTCAAAAGAAATCCTGAGCCGCTGAATCCCAGGCGGCAAAAACAGATAACGACCTCTTCCCCAAGAAAATGCAGTATGCTCAAAAACAGGCCATCAAACACTGTAGAGTGCAAGCAGTCGTAGTTCTTTATTCAATGTAATTACGGGCAGCTGCCCTCCCTGACGCGTTTCGCTCCGACAAGCAGAGCTTGATCACAACTAATATATGTATATATATTGGTAGCTACATGGACTGGATAACCTCTGTTGATAGAGTGGCGCTATGGTAGGTTGTCAAATAGGAGAGTTAAACTGATCCATTACTTGCAGTAGAGAGTTTTAGGCGTAGCAAGTAAATACTAAATAATCAAACTAGTAATGTCCTTTTTCTTAGAGAAAGATAGCGATGGAAAGGAATGTTCAGAAGCACTCTCAATCCAAATGGTAGACTAAGGACTCAATTTGAACTGGTCATCTCAAAAATCTTCTTGACATGTAAACTCAGAAGTTCCAAAAAGCGGGTATTACAGACCTGTAGGCTCCAAGAATAAAGCTGTACATACCGACTAGAAGGCAAACGGGAATTCTACTCTCTTGAAACAATCTCCTTCTTCAAATGAGAAGCGCTTCACAAAAAGACTCCTCTTTTGGAAAATTTGACCGTTGAAGTGCGCTGCACCTCAGGTGCCAACGCACAATATGGTTAATGTGGCAGAAAAGACTTTGGTAACACTAGAGCGCTAACCTAATCGCTCACGACCGCCATCTTGGAAATTCCACGATCGCATTAACTAATCTTCTGACAACTCTCTGCACTGAATCCATCTGGCCACAGCTTGGGTCCAATTTAGCGGTAATTTCCTGCCTTGTGACCTGCGTCTAAACCAGGAACGGGGAAGGGAACCATTTATCTTGGAATAGAGAGGTTCAGTCCTGACACCCTAGAGGCCCTGTACCTTAACACCCACACACTGCCACTGCAGGCTGCGTGTTCTGGTGCAGACAAAAAGTGAAGGGTCAACATAGCACACATCCCTGTGTGCAATGCCTAAAATCCACTGGCGGAGGCCTAATAAGGCACCCTTCCAGCAGGGTGAACTAGCCCCCAAGCCAGGGTACAGAGGCATGAGCCCTGTGCCCCACAGTGACTAAGTCCATTCTTAGACATTGTAAGTGTAGGAAAGCCATAACGTGTATATGGTCTGGGTGTTGGTCATTGTGAACTCCACTGCTCCATATTGGCTTTACTGAAACCTGGGAAGTGTGGTAGCAAATTTCTCAGTCCATTAAACAAACACTGGTGCCAGTGTGGGACTTAATGTAAAAAGCACTACAGAGATGCCCCCTGAAAAACGACCAGCCCTGGTGTAGTTCCTAAATGGCTACCCGCCATTTGCCAGCACCAGACGGGTTTCTGGACCCCTGGGTAGGGAGCTTCTGCTCTCTGGATCCAGAAACAAAAGACCATCCTGGCAGTGGTGTCATGCCTCCTCCCCAAGGATGGGCAGGTTCCAAGAAGGGGAAGCTTCAAAGGCCTGCCGCCTTTGGACGCTGTCCCTGCCTTTTGCTGACCCCAGCAACTAGCTCCCACCAGTTCTGCCCCCCACTTTGGGCGAGAGAATCGGGGGAAAAACAAGCTAGGAAGAGAGGTGCGCCCAACTTTCCAACCCCAGCCCTCAGGTGGGGGAAGCGAGGTGAAGCACACATCTCAGTCCTCTCCATTCTGAAGATGAGGGTGCTCAGCCAATTAGGGAGAGGCTCATGTCCCCTTACAATGGAGGGTGGTATAATAGGGGGTGTAGCCACCCAGAGGAAACTACCCATTGGTCTTGACCTGCACACCCCTTTTAACGCCCCTAAATCTAGTATTTAGGGGCCACCCTGAACCTTGCCTCCTCAGATTTGAGGAAGAAACACGAAGGACCAATGAATAAGTGGACACAACCCTACTAGCCTGTCCCATCTACACTGTTCCTACAGCGAGAACCCATGGGGGTGCCAGCATCCAGCAACTCTCACAGCCCAGAGGACCTGCCTGCACTCATATAACTGACTCTTTCTCCTGTGAACACCGGATTTGCTCAAGCCAATTCTGCACCACTCTGAACCCGTTGCCCACAGCCCGAGTTCAAGTGGCCAAACACCCCAAGGAGATCTCCCCAGCAATCCTGACCTCCGATCTGGTGATTCCCAATCTCCCGCATGCTTCAAAGATGACGCCTGCAGCTTCAACCTGAAGGGTCCCCCTGACTGCGACCAGAGCTGGTAAAGAAACACAACGCCAAAAGACACCCTTTCCCCTGACGCCCCACAGCCTTGGCTGGCCCAACCGACGGTGTCCAGGCATCCCCCAAGAACCTAAATGACCTTTCCAGCCGGTGGTCGCCATCGGGAAGTCTCCATGCCCAAGCCTGCAGCAAATTTGCCGAACCAAAGGGCTCTATTGGAAACGACATGGTACCCGACATCTTCTTGGCACCCTGCTCTCGGTTGCCCCTGTGCCGCTGGTGGTGTACCTCCTGTGCTGATCGTTTGCCCCTGCATTGCTGACCTTAACCCCAGGAGCTTTGCTCCCACCCCCGAGTGGCCTGTATGCAAGCAGCCCATAATCGGAGGCCCCCTTAGCCCCGTTGGCTAACATTAGGCCCCTGCACTCGGCACCCGGCTTCCCGAGTGCCACTGGTGGTGCAACTTGAGTGCCTACTTAGACCTTGGGGTACCTTGGTCCTAACCCCCAAAACTTCCACTTGTAAGCCCATTACTTACATGTAAAACTGATAACCATTTTTCTCCCATAGGAAACCATGTTATGTTTTGTGCTTAAAATGTTCTAGTTGTTGAACTACTGGTTTGTATGGAGAAAAACATAACTATACCTTAAACCAAGAACAGTCTTACTTACCTTGCATTGTGAGATTCCTCAGTGTGGTATCTAGGCATACCACTCCAAGTAGTTGATGTAATCTGAAAGTAATCAAAAAGTATTCTAAAAGTAATTATTGTGTAATTTAAACTGCTTTTTGAAACCATACCAACATGTAACTTTTTCAAATCCATTCTCAATTGCATTTCTGTGTAAAGGTTTACAATTGAAAGTTCATTCCTACCTGAACCACTTCCTCTTTGGTTCTAGAAATAAAATATAGGTATACCTTTTTTTGCTAACCCAATTGGTCTGGATTCTGTCTCTGAGTGTGTGTAATCAGTCCTTGAGTGAGTGAATACAATAAATGCTTAACACACCCTCTGGATAAGCCTAACTGCTCGCCCATACTACACCAAAGAGAGCTGTTAGTACTTACCTAATGTAGTCTCTGCTATATCTCTGGGGACTCCCTGGTCTCTGTGCACACTATACCTTACGTTAGTATAGTATATACAGAGCCAGCCTCCTACAGGAACACCTGACTTCTTTACATGATATACCTAATTTTTATATATTATATAAAGACCAGCTTCCTACAATGACTTAGCCCGGGCAGTTAGAGGTTACACTCTGAAGAATAATGACATGTAATACCGAGCTCCACGTGTGGTGTGATCATTTATATGTACCTAGGTTGGGGAGGACTCTCCAGCCAGGACATTAAAATATTGTCCAAGCCGGTAGAAAACCGGCCAGGTGGCAACCCTAATTGAAAACATTGGTCATTCTGGGATCCAGCCCGGGAGGGTATGGATTGTACACCAGAGTTTTATTTTCAATTGGCAACATATTTGTGCAAAGCATTGTACCACCTCATGCAAGGAATGGGCACAACCATGGCTTTAACTGTGCCAGGTCCTGCCAGTGCTCAGCACTGGCAGTTCTAAAAACCAGGTACTGAGACAGGTCCATATCGAGCTTTCTGTTTTTGCTCTCACCCTCAGTATGAACAAAGTCTAGCCTTGGTAGCCGGACCACTCATTTCCGACCTTAGAAGAAAATTCAAGGAGACTGCCTTGTTATATCTGCTCCCATAATCAGCAGCAAATTGAAATATATGATCACCTGATAGTGATCTGAAAGTGCCATGTAATCTGCAGGGGGGCAAGACGGGTGGATGTGTTGAGCAGAACTCAGACTCTAAAGGAGACATGTATACAATGATTAGCAGTTGAAGGCTGATAATAAAGCATTGTTATAAAACTCTCCCTTCTCTGCAGTTACTGGGATAGAGCATTCACTGCAAGTAATGCAAAATTCTGTTTAGTGTTTTTTTTTTTTTTTTAGTTAATTACACTATAACTGTGATAAGCCTTTTGCTTTAGCATCACGCGTTAGTGAAACATAGCTACCAAGGTTTTAGATTGCTTATGTGTGACATTTTCATAATTTCACTGTAATTTGAGTGACATTCAACGACTATGGGTGACACTATCTTGAGAGCAAAATCTAGCAATGAAGATGAGGGAAACATATAAATATCAGAAACTACCCCCATTTGAGAACCGAGAACCTCTATATTAGCATTAGCAACCTAACCAGCCTAGAAGATACCTGTCACTCAGGCATCTACTTCTTGCAAGGCGAGCCGGCGACAATAGGTTGACTGTGGCCGCAACAACTCGTGGACTCCTGTAGCAACGCTGCCTGATTCTGGCTCAGCTGCATGTACACTGGGCAGCTGATGAACACTCCAGTAGCCATCAAAGTCGACTGGTTCACTCAGCCGTCAGCGCTGGTGGGGTCTGGCCTGGTCGTTGGATCATTTACCACGGTGCGAGCAGCTGCACTGCCATTGTCAGGACTAGTCGGAGCAGATTCAAGTCAGCCGCTGTTGCCGATTGGGTTGGGCCGGGTGCGGTCGCGGGACGGATCTCACAATTAACCATTGTGGTACGAGCAGAGACAAGCTGCACTGCCATTGCTAGCAGCAGCCAAAACTTTATTCAATGATCTCATGAACTGCTGTCTGCTCATGCTGCGGGTGGAAGGAAGGACCCGCCTATTAAAGTGTGTCCCACATGTCCTGACCTCACCTGGCACTATCTCGGTAGTAGCCATTGACTCCTGACATTAGTGAATGTAATGCAGCTCCGCGGTGTCGGGTGTCCTATGTTACATTGTAGCAGAGTAGCAGCTGAGCCAGCTCCCTTAGCCTGACTGTGTGCGCTGCCACAGCTTTTAGTCAGTATGGTGCATTATAGCAGTACTTCAGCTAGACAGCTGAGGAAGCGCCATAATGTGTGACTTTGCATTTCATTGCGGTGATGCAGCCCACCACACTGAAATGCGTTAGTCTAATGCCTGATGTATGGTATT
Source organism: Lissotriton helveticus (assembly GCF_964261635.1). Taxonomy (NCBI): domain Eukaryota; kingdom Metazoa; phylum Chordata; class Amphibia; order Caudata; family Salamandridae; genus Lissotriton; species Lissotriton helveticus. Next base: position 739,087,260 of record NC_136059.1, on the reverse strand, counting down.
TGACAAGGCTAGTGGAATCCAGAGCAACTAGACTTTTTCAGAAAACCTGCATTAACCGGCATGAACAGTCCCATTCCTAGCCTCTCACATTCTGCTCTCTTTCTCTGGCTGCCGAGCAGGCTGGTCGTTGTCATTTGCTTGTCCCTCGTGGAGTCTTTTTAGCAGTTTATACATGTTAGAACTGGGGGTCTCTAGTTGGCAGAGGTAGGTACCTTTAGGGACCCTTGCTTCTAAGTCAAGGAAAGGGGATTACACTATTGGATAACCCCTGCTCACCCCCTTGGAAGCTTGGCACGAGCAGACAGGCATATCTCAGAGGGCAGTGTGTTAACCATTTGTGACTACACACAGTAATACAGTGAAAACACTACAGATGAACACCACACAGGTTTTATAAAAATAAGTATTCTTTATATAGACTTAACACAAGACCACATACGACAAAAATCCACAATACTGTACTCAAAATTGACTTAAAGATGGTGGAGGTTACTTAGTTCAAGTTGGTGATAAATGCGACACAGTTCTCACAAAAGTACCTGGATGCGTAACGCAAAACAAACAAAAGGCTCGCAGAGTAGGAGATGCGTTGGTTCCGTGCTTCGGGGGAGATGATGCGTCATACCTCAATGCATGCGCAAAGTAGGGGATGCGTCTGGATTCTTACCGGAGCGGAGGTGATGCTTAGATTCTCATCCTGCAGCCCGGTTGTGATGCGCAAGATGGTACAATCCGGTGCGATGCAATAAGATGGCACCCTTGATGCGACGATGCAAAGATGATGTGACACGCCCTGGGAGCCTTGCGACGACCCTGTACTTTGGAGCCGCGACAGGCCCTGCGACACGCTTCTCCGATGATGCGACGGCGACCCTCGCGGTGGCGTCACGCTTCCCCGGTGATGCGATGGCAGACAGCTGCGACAAAGACACGCTTCTGGGGAGATACGGCAGTGGCATGCTTCTCCGAAGATGCAACGACTACAGCTGCGGTGGCGCTTCCAGCTCCCAGCGACACGCAGGCTTCTGCAGATAGAATTCCCAGAAAGGAAATTCAGAGGGGAGCTGGTGGTTAAGTCTTTTTTCCCTGGTACTTCAGCAGGAGGCAAGCACAAGTTCAAGCCCTTGAAGAAATGTTCTGCAAGATGATGAAGTACACACAAAGCTCCTTCTCCTCTTCTTGGCACTGAAGACACCACTGTAGGCCAACCCAGCAACACAGCACACTGGCAGGGGGGCAGTCCACTCCTACAGCTTCCTCTGGTTCTTCTCCTTGGCAGAGGATTGTCTTGTTGTTCCAGAAGTGATCTAAGGTCTTGGGGTCTCGGTCCCCACATTTATAGTACTTTTCTCTTTGTACACTGAAGGCAGAGAGGCCTTTGCCTAGTCCAAACCAGTTCTGGTCAGTCCTGGAGCACTCTCTTTACATGACTACTTCTTTCCTTTCATAGTGCAGGACAGAGACATCAGAGGCACCACAGGAGGTGGAGCCAGCATTGTGGAGGGAAGGTAAAGCCCTATTCAGGTCCCAGGTGCAACTCCTCCCACCCATCTGCATGTAGATCTCTCTATTCAGTCCTGTACTGACTCGCCCTGTCTCCTGGAATCCCCCAGCCCCTGTCACTCACATAACCAGACACACAATACACAACCTAGCAGAGGCAGGCTTGGATAGTTAGGCAAGAAAATGCCTACTTTCTAAAAGTGGTATTTTCAAACACAGAATGTTAAAATCAACTTCACTAAAAGATGTATTTTATCATTCTGAGTTCAGGCATACTAAACTCGAATTCCTACCATGTTCCCTGAGTCAGTTAGGATTATAGGATGTAATATTCAAACTGCTCATTCTGGCCTATGGGAACAGCTGCCTTGCAATAGTGAAAAACGAAAATTGCTGTAATTCACTATTAGGACATGCCACACACACCAAGCCATGTCCTACCTTATACTTACAATGCACCCTGTCCTTGGGCCTACCATAGGGGTGTCTGATATGAAGAAAAGGGAAGTTTTAAGGACTGGGAAGTGGGTGCACTGGCCAAGTCGACATGGCAGTACTGGACTGCCCATAGGCTCTGCAATGGCAGGCCTGAGACACAATTTACAAGCTTCTTCTTTGGGTGGCACAACCAGTGCTGCGAGCCCACCAGCAGAATTTGATTTGCAAGCCCTGGGCACACATGGTGCACTGTACTAGGGTCTGACAGGTAAATCAAATAACCCAATCATGGAGTCACCATAGCTGCCAAGGTTTGAGATTGCTTATGTGTGACACTTCCATAATTTTATTGTAATTATGAGTGACATTCAACGACTATGAGTGACACTTTCTCGAGATCAAAATCAAGCATAGAAAATGAGGGAAACATATAAATATCAGAAATTCTAACCATTTGAGCAACAAGAAACTCTAAAATGTTTTTAAACTGCTGCAAAGCACCAGGTAACTAAGGACACTGCAGGATGGATGAGTGTGCATGCCAACCTTGCAAGACATCTCACATTAGTTTACTTTTTCTTTTCACACACTTTTATTACTAATGTGACTGGTAGTACATCCTCTCAGTCCTGCATGAAATCAAACTCAACCATGGAAATCTGGTGTTTGACATCATGACAAATGAACCTACTACATGTGTACAGCAAATAAACTAGTGTAATGAAAGACCAAATTATCAAAAACAAGTCTATATCCATATCCTAACAGGTATTGGTACTGCATCGGTTTCGCCTATGTGATTAATATTAAGCTGTTTGTGTTGTATGTTGTAGCTTAGTGAGCAGTTGTGCAATATGTTAGTAAAACTCTGTTAAAGTGTTAGGACTTTTTTCAACTTATAACAAAAAACAGCTTATTATTAGTCACATAAGCTAAACCGATGCATTACCAATGCTTGTTCATCAGAGATACCACTAACTTAGTTTAACATACATTTTTGCAACAACCTGCAACTTTTCTTTTTTTGTGCTACTTTGCTCACACCAAGTTCCAAGATCCAGACTAGATGCATCTTGTGGGTACCGGTATTAAGGCTACCCACTTGGCATGGACTATCTGCCCTTGGTTCTAGTGGCTGCTAAGGATGCTGCTAGTGGCCATGCTCGTGTTGCTGGTTAGATGTTATTTTTGGAGTTATTTGTACAAAAAGCTTATTGACATCCAGTCTTAAATCCTAAGGCCACAAAAGAGGGCATGTCCAGAAATGTGAGGCATTTCGCTTGAGCACTGCAGCAAGTCCGAGCAGTTGCGAGGGGGGAGTCAGAGCCGGCAAAATTAGCTCATTTCATGTCACTTTAAAGGCCACGTGGTCTTTCGGATCCAAGCAGAGGGTCTGCGGAGTCCCCAGGAGACACCTCACCAGGCTGATTTATCTGGAGCGCTAATATTAGAGAGAACTTCCCTAGCTGGTTAAGAGTGCCTGTGTATGCAAATGTACAGTTCATGTGCGTTTGTATTTCTATGACACACACGTAACTGGAAACCATCCTGGAACACATAACACTTACCGTAAGCATCACTGAGTCAGGCCTACCTTTCATACTTCCTCAGGAGGTAGAATTGAGGCTTCCAAAAATAAAGATGTGTGGTATGACGCAGCAGATAAAATACAAGGCATTATTATCGGCAACTCCAATGTTAAACTCCAATCACCTTTATCACTCTGTAAACCGAATGGCCTGGGCTATTACTTGGCAACTGACTGTCACCTGAGAGTACCTAATACCGGGAGGTGCCGCAGCTTCCTGATCGCGCGCTGCCATTACCATTTGTGTTGTAGTGTAGTTCCTATAGTCCCAATAGGCTCTGCGCATTGGAATAATATATTCAGCAGTGTAGACGTAGGACTGAGGTCAACTAGGTCTCTACTGACTATATTAGACTTAAGTTTTTTGCCAGCTAGCTCAGAGTTCACTAGAAACTTTCTCGAATAAGCGAGGAGGAGTTTAACCTCCCTGGATAGACAAGAAGGGATTTAGTTTCTGACAACCATAAAACATGACAAATTTGCTCTCCCTGAATAAGAGTATATCTCTAGAGTCGTGTGAAAATAAAAGACAGCTATTTCACTCAGTCAAAGGTGCGTACTTAGTTTCACCAGATTGCAGAGAAAAAGAGAGACGGGCGTTTTCAATAAAAGGTGTTATTTATTGAGCAGTCTCTTTCCTCATACAAGAGAAATGAATTGCTACAATTGCAATACTTGTAGTAAAGTAAAGTGCATACAGTAAAAGCAGGATTATGAAATAATACTGTAAAAGCATGGATATGGTTTCTTAGCCATATGATACTTTGAAATGGATAAAATAGATACATACATATATACATTGACTAATTGTACTCAACTGGTGCTTCTAACTACGCCTACCCCGGTGTACCTGACCTAAGCCTAATACGTGGGAGGGAGTAAGTAAGTAGCAGTTTAAGTTAAGTTTGTTTTGCCAAGAATCTGACTCAAGAATTCTCTGTAAGGGTTTAGTCAGTTCAGTACCTGGGTATTAGAAGGCAGGAGGGCTGGTATCTCTCTCTCAGGACTCGGTATCCCAGTCACCCGCAAGGGTAAGCTGGAAACGCCGGAGGCTGGATTTCTCGGCAAGAGAAAAGACAGCGTCTTTCTCAGCGCGTCAAAAGGGAGGGGCAGCGTCCGTGGGCTCTCGCATCAGCTAGGCTCTCGGGCAAGTAGTAGCCGCTCCAGATTCATCACCACTGTGTGTTTGCTTAAGGCAACGTTGGTATATTTATACCTGAAAGGTGCCGGGTTTGACGTAAGGCTGGACATAAGACGTCAATAAAGATGTCACTAAGAACTGGTCGTTCTTACAGTGCTTTACAGGAGTTCTTGGACGAAATAAAAACAAAGCAGCGGGGATTTCCCAGGTTGCTGGAGCCTTGGATTTGTTTAAGAACTCGGTGTGCTTTCTAGGGGGCTGGAGAAATAGGCTTGCTTAATGTGACAGCATGCGCTATGATTAAATTATGAAACGGGTTTCTATGCCGTTGTAGGGATATTATTGATTTATAACCGGACAAGGGCAAAGAATAAGAATATCGATTCAGGTACCTAGATAAACACACTACACCCACTCCACGAATTCATGTCCATAATTACTAAACTAAGCAATAGTAAACATAAGTAACGGCGCATGTGTATACCGATCCACCCCAAAATACATTATTTTGCATCTGAAATGGCATATGCGAAATACACGAAAAATGAGTATAGGTACTGTACGCTTTCAAGCAGTGTGATCATTCATTAAAAGGATGCACATATATATCAGCATGAATGATTTGCGAAAATTACACATGAAATGGCTCTTAATACAGAAAATAAAAGTGCGAGACCATTTCATCACATATAAATACAGTTATTTGTAAATATGCTAGAGGCTGAGGTAATATATTGTCTCTAGAGTTCCTAAAAATAGAAGCTCTGTTCTCTAAGAATAGTTCTACTTTAAGCAGAGGATGAGTGCCAAAAAAAGGTAAATATTTTGGGAATCGGGGAAAAAACAATTTCGTTCTTCGGGGGAAGAAAGTCAAAACAGTTCCAAATATTTTCAGAAGCTTTTGTTTTTCAAAGCTGAAGGCCAAATTCAGAGTTCAGGGAACGCTGAGTGCTCGTTTGCTTAAAAGTTTATTCTTTTTGTTCAGGGGAGAACATCATTTCAGACAGACTTTCAAAAAAGCAGTTTACTGCTTCAGGTGAAAGTTCGACCAAGTTGGAAAATGCCGCAACTGTGCAGTCGTGAGCATGATTGCTATCATCGATGACAGGATCAGCAGTGCTCACAGACGGTCGTACCTGGTTGATGCTGCTCTCATCTTGCACTTCACTACCCTTCAATCGCAGTGGTGAAGTCTCAACGAATGCCGTCATCAGGATGGGTAACCGCTGGGGACAACACGATGCATGAGCCTTTACTGGATTTAGAAAAGTATCTGTATCCAATGGTACTTCTGATTGTAGTGTAAGACAGACGTCTAACACGCATTCTTCTCCGCACAGCATACATCTTAACACAGGTAAGATACAATTCTGCCAGATGGGTCTGAATGAAAGAAACCAGGTCATATTCAGATCTCTTAGCCGGGCTAATCCAAGGACTTTAGTTATGCGGTCCCAATAGCGTATAGCTAGGATCGTTTCTTCCATTGTTGCTGGAGTCTTGTCTGTGACATGGCTTGCCATACCGAAGCAGGAGTATCAAAAATAAAATGCCTGCTACGAGTCCCAACAGGAGTGGAAGGCCGCCAAAGAGTGAATGGACAAAATTAGGAAAGATGCCCAGGACTGCTTTGAAAGGTGTCAACAGTCCCGAAAAAATTGTCTTAAATACACTCGCGATACCATTCGTATCAGAAATGTTTAAGATTTCGTTTAGCATTTCTGCGTAGTGTAGGGGGCAATTTGTTGATAATAATGCATGTATCTCTGTCGTTGTCCTTGCAACTTGGAGATCATACGTTTCTTTCGATGACGTCAAGGGCACAGGCGTCTGTAGAAGAACAGACTTCATTCTGCTTAAAGTATCAAATCGAATAGAAGAGATTTTCAGACTGGGCCAAATTCTTCCCTCCCTGTCTGGAGTGTCGTTCGGATACAATACTTGCATACAACAAGTGACCATGGACGAAACGCTTACGAGATAAGCTTTTCCTGGCACCATGCCACAACATCTGTGGTCCACAATTAGAATGTAGCTCCCGTTAGAAAGTCGTCTAAAGAATGGCTCTATTCAAGTTGCAGGTGTGCCAAGCTGGTGACATGAAAGGTTATTTGAAGTCCCCTCACAGGCCCCATGCAAATTTATACCCTGACACAGAAGTATACCACTTAGTGATTTTTCACAATTATCACCACTAAGAAATACATTCTGTCCTTTTTCACTATAACATGTGTGTGTGTGTAAGGTAATTTCCATGATGACTTAATGTATCCTTTACCCAACCTTTCATACTGGCCTCCCTGTATATACTTTTGGCAGTATCTAAATTGGAAAGTTGTTATCGGAATAGTTATGATTCCGTGTATTATCCATTCAATGACAGGTCGTTCTGACATTGTCAATGGTAATCTCTCAAGTTTTTCAATGCTCAGAATTGTATACTCTGCTCCTTTTTGTGCCAAGCTGATTTGTATATCAGTAAGGTTAAAGATAGAGAACAGTGACGTTGTGTTGATTAAACGCCAAGGCACGTAGCCTGAATGCAGATTTTGTAACGTCAAGCCAAGCTGTACAATAGAACGCAATTGGGACTGACCATGTTGTAACATTAGTAAGTCCTGCTCTATTATATCGATTGCAGATGATACAATACTGTCCAGTGAATATATTCTGGAAGACAGAGTCATTAACCCATTGTCCACAACAGAAAGCGATTTTTCCAAATTAATACGGTCAATTTCCCGTATTTTCTCTGCTGTTTCAATTTGAGTTACTTTCCAAGCTTCGTTATAAGCTGCATATATAGAGGCCGCTATGAAACGTTTTTGACGCTGTTTGCGTGGTCCCATAATGAAATCACGCAAGTCAGCACCTTCTTTAAGTAAAGTTAAGTGTTGCTTAATTTCTGCCAGTGTGGGTGTCTGTAGCCATTCGAGGCAGAGTTTTCCTACACTGTATGTTGTTACTATCCCTGGATGTTGTCTCTGGGTGTATCTAGGGTCTGGCCTGGTCAATTTGAACCCCTGTATTTTGTTCAGGAATCTATCTTGACAGTTATTTGTATCTGTGGGCCAGATCAACCATTTCTTCCAATCAGAATGTGTTCTGTTTTGGTTTAAAATATGGGATACGTCTATCTCAACATCTGTAGTGCTATTACTGTCAGGTGTTGGCTTTGGAATAGACGGTTCGTTTAAGTCTTTAATTTTGGCTAGGCCAAGAAAGGTTGTTTGTTGAATTGTGTCATTCAAAAATATTATTTCTTCTGGGATCATGCAGGCTCTGAATAATGATTCTATACCTTGGACTTGCCAGTCTCTGGTACCCCAGATCGTTTTCGTTTCAATGCTTTTATTCCAAAAATCAAAACCAAATGTGTTCATGTTTTCAAAAAATGTTTCTGAATAGATTAATTTTGTATTTGTAAGCATGGTTTTCATTCCTGTCTTTTTTAACAGTTTGAAATAAAATGTTTCTGCGTCACTTGTGTTAAACCCTGAGAAGTATGGGAATTTCTCATAGAATGTTTTTGAACTACCTTTTGGTGGTGTTGCACAATGTTCCCATTGATTGTAATTTAAAACATTTCTAGGTTGAGCAGATTTATGCAAATAATGGTTACCATAGTGGTTGTAGCAGTACATCTGATCATAATTCGATGAACCTTGTAAATAATCATGTTCTGTAAATTTTGCTGACATAACCAAGTCTGACATCATATCATTAATACTTTCGAAATCCCAATCATCAGAGAATGTACTAGGTTTTACAAAGTCACTTAATGAAACCTTAAATTGATGAGGATACTTCAAGAGCTCGACCGGGCCATATATATCGTAATCTGTTTTGTCCCATGCTACCCCACCGGGTATTGGATTGGCTGTGAAGTTTACAGAAGAAAGTTCTCTTTTCTCGATGTGTGAAGACTTGTGTGGCTTTAGGACCAGGTTGATATTCTGGCTTGCTGTGTCCATTGTAACATATTTTCCTTCAATGAAGTGTCCCAAGCATAGCACCATGATGAGCCAAAGCAGGAGGAAAAGTACACCTAGCACCACCCAAGATTTCAATCCATGGGGAAATTTATTTATTTATTTATTTATTTTTAACACTTTTAGAGCGCACTGTTACCCGGAGGTGTCCTGGCGCTAGCAGAATGAACTAGTGAGTGTGGGCCAGTGCTTTAGTGTGTGAAGAGCCATCTCTTCAATGTCTTTCTGAAGGATAGGAGATCGGGCGATTGTCTAATATGGATGGAAAGCTTATTCCAGGCTACTGCGGCTCCTAGGGAGAAGCTCCTACCTCCCCATCTAGCTTTCTTGACTCTAGGGACCGACACTAATGCCTGCTGACCAGATCTGAGAGATCTTGCCGGTTTGTACCAGAGGAATAGTTCCTTCATGCAGCTAGGGCCCAGGTCGTGCACTGCTTTGAAGACAACACAGAGTGCCTTAAAGGTAATTCGTTTCCGCACTGGCAACCAATGAAGAAGTGCCAGGTCCTGAGCCACAGATACGAACTTAGGCGTATCTGTTATCAGGCGTGCGGCGGCATTCTGTAGTGTTTGGAGTTTGTTTAATACGCTAACTTGAGCGTTCAGCATAAGGCTGTTGCAGTAATCTAACCGCGAAAGAATTAGCCCAGTTACCACTGTTTTCCTGTGCTCTTGCTCCAAAAATTGTAGCACTTTCCTTATTGTTTTAAGCACGAAGTAGGTAGAAGAAACCAGGGCATTAATCTGAGGTTTGAAAGATAATGTATCATCCACTAAAATGCCGAGGTTCTTCACCTTAGTCACTGGGGCGGGCAGAGTTCCCATTTCTTCCGGCCACCATCTCGGGGACCAGAAGTTGTCTTTAGAGCCAAAGATTAGCACTTCTGTCTTTGAAGAGTTTAATTTTAGACAGTTTTCAGCCATCCAAACCCCTACTTCTCGCATACAGCTTTTGAATCTGTCCGCGGTACTATCTAAGTCCCCCGGTCGCAGAGACACCACAATCTGCGTGTCGTCCGCATAAGCTGTAAGGTCGAAGCCGAAGTTTCGAATTATCGGGGCTAGAGTGGAAACATATACATTGAAAAGGGTCGGACTCAAGGAGGAACCCTGGGGCACTCCACAAGGGAGTGTAAAAGGGCATGATTCAAAATCCCCCAGTGTCACTGACTGAGTCCTGTTGGAAAGGAAGGCCTGCAGTATCTTCAGCGCCTTATCTTGAACTCCGCAGGCCCTCAACCGGTCCACCAGCAACTTGTGATGAACCGTGTCGAAGGCCGCGGAAAGATCCAGCAGGATCAAGGCGGCTCTGCCTCCTCCATCCACCACTCTTCTAATGTCTTCCACCGATTTGATTAAGGCGGATTCCGTGCTATGTTCTGCACGGAACCCATGTTGGGATGGGTCCAGATGTTGTCCTATTCTCAGAAAGGTGCTTAGCTGCGTATTTAGGAAACCTTCCATGATTTTGGCTGGAAGGGGCAGTCTCGCAATAGGCCGATAGTTGTTTAGCTCGGCTATGTCCAAGTTGTTTTTTTTAAGGAGTGGTAGGATGGAGGCTCGTTTCCATTTTGCGGGGAATTCCCCCCTATCTAGCAGGAGATTAAGGAGGGGAGTGAGGCCAGCTGCAAATGTAGCTGGAGCTAGTTTAACAATAGCAGCAGGACAGGGGTCGTGAGGAGAGCCTGATTTTATCTTCTGAAGTCTGCTCATTACCTCTTTCTCACTAATTTGAGAGAAAGATGAAAGTTTTACTAGGCCATTGTCTGATTCTGCGTTGTATGTGGAAAGTTCTCCCGAAGTTTTTATTTGACTGTCTAAAGGAGAAAAGATTTTTTCGACTTTTTCACGAAAGAAAGAGGCCAGCTTCTCACAGAGGGGAAGACTGGGGGGTACCTCTATGGTCTTAGGGACTATCAAAGAGGACACTGTTCGAAAAAGCTCCTTTGGGGTATTGCTAGCTTCTCTCACCTTCTTCGTAAAAAAGGCACGTTTCGCATGCTGAATCTTCTCTTTGTACATTCTTTGCTCAGTATTCAGGATTTTTTTATCTGAATCGCTAAAAGTTTTTCGCCATATTTTTTCCTTTTTTTTACACAAAATGTTATGGTCTCTGATCTCTTCAGAGAACCAGGGAGCGGAAGGAGTGGACCGCGAAGGGAAAAAGGTTTTAGGGGGGCCAGTTGTAAGCATGCATCGTCAAGCCATCTCATGTAGGCCAGGGTTGCTTGTTCCGAGTTTCCTGAGAACAGCTCCCAGTTTGATTTTAATAGACATTCCAGCTCCTCTTGTTTTATATTATTCCATTTCCTAATCTGTCGTGGGGCAGGTCTGACCCTGGATAATCTCATAGGTGGAGCTGAGACAAAATTAAAATGGACTGCTGAGTGATCTGACCAAGGTATGGGCTGGACTGATAGTACTTTAAGACTCGGATGATTTGAAAAGATACCGTCCAGGGTGTGCCCTGCCTTGTGGGTGGGACCACTGACCAGTTGTGTCAGATCTACTCCCTGTAGCTGCTCAATAAGCTCGCATGTATCCAGGTCTGAGCCGCATTCTAGGTGAAAGTTGAAATCACCTAGTAGAGTGAACGTTTGGGCAGTGGCAGCAGTTTCTAGTATTTTACCCAGAGTGAGAAAAAAAGGTGCTTTCGTCCCGGGGGGTCTATAGACTAAGCATCCTCTAAAGGTTTGGTGGTCAGATATGGTAAAATTTAAAAAAAGCGTTTCCTCTAGACCTGCGGGCCCCTGTTGGAAGGATCCTCTGAGTGAGTGATGGTATATAATAGCTAGACCACCACCTTTCTTTTTCTCTCTATTTTGGGTGTAGCAGACGTAATTCGGCGGGGTAGCGATCACTATGTCAGGACCAGAAGCAGCATCGGTCCAAGACTCTGTGATAAAAGCTATCATCACCCCAGCGTCCTGAATTAACTCTGCTACTTCCGTACTATGCTTAACCAGGGATCTAGCATTGAGTAAAAGACACTTAGCCGAGGAATGTCTTTTCCGGACCGGCTTTTGATTATTGACCCTGGGGGGCGCAATTGGATCCCAACTAAGCCTTGGGACAGTCTGTGAGCAGTTCGGGCATATGTTAAGGGCTTTCCCGGTGCTGGCCCCCATTTCCAGAAGAGAGCAGCCTGCTGAGTTTGAACCGCACCTCCAAGCTCTAAGAGCATCGCTGGTATAGGTATAAATCGGGGTCAGGATGGTATCAGCCGGAGCAGAGGTTCCGGCCCTAGGCGCGGGTCCGGCGCGGACGGGCGCAGACGGGCTCGCCTTTGGCGAGCCTGCGGCGCGCCCGCTGCGCCCGTCCGCTGCGCTCCTTGTATAGGTGTATCATTTTATGCACGTGGGGGCGGGAGGGGGAGAGCACTAGTCTGCTCGCCCAGCTCCTCACCAAAGATGGCGGGACCCACGGAGGCTTTGGCTCCGGTTCAAGCCCCCTAGAAGAGCCTGTGCAAAAAACGCTATACTTTTAAAAACACAAAAATGGGGAGCTACACAGGTAAAATCTCCCAACAATGTTTAAAATTCAATCCTGGTCCCGGCTTTCCGCCTCAGGACCGTAGCTTAACACACACACTCACTTGCAATCAGTGGAGGTGCCGATGACATCAAGGTTTTATGCACGTGGGGGCGGGAGGGGCAGAGCACTAGTCTGCTCGCCCAGCTCCTCACCAAAGATGGCGGGACCCACGGAGGCTTTGGCTCCGGTTCGAGCCCCCTAGAAGAGCCTGTGCAAAAAACGCTATACTTTTAAAAACACAAAAATGGGGAGCTACACAGGTAAAATCTCCCAACAATGTTTAAAATTCAATCCTGGTCCCGGCTTTCCGCCTCAGGACCGTGGCTTAACACACACACTCACTTGCAATCCGATAATCCGATAATCCGATAGATCAGATAGGTCTCTTGTAGTTGATGAAAGAGGTCTTTAGTTTTTTCTTTAAACGTTTTTGTTGTTGTTAGCTGTTCCTCAGGTTCGCTCGGATCCTCAGAAAAGTCATCGAAGTTGATGAAGTAGCCTGATGCAGTTCTGTCAATTATTGGAATTGCTTCTGGATTTTTCTTTGTTTTATTTGCATAGTCTGTGGCTACATCGTTGTAGACAGGTGTTTCTTGACGAATTGTTGCAATTTGGGTTTCAAGAGTCATAAGTTCCATGGCTTTGTTGCATAGTCCTTGTTGATTCACTGTAGGTTTATCAAATGTGATTAGTCTCTCAGTTTGAACCTCTTGATTTGTAGCAAACTTTGGTGTTCTGCTATTTCTTGGGAGTCCACTTGGCCTACTACTTATTATTGGCCACATGATTGTGGTTTAACCAGGTCGATGGATACAACTCGGTTCTCCTTTTTACCAGCAAGGGGCGGTAGTACAACTGATCTTGTTCCGTTGACAGCTAAGACAGGTACTGCTTTTCTGTAAGAAGGCCCAAATTCCTTCTTCACCGCGATTTTCTCTCTGACCAGATCCCCAATCTTTGGAATCCAGACAGGCCTTGCTGGGACAGGTGGTTTCTCTTCAGTGGCTGTTGGCTGTTGTTTCAACTTTACGTTGCTCAGGTCTTTTCTTGTTTCATTTAAGTCCTGTAAAATAGCCAAACGATCTTTGATATCAAAGCATTTTCCTTCTACCACTGAAGTTTGACTATCGAGATCCTGGATATGCATTCTAGTCCCGAACAATAGTTCGTACCGACTGAAACCTTTTAGAGAATTTCTTGGCAGATTGTTAAGACTACGTTGGACACTTATTAAATGTTTGACCCACCCAACACCCGAACCTAATACCTTAGCCGTTATAGATTGCTTTATGTCTCGGTTTTTTCTTTCAACCATCCTATTTCCCTCAGGAAGGAAGTGATAAGATTCCCGCAATGCAATGCCCATGCTGGTCATGTCCTCCTTATAAGCTCGAGAGCTAAAAGCAGGACCCTGGTCAGAATGTAGCATGCCAATTGCGTCTATGCCGCTATAGACTCGCAAATCTTTTATAACAGTTCAGACGTCAGCCGAGAGCTGGGGTCTACATTTTAAGTGAATCTAGTCTTATATAATATACATTGGGATGCATGTTTCCTGTTTAATCATGCGTATAGATCGCCTTATGCTTTCTATTAGGTGTTCTGGCACTATGTCGGCCGGTTCGCCACTGCGATCTCTGTTGCAGTTTTCAAAAAATTTTGCAAATTTGTGATTATCCACGCTCATTCCCGGCCACCAGTATTCTGATTGTAATTCTGTCAGCGATTCCTTGATCTTCTGATGCCTTAGTCCTAATCCCATATGTGCTTCTTGTATTAAGAAGCCTCTCCTGTTCCTGTTTGGAATTACCCTATCCCCCACTCCAGGGATTTGAGCAAAAGGAACGGAGTTTGCATCGATTATGTATGTATAATTGAGTGGGTAGTTGACGGGTAGCGCTGCACAGTCGCCTTTTGATGACGTTTTCACCGCCAGCATCGTTTCCCCGTCTATGTATTTTCCTGAACGCTTTTTTGTAGCTACGGAAGCCGGCTTAGTTGCTTCCGCTGTGGCTGTCTCAGCCAATGAATTCCCTGAAACGTGAACGCCATCACGTTCATGACTCAATGAATGTATCACGTGAGTCTTTGGTAGTTCTTTCTGTAAAAGAACTACTTGTTCCCAAAGCGATTTTTGCTTTATTGTGGCACCTGTGTCATCTTTGTAACCGTTTTCAACCCATTTCTGCAAGTTTTCGTTCTATGATTTGACGCAAGAATGCAAATCGCACACTATCAGTGTCGGGAATTCGCGATCGGCAATGTCGAGCGCCATTTTTAAAGCTATTAATTCAGTTTGTTGACCTGAATTGTCTTTTACACATTGTGACATTGTTACCAGTGGCATCAATTTACGTCCGCGCCACCGGCATTTGACAACCTCGCATGTAGCGTTGTAGGCTTGTTTTCCCCAAACTGAGGGTTCTGCATAACTGTTTGTGTATATTACGCAGGCGTAAAGTTGTATGGGCAGAATGTCGATTGGCAGAGATATTCTCTTTCATATTCTAGATTTTTTTATTTTTTTATTTCCGGGTCAAAATAGTATTTCACTTTGTCTGTAGCAAGAGAATTTTCCCATTGTATCCACTTTGGATTTAATGCCACGGTAGGTAAATTACATGGGCTTGTTAATGCCTCAAATGCTGATTCTGCTGTTATAACAGTAATCTGTCAACCATCAGCTTCGTCTCTTTCTTTTGCTACAGCTGTTTGAACCGCATGAACAATATTTTCCTTAATGCTGAATGTTTTTTCAGCTTCTGTGTACAAATGTGATTTGTATGCTATTGGTACTGTTTCTCCCTCATTAAAGGTTAGGTATGTGAATCCGCATCTTCCTGGGATGACCCGGATCACAAGGTTGCGTGTGTTATCGCGTGTTTGCAATTTTGTTTTAGCTAACATGTCTGTTTGCAATGATCTCAAAATTTCTGTGTGTTTTTGAGTCCAATTGATTGTTTTAAAATCTGGTTTTATTAGTTCGTAGAGAGGTTTAACCCTCTCTGCATAATTTAGAATGTAAGTTCTTCCGAAATTCAGGAAACCTAGAATTGATTGTAAGTTTTTCAGCGTTCTTGGTGCTTGGATTACAGCACATTTCTCTAAGAAATTGTCTGCTAGGCTTTTGCCTTCACTTGATAATTCATATCCTACAAAAACAGGACAGTTAGATGGGCAATTCGTGACTTTTTAAAGTTGAATTTGTAACCCTCTGCTGCGAACCCAAGTATTATGGTGTTCACTCTTTTCAAGTGAGTATCCAAGTCATCATCTGTTAGATAGATGTCATCGACATAAGATAATGCCTCACCATCATACATTTGTAGTAACTCTGTTACTCTTGCTGAGAATAATCCTGGGCTGTTCTTGAACCCCTGGGGGAGTCGACAGAATTTTCTGCGAGCCCATTATTGAGAAAGCGGTCAAATACCTGCTTTCAGGTGCTATGTTTTGACAAAAGAATCCATTAGAGATGTCTAATGTTGTTTTGTATTTTTTGCGCACGATGTTATTCATTAGTGCTGCACTATGTGAGTTTTGTACTGCAAAAGTTTTGCAACATGAGTTAAGGTGTCTGTAGTCCAAAACTAGACGATATGAATCGTCTGGCTTGGAGACAGGAAACAAAGGATTGTTCATTTGTGAGGTGCATGTTTCAATCACCCCCTGGTATTCAAGTTGATCTAAGATCTCCCTGACCTGTTTTTTAGCTTCTTGCTTAATTGGGTACTGCCTCTGTGCAGTTGGTTGACTTTTTAACTGGATTTTGTGAGGAGGAGAGTCCTCATCCCATCCAACATGGTTTTTATATAATGCAGGAGCTTGGGCTACTGCCCACTTTCTTGCAAATGTATATTTTTTATGAATTGGAATATGATTTGAGAAGGCAGGCATAATCATTTCTTCGCCATGAGGGCACTCCCTGACAAACTCCGGTGGCCAGTCTTTTTCAGCTAAAAGGATGTCATAGCCTTTTGAGAGGTTATCCCAAAATAGACCCCTTATTTTCCTAGTCTTATCTCCCTCTATACGTAATGTTATTTCGTATATTTTATGAGGTTTGCTAACTCTGGTATCTGCAGTTTCCACCTGAATGTATTCATTCGTGTCCACTGTCTCCAGATGATTCATCAGGATCTTGCGAGCTATGCTCACTTCTGCTGCGCTGTCTAGCATTGTCTGAGCCCACTCTCCGTTTTTCAGCTGTGTCCTCAGGATCCTAGGCATGTTTGATTACTTTTATACTGGCTACCTTCTTTTTTGGAAATAGTAGTTTTTTACTTTGATGAGCAGGTTCCTTGACTTTGGACTTGACGTGCTCTTCCCTGTGTTCTGACCGTCCTCTTCTTTCAGATTTCTGCGAGGAAATCTGAAAAGATCGAGAGGGACGTGTATCAATATCTTGATATCTATCAGGTTTCTTCAGATTATCCCTATTTCTAAGGTTGTATCTTTTCTCAGAGGGCTCCCTCTGGGGAGACTTGTGTCCTTGGTCCGGAGATCTTTCTCTCCGCCGAGGAGACTTACCTCTGGACTGGAATCTTTTTTCTTTGGGAGTGGATTGTTTATTTCCATCCCAGCTCTTTTTTGGAGTGTTTAGATTATTTTTAATAAATATCTTTTCAGGATTTTCAGTTAGTTGGGGTTTTACTGGTTTCCCACCCAAACTATCTCTTCCTAGTTCTTCATAGGATTTTTCTATGATTCTGGCAAGTTCAAATGGTTGTTCTGCTATATCTGTTTCTTTCAATTTCTGAAGGAAAGTTATATCCTCAGTTGCCACTTGAACTAAGTCTCTATATGCCTGTGTTAATTCTTTTATTTTAACTAAGAGTTCTTCGCTTGACATTTTAGTAATGTCAGGATGTGGTGTGTAGCTGGCTAGAACCGGCCACGTTGCTCCTGGTCTACCTAGTGGACCGAGCCTGGTGATGTGATTATTATGTTTTAGGGCGCCTTTAAACCAGAGCAGGTGCTCTTGGTATTTTAATGGGATTTCCACCTCCTTGAAAGGAGTGTACTCTTCCGGAGGTTCCTCTATTTTGTAATAGTGGAACTCACGTGTGACTGCGTTTGCTGCTGGAAAGTTTATCCATGAATAGAATACCTCTGTCTGCCGATATTCATGTGCCTCAATTACGAATATCACTGTACCACCTCTCGATGTTAGTCCATTTTCTATAAGTTTAATGGTTATAGTTTTTCTTATGTTGACCGGAATGAGTATTGCATCCGGGTCGGTCTGCAGGAGACTATTGTCATCCTCTAGGAGACGAGCTGCTATTCTAGCTGCCTCCCTATCTTCTTCAGTTTCTGAATTTTTTACTGACAGAAAGGTTTTTGTTGCAGATCAGGTTTTCAAGGAAACAAAGATTACAATATTTTGGAACACTGTATCCTTCAACGTTGAATAAACCAAAAACTATACATAGAAATCTCTTCCTACTAAGTTCCGGCGGATTTTAACCTTTGACCCACTCCAGACGTCTTTTGGAGTATTTACGGGAGAAAGGGTCTGTGTGAAAAAGCACGACTGAGTTACTCTAACGTCTTGCGTTAGATTTATCGCCTTACCAAACGTTGGGCGCCATGTAGTGTAGTTCCTATAGTCCCAATAGGCTCTGCGCATTGGAATAATATATTCAGCAGTGTAGACGTAGGACTGAGGTCAACTAGGTCTCTACTGACTATATTAGACTTAGATTTTTTGCCAGCTAGCTCAGAGTTCACTAGAAACTTTCTCGAATAAGCGAGGAGGAGTTTAACCTCCCTGGATAGACAAGAAGGGATTTAGTTTCTGACAACCATAAAACATGACAACTTTGCTCTCCCTGAATAAGAGTATATCTCTAGAGTCGTGTGAAAACAAAAGACAGCTATTTCACTCAGTCAAAGGTGCGTACTTAGTTTCACCAGATTGCAGAGAAAAAGAGAGACGGGCGTTTTCAATAAAAGGTGTTATTTATTGAGCAGTCTCTTTCCTCATACAAGAGAAATGAATTGCTACAATTGCAATACTTGTAGTAAAGTAAAGTGCATACAGTAAAAGCAGGATTATGAAATAATACTGTAAAAGCATGGATATGGTTTCTTAGCCATATGATACTTTAAAATGGATAAAATAGATACATACATATATACATTGACTAATCGTACTCAACTGGTGCTTCTAACTACACCTACCCCGGTGTACCTGACCTAAGCCTAATACGTGGGAGGGAGTAAGTAAGTAGCAGTTTAAGTTAAGTTTGTTTTGCCAAGAATCTGACTCAAGAATTCTCTGTAAGGGTTTAGTCAGTTCAGTACCTGGGTATTAGAAGGCAGGAGGGCTGGTATCTCTCTCTCAGGACTCGGTATCCAGTCACCCGCAAGGGCAAGCTGGAAACGCCGGAGGCCGGATTTCTCGGCAAGAGAAAAGACAGCGTCTTTCTTAGCGCGTCAAAAGGGAGGGGCAGCGTCCGTGGGCTCTCGCATCAGCTGGGCTCTCGGGCAAGTAGTAGCTGCTCCAGATTCATCACCACCGTGTGTTTGCTTAAGGCAACGTTGGTATATTTATACCTGAAAGGTGCCGGGTTTGATGTAAGGCTGGACATAAGACGTCAATAAAGATGTCACTAAGAACTGGTCGTTCTTACAGTGCTTTACAGGAGTTCTTGGACGAAATCAAAACAAAGCAGCGGGGATTTCCCAGGTTGCTGGAGGCTTGGATTTGTTTAAGAACTCAGTGTGCTTTCTAGGGGGCTGGAGAAATAGGCTTGCTTAATGTGACAGCATGCGCTATGACTAAATTATGAAACGGGTTTCTATGCCGTTGTAGGGATATTATTGATTTATAACCGGACAAGGGCAAAGAATAGGAATATCGATTCAGGTACCTAGATAAACACACTACAGTGTCATATGAATATACAGGCTGCTATTTACTTGATCCGTGGATGAGAGTCCGGAAGAAGGTGGCGCTCCAATAATTGCAGGCCATTCGCACGCAAGACTGGTTACAGGCAGGCTCAGGCCGTGGGCCACCGTGGGCCTCACACAATTTGGGTTTGCTGCCCGACCCGCCTCCAGTGACATTCGCCCAGGCTGTCCGGGGAGAGTGCCAAGCGGGGCCCGACCGTCCAGTGACAGACTGTCCTGGCGGCCACTGCAACCCAGGTCCCTGACTCCTCTCCGTCCACACGGTCTCCCTCAGCTGGGTCAATAAGTGAATTTGGCGGGTGG
Organism: Lissotriton helveticus; assembly: GCF_964261635.1. Classification (NCBI taxonomy): domain Eukaryota; kingdom Metazoa; phylum Chordata; class Amphibia; order Caudata; family Salamandridae; genus Lissotriton; species Lissotriton helveticus. The sequence continues at coordinate 739,067,838 of NC_136059.1, read as the reverse complement.
TAATTAACAGCCTGATTGAATTTGCAGCGCCGCCCCCAAACTAATAGCTGGAAGCCGGCTTCCCGCTCCAGAAATAGCAGCAGGATGTGACATCCCCGCATGGATACAACCTGATTGGGCCTTGATGACGTCAGGCGCCGCGCCTCGGGGAATCACAAGAATGATAGAAGTGTTACACTGAGTAGTCAGCGTGATCATGGCAGCAGCCTTGTCCCAAGCATGGAGCAGCATGCGCGCACCACCGGCTGCGCGCTGACATACTTAACAGTTAGTCAGCTCCTTCAGTAAGTGTTGTAGCTCAGAGTCAGACACTATACAAATGCGTGACAATGCATTTCAGTGCGGTAATGCGGAGTACCATACTGAAATGCGTTAGTCTAACGCCTGTTGCGTGACACTTGGCTGGACTGAGTCACTAATCAATACATCAATTTAACATGGGGCGCACTTGCACTGTGGCACAACAGTGGCACAGTGCCCAAGCATCTAAACCTGCAAAACAAATCAAAAACAGAGGAGGCAATCAGAAAAAATGGAAAGGAGACTCACACCAATGGTACCAGGTCTAACAATACATTATCACTGTAAGGTGTCAGTTATGTATAGAGAGTATTTCTTTTAAAAAAACATCCTTTTCAGCCCTACTACTTCTAATGGCACAAAATGTTTCTGTATAAGTTTAGATGTATTGTTGTTTGCAGTTTATGGTTTTGTGAAAGAAGTGTTTCTTTTATGAACATACTTTTCAGGATTGCAGTTCCCTCTATTAGGCCACACCCTTCGCTACATTGGCCACGCCCCTTATTAGCCTGCCCCCTCCCCTCTTTCTACCCTAGTTAAAGCACTGGGTACAATGTTCTTGTCTTCTTGAACGTGGCTGTGCCATTCCTCCTACCTGCTGTACATATTTATCTGGTAGGTTTTTTGTGAAAAGAAACGCGTTGAGAGTCCTCTCTCTGTTTCCTTCGTTTTAGATTCATTTCGTGCCGCAGTTCACTTCCGGGTTAGTCTTGCTCGTAGACCCGCCTCTAAAGCCTCACGTGATATGGGAGAGCTTTAGTCCCAATTGACAAGAGTTTAGGCTCAGTAAACATTGCCTGTCATTACTGTTGCAGCGAGCGATCCTACAACCGGCACCCGTTATACAAACTTCTACTTTGAATTTGGCTGCTGTGTAATCTGGACTTTATTTGCTACTTGTACATGACAAAGTGTACATTTCAAGGTAATTTCTTGCACTAGATTTCTTAATGTGTTATAAAATAGTCACAAGTAAGACGAGTTCAGTTTCTGTGCTTACTTCAAAGTGACACTTTTTCTGCCCTCCTGTTTATAACTGAAACATATTCTGTTGATTTGCAGTTACACCTGCCGAACACTATACGGTCAGCCTCTTTCAGTTTAAAGGTCATCGGGACGATATTGAGATGTTTTGAATGTATGCCATATTTTTCTTTCTTCCTTGTGTCTAGTTAAGTTTAATGAGGCGACTAATTACGCCTTTACAGTTTCTGTTGTAATGTAACACCACGTATTGTTTTTCTTTTTCGGCCGGACAGTTGTTTTTTATCGGCCATGGAACGTAAACTCCAGCAGTTCAGTAGGTTCTTCTGAGAAGATATCGCACTTTCGGTCGCAGGTTTGAAAGTAGTTCGTTATCCCTTTCTCCGACTGGCTTCGCGTGCCCTGACTTTTATCGCTAAATTACCGTTTTTTTCACAACAGTTTTTAGTTTACATGTGCCCCCGTATCTGCATGCTGAAGCTGTGTTCTGTCTGACGGTTTATTTTCAAACTTCTAGGTTTTTTTCCCACTAGCACTAGAGTTTACAAGTGTTGGTAACTTAAAAAAAAACTGAGCTGGTTAATAGTTTCACACCTAGCATTGCTTGTAGGGCGACCTCGTCACTGCGACTTTTGTTTCCAGCCCTGAAGTTTCACTTACAAACAGGGCAGAAGCTGAGGGTACACTCGGGTAGACGGCGTCCACCCACTTTTTACACAAAGTGGACCCTGTCGAGCCTGCCATAGGCTGGGTCCCACAAAACATATGGTAAACAGGGCTTTAAGTGGGCCGGGTCTCAAGGGGTCTGAGCACCGGCAGTTTTTTTCAGGGGGCCTCGAAACGGGTCTCTATCGGGCTCTGTTTTGTGCCCTAGCACAGGCGGTCCGTTTTTTCCCCGGACTGTAGTGACATACATGTGTGGATTGTGTGCGTGGTGAGCGTTGTAGAGGAAGGAAATTCTTTAAAGAGAGTCACTTTCTCTCTGGATTTCCCTTCTCTTTTTAAAACTCAGGAGCAGCAATATTGTCGTAATGTCACCAGGGCTTTAAGTTGAAGTATTTTCAATATTATATTCAAGCCACATAGTTTTTTTTTTTATTTCCGTAATTTTTTATTGTAGAAAAAATATATATTTATATGGATCATAACATATAAATGGGTGAAAAAAAGAGAAAAGAAGAAGGAAAACGCCCGCGGGGGGGGGGGTGAGGGGGGAGGGCGGAGGTGGACTTGTTCGTTCCCTGTCTTATTGGAGTTAGTCCAAATCCTGTCGTTCGAGCGCGGCTTGTCCTTCGGTTCCCCGTCCCCAGGTTGCGTTGATTGTCCTTCTCTGTCCCACACCCCAGCCGCAAGCGGAAGAGATAGATAGAGGAGATAGAAGAGGAGGAGCGTCGCTCTTTCCTGGTGTGCACCTTATCTGGAGGTCTGCTGCACGGCTGCTATTAGTGGGTGGCTGACATTGCTGCCTATGGTGGTTTGTGTGATGAGAGGTAATTGTCTAGTGACTCCCACATGCTTGACTGCCTGTGTGTTTTGGGTGAGTGTTTCGCTGTGATGGTGTCCGCCCCCCCTTAGGAAAGTGACCCAGTTGAGCCATGCTTTAGGTGTGGCTTTCCCTGTGTCTTTCCAATTGTATAGAACTGTTTTAACTGCTGCTGTCAGCAGAAGATCTGTGAGGTCGCGGTCTTCTTTGGTTGTTATTGAGGGGGATGTGAACCCCAGTGCCAGGCTGTGGAAGTCTAGTTGCATGGTGGCCCCTGTGATCTCGTTTATCAGTGTTTCTATTGTGTTCCAGAAGGTTCTAACTTTGGAGCAGTGGAAGAGTAGGTGTGCAAGGTCTCCCTTTTTCTTTGTTGCAGTTCCAGCAGCAATCGCTGTCGCGGATACCCATGGATGACAGGCGGGCGGGGGTCCAGTATGCCTTGTGTATGAGCCAGAATTTAGTCTGGTTTAGAGTTGCGGTCACCTTTCCCCTGGAGGTGGACCTCCATAGCTCCGCCCTTTCCTTCTCACTCAGTGCTCTACCCACTAGTGTGCCCCAGTAGGTGTTGACCTTATCGTTCAGTTTGGTGGATTTTGGGCATAGGGCTTTGTAGAGGTGTGCGACTTGGTGTCCTAATTTGTTGAGGTTAATGGCATATTGTATGAGAGATGGTGTTAGTCCGTTCAGGTTTGCCTTCCTTATGGCTACCTTAATCTTCAGGAAGTTGTACAACTCTATGCTCTCTAGATTGTGTTCAGCCTTGAGTGTGTCGAAGGTTGCGTTTGTGCCTTGTTTCAGTAGGTCGCTAGTCGTTGTGATGCTGTGTTTATACCATGGGTGCATGTTTAAAGTCTTGTCCCTGTATTTTATTGTGGGGTTGTACCATATGGATTCAAAACGTTTTTTTTATGCTTGTCCCCATTAGCTTGTCTATGCGTAGGAGAGCTTTCTTTGTGCTGCTTAGGATGGGGTTTTCTTTGATTGCTGGGTGGCGGGTGGCTGTAAGTAGGGCGATAGGGTTCATTCCTTTCAGTAGTTCGCTCTCCAGTGTTAGCCACGCCGGAGTATATTCTGTGCTTGGTGCGAGCCAGTATAGTCCCTGTCTTGCTATGCACGCTGTTTAGAATCTTCTGAAGTTCGTTATGTTTAGGCCTCCCTGGTCTTTTGTCAGCCTGAGCTTGTTTAGGCTTATTCTGGGCTTTTTCCCCCTCCACAGAAAGGTATTCAGCATTTTGTCTAGTCTCTTTTGGAAGTCTTCTGTATTTATCAATGGTAGCATGTTCAGCATGTAATTCACCATTGGTGTGAGCATCATTTTAATCGTTTCTACTCTGCCCCACCACGTGGTGAATTTGGGAGACCAGCCCTCCACTCTCTCCTTTATTTTGTGTAGTATGGCTTGTTCATTGTGTTATAGTGTAGATCTAAGATATCTTTCGAAGATGAGGCCTAGGTATTTGATGGGTTTCTGATGGCAAGTTAGGCCGGATGGCCTAGTACCGTCTTAGTGGTGTGAACGTTCAAAGGCTTACACTCGGATTTGTCCCTGTTTAGTTTATATCCCGAGACCTGGGCGTATTGCTCTATCGTTTCCATCAGTGCCTTGATTGATTTTTCTGGGTCCTCGGTGATTATTAGCACATCGTCTGCATATGCCGCTAGCTTGAAAGTTTCTCCCTCTACTGGTATACCCTTTATGTCTGTATTGGCTCTGATCATGTTTAGGAGGGGTTCTATCGCTAACAGGAACAGGGCTGGCGATAGTGGGCACCCTTGTCTGGTCCCCCTGCCTAGATGAAGTATATGTGAAGTCCCTCCGTTTAGTACAACTCGTGCTTTGGGGCATTGTAGAGGGCCAGCACCATCTTCCTATAGTTGGGTCCAAACCCGAATTTCAGCATGCACTGGTCCCGGAAGGGCCAGGACACTCTGTCGAAAGCTTTCTCAGCGTCAAGGGCTATCATGACCGCTGCGTTGCTGCTCTTGGAGGAGTGATTTATTATGTGGCATAGCAGTCTTGTGTTGTCATGGGACATTCTGTTCCTAAGGTACCCTACTTGTGAGCAGTGTATGAGCTTGGGTAGGTAAGCGTTTAATCTGGTTGCTAGAATTTTGGCGCAGATTTTACAGTCTACGTTGATAAGTGAGATTGGTCTGAAGTTCTTTGCTTCGTTTGTGTCTTTACCCTCCTTCGGTATTACTATTATGTTTGCTTCCGCCATGGTCGTGGTCATGCGTCCTTGCTGGACACATTTCGTGTATACCTCCTTCATTGTGGGTCTAAGAATGTGTAGGTACTGCTTGTAGAAGCCGGCCGTGAAGCCATCTGGTCCTGGTGCCTTGTTGTCCTTGAGACTCGCTGTGGCTCTCCCTATCTCATCCTCTGTTATGTTCAGTTCTAGGGTGTCTCGCTCCTTATCTGATAGCGTTGGTGTGGCTATACTTGCTAGGAGTTTTTTGCCCCCATCCCCCCGTAGGGTTTCATCCCTTGTGTAGAGTTCCTCGTAGAAGTCTTTGAAAACCTCCAGGATCTCTTTGTTTGCAGTCTGGGATTTGTTGTTCTTGTCTTTGATGGCCTCTATTGAATGCTGTTTCTGTTTCCCTTTGAGGTAGGATGCCAGGTTTTTCCCTGCTTTGTTTGCTGTACATAGGTTGATACCTTTGTATTTATTTATCCAGGTGCCTGCCCTCTCACTCAGGATTTTGTTTAGTTCGTATTTGCGTTTGGTTAGGTTTGTGAAGGTGTTCTTATCTTCAAGATTGGCTATGTGGCCGTTTTCTAGGTTTTTAATTTCTTTTTCCAGTTCGGCGATTTTTTTGTTCCTGTCTTTGTTTATCCTCCCTTTTATGCCCATGACTGTCCCTCTGATGGTGGCCTTTAAGGCATCCCATAGTAGGTCTCTGTCTGTCTCGGGGGTATCATTAATCGCCAGGTATTCTTTTATCGCTGTTTCGATCTCCGCCCTGGTTGAGGTGTCGCTAAGCAGATTGTCGTCAAAGCGCCATCTGCGGGTCGGCTTCTCATTGTGTTTCCCTGATAGGGTGAGGCTTATGTGTGAGTGATCTGAGATGCTCCGGGGGCCGATTTCCGTGCGGTCTATGAGGTGGGTGTGCGTGTCAGATATGAGGATGTGGTCTATCCTGCTGTAGGAGTTGTGAGAGGTCGAGTAGAAAGTGTACTCCCTGGCGTCTGGGTTTTGGAGACGCCATGGGTCCCTGAGGTTGAGTTTGCAGCAGAGGTTTTTCAGGATGTTCCCCTTGTGTGACTTATGGTTCTGTCTGTGCGGGTGCTTGTCAATGGCTGGGTCTAGGACCTGGTTCATATCTACTGCAACCACCAGGAGCTCTCCTAGTGGGAGGGTGTGTAGCTGTGCTCCTACCTTGTCCCAAAAGTCCCTGTCTTCGGTGTTGGGACCGTATATATTGGCCACGTGTATCGTTTCTCCGGCTCTCCTTAGACTCGTTACTAAAATTCTGCCTTCTGTGTCCGCCTGCGTGTTCACTAGTGTTAGCTTTGACTTCTTATTTGTGAAAGTGACCACCCCGTTCTTTTTGTTCTGTGCTGCTGACCCCCACACTTCGCCTATCCAGCTAGTCTTGAGGCGCTCAATATCCTCTGATTCTAATCTTGTTTCTTGCAATACGTAAATGTCGCTTTTGAGTTTCCTCGGGTATTCTAGTACTTTCCTTCTTTTCACTGGGCTGTTGAGGCCTTTGACGTTTAAGGATACTATCTTGATATCAGTTGAGAGGTTGGTATGCGGGTTGTGTGTCATCTGTAATGGCGTGTCTTTGGCGATCTGTGTGGCCTTGGAAACCGTGGAGCCCAGTGGCTACCTCTCCCTAGTCCTTGGCTAGTTTGTGGATTGTTGTGCTTGTGCCTGTGCTTGCTGCTCCTAGTTGAAAGTGTGGAAGAGTGAAAGATAGAGTGGTAGAGATAGAAAAGAAGAGTGACCCCATGTGTGTGCTCCCCGCCCCCCCTTACTTGCTGAGTGGGAGTGCGACGACAAAGTTCCTTTTGCTCCGCAACCTCCCTGAGGTAGAGTTTGTGCGTTGTCCATGGTAGAGTTCTGAATGAGGAAAAGAAAGAAAAAGCGTTGTTCTTGTTGGATTGGATGTTCTCGCTCTCATTTGGTCTTTCTCACTATTGAGGTAGATTCTTCCGAGCATATAAACGTTGCTGTTTTGGCGGCAGGCTTCTCTCTTAGTGACAACAGGCCAGGGATCAGCTGTGCTGCTACTTAGTGTACCGTCCGCGCGGTAGCCGTCACTTGGGAGAGTTGCTCGCCTGAGGTAGTCGTTTCGTTCTGCTGTTCTGGGTGGTCTTTACTCCGACTGGGCAGCAGTGTCCGGTGAGGCACTTCTTTTGGCTGCTCCCGGGGGTTTTGTATCCATCTCTTCCGTCGGTGGCTTTTGCATGTATCGTCTCAGGACTTCCGGGTTCTCAAATGTCATTGTTCCCAGTTTGTCTGTAATCCTGAAACGGGCCGGGCCTGCAAAACTGAAACTGATGCCCTTTTGCGCAGTGCCTCCCTGAGAGCTAGGAAGCGCTTCCTAGTCTCGACCGTTTGTTTTGAATAGTCTTGGGTCAGTACGATCTTGCTGCCCGCCCATGTCAGGTTCTGATTCTTCCTGGCAAAAGCGAAGATGGCATCTGTGTGGGATGCTCGCAGTGGGTTGCATATTATAGGTCTGGGACCCCTTCCCGTTGTTGGTTTCCCTGCCGGCACTCTGTACGCCTTTTGCACTTCAAACCTCCTGTCAAAACTTATGCCTGTTAGCTTGGGGATCATGTCTTCAAGCATGTTTGCACACGAGCCCGCTTTATCCTCCATTCCTTCTGGCACTCCTAGGATCCTCACATTGCCTCTTCTGGCTCTGTCATCCTGCTCCGCAAGTTGTCTTTGTATGGCTTTCGTGGCTTTTTGACATTCCGCTATTACTTTGGAGTTCTCTGCGGTTGCGTCCTCCACGGAGCTGATGCGGCCTACTGCTGCTTCCATTCTCATGTTGGTGCTATGCAGGTCGGCCCTTATTGCTGCCAGTTCAAGTTGCATGTTGTCTATCTTTAGTTTGGTTTCCTTAGCCACTGCGTTCCCTTCGCTAATCTTCCTGAGGATTGTCTCTAGGGTTGCTGTTTCGCCTTTTGTCTTCAAAGGGGAGTCCGGGGTCTCTTTCTTTGCTTTTTTCGGGTCCCCTGCTGTTTTGCCTTCGTTGTTAGCCATTGTTCCGATCCCTCTTCTCGATAAGATGCTGCCCAGGCGCCCTTCTTTTTGAGCGTAGGTTGGGTTGATCGTTGGGGTTGTCCTGGGGGGTGGTCCGCTGCGTAGGTTCTATACCTACTTGGTTCTCTAATGTGCCTTGTTCGTGTCTTGGCCTTTGGTCCTGCCAGCGTGTGCTTCGTCTCGTTCGCAGCCAGAGCCGGCTGCCCTTATCGAGTCGCTGGTCCTCCCTTTGCTTGGTTCTGGGCTATTTGCTCATGGCTCTGTAGGCTGTTTGTGGCGCTTGACTGTCCGACCTCTTGCTCTTGGGGGCTGGTTACTGGTGGGCCAGGGCGGCGTGCGACCGCAAGCGCGTGTTCGTGTGTTCGCTCGCCTTGGTCAATTGGCGCACCTCCCTCTCAGCGTGCCTCCAGTCCCTGCCCCTTGCACACCCCCCCTCCTTCGCTGGACTCTCCCGGGTTTGTTTTCTTCTCTGGTCGGGCCTACTTTGGCGTGCCCGTGCAGTGACCACTCTTTGCTTCCCTGCCTCCGCTCTGTCCCCTCTCGCCCTTCGCGTTTAGCTTGCTGTTTGCGCTGGGCTGCTTCCCTGTTTCCGGTAATGGCGGCGCCCATGCGCGAGGTTGGTTTCACTTTCGCTGGTCTTCACTCTGATGGTGTTTTCCTTCTCTGCCTCCGCGCTGTCCCCTCTCTCCCTTAGCGTTTAGCTTGCTTTTTGCGCTGGGTTGCTAAGCATGGAGGCGGCGCAAGGAGCTCCTCTCCGCGCTCCCTTACCCCCTTGGGCGTTCTCCACTTCCGGCGCTAGTTGTTTACTTGCTTCCCTGTTTCCGGTAATGGCGGCGCCCGTGCGCGAGGTTGGTTTCACTTTCGCCGGTCTTCCCTCTGATGGTGATTTTAATGCGCTGGTAGACCAACCGGCGGCTTGGGGCCCACGCTCTGCTCGGCGAGCCTTCCGGTGAGCTCTCCGCTCGCGCGCCTGCCACGTTGCTCCCCCGTTTCCAGTCGCTCTCCCTCCCCTCTGCCTCTCCTGTCTCCCACGCTCGTACTTGCCGGCTGTTGTGCTGTGGGAGCCCGCTGAGGGGTGGGGGGTGTTGGTACCTGGCTGGCCTCCTGTCCTTCTCTCCCCTTGTCTCTGTTCGGTGTCCGCAGTGGGGTCTCTTTTCTTTCTTTACTCGCTGACCGCCATTTTGTGGTCCGCTCGTCTTGCTGGGGTCCGGGGGCTTCGAGGTCAGGTCTCTCGGTTAGCACTGTTCCCTCTCCTGCGATTCTTCATTCCGCTTGTAGCCTTGCTCTTCCCATGTGCGAAACTTGTTCTTTTGGTCAGAACAAACTTGTTTGGCGGGTGGTTATGGCCATAGTTCGCCTCAGGGGTGCGGAGCGAGTGGACTCAGACGACCGTCCAAGCCACGCCCCCTACAAGCCACATAGTTGCTGCTTATTTTTCTTGTGCAGCTAGCAACCATTGACAAAGCCAATAGTCGTGAATTGTAGGTATGATGTGACTTGTATCATATATCTAGGCGCAATGACAGGAAAAGCAAAATACAAGTCGGGCGGCACACTGTGCTAAACACAGATTTTTAGCTTACGTGTTTGTAAGCCACGCCCTCAATTACATTGACCACGCCCCTTTGAGAGACCCCCCAGTTTTTTCATCCCACTTAAAGCCCTGAATGGTAAACGTGTGCCTGTGTCTTTTTTAGACACCGGTACACAATCAGAAGCAGTGTGCAGGCAAAAAGGTACTTATTAGGTTCCAGCCGGGCCCATCACAAAAGCTGAAGTTGAGGGGCCACTAGACCTCCTTTTGTTGGGGTATTTTGACTGGGATCTATGGGGAGCCTCAGACCTAGATGGAATGGGGGAAACAAAGGCACACACAGCTTATCACTTAACAGGTGCTTAAGAGAAGCTTACTTCTTGTTTATAAAAGGTGTGCATGCACTGTAAGGTTGTCAGATGTGTTGGTCTGTTCCAGTATTTACACATATATCAATTTAAATACCACTATTTTGTTTTTTTTCTTTTATGTTGCCTTTCATCCCATTGAAGGGTATCGGATCACTTTAAATCACACGTATACATTGGCAATAAATCATGTGTAAATCGATGTCCTACATAATACAGTGAGGGTTACAAGGTGTTGGTGCCACATGTATTTCGTATCTCACTGTGCTATATTAGAAGGATTAAAATTTATGAACTGCAAGTAACAAAAGGATCTGTGAGTACAAGTAATAACCCACTCATCCATTTAAATAAAATAAACATTTGTGTCTGTGTGTTACATAATGTGCTGGCAGGAGACATATTAACCCTTTATGCTACTATGAATCAAAACTGGAACCAGACAAAACACAGACCTCTCCAGCAAATACGTTAACATTCAGAGTTATTTTACCACTATTATTATTCCCTGATTTTTATTATTATTGTAATGCACTCATGATAGTCCTGCTAAACATATGGGTGATGCCTTTTAATATCTGGGTCACTTCCTGTGATGTCAGGGGTTGTGATGCCACTTCCTAAGATGCCACTTGTGATGTCTCGCACTGTGATGGCACGTGCCATGATGTCCCTTGCACACTGCCTAACTTAGTTAGTTGCCCCCCCCCCCCCACACACTTCTTGTTTTAGAACCTATGCCCTGGTTACAAATCAGTTTTTTCAGATGTTAGTCGAATTAGTTAAATGGTAGCAAAACAAGATAATACCCAGAGTACATTAGGCTGTCAAAAGTCTAAAACTGGAAGCAATGTTCATAAGGACCTGGATGGGAGTGGCCACTCTAAATGCACAAGGACACTTTGTATAGCTGGGCCACTTAGAAGCTGTGACCAATACATGTCCACATTACTTTACTTTTCACCCTTCAACAAATATGCAGTTTAAGGAAATACATGCTACTTACTATACATTGACAATTCTGTGTATGTTGCTGCACACAAAGCCAAAGGGTTAAAGCTTGTGTATACGGTCCAGAAACCACTGACCACTTGGGAACTGTGGTTCAAGGAGTACATTTCTAGGGATTCTATGGTGAGAGGCCAAAGAATGACTTCTGATAAGGAGCATACACTGAAACTAGTCTTCATGTGATTGGTTGACAATCAAATACCAATTTCTTTCAAATAAACAGGTTGCATTGCAGCCAAATGGCCATATGCCATTTATAGACGCCATCTTCCAGTCCTGATGAAACACAAAGTTCCTTTAAAATATAAGAAGCGAAGTCCTGTAGTATGTAGAAGCGTGGCTGAGAGTTGTGCTGTAGCCACTAAACCATGAATATTGAACTCCGTGTAAATAACTAGAAATACATTTATAGTATTGTTTCTCGTGTAGATATATAACAACTCTCCCAGATAGTTACAGTGGTGGTGTATCAGACCATGAACAATGGTATATAACGAAGTGATGTAGGCTAAGATTAAATAAATGCTTTTGGTTTGTATGCTCTAGCTCTGGGTATTGATTAGGGAATAGGTTAATTGAGCCCTTTAACGATGCACTTGATCAAGATGTCTGTAAGAAACAGGCCTATTGGGCTGTGTTCCACAGTCCTTTTCATGGAAGTTAACTGGTTTTCCTAAAAGTTCTTGGTTCACATTTAGTGTTTTAGCTGAAGCTGTTAACAATGCCCAACTTTTCCGAGGATTGCCTATGTATGAGAGCTCAAGGATAGGATTGAAGTAGTGGAGATAACTAGGTAAAGGAAAGCACACAAAGTTCTTGCAACCGAAAAGATTTCCATCAGTGAGATTTCATCACTTATTGACAGCAGGATTTGATAAGAATGCTTCAGACCTACACAGAGTGCTGGAGAGTATAGGCCCTTGCTTTTGACGATGGATAGAACTCCTTTATAGTCAACCAATGGCAAGGGTAAAAGTAACTGGTACTCTTATCGGACTCCTTCCGGCTGGAGAGGGGCACAGAGCAGTGCTGTCTGTTATCCCAATGTTATTTGCGTTTTCGCTGGAGCTCCTGGCCTGCTGGATATGGGAAGGCCCATTGATTTGGGGACTGGGTGGGGAACAAGACTGTGTGGACAGAATATCGCTATATGCACGATATCCCTTGTATGCGTCACGCCCTAGTGAAACCATCTTTAGGCTCCTACACATTTTCCAAATCTTTGGCTTGCTCTCAGAATATACTATTTACTGGAATAAAATACTCATTTTACCCAATGACGGGTTGGCCCTGGGAGGTGCAGTACAGAGAGAACATACCGATAGCTCTAGAGGGCTTTAACTATTTAGGGATATACATGACAGACAACGAGGATTTCTTCCTGTCAACAAATCTACACCCTATATTGGACAGTTTTAGGACCAAGGTTCTGCATTTGAGTACGTTGCCCCTGTCTATGCCATGGCTCAATGTTCATATTGATCAGTCTGCCCAAACTCCTATATGCGTTTCAAAACATCCTTTATAGGATCCTTCCTGAATTCTTTAGAACATTGGAGGCTGAAATCAGATTGCTCCTGTGGGGTGTGTAGGGGGGGGTGCATATAGTATTTCTCAAACCCACGAGGGGAACTCACAATGGACAGTTAAGGCATTAGTAATTTAGGAGACTGATCCAGTGGGAGTACCAGGTGGCAGGGACTGAGGTCTTACCTACCTCCAGATTCGATATGCTCCATCGATTCACATAGCAGTGGGAGAGGAGATAGCAGAAGTGTCCCTGCTAGAAGACTACCTCTTATCCCCTGACCTAGGCCATCTCGATGAGCTGTAGGAAACTACTCAGCAAATCTCTGAATGTCCTGAAAAAGTTAGAGTGGCTGGGAACGGGACCTAAGGAACATTGATGAGGGGGAGGAGGCACTCTGCGCCCACCGAGATATAGCGATACGGTTTGGGTTTTCGCTCAGTCTAGCTGTGTATTCTGCCTAGATCTTTCTATACAAAATCTAGGTTGGTCAAGATGGGGAAAGAGACTCGGCTCTCTGTGCCAAGGAATGCAGCCGACCCGGACCCTTTATCCACACCGGTAGGACGGCCCGGTGTTATTTGGCTACCGCAGGGGAGGTAGCATGGGTGTGCCTGTGGCGCCTTACCAGTATCCAAGCTGAATTATCCCCCAGGGAAAATGGAATATGGTCAAGAAATTGGTATTTGATACAGCTCTAGACTTGATCTCATGGAAAAACAACATAGTATGCTGTATGTTGGCCGAAGAGGAGATTCTGCCCTAAAATGTGAGGCAAAAATATGGCAGCAATAGCAAACCTACAGGAGTCTGTAAAGGCTGGCCTGTGTCCAGGATGGGAAGGGGGCAGAAAGGCTGGTGGAAAAAGAAGATTCAAAGCTATGCGAAAACCAAGGTACTTTGAACTACATGCTATACTGTATTACAATTCTGTACTATTGGCGATTGTAAATGTAGTATACTTGTAAAGCGCACAGCTGCCCCAGCAACGGGGCGTCCCGGCGCTGTATAACTCTGGGGAACCCGTCCTGGCTTTCCCTGTGGGATGGTCCCTTACTGGGAGTCCCCAAGGTGGAGCCAGGCATCCCCGGAATTGGTGGGGCCATTGTGGAGATTAGGCAAGCTAATGCCCAGAGTTGCCGAGTGTAACCCCTGATTAGAGTAAGCACCGAAGCGAGAATTATCGAGTCCGCTTACCAAGGTCCACGACCCTGCCGCGTCGGGAATTGAACCCTGGTCCCGGGCTGACTTCTGCTCTCAGGCCTGCCGCCTCTAACCAGTGAGCCACACTACTCCATTGTGAATTGTAAAATTAAAAACGTGCTATAAAACATTGCTTTAAACAAAAAAAGAATGCTTCAAATCGGCGGTCTCCAACCTTTTCTGTAGTGAGACCTACTAGGGCTCAAGGAAAGTCTTGCCTATCATTTTTTATCACTGTAAAATGCTGATGATATGTATTAACATTACACTGTGACCACCCTAAGCACGATTATCAGTTGTAACCACTCAAACAATCCAGGTGAAGTTATCAGCAGAATGCTAGAAAAATGTTTATAAATATTAAAAGCCTCCACCGGAGTAATCACGTAACATTCAAATCACCACATGCCATGTGCCACAAAGGGCATAACCACAGCAGGAAATCTCCTCAAATCAATTTGAATTATCATTTGGCTAACAACTTTTAATGTGTTTTAGAATTGCAATATTTTGTCTTCATTAGCATATTCGTTTTTGAAAATACACATATTTTTCTATCAAGTACAACTTTCCACTGTGAACAATCATAACCTTTCTGAAAAAACAGAATTGTTTTCTTTAAAAATCAAATCAGTTAGAAGAATATTGGTCTCTGGGGAACCTGCTGATGTGCAGCTGTATTTGACTGCTGCTCTTTATGGCTGTTTATTTTTCTGTTTTCAGGTATTGCAATCCTAGGCCGTGCATGCTTACCATAACTCTAAGACTGCCTGTATTGTGCTAATAATGCACATCGTTAAACCAGAGCTACCACTGTGCCAAGACTGGATGCCCACCATATATCAGTTATGGCCATTATTATGGGAGAAAAGCAGTTGCCGTTCTTTCAAAGATGGCAACAAGGAGTCCAGTCATGCTCCTAATATGTTAATGATGGCAGCAAGTATGGGACAACTAGACCAAAACAGTCAAGGATGAAAATATTATGGAATGGCACAATTATACCTTGAAAGGGCACAATTGCACCAGAGATAACATTCTCATGTTGGGGACCAGCATGTTTATTAGGGAAGGACACAATGTCACACTCCCACACATACATGAATGCAGATGCTTCTAATTTTCTCTGACCCGGATGCATACTCTCTTCTCCTCAGCTCTTGGGTTGAACATTCTCCCAACTAACACATTTCCACTCCAGTTCTTGCAGTCACACACTTGGGTGGGTCAGCACTGGTTACTGCTGTCAATATTCTTTGATGGTGCGACTGATAGAACAGGTGTATAACATGGCCAATCTCCGTATTAGGTAGATATAAAATGGATAAAAATGGTTCATGTGGCAGACCCATATGTCCAAACAGTGTGTTTGAGTGTTGTCATGGGGTCCCGCCATTGGTTTGGTTGGCTGTAAATCTTAAGGATAATGAAACGAGCAGTGCTACCTTTTTAGGTCTCGCTAGACGTAAGCAAAAGCAAAGCTTTTGCTGTCTATGCGAGACAACTAATGTAGTTACTTTTCGGGGAATGAGGACAGCAAAGTGCCACGCGCATTTGCAGGCCGAGATTCGACCTCGGGAGCGCGCACGTCGCCGTGCCTCGTATTCCCATTCACAAACGAAGCCACTCTCACGCATGCGCACATACACACACTGCATACACACACGCACCCCCCCTCAAACAGACACACGCTGCATACACACACGCACCCCCCCTTAAACAAACACACGCACGCACGCACAGACACACTGAAACAGAAACACGCGCGTACACCCCCACCCTCAACCCCACTCACCGGGCTCCTCTCCCCTTACGCATGGGAAGGCACTGTGGAGCTCTGTGGCAGAAGGAGCGCTGTCTGAAATCACCGCCGCCTCCCACAGCGGCATTGTAGGGAAATTAAAATGTGGCTCCCCGTAAACACCGCCGCAGCCCGGGAACATCGGGAGCCTGAGAAATCCCGAGCGCAGCTCCTCTGACGTCAGACGAGGAGCCGCGCTGGGATTGGTGGCGGTGGGGCCGTTGCCTAGCAACGGAAGACCCGTCGACGGGCGGGAGGGGCTTCTTCGCTCCTCACCCGGGCAGCGCCTGCTTTTTTACTTCGATTCCACAGCAATATAACACGGCGTTGTTATTTCCGCGATGTTTTGCTCGCAAACTAGCGGTGGCGCGTCCCTTGTTTAGCTAATAGTTTGCTTGTTTTTTAATGAGGGCAGACAACAGGAATCGCCCGTGTTGTGTGGCGATCTTGCGGCCCCTGTGAGAAGCGTGGCCTTTGAAACTGGGCTTCACATGCGTGGGCACTATTTTCGCTGAAACTTGTTTGCAATTCTCTCGGAGGTGTGGCTATGGCCCAGAATTAGTACCAGCGGCAGGAATAGCGGAGCAGAGCGGGAACTGCCAGGTATGTCATTGCACAGACTAAGTGGTGGGGGCATCGGCATGAGAGGGGAGTACGGGCGCAAGAGTGCATGTTGAGCTGCCTGATTGTTTTCTGAATGCAGCTTTCAGTGTTATAAGCAGTATCACACAATTTCGTTAGATGGTCTCCGAGCACCAACGCACCTTCAACATACAGGGAAGTCACAGCCACAGCCTTCTTCAGTGGGGTACAGTGGGACTCGTGCAGGGACATATGAAGCTTAATGACCTCATGTCAGATGCTTACCAAATGTAATCAGCACGTTTTAGACATCTGTAAAAATAGTTTACGAGCACATTTATTGCTACTGAAATAGGTAAACAGGTGATGGGGTGCTTGAAAACATTCTCAACAGCTCGAGCGCGCGCCTCTGCCCGACGTGCAAATGCTACAATCATGTCATTGCTCCCGCTCCACAACACTTCATTCCACACCTCTCAAAGAAAACCCACAAAAGATCTCAACTTGTAGCCATCAAAAGAACCAAACCCCTCTTAACCTCTACTGCTGGCAATTTTTGTAATATACTGCAGTTTTTAACAGTGCAGCGTTCTTCAATCCTGCCTCCTGACACTTTTTTTCCAGACTTTTATATAACGCGGACTCGACCCGAAGGTATCAGATCGGTTTAGATAGGCACCAGTTGCATCACAAACAGACACATTCATTACATTAGGAACAGGAAGAGTAAGTGATTTGCACAGAATGTTGAGCCCCCCCCTGCCGAGACTTAACCCCAGTTCCCCAGCTTCGAGTTCGACCGTTCCAGCCGGTAGGCCATATCCTCCGATGAACAGACGGATAGACGAGGTAGGGGTTACAGGACATTAATCTTTTCCCTGGCATCAGTAACCATGAGTGGTGGGCTTTGTTTGGTGAGGGTTGGTCCTACAGTGGTGTATTTCGTAGGAGAGGGATGGATGTTATGATCCCTTCAACTGCAGCAGTGTGACCGGTATGTCATGGGTTACCCCCTGCGGTTGGTCTGCAGGGGAGGCGAGTGGTTTGTTTTACAGCTTGACACGATGTTGTGCTCCTTCAAAAGTGTTTGCATGTCAGAGCCTTGGGGGGTGCATTATTTTCTATTTTTTTTGGCCTTGGGTTGTTTCTTTCGTGACTTCTAACAGGCCTAATGTTGCCCTGTCCGATACCCAGCACCCCTTTAGCTGGGGCACTTCGGACCTCATCTTGCTCCTTTTCGGTTGCTGCTTTTCACTGCCCCACGTTCTCGTGTATGGCATTTCACAGCATGACTTGGCTGTGTCAGAGTCCCCCTGTCATTTGTATCCATGCTCCCAAAGGGAGAACCACTGGAACAACCAACTAACCGGGACTAAATCCTAGCCTACTCTGATCCGCTTAAAAGAGACAGTAAAAACTGCCTATTGATTCGGGCCCCTTGTAGGTCCCCTCCTCACGCATGCTTACATTTAGGATTTCAGTGGGTGATTGCCTAACATGACACCATTGTGCTGCTGTTAATTTTTCATGGGGTCTTTGTGAGTGCAGCTTGGAAGAGGGTGAGAGGATGTGGTGTCATGGCCATAGCTGCTGACTGTAGCAACTCTGTGTCGGCTCATCATTGATGTTAACAAGCTGGTCTCCATGGTAATGTTGTGTAGTGAAGTGTCATATCAGCGACTGCTCAATGATCTGTGCTGCTCTCTAAGCTACTTGTAAATTTCAAAACGTATTACGACTGCATTGTCGCAATCAACAGTTAAATATGAGCCCTAAATCAATAAAGCTCCGAAACATAACGTACTACAACACAAATAAATTACTACTCAATCTGCATAATGCTTCAGTAATCTGTTCTCGCAGCTTCCACACACCTGTAATAAATCACATTTCCCCTGCTTCTACAATGGAAAAGGAAATGCACATTATTAATGTACACGCACAGCTCAGGTTACAGCACAAACAGTCACACACGAGCTCAGTAATACAGAGGTACAAATTGACAAGAGTCCGTGTAGGCACACACATGCTGACATAATGTCCCAACAGATGTATAAAGAATCAGAGGCTGACGAGAACCGACATAACACAGAGATAAGAAAATAGACCCCCGCACACACCTCTTTTTGATCCTATTCACACTCCAAATAACAAACATTTGCAATGCAATAGGTCTCGCATTTACGCGAGTTTCAGCTATTGGCATTCTAAATGACTATGCCTTTTATTTATGTTTTAAAAACGAAAACAAAACTAAAAGGCATTGCCATTTATAATGTCAATAGCCCAAACTCGCGTAAATGCGAGACCTATTGCATTGCAAATGCTTGTTTAATATGTACAGCCTCTCTGAGATCGAGTTAGTTTGGCTTCACCTCTGAGAGCTACTTTAAGGGTGCTGGTGAGTTACCAGTAGCTCCTGAGCTACTTGTTGGAGACCCCTGCTTCAAATCAACCAGGAGGACAGGGTCACAGCCAATTTTCCAATTTTTATGGTTGGACTTCTTGGGTTTCTCCCAAGGGCACAAACTTGGCAGGAATCCCATGTCTCTACTACAACTTTTTTCCATCCTGCCTTCTGCTTCCTCTTTTGAACCCCTGCTAAGCCCTGATCCTTACTGGTTACGGTGCCCCGCCCACTCCCCTATAACCATACAATGTGAAATTACCTTTTTTCAAAAAAAAAAATCAGTTTGACATTTTAGTCGAAGTTTATTCATCAGGTATATAGTTAGCAATGTTTATCTTTGTCCAAAGGAGATACGGCCAAATGCATCAACATTTATATTTGCTTTCCTAAATAGCGATTTTTAAGGAATCGCTGTTGGAGTATCACAAATCCTAATTTATGTAGGAATCGCAAAATAAATTGCATTTCCTTAACATTACCTATTAGCGATTCGCAAATTGTGAATCGCTATAAGGTAATGTTACTCCAAATCATTCCTACGGGCCTACAGTCCCATAGGAATGCATTGCAATGCATTTGCAAATTGCGATTTCCAACTTGGTAATTGCAAATTGAGAATGCAATTCCAAGGGTGCCAGAGGGCCTAAGGCCCTCTTGATGCCCCCTCCCTAACCCTCTCCAAAAGTTAAGTGTGCATATGTGGCTCACACACATGCCCTAAGAGCATGTGTTTTTCCCCCGCATGTCACTTTGAAAAATGAACTTTTGTGCATTTTTCAAAGAATGTGCAAATTAACATGAACTTGAAGTTGATGGTAATTAGCATTTCCTAAATGCACATTTTGCATTTAAGAAAGGCTTGTTGCATCGCATTTAGGGAATCGCAAATTGTGATTCCCTAAATGCATTCTCAAATTTATGTAATCGCAAAAACTGCGATTTACCTAAGTTGCAAATGGCAAGTCTTTGATGCACCAGAAAAGGCCTTTTGGCCCATTCAAACGGGCTGATTCTGTGAATCTGCTCTTTTGTGAGTGCAAAAATGCTTCATGCATGTGGCACATAGACTTACCATTTCAAGGTTTTTAGGTCTCGCCTACACAGCGCGCATACGCTGCATAGGAAAAAGACCTTTAGCCATCGCTTCACTTTTGCAGGTAAAAACGTGCACACGTTGCATTGCTTACAATGGCAACGCGTGCACGTTTGGCGATTCCCTTGCCGGAGCGATCATTCAAAACCATCTGTTAGTAATTAACAGATGGTTCGTGCTCGCTCCCGCGAGGGAAACGGGCGCCGGCCCCCTCCTCTCTCCCCTCCCCCTGCTACCTCCTTTCAGCGCAAGGCGCGCGCGCTTGTTTTGAACGGCATAGGTGAATTGTCGTCTGGGGATTTTATGTTGCTTCAGCCCATGTTCACTAATATGTATACATTTTCCAGAGACTTACACATGTTGAAAGTTACTGTCGGGTACTTCGATGAATATATGTGGTAGCAGGTACTGATGACAAAATTAATCACAACATTTTTCACCTGTTTCCATATAAATGTGACCGGTACACCTGACTGGGTTTCAGAATACACAATGAAAATCGAAGCGCCCATTGAGCTCATCAAGACTACGAAGCACTATATAAATTGTATATATGGAATGGCTGCTCACTTGACAACTCAGAAAGCTTCGTAGGCCTCACAAGGGTTATGGAAAGCACTGCATTCCAGTGCAGTGCAATAGATTGCCCATAACTGGCTGGCACACTTTTCTTCCTTCCTCTTGCAGCAGGCACACAAACCAAATACTATACATGGAGACCCTGACGGGCTCCGACGTGGTGTGGAGCCATTCATGTGAGTTATCACTCAGTGACCATTTGAGACGACAGACTGCAGGCCCCCTCAGGCACGCGGACAATGTTTCAGCACAGCCTCCATGGCAGGGCACGCCCTTTCACCATCACCCTCAGTGACTGTGGAGCCTGCTTCTGAAAACAATCAAAAATCCACCACCGTTCAGCAATTTTAAGATACTGAAAATAGACTGTCATCGGCTATGGTGATAAGTTAGCTGTCCTGTCCCCAGACAAGACTGCTGAGGCTGCTTGCCCCCTACAGGTTTCACAATGAGACACACTTTGTCTTTATTACTAGTGGCAACAATTCATTTCAACTACCATGTACTTCGAAAATGACAAAATTCCTTCATTCATTAAAGTCAACTTTACGTTGCAGCCAAGTTTTAGTGTTTAAAAGCATCAGATAAATGACACCAGTCAGAAATATATGCGTGTAAACATTATTAAAAAGTAACCAGTCGTATTACCCAAGACAACACAATATTTAATTGTGCTGCGTTGGATTTTTAATGTTTTAGAAATTATCTAAAATAGTAGAGTCTGCAGCATCAATATCCAAATGGGCATCTGTAAACTCTACTTTTTGGCCTGCAAAAATAAAGCTAGCTTGAACCATGTGACCTGATCTCAGAGCAGATGATCGAGCCTGCTCTTTAAAAAGAGGCCCACAGATCACCAGAATATTATTCTGTAGCTGCTGTTTGACAATCTTTTCGCTACTCTGCACATTTCCATACACCCATATATTTGAAATTTATGGGACATAAGCAAGGGAAATAAATATATTCATATGAAGCACATAAGTAAGTTTCCTTTCACTACAGGACAACATGATCTTTGGGTAATATACATTTAACAGCATTCATTTGTAAAGGCCTGACACTGATGTCATACGTGCCAGTGTACACCATGAAGACAGAAACGAGCCAATAGGATAGCTGATCAACTGCATTTCCATGTATGTGGTATTGCACAGTAAAGGGATGCTTATTTGGTGAGAGTTTTGATCACATTACTTTTTGTAGAGTGTAGTAGGAGTCTGCAACACACCCCAGCGAAAAGCTGAAATGTCCCGAATACCAACTTTTAAATACTGCTTGTGCCTAGCTAGATACAGGTCCGAGACGGATCACATAGGCCAAACCGGTATCCTCAGACATGGACCATTCCTGTTGGAAGAAACTGTGGAAACTCCATAGCAGTATTTTTCAGTGAGAAGGCCAAGAATGGCTGACCTTGAGATCCACCTAAGGCTGGATCTCAGAAGTAGCGAAGCAGAACCTCTTCCACCACAGGGCTTCTTGGCATGTACATTTTTTTTTTCCAGGACCACTTCTAGATTTTTACAGCTTTCCAGCTATTTTCTTTCTACAAATGGCTGTGTCCGTCCTTTGTAACTACTGTCAGTGTTGATTTATTTGTGTTAAAACAGCACTAATACTGCACATTTGCAGAGAGAGTGTTAAAATCTTGTGTAAATTATCTACCTTGACAGTGCTTAATTTGAGCCGATGGTTTCCAGTGCTCAGCACCGATGCTTAATCATCAACAATTGAGCTTTTCATGAGCACCAGTTAAGGACATATTTATTTATGGTAGGCACTGGGAGATTAAGGGATTTGCCCAGAATCACAGGATGTTGAGCCAATGCCGCGACTCGATCCTGGTTCCCCAGCTCTGAAGTCGGCATCTCTGGCCATTACGCCACTTCCTCTAACCACATTCATGGTTAGAAGTTGGTTCTGTTTTAGGCAGCGCTAACAGGAGAAATGGGCCGGTGCTTGCTGCCTCCTGACGAGAGACCTGACACTTCTTTTTTTTTTTTACAAATTAATCAAGGTGTGGTGGAGGAAGCCCAGGCCCATCTTTGACTGTTGCCTGGGTTGATGTGTCCTGTTTACCTGTGAACAGTCAGACAGTGCTTCAAACTCCCTTCTATATTACAACACCGAGCCATGCACATAGGTATTTAAAGTCCATGTGGTCCCTGTGTGCTTGGCTGTCGGTATTGGATGTTAAAATATTTTATTGTAAGTAAAGGGACAAGAAAGCAGCGTGGCTGTGCATTCATTAGCACACCGCTAATTGGGATCTGGAATGCTGGAACACGATAGGGGGGCGAGTTTACACAAAGTCCTTAGGGTCTCCCTGGATTGCATGTTAAGTGCTGGTGCTCACAGGATTTTACTGCAGTCTCTAATGAAAAACTAAATATTTTCTTACAGATTTGCATCTGGGTCCTGCAAGTGTGACAAACAAAGCATAAGTTGTTGAACACTGATAGTATATACATCCTGTGGATAGGATTGCCTCTGGCCTTTAGAGCTGGCAGAGGCCTTCCTCCTGGGGGTTGTCATTCACTGCTGGGTTTGCAGTTAAAGGGGAGTAACTGGCCTCAGGAGTGCTTCCGGACACGGCTGGCTGGTCTGTGTGCATTATTAGAGTGAGAGAGCTTTCACCCCCCCCCCCCCCTACTACTTAATAAAACAAGCATTGGCATAGCCAAAGGTCTCACCTTTGGGACCTTATAAGTATTTAGTTATGTAGTACTATATCCTTGCAATGCAACAACATCAACTGTTGCATGGCTAAACACTTTTAAGGCCCCCAAGGCGAGACCTATTGGCTATGCCAATGCTTGTTTCTGTATATGGTTGATGTAGTGTTACCCAACCAAGTTTATTTCTTCTCTAGTCTCAAACTATGCAGGTAAGGTAATCGTTTAGTCAGTGTATGTTTCTTGATTATATCATAAGTAAGGTTTGGTTCTGAACGGTGTTAGTGCTTTTGCCCAGACAGTCTTTATTTTTACCTGAACTAATGCATTTCCTGTGATATCTTCAGTGGAAATTTGACTTAAAAAAACAGCCTATGTGACCTACGTTAAGCCGTGCAGATAGTATTTGAAATGTTACAGAGTTGGTTGTCCAAAAGAAAGTGTAATTTAGCCTCGGGATCCATGCTTGCCTTCGGCTGACATAGAAAATAATCTATTCTTTCAGAAGTATTCGTAGTGCCGAACACTCAGATGGTAGTAGTTTGAATTTTTGTTAATATCACTGGAGTGTTTCAATGTCCCTCTTGAAAGAATTCCAGTGTTGTGAATTTTACTTTGAGCCAGGGCATGAAGATGTTTTTAGAGAAAGTCATTGTTAGGTGTTATAGGTTTACAGTGAAGATACCAGCCCAGTTAGAACAAAAGCAACCTAGTTTTGCTCCAGATCAAGGGAACCCTATTATAGCATCAAGATTTCATAACTTTTAATTTTTGTAACTCTGCATTAGATATGTAAATTTTTCCCAACACCAGTTCAGGAGTCTTTTTTAAATGGGTTGCAAAATGTGTACTGAGAACTTCTAAGCTATGGGTGTCCTATGTGGAACAGTATAATTCTTTTCCCCATGTTCGGGCAGTGTAATTTTTTTCTGAGCCAGTGTGGTATTCATGTATCTAGGATATGGGCAAAGCATTCTGGGGTGAGCCAAAGGATTTTGGATTGACCCAACATTAATCTATTTCATGTTTCCCCAAACAGGTCCTTCATTCTACTCTGAGCCAAATGAGTATATAGTGAAATTAAGGGGGGTGTAGCTAGGTGTAGGTTTTCTGTAAAGCTGAGTGATGTTCGTGCCACTGAAATATGTAAGAATGTGTGGTTTTTCTTAACAATGCAGCAGATTAATTTTTGTATTTGTCATAATTTCTCAAATATCTATTGGCTAGTACGTCTTAAGTGCTGTACACCAAAGAGAGATTCAGTGATAGGTCTGTGAATTTGGCTAATTGTATTTTTTAACCTTGTGGTGCAAGGGTGTCCCGGAGATTAAACCAACATTATCTGCACATGTCAAACTGGGGCAAGCAGTGGTTACTTGGCCACAAACCTGGGGGGACGGAGCATTTTATCATTGATGTATTAGAGCATAACCTATCACGGCACTGCAACCTGGGCAAACACAGAAAAGAAATGGAAGGAATGCTTGCAAACCATCTAAACCACTAGCAGTTGTTCTGGGTAGCATTCTAATCCACAGTTTGTGCCCACTGTGTGACTCTAGAAAGAGGCCTACCGTATGCAATTCAGTACAGATGACCGTGAATCTTATGAGAACAATCCAACTCGAACTGCCAGTCGAGGCCCCCTCCAGATGGGAACAGTGTGCAAAAAATGATGTGGTAAGTCACACCACAATATCAGCTTGCTCCCACATCTCTCTTGTGTAGGTGGAAATGAGATAGGTTCCAGTGTCAGAACTTACAGTCTTGGGAAATCTGATTTGTGAAAAGCTATTTAGGAGTGCCCTCTCAACTACCTGAGCAGTTGCACTCCTCAGAAGTATTTTCTCTGAGAACCTAGTGAGATGCCCCATCACACCCAAGATTGCGGAGGTAGAGGTCAAATGGACAAACTGTTACAGTTAATAGCACACCGACTACAGGTAATAGCACTAATGGCATTATGGCCACCAGTTCTGCCACTCAGCTAGCAAGTTGAACAGGTCCTGTCTGTGCTCTAGCGCATCTCTGGCTCGTAAAATAAAAGTCTATCCTGTCCTGCTCTTTTGTATTTCCAGTTCTCCTGCTTACAGAATGTTGTGAGCCAGTGACAGCAGGAAATTCCTGTCAACTAGAGAAACCATTAGCCTCTTGACTCGCTCTAGAGCACTCTGTCCTACCATCCAACATAATATTTCAATCTAACTCACTAACCTGTCCCTTGGCTTTCGTCTGAACTAGGGTACACTACTTTTGCTCGGAGAACTCCTCCTGAGTCTGTCCTCAACACCTAACAAACTCTGCAGCTCTTGTAGCGACCCAGACTCCAACATGTGGCTCACATGGGATGCCTCTTCCTCCTCTCCATCCCTTGAAGGGACAATAGGCACCGCTGCAACTGTGGGGTGATCAGCCTCCTTCTGAGACTGACCTTCAGTCTGTGCTCTTGTCATCGCAGTTGACGCTGCCCAAGCCATGTGTTGGACCTGGCCCTTTTTGCAGGGTTCTACCCAAACCTTTGGCCTTCTTCCTCGTTTTTGTCTGTCCTTCTTTTTGTTGGCTTTAGGATGCTGGGCACTTTATTACTGCTAACCAGTGCTAAAGTGCATATGCTCGCTCTCTACATCACGGTATGATTGGTTTCTCTACGATTGGTCTATTTGATTTACTACTAAGTCCCTAGCACAGTTCACTGCGTGTGCCCAGGGCCTGTAAATCAAATGCTGCTATTGGACCTGCATCACTGATTGTGCCACCCTCATAAGTAACTTTGCAAACATATCTCAGACTTTCCACTGCAGTGTCTGTGTGTGCAGTTTTAAACTGCCATTTCGAATTGGCAAGTGCACCCGTTTACCAGGCCGAAACCCTCCCTTTTATTACACAGAAGTAACCACTAAGGTAGGCTCTAGGCAGCCTCAGGGGCAGGGTGCTGTGCATTTAAAAGGTAGGGCATGTACTGTTGTGTTTTACGCGTCCTAGTAGTGCAATACTGCTAATTTAGTTTTTCACTACAGCAAGGCCTATCTCTCCCATAGTGAAATTGCAAAAAACACAGTTGATGGACAGAATGTAGAACAATGTCATACATTCACCCCAGTACAAGGATCTGGGCCTAAATCCATCGTTTTTTTGCACTCCACACCACCCTGGGTTAGACACTGGCTATATGCAAATCAGCTCTGACCCTGTGCCTCATGGGAACAGTCCAGTCCGAACTACCAAGCCATGTCTTTCCCAGACCGGAATCAAGCATCCAAGGACCGGTTTCTGGCTATCAGCCTTCATCAGCCTGGATAGCTTGACTCCAGTGGTGTGGAGAGCCTGGGACTCACGTCTGAGTATCCCCAGCCCACTCAGGGTGAAATTGCAAAAAACACAGTTGATGGACAGAATGTAGAACAATGTCATACATTCATTTTTTATTATATGTTATTTTATATTTATTTATTATATATATATTTATTATATATATATTTATTTAAATTCATACAAGCCGGGCTGAAGACGGCTGGAATGCCAGAAACCGGTCCTCGGAAGCTTGTTTCCGGTCCAGGGAAGACATGGCTTGGCAGTTCAGGCTGGACTGTTCCCATGAGGCACAGGGTCAGACTGATTTGCATATAGCCATGTCTGAACTGGGGTGGCAGAGTGGGCTAAAGAACGGTGATGGATTAGGCCCAGATCTTTTGACTGGGTGTGAGTGCTTGATTGATTCAGATGCTCCGTCCATCACCACCCCCTTTTGTACTATCTCTCCCATAGGTTAGCATTGGAGCTGCCTTGTAAAATCTTACAAGTGTATCATTTAATTGTGAGCTGATAGAAAATAGAGTTTGGGGTCTCTGGACTCACAATTTAGAAAAAACATCTTTTAGGAAGTTGGTTTTTAAATTGGAGATCTGAAAATGCCACTTTTAGAAAGTTTTTATTTTCTTACTTTAACAATTCTGTACCTTTGTCTGTCTCTGAATGCATGACTGGGCTCGGATGACAGTTGGGCTGTTTGTGCATTCACTCTAGATAGGCACACAAAGGGAGCGGAGGTGTGCCCTGCATATCCGATGGCCCATCACCAGGCTGATGGATCTTCTTGAGTAGAGTGGCGGTAGGAGTTGACACTTACTCCTGAATAGTGCTGTGCCTGTCCTCCCACAAAGCGGTCTCCACCCCCTATAGTGTGGTTGGATCCAGGGCAGAGAAAGATAGGGTCTTTTGTACTACAAAGACTGTCCTTTGAAGTTTGCTTACTTCGAAGGCTAAAATAGGTATACGTTCTGGACCTGTGACCCCCATATACTCAGGACACTCTGGGTTGAGGACATTCTGCCAGGAAGAAAAGGTGGATAAGCTGCCAGGACAGTCTGCAACTTTGCTGTTTGTTGTGTTGGCCTGCTTCTTCTGTCCTGGGAGTGGAAGAACTGGACTTTGCTTTCTACATCCTGCTTCCAAGGTTCTCCAATGTCTTGACTTCAGCTTGCCTCCTGTTAAGAAATTTCAGGGCCATGAAAGGCCTCGCCTACCAGTACCTGGACTCTTCTACTGAGAGTCCTGACTTGCTAAGTGGTGCTAAATCCAGTTCCTGGGCCCTTGGAAGAGAATTCTTGTGATTTCAAGTAGAAAATACACGCATCGACTCCCAGCATCATTCTGAAACGACGCATCACTGTAAAAACTCGACACATTGCCGCTGCCTACACCGGAGCGTGGTTCCCGCTTGACACATCGTCTGCGGCTTATAAAGCAGGCCCCAGCTTTTCGTCGCAGCACGTCCGAAGAACTGCCACTTAATGAGTTTCAAGCACTGCATCACTCAAAGTCTGTGACACCGCTCTGACTCCGACACAGCGCCTGCTTCATCACTGTGGAATCCACACGTCGTGACTGTTTTTTCGACGCATCATCCCTGTGTGCCAGTTTCTTCATTGGCACCGCACAGCAGTAAGGAACCGACGCATTGTGTCTGCAAACAACTCATCACCTCCCCTGCAACAGAAAGGAACAGATGCATCACCTCCTCTGCCTAACAATAAGGAACCGATGCCTCATCTACCCTGTAGCAGCACAGAACCGACTCATCCTCTGCTTTTTCGATGCTTCACCTCACTTGCGCCTTGCATCATCTTTGATTTTTGACGCATCTAAGGTACTTTGTCCTAAAGAAGAGCATCCATTGATTTCTGAGGACTAAATTTGCTTACCCTTTTTATAGTGATCTTTTGACTTGTGCATGTTGGATTTTTTCATTTTGGTCTTCTTTTATTTAGATAAATATTGGCTATTTTTCGTAAATGTGTGTGTGTGTGTGTGTGTGTGTGGGTGTGTGTACGTACACTTTACACATTGCCTCTGGGATAAGCCTGACTGCTCCGTGCCAACCTACCAAAGGGGTTATCTTAGCTGTGTCACTCCTTTACCTTGACTAGAGTTAGGGTTC
This sequence comes from Lissotriton helveticus, assembly GCF_964261635.1. Lineage (NCBI taxonomy): Eukaryota > Metazoa > Chordata > Amphibia > Caudata > Salamandridae > Lissotriton > Lissotriton helveticus. Next base: position 739,039,622 of record NC_136059.1, on the reverse strand, counting down.
CTACTTGGGCAGGGTGCAAACCTCTGCCAACTAGAGACCCCATTTCTAACACCATGTAGATATCTGGCCATGATTCTTAACTGGGCGCAATGGGATCATTGCCCGAAAGACAGCCTACTGCCATTTTCTCTCTTATACCAATGCTAACCATAGCTGTTTTGCTGTTGATCTTGATTACAGCTCTGGCAATGGGTTACTCTTATTGTCTCTAGAGGCAGCTAGGCATGTGCCATTGCGTCAGGGAGGATCTTCTCGGGCTTGAAATACGTCCTCTGAACCATTCATATGTACGTGCCAATTTCTCTCAGAGCAGGAGCCCTCCTCCCATTGATATCCACCTCTAATGCAAACTCCCTGGTGTTTGGGCAGATGTGTTTTAGGGCATCTGGGTGCCTCTCCCAGATGTCCATCATTATTAGGTTAAGTGCCACAAACCTCTCTTTCCTACAGATACCACTCTGTCAGAGGAGTTGCGGGTACAGGATCATTAAAATGACATAGGGCCAGATGTAGGTAAATACCATTTACCGATTCTAAAATACCGAATTTTACCGATTCGGTATTTTAGAATGGGTAAATGGTATGTAGGTATTCATTCGGTAATTTTTACAGAATCGGTCAAATTCAGTAAATACCAATTCGGTATTTCCTATTCATTCCTATGGGCCTGGAGGCCCACTGGAATGAATGGGAATTACCGAATCGGTAAATACCCTAATCGGTAAGAGGGGGAAGACCTACAAGGGTGGCAGGGTCTCACATTGACACCCTGTTGCACCCCTGAATATTGCATGGGTGCACAAGGGCATGTATGTCTGCCACATGGCACTGTTAAAAAAGCACAAAATTGTTTTTTAACGGTTTTTGTTATTTACCATCAACTTGTAGTTGGTGGTAAATAACAAATCCTTACAAGTGAAAAGCACTCACTTGAGTGCTTCCTACATTAAGAATTCGGTAAATTACCGAATCCTTAAATTAGGCCCCTACATCTCAAATGCCTAATACCGGTCGGTAACTTCGGCTGTTACCGACCGGTATTAGGCTTGCTACATCTGGCCCATACTCTTTTGCAATACCCTTCTCTGTGGCACTTACACCAAGTCACCACCTTGCGCATAGCAGAATACATTATCCCCCTTTCTCCATGTGTTGACTAGGAACCCAGCTCCTTTCTGTCTGTGTCCAGCCCTGGGCACTTTGTACCTTTTCTTACTCTTCATTTGGGTTGGAACTAGTCTGCTGTGAGATCCTGTCCCAGTTCTTTCTTAGAACCATGTAGATCCTGCCTCTTTTCAACCGTGTTAGCTAAACACTTGCCTGCTCACACTGCAGGCTTCTGAGACCTTTTCGCGTAAATCAAACAAGTATTGCCTGAGTGCTTTAGAACTCTCCTCTCTGAGTTGCTCGGTCACCATCACCTGGTTACGTGCCTGAATCAGTCCTATACTTCCATCATTCTCATCCACTTATTGCGGTCACACAACTGCTCATAAATCCAGACCTCAAACAGAACGTCACCTACAATCTTGTTCATGTCAAATCTCTCAAGGTTTTGTTCTAGCTTCAACCCAAACTGTCTGATCAGGTTATCAGCTACATACATTGTCCGAATGATAGCCATTTCTTCCACTGAAAAAAAACGTTGTTCATGGTAAGTCATGGTTTTTTCAGCTCATAAGGTTTGTTTAAATGTTTGTTTTATGACCAATCTTAATATGACATGAAAAGCACAGTTAAAGTGAAGTTCTTCTTACTAAGCACAACCCTAAACACTCTTGAAATGGAGCGTTTATGGTTAGCTGAGCAAACAACGAATGTATAAAAAAAAAATGTATTTGTTAGAAATGGGGATCTTTAGTTGGCAGAGATAGGTACCTTTGTCCAAATAGTGACCCTTGTTTATAGTCCGCGTAAGGGGAATACACACTTCAGATAACCCCTGCTAACCCCCTGGGTAGGTTGGCACGAGCAGACAGACTTATTCCAAAGGCAATGTATAAAATATTTTGTACTCAAAACCCACAGTAATACAGTGATAACACCACAAATGGACACCATGCCAGTTTAGGAAAAAATGTATCTTTATCTAAACTCAACAAGACCAAAATGACAAGAATCCAACATACATGTAATAAGAATCTGACTTTAAAACTGTTTTAAATAACTTGGCCCATAGAAAACTATGGATGCGTGATTTCTTTCAAAGTACCTGTAGTTGCGACGAAATTCACAAAGGCCAAACAGCCGCAGAGATGGGAAGCATTGAAAAACAGAGATGCTTCAGTTCCTGAGACCATGGGGGGTGATGCAACAGTTCTGCTGAACGCAGAAGAAGTGATACGTTAAATCCGGTCTGAAGGGGGAAGTGATGCGTCGATTCGGGGTATGGTTGAGGTCCATGGGTGATGCGGTTGAGAAACTTGGCGCACAGGTACGATGCGTGGAATTTAAGGATGTGTTGGCAATTGATGCAGCGTCGCATCTGTTTCTTCAGCTGTGATCCCTCAATGCGTCAGTTCTTGCAGCAGCGACAGGCGCTGTGTTGGTTTCAGCTGCGGCGCAGCGATGCATGGAGATTCTTCTCACACAGCGGTGCTGCGTCTTAAAAACAGCCGCAAGAAAAGCGATGTGCCGATTATCTTGTAGTTGTGTTGCTTTTCCAGCTCCCAACACCAGGAACAACCTCCAGAGGCCCAACGCAGTGACAGGCACCTTGTGGCAGGTCAGAACTCCAAGCAACGAAGTTCAAGGGAACTGGGGGTGAAGTCTCTGTGTTACTGATACTTCAGAATAGGAGCCACGCTCTACTTAAGCCCTTGGAGATCTTCATCACGCAGGGGACACAGCACACAACAAAGTCCTTAGATTTTCCTTGGCAGAATCAGCTACTGCAGGCCAACCCCAGACAGCACACAGTACTTCTCCTTTAGTTTCTCCAGCTCTTCTCCTTGGCAAAGGTTCCCCTTGACTTCCAGAAATGTTCTAAATCTCTTGGGTTTTAGGTCTAATACTTATACCCAAAAATGTCTTTGTTCTCTTTGTGCAAAGGTATCCGAGCCAAGTCCAAACCAGTTCTGTCGTCAGTGGTGCAGTATGACCCCAGGGGGTGGAGACAGCATTGTGCAAGGGAGACAGGCCCTATTCAGGTGCAGGGAAATTTCCTCCCACTACTCTAAATTCAGCCAGGGTCTATTCAGCCCAGCTCTGAGTCATCCAGGAAGGGCCAGGCACACCTCAACCCCTCCAGTGGCTGTCTACACTGAATGCACGTCCCCAACCCATGTCACGCCAGAACCAGACAGTCAATATACAAGCAAGCAGAGGACACAGAATGGTTAAAATAGAAAATACCTACTTTCTAAAAGTGCGTTTTGAAACACACAATTTAAGAACTATCTTTATTAAAAGATGTGTTATTAAATTCTGATTTCAGAGATTCTAAACGTTATTTCTCTATCTTGTTCCAATGGGAAGTTATGTTTATAAGATGTTATAAACTTCCTTTCCATCTTATGGGGCAAGAGAGCCTTTCAATAGTGAAAACAAAATTGGCAGTATTTCACTTTCAGGTCATGTCACACATACTAGTGCATGCCCTACATTTCACATACACTCCACCCTGTACAGTGCGGTACCTTGGGCCTACCCTAGGGGTGCCTTACATGTAGACAAAGGAAAGGTGGGTGTACTAGCCAAGTCGATATGGCAGTTAACAACTGTGCACAGACACTGCAGTGATGGGCCTGAATTACCTTTTCAGAGCTACTCATATGGGTGGCACAATCAGTGCTGCAGGCCCACTAGTAGCATTTGATTTACAGGCCCTGGGAAACTTCAGCGCACTCTGCCAGGGGCTTATCAGTAAATCAAATATGCCAATCAAGGAGAACAAACTGTCGCAACAATTTACACAGGGAGCACTTGCACTTTGACACTGATCAGCAGTGGCAAAGTGCCCAAAGCATCTAAGCCAGTAAAAACGGAATCCAGCACAGTATCAAAAATACGGGAGGTAGAGACAAAAAGTCTGGGGAAACCACGCCAAAGATGCCAAGTCTAACACGTGTCCCCTCCAGCTGAAAGATGGGGAGAACTTCCCACCCTCTATGGATTTCTCATCACTAAGGCAGAAGAATCTGGACAGACCATCAACATTGGTGTGTTCTGTACAAGGGCGGTGTTCCACTGTAAATTCCATTCCCTGTAGTGAGATGGGCCACCTTAACAGGTTTGGATTCTCACCCCTCATTTGCATCAACCATCTGAGTGGCCTGTGGTCTGTCTGAACCCGGAAGTGTGTCCCAAACAAGTAGGGTCTTAGCTTCTTAGCTTCTTCATCGCCCAGACCTCAGCAAAAGCTTTTCTTTCAGTTGCACTCAGCCTCTGTTACCTGGGAAGTAGCCTCCGACTAATGAAAGCTATGGGTTGGTCCAAGCCCTTGTCATTCAATTGTGAGAGTACTGCTCCCACCATGCTTTGAAGCATCTGTCTACACAACAAATTATTGGGATAAGTTGGGTGCCTTGAGCACGGGCGCCATGCACTCGGCAGATTTCAGGGTATTGAGTGCTGTCTGTCATGCATCGGTCCAGATCACTTTCCTTGGCTGCGTACTTGAAGTCCGCTCTGGCAAGGGGGCCACAATGGTGCCATATCCCTTTACAAATCGTCTGTAGTACCCGATGAGTCCTTGAAAGGTTCTCACCTCTGTCTGGGTCTGGAGGGGGGCTGGCAAGCCAGAATTGTGTCTATCTTGGGTTGTAGGGGCGCCACCTGGCCGCTACCTACCTGGTGCCCCAAGTGCACCACAGAACCCGGCCCTATCTGGCCCTTGCTGGCCTTGATAGTGAGGCCTGCCTTCTGCAGAGCCTTCAACACTTCACAGAGGTGTTACGAGTGTTCCTCCCAGCTGGAGCTGAACACAGTAATGTCATCCAGGTAAGCAGCGCGAATTCCTCTAGCCCGGACAGTGCCTGGTTGCCCAGTCTCTGGAATGTGTCAGGTGCGTTCTTCAACCCAAAGGCATGACCCGGAACTAGTAATGCCGCTGTGGCGTTGAAAATACAGACCTCTCTCTTGCCCCATCAGTCAAGGCAATCTGCCAGTACCCAGACGTTAGATCAAACGTGCTAAGGTACTGGGCAGCTCCCAGCCGATCAATGAGCTCATCAGCTCTGGGGATGGGGTGCCCATCAGTCCTGGTGACGGCATTGAGCCCATGGTAGTCCCCACAGAACCGGAGTTCAGGAGTGGCACCGGGTGCTGCAGCTTTTGGAACCAAGACAACTGGGCAGCTGGAGGGCTCTATCACCCCTAACGCCAACCTCTTCCTTGATGCTTGCCCTGACTTTGTCAGTTATTCTGTAAATTTTATGTTTTACAGGTAAACTGTCCCCAGTGTCCACATCATTGATACACAAATTGGTGATTCCTGGAGTCAGGGAGAACAGGGAGGCGAAGTGTCCCTCTGCTGCTCTGGGGTCAGGGTGGGAGAGATGTTCAATCCATCCACTGACCCATCATGTTCCTTGGCTGGCAGGAGGTCCGGAAGAGGCCCACTCTCCTCTTCCATTCCATCATCTATAGCCAGGAGCAGTGACTTCAGACCTCTCAAAGTGATGTTGGAGGCGGATCACATGCAGGACCCTCAAAGGGTTCCTAGAAGTCTGCAAGTTAACCAGGTAGGTTACATCTCTCTTGTGCTCCACCACCTCAAAAGGACCAGTACACTTGTCTTGGAGTGCATAAGCCTCCACTTGTGCCATCACCCACACTTTGTGGCTAGGCTGAAACTCAGTCAGAGTGGTATTCTGGTTGTATCATCCTTTCATCACCTCCTGGCTGGCTTACAGGTTCACCTGAGCGAGTTTCCTGAAGCGTTGAGTCTCGTTTCTGAAGACCAACATGTAGCTGAACATATCTTGGGGGTCTTAACAGGAGTTTTCTCTCAGCCCTCATTTGCCAGACTCAGCGGTCCTCTCACAGGGTGCCCATGCAGCAATTCAAAGGGACTGAACACTAAGGATTTCTGCGGTACCTACCTGTAGGCAAACAGACAAGGTAAAAAGATGTGCCACTTGCGTCTCATGGGTTCTGCAAGACCCTTTATCACGCCTTTCAGGGTTCAGTTGAATCTCTCAACCAACCCATTCCCTTGTGGATGGTAATGAGTGGTGAATTTGTACATTACACCGCACTTCTCCCACAGTGACTTCATATACCTGGAAATGAAGTTTGTATCACGGTCAGAGACCACCGCTCTGGGGAACCCCACGCGGGTAAAGATCCCCATCAATGCACAGCTCACCACAGAAGCCGTGATTGTCCTGAGAGGGACAGCTTCCAGGTACCGGGTGGCATGGTACACCAAGACCAAGATAAACTTGTTGCCTAAGGCTGTCTTGGGTTCCAGTGACCCTACAATGTCGATGCTCCCCTCCTCGAAAGGGGTGCTCACCACAGGAAAGGGTTGGAGGGGAGCTGTACACTTCCCTCCTGTCATGCCACTTGCCTGGTAAGTCTAACATGATCTGCAAAGTGGGTTGCAAGCCTGTGATAGGTCTTGTCACATCCCAAAAGTACTGCCAAAGGCACGTCATGAGCCAGACTTAGTAGGAAGGTCCTGTGGCGCGCTGGTACCACAAGCACACAGGCTGCACTAGGCTCAGCGACCTTAAGCTCACTGTTAAGGAGAACATTCTCCCAATAAATCAAATGTGATCCGAACTGGCTGCCTGGTCTGCAGCCTGCTGCTGCAAACCAACAATAGTAGGGCATTCCATCTGCGCCTGGAGGGACCTCCTTCCTGCTGCCAATGGGTCAGCTAAGGCTGGTTGCCCAGTTCGGCCACTTGCTCCCCACAGGTTCCAGGGCATACCCTTCAGGTTCTGTCTCCTCCTGGACCATGGGAACTTTGTGGACTGGTTTCCCATGCCCCCTGCCCTTCTTCTTTCTGGCAGGCACCTGGGCCACTCTTTCAGGCTCCAGGTCCTCTTAATCACCTGTTGTGGCTGGTATTGACCGAGTGGTAACGCAGATCCACTCTGGCAGTCCCAACATCTTTAAGTGAGCCTGGCGCTCCACCTTCTTCCAAGGCGAGCTCTCCAGGTCATTGCCAAGCAGACAGTCAACAGGCATGGACGGACTTACAACGACCTTCAAGAAACCTTAGACCCCCCCCCCACTCAGAGGGAACAAGGCCACTTTGCACAGACGCTCTGAGTTGTCTGCAGCAACTACAGGATGAAATACATTGGGGATGACCTGCTCTTCAGACACCCACTGACACCTGACTGATGTCACACTGGCTCCTGTGTCTCTGAGCCTCCACCCTCCTCCCATTGATGGTCACCCACTGCAGGTACTTTTGGTGTTATCCGGCAGGCAGGTTTCCTGGACCATCTCTCTATCTCTTAATGAGACGAGGGTCATCAATAGCTGGCTCCCCACCCTCACTAGGCGCCAACTCCTCCCGCAGTACTACATTAACTAACCCCCATGACGGTGCACAAGTGGGTGCTGGTGGTGCATTGGGGCACTTGGGATCATTCGCCAGGTGGCCTTCCTGACCACATCCATCACACTTGCGAGGACCCCGGTTCTCAGGCCTACCCTTAGGGGGCCATGGCTTCTTAGAACTGGGAGGCTGGGAATCTTTATCCTGGGAACTATTTTGGGGCCCTTTAGAGAACTCCTTTTGGTTACCCTTGCCCCCCCCCCACTCTTCTGCTGGAGACCCTGCCCATCCTTGGCTGGGTTTCCCACATATCCCTTGTGGACCCTGGTACTCGTCCAGTGGTCCGCCTCCTGAGTAAGCTTCCTGGGGTCAGTCAGCTTAGAATCAATGAGATGTTGCAGCAGCTCTAGAACAGAAAGACTATTCCAATGCTCCCAAAGATTGTACAACCCATGGTAACCAGTTACCTTGCTACCCTTTATCCAACCATCCAGTGCTGTGCAATAAAGGTTCACACACTCAACCCATGTATTGGATTCAAGCTTCTTGAAGGACCTAAACTTTTCCCTGTACTGCTCTGGTGTGAGCCCATACCTGAGGCAAAAAGCCTCCTTCATATTGGGATAGGTCAGAGCTGCCGCCTCCTCCAAAGTTGTCAGTGTTCCTCCCATTGGCCTCAAAGTGTTTCCACAGGCCCGCCCCCCATTGTTTCTCTGGAACCTCATTCATACGCAGTGCTGCTTCATAAGATGCAAACCATGCATAAATCTCCTCCCACTTCTCGAAATTCTGTACTAGGTCCTTGGGAATGTAAACCTTACCCCCTTGCACTGGCTGAGCGCTGCCACTATTTGTACTGGACTCCACCTGTTTGGCTTTAATGTCCCGTTGTCTCATGCTCAATTCATGTGCCACAAGCAGCTTCTTCTCTTCCAAGGCACAAGCTCTCTGGCTCTCCCCAACCTTGTTCTGGATTTCCATTTCCATCTGCTTCATCTTGAGCCTTGGGACTTCCAACTCATGCTCTCTAGCCCTTTTGTTCTCCTCTATTTCCTCTGGAGACAAATTCCTGGAAGAATGATTGCTGCCAGCCCTAGAGCCTGCTCTCCCAACAGGAAAATCCTGGTATCTGAAACTACCCACTGGCACACCCCCATCCACATCTGCATCCCCTGCCTCCTCAGCTTGTCTGGCCTCCCACCTGGCCCCTGCGGCCTTCTGTAGTTTCTCTTTCCTAGAGTTGCTCTTCAAGGGACATCCAAAGCTCTTGAAGAATTTCTTGAGTTGCTCTACTTTATAACTACTTAACATTTCAATGTCCAACTCCAATTCTGCAGCCTCACTTGCTGATTTACTATTTAGAGACATGATGCGTGGATACTTCAAGGGTCAGATCAAAAATAGAACCAAAAAGTAAAAATCCTCCCGCTCACCACCAGTATTAGAAATGTGGATCTCTAGTTGGCAGAGGTAAATAGGGACCTGTGCTTCTAGTTAAGGTAAAGGGGGATACACAGTTTAGATAACCCCTGCTCACCCCCTGGGTAGCTTGGGACGAGCAGACAGACGTATCCCAAAGGCAATGTGTAAAGCATTTGTACTCAAAACACACAGTAATAAGGTGACAACACCACAAATGGACAACACACCAGTTTAGAAAAATAAAGTATCTTTATCTAAACTCAACAGGACCAAAACGACAAAAGTCCAACATACATGTAATAAGAATCTGACTTTAAAAAGGTTTCAAACAACTTGCCCATAGAAAACTATGGATGCTTGATTTCTCTCAAAGTACCTGTAGTTGTGACAAAATTCACAAGGCCCAACAGCCGCAGAGATGGGAAGCGTTGAAAAGCAAAGAGAGTTCCTGAGACCATGGGGAGGCGATGCAACAGTTCTGCTGCACGCAGGAGAAGTGATGCGTCGAATCCTGTCTGTAAGGTGAAGTGATACCTCGATACCGAGATGGCTCTGGTCCGCGGTGATGCGTCGGGGAAAACTTGGCACACAGGTCCGATGCGTGGGAATCTGGGATGCGTTGGCAATTAATGAGGCGGCGTCGAGCGGCGCTGCATCTTTTTCTTGATCCGCGATCCCTTGATGTGTCGGTTCTTGCATCGGCGATAGGCGCTGTGTCTGTTCCGGCAGCGGCGGGGCGATGAATGGAGATTCTTCTCGCACAGCAGTGCTGCGTCGCAAAAACAGCCGCAAGAAGAGCGATGCGCTGATTTTCTTATAGTTGCGTTGCTTTTTCAGCTCCCAACAGCAGGAACAACCTCCAGAGGTCTATTGGCAGGTCAGAAATCCCAGCAAGGAAGTTCAGGAGAGCTGGGGTGAAGTCTTTGTGTTCCTGAGACTTCAGAACAGGAGGCAAGCTCTACACAAGCCCTTGGATATCTTCCTCAAGCAGGGGGCACAGCACACAGCAAAGTTGTTATCCTTTCCTTGGCAGAATCAGCTATTGCAGGTCAACCCCATACAGCACAAAGTACTTCTCCTTCAGTTTCTCCAGCTCTTCTCCTTGGCAAAGGTTCCTCTTGAATTCAAGAAATGTTATCAATCTCTGTGGTTTTGGGTCTAATACTAATACCCCAAAATGTCTTTGTTCTGTTTTGCAAGGGTCTCTGAGCCCAGACCAAACCAGTTCTGTCCTAATTGGTGCAGTATGGCCACACGGGGTGGAGACAGCATTGTGCAAGGAAATCTCCTCCCACTACTCTAAATTCAGCCAGGGTCTGTTCATTGTCCTGACAACAGATTTCTTTGAACTCCCAGGGTCAAGATTATCTGCCCTTGGTTGATTCCGCTGCAGTGTGAGAGGTAATCAAATGATGAAGCATGCCTTGATAAGTTAAGAGTGAGACGACCTCTCAAAAAATTTTGATGATTCCCTTTCGTAGAAAGTTAGTACTGTGAGATAACCGATTGTACCTTTCGACCCTCAAGTAGTTTTATGTTGTGCAGTTAGTGTCAGGGGGATATACTTGAGTGTTTTACCTCCTCCTCTCTTTACTTGTGAAACATAGCGTATGGCTCATCTTAGCTTCGAGAGATATTAGAGACATTGATACATTGACTAAGGACATTGTATCCCAGTTGATTAAAATATAATCATGGCAGAAGGCTTGGCCTTAGATGATTAGGTTATTTCCTCTATTATATCAGCACTGCCACTCTTAAGTGGCACCACCATAAGCCAGACGATCATCAGTACCAACGACTGGTAGGCACTAATAGACAAAAATGTATCCAAATCAAGATATTACTGCACGGTGTGATAAATGACCCAAGTCACAAAAAAGGATTCATGCAATCCTACTGAGTACACCTTGAAGATCAAGGCTTCCGATGGCAGAAGGAGATGTATTGGGGCGCTAGGTACTTTAAGAGGGCTGAGAGACGTGATGGCATATTTATTCTCCACCCCTACGCTACTAATCTGATCATGGAAATAGGTTTTGGATTAGGGATGCATAAAGTCGTTGATGAGAGTTAGGAACACAGTGTCTCTTTCCTCCTCTGGGTTTCAAGAGCTTCACCCTCGTTGTCTATTTGATGCCAATTGAACCACTCAGTGGAAGACTATCTTGATAAATATGGCTGTCAATCTATAATTCCTTATACTTTATTTGTCTCATTTAAAACAAATGGCTCCTGCCTTTTCGCATTGTTCCCCATTTGTTTTTCCATTGTATTTTTAACTTGTATTGATTTTTGTTTTGTGTCCTAGACTTCATGCTGGAATACCACTTGGGCATTTTCATTTGAACTGTATCTGCGGCCAGTCAGAAAGCACAAGCCACCTGCAGCACTGCATACGAACTTCAACAATTTTGTATTACATTTTAACATATAGATGTTAATTTCGTCTCAATTTCCTTCTTGAAAATATCACGTGATTACAATAAAATGGCAGAGACCCCAAGATGTCCCAGGGAGGATATTATTTCTCAGTTTCATAATCTGGCTGCGCTTGGAGACGCAGCTAGACTTTCTGTGTTGCTTTGCCACGCCTCATCGATAATCAATGAAACTGCCAAAAATGGGTGGACAGCCCTTATGTATGCAGCAAGAAATGGGCACTTCGACGTTGTACAGGTGCTTCTTAAGTACGGGTAAGCATGAGTTGTTTTTCTGGCCATTGTCTCTGTTCCGTTGCCGAGACTGTGATTCCTGTGTGAAGATGTATTATTTTTCTATATTTCTTGACCATCCCTTTTGTTACAGTATTTGCATGTCTTTGAAAACATGTGCATCTGTAAATTCACTATGTGTTAAGCGATATGTATCATTTTATGTAGTTTAGGTGATAGTCCATGACTGATTTTAAAATAACAGTTTTATCTTCCCAATCCTGTTTACTTGTCCTTTTGTTACAGCAGAGGAGCTTAGCTACTTTGGTGTTTCACCATGTGATGTTTGATGTCTAACTATGCAGCAGCCTGTCAGTCTTCTCGCACAGCCACAAGAGCTGAAGCTGGCTCAAAACTGGACATCTATTTGTGATCTGCTCTATTACTTGGCCTATAAATCTCAAATGTGCACACCCAGACATTCAGTGCAGCATGACGTCACCAGCAAATTCAGGCTTATATTTGCCAACCCACAACTGCAAAGGCATTACAGATTTTGCCCTCAATAGTTTCTAATCATCTATATTGAGTGAGACAGCAAGGTTTGTTGACCTTAAATTACAAACGTTATTTTAATTCTTTTACACACTAACCAACAGGCATATAAAATAAGTTTTATTTCAGTTTCAAAAATGTCCTTATTTCCTTTGCCACAAATTCAGCTATTTATCCTCAAATATACCCACCATAACTGGAGAACTACAACGCGCACCCCAACACATTTGAGTAGAAATTGAAGCAAGGGGCAATCACCTTTTCGTCGGTAGTGGGCACCAGCCCTTCTAAGCAATAGCATTTGCACACTGAGATTAAAGTAAAAATAACTTGTCTGATGGCCAGCCTGCTATAGGTGTGATGTTGGGACTTCCATACCGGCACCAAAACCTGTCCGTAAATAACAAACGTATGGCATGTCAGAGTGAACAGCTTTCCTTGTCCCTGTGGTGACCTGTCCGGGCAAACGGCCTCTGAACCAGTGTATGGGATTCCGTCCCAATAATTGTGTGTGTAGCTTTCTTTTTTGCAGTTTCTGGACATGCTTGTTTTATTGTTTGACAAACTGATAGGCATGTCCACAGAGCTCTGTTAGTAATTTGGTATTTTATCAATGAATTGTTCTCACTTAACATTTTCCGATCATGCCCTGGCTTTGCAGAGACCACTCTGGCCAAGATGCATCATTAACATCCCACCCAACCCCCAATTGCCAGGAGATTTTACAGCAGTAAGAAGAGGATGGATGAAAACCCCTATGCCTTGTTTCTCTTGGTACCAAATACCAGCAGTTTGTTTTTATTTACACAAACGATACTTTACTTACTGAAAACAAAATTGCGAGCACATTAGTAATGCTGCTTGCCAGTGTGGTTCTGACCTGGCAACTTTCAAACGTTATATGGTAGAGAGATGCATCGCTTGTTGGACCTGGAAGAAGAGGTAGTGCATTTAAGAATGGCTGGGAGAGCGGTTCAAACGAGTGTAGTGCCTCCTAATATTGCCAAAGCCCAGCTTACTTTTCAGTCTGCCAAAGTAGGAGAGCCTTACACATTAAGGGGGAAGAGGATATCCAGTGCCACTTGCCTGACACCAGAGGATATCCACTGCCACTTTCCTGACACCAGAGGATATTGACACGAGGATATCCACTGCTTCTTGCCTGATACAAGTGGATATCCACTGCGGCTTGCTTGATACAAGTGGATATCCACTGCCGCTTGCTTGACACAACTGGATATCCACTGCCGCTTGTCTGACACAAGTGGATATCCACTGCCGCTTGCCTGACACAAGAGGATATCCACTGCTAATACTCAGATCATGTGCTGTAGTTGTTTCAGCCAATTGTACGCTGGTTTGAACTGTGCGCAGTGTGGTTTACCTTCACCTCAGACTAGATCATGGGCATTCTAGTCTCTTCAATTGAATTTTCCACTGTTCTGCAATCATGGATTACCTGAGCTATTGGATAATTACAGACATTACCATGCGTCCTTAACTTCACATTATGTTATTGGTGATGCGAATGGATAAATACAATCCCTACAGTAATTTTAAGTTTAATATCCCTGTACTAATGGTGCACCCCACCCCTAGCATGTCTATTACAGGCACACAATCCTTTTCCGCTTGTATGCAAACAGGACACAGTTGGCTTTGAAAAGTGTGTATTTTATTTATTGCCAATCGTAAAATTTGTACTTTTGCAAAATAGGGCAAATTTATTAGATTCCTGTCCTTGCACCCGGTTATAAACTTACCTTGCACTGCCTATTCTCCCCGGTCCACCGCGACATTGTCGTTTGTGTGGAGGGAGAATACGCGCTGACGTCCGGTAGGAGGTTAGCGTTCTAGCGACCCAGCCCCCAATAAAACCGGATGTGCAGCCAAACGCGCAGCGGACGCGCCAAAGGCAAGCCTGTCTGCGCCCGTCAGCGTCCCAGAGGCGGCTAGGGCGGGAAACGCTGCTGGTGCTACCATGACTCATGGTGAGCATATCATGTATAACAGCCTAGAGTTGAAGAGGCTTATGCCTACATTGAATTGCCATAACAGTATAGACCTGGGGGGACAGTAGAATCATGAAGTTCAGGAAGTGTAAGTGTACTAGTTCCATCTGCCCAGTTAGGGAGCCCGAGCCCGTTGTAAGAGGGTAGGAATTAAATTCGGAATTGTCCGGGACCTATGGGCAGGAGTATATTAGAGCTTTTCTGCTCAATGTACGCTCCCTGAATAAAAATGCCCAACATGTAGCTGACCTCATATCAGACTTAAGGTTGGACATTTTATTTCTAACAGAGACTTGGCTTACGGAAACATCCAATCTCACTCTGGCAATAACTATTCCCCCCGGGAATACAATTTTGAGGAAAGACCGAACCACTGGGAAAGGTGGGGGCATTGCAATGATCACTAAAAATGACATCTCGACCAAATCAATTCCTATGGATGAAATCGAGGGGGCAGAGAGTTTTGGCTTTCACTGCACTTTCTCTGCCCATCAATCTCTGGCCGGAGCACTAATTTACAGACCTCCTGGTCATGCAGGACCGTTTCTGAGGAGTGTTTCCAACGTAACGGTACCACTTGCCCTCAGATTTAAACATGTTATGGTCCTTGGTGATTTTAACGTCCATATGGACAACTCGGAGAGTCCTGATGCTTCTATATTAGGCGAGGCCTTGGAATCCTTGAATTTGGTTCCCCTTGTAACTAGACCTACTCACGAAAAAGGCCATACGCTGGATCAAGTCTGCTCCAATACCCCTGTACAAACAGAAAGCCTATTCCCTTAGTTTGGACAGATCATTTTCTGTTAGGACTACAGATAGAGAAACGAATAAAAGCGGCTCATATTATGGAGAAGCAGCCTTCTTTTAAAACAAGGCCCTTTTATAAAATCACCCCAGAGACCCTGAACATTGAGCTCACTGCGCACCCTCTTCCCTGGAGTTGTTTGATAGAGAGTGATGCAGCTAGCCTGGAAAACTGGATAAAGCAAGGTGTGGAGTCGTTGGCCCTGCAGTTCTCTCGCCCTCTACGAACAGCGAAAAGACACGCACCTTGGTTTAATGAAACTTTGCGGCAATGTAAAATTGCTTGTAAAAAGTTGGAAAGAGTGTGGAGGAAGAATTTTAGTATAGATAGCAAAGTATTATATAAAAGGGAGCTTAAACTGTATCACCGTAAAATTCTGGAGGAAAAGAAAATTTTCTTTGCAGCCAAGATTGAGGATTCGACTAACTAGAGCAAGGAAATTCTCAAAATCGTGAAGCATTTCATGTCGCTCACAGCAGGTATCATTAAGCGTGATGTATCTGATACTTGGACACGTCAGTTAGCTTCTTTTTTTCATAAGAAAATAACTGACATTCATTTTTAGAAAAAAGGGAAGCAAGTTGCACCGGGTTATGTGCTTCAATTTAGATCACACAAGTGAACGCTAAATAGTAAAGTCAAATACTAATTAAGTTTTTATAAAAATATATTTATCTTTTATTTTATTGTAATTATAAATCTCTCATTTGTTGTTGACATTTGTTGATAGAAAACTAAATAATCGTTTACACAAGTATTGTTATGTCTTTAAATACAATTATATACACATGTATGCAATACAAATCCAGACTTGATCATAGTGACTCTTTTCATAAAATACAGAACTAATTCCCCTTCAACGCGTTTCGGCGATTTGCCTTCCTCAGGAATTCTGTATGTACATGTTGATACTGTCTATGAGAAGGTGATGGCTCCGAAATAAAATGCGTGTATTATGTCTGAGTTGTGCCTCTATCAATTATTCAATGTGGTAGAGGGACTGCCACCAACTGGTGGGTAGACTTCTAATGAAGCTGGAGGGAGCCTTAATTTCAGTCTCGCACCGGAATATGGCGAAAGTTTCCTGTCGTGTTTGCTTTTCTTTGGTAATTGCTGTATACTGCTTCCACCTAATTTTTGCGACAGGAAACTTTCGCCATATTCCGGTGCGAGTCTGAAATTAAGGCTCCCTCCAGCTTCATTAGAAGTCTACCCAGCAGTTGGTGGCAGTCCCTCTACCACATTGAATAATTGATAGAGGCACAACTCAGACATAATACACGCATTTTATTTCGGAGCCATCACCTTCTCATAAACAGTATCAACATGTACATACAGAATTCCTGAGGAAGGCAAATCGCCGAAACGCGTTGAAGGGGAATTGTCACTATGATCAAGTCTGGATTTGTATTGCATACATGTGTATATAATTGTATTTAAAGACATAACAATACTTGTGTAAACGATTATTTAGTTTTCTATCAACAAATGTCAACAACAAATGAGAGATTTATAATTACAATAAAATAAAAGATAAATATATTTTTATAAAAACTTAATTAGTATTTGACTTTATTATTTAGCGTTTACTTGTGTGATCTAAATTGAAGCACATAACCCGGTGCAACTTGCTTCCCTTTTTTCTAAAAACGTACAGTTTCCTTACCAGGGTTCATCCTTTGAGGTAGGGGCCCCCCTTTCTTCCACATATAATAACTGACATTCAAACATCCTTAGTTCCTTCGTCTAGTACTCTGGCTAAACCGCAGCTTCACAGCTTCCATCCGATATGTAAAGCTTTCCTTCTTCAGTTCCCTACTATGACTTTTGAACAATCTCTCAACATAATGAAGAATTTAAAATCTGGATCGCCTTCGGATCCTTGCCCTTCCAAAATACTTGTGACTGTGGCTGATATCATCAACCCAGAGGTCAATGCAGTTCTGAATCTGTCACTAAGCAGCTGCCAGGTACCATCTATTTGGAAAAGGGCCAAAATACTGCCTATGCTTAAAAAGCCTACAGCTGACCCTTCATTAGTATCCAACTACAGACCCATCTCGCTCCTCCCTTTCTTTGCTAAAACGATTGAAAAATATGTGAATTCTGTAACCACCAAATTCATTGAAACAAACAACCTCCTCCACACGAGTCAATCTGGCTTCCGCTCAAATTTCAGTATGGAGAATGCTCTACTCGAGATCTCGGAATCCATCAAAGAGACTCTCGATTTGGGTGGGAGAGCGGCTTTGATATTGTTAGATCTTTCGGCCACCTTTGACACCGTGCCCCATGATAGACTTCTACTGAGACTGAGAGCGTGCAGAGTGGGGGGCTTGGTTTTGGAATGGTTCTCCTCCTTTCTGGATGACAGAAGTCAGGAGGTCTGGACTCTCCCCTTTTCCTCCTGTATGCCTCCCATGAAGGTCGGTGTTCTCCAAGGGTCTATTTTAAGCCCACAGTTGTTCAATCTGTATATGGCTCACCTGCCCCTTTGGCTGAAGATACAGGTGCAATAATTATATGTTATGCTTATACTCAGCTGTTGTTTACCTGTTAAAAGGGAGAGGATTTTGATGGGGAGAGGATTTACAACTGTTTAAGAGAGGTCTTTGCTTGGTTTAGATGCAATCAGCTACAGTGCAATCCTGAGAAGTCTGAAGTGACCCTCTTTGGATCTTTAGCGCCAGACTCTTGGAGGCAATGGTGGCCTTCAGATATGTCACCCCGCAGACTTCTGCTGGCATTGTGAGAAATCTGGGGGTAAAAATGGATAACTCTTTAGATATGAAGAAACAAGTTCAATCGATCGCAGGAACCTGCTATGGCATTCTGAAAAGGTTCCGGAGATTTTTGCCGCTTCTATCACTTTCTCATAGAATGACAGTGTTCTAAGCTCTCATTACCTCAAGGCTGGACTACGCTAATGTCCTCTATGTGGGCCTTCCGGAGTGTTTAAATTTGCACGTTCCCGCAGAGGTGGCCGTTCTTTTGAAGTACAGGTAGCTCATCTTTGGAATAGGCTACCTACTACAATACGACAACTTACAGATGTATGGCTGTTTAGGAAACAACTCAAAACCTGGTTATTCCAGCAATAATTTCATCATGAGTCGGTCCTGTTTTTCAGTAGCGTTCTGTTCTGCTTAGCGCCGGGACACTCGATTGAGTTGCTGTGCGCTTTACAAATACGCAATAACATAACATAACATTTGCATGGGCACTATTAAAAGTACTTTAAACAAAAAGAGAGAGAAAGGGAGTTCTACATAAATGTAGGGAGGGTACTCCTGGTCCCCTGGTTAATAGTTTGAACAACAAAATGGAGGAGTGTCCCCTATTAAAAGTACTGCAACTTTCTAGGGTTGAGGAGAGGTTTCACTTTATTTGGCAGTGGAAATGCTTTTCATACAGGAGAGCTCAGCTTCCACTGTCCACAGAACTGCTGCATGCTCCAACCACAGGAGAAATGTTCCACAAGTGTAAACCGGTACCACTGGCGGAACATTGACCCCTATATTATTGGGGTTTCAGCTAGAGGCTCGCACCACTAGGCACTGGGGGAACTCCCAGACATTGAAGAATGATCTGGAGACCACTCTCTCCTTTGTAAGGAGACAGTTCGGTGTCATGAAGGCAGCAGTGCATTAAGTAAAGATTCATTTTCTTCTGTTTCAGTTGGCTCCATGAGTGGGTCAGGCAGGGTGTTTTGAAAGGTAAAACCAGGCATTAATTGGTGAGGACCTCTAAGTGATCGGGACTAAAATTCCTAGACTTCAACTCCAGTATTTTGAACCACTGTGACTCAGGTTTACGGATATGCATGCCCTAATGTCTATCCTTTAGTCTTTTTCCCTCTAGAAAACCAAAACAGTGAATTGTTAACTGGCCTGTTTTCCTATGTTTCTGAGAGCATAGAATGCCTAGTGTCATATATGCAGCAGGTTTCACCACCAACAAAGGTTCCTAGAAATCTGGGTATGGAAATATTAGTGTTTTTTTAGTAAAGAATTAGGTCAGTGGTAGGAAAGCAGCCACTACTCCAAGCATTCATGAAAAGATCACATTTATGAGAGTTGACGGGTCTCACAATTTCAGAGAGTTTGTTAACGTTCTCATAAAATATTGAAAGATCTTTAAAATACTCTACATGTCATTTTTACAAGATCAAGGTTGATCTACCTGTGTGGGATGAGACCCCAAACCAGAAAGGTTTAATGATGTAGCATGATAAAACTTTTAAAGCCAGCCCCTGTGGTAATGAGGCTGACTCTACTTCAATGAAGTCCAAACTGTCCCTCTGGTAAGACATTTGCAGGCCTTTGTGTCTGATGTATCTGTCTAGGAATCAGAATTAGGCTTGGAATCCTTATCCTCCTCCACGGTGCCATACAGATTAAGAAGATGACAAAGGTTAAGGGGAAAACACCAAACTGATTTCCCTGCTTTGACTTCTCTGCACTCTTTCAAAAGACTTGGATACATATCTATTGTGAAGACTTGAACCTGGGGCTCAGAAACATACTGCTAACCAAGGGGTTGGAGGGTGCCTGTTTCTCTAGCATTCCTACATCCCCATGCATGACAGAACTGAACACAAACCGCAAAGGCCATATGTACTAAAGCATTTTCTCATAGACACAAAATGGTTAAACCCCTTTGATACATCTGGCTGAAAGTACCTTAAATAAAACCAGTGGCTTCCTAACATTCTGTGCCTGGTCCAATTTGATCTGTTTTTAAAATCTCAAGGAAGAATGGCCTTCCCAAATATGAAGCCTCTATCACCATCCACGGTAATTGTAAGAATAGAATCCCATCTAATATGGCCACCACACTTGCACACTTCATCCCATACAGCCATTGTAACATCTGAAAACTGAGGAAAGGGTAAGATCAAGGAACCTACTCATCCAAATTCAGCAAACAACACTGATGCAGCGAAGCAGGAGTATCACCGGATGCCCAGGCAAACTACTGTCCAACAGACAGAGTGGCAATACATCAGCAGCTTTCCCAAAACACTTGTTTGCCTCCATGTGTGACTGAGCTAGCGAAGACTTGAGCAAGGAGGTGCATGCAACCCACTATACTACCCCATTATGAAAGTGAATTAATATTTTGAGTGAATGACTGTCGACCACAAGAAAAGTCCACTGCAAGTAATAATGTTAGCAATTATTGAGGTACAAGACCAGATTTCAATAATTTAAAACTACAATCATCCTTGGACAGCAATACCACAGAGCAAAAAAGCTTAACGGGGCGTGGGGGGATTGTGTAAAGGATATAGAAATCCTGAAACACAACACAATACAAATTTCAGTTCATTTTCTAACATTTGAGAAAACATTATAAACAACATGACACAAAAACTTTAGAAAAATACAATAAGAGGAACCGGAGAGATGAATTTTTAAACATTGAAGAGAAAAACCACCATGAAAAATTAAAGCACCAATCGGAAGTAAGGTTCCTATGTGACTAGGATCTTTCCATGTTTCAGGCTGACCGCAATGCGGCGCAGGATGATATGCCAAGTAGGTTTTTGCTGGTCAAAGTTTTTACTTTCTGACTTATTGTCTGTCGGAATCCTCCAATTGAGCAAGGCATAAGTCCCTTTGAGGTCAGATGGGTATTGAGCGGGGTCCTGCCAAAGCCGTTGCTTTTGGAGGGAAAAGCTCCAACAGGAAAAAAATAATTTCACCCCTATGGAAGTCTTCCCCCAGAAACCCTCCAAGCTGCTGTTCCTGGACAGACAGGTGTTGCATACCTCACCCACAGCCTATCTTGCCACAAGGCCCAAACATTTGACTGTGTCTGGGAGCAGGTTTCATAAAATTTAACTTCACCATTCAGTTGCATTTGTAATAGATATTAAAAGTAGTAGTACAAATTATTTTAATGTATAGGCTGAAGATTTCCAGATGAAGAAATTAATTTCTTATGTAAACATTGTTCATTTATTATAGTTTTACCTTCTCTGCTTGTAGAATACTGCTAAATGAACATACATTTTATGGCTAGCTTTTATTAACCATACTATTAAAATGTTGAATTGGAAATTTAAAATGAGAAATGACTCTTTTGATTAGATTATTTTAATATTTCGCAGGTGCGACAAGTCTTTGGTCAACAAATCAAAGCAAACTGCATTGGATATTGCCAAGTTCTGGGGCCATAAACATGTGGCTAATTTGTTGGCCTCTATTAAAGGTGGACATAAGCCTTGGTTTTTGCCGGATGCAGTGGAAGAACACGAGAATTACTTCAGCAGCTCCCTGTTGGACAGGAAGAGTGAGAAAAGGACTGACCTTGATTGGCTCCTAACCAAACAGTGCCAGGATGCCACGGTGTACATCCTCTTTTCATGTTTAAGCCCGTTGCTTGTTGTAGGGAAAGGAGGTGATAATACAGAGGAAGGGGATGTCCGGCTCTGTAGGCTTCACCATGTAGAGGTCAAAGAATACCTGACCCAGCCTGAACACGTGTCGCTTATATTTCTTGGAGTGGAAATAAAGCAAAATGTGCTTCATTGTGTAAAAGAAGTGCATGCTGGTGAAAAGGAGGATGATGGCCTAGTAGCCTGGTTTGCACTGAACGCAGAGAATATTACAACTGAACAGTTCGAGAAAAAACATGAGGGGTGCTTTTTCCCACAACCTCTGATGCCATCACTCTTTCAGCTGTCTCAGCAAGAGTCTGGTAAGGTGTGCCTAATGACGTGGATTGTCAGAAATATTGCAAACTTCTTGGAGTTCAGAAATATTAAAGGGCTTCCTTGATCCAGTGACAAGCATTTAGAACATGTTTGTTTTACAGTAACCCATTTTTTCCTGAAATTCAGGTGAAAGAGAAACTGAGTTGTTCATTACTGTAGTTTAATCGCTGCAAATGTTTTGATTAATGCAAAGGTACAATAATTAGTTATACTATTTGTAATTATCAATCAATCAATCAATCAAAGCATTTATATAGCGCACTACTCACCCGGGGGTCTCAAGGCGCTAGGGGAGGGGGGTCCGCTACTGCTCGAACAGCCAAGTCTTGAGCTTCTTCCTGAAGCCAAGGTGCTCCTGGGTCAGGCGGAGGTGGGTCGGGAGGGAGTTCCAAGTCTTGGCGGCCAGGTAGGAGAAGGACCTTCCTCCTGTGGTGGCTCTTCGGATGCGGGGGACGGCGGCGAGGGCGTGGCCGGTCGATCGAAGCTGGCGTTTGGGAGCGTAGAAGTTGAGGCGGCTGTTGAGGTATCCTGGGCCTTGGTTGTGTAGGGCTTTGTGTGCGTGGGTGAGGAGACGGAAGGTGATTCTCTTGTTGACCGGGAGCCAGTGCAGATCTCTCAGGAGTCCGGAGATGTGGCTGCGACGGGGGATGTCCAGGATGAGTCGTGCTGAGGCGTTCTGAATCCGCTGGAGTCTCTTCTGGAGTTTGGCGGTGGTCCCGGCGTAGAGCGAGTTGCCGTAGTCCAGACGGCTGGTGACGAGGGCCTGGGTGACCGTCTTCCTGGTCTCGGTGAGGATCCACCGGAAGATCTTACGTAGCATGCGCAGGATGTTGAAGCATGACAAGGAGACGGCGTTGACTTGTCTGGTCATGGAGAGGGAGGAGTCCAGGATGAAGCCCAGGTTGCGTGCGTGGTCTGTTGGTATGGGTGCGCTGCCCTGGGCGGGGGGGGGCCACCAGGAGTTGTCACAGGCGGAGGGTGAAGATCCCAGGATGAGGACTTCCGTCTTGTCCGAGTTCAGTTTCAGGCGGCTGTTCGTCATCCACTTGGCTACGTCTGTCATCCCTTCGTGTAGGTTGGCTCTGGCGGTGGCGGGGTCGTTGGTGAGGGAGAGGATCAGCTGGGTGTCGTGGGCGTAGGAGATGATGTTGAGGTTGTGTTGGCGTGCGATGGCTGCGAGGGGGCTCATGTAGACGTTGAAGAGGGTTGGGCTGAGCGAGGAGCCTTGAGGAACGCCGCAGATGACTTCGGTGGCTTCTGATCTGAACGGGGGGAGGCGGACTCTGTGTCCTTCCGGCGAGGAATGAGATGATCCATTCCAGTGCCTTCTCCTGGATTCCGACGTTGCTGAGGCGCTGCACTAGGGTATGGTGGCAGACAGTGTCGAAGGCCGCGAAGAGGTCTAGGAGGATGAGGGCCGCTGTTTCTCCGTTGTCGAGCAGGGCTCGGATGTCGTCGGTGGCTGCGATCAGGGCGGTCTCGGTGCTGTGGTTGGCCCGGAAGCCAGACTGCGAGAGGTCGAGGGATCCGTTTGTCTCGAGGAAGGCGGCCAGCTGCTTGTTGACGGTCTTCTCGTTGACTTTTGCAGGAAACGGGAGCAGTGAGATGGGGCGGTAGTTCTTGAGGTCGGTGGGGTCGGCTGATGGCTTCTTAAGTAGAGTGCTGAGTTTGGCGTGCTTCCAGCTCTCCGGGAAGGTTGCGGTGTCGAAGGAGGTGTTGATGATGTCCCGCAGGTGGGGTGCGATGACAGCGTCGGCCTTGTTGAAGACGTGGTGAGGGCAGGGGTCGGACGGAGATCCGGAGTGGATGGAGTTCATTGTGTGGATGGTGTCTTCGGTGCTGATCGGGGTCCAGGCGCGGAGGGTGGTGGTGGGTGGCGGTGGTTCAGTCGTGGCGTGCGTCGGTTGAGTGCTGAAGCTGTTGTGTATGTCCGCGATCTTGTTGTGGAAGTAGGAGGCGAGGGAGTTGCAGAGGCCTTGCGAAGGGGTGATGTCGTTGTTTCCGGGGTTTGGGTTGGAGAGCTCTTTGACGATGTTGAAGAGTTCCTTGCTGTTGTGTGCGTTGTTGTCCAGTCGTTCCTTGAATGCAGTTTTCTTGGTGGCGTGGATCAGTTGGTGGTGTTTTCGGGTGGCGAGCTTGAGGGTAGTCATGTTGTTCGGTGTTGGGTCTCTGCGCCAGGCTTTCTCGAGTGCTCGGCAGTTCTTCTTGGAGCTCTTGAGTTCGTCGGTGAACCATGGTGCTTTCTTGCTGCTGGGTCTGCTAGGCGGGGTCTTCAGAGGGGCGAGGTCGTCTGCGCAATTGCTGATCCACTTCGCGAGGTTGGTGGCCGCCTGGCTTGGGTTCGTTGCGCTGGTGGAAGGGTTCATGCTCAGGGAAGTCGCGAGCTGGTCGGCTGTAATCTTGTTCCAGTTTCTGCGTGCAACCAATTACATTTCAGTTGTAGGTCTGAACATTAATTGATATGACTGCATGGAATTCTCTTATAAGCTGTTTGGTTTTTATATTGAATTGTTTTATTTGTAGGCAACTGAGCAAACACATTTTGTGATAATTCGCTGTCAAACAGTTTTGCTTGTCTGCAGGATTCAGCCATGTCTCATCCGTAAAGCTTACATGTTGAGAGTCTTAAAACAGTCTCACTTGCTTCCTCGGGTTATTGTAAACTAAAACAAATCTTTGATAATGAATGCTATGAAAAAAACAAGTTGCTGTTAAAGCTCTGATCGTGTGTTCTCTCTTGAGGAGAACCCTAGAACTCTTCTTAACTGCAGGTACTGCTGCTAACCTGTCAAGGTTCAGTACTCCTAGTTCGAGGTGCCTCCCCTTGTTCTCCACCCTGACTCCTGCTGCCGATTTAGCTTTCATCCTCAAACTCTGTAAAGTCAGTCACATTATTTGGGAATCGAAAAGAAGTAAACTTTCTATTCCGTGCTGGCCTATTTTGCTAGGGTTAATGGGGTTTGTGGAAGAGGTGTGGCGCAGCGGCCAGGGCGACTGACGCAGGACGCTGGGGATCACTGTTCGATCCCTGGCTCTGGCGGCAGGGGTCTGCCCAGCATCATGTGACTCTAGGCAATAGCTCACTTAATCTTCCCGACGGCCCCCAGCGACTTGACACCTTCGGGTAATTGTTCGCGCTTTACAAATACTGGTACTACAAAGTCTCCTGTTACACAAACTGTCCTACTCACACTCGCTGGTTTAGGTTAAGACTCCCTGTAAATCTTCCATCTCTCTGGAATTCTGTGTATGGCAAAGTGCACTGACTGGCTTTCAGTGCACAGGAAGGACATTTTGTGCTTGCACTGAAAATATGATCCAGTGCTTTCAGACCAGCGTGTTATCTGAGAGAAAACATTCACACAAAGATTTTCTTCCGGAGCTCCTGGGATAGGAAGCGGTATGCAATACAATATATAAAAGGTACACACCTCATAGAAAAGACTATGCTGTCATCTCAACCACGCTTCCTTTTTAGGTCGAAGCCTGCGTTGCAGCGCATGCGCTGCTGCAGGCAAAGAGATATTGTGAGGAGGGGATTTCAGTATGGCGTGAAGCCACGCCCCTTTTTTACATTGGCAGGCCTCTCGAAACTGAGGCCTGCCATTGGAAAAAGCTCCTGTTTAGCAGATTTGTCTGCTCTGGATACCTCCTCTCGAGGACTCCATGACCTGCCTTACGGTAGCACGACAATATTTTTAGAAATATTGCCTTGGCAACCATGAGGCAGGTCAGGGAGTCCTGGAGGGTCGGGATTCAGTATCCTGTTCCCGCCCCTTTTTTTTTTTTTTGTGTGCGTGCGGTTTTTGTCATTGTTGCCTCGTTCTCCTTGCTGGAAGGAGGCATTGCAATGGATGGACCCTCCTTGTTTTTAATGGTGCAAATATCGTTCTGCTCTGGTACAAAGTTTCAGTAAAATAGTCATGGGACCCTAAAACGGAATAAACCGAGCCACGTTCAGCAGAAATGAGGCATTTCTTATTTCACGCGCCCCTTACTGTATGACATCACCCCTGAAATGAATGCACGCGCCGGAGACGTGCCTGCAGCCAAGGACAGAGCGAAAGACGTGTGATTGCATTCTTTTATAGTACAGTGCGTTTTGCTGCTTGTATATGGTGTACGCTTTTGTTTTAAAATGTACTGACTTTTTTAATACTATATCACAGCGAATGTTTTTATATCACAGGGGTTTGTAATGCGCGTCATTCTGCTGTAGTTACTTACATTGTATCGTGCTAGGGTAAACTGGGTGGATTACACCGAAGGGTGTTCTTTTAATTTGTAAAATATTGAGTTGAATTGTGCGTGTTTGTGTTATATTGTCCTGCAAGGTGTACTATATTCTTGTTACTCTTGCCCCCCCCCCCCCCCCCCCCCGAAAAAAACCTAAATTCAAACCTCAAACTCACCTTAGCACCTAAAGGTGCTTCCACTCACGCTGTGTGCTGTACAAAACATACACTTTTTTCACAGACCCTTTCAACACCATAAAACGTGTAAAATAAGCTTGGAAAAACGACATATAGCACACAACACAGAGCCACAAACTCTATAACAAAGCACACCCACAGAGAATTCGGACCCCAGCCCAGAACCGCTAGACACCCCCTCCCTCCCCACAGCACAAAAGCTTAGACTCCCGTACCCCAGCAGAGAACCACTGAATATCCATATACAGCACAGAACTCAGTACTCCAGTGTACGGAACCCCTCCCGCTGCCTCCTCCCACCACGCCACAGGCTCTCAGACCCATACACGCAGCTCATGGTCCATTGAGCCCAACCTCTGCCGACAGCCCTGGAGACCCGTGCTCTGGAACAACCCAGAACTCTGCCTCTACCACAGGAAAAGCGCCTAGAGTCTCCTGTGAGGCGTCCGTAGTCCTCATCATAACTTGTACTCTTTGCCCTGTCACCCGTCGGCCTTCTCTGCTGCCACCCGTGTCTGATAAGAGCGCCCACCCTCTCCCAGTACTTGCATCTCTATCCCGTCTTTTCTGGTAGGGGGAAGCAGGTGGGTCCTCATTTTCCAGGGTAATTCTCTACAGGGGTCATCTCTTGCCCTGAGATGCGTCCCGCTCTCTCCTCACTCTGTACCTGAGGTACACCCTCACCTCGCCTACCATCTTAACACATGTGTCTGGGGCTGGGCTCAATCCTCTCCTCCCGGGGCCCAATTATAGGTGCTGTGCTTCTAAAGGGAGTGGCGCCCCTATGTACCCAAGGGCTGCACTCCTCCCGGGGCCACATCGTGTGCAAGGGAAGAGGGTCTATCTAAGCGTCCCATGCTTGTAGGGATCCCTTTAGCGGCGCCGTCTCTCTCACTCTGAGCCATCATTTGCAGGGAGGAGATGCTGCGCTTTCAAGACGCCCCGCATTCCCGCCCCCACCCCCCACCCCCCACCCCGGGGTCATACCCCTCTACCGGGTCCTATAATTTATAGCCAATGAGTGAGAAGCTTTCTAGGTTTGCTTCCTCTCTCGTGGATCCCATCTTTTGACAAGTGTCCCCGCCCTGCCCCTTCATTCACAGGACGGGCTGCTGCGCGCGCCTCTCCTGGGACTCGCATCCCAATGGTCCCACTCTGACCTCATCCAGAGGTCATGTTTTTTGCCTGGAGTCACCCCAACCCTGTTGGGGCCAGTTGGACGGGATGGTTAACTCTTTCCAGGTACCAGACCTCTCTGTCAGTACTACCTCTTGCCCAGGGTCACCCCTCTGCTCCTGCGGATCTGAGGGAGCCAGGGCTCCCCGTGGGGCACCGAGGCAATTCTAGACCCCCCCTCCTTGTTGTCCCTAGTCTCCAGAGGCCCATTGGATGATAGGGTGCGCCTCTCCATGGACACCCCACTCCTCCTGCGTATCTGCGGGAGCCAGGGCTTCCCATGAGGGTATTCTAGTCCCCCCCACCACCCGTTTGTTGCCCCTCGTCTCCAGAGGCCCATTGGATGATAGGGTGCGCCTCTCCAGGAACACCCCACTTGGTGGGTCTCATCCGCTGCCCCGCCTCGCCCCCTCTATTACCCAGCACTGCGCGGAAGCTGCGCACGGTGTTCCCCTCCCTCGGACGGTTTCCTGCGCGCTGGTACTTCTGGTAGAGCTTTATCATGTGGAGGGAGAAGGTGTCTGGAGCGGCGCCTCCGGGGACCCCATCGAGGAGGACCCCTGAAGCTCGCGCACCTCCACCCCCGAGGAGGAGCACGGGGAGCAGGAGGCGAGGACTAGAGGGACTCATGGGTGCGCACGTGGGAAATTAAATCACCCGGGGTGGAATGAGGGAACAGCAGGGGCGGGAGCAGCGGTGCCAGGTGGAATCAGAGGACGCAGTCTGCCTGATCAGGTATTCCAGCTCTTCATGTGCCCTTCGCAGGGGCAATGGTCCCGTGCATCTCAAGGGCGCGCCTGTACCACTTGTTGGCAATGCTGCTGGGTGAGGGGGAAGCGAATCTCAAGGGCCAATGTGCACAGTTCTCTGGGCTGCTCCGGTTACCCCAGGATGCTCTTGGGAGAATCTTGACCTAGGCAGCCGCGCCAGCGTCTCTGGCTGTAGTTTTGGGGGACAGCAACAGGCTCCCCATCTGTGGACGTCTTCCCCTGTGGTTTAAAGGTGAATCTGCGATTGTCTTGGGGTGTTGTGTGGCTAAGGAGTGTCCAGTGGTGATGTACGTGGCCCTAGTTCCTGTGAGGGTTATTTGTACCCCTACTGCTGATGCAGGCTGATGCACTGGCCTCTGGCATTATAGGTTTGTTGCTCCTGTGGTGAAGTCGATCGATTCTATGCGCTAGAGTTTCGAAGTCCCACCGGGATGCTCTGCAGGTTCTGGGGCGCGGGGCTTTCCCTGGTACCCTCTGTTCGTTCAGGATCCGAGCATCAAGCTTGCCTTAGGTATACGAGGTTCCCTGGGGCTGTGGGGTACCCCTGGGATTTTGCGCTGTTTATGGGTCTCTCCTTGTTTTGGGCAGCCTGGGGGATGCGATTTGGGCGGTGTCTTTGTTCGGATGCCTCCAGTGGGTGCCTGTGTGGCCTTTCTGGAGGCAGATGGGCGTCCATTACCTCCCTTTTATCATGGCAGAAGTGTCACTCCCTTTCTTTCTCTGGGCCGGCCCGTTAAAGCATGCATTTGGTGGTGGGGGGGGGCCTGAGCAGAAGGGACCTCACTTGTTTTCAGGTGTGTTTCACCAGTGTGAACTAATCCGTGCATTTTTCTTATCTAATAAAGTTAAGAAAACATGCCTCAGTTAGAGACACCCTCCCCCCCTTCTTTTAATAAGACTTCGCAGAAGCAGTGTTTTGCGGAAAGACTATGCTAATGTGGGCCATTTTTTAGGTCGAGGCCTCGTCCGCACTGCTGTAAGCAGTGGTTGGCGGAGCCGAAGATTTAATGATGTCTAGTATGGGGGCTTGAACCCGCCCCTCTTCTCCATTGGCTGGCCTCATAAATACTGGCCAGCCATTGGAGGAGAGGGGCGTCACTCGGTTCTAGCCCTGTCTTGAGCAGATTCGGGGGTGTTTTTCTCTAGTTTTTCAAGCCCCGCCCCTTTTCTAGTGGTTGGCGTTACACCCTCCCTCTCGCCGAGGTCCCAGTCTATTCCTCCTGTAATCTACCCTTTGCTACCTCTTTTATTTTGTTTGTTCACAATTGTCACTTTTGCCTCATGTAACTTAACGTCTGCTTTTGTAACTTGTTCACTCGTAATCTTCTCATGTATCATTTCTGTTCCTATTGTGAAGCGCTCTGACGCACCGCCTGCAGTGACCTGAAGGGGCCGCCGCGCTGCCAGCGGCTACCCGGAAGTGCTTCCCCCCAGGACCCGGATCCAGACCGGGGTTTTCCTCTTTAACAGCATTTGCTGGACATAATTGTGTGTGAATAGCCGATTTTTTAACGTGTATGTTTACTTGTCATTTTCGTCCTGCCTGCGGCCTAAAGGCACGCATTTCATTCATGCCGACTTCAGTGTTGACAAACTCTAGCTTTGTTGTTATTGCATCATGTTCGGTGCTGCCTTCCAAACTCACTCCAGGCTGCCTGTTTGAGAGGAAGATTACAACTTTAAAGATTACAACCGGCAGGGGGAGGAGTACTTGAGGCAGCTTCCATCCCTGTCCATCCGTGATGTTTCCTGTCAGTGCCCCTTTTCTCCCAGACCGGACTACTGTGCTCTCCGATTCCCCCTAGTTGATTTACTGTGCGCTGCGGTATGCTGCTGACGGTGTTCTGCCTGTGCCGGGACCGCTCGGAACTCACCTTCTCACTGGACGTGGATCCGGACTTCTAACTCCAGATCTTCCTTGCTTTATGCGAGCTAGAGAGTGGCGTGCCGTCCGTGGAAAGCACGGTCAGTCAGATTTGTACCTACATTGGGTGCTTTTGAGTCTGAGAGTGAGTCTGCAGATCGTCCTCGGACACTATCTCGTGGCAAGGACCCATTTTAATATTCCTTCATTGACTTCTGTGTAACCACTCTAAACCGAAGCAATACCACCTAACTTTTATTATGAAATGACCTCCCAGCAGTCAGCGTCTCATTTGAGGTCAGTCTGCAGTGACCGTGTATTTGTAGCAGTGGCCATGCGAGCTCCCTATATTGTCCAGAAGTCAGCACATAGGCCGACCACATTTGGATAAAAGATTATTGGGAGAAAATGATGGTGAAAGGTTTATGATACATTTGTGTAGTCAATTCAACCCATCCTGCCTGCCACATTTAAAGTGTTTTCATCTACTTCGAGAAGTAATCTTAGCTTCTTTGGGACATTTTATCACATCTTTGGAACATTTTATCACATATATTTAAAATAACTTTTTTAGAGTGATAAAATATTGTTAATTTCAGTGAAATTCTATGATCAAAAATGCAACACGAAAGTTGTTCAACAGTACCACCCCTGGAGGTAAACCAGATTTAGCTGCCTTCCGAGAGAGGGAAGGCAAAACTCATAGGAAACAATCAAGGCAAAGCCAATGGACCCTGCTCCCGTGTTGTAAAGCATGCGCAAATGACGTGGCAATAGAGGTGATGGTGATACTGGCGGTCGTAATGGTGGACGTTATGGTATTGGTGATAATGGTAAGGGAGGTGGTTGTCAAAATGGCGGTGTTCCGTAAGTGGTGAGTGAGACACAGAAAAGCTTATATTAAGAGGTGGGAAGGCAGTACTACCCTCTCCCCTCCCCCACCGGCTCATTCTGGGTCTCCTTAAGCTTGAAAATGAGCCGCTTTGAGTTGTGAGGCAAATTCGTTATAGACGGGCGCAGGGCGAGACAGCGGGGAGGGTCACGGCCTCCGCCCGACTGCAGTTGGGCGATCTCCCTGGCATAACCCGGAGCTGTAGTGTACCCCTCCTTCCACACACACACACCTCTCGAAGGACGCCCGTGGCCCTTTCCCGGGTACTAAAGAATACACTCACCTGGGTAAATCTGTTCATCCCTCCAGGCTGGTGGTCCCAGCATTGGTATTCATCTGTAGCTAACCGACTTATTATTAGGTCCTAATCCCAGGCCTGGCAGGCAGCCTGGTGCTAACTGCACCCTCTGGGAACGTTTGGCGTATGGTTTCCTCTGGGTAAATAATGTGAGGATAGTTGCAGCAGTTTAGGAGGCCACAGCTCTTCCTTCCTGGGCAGGGCACCTCGGGGAGCGGATGCTTTCACTTTCGCTTCAGAGTTTCGCCCTCTCGCCCAGCTCCTGCTTCTGTGCCCGTCGACCTCCGGCACAGCGCTGCGAGGGGCTGGAGGTAGCGTCGAGGCGCATCTACCACCACCACCACATCCACCACCACCGCATCCTCTACCACAGCCACCACATCCTCTACCACAGCCACCACATCCTCTACCACAGCCACCACATCTGCCGCCACCACATCTGCCGCCACCACATCTGCCGCCACCACATCTGCCGCCACCACATCTGCCGCCACCACATCTGCCGCCACCACATCTGCCGCCACCACATCTGCCGCCACCACATCTGCCGCCACCACATCTGCCGCCACCACATCTGCCGCCACCACATCTGCCGCCACCACATCCACCACCACCACATCCACCACCACCACATCCACCACCACCACATCCAACACCACCTCATCCACCACATCCACCACCACCACATCCACCACCACATCCACCACCACTATATCCACCACTCCGCGTGTGTGTGTGTGTGTGTGTGTGGCTCTATGTGTGGCTCTGTGTGTGGGTGCAAATGCGATAGGTCTCGCATTTGCGAGAGATTAAGCTATTGGCATTGTAAATGACAATGCCATTTATTTATCTGTTTTCAAAACCAACACATAAATAGAAAATGTGTCATTTACAATGCCAATAGGTCTAACTTTTGCAAAGGCCAGACCGTTGCATTGTAAATGCTTGTATTTGTGTGGGAATAGTAGAGTATGTTCAATCTATCTGTTTAGAAGTGATTGTGTATATTAGTTTGAAGGTAAATTGCGTTTGATCTTAGCAGATAATTGAAGAGTGTTTGCTTTTATGCGTCACTGGAGAAGTACAGAGGTTACTCCTGTATTGGGTATGGTCGATAGTCCTTTACTTTGTTAGAGCATATGCTCTTCATCTGTGAGTAGAATAACCGTATACCGTGCTGATTGTGAACATTTGTTATGTCGCAGCCATCTTTACCAAACACTTAGTAATAAGTGACCTGAACATTTTTGCTTGTTATGCAGTAGTCTCCAAGATCTAGTATCTTGGTATCTCGTTGATTGCCACCCAGGTCAGGCCAGTTTTCGAAGGCCTGTGTGACTAAAAAGTATTTAAGCAATGCTTCTATCAAGTAGAGTTGCTGTTCTTGAAGAAACGGGAACATTGTACTGCTCTAAGCTCAGTGGCTTACCAAGTTCTTTCGTTTATAGCACAGCTATCTTGTTGTGACAGACTTATTGGGCACATTTCGATAGCTGATCTGGAAAGCAACTCTGGCCATTGCTTTTTGTTGCTTTCAATCAGTGGTTTAATTTGCTTTAGTCTGTCCTAGTAGTCTCCTCCCTCCTCCCTTGAAGCAGTGCATACTTACCATATTTCTGATTGACTCCTTTTATCCTCCCAAAAGTGTTCGTTTTAAACAAGTTCATCTAGGGCCTTTCCTATATTTCCTTGTGCATATTTCATTTCTTACCTTTCAATACCAACATCATTATTATGTTTTCTATGTTGCTTCCCACGCCTCATATTGCTTCCCCACCCTCCGTGATTAAGCCAACTGTGTTATCCCCCCACCCACACACGTGTTACTCCAACGTGAATCGGTAAACAAAAAGAAAAACGTTTGTCATTTTGTAGACTTGCACATGCCAGCAAGATAACACAGCCAGCTACTTAGCCTTTTCGTCATGGTCTTTCATTTCAAATGTTTGTTTGTGATAAAAGAAATTGACATTCACAACGCCATTTACAACGCCAATAACTCTAACTTAAGCACATGCGAGACCTATTGCATTTCTAATGCTTGTTTTGTGCTGGAGGCAGGAATCCTCTGCAGTGTGCAACAAGCAGGGTGACAATTTGCTGCTGTTAGGTACTTTGGGCTGCTTAGCTAAACTGACTGTGAACAACCCAGCCCCAGTTTCAGTAAAACTTTATACTAGAAAAGCTCACTCGACCAGAACTACTATTTTGTGGCAACGTATGACCCCCACCAAACGTACTCTGTGAAGTTGCCCATCACCACTGTGAGTTCCTTGGTTCTACAGACATATGACCTGTTGAGAGACTCCTTGTGAGGTGGTTGGTCACTGTTTACACCTTGGACTCACCCGTGAGTTCCTGAACACTCAAAAGTGACTTCGAAAAGTTAGAGGAGTACTCCGAGGTTCTGCCGCAAACAGCTGACTTTGCCCTTAGGAAGTTTGACCAGGCTCTGAAGGTGCAAATGAATTGCAGTGGGTTCCAGTCTCATGCCCTCCATATATATAAAAAGCGTCATGAGGCGGGGGTACCCTTTATCTCCCCTCTTGTTTCTTCTAGTTGTAGAGCCACTAGCCATTGCCTTCAGATCCTCCCCATAGATACACGGTGTCCCCACCCCACCAGGACATCTCCTATAAAGTCCTCACTGGATGTGGACAATTTTCTCCTGACTAAAACAAATTCTGATATCGTAGCTTGATAAACTCTCCGTTTCTCTGGATGCAAGGTTAACTAGGAGAAATGTGAGGTTTTGCCTATGCCTAGTGTAACCACCCTTGCCTGCATTGACGGCTGCAATTTGAAATGGGTCCCAAATGTACTGCCTAGGAATTGGAATCAATAGCGGATTAACCAGTATGGTGGAGGCACTCGCTATTTCCATTAATAGCTAGGACTTGTGCCTGGTTTGGAAGGTGATCTCAGCTCTAGCTTTCACAATGAATAGCACAGGTAATCAAAATGGTAGTTGTGCCCAAAGATACAAATATGTATTAGAATGCTACCTGTACTAATTAACAAATCTATACATCCCAAAGGGACTCTGATAGGAAATCATTAATATGTGGTGATAGGAGACCAAAGCCGAAGCCCAGTAAACTCTATGATCATACTGAATATGGTATACTGTGGGTCCCCATAAGTGATTGTATAATTGCATGCCATCTCTCACAGTTTGGCTATCAGACACCTCGGACATTCCACTTTGGCCATTGAGAAGAGGTATTATAGCCTGTGATCCTAACTTAGATGCCTTAGACAAATTCATGCCACTTCACCAAGAGAGGATACCTGCTGGTTTAAGACTTGCTAGCTGCCTGCCTGGAAATCCACACTTGGCCTTTTACAAATTTGCCATTGGATTCACACATTCAGTCTGAAACATAGTTTCCGACTAACAGTGGGTGGCACTACTATCCCCTGGGCCAGTTGAAAAACGGCAGGCCGGCATTGTACACTTAGATCAGTTGTATTTACTGATAGGCTGAAAACGTTTTAAGACCTTCAAACCAAAGTCTCACTCGATCTTACACCATTATGGAAATGGGTCAGCACCTCTAAATATCCCGACTTCCCCTCCCAAAAAAATAACTTGATTTGGGAGAAATTTAAAGGTGCTATATCTGGTATGTACGGTTTACTGATAGAGCACATTCTATCGACTTAAGCAAAAGAGGTGAAATGGGGTTGCTGGCAAACATCAATGCAACTTAATTACATACCTCAATACTGGTTGCATTATTAATCTCATATAATTGCTTGCTTAGAGGTCAGGTTTAGATTACCTATTTTAAAAACCTCTACAATTGGTATTAGACACTTTGGAGGTAGCATAGAGCGGGACTGCATTCTCATGCTGAATGTTGGAGGTGTGTAAAAAATTATTGTGACCTAATCCATGTATTGTGGAGCTGCACCAAATTAAAACAGAACTGGCTGCAATTTGATCTACGCTCTCCGATTCCGACAACATTTCTTTCTATTCCCTTGTTATATCTGGTGCTTCTCCACCTGTCAGGGTGCGATGTATGACGGCATAACTAAAGCCTTTACAACTCAGGCTTTTAATTTACCTGCATTACAATGGCAATGCTCTCACGACTCCAGTCTTCACAACGAAACACTTTTTCACGCTGCCAATAAGTAATCATGGAATATGCCATTACCACAAACTGCAATATCGCCCATACTTATACCGAATAGCTAATGGTACTGTTGTGTCTTCAATGAATGCACGCCGAGACAGGTCAGTGATTAACTGCTTGTTTATTTGGCCCATTTGCTGTGCCCACATGCACGTCCGTTCTTACTGCCCCTGTGTCTAGTAATGGCCTCCCCACTCCCTGACCAGATGTGGTGTCTGGTTCCTGTCCCCTCCCCATGCTCTGGTGCAGAGTCCTAGTGCCCCTAGACCCAGGTCACTACATCTCCCCCTTTGTCACAAGAAAGAAACAACAAGAGAAGAGAAAAGAAAGAGGGAGAGCGAGAGAGAGAGACATCTTTATAGAGAGGGAAAAAGAAAGATAGAGAAACAGAAAGAAGATGTAGAGACACTTGCACATCCCCATCACTACATTTCTTCAATCCGTCTTTTTGGCCTTTTGCTCACTCTTCTTGGACAAGTCCTCTCCATTCCT
Organism: Lissotriton helveticus; assembly: GCF_964261635.1. Lineage (NCBI taxonomy): Eukaryota > Metazoa > Chordata > Amphibia > Caudata > Salamandridae > Lissotriton > Lissotriton helveticus. The sequence continues at coordinate 739,003,921 of NC_136059.1, read as the reverse complement.
TTCTGTGATCCCTCTTCTTGTCCTTCACCATTGTCTGTTCTTCTTCCTTTGTTATCCATCACTCCATTTTTCTCCTGTGAGCTGATGTTCTCTACTGCTGTGTCCTCTCTGTCTTCATCCATGGTCTTCAGTCCTTTGAAGTGAGAACTGTTCCTTGTTATTCGGTAGTGGCCCGACTCCACCGTTATCATTAACCCCTTGACCGTTGTTATCGTTAGCGGGTCCTTTGAGAACGGGCTGTCCGACTTTCTTTGTTGCCGCTGATGACCCACCACTGAGTCCCCTTGCTTGAGGTGCGACGGAGTGGCATGTTGCCTGGCGTCTGCGTTCGCTTTCATCTTCTCTTTTGCCTCTGGGTCTTTGACCGCAATGCTGCTGTGCTCTGGTGGCATCTCTGATTCCAACTGTGGTAACCTCATCCTGCTTGTCCTCCTCAGCACTAATTCAATGGGACATCATCCTATGGAGCTCTGGGGGGTGTTTCTATAATACTGTAGTACTTGACAGAGTGCTTGGCCTATGGAAATCTGTGCCAGTTTCCTTCTTTGGACTGCCTTTTTTATGTCCCCCCCCCCCCCCATGAACCTCTCCACCATGCCATTCGCTTTTGGCCACAGCGGCGTTATCTTCCTTTGATGAATGCCTAGGTAGGTCATGAATTTGTGGGACTCCTCCCCTGAGAATGGAGGACCAGTCTGTCTTCAATATTTCTGGGGAGCCCCAGCCCGCAAATATGTCGTCCAGTATTGGCAGTGTCGCGGTTGCTGATGTTGATGAGATGTGGCGCACTATGGGAAATCTTGAGTATTCATCCATGATCACGAGCAAGTAGTTGCCTGTGTCAAAGGGCCCAGAGAAGTCTGCTACCAACGTTGTCCGTTCTTCCACTGGAAGTTCCGACATTTTTAATGGTTCAGGCTTTGCTGGCTGTCCTCTTGTTTGGCAGATGTGACAATTTAGGACAGTGTCCTTCACCATTCTCTCTAGGCCAGGGAACCATACTTTCTCCCGTAACATCTTTTTTGTTGCGACCATGCCTCTGTGCTACTCATGTGCCAAATTAACAGTCTTTCAACGTAGTGCACTTGGTATTACTATCCTTGTTCCTAGCTTTTTTATTCCATTTTCAGTCTCTGATAGTTCTTCATGTATCTTTTGAGCGCTAACATCTCCTTGTTTACTCTTGCAGTTGATGTTGATGTGTCTCCATCTCTGCTGTCTTGTCGTTACTTTAGCCGCTTGCATTGTGGCATCCCTCGCTGTCTCCTGCTCTAGTTCCGCTAATGTTATTGGCGCCAGAGTGTTCCATCTTAGCACAAAGTTGAGATATTCTTCTGCCATTGATGTATTCTTTGGTGCATGCGGTAAGGTGTACCGTGACATGTAGTCAGCAGGGTTGTGTTCTTTGCCTGGCTTGTGCAGGATCTTGAAATCATAGTCCATCAATCGCATACCCCAGCGCTCAATGCAAGGCGGCATCTTTGCAGTCGGATTGCCATATATTGTCACCAGGGCCTGATGATCAGTTACGATGGTGAACGGTTTCCCATAGATGAACATGTGATCGTGTTTACACGTCAATACCACTGCTAGGCTTTCCTTTTCTGGTTGGGAGTATGCCCTTTCAATGTCAGACAGACTTTTGCTTGCATATGCAACAATTTTTCCTGGTGAGTCTACCCAGCAGATGTTGTGCTAGTATTGCTCCTAGTTCCACCTGGCTGGCGTCCACAGTCGGCTCAGTGCATAGCAATGGATCAAAATAGGCAAGATGATCTGCAGCCATCACCACATCGCTGATGGCTGCAAATGCCCAACTGCATTCCTATGACCAGATAAACTTCGGACTCTGCTTTGTTAGGTCCTGAAGCGGTGTGCTCACCTTGGCAAAGTCTTTTATATAGCGAGCACAGTAGCTAGCAAGCCCAGGAAATGACCTCACTTCTGCGACATCTGTTGGAGGACTCGCCTTTCTCAATGTCTCTACCTTGCTGGGGTCCGGCCTCATGCCTGTCTTGGGGAAGATATGTCTGAAGAATACCAGTTCACTTCTCCCCAGCTTGCACTTGTCTGCGTTCACTGTTAGTCCTGCTTGTTCCAGTTGCAGGCATACTTCACGCAGAGCACTGTCATGTTCTTCATCTGACCGACCAAACACTAGGATGTCGTCACTGTAGTTTAAACTGTTCTTCAGCGGCCTTATTACCTGTCTGATGGTCTCCTGAAATATCTCCGCAGCCGATGATATGCCAAAACTCAGTCGCGTGTATCGAAACAGGTCCATGTGCATGGAGAACATGGTAATGTACCTTGACTGCTGGTCAAGTTCCAGTTGATGGTACCCTTTGCACAGGTCCAGCTTCGAGAATTGGCATGCGCCAGTGAGACAGCTGATCGTGTATTTTAGGTGTGGCCCAGGGTGTCTTTCCCTCTCAATCGCTGTATTTGGTACCCTCATGTCCACGCATATGCGAATCTTTGAGGTGTTATTTGCGGAACCACCACTATTGGAGACACCCAGGGTTCCGCCCTTCTGCAGGCTCAATGATGTCCCGGGCCAGAAGACTTTGTATTTCCTCCTCGACCTGTGGTTGTAGGTGTACTCGGCGGTGGTACTGAGCTACAGGTTTGATCGCCTTGTTGATATGCAGTGTGATTTTGTTTCCCTTTTAGTTTGCCTAGGCCTTGTAGTATGGCCGGATGTTTGGGTAAAATGTTCAGTTTCCCTGACGTGGTATGTCATCGCTAGGAGACCCATCACCTGCGCCGTGACGTTGCTTAGCAGGCATAGTGCTGGGATATCTCCCCGTAGCACATGCATCTCCTCTTTGCATGCCCTGTCCTTATATGATAGTGTCTCTGTGAATTTCCCCATGTTTTCTATTGGCTTCTTCGAACTCCAGGTGAACACATCAACAGTGGACGGTGATTGTGGCTGTCTCACTTTCATCTTCTCATACTCTGACATGCACATTATGTTGCATGTGGCCCCACTATCAAGCTTGAAACGTGTATTGTGTCTCCCTACTTCAATGTCCACTGTTGCTGTTTTCTTGATCTGATGCTGCTCTTCGAGATGAACGTGCTCTGACATTTGGTCTTCCGTAGGTGCATCTGACATCAAATACAGTCGTTCCACACTCTCTGGTGCTACTGTTCCTTCCGATTCACCTTAGAAACTGTGACTTGCTGTTTCCATGTGCCTGGCATACCTGCTCGTTGCCATCCGTGGTCTCGTCGGTCTACCTCACTCACTTTTAAACTCTCTACTCATTAAGGTGCTTGTAAAGTGGTTGTCTCGGTTACATTTCTGGCCCATTGCCGGGCACGCACCGACGTGTGGAAATTCAAGTCTGCATCGATAGCACGTTCTTTCGTGCTTCTTTGTTGACGGTGTACTGTCTTTTCTCTTGCTGTTTCCAGTAACACGGTTCGCTTAGTCCACCCTTCTTTCTTTTCCCAGCTCCATCTGTTTGGCATGTGTTGTTGCTCTTGCTTCCGCTTGGGCCTTGGTCAGTATTTTCTCCAGAGTCGTTTGTTCCTTCAGAACACGTGCGCGGTACTCCACAGACTGGCAGCCTTCAGTGTTGCGCAGTCGTATCGCTTGTACATTGTCAAACTTGTCGAACTCGCAATATGTGACCAGTTTTCGCAGTCTTGTTGCGAAATCCTCAAGGGACCATTCTGCTCTGACACGCGATGTTAAATGTGAACCTCTCAAAGACAATGTTTCTTTGCGGGTAGAATTTATATGTGAGGCACTTTATAAGTCCCTTGTAGGTTGCCGTTTGAACGCTGTGAAATGTTATGAGCAGGTCTTCCACTTCATCCCCTAAGAAATTTAGAAAAAGATCAAGGTGTTTGGCCTCTGCAATGTCTGTGGCGCACATGTATCGCTCAAACTGCCAAACCCATCTTTCCTGAGCCTTCCGGCCAGGGTTAAAAACGTGAAGGATGGTGGTCCTTTACGTTTTTAACCCTGGCTGGGAGGTCCTGGAATAAAGTCTTAGGCACAGAGATACTTCCGAGCTATTTTTAACCCACACTATACTGCACTTTCACTACCTTCGTTCCCAGCCACTGTAAAATTAATTGTTTCTCTTTGTGTTGTATTGTCTTCACCCACCCTATTGCTCCACCACGAGCGTGGCTACGCCGAGATGTTTTGTAAGTAGCCTTATGATGAAGCATGTCACACACCTGTGTGAGTGAGGGCAGTATTAGCACACACAGCACGTGCCATCACGAAATATAAAAATATTTTATTACTCCCTACTCCTTCTGGTGTATTAAGTATTGACCGGGGGTTCGGGGTAGGTGAGTTCGTACCCTCTCTCCTTCTTTTGTGTGTACTAGTGCAGTTTTAAACTGCCATTTCTCCCTGGAAAAATAAACCTTTTGCCGTGTTCGATTCTTCCTTTTTAAATTCATATAAGACACCCACAGGGCAAGTCCAGAACGTCCTAGAGGGCAGGGTGCAATGTATTTAAAAAGTTGGACATGTATTTTTAAGTTTTACATATCCAGGTAGTGAAAAACTCTAATATACGTTTTCACTACGGCAAAACCTACCTCTCCCATAAAATCACATTGGAGGTACCTTAATACATTTATTAAGCTGTATCTTCCAGTTGGGAGCAGGTAGATGGTTCAAGTTTGTTGTCTAAAGAATTGTAATTAAGCCCTCTTTAATCGTAAAGTTAGATTTTTAATCACAATTCTGAAAATTCCACTTTGAGACCGGTGTGATTTTGTTGTCCTAACTATTTGGTGCTTTCAGCCCGGTCCTTGGTCACTTGACTAGATGTAACTAGCAGTGGTTCTTTGTGTATTGCTCCCAGAGATTGAGACAAAGGAAAGATAAGTGTTGGCAGGGTGGTTAACGAGGGGGAGTAGCTAGGACCTACCACACTTGCAAATCACAAAGGCTCTGCCTGAGTGTTCTCTCAAAGGGACTGTCACTAGTCTTTTGTGACCCCAGAAACTGGGCAGCAGGTATAAATATTGCACCTAAGAACCCAAATCTTCAGTACCCTTATGGACCCATGGACTGCCAGGAAGGACTGCTGTGCTGCTGAAACAATTGCCACGCTACTGGATTGCTGTTCTGAGGACTGCTGCCCTGCTGTGCTGACCTGCTGCATGCTAACCCCTTGCCTATGTGAGAAGGACTGGACCTTCATCTGTTAAACCCAGAACCCCGGAGTGATTCCAAGGGCTAGTTGGTTGGCCTCCTAACTAGAGCTTAAGGGTGGGAAGTCCCCAACAACCTTGAACCCAGCACCAAGTCTCTGCCACCTGTGAATCCTACCCTGCCAAGTGGTCCCACCACATTCTTGGACGCGGGCCTGAAGGTGCCCATCTGTGGATCGAGCAGAACTGATGCATTACCTCTGTTGCATGGACTTTCCGTATACAGGCTCTCATCACAAGCTTCTCCTCAACAAGATCCTCACAGCTCCTTGGAACTGAAGCATGGCCCCGGCTGCACAGCGCATCTTCAACGCTGGACTTCACATCACAAGCCTTTGTCAACGGGAATCTTCAACTACGACACAGGATCTTGCACTGTAGCCTTGAAGCTCCTCGACAGCACGCATTCACCTCTGCTGCACAACGCGGGACTCTTCACAACTAGGATTTAAGGTGCTCCTGAGCCACAGGCTTCACTGGGTCCCTGTAGCTGGCTTGCGCTCTATCGTGGTTGGCCTGAAGTTGTGACCTTGTCCCTGTCTGGTGCAGTCAGATATCCACCATTGGTGCAGCTTGATTTTTGGCACTATTTTAACAGAAATCTTTAAACATGCATATCTCAGGTTCTACGGATTGTGTTTTTTCGGCATTTTGGTCTTGATTTATTTATTAAAATGTACTCTTTTTCTAAATTGGTCTGAGATTTTTCTTGTGTTTTCACTTTATTACTGTTTGAAGTGCTACATAAATACTTTACCTATTGCCTCTATTTTAAGCATGATTGCTATGTGCCAAGCTATCAGAGGGTTGAGGACAGGTTCATTTGGGATTTTCTCGTGCCACACCCTGACAAGGGTTGTGGTTCCTGTTTGAGTACGGCCTCACCCCTCGCAACCAAAATCCCGATTTCTTACATGCATGGAGGAAAAGGTGTGCAATAATGAAGAAATCTATATTGCTAATACAGATATATTAGATATGTAAGACTTTGCAAGAAGAGTTATGTGTCTTTTGCTATTTATTCTTATACCTGGATACTGTTAAATGTGTGAAACTAGGGTAGTGTGAACAGTTCCTTTCATAGAAATCTTATAAGATGTGTGTTTTATTACGAATGAATTAGTGATAATGTATGGATGATAGTGTCATGTATTCCTATAGGTTCTGAATCGATCCCCCTATTCCTGACCCTATTCTAGTTAAACAAACCAACAAGTTAACTAGCAGTCAGCCCATGAGGCAGAAAACCCCCATGATGCAGATACCGTTATCTGACGCAGTCACACTACGGCACAGGAACGTGTTATCTGATTAGGTCATAACGCTTGCGATCTAATTAGACAAGCGATATTCCTCCAGCCCCTGATAAGGCATACGGAGTTCTCATAACAAATCAAACCTATGACAACCTGGGCAAAACCTTTCTCCTGCCGAGAATCCAGCACCGGCGTTTCTGGGCAGCCCTCGCAGGCAGCCTGGAATATCGAGACCAGAGAGAGAGATACCATTCCTCATTCATCCTAACTTCCAGGTACAGAACTGAATAACCCCTCACAGAGAATTCTTTAGTTATTCACTTGGCAAAAACAAACTTAACTTAAACTGTAGCTATCTATTCCCGCCCTCGTATTAGACTTAGGTCAGGTACACGGGGTAGGCGTATCTAGAAACACCAGTTGAGTACGTTTAGTCAAATGTATATGTGTATGTAATATATTTTATTCATTTTAAAACATCTTATGGCTTAGAAACCATATCAATGTTTTTACAGTATTATTTTATACTATTGCTTTTAATGTATGCACTTTACTTAACTATAAGTATTGCAATAATATCGATCCATTTCTCTTGTATGAGAAAAGAGACTGATCAATAAATAACACCTTTTTATTGAACACGCCCGTCTCTTCCTTTTCTCTACAATCTGATGAGGCTAAGAATGCACGTACTGACTGAGTAAAATAATTTGCCTTTTGTTCACACGACTCTCGAGATTGACTCTTGATTAGGGGAGAGCAAAGTTGTCATGTTCTATGGTTGTCAGAAACTAAATCCCTTCTTGTCTAATCAGGGAAGTTAATTCCTCCTTGAACATTCGAGAAAGTTTCTAGTGAACTCTGAGCTAAGCTGGCAAACCCAAAACTTGAAGTCTAGTATCGACAGTAGTAGACCTAGTTAACGTCTGGCCTAGGCCTTTACTGCTGTAGGTATTATTCCAATGCGCAGAGCCTATTGGGAAGATAGGAACTACACTACATGGCGCCCAACGCGTTTGGAAAGGGCGATAAAACTAACGTAAGACATTTAGAGTAACTCAGTCGTGCTTTCTCACTCAGACCCCTTTTCCCATAATACTCCAAAGACGTCTGGAGTGGGTGAAAGGTTATATCCGCCAGACCTCGCAGGAGGGAACTCCTATGTATGGTTCTTGGTATAGTCAACGTTGAAGGATAAACAGTTCCAAAATATTGTGCATCTAATCTTTGTTTCCATAAGAAACCTGATCTGCAAACAAACAGAATAACCTTCAGGACAGTAAAATGTCAGAAAATGAAGAAGAAAGAGAGGCAGTTAGATTAGCAACTGAACTCTCAGCGGCTGATGCTGCAGCACTAGATGCAGACGGGGATATAATACTCATCCCAGTCATCAAAAGGAGATCTATAACCCTTAAACTTATAGAAAATGGACTGACACCTAGAGGTGGCACAGTCATATTCGTAATTGAGGCACACGAATATCGGCAGACAGAGGTATACTATTCATGGATACATTTTCCAGCAGCAAATGCTGTAACAAAGTACTTCCACTATTACAAAATAGAGGAACCTCCTAATGAGTACACTCCTTTCGAGGAGGTGGAAGTACCACTCAAATTTCAAGAGCATTACTCTTATTTGATGGCGCCCTAAAACATAATAATCACATCACCAGGCTCGGTCCTTTAGGTAGACCAGGAGCAACGTGGCCGGTCCTAGCCGGATACACACCACATCCAGACATCGACGGGATGTCTGCAGCTAACCTGTTAACACAGCTAAAACAATTAATAAAAATTCATAGACAATTAGTTCAGTATGTGATGCGGACTTCAACAATTCAGCCAGAGATTAAACTTCCACAGCTGACCCCTCATCAGGGGAACACAAATAAAATTACACCACAGAACATCCAATCCTGCCTAGGTAAAGTACCGGCTAAACGGGAACAAATACCATTCTGGTTGGCACAGAAAATTACCCAAATTGAGGCGGTGTTTCCTGACACCACCCCGCTAGAAAAGCACAGGATTCTGACTATCTGTCTCCCAATGGGAATCGCACCACACATTGAGGACTGTGACACTTGGGGTACAGTCTTTGCTTCCATCTACACAAAAACGCACGGTGTTCCATCCATTTCGGTAATACCAGATGTGCTAAAACAAATTCAAGACGAATACGGTCCAGAACCCGCTTTAACTCTTGGTATGAAATTACTGAAAGACTTCAAGCAGGTCTCGGCTATATTATTAGCCAACATAAAAGGTGAAGCAGCAAACGTGGCGATCCGCCAGAGGTTAAAAGACACAGATATAGCAGACCAACCAGCTGAAATTGCCAGAATCATAGAAAAATCCTATGAGGAACTAGGTAGAGACAGTTTAGGTGGAATACCAGTAAAACCACAACTGACTGAAAGTCCAGAAAAAATATTTTTTAATAATAATTCACCAAAAAAGAACTGGGATGGAAACAAACAATCCAATCCCAAAGAAAAGAAATTCCAGTCCCGAGGAAGGTCTCCTAGGCGAAGAGAAAAATCTCCGAACCAAAGACACAGGTCACCTCAGAGTGACCCCTCTGGGAAAAGATATAACCTTAGAAATAGGGATAATATTAAAAAGCCTGATAGATATCAAGACATTGATACACGTCCCTCTCAATCTTTTCAGACTTCCTCGCAGAAATCGGAAAGAAGAGGACGATCAGAACAAAGAGAAGAGCACGCCAAGTCCAAAGACAAGGAACCTGCTCAGCTAAAAAAGAAATTACAATTTCCAAAAAAGAAGGTAGCCAGTATCAAGGTAGTTAACAATGCCGAGAATACTGAGGACACAACTGAAAAACGGAGAGTGGGCTCAGACAATGCTAGACAGCGCAGCAGAAGTGAGCATAGCTCGCAAAGTCCTTATGAATCATCTGGAGACAGTGGACACGAATGAATATCTTCAAGTGGAAACTGCAGACACCAGGGTTAGCAAACCTCACAAGATATACGAGATAACATTACGTATAGAGGGAGATAAGACTAGGAAAATAAGGGGACTATTTTGGGATAACCTCTCCAAGGGTTATGACATCCTTCTAGCTGAAAAAGACTGGCCACCAGAGTTTGTCAGGGAGTGCCCTCATGGCGAAGAAGTAATTATGCCTGCCTTCTCAAATCAAATTCCAATTCATAAAAAATACACACTTGCCAGAAAGTGGGCAGTGGCTCTAGCACCTGCTTTATATAAAAATCACGTGGGATGGGATGAGGATTCTCCTCCTCACAAAATCCAGTTAAAATCACAACCTACTGCACAAAGGCAGTACCCAATTAAGCAAGAAGCTAAAAAACAGGTAAATGAAATACTAGATCAGCTAGAATACCAGGGGGTGATTGAAACTTGCACCTCACAAATGAACAACCCTTTGTTTCCGGTCTCCAAACCAGACAATTCATATCGTCTAGTTTTGGATTACCGACACCTTAACACATGTTGCAAAACTTTTGCAGTGCAAAACTCACACAGTGCTGCACTAATGAATAACATAGTGCGCAAAAAATACAAAACAACCTTAGACATCTCTAATGGATTCTTTTGTCAAAACATAGCACCAGAGAACAGATATTTAACTGCATTCTCAGTAAATGGCACTCAAAAACAATTCTGTCGGTTAGCCCAGGGGTACAAGAACAGCCCGGGGGTATTCTCAGCGAGAGTAACAGAATTACTTCAACTATATGATGATGAAGCATTATCTTATGTCGATGACATTTACTTAACAGATGATGACTTGGAGACTCACTTGAAAAGAGTGAACACCATAATACTTGGGTTCGCTGCAGAGGGTTACAAATTCAACTTTAAAAAATCCAGAATTGCCCATCTGACAGTCCTGTTCTTAGGATATGAATTATCAAGCGAAGGCAAAAGCCTGGCTGACAATTTCCTAGAGAAATGTGCCGTAATCCAAGCACCTAGAACACTAAAAAACTTACAGTCGATTCTAGGCTTCCTAAATTTCGGAAGAACCTACATTGCAAATTACGCAGAAAGGGTCAAACCCCTTTATGATCTAATTAAACCAGATTTTAAAAGATCCAATTGGACTCAAATACACACAGAAATTTTGAGATCCTTACAAACAGACATGCTAATTAAAACAAAATTAGAAACACGTGATAACACACGCAATCTTGTGATTCGAGTCATCCCAGGGAGATGCGGATTCACATACCTGACCTCTAATGAGGGGAAAAAGGTACCAATTGCATTCAAATCACACTTGTACACAGAAGCTGAACAGAAATTCAGCAACAAAGAAAAAATTGTTCATGCAGTTCAAACCGCAATAGCTAGAGAAAAAGACATAGCTGACGGTAGACATATCACAGTCAGAACAGCTGAATCAGCCTTTGAGGCATTAACAACACCGTGTAATTTACCAACAACAACATTGGATCCAGAATGGTTACAATGGGTGAATTCAATCACAACGGACAAAGTATACTACTACTTTGATCCAGAACTAGAAGAAATGAAAAATCTAGCATATGAAGAAACATATCCTCTGCCAATCGACATTCTGCCTTTACGACATTACGCCTGTGTAATCTATACAGACGGACATGCTCAACCGTCCGTTTGGGGAGAACAAGCATACAACCCCACATGTGAGATTACAAAAGAAGTGTGGCGCGGAGGTAAACTAAAACCTCTATTAACAAAAACACACTCAGTAGAAACAAATTCAGAACAACAAACTGAAATAATAGCATTGAAAATGGCGCTAGATAATGCGGATCGCGAATTCCCGACACTTATAGTGTCAGATTCATATTACTGCGTCAAATCATATAACAGCGATTTGCAGACATGGATTCAAAACGGTTACAAAGATGACACAGATGCACCAATAAAGCAGAAACTGCTCTGGGAACAAATAGCTCTTTTACAAAAAGAGCTACCAAAGACTCACGTGACACACTCACTGAGTCATCAGCGTGATGGCGTTCACGTTGTAGGGAATTCATTGGCTGAAGCAGCCGCAGCGGCAGCCACTAAATCGGCTCCCGTAGTTCGAAAAAAGCGTACATTAAAATACATTGACGGTGAAACAGTGCTGGCAGTGAAAACGTCATCAAAAGGCGACTGCTCAGCGTTACCGATCAACTATCCACTCAATTATACATACATAATCGATGCAAACTCCGTCCCTTTTGCTCGAATCCCTGGAGTGGGGGATAGAGTGATTCCAAACATGGACAGGAGAAACTTGTTAATCGCAGACGCACACATGGGCGAGGGTCTCAGACACCTTAAACTAAAAGATTCTCTGGAAGAATTACAATCACGGTACTGGTGGCCAGGCATGAGCCTGCGTCATACCATGTTTGTAAAAAACTGCCCAAACTGCAACAGAGATCGCAGTGGGGAGAGAAACAGTTTAATACCTCGTCGTTCTACTCCAGAAAAAATCAGGAGTAAAAAGGAAGGGTTGCGATTAACTCATACAGGCTAGTTCCACTTATAATGTAGATCACCAGCACTCGGCTGACGTCCGGACTGTTATACAAAGATTTGCGGGTCTAAATGGCATATACGCTAAGAGCATGCTACGTTTGACCATTGTCTCCACTCTAGCCCTCAAGCCTGAGGGGAAACATGGCCAAATGAGCATAGTCCAGCGGGAATCTTCTCACTTCCTTCCTGAGGGTACGGGACGGTGTAAAGAAAAAACCAAGGCATAAAGCAATCTATAACGGAAAGGATATTAGGTTCGGGAGCTGGGTGGGTCAAACATCTAATAAGTGTCCAACGTAGTCTCAATAACTTGCCAAGAAATTCTCTGAAGGGATTCAGTGCGTACGAATTATTATTTGGAACTAGGATGATGATCTCTGACATTGATAGTCAGACTTCAGTGGTGAAAGAAAAAAGCTTTGATATCAAAGACCGTTTGGCTATTTTGCAGGACTTGAACAAAACAAGAAAAGACCTGAGCAACATAAAGTTGAAACAACAGCCAACAACCACTGAAGAACCACCACCTGTCCCAGCAAGACCTGTCTGGATTCCAAAAGTCGGGGATCTAGTCAGGGAAAAGATCGCGGTAAAGAAGGAATTTGGGCCTTCTTACAGAAAAGCAGTTCCTGTCTTGTCTGTCAACGGGACAAGATCAGTTGTACTACCGCCACTTGCTGGAAAAAAGGAGAACCGAGTTGTATCGATCGACCTAGTAAAACCACAACATGTGGCCGATAACAAACAGTAGGCCAAGTGGACTCCCAATAAGTAGCAGAACACCAAGGTTTGCTACCAGTACAGAGGTCCTAACGAAGAGGCTCATCACATTCGAAACGCCTACAGAAGAACAACAAGGACTATGCAACAATGCAATAGAACTAAGACCTCTGAAAACCCAAATAAAAACATTTAGCAGAGACACACCAATCTATAATGAAGTACCAAGTGAAAATGCAAGAAACAGAAATCCTGAACCAATTGGAACAATTGACAGAACAGCATCCGGCTACTTCATAAACTTCGATGATTCCTCTGAGGGCTTCAGCGAATCAAAGACACAGCCATCATCAAAAACCTTTAAAGACAAAGCTAAGGAACTTTTGAGACAACTGAAAGAAACATATCTGATTTCCCCATGGATTGAATTTTGGGTGGGTTTTGGTGCATTTATTCTCATACTTTGGCTCATCATGGTACTTACTTTGGGACGCTTCATTGAGGGAAAATATGCTAAAATGGACACAGCAAGTCAGAAAATCAACTTGATCCTCAAACCACACACATCTTCACACGTCGAGAAAAGAGAACTTTCTTCAGCCAACTTCACAGCCAATCCGATACCTGGTGGGGTAGCCTGGGACAACACTGACTATGAAATTTATGGTCCGGTCGAGATCCTGAAATATCCACACCAAATTAAGATCTCATTGAGTGACTTTGCAAAACCAAACTCATTTGCTGATGATTGGGACTTCGAAAGCATTAATAATATGATGTCTGACTTAGTGATGTCTGCTAAATTTACCAAACATGATTATTTGCAGGGTTCTACAAATTATGACAGTATGTATTGCTATAACCACTATGGTAACCACTTTTTACATAGATCTGCACAACCTAGAAATGTTTTAAATTATAATCAATGGGAACATTGTGCAACACCTCCAAAAGGGAGCTCAAGAACAGTTTACGACAAATATTCATATTTTTCAGGTTTTAACACAAGTAATGCTGAAGCATTTTATTTTAAATTGTCAAACAAGACAGGAACCAAAACCATGATAACCAACACAAAATTGTTATATTCAGACTCATTTTTTGAGCAAATGAATACTTTTGGATTTGATTATTGGGACAAAAATGTTGAATTGAAAAGTGTTTGGGGCACAAAAGAATGGCAAGTACAGGGTATAGAAGCTTTGTTTAGAGCCTGCATGATCCCAGAACAAATGATATTTTTAAATGACACTGTTCAACAGACCACCTGTCTTGGCTTAGCCAAAATCAAAGATTTAAATAAACCGTCTATTCCAAAGCCAACAATGTTTAGCAATAACTCTGATACAGATGAAGAGATAGACGTAAACCATATATTAAACCAAAACAGAACACATCCTGATTGGAAACAGTGGTTGATCTGGCCCACAGATACTAATAACTGTCAAGACAGATTCCTGAACAAAACACAGGGGTTCAAAATGACCAGGCCAGACCCTAGATATCCTCAAAGACATCACCCAGGGATAATAACAACCTACAGTGTGGGCAAATTATGCCTTCAATGGCTACAAACTTCCACACTGGCAGAAATTAAGCAACACCTAACTTTACTTACTGATGGTGCTGACTTGCGTGATTTCACTTTGGGACCACGCAAACAGCGTCAAAAGCGTTTCATAGCAGCCTCTGTATATGCAGCATACAATGAGGCCTGGAAGGTTACTCAAATTGAAACAGCAGAGAGAATACGGGAAATTGACCGTATTAATTTGGAAAAATCACTTTCTGTAGTGGACAATGGGTTAATGACTCTGTCCTCCAGAATTTTTTCTTTGGACAGCATTGTGTCTTCAGCAATCGATATATTATCGCAAGACTTACTGTTATTACAACACGGTCAGTCACAATTGCGTTCTATTGTACAGCTTGGCTGGACGTTACAAAATCTGCGTTCAGGCTATGTGCCTTGGCGTTTAATCAACACAACGTCACTATTCCAAATCTTTAACCTTACTGATAGACAAATCAGTATGGCGCAAAAGGGTGCTGATTATACAATCTTGAGCATTGAAAAACTAGAAAGATTACCAATGACAATGTCAGAACGACCTGTCAGTGAATGGATAATACATGGGATAATAAATATTCCAATCTCAACCTTCAGGTTTCAATACTGCCAAAAATATATACAGGCTGGCATGTACGAGAAATTGGGAAAGGGGTACCTTAAAACAACATGGAACCTGCCCTATTCACATGCATGTGTCAGTAATAAAGGACAGAAAGTGTTTCTTAGTGGCAACAATTGTGCGATGTCACTAAGAGGCACACTTCTGTGTAACGGAATTAGTTTGCATGGAGCCTGTAAAGGGAATTCATACAACCTTTCATGTCACCAGCAAGGCGCACCTGCAAAAGAAATAGAACCATTCTTTCAAAGACTCTATAATGGGAGTTACATTCTTATTGTAGACCGCAGATGTTGTAGTCTTATGCCCGGGACTCCTTATCTAGTAACTACGACTGCGAAGGTCAAGTGCTGTGGACGCTCATTGTTCCCCAGCTCCTTCCCAGACAGGGAGGCAAGGGCATGGCCCGATTTGAAAATTACTTCTATTCGAATAGATACTTTAAGCAGAATGAAAACAGTCCTTCTTCAGACGCCTACCAGGCTCTCGTCATCAAAAGAAACGTATGATCTACAAGTCGCAAGGACGACTGCAGAGATACATACATTATTATCAACTAATTCCCCCGTACATTTCGCGGAAATCCTGAATGAAATCTTAAATATTTCTGATACCATTGGGGTCTCAAAGGTATTTAAGACAGTATTTTCGATGGCATTAACACCATTCAAAGCCATACTGGGTATTTTTCCAGATTTCGTCCATTCGATTTTTGGCGGACTTCCCCTGATCCTGGGACTAATTGCAGGAATCCTATTCTTAGTCCTTATTTTTCGTTATGGCAACCCATGTCACAGACAAATCTCTTGCGACAAGGGAAGAAACAATCCTAGCCATTGGACACCGGGACCGGATATAAAAAATCCTGGGACTCTCCCGGCTTAGAGACCTGAACATGACTTGGTTTCTATCATTTCGACCAATGTGGCAAAGATGTGTTTTACCTGTATTGAGGTGTCTGCTATGCGGAGAAGAATGCGTGTTAGACACCTGTCTGACGCTACAATCGGATGCGCCGATGGATGCAGAAACATTGTTGAGCCCGATCAAGGTTCATGCTTTGTGCTGCCCTCAAAGGCTACCAATCCTGATGACGGCATTCGTGGAAGCTTCACCACTACGATTGATGGGTAGTGAAGTTCAAGATGAAAGCAGCATCGAACAGGTACGACCTTCTGTCAGTAATGCAAATCAGAATGTCAATGGAGACAATCATGCGCAAGAATGCATGATTACACCTATTTCCGAGTTAGTGGAACTTTCCCAGGAAGCTGTTGACAGTTTCTTCGAAAGCCTAAATGATATGATGTTCTCACCCGAACAGAAATAGAGACTTTTGAGCAAGCTCGCACACGGCGTTCCCTGAATTCGGCCTTCAACTTTAAAAATAAAGTCACATGAACAATTTCGCTCCAGTTCACGGACAGCAGTTTTTCCAGCAGCCCCTAATATTTTTGCATATTTTTCGGGACACTATCTTCTGCTTAAAGTAAGAACTATTCTTAGAGAACTAAGGTTTCTAAATTTTAGATAACTTATAGACATTAGCTGCCCGCTGGCATGTTCATAGATATTTTATTCTGTGATGGAATGGTCTCGAAACTTTTTTCTGTATTTAAGAAACCATTTCATGTGTAATTCTCATATACCAAATAAGCAATAATGTATACAAATGCGATTACTTTGGCATTTTTCTACAGCTTGAGTGCATACCATATATATATGTCTGCAATTTTTCAGTATATTTGAAAATTTCAAAATGCATTTATGTATTTTGGGGTGGTAAGGTATACACACTACTCTATAGTATGTTGTACTATGTTATACTATGCCTAGATTAGTAAATATGTCCATAGTTAGCGTGGAGTGGGTGTCATGTATTCCTATAGGTTCTGAATCGATCCCCCTATTCCTGACCCTATTCTAGTTAAACAAACCAACAAGTTAACTAGCAGTCAGCCCATGAGGCAGAAAACCCCCATGATGCAGATACCGTTATCTGACGCAGTCACACTACGGCACAGGAACGTGTTATCTGATTAGGTCATAACGCTTGCGATCTAATTAGACAAGCGATATTCCTCCAGCCCCTGATAAGGCATACGGAGTTCTCATAACAAATCAAACCTATGACAACCTGGGCAAAACCCTGCGGCCATTGTTTTGATTTCACCGAGAACTTTAGTAAAAGAATGTGCTAACGAGCAAATCGTATGACATCTTTATTGACGTATCTATGTCCATCCTTACGTCAATCTCGGCACCTTAAAGGTATAAATATTACCGATCTTGCCATATGCAAACACACGCGTGGTGACGAGACGGAGCAGCCATACTTGCCGAAGCCAAGAGCAGAGCAGACCCCGCTGGCAACAGCCCCGCCTTTCTGACGCGCTGAGAGACGCGCTGCTTTCTCCTGCCGAGAATCCAGCACCGGCGTTTCTGGGCAGCCCTCGCAGGCAGCCTGGAATATCGAGACCAGAGAGAGAGATACCATTCCTCATTCATCCTAACTTCCAGGTACAGAACTGAATAACCCCTCACAGAGAATTCTTTAGTTATTCACTTGGCAAAAACAAACTTAACTTAAACTGTAGCTATCTATTCCCGCCCTCGTATTAGACTTAGGTCAGGTACACGGGGTAGGCGTATCTAGAAACACCAGTTGAGTACGTTTAGTCAAATGTATATGTGTATGTAATATATTTTATTCATTTTAAAACATCTTATGGCTTAGAAACCATATCAATGTTTTTACAGTATTATTTTATACTATTGCTTTTAATGTATGCACTTTACTTAACTATAAGTATTGCAATAATATCGATCCATTTCTCTTGTATGAGAAAAGAGACTGATCAATAAATAACACCTTTTTATTGAACACGCCCGTCTCTTCCTTTTCTCTACAATCTGATGAGACTAAGAATGCACGTACTGACTGAGTAAAATAATTTGCCTTTTGTTCACACGACTCTCGAGATTGACTCTTGATTAGGGGAGAGCAAAGTTGTCATGTTCTATGGTTGTCAGAAACTAAATCCCTTCTTGTCTAATCAGGGAAGTTAATTCCTCCTTGAACATTCGAGAAAGTTTCTAGTGAACTCTGAGCTAAGCTGGCAAACCCAAAACTTTAAGTCTAGTATCGACAGTAGTAGACCTAGTTAACGTCTGGCCTAGGCCTTTACTGCTGTAGGTATTATTCCAATGCGCAGAGCCTATTGGGAAGATAGGAACTACACTACAATAGAACTTGTGATGGTTTATGATTAGATTTATTTTCTGTGAAATATCCACTTGGGAATTTGTAATCGGCCAACAGATTTCTTGAGACATTCAACATATTAACCAATCGTTAAATATTGTGAAAAAAGGGATAAGACTTTTGTTTCTCTTTCCGGTCACTGTTGGGAGTGGCTGTTGATAGCAAGGTGCAGAATGCCTAAACCTCTTTGTGCCTTTGATGTGGGTTCTCCAACTTGGAGGTTACCCTGCTGTAAGGGCATCACTCGAGACAAAGGCTAAGTCTGGCTGGAAGACAGCCTGAGAAAGACATATAAAAGATGAACCAACTCAAACTGGTTTTGAAAGTGAAGACCGAGAATAAACATCACCCATCTGCTGTACCTGTATAAGAGTTGGATCTTTTTGACTCTTATATTGCCACAGTTTAAGGTTCTTTCTGACCAGTGAGGGAGGGTTCTCCTCAGAGTACCGAGTGGATTACCTCACAACCAGAGCTGGCGTCTGACTCGCAGCCAGCTTCTCAGAGGTGAGGGAACATCACCTGGAGTCTGATCTGGAAGGAGAGCTGTTTCCCTGTTGTGGAATGCCTGTAGAATCCTGCCATGAAGAAGAGAGCAGGCGCGAGGTAAGCCTACAGGAGGATGTAAATAGTGGTGTGGGAAACAGCACTTGACCCCAAGGCTTTCAGTTCCACTGGCAAATAATATTGAAATAGTGTCTGGCTCGAAGCCAGTCTCTATCGCCAAAGGGGTGGCTTTGTGGCTCTTCTGAAGTGCGCCTGTGCAGATCGCCAGTCTGTGCCACTGAAGAAGAGACCATTACCAAGACTTTTCACTTGCCCAAGCTGCCTGAACAGACTATGTGCTGCAGGCTGTGGTACTTGCCACAAGTGTCCCTAAGAGGTCTGCTGGCTGGCTCTTAGGAGACTAGTGTTCAGCTCATGGCCTAAGACTGCCCGCAATGACTGGCTATCCCTATAGCACTTATCATGTGGCAGAAGAAACTAGGTCTCTCTAGGTGACACTGCTCTTTCGAGGCATTTGTCACTGTGTGCTCTAGTGACTGTGCAGCCGACTGGGGCACTAACTGGATGTTTGCCTGATTAGACTAAAAGGCTGCTAAGTTGAAGCACCTTAAGGTGACTTAATTGTTGTCCCTTAACCTGTGACCAGAAGCAGAATGCATCACCATCCTGATCCTCCAGGATGACAGATAATCTGAATCGTCAACCGCAAGGCAGTAGGACGCCCTGCAGCAACTTCCAGGGCCCAACCCCGAGCCAACGCTGTGCTCGAGAGAGGGTTCTTAACCAAAACAGAAAAAAACAAAAAGAAAAAAATATTTTCAGAACAGCAAGCCTTGTTGGTATCCCATGCAGTAGGAGGCTGGCTTAGTATATGGTGCACACTTATTTGATTGTAGCGCCTTCCACTAATCCAGGCAACCCTTATGGTGATTTTATTTGAATTTGATGACTATAGAAAGCTCTCAAAGTGGTAACTGTGAAGAGCAGCCTTCAGGCTTATCTCGAAAAGGTGTTAAGCAGCTTGTTTTATCAGTTTAATAATGTAGTGTAGGTGTAATGAAAGAGCCACACAGTGTTTATATAAAAATTCCTCTATTTATTACACAACACATTTGTATATCTCCTACCCAGAGATATCCACACAAAACTACCTCAATTGCAGTAAGGTAAGTAGCACAAAATACAGTGGTCTCCAGGTGGAGACTAAACCATATATTAGCAAAGTGGAATGTGACCTGCAGAAGAGGATCGGACTTGGACCAGAAGTCCCAGTGGAGCTGGGGACACAAGGAACCACCCAAGATAAGTACCCAGGAACCCCACGGAGGCTGTGTGCAGAGTGGGAACACAGCCCAGTGACCAATGGGAGAGAGTGAAGAAGTCGCAGTTGCAGTTTTGCGGAAGAAGGACCCTTCCCAGAGGACCCCAAAGAATTCCCTTTGAGGACGGAAGGTTGGAGAGCCACACCACCCGTGGATGCCCCGGAGACCAGGTTACCTACACCAGGGGAGCCAAGTGCATCCCGGAGGAGATGTCGGAAACCTCTGTAGACCACAATGGAAGACTTTGAGAAAAATGCCACTGGAGAGGCAGATGAAGAAGTCCGATTAAATCCAAGGATGGATTCTTGAAGTGAAGAGCCCTGAAGCAGAGGGGACAGAGTCTATGTCACTCTGGATTGACCAGGAGGCACGGAAGAGCAATGCCCAGCTATGCTGGGCGGTTCAAAATTGTTGATGGTGACCTTGGAAGACCAGGAGCCGTGCACGAACTGTCTCACGTGGGATGTCGGTGACTAGGTGGTCGGTGTCTGGCTGTAGAAGCAACAAGCCTTGTTTTGTTAGCCGCAACTGCCTTGGAGAGTGAAGAAGCAATATTGGGACCAGCAAGGTCCAAGGGACTTGCCAACAGCAGGAGATTCGGAGCAGGCCCCAAGCAAACAGGGTAGCCCACTGAAGCAGGAGAAGACCCTTGGGAGGACCTACAGGCCAAAGGCACAAGTGTTTCAGGAGGACATTGAACAGCTCAGCAAGAAGAAATTTTAGCGGTGAGGAAGCTGTACTTGGCAGGAAGAAATGCTTGAGGCTGCAACTTCTTATAGCCCAAAGAGCTCTGGAGTGCAGAGCCAACAAGCTTTGGCAACGGCAAGTCATCACGAGGCACAGGGGTCAGTTCCGACAATGGATACTGGCCTCAAAATTGCAGAGAGGACAAGGCCAGTCCTTCAGGGAGTTGCAGAACCACCACCTGTGTTACTGAGCCTTACGAAGTCCGTGGGACGTCGGGAGCAGCAGACCAGTCTGCTTTGTTGCAGTGCCTGCAGATGCAGGGGAGTGACTCCTTCACTCCAAGGGAGATTACTTTGCATGTCCTTGATGCCCACAGGTCTGGGGAAGATCCTGGTAGAAGCACGGACGACAGAGAAGACTTGTAAAACTGCGAGACCAGGAGTAGCAGAAGTCTTCCTTGATGCAGTCTTTGTTCCAGGCAAAGTCCAGTGAAGTTCAAGTGTCCACATGGTCGAAGAGTGACATGGTCTCAGGCTTTAGTCTTGTCCCACAACTAATCCCTCCCTGAGCAGGGGCTGGACAGAGGGGAGGATACTCCTTTATACTTTGTCCAGTTTTGCACCAGAGCGGGAGCCAAGGGCTCCCTGAACTGGCTCAAACTGGATGTGCAAGGAGGGCACCAGATGCGCCCTAAAAGCAGTCTAGTGCTCTGGCAAGCACCCTCACCCTACCTATTACACAAGTCCTGTCTGGGAGGTGGTCACTGTTCCCTGCGACAGAAAACCTATTATTCTACCTTTCCCTGCTTGTTCTTGGCTCAGCAGCAGGAGTGCAGAATCGTGTCTATGGTAGGCAGCAGCAATAGCTTCCTGTCAGACCCTGAAAGGCTCTAACTGGGAGTACATGGGGTACCACAGGGGAGCCCCCGAGTACATGGGATCATACTTCCAACACTGGAATCGGTGTTTGGATATGATATGATTCCAACATGTTTGATACCAAACATGACTGGCTTCGATGCAGCCACTATATATATCTTGTAATTACTGCTGCCCACTATATGTATTAAAATGTCTGACCGTGCTTACAAAGCCAAGAGAATAGACTATGGTGTTTGTTCGGGTGTTCTGTTCATGCAGGAGCACCCTGAAACTTAAAACCCATAAGTTACCTCTATTTCAGGCTCTTCAGTCCTGAGGGCATGGTGCTTGGTTTCAAGTTTAGTGACCTCAGATATAAGGAAACGTAAATCTGCCGTTAGAGGTTCTAGCATCAGCTCACTCGGGCTGCAATGGCCAGCCTGCAGTCACAGTTTAAGTGGACGCCCATGGGTGGCACAATACATGCTGCAGCCCAGGGGAGACCCCTGGTGTACCTATGCCCTAGGTACCTCAGTAGTACATAAAGGGACTTACAAGGGTACACCAGTAGTCCATTGTGGATGTACAAAAGTACTTACTATAGACAGTTTAGGGAAATAGCACAGTGACTGGAGTCCTGATTAGCAGCATTTTATTTATTTATTTTAAAGTTTTATATAGCGCTAGCTAGACCTGTAAGTATCAGAGCGCTTTACATAAACACAGTAAACAGCAGTAGGATATTACTTTACATAGTAGGCCGGCATTAAGGAAGCAAACCACAGAAACAAAATACAGCATGGGAAATATATATGCAGTGAAGCGGAGGGGGAGAGAGCAATAAAAGAAAAGGTGAGAGTGACATGGTCCGGTCACCCACTCTTCTTGAATGTCTAGAGAGAGAGAGAGAGAGGAGACAACTCAGATAAAGAAGACTAGGTTAGTTGACGTTGGTCATGAAAGTATTTGTTTAGAAGATGGAGTTTCAGGTCCCTTTTGAAACAGGAGAAGGAGGGGTTGCATCTGAGAACTCCAGGGAGAGCGTTCCATATCCTGGGAGCGTTGCCAGAAAATGATCCGTATTGTGTGGTTTTCTTTTTCAATTTTGGAGGAATAGGGAGGAGTGAGTTGGAGCTTCTTAGTGTTCTGGATTGACCTGCTCTACTCAGTTTGTTATTTAAGTAGTTGGGGTCAGGAGAGTGAAGGGTTTTGTGTGTGATGCAGGCCAATTTACAAATACATCTCCCTTCCATGGGAAGCCAATTGAGGCAGTTGAGAGCTGGAGTGATGTGTTCAAATCTTTTAACTCCAGATACGAGTCAAGCGGACAAGTTCAGCACTGCTCTTAGAGGGGCTAGGTGAGCTTTTGGAGGCCCTGTAAGGATGACATTCCTGTAGTCGATTTTAGAGAGAACTAGGGATTGGACTACTGTCTTGAGGTCATCATGGGGTAGAAAAGGTTTCAGTTTCTTGAGATGTTTTAGAGAGAAGAGAGCACTTTTTGCAGAGTTTTCGATGTCAGCCTCCATTGATAACTTCTTGTCAAGAGTGATGCCTAGACACTTAACTGAGTCGGATAGGGTAAGGGGGCAGTTTAGGGCAACCAGATTCTTGAGCCACTCTTGGATTGGACGATGGTTACTTTTTGGAGAGAATAGGATTAGTTCCGTTTTGTCTGGGTTGAGCTTTAAGTGGTTAACGAAGAACCAAGTTTGTATCTCGGTTAGGGTGTTATTGAGGAGTCGGATGTCGCTGGGAGACTTGATCCTGAAATAGATTTGGGTGTCGTCCACGTAAAGGTGGTAATTCACTCCGGCTTTTTTCAATATGATTGTGAGGGGCTCCATGAAGAGATTGAAGAGGGACGGGGAGAGGATCGAGCCTTGCAGGACCCCAAGTGTGACTTTAGTTTGCTTTGAGAGACGGGAGTTAATTTTAATTTGTTGCGAGCGGTGTTGAAGGAAGGAGGTGAACCATTTTAGTACTGTGCCATTAAAGCCGGATCGTTTTGACAGGATCTCCAAAAGGGCTGGATGGTTTACTGTGTCAAATGCCGCAGATAGGTCAATAAGAATGAGTAGGCAGGCATCACCTTCGACTAGGGTCTTGTGAATGTCATCGGCGACATTGAGCATAGCTGTTTCCGTGCTACAGCCTTTTCTGAAACCAGATTGAAAGGCTTCAAGGAGGTTGACCTCATCAATATGAATATTGAGTTGGAGGAGAACACATTTCTCCAATGTTTTAGCAAGGAATGGGAGGTTAGAGATAGGTATGAGGTTGTTAAGATCATTAGGGTCAGCCCCAGGTTTCTTGAGAATGGTTGCGATTTGTCCTAGTTGAAGGGAGTCTGGGACACAGCCTGAGGTGAGAGAGGCCTTGATGATTTTAGTCCAGAAAGAGGAGATGGTGTGGTTGAGTTATTTTATGACTGTGGAAGGGAGGAGGTTCATGGTGTGGGAGATAGGTTTTAGATTGGAAATTATCTTGAAGACCTTGTTTACCGACATTAGCTCAGGTCAGACCAATGCGCATTGTTTTTTAGCTGGAGGTAGGTCTGACTGTCCTTGTTAAGAGCTCTTTCCGAGTGGACCAGGGATGTTGAAGGGGGGCAGGTTAAAGGGGAAGGGGGTTAGCAGTTAGAAAGAAGGATTGCTCAATTTAGAGACTGTATTGGTGAAGAAGGTGACTATTTCTTCACATCGCTCATTGGTGGCTTCGATTTCTTGAGAGGGAGTGCAGTTAGTTTGGCTTTTAACAATGTTGAAGAGTTCTCGTGGTCTGTTTTTCGCCCGATCTAGTTGGCTGTGGAAAAAAGATGCCTTTTCGCTGAAGATGTGTTTTTTTGTATGACCGTCAAGCAGATCTAAGATGTGTTGGGTGCAAGGATGAGGGGTTTTGTCTTCAAGACCTTTCAGTTTGTCTGAGTTGGCGCAGTTCATCATTCAGCTCCATGTTAAACCAGGGTTTTGATTTGATTCTCCTCAGTTGTTTGAGTTTGAGAGGAGCTACTTGGTCTAAGACCTCTGTCATTACTTGATTTGAAGTGAGAAGTGAGGTTATCCGCCGTCCATGATGAGGGATGGAGTTGAAGATGGGGATTAATCTTGGCTTCAAGTTCGGAAAGAGGTATTTCTTTGATGTTTCTGGTTAAGAGTTTAGGTTTGACAACACAAATAGGTTGGAGGCTGGCAAGTGTGTCAATCTTGAACAGAATGAGGTGGTGGTCGGACCAGTCAATGGGAGTAATCTCTCTCAAGGAGATCAGATCATTGTTTGTTATGATCACATCTAGTGTTGCACTTTTGATGTGAGTAGGTTTATTGCAGAGTTGCTTGAGGTTATGTATTTCCATAAGGTTGGAGAGGTTCAGGACATTGGAGTCTTCTGGGTTGTTCCAGTGGATATTGAGGCTACCCAAGAAAACTTATTTGGTGTCTGACAAGGAGAATTGTGTTATTGGGTCTGTTAGTTCTTCGGGGAAAAGGGTACGCTAGGAGGATGGTAGATAGTGTGGAATTTGATGAATGGGGTGCCCTTGGTGGTGAGTTCGACGCCTAGGTATTCAAACAATAGGTATTTTGCAGGTTTGAGTTTGGTAATCAGAATTCCGTCTTTATGAATGATGGCTAGCCCCCCCCCGTCCCCCTCAGTTTTGATTGGCCGGTCTTGTCTGATGAGGTTGTACCCTGGAGGGGTGAGAATGTCAAGATCGGGGGTGGAGTGGGAATTGAGCCAGGATTCTGTGAGGAAGGCGATGTCAATTTCTTCAGCAAGGAGAGCTTCGGCAATGTCAGTAGCGTGTTGTACTGCTGATCTGCAGTTTAGGAGCATACAAGAGAGGATGGGGAGCCTCGATGAGACAAGGAGTTATGACTAGGTCAGTCAGGCAGGGTCAAAAACACTGATATCAAGCAAAAAGTGGGGGTAACCATGAAAGCAGATCCTACTTTCCTACACATGCCTTTTAATTTCAAAACATAAAATGCACACTTCAGCTTTTAACTCTAATTTTTAACGGTACAGCTTAACTCTGTTAATGCAGTCAGTTGGGAAATGCTGCCCTACTCCCAGCTTCCACACACAATCATGCAGCAATTAACAAACACTAACCCCTACAAAACGCCAAACCTATTGGTTTTGCTAATGTATGTTTGATTGATCAGATGGCTTTATTGTATTATTATTCAATAACTTTTGATTGAGTTCCTCGCTGTGGATATTTGCAAAGTTTCGTTTTAAAAAATGTTCTCACGTTCAACGCCTTTTTGCTGCGTCTAAAAAGAATTCACATTCGGGAATCACTTGTTTGTGGAGGATTGATCCTGGTCTCTGATGAGACAATTATTGTACTGAATTGACAATAAAAACACATTATGTTGATTGGCTTTCCAATAATAGCTGTTGCTTGTTGTTTGTTCTTTGAAGGAGTGTTAGCACAGGCGAGATCTGTTCTGGCCTGGCATAGTCGCTACAGGTTTTGTCCGACATGTGGAAGCCCAACCAAGATCGAAGAAGGTGGATACAAAAGAACATGCTTAAGGGAAAAATGTTCCAGTCTCCAAGGTGTTCATAATACTGCATACCCACGAGTTGGTAAGGATGCTTTACAACAAAGCTACTTGTTTAAGGGGATTTAGCCTAAGGTTTGTACTGTAAAAGCAAATGTTGTAATGTCAGTTTGGGCTGTAGCGATACATTAAGCTGGTTTAAAAAGAATAATAATTTTGCATATGTCCTGTTGTGGGAAATAACTGAAACGCAAGGGTGATGGGTGTAAGACTTGCTAAAGTCTTGTGCATCTGGCATGCGCTCGAGCTTCATTGCAGTCGTCTGTCTTACTCTCCCTTCTGGGGTTCTCCAGGCGGTGACAGCCTGATGCAGATGAGTTTTGGTCTTAGGAAAGTTGTTTCACATGGTGCCATGGGACTCACACTGCACCTTACTGATCAGGTCCACGATGCTAAACTTGGTCTGGGGTTGCTTGTGCTCCCACCTAAGGGGACCTGTCTTGGCAGTTCGGACTGGGCTGTTCCTGTTCAAGCTGGACCAATGCTGATTAGAATGCTGTCCTGAGTAATGGCCAATGTTTGGGAGTTTGCAAGCATTCCAACCATCATATGTTTATTTCATTGTACAAAAATAAGCCTTTGTATGATAACAGTAAGTGTTCTCGTGACCAAATGCCAGCCAAATGTTTGTTGCCTCTCCGATAGCTGAAACTGTAAATACGCCTGTTAACTAAAATATTGTTAACGCCTTCG
This sequence comes from Lissotriton helveticus, assembly GCF_964261635.1. NCBI lineage: Eukaryota > Metazoa > Chordata > Amphibia > Caudata > Salamandridae > Lissotriton > Lissotriton helveticus. The sequence continues at coordinate 738,977,139 of NC_136059.1, read as the reverse complement.
ATGCTCATGACGGAACGGTCCCGTCATGAGCGTCGGTTGAGCTGTGCTCATGACGGAACCGTTCCGTCATGAGACGGTAGGCTCATTAGAACCTTCAGCGCAGGAATCTGCGCCGCGCTGAAGGTGTTAAGAAGCAAGACATGACTACACGTTTTCTCCCTCTTATTCACAAGTGTCACACAGGATCTGGGTTAATGCACCTTTTTGATGGCAGAATGAAAAAAAACAGCCATTGTGAAAGCTACCTTCAGTGTCTCTGACTGAGAAATTTCATAAAATTCTGGCATATCCCCCATGTTTATCGCCTGGAATCAGTGAGATTAATGAATGTATGTCAGTTTTATACAGCTGTTCAATCTTAACCTACAGTTTAATTCTACTTAGGATATTTTAAATTAACTACTGAAAGGTGCTGTTTCATACTGTGTTGTATGTTAAGCCATCCTATTTTGTGGATTCTTGTACTTGTCTGAGATGCAGTGCCAGTCCTGTACCATAATAAGTAACTGTAAGGGTCAGCCTTTGCTCTGCTAACTATATTGACATAAGACAGGCCCTGTGTGATTTCCAGCTGTTGTCGTAAACCAAAATGAACACTCAGACCTGAAGCAAGACTCAATAATTTCAGTTCTGAGTGACTCGTTATCCTCTCAGCATCAATGCCACAAAAAAACCTCAAACTATCTTATCTGTGGTTAACCATTGCCAGATGAAGTACATCCTCCATTTCCCGCTGCTGCTCCATGCGTGGAGAGCATGGACACCAGAGTTATGGAAGCTTTGGCTTCAGCGTCTGTCTCCAAGCGTATGCATGTGATAGAGTTGTGAGGCTACTTTACACACGCTTTATAGCTTTACCCTCTTGAAGCTTACTCTGGAAGATGTAACCTGTTGTCCGGAAGATTACCTTCCTTCGTGTTCTGTCTGCTGTGCAATGTATCCACACATTAAATATGGGAGAATCATGTCATAGGAAAAATATACCCGTATGGTGACTTGTTTATTTGAGTCTGTTGTGTAGGAAGGTGGATATCTGACTATGGTTACCCCCAACTTTTTGCCTAGAGTTTTGCTGGTTTTTGACTTAGTTGGCCTGGGATCCTGCTATTCAGGACCCCAGGCTTCCTGCTCTCTCTGTTAAAATGGACTCCATGTACCCTAGGTACATATCTAATTGGATACTGGGTCACCTTATCAGTCCCTGTACAGTGTGCCTTAGGTGCCCAGGGCATAGGTGTACCCAGGGCCTACCAGGGGCTGAAGCATGTATTATGCCACCCCTGGCTGGCCATCTAAAACTGACACAACTGGCTGCACGACCGCTGGGGCAAGGTGGTGTAATCACCCTTTGCTGTAGATATAGTATACCTATATCTAAACCTAAAATGAACACATATACTCCTATCAGTCACTCCTATGGCAGGCCTTATCAATCCTGAAGGCAGAGTGCTTGGAATTATGTGAGATGGTGCTCTGGCATGAGCTGAGCCCGTCTGCAGCTTGCGGAACCAAGTCCTAATAGCTGTTCCATGATAACACTATACCATATACTCTTAAGTGCATTATCAACCTCGCGGTTAAATGCTAACTCTGGTATAACATTATCAAAACATGTCGAGTAAGGTGTCATACGAATTGGAATACTAACCCCTCGCCAATTCTGGCGACGGGGGTAGCATTCCACCCTTCTAGAGGGACACGACATGTATGAAACTGTGAACCCCGGTTAAAGTTAACTCGAGCCTTGGCATCACAAAATGGATGCTGCCACCACAGACACAAGTCTGACCTCCTGCTGCTGGGAGTCCTTCCAGCGAGGGTGGCTTGGACAAAGGGTTTCCTGCCTTGGGAGGTGCTAGCACCACCCCAGACAGGATTTTGTGTATTGGGTAGGACAGGCCTGAAAGGAATGAGACATGCCTGTGGCACACAAGGTGCCCTGTGCATTCACCGGTTCAAACCAGTTGCTAGGGCATCCCTGCCCCTGCTCTGGCGCGAACACCGGACAAAGGATAGGGGGTGTAACCACCCCCCTTCCTGGTCCCACCCAGGGGAGGGACCTAGTCAGTAGTGCAGCCCCCTTTAGGAGAATAAAGGTAGGAGCTGGTCCCTTTCCAAATTAGATTATCCTGAACAACTTTACAAGCAGAAACTCTGGACTTCGACGTTCTGCTCCACAGAAGACTGAAGAATCTCCCTTGTGGGCAAGGAGTGTCCACCCTGCAACTGCAGGCACCATCAAGCGTCCAGCGGCTTCACTTTGTCGTCTTCCCTTGAGGATGCAGACTTCAGAGCCCGACGAGACCCGGATTCCCAGACCTCTCCGACCTCAACCTACATCTGCAGCACAGCTGAGATCCGTGGGTGCGACGAGACACGTGGGACCGGCCATCTTGAAAGAACCTGCACTTCGCTTTCAGCACGACTCCCGAGGTAAACTCGACCAAGTGCTTTGGGGATTGAGGAGCCCCAGCCCCGAGCAGCCCCTGCACCGAAGATCAGCCCTCCAGCATCCACGAGATCTGCGTGGGGCCCTTCTGCTTGTTTGCTGCTCGACGCGTTGTCTGGTCACTTGCCGGCTGGCTAGTGACCTCCTAGACGACCGTTGAAACTTACACTGCTGGTCTGGTTGCTCCAGACTGGCCCATGCTCCCTTCCAAAAGAGGAGCACCCCGGACTCTCCTAGTCCGCGCCAGACGCTTTTTCCACTCACCGCGTGGGTTGCCTTTGCCAAGGCCTGTTGACGCCGAATCCAGAACAGACACCGCCGACAGCGAGAGCCTGCGTGGGACAGCTCGTGCCTACATCCTGGTCGTCGAAGACACCTCCTGGTCCACGTGGCTGCAGAGTCAAGCGTCCACTCTTCACCTGATCGCGACAACGACATCTGGTTCCTTCCTGGTTCCACTCCAGTCACTGGCTAGTGACTTTGAACATTGTCCCCTCTGCTTTCAGGTCCTCTTCTTCACCGATCCACCCTTGGATCGCACCGGACATCTTCCTCCTGGTCGCCTGCAGCATCATTTCTTTCTGGCTCCATTGACTTCAACGCAGAAACCCGACACGACTTCGCACCTATGCACCCGCAGCCCGTGGGTGAGGTAACCAGAGCATTTTGGTGCTCAAGGGTAGCTTGACTCTCCTAGTGTCCAGATTCACAGTCGTTTTAGTCCTAACTAGTCAGGATTGTCCGTACTCACCTTTTTCTTGAACTGTACTGTCCATAGACGTTGTTACGCATCCCGCGTGTGAGTTCACACTCTGCACCCGTGTCCCGTGGGCCTCCTATTACTTACCTAAGGTTAGGATAGCGTAGTCCCAGCGGTCCTGCAGCCTCTGGACCGCTCCATTTCTTCTATCGACTTTCACATTCCATTTACTTAGTATATGGTTTGCCGTGCCCTTAGGGCACCATTGTAATTTTGTGCAACTTATCGTATTTTTCCTAAGAGATTGTCATGTGCTTAGCCCTCTGACCTCATAAAGAGTTCAGAGGTGTTGTTATTAATAAATATATTGTTTATTTTCATAACAACCTGTGTGGTGTCCTTTCATCTGGTATTCAAGGGGTTATATTGTGGTAAAACAGCTGGCTTCACATGCCAAAAGAGTTTAGCCTAAGAATGCTTTGTCCATGCTACCATTAGGATAGCTGGTCTATAAGGTTGACTTACAACCAATCACCATAAGCGTTGTTTGGACTGATACATGATGCTCACTAGTTCTAGTGATCACCTTGTATCAGGCCAACTTCTCACATTGGTGTGCAGCGCTTGAGATTTGAGCTTGCTGTTGTTTTTACCATGTATAATCTTGAAATATAATTTGAAAGATCACATAAGGTACTATAGGTACATATAACAAGCTTAGAAATACTCTGAGTTCTACTGAACCAGCTGTTGTAGTAGAAAGGGCCTAGCACACCCTGACTACAACTCTTAGCAAGGGATCAGTAGGAAAACCCATAGTGTAGGTAGGTGCATCACTTACACCTCACTAGAAAGCATGTCTACCCATGGAGAGACTTCCGAGACTCCCCTAGTGGTTAGTGATCCTCCACAGGACCTTTCCAGATATGCAGCTCTCAGTTTCCAAGAGATGAGACAATTGTGTACCTCCAGGAAATTGAAACAGGGTTCCAACCCTACCACTCCTTTTCTATTAGGTCTCTTAGAGACCTATGATGCTAGAAAGGCCTCTAACCCAGGCCTCTCTAATCCAGATGGGAGAATGCCCCCGTTAGAAGGTACTCCTGGTGATCCAGACTCCAACCTCCCTGAAACAGAGAATGAAGATAGGGAAGAAGGGGATGTATCTGAGGATGAGGCAGACAATGGGAAACCTTTAGTCAGCAGACTTACAAGGGCCAACTTAGACCTACATAGGAAAGGAACTGGGGGACCCCCAGTGCTGACCCTTAGCAGGCCTAACTTTGGGGTTAGGAGAGATAGATCTCCTTCTAGGGACTCCAATAGATCTGTGCACTCTCATGCATCTGCTCAGAGGAGGATGACTTCCCCTCAGAGGAGAGAGAATGAAGCAAAGATGAAGGAAGTTAATCTGAGTATCCAAAGGGAAGAACTTGCCCTTGGCAAAGAGAAGCTTGCCTTTGCTAGAGAGCAACAGTTGAGTGGGTTAGCACCCACTGGTGGCAGCAATATCCCTAAGGATAAAGACAGGAGTTTTGATAATAGACACCTGAGTAAAATAGTGCCCTCCTATAAGAAAGGAGATGATATCCACAAGTGGATAACTGCTCCGGAGAGAGCCTGCAAACTACAGCAGGTACCCCAGAGTCAGTGGGCAGCTATATTGTGGCTCTCCTTTGAAGGCAAAGGCAGAGATAAGCTCCTCACTGTTAGAGATGAGGATGCTAATGACTACCAAGTCCTGAAAAATGCACTGATTGATGGGTTTGGCTTAACCACTGAACAGTACAGGTTAATGTTCAGAGACACCCAGAAAACTCCGGCTCAGCATTGGACTGATTTTGTAGATTGTGCTACTAAGGCTCTGGAGGGCTGGTTATTGGGAAGTAAAGTTACTGATTACACAGGATTGTACAATCTCATAATGAGAGAGAAAATCTTAAATAACTGTCAAAACCAGCTTTTGCACCAGCACCTGGTAGACTCTGATCTGACCTCTCCACAAGAATTGGGTAAGAGGGCAGACAAATGGGTCAGAACCAGGATTAGGCCTAAGAATCAGGGTGGTGACCAAAAGAAAGAGACTACCAAGCCTCAAGAGAAAGGTTGGGATAAATCTACAGAGAAGACTTCCCTAGGCCCCAAAACTCCAAGAATGGGGGTGGGTCCCAAGACACTTCCTCTACCCAGAAGAAACCTTATTGCCATGCCTGCAAACAGGTAGGTCATTGGAAAACTGACAGCAGTTGCCCAAAGAACCACAATAAGGAGAACATACCCCCAAGCCTCCTGTTACTACTAGTAGTAATCCCCCAGGTGGTGGGAGTGCCCCCAAGAATTTGGGTGGTTTTACTTTGGGAGTTCCTGGGGACTCTCGGCCTAAGCAGGTCCCATAACTCAGATACTCTTGTCTGTGAAACTGGCATGGGGTTTGCCAACTTCACTGATTGTCCCAACACTTTGGACAAATACAGACAGGAGCCCCTCATCAATGGTCTGAAAGTTGAGGCATATAGAGACACAGGGGCTAGCATCACTATGGTGACTGAGAGCCTAGTCCCCTCAAGGCAACTTATACCTGGTGCCACATACCAGGTGACAAACATTGATGGAGTGCAGAAAAATCATCCCATGGCAGTGGTAAATCTCAGCTGGGGAGGTGTCACTGGCCCCATGAGAGTAGCAGTGTCATCAAACTTGCCTGTAGATTGCCTACTGGGAAATGATTTAGAGATCTCAGCCTGGGCTGAGGTAGAGCAAGAAACCCATTCTAAAATGGTGAATCTTCCTAAACAGGTTAGGAGGGCTGTGCCAGGCTCAGCCCAATCTCAAACAGATTCCTTCCCTGAAAAGGTTAGCAGGGCTGTGATGGTAACAGCCCATACCCAAACTGAGTCTCTTCCTGAAAAGGTTGGTGGGGCTGTGATGGCCACAGCCCAAACTCAAACTGATTCCTGTGTTGTGAAGCCTGAAACTATGGATCACTCCACACAAACAGAGAGCATTGAGGAGGAAGAGAAATCTCCCTCCCACTAGACAATAGGAAAGGATCAGCCTCCTCAGGGAACTGATCTTACCCCTTGTGAAGGAACTGCCCCAGAGGTAGTCCGGCCTAGCCTGGCAGAGCCCCTGATGTTAGTGGACCCTTCCAAGGTGGGACCCAGTCTGGAGCAGGTAACCTGCCCCTCTCTACCCTGCCTCAGTCAGCCCAGGGCTACAGAGGTCAAGGAGGCCAGTGAGCCCCAAAGGGCCCCCTGTCCAATAGAACAACCCCATCAGCAGATTAGGGACACCAAAGCTATCAGCCCTAGCAAGGTGAAAAAGTTAGAAACTCCTGAGGGATCCCCCTTAAACTTAGTTAGGGACCTCCCCCAGATGGACTCTGTTGGGCACAGTCAAACTTGGGACCTAAGGGCCCCAGACCTGACCTGTCCCTCCAGTAAGCCAAACAGAGGGACCCAGCCTCCAGCTTTAGGTAGCCAGAGGTTGACCCTGAGAGCTCAGCACAACTCAGTAGTGGAAAGAAAGGCATATATGGTGATTGGAGGAAGTTGAGCCCAACATTAGTGGAGCCTCACTTCAGTACTCCATCTCAGCACCAGCCTTTTACTTTGCCAAAACACACCACAGGTAGAGATTCCCTATGGTGGAGACCCTCAGATACCCTTAGGGTGAGGGATTGCTTAGTGGACCATGAGACAGGGGGTAACCATGCCAGTGCTGGTACTTCCTTATATGGCCACTTAGGCAATATAGGCTTACCTGGTCCAGGATAGTCTTATCTCCTTTCGTTTGGGGGGGGGGGGGGGGGTTGTTATGTAGGAAGGTGGATATCGGACTATGGTTACCCCCAACTTTTTGCCTAGAGTTTGCCTGGTTTTTTACTTAGTTGGCCTGGGATCCTGCTATTCAGGACCCCAGGCTTCCTGCTCTCTCTGTTAAAATAGACTCCATGTACCCTAGGTACATATCTAATTGGATACTGGGTTACCTTATCAGTCCCTGTACAGTGTACCTTAGGTGCCCAGGGCATAGGTGTACCCAGGGCCTACCAGGGGCTGAAGCATGTATTATGCCACCCCTGGCTGGCCATCTAAAACTGACACATCTGGCTGCACGACCGCTGGGGCAAGGTGGTGTAATCACCCTTTGCTGTAGATATAGTATACCTATATCTAAACCTAAAATGAACACATATACTCCTATCAGTCACTCCTATGGCAGGCCTTATCAATCCTGAAGGCAGAGTGCTTGGAATTATGTGAGATGGTGCTCTGGCATGAGCTGAGCCCGTCTGCAGCTTGCGAAACCAAGTCCTAATAGCTGTTCCATGATAACGCTATACCATATACTCTTAAGTGCATTATCAACCTCGCGGTTAAATGCTAACTCTGGTATAACATTATCAAAACATGTCGAGTAAGGTGTCATACGAATTGGAATACTACCCCCTTGCCAATTCTGGCGACGGGGTAGCATTCCACCCTTCTAGAGGGACACGACATGTATGTAACTGAGAACCCCGGTTAAAGTTAACTCGAGCCTTGGCATCACAAAATGGATGCTGCCACCACAGACACAAGTCTGACCTCCTGCTGCTGGGAGTCCTTCCAGCGAGGGAGGCTTGGACAAAGGGTTTCCTGCCTTGGGAGGTGCTAGCACCACCCCAGACAGGATTTTGTGTATTGGGTAGGACAGGCCTGAAAGGAATGAGACATGCCTTGGGCACACAAGGTGCCCTGTGCATACACCGGTTCAAACCAGTTGCTGGGGCATCCCTGCCCCTGCTCTGGCGCGAAAACCGGACAAAGGATAGGGGGTGTAACCACCCCCCTTCCTGGTCCCACCCAGGGGAGGGACCTAGCCAGTAGTGCAGCCCCCTTTAGGAGAATAAAGGTAGGAGCTGGTCCCATTCCAAATTAGATTATCCTTGACAACTTTACAAGAAGAAACTCTGGACTTCGACGTTCTGCTCCACAGAAGACTGAAGAATCTCCCTTGTGTGCAAGGAGTGTCCACCCTGCAACTGCAGGCACCATCAAGCGTCCAGCGGCTTCACTTTGTCGTCTTCCCTTGAGGATCCAGACTTCAGAGCCCGACGAGACCCGGATTCCCAGACCTCTCCGACCTCAACCTACATCTGCAGCACAGCTGAGATCCGTGGGTGCGACGAGACACGTGGGACCGGCCATCTTGAAAGAACCTGCACTTCGCTTTCAGCACGACTCCCGAGGTAAACTCGACCAAGTGCTTTGGGGATTGAGAAGCCCCAGCCCCGAGCAGCCCCTGCACCGAAGATCAGCCCTCCAGCATCCACGAGATCTGCTTGTTTGCTGCTCGACGCGTTGTCTGGTCACTTGCCGGCTGGCTAGTGACCTCTTAGACGACGACCTTTGAAACTTACACTGCTGGTCTGGTTGCTCCAGACTGGCCCTTGCTCCCTTCCAAAAGAGGAGCACCCCGGACTCTCCTAGCCCGCACCAGACACTTTTTCCACTCACCGCGTGGGTTGCCTTTGCCATGGCCTGTTGACGCCGAATCCGGAACAGACACCGCCGACAGCGAGAGCCTGTGTGGGACAGCTCGTGCCTCCATCCTGGTCGTCGAAGACACCTCCTGGTCCATGTGGCTGCAGAGTCAAGCGTCCACTCTTCACCTGATCGCGACGACGACATCTGGTTCCTTCCTGGTTCCACTCCAGTCACTGGCTAGTGACTTTGAACATTGTCCCCTCTGCTTTCAGGTCCTCTTCTTCACCGATCCACCCTTGGAACGCACCGGACATCTTCCTCCTGGTCGCCTGCAGCATCATTTCTTTCTGGCTCCATTGACTTCAACGCAGAAACCCAACACGACTTCGCACCTATGCACCCGCAGCCCGTGGGTGAGGTAACGAGAGCATTTCGGTGCTCAAGGGTAGCTTGACTCTCCTAGTGTCCAGATTCACAGTCGTTTTAGTCCTAACTAGTCAGGATTGTCCGTACTCACCTTTTTCTTGAACTGTACTGTCCATAGACGTTGTTACGCATCCTGCGTGTGAGTTCACACTCTGCACCCGCGTCCCGTGGGCCTCCTATTACTTACCTAAGGTTAGGATAGCGTAGTCCCAGCGGTCCTGCAGCCTCTGGACAGCTCCATTTCTTCTATCGACTTTCACATTCCATTTACTTAGTATGTGGTTTGCCGTGCCCCTAGGGCACCATTGTAATTTTGTGCAACTTATCGTATTTTTCCTAAGAGATTGTCATGTGCTTAGCCCTCTGACCACATAAAGAGTTCAGAGGTGTTTGTTATTAATAAATATATTGTTTATTTTCATAACAACCTGTGTGGTGTCCTTTCATCTGGTATTCAAGGGGTTATATTGTGGTAAAACAGCTGGCTTCACATGCCAAAAGAGTTTAGCCTAAGACTGCTTTGTCCATGCTACCATTAGGATAGCTGGTCTATAAGGTTGACTTACAACCAATCACCATAAGGGTTGTTTGGACTGATACAAGGTGATCACTAGAACTAGTGAGCATCATGTATCAGGCCAACTTCTCACATGCTGGACCTCTTCCTTTCCCCGGGCCCTTCGCCATCACCAAGAGCTACTCACTAATCGACTTTCTTTTCAAACAACTGGTTAACTGGAATCACTGAGCAGGTGGTCCCTGAAAGGAATGGGCCATGATGGCATTGTGGCTTGCGTTTGTGGCACCAGGCGTGCACGATTAGGTTTATAAAGCTATAGCAAGCTTCCTGCACTGCCGCTAGGTGGTGGTGATGATAATGGGAGAAAGTATACAGATTAGAAGTAACTGCAAAGATAATTATTAAATAGTTTCAATAGGAATAATTAATTTCTGGTGCCCCTTCTGCATCCATATAGATTAATATTGAGCTGCCATTGCTACCTGTTGCTGGATACTGTATAAATAGCCCACAAATTTTTCTCTTTGTTTCCTTCAGATCCTGCAGTAATAATGCTGGTCGTTCATCCGGATGGAAACCACTGCCTTTTGGGCCGACAGAAAAGATTTCCGACTGGCATGTTTTCCTGTCTAGCTGGATTTGTTGAACCCGGTGAGGCTTTCCTCCTGACTCCCTCTAGGTCTGGTTCACAGAACATTATATTCCTGAGGCACTAGTGATTCTGTGAAGCATAGTAAAGTAAATGTGACTTGAGAAAAAGAAATCAAATGATTCTTTACTTGCAAGTTATTATGAGTATTCTTCATGAATACATTTAATGTCATTTCCCCACTGTTTCTAAATGTGGCTTCTTTTCTGTTAACCTTCTTGAACAGTCAAGTTCCTTTGGCCTAAATATTTTAACAATGGGATAAGGCCAAACCAACCCACTGTAAGATATGCTGTATAAACGTCCACAGCACACTGACAAAATATTTAGATTCACTCTAACAAGACAACAGTGGCAGCACCTTCGCTCTCCTAAAGCTGAGGAGAGTCTTCCCACTGACCAGGTCAAAAAGTAAAAAATTAAAATAACTAATTTTTATTATCATTTTAAGTTTCCCTTTGCTCATCTGGATAGTGACTGTGCTGCTCTGCTCACAGAGCAGGGTAGGGAAGGTTCAGTTTGCCCACTCCAAGTGCGCATGACGCTTTCACCGGTCGTCTTGGGCCGGTCAAATAGTTATACGCACTTTGTATGTTCTCCAAGCAGGCTAAATTACAGCCTGCATAGAGAACATGTCCAGCCTCCCATTCTCTTGCTGCACGCCGCTCCACAGCACTCGGACCAACCACAATGCTGCTTTGGGAGTCGGGTGCTTCCTGCCCTGGAAGGGGGCAAAGAGGACCGAGAGGGTGTGTCGGTAGCGGTGGCAGAAGACAGGTACTTTTTTTTGGTTTTTTTCATTCCCTGAAACCCCCCCACCCCTTCCCCTGTGACTCACCCCTCCAACTGCTTTGAATACCAGCAACCACTGCTAGACAAAGCTTCATTTGACGAGGATCTCGCACATTGTTAATCAAGTTTATACATTTACATTTTTATGTCAACATCTGTTTTGGGCTTGTGACAGTCCAAGGCGCACTCCAGTTTAATAATAATAAGTGTTTTGAATATGACTGATGTGACTAATAAAGCGCCTGAATGCCCGGAGGCGTCTTGGCGCTATGCTTTGTGATACAATATCATTTTACTAAGGTTAGCGATGAAGCGGGCGTGCTTATTTATTTTGTTTTCGTATTTGTAAAGCGCACTGTTCCCCAGAAGTGGCCTGACCCTCAACACAGATGCTGCCAAACCATGGTGTAACCTTCGGTTTTGATGTGGTGCTGGAATGGGAGGGGATGGGTTGTAGAGTGGCTGTGAACAGAAAATGAATTCCAAAGTTGAGGCATGACTTTAAACACCTGAAATGGTACTGAAGATAAAGTAAGATCGTTCTGTAAGAAGGTGACATACGCTAAGCACTTACAACAGTCACCGTTTGGATTTTGGGAGCTGGTGGAAATCATTAAGATACGAAGAAATTGAGGAGTGCGGAGGGATACCAAGGATTAGACCAGCTACTAAATGTAAAGAATTTGTTGACCTTGCAGCAGATGGGCTGGGCACCCCAGTTAGGCGTTACAGTAATTTAAACAGGAATGAGATCCTGTCTAACCAGTTGTCGGTAGTTCGCTGGGACAAAGTAAATTACTTTGGGAAACAGTCGTAGTAAGAAGAAACATGCTAATAACTTGGGAGATTTGTTCCTTTAAAACAAAGCGAAATCAAAAATAAAGTCTAAGTTGTTGTGAACAGAGACACTGAGTTGGGGGGTGAGGCTAAGTTCAGATGGCCACCAGTTAGAGTTCCAGAAGTGGGAACTGTTACCAACGTTGAAAACTTCAATTTAATTGATGTGAAGCTTCAAGGAGTTACTGTACAATAAGCTACTACACTCTACATACGTTCTTGGAAACTTTACTCATTGAAGGTGACTGCAATCTGAGTTTCTTTGGCCTATGCCTTAAATGAGAAGCGGGAGGGGGCATGGCCTGTAGCCGAATGAGCATGACTTTCGGCTGGTGAGCTCTAATGCTGGGCTGCCTCATGATGGCCACTCAGAGAACATGCAAGGCATATTGGTGAGACAGACTCCGACACCAGACTTGAAGCAGACTGCATGGAGCCACCTTCCGAGGCCATGCAGTGGCGGCGAGGCCTGAAATGTGAAAAGGTAACCCCCCTAAACAATCAATTAGCAGTGGCCATCCGCGGCCTACTCCACACCATTGATAACTAGGCCAAACTCAAGTGAATCCGGAGACTGATATAAGAGATACCGGCACGCGTCTGGCTTCATGCTGCACCAGTGGGACCGTGGAGCAACAGATTGCGTGGGAGCACCTCAAGGCTGGATCGAGATGCTTTCACCAATGCGACACTCCTGGTGGATAGCTTCTTACTGATCACTCTTCCGCCATGCTCAGTAAACAACACCTGCATACAACAGAATGCAAACCAGGCTCAACAGTAAATAGTTACCTGCACACATCTCTATGGCCGCATGAATTTTCTCGTCCTGGCTATCTGCTTGTTATATCGAGCTAATGATTGATTACTGTTGGGGGGCCAGAGGTTCACCCTTGCATCCTTCTAACCTTGGATGTAGAACTTCAAATGCTGCACTAGTGATGGGCCTCCCAGTGGATTGCTTACTGTATTGTTCATGAATAAGACGCCAAAAACACGAAAGGAAATCTGCACTTTCCACAACTCTAATTGATAACTTGTCCCAGAAAAATATGCGGACAACAAAGTCCTCTAAAAAAAAGGAGGCCTATGGGTCACTTATCTTAAAAAAGCTCTACAAGCCTGGCCAGGTGGCTTGAATGACAACATTTTGATCATGGTGACCTTGCAAATGCAAGCCTTAAAAATGGTTTTAGCATCGAGCATCTCCGATGTCACCAAAGAAATTCAAGTCCTCGGTCACCGTACGGCCACCAGTGAGGGTGAAATAATAACCACAAGTGAAGAACTTGAGAAAAATGCATTCATCTAATGCTAAAATGGAGAAGGGGGGAGGCCAACCTATTTGGGGGAGAAATATACCGATTTTAGAAGGTGGGTCAAGGTGTGATAACATTGGCAATATTTGGAAGAGAAAGTAAGGTGAGGATGTGGTCTAATTATCATGCTTTAAGAGGATCAGACTTACCAGATTCCCACCATCTGGTTGTACAGACTAGGAGCACTGAGGTCCCCACCTGTGGCGCGACCGAGAGATGTGATAGCCAAGTTAGGCTCCTCACAACTTATGGAAATAGTACTGAGAGAACTCACTAATTAATAACAGCATATCTACTAATTCAGGACCTTTCTCAAGCCACTTTGATTAAAAGGCAAACGCTGACCTCTGTAATGAGTGACCTTCGCATTTGCCAAATTTGCTACATATAGGCATTTCCTTTCGCCTTGTGCTTCCAGATTGAGTTGTGGTTGAACACTGTATGCACCCTGGAAGAAGCACTGGAAATCTTGGGAACTTCACGAAAGCATCCATAGACGCAGCTGAAGGAAGAAAATGGTCTCCACTGGCAATCAAAGAAAAAATTGGAGCAACCTAAATTTTAATGCCATATGACGTGTAAATGATATAGAGATTCTTTATCTGGGCTCGAGCTGATGAACCTAAGTTGCGAAATCACAAACATTTGTGTATAGCTGGCATTCATTGGCCTTTAGAGTGTATAAGACCCATAATGGTACTGGTGATGAGGATGTGTTAAGCCCGTAAAGGTCTTTTACAATACAATTCATGGGTTCTAACTTTGCATGATGGGTTATGTAAACATTCTTTTGGGAGTTAGCTAGCATAAAGAGCCTCAAGAACCTACTGAGCGGGTTGGGCTTCAAGTTTGAGAATAGTTTGAGAATATGTTATGTTATGTTATGTTAAAGAAGCTTAGTACCGCGCACATACACCAATTGGTTTCTTGGCGCTCGGAGACCAGTGGAAGGACACAGGGAAGTGAGTGCAGCTAGCCATGAGCAAGATGGAACAGATGTGTTTTCAAGAATTTACGGAAAGTAGGATAGTCAGGAGTGAGGCGAATAGAGAGAGGAAAGGAGTTCCAGGTGGACGGGGCAAGAAAAGAGAAACCGGCACCACCGTGCTTCTTACGATTGAACCTAGGGGTGATCAGAAGATTGTGAGCAGAGGATCTGTGGTGTCGAGAGGGAACATAAGAATGCAAACAGCGAGAAATAAAGACAGGAGCAGAGGCAAAGAGAGATTTGAAAATGGTGCATCCCATTTTAAAAATACAACGTTGCGTAACCGGGAGCCAGTGTAGAGTTTTTAGCATCGGGGTGACGTGTTGGTGTTTGGGCTGCTGAAAAATTAATCTGGCTGCCTGGTTTTGCACCAGTTGGAGTCGGGAGAGATGGCATGCAGGAATCCCCACGTATAGACAGTTGGCATAGTCTAATCGTGAGGTGACCAGGGCCAGAATAACAAGGGTGAGAGCCTCTGGTGATAGGAACCTTCGGATCTTCCCGATTCTGCGGAGATGATAAAAGCAGGCCGAGGTAACAGCGTTGATGTGCGGCCGCATCGAAAGGTCACTAGAGATGGTAACACCTAGGCTCTTCACAGAGTTGACTGGACAGGGAGGGGGACCAAGGGCAGAGGGCCAGAAGTTGGGAGTCCAGGAATGTTGGAGCCCGCCAAACAGAACCAGCTCTGTCTTGCTAGGATTGAGCTTCAGCTGGCTGAAGTTCATCCACTCATAGATGGTAAGCATTGTGGTTTGAAAATTAGAGCAGGAAAGAGGGGAGGGGTCGATGGGGAAAATGAGTTGCAGATCATCTGCATAGTTGAAAGTAGTGACAGAAAAGTGACGGAGAGAGACAAGGAGGGGCTGCATGTAAAGATTAAACAAAAGAGGGGACAAAGCAGAACCCTGGGGAACACCACAAGAAAGTGAAATTAGGGGAGCAGAGAAGGAAGACAGGTGAACCGATTGGGAGCGAAGTTGGAGAAAGGATACAATCCACGACAGGGCCAGGCCAGAGATGCCAGCATTTCTGACACGGTCGACCAAAATATCATGGTCGACCGTGTCAAAAGCGGCCGAGAGATCTAATAGCACTAGGGCCTGGGCCAAGTTCTTATCAGCCCCCCGTCTCAGCGTATCCATGACCGCCACCACCACTGCCTCCGTGGAATGGGCTGGTCTAAAACCTGCCTGTCGATCATCGAGGAAGTGAGTTTCCTCGATAAAAGTGCTCAGGCAGCGGGTGACGTAAGTCTCCAGGACCTTCCCCAAATAAGGGAGGAGGGAGATGGGTCGGTAGTTACCCAGGATCGCAGGGTCAGAACCAGGTTTTTTTAAAATGGGTACCACCACAGCGCTTTTGAAAACATTGGGGACAGAGCCTGTAGAGAGTGAGCGATTTAGAAGGTCAAGAGGAGGGCCGGGGCAGGCCAAAAAAGCATCTCTTAGGATGGAAGGAGGGCAACAGTCATTAGGAGAGCCAGAGCCGACAGCCTGGAGTAATGAGAAAAAGGTATCCAAGGAGATAGGGGGAAATCGTGCAGAATAGTGGGTTACAGTGGGGCTCCCGATTTGGTTAGTGTTGGATCTATTCTCTTACCCACAATGGTTGGAGACAGTGAGAGTGTGTGTGGACTGGGGCAATTAGGTGGGGCGGAAGAGAAGGGAAAAATTGAGGGTGGAGGTTAAAGGTAAACTTTGGTTGGTTATCAGAACATTTCTGTTGGTGTGTAACAGTTCTTGCATCATTTCCTTGTCAGGTGTACATCCAAGGAAATGGCAAATGTATGTCATCAGTTTTGTAGGCTATTTTACAAAGGCAGGCCAATGGTTAAACTCCTATCATGGAGAATAAATGCCCTGAACTCCACAGTTGAGCGCCATAAGATATTGAGGGAGGCTCTTCCGGAAGTCCTATATCTACAGGAGATGCACATCAAAGCATCAGATACTCACCTAATGAAGCACAGACTTTACCCTTGATGCTTTGCAGCTACTAGCTCTACAAAAGGGAGGAGGGGTGGGGGGTCATGATTTAGTCTCCAAAAAGATTTCCACTTTGAGGAGATAGAAATTACTAAGACAAATTAGAGGGGCACTACATATATCGACAAGAACACCAGTGGATTTAATTTAAAATTCTCAATGTGTATGCCTCCAATCAATCCATGCCAGAAACCAGTACCTACTTCAACTACTAATAAAAATTGGGAAAATGGACCTGTGAGTTTGATGTGGGCTGGTGACTTTAATATAGCACCAAACACAATGCTAGATAGCCACCTGAAGGCTAGATACCTAGAAGGTATATTATTACAGACACTGATATAGGGGACGCGGGCTCTTGGCCTTAAGGATCTATAGAGAGGCAAATAGCCAGATAGACCCTATTCAAGGATTTCTTTGGGGTGCAGAGGATATATTCGAAGTCACTGGCTCTGTTACACCTAGCACAATAGTATTTTGGGCCACACCATGGAGCAGCAGTGGCAAGTAAACTCAAATAAGAGCCTTATCTGGAAATTTGATAGATGCCTACTCAAAGGTCTAGTTACTAGACAAGAGCTGAAGGAGAATTATTACTTATCCAGTATTTGGGTGTCTTTCATAGATTCACATGCCTGAATCATTCCCCGTCGTCGAGACTGGAGCCTCCGGTATATATAAAAGGGTCTCACCTTAGTGTCCTATCCACGTCCTTATGTAAAAAGGACCAAAACAGAGTAGGCCCAAGGGTCCCACCTTAGTGGCCTATCTGTGTCCTTTTGTAAAAAGGACCAAAGTAAAGAGAACCAACCAATCAGCTACCACCTCCTTCTAGAACCTTCCTGTCAGGAGCCCAAGTCTCTCAGATTTTCTACCGCACGTTGTGCTAGGGAGTCTCCACCTGAGTTCTCCTCAGGAATCTTTTTCTTACTTCAAAAAACTGAATTTCTTCAACTTCTATCATCATGGCTGATAGCCAGAAAAAAAGGTCTCTTTAGAGCCTGTTCCTCCTGTGGGAAGAAAAGACTACATGTAGAGGATAAACATGAAACCTGTTTATACTGCCTCTACCCTCCACATCAAGCCAAAGACTGCAAGATATGTCGGACCTTCTCAAACAAAACCCTCAAGGACCGAGAAGGACGCCTACTACTTGGCTAAATAGGCTGAAGGACAGAACAGACGACTTGGTGTCAGAAGGTGAGAGTATTTCTGGAACTTCGCATTTTTCCTTGACAACAAGGGTTACTTCCCCTAGCCCCTCAGACACCCCTCCTAAGAAGACTTCTAAAAAGTCCTCAGAGGGCAGAACCTCAGTGTCTGGCAAGGATCTTCCTATCATCAGGAAGCAGCCGCTTGTCTTGACAACGACGACAGCGTCGATGGTCTCTTCAGCGCACAAAACTGTCTCGACGACGACAGCATCGTCGGCCGCCTCCTCGATGACGAGGACGACGCCTTCATCGTCGGCGATTAAGCCTGTGCCGTCGACTATTCCAGTCACTTCGTCGACGACGAAGATACTACCGTCGTCGACGAGATCGACGGCGAAGACGACGTCGACGAAGACCATACCGTCGACGAAGCCTATCTCGTCGACGAGGAGGGTTCCGTCGACGACGGGAAAACCGTCGACGACGGGAAAACCGTCGACGGCGGAGTCATTGCCATCGACGAAGGCCGCGTTGACGAGAACACCGTCGACGGAGACACCGTCGACGACGGGTAAATTACCGTCGACGAAGGTAATTTCTGCGACTGCACCGTCGACACAAGCGTCGACGACTGCAGGAACATGGAAAGAATCCGAGCTGCTCTCACATGCCATGGATGCCTTCCCGCCTCAGACATCCCATATCACAGTTAAGATCACGAAAAGGCCAATTACGCCAGTCCTGACGTCGCCCAGTAAGGTGCAGCAACTACCTCCAACATGCCTATTACAGGGTGAAGAGTCGGAGGAAGAGTTTTATACTCAAGCCACTAGCCCATCAGACTTGGTACTTAAGTGCCAAAGCACAGACGAGGAGCCGAAAGAGGAGGAACAAATTGAGCAATCAGTCCACTCCCAAGTACAAGCACATGTTACACCAATGGTGTGCCTACCAGCATCCATTGTCTCGGACCTGCAATTCCTAATAAAGGACTACAAGGAGCGGTTTCCGGAAAAACCCACTACGCCTGCACTTCCAGCTGCACAGGTACCTACTCCTTTGTCTCGACACAAGCCACCTCCACTGGTGCTTAGTAAAGACCAGGAGCCAACACTTGACATTCACTCGTCTGACGACAAGGAGAGAGACCAGGAAGAAGGCGAGGTCCATGACTACGAGTCAGACCCAGATGCAGACCAGGACTATGTTACACATTCTCCGGCCCCTCCAGAACCACAATCTTCGGAATCACCACCCGCAGACATCGGTGGATTCCATAATCTGGTAGAGCGGGCTGCCAAATGCTTCCATATGTCTATGGAAACCCAGGAGACTGAATGTTTCCTTTACGATTTCAAGGAGCCCACTAAAAAGACAACCAGGTCAATTCCCATCATTGACTTTATCTGGAAACAAGGCAAACAACTAATGCAAACGCCGGCATCCATCTCGGTGGTAGTGCCCAGGCTAGATAAAAAATACAAGGCAACCTCATCGGCGCCAGCATGCCTCAAAGGTCACCCCAAGGCAGGCTCTGGGGTAACCCAAGCGGCGCAGAAAAACTCGCGAAACCCAGCATCGCCGCTGTCGACGCCAGCTGACAAGGAGGACAGAAAACTAGATACCATCGGCAAACGTTTCTCCACCACGTCGGCCATGACGGTGAAAGTGGCGAATTCAATTGCGCTTCTGGGCCGTTACAATCGTCAACTCTGGGCAGACATTGCGCCCTATCTATCTAATCTGCCAGAGGATTTAAAGGAGGAGGCTCATTCGCTTCTCTTAGAAGGCCAAACATCTGCCTCCGAACTCATTGACTGCGCAATGGATGTCGCCATGACTGGTTTCCGTCAACTGGCAGGGGCGGCCGTACTGAGAAGACAAGGCTGGCTCAAGGCCACCTCTTTCCGCCAGGAAGTGCAAACGAAAATACTCGATATGCCCTACGACGGCCAGCATCTCTTCGGCGAAAAAATTGATGAGGCCCTCACCACCATTAAGAAGGACACGGACACTGCCAAAGCCCTTGGAACTCTGCAATTCCGAAACCAGTCCTTTCGTGGAAGCAGAGGAAGAGGTCAATCTTCATATAGGGGTTCCTACCAGAATAGGTCTTCCTATTCGTACACCCCGAGCAAAACGCAATTCCAACCGCGACAAAACCAGCAAGGACGCCTGACTTCCTACGGCAAGTCAAACTACAGGGGGAAAAACCAAAGAAGACCTACTGGCAACCGCCAATGACTCGTTTCAATGGCCAGTCCATCCACCATCGCATTCTTTAAAAATTGGAGGAAAACTCACATATTTCCTAAACAACTGGCAGAAGATAACAACAGATCGGTGGGTTCTCCAACTCATTCAATTTGGACATTCTCTAGAATTTGTTTCAATCCCCCCAACACCACCTTGCAAACGGTCCCACAGGCACCTACGGCTGCTTCTTCAGGAAATCGCTTCCATGCTCCAAAAAGGAGCGATAGAGAGAGTTCCTCATGCCCACAAAGGGAAAGGTTTTTACTCCCACTTCTTCCTAATCCACAAAAAAGGGAGAAAGTGGAGGCCAATCCTCGACCTCAGAGCACTCAACGTGTTCCTAAAGAAACAATCGTTCCGCATGGTAACACTACAGGAAATCCTGGGTCTCCTGGAGGAAGGGGACTACATGACGTCCTTAGACCTACAGGATGCCTACTACCATATTCCTATTCTCAAAGGACACAGGAAGTACCTCAGGTTTGCGGTAGCAGGACAACACTACCAATTTCGGGT
Source organism: Lissotriton helveticus (assembly GCF_964261635.1). NCBI lineage: Eukaryota > Metazoa > Chordata > Amphibia > Caudata > Salamandridae > Lissotriton > Lissotriton helveticus. The sequence goes on along the minus strand of NC_136059.1, from coordinate 738,957,074 downwards.
CCTTCCGTTTGGCCTCAAATCTGCCCCACGGATATTTACCAAATGCCTCTCCCCTGTGGCGGCCTTCCTTCGTCAACAGGGTCACCAGGTCTTCCCATACCTGGACGACTGTTTGGTAAAAGCACCATCTGCGACAGCCGCAGCCACATCCTCCAGCACCTGTCTGACTATTTTCTTCCGACTAGGTTTGACCCTCAACCGCAACAAGTCGGCACTGGAACCCGACAAGGTCATTACATTTCTTGGAGCAACCCTGGACACGGAACACGTCAGAGCTTTCCCCTCTCAGGAGAGAAAAGTCAAACTCATCTCCCTGGCTCGTCAGTGGCGTCACGGAAGACTCTGCCTGTCCGCACCTTCAAATCCCTCCTCGGCATGATGTCTTCATGCATCATGCTCATTCCCCACTGCCACCTCCAAAATGCGCCCTCTCCAGGAGGAACTAACGAGACAATGGACACAAGCTACGGGATCATTCTAGGACCGCATACGTGTCACTCGAACCATGGTCAACCACTTACAGTGGTGGAGATCGATCAAACACCTGTCAAAGGGACTACCGTTCCTGCTTCCAGCAGAGCCACACGTAATAACAACGGACGCATCCCTAGAAGGCTGGGGAGCGGTCCTCCAAGAGCTCCAGATCAACGGCAAGTGGACGACACAGGAAACCAAGCGCCACATCAATCTACTGGAGTTAAGAGCGGTCTTCCTAGCTCTACAAGCGTTCCTTCCACACATTTGAAACTCCCCAGTGCTCGTCAGGACAGACAACACCACGACGATACACTACCTGAACAAACAGGGGGGGACGTGATCTCTCTCTCTATCTCGAGAATCGCAAAGAATCTGGAACTGGCTTCTGGAACATGGAATAACGCTGAAGGCGGAGTACGTCCCGGGCAAGGACAATGTCTTGGCGGACGCTCTGAGCAGAGAGAGGTCCCCATCCCACGAATGGGAGATGGACACGGATGTGCTGGAGCACATATTCGCGGAGTGGGGAACCCCGCGAATAGACCTCTTTGCCACCAGAGAGAACGCCAAATGCCCAAGCTTCGCAAGCAGGCATCACCACCCAGGAACCCTCGGAAATGCATTTTCCATCGCATGGCGCAACGTATTTGCTTACGCCTTTCCGCCATTTCCACTGATACCCAGGGTTCGCAGGAAGATGAAGTCGGAGCCCTGCACTCTGATCCTGATCGCTCCATCCTGGCCCAGACAGCACTGGTTCACGGACCTTCATCGCCTCTCTGCCCGGCCACCTCTTCGCCTGCATCATCATCCAGCCCTGCTCACAATGTCCCAAGGGCAGGTTCTCCACCCGAATCTGAGCTCTCTAAAGTTGTCAGCTTGGCTCCTGAATCCTGAATACCGCGAATTCAGCCACCTAAACATACCGCAGGAGTGCAGAGACGTCCTTGCAAATGCTAGAGCGGACAGCACTAATAAAACCTACTCACTAAAATGGAAGCGGTTCTGTTCTTGGTGTGAGGCTAAAGGCTTGCACCCCTTCCACATCACTCCACAGCAACTGCTACCATACTTACTGCATCTAGCGCAATCGGGCCTCGCACATGCATCCATCAAAGTGCATCTAGCGGCGATCTCCAGATTCACAAGGACTTATAAGGGTCCATCCCTGTGGGCGGACAGACTTATAAAACAATTCCTTAAAGGCCTCTTCAGGTCCTTCCCACGACCAAGACCAATCCCTCGGTCGTGGCACCTCAATGTGGTCCTTCACCAATTAATGAAGCACCCCTTCGAACCCATCCATAAAGCGGAGATCAAATTCATCTCATGGAAAACAGCCCTCCTCCTGGCTTTAACCTCTGCCAGAAGGGTCAGTGAGTTGCAGGCTCTCTCAATCCAAGATCCTTTTATGCAGTTCAGGGAGGACAGGGTCATTCTACGAACTAACCCTCGATTTATCCCGAAAGTCCCCTCGGACTTCCACCTTAACAAACCAGTGGTACTCAGGTCCTTCTTTCCAAATCCTACCACTGCAGCCGAGAGAACTCTGCATTCATTAGATCTGAAGAGATGTCTTAAATTCTACATCGACAAGACACAACACTTCCGAAAGTCATCTCAACTCTTTATTGCCTTTAGTAGACCACGAAAAGGCATGCCCCTGACAAAACAAAGTATTTCAAGGTGGATTTCTTCAGCAATCACCTTTTGTCATGACAAGGCCGGACGGCCTTTGGACTCAAGAGTCAAAGCTCATTCGACAAGAGCCATGTGCACGTCTGCGGCGCTGTTTGCTGGAGTTCCGGTATTGGACATCTGCAGAGCGGCGACCTGGAAGTCCCCGCATACCTTCACCAGGCACTACTGTCTGGATACTGAGCTGATGAAGGATGCAGCAGTGGGCCGAGCAGTGCTTCGCCATCTATTCCATCCTTTACTGGTATGCACATTCTTTTACTAATATTTACATGACAATGCATTTTGGTGGTTTGCAGTCGCATGATATGTATTATCTCAGACTCATATATGATGTTCCATCAAAAATGTGCATAATATATTGCTTGCTACTCTGATTCAGGCATGTGAATCTATGAAAGACACCCAAATACTGGATAAGAAATGCGTTACTTACCTGTAACTGCAGGTATCCAGTATTAGTGTCTTTCATAGATTCACATGCACCCTCCCGCCTCCCCTGGAAGGACTCACCTATCTCTCTAACAAGTTTACGCCTAACTAGCTTGGTGCGTACGAAAATCTGAGAGACTTAGGCTCCCGACAGGAAGGTTCTAGAAGGAGGTGGTAGCTGATTGGTTGGTTCTCTTTACTTTTGTCCTTTTTACAAAAGGACACAGATAGGCCACCAAGGTGGGACCCTTGGGCCTACTCTGTTTTGGTCCTTTTCACATAAGGACGTGGATAGGACACTAAGGTGAGACCCTTAGGCCTATTCTTTTCTATGTATGTCTATAGGACATTACTTTTATATATACCGGAGGCTCCCGTCTCGACGACGGGGAGTGATTCAGGCATGTGAATCTATGAGAGACACTAATACTGGATAACTGCAGTTACAGGTAAGTAACGCATTTCTTAGTGGAAATTGACATGGAAGAGGTGACTCCAAGCATATTATGGGATGCCTTTAAACAGTCTTTGGATGGCAGTTCATTGTGGAAAACGCGAGAACTCCAAACTAGCATGGATTATCGGACCTCTCTAGAGGAAGAATTCAAATTGGTGATACAAAGCTATAAAAGAACTGGATTGTTGAAGGCCCTATACAAGGCCACCTTTCTGAAGAGTAGAATTGACCTCTCTAGCTACAGAAAAATCTGAAACAGCAGTGTTGTGCTAAAGATTTTATGGATATGCCAATAAGACCGGTTCACTTCTAGTGAGACAAATGAGGGTGCAAGATACTTCTAGGCATATTCCCTCCTTGCTTGGGAGCAGGGGTGACATTCTTAGTAATAATAATAAGGATAAAGTTAAGGCCTTCCAGTAATACTATACCCCCCTCTATCACACAGACTCCAGCTACCAAGTGGAAGTGAAGGCGTTTTATCGCTGTAGCACATCTCCTGAAACTAGCCACAGCCAATAGAGACAAATTGGAAGGATTGGATGACAAACCGATTTTACAAACATTTTAGGTCCTCACTGGTCCCACACTTAGTTGGTCTGTTTAACTCCTAACTCTAAAACTATATCACCTTCAACAGCTGCAGCAAATATTACATTAATACATGAACCAGGTAAACCAACCAATAAATGTGAGGCATATTGGCCTATAGCTCTTTGAAACTCTGACTCAATTATTTTTAATGAAGATTCTGGCCAACAGGCTTCTGGCTCACTTACCATGCCATGTCGACCGGGACAAATCTGGATTTATCCCTGTGAGGCAGACAGCGGAAAATATCAGGCAAGTTTTCTATCTAATAGAAAGTGCCAATTATGGAGGGATCCCTGTGGTGATCCTGTGATTAGACACTGAGAATGCAGTCAACGTGGTGGGCTGGGTCTTCCCCTCCATAGTCCTTGAGACAATAGGCCTGGGCTCCTGGATACTATCATGGATAGCAACTAGTTTTAATCGACCAGCGGCAAAAGTAATTGTTAATGGAGTAACATCAAAAGAAATCCTCTTAACTAGGGGGATGACACAGGTATTTCCTCTTTCCTTGCTTCTGTTTGTTCTAGCCGTGGAACCATTGGTGGCTACCATTCAACACCACCCAAACATAAGCTACAGACTCTTTTTCTAGACCAGGAAAGGAGCCCCTTTTTTTAGGAAAATTTCAGAAGCTTCTAGGCAATCTAGTGGGTTGGATTTACCCAACATAAAGAAATACTGCCAGGCTTCCCAACTTAGAATATTCTTTATATGGTCGTTATTTGAAACCGACCGCCACTGGATTCATATGGATGCAGCAGTAAAGGGACAAACACCTTGGGCCATACCATTGCTAACTAGGCACTCGAGATCCCCAGTCTAATACAGACCCTAGAACTATTGGATTTTGTTATTAGACATTAAAAACTAACCACATTTACTTCCCTCCCTCACTCCAGTGTAGGGTGAAGGGCAATTGTACAGATTGGTTGGAAGGCCGGTGCAGAACGTTGTGAAATCTATTCCAGGGTGATAAGGCTATTAATCAATGTAAACTGGACTAGAAACTAACTTCTTTCCTCACGCAAAAGTGTACAGAACAGGGAAATGTTGTACGAGCTCCTGATGATATGGCATGTTACTATAGTCAAACTTAAAGATATATGGAACAACAGATGCTCTGTCCTGGAGGGGATGTGGCCAGAACAGCGATGTGTTACATAGTTGATGGGCGTGCCGAAGGCTAACCATTTTTGGTAGAGAGATTCTCAGACTCTGCAAAAACTTGGTGGGCTATTTACTGTGGCCAGACTCTGCTACCATCATCCTTGGCCTTTGACCAATGGAAATCATAATTGTGCCAAAAACAGGTTAATGATTATTTACCAAAATGTTCTGTCTGCAAAACCTCTCCTAGCTCTATGCTGGAAGTCCCCAATAATCCCATCAGTGCAAAAATGGGTGGGCAAGCTTTGACAACTGCTGGCCATGTAAAAATTGATGTGGATTCTTCATGAAACTGAACACAGATTTGATAGTGGCAGCCACAGGTTGACTATTTATTGGACAAGGGCTTCGTTTATGATTGTTGGCTAACTGGCTGATCGGGAGATCCTCTGAGCGTACTGGACTATTTGCTCTATGACGGGAAAGATGAAGTTGTTTATAGAAATGAGGGGCAAATACACATGGAAAGATGATTTGCTTAGGTTACTACTAGGAGGCAGTGGGGCAATTGGGGGTAGGTAGGGAGGGTGTTTTTGCTTCTCCTTTTCCCCTTATTCATTTAGTCTGTCACCGATCTTTCTTATGTTTAACTTAGGGGAAATGTTAGCTTCACTTTCTTAGTGATCTGTACTCTGAAAAATTCAATGCAAATTTGTTGGGGAAAAATTGAGAAGCTGAAGAATGAAATCAGTTTGGATGGTATGGACATATAGAGGCTCACCGGAGTGGAGTCAGAAGAATGAAAAGGAGTAAGAGGACTGGAGTGGTGATTGGATTGAAACAGATTTCTCCAGGAAGGAGTGTTGCCTTGAATATCGAGTTGGAAAAGACAGTCACAAAGAATGTAATGAAAAACGGTATTGGAAGCCACTTTGCTGTTGAGAAGAATGAGAGCTGCCATGCTCCCAAGAATCCAGGCAGAGTTATATGGTATCAACTACAGTAATCAGAGCAAATACATTTTCATGAATAGAGTGCATTCCGAATCTAGCAGGATGAATCATTATGAAGTACTAGATGTGTAACAGGAAGAACTGGAAAACTATGATCAAGATAGACAAAGAAAACTGACGGATGGAATGGCGTATTGGAGCAATGTCTACTTCTCTTCCAGGGGATCCTCATCAATAGTCATAAGCACTGAATATTCCCGCCCACGTGCGGGGACCCCGGAAATAATAAACATTATATATCTAAAAAACACATATAAACACTCCACATATACACATATATAATTTTTTCTCTCCAATGCCGCCCCAAAACAGAAGACTAAACAATGTAAATACCCATACATATACTGCAATTGGCAAGAAAACAAAAAACACATTAGGACAAGTAGCCCTTGAACTTTGTGTTTTAATGAGCACAAACACTCCTAAATCCTGCAAATTGCTAATAAACACACATTGTTAGCCCACAGGCTGCATTGTAAAGCAATAGCATAGAAAATGAAACCACTTTCAACAAAAACTGGCACTGTGCCTTTAAGGCAGCCATGACCCCTGGCTTCCCATCATGCCTCAGGGGTGACAGTTAGGTCAGTTGTTCTTTCCGGCTCCTGTCAGGACCCTGGTTCAGCAGCTCCCTTAACTTTTGACTTTTCATCAAAAACTAATGAATTTTTTACTTTCACTCGACGTCTTTTGGGCTTAGTGTGTGAGTTCTACCTTTTTTTAAGCTTTAAAAAAGGAATTTTTCTGTCAAGAATGCCTTTTCTCTTTGACAGCTGCCCCTCCTGTAGGAGGAAGAAGGCCAAGACTGACACACATCCTGTGTGTATCCTCTGCCTCCCTGACTCGCATTCTCCAAGTTCTTGCGAACACTGTAAGTCTTTATCGAGCAGAACCATTAAGGAGAGAGAGAGAATTCGGAAGAGACGCAGGTCGTGTTCGACGTCGAGAAAACTCCCGACTTGTTCTCCTTCAGCGTTGGGATCGGCGTCCGAGACGGTCGACGACGATGCTACCTTCGACGACGAAGACTTCAGCGTCGAAAGGCAAGACACCTCCGCTGCAGTCTACGGTGAGGGTCAGAACTGATTTGCATATAGCCAGTGTCTAACCCAGGGTGGTGTGGAGTGCAAAGAAACGATGGATTTAGGCCCAGATCCTTGTACTGGGATGAATGTATGACATTGTTCTACATTCTGTCCATCAACTGTGTTTTTTGCAGTCTACGGTGAGAGCAGCGTCGAGGGATAGGTCTCCGCTGGAGCATAGGAGCTCAGCGTCGAGACAGTCGGCGTCGAAGCATCATCACCAATCTTCGACGTCGAAGCATCCTCCGTCGACGCCCAGTCGGTAGGCGTTCGGCGTCGAGGCATCCGGTGATTCCTTTCCATCAACCTCCTCCTGCACAAACCTTGATCACCGATGCGTCTCTGCAAGGCTGGGGGGGGCGCACATGGGTCACCTACAAGTGCAAGGATTGTGGTCAGCCAAGGAATGTACATATCACATCAACATGCTGGAATTGAGAGCAGTCCACCTGGCTCTCAAAGCGTTCCTTCCCTCGATTCAGGAAACATCAATACTAGTACAGACGGACAATACCACTACGATGTACTATTTAAACAAGCGGGGACGAACTTGATCACAAACTCTATCTCTGGAAGCCCAGCGCAGATGGCATTGGCTTCTGGCTCGCAAATTGTCAGTCACAGCAGTCCACCTCCCAGGAGAACAGAATGTGAGGGCGAACGCTCTGAGTCGGCATTTCGAGGACTGAGAAGACTGGGTTCTAAACGACGAAGTGCTTGAGGACATCTTTCAGTCTTGGAGTCGTCCTTCTTTAGATCTGTTTGCGGACGACGAAAACACCAAATGCCGAGACTTCGCTTCGAGATTTTACCGTCCGGGATCAAGAGGAATTGCCCTTTTGATAGACTGGTCAGGGGAATTTGTGTACGCCTTTCTACCCCTTCCACTGATCCCGAAGGTGGTGAGCAAGCTCACACACTCGTGCACAACAATGATTCTAATTGCCCCCATCTGAAAGAGACACGTTAGTATTAGATTCCTTACCTTAGAATATCCCCAGGCGTCAGACTGGATCCGGAAACTTTTGCGTAGCAGTACCCTTGCGCGTCGGTAGGCGTCGTCTGCGGCTCCGCGTCCGTCGTGGGCGCCGTGATGACGTCGTCTGAGTACTTAGACGCCGCCTCCACGTGCTGACGTCAGTTCTTCTTTTTTCCGCGCCAGCAAGCGCAGATCTGGAAAAAGCAGTAACCCTTAGTCAATTTTTGACTAACTTTTTGGATAATTTTTGATCATTTCTCGAAGTCTACGACTCCGATCGGTGCCATAGGGATGCCTGGCTTTATGCACTGCGAGGATTGCGACCGCACGATGTCGGTCACGGATCCTCACCACCTGTGTCTAACTTGTCTAGGCGTCGACCACAACGACAAGGCCTGCTCCGACTGCCCTCTCTTCGAAAGCCAGGCGGGAGCTGTCCCGCAGGCGACTCGAACTCCGGCAGTCGGTCCCGCGCCGCGAGAGGTCTAGGTCCCACGGGAGGTCGAGCCACCACAGTTCCGAGAGTAGGACGCACTCCTCCGGGTCGAAGTCGTCGTCAGGTAAGAAGCACAAGAAGTCCAAGAGGCGTCATCGCTCGTCGGACTCCCCCCGACGCTCGCGCGATGCGGCCGGGGGTTCGGGTGACACCACCCACGCGGCTCCGTCTGAGTCGCGGGCGCCGCGGCCAGCTCCACACCCTACGGTCCCTGGGCTAGACGCGACACCGGAGGAGATTGAGCGCTTCCTCATGGCCATGAGGAATCTCTCTCCTCCGACGGGCTCCGGGAGGCCACATGGGAGAGGCGGAGATCAGAGGCCTCTGCTCTCCGGCGGAGACCCGGCTCCACATCAACCTGTTGGAGTTACGGGCGATTCGTCTAGCACTGAAGGCATTCCTCCCCTCTGTCCGGGGGAGTGTAGTGCAGGTGTTCACGGACAACACCACCGCCATGTGGTACTGCAACAAACTGGGCGGGGTGGGGTCGTGGACCCTTTGCCAGGAGGCTCTGCGCCTCTGGCAATGGCTGGAACGCCAGGGCGTGACCCTGGTGGCTCAACACCTGGCAGGTTCTCTGAACGCCAGGGCGGACGAGCTCAGCCGTCGGTGCATGATGGATCACGAATGGCATCTGAACTCTGACGTGGCGCAAGGCCTCTTTCAGCAATGGGGAGAGCCTTGGTTAGAGCTATTCGCCACCGAAGAGAACGCGCAATGTCATCAATTCTGCGTGTTGGAATTTCCAAGGCGGCACTCGCTCGGAGACGCTTTTCGTCGTGAGTGGAGTTGCGGTCTATTGTACGCCTTTCCGCCTATACCACTTCTGCCCAGAGTGCTGAAGAAGATCAAGCGCGACCGGGCCCAAGTCATCCTTGTGGTTCCGGACTGGGCAAGAAGGTACTGGTATCCAGAGCTACTCAGTATGTCAGTCGATCCCCCGGTTCGTCTGCCTCTTCAGGAGGACCTTCTGTCGCAGCAGCAGGGGACGGTCCTCCACCCGAACCTGTCCAGTCTCCACCTCCATGCTTGGAGATTGAGCGGCGACAGTTGAGGCCATTTGACTTGCCTCCTGAAGTCTGTAACGTCATTCTGTCAGCCAGGCGTCCCTCCACAAAGTCGGTATACGCCTGCAGGTGGAACAGATTTGTGGCATGGTGCACAGCAAAGGCTGTGGATCCTCTTGCTGCCCCTCTCTCTGAGGTTCTTCTCTTCCTTCTTTCTCTTGCCCAGCAGGCCTCTGCTCTGGGCACTATCAAGGGCTACCTTTCTGCCCTTTCAGCCTTTCTGAGGCTGCCTGATCAACTTTCTTTGTTCAAGTCCCCTATTGTAAGTAGATTTCTAAAAGGCATCACACACACATTCCCTCATGTTCCGTTTGGTATGCCTCAGTGGGACTTGAACCTGGTTTTTACGTTTCTGATGTGCGCTCCTTTTGAGCCACTTCACAACTGTCCTCTCCGCCTTCTTACTCTGAAGACAGCATTCCTGGTTGCCATCACCTCTTCCAGGAGAGTGAGTGAGCTCCAGGCTCTTTCTTGTACTCCACCTTTCCTTTCTGTCCATCCGGACAAAGTGGTGTTGCGTACTAAGCCATCTTTCCTGCCCAAGGTTGTCATGGCCTTTCACATCGGGCAGTCTATCACCTTGCCAACCTTCTTCCCACCACCGCATCCCTCTAGAGAGGAAGAGCGGCTCCACCGTCTGGACCCAAAACGTGCGCTCTAATTTTACTTGGATCGCACACGCCAGTTCCGGGTGGATGACCAACTCTTTGTTGGTTACGTGGGCGCTAAGAAAGGGAAAGCGGTGCACAAGAGGACCATCTCCCGGTGGATCATCTTGTGTATCCAGGCATGCTACTCCTTGGCTAGGAAGGAGCCCCCTGTTGGCTTACGGGCTCACTCCACCCGAGCCACGGCGACTACAACTGCCCTGGGCCGGGGAGTGCCCTTACAAGACATCTGTCGGGCAGCTACGTGGGCCTCGCTGCACACGTTTGCAAGACACTACTGCCTCGACAGCCAAGTCCGGAGGGATGGCTTCTTTGGCCGTTCCGTCCTCCAGGACTTTCTGGTGTGATTATTGTTTCGCAGACCCACCACCGGGGTTGGTATTGCTGGGGTATCTATTCTTAGGTAAGGAATCTAATACTAACTTGTCTCTTTCAGATGCACAAGTTACTACTTGTGTAACGATATATCTGTAAGAGACATTAGTTAGTATCAGATTCCTTACCGACCCACCCATCCTCCCCGTTCTGCGAACCGATATCTAGGGTTAGGGTTACCCCCTTTCAGGGCCTAGTTTCCATGGCACCAGTGTTTGTTTTTAACATGGCTCTGCGTTTCTGGCGCGGAAAAGCTGTGTCTAAGAACTGACGTCAGCACGCGGAGGCGGCGTCTAAGTACTCCGACGACGTCATCACGGCGCCCACGACGACGGACGCGGAGCCGCAGACGACGCCTACCGACGCGCAAGGGTACTGCTACGCAAAAGTTTCCGGATCCAGTCTTGACGCCTGGGGATATTCTAAGGTAAGGAATCTAATACTAACTAATGTCTCTTACAGATATATCGTTACACAAGTAGTAACTTGTGCGACTGGCTGAGACAATGGTGGTACACGGACCTGCTTCATCTGTCAGTGGCTCCTCACAAGAGACTGCCATGCAGGCCGGACCTATTATCCAAGATGGACGGGAGGATTCCTCACCCCAACCTTCCGTCACTGAGCTTGACAGCATGGCTCCTGAGGCCATACTATACGGCCATCTAGGATTGCCACAGGAATGTATGTCCATCATGAAGGAAGAGAGACGTCCTTCCACGAGGCATTCTTATGCCTGTAAATGAAAGCGCTTTTATATGTGGTGCATGCAAAATGGTCATCATCCTATTAAGTGTCAGGAAGAAGGTGTTCTTCCCTATCTGTTGTTTCTGGCGAAAGCAGGTTTAAAGTTTAATTCTATTAAAGTGCATTTAGCGGCTATAACAGCATATAGGCGTTCACCTGCACAACCTTCTTTTTTCAAACTGCCAGCTGTGAAGGATTTCCTGCAAGGGTTGAAAAAAGTATACCCTCCAGTGCGTTCTCCTTCCCCTCCCTGGGAGCTGAACCTGGTTCTGTCAAAATTAATGAGTCTTCCTTTTGAGCCCATTCATAAAGCCACTTTACTACCAAAAATGCAGCTTTCCAGGAAATATGCTGCAATCACGTCCGCTCGTAGGGTGAGCGAGATTCAGGCTCTCTGCTCCAAGGAACCTTATACTGTATTTCACTTAAACAGAGTGGTATTGAGGACACACCCGTCTTTTCTACCCAAGGTGGTGTCAGATTTTCATGTAAATCAGACCTTCTCTCTGCCCACCTTCTTTCCTAATCCCTCTACTCCAGCTGAGAGGGCTTTGCATTCTTTGGACCTGAAAAGGGTTTTAAAGTTTTGTCTAGACAGGTCCAAATCTGTTCGCAAGTCTGATCAACTGTTTGTCAACTACGGTTCGATCAGAACAGGCTACGCAGCTTCGAAACGGTCCATTTCACGGTGGATAGTTTCGTGTATCAAGCTTTCCTATCAATTGGTCCAGAAAACACTAGGTTTTTCTCCCAAGGCACATTCCACTAGGGGTAAAGCGGCGACTGCGGCTTTCCTCCATAATGTGCCCATGTCTGAGATCTGTAAGGCGGCAACCTGGAGGTCCGTCCATACATTTACCAGGCATTACTGTCTTGATTCTGACACTAGAAGAGATACCCAAGTAGGCTAGGCCTCCTTGCGGAATCTGTTTGTCAGCTGAATTCTCAGTTGCTATGAATGTTTTTTTACGGTTTGGGTAATGTATGTCTCATTTACCTGCTGGTGGTGCTTGGGCTTGCTATTCTATTCAGTGCTTATGGCTATTGATGAGGATCCCCTGGAAGAGAAGGATAAGTTACTTACCTGTAATCCTAGTTCTCTTCCAGGGGTATCCTCATCAAAGTCATAAGCAACCCACCCGCCTCCCCAGGTAAATGAGATGTATCTGTTCTGAATATTGTGTTGGTGCCCTGACTTAAGGGTGATGCAAAGAACAACTGACCTAACTGTCACCCCTGAGGCATGATGGGAAGCCAGGAGTCATGGCTGCCTTAAAGGCACAGTGCCAGTTTTTGTTGAAAATGGTTTCATTTTCTATGCTATTGCTTTACAATGCAGCCTGTGGGCTAACAATGTGTGTTTATAAGCAATTTGCAGAATTTATGAGTGGTTGTGCTCATTAAAACACAAAGTTCAAGGGCTATTTGTCCTAATGTGTTTTTGTTTCCTTGCTAATTGCAGTAGATGTATGGGTATTTACATTGTTTAGCCTTCTGTTTTGGGGCTGCATTGGTTTGAGAAAAAATTATATATGTGTATACATATATGTGGAGCGTTTATATGTGTTTTTTACATATATAATTTTTTATTATTTCTGCGGTCCCCCCACGTGGGCGGGAATATTCAGTGCTTATGACTTTGATGAGGATACCCCTGGAAGAGAACTAGGATTACAGGTAAGTAACTTATCCATATTAAACTTCCAGGAAGAAGACCCCTGTGAATCACTTTGAAAAGAGACCCTTAACAGAGGGCAACTGATAACACTTTAGTCTGATCATAAGCATTGTTCAAAGCAGCACACACATAGCATCGTTGAATATCAACATTTTGTTTTGAGACATTGAGATGATGGTTGAATGAAAACTGGAGAACACCAGTACAATACATATTCCAACAATTTCTGGGAGCTTGTATGCAGAGGCAGGCTATTGGACGTGAAGTGTATTTGAGACAGTTATATAGATTGCTGAGCTGAATCAGAATTGCCCTGAAGGCTGATGTGAACGTGGGAATGGAGGAAGTGGTACATAGTTGAGTGGTTAGTATGCCTCCATGGTGGGAATGATAGGAATCCGAGCAAATGGGAGGATGGGTGACTGATAACAGAGTTCAAGTGGGTGTGTAGTGGACCTGTGTTGATGCTTTAAGGGCCAATATGAGATCAGGTGTGTCCCTGCTAGCTTTTGTCACTATATAGAGATGTGAGAGAGTGCCATGGGAGGCTCACCTGAGTTTGAATAGCAAGGTTATCGACTTAGGGACGTGGCTGACTGGAAGCTAGAAGGTAAAGGGGGGGGGAGAAGAGATGGAGATCTCTTTTTAACAGATAGAACCCTGCTGCAAGGGCCGAGTTGTAGATTAAACTCTTCAGCTTTGTGATAGAATTGATGAGCTTGCCAAGGTTTTATGCAGTGGGACAGAAGTTAAAGTATAAGGTGAGGGAACAAAATTTATTTAGACAGGATAGTTGGGCCAGAAGAGGCAGGAATTAGAACACGTCTTCATTGGAGGATTTCACTAAGAGTGGCGAATGGGTTATGCAGTGTGACATGGCTGTCGGTCATTCAAGTAATCAAATTTGATGAAGAGAGGCAAACAATTCACAGGAGAACAAGATTTCTCTGTTGCCCACATAAATGTGGTTGGAAAAAGTTGGAGAAATGATGGTGTCACCAAGAGGGATGAGCCATTCTACTACGTGCCAGGTATGTCTAATGATCTTCGAGGTTTAGCATATTGGGGTGTTCCACCTGTGTCATCTGCCTCAAAGATGCAGAGGCTCACAGAGAATAAGGATGGGAAGATAGGTGATGGTGGTGTGTTTAGATGAAACATTTCTTTGGATTAGTTGCAACATTTCATGTCCCCAACTAATGATGCTTGCGTGTATAGTGTAACACGTAGCTGCTTTCTTCATTAGCCACCAGAGAACACCACACAAACACAAGTGTTTACAGAACCCATACATATGTTTGTGCCACATTACAGACACACTGGAGCACCGCTCCCACTGTGAAGACATCAGTATTACAAACAAAAAGGATGGCTTAGACCTATAGCACACATAGGTAGGGCCAAGCGGTCTGTTCCAGGCATCAGTTGTTGAGCAGTGTAGGGTGGCAGGAGTAGAGGCAGGTAAGCAAAGCCATCTGCCCTTCCAGTTCGATTAGGCGGAGAGTCGCATTTTTGTTGGACACAACAGCATCTCTCAGGAGTTGGCCCAGTATTATTGCCTTCATGGAAGCCCACAGAACTCTGTGTGAGTCCACCAAGTTTCTGTTGTCCAACTTCTACGCGGAAACATGGGCTTTCAATTTCTCACCTGCCGTGAGAGGTGCAAAATCGTTGTACATTAAGACGCCATAGTTTGCGACCTGGGGATGCCAGGCCCATGTTGAGGGATAGAAGAACCGGGGAATGGTCGAACAGTGCATCTTCCAGTATTCGAGACTCTCCAACAATTGGGGCAAATACCAATCCTACACAAAGGTACCTGTCTCCCAGTCTCAATTTGGCAAATATGTATCTGCCCTCCTGGTCAGACCATATTTTCATAATGTGATTAACGGAGAAGAATTGCTACTCTGCACTTGTGGGATGTTCCTCCTTCGGTGGATGGCGCAGTCGCAACGCTACTATGGATCACCCGGCAGCGACATTTTATATCCTGTGGGTTTTGATGTTGGTTATTTTTCTGACTGTCCATAATTCTGGTGTAGCAGGTAGTGATGCTTTTTGTTTGATTAACAATACAAGTACAGAAATTACATAAGCTCCAACTATGAGGAATAATTACTGCACATAGCAAATAACCCTCACGCCAGGGTGAAGTATTAACCAGCTTCTGTAAATGGCAGCTACGCCGATTTGAGCAGGCCATGGGACTTTGTTTCATATTTTCACCAACAAGTTTTTATCGACATAATTCACCTGTTTTTGTCTTTACAGATTGTGTCGCAGGGAAGCCACAGGTAGCTGTAATTACCAAGTGTGATAAATACCCATCAACTCAGTGTTCCAATTTGTGCGCAAACACGTGAATCACATTTTCCCCTCATTACTTGTAATCTGGGCTACAGCGCACTCTGAATTGCTACAAAACTTGACAACATACATATACAATATGTCCCTCGCAAACCCAGAGATATAAGACACGCGTTCGTAGGGCATGCAGTGGCAAAAAAGCAGCAATTATGTATCTCCAACAATGCAAGACATGCCATCATTCTTGATCGCAATAGCAAAGAGCAAGTGTTGATCTCTTTTGATGGTGAAGACACTAAAAAGTGTTTTTTTGATGAATTTCATTCCGTCAACCACCTTATCTTCAAAAAACTACTCAAGATTTGGCTCTTCCCCACATAAGCACCATACGGACACAGAAATTTACAGCATATCCCTCTGTATATAAGCATTTGTTTTCACTATAGATATGTACCTATCTTTGTGTATTACTTTATAAAATATGTAAAATATTTATGTTAAGAGGAAAAAAAATATATTAATAATAATATTAATCAATAAATAAAAACATCTTTGTTCTACATGCACATACTTCCATTGTGCATCTAAGTACCTTCCATATACTTGGATCTGTGTGTCTGTTACTTTTCCCCTGAAAAAGCATATCCAATGCACTACCCTATTTCTCATCCTGTGCCTCTATCAATATATTTAATCTAAATATACTTAGTTCCTTTATGTATCTATATACTTTCAATGTACTTATGTTATGTTATTGGTGGTTTTGTAGCGCGCTCAATTACTCAGGAGTATCCTGGCTCGTAAGAGGCAGGTAGGCAACAGAAAAGTAAGAGTAACTAGACCGTCATTTTAAAGAGGTGGGTTTTGAGTGCTTTTATGAAAAGGTTGAAATTCTGAGTGGCACGTAGCACCGGAGGGAGGGTGTTCCAGGCGGCAGCTGCCTTTACAGCGTTGGAGTGCCCGCCAAGGCATGTGCGTTTGAAGCGGGGAACAACCAACAGGTGTTGGGAAGCTGACCTTAGTGGACGGTTAGGTAAGTACCGGGAAAAACGTTTCCTCCGATACAAAGGTCTCTGATCATGTATGGCTCTATGGACGAAAGTAAGGGATTTGAACAGAACCTGTTGAGCAACAGGGAGCCAATACAGGCTGCGCAGGTGTTGTCGGACGCTGGACTTCAGTGAAATGTTTAAAAAGAAGTCTGGCCGCTGCGTTCTGTATGATCTGAAGGCGTTTGCTTAGGTAAGCCGGAATGCCAATAAACAAAGCATTCGCGTAATCGAGGTGGGAAAGAATGAGTGCCCTTGCCACGGTTTCTTTGGCCGTCCTCGGAAGCAGAGGAAAAAGTCTCCGGAGAGCTTTGAGAGTACCGAAGCAGCCGCAAGTGAGTTTTTTAATGTGCTCATCGAATTTTAGGTTTTCCCCGAACCAAACCCCCAGGTTTTTTGCAGGCTTGCCATCGGAACTAGGAGGTGGTATATCAGACGGCCACAGGGATTCTCTAAAGTTAGGGGGGGGGGGGACTGCCCGTAAAGTAGGATTTCCGATTTGTCTTCGTTGCATTTTAGCTGGGCACGGGCAAGCCAGTTGAAGACTGAGGAAAGACAAGTCTGGACCAATGAAGTGTCCAGATCCGTGCCGGGCCAAGTGAACAGCAGATGCGTGTCATCTGCGTAAGCTATTATTCTAGCGCCCAGTCCCTCAGCCAGGAAGATCAAGGGGGTCAGGTATATATTAAATAGCAGAGGACTTAAAGTGGACCCCTGTGGCACCCCAGTTGAAAGGAGCTTAGCCGAGGAAGAATAGGGGGGTAGCCACACCTGCTGCGTCCGGTTGTTCAGAAACGAAGACAGCCATTCTAAAGCAGAACCAGTGATGCCAATGGCTGTCAGCTGAGTGAGCAGAAGCTGATGGGGTACTGCGTCGAAAGCGGCAGAGAGGTCTAACATTATCAGAGCCGCTCTGCGTCCAGGCATTCCCTTATGGCCTCAGATATTTCAACCAGGGCTGACTCAGTGCTATACGCAGCCCGAAACCCAGATTGAGCGAGATGGAGAGCGTGGGACGCTTCAACAAAAGCATCAAGCTGACGAAATGCGATCTTCTCACATACTTTGGCTAGCACTGGCAACAGGGAGATGGGCCGATAATTGGCTGGGACTGCAGAATCCAAACCTGATTTTTTAAGGAGGGGCAGGAGTTTAGCCTGCTTCCAACATTCAGGACCTATAGCAGTCCAAAAGGAGAGACTGATAATCTCAGAAACCTTGGCGCAGACCACCTCCGCCACCCCACCTAGAACACGGGTGGGACAGGGGTCAGCGGGTGACCCAGACGTCATAGATTTCAGAACAGCTAAGGTGTCTGCCTCAGTTGGGGGAGAGAAGTCTCTGAAAACCTGAGTGGGGGAGGAAGGAGATTGAGGGTGGGCCATAACCTGGGTGCTCCGCCCAAGACAAGTGGAGCGCAGGCTAGCCCGAATCTCAGCTATTTTATCTGTGAAAAAAGAGGACAGGTCCTCACACCATTGTGCAGAAGAGGGGGCCGTTGGTTGTTCGGCACAGGGGAAAGAAAGCTCTTAACAATAGTGAATATTTCTTTACTATTATTGTTGGCCCTAGAGATCCTGCCAGCATAGTAGTCGCCCTTAGCCGTCCTGATGGCAGCATAATATTCCTTCTGAGCTGCACGCAAAGCTCCCTTAGCAGTAGAACAATAGGCACGTCTCCAGCATCTCTCTAGTTTTTTACAGCCAAGCTTCATTTCTTCCAAAGCATGCGAGTACCAGGGCTTAGAGGGCGCAGAGCGTTTGTTGGCGCTTATGGATCTATATATTTATCACTTTTTTCTATTTTAGCATTTCCAATGAACTAGCCTATTTCCCAGCCTATACTTCGCTCAATATATCTTCTAGCCCAACCTTCTGACTCATCTCAAACTTCTTTCTACTACTCCTTCCAATGCACTACCCTATCTCTCATCTTATACATCCTCTACATCCACTCTCTCATTTATCCCATACCACTACTATGATCGCCAAAATAACCCTTTCTAGACTCTCTCCTGCTCTACCCCTCCTTGCATCATCTGACACCTCTTTTTACTACACCGACCCCTAAAACAAACCTTTCTAATCTCTACCCTCTGACTCCTCCCCTCCAAAACTCCTTTTTACTCATCCAAAAGCCTCTTCCTACTGCTAAGACTTAGAAAAAATTAAAAAATCCTTCACTCTTTATCCCTCCCATCCTTTTCAATCAAAATTAACAGATTAACACGTTCACTTCTCAAATTCCATATTCAACTATACTGCCCAAATAACCGAATATCATATCTACTACTCAAATTACTTCATATTTATACTATACTAATTTTCAACACTAATCCTTTATGGGCTCCGGAGTGGCGTGCTACTCGCCAGAAAAGCGCTTCAACACCCATCATGGGTAACAAGTGCTATATGAATACACATCTTTCTTCCCCTTTTATCCCTCCGCTATCCTTCTCACTCCAAGTAACAGATCCACCACTCAAATTACCTCATATTTCACCATATTAATTCACCACTAAACCTTAATAGGCTTCCTGATTAGCGTGCGTCAACAAGCAATAAATACAAACCTTTGTCCTCTATCTTTCTGCTATCATTCCAAATCCAAATAACTGACTAACCTATCCACCACTTAAAATGTACTTGCATGTTTCACTATACTAATTCAACACTAATCCTCTATGGGTCCCGGAGTAGCGTGCTACCCGCCGAAAAAGCGCTTCGACGCCTCGTCAGGGGTAGTAAGCGCTATATAAATGCAATTACAATTACAAAAAAATGTGAGAGACCAAACCGGCGTTAGGGACTAGGCTATATATGGAGTAATAAGCCATTTCTCACCATGCCATATCAACTCTGAAAGGGCACAACTTCGAACAAGCTGAGCACTCCCAGCAGAATCTCCCCTATATAATAATACAATGTAAATAAAAAAACACGCAATTAACATTCATGTAATAATGGTGAAAGTGCCGATCCTATAGCTAGATTGCATAATATGTTTTGTCTTGCTGTATTAGACTGACATAGAATACTGGCGTGTTGTGAAGAGGTAATGTTTACTGCAGTATCATGTAGCATTTGTTTTATGCTAATTTCTTGCTGCTCCTGCAGCAAACGCCTTCAACTCACTAAGATGATATCTTTTTCCGAAATTGGCAGAAAAATAACCACATCATACCTCTGGCACAGTAATGTGAGCTGTAGCACTGCCAACCTCCTGAAAGCGACTGATGATTGTGAAATCGGGCTGAACAACTAGGTCAGCTTCTTGTAGAATCCCACCAAGTTGTATAGTTGAGGGCAAATAAGAACCCAACACATTCTGCACAGGTCTCAGGGCCAGATTAGAATGTAACATGTTCTGTGTTACACGAGCCTTAGCCTTTTTCATGAATCGTGATTAGTTTGGTGATCTCATGTTTTTGTTATCTCCATTGCCTTTGGGTTGTTTCATTTTCAAGATATTGCATATTTCCTTACCTGTTATTTGTGAAGTTCAGTTTTTTTTGCATATATTTACCATTTGGGGTGTGAGGAGATAGTAATAGCCCAGAATCACTCAATTTGCATTTGTATGTATGTTGCTGGTATTTCTGTAGCACAAACCTAGCCAACAGGCAGCGGACCGCTGTCTAGGGTTAAATACTAGCATAAAGTCAACAAATGATAGAGGTATTTGAATTGTGGGACAGTTGATACACTGTGTTGCAGTGTTCTTTAAAGAGGCGAGTTTTCAGCTATTTCCTAAACTGGAGCAGTGTTGAGGCGACCCTGATCTACATGGAGATGTTGTTCCAGAACCTAGGTGCATAGATGAAAATGGCCTGCTGCCTGTTTTTTTTCTTTTTTATACTTATTAGTTTTCAGTCTGATGGTGTCCTAACTGTAGGTATGTCGAAAAGTACCAGAGGTAATGAACATGTCTGCAAGACAAGTGAGGGTGTTGGTCATGATGGCTTTGTAAATGATGCAGCTCGTTTTGAAGATGATGCAAGGCGATAAGGGGAGCCAGTGGACTTCCATCAGGATATGGGTGATGTAATATTTCTTCAGACTATGGATGAGACATGCAGTGGGGTGTAGGATGCCATTAAGGTTTGCCTTGGAGCAGTGCGTGCCCACTATCCAAATGCGAGAGTTCAAAGGACAGAACAGCAGTTCTGTAGTTGCTTTCTGGAAGAAACAGTTTATCTGTAGAATAGAGGGCTTGTACTGGACTATCTTAGCTTTTTTGGCTGTGTGTACCTTGAGGGTGATATTGGCGTCCTGGGCAAATCCAAGTGACTTTGTGTGAAAATTAGGTTTCTGGTTGGCTGAGGTATGCACCCTGTCCAAGCAGGAACCACAATCCTACTCAGGGTAAGTCAAATACACACTTTAAATTAACTTGTGTTCACCCTCTGGTAGCTTGACACAGATCAGGCAGGCTTAACTTCAAAAGCAATATGTAAAGTATTTGTGCAACACTTCAAACAGAAACGCAGTGAGAACACCACAAAAAGACTCCACACCAGTTTAGGACATGGATTATGATTTTATAAAAAAAAATAACATGACCAAAACCACACAAGCTCAATGGGTATAAGTCGAGGTATGAATGTTTAAAGTTTAAATACAAAAAGAGTGCTTAGAAGCAAATATCGCTTAAAATGTTAATTGGTCGCGATGGACTGGGACAAAGCCAAGAGTTCAGGCCGCCTGCGATGTAGTGCCGGAAGGCTACAGGACTCACGCAGGGCCCCTCAGCAAAAGTACCTTAATTTTTGTCACAGCAAGAGATGCGCCAGTGATCCCCACACAGTTGAGTGTTTGCACTGGATTGCCCCACACACTTGTGGCGATGTGTCTGCCCCATTGAACGAGCCATTGGTTCAGAGTGTGGCAGTTCTGAAGGTGATGTGTCGTTCTTTGGCAGCGATGCATTTATTCTGAGGTGGCGGATCTGGATGTGATGTGGCGGCCCTGGGTACGATTTGGCGTTCAGAGTGCAATGCGACAATTCTGCTTCGGCAACAGCTACAATGTGTTGGTCTTCTTCATGCAGACAGGAGATGTGTCGATTCGACTGGAGCAAGCAACTGAGTCCACTTCCATGGACCAGGCAAAGGAGCAGGTGGTGAGACGTGGATATCCCAGAGTCTCAAAACAGGAGGCAAGCCAACAAGCCCTTGGAGATCACTGGGGGTTCATGCAAGAGTCCAGTTCTTCCTCATCTGGAACAGAGGGCAGCAGGGCAGCACACAAGAAAAGCAGATCTTCCAGAGCAGCAGTCCAGCAGAGAGGCAGTCCTTGTAGCAGCATATCAGTCTTTCTTCCTGACAGAGTTTCTTTACAGGTCCAGACATGTCTATATTGGTTTAATCAGAGACCCTGTACTTATACACAGTTGTGCATTTGAAGTGGGGATGACTTCAAAGAAGGGTCTTTGAAGTGCTTCGGCTCCAGGCTCACTACATGGGGGTAATCAGCCCTTTGTGTGGTTACAGGACACTGCCCATTGAGGTGTATGTCAGCTACTCCTTCCCACCCTGCCCCGGATGAGCCATCAGGATGCAAATGGGCACTCAGACGCACCTACCCTTCTTTTGTGTGTGGCTGTCTAGAGTGAATGCACAGTCAAGCCGTCACCCACTCCCGAGATGCATTAGAGACAGGCTACAGGTACACAGATCTTTTAGAGCAGAGAAATGCCAATTTTCTAAAAGTAAAAAGAACAATTGATGGACAGATGTCAATGTCAAACCTTCACCCCAGTACAGAGATCTAGGCCTAAATCCATTGTTTTGTTTGCTCCCCATGCCATTCCAGTTTTTATTTTTACATTGTTCAGCATTGCGTCCATCATCTGTTCTTCTTCTAATAGTGGCATTTCAAAATAGTTATGTTAAATCCAACTTTGCCAGCAAAGAGGATTTATCATTACAATTCCAGTGATCTGAAACATGACAGAGCTAATCCTTCTCAAACAAGAATTACAGCTTAAAAGTGTATTAAGGAATTCCCAATGTTAACATATGAGGAGTAGGCCTCACAATAGTGCAAAATGAATTTAGGTGTTTTCACTACCAGGACATGCTAAACTTAAAAGTACATGTGCTACCTTTTACTTACACAGCACTCTGCCCTATGGGCTACCTAGGGCCTACCTTAGGGGTGACTTCTGTGTAATGAAAGGGGAGTTTAGGGATTGGCAAGGGCTTTTAAATGCAAAGTCGACATGGCAGTAAAACTGCATATAGAGGCTCTGCAGTGACATGCCTGAGTCCAGGTTAGAGGGGTACTTGTGTGAGTGGCACACCCACTGCTGCAGGCTCACTAGTACCATTTAATTTACAGGCCCTAGGCACAGTTAGCACATTCTACTAGGGACTTGCAGTTAAATTAAATATCCCAATTGTGAATAAACCAATGTCACCAGGTTTAGGGGAGAAGCACATGCACTTTAGCTCTAGTCACCTGTGAGAAAGTGCTTAGAGTCCTCAGACCAACCAAAAGAATCCTCAAAAACAGAAGGTAACCAGGAAAAACCATGGGGGAAGACCACCCTAAGGCTGACATGTCCAACACTTGGCATTCAGTCAAAGTTTGGGTTGGAAGCAGTCAAGTTTCAGGACACATAGCCAGGTTTGTGCTGTTTTCTGTTTGTTGTTCTTGGCAAATGTAGGACGTGGCCCTTTTTGGCTAAAGTCCCTAAACTTTTTGCTTTCCTCCTAGACCTTTTGTCTGACATAGTGTTGCCAACTTAGATGCTTTGGACACTTTGCCACTGTTAAACAGTGTCACAGTGTAAGTGTTCCCTGTATAAAGTGAAATTGGTTGTCCACGATTGGTATGTTTGCCTTACTAAGTAAAGTCCCTAGTAAAGTGCACTATGTGTGCCATGACTGGTAATGCAAATGCTACTAGTGGCCTGCAGCACTAGTTGTGCCACCCACACAAGTAGCCTTAAAAATGGAACTTGGGTCTGCCATTGCAGGGCCTGCATGCAGTTTGTTAAACTGCCATGTTATGTTGTTCTGTCAAGTGCATTCCCTTGCCAGATCTTACCCTTCCCTTTCTATGTACATCAGACACCCCTATGGTAGGTCCAGGGTACCCCCTGGGCAGGGTGCAGTGCATGTGAAAGTTAGGACATGTACTAAGGTGTGTTCCATGTCCTGACAGTGAAATCATCTCCATTTCCGTTTTTCACTGTTGAAAGGCCATCTTGCCCATAGGATAGAATGGGAAGGCTGTGTAATATGTTTTTCAGCCTATCTTCCCAAAGGCTTAAGATGGAAAGGTGAAGTTTAGTATGCCTGAACTCACAATGTAATACCATATCTTTTTATGTATGTGGATTTTGCATTGTGTGTTCAGAAGCCACTCTTTTAGAAGTGGCTGAGTTTTTGTGCTCTAACATATCTGTGTGTCTCTGCCTGGCTGTGGATTGACTGTCTGGATTTTAAAGCAATAGAATCTGGGGAATGTTATGACCCAGGGGAGGAGGAGAGACAGCAACAGGCTGACCTGCATCTGGAGTGTAGGGGGAGGAAAAGCCCCTAGAGGTGAAGAGACCTTTGTCGCTGCTATAAAACAATTGGTTCATCTCCTGCTGAGCGATTGAGAATCCAGACCCCCACTAATCAAAGGAAGAAAAGTGTCCCTGGCAGGGAGGCTCCCAGAACTGGTTTGAACAGGGGTCAGTGCCCCCTGAAACACAAAAACTCCAAAGCCATTGAGGGGTATAACTATGCAAGCTGAAGCCCCTGAACTTTGGAGAATGGCTTAATCAAGTGTGAATAAGACTGGAGATACTTCATGGCCAAGAGGACCTTTGCCAACGAAGAAACAACTGAATAGACTGAAGGATAGGACTGACCCTTGCTGTGTGTTCTGGGGCAGGCCTGCAGTTTGTTGTTTTAACCAAGGAAAGGGACTTTGTCGTTTGCTGTGTCCCCCTACTTGAAGGACTTTGCTGTGCCCTGAAGTAACTTATCCCCAAGGGCCTGAGGTGAGGTGGCTCCTTGTTCGGTAACACAGGAACACAAACGTTTCCAGGAGAGTCTCAGCGGGGCTGTGTGAGCGTGCCTGTTGTGGTCTAGACCCTCGTAAGAACGGCCATGTGGTCGTAGGCGCCTGGTGTCTGATCGACGATGTGGGTGTGTGCTTTGTGCACTGTGCACTATGAGACCTTCAGGAGGAGAGGCCTGTGATCGGGGGCAACTGGAATCCAAGCAAGGATCAGTAACGCTGTGTGCACGGGCTTTGTGCAGCCTGAACCCTGTTGTGAGGATTGTCCAGTGATCGTGAGCACCGGAATCCAAGTCAGTCTCATAGACGCTGTGTGCAGGTGTGTTGGGCCTGGGAAGACTTTTGTGAGTATTTGCCGTGTTATTGTGTGCACCGTAGAAAAATGAGTCTCAGCGACGCTGTGCGCATGATCTTCCTGCAGTCGGAGACCTGTGTGTGGAGTGCCCAGAGATTGTGCCCCCGGAGGGAAGGAAGGCGATGTGTGCGTGTACTTTGTGGCAGCCTGAGATCTTCGAAAGTTAAGCGACCTGGACCAGCAGTCACGGAGGAGCTGAGTTGCCGGACCGAGCTGCCGTTGCCATTTCACAAAGCTGCATTGGAGGCCCAGCCACTGGACGAGGAGAGGAGAGTGGGTTCGCGCCCCCAGGTAACGTGTGTCGACTCCTGGGGCAGGGCGCGGGCTCGGAGGGAGACACTCTCGGCCTCTCTCTAATGTTGGCTGCGCAAGCCTCTACTTCGGCTCGTATTGAGGCCCGTATTGCCAAGGGAGCGGTGGTACCAGGGCCGAAGTGCGAAGCTGCACTTTGGTATTACATCGTACTGTGTTGGGGGCAACTGTGAGAGGCTGACTGCAGGTCAGAAGGAGAGGCGGAGAGACCGCATGAGGCCCGGTGATCGGGGCCTGAGTGCACTACATAGTATTCCTTTTCTGCAGAACGGAATACCTGACTGACGTATTACACATTGCATCATTTCTGTATAAAGAACCACCTGATTGTCGTATGACACATTGCCTTGTTTCTGTGTAAAAAACTACCTGATTAGCGTATTGCGCATTGCGTTATTCCTGCATAACGAATTAACCGATTAGTGTATACGCATTGCCTTATTTTTTCAGATCAACATATCTGGTGGTTGTATTACGCATTGCATTATTTTATCGTGCAAAGTGCCTGATTGTTGCGTTACACATTGCATTCTTTCCATTGCAGAATGTCTGATTGCTATGTTATGCATTACAGTATCTTTGCATTGCAAAAGTGCCTGGTTCTAGCATTACAAACTGTATGACATGATATTAGGAGTACAGGAGAATGTTTAGAAGTGCTCGTTGACATCGCCAGAACTTACAAGGGCTGGCTGGCCTAACAACCAGCCAGGAAAAATATTACACAACCTGATATGTTGGTTTTATATCATGTGGTCTTATCCTATATCTTTTTGCATAAAGTTTGTACTCCTTTTTATAAAACTCGTGTGGAGTCTATTTGTGGTGTCATCATTGGGCTATTGTGAGCGTAGTTGCGAATACTTTACACATGTGCCTTGAAGAGAAGCCTGGCTGCTCGTGCCAAGCTACCGAGGGGGTGTGTGGGCTATCTCAGAACACATCACCGCAACCATGAAGAAAACCAACTCAGGAGCCCCATCTGACCCCTGCCCACCGCACATATTCCACAGGGCAGCTGCTGCCATTGCACCCGAACTAGGACGGACCATCAACGCTTCATTTAGGTCTGGCATCTTCCCAGACGACTGGTAGCAGGCAGAGATTAAACCCCTCCTCAAGAAACCAACGGCCAACCCAACCGACCTGAAAAACTGCCGGCCCATCTCTCTCCTCCCCTTCGCTGCTAAAGTCACTGAGACTTGTAAACGTCAACTGACTACCTTCATCGAAGAGAACTACATCCTGGATGCCTCCCAGGTTAGATTCCGCAGCAACCACAGCACCGAAACCGCCCTCCTCTTCGCCACTGACAACATCCGCATGCTACTCGACCAGGAACACACCACAGCTCTCTTCCTTCTGGACCTCTTTGCAGCCTTCGATACAGTTTCACATCGCACACTCGAAGCCAGACTTCAGGACGAAGGGATACATGGAAGCCTCCTCGACTGGATATGATCCTTCCTCTCAGGCCGAACCCAGAGGATCAGACTCCCTCCCTTCCTCTCTGAACCCACTTATGCCAACTGTGGAGTTTCCCAAGGATCGTCGCTCGGTCCCACGCTCTTCAACATCTACATGGCCCCCATTGCCACCATTGTTTGTTTCCAGGAAGGAATGAAGAATGTGGCAGCCTTGATGAAAGACAGCTGTTTGAAGCTCAAGTCTGAGAAGACCAAGGTCCTCATCCTCGGACTCTGCACCTCCGCCTGGGACAACACCTGGTGGCCCGCTGCCCTTGGGAGCCCGCCCACCACCACAGACCACGCACAAAACCTCTGCATCATCCTCGACTCCTCCCTCTCCATGAACCACCAGATCAACGCTGTCCCCTCTACCAGTTTCAACTGCCTATGCATCCTCCGCAAGATTTTCAAATGGATCCCCCCTCCCCCCGACTGCAGGAGAACCGTACGCACGCACTCATAACCAGCAGACTGGACTACGGCAACACCCTATACACCGGTATCAACAGAACCCTTATACACAAACTCCAAACCATCCAGAACGCTGCAGCCAGACTCATCCTTGGGACACCACGTCACAAACACATGACCCAACACCTACGAGACCTCCACTGGCTCCCCGTCGAGAAGAGGGTCACTTTCAAACTCCTCACCCATGCCTACAAATCACTCAACAACATCAGACCCAAATACCTCAACGAGAGATTATCCTTCCATGCACACAAGAGGAACCTCCGATCCGTCGACCTCGCCCTGGCAGAGATCCCCCCCGCATCAGCAGAAACAGAACAGGCGGGAGAGCCTTCTCCCACATCACAGCCAAGACCTGGAATGAGCTCCCTGTGAACATCAGACGCTCCCCGACCCTGCACGTGTTCAGGAAGGACCTCCAGACCTGGCTCTTCAACTGATCCAGAGCTGCTGCCCCTCTTTCCCCCCAGCGCCTTAAGACCTTCACGGGTGAATAGCACGCTATATAAAACCCTGATTGATTGAAGGTGACCTTCCTTTCCCTCACGTTGGAACGCAGGTCCCTACTTGGCCTAAGGTACCTACCTCGGCCAACCAGGGATCCCGGGTCTAACAGCAAATAACAGGAATTCTGCCTTATTTGATTGAGCATAAGGTATGTGCTGGATATGATATGCAAGCAGTATTTAAGGTGTTTTCTGTTTAAAGCAGGTGAGATTTTCAAGTAGACTAGTGTATCATCAGCATATTGGTTAATCTTAATGTTACCTGTGAGTAGAGCAACAAGTGGCACCCTGAAGTGGTTGAAGATAGACAGAGACAGTATGAAACCGTGGGGGACCTTGCAAGTTATCAAGATCTTTTGGGATTTGGAGGTGCCCATGTGAGCAAGCTAGTGTTAGCTGAGGGGTAGGAGGAGAACCAGTGAAGGACGTTACCGGTAACCCCCATTTGAGACTCCAGGGTGTGTATGTAAAACAGCTGAGAAGTTCAGCAGCATTAAGAGGCAAGGATCATCTTCATCATTGGTCATGAGACCATTGTCTACGATGTGCAAGGTAACAGTATTTATGCTGCATCATGGTCCTAAGCCAGACTAGTAAGTGTGCAGGAGATGGTTATCCTTAATGTGATCTTGGAGTTGAACATGGACTGCTTTTTTATTGATCTTGCTGATGAATGGTATGTGAGTGATGGTTCTGTAGTTGGTAACGTTAGGGTATTATGTAGGTTTCTTTAGTAGTGGGAGGATCTGGCTTGTCCTGAGAGCTTCTGGAAAGATGTTTTTAGTAAGGAGGCATTGGCAGTGGCGAGTAGGGGTGCAAGAGCAGCCTCAGAGAGAACTTTGAGAGAAGAGGGTAAGACATCACCTTGTTAAAAAGTGGCTTTGAGGGGGTTGAGTGTGTCGGTGAGATCTGCATGTGATAGGGGTTTGAAGACTGACCATTGCAGGATTCTACAGCAAGAGGCACACATACAAGATGAAGCAGTCTTGATGTTGTCGATGTGTGGTTGGATCTTCTGTCTTTTTTTCACTGAGGTAGAGGTTAATGGCACTGTACCTTTCTGAGGAGTGAGGAATAGTTGATGCAGTGCTTGGTTTGTTATTCTTCTGTTGATAACTTCATTGTTGCTGCTGGCATTGCATGGAGGATCTTCAGTATAATTAGGTCATCAGGAGTTATGTTTTTCTTCCATTTTCTTTCTTGTCTGTGGATTAATAATTTATTGTCTGCACGGTCTATAGTACCAGGGTGCTGAAGGCTTTGACATGCACGTGCGTGTTTTAATTGGGGCACACATAGTTTTACAAAAAAGCATTGAAGTTAATTTGAAGGGTGTTGGCATCGGACGTGGAGTTGATTGAGTGATAGATGAGTTTGAGTATTAGGTTTTGTGTGGGGAAGCCTTTGAAGGATCGGAGGGTTTGGCCTTCGCGGTGACCTTGGTTTGTTGGTAGGACAATGAGGAGGGGGATGGGAATGGGAATATCAACGTGGTGGGTGTAGACCAGGGGTATGGGTGGGTTGGATTGGATTGTTGATAATGTTGAGAAGACCAGTTCAAGGACATGTGCACCACGTTAAGTGCCAAGGAGGTTGCATAGGGTGCCTTGTTTTTTGTTTTTTTGGTGATCTTGTGTTGTATGAGAGGTTGAAGTCCAAGAGGATGGTGTGGTAATGTTGGGTGTCGAGTTGGTGATGAGATCTTGGAATTCTTCAGTGAAGTCCTTATTCTGCCTGGGGCGCATCTAGAAGAGATGGAAGTTGGTGCTCTGAGTTGCAGAGTGTGGGAAATGGCATGTCATCAGCTCCATGGAGTTGTGTGTTACGTTCTTGCCTAGGGTGCAGGCTTAGGGGGATTTATGGATAACAGTGGGGCCACCTCCTTGCTTTCATGTGCTGTCCACATGACGGATGATGTAGCCTGTAGGAAGAAGGATGTCTGAGATGTGAGAGGATGTCGCGCTTGCAAAAGGATGTGCGGTCTACAAAATCTGGTGCATGGAGTACTTGAGACCCACCGTTAATGAGCATGAGTTGAAATGTTTCTTCTGTACATTGAGGGCCTGTGGTGCTTAGTGGCATGTGTACGAGATTGGGTCTATGTGTTTTGGGAATGTTCTATGACTGGGTTTTCCTGGTCTGGGTGTGATTGTGAGGATTGGCACTATGGGATGCTGAGAGCGTCACATGACTTTTCTTTACTTTCTAAGCCCACACAGGTGATACCATTGTCTGTGTACGCCCTTTGCTGGGGACAAACGGGCAATGGGACATCCTGAAGAGTTGACCAGGGAGGGAGAAGGCAGGAAGTGGTGTCAGTCCTGTCCAGATGGATGTTGGGAAATGCAGTGATGCCACTTTGCTGTGCATATGGATGATGGCAAATGAAGTCCTCTTACATGGCTTCATCTTTTAAAGATGGATATGGTAGGAAAGCATGATGGGGAATTAGAAATGTAATTTCCTGTGCTGATGGAAAATGCAGTACTATCGTTTCCTGAGAAAATGGCTGATGGAGAATTCAGTGATGTCACTTTATTTGCTGATAACTGATAGAAAAAGTTGTTTTCTTCCCAGGCTATTTCTTTTAAAGATTGTTTTAGTTGGAGCCTTTTGATATAATTTCCTTTGCAGATGGTTGATGGTAAATCCAGTGAAAACTCTTCCTTTACAGATGGATGATGGGAAAATGTTGTTGTCATGTGCTAAAGACACACTGGAATACCTGTTACGAAAAGGAAAGCCTTGCAACACATGTTCATTGTAAGATGTCATAGAGACATTATGAGGCTTGTTATGCACCTACAATGTCATTCTGTGAAGGAAGTGTGTGCATGCTTACTTCTGATGTCTTAGCGTGAATATAGTGTTAAATACTTGGTGTATTTTGGCTTTTCTACTCTTGCAGACTGGCTTCTAACCTCTAAAAGCATTGTTCTAAGTTGTAATACAAGGTATATGATTTGCCTGAAGACATTTTAATCTTTGTAAAACGGAAATTTATGTTACCCCAGGTACAAAGGCATAGATTGCAAAAGACTGTTTTAACATGCATAGTTTAACCGTGTTCCACCTCGAAACTGGAAGTTGCTGTGTGCCAAATATTCCTCCGCTTTAGAATAGAAGTTATTATTGCCTTCCGTACAAAACATTTTTGCGATTGTGAAGCCAGAGAATCGCTAAAGCACAGACAATTGCTGTCGGAAAACATTGAAAATTTACCAACTCTTCAAATGGG
This sequence comes from Lissotriton helveticus, assembly GCF_964261635.1. Taxonomy (NCBI): domain Eukaryota; kingdom Metazoa; phylum Chordata; class Amphibia; order Caudata; family Salamandridae; genus Lissotriton; species Lissotriton helveticus. The sequence goes on along the minus strand of NC_136059.1, from coordinate 738,926,473 downwards.
GACCAGAGTACTATTTGTGGGACCACTTCATGCTAAGGACCACTCTTTTCCCCCAGTGTGCTCCAAAATGAGAAGCATTTTTCTTTAAAGCAGCACCTGTCCCTTTAATGGACATGGGTTGCTTAAAAAACGTTGCTGTTTGTGAAAACAGATGCTGAAATGGTGGTCTTCTGTCATTTGCTGGTACATCGATATTATCGCAAAATGACAGGCAGGTCGCAAAAGATTGGTGCAGAAATGTCACCAACTATTGCTGATCTGCCTATATATACACATCGGGTCCTCAGTTACTTGTCAGTAATAATAATTTTGAATCTTATATAACTTATAGCTTTGCATGAGGTGTATTGTATCTTCATTGAATGGTTGGGTTTTGAAATGTCACTCGAAATAAACAGTTTTTTTCTTAGGGCAGTGAGTAAGTATGGCTCATTGTGACATCTCTCATAAGCCCAGAATGCTCCTGTACATGATCATCTTCGGATTATTTTTCTTCTGTACTCATATTGGGAAAATATATATATTTCCAAAAGCAAGTGACGCTGGGGACTCCTAGCCTCGCGGGTCGGGGTCTGTCCGGGTGCGTCAGTCACCAATGTATTCCGAAAGAAACACGTACTCTAACGCCAGTACCATGCAAACAGGCCCACTAAACGTGTTCAAGTAAAAATCCTTTAATCAAGGCAAGTCTCACAGTATAACGTGCTTTGACTCTGACGAGTCCTAATCATATGCAGCAAATGAGTGACCATTCGTTTGGTCGTATTTAAACGCAGCTTCAAAAACAGTGAGGAAGGACCATGGTATCCAAGCATTACACCAGTTGTTTAAAGTGGATTTGGGTCGGTTTTTAAAATATTCTGCCCAGATGTATATCATGAAAACAGTGTAAACTTCCAAGTTCCATGCGATTGTCAATCCATTGAAAATATAATACTTGGCATTTACTGATTTCAGCACTGAATTCACGTTGCTCATTTACTGAAGTCATGTGGGACCACAACTACCATAATGCTTTGTAATTATTTGCATACACTGTCCAGTCCTTCAATGCCTTTTATTTGATTTACTAATTACCTTAGGTTGCACGTACCAGCATGCCCTTTTAGTGCCTTCAAAGGATATACTTCCCAATAAGTCATTTGGCATCCATGTAACATCAACGGAAATACCGCTCATTTTAAAACCGTTATTTTGCGGCTACACGACTTGCCTACCTCATGTTTTCGTCAACACAGCGTGCAAGAGTCCAATGCCCCTACAAACCCTGGCTGTGCCAACAAGTTTTCCAATTCGGGACTTTAAAAGCATTGTCAAGAACACCCATCACTGTGGTTTCTGTCAATACGTATCGCTGTTAGGTGCAGGGTTGCGTCAGCTTGACGTAATCCGGTTCCAAACAGGTTTATTTTTTTTATTTTCGAAAAGAAAATCCAGAAATGGGATTTTCTTTTTGAAAATAAAAAAAATAATGCTTTACTTACCATGGGTGTTCACTCCCATGGTGGGGGGACATTATTCATGTTTTACTCTATCACAATTGGAGTTTGTCTGGCAGTGACAGGCAGTAAACAATAATGGCTACATGTCTGCCCATCTATATTGGGACAGGGGCTGCTTTTCTTTGACTGCCCTTACTATATAGGGCCGTCTGAGAAGTTTGGCTATGATGGAAGTGCTGTTGCCAAACTAAAGGTCCATCCACATATAGATCAGTGGGCAAACCACCATGTTGACTGGGAGGGAACTACGTCACTGCTGCAATGGAGTTCTCTTCCCACCAACATATAAAACGGGCCCTTAGTTTCTGATAGATGTACCCTGAGAGACACGTAACTTAACTTGAAATGTAAAAAAGTAATTCACTTGTATATTATTTGGTCTCGAAAATTGTCTTGATGCCATTTTAGGAGCCTTGGAGTCTGTGTACTAAGGGACAGGTCACAAAGACCTGCACCTACTGTTTGAGACCAGTCTCTTATTTTGCAGTACGACTTATGTGCTTATAGGTTGCATCGTAATATCTGAACTCCCATGGGGTTTGCACTGACCTGCCTAATTAGGCAATTTGCTATTTGCCACCCCCTGTGATTGGCTACAAAAACTAGGACAGTAGCCCTCGAGGAATAGCAGGGGTCTGTATGCCTGAAGTCCCAAATGGGAAACTTTTTTTGAGTTCTTTTAGAGCAGCCCATGTTCCTTAAAGGAACCGGTGCTTTAAAGATTTAACATTTGGAATTGCAGGCAGTTGTCCACAGCACCAATGTCTGTTCAAATCTGTACCTGATCTTTCATCTGAGTTTCAGGGAATAATACTGTGTTCAACTCGAGATAGTTTATATTTTTTATTACCATCTGTTTGACTCATGACGTCATGATTTGGCATTGTCTCAGCTGTGCAGCAAATCTGGTGTGTGATTTACATCTTATGGTATTGTTCTAGGGTTTGACTGGCTGAATGAATTGCCCTGCTTTTTTAATTTTGATGGTCCACCATTATAGATTCTTCTGCAACTTATTTGTGTCAACCAGCAAATCCTCGGTTTCCCCCAGACTGGTTAATGAGCTGTTCTTTAGCAGCTGCACATGTATCCTGGAATAATACAACTCTGCTTCCTGCTGTTGAGCATCGGTGTCAGTATTTTTTAATACGTTATCTACCCCTTAATGACTTTGGGGTTATATATCCCGAGGCTGATTTGAGTAATCTTCTCCTATTCATTGGTTTTTATCCCGTGCTTTCTTATGTGAAGGCCCTACTGTTCTCCTTTTGTGATGGTGTTCTACCCCCTGTCTAGGTTTCTTAAATCCTGTTCTTTGAAGCTGGTAAAAAATAAGTGCTTCTTTAAAACTTGTTTCTTTTGGAGGAAGACGTTGTATTTCAGTGTCAATCAGCCTTTTATGGTTTTAAAATCTGGGTGTAGGGAAGTGGATTATTATTAGGTGGGGTCAGCTAGTAATAATACCACAATCACTAATAAGGTCCAGTCAAGTCTCAATAAATTAATCCTTGCTCAAATCTGGTAGATTGGCAATAAACCGTCAGGGTTAACTTCGGAGACTGGTATGTGTAAAACATTTAATATAAACAAAACAGTAAATAAGTTAAAGACACAGCACAATAACAATCCAGCACCAATTTGTAAACATAAAGAGTATTCTTCTCTTTTAAATGACAAATATCCAATGTACAGAACTGTAGATATGAATTTTGAAATATTACATTAAACAAAATTGGCTTTCTAGCTCCAAAAATCTTACAGCACCATTTGCGGATATCTGGTCGTGCTGGACCAGGACGTCGTTGAAGTTTTAGGCCGACCACAATGGAGCACAGGTCAGATAGGCAAATGACATAAAGTGTGCTATATAACTGTATGAATTATTAATAAATAGTATTTTGTAATCTCTCAGTAATTCGACATTGGTAAACACGCAAACCTGTGTCTTGTCTGCTTTTAGTTTCTACTAACATTATTAGAAACAAAGTACTTTCATGTTTGTATTCACTTTGTTTCCAAGTAATTTAAGCAAGCACTTGCAATGCAATAGGTCTCGCATTTACGCGAGTTTCACCAATTGACATTGTTAATAACAATACCTTTTATTTTAGTTTCCGTTTTTAAAACATAAATAAAAGGGATTGTCATTTACAAAGCCAATAAATTAAACTCACATAAATGCGAGACCATTTTCCAAGATTGCAAGGTTCAGTTGTACATTCAACCCAACATTAAATCAGTGAATCTTCTAGCTGAAAAATATTCTGTTTAATTTAGGTGTAAGACCATGCCACAGAACATTTTGTGAATCGAACTCTGACGTTCTAACTAGTACGTTTTCATGGATTATTTTCAGTGGTCACACACTTCAGGAGTATTGGGTCTTAATTGTATTTGTCTGATCTCTTACAGGCAACATGGTAATTTGCTGTCAGTCTTTAGTGCCTCCTTTACTTGTAATGTGCTCTGCTTTACTAGAAACCCAAAGCTCATTTTCAGAATCGCATGCGTTGCACAATCAGTTGAACAGATTTTAGCCATTACGCCTCACTTTGGAGGTCTATTCCCGTAACATACAAACTCCATGAACAGCCCAGTTGTAGGTTGCAGTTGCACTTCGCTAATGACTGGTGGAGCTCAGATATCAGACTTACATTTTTGGTTTTTATGTTGATGTGTCAACATTGAGAAATTCCGATTGAAGACGGGAGGCAGAACATTTTATTTTAAATAGTTGCCAATGCCTAATGAGTCAACTGTGATGTATAAATCTCCCAGAGCACCTGATAGTGGTATTGCAGTTAGGTTTTGGGGATAAAGGCGGGATGACTTGTTTTAATTCTACAAAAAACATATAACCATTGTGAAGCCTGGCAGCACATAAGCAAGTTGAATATACATAGCTACATTTAAGTGCTATAACGGTCTGGAAACTCATCAATTTACCACAATATAAATATAAATCAATTAACCTGTAATGGCATAGCGAGTCCACAGTCCGCCTCCACCCCCGGACATTCTTGTGAGAAGACTACATTTTGAAAAAACAGTTATAGGATGAGGGTGAGAATTGCACATTTTGAGAAGTCTGGCATTGAACATTAAAATATTTCTGTATCAAGCTCAAAGGGGCACTTTGTGCTCTGTAAAGTCATTTACACCAAAATCAATTCATTGTCCTCTCACCCTTCCATCCCCTTTCACAATCTGCCCCCCATATTCCTGAGTATGGTGTTAGCTTAAAATTATGATCTTGTGCCTTCTGCGTAAAGAATTACTAAATGCCATTTTTCACATTGACCAGTGTTCTAAAACTAAATCAGCCCTATGCACCACACAAATACCAGCTGCATCCACTAAGTGCTGACTATTTGCCTATGGTTGGCACAAAATAGCAGAGTTTTCTATAATTCATAATTCACTATAGATCCCAGAAGTACATTAGTAAATCAAGTATAGTCATGTATTTGCATACGTACTTCAGTGTGAATCATTCAATTGTGAAAGGTTTCCTTCAGGCGAAATGTTAGCATATGGAAATACTCTGCAGATAGTCTTTTCCCTGTGTGCATTTCCAAGGTGAGAATGTGGCTGGAAATATGCCAGAACCCGCAAAACTTGCACATTTAAGTGCTCACCTGCTGTGGCAGGCATCACCCTACCTCTCACCTTAATTGTGCATAAATTACCCCACCCCATACTATAGGAATTTTTCTTTTCACAGGGCCATTTGCAAGGTCTAATTGTGATTCTGAGAATCTGCATTGTGTATATTCTTTTGCTTCAAAGGTCAATGTTGGCATTGAACTAGACATGCAAAATTCTTTGTGAATTTAGCCCATGGTTTTGGGGGAAAAAACTCCTGCCTATGTTTTACAGTTTAGTGTAGTGCACCAGTATCTCCCAAGTACGTAGCCATTTGTGGTTGCATTTGGCTTTACTGACATGCGTGAAGTAAGCTGCGCCATACATCAGTCCTGCAAAGAACACCCTTGAGTACATAGCATAGAAAATGTTCTACAACCGATTTGTTTACTAGACCAGAGCATCACCTTGGATCGCACTCCCCAGGATTGTATGCTTGGTTGTAGGTGTACAAATCAGCCCAATTTGTCCTGGTTATATTGGATAATAGTCACTATTCTAGTGACTCTCTAGGGTGTGCAAGGGTACAGGTTGAGGTGGGCTCGGCACCTATGCGTAAAGTGATTATTTACCTAGTCATTCCTCTGTTACACTGTCAAGTAGGTGAAGCTCTCTGACGTTATTCTGTTGACTTATTGTTGCTGTTATAATCTGCCACTAATAATGAAGAAAATGGCTTCTTACTCCTCTCCCCCTAGCTACCCCCAACCCATCTGAGGGCAGATAAAAATAATGCTATGCTAAAGACTAGTTGACCACTGCCTTGTAAGTATCTGATCCTGGAGCGTTTGTGGCAAGGCTTCTGAGAGAGTGATCTACCTAGAGCCATAGAGTTGGCATGCATGAAGTCAGGGTTTATGTACTCCACCTCTGGGTTGATGTGCAGAAAGCCAGGGTGATATAACCAGAGACATAATTGATATGCGCACAGTCTAAGTTATGTGCTCTGAGCCCGGGGCTGATGCACACACAGCTGGGTGGGAGGTCATTGGGCAGTGGGTGTTCCCAGTAGGATGTCCTACACAAAATCAGGGTTTATGTACTCTGCTCCAGGGATGATATGTAGAAATCCTGGTTTCTGTCATGTACTGAGCCAGCAGCTTATGCACAGAAAGCTGGAAGTGATGCAGCGAAAGCCAGAAGTCATACCAATGAGACGAGTGGTACGCACAACACCTGAAAAAGTCAGGGATGGTGTTTAAACGGGAAGGAAAGGAGTAATAGATCCATTGCAGAAGTAGTGATGCTCCTAAACTCATCACTCTGAAATGGAGGGCGTGATGTGCACAGAATAGAAAGAAGCGATTGACATTGAGCTGAGGATAATCTTCATTAGCACCTGTTCCAAGCAACAATGTTGAGAGGGTTCCGTTTACTTCTGAACGGGCTACAAAATATTGAACTTAGTTTTTGCACATTTTTCTCAGCAACACTGAAGGCCATAAACAATTTTACTTATTGGTACCACTTTTCTGTGGCAATCAAACTTAAGTAAGGAAGCTTCTCCATGTAACACAGCTATGTTGCTTTAATTTCTGTGTTGTAGTCTCTATTCTGTTCCACACTTATAGTCCAGGTATTCGAGTGTTATACCTCGTGTTCTTTTCAGGTGTGATTTTGCTCTGCAATGTACTCAGTTGATGAAGTCTCAACAAATTAAAACAAAATTGTTCAACGATATTTTATGATTTCTTTCCTAAGAATGTAGTCAAGCCACAAACCGTTTAAACCTGAATCTCGAGGACTTGATAGTTTCAGTGGATAGATATCTGAAATTTGATTCCACTGTCGTGACATGTTAAACGTGTTATAGAATGGGGGGGTCAACCCAGAGGGTCAGAGGGACCTGGGTAATTATGCGTTATGAACAGAGTGGTCCCTGACCAAAGTGGAATTATTCAAAAAAACTTTTCAATAAAGGTACAATTAATGTCAAAAGTATTTAAGAAAACAATGATGTTTATTCACATAGTGTTTCTGAGCATTTCATTGCATTTTTCCTTTTTTTAAATTGCTATAAATATAAATAACATCATTCAGTGCCCACTGTACAAAGGAAGGGGAGGGGTGTGCAGTGATCGGGATAAGTGCAGTTAAAGGAGAGTGACAAGTCAATTGTAATGGAACGTGGAGCTGCCTCCAAATTACTAGTCCTTACTGGTGTACCTTTATTGAAAAGTTTTTTTGAATAATTCCACTTTGGTCAGGGACCACTCTGTTCACGTGACATGTTAAACGGCATTCCAGACGGTGAGTCCAATGGGAATCTTTCCCACCCTAAACCGGACTCCTACTCGGGCTATTACATGTTGATGATAACATCTTTACCAGACCGTTCGAGCTGTCTCCGCCCAGCCCTTGAAATGGCAAGTTGTGATTAGTCAGACATGATTGCGCATTATGCTCAAGAGTCATAAGTAATTGCTTTTTTTTTTATGTTGGTTAAGATCTGGTATCTGCAGAACAGGATTAACTGGCTTGCTAACTTAACAGAATTACTACTTCTGCATTCATGGCAGAAATTGATGGACATTAACTCAAGAAAAAAAAACACAATGCTGCGTCAGATGCATCAGCTACTATTTTCTAAAACTCATTCAAAAATATACAAGCACTGACTGGGCCAGTAGGTCTGGGGTTGGCCTCCAGCATTTTGGCTTTTTATTGCTTGTCTTCACATGGTTTTTGTCAACGGTTATTTTTTAAAACAGAAAGGCCTTCATCAGACAAGATACACGCCAAAAGCAATTTTTGGTCTCAAAGCACTTAAAGGAACTACTTTAACTGACTAACATATCCACCACTCCACTTTTTTTTTTTATATATAGAGTTTTATATAGCGCAAACTAGACCCGAACAGATCGGGTATAAGAACGCTATACATAGCACCAGTTTTGTTACACAAGGACACATTAATTTTTGTGTTGGGCACGGAGAGATTAAGTGATTTTCCCAGAATCACAGAATGTTGAGCGTCGTTGCTGAGACTCGAACCTGGTTCCCAAGCTTCGAGGTCCACTGCTCTAGCCATAAGGCTACATCCTCTCCCCAAATTACTTTCATACTTCACTATTCTAATTCACCACTAATCCTTTATGGGTTCCGGAGTAGCGTGCTACTCACTGAAATAGCGCTTCAACATCCCATCAGGGGTAACAAGCACTGTAGAAATGCAAACCTTTTTCCCTCTTCTAGCCTTCCACCATCCATCTCAATCCAAATAACTAACCTATCCAACACTCAAATTACTTTCATATTTCAATATACTAATTCACCACTAATCCTTTATGGGTTCCGGAGTAGCGGGCTACTCGCTAAAATACTGCTTTGACGCTTCGTCAGGGGTAATAAGCACTATATAAACGCAATTACAATACAATACTTTGTTCCATGTGAAAGGGCTGAATGCCAACGCTCACAGTAGAGTTCTCATGTGCCCAGTAGAGATGCAGCACATTGACTCAGAGTTGGCATGGGATGCTCAACAATAGGTCATCGCCTCACTGCTGTTGGGTCCAGATTGGTGACGTTGCGAGTAATTACTCACGCCAGACGCTATCCATACACTGGACCTAATGGCAACACATAGATGAATGTTTCATAGACAGAACCATAACCTTTGTCACAGTTTGACATTTTAGTTGCCAAAGACGTGACATGGCTGAATTTTTCCTTCTACCCTGCTGGTAAATGTGTGCTCGAGAGACCAGTGTCACACGTTTCACAAACGGAAAATATTAAAGAAGCCGGTGTCCTATAAGTAAATGGTGAAACGCGTGCACCTAATCCTGGAAGCCTTTACAACCCTTGCTTTTCGGCATCCCTGTGTCAAGCCACAGACCATTCTTAAGAGATGATCTTCGTTCAGGACCATGCATTATTTCCCTCCGCGAATCGTGACGTACCTTCACGAGAGCTTCCTTTGAACCCTGCTTCCTCAGCAGCGTGCGCAGTGTCCGTCCTCGAACAGTGACCTTGTGGATGCCATTCTGTGTATGTGTATATATATATATATATTCACTGAAAAAACCATAGGTTATAGACCATATATAGTTAGGAATTAGCATTTACAAAACCTTATTTTACTCACACAAAACCATTGAAATTCCATATATAGTTAGTTGCACTAACTATATATCGCGCACCCGCAATCCACTGCTGATGATGTCACATATTACATCATTCATGACATGGTCAGTGACATCACTGATGACATCACTGATGACATCTCAAATGACATCACTGATGACATCACTGATGACATCACTGATGACAACATCCAGTGACTGTATGTTTCTGTAAAGTTAAAATGTGTCTTACATATTGAAGAATGAGTGGAAGTATAAGTGTCTGGACAAAGGATTTAGTAGGTGCATGACTGAATGTATGAGTGAGTGATTAAATGTGTCTCACTGAGTGCATGGGTTAGTGACTAAACTGTCTTAATTTGTGCATCATTATGTCTGTTGTTCTGTAAACTGCTGCATGTGTTGATCAGTAGCTATATGATTAACTATATGGGTTACTGATTGATTGTCCAAGTATTTGTATGGGAGACTGAGTGTGTGTGTGGCTGGCTGGGAGGTGTGTGACTCTGTGCAGATCAATGTGTACTTGTATCAATGATTGTATAAGAAGGTAAGTATGTGTTAGTATATGTTTGAAAATGTAAGGTGCTCTATGTTTAACTGTATAGACAAGAAAATGGAAGTGTCATTGATTCTTTACAGGACTGACTAGGTGTGTGAGTAACTCCATGGATGAGTGGCAGACTGTGAGTGTCTGTATAGGTGTATGAGTGCATATGATAGTGTTGTAAAGATGAGTGATTGTATGTATGAATGATTGTATGGGTGAATGAGTGAATGTGTGTGTAGACATAGGAATCAGTGAGTGCGTATGTAGTAACTAGTATTGGTGTGTCAATGGTTTCAAAAATTATACTCTGTATTTAACACTGGGTGAAACAGAGGTTATATTAAAATGTGAGGAGATGCATTGTATTGTCACATGAATGATATCATCAGTGATGTGGTCATTGATGTCAAATGAGATGTCATCAGTGATGTCATTTGAGATGTCATCAGTGATGTCATCAGTGATGTCACTGACCATGTCATGAATGATGTAATATGTGACATCATCAGCAGTGGATTGCGGGTGCGCGATATATAGTTAGTGCAACTAACTATATATGGAATTTCAATGGTTTTGTGTGAGTAAAATAAGGTTTTGTAAATGCTAATTCCTAACTATATATGGTCTATAACCTATGGTTTTTTCAGTGAATTTTCAAGGTTTTGTAAATGCTAATTCCTAACTATATATGGTCTATAACCTATGGTTTTTTCAGTGAATTTCATTGGTTTTTTAACAGCTAATATCTGTAGCTGTAAAATGTATTCTTCTTTAAATCCAAAAATATATTTTATATGTTTATGAATAATTTTTTTTTTAAATATTTTTTTTTCTTCGTTCCCGCTTCGCGAATCGGGAAGCTTCCCGTTAGCTGACCTTGATGCCGCGAAATAGACCGCGAGCCGGTAAACGTTTCTTTACCGCAACTGCCGCGTTAGAAAACAACATCGTGACGCCTCCCGTCCGCATGACGTTTCACGTTGTCGCGTGATACGTCATATGACGTGCTACGTTAGCGAACTGGTACGCGAAGCGAGTCGCAAAGCGCAGGTTTCTGGAAGCAAACCGGGAGGCCCTGCAAAGCGCTTAACGTAAACACAGCAGGTCATGTGACTTGGTAATAACACTTTTCATTGGTTCATTTCACTTTTGGTTTCCTAATGATGTAAGACTAGGTCATATAATCTAAAATGAACACTTTTCATTGGTTGAGAACTCTTGTTTTTCCCAAATGATGAAAATCCCTCCTTCTTTCCTCACTCTGACTTTCATCATTGTGAGAGAAAGACCCTTTGTTACCAGTGAGCAATGGCTTCTTTAGTAGCTTCAGCTGGTGCTTCCCCACCACCTCCACCACATCCAAGGAAGAGTGGACCACCTGCTCAAGTTATAATTCAACAAGAAGAGGAAGAAGAGGAACAGGACGACGAGCACGAAGAGAGGCAGTTTTTGCCTGAGCAGCCCAAGACGTCTCACCGGAAAGAAAACTTCATTTGGCAATTTTTTAAAATTCCCAAAGGTCAGAAAAAAGTAAATGCAAGATACGTAACTTGCCTTATATGTCAAGATAGACTGTCCAGAGGGACCGAGAAAAAATACAGTTTCGGAAACAACACAATGCATCGCCATATGACTAGGTGGCATCCTAACAACTACAGTGCTGCACAGTTTCGGAACAACCTAGATAATCTCCCTATTATGGCCAGAAGATCTGTTGTACCGGAAGTAACGGGACCAGAGGGCAGGGAGATGGTGCCAAATATACAAATGAGATTTGGTGAAGTAAAACACGTCTGCGTACATTGCAATGGATTCATTTGCTACGGAGAAAGAAGCATCACTCTGATCAACAGAGCTATTGACTATCATATGCAAGTTTGTACGAAACGCCCAAAATAATAAATACTTTTTTTTTGTTTTGTTGCTCCTGTTGAGCCCTTTACAATGAATCGTTTTCATTGCCCCCTCCAAGAAAAACCCCAAAAAATATAAAACTGTTCAGAAAAATTCAAAAAAAGTAAAAAAAAATTCAGAAAAATAATAAAAAAAATATAAAACAACAAAAACAATTAAAAAAAAGTTCTTTTCAGAACTACCTCCCCGTTATTAAAAAATTGGTACAATATTTGGAACTGTGCCAACCTCTATTTCTCGTAGTTCGCTTCCCAGTTCGCTCGCCGGTACGCGAACCGGAAGTGAACCAAAATTTTTTTTTTAAAAAAGAACAGTAAGTATAAGGGAAGGAAACAGACACTTATGTTAAAAGAAAGACAGCTATAAGGGAGTAAACTAGAGATACTATTACCCGTAATCCACTGCTGATGATGTCACATATTACATCATTCATGACATGCTCAGTGACATCATCAGCAGAGGATTGCGGGTTTTTTGGCAACGTGCCTTATCCACGGTTTAATAACGCTGCCTTTTGCTTTATATAAGTTTTCAAATTGTATGAAATATATACCAATAGGTCGTTATGAACCTTTAGGTAGTGCTTTTCTTCATGAGGTCTGGTCGCTTCCATACACATACAGATGTTTCAAAGATGATCAAGAAGTTTATCTGAATGGAGAGGAATGCACTGAGACGCCACATCATTCACTAATGTGTAGGCACATACAGTTACACGGTTCATGCAACAAACACCGACCAAATATGGCTTGCGTGTTGCAAGGCACGCCAGTTCCTGCTATCATCCCCACGTTCAAGTTGTTGGAAAATGGTAGTTATTTGATGCTCAATAATGAAGATTGTTCTGGGTTAATTAAAAGTATTCCTTTTATCGTAACAGTAAGTGAACGGGTTATTTGCTGCAGAAATGTTCTATTTCCTCCCACACATGAACATAGGGAGTTTTCAATCTCGCCACAAATACCAACCTTGGGAGCAGATTTCAACGGCATGGCAAGAATAAGAGCTCTTTTGTCTCAGAGAGAGGTGGCCTTGAGTTCGGCCCGTGAAACTTTCGTGCTTCACATAGCGAACACCCGTACAGAGGTGCAGACCCTTTTCAATACAGATTTGCCTTTCCATTTCAGCAAGATGGTTCGGACTATCTTTAACGCGTCCTCCACAAAGGCCCTGGCGCACTTTTTTAAAGTTGTTACCAGTGGTCTCGTGACTTCATTTGAGAAAATCTTTGGAGTCATCCCTGCTTTCTTTCATTCTATTTTTTCCACTCTGCTTCGTGGATTCCCATTTTTACTTGCATTACCAGCGGACGCTCTTGTGCTTTTTTACATTTTTAAATATGGATGTCCCTCCTGTGCAAGCTCCCGCCCTGCAGCTGCTGACACTGTTCCGCAATCGCATGCTAGAATATTATGGCACAATGCCGTTGGCGATATTAAGCACGGCATATGGATTATCTTTTCGATTCTCCTACTTCACCTGTGTCCAGCCTGTATTTCACTGCCTGACCTGTGATTTCGATTGGGCCATTGATTTGTGTCTCTGCGGACCGGTTTCTCCTGACGTCGACTTTAATCATCTGATGACTCCTATCATTACTCACGAGTTGGTTTGTCCTGGCGAAAGGATTATGGCTGTGGCATTGATGCATGGACTAATTGGTCCCTGGAATTTACTGGCGGCAACACAGTCTTTCTTGGAACAGAGCTTTCTTGAAAACCCACCGAGCTGTCCTCTGATGGTGATAGAGGATCTGGTGCTGGGAGAGCACGTATGTTCTTTTCCGCTTTTAAATTGGATGGCTGAACTCTTTTCGGATGAAGACGGTGACTTCCTATTGGAGGCTGTTGCAGCTTATTTTGCATACACAGTTATGTCATAGACCTTTTTCATGTTTGATATGCTGAGTACTAGCATTTCATTGACAATTCATTGACTTATTTGTCAAGTTTTTATTATTTAGCTTGCCTATTGGCTTAAGACTCGATAAAGTACTTGGCTGTTTTATTTTTCTTTAGCATTAAATTTTCCTAGTTTTTAATGCTTTACCTTGCGGACCGTCCACATATAAAGTTGCAATCTGCTCTCATGAGATGGCACTTCTATTATCTTATTCAGTTCGTTTCCGGATCATGGGGAGGTGTCATCTAGGTCCTGGATATCTTTACACCGTGTTAAGTTAGCATGGGCTCATTACCGGTTTAAACGCCATTTTTCCTTTTTTGCAACTTCTGCACACAACACTTAGTTGTTGCTTTAGCTTTCAACCTAGTAGTTCATCGTGGTTTACATGAGAATAATATGTTATTGCTCTACTATCTGCTTTGCTTGTTAAACTATATCTGTACAGCGAGTGCTGAAGTTTCAAGAACAACACGATACAGAATTGTTATGAGGTCTGATCTCCACGACTTCATACTCATAACATAAGTGCAACTTCTGCCAATTCTGGGCATGAGGCGGGTTTTATATTGCTTTGCCGAACACACATACACAACAGTTGATGCGGTTCACATGAAGAGAGAGCTGGTGTATGCTGATGTGATTCCTTCAAATCTAAGACACTAAAGTATGGGCACGCCCTAAACCAACACAAAGAGACCTTCTTAGCAAATAATATAATATGTGTATTAGGGAGGGTGAGATATAAGCAGCCGCGGGCCGTGGAGGGAGTTACGGTGGGGCAGGGAGGCGGGGAGGGGGAGGGGCAGGGTGGAGCCCTCTCCACCCTGCCCCTCCCCCTCCCCGCCTCCCTGCCCCACCGTAACTCCCTCCACGGCCCGCGGCTGCTTATAAGTGTTGCTAACTCTTATTCATTTACAGCATGTTAACATACTGTCACCATTCGCTTTTTATGTACTAGTAACTATGCTGTTAATTTTGCTACTGATAATATGTGTACTTGTATTATCTAAGATACTACGCCTGAGAAGACGGCATTAGTAAATAAACATTTCAAATACACATGTGTTCTTCTTAACTCCATGTTCTGGTTTCTAAGAAATATATAACGACTGACTGTTCATGAGTTCCACGTATCCTGAGGTACTATAAGTTCATATTCTGGATTGTCTAAACATTGAGAGTTTGTTATATCCAATGTGACACTGTACCTAGCTTGCTAAGGGGTTTTTGATTACTTAGGTGAGTTTTGGGACACCCTAATTCGCCGAGGTTCCAATCCTCTGTCCACAGTTCTGTGTGAGAACAGAAACCCTGCGACAGGGGCACCCCGACCCTTGCTGGAGCTTCATCACACTTGCGATACAACTCCAGCAATGCGCCACCTTTACGGCACAGATACATCACGCATCTGTGCTGTTTTTGCCCCATGATGCGCCGCATTGTAAATGCAGCACACCATAGGTGACGGAACAGCGGCACAGAATGACTAACACATCCCTGGTGATGCGCCAGTCATCATAAATCTATCCCTATGCTTCTTATCTTGTTAGAGATGAACCGCCATATGTATCATCAAAGTTTTTTGCATTTCCTAAATAGCGAACTTTAAGGAATAAATAGCGATTCTTTACCATTCCTAGTTTGCGATGAGCTATTTGCTAATTACAAATTACCCATTCATTTCCTTCATTTCCATAGGGCGGTTGGACTCACTTTTAGCTCGAACGGCTGAATGGATTTCCACGAAACTTGGCAAAATTGTAGGGACTGGTAGCCCGATGTGCCTTTGCTATGTCTCAAGATATATGCTCCAGTGGTTTTTACGAAAATTAACTTTGAAAAATATATATTGGGCTACATTGGCCTATATATATGTTGGAGCCCAAATGTAGCCCAATGTAGCCCAATGAAGCCCAATGAAGCCCAATGTAGCCCAATGTAGCCCAAAGATGGCCGCCAGAGACGAAAAAAAACAAATGTAGCCCAAATATCAGCCAGATGTAGCCCAACTATAGCCCAGTGACAGAATGACCAATCAGCTTCGCAAACCTCCGTTACGCGAAGCGGAGCGCTGTTACAGATATATATCTTTTTTTGAACGTTAATTTCTCAAAATCCACTGGAGCACATATATTGAGACCTAGCAAAGGCACATCGGGCTACCAGTCCCTAATATTTTACCAAGTTTCGTGCAAATCCATTCAGCCGTTCGATTATTATTATTATTTTTTTTTTTTGCCCCGCGGGGCCCTTTTAAAACCTCCACATCAAACCTAGGGGGTCAGCGAGGATCTACTATGCCCCCTTATGGTCATTTGCCCCTTCGCTTTGGCCTCCTCTTCTCTCTCGATCCTACCGAGAGACAAGATGGCGGCCGCTACGGACTGTTTGGAATGTTTACAGACGCCGGAGAACCAATCAGCTTCGCTTCACAAAGCTCCGTTGCGCGAAAAGTACCCGTACTGGAGCGCTGCCCGGTCCGCTGTTACAGATATATATCTTTTTTTAAACGTTAATTTCTCAAAATCCACTGTAGCACATATATTGAGACCTACAAAAGGCACATCGGGCTACCAGTCCCCACAATTTTGCCAAGTTTCGTGCAAATCCATTCAGCCGTTCGGGCTAAAAGTGAGGCCAACCGCCCTATGGAAAACTCAATGTTAAAAACACGTTTTGGGACCCCCCTTTTTTCTCGGCCCCCCTTGACGAACCCCCCCCCCCCCCCAAATTTTCAAGGGCTGCTCAGAAACAAAATGTGCCATTTTCCTGAAAATTTCAGCCAATTCCGTCCACAAACGCCAAAGTTATTAGACATAGAATTTTCAAAAATCCCATAGAGAAAAAATCCTAACTATATATACCTACTGGCGACCGCCAGTAGGTAATATATATATATATATATTGTCGAGCAAAGTTTTATTAACTGGGTGCACAAGCACAAGGCCTTTCGATAAACGTAGGTGGCTGTAGAGGGCTTTGACACACAACACGGCTTTTGAACAGTGTGCGCAGACGCTAGCTGTCTCGCGGACCACTCAAGCTGCACTTCATAACTCCCCTGAACTGCTTCCGAGCTAGTCTTACTGTCCTCAGAAGGAAGCATTACCTCTGCACATGGTGTAAAGTTTAGAAAAGGGACCACTTTTTGTAAAGCTTCTTTTCATGTTTTGAACAAGAAAACTGCTGAATATCCAGTGGTTCGTAGGCTCTGTAGGAAATTTAGCACTGACAGGAATGTTATTGTTTGAATGTTTGAATATTGTTGAAAAAGCAGATGTGGACTTGTGACCTACGTGATTAGCGTGTGTCCTGTTGCATATCTCTGTATCTTCCTTTAAGAGCAGGCAGCCTGGAGTCAGCAAACACAGTTGAACGGGGTTAGATCTCATAGTGCTCATCTGTTTTTTCTCCCCATTTTATTTTCCATTAAAATGTTTCCTGCGAACCTAACCGATTTAAAAAAAAAAAAAAAGACAAGCCTCGATCTCTCGTCTTTATGGGGCCATGTGCTTCAAATTAGAAACACATGGCCCCATAAAGATAAGAAAGTGCTTTGCGACAGACGCAAAGCATGCCACCGAGTCTGGCTCGGAGGCAAAAGGGCGTTTACAGAAAACCCTCATTTCCAATGTCAGGCCACTGTTTAGCATAAACTGTGACGCCAGCCAATGGAAATGAGGGGCGGGGCTTAAAGCCCTCCTCAGAAAGTCCTTGTCAACAATAAATATCGCAAGGCGAGCAGCGTATGCCCCGCCACGCCACGGGAGACCTAAAAACTAACTAGTTTGGTTTAATATTGCAGCATTTTACATCACTTTTTTAAAGTTATCCTGAATTGTTCAAGAACGTGATGTGCTATACGGTAACTTTTATATCTAAATGGAAATATTAACCCAAATGGGCTTCTGTTCTCTGAATAACTTCTCAAAGCTGAGCACTGGTGCATGATTTCGCAAGATGATGCTAGAGTCCTTAAAGTTTTTTTGTGATTTCCAATCAGCAAGCATCCTAAATAAAAATAACGATCAAGGATTATTGCCTACTATCAATTATATTTTGAGGTGTGACTAAGAAGTTTAGGGCTCTATATGTGAAGCCTTTTTGCAGTCATAAACGGTTCGATTCAGAGATGCAAAAAAGGCTTTTTTCTAATGTATATAACACAACTTGCGATCGGTAACACATTACCAAATTGCAATTTGGGTTTACGACATAAGAACGATTTGGTATTTCAAAGGGGTGTCCCTTCCAATACCAAATCATAGTGGTATGTACTCATTTTTGACTACCAAAATGCTGTAAACAAAACTAGTTCTTTACCACCAGCTAAAAGTTGGTATTAACCCATTCACAAATAGGAAGAGCTCACTATGGACCCGTGTACCATTGAGAATCTTAAAAAAAAAAAAATTTTAAGAGCAGGCAGTGGTCCCACAAACCACTGCCTACTCCTAAAAACATAAAAGTGAAGCATTTCATAAAAAAAAAAAAATTAACGCACCCCATTTTCCTTTAAGGAAAATGGGCTGCATGTAGATAAATAATTTGGAAAAAGATTGCTTTATTTAAAAGCAGTAACAGACATGGTGGTCTGCTGACCACGGTAGGCCGCCATCCTTGTGGGTCACAAATTGAGACCCACTTCATTAATATTCCTAAGGTAGGTGAAATTGTGACCCATTACATATCAGTAATTTGCAAAACGACCTATTAGTACTTAGATTGCTTCGCAAATAACCACACAGGTCGCAAAAATACTGGTCGGAAATTGTGACCAGTATTTTGGGACCAGTTGTAAGTACATCCATCCCCAAGTTTTTTTCACGTTTGCTAATTAATTTTTATAATTAAATACGACTTCTAGTATACATATTGCCAAATGTTTTCTAATCTGTTTGCTGACAAATTGACACTTGTATGAAAACGTGCTCTTCTTTAGCTGGCCTTCTTTTTGCAGCAATAGACCTGTTTTTGTGTTCTTGAAGTTCATATTGTAACTTTTGTGAAGCCGACCCTAGTAGATAACTTTTGTGAAGGGTTTAAATTCTTAGCCGCATGTGGAATATGGCAATAATAAAGTGCTAATGGATTGATTGTTCTTCTGCCCTTTTGAATTAGGAGAGACGATAGAAGATGCTGTTCGGAGGGAAGTAGAAGAGGAGAGTGGTGTCAAAGTTGGCTATGTGCAGTACATCTCTTGTCAGCCATGGCCAATGCCCTCCTCTTTAATGATTGGCTGCTTAGCTGTTGCACTTTCTACAGACATTAAAGTTGACAAGAATGAAATAGAAGAGGCAGGCTGGTTCACAAAGGATCAGGTAAAGTTAAATTCAATTTCCCTCTTATATTGATTGGTCTCTGTCTGCTTTTACATGAAACAAGGACACACTGCTCTGTATTTCTACCCTTCTAATGCTTGATACCCAGGCACACAGCGTCTAATAATTGTACATTTTAGCAGCGCGCTCATCGAGCATGGCTACCTATTGTTTTTGTTGAGAAACGGCTTATAGGAAATCTCTCTGTCCAACCCCTCAAAAATAGAATTTTGATTAAATTCTCTGAAAAATATCTACCCTACCTGTCCAATTGTAAATTGACTCGAGTAATCTCCTTTAGTTTAAACTGGGTTATTGTGGATAACCCCAAACCCCCAGGGGTTTATCCTTGATTGCATGATGAACCTTTAACATTTTGTGCACATTACAGACTCAGCCTGCTTAGGGTATAGAGCATTTTATTCCTAAACAAGACTGAAATCCCTTAAAAACTTTAAGTTAAGCTCTTGTGCTTACCAGACAAGATTATAAGAATGTCTTCTCACTGGCTTCCAAAGGTTAATGTAGCACCTCCCCCCCACACCCTTTTTAGAGCTACGCCTAACCGGGCTGCTTTGTTTCTGGATTCAAGAAATTTTACCCAGTTACTCCTGTCCTTTGAACACTACAGTGGCCTCCCATTAAAGCAACAGCACAGTTTGCTTAAGACAATTTGTAGCACTCACAAATTTTACTCGCCTACTCTTTTTTTGTTTGTCTAAGAAACTGGAAATCTCTGGTGATCAAAGGTGGTTGAGAAATACAGAATCTGTCCTCCTTGAGCCAGCTATACATGCCAACCTTTATAAAAAATTGCCTATAATCCTCCTGTTCCAAAGACGTTTTGATTGAGACTGAGAACTCTATCTACTCTTCTGTTATCTAAACTTCGTTGCCCAATTCAACAGATAGGACATAGCTGAAACCTCTCTACCTTGCTGTCGCAACCTTCTCACTACTCTCAGAAGGTTCCTGCCCTTTTCTGTAATCTGCCAGAATAATTCGCTTACTCTCACCTTTTTACTCTCCTAGTTATTCTTGTTGTCTTGCCTTTGTCTACATGTTACTATTTTCCATATTGATGTCTTTCTTGTTGGTAACCTTTTATTCTTCCTTATACTATTTGGTTAGTTCCAGCCCTGTATTGGTAATTGATTTTTGTTTTTTATTCCAGAACTAGTTTTGATCTTTCGTAAAGCGTCCTAATCCCTTTGAACCATACTCGCACTGATTTAAATAGTGAACTTCTTTCCTTTATTATGTTCTCCAAAGTGTGCATTTTTTCATATTTGTTTCATCATACTGTTAAAGTGCTGCAAGCCTTACTTAAGGTATTACAGCAAACAAATGATGTAAGGAATGCTGACAATACAAACATTTCTCCCAGTCAAAAGATCTGGGTTAAATCCATCGTTCTTTTGCCCACTACGCCACCCCAGTTTGGCCCCAGCCATATGCAAATCAGTCTTGAACCTCTGCCCCATGGGAACAGTCCAGACCGAACTGCCAGGCCAGGTCCTCCCTGGACCCGAAGCAAGCATCCTGGGACCCGTTTCAGGGTATTTCACCCTTCTTCAGCCAGGCTAACTTGAATCCAGTGGCACATTGAGCAAGGGACCCACGTCTGGACATACCCATACTACTTAGGGCGAAAAGTGTTACAGCAAACAAATGATGGACGGAATGCTGACAATGCAAACATTCTCCCCCAGTCAAAAGATCCGGGTTAAATCCATCGTTCTGGCATGGTGAGCAAAAGAATGATGGATTTAACCCAGATCTCTTGACTGGGAGTGAATGTTTTCATTTGTTCTAAATTCCGTCCATCAATTGTGTGTCTTTTGCTTACTTAAGGTAGGCATAGCTTAAAACCTCAACTTCAGCACCCAGGCAGTTTGGAAATCATGGTCCTAATTCCTGATCTCGAGATGGAGCTCCACCATGTCCTTCTGGTACAAGTATTGATGTAAAGCACAAGAGAAGTACTGTGAATCAACATAGCAGGTTTTTTCATTAATCCCATTCAGCAGATTTCAACCATTCGTTTCCTTCCTGGATAGTTCCAGACTTATTTTTTCAGGGGACAATCTGAAAGCTTCTCTGGACTGCATTCCATCCTTTGCTTACCTTTGGAATTCCACCCATTGCTTACCATTGGGTTTCAGTTTGACCCTTCTGTGGCCTATACCTTATTTACTGTATCATTCAAAGGTTCCTTCTCTGTAAAGAGCCCTATAAATCTTGTTCTTATCTTGTCACATTTGCTGTGTGTTCAAAGACAGAGGTCAAATGTCAGGCTCTGTCTTCCGTGATAGCTTGGTGTTTACTTTTCTTTCAATGACTTTATGATGGGGGAATTCTGAAGTGTGGTGGAAACGATAATGTGTATTACACCTAGTGTATTGATTTTTCATACGAATATTTTCATACGATCAAAATGAATCAATACACTAGGTGATGACATTTCCGCACACTATCGTTTTTCTACCATATACTTTTACCAGTAAAATGTATGTCTGTGCAAATGTAACGGTCATTTTAGTTGAAGATGTGTTGCCTGTAATGGCAGTGCACTACCACACCATGTAAACTTCACTTTACAGCACGCCACTCTACTCTGCACCACTCCAGGCCAAAGCACTATACTCTCCACCACTCCACACTATGCCAATTCACTCTACGCCACTCCACAATGCGTCGCTACACTCTACTTTGCACCAATTCACTCGCCGCCGCTCTACTCTACATCACTCTATTCTATCCCACTCTACTCTAATATGCACTGCTGCACTCTTCGTCACTGCACTCTACACCACTCCAGTCTACACCACTCTACTCAGAAACAATCCACTCTAGGCCACTCCGCTCTGCACTGCGCTACTCTACTTTACACCACACCACTCTACTCTATGCAACTGCTCGCTGTGCCACTCTGCTCTAAATCACTGCACTTTACATCAATGTACTCTACACCACTATAGGTCAGAACCAATGCACTCTACATCAACTACTCTGCACAACTGCACTCTAAGCCACTATACTCTAATTTGCAACTGTCTGTGCTGCTGCACTGTACTCCACTGCACGCTACACCACTCTACATCATTGTGCTCTATGTCACCGCACTCTGTGCCACTTTATTCTACTCTGCACCACTGTGCTGTACACCACTACCCTCTACAGCACCCTGCAACACTACTCTATGCCACTGCACTGTACACCAATGCACTCTATGCCAATGTACTCTACAACACTACTCTGCAAGACTGTACTCTCCACCACTGAACTCTACACTACTATACTTTTCACCACTGCACTCTGACTCTGCACCATTCAACTCTATGCCACTCTACTGCAGTTTGTGCCAATGCACTCTACGACACTCTAATCTACTCTGCATTACTCCACTCTATGCAACTGCACTCTATGCCAATCTGATCTTCTCTACCCCACTGCACTCCAAGCCACTACACTCAATGCCACTCTACTCTGCACCTCTACACACTATACTGCATTACTCCACATTACCCTGCACCACTCACTTTACTCTGAAACAATCTACTCTACTCCACTGCTCCCTGTCACTGCACTCTACTGCACTCAACTCCACCCTGGGCCATTCTACGCCAGTACCATCTATGCTACACAACTCCACTCTGCTCTGCATCACTCTACTCTACGCCACTCTACATCACTGCACCCCATGGCAATGCACTCCACCCTGAACTTTACACCACTTCACCTTAGGCCACTCTTCTCCACTCAGTGACTCTACTTTTCTCTATGCTATTCCACTCAACAACACTCTTTGCCACTCTACAACACTACTCCACTGTATGACGCTCTATGCAACTCTCTCAATGCCACTCCATGCCACTTTACTCCACTCTATTCCATGACGCACTACTCCACTCCA
Source organism: Lissotriton helveticus (assembly GCF_964261635.1). Lineage (NCBI taxonomy): Eukaryota > Metazoa > Chordata > Amphibia > Caudata > Salamandridae > Lissotriton > Lissotriton helveticus. The sequence goes on along the minus strand of NC_136059.1, from coordinate 738,903,632 downwards.
CTTTATGCTACTCCACTCTTCCACACTCAACACCACTCCACTCTATGCCATTTAATTCTTCTACACTACCTCACTCTATGCCACTCCACAACAATCTATTCCATTCTGCTCTACTCTACCACAATCCATGACACTCAATGCAACTCAAGTCTGTGACACTTTACTCCACTTTGACGCCCTACTTCCCTCAACTCTACGACACTCTACTCCACTTTACGCCCTTCCAGTCTTCGACACTTTACTCCTCCACAACACTCCACGCCACTCTACTCCTCCACAACACTCCAAGCCACTCCTCGGTCTTCCACTACATGGCACTCCACTTTACTGTATTTTACTCCACTCTGTACCATTCCATACCACTCGTCTATTCTGCACCCCTCCACAACTCCCTACTCCATTCCATAACCTTTCACTCGACTTCAGAACACTTCTGTCCACTTCACTCTCCTTTACACCACTAACATTTAGCCAGGCTGAACAGCAGCCACGTTAGTGTTCAACATGGCTAAAACATTGGCAAAGCCAACATCTCTTGCAGAGGCCAGACCTATCGGCATTGCCAAGGCTGCTTGTTTTTTCTGGCATTTTTAATGCTGGACAACACAACACGCTTGTGAGTCACAGGAACATTACACAAATTTCAGCAGGTAGTCCGGACAAAAATGTATTCGTATTATTAGGAGGTTGTATTAGGAATGAGAGTACTAGATTAACTTTGGAAAACCACTTGTGTTAGTGAATGTGAATTCTAAGGTTGAGATGAGAGTGCTATTTTCGAGTAAAAAATGTATGTTTGTATTGTGACTTGGAATGAGAGATCTATGTTGTAACCGTTACTGGAGAAATGTACTTGGTTGTGACTTTTGCTTTGGAATCCGTTTTCTTGTACTATGTCGTAGCACATCGGATATTCTTCTAGGCACAGAATAAATGACTATCGCTGACAAATTAAAAACAAACAAAAAGAATGAAATGGAGTAGTTTATGCTGAGTTGTGCCACCATAACCAAGTGTTTGACTTGCATGAAATCCCTGAATTCATAAACATAATTGATTACTTCGGTTTTGATGTGACCAGAAACTTGATAGTCACTGATGTCCCATTACAAATAGCATGACATGTAGATATGTTATCAGTCTCTTTGATCATTAATAGTGACTGTATCAATGTTAGAATGAATAAATAACATCAAAGATAATGTTTGAGGAAAGGCTGAAAGGAATGTTAGAGGATTATCAACATACTTATAATCATTTGATATTTTTTGACTGTTTAGTCAAAAGATTCTCTTCTTTAAAATTCGATGCCACATCCTAGGTGAATGCAGGCAATTCCACGTAAGGTTATAGTGTAGACCAGGCATGTACTAAGGCTCAGGTGGAGGTTACCACTGCTCTGTATGTGTTAGCACTCAGTTCAACATAGGTCCCTTTTGTTCAGTCTTACCAAAGTCAGGTCTCGCTGTTCTCTTGCAGCAGTGGGTGAAGGACCTGCAGCATGCGTGGCCCACTTCTGGGAGAAGACATGAGGCTGTAGGCGTGGCCTGTAATCTGGGTAGGCCTTTGGAAAATACAGCATAAGATCGAGGTAAATCACTTGCTTAACTCCTCACAGATTGAGGCTTACCTCAGGAGGCAGACCTGTTTCTGGATCTCGCTGTCAGGTGCAGCACAGAGTCACAGATAGCAGCACAATGGCAGCATACAATGCAGGCACAGCTCTTGGTTGTGGCAGCACAATCTGCCTGAGGTACAGTTCTTGGCTGCTCAGTCCACTTCAGCAAAACTGTGGCTGCAGCTGTGAAGACAACTGGTCACAGCAGTGACTTCTCCACTTCAGGTGCAGTTCTTAGTCATGGAACCGACGACCGCTTTCTGCGATTCCCACTCAGAACCATGATCTCAAAGAGACTGCGCCCACCTCCTCAACTTGCAGAACAGTCTCTACAGTCGTCCTTCTCCTGGCAGAACTTCATGTCACTGGGGTCATGCTTCTTTTGGCAGTCGACCCTCTGCAGAGTTGGGATGCTCCTTCCCACTCTCAGCAGATAGGCTGGCTTCTAGGTGCCCAGGTCAGAGGAGCAGCTTCTTCACAAGAGCAAGACTTCAAGTAATGTACCTCACCTCAGGGGAGCTGGCCGTCAGACAGACACCGGCTCTGATTGTTCAGCCTTCAACTAAGTACACTGCAGAACAAAGAACCAAATGACAGTGTTTCGGGAATACTAATCCACAGCTCCTCTTAGGAAAGATCTAATTGAATTTCTACTGGAGCCTTGTCTCCTCTGCCCCTACTTGAATGTCTAGGTCTCCTCCCTTCAGCTACGGTAGCAATACACTTCCTTATCCAGGAAAACATCCTCACCTCTATCTTGTGAACAGGAATAGGCCCAGGGCTTCTAAAAAAGAACCCATTGGCGTCTAGTACTTTGGCTCACTCTTACAGACAATGCATGTACCACACAGACCATATACATAAATGTACACACTGAATGCTTGAGATGTCAGAGTTTGCACATGGAAGCATAACTTTACACTAGCAGGTCAGCAGGCCTCCACTCCAAGGACAAGAACTTATTCTCTCCGATTTCAAAGGAGTTTCTGCATGTTGGTCCCCATAGTTCTGCCCCATATAATACAGCTGATTTGTACTTTAGATTTAAAAATCTCTAAAGCCGGGGTGACTGCTTTGTTCAGGCATTTACCATGTCTTTTCAGTATCGGAAGGGAATTTTGTTTAAAGACTATTTTGCTTTTTTCTATCTGGCTTCTCCATGATAGGTTTGAGTCTAAAGAAACCCCCAGATATGTAAAATTCTGGACATATTCCAATTTTTGTCCATTTAATGTGAGGTTTTTCCTAAAAATTTTACGGGCATTTAGAGCCATATATTTTGTTTTCTTAACAATAATCTCTAGGCACTTGGAGCTGCAATATGTCTGGTACCTGTTTAGTAAGTAAGTATAAGCTTTATTCGATTTTATCAAGAAAATCATAAAAGCATACAGGTACAATTTATACACAAAAATTTAAAAACAATTTGAACAAATTTAGAAAATAGTTAAAACATTTCTCTAAAATTTAAAATCTGCACGCGATCATTAAACAAAGAGTCTCATATTCCGCTGGTCAATACTGACATGTACTACTTAACACATTGAATTTCTAAATTTCATCACTGACTTCAAAAAGCAAGAAACAGCAAAGGTAATCTCCGCATCTTCTAAAAGCAATAATATCAGATATGCAAGTTTACAAGTTCTTATCCCCCAGCGCTTAACCGCATGCGTGCGGGCGGAATTCCGCCCGTACGCTGGGTTTTGCGGATTCGCATGTTACGTGACGAGCTGGGCTCGTCATGAGCGTCCGAGGAGGCTACGCCATGACGAGCCCAGCTCGTCATGAGCGTCGAAGGGGTTAAGTAGTGGTAAAAGGAATAGTTTCCTGGGGCTAATATACAGATTACAAAAGAACATGATGTGAATATTGCTTTGTATTGAATGGTCGTCACATGGACATATTAGTTTCAGCGAGGTCCAGTCATTCTGTTTCGGTAGAGTGACCATGCGGAAGAAAATCCCTAGGCGCAGCCTAGTAAGGAGCATGCGAGGGTAGGGAGCTATTTCAATCCCAAGATACGATTGTAAGCCCTCAATAGGGGTGATTTGCTGATAACTTAGGATTGTACCTTTGAGTTTCTCCCTGTCCCATCTTGCACTTTCCAGATGTGTGATTAGTGATTTTTTAAGGGCCAGCCTAGTCATGCTTTGTAAACTCTCTGGGTCATCATAAAATTCAGGGTGTCCAATGTTAAAGAACATCGTTTGTACATGTCGCAGCCATTTGATTTTTGCTACACCATCCAGACCCATGCAGTCTTTGATGAGGTTTCTATTCAATTTGCACTCCTCGTTGGTCCAAATCTTATGCCAAAGCAGGCATGGTGATATTTTTATGATGTCGCTAAGATATTTAACACCAGTCTCAATGTGGGTCATGAAAGTCGACGTGGTTTTTGATACGCCCAACAGATAACAAATGAAAATGTTCTCACAGATTTGTAAAGAGGACACATTCTCGAAGCCCCAGAGACCAGCGCCATACATGGCCGTGGATATGCACTTTGCCCGGTAGATCTGTATCATTTCTTCAATGGGTTTACCCCCAATTTTGCCTGCGAAGGTTCGTAAAGCACCTATGGCGCGAGTGAGAGCAAGTTTCCTTGCTGATACGGCATGTTTCCACCTTCCCCGCCTATCAAACACAATTCCCAGATAGCAAAATGTGTCTGTTATAGCAATCTTTTGTTGGTCCAGAAATATTGAGCATGGGGGTCTATTGGTCTTTTGAGAGCAGGACATTGAAAAAGTTTTCGAAATGTTTACCTTCAGGTTTCTTTTACCCATGTAAGATGAAAATTCGGTTACTGCTCTCTGTAAGCCTACTTTTGTCCTTGACATGATTGCCGCGTCATCGGCATATAAAAGAATGGGTACGGGCCTACCATTGACAGCCGGATAATCGCTTGACAGGGTTAATAAACTCTCAGCAATAGAATTTATATAAAAGGTAAAAAGCAATGGCGCGAGTATGCAGCCTTGCCTCACTCCTCTATTTATGGCAAATTTTTGAGAACATTCCCCCTTAGTCCCGAACCTTACTCTGGCCCCTGCATCTCTGTATAATTCCCTTATGAATGTAAGAATTGTTGAGTCCACCCCAATGTCCTCCAACGTCGACCAAAGCAGCGCATGATCCACGCAGCCAAATGCGGAGCTGAGGTCGACAAAGGTTACAAATAGGTCCCCTTTCTTAGCCTGCGTGTACTTAGAGACTAATAGGGACAAGTTTAGACATTGTTCAAGTGTCCCTAGTCCCTTCCGGAACCCATATTGGAACTCCGAGATGACCTTTTTCTCCTCTTACCAGTGTTGTATTTTCTTGAGAAGTATCCTACCTGCGACTTTAATGAGTCCGTCCAATAACGATATTGGACGGTAGCAAGCAGGGTCGTCCCTATTCCCTTTTTTGAATATGGGGACCACGATCGCATCCGACCAGGTGGATACGAACCCGCATTTATTTCCCGTATTTAATACGTTTGTAAGCAAAGGGATCCAAAAATGCGGCTCAGATTTATAAACATCCACTGGGGTGTGGTCAGGGCCGGGGGCTTTACCTGAGGCACTTTCCCTAAGGGCCTCTTCAACTTCTGAGGTAGTAAATACCAATTCAATCGGGTAAGGAGATGCTGGAGAGACAATTAGCTGGTTACCCTGTGTTATACTATCTACAGGTGAAATCGCCCTACATGGGCTCGAGGCATTCCCCTGAATATTATTAGAATAGAGGTTACCATAATGTTCTGCCCACAGCTCACCCGTAATAGCTACTTCCACAGAGTTATCTCTATCTCTTAAATTAGACAGATCTTATAACTTTCCAAAAGGCATTGCTATCCTTGTTCCTAGCGGCTTCCCCCAAGGCTTCCCAGGCCTCCTTCTTCAGTTTCGCCCTCTGCTGTTTAATAGCCAGCTTGTATTCTTGTCTCGCCTGGCGGATTTGGACCCTATTTTTTGGGTCAGCGGACAGAGCTTTCTTTAAATTTTTCAGTGTCGATGTACATCTAGAATCGAACCACCCACGGGTATGCCTCCCATTTTCCTTATGGTTCCTAGTAAGTGCATTTTTTATGTGACGCTGAATGTTAGAAAAAGCAGCCATAATGCTCTTTGGATCAGTATCTTCCCCTAGGCAGGCAAGATTGTCCGTGGGACAAGAGGTTAGGAGGTTTTGGAAGAAGGATGTTGGATTCATTTTCTCCCATTTAATTGCGTACCCGTTAGTCTTGGTTAGGGTAACCTCATATGGGTATGAATCCCTGCTCGGTTCGTGTGGTTTATCCCCCAGCAGTTTTACCCCGAAGGTGATGGGATAATGATCGCTCATAGGGTCATCCCCAATTTCCCAGTAGGTTATGAAATCGGGATGAGTTGGTGATATCAGCGCAAAATCCATTGTGGTTTTACAACCTCTTCCATTGTACGTTGGGGCAAAGGGAACCGGGGGGGAGCATGCCTGGTTAATAAAAGTGAGGTCAAAGGTAAATATGACATTATTAAGGAGAGATCCCATGTTGGTGTGTGAGAAGTGCAAGGGACCATCCTCCCCGAGATCTGAGAGGCCGCACAAACCTAACTCACAAAACGGGCAGATGGTACAGTTGAAGTCACCCACCCACAACATTATGTGATCCCCTGTACCTTGTTCTCTCAGTTTGTGGATATGATGGATCATAATGTTCATATTTAATTCCACTTCGCTAATTGGCAAGTTATTATAAAAGTTCACAAGAACCACCCTTTGCGAAGTGCCCCATTTAAATGATATAATTTGGAAATACTGACTGGAGTGAAAATCACAAACTTTTACATCCCCTACATTCGAGATATATGTACACAAGCCCCCTTTATTACGACCCTTGGCTGAAGGTACAGCAGGAGAGTGAAAGGTTCGATAGCCCAACATGTGGGCTTCCTCTGTAAGCCAAGTTTCCTGAAGACAGAGGATGCCATACTTCTGAACAATCTCCAGCCAAGGTTTGTGAGTGATCTTACTACCAAGGCCTGCTACATTCCAGGAAAGAAGAGAGTGCATTGGGTTTCTACATCCATGATGGTGAGGCCCTCCAGTCCCCTTTGTGCCTTTTAGATCTTGCGAATGTGCAGGCTCTTGCAAGTATGCAGGCTCTACCAGTCGTGCAACCTGGGGAGTGAGATCTTGTTGTTTAGGGGGGCTTAAGTCTGGCCCAATGTGACTTGGAACTTGGGATCTAAGCATTAACTTTTCACTAGAATCAGTTTTCATTTGGGGGTTATGGGCATTGGTAAAAATTGGAGCAAGACTCATTCCCAGTCAATCCACCTGATCCAGGCACTCAAACCTATTCCTAGTGGGCGCTCCTTCCCACCAGTTATTAATAGGTTGCCAACCATCCCCATGTCCTTTCCATCTTCGATTGCGAACTATTGACCAAGCCCCAGGTGGCTCGACAATCTGTTTTGGAGGGTAAAAAAAAGTAAGTTGTCTAATGACAATGGACTGGTCAGTATCACCTGGGCCCCATGAACTAATATATTGGGCTGTATGGGGGTCTGCAAATGAGACCACTATACAGTCGCCGGGAATGGATTCATATGTTGGACCCACCCATGGCACTCTCCTAACCATTAGTACCCTACTCCTAAGAGCGTTAGGAAGCTGCCTATTGACGTTAAGCCAGTGAATCACCTTATTCCTTAGGGACCACTGGTTCTCCATGGAATGTGAGTCAAGTACTGGTACACCAGCCAATACAACAACATAGGGTCCGGCGTCAGGAGGGAGGTCAATGTAACCCCCACGAAAATTCTGGCGACCATGGTGCTGATTGGCTATAGATGCAATGGGAGGCATATTAATGTTATTGGGCTTATTGGCAGCCATAGGGACTGGTTTGGGTAAAGTCACGTCCTCAGGGCCTTTTGTCACTGGTATTGAGAGTTTTGATGAGGAGAGATCTAGAGCATTAAGCTTAGACCGGGGTTTGGGTATTGGGGTGGGTTTAGGTAAGGGTGGAGGAAAGACAAGGGGCACCGTTGCAGGAGCAAGGGGACTAACGTCAGTCACTGGGGCCGGATGAATACCATCATCACCATCCTGGTGAGTACCTTCAGCAATGCGAGGAAAACTTGCTTCCAGTTGCTTCAGGCTAAGAGTGGCCAGGGAGACTAAGGTCTTATCCATCTCTAAAAGATTATTCTCGATGCGTGACAGTCTGAGTTCCAGTGGTGACAGTAACTGTTTTAGTGTGACCCAAACTGTTTTGAGAAAAGCTTCGTCATCACTCCTCTTGTCTCTGTCCCTCCCTGTCTTACTTTGCCCTCCCTCTGTAAGTTTCTCATCATATGTGGAAACAGGCCCTAAAGTCGGGTCCGGGAGTACATTAAGATTACTGTGTTCATTACCCCCCCCCCTATTAGGTGGCTGTCCAAGTTTGTGGCTTCTATACTCTCCCCCGTGGTAGGTAGTGTTCGTCTCTTATTAAAAAACTGCGACCTTGCGATTTTAGCTTTCTTGCGGGCGTAAGCAGACCTCGCATAGGAGTTCTTTATTTTTAGAGTTGGTCCCTCTTTATTTTTATTTTTTGCTACGAGGGGAGGAGGGTCGGATAATTTGGGCAAAGTAATGACAGTCCCAGGCCCAATGGGCACAATTCCCTCAGGGGTTTTAGGGGGCACAGCAATTGGAATGGGTATAGGCTCTGGTTGAAGAAAAAGGGGAGCATGGTGAACATCGGCGTGAATTAACAGTGAGGGTGGGCAGGAAACATGTTGTGGCGAAACAGCAGATGCAATTTTCCCCAAAGAAGATTTTTTGGAATGGGCAAAGGTCTGTGAGAGCCTACGTGCAGCGTCAAGCTCTAATGACACCCTCTTTTGCATTTTTGTAATCTCAACATCAATTGCCAAGTTAGTCTTTACAATAAAATCATCCAATGTCCCACTGGGCTTACTCAGCCCCATGGCAGTTTTACTGCGGCTACCCCTTGTGTTCATAGTAAGTATGAATCACAATACCAACAATGAGCATAATAATTGCAATAAGCAAACTAGCAAACACAAACCAAGGGGGGTGGGCCAGGCCAGTCCTCTATGTCCTCAAACGGCCCGCTCTTAGCCCGGTCTTCGCCCCGAGCTGCGTCCCGCGCTGCGGGAGGGATGAAGGAGGATATAGGGGGGCGTGGAGGGCGGGGGGCGGGCCAGCAGGGAGAGCGGACCGGAAGCTGGAAGACGGTCTCGCAGGGACTCCTGGTTCCTGGAGTCCCTGCACGCTCGCAGCCCCGCTAGCGCCTCTCACCCGAAGCCGCCCTACAGCTGCTGTGCCTTCTCCGGTTTCCCCTGTGCCTCCCGACGCGATGCGGCACCCGCGGAGCGGGTGCGGCGAGGTGTGGGCGTTGAAAGATGAGTGCCGCTGAAGTCCTGGTCAGGTGAGGGTAAAGTGTCTCCGTGCCAAAGTATTGCTGTCCCACAGGAAGGGCAGTGAGGAAAGGTTTTTAATCCTCGGTAGGGCGGGGGGCGGGCCAGCAGGGAGAGCGGACCGGAAGCTGGAAGACGGTCTCGCAGGGACTCCTGGTTCCTGGAGTCCCTGCACGCTGGCAGCCCCGCTAGCGCCTCTCACCCGAAGCCGCCCTACAGCTGCTGTGCCTTCTCCGGTTTCCCCTGTGCCTCCCGACGCGATGCGGCACCCGCGGAGCGGGTGCGGCGAGGTGTGGGCGTTGAAAGATGAGTGCCGCTGAAGTCCTGGTCAGGTAAGGGTAAAGTGTCTCCGTGCCAAAGTATTGCTGTCCCACAGGAAAGGCAGTGAGGAAAGGTTTTTAATCCTCGGTAGGGCGGGGGCGGGCCAGCAGGGAGAGCGGACCGGAAGCTGGAAGACGGTCTCGCAGGGACTCCTGGTTCCTGGAGTCCCTGCACGCTCGCAGCCCCGCTAGCGCCTCTCACCCGAAGCCGCCCTACAGCTGCTGTGCCTTCTCCGGTTTCCCCTGTGCCTCCCGACGCGATGCGGCACCCGCGGAGCGGGTGCGGCGAGGTGTGGGCGTTGAAAGATGAGTGCCGCTGAAGTCCTGGTCAGGTGAGGGTAAAGTGTCTCCGTGCCAAAGTATTGCTGTCCCACAGGAAAGGCAGTGAGGAAAGGTTTTTAATCCTCGGTAGGGCGGGGGGCGGGCCAGCAGGGAGAGCGGACCGGAAGCTGGAAGACGGTCTCGCAGGGACTCCTGGTTCCTGGAGTCCCTGCATGCTCGCAGCCCCGCTAGCGCCTCTCACCCGAAGCCGCCCTACAGCTGCTGTGCCTTCTCCGGTTTCCCCTGTGCCTCCCGACGCGATGCGGCACCCGCGGAGCGGGTGCGGCGAGGTGTGGGCGTTGAAAGATGAGTGCCGCTGAAGTCCTGGTCAGGTGAGGGTAAAGTGTCTCCATGCCAAAGTATTGCTGTCCCACAGGAAAGGCAGTGAGGAAAGGTTTTTAATCCTCGGTAGGGCGGGGGGCGGGCCAGCAGGGAGAGCGGACCGGAAGCTGGAAGACGGTCTCGCAGGGACTCCTGGTTCTTGGAGTCCCTGCACGCTCGCAGCCCCGCTAGCGCCTCTCACCCGAAGCCGCCCTACAGCTGCTGTGCCTTCTCCGGTTTCCCCTGTGCCTCCCGACGCGATGCGGCACCGGCGGAGCGGGTGCGGCGAGGTGTGGGCGTTGAAAGATGAGTGCCGCTGAAGTCCTGGTCAGGTGAGGGTAAAGTGTCTCCGTGCCAAAGTATTGCTGTCCCACAGGAAAGGCAGTGAGGAAAGGTTTTTAATCCTCGGTAGGGCGGGGGGCGGGCCAGCAGGGAGAGCGGACCGGAAGCTGGAAGACGGTCTCGCAGGGACTCCTGGTTCCTGGAGTCCCTGCACGCTCGCAGCCCCGCTAGCGCCTCTCACCCGAAGCCGCCCTACAGCTGCTGTGCCTTCTCCGGTTTCCCCTGTGCCTTCCGACGCGATGCGGCACCCGCGGAGCGGGTGCGGCGAGGTGTGGGCGTTGAAAGATGAGTGCCGCTGAAGTCCTGGTCAGGTGAGGGTAAAGTGTCTCCGTGCCAAAGTATTGCTGTCCCACAGGAAAGGCAGTGAGGAAAGGTTTTTAATCCTCGGTAGGGCGGGGGGCGGGCCAGCAGGGAGAGCGGACCGGAAGCTGGAAGACGGTCTCGCAGGGACTCCTGGTTCCTGGAGTCCCTGCACGCTCGCAGCCCCGCTAGCGCCTCTCACCCGAAGCCGCCCTACAGCTGCTGTGCCTTCTCCGGTTTCCCCTGTGCCTCCCGACGCGATGCGGCACCCGCGGAGCGGATGCGGCGAGGTGTGGGCGTTGAAAGATGAGTGCCGCTGAAGTCCTGGTTAGGTGAGGGTAAAGTGTCTCCGTGCCAAAGTATTGCTGTCCCACAGGAAAGGCAGTGAGGAAAGGTTTTTAATCCTCGGTAGGGCGGGGGGCGGGCCAGCAGGGAGAGCGGACAGGAAGCTGGAAGACGGTCTCGCAGGGACTCCTGGTTCCTGGAGTCCCTGCACGCTCGCAGCCCCGCTAGCGCCTCTCACCCGAAGCCGCCCTACAGCTGCTGTGCCTTCTCCGGTTTCCCCTGTGCCTCCCGACGCGATGCGGCACCCGCGGAGCGGGTGCGGCGAGCTGTGGGCGTTGAAAGATGAGTGCCGCTGAAGTCCTGGTCAGGTGAGGGTAAAGTGTCTCCGTGCCAAAGTATTGCTGTCCCACAGGAAAGGCAGTGAGGAAAGGTTTTTAATCCTCGGTAGGGCGGGGGGCGGGCCAGCAGGGAGAGCGGACCGGAAGCTGGAAGACGGTCTCGCAGGGACTCCTGGTTCCTGGAGTCCCTGCACGCTCGCAGCCCCGCTAGCGCCTCTCACCCGAAGCCGCCCTACAGCTGCTGTGCCTTCTCCGGTTTCCCCTGTGCCTCCCGACGCGATGTGGCACCCGCTGAGCGGGTGCGGCGAGGTGTGGGCGTTGAAAGATGAGTGCCGCTGAAGTCCTGGTCAGGTGAGGGTAAAGTGTCTCCGTGCCAAAGTATTGCTGTCCTGTTTAGTAGATTCTGTAGACCCCAGGGTGTTTGAGTAACGAGAATTGTATCATCCGCAAAAAGCAGGGACAAAACCCGTTCATCCCCCAATTTTGGGGAGTCATTGTCGCATGCCTCCATGTAAAGCGGGATGTCGTTGACGAACAGGGAAAAAATTGTCGGGCCAACACACATCCCTGGCGGACTCCCCTCTTTATTGGTATGGAATGGGATAGTTCCCCGTTGCGACCCCACCTAGTCTTTGCATAATTGTTCGTATGTAATTTTATGACTAGCTTCAGTAAGTCAGCTGGTAACCCCTGGCATTTGAGTGTCTCCCATAACAGTTCTCGTGGGATTAAATCAAACGCCGCCCAAAGGTCGACAAATGCTACATACAGGTGGCCTTTTCTTAGGGTGACATACTTCCAGCATAAGCAACAAAACCTTAGGACCTGGTCAATGGTACCTGTTTTAGCTTTAAACCCTGCTTGATATTTTGTGAGCACTGACTCATCTTCCATCCATGTAAAAATATGCCTTGCAAATATTTCTGTGTTATATCTAATAAACTTATAGGGCGATAGTTAGCAGGGTCATTTCTATCGCCCTTTTTAAAAATAGTAATGATTTCCGCCCCATTCCATGTGTCTGGGATTTCGGCACCAGCAGCGATAACATTACATAGGTGATTTATATATGGTGCCCAAACATTTAATTTGTGTTTAAATAAGTCACCTGGAATTTTGTCAAGTCCAGGGGCCTTCCCATTTTTAACCAAAGCAATAGCTAGTTCGGTCTCTTGCTGGTCAAAAACTATTGGCGTGCTCTCGATATCTAGGAGTGGCAAAGTGTTTTTACCCTGTGCAATTTCTTCCCCCTCTGAAATAGCGTATAATTTGGTGAAGTGATCAATCCAAGTGGCCTCATCAAGAAAGACCTCTCGCGAACCCTTCTCCTTTTTGTTGTCTTTTGCCACTATTTCCCAAAATAATTTGTCATCCTTTGTTTTAGCCGCCAATAGCATACTGGACCAGATTTCTTGGTCCCAACACGATTTTGCAACAGCCGACACTCTCTTATATTCTTTCCTAGACTCTTTAACTGCCAAAACATTTTTATTCTTTATGGCCTGGACTAGGGTTGATTTTACTGTACGACATTCTTTGTTAAACCAAGGTTTACCTACAGACTGGAAGTCAGTTGCTCCTGTCCTTTTTTTGGTATTTTGGTCATTAATAACGGGAGTTCATTGAAGAATATTTTATGAAGGTCTAAGAATATCCTTGGTTCATTTTGAGAGATATTGTATGTTCCGAATGTGTTGGCGAGGCAACTGTAAATGTTTGCCACTAACTCTTCCTGCTCTAGTATGTATGCCCATTTTACTGCACGTCGGTTGTTGCTAACTACAATATTGTCCGGGGTAACATGTCGCATTCTCTCCTTAACATTCTGTCCCAATAGTAGGCTACAAGAAAAACTAATTTCAAGTGGGCGATGGTCGCTATATGTTCTTGCTCTTATTTCCATATCTACAGCAAACGACCATAAATCCAGAGATAGGATAATATAATCGATTTTGCTCTGGCAGTTGTGTCTAAAGAAAGTTGGGGCTTTGGGGCTATCGGATGGTAGGCGCCCATTGCACGCCCTCATCCCGTGGCCTGTCATTACCCTTGTGATTTGGAGGGCTAAAGCAGTGCCAGCAACTGTCCCACTACTGGTTAAAGATGGTATACCATTGGCACTGTGTTCGTCCTCAAGCAATTTATCCAACCCTACTATAGGTTCGAAATTGCAATTCAGGTCTCCACATATTATCTTACTTGTTCCTGGGTCCAAAGTGTCTAACACTGAGTCCAACATTTCGATTGTAGGTGACTCCCTGTAAGATGAACATGGCCTATTATAAACATTGTAGAAGTATAGTACCCGTTTATCATTAGTGATTATTTTCACTCCAAGTATGTCTAAGGAGTCCATACTTAATTTGTTAATGGTTATCTCAAGAGACACTCTGACCCAAATGATAAGGCCTCCGGAGGGGCTGACCCTTACCGATGGAACTGCATCTATCTGATAAGTTTTGTATCCTACCCTATGTATGGATTTTGTGGCCCAGGTTTCCCGAAGAACACAAATGTCACTAGTATTTATGTAGTGGTTCCATTCTGGGTCACTTGTATTTGACCTCATACCTGCTATGTTCTATGATATAAGCTTAATCTCAAAGGGACCGTTTGAAATAACAGCACTGCTTGAAGGAGAGTAGCCAATAGCACTAACAGCACTAGGTGTATTTTCTACTACCCTAACTTCCGTGCCACTACCTTCCTTCTGTGTCAACATACCACATAGTGGATTTAGGGTGAAAATTTGAGATTGGTTTATATCCCCGCCATCCCTAATACACATACAAAGCCCCTCCATGGGTCGGTGTACGTCTACATCTACCATGTAATTTGCCTTGGTCATATACATTGCTGATTGAAGTCAATCCACCGCCTCTAGGGATGATAGTTCATTGAACCTGTTTTGGGTTTCTAGGACGCACAGCGGACTCTCCAAGAAGCCTAGTGTTCCCAGATTTTGCATTGGCTTGGGTCCACTTGGCCTGTAGAAATAGCCCAGTGGTAAGGCTTGTAACACGGGTCTTTGCAGAGAGAATTCCTCATGGATTTTTAATATCTTGCGGACCGTATGAGGGTATCTGAAGTTAACAATTATGCAATCCCCTTGAATATCTTTTGGTGTTACACCTACCCACCCTACCCTTCTCACCATTAATGTCTGCACTTCTGTTTGGATTGAACCTCTTGTATTTACAGAGCCAATTGACAACTTTGTTCCTAAGATTATGCCAAGACTCTTTTTGGTCTCTTTTTAAGACTGGGGCCCCAAATAATACTAATACATAAGGAGATGCAGCTGGTGGAAGGTTCAGAATATCTTCATTTGGCACCAAGTCGGTTCCCTTAGGGCTATGAATAATCCCCTCTCTACCATTTAACCTTATATGTTCTATGTTATTAGTAGTATGTACTGCAGCGGTGGTAAGTACTGCAGCGGGTGTAGGGGCAATGTTATTATATTTACTAGCGGTCCGTCTACCCTAGTACTATCATCCTGTATCAAAATGGGGCTTGGTCGGTTTCCATGGTCTGCGACATTGATCACTTTCTGGCTGTCCATGCTTCTACTCTCCAGCTCACTCAACAGACAAGTACCGTCCTCAATAAGCCCCCTGCCCTCTTCAATGGTTGCACTTAATTTAGAAGACAATTTATCTAGTTGCTCCACGTTGTCATCAAAAACTACTAGTCTAGAATTTAAAGTTTCTTCTATCTGGGATTGTATTGTATCTAGGGCATTTTTAAATATTTCCAACATTGTGCGATCTTCATTTACCTTCGCCCCATTAAATTTGCCAAAGTTCATATCATAATTAAAGTAAGTTTGGGTTCCCAGGGATCTACATCTTATTGCAACCAGTTCGTGTTTGTGTGCTTCATCATCCCCATTCTTGCTGCCCACTGGTTTGCTTTGCTTTCTCCTTGCACTGGGTTTTTGGTTTAGCTCCCATTTCTGTAACAGTCTTCTGTGTCCGTGATCTAGTAAAGATCCCTGCTATTGCAGCTTCTTTTTGTACATCTTTGTGTGAAGTGCCTGAGCTAATAGTAATTGGGTTTTGCTGCGATGACAGTGAGTTATTACCCTCGTTCTGGTGTGGAACATTAACTGTTGCAGTAGCCGATATTTGGCTGGTGGAGTTACTTAACATTTGTCCATATGTTGGAAGACTTGATGGATCTAGTGAGAGTCGCCGCTTAGCGAATTCTATCTCACGGCACACTAGTTGTTCTGCTCTACTTATGAAGTCATCTAAGGAGCCTGTTACCCCCGGCCTCCTATTCATCCTAGACATAGTTCCTGTTCCAGTCTACAGGTCAGTTCAGTCACAAATAAAAATGATGCTTATAATATCGCCCGGTACCTTAATACGAAGAACTTCCAGGGGAGGTGGCCCAGCCCGGCCTCGTCCGGCCCCGGACAGCTACAGACGGCCCGCCCTTTGCTCGGGCTTCGCCCGGCTCGTCCCGCGCGGGGAGCTCTCGTCTGTTTTTAAGCGCCTCCAGGCGCGGAGTTAGCGGCCGCAAGGGATCCCGGGACTTGTGGTCTTCTCCCTCCACCCGGCGGCCGCAAGATGATGTTCTGTGGTGGCGGGAGGGAGAGCAGAGGACAGGGCAGCCAGCGAGGGTCAGCAATCAGGGAGGCCAAGGTGAGTTCGCAGCCAAACAGGTTCCTCAGAGCACCCATTCTGCCGGGGCTCTCGTCTGTTTTTAAGCGGCAGCGGCCGCAAGGGATCCCGGGACTTGTGGTCTACTCCCTTCTCCCTCCACCCGGCGGCCGCAAGATGGTGTGCTGCTGCGGCGGGAGGGAGAGCAGAGGACGGGGCAGCCAGCGAGGGTCAGCAATCAGGGAGGCCAAGGTGAGTTTGCAGCCAAACAGGTTCCTCAGACTCATGTCAAAGGACAGATATCTCTATGCAGACACTAGATTAATGTGAGGCCAGTGCCAAAATCGAAAACCAAGACACCAGTACTGCAGTAAACCTCTCAGGGCAGGGGAACACAGCTGCACACCATGCAGGGGATATTCCCGTCCCAACAAATGTAATGAAAGTTCAAAGACTAGGGTGCACATATTGGGCAAATCCCACAATTTTGGAACATAGGTACATATGGAGAACAGTTTGGTTTTAATTCTAGTCACACAATGCCACTTAGAAGTGAATTATACTTTTTACTCATTAATGACTGGAAGGGGTTCTAGCAGTGGTCACTGGTACTCCGGCACACCTTTGCTTCTCTATATCAAAGCAACTGAAGAAATAGCTAGTAATGATCATTAGTACTCATCTTTTCATTTATGTACGAAGACTTTTGGTAAGTGTCATGTCATTTAGCATATGCAGGGACATCTGTTAACTTTCAGTGGAATGTAGGTGGTCTTGTTAAAGACATATGTATTGGAGTACAAGGTTTGAAGTGTATGTAATTACTGGCATGAATCACACAGCTGGTTAAAGTCTTGTCACCAGTTATGAATTGATGATATCAGGTGTCACGTCATGTATGAAGCCAGAAGCAGTTCATTGGGCTGGGAGAAATTATGGTTCATAACCATAATGATATCAAGTTATTGATCATCTAAGCATCTCACTTCAACATTCTTTAATATACATGTTTCCCAGTGAATATTTTGGGCTGTCTGTGACATCCAGTGTCTTTGGTATTTTTCAGTGCAAAATATCCAGCTTTTTATATCCACAAGCTCCCAAAAAAATAATATAAGAAATTAAATACAAAATGCAATTTGAAGCCCCCTTCCATATCTCCACCTACCTTCCAAATTCATCTCTAGGGAATCTGCACCCCACCCTTTCAAGATCAAACCTAAGTTTACATATTTTTTTGTTCAGATTGTTTGTGCATATTGGTCATAAGTGGCTAATCCAAAAGAATTGTGCTTCTGTGGTTGCATGTATTATTAGTATGTACCTGACCCAACTGGTGATAACAGGGTATGCGAAAGGAAAAACAATGGTCCTTGACTATCAATCAGAAAAAGCCTTACGTGGAAATCATTTCTAATTTAGGAAATGCAATTAAATCTGCATGCTTTAACTCAAGCAAGATGGGGGAGATATTTATAATTTCACAATGATTTTATACACATTGAATGCAAAAAGAAAACAGTACCCTGATAAATAAAAGCAACAAGAAAAAGATTGTAACCACACTCTGGATACTTGTACTACCAAGATTTTACATATTTATTTACAATTTTCATAAAACAATTATGATCATAAACGGCGCATGGACTATGAAGTATAGTCAGTGAGAAAGAAAGGGGTGCTCAAGTGTTTAGAAGAAGGAAGGAAAGCGTTTACAATGTACAATTCTGATATTTACAAAGAACAAAGCGGGAAACCTTCCACACAGTTTGGAGGGGGGAAGGGGTGGGACAATATAGGTACAGGCATACAAGTTAGAAAAGCGTCGACGTTTCGACCCTGGTGCTCTTGGGATATTTGGGGCCTCGGCTGCGGGTTTTCCTCAGGACAGGGGACAAGGATGGAATAGGAGCATGCAGATTTAATTGCATTTCCTAAATTAGAAATGATTTCCACGTAAGGCTTTTTCTGATTGATAGTCAAGGACCATTGTTTTTCCTTTCGCTAATTCATACCCAGGTCCTTTGATTCTATGGGTGATACCCCATTGATTTAATGATAACAGGGTATGGTCCTTGGTCATGCGCTGTACTGGTACCATGCAAAGTTTCGAAAAGAGTTATGGATATAGGAAAGAGGGATGATAATGCAATCTCATTCCAAGTCTGGCAGACTAGGAAAACATACGTAATTGTTCCTCATCCTAATGTTGAATTTTACATCTTTGTGGTCAGGTGGCCCCATATTAGTCTGGTGGAACATGACATTTTACACAGGGTTTTATACTATGTCCTCACAAACGTCGCTTCCCCAAGAAAGTTACGTCTGCAAATGACTTCTTAACTGAAATGGTCAGCTCGTCTAGCCAGTCCGATGCCAAACCCAGTCAGCTGTACGTTTGTGATCTGTTTCACAAAACAACCTCACAAAAGGTGATGAGAGAATTACTCTCAAACTGTATAAACCACTGGCAGTCGCTCTGGGTAGTATTGAAACCTAATGTTTTATGCCCACAGTGCCAGTGTAGTCTGAAGCCGGCCTCATGAAGACTAGTACTGAACCAACTCTTCGTACAAACTGTCCATCCAAACTGCCAGACAAGAGCCCCTCCAGATGGGAACCTAAGGAATCATTGATCAGTTTCAGCCTCATTGGACTTTGTCAGTAAAATATAGCTTAAACCCTGGGAGACAGGGAGCAAGGGATCATGCCTGGGCATGCTCTTGACCACTTAAGATGTTGCATAACAAACGGTGTTGCAAGGTTGCGTTTAATCCTTGCTTGTTCCTTTTCTTTTGTAGCGAAGGTTAAAAAAAATCATATGGGACATAAAGTGGTAAATGCTACATGTTGATGAGCCCTAATACTTTTGTCACGACCAATCTGCACAAAATTTGAATTGAAGAATCTGCAGTGCCATCCATCTGCGAAGATTTCTCAAGTGGCATAAACATGATTTACATGTATGTGTGCATCTGTGTAAGACATTTATGACATGTCTGATATATATCCAATCCATGCCGTAAACCATCCATAAGCGAGTCCGTTAAAGGAGCTTGGCTAACAGGCCCGTGGCTAACAGGCTGAAGATGGCGGACACGTAGTCCAAAAATCCTGCTCAATCAGTCTGAGTTGATGGCGGCATAAGTGACTGCTGGGGCCCGCGCTGGCGAAACCCCGGGCCTGCCCTTTGCAGACTTACCTGACCAGGTGGAAGAGAGCTGCTACAGAGACCCAGGATGGCTGCTGAGACACCCGGGCAGACTTCTTGATTGCAGCCTGTGGCTCGAGTGGGACCTAGGGGCTGTGCCTCTGCACTGGGGATCAGAGGCAGAGTAGAAGCAGGCAGAGCTGGAGTGAATTGTACCCGGTGGCTGGTGCAGCGGATTCGGGACCCGTGTCAGGGTCCGGAGGATGGGTGCTTTGGGCAAAGCCTGGGGGCCAGCGAGGTGACATAGTGGACCCTCCAGTTCCGAGGATGGGTGCCTGCCTTTATCAAGGTCCTGTGCTGTTATGGGCTCCCCTGGCGTTGCAGTGAGATGCCAACTCTGCACCCTGGAGGCGCTGTGTGGGTCTTCTCTGTGGGCCTGTTCTCTGGCCCGGGAGGCAGAGCCGTCTCAACAGGGACAGAGGCAGGGCTCTTTCCTGGCGCGATGCTCACTTGGGAGCCCCGCGTAGTGCCGAGGTGACCCAGCCGATGCACGACTTGTGGCGAGCAGTTGTTCACAATTTGGCATTTGAGAAGATTTACTCACATAGCACTTCTGCTATTTTGGCAACAACGTTCATGGGAAGAGACACGTGCAGACTTGCAAATTCACTTTCAGTTTTTATGTGAAGTGTGGATTGGTTCGTGGTGGGACCGGCTGGCAGATAATTTCTGTCTGCTGGACTGACTTTCGGTTATTGGTAGTTGACCCCTGCCATCCCCAACACCCTGCTGCAGCAGTGAGAGCCCCACAGGTAGAGCGTGGAGGAGCCTAGTGGTGGGGGGGGATCCCTTGAATGAACTGTTGGACATAGCCTGCTCGACGGAGTGACATACACATTGCCTACCGCTGATGTATTGAATACAGGGGACAGTACACAGAGCGGAAGGTTGAGGTCTCGAGCAGTCTGAGGTGGACCCGTTGGTCGGCAGGCCACCCTGGGGCTGGATGATGTCCATAGTGGAGCTCTGCCTGCAGACTTGGAGCAGCAGGGCCCCC
Organism: Lissotriton helveticus; assembly: GCF_964261635.1. Taxonomy (NCBI): domain Eukaryota; kingdom Metazoa; phylum Chordata; class Amphibia; order Caudata; family Salamandridae; genus Lissotriton; species Lissotriton helveticus. The sequence goes on along the minus strand of NC_136059.1, from coordinate 738,883,566 downwards.
CTGTTGGGGGACCCCTCTATACCACACCGAGAAGGTACTGTACTGACTGCTGGCTGCGCACGCCGTCCAGTTAGACCCCACTCATCCACTGAGATTGGCAAACCTAGCCCCAAACAGGGAGCTGCCCAACCGGCATCTGGAGTGGAGGGGGGAGCCTCCCTACACCCACCTGTGCACAGAGAGGATGACTGGGCGAAGAATATTTCTATACTTTTCCATCTGGACAGGGTTTTTATTGCTATTGTGGCTACCAAGGCCATACTTCAGCAGGATATTGGGGCTATGTTAGTGGGGCTGGGAATGCTGCGGGCAGGATACCAGAAGCTGTCTGACCGGGACAAAACTGCGGAATAGTCATTGGGGGATCTTCTTCCTGCATAAAAAGCTACAGATCACATGGTTGAGGAATTCGCGGCCAGAGTGCTTACCCTCCAGCGAAGAGCGGAGGACACAGAGGGACTTTACCTTTGCAATAATATCCACCTGATTGGCCTCCCTGAAGAGATCGAAGGGATGGACATGATTGCCTTACTGGAGGATTGGCTTTCCTCAGTAGTCTCTGTGGACCATCTCACAAACTTCTGTGCCTTAGAAAGGGCACACTGAGTGCCGGCGCATCCTTTAGCACCGGGGAGACTGCCTAGGCCTGTCATAGCAAAGGAATTGCATTATAAAGACCGGGTCTTTATTCTTCAAAGAGCCTGTGAGAATGGCCCGTACGAGGTCGAAGGCGGCAGAGTTCTAATCTTCCCTAATTTTACGGCAAAAGTCCAAAAACGCTGGGTCTCCTTTGGGGAGGCCAAGAGAGCTGTCCACGCGGAAGTTATGGGTCAGTCTGTTGGGGTGAAAAGAGTTACACAGGGAACTCACTGCATTGAGCAGAACCTGCATGACCTCGGTAAACGATTAGACACTGATGACAACGCCCAAGTGGACCTCGTGGAGATGAAGGGCAGATATAGTGCTGCCTTGGAATGCCTCCGCTATTTTGATTTGAAGGATTATCAAGCACAGGTTCATGAGGAGGGGGGGCGCTCAGGCACATTCTTGGCTTGGCTGATACACCGGGAGACCAAGGGCACTCCCATAACACATATACTTACTGAGGAAGGGAAAACGATATATGCTCCTAAGGCCATTAACTCGGATTTGTATGATTACTATGAAATAATGTATGCCTGTTGAAGTCCGTTTTGCCAGGAGTGATAGAGGACTTTCTTCTACCCTTGCCTCTGCCCACTTTGGATCCGACGCCTTGTGGGTGGCCTATAACAGTACAAGAAATTCACTCTGGTTGGGTTTTCTACCGGTGTCGTCCAGGGTGGCATATGTGATTCCCCTCCCCACATCAAAGTTTCTGTCAGTGCCTCGTCAGGGTACTGCGTCCACTCTATGTTGAATGTAGATTTTTTAATTCTCTGCAAAATCCTAGCGACAAGGCTGCTTCCATATATCCTTAAACATGAAAACCATAATGGGTTTATTCCAACTAGGTCCACGTCTGGGAATCTCTGAAGGTTATTTGATGTTCTTTACCGCTCATTGCCCAAACTCTTTGATCATGTCTATTGATCTGGAGAAGGCCTTAGACTTGCTAAGGTGGGATTTTATATACGCGCCTATGAGGAAAATGGCCCTGGGGAGGGTCGGATTCGCTGGGTGCGCTTATTGTACACTGACCCCTCTGCAAGGGGTAAGATGGGCGGGACGGTCTTGGTTGCATTCAGGGTCTACCGGCTCCAGAAAGGGGTGCCCATTGTCTCCTCTATTGTTTGCCCTGGCTATTGAGCCCCTGGCAGTGCTCTTCCAGCAAAAAGGGGTTGGATCATGGACTGTACATAGGGTGCATGTTCTATCTTTGTATGCAGATGACCTGTTGCTCTATCTTAAGAATGGGCAGGCTAGTTTAGCCAATGCCATTGAGTTGCTAGATTTGTTTTCAGCATTATCGGGTCTATGAGTTAATCGGACCAAGACCCACTTGTTCCCTTTTAAGGGTGGACATGCCACAACTGCCTGAAGTGTGAACGGGTCTGACGTGGTCACCCCATCTTTTTGATACCCGAGTATGCAGGTGTTCCACCCCTTAGAGAACCTCAAAGAGGGCAACCTAGACCCAGTAGCCAGATCCTTCAAAACTTGTTTTCAGGTTTGACACTCCTTCAAACTACTATTGATGATCTGTATCTCTTTTTTTAAAATGATTCTGCTTTCCAGACTATTATACTATTTTACTAATCTTCTGGTTGTACTACCGCGATCTTGGTTTAATGAGTTAGATTCCCTACTTCGGGATCTGGTCTGGGACAGTGGGTGCAATAGAGTCTCCCTGATGGTCTTGCAGAGAGCCCCTGAGGCAGGCGAGTTAGTGGCTCCTGATTTAGAGTTGTATGTCTTTTCCGCCCCGCTTCAGTGGTTAGCTTGGTGGCTGGATGGCAGACACATCGACTTGTTGGCCCCTGTTGGACTGGCTGGCAACCAGGGGCTTTTAATGGCAAAGCTCCTCAACCCAAAGATACATACGCCCTGTGCCAGAATCCTGCTGAGGGTGGCACTACAGTGCTAGTGGAGGTGTGTGAAGCGCACATTTGGGGTGCCCCTGTATGCACCCGACTTGCCCTTGGTGGGCCTGCCGCATGGGGATCCTCCAGCGCTATTTTCATGTGTACAGGGGGTGAGGTGTAGCACAATGGCCAGGGCAGCTGACTCCGGCGCACGGGGCTCACTGTTCGATCCCCTGCGATGGCGGCACCTCAGCACCATGTGACTCTGGGCAATAGCTCCCTTAATCTTCCCGACGGCCCCCAGCGGCTTGAGGCCTTTAGGGGTGAGTAGCTTGCGCTTTACAAATACCAGATTTATTTATTTACAGCTGGCTTCTTGGACAACGGCTGGCCTCATGACTGTGAGCGACTGCTTACTATTGGGGGAACTGCTTCCAATGAATGACCTGGAACACCAGTATGGCCTTCCCCCCCTGGACAGTCCCTGACCTACCACGCCAAGGCCAGGGCGTTTGGGGACCTGTGGCCTGGGAGTGGTGCGTAACCGGTCACTCACGGTGTATTACAGGTGCTGGTGACCCTGGATTTAGCAGGTCACCTTGTGAGATGGCTTTATAGGGTGCAGTTAGACATACCCGTGGGACCTCTGACGGCGGTCCGGGAGAGGTGGGCTTACTGGTGGGCAGAGACCTGACTGACTTGGAGTGGAGCCATACCTTGGAGGTCCTAGGTGAGTCTCCAGAAACACCAGCTTTAAATACTTACAATTTTTTTATATTGATTAACTGCAAATATGTTATTATTTTTTTTAAATAAAGTCAGTAAAACCGACAAATTGAGACTTAAAGTTCATCCAGTAAATCAACGTGCCCATCCTATTGTAAGGTAAAGAAACATACGATTTGATGATGTAGCAGCAGTCATATTTAAGCCACTCCCTTTTAACTTTATTAACAAACAAAACAACTACCCTTTGTAAGATATGGAGTTGTTAGTTAACCCCTTCGGCGCTCATGACGGAACGGTTCCGTCATGAGCGTCGGTTGGCCTGTGCTCATGACGGAACCGTTCCATCATGAGTCCATAAGCCCAATAGAACGTTCAGTTCAGCGCAGGAATTTGCTCCGCGCTGAAGAGGTTAAAGGTAGTCAACACCTTAACTTTAACAAACAAACACAATCCTTGCCATAGGTACTACTAAGGTCACTAAGTTCAACTCCCTGTTAGCTAACTTTTGTAACTAAAGCATCGAGTGCTAGCTCGCTGTCACTTACAGACAGCATATTTTAATTGAAATTGCCACTAAATTTGCACTTACGCACAGTTGTACTGATAAAACTATATTGCACACAAACAATAATAAATGGAAATCTAGTTTGAATGAATGCGTATCATTTGTGCACAGCAAGTAAAGTGCTTTAATTTTTTTTGAATGCTATTAAAATCATTTTTGATTACCTAGCTGCTAAATGTGTACAGTTCATTTACAGGTATTTATATTTTGTTGTGTGTTCCGAAAAATGATAATTTTCAGCCTTTCTGTATACAGTCGATGTAAGATTGTCACATAATTCACTTTACTTTCTCTGACTCAAGGTGAGGGGAGTTTGTAAACACCAATCCCCATGTTAAAATAATAAGGCACAGTTTTTCAGAAGACATAACCTGACATTTGACCTCTGTCTTTCAAGTTCTGCAAATTGTGGCAAGATGAATACCAAACTTAAAGGCATCTTTCTTTATTGCTTGGACTTTCGCGACTCACCAAAAATCGTCTCACGACCTATTGGTGGGTCATGATCCACAGTTTGGTAAATGATAAAAATCTCCAATTTTTTTTTTAACAAAAGAGTAAAATGTAATAAATAAAATGACACCAAGATGACAAAAACCAATAGAGGGATGTAATTTTTTAAAGTTCTAAATAAAAGTAGCTCTAAAAAGTATGAAGCGCCAACTGTAGTCAATTGTTGGTGGTGTACCATGACCTAGGTGCGACTTGAGGCTGACCATGATGGAGGATGGGTCGTATACAAGAACTAGGTCCAACCTTACCGGAAGATTTACCTTGGGACTGATTTAGCATTCGATGGACGGTTTACTCCGTCACAAACGTGACGGATAGCCCTTTACCATATTACAAGCCTGTTATACCCTGTAGAACTTGTAATACGATTGTCAGGAGTTCTGTAGTGTTTGTGATGGAGTAACTCATCCACTGAACTCTAAATCAGACTCTAGGTCTCAAAAATTGAATTCCCAAACCTTCAGATGGGCATGGCAGCAGCCTGTGTCTGAGGAGGGTTCCATAAGGATTGGATAGCCATCAGATAAGGTGTGAGGGAGGGGGGAGTTGGTGGCAAAGCTCAGAGTGGGAAATATTCTAAATTCATGCCCAAGGAACGACCATTGTGATCCGATTTGGCACCTTCGCCCTCACTAGATTTCTCCGTGCGCACTTAGCCACTTTTTTGTAGTACAAATTTCTCCAGCAGAGCAAGGCTGCAGGTTTAGCCGAAGAGGGCTCCACAATGCCAAATACCTTCTCTACAAGGACCCGCTGAATCAGATTTGCTGCTGCAAAGAAGCTCTGAACAGGAGAACCCTAAATTTCAGCTTGAGAGTGTTGTCCCTATCCTCCTGAAGTATTTAGAGCCTAAAGGTGTCCCGGGTTTTCAGGGGTGGCAGGAGAAATCCAGCTAGGCACAACTAAGGTTTCCTAGGACCTCAAGAGCAGCACTTGGGGTTAGTACTAACTCAAGCAGAGGCAGCAGATCCTTCCAGGTCCTACAACGTCCTTTTAAGTCCGAGGTATGTCCGCTGTCTCAAGAGGTACCACAGGGCTCGGCCCTCAGTCTAACTTTATTTAATGTTTACCTGCGCCCTTTGGCAGACATTGTGTTCAAATATGCGGTGAAACTGGTGTCATATGCGGATGACACTCAGTTGATTGTCACACTGGAGCAAAAGGATCCAGAAGCGGCACCTAACTTCAAAGCCTGCCTGAGTGATCTTGCAAACTGGATGAAATGCAGCTGTTTGCAACTAAATGCGGGAAAGACGAAGGTGATGGTGGTGGGCAAACAGCCATCTAAATCAATCAAACATGTGTAAAGCTCGCTACTCACCCATGAGGGTCTCAAGGCGCTAGAGGTAGAGGGGATGATGCAACTACTGATCGAACAGCTAGATTTTGAGGATGCTCCTGAAGGTCAGCAGGTCCTGGGTCTGCCGCAGGTGGATGAAGAGGGTGTTCCATGTCTTGGCGGCGAGGTAGGAGAATGATCTGCTGCCGGTGGTCGTTCGGCGGATGCGTGGGGCGGTGGCGAGGTCAGTGGAGCGAAGCTGGCGGTTCGGGGTGTAGAAGGAGAGTCGTTCCTTGAGGTAGGCTGGGCTGGTCTGGCGTTGTGGAGAGCCTTATGAGCGTGGGTGAGGAGTGTAAAGGTGATCCTGTTCTTGACCAGGAGCCAGTGCAGGTCTCTCAGGTGGGCGGTGATGTGGCTGTGACGAGGGATTCTGAGGATGAGGCGTGCAGAGGCGTTTTATATGAGTTGAAGCCCTTTCTGGAGTTTGGCCGTGGTTCCCGCTTAGAGGGCATTGCCGTAGTCCAGTCTGCTGCTGATTAGGGCTTGGGTAACCATCCTTCTGGTTTCGGTGGGGATCTATCTGTAGATTTTGCAGGGGGTGTTGAAGCAGGAGGAGAAAATAGCGTTGACTTGCTGGGTCATAGAGAGCGTTGAGTCCAGGATGAACCCCAGGTTGCGTGCGTGGTTGGTGGGTGTCGAGGCAGCTCCCAGCATGGTCGGCCACCAGGAGTCATCCCAAGCGCATGGGTTGGAGCCGAGGATGAGGACCTCCATTTTATCAGAGTTCAATTTCAGACGGCTGGTCTTCATCCACTCTGCAACGGCCTTCATTCCCTAGTGCAGGTTGGACTTGGCGGTGGCTGGGTCCTTGGTGAGGGAGAGGATCAGCTGGGTGGCGTCGGTGTATGGAAAGATGTTGAGGTGGTGTGCTCTGACGATGTCGGCCTGCAGTGCCATGTAGATGTTGAATAGGGGTGGGCTGAGGGATGATCCTTGGGGTACGCCGCAGCTGATCGATGTGGCTTCGTATTGGAAAGGGGGGAGGCGGACTTTCTGGGTTCTGCCGGTGCGGAAGGAGGTGATCTAGTTCAGGGTTTTGCCACAGATCCCTGCATCATGGAGGCGTGTGCGCAGGGTGTGGTGGCAGACAGTGTCGAAAGAAGCTGAGAGGTCAAGGAGGATGAGGGCCGATGTTTCGCCGTTGTCCAGCAGGGTCCTGATGTCATCGGTGGCGGCGATGTGAGCGGTGTTGGTGCTGTGGTTGCTGCGGAAGCCAGATTGGGAGGAGTCTAGGATGTTGTTCTCCTCCAGGAAGTGGGTCAGTTGTCTGTTTGCGTTCTTCTTAATGACTTTCGCTGGGAACTGGAGCAGGGAGATGGGTCGAAAGTTCTTGCGGTCCTTTGGGTCCGCTTTGGGCTTTTTGAGTAGGGTTCTGATTTCGGCGTGTTTCCAGATCTTCGGGAAGGTTGCGGTTTCGAAGGAGCTGTTGATCTTTCGGAGCTGGGGTGAGATGATGGGGCTTGCTTTGTTGAAGATGTGATGTGGGCAGGGGTCAGAGGGTGAGCCCGAGTTGATGGTGTTCATGATTTTGATGGTGTCTTTGTCGTTGACGTTGTTCCAGGAGAGCAGGAGGGTCGGTGTGTTTAGAGGGCGTTGAGTCGGGGGTGTCGACGACTGTCGTCTGAGTCTGGGTGTCAAAGCTGTTGTGGATGTCTGCGATCTTGCAGTGGAAGAAGGTGGCCAGGGAGTTGTAGAGTACTCGTGACGGCGGGATGCCGTTGGAGCTGGAGTTGGGGAGAGCCGAGTTCTTTCACGATGCTGAAGAGCTCTTTGCTGTTGTGTGTGTTGTTGTCGATGCGTTCCTAGAAGAAGGTCTTTTTGGCGGATGCTTGCGTCTGGCGTCCTTGAGGGCCGCGTGGTGGTCTGGTGTTTGGTCTTGGTGCCACTGCTTCTCGAGTCTTCGGCAGGTTTGCTTGGAAGTCTGGAGGTCGGCGTTGAACCAGATGGCTCTTGTGTCGGTGCGCCTCTTTCAGGTGTTCCTGAAACGGGGCGAGGGTGTGTGCGCAGTTGTCGATCTATTATCTGAAATTGTGGCGCGCTGCGTTGGTGTCCGAGGGCTCAGATGGGGGGTCTCGGGCGAGGGTTGTGAGGAGCTGGTCTTCGTTGACTTTGTTCCAGCTACGGTGTGGGATTTGTTGTGGTTGGCTATGCACGGTGTGTTTCTCGAAGGAGAAGTGGATGCAGTGGTGGTTGGTGCAGTGGAGTTCAGTCTTGTGGCTGATAGTGACATGATTGCTGGCGGAGAAGATGGGGTCGAGCGTGTGTCCGGCAGAGTGGGTGGGAGTTGTGACGAGCTGTTTGAGTCCGAGGTTGGCAAGGTTGTCGAACAGAGTTGCGGAGTAGGTGTCGTTGGCGTGGAAGTTCAGGTCTCCGAGGAGGATGAAGTCTGTAGAGGCAAGGGCGTGCGTACTGATGAGGTCGGCGATGGAGTCGCTGAACTGTGATCGTGGGTCTCTAGACAAGGGTTCCTCTGAGGGTGGTGTTGTGATCGACGTGGATCTGGAAGTGTAGGTGTTTGGTCATGCTGAGGGAGTTTTCGTGTTGGACGAAATTCTGATGGTGTTCCTGTGGACAATGGCGATTCCTCCTCCTGGTTTGTTGTTGTTTTGGTCCCTGCGGGTGAACTTGTAGCCATCCGGGGTGGCTATTGCTATATCAGGCGCAAGGAGGCGTTCATCCAGGTCTCCATCAGGAAGGCTACGTCCGGGGAGGAAGAATCAAAAAGGTCCCAGAGTTCGACGTCGTGCTTGTGGACTTAGCGGATGTTGAGTAGTACGCATCTGAGATTGGTGGGGCCTGCTTTGTTGGGATGGGCAGGACGTGCTGGAATGCACTGGTTGGTATAGCTGTAGTTTCGGCAGGTGAAGGGTCCATGGGTGAGCTTCGGGCGGCCTGGAAGCAGGTGGAGTTTCGGCTGGTGTTGAGTGCAAGGAGGGAGTTGGCGTCGTATCGGCGTCGGGTGTTGTGGTGTTCGCGGGGCCAGGGGTTCTGGCGCTGGGCGCGGTCCAGGCGCGGACGGGCGCAAATGGGCTTGCCTTAGGCATGTCAGCGGTGCGCGACCGCATAGCTGTCTCCATTAAGTAGGGGCGGGGAGGGAGGAGCAGCTGGGAGGCGGGAGCAGCGTGGGCGGGAAGCCATGGGCAAAAGGACATGGTGACACAGAGAGGAGTCAGCGGGGGCCAAAATAAAATACAATCAGGACAAAAACCAAAATGAAATACAATCCAGACAGTCAAAGCACAGTGTCACAATAAAAGCTGGAAAAAACAGTACCGGAAACCGGCACTAGCAAGTTGCAGACTCAAACCCTGCCTGGGAGGATGGCAGGCAGAGGACAGCACGGAGGAGCTGCCGGGAAGAAGGTGATCCCTGGCTGACGGTCAGGGGTCTAACTATATGGTCACACTTGTAGTGGCCAGAGGAACTGGGCCCTACACCAACTCCCAAAGTTATGGTTCAAATTTTGGGAGTCTGGTTTGACTACACCCTTCATTTGCTGAGCAGGTATCAGCTGGGGCTAGGACATGCTTTGGCATTCTTAGAGTGTTGCACGAAATATTAGATATACTGCCATTGGATGCAAAAACGACCGTTGTGCATGCCCTCGTCACGTCCCGCCTGGACTACTACAACGTCCTCTATCTGGGGTCACAAAAGTAATTTGAACATCTTACAGAAGGTTCAAAACGCAGATGCCCGGGTGTTATTGAACATCTTCGGTGGGGAGTGCCTTGAGGGAACTACACTGGCTTCCGGTACAGGCCAGAATCACCTTTAAGGTTTTGTGTTTCTGCCACAGGATTGTCAACGAGAAAGGGCCAAGGTACCTGCACCCATTACTCACTACGTATAGACCCACCCGAAACCTGAGATCTATGGGCACTGCCAAGTTGATACTCCCTAAGGTCCACAATGCACGATTATGAGGTAGATCCTTTGGTTTTCTTGCAGCTATGGTTTGGAACAACCTACCTATCGAACTAAGGATCCACCCATCTGAAACAATTTTTCATAAAAAAAATTAAAACCTGGTTCTTTCAAGCACCCCCTGGGAACTGGTGTTAGCACTTAGGCTATAGGGCTTTTGTCTTAGGATTAGTGGGACCCTTGGGGGTGGGTGGGGGGCTTGTCTAGGGGCGCTTGTTAGGGTCTGTGATGTCCTAGCACGGGGACACTCCATTGGTGTAACCAGGCACTTTATAAGCTTAATAATAATAATAATAATAATAATAATAATTATAATAATAGCAGCAAGGTCGAGGGCAGGTCCGCTTGGCACTGGTCAGTTGGGCAGTTGCAGTTAAGGCCCCATGTATCTTGCTGTGTCCCTGTAGCTTCAACAGGAGGTCTGCCTTTTTACCCTTGGAGTGCAAGAGAGAATGGGTACAATCCTTAAGGTCTCTTCTCAGGTCTCATGCAGCAGGCTTAGTCCTTTTCTGATCTTCCTCATGTCCAGCATTGTTTTGAAGAGGGTATTGGGGATTCCACATTTATGCCTGGAACCAGCTTGTGACTTGTCGTGACTCCTCCCTAATCAATGTGGGTAAAGGTTCTCAAAAGTAAAAGAGCTTGGAATAAGAAAATGTTTTTTGTAGGGAAATTGCCTTGAGGTAAGGAGAACAAAAACTGTAGTGATCAATTGTCAAAGTCTGAAAAAATAAAAAAATATGTGAAATAGGCTCTAGCACCCCCTACGGAAGGCTGAAAAATGCTTGCATGGTTCAGATCCTTGACAAGATGCAGTCAATTTCCCTTTTTTGGTTATTTGGATAAATCACACCATTTACAAGCATTTCTGATTGACCATGCATAATAGATATCACTGAATGACTTAACTGGTCTGTGACTGAACTGGTCTGTATAGCCAGCTCTGTTGTAGAGGCTATTGCATCGTCAACTTTGCCTGCTTCACCACTGGTGTACTAGGGTTTATTGCTTTCATAAAATGTCCATCATTCTTGTGCATTCGAGGCAATTGCACAAAAAATCAGTCTGGTTTACTTTACATGACCGAGAGTGTTGTAACTGCATTGTATTGTGATATAGCGTTTAGTACTGCCATTTAGCAGTTCCTACTCGATTTGCCTTGGTCAATTTGTCCTTCTCTCAGTGATGGAAAGTTGAATCGACCTTGCCGTGGTACCATCTCATACCGTTCACATTTGCTGCATTATCAGATCATCATATGTTTATATATTAATCAACTCACAAAGGCAGCTGCTGCTCTGGGGTGTATTTTGTAAACTTGGGCAGGCGTAAGGTGGGCTCAGTGCAGAATATTGAATTGAATGTACATTCAACTGGAGCAGTGAGATTCTTTCTGGGCATATTCCAATATTTTAGCCCAGTCTGCACTGTGTAGGGGTTTTAACATGTCAATCTACCAGTTAGTACAGAGAGAGCCCTGAAATGGTCCCTATGTTGCAGGGAAGCTCTGTACACCCATCTTATCAGCTTACCGCCAGTCCATATAGTGTGTAGAGTACCTGGTACACCTCGTTTGGGGTTAATGCTAGGTGGCGCACATAAAATAGGGTACTTTATTACTATTTAAGGTGTGCTTAAGCAATGAATTGACTTGGATGAAGATTGTAGTCAGCGAAATGGTTTGTAAATATATTAGCTTGATGTCAACAAACAATTCTCCACAATTTTGAAAAGTCTGCAGCATGCCACTGACAGTTGCCACAGATCGAGGCCGTCCTGTGCAAATGGGGATGTCTTGCAAAGGGTCTCTCTGTGTTAGTGGGTTTATCGTTCTAGTAAGGTAAGGAAGCCATGCGGAATAACCCTGGGTGGCATTGCGTTGAATGTTTGGTTGGAAACATTGAATAGTGCAGTAAGTCCTCCTTAAAGTATTTAGCGATAAACCCTGTCACATGCAAGGTACGACCAGACAGCCAGCAAGCCACCTATTAATAATAATAATAATATAGTATAATAATAACCTATTGGTGCTGGGCAGGTAAAAAATAGCGTTCAAAATCTGAAAAGGGTAATCTACCTGCAGACACGGGTAGCTTTAGAGTGGAAAGAGCTATCCGGTGATGCCCCAGCCCCCAAATCAGAGACATTGCCTGTGTAACACCACCATTTTCACTAGTGCCATGAGGCCCATAGCTGAAATGTTAAGAAATATAATCAAAATGTTGCTGTTGCTTTCTCTCCAAGAAAGATTGGGTACATTTGGGTAGGTGTGATGCCCTCGACACCATGCTCAGGGCATTCATTTACTATTAAACAAGGACATAACATGCCACCCATATGTAGCATAACCTAGAGGCAATCACATACCAAGCATAGTGAATAAAGAGTGCTATGTAGATATTAGTAAATAAATGCACTGATAAAGTAGTTGAGTATGGCCTCTCCTTGGATGTGTCTGTAAAAGTTACCTTTTTGTCATGCATGTTGTCCCTCTGTCCTGAATTGTTTTACAGGCCTGTCTAGAATTTGCCCCCATGCCAGTTGGTCACCCTGCACTGAACCAATCTGCCCCTACACTCTGACACCAGAGTTTAGTGCAAGGATAAATCGGTCTGTTTAACTCAAATGGTATAGGAGACCGATAGAGACACACACGCGCACTCTCTCGCTCACTCGTTGTCTGGTTTATTACATATATCAGTTGGTCTGTTTCATCTCGTTGTTGCATTAACAAACATGTTCCAGGGGTGTAGCTATTAATGGTGATACAGATGCATTGGCACCGGACGGCACTCAACCTTATTTATTACTGTATTTCTGCCAAGAATTTGTATTTTGCCCTGTATTTTGCTTTAGCAGACGTCATCGAGCATTATGGCTTTAGAATGGATGGACTATAGCTGTCTTAAGCTTAATGCCAGAAAAAGTGAGGTACTGGTCGGAGGAAAGTAACCATCTATCTTGTCCACTACTGGGTGGCCAGACGTTCTCGGACCAGTGCCGACTCCTAAGCCAAAAGTGAAAAACCTTGCCATTTGGTTTGACCCTAACTTATCATTTGACAGCCAGTTCTCCAGTTTAGCAGTAAAATGTTTTGAAATTTAAAAAACATTAATCAAAATCGTGGGCCTTCTCCCTGAAGCAGCTAAGAAGTCAGTTGTCCAGAAACTGGTCATATCTAGACTGGACTATTGTAATATGTTATATCTTGGGACCTCACAAAGTAGACTGAGAAAGCTTCAGGGGGTGCAGAATGTGGCAGCGTGTCTGCTGCTAAATCTCTCTAGATATCTGCCCTTGCCAAACTTCATTGGCTCCCTGTGCGCAAGAAAGTCAATCCATCAACCAGCATTTGTAAAGCGCAACTCTGTCACTGCTAGCGGTATCTGGGTGTCTCCATCAAAGATCCAGGTCTTGAGTCTATTTCTGAAGTCTGCCAGCATGGGGGCTGGAGGTAGAGGTCATTCCAGGTCTTGGCTGCGATATAGGGGAAGGAGTGGCTGCAGGTGCGGAGGATGCAGGGGAATGTGAGGGTGAATGAAGAGGAGTGTAGGTATCTGGCGGGTTGGTGGAAGTTAAGTTGATGGTTGAGGTAGGCAGGTCCTAGGTCGTGGAGGGCTTTGTAGGCGTGCATGAGGGTCTTGAACTGGCATCTTTTCGTGCATGGGGAGCCAGTGGAGGTCTCTCAGGTGGGGGTGATGTGTGTTCATTTGGGGTGGTCCCAGAGTGTCTTTCAAAGCTGTGTGTTTTGTCATAAAATGTTTTACAGGAAAGTACCCCAATATTTGGCTTCACTTATCAACCCAGAAGAATTCTTAGATCTGCAGGGGCCTCCCTTATTGAGATACATCTTGTAAAGAAAGTATGGATAGGAGGGTGTTCCTTTTGGCTTTCTTGCTTCTAAAATGTGGAATACCTTGCCTCTAGCTTTACGACAGTAATGCTCTGAACCAGCTTTCCGTAAAAAAACTCAAAACCTGTTTTTTTACTAATCTAGTGCCTGTTGATAGTGCTTGTTTAGGCATCTGTAGCTAGTTTGACTCCCCAGCGCGGGGACGCTCTGGATGTAGAAAACATGCTCTCTACAAATCAGCTATTATTTGTTTCCCCGCGGAGGCAGGGGTTCATTGACCTTGCATGCAGGATGGTCTATCGCTTTCTTTCTATGTCACTAGCTCGCCCCTCTCATCTACTTCAAAGAGCCATGCTGGTTTGTGAATTATTAATATTGGCTCCAGAAGAAATTTCGGTGAGGATTAACCCCCACCTTTACTTGTATTTGTTGCCAAATAGATCGCAGCAGTTGCACCTTGGACTGCCACCTGATCTGTGAGCCCATTATTTTTGTGGGTTTGTGTTTGAGACTGCTGCTTAACGCACCTGGCCAAATCCTTCTTCCAGTGCTTTAAGTGGGCCGGGTCTTACCGGTGCTAAGCACCGGCAGTTTCTCAAGAGGACCTTGAAACGGTCCCCTTTTGGGCACTGTTTTGTGACCTAGCACAGGCGGTCCGTTTTTCCGGACTGCAGTGACACTAGTCACAGCGTTGTGCGCATGCTCAGACTGCTCACTTCTTACTAGTGAAGTTACGGCATGACTTCATGCAGGTGAGCGTTGTAGGGGAAGGGAAATCCTTTAAAGAGAGTAATTTTCTCTCTGGATGTCCCTTCTCTTTTTGAAACTCAGGAGCAGCAACATTGCCCTGGTGTCACCAGTGCTTTAAGTGGAAGCTTTTTCAATATTATATACAAGCCATAATTGCTGCTTATTTATATTATGCAACTAACAACCATTGACAAAGCCAATAGTCCTGAATTGTTGTAGGTATAATGTTACTTGTATCATATATCTGGATGCAGTGAGATAAACAGCAAAATGCAGTCGGTGGCACACTATGCTAAGCACAGATTTTTAGCCAATGTTTTTTAAGCCACACCCTTAATAACATTGGCCACGCCCGTTGAGAGAGCCCCCCCCTCGTTTTTTCATCCCAGGTGGTGCTGTGCGGCGAGAGGAGCGACCTGCCTGGTAACAGGGTCAAGGGTCGCTCTCTTCACCGCGCAGCTGTCGCCATATGAGGGGAGTTGGGAGGGAGGAGCAGCTGGGAGGCGGGATCGGGCGGCAAATGGGTGAACAGGGGGGCGGGCCGCAGGGGACACAGCGGCGGGAAAAACTAAGATGGGAGCCGGCGGGGGGTACAGAAGGCACAAAAGGGCACAGTAATGGGTAAAGCATCATAGAAGGAAAGTGAATACAATAAAAACAAAGCGAATACAGTAAAAACAACAGAGCAATAGGCGGAGTACAATGAACAATGAGGACTATGGAGGGGCACGAACTTAAGCGAGCGGCAGCAGCGAGCTCAGGGCAGCATCACACAGGTGGTGCTGTGCGGCGAGGGGAGCGACCTACCTGGTAACAAAGTCAAGGGTCCATTTTAGCGAACTTGACTATGTGAAGCAAAGTTAATTTCAACTGTTCATCACCATTGTACTTTGAACTACAGGTTGTGTTATATAACCCTATAATTGAGGACGTTTGCAAAAAAAAGTACCCTTTTAGATTAGACTATAGTTTAGTCATATTTATGCACACCCCATTATATCAAGGGCATCTGTTCCGTACTTTATTTGGCACTAGCCTTAGGGAGCAAGGTTGTGAGCTTAACGAGCACGTTGTAGGGCCACTTGTGTAGATGTTAGTTTTCAGAGGCCAGTCGCTGCCTAAAAGCAATCATCCAGGGACTGACTTGTGAACACAAACGGGACTCCCTTGCTGCTTTATTTTATTAAGCAGCAGTAGGCAGGGGCACCAAAGGTCTTCTCGCCTGGGCGCTATTCGAGTAAGGGTGGACTCTGGCAATAGATGAAAGAGGCCCGCGGTGGATTTCAGACTGCACAGCCTTGGTATTCGACGCGCTGACATTTATTTGCGCCGGCCGAGCTTCTGAGCAGCGGCGCTTTTGGGCTTTGGTACATACTCGTGACTTTTCAAATTAAGCACTGCCTCTGCTATTTTAAAAAACATTACTCTCTAGAATTGTGTGCCGTATAACAGGCCCGGATAAAAACCTCAATGTTCCATGGTATGGAGAATTACGTTTACTTTTTAAATTACTGTTTCGCCTAGTCTAACAATATATGTGGTGAAATAAAAATTCTAATGTTAAAATAAAGTGTGTTTTAACTGAGACGTGTGTATTGGCTTTGTCAGTGGTTGTTAGTTGCATAAGATAAAAAAAAGCATCAGCTATAACTCCATTGTATATGATGAGACTGAAAGAACTATAACGAGTCACTTTGAGGTTACATCAAAGGTAGTGAACGGTGATATTGCTGCATAGTTAAGATTTTTTTTTCACCGAGGGTGAGGGCTAAAATGGAGATCGAGGGTGAGGGCTAAAATGGAGATCCCGAAAGGGACCCTTCTCACCACCTGCTTTTTAGAACTGCTGATGCTGAGCAAAGACAGGACCCGGCCCACTTAAAGCCCTGGCAATACCACTTAGAGTTGAAGTGCTAAGACATAACTTTGTAGTTCTACATGGGGACTGTTGGAGCAATCGCAATACTGTCTGTAAGACACTAGGGGCACCTCCGAATTCATGTGAAATGCAATACTGGCAAAATACTTACGGTTTCTCAGTTTACCAACAATGACCCTCGTATTCCGAATGTATGCTTTGAGCCCTAGTTCACACTCTCACATTCCAGCTGAGCGTGCATTAAAATCTGATGGCACATTATTTACAGGCTTAAGAGGTACTTTCGAGCAAGGGAAGTAATGCACCATGTCGGCATGGGTCTGACGCAGATCCGAAATGGATGGTGTTCATGATTTTGATGATGATGTTGTCGGTTATGTTGGTCCAGGCGAGTAGGGGGTCGGTCTGGATGGCGGCCGTGGGGACGGAGGTCTTGGTGGTTGCCGGGGCGGTCGTGACTTTGAAGCTGTCGTGGATGTCAGCGATCTTGCAATGGAAGACTGCACAGCCTTGGTATTCGACGCGCTGACATTTATTTGCGCCGGCCGAGCTTCTGAGCAGCGGCGCTTTTGGGCTTTGGTACATAATCGTGACTTTTCAAACTAAGCACTGCCTCTGCTATTTTAAAAAACATTACTCTCTAGAATTGTGTGCCGTATAACAGGCCCGGATAAAAATCTCAATGTTCCATGGTATGGCAAATTACGTTTACTTTTTAAATTACTGTTTCGCCTAGTCTAACAATATATGTGGTTGTTAGTTGCATAAGATTAAAAAAAAAAAGCAGCAGCTATGACTCCGTTGTATATAATATCGAAATGCTTCAGTTCTGAAATGATGAGACTGAAAGAACTATAACGAGTCACTTTCAGGTTACATCAAAAACCGAGGGTGAGGGCTAAAATGGAGATCCCGAAAGGGACCCGTCTCACCACCTGCTTTTTAGAACTGCTGATGCTGAGCACAGACAGGACCCGGCCCACTTAAAGCCCTGGCAATACCACTTAGAGTTGAAGTGCTGAGACACAGGCATGCAACACCCATTGGAATCAAAGGGCTTCAGTCAGCGACCCCCCCCCCACCGTCGTGTGTGGCAGCCCGGGCTCAGACGGCTCCCGGGCGCGCACACACAGCTGCACCCGAGCACTTCACAGGTCTTTAAAAAAACATGTGCATGTTAAAGAGGCTTTGTTAATGTTTCACCCCTTCTAAGAGCCCCAGCAGCGCCACTCTACCTACTGCTTAATGTTTCAGCCCCCCACCCCCCACCCCGAAATGTGGTTCTAGTTGCGCCTCTGCTAAGACATAACTTTGTAGTTCTACATGGGGACTGTTCGAGTAATCGCAATTAGTGGCACCTCCGAATTCATGTGAAATGCAATACTGGCAAAATACTTGGGGTTTCTCAGGTTACCAACATTGACCCTCGTATTCCGAATTTATGCATTCAGCCCTAGTTCACACTCTCACATTCCATCAGAGCGTGCATTAAAATCCGATTGTGCGCCCTGGAGAGACTGGATGGCACATTTATTTACATGATTAAGAGGTCCTTTCGAGCCAGGGAAGTAATGCAGCATAGTTTAGCTACTCCGAGTCAGAGCAGGTCAGACTCAAATAACAGAAGAGAAAAGCTTGGCCCACTGAAGATCAAACTTCTATCGCCAGCAGACTTCTAAGCAGGGTTTAATTTGAGAATGTGGTTTCCGGTGTTTAGGAACTAATTATCAACCCCGACACTTACTATACACCGCCAAGTAGTGCCGCTGTTTGGCTAATTTTGTGATTAGTACTACAGTTTTTTTTTTATTTTTTATTTTTATTTCTTTATTGATTTTCAGAACAGTACAGTTACAGTTCTTATAAAAGGAAACGCTAAAAAAACAATCCTCGAAAATTGCAAACAAGAAGACAGTGCATTTGCCAAATAAGCCATAACACCCAAAATAAAGGGATTGCAGAAAACAATATTTCCAAGATCTCGAAAAGAACCATGGTCAGTTACAAGTAGTAAATCCCGCAGCACAAATGTCGTGACAATAAACATGGCCCTCCCACAATGCCTACCAAATACACCACAGTAACTGTTGTATCTGCCCCGTGATCATTATTCCTTTAATTTGAGCCAACTTCATTGTCAGAGTTGACTACCGCACCTGTGCCGCCTATCTGACCTCGGACCCAGTCTATGAATGGCCCCCAGGTGTCTTTAGGCCTAGAGGCTGTCGGCATCAGTTCCCAAAATGTGGCTAGCTGTGTTTGCCCATATGTGACCTCCCTGATTCAATTCTTAATAGTCTGTTTCCTCTTACTACCCCATAGCAGGGCTATTTGCCGTTTGGCGAAAAGAAGCAGCAGTGCGTGTAGTTTACGTTTTTTAACATGTGTGTCTTTAACATACCCCAACAAGCCCAATAAAGGGGAAGGAATCAGTGCGACCTCCAAGATCTGGTTCATAGCTTCAAATATCCCAACCCAATAGTCAGTAATGACCGGACAGTCCCATGGCATGTGCAAAAAAGGAAGGTGCAACCGCCCGCATCGCCAGCAACAGTCATCCTCCCATAGCCCCATCTTATGTAAACCAACAGGTGTTCTATAACAGCGATGTAAAAACTTGAAATTTATAAGTCTGAGCTTATAATTGGGCGATACCTCGTTCATCTGAGCACAAAAATATGCCCATTGGTCATCTGAAAGCGGGGGCAGTACTACAGTTCTTTAATCATTCAGTTACTATCATTTACAACTCTGGCAGGAACAATGGATCGTGCAAGCTGCAGTGGGCTCCTGACAAGGGTCCTTGCATTTTTCTGCTTTTTCGTTCAACAAATTAATTACTGCTTCTAAGGTAGTCTATTATGGTGGTCCAGGCCAGCAGCGGGATGAAAAGGAAGTTAAGAATGTATTCTCTGGCCATCACGTTTCATCTCCATGAAGCAGAAACTTTTGGGGTCGACATTGTTCTTGTGAGGGATGGGGCCCTTTGGTGCCGGCAACATCCTTTCAACTCTATGGTCTGCCATAAATGCCTTCACTGTATTTGCAGAAAACATACAGCCCGTGTAATCCTATGCCCAGACCCTTCATCCTCTCAGCGCGGTCTTCAAGGTTATGAGGAAGTGCATTGTTTTGTTTTAATGAAGAAATGATCCAGGTATTGAAGGCGCTTGCAGGGAGCTAGACGAGCAGCACAGCAGGCAGGGTGGACCAAAGAACTGCCAAGCCATTCTTTCCAACCCAGCAAGAGACGGGTTCATTTCCTATGGGGGGGGGTCACTAAAAACACATAGACAGTACAGTAACAATTTCATATAGATGCCATCTACAAGTTCACCATTATGGTACACTTTGGGGTTCTTCCTAAAATGCTTTGCACATGTTTAAGTGAACGCCAGGGCTCTGTTTTATGCACACGTTTAAGTGAGCTCCAGGGCTCTGTTTTATGCACATGTTTAAGTGAACGCCAGGGCTCTGTTTTATGCTCATGTCTAAGTGAACGCCAGGGCTCTGTTATATGCTCATGTCTAAGTGAACGCCAGGGCTCTGTTTTACGCATATGTCTAATTGAACGCCAGGGCTCTGTTTTATGCACATGTCTAATTGAACGCCAGGGCTCTGTTTTATGCTCATGTTTAAGTGAACGCCAGGAGTCTGTATTATGCCATAAGAGGACCTGGTTACCACCTGTGAGGAATTGTATATGAAGATTACGGGTGACCATATATGTCAGACATTGGCCAGAATATCTATGTGTAAATTATGAGTTAAGCCCGTTGGAACGGGGAGTAACTTTGCAGAACTTGAATTACAGGCCATAATTCTGTCGGGGGTTGTAAGCCTGTGGGTGGAAGGAGTGTGGTTGGGATGGAAAGGGGAGAATGTTGTCTGGTAATGGGAGCATGGCATGTTCCACCTATGCTGTCTGTGGGTCCAGTGGGAGCTAATGAATGTCTCCAGGCTGCATTGCCACCCTTTTCTAAGGGGATTTTTACCAGCTCGATATTGAGGATGGTAAACTCGGACCTGTTGTTCCTGCACCCAGCACCCCACAGGTCTTCTGTGTGGAGCTAGCTATGGAGGCCATTCCTACCTCCAAGCTTGAATAACATCAGACCATATAAATAACTTGCAATCTAGTTGTGTGAGTAAGAATCGAATAGACTTTCAGCTGTGATACTGGACAGGTTTCTTCAGACAAGGCACCTGCATCTGAAAACACTGTGGAGGGTTTGGATTGGGCACAGGAAGAAGTGGCTCTCTAGCGTGTGTGTTTTAGGAGTTGAAGATCATAGTTCAGAAGTCCACGGTGCCGACAGGTATGGGGAACCAAACCCAGAGGAGAAACAACCCCTGCAAGTGTGCGGGTCAAGACCCACACCACACATATGAGACAAAGTTCTGTGCACACGTAAAAAGAGTAGTTAGGCTTGTACTGATCCCATTTGAAATACAATCTATACCACATGAAACCTTGGAAGTCGACCTCCATTACTTTTCTAAGAACATTATTGTATATATTTGGTTTTGACCACAAAGCCTAACTACTCTTTTTACGTGTGCACAGGACTTTGTCTCAAAGGCACCTGCATATCCCTGGTATCTGAGGAAGCGTACCCAAGGAAATCTCAGAAAGGATACTTGCTGAGAGAAATGTGTCACTTTAGTAGCCCTGGCTGAACACCGGCAGAACGAGGATTTTGTGTTCTTTCTGCACCTTTCCTAAGTTTAATGGACTTTTCGGAACAAAAGCTTCACTCAGGCTCTCAATAGCTCTTACTAGCTATACAGGCAATCAAAACACTGGAGTGGTAGCACACAGCATTCATACATTTGGAAAATTCAGGATGACTTTTCGTTGTCAAAACCGGCAGAACCGAGTGTGGTCATTGTAAGGTAAACCCGGCATTGCACCAAAATATTCACCCTGTTTCGCCATTATACTCGTGAACCATATTAGTGGTCTATGAACATGCCCATACCCACTGCACACTGAATGGAGAATGAATTGAATGGAGAATGCACTGAATGGCGAGTGCACTTCCTCCAGTTTGCATTTTTTGATTTTTCGGAATACTGCTTTGCAGAACTGTGCCGACTGTAAGCCCATGTTTTGGGTCAAATATTACCAATCATTACATAATCTTCCTGCTCGTCTAAACAACTAGCTAATCTTGCTGTATACTGTAACAAACGGATACACAATCCAGATGCATTATCGGATGGCCTGCAAGTCAGACATGACTAATTCTTCGTGTATTTCACCGAGCACCCGCAAAATCATGGCAGAGGCAGAGGCGGAGGCGGATTGGTAACGCAGGCACTCTGGAAATGGACGAAGGGCCGGAGCCAAGTTCTAGCTGTGGGTTGCTTTTTTGGGCAGCCTGGAGGCTGTCTGTGCTGTTAGGATGCTGCCAGCGGCCCAGTGGGTGCCTGAGTGGCCTTTTTAGAGGCAGATGGGTAGAGGTATCACTCCCTTTCTCTGCCTGGGCCGGCCCATTAATATATGCTGATTGAGTGGGGCAGGGGGCCTGAGCAAAAGTGGTCTCACTTGCATTCATGTGTGGCTCCGCAGTGTGAACTAATCTGAGCATTTTTTTTTATCTAAGTGAAGCTAATAAAACATGCCCCCCACTCCCTTTCTTTTCATAAAACTTAACTGAAGCAGTGTTTTACCGAAAGGCAATACGCAAATGTGGGCTACTTTTTTTTTGGTGTGCTCGGGCACATTTTTTATCCCAATCCAACCCTGGGCAGAGGTGCAGGCCCTGCTCTCGAAGAGCGCACACACACAGAACAGTGAGAATGAATAAGGGTTGGATATAGTAAGGTTAGAGGGATTTATGTACGGGGTACTTTGCATAACTTGTTAATTTGTAGAAGTAACCTGAAAGCAACATGAGTGTTTCTTCATATCGTAGACCAGGGCACGAGTCAGGGGTACACGCGTATAGACGGCGTCCACCCACTTTTTTCCCAGGGTGAACGCCGTCTACCCTGCCAAGAATTTGGGCCCCACTGAATAATGTGCCGAACTCGTCCCGGTGTAATTTCCAAACACCAGGACACTTTCAGCAGCCCCTGCACGTTGTCTGCTTTCCATCTGAAACCAGCAACAATGTGCAGGTGGGGACGGGCCTCCTGCTGGGCCCATAACAAAGGCCAAATTTGAGGGGTAATCAGGCCTCCTTTTGTTCCTGCCTCTTGGCTGGGAGCAGTCAGGAGCCTCACATCTGATACAAATGAAGCGGAGGGGAAACAACGGCTCACCCCTTGTTAGCACTTCACACAGCTTTTCACTTTGTTCAGTCCGTCTTTAGGAGATATGCGTGCATTGTAAGAATATCAGATGTGTTGGTCTTTCCCAGTATTTACACAAAGAAAATTGCACTTATATATAGCTTACTTCCCTGAGGAGGCTTGTATAGCCCTACTCATTCCAATGCAGGGTGTCGGAGCGCTTTTCATCAACACATGTATATTACATGTACAATAAATTATATAAGTTTATAAATGAATGTACAGGATGTGTTACATAAAACTGGGGGATTGCAAGGTGTAGAAGTTGCATATCATCTTCCATAGCTCACTGTACTATTATCCTCGCAATGCATTCAAACGTACACATGATAGACGTGCTAAACATATATGCGAGGGCTTTAGCTCTGAAGTCATTTCTTGTGATGCCACTTTCTGTAAAGTCGTGGCTTGTGATGCCACTTTCTATGATGTCCATTCCTGTGATGCCATGTATAATGTTGTGCGCCGTGATGTTGCGCACCCTTATGTAGCACGCCATGATGTCACTTGCCTACTTCCAAACTAGGGTAGTCCCCCAACTTACTTTTTTAGGACTTGTGCCCTGGTCTAGATGGATATAAAAGGTCACATTTGGCAGAAAACGACCTGGAATGGCAATGTCAAAAATTGTCTTTAATGTATGAATGTTGCATACCTAAACAAATATGCTTTCAATCCGGTTTTTTCTCAAGATTTCAATAGTATTTTTACATTGCATGAATTCCATAACCAACCTCTCTCTGGGTTAGATCCTATAAAACTGCCCCCTTGCTGATGCCTCGAAAATCCTACGGTGCAACAGTGTTGCACCCTGTACCCATGACACAACCTAAACAGTAATACAAGCCTTGTATGACTCACCAAAGTAGCTATCGAGGCAATCCAGGGTTGAGGAATGACGTTTGCACCCAAGTCCAGACCCCCTTAGGCTTGGTGAGCCCCATAGCGCAGCTTCCGAACCCTATGAAGTGCTCCACCCTCAATTGTTGGTGCGAAAGTCACCACTGAAACTTCAGCATGCAGAGAAATGAGGCTCATGTACCTAGTAGTTCTCCAGCTTCATTCACTTTCTGTCTCTTCAGCTGTGGTCCAACTAGGAAACCTGTCAACTAGGGGCGAGGCAGCATGAACTGTTTAACTGTAGATATTGGGGAGGGATAAAACTGCTGCCTCCCAAAGGCTCTGTCTGACCTGTTTCACTGTCCCGAGGACAGTATACCATGGCTTCTGTGTGTCAGTCATTGATCCCTCAGTCTGACCACACTCCTGTATTTCTGCCTCTTTCCCTCTCAAGTGGCATTCTTACCTCTCCTGTTCCCTCCCATTGTAACTGCCAACCAAAAGCGTAAAGTCAGCTAGTCGCTATCACTTCAACCAATGACCTAAAATCTTGTGGGATAAGATGATTCTATTCACAAGACTGATTTGCATATGGCTGGGTCCAAACTGGAATGGCATGGTGAGCAAAAAAGCGATGGATTTAGACCCAGATCTCTGTACTGGGGTGAATGTATGACATTATTCTGCATTCTGTCCATCAATTGTTCTTTTTTACATTTGTCCCTCCGAGTGGGACAGGTATGCCCAAACGTGGGTCCCGTGCTTTCCATGCCACTGGATTCAAGCTATCCTGGCTGATGAGGACTGAAAGCCCGAAACCGGTCCTAGGATGCCTGTTTCCAGTCCAGGAAGGAGCTGGCCTGGCAGTTCAGGCTGGACTGTTCCCATTTGGCGCAGGGTCAAGACTGATTTGCATATGGTTGGGTCCAAACTGGAATGACATGGTGAGCAAAAAAACAATGGATTTATGCCCAGATCTCTGTACTGGGGTGAATGTATGACAGTGTTCTGCATTCTGTCCATCAATTGTTCTTTTTGCATCTATTCACAAGGGAGGCATCTTTCTCTCTTCCACTATTTTCTTTCCTTTCCTGCTTTTTCTTGATCTTCTCTTTTCTCCCCTTTTGCAATTTAAAGTGACCTGAGATTGGCATAATGTATTATTGAAGCAATCAGCATAGCATAATATTGCAGGGGGCAATGTATAGTTAGGGGTGTGTAATTTTAAAGGGATGTGGGTCAGTGGTACAAATCAGTTGTTTAAAACAATGTGGGCAAAATTAGGATGTATAAATGCCAATGCAGTGTGATTGGGAATTAGAAGTTACCAGTGACTATAATTATGGGTGTGATAATTTATTTGGCAATTTCTACACCTTCCAGGGTGTCTGCCCTTTCCTACACGCAGGAAACTACGTGTCTCCCATTACTTCATTTTAAATCTACAAATATCGAAACCCCTCTCCAGGGTCTCCACCTCTCTTCTGTTGGGATGGAGCAGGGCGTTGAACCTGTATCAATGCCCCTTGGGCTTAACACAAATAACAAAAAATGAAGCAGTACCCCTTCCTTACTCTTGTCATCATAAGGAGGATGGTGCTAGAATAGGCCTAAAAGACCTAGAGGAGGGTGCTAGTTGAGGCCCAAAAGAGCAAGAGGAGGGTTCGACAGCTGGCCCATGCGAGGAGCGTTCAACTTTTATCTCCAATGGCCAAACACAGACCCATTTTAGGGGGCATGTCAACAGCCTCCACAAAAGTCTAATCACCATTCCTGGCACAATATGTTGAGAATAGGTTCCTAATTGTGTCTGTGTAATTTGTATTCCATATCATTTTAAAGAAAGTCTGGCATTATTTAATTTCTGTATTTTCATACTGTGGAACTGTTGGACATGTGATGTTACAGCTGAACGTTGATTCTTTACATTGGCCATTCAAATGTTACTGTTTTTGGAACATAAATCTACTTTCTGTTAATGGCCAAGGCTGCAGGAAGCTTTGAAGCACAGGACGAGTTCATCAACCGACTTTCAAAACAGTCTGCCAGATTTAAAAAAAAAAAAAAAAACCCAAAAAAATATTTATCTTAATCATTTGATCCTCTTTAAGTTGTGTTGTAAAATATTGCTTTAACATGCTTTGTATGTTACCTTAGAAGCTAGGCCTGTTCTAAAAGCTGTTTTCCACCTTCACCTTTGCTTTTTATCTAACATGATAAATTTGCTTTATATTTTTTAGGTTGTTGACGTTCTTATCAAGGGAAAAAGTGATTCGTTCTTTGTACCACCAAGACAAGCAATCGCACATCAGTTGATTAAGCACTGGATTAAAATGAACGCTAACCTATAACTTTGTTCTCTGTACCAAGTAAGAGGTGACTCAGAAGCCACTTTTTTCACCATGGATGTACAGGTTAGGCCGGATTCATAAGGCTCTCTCCAATTGGTATCTGGTGCGGACCTGGAAAAATTTCTCTCTTACGAATGAAAAAGGAGCAGTTGCATCCAATATATGAGGTCTGGACAGGACAGTCATGTGCACACTATACATATGCAGTTTACAACAGTGCTCGTTCATTGGTGCATGTCAGACGAGTGGTCAGGAACATCTTATACAGATGTAATGAAAACACAAGTCTGAAATAATGGTTTTGGGGCATATGTATCAACCGAATTTTGATTCGCAAACGCTGCAAATTGCAAAAAAGCAGCGTTTGCGACTCAAAATTCAGAAAACGGTATGTATGTGGATAATCGCATCGCAAATGTAAGGAATCGCAAAATTTGCGATTCCTTAAATGCTCTGTATGAAGCACCCAAGTTGTGCGATTTCTCATTGAGAAATCGCAAATTACCACCAACTTCAAGTTGGTGGTAATTTGTGATTTCTTTCCCAAATGCACTTTTTTGCATTTGCAAAGGTGCCATGTGGTGCACATACATGCCCTTCGGGCATGTATGTGCGCCATATGCGCACACATGTTCATTTCAGGGGTGCATCAGGGTGTCCTTATGACACCCTTGCACCCTTGAAATTATTCTGTTTGCGATTCTCAAATTGCGAATTGCAAATTGAGTGACTTCCCAATCATTTATATGGCCCTTTTGGCCCATAGAAATGAATGGCAAGGTATTCCTTAATTGCGATTTCGCAATTTGATAATCACAATTAAGGAATATTAAGAATTCTCAAAAATATTGCGCATTTTTAAATACATCTCGTTTTGCAATTCTCAATTAGCAATTTCTAAAATATCGCTATTTGAGAATCGCAAACACGGAGGTTGATACATATGCCCCTTTGTCCCTCTAATTATCAATGGAATGTACAAGAATAGGTGGAAAATAGGAGAGTTCACCTAAAACCCAATAATTGCAGGGTGTTTATAGGGGAAACTGTTTTCATTAGACAAATAAAAAAAATCCAGCAATAAAGTATAATATTTGAAATGTGAAAACATAAGAATGCGTTCTGTACATGTTGCGAAAAGAGCATGTTTTTTTAACATCTATGCACTTACATTGATAGTTTGACACGTTTACATTGCAAAAATCCAATTTAGAAAGTGTTCTGAAGTAGACAAAATATGTAAAATAAGATCATATGTAAGCATAGCTCACACTTGTCATTATTTACAACTATTTCTGAATTTTGGGCATTGGTTCTATTTAAGGTTGCGAAATGGACCTTTAATTTAAATTCCATGTAGACTGAGGACTCCGAGTCTGATTCAGAGTTTGGCAGAGAGGATATTCTGTTGCAATGGCAATGGAGTATTCACTCTGCCAAACTCCTAGTACGCCTGCCCGATTGCAAAGTGTATGTCGACGACAAGCCTGTGCAGGCTACATCGCTGACATACTCCTCTGACACCCCAAGATAGGACCAGACGTCTGAGGTTAGCTATAACCATCCTTCCAGTTTTTCTCTCTCTCTCTCTCTCTCTCTCTCTCTCTCTCTCTCTCTCTCTCTCTCTCTCTCTCTCTCTCTCTCTCTCTCTCTCTCTCTCTCTCTCTCTCTCTCTCTCTCTCTCTCTCTCTCTTTCTCTCTCTTTCTTTCTCTCTCTCTGTCTCTTTCTTTCTTTGTTTCTTTCTTTCTCCCCCTTATGGAGTGGGGGTCATTAGTTGTAGTTTTTTTCGAAAGCATACTCCTGCTTTCAGTGTTAGTTTTTGAAAAAAGTACAAGCACGTAAACGTTTGACAGATGGCCGACCTAATTGATGGAGCTACAGCGTCAGATCTTTTGCAACATTGATTTGAAATGCAGTGACGGCGGGTCCTGCCAATTTTAAGTGATGTATGCAGGGCATTTCTCTAGATTTGGGAGAGGAGATGTCCGTCAGGGCGGCAAAGTGATTTACTCTGTCTCTCTGATGCACATTACTCCCACGTCCAAACTCTAAACTAGGCCAACAGTCCAAAAATGTTTCAGTGATCTACATTAGCAAGAATTGGCAGAGCCTAGAGAATTTGCATATGTGAAATCTATTGGCTTTGACAATGATTTATTTGCAACACGGCTTAAAGTAAAAATTAAAAAAAAAGCAATATAACTTGGCCAGCGCTGACCACTTCATAGCACTTTTTTCCCTTTAAGTCATTTTCACAGCAGCCTGTCCTTCTGTGCAACCTGTAAAAAAGTAGAGAGGGTGTTTGGAAGGGGGTGGGGTGGAGGGGGAGGTGGCAACACATCATAGAGAAGGAAGAGGGTGGGTGAAAAATATTGGAGAGTGGTGGGGAATGCTAGCGGGATGAAGGAGAGTTACTTTTGGACTTGTAGATGTCCAAAAGTAGCAAAAGAGTACCTGCAGGAGGCTGTGGCCAATGGAAGGACATCGGCCCCTGGAAGCAGTACTTCATACGTGCTCAAATGCATGGAGACGCTGAGGATCCCCAGGAGGAAGCTGAGGTGAGAAGGAGATGCTGACCAATGGGAAAGTAAAGAAATGTGTGTGATGTCGGAGCCAACCTTTGGGAAGTGGAGAAAGTGGAGCTCTAATCCTCTTTATTTTTTAAGAACAATAGTTTGCGCAGCCAGCGCATGGGCGTTGTTGGAAAAACCTAAAAATGATCTCAAGGCATCTACAAATATGTTGTGTGTAACTCCTCTCTCTGGTCACTCCAGCACACAGGCTCCTGACAAACTGGCTAGAAAAGCCATGGCTAATGAAGCCTCTCTGTGTGTGTAAGGTTTTTAATTATAATCATAATGTCAAGGAAATTGAATCTTTTCGATGTGATCCAATGTGAAGATTCTAAACCAGGTTTTTCGCTTCACTAACTTATGTGATCTTATCAAATCACTCTTAAGTCAAAATCACAAAGCTCTTTTAATTGAATAGCATTTGAACATGAACTACTAAAACTAGAGGAAACACAAAGATGCTTTGCCTAGCTCCTCTTGTCTACACAAAAACAATTTGAGTAAAATCCACATTGTGATTCTAAGTATGGATGGTATTTTACATTTGATTCATTTTAAGATTACAGGAAATCTGTAAGCGTTGATGTGGGGGGGGGGAGCACCCCTTATTTTCTAGGTACATAAACAGATTTTTGCACAGAGAAAAACATTCTCTCTGGTGAAAAAACGTAGGTGC
This sequence comes from Lissotriton helveticus, assembly GCF_964261635.1. Taxonomy (NCBI): domain Eukaryota; kingdom Metazoa; phylum Chordata; class Amphibia; order Caudata; family Salamandridae; genus Lissotriton; species Lissotriton helveticus. The sequence goes on along the minus strand of NC_136059.1, from coordinate 738,854,766 downwards.
TAATGCATATTTACCCATCATTTATTTACTTGTGCAGTATTTTCTGTCTGGGAGAAATACTGCATGCATACATTTTTCACAATTTACTTCTGGAACTCTATAGGAGTAAACTGTCGGCGTTAGGACCATGTTCCCTGTTACCCATTTGCCTTGTTCCCTCATGTGCCAAAGTTGAAAACTCTTCAGAATACTGCAAATTTCAGTATTTGTTTTTATTAAATAACAAGATCTACAGATGCGTGTATTTTGACAGTGTCCCATAATAATGCCCAGGTTGTGAAGTGTCACTGTAAAAACGTATATACCCAATGGCTGTAATCATTGAATGCTTTTTCCTAAAGTCTAATGTATTATCAGTTTTTGAATCGATAGGGGGACACCAAGTTCATATTCACAATTGACAGTTAAGCTATCTTCCTATAAAGATAGTTGTGCATATGGGTTGGTTTTGACTCCTTCACAAAGTAATGCATAGCATTGAAAACTAAGGCTGGATCTAGCCAATGAGATTAAGTATATTCCTAATGTGTCACAATGTGCAGCAGTAAAGCTGCCCTATCCTGCACTTTAGTTTATGTAATTAGTTATTCAACTATTCATGCATATATCTCAGGAGATGATACTATTATATTGTTGCCTGTCTCAGTGCAATGCTACGCAGATACGGTTTCTTCTCTTTTTATTTACCAGAGTAAAGTGACTGTTACTTTGACCTTTATTTATAGTATCTACCTTTCTGGTGTATCTTTAGAGAAATTGACTATATTGTTTAAGAGGTCTACTTGGAACTAGGGCTTCGAAATGAATAGCAAATATGACTACCCATTCTTCAAATGTAACTTTGTACAGATACATGTTAAAATAAACTGTGTTTGTTGTTCTTGGCCCATTTTGTCCTAAATTTTTTCGCTTTTCCCACTTGCCTTTTTACTGACATGATGTGTCTGAACTGAAAATAATGAATGTTATGCAATGGTGTATGCACCTTTATTTTCACCATTGTATAAATGCACCTTTGTAAAATGTCACTTTTAAGATGGACGCCATATCTGTCTGCTTGTGCCGCCTGCCTGAGGTGGGTTGGCTGTCTAGTGTTTGAAGTGACAAGGTGCTCTACACTTCCCCACAGTGACAGTTGAGGCTGGAACTGCCACAGACCCTCTAGAAGCTTCCAGCCCTTTCTGGTAGGTGGGAGGAGGGATGTATATGTAGAGCAGTAGAGACGCCATGTGATCAGACTGAGCATAGACCTGAATGAGAGGGGACACACTGCCAGGAGGTACTGCTGCATGGGCCTGTGTGCTGACCCCTTTGCCCAACTGTACCCCTTTGCCCAACTGTACCCCTTTGCTGTCCAATGGGCTAGTGGGAGCCCTTTACTGGAGTGGAGACTGCTGTGCCAGGAGGAGTGCCACTTTATGGGAGATGACTGCTTCTAAGAGCTGCTGTCCTGTACTGATAAGTGCCCACTGACTGCTGATCTGGCCCTGCCTTGTAAATAGTCCCCCTCTGAACTGCTCCTCGGTGCTGGTTGGCACAGTTTATCTGTACCTGAGATTACATTCTACAACGTGTTGTCTTAATACAAAAAGTTATTTTCACATCACCTGTTGTGGAGTCTCTTTTTGTAGTGTGCCGGGTGTGTTGCCTGTGTGTGCTGCACGGATGCTTTACACAGTTCCTCCGGAGTTTGGCCCGCCCGCTCTGCACCACACTACCCGTTTCTAACATTTGTGTTCAGCGGTGGAATAGGACTTGTGTTTGCGCAGTTACACAGCGACAACTGGTGGCACTACAAATTCTACATGTAGAGTGTAGGAGAGTGGGGTCTGCAATCCTATGGTCACCCCAGATTTTTGCTTTTTGCTTCACTGGTTTACGACTTTCCCTGGCTGTGCGCCTGCTAATCAGACCCACAGCCTCGCTGTTCTCTCTCTAAATTGACAACCATGTACTTTAGGTGCATTTACCAATTGGTACTGGGCCACCTTATCAGTCCCTGTACAGTATACCTTAGGTATCCAGGGCATAGGTGTACCCAGGGCCTACCAGGGGCTGAAGCATGTATTATGCCACCCCTGGCTGGCCATCTAAAACTGACACAACTGGCTGCACGACAGCTGGGGCAAGGTGGTGTAATCACCCTTTGCTGTAGATATAGTATACCTATATCTAACCCTAAAATGCACACATATCCTCCTATCAGTCACTCCTATGGCAGGCCTTAACAATCCTGAAGGCAGAGTGCTTGGAATTATGTGAGATGGTGCTCTGGCATGAGCTGAGCCCGTCTGCAACTTGCGGAACCAAGTCCTAATAGCTGTTCCATGATAACGCTATACCATATACTCTTAAGTGCATTATCGACCTTGCGGTTGAATGCTAACTCCGGTATAACATTATCAAAACATGTCGAGTAAGGTGTCATACAAATTGGAATAGTACCCCTTCGCCAATTCTGGCGACGGGGGTAGCATTCCACCCTTCTAGAGGGACACGACATGTATGTAACTGAGAACCCCGGTTAAAGTTAACTCGAGCCTTGGCATCACAAAATGGATGCTGCCACCACAGACACAAGTCTGACCTCCTGCTGCTGGGAGTCCTTCCAGCGAGGGCGGCTTGGCCAAAGGGTTTCCTGCCTTGGGAGGTGCTAGCACCACCCCAGACAGGATTTTGTGTATTGGGTAGGATAGGCCTGAAAGGAATGAGACATGCCTGGGGCACACAAGGTGCCCTGTGCATACATCGGTTCAAACCAGTTGCTGGGGCATCCCTGCCCCAGCTCTGGCGCGAAACCGAACAAAGGATAGGCGGTGTAACCACGCCCCTTCCTGGTCCCACCCAGGGGAGGGACCTAGTCAGTAGTGCAGCCCCCTTTAGCAGGATAAAGGTAGGAGCTGGTCCCATTCCAAATTAGATTAATCCTGAACTACTCTACAAGAAGAAACTCTGGACTTCGACGTTCTGCTCCACAGAAGACTGAAGAAATCTCCTTTGTGGGCAAGGAGTGTCCACCCTGCAACTGCAGGCACCATCAAGCGTCCAGCGGCTTCACTTTGTCGTCTTCCCTCGAGGATCCAGACTTCAGAGCCCGACGAGACCCGGATTCCCAGACCTCTCCGACCTCAACCTACATCTGCAGCACAGCTGAGATCCGTGGGTGCGACGAGACACGTGGGACCGGCCATCTTGAACGAACCTGCACTTCGCTTCCAGCACGACTCCCGAGGTAAACTCGACCAAGTGCTTTGGGGACTGAGAAGCCCCAGCCCCGAGCAGCCCCTGCACCGAAGATCAGCCCTCCAGCATCCACGAGATCTGCGTGGGGCCCTTCTGCTTGTCTGCTGCTCGACGCGTTGTCTGGTCACTTGCCGGCTGGCTAGTGGCCTCCTAGACAACGAACCTTGAAATCTTTGCTGCTGGTCTGGTTGCTCCAGACAGGCCCTTGCTCCCTACCAAAAGAGGGGCACCCCGGACTCTCCTAGTCCGCACCAGACGCTTTTTCTACTCACCGCGTGGGTTGCTTTTGCCAAGGCCTGTTGACGCCGATTCCGGATCCAACACCGCCGACAGCGAGAGCCTGCATGGGACAGCTCGTGCCTTCATCCTGGTCGTCGAAGACACCTCCTGGTCCACGTGGCTGCAGAGTCAAGCGTCCACTCTTCACCTGATCGCGACGACGACATCTGGTTCCTTCCTGGTTCCACTCCAGTCACTGGCTAGTGACTGTGAACACTGTCCCCTCTGCTTTCAGGTTCTCTTCTTCACCGATCCACCCTTGGATCGCACCGGACATCTTCCTCCTGGTCGCCTGCAGCATCTTTTCTTTCAGGCTCCATTGACTTCAACGCAAGAACCTGACACACTTTGACACCTATGCACCCGCAGCCCGTGGGTGAGGTAACGAGAGCATTTCGGTGCTCAAGGGTAGTTTAACTGTCCTAGTGTCCAGTTCCACAGTCGTTTTAGTCCTACCTAGTCAGGATTGTCCGTACTTACCTTTAACTTGAACTGTACTGTCCATAGACTTTGTTACGCATCTCGCGTGTGAGTTCACACTCTGCACACGCGTCCCGTGGGCCTCCTATTACTTACCTAAGGTGAAGATAGCGTAGTCCTAGCGAACCTCCAGCCTCTGGACAGCTCCATTTCTTTTATCGACTTTCACATTCCACTTACTTAGTATATGGTGCCGTGCCCCTAGGGCACCATTGTAATTTTGTGCAATTTGTCGTATTTTTCATAAGAGATTGTCATGTGCTTAGCCCTCTGACCTCATAAAGAGTACAGAGGTGTTTGTTATTAATAAATATATTGTTTATTTTCATAACAACCTGTGTGGTGTCCTTACATCTGGTATTCAAGGGGTTATACTGTGGTAAAACAGATGGCTTCACATGCCAAAAGAGTTTAGCCGAAGACTGCTTCGTCCATGCTACCATTAGGATAGCTGGTCTATAAGGTTGACTTACAACCAATCACCATAAGGGTTGTTTGGACTGATACAAGGTGATCACTAGAACTAGTGTTTATCAAATAACACAAGGGAACCCAACCAGTTTGCTGAGGACCGTGGGTAGTTACTGTTATTAAAGACAAAGGTCCTTAGCTTTCAGAATTAACAAGGAATAGAATAAAATATAGACCATGATAGGCAACTATATGTGTCACTGTCCAGCCGGACAGGATATTTATTTTCAAAAGAATAAGACTTGTAGTTCAGGGATAGTTCAACAGGCACAATCCTGTACCAAAGCAATTCAGAGAACATACAAGGTGTTCGAAAGTTTGAAGCAGGCAAAAGAAATGAGCAAAAATGGCCACTTTTAAATCAGTGTTCAATTAAAGTAGTGCCAAAGAAGGCACCAGACACAACAAAATTTAACATAATAGTTTGGTTGTGAAGGCGCTTTACAAAGTCGACGTTTCGATCCCCTATGCTCAATTGTCTGGGATCATCATCAGGACTGACATATTTTACAGCATTTGCCTGACAATTTGACATACAAAAGATTTACCGCCTGTAAGAAGGGGAGAAAAAAGAAAGAGGTAGGTAGCTTTAGAAAGTTAGTTACTCAACCTAGAAAGCAAAAGAAGAAAAATGCTCCTGATAGTCCGAGTGTTTCAGAGGACCATTACACTTATTCGGATTCGACTTAATTGTGCATAATATATTGTGTTCCACTCGTGAGGGGCCGGTCGGAGTGCCTGTGACTTGTGTGAAATGGTAGAGAGACATTCTCCTGGCTATATATACATTTTGGAAAATACCTATTTCTTTTCACATTCAACCTTGGCGGTTCAACCGTTATTTGTACCCTTGTTTATAAAACAGGCCTATTCACGTTTAAGCTGTGAGCTTGTATCTTGTTTATAAAACATGCCTAATCAAGTTATGCTGTATTTTTTATCATGCACATACACCCGTTATATTTACATGCATTGTGAGGCGGCTAGCGCGCATTGGGTTTCAGGCGGGGACTTGTGCGAAGTACCTTGCGGGTGAAGGACTTACCCAGATAGGGGTTAATTAGACCCTATTCGGACAGATGGCGTGTGTTTTAGGTGCCCACCTGGAATGGAAAGAGGGGACCTGATCAATGAGAACCCCAGGCGGGGGAGAGAGATAGGGATGCCATGCGCGGCGCGGTCTCAAGATTACCTGTGCGCAGTCCTTCTGTGGTATGGACTTCTATTGGGATAGCGGGGGACAGGTTATATTTAACCAGATACTTCCTATGGGAAAGAAAGCCGGATCAATAACGCGTCAAGTTACACAGACCGGATGACGAGTCTGGAACGGTCCGGGTTTATGCGAGTCTTACCTTGCGGCAGGGCACCCTCGTGTTGCATCAATCTGCAATACCGGAGCTGGAGGAGCAATGTCCTTCTGTCAGCTACCGTCTCCGTCGGATGACTCGTAATTTAAGCGCTAGTGCGAATGGGTTGTGGAAAGCGAAGATGGGTCGGCATTGGCCGCCATCTTGGTGAGGGAATACGCGGGCATTCGGTTGCGCCATTTTGGGAAGGGAATTCACGAGTGTAGTAACAATGTGCAATATTTACATTTTGGTGGTGAAATAACGTGACAATTATTTAGTGAAATTCGTGCGGGCGGCGCTTACGAGGGTGACTTAATAAAAACATATTTACATTAGATTATATTAAGGCAGCAAGCATGTCATTTTTCAAATTTCACAGCACCGAGTTGAATCACATGAAATACATTTTGAACAGCTTATTTGTCCATGTGGCCAACCATGGCATGCAGAGGGCAATTGTGTGTATTGTCAATGTTATTCCATTTGGTGCGCTCATAGAAGGCTAGTCCAATCTTCCAGGCGAACTAGTGAGCATCATATATCAGGCCAACTTCTCACATTGGTGTGCAGCGGTTGGGATTTGAGTTTGCTGTTGTTTTTACCACGTATAATCTTGAAATATCATTTGAAAGATCACATAAGGTACTATAGGTACATATAACAAGCTTAGACATACTCTGAGTTCTACTGAACCAGCTGTTGTAGTAGAAAGGGCCTAGCACACGTCGACTACAACTCTTAGCAAGGGATCAGTAGGAAAACCCATAGTGTAGGTAGGTGCATCACTTACACCTCACTAGAAAGCATGTCTACCCATGGAGCGACTTCAGAGACTCCCCTAGTGGTTAGTGACCCTCCACAGTTCCTTTCCAGATATGCAGCTCTCAGTTTCCAGGAGATGAAACAATTGTGTACCTCCAGGAAATTGAAACAGGGTTCTAACCCTACCACTCCTTTTCTGTTAGGTCTCTTAGAGACATATGATGCCAGAAGGGCTGCTGACACAGACCCCTCTAATCCAGATAGGAGCATGCCTACCTTAGAAGGTACTCGTGGTGATCCAGATCTCCCTGAAACAGAAGATGTAGATGAGTAGGATGAGGAACCCTCTGGGGATGAGGCAGACAAAGGTCCTGTGGTATTCAGCAGACTAATCAGGGCCAACTTAGACATGCATAGGGAAGGAACTGGGAGACCCCCAGTACTGACCCTTAGCAGGCCTAACTTTGGGGTTAGGAGAGATAGATCTCCTTCTAGGGACTCCAATAGATCTGTGCACTCTCATGCATCTGCGCAGAGGAGAATGACTTCCCCTCAGAGGAGAGAGAGCATGAAGCAAAGATGAAGGAAGCTAATCTGAGGATCCAAAGGGAAGAACTTGCCCTTGCCAAAGAGAAGCTTGCCTTTGCTAGAGAGCAACAGTTGAGTGGGGTAGTCCCCACTGGTGGCAGCAATATCCCTAGGGATAGAGAAAGGGGTTTTGATACTAGAAACCTGAGTAAAATAGTGCCCTCCTATAAGACAGGAGATGATATCCACAAGTGGATAACTGCTTTGGAGAGAGCCTGCAAAGTACAGCAGGTACCCCAGAGTCATTGGGCAGCTATATTGTGGCTCTCCTTTGAAGGTAAAGGTAGAGACAAGCTCCTCACTGTTGGAGATGAGGATGCTAATGATTACCAAGTCTTGAAAACTGCTCTGATTGATGGGTTTGGCTTAACCACTGAACAGTACAGGTTAATGTTCAGAGACACCCAGAAAACTCAGGCTCAAGATTGGACTGACTTTGTTGATTGTGCAACTAAGGCTTTGGAAGGCTGGTTACTAGGAAGTAAAGTTACTGATTACACAGGATTGTATAATCTAATTATGAGAGAGCAAATCTTAATTAATTGTCAGAACCAGTTGTTGCATCAGCACTTGATTGACTCGGATCTGACCTCTCCCCAAGAATTGGGAAAGAAGGCAGACAGATGGGTCAGGACAAGGGTCAAGCAGCAGAACCAGGGTGGTGGCCAGAAGAAAGCAGACCAGAAGGGTAATGAGAATAAGCAAAATGACCAGAAGTCTTCAACAGGGCCCCAACAACCTAAGGAGGGTGGGTCCCAAAATTCCCAAAAGAAGAAGAATGATGGTCCTAAGAAACCATGGTGCCAATACTGTAAAAGTAAAACTCACTGGTTTAGTGAGTGCACCAAGAAAGGCCAAACTCCTACCAGTACTGTCCCTAAGACACCTGCACCCCCTAGTACAGTTAGTAGTGGTAGTGTACCTCCCAAGGCTATAGTTGGGTTAACCCTGGGAACTGAGGTGGGTTCTGACTTAGTCAGAATTCCTACTCAGGCAGTTCTTGTTTGTACTAGGGACATGGATATGACCCCTACTGTAAGTCCTAGTACTCTGGGCAAATACAGGCAAACGCCTTTAATTAATGGAAAGATGGCTCAGGCCTACAGGGACACATGTGCCAGTGTCACTATGATGACACCAACATTTGTGGACCCTGACCAGATCATGCTAGGTTCAGACTACCTAGTGACCAATGCTAGCAATGTCACTACCAATCACAGTATGGCAGTTGTTAATTTCTCCTGGGGAAGGGTAACTGGCCTCAAAAGGGTTGTAGTTAGTTCAGACCTCCCAGTAGATTGTCTTTTGGGCAATGATTTGGAATCCTCACTGTGGTCAGATGTGGAGTACAGGACTCATGTAGAAATGCTAGGTCTCTCCTCACATGTCCTTGCTGTGACTAGGTCACAGGCCAAGAAATGCCCAGCTGAACAAGTGCTGGATCCTGGAAGAATGGACCAGACACTACCCAAGAGAAGGACTGGTAGGGTTAAGGCAGAGCCTTCCCCCCTGCCTCAGGTTGAGGATCAGCCCTCTCAGGAGACTGACCCAGAGACCCCAGAAGGAACTGTCCTAGAAGAGCTTGAACCTGATCAGGTTGAGTTTCTTGGGACCGGGGGACCTTCCAGGGCAGAATTGAGACAGGCCCAATTAGACTGTTCCTCTCTTGAACCCCTCAGACAGCAGGCAGCTGCTGAGGCTGCAGGGAATGCTACATGTGCCCATAAAGTATATTGGGAAGATGGACTCCTATACTCTGAGGCAAGAGACCCCAAGCCTGGTGCTACCAGGAGGCTGGTCATCCCCTTGTCTCTTAGAGGTTTCCTTCTCACCTTAGCCCATGAGATTCCCCTTGCAGGTCACTTAGGCCAGAACAAGACTTGGGACAGGCTTGCCCCACACTTTCACCGGCCTCATATGTCTGAAGACACTAAAGAGTTTTGTCGCTCATGTGTCACCTGCCAAGCCAGTGGCAAATCAGGTGGCACAACAAAGGCCCCCCTTATACCACTACCTGTGGTGGGGGTTCCCTTTGAGAGAGTGGGGATTGACATTGTTGGACCAATGAAACCCCCCAACAGCATCTGGGCACAGATTTATACTGGTGATAGTGGATCATGCCACCAGGTACCCAGAAGTTATTCCCCTTAGGACCACTACAGCTCCTGTTGTGGCCAGGGCCCTACTTGCAGTTTTTACTAGAGTGGGGTTTCCTAAGGAGGTTGTCTCTGACAGAGGTGCAAACTTCATGTCCGGATACTTGACTGCAATGTGGAAGGAGTGTGGTGTAAACTACAAGTTTACCACACCCTATCACCCACAGTGCAATGGGCTTGTTGAGAGATTCAACAAGACCCTCAAAGGGATGATAAAAGGGTTACCTGAAAAGCTTAGGCGAAGATGGGACATCCTTTTACCCTGCCTCATGTTTGCTTACAGAGAGGTCCCACAGAAGGGGGTTGGCTACAGCCCTTTTGAACTTCTGTTTGGGCATCCTGTAAGAGGACCCCTATGTCTTGTGAAGGAAGGATGGGAGTTACCTCTCAAAAAGCCTAAGCTTGACATAGTGGACTATGTACTTGGTCTCCGCTCCAGGATGGCAGAGTACATGGAGAAGGCATCCAAAAACCTTGAGGCCAGCCAAGAACTTCAAAAAGCTTGGCATGACCAAAAGGCTGTCCTAACTGTGTATCATGCAGGACAGAAGGTGTGGGTGTTGGAGCCAGTGGCCCCAGCAGCTCTCCAAGACAAATGGTCTGGACCCCATACCATCATTGAGCAAAAGGGAGAGGTCACCTACTTGGTAGACATGGGAACTCCCAGGAGCCCCCACAGGGTGCTTCATGTAAACAGGCTCAAAGCATTTGTCTACAGGGAGGACATGGGCTTGCTCATGGCCACAGATGAGGGGCAGCAGGAAGAGAGTGACCCTCTCCCAGACCTGCTCACTCAGAACCCTGATGATGGGTCAGTAGATGGTGTAGTCTTTTCTGACAGCCTCTCTGAGCATCAACAAGAGGATTGTAAACAGGTTCTTCAATCCTTCAGACAAATGTTCTCACTGACCCCTAGTCAGACAAACTGGTGCACCCATGAGGTGGACACTGATGACAGTCTGCCTTTCAAGAGTAAAATCTACAGGCAACCTGACCACGTCAGGGACTGCATTAAGAAAGAAGTTCAAAAGATGTTGGAATTGGGAGTCATTGAACCCTCAGAGAGCCCTTGTGCTAGTCCTGTAGTTCTAGTGCCTAAACCTCACACCCAGGATGGTAAGAGAGAGATGAGGTTTTGTGTAGACTACAGGGGTCTCAATGCTGTCACTAAGACAGATGCCCACCCAATACCTAGGGCAGATGAACTGATAGACAAGTTGGCTTCTGCAACTTTCTTAAGTACATTTGACCTAACAGCTGGTTATTGGCAGATCAGGTTAGCTGAGGATGCCAAGGCCAAAACAGCATTTTCTACCCCAGGAGGTCATTACCAATTTGTGGTGATGCCCTTTGGTTTGAAAAATGCACCTGCCACTTTTCAAAGGTTGGTGAACCAAGTTCTCACTGGGTTGAATGACTTCTGTGCAGCATATCTAGATGATATTGCTGTCTTTAGCTCCACCTGGGAGGATCACCTGATCCACCTGAGGAAAGTTTTGGAGGCCCTGCAAAAGGCAGGCCTCACTATCAAGGCCACTAAGTGCCAGGTAGGGCAGAGTCAGGTTGTGTACCTGGGCCACCTTGTGGGTGGAGGCCAGGTTCAACCATTGGAGAGCAAGATACAGGCCATAAAGGACTGGGCTCCTCCAACCACCCAGACACAGGTCAGAGCTTTCTTGGGCCTGTCTGGTTACTATAGGAAGTTTGTCAAAAATTATGGGTCCATTGTGACACCACTTAATGACTTGACAAGCAAGAAAATGCCAAAGAAAGTTCAGTGGACAGTTAGCTGTCAGAAGGCATTCGATGACCTAAAGCAGGCCATGTGTACTGCACCTATTCTCAAGAGTCCTGACTACTCCAAAACCTTCATTGTCCAAACAGATGCATCTGAGTTGGGTGTGGGAGCTGTTCTATCTCAACTGAATATTGATGGTCATGACCAGCCCATTGCTTTTATAAGCAGAAGGCTGACCCCTAGAGAGAAACGTTGGTCAGCTATTGAGAGGGAGGCCTTTGCTGTGGTTTGGGCCCTGAAGAAGTCGAGGCCATACTTGTTTGGAACTCACTTCAAGATTCAGACCGACCATAAGCCCCTCTTATGGCTAAATCAGATGAAGGGTGAAAACCCCAAACTTCTTAGGTGGTCCATTTCCCTACAGGGGATGGGCTTTACAGTGGAGCACAGACCAGGGACTGACCATGGCAATGCAGATGGTCTCTCCAGGTATTTCCACTTAGAACAGGAAGACTCACCTGGTCAAGGTTAGTTTAATGTCCCTAAGTTTGGGGGGGGGGGTTATGTAGGAGAGTGGGGTCTGCAATCCTATGGTCACCCCAGATTTTTGCTTTTTGCTTCACTGCTTTACGACTTTCCCTGGCTGTGGGCCTGCTAATCAGACCCACAGCCTCGCTGTTCTCTCTCTAAATTGACAACCATGTACTTTAGGTGCATTTACCAATTGGTACTGGGCCACCTTATCAGTCCCTGTACAGTATACCTTAGGTATCCAGGGCATAGGTGTACCCAGGGCCGACCAGGGGCTGAAGCATGTAATATGCCACCCCTGGCTGGCCGTCTAAAACTGACACAACTGGCTGCACGACAGCTGGGGCAATGTGGTGTAATCACCCTTTGCTGTAGATATAGTATACCTATATCTAACCCTAAAATGGACACATATCCTCCTATCAGTCACTCCTATGGCAGGCCTTAACAATCCTGAAGGCAGAGTGCTTGGAATTATGTGAGATGGTGCTCTGGCATGAGCTGAGCCCGTCTGCAGCTTGCGGAACCAAGTCCTAATAGCTGTTCCATGATAACGCTATACCATATACTCTTAAGTGCATTATCGACCTCGCGGTTGATTGCTAACTCCGGTATAACATTATCAAAACATGTCGAGTAAGGTGTCATACGAATTGGAATACTACCCCCTCGCAAATTCAGGCGACGGGGGTAGCATTCCACCCTTCTAGAGGGACACGACATGTATGTAACTGTGAACCCTGGTTAAAGTTAACTCGAGCCTTGGCATCACAAACTGGATGCTGCCACCACAGACACAAGTCTGACCTCCTGCTGCTGGGAGTCCTTCCAGCGAGGGCGGCTTGGACAAAGGGTTTCCTGCCTTGGGAGGTGCTAGCACCACCCCAGACAGGATTTTGTGTATTGGGTAGGATAGGCCTGAAAGGAATGAGACGTGCCTGGAGCACACAAGGTGACCTGTGCATACACCGGTTCAAACCTGTTGCTGGGGCATCCCTGCCCCAGCTCTGGCGCGAAACCGAACAAAGGATAGGGCGTGTAACCACCCGCCTTCCTGGTCCCACCCAGGGGAGGGACCTAGTCAGTAGTGCAGCCCCATTTAGCAGGATAAAGGTAGGAGCTGGTCCCATTCCAAATTAGATTAATCCTGAACTACTCTACAAGAACAAACTCTGGATTTCGACGTTCTGCTCCACAGAAGACTGAAGAAATCTCCCTTGTGGGCAAGGAGTGTCCACCTTGTAACTGCAGGCACCATCAATCGTCCAGCGGCTTCACTTTGTCGTCTTCCCTCGAGGATCCAGACTTCAGAGCCCGACGAGACCCGGATTCCCAGACCTCTCCGACCTCAACCTACATCTGCAGCACAGCTGAGATCCGTGGGTGCGACGAGACACGTGGGACCGGCCATCTTGAACGAACCTGCACTTCGCTTCCAGCACGACTCCCGAGGTAAACTCGACCAAGTGCTTTGGGGACTGAGAAGCCCCAGCCCCGAGCAGCACACACAAAATATAGCAAATTTCCCTTGTGGCTTTCATATTTTGAACATCGGATCTTGGTTCCTATAAGTATAACATGTCCTACCAGATATGCCAGTAACAAGTGTTTGTACATTTGTCAAAATTTATTTCTTTTTTAAAGTAAGAAGTGAGTATATATATCATCAAAACTTTTCATATGTCAAAATTTCTTTTTTTTACAAATTCATTGTATTATTTTTAGACAATTGAGACAAATATGAAAACATACATCATCATCATAATACTTATTTTCATTTTTTATATGTATAGTGCAAAAAAACTTGATAAAACTAACCAGATATCCACACCCCAATCACATTCACCAATCAATCATACATATACTTGCATACACACCATTCAATAACCAACTATTCCTTCTGTACAAAGGGTTTATCAGAGAGCAACTCTGGCTAAGTAGCAACCACAGAATGTTATGTGGGATTCCACGCTAGGTCGACGCGCGTTTCGGTGGGCTTAGACCACCTTCCTCAGGACCTTGACAGAATCACTTTCTGCATATAGGGTGAATACAGGATATCTTTCAAATACATGTGACTGGGAATTACGTGATCCTTCCAGGAAAACCAAATTAAGTTGGGCTCCCCATATCACAGCTGCAATCCTTTAATCAGGCTAATTATCGAGCGACTCCACTATTCGTTTCTTGAACCACTTATCCTCTTCAACACAAATTTTTTTTCCTTTTATTTTATGTAATTTTGGGCTCTACTTTGTTTTTCCAAATTTCATCTCTTTATTCTGCCAAACGTAGTCAGGGAGAATTGTATAGGCAGGAGCACCACTATGTCCGCTCTGCCCTATATTTTGAAGGAGATCGAATATATCGATACGCTCGAAAAACGCCAGCCACGTGGGACCGGCCATCTTGAACGAACCTGCACTTCGCTTCCAGCACGTCTCCCGAGGTAAACTCGACCAAGTGCTTTGGGAACTGAGAAGCCCCAGCCCCGAGCAGTCCCTGCACCGAAGATCAGCCCTCCAGCATCCACGAGATCTGCGTGGGGCCCTTCTGCTTGTCTGCTGCTCGACGCGTTGTCTGGTCACTTGCCGGCTGGCTAGTGGCCTCCTAGACGACGAACCTTGAAATCTTTGCTGCTGGTCTGGTTGCTCCAAACTGGCCCTTGCTCCCTACCAAAAGAGGGGCACCCCGGACTCTCCTAGTCCGCACCAGACGCTTTTTCTACTCACTGCGTGGGTTGCCTTTGCCAAGGCCTGTTGACGCCGATTCCGGATCCAACACCGCCGACAGCGAGAGCCTGCGTGGGACAGCTCGTGACTCCATCCTGGTCGTCTAAGACACCTCCTGGTCCACGTGGCTGCAGAGTCAAGCGTCCACTCTTCACCTGATCGCGACGACGACATCTGGTACCTTCCTGGTTCCACTCCAGTCACTGGCTAGTGACTGTGAACACTGTCCCCTCTGCTTTCAGGTCCTCTTCTTCACCGATCCACCCTTGGATCGCACGGGACATCTTCCTCCTGGTCGCCTGCAGCATCTTTTCTTTCAGGCTCCATTGACTTCAACGCGAGAACCTGACACACTTTGACACCTATGCACCCGCAGCCCGTGGGTGAGGTAACGAGAGCATTTCGGTGCTCAAGGGTAGTTTAACTGTCCTAGTGTCCAGTACCACAGTCGTTTTAGTCCTACCTAGTCAGGATTGTCCGTACTTACCTTTAACTTGAACTGTACTGTCCATAGACGTTGTTACGCATCTCGCGTGTGAGTTCACACTCTGCACACGCGTCCCGTGGGCCTCCTATTACTTACCTAAGGTGAAGATAGCGTAGTCCTAGCGAACCTCCAGCCTCTGGACAGCTCCATTTCTTTTATCGACTTTCACATTCCACTTACTTAGTATATGGTGCCGTGCACCATTGTAATTTTGTGCAACTTGTCGTATTTTTCATAAGAGATTGTCATGTGCTTAGCCCTCTGACCTCATTAAGAGTTCAGAGGTGTTTGTTATTAATAAATATATTGTTTATTTTCATAACAACCTGTGTGGTGTCCTTTCATCTGGTATTCAAGGGGTTATACTGTGGTAAAACAGCTGGCTTCACATGCCAAAAGAGTTTAGCCTAAGACTGCTTCGTCCATGCTACCATTAGGATAGCTGGTCTATAAGGTTGACTTACAACCAATCACCATAAGGGTTGTTTGGACTGATACAAGGTGATCACTAGAACTAGTGAGCATCATATATCAGGCCAACTTCTCACATAGAGTAATCACAGGTTTTGGGGATTATTGTTCCTGATTTTGTTGCACCCTGAAAGTGGTATTTTGAATTGTCCACTCTTGTAGGCAGCTCTCGCACCTAGGTCCCTTGTCTTGCACTGCGTCTTAGTGTTTTGCCAAATTGGAATCTGCCTTTGATTTTGACTATCTGTTCAAGTACAGTGTGGTGGAGTTGAGAGGGTTTTGTGAGGAGAGAAATATAACAGTAAGTGGGTCAGACACCAAGCCAGGCCTTCAGGGATTCCTGATTAAATGGCAAGAGGATGAGTGGGACCAGGAGCACTATGAGCAAGAGAGGGCCCTGGCCTTATGCCGAGAGGGTGGCCCTAAGGAGCCTGAACAGGAGGAAGAAAATGACAGGGCAGAGACGCCAGTAGCGAGTGAGGACACTATAGACCGGGAGTCCCGTGCTGGGTCCAGTCCCAGGGGCACTGCCCCATCCCTTTCCCTGTCCCCAGAAGAGTGGGTAGATAGGAGGGAAGAAAGGGAGCATCAGCTGGGTTTGGAGAAGCTCAGGTTGGAGCACGCCAAGGAGATAGCGCAGCTAAGTGTTGAAGGAAAAAGGTTAGAGACCAAAAGGGTCCTAGCGCAGGAAAGGATGGCGGAGGCAGAGAGGTCCTTCGCTAGAGAGAGACTAGCTCAGGAGGGTAGGTTGTCCCCTGAGAGTGGTTTCAGGAGTCTGGATTCACCAGTGAGGGTGGGATCCACTGGTGGCAGCGAGAGTGATTCCAGTGTGGGAAATCCTACTCCCAGAGCCCGTAAGATGGTGCCTGATCCAAAGGAGGTGGAGGGCAGGTTGGAATCAGTCTTGGGGGGAGTAGGTGGACGTGTGTTGGACCGCACTAGAGGAGTGGATGGAGTGTGGCGCGATGATTGATTGGGAAGGGCTGTTCCATCAGATTATCAGGGAGCACGTGCTCAGAAGTTGTTTTCCCAGGTTGCGCCAACACCTGTTGAAGTGTGGGTTCTCCGACCCCAGGGAGCTTGCACAGGAGGCAGACCTTTGGGTGAGTGCCAGAGAGTCTAAAAGGGCATTGGAGAGTGGTCCTGAAGGGCATGGTGCAGGGATCTTCCGACCCAGTGAGGCGGGAGAGGTGCAGAATAGCCAAGCTAGGTCCCGGGTTAGTTAGAGGGTTGTAGGGTCAGCCTGAGGGTGCGGACCCCAAGTGGGAGGACCAGTGGCAGTTTGGAACTGCTCGGAGGAGGAGGAGAGTGGCCAACGGGTACTACGGGCCTGGGGCTACTGCCCCCCACTCTGTGATACAGCAAGGGCCAGAGACATCTGGATGGCCTAGGGGCCGGTCCTGTCCGCAACCGACTAGGGAGTACCAGTGGGGTGGCTAAGTTGGTCCAGGGAGGTTTGAGAGAGGGAACCATTGGGTTCCAGAGTGGCCAAGAACCTGCGGGTGCCCCTGCAGTTGCGGGCCCGCGTCCACGTTTTCTCGCCCCAAGCAGGGCCTCACTTCTATCAACAGGAAGGAGTGAGACGGGGAAGTGTCCTGAGGTGCCCCAACAGCAGTCTCAGGGCCTGGAGAGTTCCATAAGGGAACCCCAGATTGGGAGCCTAGGCTGTCCTGATAGGCCATCCATTGAAGGGGAGCCCCTAGTGTCGGGAGAAACAAGGGGCGTCTGTAATCAGAGCTCCAGGTGTTCTGGGGTCCGCTCAGTCGCATGGTTTAGATCCTGGGCTGGGATGCCAGGTTCAGGGACTGCCTGACCTGGAGGATGGGACACCTGTAGTCAGTGTCCCCACCAAGTTGACTTCCAGGGGTACTTCTCCAAGTCGGAGGGTGCGGAACTCTGGGAGGGAGTGCAGAGGGAGGAAGGGCACGCCTCTGGCACCAGCTCAGCCACAGGACTTAGATCCTGGGTTGGGAGGCCAGGGACAGGTACTGCCTGACCTGGCGGGTGGGACATATGTAAGCAGTGTCCCCCCAGAATTGTCTTCCAGGGGTACTTCTCCAGTTTGGAGGGTGCGGCACTCTAGGAAGGGGTGCAGGGGGAGGGAGAACTCTCCCCTGGCACCGGTTCAACTTAAGGGTTTAGACCCTAGGTTGGTGGATCTGTTGCAGGGTCAAGGCCCTGGACTGGGGAGAGAGTGGTGTTCTGAGGGTGCAGAAGGAGAGGTACAGGGAAGAGAGCCTTGCCCCTGATTGCTGGTCAGCCTGAGGGTGCGGACCCGAGGTGGGAGGACCAGTGGCAGTTTGGAACTGCTCGGAGGAGGAGAGTGGCCAACGGGTACTACGAGTGTGGGGCTACTGCCCCCCACTCTGTGACACAGCAAGGGCCAGAGACATCTGGATGATCCATGGGGCCGGTCCTGTCCGCAGCCGACTAGGGAGCACCAGTGGGGTGGCTTAGTTGGTCCAGGGAGGTTTGAGAGAGGGAACCATCGGGTTCCAGAGTGGCGAAAAACCTGCGGGTGCCCCTGCAGTTGCGGGCCCGCGTCAACGTTTTCTCACCCCAAGCAGGAAAGCCCGTCAAGGCATTGATCGGTCTACCCTGGCTTTTGGCTGGGAGGGCGTTGTGTTGGACTTGGCCCATTTTGTCCTAAAATTTTTCGCTTTTCCCCCTAGCCTTTTTCCTGACATGGTGTGTCTGAACTGAAAATAATAAATGTTGTGCAATGGTGTACGCACCTTTTATTTCCACCATTGTAGAAATGCAATTTTGAAAAATGTCACTTTCAAGATGGACGCCCTTTCTGTCTGCTTGTGCCGCCTGCCTGAGGTGGGTTGGCGGTCTCGTGTTTGAAGTGACAAGGTGCTTTACGATCCCCCCACAGTGACAGTTGAGGCTGGAACTGCCAGGGACCTTCTAGAAGCTTCCAGCCCTTTCTGGTAGGTGGGAGGAGGGGTGTGTATGTAGCGCATTGTAGATGCCATGTGCTTGGACCGAGCATGGGCCTAAATGAGGGGGGGCACTCTGCCAGGAGGTACCGCCGCATGGGCCTGTGTGCTGGCTCCTGTGCTGGCCCCTGTGCTCAACTGTACCCCTCTGCTGTCCACCGGACTAGTGGGAGCCCTTTGCTGGAGTGGAGACTGCGGTGCCAAGAGGAGTGCCACTTTATGGGAGATGACTGCTTTTAGGAGCTGCTGTCTTGTACTGATGAGTGCCCACTGACTGCTGATCTGGCCTGCCTTGTAAATAGTACTCCTCTGAACTGCTCCCCGGTTCCGGTTGGCACAGTTTATCTGTACCTGAGATTACATTCTACAAAGTGTTGTCTTAATACAAAAAGTTATTTTCACATCACCTGTTGTGGAGTCTCTTTTTGTAGTGTGCCGGGTAAGTTGCCTGTGTGTGCTGCACGGATGCTTTACACATTTCCTCCGGAGTTTGGCCCGCCCGCTCTGCACCACGCTACCCGTTTCTAACAGTGTTACTGTGGGCTCCTAGACATTTTTATTTAAGGTAGAATGTGGCACCCCCATTTTAAAACTCTAAACTAATTACCAGCATTGAATTAAAATTATTCCAAAGACCCTACTAGCAGTAAATTGGAGAACAGGCAACCGAGTATACCACAAATGTCACCTGAGCTTCGAGTGAGTCTGATTTATTGGTCAGTACTCGGAGACCCTTAGGGATGTTTAGTTTGCACTTTGTAAATACCGGATTTATTTATTTTATGGATGAAACAAGGTACGAGGTACCATACTTTGGGAATTGGGAATGGGACTTCCTACACTGGACTCTATATCGCTGCTTCCACTGGACTCCATCCTCCCTGGGGAATCCAGAAAACTACAACTGCGCTCAGGGGATAATCTACCCTCCAGAGCTAATCTCTCTCTGGCAAAGGCCCTCTCAGCCTCCGCCATCCTCTCCTGCGCTAAGACCCTCTCAGTCGCTAGCTTTTTCTCCTCAAGGCCCAACGCCTTAAGACTCAACTCCTGAGCCCATAATGCCTTTTTCTCCTCGAAGGCTAACTTCCTATTCTCCAACTCAAATTTCTGAGCTTCCATATACTCATAGCTCTCCTTCTGGAGTTTCTCTAAAGCCAGCTGATGCTCCCTTTCTGCCCTCCTATCTACCCACTTCTCTGGGGACAGGGAAAGGGATGGGTGCCCCCGACACTGGACCCAGCAAGGGACTTCCTCCTCTTCAGACTCTTCAGGGCTCCCCTCAGACCCACCACCCTCATGGCGGTCGGCCCGGGCCCTCTCCTCCTCACTGCGCTCACATTCCCAGTCATCCTGCCATTGGATTAGGTTGTCTCTAAGTTTGGACTGGGTGCCTGACCCATTCACTGCTATGCCTCTCTCTTCACAGAACTCTACCAACTCCTACATACTGTATCTAAACAGACCACAGAAATTAAAAGCAGACTCCATTTTGGCAGGACGTCAGGGACATGTGCAACACAGGGGACCTAACTGTCTGCGCTGAAGCAAGAGTACACAATCTAAAAATGACACTCTTAGGAGAAACAATAAAATAAGACTCAAAAACAATAATCCCCAAAACTGGATTATCTAAATGCAGAGTTTGTAGTGCAACCAGTTGTATCTGAGGTATTGCGCAAACACAAGTCCCAATCCCTTCCGCTGGCTTCCAGTGTTGGAAATGGGATTTCTGGTTGGCTGAGGCTTGCGCCAAAGCCAGGCAGAAACCACCACTTGCGTCAGGGCAAGGGAGTTACACGCCAAGATAACCCCTGCTCACCCCCTTGGCAGCTTGGCACGAGCAGTAAGGCTTATCCCAGAGGCAATGTGTAAAGCGTTTGCGCAACGCACACACAGCAGCAACACGCTAGGCACACCACAAAAAGGAACTCCACACAAGGTTATATATAAAAATAGCTGTTGTATTACCATAACACATTAGATCAGAATCACACAATTACACTGTGCCAACTGCACTGGGCAGTATTTACAGGGGATTATTTACACATGACAGGGCTACGTGGGCCACTGTCAGAATCAGCACTTAGTAGAAATAGTACTTCTAGAACATAGAATAATTGTAGTACAAAATAAGAAGTGTTGGACACAACCAGTAACCACTGGTAAAAGGTAGGTACACACTACGCAATACTAATCACCTTAGGCATAGATCACGCAGGAAAACATAAACTCACTAGCATAAACTATACTAGGCAAAACGACCTCCTAATCATAAAAACCACAGTTAGAGGTATCACAGGCATAAAGACATTGCACATTACGCATAAGACACAGTAGGCAATAATCAGCATGAACACCGTAGGCAATCACCTTGCGCAAGAATCACATTGGATACTGACCCCAGGCCAACTGGCCTTCCGTGGGCCTCAAACACCCTTTGTCCAGCAGTGTCAGGGCGGGCTGCCCAGGCAGCCAAAGAAGAATGCCCAAGAGTTTAGGGCCTAAACGTGGCAGCTGCCCACTAATTGCTGGGCAGCTGGGTAATCGCAAAAGAGGGACACTGGTACTCAGTGGGCCCCATGTAGAAGAAGTGTGTAACGTTGCCGCTGCCCTCTGTGAGCGGGGCAGCTGGGAGAAATGGGGCATCAACACCTCGATGCCCTCACGGTGGGGCCCACAGGCTCAAAAACAAATATGCCCCCTAGAACAAATTAGCGTAGGCACCACTGGCCGTTGGAGCCCTCACTGGGGCCCTTACACAAAATGTGGTCAATGTTTGAGCACTCAGGCCCGAAAGCAAATAGGCCCCCCCCCCCCAAGGACAGGAAGAATGGGCACGAGTAGGCGGGGAGCCCCACTCCTCTAACAAGAATCACGACCCAACGTTGTAGCGGCTCGCCCTCCTGCGAGTCCGCTCAGCAGCTGTGCCCCCAAAGAATGGAGTACTGGCAGGAGGGGGGCGGGCACCTGGCAATGTGCCCCAACACACCCCCCAACCCCTTCAATGTCGAGCCCACTCACTGGGCTGTCTGGGGACGCTCCTCTCCTTCCGTTGGAATGCGGGGTAGGCTCCCGCTGAACCTCAGGCTCTGCTTTCTCCTGCTTCGTGGCAATCCGCGAGGCTCCCACCGTCACAAGGGAGCCCCGCCAGGACCAGCAGCACCTCTCTGCTTCCGGCTGGCGGCAGGCCTCACATCACGCGCCTCTCATGGTGCCGGCTTCTTGCTGCACGCGGGGCTCTCCTCTCCACATGGGAGCCCCGCCAGCCACTGCAGCACTCCTCCTGTCTTGCTGCGGTACTGTGGATCTTCTCCTCTCCCGGGGAGGCTCCCGCCGCAACACGTCTTCCTGCTTCCTGGTGCCGGGTTCACTCCTCCGGCCGGGCTCTCTTCTGTTTACAGGAGTGCGGTGTGGGATCCCGTCCGCTTCCTTTTCCTGCTTGCGGCCCAGCCCATCATCAGGCTGCTTCACTTCTGGGTTAACCCGGGCAGCGCAGCGTTGATTGCTTCGGGGCTCAATACGGGGTAGGAACTCGTTTAGATGCAAAGTCCCTGGTGGAGTGGGCACCCACTCGGGATATTTAACAGCGGCACATGGTCCCTGGCGGGGTGGGCACCCGTGATAAGGGCACAATTGCCGGGGGATCCCCCACCCGGGGGCTCCTTCTGGAGAAATGATCGCAGCCTTGTGCTGCTGTTGAGATTTAGAAGCGCCACTCCTCTGGGGCAGCCCAAACACAGCGCTCCTCACACAAAGCGCTCACTGGCTCTCGAAGTCCCAAGTCCTGGGACACAAATGGAGAGCTCTCCTCGGCAATAAAAAAAGAAAAGAGCACAGCGCTTTTTCCAGATGAGGCAAAGTCCAGAGATAGTCTTTAGAATGTAGGGGGCAAAGGCTGGGCCCAGGGGCCAGCTCACAGGGCCCTCCAGCAGGGAGGCAATCACCAGTGGTGGTTCCTCCAGGCGCCCAGCAGCAGCAGGCCCTCTCTTTTGTCAGGATCAAGAGAACATTTTTCATGGGGTTACAGCCCCTTCTTATACACCAATTCCCTTTGTCTCAAGGGTGCAGGGCAAGGGGCAAACCAGATGCAACTGGTTCTGGAGCACTTTGTTGTGCTCAGCCCCTCCCTATTCACAGGGCAGGCTAGGGACATCAGACGCACCACAGGGGGCGGAGCCAGCATTGTGGAGGGAAGGCACAGCCCTATTCAGGTCCCAGGTGAAACTCCTCCCTCCCATCTACATGCAGATCTCCTCTATCACCACCGGGCAGACCCATCCTGACTCCTGGAGCCAAGCACACCAGCCAGCTCCTCTCAATCACAATTCAGACAGTCAATTCACATTCACTGCACACAGACATGCCAACTTCTAGAAGAGTGGTCTGCTTAATTCAGGCACTCTGTTCATCACCACCCCCTTTTCTGAATAACTTCTAGAAGTGGCACTTCTACACTAGTAATATTAAATCTGCGCACACCGTCGTGCAGCATTTAATCTCACGAGTTTGCACGCATTAAACTCGCCCATGCACTCCTCTCACATCAGGAACTACCATGGACACACATATCCCCCATGCATTTCTATGGGAGGGCAGGCCAATCTCACCACACACACTCAGGCTGCGCACGCACATTACACTGGGACACAGTGTTAAAGTGCACAGAAGCCAAAAACAACTAACACCAGGTCACATTTAAAAGCAACATTTTTAGGGGTGAACCTGCCAAAAGGGCCAAGTCCAACAGGTGTTATGTGCTCTGCCTGTGATGCTTTAAAATGGCGAGTGTGCCTGAGAAAGTATGATAATGCGTGGAATATTGGTGTGTGCGAGCTGAGAGATATCTGGCAGTTAGGTCAATTTAGAGTGAAGATGAACCCTTCATTAGAGCTGTGGAGATGGTGATGTTTCTAGGTGCCTAGCAAAGAGAAAGTTTCAGGAATTATTTAAAATGTAAGTTCAAGCATGTGTGGTTGCAGATACAGGTGCCATCTGGGGTTGGGCCTAATTTTAGCAACTTGTTTTTCTGCAAAGAAGTTACAAGTTACTAAACCTAGTGTGACTCCTCCTTTAGTCCACAGTGTATCATGATAAAGAATCTGCCTCAGATTGATTCTTTGTCCATGGGGTTCAGATGTTTGAGTACCAGCTCTGGAACAGATGCATTCTTTGCCGGATTCTTCCTGGCTTTCCTTCAATTCTTTGAACTCCGTGACTTAAAAAGCATTTATCCTGTGCCCAGCCAGAGGACTTTTCACCAATGCCCAAATGCCTTTTCGACATACCATGTCTGATGGCTTCTCAAAGCATCAAAACCAGACCCCCCCTCCTCCAACAGCCTACATTAAAGCGACTTCAATACATTTCATGCTGTCTTCCTGAGAATACCTGCTCAGAAGTGTTGTGGAATTAACACCATTTCAGTTCTGCCCTAAGTGCAACACCAAGTACCACTGGTTGGACTAACGCAGCATATATAACCTATGTCAGTAGCCGAAACACAAGACTGCCTGTGACTCTTGGTGGCAGTGTAGAAACCGTTTCAAAGACCGAATGATCTGTACCGTGACTCAATGCACAAGTGCAAAATGAAAACTACTACCAAGAATTTACATTAACCAGTGAAGGCTAGAGTAAATAAAAAGCCAAAATTTAAACCAGTTCCAGATGACCCACTGTGCATCTGAGGTCAAGTTTCACCCGACTCACTGGTGGCACACACGGCACACAAAGATGCTTTGGTGCAGACAATGGGTTATGTAGCTCCACCAAACAAAAAAAAGTAAATGCATTGATTCTGCTGTCAAACATGTGGTGGTTGTGGGTCCCACATATTGGTGGATGCTGCACTCTCTAGTCTTGTTCTCACACTATTACTGCACCACACTTGGCTCTGAATATCTGGTTTTTGGATCAAGGTGTAATAGTACCTCCAAAATGTGCCTTTTCTCCTCTTAGGATCAGCACCTTGAAGTGGTCATGGGTTTGGGTGTCTCGTTGATCTGGAGAGCTATGTCAGAAAGAGTTTAGATTCCTGGCAGGGTCAGCAAGCAGGACTGGTCTTTTAGGCCAGACACAACGCAATGCAATGGTCTTCCAGGTTGGGATCATGGCTAACAACCTTGTCCCATATAAAGTATTTGTTACGGAAGCAGCAGCAAGAAACACCAAATTTTCTCGGCACGAGGGACTTTCAGAGTCTCTCCATGAGGCATGCATGATTGATAGTCAGAACTGCAAGGAAACAGATGACAAATGTTCTGAATGCCAAGTGTAAGAACAGAATCAGATTCTAGAATGTGCAGACTATATGTGACACAGGAAAGCAGGCTAAAGTAACCTCTGAGAAGAGGCGCTACAATCCACATATCCTGGGGGGGTCATAAAAGTGGGTGGAACCGAAATGTCAGAATGAAAACCACGACAGGAGAGACGGCACTGTACTCTGAAAGGGATGATGGCCAACATCACAAAGGAGTAGCTCTCATCCTGAGCAAGGAGACTGAGAAAGGCCTTCAGGTGTGGAAGCCAATCAGCAGACTCACGACAGACAGGTTGAAAGGCAGGCACATCAACACCACCATTATCCAGTGCTATTCTCTAACAAATGACACATAGCTTGCATCTGTTATAGAATATGTCCTGGACTGTAACCTGAGTGGAAGCTGTGCTGAACCATGACCTAAAGATTGTGATGGGGACTTGAATGCTTACTTGGAAATGACAACACGAACCAGAGCTATGTGAAAGGAAGGTTGTGGAACAGTGAACGGCAATGGAGAAAGACTGTTGGAAATTTGCAACACAAATTAACTGGTTAGAGGAGGGATTCTCTTCCCCACCATGCATTTCCTAAACTAACTCGGTACTCACCCAATGGCAGAGAGAGAACCCAGATTGATCACCTGGTAAGCAGCACCTGGAGCTGCTTACTGAAGATGTCATAGTGAGGAGGGGAGTGGACGACAGCAGTGATCACATTGTAGTGACCACTCTTGTGAAGCTGAAACTCTGGAAAAAAAGAATGCAAATCATCAGAGTGACAGCACTTCAATGTAGCAAAATTTGAGGACCCCAAGACCAAGAAGGCATTTGTCTTACAAATCAAAAGCAGGCTCCAACTCCTGGCAGACACTGTAGATTTGTGTGAGCTAGCTGCAGATGCGGCCAACATGTAATGGGAACAGGTCTCTTCATTATATGTGAAGAGCAATGAAACATCCCTGGGGACCAACCCCAGGAAGTGGAAAGAATTGATAAGACAAGACACATGGCAACCTAATGAAAACAAGAGGGCAGCAAAAAAGAAAGTCATGGAGGCAAAGGTGAAAGGCTGTAGAAGAAGTACAAGCTACACTACGTAGAAGAAGTACAATCTACACTACATAGAAGCAAACAGAGCAGTTAAAGGAATGACAAGAACTGGCATGCAGGCGTTCATTGACAACATTTCCAGCCAAGCAGAGGAGGCACCCATTGGAGGAGAATGGTGGAAGGTCTTCTAGATCACGAGGATAGTCAGTGGTTAATCCTGTGCAACATTCAACCCCTCAAACTAACAATTAACAAGTGAAGCACGCATGCAAGAACCAAAGACCGATTTGGATGTGAACGCCACCCCACCACAGAAAAAAGAAATCGTTACTGCTATGAGATCTCTCAAGAACCAAAAAGCTCCTGGCTAAGACAACGTAAATGCAGAAATGCTGAAGGTAGACCCTGAAACATCAGCCAAGATCCTCCAACCACTGTTTACATTGATTTGGGAGGGAAAGAAAGCACCAGACAACTTGTACAAAGGCATCATCTTTAAGATGCCAAAAGGAGCATTAACCAACTATAACAATTGGCATGGAATCACTCTTCTGTCAATCCAGAGTACATTTCTAGCGAAAATCATTCTACAGCACATTTCTGATACTACGGAGAAGAAAGGGGCAGGCTGAGTTCCACAAGGGCAGAATGTCTATTGATCAAATCCTTACTCTATGCAACACTGTAGAGCAGTGCACAGAGTGGCAGAGCCATCTATACATCAACTTTTGGGGCGCTAGAGGGCGCACAAGCAGAATGGCCACACTGACGTGAGGCTCCTGCAGCCTGGGAACGAAATCCGTTAATTATCCTACCTGACCGACTCCTTTGCCCGTCCAAACCACCTACGAGTGCAAAGGATATTGATATGCCGCCTCGTTGAAAGTTTCAGGGCTTTACGACGTTCCGCTGCGGAGGTGTGGGCTGCGAGGCTTGGTCCCGGTGTTTTGCTGGAGTTGGCGATTCGGGCTGCTGGGCCTGCAATCTATGCCAGTCCGCGGCGTACCTCGAGGCACATGGGCCGCTGCTGGTCTTTCAGGAGAGCGTGAGCCTCTCTCGGCGCTGATTGGTGTCCTGTGGCCGAGAGGCACTGGGAGAGAACCGGACACTAAACCTGACTTCAGCGTCCCCCTTCTACCAGGTAATCAGGGATCTCTGTGGCCTGCGAGCGGACACTGGAGACTGCGGCGGGGGAGCGCTACTTAAAGGGGAGACTGCTGCCTGCTGACGGCCCGTATCGGGGCGCGGTGCCATTTGCGGGTGCCTGCCGACCTCGGAGCATTGCTGTTGACGAGCCGACCCCCGTTCCCCCCCCCCCCGGCTCCTGGACGTTTCGGATGGCTGTGATTGCAGCGTGCAACTCCCTGTGCACGGCGTGACTCCCCAGCTGTGGTGACGGATCCCCGCTGTGGGGACCGTCTGAGTCTTCCGAGGGGCTGTGGGGTGCGGTGGTGGGGGAGATGCCCGGGAGATCCTCGGAACTGGTGGCCTACCGGAGAGCCTGAAGGGAACAGGCCCAGAACAGCGCATTGCCTACAGGAGTTGCCATGGGTCCTCCCTCACCTCACCACACTATCACCGGCGTAGTGCTCCACGCCTCTGCTCTCCCTGCCCAGAAGGAAAGTGGACTTCTTTACATCTATGTCGGCTGTTCCCCCTTGCTGCCTGTAACTGCAGACCTCTGCACGGGGCGCTCCCTGATTATTTTGAATGGTGCAGCTGGGGTAGGTGAGTGCTTAGCCGGCCTCGTGTCGACAATTGAATTGCTGTGGGGGCTGCGAGGCTATATGTGACTGGGAATACTCTATCAGGGTACTGCACCTGACCTGCCTCGCCGGCCAACTTTCCACATCTCATACAGACTGCTCGGCCATCACTGTGATTTGGCTGTGGAAGCATCCTACTGAGTGGCGCTTGCTCATGAGTACCGACTCCTGCGCTCGCCGTGAAGACCGCGACAAGCGCCTCTCGCCTACTGCGACTAGCCCCTACAGGAGACCCACCATGGGCAAACCGGATAATAGGCAGCCTAAATTATCATTTGATTCCTCCTCTTCCAAGAAGGGGCTGCGGAGCACAACAGACAAGGGAAGCTCCCAGCTCCCGTCGTCGGCTAGAGCAGGCTCCAGCTCCTCCACGTCTGAAATACAACAGATGATCCAAGAAATGAGGCAGGGATTCGCCACGATAGTGGACAAAGTTGACCGGATGTCGTCCAGAATGGACGCCATTGTGCAGAAAATGGATATCCACGAGGAGCGCATCACTGAAACTGAAAGGCGGATTTCTGCGAACGACGACACCACGGCCTCGCATACTGCGCAGCTCTCGAGAATGGACAACATCCTTAGAGTTATTGCTGCGAAGAATGAGGAGTTGGAAGGCCGCAGTCGGCGAAATAACATTCGCGTCATAGGCGTGCCAGAGTCCACCAACACGGGGCGCATGGCCGAGTATGTGGAAAAGATACTCGTCGCTGCAATTGGATCTGAGGCATTCTCCAACCAATTTATCATTGAGAGAGCGCACCGCTCGCTTGGTCCACAGCCTAAGCCTGGAGCCCCTCCACGTCCCATCATTGCGAGGCTCCTAAACTATCGCGACCGAGATACTGCGTTGCGTGCAGCACGCACCAACAAGACTCTTACGTGTGAAGGTGTCACTTTTTCCATCTATCCTGACTTTACGCCTATAGTGCAAGAACAGCGACGTAAATTCCTTGATGTTAAGAAAAAACTTTGTACATTGCAGGTGGATTATGCCTTGCTGTACCCGGCAAAATTGAGAGTGACAGAACAGGCTAGGCAACACTTCTTCACGACTCCACAACATGTAGAAGACTTTCTTAAAAACCTGAGGTGGGAGCGCTCTGGGCGCGGACGCAATGCAGACAAGCGGCAGGACGATGCTCACTCAGCAAATGAAGATGAGTAATATGGAACTCTTGTCCCCAGGGCGTTGCGATACCCTGGTGCTATTACATGAGGGCTTCATTGAGAACTTCTTATTTGAGAGGACGCCGTTACTGATCGTGGTACCATGGACGGGTACTGGACTGTTGGTGGTAATGTATTCCAGGCACCGCCCCCTTCCCTCCAATATGCCCTAATGTGGCTAACCAGGATGAAGGGCGAGGTGTAGGGGATGGCTATGTGTGCACCTTAGACGTACTCCATAGGGTGTACCCCAATGACCGAATTGACTCTGTTGCACATGTTGAGTTGTATTAGGGTTGTTAAGGGAGGAGGGAGGGACGGGGATACTGGCAAGTTGGGACTGCTTCAGTGGGTGGGGGGAGGTTTTGGGCTTATTGAAATGAACTGGTCTTTCTGTGCTGTCCTCTATGATTTGGTTGTCTTATTATCTACAATGTATAATGCCGATAACTTGTGTCACGTGCTCCGCCTCCAACCCTTATTTGCAGGGGCCCATGACATGGGCTATAGTGTAGGCTTAACGGTTGTTTTGTCTTGGGTCGTGATCTCGGGCTGGATGTACTCAAGGTTCTTGGGTTGGCGGGAGGGAGGGACACAAACCCTTGCATTGTGGTTGATGGCATTTACTGCGTTGAAAATTGACACTGTGGCAGCTGCTTCTGCCTTCGGATACTTGGGATTGTTTCGGGGGGAGGTGGGGAAGGGGTGCTTGTTTAAAGTTTACGGTATTCACTTGGGCGCTATGGCTATCAAAGAGTCGCTACACCTAGATCTGACAGGATATTGGGATGAGAAAGTGCGGGGAAATGTTCTCGCAGTGCATTTGTACACACACGCATTGATCCACGACAATACACTGGCATGTATGTTGCCTTATGGCCTGGAATGCATGCTTGTTGGCCTATGCCAGATGTGTCATCTACTGTTCAGAAACCACAACACTCATGGGAGACGCTGACTTAAATGTCTTAACATGGAATGTGAGAGGCCTGGGAGACCCCAGGAAACGGCGGCATGTTTTGTCATACCTGGACCGCCACTCGGTGCACATAGCCTTTCTCCAAGAAACTCACTTCAGGGTACAGCCTGCTCACGCCTTTGCTGGCAGATGGGCGGTTCACACAGTGTTCTCGTCCTTCTCGACATATGCTAGAGGCACCGCGATATTAGTGAAGAGAGGTACGCCCTTTGCGATGGCTGGTACCAAGACGGACTCACAGGGCAGGTACTGTATTATGTGGGGCAGACTAGGTCACATTGCAGTCACGTTGGTATGCTGCTATGGCCCCAACACTGATGATCCCCAGTTCTTTACGGAGCTTTGGGCGGCGATTGTGGACACAGGTCCGCAGCACCTCATTTGGGGGGGAGACTTCAACACTACCCTAGATCCTACCATGGACAGGTCGCATCCAGCCCCTCACCATTACACTAAGTCAAGGACAGAGCTGCGCACAGCGCTCACGGATCACAATCTAATTGACACCTGGAGACAATTGCACACTGACACGTGGGAAGGTACACATTTCACGGCGCAGGCGAGATCATGGGCAAGGCTTGACTATATATTTCTCAAACCACAGCTTTACACTTCAGTTGTTCAGTCACAACATCTCCCCAGGACGTACTCGGACCATTCCCCAGTGAAGGTCACCTTGCGCTCCGCAGACTTAGCCCCCCCGACCACTGCTTGGCGATTGCAGCCTACGATGTTACTTGACGCCGCCTTTCAGGAAGAGCTACGCGATGAATGCTTGGACTTTTTCAAGCGGAATAAAGATTCCGTTAATGACGTTGAAACTATATGGGACGCGTTCAAGGTGACTTTGAGGGGGTTTTGTATCGCCAAGGGGTCTGGAGTATTAAAGAGTATTGTGACTCGTCTTCGGACGCTGGAGACCGAACTCAGGCGCCTTGAGGCGTCATTGGCTTCCGGTCCTGATGATACCGTCCTCTCGAATATACGTGAGAAGATTTCTGAGTACACTGATGAAGCCGCTAGGGAGTCTAAATTTAGGGGCAAGTACTGGACTGCTCGTCGCTATGGCGAGGGCAAGAGACCTGGGAAAGCCTTGGCTGCCACGATTAAACTGGCGCGGGCACCTAACACTGTCCTAGAACTCGAGAACTCGGAGGGGGTGATGATTAGAGACACTGCCCATGTCCTCAATACCTTTGTGTTGCACTACAGCACACTTTACACTTCTACTAGAACTGGTAGCCTCCACTTGCAATATTATCTGGCAGATGTCTCCCTTGGGTGGCTTAGTGATGCGCAGAGGGCTTTTTTGAGTGCACCCTTCGAGCTGGACGAGGTGAGGGACGCAATCATGAGCATGAGGTCCGGGAAAGCAACGGGGCTCGACGGGATCCCGATAGAATTTTACAAGACATACATAGACTTTATGGCGCCGGTACTGCGAGAGGTCTACGAGGATGCCCTTGAAGTGGGTTACTTGCCGCACTCCATGCTTGTAGCACTTATTACATCGCTTCTTAAACCCGGGAAACGAGCGAACAAATGTGACTCTTACCGGCCCCTATCCTTGTTAAACTGTGATGTTAAAATACTTGCCAAACTAATTGCTACCTGTATCAGCCTCTTGCTCCCTACCCTGATCTTACCCGACCAATCCGGTTTCGTGCCTGGAAGAGCGACATCGCATAATTTACGTACCTTTTTTTCTGTTCAACATTCGGTGCACGACGACCTCCCGATGGCGGGCGTCTTCCTTGACGCCTCTAAGGCCTTTGACTCTTTGGAATGGGACTATGTGTTTCGTGTCCTGGAGAGAATGGGTTTTCCGGCAATATTCGTCTCATGGATACAACTCCTCTATGAGCGACCTGTGGCCAGAGTGCTTATTAATGGCAGGTTTTCCTCTGAATTCCCTGTCACTAGGGGGACTGGGCAAGGGTGCCCTCTATCGCCGCTTCTATTTGCCATAGCTACGGAGCCCCTAGCCGCGAAACTGCGCCAACATCATAGAGACAGCGCACTGCGTTGTTTTCAGAGACAGATATTATTATCGATGTACGCAGACGACATCACTTTATATGTACGTAACCCCAGCGAAAACTTGAACCCCATTCTCAGGGAATTTATACGTTTTGGTAGACTCTCCGGAGTTCAGATCAATTGGGGTAAGTCATGTATATTTCCACTAACGGCATCCACGACGCGGTTTGAACTAGATTACCCCATCACTTGGTCTGAGGGAGATTTCAAATACTTGGGTATCCACATAGAGAAAGATAGAGAGGAATTGCTTAGAGCCAATTATGGTACTACGATGAATCGCATTACTGATAGTGTCACTCGGTGGATTACCCTGCCCCTTTCTATGGCTGGTAGGTCATCCTTAATTAAAATGGTAATACTCCCTCAATTACTGTATCTCTTCTTGAATATCCCATTCTACCCAGGCAGATATTTTTTTCATCAACTTCGGTCGGAGCTTATCAGGCTTGTATGGGGTGGGAAATCGCCACGACTAAAATGGGACACCATGATTAGGCCCTATGATCGAGGCAGTTTTGGCATACCGGACTTCGAACTGTATTATCAGGCAGCACAAGCTCACTATCTATACTTCTGGGTGCATCAGCCTCGATACATGCCTCAACTGGCTGCTGAGCACTGGCTAGCCCATCCTATCCCCATAGAAGGTGCACTGTATGCTTTGGTGCCAGGCAGAGACAAAACGCCCTCGACGGTGCTGAGCACGGTAACTGCTTGGTCCCTACTTGCTGCCAGGCTGGGGACTACGCTGCTGTATGCGCCACTGATGCCACTGGCCTACCACCCACTATTGCCCCTATTACAGGAGGCGGGATTCCGTAGGCTGCTCCACAGGCTGCGTGTTACGACATGGGGGACTTGTATCATAATGACACGTTCCGCTCTAAGGACCATCTATTTGAAGGCATACAACTCCTTCTCCGCTAGATGTCTTTCTATACATTCGACTTCGGCAGAGGCTGAAGGCACTTACACCTGACTTTCCACATGAGAATTTGACCTTCGCTCCTCTGCAGACTATACTTCAACATGACACTCCTTGTAAACTGGTATCGACAATATATAGATCAGTGCACACACAAATAGATTATCTACCATTAGCGGCTAGACTGAAATGCGACCAGGACTTGGGGATACCGCTCACGGACAGACAGTGGGAATTCTGTCTCCAACAGACGGAGCGCATATCTGCTAGCAGTAGATACAGGATTATACACTACAAATTCGTGCACCGACTGTATTACACTCCAGCACGCATGCATAGATTCCAACTGCGCGCTACTGACAATTGTGACAGGTGCCATGCCACAGGGGCCGATTTTTTGCATTTGGCCTGGTCGTGTGATGCTGTTCAGCTCTACTGGAGTCAGGTGCTTGCGGCACTGTCCCAAATGATTCATGCGGAGCTCGACCCCTCCCCTGCTCTAGCTCTATTAGGGTATGTAGAGCCCCTACAGGCAGTACACCGCAAATTTGTTGCGCTAGCCCTCTTGGTGGCCAAAAGGAGAGTTGCATGCAAATGGGGCAGGGGCAGGGCCCCCAAATTCAAGGACTGGCTGCGAGATCTTACCAATTGTCAAGAACAATTAAATACATACTCCGAACTGTTGCCAGTCGCCTCACGACCCAGGGATATCTGGGCCCCTTTACAGAGTTACCTGCTGCAGGAGAATGACGACCCTGAGGAGGGGGCGGCTAATTAGGGGGTCCCTTTGAGATGATCCTTAAGGTGTTATTTCAGTGCACACGCATGTATACGATGCTGGGATGGTGGAATTGATCTGTTGTGGGGGGTGCGGGTTGTGGTCTTGCCCTGGAGGTGGGGATGTTTACATGCGAGGACTTCACTATACGGAGATTATACTTAATCTTGGCCGCTGTAGGGTGGGCGCCCTCGCCTACATGTGTTACCTTATGTAGGTTCCCCCTTTGTAGGCAAGTTTTGCTGCTCTGGAATATCTGCAATGTTATGGACACTATAGCTGAGCACGCTGTTTAACCAACTGGTAATGATGCTATATTGTTCTTACTGCTAATTCTATATCCTGTGGCCTGGTACTGTACATGCATTGTGATTATAGTCTAAACTGTGTACATGCGAATGCACTCTTTGGTGACTTGTTTTGGCTGAAAATTTCAAAATAAAGTAAAAAAAAACAACTATACATCAACTTCATTGATTGTGAGAAAGCCTTTGACAGTATCCACTGTGACAGCCTCTGGTGTCTACTGAAAGCCTACAGCATACTGCAGAAAATAGTTCTCTTCAAGAGCTTCTGTCATCATTTTACCTATAAGGTGGGAGATAGTGAGTACAGATTCATAGTTAAGACCTGTGTTCAACGGATACATGATGTCAGCATTGCCCTTCAACCAAGTCATCAATTGGGTGATGCAACGCCCAACAGAAGGACCTTATTGTCTACACTGAAGGCATTTAATATGTGGCTGACCATGCCTAGTTCTCGCACAAACACCAGCATATCCAGGAAAAGACGTCTTTCCCTGACACCTATGCACAGCAAGTGGGCCTGAATATCACCCTGAAGAAATCAGAAGTCATGTCACTGAGCATCCCAACCCATTCACCAATCTAGGTGGATGGAGAGCACCTAGCCATGACTGATGAGTTTACCGACCTAGGCAGTAGTACCAGACATGATGGAGGGGCTGGTAGTGACACCAATAGCACACTGTGGAGAAGTGTGGCTCAGGGGTTAGAGGCAGCAGACCCGGAAGCTGAGATCGGTCCTGGACCAGGGTTCAATTCCCCGCCTCGGCGGGGTCTTGGGCTAAAAAATTCCACGGACTCGATAATTCTCGCCCCGGTGCCTCCTCGACTCACGGGTTCACACTCTGCGACTCTGGGCAATAGCTTGCTTAATCTCCACAACGGCCCCTCGTGGCGGGATGCCTGACTTTCACCTTGTGGATACCCTGCTATCTCACAGGTGAATACCAGGAAGGGTTCCCTAAGCAAGCGCCGGGAAACCCACTGCGGGTAGCTGTGCGCTATATAAGCTCAACTACATTTACATTTACACTGAACAAGGCCAAGAATGCCTTGTGGAGTTCATCTCAGTACTGTACAGCATCCACACTCTTGTATGGATCCAAATGCTGACAGATGACAAAAAGTGGCATAACCAAACTGTCTACCTTTCACACTAGTAACCTGAGAAGAATCTTGTGTATTTTTTGTTTGTGAACAATCTCCAAGCGGCAACTGCTCACCTGATGCAAGCAAGCAAAAGAGCATGTACACCATCATTATAAGAACAAGTTGGATAGGACACACCATCAGAAGGGAACAAGACTCTTATCACAGGAGCAGCCCTCCACTGGACCTCAGAAGGTGAACAGAGGAGAGGCAGGCCAAAGAACACCTGGAGGCGAACTGTGGAGACAGAAATGAAGACGCTGAGCCACAGCTAGGGCACCATACAGAAACTTTCCCAAGATAGACAGAAGTGAAGCTCTTTGTTCCTGACCTACATGCCAGTCTTAGTATATACAATGGTTCCGTCGGGTATGTGACCTGATTGCTTCAAACTATGAATGAATCATTCAACATATACATTGCACATGGTCAAGTCAACTCGCATGTCCTCTAGAGTCAATCCTTAAATGCAAATCCAAACAAAAACAAAAAGACAGGGTAATTGTAGGTTTTAATCACTGAATCACTGAATTACTTATCATTGAAAAAGAACCCTGCGATACTTTGCGACAATAAATCAATCGTCAAATTATTTTATAATAAACGGCGCATCAATTACAGTGAGTGTAATGTGACATATTGTGCACAAGTGAAAAAACACAGTGATTTATATACAAGTGAGTGAGGAAGGTAAGGGAGGAAGGGAAAAAAACACTCTTTAGGGCCAGTTCTACTGTTTGGTAATTATTTAGTCCAGTGTGCCACATCGGTTGGCTTATGTTCGCTGGATTTTTCTAAACTGGTCCAATGATATTGTATCGTCGACGTTTCGACCCTGTGGACGCCTTATTTGTGGGTCTGGAGCGGGTCTTCTTCAGGACGGGGAGGGGTAGTGATATGGCGCCTGTTGGTCAGATAGGGAGGCCATCAGGGTAGGATTGGCATGAAACTATTAATAAAAGGGATTCTTAAAAAATTTTAAAATTACAGGGAGCGACTCTCTGGTTGAACACTCACCTAAAGGTCCTTTATGGTTTGGACCCGGTTGGGGTAATTATGAATATTCTCCCGGTGGGTTTTTCTGCTTGTGGAGCAAACAATCTGTTGGATATAACGCAAGCGTAAGGGATTGGTCAGACGTTGTCTTTTGACTTACTCCCAAGGGAGAGGAATTAGCCCCATCTAATTGCACTCACCCGGTTAAGCAAGTCGTGTCAAGCATATACATTCTTCATGGAGAGCTTGTTTCCTTAGGCACCTCCTCGTTAATAAAATACAGCCGCATGCTGTGCGATCTGAAAAAATGAAGGGTGGGTGGCTATCAGTAAGTATTTGTATTGTATAATGCGGCGTTCAGAGTGAGACGGCCGCTGTGGTTAGAGAACGGCGGCCTCGTAGAAATACCAAAACGAAGATCTGTTCGTCTCACCTGTTTGAATAGTCTGAGCGTCTGTGAATGGGCCCACCAACGTCTGGAATCAATCCAACAGAGACAACATCAGCGTAAACTGGTTTTATGATCTCGAGGACGTTTCTGGTTGCTTGGGTACCAGACGCCCGGGCTCTCAATTCCGTAAAACCACACTGACGTCACGGTGCTACCTCGAGGATGTTTCTGGTTACTAGGATACCAGACGCCAGGCCTCTTAGTTACGTACAACATGCCGTCACCCTGCTGAGTTAGCTCACTCGAGGACGTTTCATTGTTGCCAGGTAGCCGTGAATCCGGGGGTATAGTTAAGTGCAGCCTCATGCCGACACGGCAAAGCGTCACGTGTAACACTGCGTTGTGGAGATCGGTATATGTAGGACTCTCTGAGCTGATTGGGGCGGTTTACGTAAATTAAGGTGCATGAGAAGTCAGGGAAGGTGTTGAGTAGAATAAATTTCACACATGGTTAAACAATAGGAGCACTGATATTCAGTTCACGAAGGTCCAAAGTAGGGAATCAATTGACTTCTTGGACCTGAATTTTAAGACTGACCACGGATTGCTGTACACTGATTTATATCGCAAACCTATGGAAAGGTACACACTGTTAATATACGGTTCTCACCATCCAAGGAACTTGAGGGATAACTTACCCTATGGCCAGTACCTTAGACTGAGAAGGAATTGTTCCCAGAGAAAGGATTTTTTCCGTGAGGTGGATGACCTAACGACGAGACTCAGGAAGCGTGGTTACCCATCAGGATTATTGAAACGTGCCAAGAAACGTGCCTGGTACCAACCACGAGACCAGCTACTAGAGACCAAAGAGAAATTGAATGAGACCAGCGGCATTGTGTGTGTGACCACATACAATACAAGGAGCACTGCTATCAAGAAGACTATAAAAAAGTACTGGAACCTGATGGCGAGTGAATTACAAATGGAACAACAACCGTTATTTAACTTCAAGCAAGGAAAGAATATAAAAGACAAAGTTGTCAAAGTATTTCTGAAACCCCCCAGACAACCAGACTTGAGAAGCATGCTGAACCTTCCACCTGTGGTGGGGCACCGCAAGTGTGGGAATTGCAAGGCCTGTGACTTTTGCCAAGAAGGATCAAGCTTTACACATAATACCAAAACATATGAGCTGACACACTTCACTAATTGCAACAGCTCCCATGTCATCTATGCCATCACTTGCCCGTGTGCATTAGTCTATATTGGTCAGACAATGCAAAAGGTAAAGACAAGGGTCTTACAACATATGAGTAGACTTAGATGCAACACTGTGGGTGCACCACTAGTGGAACACTATAATACTCATAGGCATAAACCAGAGGACATTAAGTGGAGGGTGGTGGAGAAAGTAATCCCAGGCATCAAAGGAGGATCCATCTCCAAGTCTCTCAATTACAAAGAGTGTAGGTGGATACATTCTCTCAATACAGTCCAGCAAGGTCTTAATGAAAGAGAGGAGACAGCTAGACAAATGGGGCAACTGTGACCTATATGCCCCCCACAGAATTATAACACAATATACCCTGTGCCTATCCGATCCTATGAACAGAATCAGCACTAACACCATAGGTTCCTAAGCCTATATGTGTGGGAACTTATGTACCCCTGCTTTAACAATGTTCAAAATGAAATGTCAGGGACCTTGACTATTCACACACTTGTTTGAGCCATTAATGCACGGCGCATCACGTAGTAGTGTTAATACAAGGCTATCTGTACAATCCTGACATTGTAAACTATTGTTCGATTGACGGCTTGATGTTGTGATCTACTTAATTTTAATTCTATACCGTACACCAAGTATGTATCAACATGTGCTGATATGTCTTGAGGAAATTTGTTTAAAGGGATTGGATAGGCAAACAACATAAATTGTAATGGAATGCAGTGTGACGATGTTTTTCAAATATATTGTAGAAATGGATGTCACACGCCCTTCCCTGACTTATCATGCACCTTAATTTACGTAAACAGCCCCAATCAGCTCCGAGAGTCCTACATA
The DNA here is from genome assembly GCF_964261635.1 of Lissotriton helveticus. Lineage (NCBI taxonomy): Eukaryota > Metazoa > Chordata > Amphibia > Caudata > Salamandridae > Lissotriton > Lissotriton helveticus. The sequence goes on along the minus strand of NC_136059.1, from coordinate 738,816,644 downwards.
TAATGATCTCCACAACGCAGTATTACACGTGACGCTTCGCCATGTCGGCATGAGGCTGCACTTAACTATAGCCCGGATTTACGGCTACCTGGCAACAATGAAACGTCCTTGAGTGAACTAACTCAGCAGGTTGATGGCATGTTGTACGTAACTAAGAGGCCTGGCGTCTGGTATCCTAGTAACCAGAAACGTCCTCGAGGTAGCGCCGTGACAGTGTGGTTATAGGGAACTGAGAACCCGGGCGTCTGGTACCCTAGCAACCAGAAACGACCTTGAGATCATAAAACCAGTTTACGCTGGTGTTGTCTCTGTTGGATTGACTCCAGACGAGCATATAGCGTTATACGGACATCGTTGGTGGGCCCATTCACAGACGCTCAGACTATTCAAACAGGTGAGACGAACAGATCTTCGTTTTGGTATTTCTACGAGGCGGCCGTTCTCTAACCACGGCGGCCGTCTCACTCTGAACGCCGCAGTATACAATACAAATACCTTACTGATGGCCACCCCCTCTTCATTTTTTCATATCGCACAGCATGCGGCTGTATTTTATTAACGAGGAGCTGCCTAAGGAAACAAGCTCTCCATGAAGAATGTATATGCTTGACACGATTTGCTTAACAGGGTGAGTGCAATTAGATGGGGCTAATTCCTCTCCCTTGGGAGTAAGTCAAAAGACAACGTCTGACCAATCCCTTACGCTTGCGTTATATCCAACAGATTGATCGCTCCACAAGCAGAAAAACCCAACGGGAGACTATTCATAATTACCCCAACCGGGTCCAAACCATAAAGGACCTTTAGGTGAGTGTTCAACCAGAGAGTCGCTCCCTGTAATTTTAAACTTTTTGAAGAATCCCTTTTATTAATAGTTTCATGCAAATCCTATCCTGGTGGCCTCCGTAGCTAACCAACAGGCGCCATATCACTACCCCTCCCCGTCCTGAAGAAGACCTGCTCCAGACCCACAAATAAGGCGTCCACAGGGTCGAAACGTCGACGATACAATATCATTGGACCAGTTTAGAAAAATCCAGCGAACATAAGCCAACCGATGTGGCACACTGGACTAAATAATTACCAAACAGTAGAACTGGCCCTAAAGAGTGTTTTTTTCCCTTCCTCCCTTACCTTCCTCACTCACTTGTATATAAATCACTGTGTTTTTTCACTTGTGCACAATATGTCACATTACACTCACTGTAATTGATGCGCCGTTTATTATAAAATAATTTGACGATTGATTTATTGTCGCAAAGTATCGCAGGGTTCTTTTTCAATGATAAGTAATTCAGTGATTAAAACCTACAATTACCCTGTTTTTTTTGTTTGGATTAGCATTTAAGGATTGAGTCTAGAGGACATGCGAATTGACTTGACCATGTGCAATGTATATGTTGAATGATTCATACATAGGTTGAAGCAATCAGGTCACATACCCGACGGAACCATTGTATATACTAAAATTGTATTGCCCAGGTTCTGAGAGATACTGGGTTACCCCATAATAACTTGATCTACATGCCAGTCTGCATAACATGCAGTAGGTAAGTAAGCCTAATGTGCCTTTTAAAGGAAAGTATCTCTTGGTCCTCAGGTTAATTAAATGCTGGGGAAGAACAAAAAGGACATGGGCATAAACATAAATGGGTACCCTTCAGTCCCCCACACGAATGTCCACCTTTCAAAAGCACAAGGACAGAGGTGGCAGGAAGCCTCCAGCAGACACCCAAAGGCAGGGTTACCAGCATCAGCAGCAATCCATTCAGGATGTGTAGCCCTCCAAGACCTTTGCATGAGGCTGTTACAGAGGCAATGGCCAAGAGAAGAGGCGAGATTGCTCCAACTACCTCCAATGGGATGACTTAGTGATTTTCTCCTTCAGTGGGAGAGAATTACTTCAGACAAATGTGTACACTCTCGTTCAGGAGGAATACTACTTAGTGTTTGACACTATGCCACAGAACATTCTGCCTCCCCGCCATGTCCTCAGCCCAGGCCATCATTGTCTGCTCAAAGAGAAGATGCAGGTGCTCCTAGCCAAAGGTGCCATTGAGCAGGTGCCCCCACACTGGTGCAGCAAAGGAGGGTACTCCCTTTACTTTTCAATATCCAAGAAGGAAGAGTCCCTCTGGCTGCTGAACCCATTCATTCTGTCAGGATGTGTTCTACTGCTCCAACGCGGGAACTTCACTGTAGTGCTGTATTTTAAAGATGCCATTTTGTTTACAAACCCATTAATCTAGCCCACCACTGGTATATTTGCTTTGTTGCAGGTGAACAACACTACATTTTCAGAGTTTTGCTCTTCAGGGTTACTATGCTCCAAGGTTGTTTACAAAGTCTATAGCGATGATGGCCACTCATCTGCGCAGAAATGCCATTCACGTATTTCCATGACTAGATGAGGCTGATCGATAGCATCTGCAAACATTCATGCCCAGCACACATTTAACTAGTGATGTCCTTACCACACAACTTTGGGTTTGTCATCCATGCCAAAATATCCCACCTCCAGTCCTAAAATATCTAGCCCCTCTTAGGGATTGATCTTAAACGCTGTCATCAGGAAAGCATACCTCAGCCAAGAGAGTGTAATGGCATTCCAAAGCTGCTGCTCCTTTGTTTCAGGCTTGTTTCTTACTGTGAGAATAGTATTGAAGTGTTTGATGATGATGGCTTCATACATTGCCATAGTTTTGAACTCAAGGCTGCGCATGTGGTCATTTCAGGAGTGCTTTACAAGTCAATGGTAACAAGCAGAGGGTCTCTTGGGGGCTCTAGTGCTGATAAAGGACAAAGCTACTAGCCTATGGTGGAACAGTAACAACTGGTTGCTCGACAGGCTTTTCCTCAAGCTCTTCCTCAGGTAACCATTACAATGTATGCTTTACTCATGGCGTGGGAAGCTCATAGCCACCACATGACTGTTCAAGGCACCTGAACCATGCAATACCAGGGGTTTCAGATCAGCTACCTGGAGCTCTTTGCAATCCATCTAATCCTAACAACTTTGTTCAAGCTCATCTATGGCAAGGCTGTCCTCGTAAAGACAGACAGCTTGACCACCATTTACTACATTCAGAAACTGTGACACCTGCTCACCATAGTTATCTGCACTCCCCAAGAGATTTGGCACTGGGCTCCTGACAACATCATTCATCAATTAGCGGAGAATTTGTCTGGGGTGTTATGTTATACTGATTTATATAGCACACTAATCGCCTGAGAGGGAATTGAGGCTCTTGGGCAACTGTGTAGGTGTGAGTTGCACCTGAACAAAAGAAACATCCTTCAGAGCCCAATAGAAAAATAGGTACCAGTTGACAGCAGGTAGGAGCACAGCACATGGCTGTTGTAAAAACTGTCATTCTCGCAATTTAATTTAGAATACAAGCCTAATTATTCTTTTTTAAATATTTCACCCGCAGTATCCTACACAGAAAAAAATCCAGCCCTGAGGAAGACTTTCCTTGAATCCTCCTGGTCCCCACACGAAGGTCGAAACGCGTCGGCACACCCTCCACTCACTCCCCTACCTCACAAGGCCAAGAGTATCGCCATACACAATTGGAAAATAAATCATGAATTCACCAGTTTAGCCAACAAACAGTGGTGTAAACTAAGACAAGACATTTAAAGGCGTTCTCTGACCTTTAACCCTTTTCTTTGGACCACGTATTGATTTAGTATCGAGGACAAGTAGACAATATCCCGATACACGAGTATAATGTAGTAGGACCCGTTGATTTCAATACACTGTTCAAGAATAAGTGTTATGATCTATATAATTTGATTTATGCACTGTATAGGTTTATTGCACTTTTATTATGTATGAATATGTAAAGTGTAGTTAAAAAATGCATGTATTTCAACCGAGATACCAATATAATGAAATAATTATGAAGTAAAAAAATCTTTTTACAAATGAAATGCTTGAATTGAATATTGACTATGCTTTAAATTGATCATGTTTTGATTTGCACGTTGAACCACAAAAAAGAGTGGTTATGAGAAATCCAGTTCATTAGTTGAACAGCAAAGTAGGCAAGAGTTTCTCTCTTTTATTGGAAGAATATTTTTTTAATTTATGGTCATAGAGGCATTTTTCACACTCAATCTCTGCTCCAGTGCAGGCAGTGGCCTTGATGACTACGTCAGAGTCGATAAATTGCTGTCGTCAGCAACCGGGGCTGAGTGCAAGTCTCGGTGGTGGGTCGTGTTCTTCACGAGCAGTGCCCTCTGCTCCGGTGCAGGCAGCGGTGTCCATGACGGCTATGGGGTTGATTTTCTTGGGTTGCAGCACAAACCACTTGACTCCAAGGACCCAGGAACTACATTTAGCACAACGTGGCAAGACAGAACCTTCAGCAGAAGAGCCAGAGTGCTGTTAGCAAGAACAGGTGAAGTCTTTGATAGCCCTGAGACTTCTTAACAGGAGGCAAGCAAGCTCAACTCAATCCCTTGGAGAACCTTGGAAGCAGGATGTAGAAAGCAAAGTCCAGTCCTTTAACTCCCAGGACAGAAGCAGGCCAACAAAGCAAACAACAAAGTGGCAGTCCCTCCTGACAGCTATCCAGCCCTTTGTTTTTGTAGAATGTCCTCAAATCAAAAGTCAAAGGGTAGTCTTGATAGTGCACAAGACACTGCCTTTCCCTGCCCTTGCACCAGACACACTTCAGGAGGGTGGAGGTGGATTTGTGTGAGGACAAGCACAGCCCTATTCAGGTGTCAATGTCAACTCCTCCTACCACTCTAGCTCCGGAAGGCCCATCAGCCTGGTGATGGGCCATCAAGATATGCATGGCACACCTCAGCTGCCTTTGTGTAACTGTCTAAAGTGAAGACACAAACAGCCTAACTGTCATCCTGACCCAGACTTGTATTCAGCAGACAGGCAGAGGCAAAGAATGGTTAAAGTAAGAAAATGCCAACTTCCTAGAAGTAAGTAAGATCAGCCTGGAAACATGTCCGGGAACTCAGGGTGCACTACTGGGGTGTCACTTTGTTAAAACTGTACTATCCAAGTGACAAAATTCTTTAGTAATTTATTTACTTTTACAAACAATTAATCCAAGAATCAGTTCCATCAACAATGGTATTAACAAAAGTATTCAATCCATCGCTGAAACATAACAACCAAAGAAAATGTTCAATATCTGCTTTTATTCAATCTGTACCAGAAGTGATGATGCTTTTCTCAGCATTGTAAATCAGATGACAGTAATAATTTCATTTCCCAATGCATGGGTGAAAATCTGCCTTTCTTCAGGGGAATCTACAATATCAATAGTTACAATGAAAATCTTCACATTTGTGTGGCAGGGTATGCTCAGACGTGAGTCCCTTGTTCACTTGGCCACTGGATTCAAGATAGCCTGGCTGATGAGGATTATGAATCCGAAACCGGTCCCAGGATGCTTGTTTCCGTTCCAGGGAAGACATGGCTTGGCAGTTCGGGCTGGACTGTTCCCATAAGGCACAGGGTCAGACTGATTTGCATATAGCCATGTCTGAACTGGGGTGGCTGAGTGAACTAAAGAATGGTGATGGATTAAACCCAGATCAGTTGACTGGGGGTGAGTGTTTGATTTGTTCAAACGCTACGTCCATCATCCCCTTTTGTATCGCTTTGTTCGCCCTAAGTGTGGCAGGGTATGCTCAGACGTGAGTCCCTTGTTCACTTGGACACTGGATTCAAGATAGCCTGGCTGATGAGGATTATAAATCCGAAACCGGTCCCAGGATGCTTGTTTCCGGTCCAGGGAAGACATAGCTTGGCAGTTCAGGCAGGACTGTTCCCATAAGGCACAGGGTCAGACTGATTTGCATATAGCCATGTCTGAACTGGGGTGGCTGAGTGAACTAAAGAATGGTGATGGATTAAACCCAGATCAGTTGACTGGGGGTGAGTGTTTGATTTGTTCAAACGCTCCGTCCATCATCCTCTTTTGTATCGCTTTGTTCGCCCTAAGTGTGGCAGGGTATGCTCAGACGTGAGTCCCTTGTTCACTTGGCCACTGGATTCAAGATAGCCTGGCTGATGAGGATTATGAATCCGAAACCGGTCCCAGGATGCTTGTTTCCGGTCCAGGGAAGACATGGCTTGGCAGTTCGGGCTGGACTGTTCCCATAAGGCACAGGGTCAGACTGATTTGCATATAGCCATGTCTGAACTGGGGTGGCTGAGTGAACTAAAGAATGGTGATGGATTAAACCCAGATCAGTTGACTGGGGGTGAGTGTTTGATTTGTTCAAACGCTACGTCCATCATCCCCTTTTGTATCGCATCAAGATATGCATGAACTATAATCAGCATGCCACTTATTTTATGCAAACAAGGAAACGGGGCTTCAGGTGTGACTCAGGGTAATACTAAAATCTGTTGAAAACCAGAAAGATAGTGGCCAGAAACGTATAAGAGCAGAAACAATATCAATGTGAAGTGCTACAGCCACGTGGGGTGCTTGAATCAGAAGAGGAATGTGGTAGTGACGTTCCCAAAGTGTTGTGTGATTAGAGTGTAGATAATATAGGCTTGTAAAACGAATAATGTGTTTGAAGGGTATGTGCCGTGACCCATTGAGATCAGGTCCTATTAAAAGAAGTACCGTAACTCTTTGTAAAGAGTTCAACTAGCTGGAAATTCGCGACTCAAAACGTTGACAACTGTAAAAATATAAGGATAGTCTAGTAAAGTACTCTGAAATGTACCGAGGGCTTCACCGAGTCTCTAAAGTATATGGAGAAGTAATTACCTTAACCCCTTCGATGCTCATGACGGAACGGTTCCGTCATGAGCGTCGGTTGGCCTGTGCTCATGACGGAACCGTTCCGTCATGAGCCCGTTGGCTCATTAGAACATTCAGCACAGCGCGAAAATTCGCGTAGCGCTAAAGAGATTAAGGTCGAAGGTGAATGGACAGAATACAATGTAAATAGTGGTAAAACGGAGATATGTTTGCAAATCTACTCATGTGGGTGGCACAATCAGTGCTGCAGTCCCACTAGTACTGTTCGATTTACAGGACCTGGGCACACACAGTGCACTGTACTAGGCACTTACTAGTGTTGTGTAGTTCCTACAAATCTATAGGTTCTACCTAGATTTGTCATGGTACTGTGGTCATGTCGGCCAAGGATGACAAAAGTGGTGACCCTTATACAGAGTTATTATGCAGAAGATGGTAATCCTGCTGTGATACCTAGAATCCTCATGCATAATAAATGTTATGTAGAGCAAGGTAGGACAAATGTAGGAAAAATGTTACGCAACTACCTAGGCCTATATTGGGTTTCATTGGGTTTCATAATGCATAGTCACATGCATGACAATGTTGGATACGTTTCTCTAAAACTATTTCTGTTTACACATCTGGCTTTGCATAACATTATCTCAATCAATCAATCAAGCATTTGTAGAGCGCACTACTCACCCATGAGGGTCTCAAGGCGCTCGAACACCAAGTACAAGACCGCTACGCATGATTTTACAAATGTTTTTCTGTCTTCATCCACGGGGCGACAAGACTATCTATGTATCCATAACATTGCTAATATATACATACATCACAAGCATGCTTTTATTATAATTAATCAGCATCTCAAAGAACTAGCAGAGGAGGCATTTCAGCTGACACCAAGGGTCCCTGCATTCTGACATCTGGTGAGGGGTCTTCAGTTCATGACCAATACTTGGTCCAACATTCTTCCCCACCAGGTAATGGGGTTGGATCGTCCCTTAGGAAGATTCTTGGCTTCGAACCTACACACACTTCAGGTATCACAGAGTAGAGTTTGCATAGTAGGAGTAAGCCTCATTACTGCCTTGTTTTAAAGGCCTGCATATATGCACTGTTTTAGCACCATGGTAGAATTGTATCTACTATGTACCCTTTTGGCGCTTGTAATTGCTTTCACCTGCTTCTGTCTATTGAATATAGCAGCACATGTATTTTATACAAGAATAACGTTGGTTCAATAAATATTTTGAAAGAATTCCCCCTGTGTATTCTCTATATTTCCCTGGGAGCAAAGAGCACGAGTGAGTGGGCGAATGGATTTGATCTGTTACTATGATCCCTGAGGGGTCAGGATTGTCTTATTTGGTGGTTGCCAGAAACCATTTGCTCCCTGGTAGGGTTAGGGGGGCCTATGGTGGCACTGTGAGCTAGCTGGTCTCTAGACTTGCTTGGAATCATTCTGGGCACCTCTCCCAAAGTTTATGTTGACCAACAAACGTGCAGGTCATACAGATTAGTGGAAGCTCCACAACAAGTCACCACTAACATTGGTTGGATTCTTATTTAATGGTCCACCTGAGTAGTTCAGTTGTACTTTCTCAGAGACCCCAACTCGCCACCAAACCGGAGATATCCGTCGTAGTAGGGAAATCTGCCTCAGCTGAGTAGGTATACACTATGTATTGGCTGTAGATTATTCAAGCTTGTAGGATAAAGTTTCCCACATTGTACATACCATATTTCCATAAATTAATTTACTTAATTTCCTTTATCTTTAAAAATAATGTCTGTACACGGAGGTAACAGTGGTGTTGAAGTAGTCACTCTAAAAATTACAGAAAATTGCAGACATACAGTTACTATGAAATTACAACAATGTGGTCTCCTGGCAATTGGTGGAGACGTTACCTTCATGGTTGAGCCACATGAAGCATTTAGGACAAAGGCTTTCTACTCTTGGGTTATGTTTCTAGCTGTGGTTGCTGCCACATAGTTGTTTCACACATACATTGAAGATGAAACACCAGAGGAATACATTCTATATGTGGACATAGAAATTCCATTAACTTACTAAGAACACATAAATTGGTTTAAAGGTGCCCTCCTACACACCATAGAAAACGTGAGACTCAGTTCGCTAAGGAAAGAAAGACCGACATGGCCGGTCTTAGCTGCTTATACACTGCATCCTAATATTGCTAATTTAGATGCAGAAAAATTAACAACGCTATACGAAGATCTAGTAAAAATGTAAAGAAATCTTACACAGGTCATAATGCGAACACTCCCAATTAACCCTGCACGGCATGCTCAGGCTGCACAACCACAATTGGCTTCTATGGGTATCAGCCCGCAAATGCTGAATGCCATAATGGGAAAGACTCCCACCAGTCTGGAGCAAATTCTGTTCTGGATAGCACAGAAAACAAGTCAGCTCGAGGCTGATTTCCCTATACAGGAAAAACACATCATTTTAACAGTTTGCTTGCCAATGGGGATGGCTCACCCAGTGGAAGATTGTGCCACTTAGGGTATAGTCTTCACTGCCGTTTGTACCAGAACTCATGGTACCCATTAATTGGCTGTCTTACCTGATGTATTGAAACAGCTTTTGAATGAGTACCAGGCAGCACCTGCCCTGGACTTAGGGATTAAATTGATGGGCTGTAGTATCCACCATTATGTTGAGTAAGATAAAAGGGGAGGCAGCTGCCTTAACTGTATGCCAATGCCTGAGGGAGTACACTCCTGCCCAGCAGGAGCAGGAATTGCCTAAAATTATGGAAGAAACCTATGCTACGCTATGTAGAGTAGTTCTGAAAAGGATAACTCTAAGCAAGCACCCGACTCTTCCAAGTAGAAATGGGACAATAAACAAAAACAAAAAAATAATAGACAAGACACAATCACGGGGTGGGTCCCCTCAATGGGAAACATTGATAAATATAATCTGAGAAACTGTGACAATATGAGAAAGCCTGACAGGTATCAGGATACTGAGACATGTTCCTCTCGTTCCTTTCAGGATTCATCCGATACACGTTCGGAGAGAGGTGGGCGGTCAAAATGCAGATCAGAAGAGCGCGTGAAACACAAGAGGGAAACACATCGCCCTTCAGACTATATCATTAAAAAGGAAGACAAACATAAGACTCCTAAACATAAATTTAAAAAGAAGGTAGGTGGGGTTAAAATAAGGCATGTCCAGACTACTGAGGACACTGCTTCTGAATGGGGAATGGGCAGTGACAATGCTGAACACCGGGCCAGAAGTCACAATAGCTTGCCGGAACCTATTGGATTATCTGGCTGTAGTAGCCCTGAGTGAGCATATTATGGTGATACAAGGGTAAGTGTCCCCCATCGGTTATAAGAAATAACACTCCAATTGGATGAGAACATACCCAGGAACATCAAGGCTCTCTTTTGGGCGAACTTGAAATATAGTTACGATATTCTTTTGGCTGAAAAAGACTGGCCACCTGAGTTCGTAATGGAATGCCCTATGAGGTAAACTGTAATTTTGCCTGCTTTCTCTGACCTCGTTCCAGAATCTATTAACATTCATACGCCAAGGAGAGGGCTTAGCACTAACTCCTGCTTTATACCGCAATCATGTTGGGCAGGATGATGAGTCTCCTCATCACAAAATCCCATTAAAGACAACTGCTCAACCCCAGCGACAGTAACCCAATAAAACATGAAGCTTAAATATAAGTTAGGGAAATCCTCGAACAACTTGAATACCAAGGTGTAATATAAATCTGCACCTCTTCAATGAGTAATCCCTTGGTTCCTGTAATGAAACCAGATAATTCATACCGTCTAGTTTTAGGTTTTACTTTGTTTTTATTTGCGTCTTAAGCATAGACACAATTCTTGTACCCGCCTCACTATCCACGCTGTTACCCAGTGACCAAAACATACATTACTGCATTCAATATTCTCTGCGATAATACTGTCTAGTTTTAGACTACAGACGTTTAAACACATCCACTCGCACATTTTCAGTAAAAAGTGCACTCAGTGTTGCACTAATGAATAACAATGTGTGGAAAAAATACAAAACATCAAGAGACATCTCAAATGGATTTTTCTGCCAGAATATAGCACTTGAAAGCAGATACTTGACAGCATTTTCAGACCTAGGTTCAGGACGACAATGTTGCTGTTTACTTCAAGGGTATAAGAATAGCCCTGGGCTGTTTACATCCCGGGTAACCGATGAGGAGGCATTGTCTTACATAAATGATATTTTTGTGACTGACTATGAATTAATGGAACACTTAGGCAGAGCAGACCGTATAATTCTAGGGTTTTCGCACCTGGGGCCGTATTACAGAAAGTATCCCAGGGGGGCAAGGAGTCACTTTGGTATTACAGAAGAGGCTGCAGAGACTTGTGCGACCCTTCTGTAATACCGATAGCGCTGGCGCACTTAAAGCATCAGCGCTATCTGCTGGGGATGTTCTCTCATTTGCATGGGGCAATGCCCCATGCAAATGAGGGAATCCCTTTTCCTTTGCACCTTATTACAGATGTGGGCACAGAGGCATAGAAGCCCTTAGGAGGTGCACTGACAGTGTGCCACCTAAAACGTAGAGCACTGTCAGTGCACCACCTGATGGCAGCCCTCTGGCGGGGGGCAAAGGGGTCCCATGGATGGTGGGTGGCCACCTACTCTGTAAAAACATGGAGTCGCTGTAAAGCAGCCGTTCTGTTTTTCACCTGAATGTGCTGCCCCCAGGGCAGCGCAAGTTGGCGACTGCCATGGTGGCAGTGCATCCATCACAATGCGGGGCTGTAAGATCTGGGGGGTCTCTAGTTGGCAGAGGTAGGTACCAATGTCCAAATAGGGACCCTTGCTTCTAGTCAGGGTAAGGGGGATACACTCTTTAGATAACCCCTGCTCACCCCCTTGGTAGCTTGGCACAAGTAGACAGGCTTATCAAAGGCTATGTGTAAAGTATTTGTACCAACACTCACAGTAACACAGTGAAAACACCCCAAATGGACTCCAGACCAGTTTAGAAAAATAAAGTTTCTTTATCTAATCTACACAAGACCAAAACGCCAAAAATCCAACATACACAGTTCAAGATAAGTCGTTAAAAAGAGTTCTAAGGTTTGCGTAAAAATAATCTACAGTTGCGTCACTCTGAGCCCAAAGTACCTGTAGATGTGACAAAAGTTTCAAGGGGGAGCTGCAGCGTTGGAAAACAAGTGATGCGTCACTCCTAAGACCCTGGGGAGGTGATGCGACAACCGCAGTGCACGCAGCAGGCGTGTTGCGATGAATCCGTTCTGCATGGGGAGCGATACGATACCTTGTATGGATTCCAGGTTGCAGATTCGATGGGAATCGTCTCACACAGGCACGATGCGGCGATCTTTGGGATAGCGACGATCTCCGGTGTAGGGACGATGCGTGGCGCAGCGTTGATCTCCTCGTGCGACCCCACGATGCGTTGGCTGTGCGACGATGTTCGAAGCGACGGGATGCGATCCGCAACCAAGCGGTGCGATGGTTTCTCACAGCGGTGACAGGCTCTGCGGCGATACTCGCAGCAACAGGAATCTTCCCCAACCGGGGCGATGCGCTCCGCAAGCAAACGATGCGTCGGTTCTTGCAGCGGCGACTGGAATTTTCTCGCACTGTCGATGATGCGCTCTGAAAGTGAGCAATGCGTGCAAAATTGTAGATCTTCTGTTCTTCTTCTTCTTCTTGTCCAGCTCCCCAAACAGCAGGCAACAACTTCCTGAGGCCCTACAAATGGATCAAGCACTCTAGGAAGGGCAGAACTCACTCAGCAGAGTTCAGGGGGGAAGCTGGGGGTGACGTCCTTTTGTTCCTGGGACTTCTTAACAGAAGGCCAGCTCTTCTCAGGCCCTTGGAGATCTCCTCAAGCAAGGGGACACAGCAACAGGAAAGTCCTTCCCCTCTCCTTGACAGAAAAGCAACTGCAGGTCAGCCTACAAACACACAGCAGGACAGTCCTTCCTCTTCAGTCTTCAAGCTTTCTCCTTGGCAGAGGTTCCTTCTTGATTCCAGAATTAATGAAATGAAATGAAATGAAAGCAGTCTTATATTGCGCAACTAAGCCCAATGGGGCATCAAGGCGCCTACAAAGAAAATCATAAAGACTGGGAACTAGATTACGGGTATGCCCTGGCAAAGAGCCATGTCTTTAATGCCTTCCTAAACGTCAGGACGGAGTGTTGTGTTTTGATTTCAGGGGGAAGGGTGTTCCACAGTTTAGGGACCAGAGACGAAAAAGCCCTTCCGCCCCATTTAGCTCTTCGAAAACGGGGAACTGACAGCAAGTTCTTACTAGCTGAGCGGAGGTTTCTGCAAGGGGCATAAGGAACCAGCAGAGCCTTCACCCCCCCAGCACCGTCGCCGGACAGGGCCCCATAAGTCAGGCAAAGGGTCTTAAAGGAGATCCTGGCCTGAATCGGGAGCCAGTGCAGGCTCTTCCTAGCAGCTGTAGCGGAAGAAAGCCTGGGAGAATCAAGCACAAATTTAGCCGCCGCATTCTGAACAGTCTGCAGGCATTGCACGAGGCCCTTATTTATGCCGGCATAGAGAGCGTTGCAATAGTCGAGCCGCGAGGCAACCACAATCTGTTTGCGAGCTTGCAGGGATAGGTAGTGTTTCATTTTCCTAAGAATCTTAATAATACCCCAGCAGGTAGCAACCGTCCTATTTACCTGCTGTGTCATGGAAAGAGAGGGGTCAATCATCACTCCCAGGTTGCGAGCAGAGTGTGTAGGTATAAGTCAGACTCCGAGAGATGGTGGCCACCATTCAGTTGACCAGATGTCCTTATTTCTGCCAAAAACAAGGACCTCGGTTTTCTCTCCGTTCAGCTTCAGTGAATTGAGAATCATCCACTGGGAAACTGCCTCCATGCAGTTCCTGAAGCTGCGAACGGAGGTACTGACCGAGTGGGAGAGGGACACCATAATCTGGGTGTCATCAGCGTATGATACCACCTCCATCCCATAAGATCTTACTAACCTGGCAAGTGGGGCCACATAGATATTGAAGAGGGTCGGGCTTAAAGCCAACCCCTGTGGAACCCCACTTTGCACAGGAGTGGACGGAGATAGGTACTCTCCCAGTTTGACCTTCTGTTCCCTCTGATCAAGGAAGGAGGCCAGGAGACTCAGTGCCGAGCCCTCCACCCCTATCTCCCTAAGACGAGATGTTAAAATAGAGGGAGAAAGGGTATCAAAGGCGGCTGTCAGGTCGAGCAGAACCAGAAGGGTGGTATGGCCCTGGTCGACCTCAGTGCGGATGTTATTTAGCACTACCGTGAGAGCTGACTCCGTGCTGTGACACCTCCGAAAGCCATGTTGGGACTGATCCAAAAGACCCGAAGTGTCCAAGAAAGCCGCCAGATGCTGATTAAGATGAGTCTCCAGCATCTTTGCTGGTGCCGGAAGCAAAGAAATGGGGCGAAAATTCTTGAGCGTTTCAGGGTCTAAGGTTGGCATTTTTAAGAGAGGCTTAACCACAGCATTCTTCCAAGAAGATGAAAAAATACCCTCCAGCATCGCCCGATTCATAATGTCCAGAAGAGGGGGCAGTAGAACTTCCCTACAGTCTTTAAGAACTTTGCGAGGGCATGGATCCAATGGGGATCCCGACCTGGTCTTACTTAAAAGCAGGTCCAGTTGCTGAAGAGTAAGAGGCGGAAAATTAGACAAACTCACCGCAGGTTCCGTTGTTCCAGATCCTATAGGAGATATAACCGAAGGGAGAAGAGAAGGCAAAGATGCCCTTTGCAGTTCAAGGGCCGAGTAAATGTCGGCTATTTTGGAGTAGAAAAATTGGGAAATTGTCACATAGCTCTTGGGAGCAGACAATGGGAATTTGTAGGGTGCACAGGGAGTCTACAATTTTGAAGAGTTCCCTGGGAGAAGGCAGAGAGGCAGTTAAGTTAGAAAAATAGGCCTGCTTTTCTTTGATTACCTCTGCTTTGTACCCTTTAAGAAGAAGTTTGTGCTTATCCCTCTCTCGATTATCCCAGCTCTCCCGCCAAAGCCTTTCCTGCAGCCCTGCCTTAAGAGTCTGAGAGACTCTGAAAACCAGGGGGCCAAAGGTCTCTTCCTGGCAGAATAGCGAGATGAGACAGGGGCCAGGAGATCCACTGCCGTGGCGATGGAGCTGGTGAATTCAAATGCCGCCATCCTAACATCCTTCGCTGTGGTAATTTCAGTATTGGAAATTAGAGGAGCAAGAGTGTAGTTTGAGATATTCCTATAATTCCGCTTGGGTTCTTGTTTACTGGGACCACTCAACTTGATAGCGACAGAAGGAACCCGAAGTTCCATGGGGACAGCTAAGTGATCAGACCAAACCAGCGGGATAGGCAAGTCTGTCGTTAACCTATGGTCATTTGAGAACACCCATCCAGAGTGTGTCCCGCCCGATGAGTGGGGCTATTGACCAGCTGCCGCAGACCACAAGCGGCCATTGATTCCAAGAGGGAGAGGGTTTCCCTAGAATCTGGGTTTTCAAGATGAAAATTCAGATCTCCCAAAACCGTCAGATGAGAACAGCCAAAGTAAGGTTCTAAGATGTTCAAAAGAGTCTGGCTGAACTCAGATCTGGGCCCTGGAGGTCTATAGATTAATATACCCCTAAATGAGGCAGAGAGGGGAGAGGATATTGAAAAATGTAAAGCCTGAAGAGTATCCGAGGGAGCGGATAGGGTATTAATACGACAGGTATGGGATACCTTATATAGGATCCCCAACCCTCCTCCTCTGCGTCCCACTCGGTCCATCCTGGCTAGCGCATAGCCATCGGGTATGGCGTTCACCAGTTCAGGCCCAGAGGAATCAGAGGCCCAAGGCTCTGTAATAAAGACCCAAGTGGGCTTTCTAACAGACACAAAGTCACTGAAAGCAATATTGTTTTTCACCAGCGACCTAGCATTGATGAGGAAACCGTTTTCACTCGTGACAGTGGCAGTAGGGAGTTGTTTAGTAGGATAATCTAATTTTCTGAGGTCTGGGCATCCCTTTTTATGCCAATATTCTCTTTGTTCTCTGAGAGCAGAGAGGCCTTTCCCTAGTCAAAACCAGTTCTGATCAGTCCTGGAGCACTTTGTTTTCCTGGCTTCTTCTTTCCTTTGAGAGAGAGGGGCAGGGTCCTCAGCCGCTCAGCAGAAGGTGGAGCCAGCATTGTGGAAGGCAGGCACAGCCCTATTCAGGCCCAGGTGCTATCCCATCCCACCACTCAAGATGCAGATGCAGCTATTCAGCCTAGGGCTGACTCACTCAGCTCATTGGTGCCAACCCAGCCCCTGTCACTCACAAACCAGACAGTCAATTCACAAACAGGCCAAGGCACACAGAAAGGTCAGACAAGAAAACAGCCCCTTTCTAAAAGTGCTGTTTTCAAACAGGATTTAAAAAACACCTTTCCTAAACGATGTGTTATTAAATTCTGAGTTCAGGGATACCAGACTTTAATTTTCTATCTTGCTCCTATGGGAAGATATGCAGGTAAACATTATGCACAGCATTCCCCGTAATAGCCTAGGGACAAGATAGCCTTTCAATAGTGAAAAACGAAATTGGCAGTATTTCACTCTCAGAGCATGTCACCTACATTAGTACATGCTCTACCTTTCACATACACTGTACCCTGCCAAGGGTGGTACCTTAGGCCTTCCATAGGGGTGTCCAATGTGCACAGAAAGGGAATGGTTAGGCCTGGCCAGTGGGGACACTGGTCAAGTCAGCATGGCAGTTAACAACTGCACACAGGCACTGCGGTGGCAGGCCTGAGACACCATTTTAGGGCTACTCATGTGGGTGGCACAATCAGTGCTGCAGGCACACTAGTAGCATTTGAATCACCAACCCTGGCACACTTAGTGCACTCTACTAGGGACTTACTGGTTAAACTAATATGCCAATCATGGATAGCCTATCACAATAATAATTTACCCAGGGAGCACTTGCACTTTGACATTGATCTGCAGTGGCAAAGTGCCCAAAGCTTCTAAACCAGCAAAAACAAAATCCAGCTCAGCGTAAAAAAAAACAGGAGGTAAAGGCAAAAAGTCACGGAAAACCACACCAAGGATGCCTGGTCTAACAGGGGCGCATTTCCATTGCTTACGCCAGGCACACCTTTTTCAAGGTGCACCCAGCGCAAACAATGAAAATGCACTTATTGTGTAATGTGACCCGTGGGCTGCAAATTTAATTAAAAAAATCTAAATTTCCCAATCTCGATGTCCTGTTTCTGGGAAGCAAGTTGTCAAGTGAAGGTAAAAGTCTAGCGGCACATTTTTTAGAAAAATTTGAATTGCTCCAACCTCCAGTGACTCTTAAAAGAATATAGTCCATTTTAAGATTCCTAAATTATGGCAGAGCATAGAGTTTGAATTACGCAGAATGAGTAAAATCTTTTTACGATTTAATTGGACCTGATTTTTCAATCAACCATTGGACACAGGACATACACACATTTGATGTGCCATACAAGCAGATATGATTGCTTCCAACATTTTCCCACATGTGTAAACACGACCAACGTGGTGATCCGCATAGTTGCTGGACCAACCGAGTACTCCTATACCACTTTCAACAAAGGTGATACGGTACCTATTGCATACAAATCACATTTGTACACAAATGCTGAAATGCATTTTGCACCCACTGAGAAAATTCTCACAGCGTTACAGACTGCTGTAGTGAGGGAGAGCGCACTAGTTCAGGGAAAACGCATAATTATCATTACCCCAGTACCGACCTAAGAGGCTGTTACAAAAATGAGCGTTCCAAATGCCAAATTATTACATCCACGATGGATTCAATGGGCTAACTGTCTCACTGCAACAGGTGTAGATTACAGATTTGATTCTACATTACAATCACAGGCATTCCTGCAGTACAAACAAGAATATCCTCTGCCGAATGAAATAATTCCTCTAGATCAATATGACTATATCATCTACAGTGATGGATCTGCTCAGCTGGCCGTAGGGACAAAACACCAGTATTCTGTGGCATGCGCATTTTGCACAATCAGAAAGGGGCGCATGCATGATGGAAAGTTCCATCCTGAAAAAACACACATGCAGTCCCTATGGGAATGTCCAGCACACCTGGCAGAACTCAAAGCCCTGATACTGGCACTACAAAATACGGATCATGGGTTCCCCACACTTATAGTGTGTGATTCGTATCACTGTGTCCAGTGGGGTCAGAATGTTTTTCTAGATTCCAAGGGTTGCACAATCAAGCACAAGCTGCATTGGGAACAGGTAGCAAAGCTGAACGAATGCTTGACACAGGCTCATGGTGTACACACATTGAGTCATCAACATGTTGGCGTTCACGTTGTGGGGAATTTCAGGGCTGATGAAGCAGCGAAGGCAACATTTCGCACTGCTGCCGTTGCTGCAATCACTCGTTCTAGTATGAGATTAGACAGAGACATCATGGTGGCGGTCAATCCTGCTCACAACGACGCACATCTGCCAAAAGGTTTTCCACTAAATGCTCCTACAAAGTTAGATGCACAAAACATTCTGTATGCTCAGATTCCAGGAGTGGGAGATAGCGTTATACCAAACACTGATTGCAGATTTGGGTTAATACTAGCTCCGCATGGGGGTTTCGATTAAGCACACACAGGGATTACTGCTGCAGTTTCATTACAGAATCAACGCTAATGGTGGCCAGGTCTTCCTAAATAGATGAAGGACTTTGTCCTCAAGTGCGACATCTGCCAGCAGATGGAGGGCTCCACCAAGGCATGTCCACCACAGACACCTCTTTTTCTTTCTGACAAGCCTTTGGCTTGTATCTATTTGGATCATTGTGGCCCTTTACACTCACACAGGGCTGAAAAGCACATCTTGGTGGCAGTGGATTCCTGCTCCAGATTCCTGTGGGTTTAGCCACAGTAGTCGGCTGACGCCGACCTGTTATGAAGGATTAGCGATTCTTCATGGGGACATACGCTATTGGCACACTACATTCCGACCAGGGTCCGGCGTTTAGCTCTCAGGCTTACAAAGAAGCAGTGGTAGGTTTGGGTGGGGCCTTATGGCACCATCCAGAGGGAAATTCATTAGTTGAGAGGACACACCGCAATTTAAAGCAGTTCTTTACAACAATGGTATTGGGCTCGGGTTGTAGTTGGGTCAATCATCTATATGGGGTCCAGGGGACCCTTGATAACATGGCAAGAAAATCCTGTTTGGAGTAGGAATGTGGGTCCCAGACCTCGATAATGTCAGCACAGTAGCGGTGGAAACACCGATTGACATCAATGAACATTTGGCTGTTTTACAGGAACACAGTGAATTCCAGGGCGCACAAGGCAATGTCCAAGTAAAATGCACCGCCACTGGGGCAGTGAAGGTTGTTCCGGCAAGACCCGGCTGGGTCCTGAAGATTGGGCATCTTGTAAGGGCAAAAATTGTGGACAAGAAAGAATTTGGGCAATCTGACAGAGTGGCTGTACCTGTCCTGGCTGACGAAGGTACCAGAACTGTACTTATTCTGCCTCTTCCCAGCCTTCAAGACAAAAGGTTTGCCTCAATTGATTTGATCAAACCACACTATGTGGCTGATTCTCAACAGTAGGCTGCGCGGGCTCCTGGGTAGCCACTGCACTGCTCTCGCTACCCTTCAGGAAGTTCAGATGGATGCTTTAATAGATACAGAATATTCCCCTCTCCAAAGAGAAACTGTAAACAACAATAAAGTATTTCTTCTCCCTGTTAAAACAACTACAACTCTACAGTCAAGGAGTGCAGAAACACAAATCGATGACGTCTTTGTGAATATGCCACAGATGGAGTCACCTCTCAGCACCACGAAACCTGCTGAGCTGCTAAAATTAGCCAAGGTGGCGTCTGGTTACTTCGTGCATTATGACGACTTCTCATCAGATTCAAGTAAACCTGAGATACCACCTCCTCTCCCTTTCAAACTATAAGTGCATGCTCTCTATCTGTGGCTGAAAAATAAATATGTACTTTGTTACTCCTTGCTTACAACCTCTGGATTACAATTCCTGGTCCTCTGGATTGGTTTGTGACTGTCTTTTTCCTGCTACCGAATGGACACTATATCCCAGAATCCTCTGCAATGAAACTTGTGAACTTGGTTCTGAAACCACATGAATCATCACACCATGAATTAAGGGAGTTCTCCCTGGTGAACATTACAGCAGTTCCAGTTCCAGAAGGAATAGCGTGGGACAGGGTATCATATCATGTGTATGGTCCTACTGAACTTTTATAAAAAACGTATTTGTTCAAAATTTCCTTGAATGATATCATCACCTCTAACACTTTCTCTGATGATTGGGACATTGAAACTGCACATTTTGCTTGCAGATCTAGAGCGATCTGCTGCATTTTCTTCTGCTGAATTGTATGATGGTACATCTAATTTCGGCGATATGGTTTGCTATCAACAATATGGTCACCATTTTTACACAAAGTAGGTATCCCACTTGCTGTTTTTTAATTACACCCAATGGGAACACTTTCCAACACCACCGAAAGATAGATAAAAAATATTTGGGCAAAGGTTTGCTTATTTTGTCTGGTTTTGGCAAGTCAGATCCATCCCCTTTCTTTATGCTTGCACCTACACCTGCAAAGAAACAAACACCAACCTGATATACTCTGCTTCCTTTCTTTCCCAGCTGTCTGTGCAGGGTTCCGACTTTTGGTAAGACACCATAGAGACAAAATCTGTCTGGTTGACAAAATATTAGAAGATTTAGGCAACAGAGGCCAGGTTTAAACCATGCCTAATATCTCATCAAATGATTTTCCTGAATAAGACTGTGCAACAGACTTCCTGTCTTGGAAGAGCCAAGATAAGGGATTTGAACACACTACGTATTCCTGCATACGTTTTGAGAACTGGCAACATTTTACACAATCCAGTGAGGATACATTATATGCCATGATACAAAATGTCTCTTATGATTCATCAGACCCCAATTGGGAGGGATGGTTGTTTTGGCCTGTAGATACTAATGGGTGTAAGTCTAGATTCCTGGGCAATACCAAGGGGTTTAGAATCAGTGGGCCTGAGCAGCGATATTTGCTATCAGAACACTCCGGTGCGTGGACATCATACAATGTTGGGAAGTTGTGCCTTGTTTAGCTAAAAACCTCAACACGTTTTCAGGTTAAACAACACTTGTACCTTCTTTCTGGTGGTGAGGATTGCAGGGATTTCTTGTTAGGTCCTCGGAACTCACGTCAAAAGTGCTTCTTGTATGCAATATAGAACGAGTTGTGGAACGTTTCTCAACATTAAATTGCTGAGCGACTGCGCAAGATTGATAGGGTTAAATTAGAAAAGGCTTTGGCTGACAATAGTATGACCACACTATCCTCCAGGATATATTCACTGGGCAACATAGTATCTTCTGCAATTGATATTATAAAACAAGATATGTCTATTTTACAGAATGGACAATCACAACTACGATCCATTGTATTATTAAACTGGATGCTTCAAACACTGCATTCTGGACACATTTCTGCATACGATCTAACGGAAAGACTGATATTAATGGCACGAGGAGAGTCAAAATATACCATGTTGCACATTGAAAAGTTAGACCAATTACCTTTCACTGTGGCTGAGACACCATCCACAGAGTGGATAATCCATGGTTACATCACCCTACTGGTCACGACTTTCCAATTCCAGTATTGTCTGCAATACCACCAAATAGGCAGATATGAAGTACGAGGGGAAGGTTATGTTCATGAATACTGGGAATTACTATTCAGGTATGGATGCAGGAATGGGAACATATAGGTTTTTCTTAGCAGTTCAGACTGTGAGAATGATTTGAGCGGGTCCTTCGTATGCTAGGACATTTCCCTCCATGGGGCATGCAATGCTTCAGTTGTGAACTTGTCCCATCATCTGAAGGGTTCTCTGGCTGCCGTGATTCATCTGGTTTTCAATATGCTCTCCTATGGGAGCTATTTGATGCTAAATGATCAAGGTTGCTGTGGAATGGAACCATGCATTGCTTATCTGGTAACGGTTAATTCCATAGTGACTTGTTGCACAAGTACTGTTTCCACCTGCCCGCACGTTAGATATGAACTTCGAAAAATATTTCCAACATATGCTTTGATTCTCTGAGCAAACTGAAAGCCATGCTTTGGCACGCCTCTGCTTCAATAACTGAATGAGCACTGGCTCTTGTCTTTCAGGCCTGTTTGGCTCAACTGCGTACAACAAGTATTCTGCTGCCTGATTTGCAGCCATGAATGCGTATTGGATATATGCCTTGATCACAATCGGTTGCGCCACAGGACATTGAAGTTCTGATGGACCCCTTAATGGCCCAGGGGAATTGTTGTCCCAAGCGTATTTCATTGCTGATGTATGAATTCGTCAAGCCACCCTGCAATGCTTTGGCTCTTAGTGAAGTGGATACCAGCTCTGTGATACACTTACAGGATGCAGTCCCTCCCTCAGCGCCTGCTGTGGGAACTGAATGGAATCACCTTTGCTCCATAAACCTACTTTGAGGTGCGCTCTGGGAATGTCGTCTGCGGTTGCTCGTGAAAGCAATGATACAACTTCCACTCGGAACATAAACCCTTGGCTTTTCAATTTGGCCTATCTTTGTAAGCAAAATGACTAAACACAAAAGATTTCTTTTTTTTGCTTTCTGGTTGGTTGGGATTGTAAACATTACAATTACTTTTAAGACTCTTATGAATATTTTAAAGGGACGCTTGCGTTTAGATAATTTTAAAAATGGTTTCAGACCTTTTTAGCTTGAATTCCATTATTGTATTGCATTGTAATTGCATTTATATAGAGCTTACTACCCCTCATGAGGTGTTGAAGCGTTTTTTCGTCGAGTAGCACGCAACTACGGAATCCGTAAAGGATTAGTAGGGAACTAGTACAGTGAAATATGAAAGTAATTTGAGTGGTGGATATGTTAGTCAGTTATTTGGATTGAGAAGGAAAGTGGAGGTATAGAAGAGGGAAAAGGTTTGCATTTATATAGCGCTTGCTACCCCTGATGAGGTTTTGAAGCAGTTTTCGATGCGTAGCACACTTCTCTGGAACCCAAACTGGATTAGTGGTAATTTGTATAGAGAAATCTGAAAATAATTTGAGTGGTGGACATGTTAGTCTGTTATTTGGATTAAAAAGGAATAGTGGAGGGATAAACAGGTAAGGGTCTAGAAATGTTTCTTTTTTTTGAGGGGGGGTATAGCCATAGGAGGGGGTTTGGTGTGAGTAGAGGGTAGTTGGTATAGGGAAGATGAAATTAATTCGAGTTGTGGCCATGTTAGTCCGTTATTTGGATTGAAAAGGAATAGAGGAGGGATAGAAGAGGGAAGGAGGGAAAGAAGGAAGGATCTAGAATCTTTTTTAGGGGGTTCATAGCAGTAGGAGGGGATCTGGGTTGAGTAAAAGGGAGGTGATGGGGTAATAGAGTTAAGGGTTTAGAAAGGCTTGTTTGGGAGATCTGAATAGTAAACGAGGTATGGGATGATGCAAGGAGGGGTAGAGGAAGGAAGAGTCTAGAAAGGGTTAATTTGGGGATCATAGTAGTAGTATGGGGTTTGGGATGAATGAGAGTGGAGGCAGAGGATATGTTGATAGAGGTATACAGTGAGAAATAGGGTAGTGCATTGGAAAGAATAGTAGAATGAGTTTTGAGATAAGTCTGAGAGTTCAGGTAGATGATATATTGAGAGCAGTATATGGTGAGAAATAGGGAAGTGCATTGGATATGCTGAATTAGAAGAAAAGTAATAAACATATAGATACATAAGTAAATGCAAGGTATGTATATGCACAAGGAAGGTAATATATGTAGATTAAAGATGCATTTAATAAACTCCCGCTTTCATTTTTCTTTTTTTTTTTTTTTTTAATGATTCAGTTCAAAGTCATGTATACACAGAGAAAATACCAAGACACCAGATATTCAACATACATAAAGATACAGATTCATGAAATGGTCTTAACAACAGGTAAGTACGGTCTAGGCAATGATTCAAATTCATAAATGACATAAGAAATAATAACTAATGCTCCAGATAGTCTAACAGGGTCCGCCAAATTTTGTACCCTCTTCTCTTTTTCCTAATTGATTTGACACGATAAAGGTTAAACTCCAAATTAAAGATATTATAAAATTTTGCTCGCCACATTTCATATGTAGGTGCCTCAGGTTTTAACCACATCGATGAAATACAAAGGCGAGCTACAGCCATAGCCATAAATATAATATAACTATGCTCTTGATAGCCTGAAAAAAATTCATTATCATTCGATAAACCAAAAATAATCATCTCTCTAGAAATTTTTACATCACATTTTGTGATATGTGCTAAGAAAAGTTCTATGGATACAAAGAATGGTTTTAATATAAGACAGTCTGAAAATATATGTACAATATCTGCCAGGTCACCTTGGCACCTATAGCATTTCCCATTATATGAATTGCTCCATTTTAGCATTTTAAGTGGTGTGTGATAGAGATTAAATAAAGTTTTATAATGTTGAGAATATAAATTGGCAGAAAGAATAATTTTATCAGCCATAACAATTGATTCTTGGAATGGAGCTGTTGATGTGCTCAGTCTTGTACACCATTTTGATGCTTGTTGGTCCATATCATCCTGATACAGGTTTAAAAGATAATTATAGATGGTCCCTATGCGTGTTGGTTTTTTTAATATTTCCATGAATTCATTAGGACATAATGGTACAATATATGGATGTGAAGAAAAAAAATCCCTTATTTGCAAGTACTTAAAGAAATCGTTTTTAGAGAGAGTGAATTGATCTCTTAACTCCTGAAATGAGACAATGATGCCATTTTTAACCATGTCACCAATAGCTATTATACCCTTCTCACGCCAGATACCCATAGTGTGATCCCTGAAGATTTCCGGAAGAAGTTCTATAGAATTACAAGGAGTATAAAAGTTAACGCGACCCAGTGAGATGAGTTTACGAATAGATCGCCATCCTTTAAAAGCGGACAATATAAGTTTGAATCTCGTTCTCTTGTAATAACTAGGTTCTATAAAACGGAGTAGCATTTGGCGAGATTGTGGGCCTAATAAAAGGGAGAAAATATCAGGGCTTTCATATGAAGGTGGAGTTCCACCGATTGAAAAGTATTTAAGATTTTGTATAAGGCATGCCAAATAATAGA
Source organism: Lissotriton helveticus (assembly GCF_964261635.1). Taxonomy (NCBI): domain Eukaryota; kingdom Metazoa; phylum Chordata; class Amphibia; order Caudata; family Salamandridae; genus Lissotriton; species Lissotriton helveticus. Next base: position 738,791,678 of record NC_136059.1, on the reverse strand, counting down.
GTGCAAAATTCGGGACTCCCCAGCCCCCCCTTAAAATTGGTAAAGTCATGAATTTGGATGCTCTCCGTGTTGCTTTCCCACTCCACAGAAATCGATCAGTTATAGATTGCAATTTTTTTAACTCTAATGTGGGTATTTCCAGTGGTATTGCTCGAAAATAATATAAAACTTTCGGAAGAATAGTCATTTTAAGGACATTACGTCTCCCTACTAACGATAGGTGCAGGCATTCTATTTTATCAAGTTGACTTTTTACTGACACTAATATATCAGCCCAGTTTGACGACACTAACTGTTGAGGTATGAGTCTAATTTTAATACCTAAGTATTTGGCCTCTATAGAAACCCTGCTATCGTTAATACATAGGCCAGGTGAGCAGATAATCTGTGTTTTTTGGCTATTAAGTTTATATCCGGACACATTGCCGAACAAACCTGTAAGGTTTTCTATTGCAATTAGAGCAGATTCCGGTTCCGAGGTTACCACTGCAATATCATCAGCGTAGGCTAACACCTTTATATCGCCGCCTGGTAAAGCCATAGATTTGATTTGTTGAGATGACATTAGTGCCTTTAACAAGGGTTCTATATAAATAGCAAATAATAATGGTGAACAGGGACACCCCTGACGTGTGCCCCGCGTGATATTAACCGCCATAGATTCTTGTCCAGATATACAAATCTTAGCCCTCGGGTGTCTATACATAATTTGTAATGAAGATATAAGTCGTGTACCAAATCCCATTTTCCCCATAACTGCCCACAGAAATGCCCATGAAACTCGGTCGAATGCTTTTTCAGCATCTAAGAGTACCACCCCGACATCCTTATGTTGCGCAGCGGCTTAGTCTAGTGTTGCAATAACCCGATGTATATGATTAATAGTGCCGCGTTCCGGAAGTGTACCATTCCAACAACATCAAAAAAGCTATTTAATTCATCATAATTTTCCATGACTTTGACTGAGTTTTTCCCCCCTAAACTCCCGCTTTCAAGTGTTGTTTTACTTTAAATCATTTTTTTTGTTTTGTTTTTGTAATTCAATAGTGAAGCAATTGTAGAAAAATAGTTATGATAAAAGATTTACTTATGTATGCCGTCACTTATATACATGTTAAAACATAGAATAATGTAGCTATCAGTAATATGTACATTTGTTAAGCAAAACTAATTAATACTCGCTCCTTTCGCACCTTTGAAAACAACGGGGCACTCCTAGGTGGGTGCCGCATACACGGTGGTGCACCGTGTTCGATATGCAGCTCCAGAACCCTCTCTCCCAGCCGGGAAAGAAGAAGCGGCACTCATGGGGTGATCGTCAGTTACAGTTTTATTTAGAACGCTTCACAAACGAGTTTCGGGAAACTCCCTTCTCAGTGTGTTCCCGACATGTGAACCGAGGTAGCAGATATTTAAAAACAACGTACAAAGGGTATGGAATGGAGCCGCCATATATCCTCTGGTTTTAAAGCCGTGTATCGGCATATCATGCATACTTCTCATATTGTTTCTGCTTCTTTATGGACATAAATGTTCAGAAAATTTGTAGGATGCGATGGCCTAACTCCCTAGGTGGACAGCTAGTTCTTCTCCGCTATTCAAACCTTTGGGGTTTTTTGTTTGCAAATCAATAATAAACCTGGATTCCAGCCTTCTAAGTTTCAGTGTTATATCCCCCCCATCTTTATTTGCAATTGCACACATGTGCTCCAAGATTCTTAATTTGACAGAGTTTATCGTACTCCCTATATATTTTAACTTACATTCGCATTCATGGGAACAATGAAATCGTCACAGCCTTATATCGAAAGCCGACCGCTGGCAATAGCATCCTACATGCTGCCAGCGGACATCCGGCAAAACTAAAACAAAGCATCCCCTATGGGGAGTTGCTGCACCTCAAACATAACTGTTCCCATGAATGCAAATTATTGAAAGCAGCAGAAGAAAGTATGGAGAGGTTTGTAGCCAGGGGCTACGATCTCAAACATCTTAAAAATACACTGAAGAAAGTAATTAGAATACCTAGGGAACAATTGTTGAAAAAAGAGAGCAATAAAAAGACAAATGAAGGGAAGTTCCGTTTAATAACGACATATTCTGAAGACACCAACTTTTTGAAGGCCACATTACGTAAAAACTGGCATATAATGAAAATAGACCCAATTATTGGTATGGACATTCCATCAGGGCCGTTAGTGACTTTCAAGAGAGCGAAGTCTCTTAAAGATAAGCTGGTTCATAGTCACCTAGACATTCCAATGACAAGACCAAACACGTTTGCAGAAATGAAAGGCTTCTTCCCGTGTGGAAGATGCAAAGCCTGAGCATTTAGCAAAAGAGTGTTTGGCTATGATGTTCCGGGACTAAAAGAACGTAAGATCATTAATAAATTTATCACATGTCAAACAACATATGTAGTTTATTGTCTATTCTGCCCCTGTAAGGTCAAATATATAGGGAGTACGATAAACTCTGTCAAATTAAGAATCTTGGAGCACATGCGTGCAATTGCAAATAAAGATATGACTTATCCGCTGGCGAGACATTTTGCCATCAAACACCAAAGCAATCTGGATTTACTCCAATACTTTGGATTGGATCATATCCCAGCACATATAAGAGGGGGGATATGACACTGAAACTTAGAAGGCTGGAATCCAGGTTTATTATTGATTTGCAAACAAAAAACCCCAAAGGTTTGAATAGCGGAGAAGAACTAGCTGTCCACTTAGGGAGTTAGGCCATCCCATCCTACAAATGTTCTGAAAATTCATGTCCATAAAGAAGCAGAAACAATATGAGAAGTATGCATGATATGCCGATATACGGCTTCAAAATCAGAGGTTATATGGCGGCTCCATTCCATGGAACCGCCAAACGCCGATCCACTGCTAGATCTTAACTCGTAATGTGCGGAATTAAAATGTAGCATCTAGCTGAACAACACATTAGTATATGTCTTTTATATATTTGATGTATATTTTTGCATAGATTGGAAACGATAATGTATTTAATGTATATATTGTATTTATTGCGAAAACTGCGATATTTGCACATTACAATATGGCGCTCACCAAATGAGATGGGTGAGCAGTCCTACCTCGACTTTCATACCCTTTGTACGTTGTTTTTAAATATCTGCTACCTCGGTTCACATGTCGTGAACACACTGAGGAAGGGAGTTTCCCGAAACGCGTTTGTGAAGCTTTGTAAATAAAACTGTAACTGACGATCACCCCGTGGGTGCCGCTTCTTCTTTCCCGGCTGGGAGAGAGGGTTCTGGAGCTGCAAAACTAATTAATATCTATGTTTTTATAGACATAAGTATTATACACGTATATACAAAGCAATACACATACATAGGTACATATCTATAGTCCAATTAAATGCTTATACAGAGGGATATGCTGTATATTTCTGTTTGCATATGGTGGTTATGTGGGTAAGAGTCAATTCTTGAGTAGTTATGGCATGCTGCCTTTTTAGATAGCTTTTATATTTCAACCCTTAGTATGAGGAGTGGGTGTTATGTGCCGGGGTTCAGCCCTTGTAGGAAAGCTGCTCATTTCTTACATTGCCCTCTTTTTCAGAATAACATTTCAGCTGTGACCTTTTACATATATTCGTATGCGTGACAATATTGGTTTAGTTTCTCTGAAATTACTCCTGTTTACACATCTGACTTGCATAAAATTATCACAATGCCTCGAACACCAAGAACTAGGCCTCTACGCACAAATGTACAAATGTCATTCTATCTTCATCCATGTGGCAACAAGACTATCTATATATCCATAAGATTGGTAATCTATATGTACATTGCAAGGATGATTTTTTATTATAAATAATCAGCATCTCATAGAATTAGCAGAGGAAGCACTTCAGCTGACAAAGAGGAGCCCTGTATGCTGAGACTTCTCCACGTAGCGGTCTGACATCTTATGAAGGGTGTCCAGTTTGTGACCAAGACGGGGTCTTACATTCTCTCCCGCCAGGTAATGGGTTTGGTTCGTCACTTGGGGGGGATTCTTGGCTTCACACATACACACACACTATGTACACACACAGTAGGTTTCGCATAGCAAGAGTACACCTAATTACTGCCTTATTTTATATGCCTGCATATATACGCTGTTTTAGCACCATGGTTGAACTGTATCTGCTATTTACACTTTTGGTGCTTTGAATCGCTTTCATCTACTTCTGTCTACTGATCATTGCAGCACATGCATTTTATACAAAGAAAAACGTTGGTTCAATAAATATATTGAAACCATCCCACTATGTACTCTCTGTATATTTCTATGAGAGCAAGGATCATGAGTGACTGGGTGAACCGATTTGATCTGTTACCATGATCCCTGAGGAGTCAAGGTTGTCATGTTCAGTGGTTACCAAAACCATTCGCTCCCTGGTAGGGTTAGGGGGCTTAGGGTGACACTGTGAGCTAGCTGGTCTCTTTGCCAACATATCCTGTGGGGGGGTGCTTGAAATCAGTCTTGGAACCTCACCCAAAGTTTATCTTGTCCAGAAAACGACCAGATACTAGGGATTAGTGGGAACTACTCAGCAAAACCCTGCAAAAAGATGCAAGGTCTAACAATGATGATCCGTCCTTATGATAAATCCTTTACCCCACACAAATCTTCTGAAATGGCTCACACCCCACCAACACACCAAAGCTTCTCTTTTGGAAGTGGAGTAGTTTTTATGTGTCTCTTAAAGGCCTTGACACATAGGCAATGTTGACTTCCTTGCCATTTCGACACTACCCCCAAAGCCACACAGCCAGCATGAGTGTTAATGATTGTCTTGCCCTTGGTGTCAAAATGTTTAAGTGCAGGTGCAGATGCAATGTTTCATTCTTTAATATGAGTTTTTCATGAATTTACTTTTGTCATCAAAATGGTGATACATTGTGAATAATATTAAGCCAGGACTTAGAAAGACAAAAGTTGATCCACTGATCTTTGCACTCTGGTGAACCTGCATGCTCAATAGCAGTAACTAATTTTGTTTTAGAAGAAATACCCCTCTCATCTATCCAATGTCCCAAATATTTCACACCTTTCACCCCAATCTTAATTTTATAATTCTAAATAGTTAAATCACTCCTCTGCAAAATCGTCAGGGCTTACTTTAAAGCCTGGTCATGTTCTTCCGCATTGTCTCAAAAATCCAAGATGTCATCTTGAACATACGTGACACGGGGCACATCCTGAAACAAATGGTGTATGTTGCATTGGAAAACAACGAATGCTAAAGCTAACCCAAATGCCATATGTTTGTACCTACATGTTCATGTTAGCATGACACAAGATGATAATGGTCTTGAACTCAGATGAAGTGCTATTTGATGAAATGCTGACAGGTCCAGGGTGGAAAACACCTTAGCTCCCTTGATAGTCATAATCTCATCAATATTAGCCAGAGATGTCTGTTTAGTCATATGACCAAGTTCAAATCACTCCAATCCACACACAGACATTATTCCCCATTACCATTCTTGGCTGTCATAACAGGGGGCCAACCATTTGGATGCTTTTATCTCCTCAAACCCTTCATCGCAGTCTCTAATTTTTGGTGCTATGGCTCCCTTATTATGAATGGAGCACCCTGGACTTGTGTGCTTTAAAGACAGCTCTCTCTTTTGATATAATTTCATGCATAAACTCTGAAGCAGACCTAATTTGTCAATTCTTACCCCAGTAAACTCTTTCTCAAGAGACACTCCCATCAGGACATTTAATTCAGACTGAGCTCCCAAAACTTGATCCAGCTGGTTATGATCTAATCATATGAATAGATCCCTTTCCTACAGCCTACCCAAAAGACCAGACCAATCTTTGGGAAAAAAACTTCACAGGGAAGCTTTATCCATTGAAATTCCAGATGTGCTGCAAGAAATCCTAACTCATCGATAGGTTTGCTCACATATGCCACCGGTTTAATATCAGATAAATTGAGAATATGCTTGGGAAAGTTTGTGAGATATTATTTTCTTCGTACCATATACTGGTGCCAAAATCTGACATTACTCAAATTTTCTATGTCAATTTCAACTGTGCAAAACAGACTACTACTCTCTACATCCCCACTTGACTCCCATGCAAAATGACCTCTTCACATTATTACGCTTAACTTTTATTTTTAGTGTTAACAGAAATCTTCAGCCTGCTAATGTTTCCCACTCTGCCATTCAATACTCTGGCAAAATGTCCTTTTTAGGTACATTTGCTGCAGATCTGACCAATAGCAGGACACATTTCATCCGTTGACAGAGGACCCTTGAAACCACATTTGTAGCTGCCTAAATTTGTTCTGTCCCAAGACTCTGCAGATGATGAATATCTTTTGTCACCTTAGATTTCTGGACAACTTTCTGAATAGCTGCCACTTTTCCAATCTCTTTGTATGACAACTGCTTTAATCCTTTGTCTGTGTTCTCTGGCAGGCCCTCCCCCACGCCTAGGGACAGTTGGCCCTTAGTGGCACCTCGGGCGGGAGTTGACTTCCGGTTCGTAGGTTGAGGATGGAAGGGGGGTGTCGTCAGGAGTCCAGGAAGGTTGGAGGGGTGTCTCCCAAGGTGCCGGCGACCCGCCTACAACAAAGGAGATAAAAGGCTGAGGTCTCGAGGGGGGAGCCCTCTTTGTCCCTTCACCGCGGTGTCCGGCGGATCGGAGACGCAACGAATTGCTGAGAGTGGCGGCGTCCGGTCGATCAGAGCATACATGTGAGGGGGCCTTTTATCTGCGTATGTATGAGTGGGTGTAAGCGCGCATGTGCTTTCACACGTTTCCTTTTGAATGTTAATATGGTGGTGCGCGTGTGAATGAGCATGTGTGAATGTGTTCGGCGTGGGGGGTGCCCTCTGTAGAGTTGTGAGAGATGTGGTAGCGCTGTGCAGGGAGTGTGGTTTGTAGTGCTGTGCGGGGAGCAGGCACCCGGCAAATGTGGAAGGCTTCCGGGCGTGAGACAGCGCTCGTGTGATGAACAAGCACTGGAGTTGGGGCCTGGGGGGCATGGCAGAGGGAAGCGGAGACCCAACAGGAAGCGGGCGTAGCGGTGTGCGGGGAGCGGGTGCACTGCACTGGGTCTTGACCCGCAAGGCGTCGATGAGGAGGCGGGGCGGGGCGGGGGACGCGATCTGGGAACAATGGAGGCCCAGCATGAAGCGGGCAATGAGGCGCCAAAAAAAAATTAAAGCAATTTAATACGCAACAAATATGGGGTGTTAGATCCAAAGCCCATTAAATCATTCTGGTTTAGTTTATTGGAACCGGGTTTGTGCAGGTCGGTAGTTTGCTAAGCTGGGGGTGAGGTGAGTTGGCACAGTAAGTTGTGTTAGTCCACCCCTGCTGTTAAAAGTGAAAGGGATAAGTGGGCGCTAAATGTGGATGCAGATGCTGCACAGAGTGCAAAACTTGAATATTTGATTCAAAAGGGGGGTGGTGATGGACAGAGTATCTGAATTAAGCAGAACACTCCTACCCAGTCAAAAGATCAGGGCTTGATCCATCACCATTTTTTAGCTCACTGCACCATCCCAGTTCAGAACCTGGCTACATGCAAATTAGTCTGACCCTGGCCCAGTGCATCATGGGAACAGGGCAGACCAAACTACCAAGCCAATTCTTTACTGGAAAGGAAACAAGCTTCCGGGGACTGGTTTCTGGCATTACAGCCGTCTTCGGCCCGGCTTGCTTGAATCCTGATGGTGCAGTGAGCAAGGGACTCACATCTGAGCATACCCTTCCACACTTGTGGTGGCCAAAACGATTCAAAAGGGGGGTGGTGATGGACAGAGTATCTGAATTAAGCAGAACACTCCTACCCAGTCAAAAGATCAGGGCTTGATCCATCACCGTTTTTTAGCTCACTGCACCATCCCAGTTCAGAACCTGGCTACATGCAAATTAGTCTGACCCTGGCCCAGTGCATCATGGGAACAGGGCAGACCAAACTACCAAGCCAATTCTTTACTGGAAAGGAAACAAGCTTCCGGGGACCGGTTTCTGGCATTACAGCCGTCTTCAGCCCGGCTTGCTTGAATCCTGAACTTAAATATTTGGGCGCATAATTTTGATGCTGCCCAGGGGATCGGGCTCCGGTTTCACTCGGGTTAATAGGGTGTGCAGCTTGAAGCGCGGATGCAGGGAGGCTTCTACCTCCTCCCCCTGGTTTCATACATGAGCGAGGGGCAGGCCTACGTAGTGGGCAGTTTCGCTATTACCAAAGGCATGGGGGCTATGCGTAAGGGGAGTTGAGTTGACCATGGTATAAGGGTGGGGCAAGTGGGCAGAGGGGAGCAAGGCAAGCACCGGATGCGAGGCCCGTCAAGAGGGAAAAGTGGAAGAACACAGTGGGCACCTGGTAACTCTATTTTGCTTTATTTAGAGGGCAGGATGCCACCAAAGTAGGCAAGGGGAGCTAAGGAGGCTCCCACTACACTGGAAGAATTTCGATCCCTGTTGACATTGTGGGAGGTCGCAAAGAAAAGTGGCATTGACTGGGCCATACAAACATTGACTCAAGGGGTCGAAGGGAGTCCACAACAAGAGGTCCCATCGTCCAAACGCACAATGAGGACACCCGGACGTTTTCGAGATGCGCAACAGGAGAAGGCGAAGAAGGTCGTTGAAGTGCCGGCGAGCACTTCAGGTGAGGCGGTGGCAGTGGGCCAACCCCTGGTAAATACTGACAATAGGCATGCTTCTGACGCTGCTGCGCAGAAGGGTCAGGTGAATGCGGAACCGATGCTGGTAGATGGGCTTCAACTCAGGGAGAGGAGTTGGCCTAACGGCTAGGGCGCTCGACCTCAGACCTGGGGATCTGGGTTCGAGTCTCGGTAACGACGCCAAAACCTCCTATGATTCTGGGCAAATCACTTATTCTCCCCGTGCCTAAAATGAATGTGTGCCCGTCCTCATGCAACGTAACTGGTGCTATGTAAGGCGCTCTGATACCTGATTCGGTTCGGGTCTAGTTCGCGCTATATAAAACTCTCCAAAAAAAACAAAAAAACTCAGCTCTGCACTCCCCATAGCAACACTGACAGTACTGGCAGCAGCAGCCTCTGCCGTGCAAATACAAAGAGAGATGGCCGTGGCAACAATACTGGCCATGCCAGCTCCCGCACCGGTGGTAGCACATCAAGGCAGTGGGGTGGCGCAAGTTGGGGTCCAGTCAGGTGGGGTGGCAGCATCTCCCATGGTGGTGGCGGCAGCGCCACAAAGTCCAATTAATAATGCAGGATTGCCAGGACCATTCTCACCCATACCGCCGGGTCCCCAAGGAGCGGTGGTATCAGTACAACATCCCTTAACACAGAGCCTAGTGATCTATGGTTCCTCGTCATTGACGCTAGCACATGTGCCGGCAGAAACCAGAGAGAAGATTTTCAGGGGAGAGTTCATAGATGTATTTGATTTGATCAATGCGGGTGTGGTACCCGGGAAGAACAAGGCATGCTAGGAGGGCGAAGTTAAACAGAAAAAAGTTTGGGTGGAATGGTCTATCAAGAATTGGATTACTGGGTTCGCTATCTATGCAGCAATCATGGTAGAGCGGTTCCCAGGATTGGTGGCGCAGCTGATTAGCTACATGTCTATGATTCACGGAGCTGCATCAGAATTCAAGGGCTTGGCTTGGTTGCAATATGGCATCAAATTTAGACAAATGAAGGTGGTAAGGCTGGAAGTGGCATGGGATCAGAGGGAGATTAATATATGGTACGCTGAATTTCACTTGTCATCACCGGTTAGCAAGACCACTCACTCTTTTCGGGGGGGAGAGAGGGGGGTGATAAGAGACAAGCTTGCTGGCAGTTTAACAAGAATGAGTGCAATAGGGGATTGGCATGCAAGTTCAAGCACATATGCTCCTTCTCTGGAGTACAAGGCCACCCAGAGAACAAGTGTCACAAAAAAGTGGGGAAACCCAGAGAGCAGCACGTCCCAGCCCAGGTGCAGGCCAAGGGACGCCGTGCTCAGTCATCATAATGCTTTGCCCACGCCCATACGCTTGCATGTCCTGGCCCACCTGCTCAGTCGTTATGAGAGGGGGCAAGAGGCGCAGCTGTTATATCAAGGTTTTAAATTTGGGTTTCATATCCCTTCCACTGCCCGCCTTCGTCAGTCTTTCCATGTAACCAGCAGTCAGTTTTGAGGAATCCAGAGGTGGCTAGGGAAAAGATCATGAAGGAGCTAGTGCGGCGGAGGGTGGCGGGCCCTTTTCAGCACCCGCCAAGGCAGAATCTGGTTTGCTCGCCTTTGGGCTTGGTGCCATAGAAGGAAGTGGGCAAATATCGCCTGATTCATAACCTGTGGAGTCCACCTGGTTTGTCAGTTAATGACAGGTTGGATCCAGAACTCTGCTCAGTGCGTTACACCACATTTGACACTGCTATTCAGAAGCTGCAGAACCTGGGGGAGGGAGCGCTAATGGCCAAAGCGGATGTGGAGGACCTTCCGCCTCCTGCCTGTGCACCCATAGAATACTAGGCTGTTAGGTTTCACGTTTGTGGGAGCAGTTCTACATGGACCAATGTATGCCAATGGGGTTTTCCATCGCATGCGCAGTGTTTGAAACCTTCAGTCGTTTCTTGGAGTGGGCAGTGCAGGACATAGTCGGGAAGCCGAGATCTGGTGCATTTTTTTTGATGATTTCCTGTTTATGGTTCCACCGGGCTCGCCGGCCTGCAGGAAGGCTCTGCTGGGCTGCCAGCGGTTGGCGGAGGCACTGGGAGTACCGCTGAAGGCCCGGCCACTTGCCTAACTTTCCTTGGTATAGAGATTGACACGGTGGAGGGAGTATGTTGCCTTCCGCAGGGGAAAGTGAGAGCTTTTGAGGCATCCATAGATGAGTGTCTAGCGGCGCTCAAGTTCACTCTACATCAGCTACAGGTCTTGGTGGGGCTGATGAACTTCGCACTCCGAGTGATACCCATGGGTAGGGCCTTTTCATGTAACATCGCCTGGGCAATGTCCGGCTTAAAGGCAAAACACCACCATACTAGGGTATCAATGGAGGTTAAAAACAACTTAGGCGCATGGAAGGAATTTTTGGCAGGTTTCAATGGCACAGTGATCTGGCAGCAACCAACTCAGTCCAGTGTAGATTTGGAACTTTACACAGATGCAGCTGGCAGCGTAGGTTTGGGGGCAGTCCTAGGATCAAAGTGGTGCATGAAACATTGGCCAGCAGATTGGGTAGAAACAGGATTGACTAGCAATATCACATTCTTAGAGCTGTTTGCCACCGTGGTGGCGCTGCATCTCTGGGGCCCGTCCTTTGACAATAAGCGCATTTCCTTTTGGTCGGACAGTATGTCGGCAGTCATGGCAGTGATTAACCAGAGAGCTAGATGTCAGCGGGTGCTCCGTCTACTTAAGGAGTTGATGCAGGGTTGCCTGCTGCGTAATGTATACTTTACTGCCAAACATGTGCCAGGGGTCGACAGTACCGTAGCTGATGCCCTCTCTCGTTTTAAGTTGACAGAATTCAGAGCCCGATGGCCACAAGCGGACAGGCAGATGACGATCTTCCCGGAATAGCTGTGGAAACTTGTTGCCCCATTGCCTAAGAGTTGATAGCGGTGTCCATCGTGCCCAAGACCAAAAGTATGTATGAGAGGGCATGGCAAGCCTACTTAGCAGTCCTGAGGGGAGTCAGGATAGCAGAGAAGTTTACCCCGCGGGGTTATCTTTTTTATAGTACAGCAGAGAGGCAATGGAAAATCATTGTCTTTGGTTAAGAGGCAGTTGTCGGCAATTGCCTTCTTTGCGGGTTTGAAAGGGGTGGGGGATCCTACAAAGGACCCTAGAGTGAGATGGGCAGTCAAGGGATGGGAACGGTTGGCCCCAGGGGTGAAAGATAGCAGAAGACCTATAGACGCCAGTAGGTTAATAAGGATTTTGGAAGTATTATCACAGGTATGCAGGTCCCCTTATGAGACGCAGCTCCTGCGACTGGCGTACACTTTGGCCTTCTTTGGGGCCCTCCAGATATCAAAACTATAACAGCCCTTGAAAGTTGATCAAAAAGGGGGGATCAGATGGGCGGATGTGCTAACCACGGAGGGAATGCTTCAGGTGAAAGTGAGGAGGTCTAAAAAAGACCCTTTGGGAAAAGGGGTCTGGGTCAAATTGAGAGCAGCGCCGGGGACTGTTTATTGTCCCGTAACACTGATGTAGGTACGTCCGAGGGAGGGAGACGGTAGACTGTTGGTACACGTGGATGGTTCTCCCCTAACGAGATTTCAGTTTGCAAGCATATGCAAGCGATCGCTTGCCTTGTTGGGGGTGGATACTGCACATTTCACGTCTCATTCTTTCCGGATTGGGGCTGCCACGACTGCAGTTGCATTAGGCCTCCCCACGGACACCATCAAGCGGGTAGGCAGATGGAAGTCGTCCTGTTTTGAGAGATATACGTGAGACTGCAGTTAACTTAAGATAGGGGTAGGGGTCCAGAGCCCAATGCGGTGTCAATCAATCAATCAATCAAAGCATTTGTAAAGCGCGCTACTCACCCGCGAGGGTCTCAAGGCGCTGGGGGGGAGTCGCTACTGCTCGAAGAGCCAGGTCTTGAGGTGCTTCCTGAAAGAGAGATGGTTCTGGGTCAGTCGAAGGTGGGCGGGGAGGGTGTTCCATGTCTTGGCCGCCAGGTAGGTGAAGGATCTTCTTCCGGTGGTGGTTCTGCGGATTCGTGGAACGGTGGCGAGGGCGCGGCTGGCAGATCAGAGCTGGCGGGTGGGTGTGTAGAACGTGAGGCGATTGTTGAGGTATTCGGGGCCTGAGTCGTGGAGAGCCGTGTGTGCGTGGGTGAGGAGCCGGAATGTGATCCTCTTGCTGACGGGTAGTCAGTGCAGGTCTCTCAGGTGGGCGGAGATGTGGCTGTGTCGGGGGATGTCCAGGATGAGTCGTGCGGATGCGTTCTGTATGCGTTGAAGTCGTTTCTGTAGTTTGGCAGTGGTCCCCGCGTAGAGGGTGCTCCCGTAGTCCAGTCAGCTGGTGACGAGGGCCTGGGTGACCGTCTTTCTGGTTCCAGTGGGGATCCAACGGAAGATCTTTTGGAGCATGCGGAGGGTGTTGAAGCAGGAAGAAGTAACGGCGTTGACTTGCCTGGTGAGGGAGGAATCGAGGATGAATCCCAGGTTGCGTGCGTGGTCCGTGGGCTTGGGGGGGTGCCCAGAGCCAAGGCCCACCAGGAGTCGTCCCAGGCGGAGATGGATGGGCCGAGGATGAGGACTTCCGACTTGTCTGAGTTCAGTTTCAGGCGGCTGAGCTTCATCCTCTCTGCGACGTCTTCCATGCTTTCCTGGAAGCTGGCTTTGGCGATGGCGGGGTCGTTGGTGAGGGAGAGGATCAGTTGTGCTTACGTGCGATAGCTGCGAGGGGGCTCATGTAGACATTGAAGAGGGTGGGACTGAGCGAGGAGCCTTGGGGTACGCCACAGATGATCTTGGTGGCTGCTGCGTGGAAGGTCGGGAGACGGACTCTTTGGGTTCTGTCGGAGAGGAAGGAGGTGATCCATTCCAGTGCCTTTCCTTGGATTCCGGCGTGGTGGAGGCGGGTAGTCATGGTGCGGTGGCAGACCGTGTCGAAGGCAGCCGATAGGTCGAGGAGGATGAGTGTGGCGGTTTCCCAGTTGTCCAGCAGGGTCCTGATGTCGTCGGTGGCTGCGATGAGGGCGGTCTCGGTGCTGTGGTTTGCTCGGAATCCGGACTGCAATGGGTCGAGGGAGCCGTTCGTTTCGAGGAAAGTGGTCAGTTGCTTGTTGACTGTTTTCTCGATGACTTTTGCGGGGAAGGGGAGGAGCGAGATGGGGCGGAAGTTCTTGAAGTCTGTGTGGTCTGCGGTGGGTTTCTTCAGGAGAGCGCGGATCTCTGCTTGCTTCCAGCTCTCCGGGAAGGTGGCGGATGCGAAGGAGTTGTTAATGATGTCCAGGAGTTGGGGTGCGATGATGGAGTCCGCTTTGTTGAAGATGTGGTGTGGGCAGGGGTCGGCTGGGGAGCCTGAGTGGATGGTGTTCATCGTGTGGGTGGTATCTTCCGTGCTGACGGGGGTCCAGGTGCAGAGGGTGGTGGCGGGGGGCACTGATTCAGTGGTGGGGTTTGTGGTCTGAGCGCCGAAGCTGTCGTGAATATCGGCGATCTTGCGGTGGAAGAACGTGGCGAGGGAGTTGCAGAGGTCTTGTGATGGCGTGTTGTCATTGTTGCTTGCGTTGGGGTTGGAGAGCTCTTTCACGATGCTGAAAAGTTCCTTGCTGTTGTGGGCGTTGTTGTCCAGCCGTTCTCTGAAAGATGATCTTTTGGTGGTGCGGATCAGCTGGTGGTGTTTGCCGATGGCGTTCTTGAGGGATGTCATGTTTTCCGCTGATTGGTCGTGGCGCCAGGTTTTCTCGAGGGCACGTCAGGATTTCTTGGAGTCTTTGAGATCATTGGTGAACCATGAGGCTTTCTTGCTGTCCGGGTTGCTGGGGGGGTTCTTCAGTGGAGCAAGGGCATCGGTGCAGTCAGTGAACCACTGTGAGGTTGCGGGCTGCTTCGTTGGGGTCCGAAGTGATGGTGGGTGGGTTTTGGCTCAGGGAGGTGGTGAGCTGGTCGGTGGTGATCTTGCTCCAGCATCTTCGGGGGGCTTGTCGCGGGTGGTGGTGGGTCGTTGTTTTCCTGAAGTTGAAATGGACGCAGCGGTGATCGGTCCAGTGTAGTTTGGTGGCGTGGTTGAAGGAGATGTGGTTGCTGGAGGAGAATATGAGATCGAGCGTGTGGCCGGCGCGGTGGGTGGGGGTGTTGACCAGTTGCTTGAATCCGAGGTTGGCGAGGTTGTCTAGCAGGGAGGTGGTGTTGTTGTCCTTGTTGTTTTCCAGGTGGAAGTTTAGGTCCCTAGGAGGATGTAGTCGGAGGAGGCGAGGGCGAGCGTGCTGATGAAGTCTGCGATGGCTTTGCTGAAGTGTGTACGGAGTCCTGGGGGTCTGTAGATGAGGGTACCTCTGAGGGTAGTCTTGGGGTCGGTGTGTATATGGAAGTGAAGGTGTTCGGCGGCGGTGAGGGTGTCTTCGGTGATGGTCGTGATGAGGACGGTGTTTCTGTGGACAATGGCGATGCCACCTCCGGCTTGGTTGACGCGGTCCCTCCGGATGATCTTGTAGCCGTCCGGGATGGCGATGGCGATGTCGGAGGCTGAGGAGGCGTTCATCCAGGTTTCCGTGAGGAAGGCGACGTCCGGCGCTGTGGTGTCTAGGAGGTCCCAGATTTCGACGACGTGTTTGTCAACGGAGCGGGTGTTGAGCAGGATGCACTCGAGGTGGTTGTTGTTGGCGCCAGTTCTTGCGGGCGCGGTGCGGGACTGAGGACAGGTGAACTTGCAGTCACGGCAGGTGAATGCTCCGTGGGTGCGTTTTGGGGTGGCGCGATAGCAGGCTGGTTGTCGGCCGGTGTTGAGTGCGTGGAGGGTGGTGGCATCGTATCTCCGTCGGGTGGGCTGGCTCCGGCGAGGTCCAGGGTTCCTGGTGCTAGGCACGGTCCAGGCGTGGACGGGCGTAGACGGGCTTGCCTTTGGTGCACCATCGGCGCGCACGCGCGGTCTCCGCCATAAATGGCGAAGTGGGAGGGAGGAGCAGCTGGGAGGCGGGAGCGGGGCAACGAATGGGGAGCGGGATCGGGTACCGAGGAAAAGGGGGCGGGCCGCAGGGGAGCAGCGGCAGCGAGCGGGGGGAGACACAAGCGGGAAAGGCAGTCACGGGGGGCACAGAGCGGGGGGAAAAAACAATCACGGGGGACCCAGAGCAGGACAACTACACGGGAGAGCGGCGAGGGGGCAAACCTCGGAAGCAGAGCCCAGACACGAAAACAGAACAGAGCCAACAGTGGCAGAGGCAGAAGGCGGGCACCGAGCTCGGAGACGCTCAGTAGATCAGGGCAGCAGGAGTGGTGGCAGGACTCTTGGCAGCAGCGGGCACACGGGGGCCGTGTGGTGAGTGGAGCGACCGGCCCTGAGACAGGGTCAAGGGTCACAGCTCACCACCGCGCGGTCGCCGCCATAAATGGCCAAGTGGGAGGGAGGAGCAGCTGGGAGGCGGGAGCAGGGCGGCGATTGGGGAGCGGGATCGGGTACCGAGGAAAAGGGGGCGGGCCGCAGAGGAGCAGCGGTGGGGAGCGGGGGGAGACACAAGCGGGAAAGGCAGTCACGGGGGGCACAGAACGGGGAAAAAAACAATCACGGGGGACCCAGAGCAGGACAACAACACTGGAAGAGCGGCGAGGGGGCAAGCCTCCGGAGCAGAGCCCAGACAAGAAAACAGAACAGAGCCAACAGTGGCAGAGGCAGAAGGCAGGCACCGAGCTTGGAGACGCTCAGTAGATCAGAGTAATGACTTTACCGCTATGTGGAGATAGGTTTTTAATTTTAATTCTTAGGACCACGGTTAGTAACTTTCTTTATTAAATTTCTTTAGGGTTATCATTATCCCTTGGTTGCCCTTGTATCTCTCCGTCCTGATGAAGACTCGCATTCCCCAGGTTCAAATCTCCGTATGGGCATAAGACGAGTCGAAACGTCGACGCCATTTGCATTTAACCTTGGACCATTTGATATTATATATAGTGCTAAATAATCCTAGGACTGATATGCCTAGATGTAATAACATTGTTTTTGATCTTATTCTTTGGCCAGGTTTCTAATATTACAATATATATGCTGGATATTGTTTTGTTGAATATTATTATTACTTTTTGAGCACCTCTATGATTTCGCCTTTCGGATTATTCACTTTACACTCTTGAGCACGGTTCTTCTTGCACTCTTTCCTCTTTGTTTGGGCGACCACCTTGTTTTTACTGACTCAATAATGATGTTGTATATAAAAATGCTTTCTATAAAAATGCTTTCTGTAGAAAATGGAAAACGAAATTAAATATGTTTTCTCCTAACCGTGGTTTTATGTTAATCTTGTGGTACTAAGTTTTCAGTACAATCAGAGCATACTGTTTGTAGGTGCTCCTAAGAAGTAAATGAGCAAAGTTATTGAAATATATTAGGTTTATAATTTATAGGTTTAGGACCATTGTTTTTTGATAATACAGTAGATCAGGGCAGCAGGAGTGGTGGCAGGACTCTCGGCAGCAGCGGGCACACGGGGGCCGGGCGGTGAGTGGAGCGACCGGCCCTGAGACAGGGTCAAGGGTCACCTATGAAGGTGTCAGTCGCCTAATGAAGCTTTTTTTTTCTTTCTTGTCTCTCAATTTATTTAATTTGACTGAAGTGGTCTCGAGGCAGCGGAAGCAGGTATGCTGGTGCGGCCATTCCTATATACGGAGAGCAGGGCAATTTTTTTTAAACTCCAGAGAGGAAAGTGCACAGTGGATGAAAGGTATAGATCACCACTGGGTAGGGACAGAGGGACAGCATTTAAAGGATGTCATAGCACCTCTGCAAAAGGCCTTGGATAGGGGCATGTCCATCCCAGACGTGCTGGTGATACACTCAGGGGGTAACGATATGATCCCAGCTGGCCGGAGAGGGGTGAAGGATGAACTCTTCTATATGCTATCGAAGGTTCTGAAGGCTTTCCTGGGGGCCACAATATTTTGGTCAGAAATGATCCCACGTAGGGTCTGGGCCAATAACGCACCAGTAGTGGCAGTGAATAGGACAGTGAAGAAATTGAACCAGGAGGTGTCAGAACTTTTTAGAGTTTCACCCATACGGGCCATCAGACATAACTTGATACAGGCAGCAAAAGGGTAACTGTATTTGGCGGATGGAGTGCATCTGGCGGAAGCAGGTTTGGACTTGTTCATCCAAACCATGTTGGGTGCCATAGCCTTGGAGGAGGAACGGGTAGCGGCAGGTGGGGGGAGGGCGAGAGCGCCAGCAAGCTTCTTGCCCTGTGGCGGGGTCCCGGGCAAGAAAAATGGCAGGGACTCCAGATTGGCGGGGACGGTCTGATCCTGGAACAACAGGGCGGACTGTAGATGGGGCTCCGGGCTGGCAGGAGAGGGGGCTGACCTGCTGGTGGTCCTGGACTCTCTGACCCTACTCGAGATGCCGGTGCTTGTGGTGAGAAACTTTGCGGCCGCGGCTAGGGGATAGACGACAGGTAGTTATTCCACAGGCGAGCTGTGAAAAATTGGTTGTGGCCTGCTGGCGCAACCCACAAAGAATTGGATGTGGCCTGCTGGCGCAACCCGTATCAAGTGTGGTTTCTTGAGAGTCCGACAGTGAATACAAAATATATCAATTGTTGGCTGTATGGTATATTTCACAAGCCTATTGCCTCTATCAATGTATGTGGATTTGACATTTTAATAAAGTGGTTGTGTGTTGACTGTATATCAACCAAGTAAGGATTGCGTTTATCTGAAGTTAATAAAGACTACGCAGTGAAGACCACCTACTTGCCTGGTTTTGCTTTGTGGGGGGGAGTGTAATGAATGGGATAGTGGGGTGCTATGGATGGGGCGAATTGCATGCAATATGCCCACTATAGCAGGCCCCCCCATGCCTAGGGACGGGGGCCCTTAGTGGAACCTCGGGCGGAAGTCAACTTCCGGTTCATAGGTTGAGGATGGAAGGGGGGCGTTGTCAGGAGTCAAGGAATGTTGGAGGGGCATCACCCAAGGTGCTGGCGACCCTCTTAGAACAAAGGAGATAAAAGGCTGAGGTCTTGAGGGGGAAGCCCTCTTTGTCCCTTCACCGCAGTGTCCGGCGGTTCGGAGACGCAACAATTTGCCCACCCACCCATCCCTGAGTTTAGGGGTTGGAGAGAAGATTGGCGGGGTCCTGGGCAAGAAAAATGTCAGGGACTCCGGATTGGCGGGGACGGTCTTAGCCTGGAACAACAGGGCGGACGGTAGATGGGCCTCCGGGCTGGCGGAAGAGGGGGCTGACCTGCTGGTGGTCCTGGACTCTCCGGCCCTACCTGAGATGCCGGTGCTTGTGGTGAGAAACTTTGTGGCTGCGTCTAGGGGATAGACGGCGTGTAGTTATTCCACAGGAGAGCTATGAAGAATTGGTTGTGGCCTGCTGGCACAACTCACAAACAATTGGTTGTGGCCTGCTGATGCAAACCGCATCAAGTGTGGTTTCGGAAGAGTCCGACTGTAAATACAAATATATATCAATTGTTGGCTGTATGGTATATTTCACAAGCCTATTGCCTTTATCAATGTGTGTGGATTTGAAATTTTAATAAAATGGTCGAGGGTTGGCTGTGCATGAACCAAGTAAGGATTGCGTTTATCTGAAGTTAATAAAGACTACGCAGTGAAGACCACCTACTTGCCTGGGTTTGCTTTGTGGGGCCGGGGGGTTGGAAGTGTAATGAATGGGATATGGGGGTGCTATGGATGGGGCGAATCGCACGCGGTATGCCCACTATGCTCTTTTCGCAATATCAATCACCATTTTCAATGTTCGGTTCTCAGTATTTATTACTTTTTCTTGTACTCTTGTTACTAACTTTCAACACCAACTGGTCCCTGAAAATGTTGTCAAGGACGCCCTTGTAGTTGCAAGAATCCACCAATAACAGCAGTCCTGCTACATAACTTTCCAAGGAACCACTGGACATTTGCGATCTTTTCAAAATTGTTAATCTCTCCACTTCCGGTTCCTTTGTCTTCCCGAAATGTGCGTCCAATTGTCGTAATACTGTATTGTATTCATCCATCTCATCGTCTTCTAGGTCCTCTTCTAAAAGTGCTGGTAGGTGTTTCAATACACGTAGTTGTTGAGCACCTAAACCATGCTTGAGCATGGCCAATTATTTAGATGCTGTAAAAGTGGCACATCCCACTGCCATAACAGATGCTTCCGACCTACCCTCCCAAGGTGTTGTGGGTTCACCTTGTACATTTAGAAAAACGAATCATGCTGAACCCCTGTAGATCAAGGCAGAGAAATTAGCCAGCGTTATGTCTCCCAGCAACCACAAGTTAGCATAGCAGATTGTGTGTTGTATGAATGTCGCATTCTGTCTCTAGGAAATGGTGAGACAAGCGGGCCAGTCAAATGTGACACAGTTGAGCTTAATATGTACAGAAACAGCACAACGTTTTTTTTTTCCTTCAACAGGTCACCCTAGTCAGAAGAATCAAATGGGACACATCAGGTTCTGCCAAGGTGGGTACTTGGCTTACGGGAGAAATTCCAAATTTCAAGCCCAATGCTACCATAGATCTACATCACCGGTGGGATAACGCTATCGTAAAATTACAAGACCTCTTAACGGGTCCCGAGGCTCAACATAGACCCCACGGGCTGCGTCCGAAGCGGACCTTCGACCTAGCGCTAGCCACTCAGAGGAAAGCCCTAAGGAGGGCCGTGGGCCTGCACAAATTGAATGGCACTGCGCACTCCGCCAACAACGTGGCCTTACTGCGCAAGGCCTTCAAAATATCATCATGGGATGCTAAGAGACTAAATGAACAGAACGAGTGGCTAAAAATATTCGCCCTGCTAAGGGGCAAAAATCTGCCCCAGTTCTGGAACTATATGAACAAGCTACGTTCCTCGAATAACAACAGAGGGAACGCAGTTCGTGAAGAAGATTGGGCCCAGCATGTGACTCAACTATACTGCTGCGACACGGCGGATCCGGTGGTGATCGAAATAAGAGACCGTGTCGATTCCACCCAGACAGAAATCCATGAGCTGACCACTGCAGCTGAAGTCTCCAAGTATCTGAAGGCCATGAAAAACGTGGGCCCAACGGCCTTCCAGCAGGGGTATTCAAATGTGCTTTGGAAGAGTGGGCCGAACTTTTGTCCCCGATATATAACAACGTGTTTACGACCTGTCAGCTACCAGATTCATGGCTAGGTTCGATCTTATGCCCCATATTTAGGAAAGGAGACCCCACGCTCCCAGCTAACTATCGACTTATTGCCCTATTAGATCTTGAGGCGAAGGCATATGCCCGGTGTCTTCTTAAGTGGTTAGAAAAATGGGTAGCAGAAAACAACATTCTACCATACTTCCAAACAGGGTTTCGATCTTCGGCCTCCTCCATAGATAACAACACAACGTTGGCCATCCTGAGTCAACAAGCAGCATAAAAAAATCATCTTCCACTCTACTGCTGCTTTATAGACTACAGCGTGGCCTTTGACAAAGTGTTTCGCAACATTCTATGGAGGAAACTGGATAAATGGGGGATTCCACAGAGCCTGCTAGGAGCCCTTATCTCCTTACACAAGAACACTTGGGTGCGAATCAAAACTGGACCAAAGACTGTCTCCAGAAAAAATGCAATTGGCGACGGTTTAAAGCAAGGCTGTGTTCTTGCCCCTCTTTTGTTCAATCTCTACACTGCTGACCTGGGATAATTTCTGGAGAAAAGCAATCTTCTCCCGCGACAATTGGGCCTTGCTAAAAGGAATCTGCTTATTCTACAATATGCTGACGATATCGTCATAATGGACCAGGCAAAATCGGGGCTCCAACGAGTGCTAAGCAAGCTCCATACATATAACACCGCCAACGCCTTAAAAATCAATCCGGAAAAGACCAAGGTTCTGATATTCGGCGGCTGTAAGAACAAGAGAAGTCTAAGGTGGCACATTGGGCCTGCAAAGATCAATTCAACTACAAAATATAATTATTTGGGAGTTTGGTTTTGCGAGTCTTCTAGACCATCAGCTCAATTAGATGCCTTGAAAAAAAGAGCAGGTGCAATAACATACTCCATGACCCGACTGAACCAGACCCTGAGCAGCCCCTCCTCTGATCCCATTTTGAAGGTGACCAAAGCTACACTACTCCCTGCCCTAAACTATGGGCATCAGGCCTTCCCTGGTGCATGCTCTGCTAGTCTTGACCTCGCCCAAGTTTCCACCTATAAAAAAATCTTTCATCTTCCGAAATTCATTCAGAGGGCAAGACTACGTCTGGAGCTGGGCCTACAAAGACAATCCATCTATTGCGAGGCAGACTCTCTGAAATATTTTATAAGGTCATTAAAAGCTGCAGATACTACCTTAAAATCCCGGCTAAAAGAAACCTTTGCCAGTCCTGGAAATCCATGGAATCGTCAGATTACAAAGGCCATAAAACCGCTAGAGATCGACACCTCACTATTAACTTCAAACTCTATTCCATATTCAGTCTGGAAAAAAGTTATCAATAAACAGGTGAAACTAATCTCCCATCGGATGGACCTCCAGGCTTTAAAAACACCTAGGGCCAGATGTAGGTAAAATTATTTTACCACCTCTTAAATACCGAATCATACCGATTCGGTATTTAAGAAGTGGTAAAATATAAGTACCGAGATGTAGGTAAATACAGATGTGCATTTACCGAATCGGTAAAATTCGGTATTTACCGATTCGGTAAATACCGACCGGTAAATGCCCATTCATTCCTATGGGCTTTGAAGCCCATAGGAATGATTGGGCATTTACCGGTCGGTATTTACCGAATCGGTAAATACCGAATTTCACAAGGGTGCAGGGGGTGTCACTTTGACACCCTCTAGCACCCCCAAAACGGGTTCAGGTGCCATGTGGCAGGCATACCTGCCCTAAGGGCATGTCTGCCTGTCATATGGCATAGGTGTGCATGCACACATTTGCATGCACACCTGAATCGGTATTTTACCATCAACTTGTATTTGATGGTAAAATACCGATTTTGTAGGGCTTGTGGGACTCAGAAGAGTCCCACCTACATCTCGATTTTACCGATTCTGTAAATATACCGGTTGGTAAATTTACCGACCGGTATATTTACAGATTCGGTAAAATTACCGAAATGGCCTGTTTTCAGGCACCTACATCTCAAAAGCCAAATACCGGTCGGTAACGGCCGAATTCGGCTGTTACCGACCGGTATTTGGCTACCTACATCTGGCCCCTACTGTCTTGCTCCCACTGAATATCTCATACCATCCTGGGGTACCGCAATCTTATTTGCTGGTAAGTCTAAATGCAGTGGCTCGGAAGAACATGCGCTCTACGGCCTTTTACAGATGGGCGCCTTCAAAGGAGGGAGGGGCCTGCAGACTGTGCACCTACCACACTGAATCATGGTTGCATCTTTTGTGCTGTTGCCCTGCCCTGGACGCCCCTAGAAGATTACTCTTAAAACCCATATTTTTAAAATGGGGCATTAGGTCATGCTGGGAGGCAACGGCCTTGTGTTTTACTTCTTCAGACATTCAAGCGCTCGCAAGGATTGGAAAGTTTGTAAGACTCCTGGACAATCTTTTTTCACCCTCTTTGGCCCTAGTGCTTCCAGTTCCTCCCCCCCAAAAACTAATTACAGACTTTTTTTGTCCTCTGCTTTAGCACCTCCTGTTTTAATCTATTTTAGTTCTGGCCTAGCTCAGTAGTGTGATCACACTGGTAACTATAAGACTGTTTTTATACGCACAGACTTTTTAATCCTGATAGTGTGTTTTCCAGTTTCGTTTTCTAATATGATAACTGTGCCAATGTTGATATTTTATAGCAATGGTTTTAATTAACTACGCTAATCAAAAAAACTCAAACTCAAACTCAAACAGGTCTGAGCGTGTATGCGTGCACCTCTCCCAATCGCACTCTGGATAGCAAAAATAAAGGGATGCTGAATAAGTAGAATTATCTTCTTACTATAAAATGAATGTTGCAGGGATTCTAGCAAATGGGCACTATAGCTTGTAGGAGCTGCTGAACTGCCTTGGCATGCTCTCCCCACAGCACAGCATGCGTAAGGATATCTGCAGGTTCTAGCTGTAACTTGTAGGGTCGGGCCTAAGGCCCTCATGCTGGAAAATGACTGGGACGCAGGACACACTGCTTGCTCGGTGCAACTGGCCCAGAGCACGTGCGCTCGGCCTCTTTTATTGGTACTGTGTCACATGACCTGTGACATCAGTGGTGGGTGGGTGTTCAGTGTAGTTACAGGCTCAGCACTAGAATGCTGACTTGTGCTGGGCATTACATCCCTCCCCAAATTGGTTAAAAAGTAAACCAAACATGAAAAGTCCAAACACCTGTGGGGGAAAGAAAACACAGAAAATAACATTGGACTTGCGCTTTCAAAAAGAGTCTCTTTGGCTGCTTGCAAGCCGCAGGCAGTATAGTTCTTGCGTTTTGAATTAGCAGTTCTTGGTGGCACGGTTCTTAGTTGTTCGGCGGGTTCATTCTTTCTCTGTCGGCTGTTCTCAGCCCTGCCTTTTGCTTTGCTCTCTTGGTGACGAATGGTTCAAGAGAGGTGGATGACGTGGTTGTTGTTTGCCTTCCGGCTTCTTTTCTCCAAGCTGGTTGCGTGTTGTTTCCAGGCAGGCTTCAGTGTGTTTCTTAGCAGGTGAAGATAGTAGGTGCGAACATCCCTCTCACTAGGATGCCCCTCTCGCCGGTTTTCTTCTGCCACAAGATGTCCGGGAGGACCTCTTTGCCAGGTTTCCACTGGACTGGTGTTTTTGGTCGCGTTGCTCTACCATAGCCTTCGGGCCGTGAGCAGGGCGCTCCACGAGCCTCACCGTTGTGTCCTAGTTCCACCTGAAGGTTGAGTTGTCGACTCACTTCATTGCTCTCGAGGCTTTCATCCTCTTGAGTCCTGCAGACGTGCTTCTGTAGATCTGTCTCCCGTTTGGGACTTGCTGCCACCAGAGTTCCTTGAGGCCTCTTCTTGGGTTGCCACGGGTCGGTGTGGAGTGGTCAGTTCATCAGCTGGATGTGTGAGCACTCTCGCCATTCGATCTTCCGCCAACCCCAGAGGTAGATGTCTTCAACAGTCTATCTTGCTCCCTTCTGCGTTCGCCATGTGGATGGAATGGATGACTCTTAGGTGGTTGTCTTTGGTCTGCTCTGCCGGTGCTCTTACCAGGCTTGTTCTCCATTGCACTCCGGTGTTCCAGTGCCTGTCACCTTTCTACTTTTCTTAGTGGCGGTGGCCACTCTGTTCTTTCTTCATTCTTCTTAGCTTGACAGTCGTGCCACTCTGATTGCGTCTTCCTTCTTTTCTTCTTAGTGGCAGTGGCCACTCTGTTCTTTCTTCATTCTCCTTGCAGTGACTGGGTGTCACTCTGACTTCTCTTTCCTTCCTTTCTTCGGTGGCAGTGTGCCGCTCCGATCTATCTTCTTCTCTTCTCCTCTTTTCGCAACGTACCCTGTTGCCCTTTTCTTCATCTTCTCTGGCCAGGCTTCCCCATGCAGCGCGCGCACTCTGCACGTGTCTTCCTGGTCTTGTCCTAGTCCTAGGACACTATCTTCTCATTACTCGCTTCCCAGGGTTGGCGTCGCGACCTTCACATCTTCTTCCTGTTGCTTTCGTTAATTTGTGTGGTTGAAGTTCGTGGGTCTAGGTCGTCGGACCGTGCATTGTCTGAACTTCTTGGACGTCGTGCTGGTCCCTTCTGCCGAGGTCTGGCAGGTAGGATTTGGGGTGCTGAGTTTCTTGGACCTCGTGCTGGTCCCTTCTGCCGAGATCCGGCAGGTAGGCTTCTTGTTGCGACCATCTGGCTGGTCGACTTCGTGCTTTGTGACCAAGCTGAGTGGTCAGGTAGCTTCTGTGGTGTATATTCAATGCTGCAGGTTGTCAGCGCAACCATTTTCTTTTCATCGCAGTTGAGTTGCTTTGGTGCGCATCTGGGTGCGCTCTTCATGTCTTCTCTTGGGACTTGCTGCTTTGGGTTAGCGCTGTCCGCACTGTTGCGCATTAGCGTCATGCGCTTTCGCACATCTTGTTGCTGAGTTCCAGAACCATTGTTGGTTTGTGTGGGGGTGTTCTTACTTTCGCCATTTTGTTGCAGCGATGGCCTGTGGCCACCAGGCATCGCTGTCTTCTCTTCTGGCGTGGCGTAGATGCTTCTTGGGTGCTCCATGGATCTTCTTCTGGTCGTGCTTCTTCTTTGCGCTGTTTGCGAGTTTTGTGAACTTCTTCTTGTGGGCGTAATTGTTGCGCGTTTTCTTGGATGTCTTGCGAGGAGTCGCGGCACTCCTGGCGCGCTTCTGGGGTTTGTCTTTGCGCTCTTTTAGGCTTCTGGTGCGCTGCTGAGCATTTACCTTTTCTCTCCCTCGGCGGTGTGATGGTTTGTGGACTTCTTAGGACTTGGCTGCGGGCAGGTTGCTGCTCTTCGTAGTCTTTTGCTGCAGACCTTCCTTGTGCTTTGTGGCGCGTTTCTCTTCTTGCGAGTGACCACCTGCCAGCAGGTGGTCCTCTATCAGTCTCTGTGCGTCACTTGTGGTAGCTGGTACTTCCTTGGCTTGTCGCAGGCTTGTTGTCCTTCGAAAACTTTTCCTTGGCTTGTGTAAACTCTTGGAGTCTTCCCTGTGTTAATCCAATGCTTGTTTTGCCTCGTGGCATTGAAGTCAGCTACCAGTGTCTTGGATATCCTGTGAGGGTGATTCTGCTTTTGGCCACTAGATGGTGCTGCAATGTTGAGTTAAGGCAGTTCTCGGCCGTTTTCTTCTGTGGCATTCACAGCCTCCTGCACGCCGCTCCCCGAGAGATTCACAGGCAGCCCAAGTATGAAAGGGGGACTCCGCTTCAACCAGTGAGTCTCTGTGTTGTTTTCCGTGTCCCCTGGCTCTGCGAGCACAAAATGCACTCAGTATGGAAGGGGGGGGGCTCTTCTCCTGCCTTCCCCCACCCTTCGCAGCAGGCTTTTCCCTTGCCGGGGCACACGTAATTGTTCAGTCCATTCTCCCCACCGCAGCAGCTGTGAACAGTCTGTGCGCTGCGCGTGTGGGGTGGGCGTCGGCCTCAGCGTAGAGGCAGGCCGGGTTTTGGCTCCGGGGACAGTGAGTTGGATCTCACAGCGCTGCATGCGGGAGGCTGGAGCTGGAAGCCTGGAGCTGGCGCCTGGGGTCAATGCAGGCGGTCGCCGCCTATTTGCGGTGAGTTTTCTGGTTATGCTGCGCAGAGGGGCTTGACGCTGCTTTTCTCACTTAAGCCTCGCAGGCGGGGACACTTCAAGTTTGTGGCGGGGCCGGCGTCTCAGCAGTCCGGCCCCGTTGGCGCTTCATTCGTCACAGCGCTGCCGGCGGGGGCGGCTGGAGCTGCTTTTACCGGCTGCGAGCCGGGAGCTGGGTTCCTCACTTTCCTCACCGCCGCGGCAGCTGTAGTCAGACGCTGCGCGGCGGGGCAGAGATGGCTGCATGCAGGCCGCGGGTGGGCTCCGCGAGCCTTGCTTTAATATTGGGGCATTTGCGGCCGACGCCGCGTGGCAGCAGGCAGGCCGCGGGTGGGCTCCGTGAGCCTTGCTATAGTAGGGGTACAGTTTATTTATAGCGGGTAGGCTCCGCTTTGTGTAGTCCTGGGCGGCGCTAGCAGGCGGCCGCCATTATCGCTGTTGTGAACGTCGCGGGTGGGCTCCGCTTTTGGTGGTGTACAGTCTGGGCTCACCTTCGGCCGACGGGCCTGTTCTTCAGCGGGTGGGCACCGCGATGGCTCCGCTTGTCTTCTTGGGGCTCCGCCACGGCAGGGCGGACCACGGCAGGCTGGAGAGGTGCGGGGTGAGCTCCCGGTCACCTTCTCTTTTCCTTTCAGGCCCGGGGCTCGACGGGCCTTTCGGCGGCTGGCACGCTTCAAAGGGGGTGTGCTGTCGATGCAGGCAGCTCTCCTCTTCCCTTTTCCTCGATGTTTCTTTTAGCTGGCACGCATGGGCACAGCTACCCTCGTCGCCATTGTAGGGTCGGGCCTAAGGCCCTCATGCTGGAAAATGACTGGGACGCAGGACACACTGCTTGCTCGGTGCAACTGGCCCAGAGCACGTGCGCTCGGCCTCTTTTATTGGTACTGTGTCACATGACCTGTGACATCAGTGGTGGGTGGGTGTTCAGTGTAGTTACAGGCTCAGCACTAGAATGCTGACTTGTGCTGGGCATTACATAACTCTCAGGTACACAGTTAGTCCTCAACCTTCACTTGTCAATACTGTAAAGAATTACGTCCGACACATTGAAGTAAACAACAAGGATTTATTAAGTTAACATTCTGCTAAGTGCGAGACTTCCTGCCAACTGATTCTTAGAATGCCATCACACATTCCACTTCAAGAATGGAATCCACTCCCAAGCCTTCCGAGATGGAACAGCCATGTCTCAGGACCTCACCGGAAGCTTCCCTCAAAGTTCATAACTTCATCATTACACTTCCCCAAAAACAAACATGCAGTTCGGTCAGTAATTACTATGGACAGCCAGAGAGCCACACTAGTTGGGTGTTGTCAAAATACTGGTGAGCACTGAAATACACAGTACTTGGGACCACTCCTAATAGTTCCATAAAAAGGTGAATCTTGATACGTTCCTTAGAAAGGTGAATCTTTATACCTGGTATGTGCGTCAGTACCAAGTCAGAACATGGTTTGCCAACCTCCAAAATCTCATAAGTATTTGTAAAAAAAAAAAGTCAAAAGTCCCAACAACTTGTGGTTCCCAAACTCTTTACTTGTCTTCCAGGATGTTTGATAATATTCTCTGGTCAGTTGTGTTAGTTGCTGCTGAGATGAGCACCAAAAGAGAAAGGGTTACCCATCCATTATTCCGAGGAATTCTTCAAGAATTTCAGTTGTGTTTTTTTACGTCCTACACCCTGCCATAAGCGTGCCCAAAAGGCTGTCCTTCGTCATTTAAGGAGTCGGTTGTAAGGGGGCTCAGGGCTCGTAGAAGGACAATCACTTCCAGTGAGTCTCACATTTTAAGCGGGTCTAGAATATTCTGCAGGTCATGTAATAGGTTTAGGGTAACCTCTGATGACTTTCCCCAGGTTCCAACGTTTTCTCTATTCAGGTGCACTGCCCTTGTTTCAAATCTGGATGATCTCCTTATCAGAAAAGTTATTTTCCTTCAAAAAGATTTTGGTACATAACATTTATTTTGGGAAAGTTAGTCTCCTTCCTGTTTTGTGTTTTCGTGATTATTTGACCCTCTCTAAGGAGAAGCTAGGTAAATTTTTTTTAGTACTCTACCGCAACGACCTAGACAAATCGATCAATATGTCTACCCTTGTATTTTTGGGGACTTATACTCCTGCTCATGAGTACGCCATTGCGCAGCAATATGCACTTTCAGTACACAGTTTTACTTTTTAGAACGTCACATTGCCATAAAATAATGCCATTAGATTTGCCAGATATTTTTCAATTATCCAATAGTTTATTTACTAATAAAATATATCGCAATATATTTCATTTAGGCACTAATAAACCATAAGGCCTACTTATTTCAATAATAGTGCATAGAAAAACAAGCGTGTCTAATTCGCTATAATATTTCAATAACGTGATGAATTTCCAAAATTCCTTCTCATGATACTTATTAAACCTGCATCAAACATTTTCTTCTAGCACAAATATCACGTCGAAAACAACAAAATGCATCTATTTTAAAATTAACCAGAAAATGCCATTTCCAAACCATATTGCATTGGCTCATACATGAAAATGCAGTCCTAACTATCTTCTCAAAAACGATTAGCACACAAGATTTGTGAGCTCCTACACAAGTTCACCTTTTGCCATCAACAAATCAAAATCAAATCTATGTGCTTTTGAAATGTGCTGTCAATTTATACATGAGACCGTTTGAAAGAAACAAACTATTTTTCTAATCGCTAATATGGTTTTAGCTTGTTAGAAGGGCTGTGTTTTTATATTTAAAAAGTATTACAAGATTGCTCACTTGGAACCTTATATGTATTTGGCTATGCAGCACATTAGCCTGGGTGCTGAAACATCTACTGTTCTTTAACATGGAGGAAAAGTAAGCACCAAACTGCGTGACACGCCAGGTATGGGAACACATAGAGAGAAATAGTGCCTTTCAGCAGGAAATGGTATAGTCCAAAGCTCTGTTTTTAATATAAACTCTGTGCCTTCTGTGGTCATATCACTGAAAATACAAGATTTGAAAAAAATATTATCGTCTATGGGTGCTTGTGGAAGACAATTTCTATGGACTGGAATCTAGAGAATGCTAAAGTGATTCTGGTATTTTACTGACATCTGCTGGTCGTTTTCTATCAAGAAAGTTAAATAGAGGCAGTTGCCACAAAAATAAAAATAAAAAGTCCCTCAGCAGAAAGCTCCCTCAGCAGAAAGCTTTTGGTATTTTACTGACTACTACTGGTCGTTTTCTATAAAGGCAGTTAAATAGAGGCAGTGGAACAAGCAGAAAGCGTTTCTGGTACTTTACTGACCTCTACTGGTCGTTTTCTATGAAGACAGTTAAATAGAGGCAGTTAAACAGAAAAAAGTCCCTAAGTGGAAGCAGACAAGTCCTAGGGCTGATCTCCAGACCCCACAAAGTAAATATACATATCAGTATATACTAAAGTATATACAAGAGGTCTTGAATGCTTGACCTAAAAATGTGGTGTATATACATTCTTTTAACATTAGCACATCCTAGTATATAAAAGAATCTTGTTTGCAACCCACAAAAAGAACATCTCAGACAATATTATCTAGTTTTATGCTAAACAATAGGTGTAGGAGGCTGGCTTATTACATGGTTCACACTTAATTAAGTGATGCACCTTACACTAATCCAGGCAGCCTTTATAGTGATTTAGTGGTCTTTGATGACCATAGAAAGCTCTCCAAGTGGTAGATGTGGAGAGCAGACATCAGGCTCATCTTAAAGGAATGTTAAGCGTCTTGTTTTAACAGTTTATTCATGTAGTGCATGTTAAAGGAAAAAAAAGCACACAGTGTATATATAAAAAGATGTCTATTTATTACACAACACTCACGAATATATTGGCATATCTCCTGCCTGGAGATATCAACACAAATACACACAAAACCTCAATTTCAAATTGGTAAGTAAGCACAAAATATGGAGGTCTCCAGGGGAGACCAAACCATATACTAAAAAAAGTGAAATGCGAACTGTGACCGAAGTCAGGACTTTGACCAGGAGAATCAGAGGAGCTAGGTACACAAGGAACCACCCCAGGTAGGTACCTAGGACCCATACGGAGGCTGAGTGCAGAGTGGAAACTCAGCTACATGTCCAATAGAAGTCAATGGGGAAGTCGCAGTTGCAGTTTCTAAGGAGAAGGACCACTCCCAGTGGACCCGAAGCAACCTCATGGAAGACAGAAGGTTGGAGAGTCACCCCACCCGTGAATACCCCAGTAACCAGGATACCCCCACAGGGAAGCTGGGTGCATAGGTGTGAAGTGACATCGGAAACTGCCATGGACCACAATGGAGGACTTCGAAGAAGATACAGCTGGAGAAGACTGTGCAAGAGTCGGGTGGAATCCAAGGGTGGATTCTTGAAGTGAAGAACCTGTAAGCAAAGGGGACTGAGACTATGCCACTCAGAGTTGAACAGGAGGCACAAAAGAGCAATGCCCACCAGTGTGTGATGGTTCAGAAGTGTTGACAGTGACCTTGTCGCATGCAGCTGTGAGGACCAGGCAACCCTGAGGAAGACCAGGAACCCTGCACGAGCTGTCCCACGTCAGAAGATGAGAACCGGAGGGAGGCAGGGGGGGAGGCGGGGGTGGGGGGTATTGGTGGGCAGTATCCAGCCGGAGCACCAACAAGCCTTGGCAGTGGCAACTGGCGGGCAGAACGAAGAAGGAGCAACGTTGGGACCAGCAAGATCCAAGGGACTCACCACAAGCAGGAGAGTCAGAGCAGGCCCAGAGCAAGCAGGGGATCCCACTGGAGCAGAAGAAGACTCTCAAGAGGACTTACTGGCCGAAGGCACAGAATTCGTAAGAGGACCTCAAGCAGCTCACCAAGAAGGAAGGAGCAGAAGAAGACTCTCAAGAGGACTTACTGGCTGAAGGCACAGAATTCGTAAGAGGACCTCAAGCAGCTCACCAAGAAGGAAGGCCCACAGTGCAGAAGATGTGGGGAGGATGCTTTACTTTGCAGGAAGAAATGCTGGAGGTTGGAGCGTCTTGTAGCCTGAAAATCTCTGGAGTGGAGAGCCAACAAGCCCTGGCAATGGCACGTCAAGGCAGCGCAAAGGGGTTTGGTCCCATCAGTTCAGTTGAGGGATACTGGCCTCAAAATTACAGAGAGAACAGGCCAGGCCACAAGCGAGTTGCAGAGCCACCACCTGTGTTGCTGAGCCCTTCAAAGTCCGTGGGACGTCAGGCGCAGCAGTCTGGTCATCTTCATTGTGGTGCCTGCAGATGCAGGGGGGTAACTCCTTCACTCCAACAGAAATTACTTTGGGTGTCCTTGATGCCCTTAAGTACGTAGAAGACCTTGGAGAAAGCCCAGACACAGACGACGAAGTAAACTTGTAGAACAGCGAGACCGGGAGCATTAGGCATCTTCCTTGATGCAGTCCTTTTCCAGGCGAAGTCCAGCTAAGTGAAAGTATCCAGACCGTTGAAGAGTGATGTCGTTTCAGTCTTGAGTCTTGTCCCACGCCAAATCTGAGGACCCACCTTCAGGTTAGTCCTTAACTACCCTAAGGAAAGGGTTGGCACACCTCAAGGATCCCTCTCAAAGGAGGGGATGGACAGAGGGGAGGATACTCCCATGTCCTTTTGAGTATGCAAGGAGGGCACCAAATATGCCCTTCAAAGCAGGCTGGTGGCGCTGGCAAGCGCCCCCTGCCCAAACCCACTAAGTCCTGTCTGGGAGGCGGTCACACCTCCTTGTGACAGGAAACCTATTGTTCTACCTTCCCCTGCTCAAGCATGGCTCAGTAGCAGGAATGCAGAATCGTATCTGTGGTTGGCAGCAGCACTAGCTTGCTGTCAGTCCCTGACAGGCTGTTACCGGTAGTATGAGGGGCACCGTACGGGAGTCCCCAGTACATGGGATCATACTTACAACCTTGGAATCGGTGTTGGGGTATGATTTCAACATGTTTGATACCAAACAAGACCGGGTTCGGTCCAGCCACTATATAATTAGACATCTCGTATTGACTGATGTCTACTATATGTATCAAAATGGCTGACCACACTTACAAAGCCTGGAGAATCAACTCAATGGTTTGTAGGGGTTTCATGCTCATGGATGGGCACCCTCACACTTATAACAAAGCACCCCGCCCTGAGGACTTAAGAGCCTGCCGTAGGGGTGAATTATAGGTTTTAAGTGTAGTGACCTCAGATATATGGAAACGTATATCTGTCGTGAGAGGTGCAAGCACCAACTCACACATGCTGCAATGGCAGGCCTGTAATCACAGTTTGAGTGGGCTCCCATGAGTTGCACAGTACATGCTGCAGCCCATGGTAGACCTCTGGTGTACCTATGCCCTGGGTACCTTAGTTCCATATACTAGGGACTTGCAAAGGTAAACCAGTAGCCAGTTGTGGAGGTACAACAGTAATTAACATGGTCAATTTAGGGAGAAAGCACAGTGACCGGGATCCTGGTCAGTAGGATCTCAGTCAGACTAGTCAAAAACACACTGACACAATGCAAAAAGTGGCAGTAACCATGATAGAAAGCTCCTATTTTCCTACAACAGGTCTGTTAGAATGTGTGTGTGAGTGAAATATATCCTGTTTATGTAATACAGAATGGATTAGTTGCAAATAAATTCACAAATCTACTGGGTGTGCCCGGGTATTTTACCAAAAATGAACAATTTCAACCAACCCATCCAGGAAGTTATTTCCACATATGTATAGAAGATTACCCGCTTTTCATGAAAAAAAAATGCGTGTGAATTAAATATATAATATACTTGCCTCTGGGTTCTTGCAGTCGCCCTCTTCCATCACTGATCTATTGTTGCTCTAATCGTGTTTTTCTTTTGCCCCTTACAGCATGGGCCAATGAGACAGCCCACTTTAACCATTGGCTAACTTTACTGTGAGTGACAGCATTCTGCTCTTCCATAAGAGCTCATTCCCATGCTAAGTAGTTCTCATTAGCACCTCAGCTTACTATAGCGATGTGTTCTTTTCAAGTTCAAAAACATATTTCTGTTTTCAGCCAGTTTTGTTTTCAATTTTCAATGGCTCTGCAAATCCCCAAACAAAACGGCATTGACAAGACCTATTGGCTTTGCTAATGCTTGTTTCATTACATTGTTTATATTTACCTACTCCTGATGGGAACTACAGTTCCCTGATTTCTGGCTTTCACATCAGCCCTTCTGGGATCCACATTGGGTAGTAATGAGCCAAATCCATCAGCCCCAATTTTGAATTTTCAGGTAGAAATCGGGCCACGGGACAACACAGGGTGAGAACCAAAGCCCCAAGGCTGTCGGTGACAGACTCGGGAGAAAGAGAAATAACTAAAGGCAAAAAACACTGAGCCTAAAACCTTCAAGAAGGACAACAGACCCCAAGCTTGGTGTGAGCCACATAGACAGAGCGCCTGGACCCACCCTACAAGATAAGTTCATATATCACTCCAGGTATGTTTTTTTGGGGTTTTTTTGTTAATGCTACTGCGAGCAGTGTGCTTCCATGAATGACTATGCACAGTAGGGGCTATTAAAGTCTGGCAAGCATTCTGCCAAGATGAAAACATCATGTCCATGTTAGAACTGGGGGTCTCCAGTTGGCAGAGGTAGGTACCACTGTCCAAATAGGGACCCTTGCTTCTAGTCAGGGTAAGGAGGAAACACTCCTAGATAACCTCTGCTCACCCCCTGGGTAGCTTGGCACGAGCAGGCAAGGCTTATCGAAGGCAATGTGTAAAGTATTTGTACCAACATTCACAGTAACACAGTGAAAACACCACAAACTGACTCCACAACAGTTTAGAAAAATAAAGGTATTTTAATCTAAACTACACAAGACCAAAATGACAAAAATCCAACTTGCACAGTTCAAGAGTATGGTTTCAAAAGAGTTCTTAAGGTTGCGTTAAAATAATCCACAGTTGCGTCACGTTTTAGCCAACAGTACCTTTAAATGCGACAAAGTTCCAAGTGAAAAGCTGTAGCGGTGAAAAGCAAGCAATGCGTCACTCCTGAGACCCTGGGAAGGCGATGCGACAACCCCGCTCGATGTAGCGGGCGTGTTGCGGTGACTCCGGTCTGTATGGGGAGGGATGTGATACCTTGCATGGATTCCGGTGCACAGGTGTTCGTGGAAGCAGCTTGCAAAAGGGACAATGCAACGCTCTTTGGGGTGGCGACGATCTCCGGTGCGGCGACGATGCACGGCTCAACGGCGATCTTCTACTCTCGTGGCCCCTCAATGCGATGGCTCTGCGACAACTCTCGCAGCGGCGTGATACGATCCGCAAGCAAGCGGTGCGATGATCTCACCCAGTGACGACAGACTCTGTGACGATACTCGCAGCGATGATACTCTTCCCGCACCGGTCTGTTGCGTCGCGCAAATGAAGGATGCGACGGCGCTGCGACGATCTCAGCCTTCGTAGCGGCGGGAATTTCCTCGCACTGACGGGGATGCGCTCTGCAAGCGAGTGATGCGATAACTTTTCAGAAAGTCCTTTTAAAGCTTGGTTTCCAGCTCCCCAACACAGGTACAACTTCCAGAGGCACCACACATGGGCCAAGCACTCCAGGAAGGACAGATTTCTCTCAGCAGAGTGCAGGGAAGTTGGGGGTGAAGTCCTGCTGTTCCTGGGACTTCTTAACAGGGAGCCAGCTCTTCTCAGGCCCTTGGAGATTCCTTTAAGCAAGGGGACACAGCACAAAGCAAAGTCCTTCCCCTCTCCTTGGCAGCAAAGCAACAGCAGGTCAGTCCCGCAGAGCAACAGCAGGACAGTCTTCCTTCTTCAGTTTCAGCTTTCTCCCTGGCAGAGGTTCCTTCTTGATTTCAGGATGATCTAATTTTCTGTAGTCAGGGGTCCTGTACTTATACCCCTAAAAGCTTTTGTTCCCTTCGTGTAGGAGGGCTCTGAGCCCGGTCTGAACCAGGTCTGGGTGTTCCTTGAGCACTTTGTTTTCCTGGCCTCTCCTTTCCTTTTAGAGAGAGGGGCAGGGTCGCCAGCTGCCCAGCAGGAGGTGGAGCCAGCATTGCGGAAGGCAGGCACAGCCCTATTCAGGCCCAGGTGCTACCCCCTCACACCACTCTAGATGTAGATGGAGCTATTCAGCCCAGGGATGGCCCACTCAGCCTCTGGGAGACACCCAGCCCCTGCCACTCACAAACCAAACAGTCAATTCACAAACAGGCCAAGGCACACAGAAAGGTCAGACAAGAGAACAGCAACTTTCTAAAAGTGCTGTTCTCAAACACAGGATTTAAAAACCACCTTTCCTAAAAGATTTGTTATTAAATTCTGAGTTCAGGGATGCCAGACTTTTATGTCCTACCTTGCTCCTATGGGAAGATATGCTGGTAGCCACTGTATTCAGAAAAGGGGGTGGTGATGAACAGAGTGTCTGAATTAAGCAGACCACTCTTACCCAGTCCAAAGATCAGGGCTTGATCCATCACCGTTATTTAGCTCACTGCCCCATCCAAGCTCAGAACCTGGCTATATGCAAATTAGTCTGTCCCTGGCCCAGTGCATCATGGGAACAGGGCAGACCAAACTACCAAGCCAATTCTTCACCAGAAAGGATACAAGCTACCGGGGACCGGTTTCTGGCATTTCAGCCTCGTCGGCCCGGCTTGCTTGAATCCTGATGGAGCAGTGAGCAAGGGACTCATGTCTGAGTATACCCTGCCACACCTATAGTGGCCAAAAACGATTCAGAAAAGGGGGTGGTGATGAACAGAGTGTCTGAATTAAGCAGACCACTCTTACCCAGTCAAAAGATCAGGGCTTGATCCATCACCGTTATTTAGCTCACTGCCCCATCCCAGCTCAGAACCTGGCTATATGCAAATTAGTCTGTCCCTGGCCCAGTGCATCATGGGAACAGGGCAGACCAAACTACCAAGCCAATTCTTCACCAGAAAGGATACAAGCTACCGGGGACCGGTTTCTGGCATTTCAGCCTCGTCGGCCCGGCTTGCTTGAATCCTGATGGAGCAGTGAGCAAGGGACTCATGTCTGAGTATACCCTGCCACACCTATAGTGGCCAAAAACGATTCAGAAAAGGGGGTGGTGATGAACAGAGTGTCTGAATTAAGCAGACCACTCTTACCCAGTCCAAAGATCAGGGCTTGATCCATCACCGTTATTTAGCTCACTGCCCCATCCCAGCTCAGAACCTGGCTATATGCAAATTAGTCTGTCCCTGGCCCAGTGCATCATGGGAACAGGGCAGACCAAACTACCAAGCCAATTCTTCACCAGAAAGGATACAAGCTACCGGGGACCGGTTTCTGGCATTTCAGCCTCGTCGGCCCGGCTTGCTTGAATCCTGATGGAGCAGTGAGCAAGGGACTCATGTCTGAGTATACCCTGCCACACCTATAGTGGCCAAAAACGATTCAGAAAAGGGGGTGGTG
This sequence comes from Lissotriton helveticus, assembly GCF_964261635.1. Lineage (NCBI taxonomy): Eukaryota > Metazoa > Chordata > Amphibia > Caudata > Salamandridae > Lissotriton > Lissotriton helveticus. The sequence goes on along the minus strand of NC_136059.1, from coordinate 738,754,415 downwards.
ATGAACAGAGTGTCTGAATTAAGCAGACCACTCTTACCCAGTCCAAAGATCAGGGCTTGATCCATCACCGTTATTTAGCTCACTGCCCCATCCCAGCTCAGAACCTGGCTATATGCAAATTAGTCTGTCCCTGGCCCAGTGCATCATGGGAACAGGGCAGACCAAACTACCAAGCCAATTCTTCACCAGAAAGGATACAAGCTACCGGGGACCGGTTTCTGGCATTTCAGCCTCGTCGGCCCGGCTTGCTTGAATCCTGATGGAGCAGTGAGCAAGGGACTCATGTCTGAGTATACCCTGCCACACCTATAGTGGCCAAAAACGATTCAGAAAAGGGGGTGGTGATGAACAGAGTGTCTGAATTAAGCAGACCACTCTTACCCAGTCCAAAGATCAGGGCTTGATCCATCACCGGTATTTAGCTCACTGCCCCATCCCAGCTCAGAACCTGGCTATATGCAAATTAGTCTGCCCCTGGCCCAGTGCATCATGGGAACAGGGCAGACCAAACTACCAAGCCAATTCTTCACCAGAAAGGATACAAGCTACCGGGGACCGGTTTCTGGCATTTCAGCCTCGTTGGCCCGGCTTGCTTGAATCCTGATGGAGCAGTGAGCAAGGGACTCATGTCTGAGTATACCCTGCCACACCTATAGTGGCCAAAAACGATTCAGAAAAGGGGGTGGTGATGAACAGAGTGTCTGAATTAAGCAGACCACTCTTACCCAGTCCAAAGATCAGGGCTTGATCCATCACCGGTATTTAGCTCACTGCCCCATCCCAGCTCAGAACCTGGCTATATGCAAATTAGTCTGTCCCTGGTCCAGTGCATCATGGGAACAGGGCAGACCAAACTACCAAGCCAATTCTTCACCAGAAAGGATACAAGCTACCGGGGACCGGTTTCTGGCATTTCAGCCTCGTCGGCCCGGCTTGCTTGAATCCTGATGGAGCAGTGAGCAAGGGACTCATGTCTGAGTATACCCTGCCACACCTATAGTGGCCAAAAACGATTCAGAAAAGGGGGTGGTGATGAACAGAGTGTCTGAATTAAGCAGACCACTCTTACCCAGTCCAAAGATCAGGGCTTGATCCATCACCGTTATTTAGCTCACTGCCCCATCCCAGCTCAGAACCTGGCTATATGCAAATTAGTCTGTCCCTGGCACAGTGCATCATGGGAACAGGGCAGACCAAACTACCAAGCCAATTCTTCACCAGAAAGGATACAAGCTACCGGGGACCGGTTTCTGGCATTTCAGCCTCGTCGGCCCGGCTTGCTTGAATCCTGATGGAGCAGTGAGCAAGGGACTCATGTCTGAGTATACCCTGCCACACCTATAGTGGCCAAAAACGATTCAGAAAAGGGGGTGGTGATGAACAGAGTGTCTGAATTAAGCAGACCACTCTTACCCAGTCCAAAGATCAGGGCTTGATCCATCACCGTTATTTAGCTCACTGCCCCATCCCAGCTCAGAACCTGGCTATATGCAAATTAGTCTGTCCCTGGCCCAGTGCATCATGGGAACAGGGCAGACCAAACTACCAAGCCAATTCTTCACCAGAAAGGATACAAGCTACCGGGGACCGGTTTCTGGCATTTCAGCCTCGTCGGCCCGGCTTGCTTGAATCCTGATGGAGCAGTGAGCAAGGGACTCATGTCTGAGTATACCCTGCCACACCTATAGTGGCCAAAAACGATTCAGAAAAGGGGGTGGTGATGAGCAGAGTGTCTGAATTAAGCAGACCACTCTTACCCAGTCCAAAGATCAGGGCTTGATCCATCACCGTTATTTAGCTCACTGCCCCATCCCAGCTCAGAACCTGGCTATATGCAAATTAGTCTGTCCCTGGCCCAGTGCATCATGGGAACAGGGCAGACCAAACTACCAAGCCAATTCTTCACCAGAAAGGATACAAGCTACCGGGGACCGGTTTCTGGCATTTCAGCCTCGTCGGCCCGGCTTGCTTGAATCCTGATGGAGCAGTGAGCAAGGGACTCATGTCTGAGTATACCCTGCCACACCTATAGTGGCCAAAAACGATTCAGAAAAGGGGGTGGTGATGAACAGAGTGTCTGAATTAAGCAGACCACTCTTACCCAGTCCAAAGATCAGGGCTTGATCCATCACCGTTATTTAGCTCACTGCCCCATCCCAGCTCAGAACCTGGCTATATGCAAATTAGTCTGTCCCTGGCCCAGTGCATCATGGGAACAGGGCAGACCAAACTACCAAGCCAATTCTTCACCAGAAAGGATACAAGCTACCGGGGACCGGTTTCTGGCATTTCAGCCTCGTCGGCCCGGCTTGCTTGAATCCTGATGGAGCAGTGAGCAAGGGACTCATGTCTGAGTATACCCTGCCACACCTATAGTGGCCAAAAACGATTCAGAAAAGGGGGTGGTGATGAACAGAGTGTCTGAATTAAGCAGACCACTCTTACCCAGTCCAAAGATCAGGGCTTGATCCATCACCGTTATTTAGCTCACTGCCCCATCCCAGCTCAGAACCTGGCTATATGCAAATTAGTCTGTCCCTGGCCCAGTGCATCATGGGAACAGGGCAGACCAAACTACCAAGCCAATTCTTCACCAGAAAGGATACAAGCTACCGGGGACCGGTTTCTGGCATTTCAGCCTCGTCAGCCCAGCTTGCTTGAATCCTGATGGAGCAGTGAGCAACATCACCACCCCCTTTTCTGAATCATTTTGTCCACCATAAGCGTGGAAGGGTATACTCAGATGTGAGTCCCTTGCTCATTGCACCATCAGGATTCAAGCAAGCCGGGCCGACGACGCCTGAAATGGCAGAAACCGGTCCCCGGAAGCTTGTTTCCTTCCCAGTACAAGAATTGGCTTGGTAGTTTGGTTTGCCCTGTTCCCATCATGCACTGGGACAGGAACAGACTAATTTGCATATAGCCAAGTTCTGAGCTGGGATGGTGCAGTGAGCTAAAAAATGGTGATGATCAAGCCCTGATCTTTGGACTGGGTAAGAGTGGTCTTCTTAATTCAGGCACTCTGTTCATCACCACCCCCTTTTCTGAATCATTTTGTCCACCTTAAGCGTGGAAGGGTATACTCAGATGTGAGTCCCTTGCTCATTGCACCATCAGGACTCAAGCTAGCCGGGCCGACGACGCCTGAAATGGCAGAAACCGGTCCCCGGAAGCTTGTTTCCTTCCCAGTACAAGAATTGGCTTGGTAGTTTGGTTTGCCCTGTTCCCATCATGCACTGGGACAGGAACAGACTAATTTGCATATAGCCAAGTTCTGAGCTGGGATGGTGCAGTGAGCTAAAAAATGGTGATGGATCAAGCCCTGATCTTTGGACTGGGTAAGAGTGGTCTGCTTAATTCAGGCACTCTGCTCATCACCACCCCCTTTTCTGAATCATTTTGTCCACCATAAGCGTGGAAGGGTATACTCAGATGTGAGTCCCTTGCTCATTGCACCATCAGGATTCAAGCAAGCCGGGCCGACGACGCCTGAAATGGCAGAAACCGGTCCCCGGAAGCTTGTTTCCTTCCCAGTACAAGAATTGGCTTGGTAGTTTGGTTTGCCCTGTTCCCATCATGCACTGGGACAGGAACATACTAATTTGCATATAGCCAAGTTCTGAGCTGGGATGGTGCAGTGAGCTATAAAATGGTGATGGATCAAGCCCTGATCTTTGGACTGGGTAAGAGTGGTCTGCCTAATTCAGGCACTCTGTTCATCACCACCCCCTTTTCTGAATCATTTTGTCCACCATAAGCGTGGAAGGGTATACTCAGATGTGAGTCCCTTGCTCATTGCACCATCAGGATTCAAGCAAGCCGGGCCGACGACGCCTGAAATGGCAGAAACCGGTCCCCGGAAGCTTGTTTCCTTCCCATTACAAGAATTGGCTTGGTAGTTTGGTTTGCCCTGTTCCCATCATGCACTGGGACAGGAACAGACTAATTTGCATATAGCCAAGTTCTGAGCTGGGATGGTGCAGTGAGCTAAAAAATGGTGATGGATCAAGCCCTGATCTTTGGACTGGGTAAGAGTGGTCTGCTTAATTCAGGCACTCTGTTCATCACCACCCCCTTTTCTGAATCGGTAGCCACTGTAGCCAGCATTCCCCATGATAGCCTATGGGCAAGGTATCCTTACAATAGTGAAAAACGAAAATGGCTGTCATTCACTACCAGAGCATGTCACCTGCACTAGTACATGCTCTACATTTCACATACACTGCACCCTGCCCAAGGGGGTACCTTGGGCCTTTCATAGGGGTGACTAATGTGCATAGAAAGGGAAGGGTTAGGCCTGGTCAGTGGGGACACTGACCAGGAGGACATGGCAGTTCACAGACTGCACACAGGCACAGTGCTGGCAGGCCTGAGACACCATTTTAGGGCTACTCATGTGGGTGGCACAATCAGTGCTGCACGCCCAGTAGTAGCAGTTGTATCACCAGCCCTGGCACACTTGGTGCACTTTATTAGGGACTTCCAGGTGATATAAATATGCCAATCATGGATAACCAATTACAATCACAATTTACACAGGGAGCACTTGCACTTTGACACAGATCAGCAGTGGCATAGTGCCCAAAGCATCTAAACCAGCAAAAACGAAATCCAGCACAGTGTAAAAAATACAGGAGGCAGAGGCAAAAAGACAGGGGAAACCACGCCAAAGATGCCAGGTCTAACAGTCCGTCTTAAAATGTGTTTGGAGCAGGGCCTTCTGTGTGAGACATTTGCACTGGGATTTTCCAGAGACAAGTTGAAACCCTGGTTCATACACATAATGCCATGCTGTGCTGCAAATCAAATCTATGTTGCTAATATTTCCATAATTCCAAAACAAATGCTCCTTTATAGGTGTATATATGATATATTTTTTCCCAGTAGATCTTTATTGATTTTCTTACAACATGTATGATGTACATATCTGAAAATAACCCATTTAATTCACAGTTATCCAATTTAATAATGTGTTCCATGTTATATTTCAGCATTACCTGCACCCAAATTACCACAGACTATTTTATATTCTGATTAAACAAAGAAAAAAACATAAAAATAACTCAAGCATTAACATATTGCAATCACAATTATTAGCAACATATGAGTGCAGCAGTCTTCTTATCCCCATGTCCCTCACCGACCATGGGCGTATGTCGTATGTCCGTATAGTCGCCTGCATTTAGGTAGGGCTCACAAAAGGAGTTTTTGGGCATATGGAGACGCGGCCGTTTTCTTCTGCATTCATGTCATCCAGCACCATTGTGCCATGTTAGGAAATGAATGCTCTCTTACTCACATTCCCTCAACTCCCAGTATGTATTCTAGAATCCCCCTTGTAGATGTTTGACAACGTTTTGCGTCTCGGGATCGGGTGTTGGAAACATACACATTGGCCATTGTAGCTGTGTGGTTCCATATTTTATAGGTTACTAGCTTACCCGTCGCGTGTTGCTGCGATCTCCGAAGAAAGGAAATTCAAGGAAACTCGTTATGATAACATTCAATTTAAATTGTGGCATTTTTATTGAAACGTATTCATTTTAATATGGAAAACATTTCAAAGTGTTGTTTTAATTCCATTTATTTATTCGAGTGCTTGTGGATACACGATTTTCTGTTTTTCCGTCTGGTGCGTACTTCAGTACTCGAAAGATTATGAGGGCCCTGGGGGGCCGATATTTAAAATATTTTTATGCCAGAAACATTCGCGGGAGTGTACTCAACAACTTCCCAAAGTTTCCTGGCGATTGGATGAATGCTGTTTTAATTCTATTTATTTATTCGGGTGCTTGTGGATTCACGATTTTTTGTTTTTCCGTCTTGTGCGTACATCAGTATTCGAAAGATTATGAGGGCCCTGGGGGGGGGCAATATTTAAAAGAATTTTATGCCAGAAACCTTCGCGGGAGTGCACTCAACAAATTCCCAAAGTTTCCTGGCGATCGGATGAATGCTGTTTTAGTTCTATTTATTTATTAGAGTGCTTGTGGATACACGATTTTTTGTTTTTCCGTCTTGTGCGTACATCAGTATTCGAAAGATTATGAGGGCCCTGGGGGGCCGATATTTAAAACAATTTTATGCCAGAAACCTTCGCGGGAGTGTACTCAACAACTTCCCATAGTTTTACGGCGATCGGATGAATGGTGTTTTAATTCTATTTATTTATTTGGGTGCTTGTGGATACACGATTTGTTGTTATTCCGTCTGGTGCGTACATCAGTATTTGAAAGATTATGAGGGCCCTGGGGGGGCCGATATTTAAAAAAAATGTATGCCAGAAACCTTCACCAGAGTGTACTCAACAACTTCCCAAAGTTTCATGGCGATCGGATGAATGGTGTATAAAGGACAAACAGACAGACATACATTCGTTTTTATATATATAGATAGTGGGGGGGCACTCAGTCCTCCTTCTGCCGATACAGATGTCTAGACAATATCAGGAATTTGGCAACTGCCACTCAGCCTGTCGTCAACAGCACCAGCGTGCCTTAAAATGGTACTACGTGAAGTCCCATCATGGCAAGAAGTCTAAGGACCTATCCCGGCCACTGGGTCAATGGGAATAAGCATGACTGAGCTAACTTTCAGCTCAGACTCTTTACCAGAGTCATCTAATAGTGCCATCAAGCATACCAGGGTTTAGTTATTAGTGGACAGCTCACAAAGGTATATATTAGGTCGCTATATAACAGTTGCACCCATTTTACGAATTCCGGGCCCATACCCGAGCGGCGTAGTACCTCCAACAGGAATGGGTAACTCAGCGTGTCAAAAGCTTTTTTGATATCTAGCGAGGCCATCCAGTGTTCGGCTCCTTGGTGCCCCCTCCAGTTCTAAACCCTAAACGTGCCACAGACTGAAGAATGTGTCTTGCCAGGAATAAGCCTGGTTCAATCATGATGGATAACAGTTTGGGCTGTTGGTGTCAACTGGATAGCCAGTACTTTCTCCGGATGTTTATAATCCAGATTCAGTAATGAGAGTGGACGGTAAAAGCTCAGTAGTAAGGGGTCTCTATTGGCCTTTGGAAGGACAAAAATCAGTGACTTTCTCATGGAGATAGGTAGGGGTGCCAATGTTTTGGCCATCTGGTGTACCCACAGAAGTTGAGGGATCAAATCTCAACATAAGTTTCACAGAATTCCACTGGGAAAGCATCTGGACTCAGGGTTTTACTCCTGCCAATCTGAGATACAGACATGTTTAGCTCTGTAACTGCATTGGTTCTTTTAATTTTGCATGTTGATAGTGGGAGGTGGAATCCCATCCAGGTATCTAACAATGTCAACACCTCCTTAATAATGGGGCAAGGCATAGAGATTTTGGTAGTATTCCTCAAGCACCACATTAATCCCTGTTCGCGAATTTACAATTGGACACCCACATCTGCTCTGCATTGAGATATTGAATGTTCGACCTGATTATTTTCTGACCGAGTTAATCTCCCAATGTTCGAATGTGTTCTTCTAATGTCATCATTTCCGTGAACAGAACCCATTTTACGCCACACCTCATAATACATAAGCCTCGCAATACCGCCTTTAAAACAGAACCAATCTATAGTCATGTCAGAGGCCATCCTCACATTCTACGCAAAGCAATGATCTTCATATTTTCCAACAGTAGATCGAAACAGTGGATCATGCAATGCACCCATCAAGAGTCTCTGACTAGGTATGGCTTGGAAAGTTTTGCCCCAGCGGAGTGTGAGCTTAAGGGGACTGTGTTCAGACCGGGTGTGCCCCAAATATTCCATGACAATCACCCTCTTTGCAGCCTCAAGATTACAATAAAACAATCTATTTGCGTGTGTTCTGCATGCAGTCTAGAGTAAAAAGAATATTCCCTTACCCTTGGTTGCATTGTTCTACATGTATTAGTCACCATAAAGTCACTTTCCAATTATTTTAAGTGGTGTGAGGCCATCGGCAAGGGGGTGTAGAGCAGCCCAGGTTTAAATCTTGGCCACAAATGGGGTGCCCTCTCTATACACAGTTATAAACAGGGAGTTAGGTCCTGGGACGTACGGGCAGCTGGACCATATGTAAATTTTTGAAAAAATGCAGTGCTGGCCGTACATATACTTTACAACATCTCCTTAGTTGGAGTAACAAATCACCTTTTGATTGAAGATTTGTATGGTATTATTTATTTATACCTTTTGAATTATTTCTTTTTAGTCAGAAAGATAATTTTTACGAAAAAGACATACCATATACAAACAATTATTCAAAAAACGACTATACGAAATTGCAACACTACTACATAAAACACAAATCAAAACATTTCATATGTACATTTCATATGTACATTTGCACGATATTCAAGTTTGTTCAATATCATATATACATTACCACAGTATCCACATTTTTGATACTTTCTGACTAAAAAGAAATAATTCAAAAGGTATAAATAAATAATACCATACAAATCTTCAATCAAAAGGTGATTTGTTACTCCAACTAAGGAGATGTTGTAAAGTATATGTACGGCCAGCACTGCATTTTTTCAAAAACTCTCTATACACAGGGCATGTGTGATGTCAAGAAAGAACTGGGTGAGAGCAGACAAGAAAGTGGTAGTGTTTGCTTTCATGGCGTATACTGCCACTGAGGATATTGGTTCGGCATCCAAAAGCCCAGCACAACTACATATCTACCCTCTGAGTCTACCTCATGGTGTTTTAGCAGAAATAGAACTCCAAGTGCTACCCAGATAAGAACTCTCCGTGCGTAACTCGACTAAGTGGTTTCCACCACTACGCATAGTCATGTCTTACACAGCTCGCCAGGCACCTGGGCTATCGGGTGCGTCTCCTGCAGGAGTGCACACAGTACAAATGGCGTCTATCTTGTTCTATTCGTGGGTGTTCCAGCTATGTATCCTGTTACTCTGCTGCAGCCACAATAACTGCCACCCACTTCTGCCACTCACATAACCCCTCCTTACACAAAGAGACAGAATAGGTGCAATTAAACTCAGCTCAATAACCATCAAACTCCGACTTGCACTTTATGGTCAGGCCAGGGTATTTTGAACTGCCCTGCCCAAAAAAATAACAGCGCTGTGAATATGCGCCAACTATGTTTCCTTTTTGGTATATGGAGAGGGACCATGAACCAAGGAAAATTGAGATCAAGCTCGCACATGGGACAATCTCCAGTTCCGAGGAGTCCAGTACCTTCTTACCTCCATGTGACAGTATTCAGTCACACATTGCAGTATATAAGCTTTGCAGGAAGATGGCCGCCTGAATGAGGAGTTCTGCTTCGGGACAAACTCCTGACGGAGGTGGCGCTCTTTCCAGCACTACCGTCACTAGAGCAGCAGTGGTTTTGAGGACCCAAACAAGGCGGCTTCAACTGGTCCGACTTTCGAGACCAAATGAGTTCCCCATAAGACGCGTTTTCGCTCGAAGTCTTCCTGAGCTCATAAACGTGTGTTGGGCCTTATGACGTAGTGAAGCACCAGCTCTTTCATGGCTGGTGCGCCGCTGCTGTCGCCTTCATGTGCGAACTCCGATATCGCAACTCCCGGTCCTGAGGCGAAAACACACTTCCGGGCTCCTGTTCTTCTCAAATGGTAAGAACTATCGATGCCTCATACAATCATCTGGAAACTTTTCTATTATTTTTTTTAACTGGTCTTTATTGTACAATTTTGTCGATTAAACCACCACCCCCCCCTGAACCCCCCCATACAGACTGTTTTAAAAAACACGTACATACATCATCTTGATGAATTAAAATCAAAGTTGAAGTTTGTTAGTTCAAAAACAAAATAAGTTCAGCTGGAAATACTTCAAACAGAACAAGAGAAAACGAAAACATGGAGCAGAAAGATAGAAGGATCCAGAGTGGAAAAGTGAAGGAGGAGGGAAAAGGGCACATGTTTATCGTGTTTGAACAATATTACAACATCGATCTCCCCATCCATTGTGTAAGCGGATGCCATATTTCAAGCCCTTTCTTTTTTCCTTTTTATTCCCTTCCTACTGAATATGGCTATTTCCACGTTATATGCAGCTAGTAGTCGTGCCCGCCATTGATGAAATGAAAGTGGATATGGGTCTAACCAAGTTGATGTCAAGCAAATTCTTAGTATGGCCATTGAGATAAACAGAAGTCCCTGAATGGTAGCAGGTCTAGGATCCCTATCAATCCCAAGTATTATTTCCGCTGTCATGATCACAATTCTAGTTCCAAATATCTCTGATAGAAACAATGAGATTTCTCGTCTAATGTTTTTCAGGGTTTCACATGTGGCCAACATATGAATCAGATCCACCTTGGGCATTGCGCATCGAGGACATAATGTACCTTTACCTGTGCTCCATTTAGAAATCTTTTCGAGGGTATAATATAGTTGGAAAAATGTCTTGTAGAATTGGGCTTGAAGTTTAGTGGACATTAGTAAAGAGAATGACATTTCTAATGTTTTATGTATTGTGGTCTGACATGCCTAGTTTATTTTCCCAGTTATGGAAATGTTTCTCTAGGTCATCAGGAAGGCCAGTAACTAGGTTTTTATAGATTTCACCTATTCTAGCCCTATCCGTTTGGGCCATTTCAATTGCCGAAATTTTCCGAAATGCCTCCCCCCCCCCCCTTTTTTCGAAATATAATCTCTGATTTGTAAATATTTGTAAAAATCGTGAGATTTCAGTCCAAATTTAATTTTTAGGGACTCGAATGATCGAAAGCCCACTGAATCGTACAGTGACCTAACTTGTACTATTCCTGATCTAACCCAGCGCCTCATACACGAGTCTTTAAATATCTCTGGGAGATTATTATTCCCACATAGCGTAGTGTAGTGGGAGAATCTGCCGATCCCCAGAAGTTTTCGTACTTGATTCCAAGCGATATAAATGCCTTTGAGTGATTTAAAGCGTACTTTTTTGAAGTGACAATCATATGTTAGCCTCCACAAATGATTGCTTGCCTCCCCACCGAGGATCAGTTCCTGTGGCGTTGGAACTAGACTCTCTGAGTTAAATTCCTGCCTGGGGGTTAGGAGCACTCCACAGTATTTAAGGATAGTGGCCCACCAGTATAGTTTAAAGTTTGGTAATGCCAGGCCACCTCTTTCCCTAGGTAAGGTAACAAACCTTTGGGCTCTACGTGTTCTTCCAAATCCCCAAATAAAACGTGCAAAAATGTTGTCTATAGTTTTAAAAATCTGTGGATCAATATTTAAACAAATTGTGCGAAAAAAATACAAAAATTTAGGAAAGAATAACATTTTGATAAGATTGCATCTACCAATAATAGTGAGGTGCAAATTGTGTAGATGAGCTAGCCTCTTTTCAGTCTGTTTTAGAAGGGGGCTCAGATTTAGGCTCACTAAGTTATCTAAATCTGCTGTGATGTTCACGCCGAGATATACTGCCTTATCTACGACCCTTTCGTCTGAGTAGTTAGTCTTATTGTTGATTATGATCTGAGTTTTAGTTTGGTTCAATTTATACCCTAATATCTCCCCAAATCTTGTTGCTTCCTCCTCCATCGCTTTGACTGCCGACATTGGATCAGTTGTTACAATTGCAATATCGTCAGCAAAAGCCAAAGTTTTGGTTTCGCCATTAATGGTTTTTATAGGAGGTATGGATTTGTTTGTCTCTAACCTTGTAATAAAAGGATCTATGTAGAGGGCAAACAATAGAGGAGAGCAAGGGCACCCCTGCCTTGTGCCTCTTGTCACTTTGATAGTTTCCGATAGGTCCCCATTAATCATAACCGCTGCTTCGGGTGTAGCATATAACATCTGTACAGCTTTGATGAAGTGATCCCCGATCCCGCTCCTTGACATGACACTCCAGAGATATTGCCAGGAGACCCTATCAAATGCTTTTGCCGCATCTAGTAGTATCAAGGCCATAGGGTCTCCTGCTACCTCTGCCATGTCAAAAAGCGTGATCACTCTCTGGATGTGGTCTGTTGTAGATCTACCTGGGACGAATCCATGTTGCCTAGCAGATATAATTTTATGGATAATTGGTGTGAGTCTACTGGCTAGTATTTTAGAATATATTTTGGAGTCATTATTAATTAGAGTAATTGGGCGATAAGCGCCCAATTCTATAGGATCTTTATTTTTTTTTAGGGAAAACGATGATTTTTGCCCGGGCCAAAGAGTCTGGAGGACGTCCACCCTGAAAAACGTGTATCATTAATTTTGTTCTTAAACAACAGAAGAGTGAGAGACCAAACCAACAAAACAAGGAGGTTTACAATGGGAGGGAGGGAAAAAGGCGACAGAACTAGACACACAAACAGTGAATTTTGTTAAGAACCCTCACTCACCAACCTAGTGGTGACATGCTTCATCACTGGGTTCCCACTGGAAAGACATAGCGTCTTTCCAGTGTGCTACAACGCCTGTTTACAGCGGAGCTGGTTCTTGTGTGTGTTGAGGGTGTAAAATAGGAAGCCAAATTGTGCTAGGTGAGTGCGAAAAATTCAAAAGTGCGTAATTGGGACTGTCAACCACTTTATTAATAGTCCAATCAGCACTGGTTAAAAACAATTATATGTGGAACCATAGGATCAATCTCATCTAGCAGAGATACCTAGTCCACAGTGAAAAATAATACATTCAGGTCAACATGTTTCTGCTTTTAGGAGCCCGAGTCGCTCAGCTTTCGTCAGGACCAAATAGTGTGATCCTCCGGTGGAGTGCACGCACTAAGGTGCACCCTGCCGTGAGGATATTAGTGTGAAAAAAATGTTAAAAATGATAACGGATTTCCGCAATAGTCACGGCTAAACAGCCATTTAGACTCGGCCAGCAAATAACTGGGGTCTTGTACAAAAGGAGGACGATTAGCGCTCCGCATAGGCAAACGCGATGGAGGGATCTCTTCACGTCGCATATATTCGTGCAGACGGCTCCCCACAGACTACCTAGTCAGTCAGCATCGCGGCCCAGATGAACCGGGCTCCGCTGTAAACAGGCATTGTAGCACACTGGAAAGACGCTATGTCTTTCCAGTGGGAACCCAGTGATGAAGCATGTTTCCACTAGGTTGGTGAGTGAGGGTTCTTAACAAAATTCACTGTTTGTGTGTCTAGTTCTGTCGCCTTTTTCCCTCCCTCCCATTGTAAACCTCCTTGTTTTGTTGGTTTGGTCTCTCACTCTTCTGTTGTTTAAGAATAATTTACTAGGGGTATGAGAGTGAATGAGTATACCCTTACTCTTTCCTTGTTAAAACGTCATTAATTTTGTTAGAATTTCTTTCAATGTCTTACTACATTTAGCATAAAATTCAACCGGAATTCCGTCTAAACCTGTAGCCTTCCCTGGGGCCAGACTATTTATTGATAGGAGAATTTCTATCCAATCTGGGGTCTCCGAGAGATTGTCTTGATCTAGCAGTGGTAAGCGGGGCCTTGGATCTAAATTTAGATATTCCTGTATTTTATTCTGGCTGCTACCTGTCTCTGTATAGAGATCAGAATAATACCCCTTGAACGCTTCCCTGATTTTTGTCGGGTCGTTGGTTAATCCAAATGTGGAAAAGTAAATTTTGCCATGTTATATGTGCCTACGTGTTCCCCATCCTATGTTATATGTGCATGATCGATATGCATATGTATCCCCCTATGATCGATTAAAGACGCAATTATAGTTGTGTCCAACTCTAGTATGCCAGTTTCCAGTCCTCGTGAAAGCAACGAGTATTAGGCCTATGTTGCCACGTTTTACAGTGTACACGTTAATTCATTGAATTGTCCCCGTTTCTAGGCCTCAAAAGGGCCCGGACATCAGATTCAGCTCCAGTCTCCTGAACCCTCTCCGAGGAGCGATGCAGCCCCCACCTGCATCCCTGACCCTTCACTTATTTCCTGCCGCGCGGTGCCCGGCCCGGCCTGGCTCTGCCTGTCTGTCTGCCAAGAGTATGTTATGCTTCTAGTTATCAGTCCAGCCCTCCTTCTCTGCATTCCTAAGCTACTGAACTGCATCACAGTTCCAGTGATGGTCTAGTCTTTCTGTCTCCATGTAAGAGAAATACTGTATTAATATTCATAGAATATTCCTAGTTCACGCAATATATGTAGAATTATGCATGCACCAGTCTTAGTGTCAAGTAGCCTTTGCCCTGATAACTTTTAGTTTCTATCAACATGTACTCCAAACACAAGATACCAGATATGCTATAGGTACATGTCGTGCTGACCCCACAGACTTCAGTCTCCTCTTCTAGCGCATGGCCCCAGTTCTTCCTGGTAACACGTCATTGCCCGTTTGCGCGCACCAGTAGGTTAAAGGTCCCAGCTGCTCTCAGGTAGCCCCCTCCATGTTTCCGCCCCATTTATGACACTTCTGTGACGTCTACACCACATGTCTATGTATACGCCCTGTACACGCCTTCTTGTTACACCCATTTTGTTCTTATCTTTCGCGACTGCTACGAGTTACGCCTACTGCTACGCCTATTGTATGCAATGTAATGTAATGTATTATACTATATATATGCTGCACTGTCGATGAGGCATTGCAGCTGCCATCCATTCTATTTCCGTGCAGGCTATCCCGTTCCTGTCCCTTCCCTTATGCCTGATTAAAGCCTGTTAGACTCAGATACCTCGAATCCTGTCTCTTATTTATTGAGCTATCTGTTTTATTCAATGTATTCAAAAATAGTACCGGTAATTAATTATTTATTTACCACATAATGGCGCCCGAACAGGGACTTGCCCTTTCCCCACGCGCCGGCGAAGCCACGCAGGCCCCCTGATCCTCTGCAGCCGTGACGGAACCATACCGTGCACGTGCAGATATTTCTGCTTCAAGTATCCCTCAGGCCCACGGAGGAGACGGAGGTTGCGGTCCAGCATCCAGACGAGGCGGTGAGGAATGCGGCGAGTCCCGACCAGAGCCCAAGCCGAGAGTACAAGGTCCGAGGTATCCGGAGGCCCACCTGTAACTGAAGTCCGAAGTTCGTAGTCCGACGTCGTAGCAGTCCAGTCCAGTCCGAGGCCTTTCCGTTCTTGCTGCCCGGTGAGTACCGTTGCTGGGGTAGTATCTAGACAGGGTCAATTAATTTGTCTCTGGTCCAGTGGGTTTGGGTACACAGATCCAGTCCGAAGTGTTCACCTAGGTGGATACGGGTCCTGACGTGTCTCTTTATGGGACCGGTATGTTTCGTACTGTTTTAGCAGTGCATCTAGTAATTCTAGTAAGTTTAGTTCTTGAGAAATTCATGTGTTCCGTTTTCAGTATGTCAGGTAATATTCCGTCCGAACTGTTATTCTAATGTTATTTAATGTGTTTTCAATGTCGTGGTATGAGTGATTTGTTTTTCTATGCATTACTGTGTTTATCGTGTATTGTATTGTGTTCAGATTCAAGTCTAGGATGCCTCTGTTTTCCAAGTTACGTCAGTTAAAGACCAGAAAAGGGTTACTCGAGGAAGCAGTTCCTGTCCCGCCTAGGGACAGTCCCGGACATTTTATGTATCATAAGCATGGCTTAGGTGCCATATTATATCTAGACTTATGGGTGGACTATACCAAGGAGTTGGAAGAGAAATATAGATGGCCCATATCAGGTACATGGGATGCCGAGTGCATCATGCGAGTAGAAGAAGCATTATGGAAAAAGAAAGCCAGACAGTCTCAGAAAGATGCCATCGAGTTATGGCGCAAAGAATCTCATAAAAGAACCGAAAAAGAAATCAGAAGAACAGAATTAAGTAGGGAATCCTCAGAAAGAGCCCAAGAAAGGGAATTAATCGAAGTAGGTGAACGAGTTAAAGCAGAACAGTCAGACAGACAGAGAAATGCCCTTATTAAGGGTATGTATCCTCTTCTTGCCGAGGGCTTGCCAAAAGCAACCCCGGAAGCACCATGTAATTTTCCGCCGCCATTGGTCCCGATTAAGCTACGTCACAAACCGACCGCAGCTGATATTTTTCTTTCGTCTTATTTGGACGATACAGTCCCAGAATATGCAAATCCTGTTCCGCCTGCTCCCGTAAATAATGTAATTCCTGCTCCTCCAGCCACTGGTCCCGTGGGTCCAGTTAATGTTACAGCATCTGTTACAGCACCCCCGGCCCAGCCCACAGTACATGTACCCGCTACATCAGTCACTCTCCCAGCACGTACAGTACACACCGACGATTCTAGTTTAGGAGCCGCGGGGGGAGATTCTCCTGGTACCCCGCCTCAACACAGACGTATGACGCTACATGAACTAGCGTTACAGCGTACGCCAAAAGTGAATACATACGTAGATATCAAGCGAGCACTTACCGAATGTCGTTATGATCCAGTTCCAGGCGATGGTAACATGGTCATATATTCATTACGTTTAAGACGGGTGACTGACTATTTGGACACCCTGCCCGATATGAGAGAACACCTAGACAGAATATATCGTTTTATCCGTACAGGAGCAAATCCAGAAAGTGTTCACGAAGCCATGGTTCAAAGGAAAGTCGAGACTCAGCTCATGATTTTAAAGTTTCTAATTAACTGTTTAATTAGAGAGCAAGATTGTCCGGAAAAAGATCAAGAAGAAATGAAAGTCCTGACCAGGTGGAGTGACAATATAGCCGAGGGAAAACACAAGACACAAAACTGTATAGAGAGTATGTACAAGAAAATTCGTAGGGAAATAATAAAGTTACACGAGAAACGAGAAGCAAAACAAGCAACCGAGAAAGAAGACGACTCTTCTACTGAAGAGGTAGACGACGAGAATCCCTCCAGAATAGCGTATGTAGGTAGAACTAGACTTTCCGACCGACATTCACGCCCAGAGCACAAGAAAGTTTTTCCTCCTCCAGCACCAGAACAGTGTTCTCTTGAGCAAGTATTCCAAGCTACCGATCACATTCTGAAATCACGAATAGGTTATAGTGAGCTCAGTACAATGCATGAACAAGAACTAGCCCGATCAGCAGTCCGGTGGACTACTGATTCTACCACTTTTCCAGACGAAATAGTGGCACAAATGTTTCTGAAACTGCCCCCAGCCGAACAGCGACTGGTGGGTATGTATATGATCCAGCACCTCATTACCCTGTATGAGGAACTGCATTCTGATCCAGGTCCACTACATGATGTCTTGAACGAGTTACTCCAGTACAGATGGAGAGGTCTAGGTACCGATTTAATTAGTGTCATTCTAGAACAGCGCCACAAATACCGAACGTTTCTGAATCCACATTTTGTTCATGTCTCACCCCCAGAAAGTAAGCCATTCTACATAGACAGACAGAATCCGTTACGAGAAGTACATCCAGTTAGGACAGCGGGTGGTGATCTAGAATGAGTATTTGTTTACACCCCCATCACAAAAATGGAACTCCTAGAGATGAAAAAGCTAATTCCCTGTCACGATAAAGATCCAGCAGGGTTCCACCGTGAATTAAAAGACATGCTCCGTATGGGAGAATACACGTATCCTGATATCATTAAAATGTTAAAGGTCTTGTTGCCTGCGGGCATATATGAAAAACTTAAAGAAAAAGAATGGGAGGTGGGAGAGAATAAGATAGATTGGTCCGCATTAGAAGCCGAAGATAATACACGAGTACCAGGTACCGGTCTTGGGGATAAAGCTAAGGCTTTGCCTGAACTGTTAATACAAGTCTTGCCAAGATTACTAGCCACGAAAAAGACTGGGATGCAATCTCAGCCTGTAAACAGAAACAAGACGAAGATACTAGTGATTTTTATTCTAGATTTGAAAAATGTTTTATTATTAATAGTGGTCTGAAAACAAGTAGTGAATCATACCCTCATCTTTTTGTTACCAAACTAGTCGAGAATTCAAGTCCACAAGTTAAAAATCGAGTCCTGAAAGTCGAAAGTACCTGGCAAGCTAATACTCCGTCACAGATGCTTCAAATGCTCCAGTATCACCAGAACAGAATCAGGGAAGAGCAGGAACATGAAAGAAGACGTATGAAAGACACGAAAATGAAAGTATTAGTTGCACAATCTGTTCCACAAGACAGTCAGAAGAGGGGTCCGAATCAAGCCAGTCATCCTGCAACTCCCGTTAAAGGGACATGCAATTATTGTAAACAGCCAGGTCATTTTATAAAGGAGTGTGCAGTTCTGAAACACAACATAGCTACTGGTAAAACTAAAGAAAGACCACGTCCGCCTAGACAAGAACAAGTTTCACAGACTTCCCAGCCACCGCAGAACGCACAACAGACAGTTGCAGTACCGCAGCCTATAGCTGCAACACAGCATGTTACACAGCAGATGTACCAGTATGCACAGTCAGAGTATCCAGATTATCAACCATATTCATGAAACAGCCTAGAGAGGGAGGTAGGCTTGCCTCTCATCGAGATTCCTGTAGATCAAGAGGGTCCCTATGTACATAGTCAAGTATTAGGGAAAGACAGAAAGTTTTTGATTGATACAGGGGCAAGTAGGACTACCATCAGTCATGACGAGGTTCCAGGGGCTCCGCTCTCAGGCTCAAGAAATGTTTCCCTTGGATTTTCAGGAAAGCCAATTGTTAATGAAATATCGAAACCAGTTACTCTAGAAGTCGGTCCATTGTCCCGAACTACTGATTTATTACTCACGAAATCTTGTCCAGAAAATTTGTTAGGCATTAAGACATTGAAAGAATTAGGAGCAGTCATATGCTGCTCCCCAGAAGGGGTCCGCCTGTTCTTGCGAGATTTTAAAGGTCATTATGTATTACGTGATTTTGATCCAAGATTATTGAATGTACCACAGCATTTATGGGCGCAAGGTCCAACTGATGTAGGTTGTATGCATATCACACCCCATCGTGTGACTCTAAAGCAAGGTGTTGTTTTACCACGAATCAGACAGTACAAATTTCCACCTGAGGCTGTAGCAGCCTTATCCAAAATTATTGACGAACTTATTGCCCAAGGAGTGGTTGTAGAAACTGACTCCAATATATGTAATTCTCCTATCATTCCAGTCTTGAAACGTACTGATCCAAATGCACCTCCAGTTTATCGATTAGTGATTGACCTTCGAGAACTTAATAAATGTATCATACCCCAGTACCCAGTAGTCCCAGATATTTCATCCCTCTTGACAGCCATTGATTCTGAAGCTACGTTCTTCACAGTTATCGATCTCAAGAACGCATTTTTCAGTGTCCCCATTCATCCAGACAGCCAGTTCCTTTTCGGTTTCTGTTTAAATGGAAGAAGCTATAAATTTACACGAGCTCCTCAAGGTTTCACAGAAAGCCCTAGTATTTACAGTCAAGCACTTAAGAGACAACTAGACAATATTCACATGCCAACTAACACTGCCCTGCTCCAGTATGTCGATGATCTATTGATCACAGCCCGTTCTTAATGTGACTGCGAGCGTGCGTCACTTACAGTTCTGTATTTTCTGGCCGAGATGGGGCACAAGGTGTCCCCTTCCAAATTACAATTCTGTGTCCAGCAAGTGGTCTACTTAGGACACTTACTGTCCAAGAGGGGTAGGCAGTTGACACCTGACCGTATCCAGTTAATAGCACGTCTCCCACAGCCCAAGACACAGAAGGAGGTACGAGCTTTTATCGGCCTCACTTCTTACTGCAGACAATGGATTCCTCAGTACGCATTTCTAGCCAAGCCACTGATACAGTTAACGACACAGGAGGCAGCCGTATCGACTGTCCTCCCTTGGACCCAGGAACATACACTTGTTTTTAATGAGTTAAAGAAAGCCTTATGTCAAGCACCTGTTCTAGCAACACTGAACTACAGTAAGCCTTTTACACTTTTTGTCACAGAACGTGATGGTACTGCATTATCTGTTCTCACACAGGATCAAGCAGGACAATACAAGCCCTGTGCTTATTTTTCGAGCACATTAGATCCAGTGGCCCAGGCTCTGCCTGCGTGCCTCAAGTCAGTTGCAGCCACAGCTCTAGCTATCAGACAAAGTGATTCCATAGTGTTAGGACACTCCCTGACAGTACAAGTTCCACACTCCGTGGAAGTTCTTTTAAACCGAACACAGACTCAGCACCTGACAATTGCACGTTTAACAGGTTATGAACTGACACTACTTCAGCCACACATAGAAATCCGACGCTGCAGCATTCTAAATCCAGCTACACTGTTACCGTCAGTT
This sequence comes from Lissotriton helveticus, assembly GCF_964261635.1. Taxonomy (NCBI): domain Eukaryota; kingdom Metazoa; phylum Chordata; class Amphibia; order Caudata; family Salamandridae; genus Lissotriton; species Lissotriton helveticus. The sequence goes on along the minus strand of NC_136059.1, from coordinate 738,734,316 downwards.
ACTTCAAATCCTGCCACACATGACTGTGTGGAAGTTGTTAACATCATGACAAAACCAAGACAAGACCTGACAGATATTGCATTACCTGATCCCGACCTGACACTTTATGTGGATGGTTCATGTATGAGAACAAGTACAGGAGAACTAGTAGCCGCGTATGCAGTGACTACTGACACCGAAGTTATAGAAACACATCGTATAGACACCCTGTCTGCTCAAGCAGCAGAGCTAATCGCTCTGACCCAAGCCTGCATACGTGCCAAGAACCTGAAAGTAAACATATACACAGATTCACGTTATGCATTCGGAGTCGTACACGACTTTGGAGTGCTCTGGCAGGAACGAGGTTTCATGACTTCTCATGGAACCAAGATTCAACATGGTCTCCTCATCCAAGCTCTGTTAGATGCAATACATTTACCGACAGCTATTGCTATCATGAAGTGCAAGGCACATACGAAAGTTACTGACATTATTTCCCAAGGTAACGATCTAGCAGATCGAACAGCCAAGCTTACAGCTCAGATTCCAGACATTCCAGTTAACACGACACAGACACTCATTCCAGATCAGACTACTTGTATGACAGTTAAGGACCCTACACAAGATGTCATAGATATACAGTTACATGCTACTCCCGATGAAATCAAGAAATGGTCCGAACAAGGAGGGGTCCAGACAGATCAGGGATGGTTGACGAAGGGAAAAGCCACATGGTTTCTCCCCGACTCTATGGTTCAAGTCATTATTAATACCGCACATAGTCCAGCACATTTAGGAGAAAAAGCTATGTTAGACAGTATCCAGAACATTTGGTTCAACAAGCATTTACGAGCAGCCGCCAAACAGAAAGTACGTACCTGTATGATATGTTGTCAGTTCAATCCAGGTAAAAGTGTCCCGGTGGAACAAGGTGGATTCCAACCTCCTGACCACCCTTTTGAAGTCCTCCAGATGGATTATATTCAGATGGAGAGATGTCGAGGTTTCAAGTATGTCCTCGTAGTTGTATGCGCTTTGTCCAGGTGGACAGAAGCATATCCAGTTCCAGATTACACAGCTGCGACCACTGCCAGGCAGTTGGTTCGTGAGTATTTTCCCCGCTATGGATTACCTAGGGTCGTGTATTCAGATAACGGCCAGCCATTCTCATCCGAGCTCATGAAACAAGTATCCCTTCTGTTAGGGTACCAGTGGAAGTTCCATTGTGTACGCCACCCCGAAGCAGCCGGTCTAGTTGAGAGACATAACCAGACTTTGAAAATCCGCATTGCAAAAGTGTTTACAGAAAAAGGTGTAGATTGGTTAGTAGCCCTGCCAGTTGCTCTTTTTTATATGAGAATGGTTGCACACTCTAGATCAGGTCTGTCCCCGTACGAGGTCGTATTCGGCCGTCCTCCAAACATGTGGGGTACACCTAGACCCCGTAGCATTACAGACGTTTCCAGTAATATGCTGACAGATTACCTAGCTTCCTTGATGTCTGCCCTACACTCTTGTCGTTCACAGGTTGCCGCTGCATTTCCAGACAACACTGAGGTGAAACCGCATGAAGTCGTTCCGGGAGAATTCGTCCTGGTGCGCAATTTTGATCGTTCAAGTCCGTTGGAGCCCCGTTGGAAGGAGCCCCAGCTGGTGTTATTGACAACAAGGACCGCCGTCAAGCTTGAGGGTCGTAAAGGCTGGGTGCATACCAGTCACATCAAGAAATTCCATGGATTGCGACAAAAGACATTTATCAAAGACTGCCCTATTCTTAAGGACTGCCCAAAGACAGACTCTGAATTCAAACTTCCCCTGTTAGAGAAAACTCCGCAGCAGGAGTATAAAGCCAAACTCCGGTCTAATAAAATAAGTCAGACAGTTTAATTGTTTAAGTCCCTCTCGGGTGAAGCGGTTAGACAGGTTCCTGACATGTATGAGATAGACCCACATAGTGAGAGAGTTAGTCAAAACTCTAAAAGATGTATTATCGTTCTATTCTTTTTATTATTTTTGAGTCTTATGGTTACATGCATAAGTTATGCTTTACATTTATGTTTTCCTATTTCACATGTACATATGTTTTCTAATGTTACCGTAGAGCACACATTTAGTGACCTGCCTCCTCACGAGTTATCCTATCGTCTTGCTATGCGTAACAACACTTTTATCCGAATGTTGCATTATTCACACCAGACCAGCAATACCACTAATTGTTGGGTGTGTGGTCGACTCCCCCCTTTCCAGACACCGAAGGGAGTTCTGCCACTTTTTCCTTATCCGTTTTCACACAATGGTTCGTGTGGAGCATGGTCCACGTTAACGTCATCCTCAACTGATATGTCCCTTCTGAATCGAACATGTTTCCCAGACAAGGAAGGTCTTTCCCATAGAACAGGATTAGATCTAGAAAATGAAGTATATGATTTAGGTAATTATTCCTCGAATTTCATGGTTCTGAATGTTCAGTCCGATACTACTCCAGATTTGCCTGCTATCTCAGTTCTACCAGTTAAAGGCGAATTATGTGTCAGAAAGAATGGTTCCGCACATGTAGGACATAGTGATTGTACTACTATTGTCGAGTATAGTGACAGTGGGAAATCTATTTTCAAAGCCTCACGTCATTCTTATTTTGTTTGTGGTCAGACCGCATATGTTCGTCTGCCCCTCGATTGGGATGGAACATGTTATATTGCCTTCCTACTGCCACCAGTTTTTCTAGCCCCATCCGATTATCACAGAAACACTCATCTAGTACACGTTAGACATAGAAGGGAGACTGAGACCCCAATTGTCGACCAAACTGAAACTGCTCTAGAACAATATCAAGACTTCAATAAAGGTTTCTTTTTCTTCATAGGCCCTGTCCAGAATAGTAAGTTAATACGTAGGCTAACAAGAACCCTTGAAGCAGTAGTGAATGAAACTACTTCCACTCTAGGTAACTTAACCGAAGAGCAATCTGCTATGCGTTTTGTTGTGCTCCAAAATCGTCTCGTTCTTGACGTCATATTGGCCGATAGAGGAGGAGCTTGTAGAGTCATCGGATCTAGTTGCTGCATTTTCATTCCTAATAACGCACCGTCTGTATATTCAGCTATAACCAGACTTCATAAAATTGCCCATCAGTTACACCAAGATCCAGGCACCTGGACATGGTCCGGTTGGCTCTGGAGTATCATATCTGCCTGGGGATGGAAGGTATTGTCATTCCTAGGTATAGCAGTAATGATCATATTCAGTTGCTGCCTCTGTTTACAATGTGGCCCTGCGATTTGCGGCTTGTGTGCTACATCCTGTATTCCTAGTCCTAAATCCCGTTCCAAAATAATTCGAGACGAGCAAATGATGCTATATGAACAGATAGATGGTATCATGAATATTGATGTTTCCTGATGGAAACGTAGGGCACAAGGAGGGAATGTGGAAAAGTAAATTTTGCCATGTTATATGTGCCTACGTGTTCCCCATCCTATGTTATATGTGCATGATCGATATGCATATGTATCCCCCTATGATCGATTAAAGACGCAATTATAGTTGTGTCCAACTCTAGTATGCCAGTTTCCAGTCCTCGTGAAAGCAACGAGTATTAGGCCTATGTTGCCACGTTTTACAGTGTACACGTTAATTCATTGAATTGTCCCCGTTTCTAGGCCTCAAAAGGGCCCGGACATCAGATTCAGCTCCAGTCTCCTGAACCCTCTCCGAGGAGCGATGCAGCCCCCACCTGCATCCCTGACCCTTCACTTATTTCCTGCCGCGCGGTGCCCGGCCCGGCTCTGCCTGTCTGTCTGCCAAGAGTATGTTATGCTTCTAGTTATCAGTCCAGCCCTCCTTCTCTGCATTCCTAAGCTACTGAACTGCATCACAGTTCCAGTGATGGTCTAGTCTTTCTGTCTCCATGTAATAGAAATACTGTATTAATATTCATAGAATATTCCTTGTTCACGCAATATATGTAGAATTATGCATGCACCAGTCTTAGTGTCAAGTAGCCTTTGCCCTGATAACTTTTAGTTTCTATCAACATGTACTCCAAACACAAGATACCAGATATGCTATAGGTACATGTCGTGCTGACCCCACAGACTTCAGTCTCCTCTTCTAGCGCATGGCCCCAGTTCTTCCTGGTAACACGTCATTGCCCGTTTGCGCGCACCACTAGGTTAAAGGTCCCAGCTGCTCTCAGGTAGCCCCCTCCATGTTTCCGCCCCATTTATGACACTTCTGTGACGTCTACATCACATGTCTATGTATACGCCCTGTACATGCCTTCTTGTTACACCCATTTTGTTCTTATCTTTCGCGACTGCTACGAGTTACGCCTACTGCTACGCCTATTGTATGCAATGTAATGTAATGTATTATACTATATATATGCTGCACTGTCGATGAGGCATTGCAGCTGCCATCCATTCTATTTCCGTGCAGGCTATCCCGTTCCTGTCCCTTCCCTTATTTATTTATTTTATTTATTTATTTATTAGTTTATATAGCGCTAGAATCACTCCGTAAGGAGTATCTCTGCGCTTCATGCCCAATAAAATTAGTAACTACACAGTGGAATGGAATTAGATTTCGTTTTTAAACAGAATAGTTTTTAGTTGTTTTCGGAAGGTTAAATGCTCTTTGCATAGCCTTAAGGCCAGCGGAAGCTTGTTCCACATCTTGGGGCCCATAGTTGACAGGGCTCTTCCTCCATGTCTAACTTTTTTGATATGCGGCACCACAAGAAGAAAGTTGTTGCTTGATCTAAGGGACCGTAAAGGGACATATGGTCTAAATTTCCTTTCCAGGTAGGCGGGTCCTAGTCCGTTCAAGCATTTGTGGATTAGGCAGCATATCTTGAATTTAGCCCTTTGTCTAACATTAAGCCAATGTAGTTGCTCCAGGAGGGGTTTGGATGCAGTTCTTGGGGGGGCATTCAGAACCAGGCGAGCCGCCGTGTTCTGCACAACCTGCAATTTATCCAATAGCCCTTCATTGACTGAAAGTAGCAACCCATTACAGTAATCAATCCGGCTCAGGATAAGTGCCTGAACCAGGATCTTTCTTGTAGAGTTGGGTAAGAGTGGAAAAATTTTCCTGAGTAAGCCAATGGTGTGGAAGCATATCCCTGAAATGTAGGTGACATGTTGTTTTAAGGACAGGTCGTGATCAAGTCGAATTCCAAGATTCTTCACGACCTGTTTGGGTTCAGGGACTGCTCCCAGCTCTGTTGGCCACCAATCAGGAGTCCAAAGCATCTTAGCTTCCCCAAATAGCATGATCTCCGTCTTGCTGACGTTACATTGGAGGTAGTTGTTGGACATCCAATTGGCCACTTCCTCCATGCCAGACGAGAAGGAGTTCCTAACCTCAGCGGAAAGGGTTCTAAAGGGAAACAGGAGCTGTGTGTCATCTGCGTAAGACACGGGAACAAACCCGTGTCTACGCAGCACTCCTGCCAGGGGTGCCACATAGATATTGAAGAGCGTCGGGCTCAGGCATGAGCCCTGTGGCACCCCCTTAGAGATCCCGGTTTCCGCTGAGCGAAATGCCCCCATGGTGACTGTCTGGGTGCGATCTGTTAGGAAACTCCTTAGCCAATCTAGGGCTTTGTTCTTTAGGCCAGCGTTCGACAACCGTTGAGTCAGGATGGAATGTGACACGGTGTCGAACGCTGCCGATAGATCTAACAGTACAAGTATGACAGAGAAACCCTTGTCCTGGTAGGCGTGGAGGTCATCGGTGACAGACAGCAAGGTGGATTCGGTGCTATATCTGGGGCGGAATCCTGATTGGGATTCATCAAGGGCTTGCACTTGTTCAATATGACTGGACAAGTGTTTGTTAACATGCTTTTCTATAACTTTCCCCAGGAAAGGTAGCAGGGAGATGGGCCTTAGATTATTCAAGTCCGACCAAGGTATGGAGGTATTTTTCCTGGTTGGTCTGACGAGTGCTCGCTTCCATTCCTTGGGGACTGTGCCTAAAGTGAGTGATAGATTAACTAGTTCTGTAACCAGGGGGCTTAAATGTTCTTCCAACATAGGCATGAGTTTAGCAGGAATAACATCCTCTGGGCTTCCACTCTTAACTCGTTTTAAAAGGGCAGAGGTTTCTAGACATAAAATAGGGGGAAAGCTGTCCAGGGATTGCGTGTCCCCGATAGGATTCATGGAATCTGAGTGAAGTGTCTCCTTGAGGGGTCGGGATTGATTGGTGCATAAGATCTTATCGTAGATTTTGTCAATTTTGTTGGTAAAAAAACAGGAAACTTCGTTACACAGTTTTTGAGATGCTATATCCGGGGCTTCACATGCTGACGGTTTAGCCAACGTCTGCACTATCTGAAAGAGGACTCTAGGTGAGTTCCCAGCCTCCTGTATTTGGGTAGCAATATGTGCTTTCCGTGCACCCCTTATTGCTTTATGATACGAAGATAGGCTAGCCCAATATCTTTCTCTATCTTCAAGGAGATGGGAAGTTCGCCACTTTTTCTCCAGTTTTCTGGCTCCTTGTTTAAGAGTTTATGCCTGATTAAAGCCTGTTAGACTCAGATACCTCGAATCCTGTCTCTTATTTATTGAGCTATCTGTTTTATTCAATGTATTCAAAAATAGTACCGGTAATTAATTATTTATTTACCACACAAAGATAGGATGTCTAATAGTTTTAATTGTACTTTCCGAATTTTGTGGTCTTGCACGTACAGCCAGTTGGTGGCCCACCTGCTCGCTCATTTCATACATTTTTTCCCTACACATTGAAGCTTTATAAATCGCTTTCCTAGTGAACATATCAGATATAAGATTTTTTGCTATGGCAACCTCTCTTGCAGCCCCTTCTGAATTATTCCCACCTATAACCGCCCTAAGTAGATCTTCTTCCTTACTTATTAAATTTTCCTGTCGTTTTTTTAGCTTATCTTTTGCTTTTTTATTATTTTGAATTGAGAATCTTAATGTTTCACCTCTTATTCCTGCTTTTAGTGAATCCCAGACCATAACCAAAGCGGCGCTCCCCATATTGAAATTTAGGAATTCTGTGATCCAATTTTCCATATGGTTACAATACTTATCATTAAGCAAAAGAGCCCTTTCAAACATCCAGGTGCTTTGGACGGACTGGGTCACCCCAATATCTATGCTTAAAGTTAAAGGATTGTGGTCTGAAAGTACTCTGGGAAGCCGTTCTATGGAACACTTGGAAACAATAGTGTGTGAAACCAGTATATAATCTATTCTAGTGAATTTTTGATGAGGATGGGAAAAGAATGTATAACCGGGATTCAGTGGGTATGTAGTCCCCCAACAGTCTACCAACCCATGTGTGTGGCAGAACTCTTTCACAGCATTCCAAGTTTTGGGTTTTCTGCCTTAATATTTAAAGTTCTGATCAGAGCACCAGTTTTGTGTAAGGTTGAGGTTAAGGTCACCACAAACAATCATTGGTACCGGCCAATGTGCCAGTTCATTACGTAAAAACAGGAATACTTCCGGATCGTCAACTATACTGGCATAGACTGAGCATATCGTTATATTTTTCCCAGTAGAATATTGGCATTCTGCAATCGCCCATCTGCCCTTTGAGTCTGCTGCTGATCTTATGACTCAGATTCTATTGCCTTGTGTCAAAATAGCCACCCCACGAGTTTTACTTGCCAGTGTGGTAGCAACAATTAATTTATATCCCAGCGTTTTTAAGATGTGTCTCTGGGATCCCTCAACATGAGTCTCTTGGAGACAGATGATTTCGGCCCGATTGATTTCAGGCCAATCGCTACTTTTTGTCTTTTTTTATAATCGTTAAGCCCACAGATATTTATTGAAAGTATTATAAGTTTAGCCATTACAGCCTTTTCCCCCACTTTTTCCTGCTATTCCTGTCCTTTCCCCCTTTTCCTTTCTTTTCTCGTCTAATCGCTGATTCAGGTTATTACGCCTGTTATTATTGTTGTTATTTTTTTTTCCTTTTTGTCTATATGGTCGCACCCTCCCCCCTCCCCTTAAAACCCCTCCACTCCCCCCTGCCTTCCCCCTGTGTCCCACCCCCCACCCTCCACCATCTAATGAGGCTTCCTGGTTCCCAAGGAACCCGGTTGCGGGCATCTAGTGGTCAGTAGATAGCTGGCATCTCCGCCACCTAACCCCTGAACCTTGAATCATGTAGAGCGAAAAAGTTAATCTTAACAGTGTCTTCCATTGTGTTTCCTGTGCACCAACTTTGATAACCCCCAATGTGCCCCCGCCACCTTCAACTTCCTATCAATACCCTTTGTGTCATAACTGTCAATATATCGAAATATCATGAGGTTTTTTTTTGTTTCATTTCCCCCCCCCTTTTTTTTTAAGTTTATCTTTGTCTTTGCTGATTTCCGTTATCTCTTCGAGATAGCTTTGCGCCTGGATTTCACTAACAAACATTCTAGTGACTCCATTCCAAATAATCTTTAGTCTTGCCGGGTTTTGTAGAAATACTGTGGCACCCAGTTGTTCGAATGGAGTGAAGAGTTGCCGCAACCTCCATCTTCTTTCCACCGTTGCGTTAGCAAAGTCAGGCCTGCTAAAAAACGTGAACCCTTTAAATGTTCTTCTGCGAGTTAGACGTGCAAGATCGAATATTTTTTCTCTTAAATGGAAATTCCCAAAAAAGACCAACATAGCTCTGGGGTATTTCTCTGATGAATGTGAGCCCTTTTTGAGTGTACGTGGAAAACGGTGGGCCCGCTGAACCTCTTTGTCTCAATCCCAGTCGGTTAATTCAGGGAATGACTCTTTGAACAGGGATAACATGTAGCCCCTTGGGTCGTTCCCCTCCGCTCCCTCGGGGATTCCCAAGAGGCGCAGATTGTTCCTCCGTGCCCTGTTTTCCTGATCTTCCACTTTCATCATCAAGTCTCTCACAATTCCTTCCTGTTCCTTTCCTTGTTTCTGGAGGTCGGAGACATCATTTTCCAGATTCTCGGTTCGAATCTCAACAGAAGCCATTCTTTCTGAAACTTTTCTAAATGGAGAACCAGCGAACTAAATTTTCAGTCATTTATTTCTGTCACCCCAGCTTTAAAGTCTAAACGACTGGAATTCTTGACTATTATACGCTGACAATATTTCTCTGATACATAATTATTGTCACTATCTATCTTTGAGTGAGGTTACTTCTTAAAGCTCCACATTGTTATTATTCTAATAACTATGCGCTAAAACATGAAGCGAAGCGTCACTAGTTTGGAACACTTTGTCAGACTTATACTTCATTTTTAATTGACTTTCATGAGGTCCTGTGAGTATTTCTTTCGCTGTTGAAGAGTTCAGACCACTACATTTATATTCTGACAGATTTGGAAGAGTGGTGTGTAAGGGAGTTTTCCGACACCCTTCACGCACCAAGTATTTCCAGTAATTCTGTCAGCACTGCAGAGAATTTGCAAGACGCCTCGCATGGCATCACACACTAAATAAAGCCTTAACTCAAAGGTACTATTGCAGGGAAGCATTACTTTTCAATCCGATTTTTTTTATTTGAACTTTTGCTGCAATATTGATAAGCCTCAGCTTAAACAATTCTTCGCTCTGCTGGCTAAGTTATTGCTTTACAAATGTCTAATCACAAGAAAAGAAACATATCTACCAAGCAACTTCTTTTTGCAGAGACACTCAAACAATTAAGTACCATGTCTGCGAAAGGCTCAGTTTCCCCAACATCTAACCCACCCTTGCTCACCGCAACCGACATACCAGGGGACACTCTGAATCACATTTTACAAGAAGTCTTGTCAATCAGCTCTCGTCTGACGGATATGGACGCTAATATATTTTCTCTCACGACAGAAACCAAATCAATTAGGGCAGACCTTGTGCAATTCCATACCAAAGCGGAAGGATTGGACCAAAGATTAACTATAGTAGAAGCTAGACTCGAATCGGTGCAAAGCAAGGACCAAGACCTTTAATTTTTCCGCAGCCAGCTTGTGGATTTGGAAGATCGAAACAGAAGGGATAATGTTCAATTTTTTGGCTTTCCAGAAAAAATTGAAGGTCAGAATGCTCAACTATTTTTATGTAATGTCCTTCCCAAGCTTATTGGTATCATCTTTGAACCATTGTTGGAAATCCAACGTGCTCATAGAATTGTCCACCGCGCATATAAACCGATCCCGCCCAAGACCCCTAATTGCCTGCTTTTTACGACATGACCAAGTACGACAAATATTGATGGCTGCACGAACGCAGGGCTCCTACATCTATGGTGGTCAAGAAATGTGCATGGTTGCTGACTTCTCAAAAGAAACTAATGAAAGGAGAAAGGCGTTTCTATCTATGAGACCACAACTCAGGCAGATGGACATAAAATATGGTTTCCGTATCACCAAAATGGCGAATCAAAGGATTTCTATGATCCTGAAGATCTCCAACATTTTCTGTATAGTATTTCGCTACAAGATATGGACATGCAACATCCCCCTGCTGATCAGTCTATCTCAAGTTCTAAATCCTCTCAACAGCCTTCCAACAACCGACACCGCAGCACCAGCGAAGTTCGTCATTGTGGCAGAGACATTCCTATGAGGACAAAGCTTCTGCTTTACAGACAGTCTCTACATTCACACAAGATCGTCATAGGAATAAATCTCGATTCCCTCTAAAATGTGCCTCAGATGGAGAATAGGCTCTGTTATCTTATTATTATTAGAACTTTGTCCTTACATATTTCTTTAGGTTCTAGACAGATAAGTACTATCCAAGATCCTTATATATACCACTATTCTATCTCTGTTCATATCAGTTCCTATAGTTACTTCTATACTTATATTATGTTCAGGATTTATTAGTATTTTATTGCATAAGATTTACAGTGGTTTAAATTACATCAATATCGTACTTTCTTAATTTTCTTTACGTTCTAGGATAGGTAAGTCAATTGTTTTTATATCTTTGATTATATTTATAAATCACCTACACTTATACTCTATTTAGGATTTATTAATATATTTATTGTATGAGATCTACAATGAGTTTAAATTATATGATTTTTATAATATTGGGGGAGCAAAATATCCATAAATATATTTACTATTTTACCCTCCATACTTGTAGATAAATTGTGTTCATTCTTAAATTTACCTCTTTTGAGTAATAACTTTTAATAAGGTCTATTTCACTCTATAGCAGATATATTTATCATTATTATTTGCATATATACTTCACTTTTTACTATAAAATTGCATTTAAGCTTATATTATTAAATGTTGTGCCTTATTATAACATCTACTATTTAAAGTTATATATTTATTATAATGTGTTTCAATTTCTTGATTTTATATGAATGTATTGACAATTTTATACGTGATTTAATGCCAATATTTTACATTCATGGGTCTTTGGGATCACATCTTTTAAAATATTTACTAATTTTTTCCCTTTATAGTCAAGGTATTATTCTCTTGAAGGAGTTCCTAGCATGGTGGTGCTCTAGTGAGCACAGACCCGCGGTTGAAAGTTAGAGGTATACTGATTCCATACAATAGTTTGACCTTCTTAATATATTGCTATAGAAACTTTATTTTATCTTTCTTATATCAACTCTTATTGTTCTATACGATATTTTGTAGGTATTATATTGTTTCTCTGCTTCTGTTTTTCTATCACGTTTCTTTTCCACAAGTCAATAATCTTTGCCTTAGATACTAAACTTTTTAGGTTTATATAAAACTCTTATTATCTTACACTTTTCTATTACATATCAGCCAGAGTAACCCCCCATTTACGTTCCCATCCTGGCCTATTCCCTCTCATTGTATTCCCATTAATTTAATATTTCTCTTACTTTGCCTAATACATTTATTGCTGATTTCTTAATCCCTTTTGACCGTATTTCAGCATGGCAAGCACTCACCTACTATCTACCATCACGTGGAATGTCCATGACTTCACTCATTACATTAAAAGGAAGGGAGTACTTTCTTATCTCCTGTCCAAACATGTAGACATAGCTTTGCTACAGGAAACACACCTTGATGCGATTGAATCTGATAAACTCTGGAGAGATTGGGTGGGGAAGGGCATTCACAGCAGCATTCACAAAACGGAACCCGCAGATACTATCCCAGTCTGCAAATATGGAGTTGTAATCCTTATTCGTAAATCACTCCCAGTCACGATCTCTAAGACCTGGTCAGATCATGATGGCCGATATGTATTCGCTAAGCTACGTATTGGGAATTCTTAAATTTGCCTGGGTTTAATCTATGGTTCGACTGGTACTAAAAAGTCATTTTTCCTTCAATTGAATCGTCTTCTCACAGAGATTGACGCCTCACAATACCTTATTATGGAGATTGGAATTTAGTACAAGATCCTATCCTAGATAAAACAGTCCCATTTGATAAAGTAAATGCAGCGCATAGAGCTATCTTAAATTATATACTCTGGGATAATGGCTTGGTTGACCATTGGCGTCTTAGTCATCCACAAGACACAGAGTTTACGTTCTTTTCTCCCTCGCATGGCACATTTTCCCGCTTAGATTATTTTCTGGTATCACACAAAGCGTTCCAGTTGGTCTCACAGTCTCATATCCTTGTCTTATCGCTCTCCTGTCCTTTTATCTCTAGATCTGGGTCTATCTCGACCAGGGTGTAAACCATGGCATATGAGTATTCTGCGGCACAGGACACCAAAGGGTAAACTTCAATTGCAATCACATTTCCAAGATTATCTCTCTATTAATCAGGGCTCTGTCCCTTCTAGCAGGACGGTATGGGCAGAAGCTAAAGCCACTATTAGGGGTCAGTTAATGCGTGATGAAGCGCTGGCTAATAAGCAAAATATTGCAAAGCAAGCAGAATTAGAACAAGATATTCAATGTTATTCTCGCCTATATACATTAGCTTCTACCTTGCAGAATCGCAAATTATTAGAACGAGCACGCATTTCCCTAAATAGTCTCTTTACTTCTAAAGCTGAATATCCTCTGCAAAAAATGAAAGCGTGACATTATGAACAAGGGGAGAAGGCCGGGCGGTTATTCGCTGCACAATTACGTCAAAGGGAGGCAGCAATGGCCATTCCAGCTATTCGGTCGACTCAAGATGACATACTCACAAGACCTCAGGAGACAGTTAATGCATTTGCCTCCTTTTATCAATCCCAATATACTCCAAGCAGACAAATAGACCTAGATAAGTTGTACTCTTTTCTAACAAAGGTGAATCTTCCTCGTTTTTCTGATGATGGCAGAGCTCTACTTGATGGTGAAATTATAAGAGATGAGATCTCTAAAGCCATCACTGCTCTCCCTTATCATAAAGTTCATGGGGAGGATAGATTCCCTGCTGAATTTTATAGATAGGCAGGACATAATATTATTGATACTCTGCATGCTACATTTCTTGAGGTAGATAAAGAATCATCACTGGGACCTCTTTTTAATAAGGCAGTTATAGCCGTATTACCTAAACCTGGCAAGGACCGTCTCTTATGCGGTAGTTATCGTCCCATTTCTTTATTAAACTGTGATATTAAAATATTAGCCAGCATCCTAGCATCTCAACTCCACACAGTGCTACCCTCCTTAATACATCATACTCATTTGGGCTTTGTTCCGGGCGTTCCTCTCGGAATCATCTCTGTACATTGGCCCATACCTTGTGGTCTGCTGAACATCGTTCTGAAGATGCCTTGGCCTTTTCGTTTGATGCAGAAAAAATGTTTGACCGCATTGAGTGGGAATACCTTTTTACTGTAATGCAACAATTTGGATTAGGTGATCAATTCATAACTAAAGTACCCTTATTATATGATAATCCCTCAGCCCAGGTAAATTGTGGTGGTTTTTTGTCTCACGCATTCCCAATTCGGAGAGGAACGCACCAGGGTTGCCCATTATCCCCAATCTTTTTCTTTTAGCAATGGAGCCACTTGCTGCTACAATCTGTCAATCTGCTGAAATCATAGGTGTCCCCCTTCCAATTGGACTTTCTAAAATCTACTTGTATGCAGATGATATCCTTCTTACTCTTACTATTCTTCCTCAATCTCTCCCATCCCTCCTTCAAATTATTAATGATTGTTCCTCCTTTTCAGGTTATAAAATAAATTGGGACAAAAGTGAAGCCTTACCCTTTTCTGCTGGCACTACAAAGGCAGCAGTTTATGGATTTCCTTTTCATTGGCAGTCTTCACATCTCAAATATCTAGGAATTTTAGTCACAAGGGCTTTGAAAATATGGTTGCAGCCAACTTGGCTCCTCTATTTTCTCAAATGCAGAGGGATTTTAAGAAATGAAAAACTTTAGGACTATCTCTTTGGGGTAGAGTTCAAGCTATCAAAATGGTCTTCCGCGTTTCATTTATATTTTTGGTATGCTTCCCCTTCAGATCCCTTTAGCTACCCTTAGATCGATAGATTCAAAGATCAAGACCTTTATATGGGCTTCAGCCAGACTGCGCCTTGCTATGGCAAAATTAAACGCCCATCAGTTATATGGAGGTATGGGTCTTCCATCTATCGAACACTATTCCCTTGCATTACACATCTCTCAATTCTCTTATTTTTTGCCAGGAAATAAAGATATTCCGCAAAGGGTTTCCATTGAGCGTCGTCTATTATTCTTGGATTCAGGTCTTTCTCTTTTATATGGTAGTGGCAATAGTCGTTCTGACTGCAAAAATCCAATTTTATCAGTCATGCACAAATCTTGGCAAAGAGGGCATCGTTTATTGGACTCAAACTCACGTATTCATGTATTCATGCTAAGGCTCCCCTGTGGAATAATTCAGCTATCTGTATCAATGATCGCACTTTATCTTGGCCTTTATGGCAAGCAGCTGGTAACGACTTCCCCGATCAACTTCTTCATGATTGTGTTTTCAAACACTTCTCCCAACTATGTGAGGAATTTATTCTTCCTGCACAACATTCCTCTAAATATTCTCAACTTCAACACTATTTAAAGAAACATTTGGGATCTCCCCCTTGGTTACTCCAAGTATCTCCAATATTATCTTACCTAAATATGTGGGGAAAGCATAAAGGAGTGACTTCTGGCCTTCATAAAACCTTTACGGTCCCTCTATTTTCACTAACCCTCTCATACTCTTCAAAATAAATGTCAATCCTGTTTCTATTTCCTATACAACTTCTGAATGGTAGCAGATATTGGAGGAATTATATAAAGAAGTCCGTGAAGCAAGGCTTCAATTTTGTCTATTTAAAATCCTTCATGACTGGCACTGGTCACCGATTAAATTACATAAAGCTGGGCTAATTTCCCACACTAATTGCTGGAGATGTTCCGCCTCTGGTTGTGATATAACCCATATCATTTTGAGTGCTCAAAAACCCAGTCTTTTTGGATAAAACCTTAAATTACACAATGTCATTACATTTACCATTTACATCTGCCACCATTCTTTTGCATGATTTCCGTTGTTTTCCAGAGCTTTCCAAACCACAAATTTGTCTCCTACATACTGCGTTAGCTACAGCTAAAATTTGTATTCTGCGCCATTGGAAGTCCTTATCCCACCCTCACAGGAAGAATGGCTGGTGGCAATGATGCTGACGGCTTTACATGAACACACTATATGTAACCTCCAGGATCAAGTTGATATTTTTTTCCAGGCTTGGTCTCCTTTTTTAAAAGCTGAAATTGATGATATTGCTGACTCCGCTATCTCTCCTAATGCAAACAACAAAATTAATTACTTCACTATTTTTGCATCCTTTCCATTTTTTTCTCCTTCCCCTTCTTACTCTGGCTCTATTCTTTCACACTATTCTTTCATATTATTCTTCAAGTTTTCCACCTTTCTCTTATTTTCTTTTTCCTTTCCTTTTCTATACTAACTTTACATTCTTCTCCAAACTTTTACGTCCTAAACTAATCAATATAACTATCTCCTATAAAGTTCTTGTCTCCTATTTACATTTAGATTCATTCATATTTTATCTATTAATGATACATGCAATATCAATTTCTTATTAATTATATTTCCGCTCTTTATCTATTTACCTATTTATTTATCTATTTCAATATTTATATATATGAGTCCTTATATATTCTAATTATTCGTCCATATTTATCATTAATAATATGTATTTCATGTTTTTCTTATTCCTATGATATTTCTTACGTATTTATCAACAATTCATTGCTTTTACCTAGTTTGTATTATTATGCATTTTATCGTAAAATTCAATAAAAATGTCAACACAAAAAAACAAAAGTATATAAGCATAGTCTGTTCTGATAACTATGTCCGCAGTCATTCAGTTCCAGTTAGACATCAGTGACGTCTTCACTCCCACGGTCACTGTGCATATCTGATTCCATCGTCGCACACCATTTGTAGATTTGTTCAATGATTCAATCTCCTCCACAACCATTGCCCTTTCCCTGGCAGCCTGCTCTCTGGAGAGTCAGATACTAACCCGGTTTATTTTGTTGCAATCTCTAAATTTCTCCTTGCTATGTGGTGCAAACGGAGGTATTTAGTAAAGTAGGTTTACCACTCTATGCAACACCAGTTTCTACTTGTCACCTTGTGATATGTATCTTGTAATTACTATATGTAGGTATTTTTTTATGAAATTATGTGAAAATAATAATACCAGCCAACTCGTTGCTATATCGATCCTGGGCTTTGTAAATATATTGAATATGAATTGTTAGTTTTAATAATCTTTAGTTTAAATTATATTTTTAATTCACTTTTTAATATCTCAAATTACCATAACGATGTTCTTTTCTTTTATTTATAGCTCTACTTCCCAATGCGTGATCTTATATCTCTATGATCAATTCCCAGTGCATTTGATGTTCTTGAATTCTTGCCTGATTTGAACATTAATGTGTTGTAAATGTATATGTGCTTTTATGGCTGTAATGGCCGCAATAACGTTTTTTGATGATGATGATGATTATTATGCATGTTATTGTAAAATTCAATAAAAATTGTCAACACAAAAAACAAAAGTGTATAAGCATAGTCTGTTCTGATAACTATGTCCGCAGTCATTCAGTTCCAGTTAGACATCAGTGATGTCTTCACTCCCACGGTCACTGTGCAGATCTGATTCCATCATCGCACACCATTTGTAGATTTGTTCTATGATTCGATCTCCTCCACAACCATTGCCCTTTCCCTGGCAGCCTGCTCTCTGGAGAGTCGGTCTCGTAGTTTCTCAGTAGTGCATCGCCTGTTCCTGTGTACCTGCCAGCTGTCCTCATTTTGATTCAGGAAGTCTATTACATTATATTTGTTGCATCTTGTATTCTGGGTTTAGCCAGAAATATTAGGAAATAGCGCAGGCCTTTTTGGCATAGCCAATTTTTGATTTCCAGGAAAGATTCCCTACACCTCCATACTTCCATTGTGTAGTCTGGATAGAAGTTCAGTCTTTAGAGGTGCACGGAGTCATTCGGTGTCAACAACAAGCTGTCCTGACACCGATATAAATAGCAATGACGAGGTCAAATGGCCACTAAGCTAATTGGCACAGGAAATGTTGACAAATTAATCACCTAACTGATAAGCAATCTAGGGATTGTTTTACAGCCTGCTCATGGAATGATAGAGGGTCTACAAAGCAAAATTTAAGACATTTACTTTCTAAACTACTTCAAGTCCTTCCACCTTGGAATATTCCAGGAAACCTGGGCTCTAGAGGCTTTAGATCCTGCAGCATTCCCTGGATCTAGTAAACTGGCAATTACAACTCTTTTGTTAGGCCGCTCTGCTGGGGGCATTGCCATCCATGTAGCACCTGAAATCAATGCAAAAATAGAAGAGATCCACATTGACCATCCCAAATTGTAAGCTGTAAAGCTTTTGGAATTGCCAGTGCACAACCTTTGCTGATCATAAATGTCTACATCCACCCCTCGCCCGCCATGAGACAGGAAACAATCGACTTGATTGGCTTTCATCACCGTTCAAACTTCTTTAAATTCTACTCTGCTTATCTTATGATGACTTATTTCAACATGAACCTGCTGCAGTCAGCAACACGTGACAAAATCCTGGAAATACACAATCTGGCATGTCCCTGTAATACAGAGGTCACTCTTGCCGAGAACTCCAAGTTGGCCCCCAATGTACGCCCGACAACTGCAGCGGTCGCCAGACAAGACATACCATCACAGCCAGCGATGACATCAGACACGGAGCAAACCGACGTGGGGAAATGGAAGCAAGGAAGAGTGAAGTGGTCGGACACGGAGAAGGAGACCGGAGAGAGACCCGAACGACCAGCAAAGAGGAGGAAACTGTGAAGGTGGAGGGAGCAGCTAAGAAGTAGGAGAAACCCGGGGAGGAGGCTGTAATGTTGCCAATTAGGGCCCAACCATGAGACGGGGTCCCTAGAGTTTCTCCCAGCTCCACCACCCCTGTGGGCGTGCGAGTTTGGATCAGCCCGACGTACGCCCGGAGGGCACGTTCTGTAGTCAATAAATAACGTGTGGTCCGGCATTCATTTCTAGGCCTAGGCCACAATATTACAGAGGCCAAACCTACCGTTACGAAAAATGCTAGAGTATGCGGATGTCCTGGGGGATCCTAGGACGCTGTGATACCTAAGCATGGGCGTAAAATCCGTTCCGCTCGCGGATTTTGCGGATTTTCGGTAAATTCGCAATCCGCGAACTCTAGCGAACTTGCCGAAAATTCGTAAAATCCGTGCGAAGCGGATTTTTTGCTTGCCAACTAGAATACTATACAATTTCGCGGGAGTAAATACTTGCGAACACGTAGATGCGGCGGGCAGCGACAATCTCGCAATTGCGAGATTGCAAAATTTGCAATTTCGCACAAGAAATCCACCAGCAGGCAGCATAAACCTTGAAAATTATGATTTTTATCAGAATAACTCCTCAGGTTGACATTTGCCTGCACTTTTTCTTTGCAAGGAGTCCATTTTGGGGGGTGGGGGTGGGAGGAAGGAAGTGCCCCACAGTCTCCAACTTCCTGTTCCTGTCCACCAGGCACCTCCCAGTGCTTTCTTCATGTGCTGGTCACTTTGATTTGGATCTTGACCTGGAAGGATTACTTTTGTGGATGCTGCGGGATATTTGGATTTTTGCAATACTGAAAGCACTCAGCAGGTGCAAAAGTTCAATCTTATCATTAGTAACCATTCCCTGTAGTGCTTCCTGAGGGGCCGCTTTAGAGTTCATTTGCCTACTTGCAACTATTCTATGACCCTGCTCTGACCCTCAGAGCAGGCTCAGAGAATAGCTACAAGTATACAACAAAGGTCCTGTTAAAACAATTACACTGCAACAGAAAGCAATTACAGACAAAACTGAAAGCACTCAGCAGGTGCAAAAGTTCAATCTTATCATTAGTAACCATTCCCTGTAGTGCTTCCTGAGGGGCCCCTTCAGAGTTCAGCAAATTACAGATAAGGAAGCAGGTGCCAGCCAGACTGGAAGTTTAAATTCAGTGACACATTAATCAACCCCAAATTAATTCATGTCAGTTGAAGCAGGGCAGGTGTGCTTGCTTTTTTTCACCCCCATAATCTACAGTGATAAACCAACCAGAGGGTGGCAGTGATGTACCAGAGGGTGGCATGGGTGTACCAGAGGGTGGCAGTGGTGAAACAGAGGGTGCTGTGAACCTGTGATGATGAACCAGATGTAGAAACAACATAGTCGCGGCCGTTGCGAGCCGACAAGTAAGTTCGCAATTGCGAACTGGTACAGAACCCTCGCGAACTGGCAGAAATCCTTGCGAACATAAAAAAAAATCCGCAAATTCGCGAGAGTTCGCGGATTTTGCGGATTGCGAATCCGTAAATACGCAAGTTCGCGGATTGCCAATTCGTAAAATCCGCCCATGCTTAGTGATACCCCTTGCTGCGGTCCAGGAGGACTGTGGCTCCAGGCAAGTGCCTTGGCTTCATTATTTTAAGAGATTAGCAGGGAGGGGGGCAAAGGGGGGACACAGTGTGACCAAGGGCACGGTCATTAGAAATAAAGTTCCTCACCCCCTTCCCTCACACTTGATGCCAATGTAGCATGTTGGTGATGGATAGCACACCTGGGCAGTAAAGCAGGAGATTGACCCCGTTATGGTCTTGTTTTTTTTGTCCTTTCCCTGCTCCTTGGATGACTGGAGTATCCCTGAAGCACGGGACGTGAGAAACCCCAGGAGGAAGGAAGGCCTGACAAGAAGGCCTCTCAGCAAGAACTGGGACCCCCACAGACTTTTTATTCTACCCCTATCACTTTGCAGAGACTAAAACCTCCAGGGATCCTCACTTTCATGTTTGGTTCTTTCCTTTTCGGTACTAGTTGTGTTATTGTAAACCCTCAGGAAAGAGTGACTGTTCTTTTAACCTCCCAATTAAACAAGTTAGGCCTGAAAAAGCCTCTTAACCCTACCTTGGGTTTCATGGTGTCTTTATTCTGAAACTCATAAGTCCCTTGCACACCACCTCCTCGGAACTTACAACAGTCCCCTTGTTCCAGCCATACACACAGAGAAAGGACAATAGAGGTCGGCCTTTTGCTAATGATGCAAAGCATTTGGGACTGAGATCTCTAAACAGTCGTATTAATCCAGACACTTCTGCTCAGCCTACAAACCACTCTGCAACGACCCAACTCAATCATCGACTTTACCTCTATGTCTCTTTCCCTATTTCACATGGTCAACCTCTATGGGAAGCTGCCTTGAAAACAATCACCAACCTCAGAAGATCCTGCTAAGCCTATACTGTTTTACATATGACCAAGCTCACCCAGACATTGGTACAGTCGCCACAATCAATTATAGGAGGCTTCACTAGACAACAGGATCTACCGTGCAGGTCCAATGCAAAGCAAGGAGCAAAAGGGAGCTCATATGCTTCTGGCACTCCTCTTGGCTGAACATGGATACCCATGTGGGAAACCATAGGCTTCATTAGGGCCCTGTTCCTGGAGGTCCACTGCCCAACTCCTCATGACAAAAAAGAAGCTGAATCACGCACTATGGTTACTCCGTCAAAACTCAGATTCGACTGTAAGGAGGGTAATCATGCCTAAGTTCAGATCCTTATATAAAAAAGCCACATGGGAGTCAGCTAAATCAGAGACAGACTGTTACTGCCACAAAAGTATCTTAGCCACTTGAAGAAAAGATGCCAGAGTTCTGAAGATTTGTGAACCATGCATTAAGTACTCGGTTGCCCACCTCATCCTCTAACATCTCGAAAGCCACTTGGACTACTTATCTCCGGGAAATGTTTGGAGGCCAGAGACAACGCATTAGAACCATGAAATAACCACAAGCTATTTTCAAAGAGAATCCCCAATATTGGGCCAAACATCTGTGCTACTTGTACAACTACGTTGTCTCTAGCCAGATTATCCTCGACAGCTGGCGGGGGTCAATAATAGCCCCAATCTATAAAGCTGGGAAGAAAACATTACCTTCAAATTACCGGTTGATTGCTCTACTAGAAGGGGAGGCAAAATATGTTGCCAAGCTTTTGCTGGTTGAACTAATAGACTGAGCAGAGGAAGGCTCACTGGTCCCAGTGAAACAAACTGGGGTTGTCAAAAATACTGGCACAATTACTAATATTCTGATGTTCACCCTGCTAATTGACCAAGCCAGACTTCGCTCCCTAAATCTACACCTGTGTTATGTGGATTTCCGTTCTGCCTTTGATGTGGTCCAGCGTAACCCCTTGTGGTCCAAGCTACTAAGCTGGGGAATCTCTTCAGCACTCCTCAGTACCACCAACACATGAACAAGGGTTAGATTGGGCACAGGTGCATCAGTCTCAAGGAAAATATTCATGTGCAGCGGACTCAAAAAAGGATGCTTTTTAGCCCCTTTCCTGTTTAATCTGTACCTGAAAGAGCTGACAACGATCCTTTACAACGTAGACCTACATCCTCCTATAATATCCTGATTTAACGCTTCTCACATGCTGTATGTCGATGATGTTGTACTGACCAGCTATAGAAGGTCAGCCTGCAATGACTAATTAATGCAGCAGCCATATTAGAAGCAGAGCACGGGCTTCGAGTCAATCTCAACAAAACAAATACAATGGTAGTCATCACAAGAAGAACCCTGCCGCCAACGTTCCACCTGGATGGTTCGGCTCTGAAATCTCTGATGGACTATAATTACTTATTGGAGTAATCTTTGACTCAAGAGGTGTATTCAAGAAGCAGTACAGCTCAATATAAAGAAAAAACAACTCCTTAACATCTGCTCATGGCACTTTTAGGAACTCTTTAAAAGTCCTGTCTCTCCAATCACTCCTACATTTCATGGCTGCTAAACATGTCTCCTCCCTAGCATATCGTACTGAAGCTCTTAGAGGAGGAGCTGATAAAATAGTCGTCAACACTATAATTGGCACTTATCAGCGGGTGTTCAATTTCCCACCCCACATCTCACCAGCTCAAGTTTGCCTGGAATGCCAATTTAGGAGACAGAATGTAAACCACCTTGGCAAGTATCTAAAATCCTGCTATAAGTAAAAAAACTAGCCAGTAGTCACACTAAGCAGAATCATGTGGAGGCCTATTCCCAATCCAGGAAACTCCCAGGCTCAGGACTATCTAAACCTGGCTCTAACAATGTTTCAGGCAGAGGCTCTTTGGGCCTTAACTCTCACTCAGCCAGTTTTAAAAAGAGCCATAAATTAAATACTGAAAAAGTTCTCCTTTCTTAATGACAAAACCTTGCTGTCAAAAAGATCACACACTTGGATGACAATAGGCGCATACAGCCTCTTAACGCCTCAACTGTACCTTGGGGAACTGTTGAACCTTAGGTTAAGTAACTTCCCCGCACAATGCAACTCTCTCACCTGGAGGAGAAATTCCATTGAGACCGCATGTCAGCTTTCTCACTATTCAAAGGAATAATTATGTTATTTTGTTTGCACTTGCCCCACCCTAATGACAGAGCAAAGATGACTGTTAAAACAGCAGCTCATAAGAATCAGAATATTCACATTCCAACAGGCAATCATGGACTGCCTACAAGGAGTGGATGTAATGCTCTGTTGTAAATTTCTGAAACTTATGAGTCTGGTGGAATCAAAACTGACCAAGCTGGTCCCATATTGAGTGGTTACTTCTCTTATGCCCACACCTGTTTGCACACCATCCACTCAATTGTACTATGGGTTCATGTTTGGTGTGCCCTCTAAATCATTGTCACGTTCCACTTGCCTCCTGATCATTTTTCCATTCACCCTCACAAAGTTCACCAACCCTGCCAAACCACACTGAGCCATTGCAGTCTGGGTCCCTTGTCAGTCATCTTGTTACCCAGCTACTTCCTCTTCTTTAGTTTATGCAGCAAGCACATCTTTTGTGCCTACGCACAATCCCAATGATCCCCTTATGGCTCAGTGTATACCAACTCGTTCCACTTACTTTCTGTGCTGAAGCACTTGGTGCCAGATATAATACTGTGCTAATTAGCCACTTGCAATTTGCTTGAACTAGCGACTCTCAAATTACGTGCCTCTAAATGAAATGTCCAACCAATTCTGGCCCTATCAAGTTGCAGCAACACTGAATAGCTATTTGGCTGGGCCTCCCAGAACTTTCCAAAGTCAGAAAAAAGGTAGATCTGGAGGGAGATGTATCTACAAATCAACGCCTTGGGAGTCGCAGATAGGTCCATCAATGAACTCAAGAAAAGGTGATATGACCTGCGCTCTTGGGCTAAGATCAGGATAGAAGCACGTCTGGGACAAGTCCCAAGGGTCTGGAGGGGGACCATCTAATGCTCCCCCCTCCTCTATGGAGTCACTACAGTATTCTGGACAGGACTCAGAGGCAACATGCACCTCAGGGACCATCCATACATTTGCAACCACATCTGGTAAGTGCAAAATACCTAACAAAGCAATAATGTTTCTGTAAGCCTTGCTGTTTATTTCAATGGGCTTCAATTGCACTAAATCCTTTTAACTAGGGAACAAACAAGATACAGAGATGTACGCTTTCAGCTGGATTTATAATGTGTTATTAATTGTTTAATTAACTGAACAATAAAGATTAATAATTCATTCATACTGTTTGACTTTTTCTATAGAAGAACAGCGTATTGTTGTTAAAGTTATTAAAAAAAATTGGGGGGTGTGGTCTAGCCACGCTGCGAAATGGCCACTCTCTGAGAGGGCTTCGCCGACTGAGACAACATCCGTCCATAATCTGCATACATTCGGGAGTATGGTTACGGCAAATGGCTTAAAATTGATTGCCCTTTACTTAGACATGGATTGAACCCCCTTCGGAGGCTGTGCGCTCAATAACCGGCCTCGTGCCCGCGACGGAGGGCGGAGGCCGCGAGCTGGGAGTGGAACAGCATGTGGTTCGTCCGGGCCGGCTGGGTGTTGTTTCAGCTGCAGCCCTTCCGTGCTCTGGCTAGTGAGGAGGTAGATCTGCCCTGGGACAGGCGTGCATTGCCATGATCCTGTCCCTGATGGGGGTAGCGCGCCTGGGCCTCGGCGAGGAGCGGGGTGGTGCCAGATGGCCTGCCGCTGGAGCTGCGCTGCTGGGTGTCCACCGCCCGGGCTGAGCTTGGGTCCATGGGTGCGACCTTCCCTCACCTGGAGGGTTCTCCATGCCGGCATTGGCTGCTGGATTGTGCTGCTGGACTAGGGTATGCTGCAAGGTGGGCGGAGGCCGCGGCTGGCAGTTGTTGCAGCTCCTGGACCTATTGTATGCTAGCACTGGTGGCCATAAGCTGACCCTGCCGAGGGACGCCATCTGAAGGTCTGGCCAGTGGGGAGTGGCTTGGAAGGATAAACGTTGCTGACACACCAGGTGGGCCCCTTTTGTTGGATCTGTGCGAGTCTCCGGCACGGAGGTGCTCCATTCAAGCTGAGGCCACATAAACAAGCATGAGCAGTTCGCAATCTGCAAGGCCCAAGGACCCTATGTAGTACTGAGTGCCACCATAGTCTGGTGCCTCTCCCAAGCTGATACGTAATGCCAGAGGTAATCTGAGTGTGCTAGTGACCGTTCTGGGGAGCGGATGCTGCAGATGTACTTGTGTTCCCCCCCTTTGAGTACACTATTTGGCCCACCGGGAGCGCGACGGAGCGTGGGCACCGCTTGAAGTTGTATTGGCTCATTTGACAGGGCTGGTGGTCATTCCCTGGATCCTGGACGGGCGCTGTCCCCGGAGCCATCTGCACAATGGCATTGTGATCCGCATCTGTGGCAGCTGGGTGGAATCCGACAGGCAAGCTACTTCTATTGTCTAATCGTTACCTCTGAGATGGTGGCAGACTGGGTGGTGCTTTTGAGTCCGTTGCCACCCTGACCCAGACCTAAGGATAATTAGTCTTGTGTGTCAGTGCCCCCACGCAGGTGGTGAAGCTCATCAGGAAAATGGGGAAGACAGACACTAAACAAACCAAACTGTCTTTTGAAAATAAAAGGCTAATGAGACACACGGACTCCAAAACCCATCCCGAGGCTGAGCACAGGGGAGGGGCCCCGGAAGGAGGTGGCGATCCGTGATCCATCCTTCTTGATGTTCAATCCAATCTCAAAAACAATTGACACCAAGATAGATAAACTTACGGACAAGCTGGATCAGGTCAAAAAACAAGTGGATACTCATGAATTACGCATTGACAAATTGGAAAGCAGAGTTTCAGATGCATACGAGTTCCAAACAGAATCAAGAGAACAATTGCTAAAGATGGAAAGGGTATTAGAAGCTATCAAGGCCAAAAAATTTGGACTTAGAAGCCTGGTCCTGCCGAAATAACATTTGCAACACCGGAATACCAGAAACCACAGCCATGGGTAGGGTGGAAGAGTTTGTTGAAACTCTATTGCGGACATTTTTGGGTCATCTCTTTCTACCTTGTTCATTGTTGAGAGGGATCACAGATCCCTGGCCCGAGGCCTCCTTTGGGCGGCACTCCATGACCTATCTTAGCATGGTTACTGAACTATCGTGATAGAGATAACAATCTCTGCGTGCCAAGAGAAAGGGGCCAGATAACACACCAGGGTAACCAGATCCTTTTTCTTCCCTGATTTCAATTCGGCGGTTCAGTCTGAGAGAAGAGAATTTGTTCCTGCCAAGCGCATCCTTTGTCAGGCGGGCATTACCCATGCCCTTCTGTATCCGGCCAAGCTTAAAGACACCCATAATGGCAGTCAACACGCCTTTATGGATGCTAAATCTGCCTTAAAGTTTGCTAAATATGCTGCAGGAAACAAACGCCCATCGAAACCTTCAGGACGAACAGAAGGGACACTCAATGACAATGACTGATTTGGCGGCATATTTGCATTGTTCGGACTACTGGTCCTGGTGGTAAGAAGTTAGAGGGGCTGCTAGTATATCCTGAGATAAATCTCTGTTGAACTCCTGCACTCTCCACTGTTCAGCCATTCTGCTCTCACTAAGGCAAATTAGTTAGCTTTAAATATACTCTCATTTAAGTGCCGGAGATACATCGCCCCTAGGGCGATCTCCCATTACTGTTTTCTTATGTCTATGTTGGGAGGTTATTTGAAGTTTGGGGTGGGATAGGATGATAGAGCTCACCTATGTCTATGTTGGGGGTTGGTATGGGTGGGGGATGGCGTCGGGGTCTCAGCACAGCAGTGTATGTATCTATGGTCCAACAATACATGTAATTTTTCTAACAAGCTTTGTAAACCTATCTGCAGCAACAGGGTAGCGTACTTGCAAAATTGGTTCCAGACCTAGCTGGTCTCTTTTATAATAGCACCCAGGAATCTCGTAACGAGGACCCATAATGCAATCTGGTCACACTACACTAACTTAAAATGACAACCCTGAAGTTTTTAACGTGTAATATTAGAGGCCTGAATGACCACACAGGATAACCAGGCTCATTCGAGCATATCTGATCCGGCACAAGATCGACTGTTGTTTTCTGCAGGATACCCATCTGCCTAATGCATCCAATGCCAAGCTACATCATAACCACTGGGGGGGAGGTGTACTCCAGTGGGTACTCTACTTTTACACATGGGGTGGCTATATTAACACGCAGGGGATTGGAATGGAAATCTACTCATACACACATTGATGCTGAAGTGAGATTTGTTATCCTTAGGGGCTCTCTTTGTGGGTTGAAGGTTGTACTTGCTGCTATATACAGACCCAACACTGATGAACCTGAGTTTTTCCACAAGATATGGGCTCATATTGCAGGATGGGGCTGCGACACAGTCATCTGGGGTGGGGATTTCAATGCAATATTAAATGATTCCCTGGATAGAAGGGGTGCATCCTGTAGTCTACATCCACATGCCAGCAAAGCTCTTAACTCCCTTATCCACACTAATGATCTGGTGGACATTTGGAGGCACCGGAATACTGATAGAGCGATAGGATCATGCATCTCGGGACATAGCTGCATGGATGTGTCCCTCTTGCCAACAACTCTATCTGATCATGCCCCATGTTTACTGCAGCTGGAGATCCCTGCACCTTATCGACGCCCCTTCACATGGAGGCTCCCTACCATGGCCCTACTAGATCGAGCCTTTCACGAGGAAATTAGGAAAGACAACACAGATTATTTTATTGAAAACGAGGGCTCAGCCGAATCGGCGGGGACAATGTGGGTGGCGTTTAAGGTGGTTATAAGGGGTTGTTGCATTGCTAAGCAGGTGGGCGTATTGAAATTGATCAGACAGGGACTCCAAACTCTTGAGTCTCAAATCAAAGACATGTAGAAGAACTTTTTCAATTCGGCGAGGGAATCCACCTGACATCACTTAGAGAACTACTTTCGCCAGAGCGACCACTGCGCCTCTGGCCTGGTCGCCCCCCTGCTCCTCTCCACGCCTGCCACTGCAGCCCCTGCTTACCTGCTGAAAGAGTTCCTTCGCCGACGCCGCCAGCAGCGCCCCAGCCGCCGTTGGGCCGCCCGCTCTGCCGGTCCCGTACCCGCGCCTCCTGCCTGCGGCCCGCCCCCCCGCCACACGATTGGTTAACCCCTTCCCGCCTCCCAGCGGACCCGCCCTCCCTGCTCCCCTCTTAAGGGGACCTCGCCTGCTTCTAGGGAGCAACCACTGCGCCTCTGGCCTGGTCGCCCCCCTGCTCCTCTCCACGCCTGCCACTGCAGCCCCTGCTTACCTGCTGAAAGAGTTCCTTCGCCGACGCCGCCAGCAGCGCCCCAGCCGCCGCTGGGCCGCCCGCTCTGCCGTTCCCGTTCCCGCGCCTCCTGCCTGCGGCCCCGCCCCCCCGCCACACGATTGGTTAACCCCTTCCCGCCTCCCAGCGGACCCGCCCTCCCTGCTCCCCTCTTAAGGGGACCTCGCCTGCTTCTAGGGAGCGACCACTGCGCCTCTGGCCTGGTCGCCCCCCTGCTCCTCTCCATGCCTGCCACTGCAGCCCCTGCTTACCTGCTGAAAGAGTTCCTTCGCCGACGCCGCCAGCAGCGCCCCAGCCGCCGCTGGGCCGCCCGCTCTGCCGGTCCCGTTCCCGCGCCTCCTGCCTGCAGCCCCGCCCCCCCGCCACACGATTGGTTAACCCCTTCCCGCCTCCCAGCGGACCCGCCCTCCCTGCTCCCCTCTTATGACGCCCCCTCAGCGACCGCGCAGCGGACGCACACAGCGGGAGCACCGATTGAGCGCCGAAGGTGCGCCAAAGGTAAGCCCGTCTGCGCCCGTCCGCGCCTGGACCGCGCCCAGTGCCAGGACCCCTGGCCCCCGCAGACCCCAGCCCACCCGCCGGACGTACGACGCCGCCACCCTCAACGCACTCAACGCCGGCCGAACCCTTGGATGCTACCGAGCCACCCCGAGACGCACCCACGGACCCTTCATCTGCCAGGCCTGCAAGTTCTCCTGCACCCGGACCTGCACTGCACCAGCACCAACCAAGCCGAACTCCAGCAGCAGCCACCTGAAGTGCATCCTGCTCAACACCCGCTCCGTCCACAGACACGCCGTCGAGCTCTGGAACCTGCTCGACACCACAGCCCCAGACGTCCCCTTCCTCACGGAAACCTGGATGAACGCCTCCTCAGCACCCGACATCGCCATCGCCATCCTGGACGGCTACAAGATCATCCGGAGAGACCGCGTCAACCAGACAGGAGGAGGCATCGCCATCATTCACAGGAACACCATCCGCATCACGACCAACACCGACGACACCATCGCACCCGCCGAACACCTGCACTTCCAGATCCACGTCAACCCCAAGACCACCCTCAGAGGCACCCTCTTCTACAGACCCCCGGGACCACGCACACAATTCAGCGAGGACATCGCCGACTTCATCAGCCCGCTCGCCCTCCCCTCAGCCGACTACATCCTCCTCGGGGACCTCAACTTCCACCTGGAGAACAACGACGACCGCAACACCACCACCGTGCTGGAAAACCTCGCAAACCTGGGACTCAAGCAACTGGTGACCACCCCCACCCACCTCGCCGGACACACACTCGTCGCCGTCTTCTCATCCAGCAAAGACATCGCCTTCAGCCACGCCACAGGACTCCACTGGACGGACCACAGCTGCGTCCACTTCACCTTCAGAAGAACGACGACCCACCACCACCAGCAACAGGTTGCCCGAAGAAGCTGGAACAAGATCACAGCCGACCAGCTCACCGCTTCCCTGAGTCAGCACCCTCCCGCCAGCTCAGCGAACCCCAGCCAGGCCGCCGACAACCTCACGAAGTGGATCAGCAACTGCGCGGATGAACTCGCCCCTCTGAGGACCCCGCCCAGCAGACCCGGCAGCAAGAAAGCCCCATGGTTCACCGACGAACTCAAGAGCTCCAAGAAGAACTGCCGAGCCCTCGAGAAAGTCTGGAGAAGGGAACCTACACCGGACAACATGACCACCCTCAAGCTTGCCACCCGGAAGCACCACCAACTGATCCGCGCCACCAAGAAAACTGCATTCAAGGACCGACTGGACAACAACGCACACAACTGCAAGGAACTCTTCAACATCGTGAAAGAGCTCTCCAACCCCAACGCCGGAAACAACGACATCACCCCATCGCAAGACCTCTGCAACTCCCTCGCCTCCTACTTCCACAACAAGATCGCGGACATACACAACAGCTTCAGCAGTCAACCATCGCACACAACGACCGCAGCAACGCCACCCACCACCACCCTCCGCGCCTGGACTCCGATCAGCACCGATGACACCGTCCGCATGATGAACTCCATCCACTCCGGATCTCCGACCGACCCCTGCCCTCACCACGTCTTCAACAAGGCCGACGCTGTCATCGCACCCCACCTGCGGGACATCATCAACACCTCCTTCGACACCGCCACCTTCCCGGAGAGCTGGAAGCACGCCAAACTCAGCGCTCTACTTAAGAAACCAACAGCGGACCCCACCGAACTCAAGAACTACCGCCCCATCTCGCTCCTCCCGTTTCCAGCCAAAGTCATCGAGAAGACCGTCAACAAACAGCTGGCCGCCTTCCTCGAGACGAATGGATCCCTCGACCCCTCACAGTCTGGCTTCCGAGCCAACCACAGCACCGAGACCGCCCTGATCGCTGCCACCGATGACATCCGAGCCCTGATGGACAACGGAGAAACAGCGGCCCTCATCCTCCTAGACCTCTCCGCGGCATTCGACACTGTCTGCCACCGCACCCTAGTGCAGCGCCTCAGCAACGTCGGAATTCAGGAGAAGGCACTGGAATGGATCGTCTCCTTCCTCGACGGAAGAACACAGAGAGTCCGCCTACCACCGTACAAGTCAGAGGCCACCGAAGTCATCTGCGGCGTCCCTCAAGGATCCTCGCTGAGCCCCACCCTCTTCAACGTCTACATGAGCCCCCTCGCGCCCATCGCACGCCAACACAACCTGAACATCATCTCCTACGCCGATGACACCCAGCTGATCCTCTCGCTGACCAACGACCCCGCCGCTTTCAGAGCCAACCTTCACGAAGGGATAAAAGATGTAGCCGAATGGATGACGACCAGCCGCCTGAAACTGAACTCAGACAAGACGGAAGTCCTCATCCTGGGCTCCTCGCCC
The DNA here is from genome assembly GCF_964261635.1 of Lissotriton helveticus. Classification (NCBI taxonomy): domain Eukaryota; kingdom Metazoa; phylum Chordata; class Amphibia; order Caudata; family Salamandridae; genus Lissotriton; species Lissotriton helveticus. Next base: position 738,703,348 of record NC_136059.1, on the reverse strand, counting down.
TCCGCCTGGGACGACTCCTGGTGGCCCCCCGCCCTGGACACCGCACCCACACCGACAGACCACGCACGCAACCTGGGCTTCATCCTGGACTCCTCCCTCTCCATAACCAGACAAGTCAACGCCGTCTCCTCGTCATGCTTCAACATCCTGCGCATGCTACGAAAGATCTTCCGGTGGATCCCCACCGAGACCAGGAAGACGGTCACCCAGGCCCTCATCACCAGCCGACTGGACTACGGCGACGCCCTCTACGCCGGAACCACCGCCAAGCTCCAGAAGAGACTCCAGCGGATCCAGAACGCCTCAGCCAGACTCATCCTCGACTTCCCCCGACGCAGCCACATCTCTGGACATCTGAGAGACCTGCACTGGCTCCCCGTCAACAAGAGAATCACCTTCCGTCTCCTCACCCACGCACACAAAGCCCTACACGACCAAGGCCCGAGCTACCTCAACAACCGCATCAACTTCTACGCTCCCAAACGCCACCTCCGATCAGCCAGTCACGCCCTCGCCGCCGTCCCCCGCATCCGAAGATCGACAACAGGAGGAAGGTCCTTCTCCCACCTGGCCGCCAAGACCTGGAACTCCCTCCCTCCCGACCTGCGCCTGACCCAAGACCACCTCTCCTTCAGGAAGAAGCTCAAGACCTGGCTGTTCGAGCAGTAGCAGCACCCCCCCCCCCCCCCCCAAGCGCCTTGAGACCCTCCGGGTAAGTAGTGCGCTATATAAATGTCCATGATTGATTGATTGATTGATATACAGAAGAGGCAAATTGAGAAGTGAAATTCATGGGGAAATACAGCACTGCTAGGGGTTACGGGGAGGGAGAAAGACCTGGAAGGACGTTGGTGGGCATGCCCCGCCCCAAGGAACTCCAATATCAGTACTGAGCTTAGAGATGACAGTAGGGACCCAATCAGAGGATCACAACAGATACTGACACACCTATCTGAGTTCTATGCTAACTTATATACCTCTACCATTCCCAACTTACAGGAAGAGCGGCACACATATTTTGAATCACTAGACCTGCTATGGTTAGGCAGTGCGCACAGAGATTATCTTGAACCTTACACAGTAGAGGATATCATACATGTATTTAACAGTTTTTCAAATGACAAGGCTCCAGGCTTAGATGGTCTGCCTGCTTCCTTTTAAAAAGCATGTAGTGCCTTATTAGCCCCACAATAATTAGAAGTCTACCAGGAATCGATGGAAACTTGTCTTCTCCCACCCACGATGCGGGAAGCTGTAATACTGACACTATTAAAACCTGATAAAGACCCCACAAGCCGTGACTCCTACTGCCCGTTATCTCTTATTAATTTAGATAATAAACTGTTTGCTAAATTAATAGCCCAAAGACTACAGGCCCAGCTCACCTTGATAGCAATGCCAGATCAATCTGGTTTTATACCAAGTTGGTCTACAGCACATAATTTGAGGACATTCTTCACTCCACTGTTTAAACCCCCAGAGCCCGGCAGCAGCGGTGCTGCTAGATTCAACCAAAGCATTTAGTTCACTCGAGTGGCCCTATCTCTTTGCTATTTTGGCTAGGTTGGGCCTTACCTCGCCATTCATACCTCAAATTAGGCTTCTTTACAATAATTCCACAGCCGGGCTGAGCGTAAACAGTCTCTTGTCGGAGAGCTTCCCTATAACTAGGGGCACTAGACAGGGGTGTCCCCTATCCCCACTCCTCTTTGCTTTAGCCATGGAACCCTAAGCTGCTCCAATCCGACAACACCACGCTAATAGAGGGGTGGGATTCTCAACTAGAGGCAGGTCAATCTCGCTCAATGCAGATGACATTACGCTTTATATAACGAATCCAATAGATAATATACTCCCCATACTCCGTGAAATGACCAGGTTTGGCGGATTTTCTGGAATTCAAATAAATTGATCCAAATCCACAATTTTTCTTGACAGACTCCACATCCCCATTCCCACTGGACTATCTACTTAAATGGGTTGATGGCCTGGTTAAATACCTGGGGTCTGGCTGAGTTGTGATATGCAGGAGCTATGGGAGATGAACTTCAGACACCTAGGGCCAGATGTAGGGAATCTCAATTTACCTATTATTAAATACCAATTGTTACCAATTCGGTATTTAAGAATAGGTAAATGGGATGTAGATAATTTTTCAGTAAAAATTAAAGAATCGGTATTTACCGATTTGGTAATTCCCATTCATTCCTATGGGCCTGGAGGCCCATAGGAATGAATGGGAAGCCATTTAGTATTACCGATTCGGTAAATACCGAATCGGTAATAGGGGTTACATTTTCAAGGGTGGCAGGGTGTCACATTGACACCCTGTTGCACCCCTGAATAGTGCATGGGTGCACATGTGGCACACATACATGTCCTAAGGGCATGTATGTCTGCTAGATCGCATTGTTGGAAAAGCAAAATAATTGCTTTGTCTAAGGTTTTCGATATTTACCACCAACTTGTAGTTGGTGGTAAATAACGAACCCTTAAATGTAAAAAGCACTCACTTGAGTGCTCCATACATTTCGGATTCGGTAATTTACTGAATAGATATTTTAAGAATTCAGTAATTTACCGATTCCTTAAATTACCGATTTGGTAAATTACCGAATCCGAAATGTGGCCCTGTTATGTTGCTGTATCTTTAAGAGTGTCATGATCAGTGACATAGTCAGTGACATCAATAATAGAATTATTACATTCCAATTGTAGAAAATACAGTTTGCTATAACTTCTGCTGGTTGATGGTTGTATTAATAAAGCTCCTACTTCATCTTACCAGTTTCATGAGCTTTTATCACTGGCGACGAGGGTCAAGGCTTGATTGGGGACAAGCAACCACAACCATCAACTCCCCTACCATTGGATATTGGTTTGGATTTTGGATTCATCTGAATTTTCGTTTTTGGGATATCAGATTGCTTTGGACACAAGATAACAAACTAAGTTTTGCTCTTATTCCCTAGGATTTACTCCTATGGTGTATTTGAATGGATTAACTTTTTTTTTCCTGACTCATTTTGCATTTTTGACTGCATGATTTTGACTACTTTGGAGGTCGCGCTGTTTGGCCTGCATTGGCGATTAAGAGGAAAATATTACTGAGCCTTCCTTCTGGACACCGCCCCCGAGTGAAGAACGAGCCAAATTCCCAAGTGTTGGGTGCAAAAAACAGGTATCATTTTCGACCCGGCGCTCACCGTTGTCTCCTGTTTGGATTTGAAATCCGGTGGAAGCATCTCGCGTGCCATTGCAACTCCACACGCATCTGTGCGCGAGTACTGCAGCGCCTCAGCATTCGCCTTACTGCTCGCTCTTCTCGGCAATCTTGGTCTCGCCTCGTCTTCCTGCTCGCTCCTCTCGGCGAACTGTGACCTCGCGTACAACGTCAACACGTTGTCACGCATATCACGTAACTTTGGCGGCCATTTTGTCACTCTGTTACCTTGGTTACCCTGGTTACGCCGATGCGCACGGCAGCGCAATTTACCGAGTTTTCAAACGCTGATACACACAGCAGTGTATCTCTTGAGCAAGACTCAAATAAAAACTAATTACAAGCTGAAATTTACAACGCTGACACACACAGCAGTGTGTTAATTCTACAACATCAATGGACTCGATAGCACACTGAGATACTGGAAATATTCAGCTACACACTTTACTATTCGAAGGTTTGGACTAATAATTCTACACTATTTTGCACAACTGTTGTAGAATTGTTTAATTCTTTAATAGAATGATTACATTCCAATTGTAGAGAATACAGTTTGCTATAACTTCTGCTGGTTGATGGTTGTATTAATAAAGCTCCTACTTCATCTTACCAGTTTCATGAGCTTTTATCACTGGCGACGAGGGTCAAGGCTTGATTGGGGACAAGCAACCACAACCATCAACTCCCCTACCATTGGATATTGGTTTGGATTTTGGATTCATCTGAATTTTCGTTTTTGGGATATCAGATTGCTTTGGACACAAGATAACCAACAAAGTTTTGCTCTTATTCCCTAGGATTTACTGCTATGGTGTATTTGAATGGATGAACTTTTTTTTTCCTGACTCATTTTGCATTTTTGACTGCATGATTTTGACTACTTTGGAGGTCGCGCTGTTTGGGCTGCATTGGCGATTAAGAGGAAAATATTACTGAGCCTTCCTTCTGGACACCGCCCCCGAGTGAAGAACGAGCCAAATTCCCAAGTGTTGGGTGCAAAAAAACAGGTATCATTTTCGACCCGGCGCCCACCGTTGTCTCCTGTTTGGATTTGAAATCCGGTGGAAGCATCTCGCGCGTCATTGCGCCTCCACACGCATCTATGCGCGAGTACTGCAGCGCCTCAGCATTCGCCTTACTGCTCGCTCTTCTCGGCGAATCTTGGTCTCGCCTCGTCTTCCTGCTCGCTCCTCTCGGCGAACTGTGACCTCGCGTACAACGTCAACACGTTGTCACGCATATCACGTAACTTTGGCGGCCATTTTGTCACTCTGTTACCTTGGTTACCCTGGTTACGCCGATGCGCATGGCAGCGCAATTTACCGAGTTTTCAAACGCTGATACACACAGCAGTGTATCTCTTGCGCAAGACTCAAATAAAAACTAATTACAAGCTGAAATTTACAACGCTGACACACACAGCAGTGTGTTAATTCTACAACATCAATGGACTCGATAGCACACTGAGATACTGGTAATATTCAGCTACACACTTTACTATTCGAAGGTTTGGACTAATAATTCTACACTATTTTGCACAACTGTTGTAGAATTGTTTAATTCTTCTTTGTGAATGGGTATTTTTACTAGGTTTAGTTTACAATATTGGAATATTAGCCTGTTACAATAATTTAGTATTTTACTATTACTTTTCCTTGTTTCATAATGGCCACTACTTCTAGCATGTCACAACCTCCACCTTTTCTTTCGGAGGAGGGTGCGAAGATCCAAAAAATCAAGTCATGCTGATGGAAGATTTTCTTTCCAGTTCTCTTCATCCCCAGATAGATCTTGTGTGTGAATCTACTAAATATTTTGATGATTATCCTAATGTCTTTTCAGACAAATTGGGGTGCCTGAAAGGATTTGAACATAAAATCATCCTTAAAAAATCTGCCAAACCATGTGTACACAAGGTCAGGAGAGTACCTAACATGATGCTGGAGCCACTTAGACTTGAAATTGAGAAATTATTAAACTTAAGAGTGATTGAAGAGATTGAATCATCAGAGTGGTTGAGTCCAGTGGTTCTAGCACCCAAGGACGGTGGGAAATCTATTAGGATGTGTGTGGATCTTCGCGGCTTGAATGAGTGGATCTGGGTAGACCGTCAGCCTTTACCTAACATAGCTGAGAGTATCAGCATTCTAAAGGGAGCAAAGATATTCAGTGTTCTTGATCTCTCTTCTGCTTACCACCAAGTTGTGCTACATAAAGATTGCAAGCACTTACCGTCGTTTGTTACACCTTTAGGTGCTTACCGTTTTTTGAGAATGCCGTTTGGCTTAGCTTCAGCAGCCGCATGTTTCCAAAGGGTGATGAAAATGATTTTGGGCAGTCTCTCCAATGTAATGTTCTTTCAGGACGATATTTTGGTTCATGGTGTAGACATATGTGAGCATGACAAAGTGTTAAGATCTGTCTTAGATAAATTAAACGAGAGTGGACTTACAGTAAAAAAGGAAAAGTGTCGTATTGGCTTAGAATCTGTCACGTATTTGGGACACGTTATTTCGGGAAACGGAATTCAGCCCAAGTTAGAACTAGCTGAGAGCATTGTTAGGGCACCTACTCCAGTGAATAAGGATCAGATCAAATCATTTTTAGGGATGGCGGAATTTTATTCCAAGTTCGTTAAGGGTTTTGCCAGTCTTGTTGAGCCCATTAGATCTCTTTTAAAAAAAGGTGCACATTTTTCTTGGTCTAGTGATTGCGAGAAAGCTTTTGTTATGGTTAAGAAAGAGATAGGTGAGATGCCAACATTAGGTCATTTTGACTCCAAACTCAAAACTATTTTGACTACCGATGCCAGCCTTAAAGGATTAGGTGCTGTGCTTTCCCAAGTTGTTAATGGTGAAGAAGTTGTTGTTGCTTTCGCTTCAAGAGCTCTAAAGGAAGCTGAGCATAATTATTCTTGCATCGAAAGAGAAGCGTTGGCAGTATATTGGTCTATATGTCACTTCAAATTTTACTTATGGGGGATACCATTTGTGGTTAAATCTGACCACCGTCCCCTAGTTCAAATTTTCTCATGTCATCAAAGTGATCATGCGACACCTAGGTTGAAAAGATGGGGAGAAGGTTTGCAAGAATTCAACTTTACAGTACAGTATATTCCAGGGTTAAACAACAAAACTGCTGATTGTTTATCACGCCTTCCCATAGATAGAGATTGTATCACAGATGTTGCAACGTGTATAAACTGGGTTTTGGAGTCTAGCATATCCGAGGAAGAATGGTCACGCAGAGTTGATGATGATGTTGTATTTCTATTGCTGAAGAATATTATCAGGAGTGGTTGGCCGGATTATAATACTCTTGAAAGTGTGTTGAAGCCTTTTTGGTCAGTGAGAGATGATTTAACTTTTTTCCAAGGCAATTTAATGAGGGGTGATAGAGTGGTGCCTCCGAGTGAATTGAGAGAGAGGGTTGTCAACCTGGCTCATGAAGGGCATCTGGGAAGAAATTTGACAAAGGCTCGCATTAGGGAAAAATATTGGTGGCCTGGAATGGATCACATGGTGGAAACTGTAGTTAAAGATTGTCATCTGTGTGCAGTCAATGACAAGTCACGTACTACCAGTCATTCTCCATTGTCACCTGTGGAAATTCCTGTTGCTGTTTGGACAAAGTTAGGCTTAGACATCGCCGGCCCTTTTGAACTTATGCCCTCACATGAGAGATATGTTGTTTTATTGGTTGACTACACTTCAAAGTGGGTAGTGTCCAAATGCATGAGTGTAGTTAACTCAAGAACCGTAATTGAATTTTTAAAAGATGTGTTTGCGTCGGAAGGTGTTCCCAAGTTTTTACTCACTGATAATGGGGTACAATTCACTTCCAGTGAGATGGACAGTTTTTTGAAAAGTCTGGATATTATTCATCAGAAAACAGCTCTTTACTCTCCTCAAGCAAATGGTCTCACGGAGAGGATGAATAGAGTTGTGAAAAGTTGTGCACAGAGAGCTTTAGAATCCAAGACTTCATTCAACAGTGTTTTAAGGGAGACGTGGTGGGCACATCGCACGACTCCCAATGCTGTTATGCAAAGGTCTCCTTTTGAGGCTTTGAGAGGTAGATTAGCTTGTTCCAAGCTAAATCCAACTTGGCTTCCAGAGAAGGTAGTTGAAGACAGTGTGGAAAGGGAAGGGAGGAGGAGGGCTATGTTGACAAATTATCAGCAGAAATACAAACAACGATATGATGCTAGAATGGTTGTCAAACACAGGAAATGGAACGTAGGTGACAGTGTTCTTGTGAAAAAGACGAAATTTGGTCACAAGGGTGTCTCGAACTTCATTGGTCCTTTCACCATTGTTTCCATTAAGAAAAATGTTGTCACCTTAGACAATGGTTGCACTTGGAACATGTCTAAACTGGCCAAATGCAATGATGTCAGAAATCATTACAATGATGGTCCCAAACTCTCCTGTAATCCCAATGTTTCTCCTTCCACCAGTTACCAGAGAAATACTCCTAAAAGGTCTTTACAGCTTCCCAAGAAGTTCAATGATTATGTGATGCATTAATATCCTCTGTTATTCTTTGATCTTCTTCTTTTAAGTTATTTTGTTTCTTCATCAATAATCATTGTATTCTTTTATTATGTATAGGGGATGTGTTATGTTGCTGTATCTTTAAGAGTGTCATGATCAGTGACATAGTCAGTGACATCAATAATAGAATGATTACATTCCAATTGTAGAAAATACAGTTTGCTATAACTTCTGCTGGTTGATGGTTGTATTAATAAAGCTTCTACTTCATCTTACCAGTTTCATGAGCTTTTATCAGGCCCCTACATCTCAAATGCCCAATACCGGTCGGTAACGGCCGAAATTCGGTAATTTCAGCTGTTACCGACCGGTATTGGGCCACCTACATCTGGCCCACAGTGAGCTGATTAGAGGGGAAAATTGATACTTGTTCATGCTTACCACTCCCCTTAGCAGGAAGAATTGCTATAGCCAAGATAATATTGCTGCCCACATTTTTATATATCTTTGTCAACCTTCCTATAATCCTTACTCAATCATTTCTACAAAAACTTAGGGGCATATTATCAAGAACAGAGTTAAAATTATCGCCACTTTAAAGCGGCGATAATGGGCTTAATAATATGCCCTTTTGAATTCCCATAAAAGCCCATGTTCTGGTGTGAACCTGGGCTTCTATGGGAATTCACAAGGGCATATTATCAAGCCCATTATCGCCACTTTAGCAGCAGTTTCCTGCTGCCAAAGCGGCAATATTTTAACGCTGTTCTTGATAATATGCCCCTAAGATCCTTAATGATACAACAAGTATGTGCCAGGAAGCAGGCGCGTATTTCTTGGGAACTGCTCACTCTGCCCTTGGGTCAAGGAGGGCTGGGAGCACCAGATGTTCCTCTGTATGCCTATTATGCGCACGCTCAGTTCCTCCATCATTGGGTGTTCCTCACCACATTTCAAACACACATAGCTGTCGAATTGGACAGCTTCACACCTGTACCATTAAATGTATCAGTCTTCTCCAGATTCAAAAGACCTAGAAATGAAATAGATACTACTGAAACGCTCAGATGGGCCTGGGATGGTTTGCGAGCGAAGGCTAGACACGACCTGTTATCCACCCCCAGATACCGGCATCGGCTGATCGTGGCGATATTCTAAGAGTTGAAAAGCTGGGCTGGAGGAGTTTTGCCAATCTGTACCCAGGGGATAATTTTGTCTCTCCCCCCCCGCCCCCACCTCCCCGGAAAAGATGGGAGCTGGCACTTCATACATTTCTGACATGCTCCTATATTACAGGATTAGGGCCACCTGCTGTAAGCTACATAGCTCCTTTCCTGCCCTCTGCGTACATTAACTGCACTAGAGCATCCACTGATTAACACTTCCCAGGGCAAATTAACTACACGATTATACAACTCTATGCAAGTCACTTTCCCAATTGCCAGACATAAGTCGTTTGAGGGTTGGAATAAGGAATTACTCATGCCCCTGACTGAAGAACAATGGAAGTTCTTCTGTGGTCAGCTAGAGATGCTCTCCCCGAATTACAAGCTCTGTTTAATTCACTTGAAATTCTTGCATATATATTACAGAACGCCTGCGCAGCTCCTTCAGATGGGCTTACGCGAAGATGCTAGATGTTGGAGATGTAACTCACCACAAGCCCCCTTCTTACACATTGCACAGCATTGCTCTAAGATAGCGCAATACTGGGTGTAGATTTCCGCTTCAGTGAATGAGATACTAGAAACCAGGCTGGAGCCGTCAACACTTCTGGGCATCCTGGGATACACGAAAGATATCCCCTCTGAATCTCAATGCCTTCTTGCGATGCTACTTCTGCTGGTGAAGAGACGGGTAGCTATGTTCTGGGGGAGATCGGGGGTTCCGAAAACTAAATCTTGGATTGCTGATGTTACACACTGTCTGGAACAGCTTAATGCATTCTGGGAGCTGATGCCGGCGGAATCCAGACCTTGTGATAATTGGGGTCTCTTCCAGAATTGGATTCTGTCTCAGGTCCCATTAGATGTTAATGCAATTGAGCTTTAGGGGTATATTAAACTACACTGAATGTGCTGTTTTGAGAAACAGGAAGTCATGTTGAAACATGTGGCCTCGGGGCCTGACCCTTTGAGATATTAACACTCTCTACTGACAATTTTGGTACTCCCTTTTTGATGTCCACTATGTAGACAAAGTGGTGGGTGACTAATATCTTGCTTGTAATTACATGTGTTTTAAATGCTGTACTGGTTTCTCCCCTATGTTGGGGTTATTGACACTTTTTTTCCCCTTTAATTTTTCATGTATTCCCCCTGGTTTCCCTTTCAGCCCTACTTTTTTGTTATTGTAGCCTTTAGAAATGTGTGATTATGTATTGGGTATGGCGATTGTAAAAAGTATGTACCAATAAACTCAGTATTTTTGTTTTATTTGTTCAATAAAACATTTAATAAATGTTTTAAAACAAAACAAAGTAGGGGGTGTCGAAGGAAGGACTTTATACCATCTACACTATTTAGAGTAAAACCTGACTGTAAGGGATAGGAAAAAATTACAGTGTTGCCCTCTGAGAAAACTCCCTGCGTGTGGGACCATTAGTTTCTTTGTTTTGAAAAACAAACTCTTGCTTTGGGAGTTTCTTTTTGAAAAACAAACATTGTTTTAATAGTTTTCTAGCTGGCCATCATGTCTGACTGTACTGTCCTTCAAATGTTTCATGCATAGACAGGAACCACCATGGCAGCAGTTCCTGTCACTGTAAAGAATTGTCCACAAGGCCAAAAGACAGATCTAAGGGGCATAGTATCAAGACAGATGTGAAGGACATCTAACATGGGCTTCAATTGGAATTTCATAGAGCATATTATCAAGCCCATTATCGCCATTTTAGCGGCAGTTTTGTGCCGCTAAAGCGGCAATAATGTTATCTCCTGTCTTGATAATATGCCCCCAAATTTGTCCGGTTGAGGTCCCTTACTATGTAGGAGGTATTGTCCTCTGCCCTCCTGACGGAGTTAACTCTGTACTTCAAACTTTAAGTCAGGTCCATCGTTTTTCTTACTTCTGTCATGAGATTGGAAGGAAGCCTCTCAATTATACCGTGTTGCTCACTTCATAAGGATGCCGTATGCAATTGTTTCTATTTTGATAAAATCACCCTAAATATTATATGTCTCTATGTTACTGGGTTACAACATTTCCATTCCTTGTTTTTACAATTCAGTGTTTAATCTGATTTGTTTAATTGAACTGAACCAGAATTTATAATTCCAGCAAGTACTGATTTGCTGCAGGCAAAAAAAGTGTTCTTATAACATGGAGTCGTTTGGTGATCCTATATCTGGCCCTTGTACATTCCTATGGCATTGTGAGTAAGAGCAAGTACAAATCTTACGAAGAGTAAACAGCTTTAACTGGTCTTGCAAAAGTTCTAATAATCTTTATCATTAGTCACATCTGCAGTTAAATGTAAAGGAGTGGGAGCATTTGTGGAGCACAAGACAGCCCCATTGAGGGCATCCCAAGACGCTACATCTTGGCCCACAGTGTAATGGAGTGGCATTATGTGCCATGTCTGTCAAAATAACCTGGAAACATTCAAACATTTGGGCCCTTTAGACCTATAAGTTAGTGCCTTTATCTAAGCCAGTTTTAGTACTATGGGTCTCATGTCATGAAATCCCAAGTTTTGTGAACACTAAAGTACTCTTCATTATGTACAAAATTCTTTCTGTGAGTTGGGAATTTCTTTAGTCTAGTAAAAGGACTTTTGCAATTGTTTCTGATTTGCAAATAGGAGGGTTCATGAAAGGATGTCAGAAGGGTTTATCACTTCCAATTTTGAAAGGACTTTTTTGATAGTTTGTGACTGTAATTGCTGTCGTAAACCATTGTCGAGGTAATGACCTCCAAGTTGGGGTAGTAACTACTTTGCAAAAGGGTAGGAGTCCCATTAGGACATGCTGTTGGCAGCCTCGGGAGGGGAACGTTTTCCTAAAACTGCCAGCTAAACAATGCAGAATCACTGCTGTTTAGCTGGCGGCCAGGTAAATGGTGAGGTTTTTCTGCTTTTTGCGCAGCTGCCAGCCGAACCGCATTGAACCTCTTCTATTCAGCCAGCAGCCGGGTAAATGTATGCGTTTTCCAAATATTTGCACGGCTGCCGGATGAACAATACAGAATCTTTACTATTTAATGAGCATCCACGTAAATTATTATGTTTTTCTGCTATTTGCATGGCTACCAGGCCATCAGTGCAGAGTCTCTGCTACTTTGCCGGCAGCTACGTAAATAGTGAAGTTTTTCTGCTATATGCAGGGCTGTTACCAAAAACAGTGCAGAGTCTCAATTACTTGGCCAGCGGTTGGGTAAATGGTGAAGGTTCTCTGCTATTTTCAAGGCTGCCGGCCAAATAGTGAATACTCTCTACTAGCCACCGGATGGGTAAATAGCTGCTATCTTTCAGAATACCTGGTGCCTGAAACCTGGAAGTACTTGGTGTGTTAGATATGAATGACTCCAAATGCAATCAAAGACACTCGAGGCGGCTGCTCAATGCTGGCAATAAAAACACAATTTGGATGCCATCTGCAGCATTACACATTTGCTATACTCCTCTTATCTCCAATCAGGAAAAAACAGGTCGATAGTAATCATTTCTATACCTTTCAGAGTACAATATCCAAGTGGCAACTTTGAACCAAGAGCAATGCGGTAAAATTATTGGACAATATGGCTCAGAATTGGATTACAATTGTGGAAGTATAAGGCTCAGAATTCAAAGGGGACTAATAGTAAAAAACTGCTTATTGGAGGGTCATGTGAGGTCCCAGTATCAGTGAGAAAGGCCATCTACCTTCCTGTTTGTTTAAAAAATGTATGTTAAGACCCTCATTACAAGTGGGCTGGTAAATCGTGAGCCCAGCTCCGATACATCACATCATTTATATCCAGGGCCGGACTGGGAACTAAAAGCAGCCCTGGCAAATTTCTGCAGACCAGCCCCCACCCGGCGCGTAGCGAGCGAGCGCAGCGAGCGAGCTCGCGCTCCCCCCAAGAAAATTTTGGAAAATGACAGACCAAAAGGGTGAATTTTACAGCAAGTTTTTCATTACATATTCAATTGTATCAACTTTCAAAGTAGAGTAAATAGTAGATGATGACCTTAAGGAGTACCAGGTTACCCACCAAGTCATGTGCCATAGACATTCATTCAGAGAGCACCAAAAATAGACACAAGTAGTGAATCAGAGAAAACAAAGTAAAAGTGAGACCAGCCCCCCACATGGTGTGTAGCGAGCAAGTGCAGTGAGCAACCACTACTAGGGGGAGTTTTGGGCGTTGAACTTGTCCCCCCCAAGAAAATTTGAGACACAGAAAGGCCAAAACAAAGCATTTTTCAACACATTTGTCATTACATATTAGATTGTATTAACTTTTAAAGCATAGTAAATTGTCACTCATGTTGTCACAAATTAAGCACTGATGTGATGTCACACATGAGCACACAGGCCACTGACTGAGGCCAGAAACTGTGGAAATGTCACACATAAGCACCAAGGCACTGACCCCGGCCTGGTCACACCACCAGGCCAGTAAGCATGCAAAAGTCACATATAAGCACCCAGGCCGTAAGCATGGAAATGTCTCACCTGAGCCTCCTGCTCCAGGTCACTGAGGCCAGCAACTATGGAAATAGCACACATAATTAAGCACCCAGGCCAGAAAGCATGGAAATGTCACACATAAGCACCCAGGCTGACAGAAGGCATGGAAATGTCTCAAATGGCACCCTAGCCAGAAAGTATGAAACATTAACACAAAGGCCCTGGCCTTGACATGACACATCTTTAAATAGCCTACTTAAGTGGGTGACACAACAAGTGCTGCAGGCCCACTAGCAGCATTTGATGTACAGTCCCTGGGTACATATAGATCCACATTTCTAGGGACTTACAAGTAATATAAAATTGCCAATTCGGTGTAAGATAATTTTACCATGTTTGAAAGGAAAGAGTGCAAGCACTTTAGCACTGGTTAGAGGTAGTAAAGTGCACTGAGCCCTAAGAGCCAACAAAAATGGCCTTTTTTGATGCAATAAAGCAGAAGAAATCAGATTTTAATTTAGAGGAATCTGAGGCTGACAGAGACTTATCTAACCATGTCTCAGCAGTCAGTAACAACAATATGTATCTAAAAAACATTTTACATGTGCTAATGGCGCTGGGACTTTTTCTGTAGCTTCTCCTTTCCCGCCCAGCTGTTTCAACACCTACAACGTGCGCATCTGTAATTCACATGCAAACAGTGAACAATGGGTTATGGGCTACATGCCGGAAGATATCGACTGGCTTCACAAGCTGTACCACACCCTGATCATGGAGAAGATCTCAGCTACAGGAAACCACCAGCTGCAGCCGTTTGAGAAGCAGTAGGGCCCCTGCGTGAATTTTCTCACAAATGCATTTTGAGAACTCTCTTGCCAGGATTATCAACAAGTGCTGCACCTCACAGACCTGGGTTACTGTACAATGGGGTACATGGACCTGCTCCTAAAGGGTTAAATGGATCATTTATCAAGCTTATGAGTGAACAGAACGTCTTTCTTGTTATCTCCCCCTACTTTCTCCTCCCAAATTTCCATTATTCACGCCTTTCCTTTCCCTTCTCCCCAGCATTTCCTGGGTTTAATGGCGTCACTGGGTTTTAGATACGACACCGGCCTTGTAACCATGACATACAATTATCTCCTGCTTTATCAGTACAATTCAGTGATCTCATGTGTGGGGGGTCGCAGTGGTGGGCATTTAGTGTGGTACTGTAAATCTGGTCCCATTCTCAACAGATCAGTATTACAATTATTCAGAGATAGCAACGAGATTGTTGAGCAGGCAATGCAATGTCAACTGTAATGGGAAAGTTTTGAAAAGTTAGGTAGAAACTACAACGCGGAAGGCCGGTGTTGTTTCTACGAGGCTGTGTGTTTTCTGCTACTGTACGATACCTGTACCAATCAATGCCTCTTAAGTGATGGATGTGGTCTGGCCTCAGGCTCTCCTTACTGCAGCATGATGGTTTCTTTATACCATTTTGTAGTGGCAGGCAAAATGGAGTGAGTCAGTGTAAAATTCCTATAGATTTTGCGTATTTGTTTGATTACATATTTGACTGCCTGCCTGAGCGAGGTAGCAGTACTGATGAGATAAACAACAGTGCGGAAATAGAAGCCACTGTTTCGGGGCAGACCACAGACTATCTTGTTGAATCAATCATTGTGCTGCTTCAACATGTAGAACCGCATAAAAAGATGCATCGTAAAGAAGTGTGCGATGTGGTCCCTCCCCCCTCCTCTTTAGATACTGCTGTGCAGCACCAGTAGTCTGAAACAATTCAAATATTGTGTTTTATTCCAGTCGTTCTTGCTTCTGTGTGGTTATTCTAAGTGTAGAAACAATAACAAATTTTAACTAGCTACTGAGTGCACAGCAAGTGAAATGAGTTGCTATCTAAAGCGCCTTGGAGATGACTAGGAGAGTTTGAATTATTTATGCTGCATGGAATCTCAAATTATGCGGTATATTATTCGATGAAATAAGCATTGGCTTTATTATGTAAATACATTTACATTTCCTCATTCAGGAGAGAGCAGAGTGCTATACAGAGTACACGCGATCCTTAAGAAATAGCCCAGTAATAAAAGGTTTTATTTGCTCATCGAGTCCCAGTTATGGGGAAACGGTTATGTTATGTAACTTAAGGCTAATTTTATCTTGATTATAGAGGCACTACTTAAAGCAGCCTCATTTAAGATGTATTTAAATCCAGAAACTAGGGGCCATGCACAAATAAACAGTTGCTTTCTATCGCGCTCATTAAGAAATAACTCCTCAGGCAGCCTACCTCAGTGCATTTATTTGTATAGCGTGTGTGGCAACAGTGGCACTCGGAGACACGTTTAGGATTTTAGCTCTTCGACCTTTCAAAAGAAAGTTGGACGCGTTTGGGGTTCTTTTCGGGTGAACTTTCGAGATACCGGCCGGCTATTTGGAGAAGTGTACAATAGCAATTGGTTTCATCATGGCAAAGATACCCCTCCTGGAAAGTTATTACTTATTTCCTCCCCTTTAACATTGAAACAAACTATTTCGGCTTTAACTTGCTGGTTTAGAGGAGACCCAGAATGCTCGGGGGAAGCACCAGTGCACTGTGGGAAGCACTTACTGCCCCACAGGGCTCAGCATCCCAGAGGAGACACAGAATGCTCAGGGAAAGCACCAGTGCACTGTGGGAAGCACTTACTGCCCCACAGGGCTCAGCATCCCAGAGGAGACACAGAATGCCCAGGGGAAGCACCAGCACACTGTGGGAAGCACTTACTGCCCCGCAGAGAAAGGGGGAGCTGACAATGCAACCAGCGGGACTTTGGTACTTACCTAAAGAGCAGTAGAATCTCGCTGAAACCGTACAACGGTCCTGACCAATGTTCCCTATAATTTCTTTCCTCTGTGTGCGGCAGTGTATGGTCTCTGTGCGCCGCAGCCTAGGCTATGTGCACCAACTATCCGACCATGCAGGCGAGTGCAGCAACAAATTATCAGTGCAAATACTACTACAAGCTTTTACTTAAAGTGAAAAGAAAGTGCATTTTCACACATACAGCACCATATGAGGGGTCTTAAGACAGATTTGCAATTTAGATATGCATGCCATGGTCTTGATGAGACAGTCCTTCCAAGAAATGGCAAGCCATGAACGCCCCACAAAAAGCACTGATTGAAGTGAGCCGACCCAAAGCCCTCTCTTTCTGCATTAATTCTGGTACATCACAGAAACTGCCTAATATTGCTGATTCACCTGGATAGAGCTCATGTTATTGGCCTCACAAGTCACTCTCTGTGGTATGTGGAGAGGCCAAAGTTTGGAGGTGCATGTAATCTTGACACCTCTAGGACCCATTGACCGGCACTGTACGAAACTAGCGCTGCATTCTGCCTCAACTCCAGAGCTCTTAACCAAGTCCTGCCATAAAAATGCACCCACAACTTCTTTTCAAGACACCTGAAAGCATCTCAGTTCACAGTATGCATAGTACAAATCATATGCTGCATAAAAAAATACCTATTCACATCATCTGGAAAAGCAAATCCTCATGATGAAATACAATGTGAAGCATCCATATTCCGCTATGTATTTTGTTTTAATCCATATGCATTGTAAGTATAACACATTCCTTTTTTTTACTACAACACCTGAAATTAAGGGCATTTTTGGGAGGGATCTGTCCAGGCAGTGTGAATCTGACAGCATTATATGGCCGCCTTATTGGCTTTTCTTATTCAGATCTGGGTGGTCTATATCCGAGATGAAAGCCATGTCACTCACAGAATCACCAAATAAAGCTTCAGAATTCGGAGACTTTGGGGTAGCCATCTTGGGGTAATGATGTCCCGGGCCTGGATTATAGATTGTGCCCTGTGGGGGCAACAGGCATGTGCACCGGCATTGTGCGCTCCCGGGGCAGAATGGTATTGAAGAGGGGTCTGCAGATGCTTGTGCATCCCCTTCTGTTATACTGATAATGCTACCACACATGTACCGCCAGTGCTATCATGGGAGGGCATTCCCTCCTTTGCATTGAGGCGTGGCCCCGTGCAGGTGAGGTCATCACTTTGCCTCTGCGCCCATGCCCTATTACTGACGTGGGTGCAGAGGCAAACATACCCTTGGGAGGTGCACTGAAAGTACACCCCTAAAAGGTGGCTCTTTCGGGGCACGTCCTAATGCCAGCCCTCTGGTGGGGAGAAAGGGGTCCTATGGACTCCCCAGAGATCCCCTTTCAGGCGAGTGCAGTCACTCACTGCCTCTAACTTTACATTTTGGACATCCAGCGGCTTCCCTAACATGCTGGTAAATATGGTCACCGTTTTTTTTTCTACATTACATTTTTTCAAATCTGTAAGGTGTTCCAAGCCAACCAAGGTGAAGTCAGCAAGTAGACGGCTAGATATTTGCATATGAGTACATAATATGCACATGCAAGGACTGTACAAACAGGACACTGAAAAACAATATTTGTTTTGTTTTTGCACTTTTTGTTTTAAATGTTTGTCGAGTGACTGCATTACTCTATGCATTCACATGGAAGAATTCACTCTGTACCTTACCAAAGCCCTTTTCTCTATCCTATCTTTGCATGTCTGTTTAAGCACGCGTTGCAACTTTAAAGGCGGGCCCATTGTCTTTGTCAATGCTTGTTTTACTTTGAAATGTACGATTGCTCACACAGTGATAGCAACACTGGTGGCATAATTTTTGGGAATGCAGACCTTGGCCCTACAATGTGCTCTCATTGAATCCACAACAACTGCAGTTTCAGACAGAATAACTGCAGACTCTCCAAGCAAGAAATTATGGACAAACAGGCACATGCATCAAGGTAGGATTTTGCGAGTCCTTAATTGCGATAATTAAGGAATGGCAATTAAGGACTCACAAAAGCCTATGCATGTAGGAATCGCTGTAAAAATAGTGATTCCTACACATTCCACAAAAGTGCATTTTTCCAAGGTTTTGCAAATTACCATGAAGTTCAACTTCATGGTAATTTGCGCCCCCTATTAGCAAAATCGCTAATTTTTTTCTTTAATGTATTGCATTTAAGGAATCTCAGTTTGGGATTCCTTAAATGCAATCGCAATTTAAGTGAACGCAATTTAGAGATTACTCAAATTGCGATTTTGTAGTTTTTCTTTTGATGTATGTGCCTGAGAGAGTGGTGGTTCTCATGCAAGATAAGACAAAATTATTGTTGTATGGCATTTGCTTTGCTGCTGTCAGTAATATACTAGGCTCAAAAAAGCTGGTTGATCCTGCAAAATACTTGTCGGCTATAAATCTATATGTGGCTCAAATGATTTGATGTATATGGAGAACATGAAATATTTTGTACCGCTTTGGCCGCCATAAGTGTGGCAGGGTATGCTCAGACGTGAGTCCCTTGCTCACTTTGCCGCTGGATTCAAGCAAGCCGGGCTGAAGACGGCTGGAATGTCAGAAACCGGTCCTCGGAAGCTTGTTTCCGGTCCAGGGAAGGCATGGCTTGGCAGTTCGGGCTGGACTGTTCCCATGAGGCACAGGGTCAGACTGATTTGCATATAGCCATGTCTGAACTGGGGTGGCAGAGTGGGCTAAAGAACGGTGATGGATCAAACCCAGATCTTTTGACTGGGTGTGACTGTTTGATTGGTTCAGATGCTCCGTCCATCACCACCCCCTTTTGTACCAAACATGAAATATCAGCATATGTTATTTGAAAAGAATGCAACAAAATAAGGAAATTAAAACATCTGAAAAACATTTTAAAAAAAGGTATCATTTTTTTTTCTCGAGGTTGTATACTTGTCTTGTCCTTTTCCATTGTAAAGATTCCTACAAGTTGCTATTTCACTTTGATTTTCGTATTTAAGCCTTCTTCAGGTTCCAGTTTAACCCTTTCTTCTAAAGTCACTGTGCTTTTTCTTTTGATGAGAAGACACCCACCCCATCTTATAGTAGAACTGCTTTATTTAGTGGTGTAATCCAGATATGCATTGCACTATTGTGGAATTCGTTTTTGATAGAGACAAATGATCGACAAATAATTTTGCACATCTCTAGATTTGGGCATTACTTTGGACTTTGAAGTTTTACCAGATATTGATTGGTGCACTCCTAGCATTGGGTCCCTATGTTGTTTGAGTTCATTTCCTTTGCTAACACAAGACTGAGGGCCAAATATATCATGCATTTTACCAGTCACCAAGCCATTTGCGACTGGTAAAATGCATTTTTGGTATGTATGAATTGCAATTTGCGATTTGGTAACATGTTACCGAATCGCAATTTAGATTTGTGAATACATACCAATTCGGTATTAGGAAAGGGTGTCCATTCCTAACAGCAAATTGCAATAGAATGGTAGAATGTTTTGCATTCACAAAACATTCAGTTACAAAACATTCGCATTTTGGGCCATATGTGTCAACAGTGGAAATAACTATTACTTTTCTGCAAATCACAATTAGGTAATCACTGTTCCTGATGTACGTAATGGATCACTGACATAACCTCGACAGACCGAATATCGACTGGACAAAATATCGATGACTAATTATCGACAACAAAATTATCGATTTACTATACTTACACAACAAACATCAAAAATATCGACTACACAATATCGACTACTAAAAACAACGACTACAACAATATCGACTCACAACATTATCGATTTCTAAAACACCGATTATTAAATATTTATATAACAACAGTCAAAATATCGATTACACAAACATAGATAGCAAATTTATCGATTGTAAAAAAATCGACATTAATAGATCCTAAAATAAATGACTTTATTATTTAATAATTAAGTCATACTGATCATAAAAAACCAGATTTAGTTAATATAAATAGATGACATATATTATTTATTTTCATAACATTTACAATACACAATAAATACTAACATACATTTTATAATACATAAACAATGTTTCGACCTTCTACACATTTTTTACAACTAATTATATATATTCCTCCACTTTACAAATATCAAAATAACATTACCTAGAACATTACCTATCCAAAATAAATCCTTACACATTCAATAAACGTTAATTGGCGTCACCCATATAAGGAAAACAATTAGCATAACAGAAAAAAAAATTCAAATCAACAAATAAAAACAGACTATCCATTTAAACAACCAATCCTATTTCTGAAACAATTAACCTAATACTATATAAATGAAATAATAAGTAACTAAAAACGCAGTATACATCTCCTAAGTAAAGGAAGACGAAACTCTGCTGGATTTCTGGAAGAAAACTGATGGACTTCAACAGAAAGAGACCTACACATATCTAAAGTAAGTACTACTACATTATTAGTCAGCGAAAATGTAACTCTCAAAGCTCACACCTATATTTTAAAGCAAAATACATCAAATATATCTTTTTTTTTTAGCACTCATCCTACAGATGAAAAAAAAAAACAGAAGACCTACACAACACCTGGACATCAAAAGTTACATATAAAAAAGTAAGTATATATTAGAAATGTAAAATCGAGAATTAATAGATAGGTAACTAAATCTAAACTAGCAAAAAACGTCGAACAAATTATCATAAATAGTAATAAAATATATCTACACATTTTCTCAACTTCCACAGGTACAAAAAGATATACACAGAAAATAACAGTTTGAAGAACAT
This sequence comes from Lissotriton helveticus, assembly GCF_964261635.1. Taxonomy (NCBI): domain Eukaryota; kingdom Metazoa; phylum Chordata; class Amphibia; order Caudata; family Salamandridae; genus Lissotriton; species Lissotriton helveticus. The sequence continues at coordinate 738,682,370 of NC_136059.1, read as the reverse complement.
CAACAGCTGAAAATAACGACTTGAAAGCATCAAAACATTTACAGGTAAAATACAAATGTGTGAAACTGTATAATGTGATTAGAACATTTTTTTTCCTTAAAAAATATTTACATTCTCTTTTAATTACCTCCTAGCACTACAATACTATCATGACTGAAGGAGCTAAATTCATTTATTCACAAAAAGGGAAAATGCTTCTTTGTTACATGGGATATGTCTACACTCAAGAGAAACAAAAAGATTTGAAAGTGTTTTGGAAGTGTACGAAATATTATGCCAACAAATGTTATGGTAGAGCTATAACTCAGGAAACTACTGTTACTTATACTAAAGAACATAATCACCCACCCAATGTAACAGAAATAGAGATTAGACAAATGCTAGATTCCCTTAAAGAAGCTAGTACTAGCACTGATCAACCAACAACTGCTATTCTGAAACACCATTTAAGTGTACTTCCCCAACATGCTTCTAGCCAATTACCATCTATAGAATCCCTTAAAAGAACAGTAGCTAGACAAAAAAGAGCAACATGCACTACTCCTCCCACACCAAAAACTTTAGAAGAAGTCCAAATTCCACCTGAACTCTCTGTAACTCACAATAAAGAAAATTTTATACTCTATGACAACAAATCTAAAGATAAAAGAATTATACTGTTTGCCACAGCAAACAACATGACAAAACTTACCCAATGCCAAACTTGGATGATGGACGGTACTTTTTCTGTATGCCCCAAACCTTTTTATCAATTATACACCATCCATGGTCATTTCCAAAATGCAAATATTCCATTCCTTTATGCCCTTCTACCAAACAAACAGCAAACTACCTATCAAGAAATACTAACTGAAGTCAAGCAACATACTAACAACTATTTTCCACAAAAAATTATCATTGACTTTGAAAAAGCTATGATAAACAGCATCCTTAAAACATACCCACACACAGCAATACAAGGTTGCTATTACCACTTTAATCAATGTATCTGGCGACATCTACAAAAATCAACCTTGAGTATCCAATACGCCACTGATAGCACATTTGCTTATCAAATCAAAAAACTCATCGCCCTAGCCTATGTTCCACTAACAGATGTAACTGAGCACTATAACTTATTAATAGACAGCCCCTACTATAAAAGAAACGAAGATAAACTAAGCCCTATGCTTGACTACTTCGAAGACACATGAGTAGGAAGGCTACACAGATCAGGCCACAGAAGACAACCCAAATACCAAATAGCTTGGTGGAATGTCTACCTTAGCACACTAAATAAGGAAGCAAAAACAAACAATGCAGTTGAAGGATGGCACAATGCCTTCCAAGCAACTACAGGCCGAGGAACGCCTACCCTTCACAAATTAATACAATCCTTACAAAAAGAACAAAGTTACCAGGAGCTCCGAATGGAGCAATCAGTAACTTTGATTGGACCTAAACTCACCAAAGAAACTAAAAAAATGTATAACACACTCCAAAGTCAAGTTACCCTCTATCCAACTAGCAAAGGACTAGAATATCTATCAATGATTGCCAAAACTATTCTTTAAAACATTACATAACTATACACGTAAAACTAAACATATTTTTCCTAAAATTCTTCATTATAATATGTAACAAATTGCAATTAAATTATCAAATACATAATATTAACATATATAAAATGTATTTAGATAATGTATTTACAAAATGTTACATACAACGTAAGTAAAGCAAAATTAAAAACAGTTTTCCCACCCATTAAAAATCCAGAAAATACTTATATTTCTGATGCAGCTTCAAACGTAATCCAATTTCAAGCAATCCATAGGACACCATTCCAAAAACCCATACAATCCATGAAAGCCCAAAAAAAATGCAAAAATACAAGCAAATGCATAGCGACTCCTTTCCACTTCAGTAGACACCAGATACCATAGAAAACCCAAAAATCCGTAATGGCGAAAAATAAACGCTCCAAGAAAATGTAAAAACCCAAAAAATAGTGTGCAAAAATAAGAGTATATAATACTCGTTACACAGCTGTGATCAAAAAAGAAGGGAGTCCTCCAAAACAGCGAAACGCGACGATAACCTAGAAAAAATAAATAACATACCCACCCACATAAAAACACCCATACATATATAAAAACACATATTTATACATCAAACATATTATCTTAGTAACATTTAAACATATTACCTCACCTCACACACCTACAACAAAAACGCGGTAAAAATCCAATATCGTACACTCTACCTAACACCGAACACACAATCTTCTCTAATTAACTCTACCTACATAAACATAAACACAGCACACATACACTAGCAATAAGTTCAGAAACTTATAAAACACAATTAAAACAAACTTACCCTCTCTAACGCGAAGCAGCACCCAACCGCGATCTGTTGAAGCACCAAATACGCCTAAGTAACATTACGCGGTTAAAAAGTAGTCCCTGTATACAGCTAAATGCTATTTAATTTCTATATTCCAACACTTTAAAAAATACACAGAGTATTATATTAAGTGTAAATATTTTTTTAAAGTGTATAAAATTATTTCATAAATATTCATAAGTTTGAAATAATTATTCAACTGTTATGTTATAGTTAAAAAATTAATTTTTGATTTATAAATACATTTAGTAAATAATGTTAATGTAAAAATAAATTGCATATATAAGTTTGTTACAAGAAATGTTTTTTTTAAATTTGCAAATATTATGTAAAACATTATGTATGTATATAATAAATGTTTTTGGTGTTTATGTATTTAAAAATGAATATTATAAATATGTTCAATATTCATAATAATTATTTCCAAAAATATAACATGACTTGGTAATAAACAAAAATGTTACAATTACAAAAAAATGTACATAATTTGCAATCACAATAAATTCAATGTGTATCTGAATAAATATTTTGTTATTAAATAAAAAGTACATATTACCAATTTGTTTCAGAAACTATTTAAATGTTAATATATGTAAAAGATAAAAAAATTATGTTAATATAATTTATGTGTTAAAAACATATACATGTACTTCATATTTTTGTTATGTTAATAAAAACATTGAATGAAATTTTTTGATTATAAATAAAAAATGATTCTCTACTTACAAATAAATTTTTATATGTGAATAAACAATTTTTCATTTATGGCATTTAACCCTGTCTATGTTTCCTTCTTTATTATTGTATATAAATATTATTTGCATATTAAATAATCTATTAAAAAATACCTTATACATTTAAATATGTTTAAAAATGTATTAATATTTAAAGTCCTACAATACCAATAATTGTTTTAATGTATATTAATTCAAATATTTTATATAAAATATATGAAAAAGTAACTAATTTAATAGACATTTAAATTGACCATATTTTTACCCTGTATCCCTCTAACCTAAAACCCTAAACTGACCCAAAGCCCTAAAAACACCCCTTTACCCACAAACTAAAAACTGACCCAGAACCCACAAAATACCCCTTTACCCACTAACTGAAAACTGACCCTGACCCCTAACAATAACCCTTTACCCACTAACTGAAAACTGACCCTGACCCCTAAAAATACCCCTTTACCCACTAACTGAAAACTGACCCTGACCCCTAAAAATACCCCTTTACCCAAAAACTGAAAACTGACCCTGACCTCTAAAAATACCCCTTTTCCCACAAACTGAAAACTAACCCTGCAACCAAAAAAATACCCTTTACCCAAATACTGAAAACTGACCCTTAACCCTAAAAATAGCCCTTTACCCACTAACTGAAAACTGACCCTGACCCCTAAAAATACCCCTTTACCCACTAACTGAAAACTGACCCTGACCCCTACAAATACCCCTTACCCACTAACTAAAAACTGACCCTGACCTCTAAAAATACCCCTTTACCCACAAACTGAAAACTAACCCTGCAACCAAAGAAAGACCCTTTACCCTAATACTGAAAACTGACCCTTAACCCTAAAAATAACCCTTTACCCACTAACTGAAAACTGACCCTAACCCCTAAAAATACCCCTTTACCCACTAACTGAAAACTGACACTGACCCCTACTAATACCCCTTTACCCACTAACTGAAAACTGACCCTAACCCCTAAAAATACCCCTTTACCCAAAAACTGAAAACTGACCCTGACCTCTAAAAATACCCCTTTACCCACAAACTGAAAACTGACCCTGCAACCAAAAAAATACCCTTTACCCAAATACTGAAAACTGACCCTTAACCCTAAAAATACCCCTTTACCCACTAACTGAAAACTGACCCTGACCCCTAAAAATACCCCTTTACCCACTAACTGAAAACTGACCCTGACCCCTACAAATACCCCTTTACCCACTAACTGAAAACTGACCCTCACCCCTACAAATACCCCTTTACCCAAAAACTGAAAACTGACCCTGACCCCTAAAAACACCTTTATCCACAAACTGAAAACTGACTCTGAAAGAAAAAAATTACCCTTTACCCAAATACTGAAAACTGACCCTGAACCCTACAAATACCCCTTTACCCACTAACTGAAAACTGACCCTGACCCCTAAAAATACCCCTTTACAACTGACTCTGCACACAACATATACCCCTTAATAACCAAACAGAAAAGTAACCCAGAAGACTAAACCAACCTCTTTCCCCAAATACAAAATAATATATATATGAGAATATCTATAATTATATATATATATATGTTATATATATCTTTATATATCTAATTATAAATATATTATATATATGTAATTAAATGTAATTAGACAATTATATTTCATATATATATATTTTATATTTAATTATTATAATATTAGTTATATCTATTTATATCTATATAATTAACATATTTTAAGTCTTTAACAATTATTTCATTATGAATACCAATTAATTAATTAACATATGTCATTACTTATAATTAATTAACTTCCCACCCTATACCCCTATTAACACACAACCCACTACATAACATAAAAATGTGATATGTAACATAATTTACTATAATAGCATTAATGTTAATAAATTTACAATTACATAAAATATAATTTACATATTTAATTTATTTTACAAATATTTAATTATTCATAACAATTAACTAATTAACATAATTAATTACTTACAATTAAATTACTTCCCACCCTATTCCCCTATAATCCCACAACCCACTACATATCCTAAAAAAGTTTGATTTTACATATTCAACAATAATTCCATTTATTTAAATAAATTAACAATTAAATTATATATAATTAACATATTTTAGATAAATAACAAGTATTTACTTATTCTTACCAATTAATTAATTAACAGATTTAATTACTTACTATTAAATTACTTCCCACCCTAATCCCCTATAATCCCACAACCGGCTACATGAAAAAAAATATTTAAATAAGCATAATTCTCAAATAAGCTATTAAAATAACATATTTACCAATTACATATTATATATTTAATTAAATAGTAATTTAACAATTAATTACATGTTAATACTATTAATTATATTTACATATTTAATTAATTAATACCAATTAATATATTTACATATTTAATTAATTAATACCAATTAATATATTTACATATTTAATTAATTAATACCAATTAATATATTTACATAATTAATTAATTAATACCAATTAATATATTTACATAATTAATTAATTATATTTAAAATACTTCCCACCCTATTCCCCTAAAAACCCACTACCCGCTCCTAGACATTATTATAGTAATATAATTTTTTTTTAATTTATTAATTATTTTTAACATTAATTCTATATAAATAAATAAATAAAATTAATACATTTTAACACAAAATGCTATTATAAAACATTAAAACAATGTACATTGAACTATTACATATTATATATATACATATTAAAATTCGATATCATGAGAGTCGATATTGTGACAGTCGATAACACAACTTTCGATATTTTTAAACTAATAAACATATCGATATTTTTTACTGACGATATTACTTACTCGATATTTTTTATGTCGATATTTTTTACATACATAACAATCGATAAAAAAAAAATCGATATTACTTACCTCGATATTAATGCCATCTCGATATTCTCTAGTCGATATTATGTCCAGTCGAAATAAATGACTCGATATTAAGACTGTACACCGTACGGAATGTAAGCAAATTCATGAGCCAGATGTACAGCCGTTTTTAGCAGGTGCAAACAGAAAATTGTGGCATTTGTGACTGCTAAAAAAGGGTTTAGCATGTACAAACCCGATTATGCGAGTCAGTAACCTATTACCAACTCGCAACATAGGGTTTTCGAGTCGCTATTAGGAAGGGGCATGCCAAGGGCGTCCCTTCTTAATAGCGAGTCGCAGGGTAATGTACGATTGTTTTGCGACCGCAAATACAGTTGAAAAGCAATCGCAGTCTCCACCAATTTCAAATTTGTGCTAAGCCAGATGCAAACAGGAAGGGGTCCCCAGGAGACCCCTTCCCCTTTGTGTTCAGCAAATTCAGGATTTAGAAGGGACATCTTAAAAATGCCCCTTCCTAATACCGAATTGGTATCTATTCGCAATTCCAAACTGTGATATACATACCAAAATGCATTTTAAAGTTTGCAAACGGCTTGATTCTGCTAATCTGGCTGTTTATGGCTGGTAAAAATTCAAGATACCTACCCTTTATCACCTACTTCGAGTAGGTGGTAACCCTTTCGCTAATAGAAAGGGGTCGCCGGGGGACCCCTTTCTCTTTGGGAATGGTAGCTGAAACATATTTTCAGAGCAGGCAGTGGTCCCACAAACCACTGCCTGATCTTAAAAAATGTAAAAAAAACTTTTAATTTTTCTTTTTTAAATGCAGCTTGTTTTCCTTTAAGGAAAACAGGCTGCATTTAAAATAAATGACTGCTTTATTTAAAAAACCAAACTGGCCAGCATCTCTGTGATTTTAGTGATTCCCATTCGGTTGCAAATTGCGACCTATCTCATTAATATTCATGAGGTAGGTTGATTTGTGACCCACTAGGAATCGCTAAATGAAACTCATGGGAGTTTCATACATCAGGAATAGTGATTACCTAATTACGATTCACACAAAATCACAATTAAGTAATCGCTATTTCCACTATTGATACATGTGGCCATGAGTAACTGGCAGCTACTGGAGTGGGGTTTCTGCTCACATGGCTGGAATCGGACTAGATTTACTTAAAATGTCATTGCCTGGAACCTTTTTATATATGAGGGCGTCAAGGACAGAAGAATTGCTGTTTAATTTGCAGAATATTACTGGACATTCCATGGCCTACTTGACCTGTATTGCATTACAATCTCAGATATTTTATAAGATGAGACACATGTTAACTGATCTGTTTCAATCGAAGTATCTCTCGGTCTGCATGTTTCAGAATGTGATTTTATTTTAAGTCAAATGGTAGATATCGATACGAGATTACAGATCACAACTTTATCTCGCTCGACTTGGAAAATGATATTTTTTTCTGAAGAAATATATGTTCAGCACAACGGTGCTCTTCAAAATTGATGTCTGCCTCAAGAGGGCACTGACGTGCTGCCGACTGCAGAGACGTGTGTTTACTCTCACAAAAACACACGATACGTGTACATATAATGACTACAATATGTTCAATGCAATAATATGGGTTTGCAATGCAAATCATTAGTTTGATAGACTAGAATAACTGTCCTGTTGTCATTGAAGAAATAAAGACAACAAAATAAGAGACTTTCGGTTGTGTGCTTTCGAATGTGTCTTTTTGCTTGAATTAGGAGTAACAACAAGATGAAATGGAAATGTGAACACCCCTAAACCCCCTACAGTAAGATTGATTTGCTACGTACATCTATTGTTTGTAGCTGTCTCGGATGGATGTACAAAGTCCAACTGCTTACTATATTCAGTCATGTGACCCAGAGATAGGCTACAAGCACTAAATGGCTAAGACAGGAAAAAATGATAACCGAAAATTAGACTTCACCATGGGAGGATTTTTTTATTGCAATTTCAAAGTCCCCAACCATGATCTGGTTACCTGTTTCCATTTGGAAGATACAGCTTATTAAATGTAATAAAATAACTTGAATTTTATTCTTTGGGAGAGGTAGGCCTTGCAGTAGACGTGAAAAATACATTTTTCACCACAAAGACATGTAAAACCTAGAAGTACATGTCCAAACTTTTACATACACTGCACCCTGCTGTCTCTGTACATACACTGCACCCTGCTGTCTCTGATGTCCAGGGCCTACCCTAGGGTGACTTAGGCCTGGCAAAAGGTTAATTTTGCCAGGTTGAAATGGCAGTTTAAAACTGCACCCATAGCAATGGTAGCCCTGAGATGTGATTAAAGGGCTACTTAAGTAGGTGGCACCGTAAGTGCTGCAGGCCCACTCGTAGCATTTAATTTACTGGCCCTGGGTAGATGGCATAGCAGTTTATTAGGGACTTATAAGTAAACTAAATATGTCAATTAGGGGCAAGCCAATGTTACCATGTTTTAAGGAGTGAGCACATGCACTTTAGCACTGGTTAGCAGGAGTAAAGTGCAGAGACTAAGGCCAGCAAAAACAAGATCAGCAAAAATGGAGGAAGGCAAAAAGCTTGGAAGAAGACCGCCCTAAGGCTGCAAAGTCTAAAAAGGACATATTAGGGTTTGACCAATGGCTGCATCAATGGTGTAAAAGATTAATAACTAGATAATCACAATCTCGATTAGCAACGGTGGTCTGTACTTGGCCTTTATCGATCTGAAGACCGAGTTCGACCTGGTCCTCCGAGGGCGCCTGTGGGCGGTTCTTCAAGAGATGGGGTTCCCTCTGCCCATCCTGCACCTGTTGGCCCGCATGCATGATGGAACATACGCACGCATTCGGTGGGGCACGAAGGAGCAGATAACTGATAAAATCTCGGTGAACAGAGGTGTCCGCCAAGGATGTGTTTTGGCGCCGACCCTCTTTTCCTTATTTGTCAATGGGGGGGTTTCCTTTTTATCTGATATTGATGCTGACGCCCCAAGTTTGCTGGTGTAAAAGTTCCTGCCATGCTCTTTGCCGACGACACGCTGCTAGTCTCTAAAACACCCATGGGGCTCCAAAAACTGTTGGATCGGTTTTGTGTCTTTTGTAATTTAAGGGGCTTGGTTATTAACACTTCTAAAACCAAGCTCCTCTATTTTAATCCCAGTAGGAAAGCCAATCGCACGCTCTCTCTTAACGAAAAGCCATTAGAACGGGTTAAAATGTTTGACTATCTTGGGATTAGGATATCCGACCAACTCAAGTGGAATCCTCACATCGCAGTAGGCAGTGCACTGTACGGGGCTGAGCTCTGGGGTTTTAATAATGTTGACTCCCTCGTAATGGCTGAAAATAAATTTTACAAGAAGCTGTTGTCTATCCCCAGGAGTACCCCTAGCAAGCCCATTCAATATGATCTTGGACGCAGATCCATTAAAGATCTTATAATTCTGCGCCCGCTTCTTTATTGGGCCCGCCTGTGGCGCACACCAGAGCTAGAGTGCTACGCAGACGGCCTTAAAGAAGTTATGAACCTGCAGGGGTCTCATAAAATTGTCTGGCTCTCTAAAATGAAGGAACTCCTTAAGGCCACTGGTTTATGGGTCGTGTGGGAGTCCGGTGCTCCAATATCTAAACTGGAAGTCAAGCGGGGCTACTGGCTGTGGGTCGACGCCCAAGAATCTAGAGCGGATAACTTGGGTAGACTTACTGATGAGTTTCGACTGCATAAGACCGTACCCCTGCTTGAACCCTATATGGACTTCATCAGAAAACCCAAAGATAGGGCCTTATATATTCAGTTTAGAATGGGAACCCTACCAGTCCGTGAACGCACCTCGAAATGGAAACTCCCTTACCAAACACCTGCCACCTGCCCGCACTGCAGCACTGAGCTGGAATCCATCCCACATGTCTTTTTTGTTTGCAGTGCTTACGAAAAGCCCAGATCCAAATGGCTAAAACCTGTCTGTCGCCTACTTGGGACCAGAGACTATGCCGCAGCGCTAAGAATTTTACAATCTAACCCTAATACAGTATTGGCGTGTGGGGTAGCCAAATTTCTTAGCTGGGCATGGGTGATCAGATTTAAAGCTATGCGATGAACTTCTTTTTAGGTAATTTCTTGTACTCTTCTTATTTTTCCTAAACTACTCAAAGCTGCAAATGGTTTAAAACTGTTTTATCTTGTCTTTTTAATTATTTATCAAGTGCTTTTATTAATAACATGAATTGTATTTTTATCCTTATGTGCTTTTAAGATATTTCTATATCGAATTAAAGCTTTGTACTACTACTAGATAATCACAGCAGGAAAAACAACTATAGCACATGTGTTTACTCCTGTGAACCCCTTTTTACAGGAAAATAATGAGTTGAAAGGAAGTTTGTTTTCCTTAGGAAATGGTAAATATGCCAAAAGTCAAGCCTGATTTGCATATGGCTGGGTGTACAATAACGATGGACCGGGATGCAGCCCGAGTAATTACCAGTGGCTGAAATTGATTCAAACATCAGTCACTTTTTGTGTACTTCACTGTGAAGCCCTTGATGGAATGGGTATGCCCAGACATGGGTTGTGCACACTATGCCATTGGAGCCAAGCTAAACCTGGCTGATGAGCCCTAATAAAGGCAAAAAAAGGTTTTTGGTTTCTTTTGTTTCAGTTCAGGGAGAACCAGGTCTGGCATTTCAGGCTGGACTGTTCCTACCGGAGAAAGGTCAAGACCATGTGTACCTGGCCGGGTCCAGACTAAGGTGGCATGGTATGCACATTTTGATGGATTGGGATGCGGCCTGAGTAATTGCCAGTGGCTGAGATTAATTCAAGTATTCCATCATCACTTTTTTGTACACTTCATGGAGTTCAGCTCTTGCAGCTCTGGCAGCCCAGGAACCTACTCACCCCTTTCTATATAGCATGTGCAAGGCTGTGCGTACTTCGTGCTTCTATATATTACCAGCATCTCTGCTACGAGAATTTTAGTGAGCCAGAAGTCTGAAACCCACTACTCTGAGTGCAAGGTACACCAAGGAGGAGCAGAGTCTTTTTGAGACCAGCATTTAATCAAAATACATTGGTGCTTAGCTTGAGGTGAACAGTAGTGCTATGTACCACCTGCCTTTTACACAAGTCTTAAGTGTGTGGCTGTCGGACAGACTGGTACTAGTTTCACCTTCCGCTAGTCTCTCTTGCTACCACACACTCTTGGCACCATGTGAGCATAATAGAGGCACTTTTTTGCAATTTCAGTCTGTCCTCTCTTTGGAGTATCTCAGTTAAGGGATGGGCACCCTATGAATGCAACGTGTTTCTTTTATGCAGAAGATATAGTGATACGTATGTGAGGAAGGGTCGGGGAACAATAAAACGTAAGACAGGATTAACTGTTCAAAGGTATAGAAATTGTGTTAGATAATGTCAGGAGACAGCACTGTTCAAAAATGGGGACATTTTGATGTGCTCATTAGACTACTCTATGTAAATACACATGTATTGTATTGTGAACATCTTCTGTTATGAAATGCTTATGTAATAGTGCGGTTAATATTCTCTACAAGTATTCCTTTCAACAGTATGATGCATGCTCTGAGAATGTTTAGCTTTGAAATTAGGTGGTTGTTTCAGTCATCGTTGGACTGGTGGAGGAACTTTGGTGTAGTGATCCTGCTCCATGGTCAGACGCTCTTTGCATGCTGTTTTCTCTTTGGGCTGTTCCCTCGATTGTCACGGGTGAGATCTACTTTTTAAATCCAGATTACTTCTGCTGGTACCCAGCTACTGAGGCTCCACTACTCATCAGCAGTATTGGTTGGCGGCTCCCGTTTGGTGTTAAACTTCCCAAACCAGTCTGCTCTATTGCGACCAGTCCCACAGCATTGTAGCTGCCATTGGTTTACTGTACACGCAGGCAGCTTCCTCTATACTAGAGGTTGCCATTCATTGCAGTTTTCCAAGACGCCATCTTGGGGGTTCTACTCCTCAAGCCAGCCTATGTATTTTGGGGAGGGTTGTTACAGACGCATCTTACTTCGAGCAGCCATTTTGGAAGGCTGCTCGAAGTACTGCAGACTAGTTGCCGGGCTCGTGTTTCTGTGCATTTCTCTAGGTGTTCACGTTCCCGCGATAGCCATGTATTCGGACTGCATGCACCACACAATAGAATTTTGCAGATCGGCTTCGTGTTTTGGTTGCCGGACTACGGTGATAAGCACTCAAAATTGTCAGTGCTCTGGTCATGCCTGCACAACAACGCTTTTCTGAGATTTCCTGGTTGATGTATACTAGCAAGGTTCCCATCCAAGTTGTGTTCCTATGGTGATGTGCATACCACTGGAGCATGAGCTGTGCTCAGGTTTATATGCCGACATTGATACGCACACCATTTGGAAATTATTGTTCACCTCAAGAAGGGAGTGTGCAGGGTCTATTTCCAGTTATATATTTTTAGATGGGCGATTTCACATTGAGCATCTTTTGCTAATATTGTAAACACATTGATTTATGTTTTCTTGTCCACGGGCACACACTACATCGGTTTTACTGACTACTTGAAGCATTTAATTATACAATAGCGAATTGGTTTTGGCTTAGGTTTCATATTACAGTGTACCAGACATTATTATTGTGATTTCTGTAGTGCACATTTTGGATGGAAGGGCTGATTTGCTTTCCCTTTTTTCCACATAAGGATGATGAGCACAATAAAAACTGAAGTTTTTAGATCTTATTGATGAAGAGCGTTAGGACTGTCTTGTGGCATCTTTCGAAATACCTGAATTGAATGTGTTCCGAAGATGATTGGATGGCTGCCATGAGGAGTGAGTAGATTTTACAGATGAATGAACTAGTAATAAAGAGTTGGCCCGGGGAAAAGATTTTATCTCCTTTGTTGCAACCATACTGAAAGGATGGAAGTGAAATCTTTATGGAAGATGGTATGCTGTTTTTGTCTGACAAGCTTATTCCACTTAATCTGTTATGAATAATATAATCGGGAAGGCCCATGGTGAGCATCTAGGATTGTCTTCCACCAAATGTCACATTCTGGAGACATTTTGGTGGCCTAGAATGGATGCTGAGATTAATGAGGAGGTTGGTAACTGTTGTTTGTGTGTATGTCGGCTAATAAAACTCTGATGGTGGTGACAGAGCCCCTCACGCCTATTGAGTGTCCCTCTGGACCATGGGTCAAGCTAGGCATTGATAGCATGGGGCCTTATAATTCTCTACCTGAGGGAACCATATACATTTTAGCGCTCATGAACTATACTTTGAAATGGCCTGAAATCAAGATGGTCAGGGAGCCAAGTCCTAAAATTATAATGGAGTTTCTTAGAGAAGTCTTTATGAAAGAAGGGTTTCCTTAAGTTCTGGTTTCGGACAATGGGACGCAGTTTGTGAGCAATGAAGTACAGATGTTCCTTAAGCCTTGTTGTATCAAACATTTGAGAAGTTCTCTGTACCACCCACAGACCAATGGACTTGTGGAGAGAATGAACCGTGTGGTGGGGGAATGTATTTGATATGCCAAATTTGGAAACCATGATGTTGTAAAGTCCGTGAGTAGCATGTTATGGTTCTATAGAACAACACAGCACTTTTCCACTAGGGTGTCCCCTTTTGAGCTATTGAGGGAAAGCAAGTCAAACACCAGTTTTAGACCTGCATGTATGGCAAAGTGGCTCAAATGTGACTCTGATGTGCAAAAACTAATGTCCATGGTAAAGGAGAATATGTCTCAAACCCAAGAATAACAAACAGTTTGGTGCAATGAAAAGAAAAGTGTCAAATGGTCCCTCTGGAGATTGGGGACATGGTTTTAATTAAGTCTCCTGTACATGTGAAGAGGGAAAAGAACAGGTTTGGTGAGCTGGTCATAGAAGAAATGCTGTTCAAGTTGAAAGGGGTCATTGTTGGAATTTAGCAAACGTGGTTAAAGTAAGGATGAACTCAGGTGACGATCACTTAGGGGATAAGGTTTGTGAACCTATTAAGCAGTTGTCAGATAATGTGTTGCCCATAGGTGAGATTAAAAAAGAAGTTCAAGAGTTATTGTTATTCTGAGTAGGTTTTGGACCTAACATCTAGGGGTAATGTATGCTTGTCCGTTCCTTGACTATTTCAATATCTACAGTGTTCTTTGTTAGTTCTTTGATTTTGTTTGTTTTGATTTGGGGGTTTTTGGAAGAAAGGAAGGTGTGTAGCCCTCAATGTATATAAGCATGTATTGGTTTGTGAACATCTTCTTTTATGTAATGCTTATGGACTAGTATATTGAACATTCTGTACTAGTATTCCTTTCTATAGTATGATGCATGTTCTTAGAATGTTTAGCTTTGAAATGAGTTGGTTGTTCCAGACATTGTTAGACTGGAGGAGAAACTTTGGTTAATGTCCTTTACTATCATGCAGCCACAGGAATAAAGCTTACCTCAAATATTTGCTTTGCCTCCACCATATTACTACATACTTGTTATATTTAATTCCTTACCTTCCTTCTCATTTGCCTGACCATATTTCGTGCATGCTATTGGGTGGTGTAAGAAAAAATACCAGTTTTTGAGTGTTGCTTCTTTGTAAAACAGTGGACATATATATATGCTGGTCTGGCTGTCACTGCGAAATTTGTGTTTAGTTTTCAGGCTCATCCATTAAATTAAATGCAGACATTCCACAACTTTGGTTGCTGCATGTGAAAGATCACTTCCTTCATGCATTGGTGTCCCTTCATTGTCTCCCGGCAGAGAGATGCTGCAATCATTGTTTACTGCAAGGCTTATATTAATGAAGTGGCAATATGCAGCTGTTACAATCTTATTTGGCTTTCCTTCTGTAATGAGTCCTCTTCTTTTCATGTGGTTCACTTACATATCACCATTCTTAACTCTGGGCAATCAAAAACAAAATTTTCAAATTTAGAAAATCCTTGCAAAACTAGCATTGATCTTCACAAACTCTGTTATGGAATTCCCTTTTAAATTTCTGCTCACCACCCATACATGCACTCTTAACGTTGTCTCACCTTGCAAAAAACAACTTTCAATGGTATTGCTGGAGCCTAGCTAAAACAAATGTGATGAGAACAATGTGTATCAGTTTAGAGATTCGCTGTGGATATACTGCACACAATGCTGGCTAGCAAAATACACATCGAACATTGTAATTCCCCCCTTGTAGTGCCCAGTCTGTTGTTATGTTGTAATAAATGCTTTAAGTTGTAAAGCATAAGGCTAATAAAACATGTCAGACCATATGCAAGGGTGCCATCCGGCAAACAGCTACTGGGCCATTACTGTGGTGTTTGAGGTTGTTTGCCACTTATGCAATGGGTCATTGTACAACCCTTTCCTCACTTGACTCTCAGGACAGAGAAGGTGAGAAGCCACTTGCTTGCCAGGGAGGTAGTGTGGGGTCAGGATCTCAGAATTTAGTTGTCAACCAACAGACACATTAATGGCTTACCCTGCCCATTACTTATCCTGTATGTGAAACTTCAATATCACAGCTAAACTAAGTACTACACAATTGAATGTGAATGCAATACTGAGTTAGTAATCAAAGTTGCATTTATCAGTGGGGCTCTCTACCCCCTCTCTGATACTTTGTCCCTGGTATGGTCAACATGACATACCTACAGTCCTCAGCCCACTATGAGATTTGGCACAGCTGCAGATGGTGTGAAATACTGTCACTGATCACTGATCACTTGCACAAGTTACCTCTATATCGGGGGTGGAGCTTGCCTGGCGCTAAGATGGCCGTAACCTAAGCGAGCTCCATATTCCGTCCTAACTATCCTGTAGGTATTGACATCATCCGGGGGAGAACTCGCCTTATATGCATTATTTTACGCGTGGTTTTGAAGAACTACACATGGACATGTGAGCTGTTGCTGGAGGTGACTGGAGGTGACTGCTGAGGGCAGATGTGTGTAACTTTTGGTCGTGGCCTGGTTGACTGAATTGGGGTAGTCCTGTGAGGCTTGGACTCCGGATGGGCCCTGCCGCAGCGGCGATCACTGAGCCAAACGCCTGGACACTGAGTGAAAGCAGAGTGTCGGTGACTCCTGGCGGATCCAAGATAATGCGATGTGGCTGGCCAGTCAATCCAACTGTGGCATGGGGCCGGACGTAGCTGGTGGCACAGAGCCTATCTTAGAACGGGGTGGCAGCGCGTCGAGTAGGCCATCTAGAGGAATCTGTGGGAGAAGTGCAGTGCCGCAGGGGATCGCTGTGCCGCGCCCCCCACTCTGACATTCCTGGATTGCCGTGGCTCCCGCAACACAGGCTGGGCCTTAGTGCAGCTCCAAGCAAAGTCGTAACATTACAGCCCTGGGATGATTCAAGAGAGGGCCTGAGAGAGCTGTAAGATCCTGGGGGCAAGCAATAGCGATAGCTGACACTGTGGCATTGGTGCACTGAGGTTGGTCCTCTGCCTGATACAACCACGGAGGCAGCGGCGGAGCGATTGCAGAAGGAGTGGCGCCTATTATAAAGACTTTTGCAGGGAGTGTGAGTATTGCAGAGTCCGCTGCTCCTAAATCAACAAACTGAATACACCCAACACCACTATTGTGAAACAGATAAGGCCCATACGACTTCATAGAGTGGAGGAGCTGCTGCACCGCATGGAGTGGGTCCGGTAGTTTCCGCTGCATACAGCTACACTGGCACAGGCGAAACGACCAACACAAAACTCTAGACCATACGCTGCAGCTGTTGCTGCACACAGAGTCAATGTCGTGGGGGAGGCATGCCCTGCACGAGGTGCAGATCCTGAGAATCTGGGAGAGACTGCAGCCATGGGGAAAGTAGACAAAAGCCAGCCTAAACTTCATTTTGATCAACCCAAAACACCGAGAAACAGAGACGAGGGAGCAGAGTCGGACCAAGGGGACACTGTGGATGAACTTAGGGGAAATGTACGCCAAATCCTGAGGGAAATGCAAAAAAGCCTCACTACGATTGACGGGAAAATAGACTCCCTCTCATATCGAATGGACCGTATGACAAGCACGCGGAACGCCTGGATATGGCAGAAAGACGGGTGTCTGAAGTAGAAAATACCCAAACGGAGGCCGATAATAATCAGAAACAAATGTGGAATCTCTTAATGGCAATGCAAGAAAAGACCAAGGATTTGGAATCTAGATCCAGGTGTAATAATATACACATAATTGGTTTGCCTGAATCTACAGCAACTTGCAACTGCGGGAACACAAACTGGATTACGCAATGTTATACCCAGGCAGACTAAAGGTCACAATAAACAGCAGGCCTAAGATCTACACTGACCCCAAACTGCTACAACAGGCCCTCAAAGATTACAGTACGTCAGAAGCGAGAAAGCAATCTATAGAGCTCAGCAAGCAAGACAATACACCCACTTCCGAACTCGACAACCAAGATTGACACTTAACTAGCTTTTGTAATGCTAATTCCAAACATAAGGTATACAGTAAAAATTTCATATATGATGGGTTGCATAATGAGTATTAGGAATAATGGCAATCCAGCACAGGAAGGCAACAGGAGTAAGGGCCAGCCGCAAGGTAAATGCCAGAGCCATTTTTGAATGCATATATTAATGCTATTTTTACTGCACCTTGGTTTAATCTCTACTGTACAATCAATCTATCCTCCAAAAGCGAATTGTGAGCTATAAAGCCATTTATTGCTTGCGGAACTATCCCTCAGATGAAACATATAGGGGGAGGATGGTTAGGCACCCCTTGAATACTGGTGTAATCACTGGCCACATCCGCCCCTGTGTGCTTTCCGCTACATGGCCAAGGTGCCCATTTTCTGTTATGTCGTTATAATACTAATGAGGATAATGTTTTGTCATGGGAGGGTTAGGTATTGCTTATGCCTAGTTGGGTTTGGTAGAGCGTGGGTGGGGGAGGGGAGTTGTTTGCTGTTGACTCTACAGTACACATGTAATACATGCATATTGTTCAGATACTGAGGATGTTGCAGCTGGAGGGGTGGTTGAAGATAGGCAGACAGAATACTAAATGATGCAGAACGTGTGACCACATAACACTGTGAGGAGAATCCGGTTCCTGACCTGGAATCCGGTTCCTGACCTTGGGGCCTCAATGACTTTAGGAAGTTACATAAAGTAGTTGCTTATCTTAAGCGGCATGAGGTGGACATTGCATTGCTTCAAGAGACACATTTACCACCTGACCGTGACGTGCTTACACCGGTGCTTAATTAGGAAAATATTAAGTGCCAGTGCTCTGACCAGGAGGCAACTGCAGCTTGCACCACCCGTCGCCCTTGACATTGCTGTAAAACAACTACTAACCATCTCTCTTGCATGTAACGCATGGACGCTCACGGGCAGCCATGCGCTTTATAAATCCATAAACATAAACATAAATGCGACAGTTCAGAATAATCCTGGTCCCCAAAGCTAAAGGAATGGCTGGGGAGGCAGGTATTAGCAATCTGTAATGTATATTGTATTCGTAAACAACCGTTGTACTGCTTCTCTTTAAATTAGATGAGCAGCGCCACCATGTGGTACACTATTCTAATTATGGTGTTGACAATTAGGTGCCGGTGCAGAGCACTGGAAACCAATGAAGTGCCGGTGCTGAGCACCGGAAAGCACCAGCTCAAATTAAGCACTGGCTTGCACATAAAGAACTCCAATGACAGTTCGACGCAGTGGGGTTTACCACACATGCTATTGGGGTTCCGACATGGGCAAATTAAAAATCAGGTATTACTTTGGAAGGGGTAGACGTTGACCCAAACTGTAAATATGTGAACCCAAAGTGTCGTGGACAGTGAGTGGATGCTAACATAGTCAACATTTATGTCCCCAACTATGATGACTTGCAGTTTATTTATACATTAGCTGCCCGTCTGATGAAGGATACCAATATACCACAAATATGGGGGGGTGATTTTAACTGTGTCCTAGATCCATCACTGGACTGCTCGAAAGGTCCTCCAGATGCCCCTCGGCGGCGGCTAGAGCAATTGGAGAGGTTACTACACAGTTGGGCCTAATGGATGTCTGGCGTATGCGATCCCCTGGAAAAGGAGGTTTCACCCACTATTCAGCCCTGTATGACATATATACTAATATTGATTACTGGTTAATATCTAGAACACTATTCGCCCACCTCGCCCTTGCTAATTTTTTGATCACTCTCCAGTATTGATGGCTATTGAGATTCCCCCAAAGAAGAGTAGCCCTTTCACATGAACGTTTCCTTCATATTCCTTATTAGATGCCACCTTTAAATCGTAGATGGCCGCAGCCTTAGAGGACTTTTTTAACACAAACATTGGTACAGTCGATCCTTTCTCCACTGTATGGGAGACGTTTAATGTGTTTAATAGAGAGGCAGCATTCTCCAAACATGCGGGAGTGCTTTGCTCATTAAGAAATAGGCTGTCGACACTTGAAGAACAACTAGCTGAAATAGAAAGGCTAATAGTTCCTTGCTCATTCCGCCATAAGGGGTCTGCTGCCTAAAAGTACCCTTATCTTGAGCGATATCTTTATAACAATCGGTGAAGGATAATCAAGAGGAAGATTATCTGAAATCTGCTAGTCCTAGTCTTACACCTAAAGGTCTCCATGGAATCAAAGGGTTTCCTACACATGAGCTAGCACTTATATGTTAGTAGTACAAACCTTTTGAAAAAAGAAAGAATTGGAAAACATCTTAGTCTAAATGTAAAAAGTGACATCTCTTCCACTTGTAAATATGAAACATAGCTATTAAAAGGCTTTGCATATAATGAGCCATATCACGGAAAGAAGGATTATGCTTCCAAACCATACACCATGAGATTAGCAGGCTTCTCAGACTCTCTTAGAAGTATTTGCATCAAGCTGATTAAACCAGCCAGGCAGCAAGAGAGAAGAATGATACAGATTTCATCTGTGTATCTCTCCTCCACTGAATGGTTCATTATTCTTTTCAGATCTAGACTTAATACCGATAAAATATTGAGGAGGCCATAAGTGTTGTGAAGTGCCAAGCAATGCAAATAATAAAATATTGTTGCATAAATTGCCTCTGTCCCTCATTTTTTGGATTGATTCTGTTATGTTTTTTGACTCTGTGCACCAGGACTGGGCTAACCAGGCCCCAGAGCAAGTCCAGTGATCCATAAAACATGTTAAATTGGCTGTACTGCTAATTAGCATATTTAACTTACCTGTACGACCCTATTATGTGGTATAGAGGTCTGTATGTTAAATATTACTAGTGGACTGGAGCACACACTGTGCCACATATAGGAGTAGAATGCTCTATATAAATACTGCAATACAAAACAATGCATTACAATATAGTGACTGTACCGAACATGACAGTAGGTATGCCAGTTGTATCTCCCTTTGACAGGCATAAACCCTACTTTTTAATATTAATGTCACTTGTAAGTAGGCCTTAAATGTCAAATAAGGCATGGTGTATTGTGTTTAAATGTAGGACATGTAACGGTTTAATATAAAAACTGTCCTTATTGTGACTAGGCCCCAAATCTCTTTTCACTGTAGCATGTTTGGCTGTTCTATAGGAAAGCATTCAGACTTAGGGGCACAAAGTCCGCCCGCCATCCTATCGCGAAATGGGACCACCCGCCATAAGGGCGGGGGTCCCATGGGGGCCATTAGTATGCGCCCGCCACAGTGGCGGGCGCATCCTGCATTCTTGACATTGTGGCGGGTGGTGCACTCAGCACCGCCAGCCACAATGCCAGGAAGGCATGTAGTGCACTTCCATGCACAACATGGCAGGCACCACGCCATGCCTGCCATGTTGTGCATAGACCTGCAGGTGCACCCCCCACCAGAATCCTTGGGGGCCCCACTGTCAAAAACCGCCTGCCTTTCCGTGGCGGCATTGCCGCCATGGAAAGGCATGTCCCTGCCTGCATACAAATATGGATGGCAGTGTCTATCAGACATCGCCACCATATAAACTGCTTTCCCGTCGGCCGGGGTCCCCCCGTCATGGTAATATGGTGGGGGGGGAATTAGAAGCGGGCGGAGGTTTTTGGCGGGCAGATCGCCACCGCCATACAGGCGGTGGAGATCCGCCCGTTATCATAATGGGCCCCTAAATATTCAAAATGTAATAATAAAGTTATCTCCACCATGAAGCCATGTAAAAAGTTCATTCTCGGACACTGTAAAATATTTATTACAATCCCATTTCATTTGAAAAGTTGGAATTGAACTTTATATTTTTCAAAAGGTACTTTTAAAAAGTCACCAATTTGCATGTTTTTCCAACTGTCACCCAGGAGCTGAATAGCTCCTTGGTGAGGCGTGAACTTGCGCCACGAGGTTAGACAAATGCCTTGGGTATGGGGAGGTGTTCTGTTCCTCTGACAGGATATCCATATGGGCAGTGCCCAGTACTTCATTATCTTCAAAGAGACCTGCCTTGTCACCGGCAGATATAGCCAACACCTGTGCCTGCCCTCTTTTTTCCTTTTAGACGACCAGACATCAAATCAGTGGGCGAGGAGCAGCCTCCAGAACCAGTTTTGAGTGACCACAGAGGAGATCTTGCTGATTTTCCTGGCCATACTTCCAGGGTGGGCACAGAAGCTCTTTAAATGTTAAATGTTAAATGTCGTATACTTGTAAAGCGCACAGATGCCCCAGCAAAGGGGCGTCCCGGCGCTGTATACCGCTGGGGAACCCATCCTGGCTTTCCCTGTGAGATGGTCCCTCCTGGGCATCTCCAAGGTGAAGACAAGCATCCCCGGCGCTGATGGGGCCGTTGTGGAGATTAAGCAAGCTATTGCCCAGAGTTGCTGAGTGGGACCCATGGTTAGAGTAGGCACCGAGGTGAGAATTATCGAGTCCGCTGACCTTGGCCCAAGACCCTGCCGCGTCGGGAATCAACCCTGGTCCCGGGCCAACCTCTGCTTCCGGGTCTGCCACCTCTAACCAGTGAGCCACACCACTCCACCCTTTACAGGGAAGAAAGGTTCTGCCATCTTAGCTTTGGGTGGAGATGAGCACTGTGGGATTGTTTGCAGTAGGGCACGCAAGGAACTGCTGATATAGTGGGTAAGGTTACGTCTGGGAAAGATTTCCTGATTGGGTATAAAGGGGCCACGAGTAACCCCCCCCCATTCATAGGCTAATGGCAGGCAGAAATATTCAACCTGACCTGCCCTGAATCCTGCTGGTGGTTCCTATGGTGTGAGTCTTGACCTAAAAGTGCTGTTCATGAGGTCCTGGAACTCTTGGCTGTTGCCATAGTGTACTCCTCCTGCCTAACCCTAAAAACTGGGACTTACAAACTCTTTCAAGGCATTTGCCCATAGATCCAACAGAAGACTGGTACCAACCTGCCAAGCTGATCTGTCGAGAGGGTATCACCGGTGAGCCTGACTTCGCTTTAGATTTATACGTTTTCTTAAGTTAAGCCGTTTTTTCTGTGCCATTGCTATTTCAGATTGCGCTTAGGTTTAAATTTTGAAAACCTTACTGGACCTAACAAGAATAGTGCCATTTTTATTTGTGGTAGACTACCCCCACCCAAAGAAGGCAGGGGTGAAGCATCATCCCCCATAGAATGTGTTTAGCATGAAGTGCTAAAGCTGATAATATTTTTGGGGGTCATTTAAAAGATTGAAGGCATCTTGTTCCATGGGAATTTTAGTGCAGTCGTTCTAGTATTATGATAAAGAAGATTTTTTTTAAACATATTTAATATTTGTATTATTATAATACTTGTATATAATGTTGTTTCATTTACAATAGTTGTATAAAATATTGTTTTTGAATGAGCATGATAAATATTTAATATTTTGTTATACAGTATTAGTATTATAATATGGGTGTATATATATTTTCTTAATTTACCTTGAAATTGTTAATTTAGTGTGGGTTGCTTTTAATTGATAATAAAGTTGTATGTAATTGCATTTTTAAATTGACAATTATGTAAATTATTATTTTAATGAGTTTTTATCTTTTGATTAGTTTGTAAGGGATTCATAGGCCGACTTAATTATTAAATTTTTATATTCATTGTTCTATTTTCAATTGTTTAAGTGTTACTTAATGTTAAAAATTGTATAGTCCCAATTTAGTTTAATTTTACTTTGTTTATTCAATAATTTTTTTAATGTTAATAGTTTCATTTTAATAATATTTATTTTTATTGATTTTAACTATCAGTGTCCGTTTTCAGCATGGTAAGGAGAAAAGTATATGAATTAAAAATATTTGTAATATATGTTTAATTTTTATTTTTATTTATTTGTAATATAAATTAGTATTTTTAAAAATGACTTTAATTGTTTTTATACTTGAACACATTTATTGTTTTAAATATGATTTAAGTTTTTAGCCCTATATTGAAATGTTTTATTTGAAAAAACATTAGGCATGTGAATAGTAAATATTACCCCTCCGAAGTCCAACATTGTTCAGGTTGGAGTGGAAATTGTAAACTTGACCCCTTTAAAGTCTTTACCTCTCTTTACAGTTGCTCGACCTGGACTGGGAATAGCAAACCTAACCGCTCTTAAGTCCAACACTTTTCCTACTTTTGGATATGGAGGAGTGGGAATAGTAAATGTGGCCCTCCCAAAGTCTAATACTTTCCCTAAGTTTGCGTGCATTGACGTGGGAATAGTAAATCTGATGCCTTGAAAATCCAACACTTTCCATAATAATCATTAGGTAAAATTGTTATTCAAGTCAAGTCAAAAAGGCTTTATTTCGATAAAAAAATTATCATAAAAGCAACACAGAAAATCACAGTAGTACAATTTTAAAAAGAAGAAACATAAACCTGCAACAAAAACTTGACCTATTTAGAGAGAATTAATAAACAAAAAGAACAGTGGATTTTGCAATAAATATTTTAAAAGAATTTACACAAAGATACTAGCCTATTAGTTCATTAAGTTTTTACAGGTTAGCGAAACAGGTCAAAAGGCAGTTCATTGAATTAATGCGTTTAAAATAGGATTAAACAGTCAATTTTAGCCTTTTGGCTCGAATGGACAAAGCCCATGATAAAAATTTGGCTAAAGCACAAACGTAGGACACACGGCTGTCAGATATTAGTATCCTAATTGCTGCCTCATGGCTCCTAGTGCCCAACTGTCGACATAAGTTTTTAAGCCAGACCCTCCTTGGTATTGCATACTCACTGCACTCAAACATGAAATGTGCCAATGTCTCTGGCTTGGCGAGGCATACTGGGCAAAGCTCTGTCATTTTCGCACGAGATCTCCATCGTGAGGTGAAAGAGTTAAGGGGAAGGGATCCTACTCTGAATCTGAAATACAAGGCCCTATCAAAAGGTTTTCCAATAATGTCTAGATACAATTCCCGTTTGGGTCGATCCTTGAACCTCAGAAAGTCCTCCGTGAGCCTACCCGAGGTGGTACTAGTGTTCCTCTGAGAAAGGATCCAATCCCAATAGAGCTTTTTAAGAACTAGCTTCGGGGGAGAAGTTCTATTCGACCATGCTTCATTCAGGCCCAGTTTTGTTAGCAAGATCTTCATATCCCTCAGCCATTTGATTTTGTGCCAGCCTGGTAATGACATGATTTCTGCTAGTCCTTGGGCATATCTGCTAAGTTCCTCCACACGCCAGATGCGTGCCCATAACAATAATGGACAGAATTTTGCAACATCATCAATTGGGCGGCAGCCTAGGTCCAACATTAGGGGGAGTGTAGGGGTGCCCTGCGGGAGGGACATAATTGCTCTACAAAACTTATTTTCTGATCTCGGCAAGGCGTCAGTAATGGATGAGCCCCAAAGTTCGGCCCCATAGAGGGCAGAACTAACACCTTTGGCTGAATAAATCTCGAGGACTGTAGCTATTGGTCTTATTGTACAGGAGCGTTGCTCTTTCAAAAGGGCTCCTGTGATCCTCTTATGAGTTAGCAACATTTTATCCAAGTGTGGGGTCCATTCCATTTTGTGCGAAAGACTTATCCCAAGATAGTCAAAGACCTCTACCCTTTCCAGAAGCACAGCATTCAGAGTGGGTGAGCGAACTTGTTTTTTAGGGGGATTCAGCACGAGGTACTTAGTTTTACTAGTATTAATTACCAGGCCTCGTTTGGTGCAAAAAGATTGAAAATTGTCCAAAAGCTTCTGGAGGCCCATCGGGGTTTTAGAAATTAAAAGCGTATCATCCGCGAAGAGGAGGGTTGGTATACGTTCGCCAGCCAGGGATGGTTCATCTGAAGGATGTTTTCGAAGGTGCTCAACCACCCCATTGATGTAAAGAGAAAAAAGGGTGGGAGCTAGGACACATCCCTGGCGGACACCTCTCTCAACCGGGATACTACCCGTTTTCTCCCCCCCAGGGCCCCACCTAACCTGGGCAAAACTATTGTGGTGCAGCCTAACAAGTAGGGATAGCAAATAGTGGGGCAGCCCCCTATCGGCCAATACACTCCATAAAGATTCCCTGGGTACGAGGTCAAAGGCAGTCTTTAAGTCGATAAACGCGAGATAAAGACTGCCCTTGCCTATGACCACGACCTTCCAGTACACCATCATGAGTCTAAAAGCTTGCTCAATCGTCCCAGTACCCACTCTAAAGCCTGCCTGATAGTCAGAAAGAATTTTGTTTTCTTCTACCCAATTTAAAATTCTGACCAACAGGACCTTGCCGACTACTTTTTGGCTGATGTCTAACAGGCTGATCGGCCTATAGTTGGATGGATCGTCCTTGGAGCCTTTTTTGTGGATAGGGACCACCTCAGCCCCTTTCCACGATGAGGGAATAGGGGCACCTTTGCAGATAGCAACAAGTAGAGAATGAATCAATTTCCCCCATTTTAAGCTATCAGATTTTAAAAGGTCGCCAGGAATGCCATCCGGGCCAGCCGCTTTTTGGGGAATAATAGTGCTTATTGCATATTCCACTTCCTTGATCGTAAAATCAAAGTCAGTAGGCCGGATATCATAAATTTGGGGGAGCAATGGTGGGGCCACCCCCCCCCCCATCAAGATCACCATGACGGGTGTAAAGTTTTGAGAAGTGATTGACCCACGCCTGGCTTGGGATATTACAGGTTATCAGGTCGCTATCTGGCCTATTGCGAGCTCTTATGGTATCCCAAAACCATTTCGAATCTTTTTTAGAGCTAGCTTCTTTAAGAGTAGACCAATAGGCATCTTCCCACTCTCTTTTTGCTAGCCCCAGTGTTCTCTTATGTTCTTGCCTGGCTAACTGTATTAGGGGTTGGAACTTGCCCTTGACTGCCTCAATTAGCCTTGTCTTGGCTTTCCTGCATGATGCAGTGTACCAATCGTGTCTCCCTTTAGTTTTATTCTGGGGCATGGTTTTCCCTGCTGTGCCCTTTATCCAAAAAACTTCCCCTATAGCTTTTATAGCTGCTTCGTATATAGATGTTACCCTGTCTGCTGCCATGAGTGGGTCTATAGAACTAATCTCCACTTGTGAGGCTTTAAGGACCTCTTCAATAGTGGAGAGTTTGTCAACATTACTCGAAATTTTGTTCCACTTAAGGCGTCTTCCACAGGAGGAAACAGTGACCCCATGTGGACAGTTAGATAGTGCTAAAGACGCTCCAGTAAACCAAGGATTCATAATAATTAAAGAAAGTGAGTTGTGGTCACTCTCTACGGTCGGTATAATTGCCATATCGATGACCGAACTCCAGAGCCCCCGGTCCAACAGAATATAGTCGATCCTCGAGGTACGACCAACTCTGTTGAACGTTGGAGCACCCATCTGGTCAGAAGATGTGCGGCCATTGGTGGCTCTTCATCCAAACTCCAGAGTCAATGCATTTAACTGTACTGCACTACGAGTCCAGCGTTTGATAGGAGGGATAGAGAGTGTAGGAATACCCCATCTACTATCTTCTTCTCCTAGATCAGGTATTCCATCCAGGGGAAGTGGCTCGTATGTGCAGTTAAAATCTCCTGCTATTAGGATATGGTCAGATTCTTTATAGTCCCTAAATTGGGCCTCAAGGTCGGATATTACAAGTGAATTGCACCTATTTTTAGTGCCTCTAGCATAAACGTTGTAAAGATCTAAGGTCAGACCTCTACGATTGTCAGACAGAGAGATGCCAAGAATATCTGGGTTATCTATCCGCTTAAGGGTTATTCGACAGTTAAGCGAGATGCTTACCCAAATGATGAGCCCCCCTGAGGGACGCCCCTTCCCTTGCTTGGGTTTTTCAGCTGGGACAAAATAGGTGACGAACCCAACTCGTACAGTGGCTCAATACTCCAGGTCTCCTGGAATACACAGATCTTATGTGCTTCAACCAGATCATTCCACTCGGGCCACCCTAATTTCCTAGTGATCCCCGCAAGATTCCAACTAAGAATTTTTATTTCACCCTTAATTGGTTCACCTCTAGTTTTGATGGCATCTTTGGAGGTGGTCAAACCTACATAGTCCCTATCTGGGGCATGAGGTATTGGTTTGATAGCTGCCACAATTGGAAGATTGGGGCAGGGAGGATGAGAGATGGCTGGGGAAGCCTCCTCCTCACCCCTATTGGTATCAAGGTGTATGGAGGAAGCTTCGATGGAATTAAGTCAGTCAACCTCATCTAACGCACAGAATCTATTCCAATGGGCAAACTGTGAAGCAAAGGGGTCAAAAGGAGGAGGCAATCCTTGCCAAGGATGCTGCCACTGATGGGTAATATGTTGTGGGGGTTGTGGAGGTTGCTGCCACTGATGAGTAATATGTTGTGGAGGTTGTGGAGGTTGCTGCCACTGATAAGTAGTATGTTGTGGAGCGTATGTATACCCTCTATTGGTTGGGAAGCTAAGCCTAGGGGGATTTTGTCTTGGGGGCATAGATAAGAAGTAAGACAAGGGAAGTGGATTAATTTGAGAGGCAGGTCCACTACTAGGTGTATTACATATATAGTTCACTGCCCCTGTGTCCCTGAAGTTAACAGTGATTACATCTCCTGCTATAGTCTTAGTATTCCTGCCCACCCAATCACCTCTACGTACAGAAAGAATTTCACCACTCATATGAGTGGGTAGGGGTTTGTGCAGCTGGAGCCACTGGGCACATTTGTTTCTTAATTCAACAAAGGTTTCTCTTGTTCCCTCCTTCAATGGCGGAACACCCGTCAAAACGACCACAAAAGGAGAGACTTCCGGCGGCAAGCTAATTGTCTTAAAGCGAGCCTGCTTTGTCTTAGATTCTTGAGGCTTGTTTAAGGAAGAAGATAATATCGAGTTAGTGGCCAACCCGTTGGAACCCTTAGCTCGTTGATTGCCCGCTTTATTTGGACCTGCAAATATTTGTGTAGCTGAGGCGGAACCAACCGCACTGGGGGTAGGTGAGGGTGCAACAGGTTTACTCCCTGTTTGGATCGAATGCTGTATTGCTGTTGCCTTACTAACTAATGGAGTATTGGCCTTGGTAGAAGGATCTTTCGAGGGCTTGGTACAGGATGCATTTGTAGGAGTTGCTTCTTTTGGTGCCCCATGCGCCTGTATAGTCACATTCCCACTTGCCTTATTAGCCCATTTCGAGTTGATTAGCGACGTCAGTCTATCAAGTTTAGATATTAGGGGCTTGATTTGAGCCGCTATAGTAGCTTCAAGATCCGATTTTAAATCTATTACCATATTTTCAACCCAACAGGGTATGCCTGATGCAGAGTTGGGGGTAGGTGAGACCAGGTTATGGTTCCTAATTTTAGCTTTGGGTTTTTCCTTAGTCTTAGGGACATCCTTAATAGTAATAGTAACCCTATTCCCAGGGTCAGGCAATACAGGGATCACTCCTGTATCTGGTACATAGGGATGGCTATCTGCGCTGAGCTCTAACTTATCAGGTGGTTGGCAAGCTTCTAGGTCAGGAGTGGCCTCAAGATCAACATATGATGGATCAGAGTCTGATTGAGTCACTGATAAATCGACAGCATTTGAAACTGTGTACGTACCAGCAGCGGTTAGGGGTAGAGGTAAGGAACAGTTAGTTGAGAGTTGCTGGGCAGGTGAGCTTGCAGTTGCCAAAGAACCCAAGGACGAGCGTTTGGCGTTCATAAGATCCAAGGAAACTCTTTTTTCCAACAGGATGATGCTTTGGTCGATGGTTTCATTGACCCGTGAAATAAAATGGTCTATAGGCCCAGTGACTTGAGCCACGGCCGCAGCTTTTTTAGTGTTACTCCTGGTTCTGTTGCGCATGGTGGACATCTGTTGCGTGGAGCCAAATACAGCAAAATAGCCCTCACATACAATATATAATGTTACTTGTAGCCAGCCACTCTAAGCTGGGGAATAGGTTGAAATTCACAAGTCCGCCTACCTTGCATAAATTAGAAAACAATGCAGGGGTTATGGGCCAGGGCCGTCCTCTGCCGTCCTCGAACGGCCTCAAACGGCCCGCTCTTAGCCCGGTCTTTGCTCCGGGCTGCGTCCCGCGCTGCGGGAGGTATGTGAAAAGATATAGGGGCATGGAGGGCGGGGGGCGGGCCAGCAGGGAGAGCGGACCGGAAGCTGGAGGTCGGTCTCGCAGGGACTCCTGGTTCCTGGAGTCCCTGCACGCTCGCAGCCCCGCTAGCGCCTCACGCCCGGTACCGCCTGTAGCTGTGGATCCTCCTTCAATGCCCCCTGCGCCTCACACGGCGAAGCGGCACCCGCGGAGCGGGTGCGGCAAGATGTGGGCGGAAGAGAGAGGCTGCGGCTGGAGTCTTGGTCAGTGAAAATAACTGCGAGCAAATAATTGGTGTCCCACAGAGAGGGTGACGAGGGAAGTTTTTAAATCCTCTACAGGGCGGGGGGCGGGCCAGCAGGGAGAGCGGACCGGAAGCTGGAGGTCGGTCTCGCAGGGACTCCTGGTTCCTGGAGTCCCTGCACGCTCGCAGCCCCGCTAGCGCCTCACGCCCGGTACCGCCTGTAGCTGTGGATCCTCCTTCAATGCCCCCTGCGCCTCACACGGCGAAGCGGCACCCGCGGAGCGGGTGCGGCAAGATGTGGGCGGAAGAGAGAGGCTGCCGCTGGAGTCTTGGTCAGTGAAAATAACTGCGAGCAAATAATTGGTGTCCCCAATAATTGTGTTTTTTTCATATCATTAAATTGTTCATAAAATGTAATATTTATTATTTTTAGGATATTTTTCTTTTTAATTATGTAAATGACATAATTTTCTGTGTTTGTGCATATCTCTCTCTCTCACCCTCTCCATCTATACAAAAAAAATGCTAAAAACATGATTGTTTTCATTTATATTTCTATATATAGAATATCAACATGACCCCCTTGTGCTTTCCGCTTGGCTACAAAAGGGTTTACCTGTTTTTTTGAATTATTAGCGGCACACCACTGCTGGAGTGCGCAAAGGCGGAGCCTGCGGCGGTGGTGACATGCTTTTCTGTGATATAATATATATTAATATATATATATATATATATATATATATATATATATATATATATATATATATATATATATATATATATATATGTATATATCCTTCAGTATGTTCTCTCATGCAGGCTGGGATCACCCGAAATGCATACAATGGCAGTCTGACAATAAAATAAACATGGTGTCGCCATCCATATAGTTTATTTGTCCAAAAAGACGTGTTTCGGCATTCTCGCCATTATCAATGTTTATATGACTTAATGGTGTCACATTCCAACTTTTAAAGTGGCTTGACTTCCTTCTATTGGATGAGGCGTGTTTATCTACAAATAAAGGACAATTAGTTTGGGCTAATAAACTAAATTTTTAACCCGCTGACTGCCCTGCTTCTGATGGACGATTTAAATACGAGCTGCCATACGCTTAACGGAGGCACCCACTGGTAAAGAGTTCAACAGCAGTCAGTGGCAGGTTGGTGAAAAAAAAAATATATAAATATATATATATATATATATATATATATATATATATATATATATGCTGCTTACTACGTTTCGTGATACTCTTTCACTCCAAACAACGGACGCAGACCCAGATTCGGTGCAATGCTATTTTATTTTGCAATAACGCCCTGCACCACCGCCATGACGCGTTTCGGGCAACACAGTGCCCTTGATCACATGACGCGCATGTGGAGTGCTTCCCATATTTAAAGTGACAGTGCAAGTGCAAAAGTTACCACGTCATAGGCATAGACATGAAAAAGATACTAAGTCATTTCGTAGATGAAAACAGAGTCCATTCATGATCCCCTTACTACGGGGCTACATACAATAGACGTTAATAAATACATATTATCAACATTTCTATAATATATATAAATAATTATAAAATATGGTAAAAGCATCTTAAAACGTAGTGCGTTTTAAAGTTTCTTCAAATAAAAACCATAGCTCATAGCACCAACCACATACAATTACATAACTGTTTGGCTTTTAAATTGTGTGCAAATTTGCAAAAAGGGAAAATGTAAACATGAGATATATATTTATTCACTGAAAAAACCATAGGTTTCAGGGACTTTATAGTTAGGCTTACATTTCACTCATGCATGTGGCCGTTATAGTTAGCTGAGCTAACCATATCTTTTCTAATTTTTTAACTTTTTTTCTTGTGACTCTGTTCTACCCAGTCAAGCTCGTGCTCTGGAGGGTTTGCGGATCCACTGTGGTCACCAGATATCGTTTGCATTTTATTTTTTAATTTCTCAAGAACTGCTGAACAGGTTTACACCATTCTCTTCAATCTTTTAGAAAAGCAGTTAAAACTCTTTTTTACATTTTTTTTATATTCTTTATTGGTTCAATCCATGTCACAAATGTATAACAACACATATCACCGTGAAGATCAATTCAATAGCATTAACAAACTAAAAAACAAACTTAAAAAAGATCCACCAAACACACCAGCGACAGGCAGCTTGTAAACATTTATGTTCATGCGGCTTAGTGAAAATATTTATTTCATATAATGAATCATAGCGTCCCATATCCGAATCGCCATTTTTTGCTGTTTAACTGATTGTATGCCATATAAACTATATTCCATGTTACAAACATTGTAAAATGTTGCCCTCCACATCTAAAATGTGCGAGCCTCCCTTTGGAGCCAGCAAGAGGCAATACATAAACGCGCAACAGCTACAGCAATGAATAATAAAATCTAAATTTATATATTGGGTGCTCATTTGAATTTTTTTACAGATCCCTAATATCATCATTGCCTTCGTTATTGATATAGAGGTACCTGTGACTTCTTGCAGAAACAATTCAATTTGATGCTTTAGTTGCAACAATGCAGGACATTAAAAAAACATGTACACTATCTGCGCCGTCACTATAACACCTGAAGCATTTCCCATCATTATTTCCACACTATTTTATCTTGCGTTCACGTGTGTGGTATACATCAAATATTGTCCTATATTGCTGCGTTTGTAAATTTAATGTTAGGAGAATTTTTCCTGCAACATCTATAGATGTCTGAATCACCTCTGCCTCAACCCCTAAGCGCAAAGACCATTGAGATCATGGGCAGCCAAATCGTCTTTTGGTATTCAATTAAAATAAAATATAGTGCCCCTATCTCTGCCTTCCTTCTAATAGCCTCTCTGATCGAGAGCTCCAGTATTCCCTCATCCAAGTAATGTCTAACTAGATAATCCCGTAGTTGTGTTTGAAAAAATCATGATGTTGAAGTTGATACCTTTCAACTAGTTCCTCAAATGAACACAGCACTCCACCCTTATTTAAATCACCTAAACATCTAATCCCCTGCCTATTCCAACATATCATCTTAAAATCCCAAAATATTTCCGAAAACCTAATAGCGGAACCAAGTGGAGTATAATAATTTGGTTGTGAAATATTCAACCACTTACATACCCTTTTCCAAGCCTTGTAGGCCGAGATCAAGACCTTAAACCTAGTTTTTTTTATAATAACTCGGCTCGGAAAATGTCAATAACAAATTTATAGCTTCTTCCCCTAGCAATAATTGATATATTGAAGGAGCCTCCACCTCTCTTGTCAATAAAATATGCATGTTTAGCAGTAAACAAACATAATAGTAGAAGCAAAAATTTGGAACAGACCAACCTCCCCTATCTAGTGGTAGCATCATGTATTTAAACGCTCTCCTGGCTTTACGTTGTCCCCAGATGAATCTATCACAAATCGATTGAAGCCCTTGCAACTGTTTACTTGTTAACTCCAAAGGCACTGTTCTAAAGTAATAAAGCACTTTAGGCAGAACAATCTTTTTTTGGACATTTCGTCCCCCAACTAGCGTCAAATGCAGACACTCCAACCGGTCTAGCTGCTGCTTGACTTCTAAGGTGATACTGATGGAGCGAGATTCAGAAATGTTTTTCATTTCAACTCGTGAAGTCACACTTCCATAATTTAATTAATTATGCTAACAATTTGTGCTGTGTGTGTATTAATTCAACCTAGTTTAAAGTTACATTTTCACAGAAAACGCGGGAAACTAACATGTGTGCTCATAAATGTGCATTATGTTGCATTCTCATGTATGTGGAAAATAATAAATTAATCTTGTCTATTGTTGTGTCATGACTAATAGCAGCTGTTTTTAAATAATGGCATGTGCTTATTTTGCTTCCCTGTCTATGTGGTGTCACTCTATTCTTATAGGTGCATAAAGAACCCTGCTGGATTAAATGAAGAATGGTAGATATAAAATGCTGCTTTATTTGTGCTTTACAGCTAGGTAATTTAGACTAATGGGTTAATCATTAGCAATGGAGGGTGGCAACAGAACAAATTGTATTTCTTTCATTAATTACTCTTTTGTGTTTGTTTATATATTAGTTATACAAATGAAGCTTAGAGATGGCTGCAGAAAATAGTGCACTTTTAAAAGTGACGCAAGAGAAGTGGCGCAGAAAAATGACGCTTTCTGAAAAGAGGCCTGTTGATGAAAATGGCACAAGAGAAAATAATTCTGGAAAAGTTGAAAAGCCCATGAGCTTTTATTTTGAAAGGTTTTGGAAAGAACTGCTAAAAGATGACTCTGTGGAGAAATTTGCTAACGTGCCACGGGAGCTCAGAACGGACAGGCTCAAGGTTGGAAGGAAGAGACGTGATAGATTTGTATTGCTTGAACTCCTTTCGCTACAAATTGTAGCAGCCTGAGGAAATGCTGCCAAGACTTCTGCATGAACAATGAACTAGTGAATTTGCCCGGACATGTGGAAAGGAGATGTCACAATTTACGGTGGCACGAGGTGGCTCAGCCAATGGAGAGCTAGAATTCGTCTGTTGGAATGTGAAAAATAGTTAGCTCAGCATAGTTTTAGGGTATAAGAATCAGCTCAGAGTGCAGACATTTGGCTTACGCTCGAGATTCCTGAGGGACGTGTTATGCTGATGGACTACATACGTAAGGACAGGAGTCTTTATTAAATACTTTATTTCTAGGTGATGAGGCTAGAGACAGAGAGATAGTTAGGATTTGGAAATGCTTAATTTTACTTATTTCTGCTAATGAATAATAATTCTTGATTTATGCTCTTTTTATTAATTCTGAATAAACCTCTCTTTATGACATTTTCTAATACTTGTTTAATAAAATTCCAAAACCTGAGTTTTTCTAGATGTGTTTAAATAAACTTTCAAAATGACAAGCTGGTCTTGATTATTGTGGATAGTTTAAAACAACATATTTAGATCTTATCGCCTCATGATTCAGTCGCTCTATTGTTGATATGGGCCTAGTGTTGTAGTGTAAGTTTGGTGGTAGTAGATAGAGTCATTTATGCATAATTTTGGTGAGAGCGCTGGATCAATTCCTTGGTAGCCATCGGACAGTTATATGTTGTTTATATGTTGTTTTTGACATACATGTTACATGCATGATACATATATGTTAGTATATTCATAGGATTAAAGTTTAACATATGTTGAGTTAGTCAGTTTGTTCTATGTAAGGGTTTTTCCAGCAGTGTGAAAATTCCCAGGTTAGCCATGGCTAGAGATGTGTAATGCTGTGATCAGGACGCTGATATGTAAGCAGGTTACACAAGCACATTTGTTCTGCTTCAGAAGGTGATATCGCCGTGTATCACCAGTGTTGTCGCAGTGCAACACATGTTAGGGACATAGGTGTGAATGTATGCATAGTGAGGATTATCTAAGAAATTTGAGCAGCATGAGTATAGGGACAATGAGCCTGTTGTAAAACTCACTGTGATAAGAGTAATAGTATATATTCAAGCTTGAGTGAAGGGTAAGATAACGCCGGTGCATGATTATCTATAAACAGGTGAGAGTCCTGTACGGATAACGTGTTTAATATCTATAAACAGGTGAGAGTCCTGTACGGATAACGTCGCTTATTTTATTAACGGTGCATGACTATCTATAAACAGGTGAGAGTCCTGTAGGGATAACATGTATGTATGATTTTAGGGTTTTCCGTTTGAAAGTGTGTAATTGTTTTGTAATTGTGTTCGAGTCAAACTTTGAAATGTCACTTGGATGTACATTCTGAGGGAAACGAGTTCATATATTACTTGTTAGAAGGGTAGAGTAAGAGTTGCTCTACTGGCAATTGAAATTATTCTATGAGAATAGCGCCGACTATTCCAAGCTAAGAATACTTGAATGAATATAAAACTATCCTATTTAGAGAAGCAGGCAGATGAGTCCGTTTTATTTAATTACTAAAATGTACCAAAAGTAAATTTAAGGTACTTAGGAATGTTCAAGATAAAGTCTGTGCTATTTTAAAGACTTTATAAGATATTGTGCACTGTTTAAATACATTTAAAAGCTCTGCACGCTATTTAAATCAATTGAAAAGTAACACGATCGATAATTGTGAAGGAGGGGCTGTTTTTGAGAGCGAGAACGTGTGGGGAGAGCCTAAAACCGCAGCAGCTGTATGCGTCAGAAAAGCCGCGCTCTGATTGGGTGAGGCGTCTGGAGCGTCATAGTAAAGCTGAGCTCTGATTGGTTAAGACGCCTAAAGCCTCACAACAAAGCAGTGAGAGCATTAAATTAATTTAAGTGGTTGTGCAATGATTAGTTGATGTGCGCCATCACAGTCATCCAAATTGATTATAAATTTAACTGTCCCCGTTTTAAAATTTCTAATATAGAAGCAATCATGCAAAATAAATAATGCGTGTATCACAACTAAAAGAATTATTTCTATTCTTGAAAGTGTGTCCGATTTAGTTCTTTACTTCATTTTATGCCGTGCATGTCACTTATAAATAATAATAAAGGCTGGCGAATATTGTTTTCATCGCATTTTGAAAGGGAGGGGCTGTTTTATAAGTGAGAGCGCGAAGGGAGAGAGAGCTGGAGCCGCAGCGGCCGCGTGTGTGAAAGCCGCCGCGCTCTGATTGGGCGCTTCATAGTAGAGCAGCTCTCTGATTGGCTGGAGCTGCCGAGTTGTTTGTAAGTGTCCCCGTTTTGAAGTTGTTTTATTGAGCGTCCCCAATTAAATATCTTTCTTGTAGCCGTGCGTGTCACAATAGATGAATGGTGGCAGCAAACGAGAATTGTACACTTTGTTGAAGGTTCGGCTCGTTCGCAGTAACTGTATGATTCGGATCCACCGAGCTCTGATTGGTTAGAATACCTGACGCGTCATAAAAAAGCTGCGCTCTGATTGGCTGGGGCGTTTAGAGCGTCACAGCAAAGTCATACTGTAATTGACTACTGAATTGTTTGCTTTAATTATAAAAGTGCACGTTTTGATTTCTTTGTTAGATGCGCTGTTGATTTAAAAGGGCTGATAAGTGTGGCAAGTGTAGCGCGTTATATTGAAATCTCATTTTGTGAAGGAGGGGCTGCTTGGAGTGTAAGGGGAGAGCTGTCAGCTGCAACGGCTGTCTACGTCACAGCCGCCGCGCTCTCATTGGTCAGGGTGTCGCAGCATCATAACAGAACAGCGCGCTGATTGTTTAAGGAGTCGTAATGTCACAGCAGAGCTGCGCTGTGATTTATTGACAACGTTTTATTGTTTGGAAGCGATTGTTCGTGATATTATCCCAAAGTTTAATACAAATTAAGAAATAATAAATGAGCATTTTTCAGCTGACACCTTGAATTATAAAATTAAAATCCCGCTTTGGTTTCCCTCGTTATAATGGTGTTGTTGCTTTAAAGAGGAGCGTGTGAATGGTGATGTATGTGACGAGCGTTTGAGTGTTGCGCGTTGTATTTAGAGCGCTTGTAAAGGAGGGGCTGCTTGGAGCGCGAAGGCAGAGAGAGACTACAGCAGTAGTGGTATACGGTCACAACAATAGTCGCGCTGATGATTGGTTGAGCGTCGCGAAAGCAGCGCTCTGATTGGCTGGAACTGTCAAGTTGTTTTGGATTATAAAAGTCCCCGTTTTGGTTTCCTTCCGAAAAGCGCTATTATTTTAAAACAAAGTGTGTCACAAACTAATGTGTATAACGATCATTACACGCTGTATTTCAATAGTATTTTGTTTTAGGAGAATATGTTTAGAGAACGAGGGGAGAAGGGAGAATTGTGGTAGTTGTGTTGTAATTGGCCAACATTCTAGAAAACGTGCATTGATTGGCTGATGGTTGTTAACTATATTTGCCGAGTAGATTATAATAAATAAATATTCCCGTTTTAAATTTCCTTCCTGCTTTATAGTGGTTAGCGAGCATTGTAAATTAAATTAAATTTGTGTGACGAGAAAGGAAGGGGACTGTGGTAATAATATACAGTGCTGTAGCAGTACTGTGATTGGCTAGAATGTTGTGGTTGTGATGTGATTGGCTGAGCGTTGTAGAAGGGACGCTGTGGTTGGCTGAGTGTTCTAGAGGCTGCACTGATTGGCCCAGACATTTGATGTGCTATGGTTGGCTGGTGTCAATTGTTTATTTTGCCGAGTATTTGGCTTTGAATTCTTTAACGTTGATGTTGTTTGTGACGCTGAATGTTGCACGCTGTGTTTTGGGGAACTAAAATTGGCTAATGTATGTTGTATATGAATAAAGGAACGTTGTGTTCCAGGTTAGAATTAATAATACTTTAAATTGAGCTGATGTACTTTACACATCGAGAGAAAGGGCTAGTAGTGGTATACGTCACTGCAGCAGCGCTATAATTAGTTGAGGTGTTACAATAGCTGTGTAGTGATTGGATGACATTTTTATGATCACTCAGTGATTGGTTGATACGTGTTAATACTGTTTGCCGAGTTATTGCTGTGTTATTTTCATTAGTCCCTGCTATACTTCCATTTCCTTGTTACAGTTATGCTATGAGTCACAGCTGATGCGTGTGACACATCATCATTGTCGAGTGTTGTACGCTGTGTACTAAGCTCAATACAGCTGACTATCGATATTGCTGTTTTTGCAAATTAATGTTTTTCTTTCCAGGTTTATTAAAATTAGTGATGTAGGTAAATTAGAAGGAATATTAAATTGACCAAGTTATAAGGTTTTTCTACACCTGATAGTATTAAATTAATTAATTGATGAGCAAACGCTGTAAGACAAATTAAGAGAGTGCATTTACTTATTGAAATTTTATTTAACAAATTTTAACATGGATAACAATTATCTAAAGAAAAAGAAAATGACTTCTTGGTATCAGAAAATGAAAAAGGTTGTGGCTAAATGCGAGAATAAATTAATAATTCCCAAATTAGCGAAATTAAATAATAAAGGTATCAGAGTAGAAGATAGTGATCAATGTAAAATAGATGTTGTAAATACAGATCAGGTCAATAATTTAAGTAGATTGCCAGAACAGATTAATGTAACGCCAAAAGTCCCAGATCAGATTGATAGAGTGTCAGCTCAGACTTCTTCTCAAATTGACGTGACAGAAAAGCATGATGAAATGCCTAGTACTTCTGGAATTAATATTTCTGATCATGTGAATTCATCAAATGATTTAAAACAGTCCATGAAATATATGGAAGCAGTGACAGTCCCTGTGCTTGGAAAAGATGAAACTAGTCCCACAGCTTTAACAGTCCCATTTAATTCAGAAATTCAAAATTTTACTGAAAAAGTTTATTCTATTGTACTTGAAATTGAACTAGTAATGATTACAACTCAGCAAGAAAGAGTGATGACTCCCGTTCTAGCTAGTGAGAAGTCTGATATTGATCTGATTAATGTTACACAGCTTGATGAGTCAAAATTATGGTCAAAGGAAAAGGAGATTGAGATAAATGAGCTAAATAAACAACTACAAATACAGCGACAGGTGATGATTCAGCAGATTGAGATGCCTTCACCGCCATTGCCAAATTATGTTAATAAGCTGACAGACAAAACAGATACAGAATTAATTAAAGAACAGGAAAACAGATCACAAGGAATAAATGTACTTCCAATATCTTGGAATGAAAATGATGGTCTTTTTAGCGAAAACATTCAAATAACAGATGAAATTGATCAACAGATTAAAACATTGACTTCTACAGATTCACTTATCAGAAATGCAAATTTAATTAAAGGATTGATTGATGACATTCAATTGGCAGAAAGGATTGCTGTCATAAAAGGTACAACATATAAAAAGAATGATGAACATGCTTTGAGTTCACTAATACTAACATCTGTAGTTGAAACATGGCAGGGAGTCAAAGATTTACAAGATGAAGCAAATCATGAGGAGAAAAACACATGGTTAAGAGTAGAATGTAGACAACGAGATGAGGATGAGATTTGGACACACAAAGATGGCAGAGTAGTTTTACCAAATAGCATGATTACTGACATGGCCAGAGTGTACCATAGTCTGGAACAAATTGAAAGAGAGTCAATGGTCAAGCTTTTAAGAGGAATTTGGTCCAATGAAAATTTTAGAATAATTGTAGAGTTTCTTTACCAGAGGTGTCTGTCTTGCCAACAAGTGAACACAATTAAGAAAACAGTTGTGGCATTGGTAATAGAAAGACAGGAGAGTGATTCATTCACCAAATTACAAATGGATTTCATTGAGATGGCTCTGCATAACAAACTGTGCTACATTTTTGTGATTATCTGTTTGATTTCAAAATGGGTTGAAACATTTCAGACGGGACATAATGATGAAATTACTGTTGCAAAGTTATCAGATGGCAGAAGACATATTGAAAATAGACTGCTCCATTGTACAGATAGAACAGAAATTTCAGGTGTTGAGGAGCAAGAGAATGGTACTATAAAGAACAGAGATGCAAAAATGAGCCTAGCTACAGGTACAAAGTGGACAGATGTCCTTCCACTTGTTTTGATGTTTCTGAAAAGTACTACTGATAAAAAGTCAGATTTAAGACCACATGATATTATGATGGACAAGATAAAGAGACAGGCATTGATACCAGTGGAAAGAATGATGACTATCAATGATAGCATCAATTTGGAGTACTGCAAGAATTTATCAGATGAAATGACTTCTGTGTCTAATGAAGATGGAACTGAAGTGCAAACAAGAGAAAAAGAGCAAGCACATGATCTGTTACCAGGTGAAAGGATCAGGAAAAAGGTTCGTCTAAAAAGAAATTGTCTAGTGCCAAGGTGGCAGAAAGGGAGGCCAGTTAGTCTTGTCACAACAAATGCAATGAAGTGCAAAAGACTGAAGAGGTGGATTGACACTGGCCATACTTTTTGTGTATCTACACCTGAAAATCCTGATAAGGATAGTGTCACCACTGCTGATTCAGATTCTGAAGAAGAGCCTGAAAAGAATCCAGATCTTGAAGATCGACAGGTTGGTCGACATCTGGAGAACATGAATAGAGAACAAGCCTTGAATAAAGAAGACTTGAAAGTTGTGATTAAAGACCAGGAGAGTATTGAAAAGCAGAAAATAAACTCTGAAAGCAGGAACAGGAATTCTGAAACTGGGAAGTTGAAGGTAATTGAAGAAAAAGAAGAAGATGAATTGCCAAGTACCAGCTACAAAGATGAAGTTCCTAACAGAGTGAAGCTGCCGAGTAAAGAAGTACCTGAGTCCAGAATTGAAATTTCTGACAGTGAAACTGATGAGAGTGATGAAAATTCTCAAATAAGAAAATTGAGAAAAGGAGCTTGGAGAACAGAATGTAAGGTGACCGAGCAAAAGAAGAAATCATCAAGAGAAGATGATATTTGGCCAGGAGAAAATGAAGGCCTAAAATTCAAATTGGTACACAGATCAAAAGAAAAGATTAATGAGATATCAAGTCAAAAAGATTGTGAAAAGAAATGTGAGACAGGAAAGAAAATAGAAGTGAAACCTGTAGTGAAGGTAAATAGTAGCAGGCAGAAAGAGATTGAAGAAAATAGTGACAATGATTGAAGTACATACTTGTTAAAATTTTGGGTTTCCTGTTTTTGGCATAAGGCTGAAGAAAATGTGTTAGGTGACACAAGGTCAAAGAAATTGTGTTAGCTGGAAAAATATAACTTGTGACATTAGGTCGAAGAAAAAGGGGGTGTTAGAAATGTTTAGAAAATTCAGACAAATTTTTTTTGAACATTTTTGTTTTATTTTTCCTTGCAAGCTTAATGGAATTACTTTCATGTTTTTGTAAATAACAGCTCAAGATGCTCAATCTTTAAGGGATGTTGTAAAATGTCTCTGAAATGCGTACTGCTAATAATTCTACTTTAGTTAGTTTTAGTTGTCATTTTCACTTGAGGAAAAGAAGAAAATGTACAAAATGAGAAAGGCATAAGAGAGAGATAGAACTGGAGGAGTTTCTTAAAACTGAATATGAGAGTTGTAGGTAAACTGATGAGATAAGTCTTTAGAATTTAC
Source organism: Lissotriton helveticus (assembly GCF_964261635.1). NCBI lineage: Eukaryota > Metazoa > Chordata > Amphibia > Caudata > Salamandridae > Lissotriton > Lissotriton helveticus. The sequence continues at coordinate 738,640,697 of NC_136059.1, read as the reverse complement.
TAACACAGGTGAAATTGAATCATGTTCATCTTAGATAAAATTTTTGCTAACATTTTTGGTGTGGTTTGGTGATTTTAAAATCACCAGATGGGGGAGTTGATGGAGCGAGATTCAGAAATGTTTTTCATTTCAACTCGTGAAGTCACACTTCCATAATTTAATTAATTATGCTAACAATTTGTGCTGTGTGTGTATTAATTCAACCTAGTTTAAAGTTACATTTTCACAGAAAACGCAGGAAACTAACATGTGTGCTCATAAATGTGCATTATGTTGCATTCTCATGTATGTGGAAAATAATAAATTAATCTTGTCTATTGTTGTGTCATGACTAATAGCAGCTGTTTTTAAATAATGGCATGTGCTTATTTTGCTTCCCTGTCTATGTGGTGTCACTCTATTCTTATAGGTGCATAAAGAACCCTGCTGGATTAAATGAAGAATGGTAGATATAAAATGCTGCTTTATTTGTGCTTTACAGCTAGGTAATTTATGCTGATGGGTTAATCATTAGCAATGGAGGGTGGCAACAGAACAAATTGTATTTCTTTCATTAATTACTCTTTTGTGTTTGTTTATATATTAGTTATACAAATGAAGCTTAGAGATGGCTGCAGAAAAATAGTGCACTTTTAAAAGTGACGCAAGAGAAGTGGCGCAGAAAAATGACGCTTTCTGAAAAGAGGCCTGTTGATGAAAATGGCACAAGAGAAAATAATTCTGGAAAAGTTGAAAAGCCCATGAGCTTTTATTTTGAAAGGTTTTGGAAAGAACTGCTAAAAGATGACTCTGTGGAGAAATTTGCTAACGTGCCACGGGAGCTCAGAACGGACAGGCTCAAGGTTGGAAGGAAGAGACGTGATAGATTTGTATTGCTTGAACTCCTTTCGCTACAAATTGTAGCAGCCTGAGGAAATGCTGCCAAGACTTCTGCATGAACAATGAACTAGTGAATTTGCCCGGACATGTGGAAAGGAGATGTCACAATTTACGGTGGCACGAGGTGGCTCAGCCAATGGAGAGCTAGAATTCGTCTGCTGGAATGTGAAAAATAGTTAGCTCAGCATAGTTTTAGGGTATAAGAATCAGCTCAGAGAGCAGACATTTGGCTTACGTTCGAGATTCCTGAGGGACGTGTTATGCTGATGGACTACATACGTAAGGACATGAGTCTTTATTAAATACTTTATTTCTAGGTGATGAGGCTAGAGACAGAGAGATAGTTAGGATTTGGAAATGCTTAATTTTACTTATTTCTGCTAATGAATAATAATTCTTGATTTATGCTCTTTTTATTAATTCTGAATAAACCTCTCTTTATGACATTTTCTGATACTTGTTTAATAAAATTCCAAAACCTGAGTTTTTCTAGATGTGTTTAAATAAACTTTCAAAATGACAAGCTGGTCTTGATTATTGTGGATAGTTTAAAACAACATATTTAGATCTTATCGCCTCATGATTCAGTCGCTCCATTGTTGATATGGGCCTAGTGTTGTAGTGTAAGTTTGGTGGTAGTAGATAGAGTCATTTATGCATAATTTTGGTGAGAGCGCTGGATCAATACTACCCCAGTTAGCCTCTATTAATTACTGTAGGGACATTCTGATTTTTTAATTTTTTTTATTTATTGTTTATATTTTCATAACACAAAAACCGAGACTCCTACACATTGACATTCTGATTTTTATGCCAAGATATCGAGCTTCGTCCGTTACCCGACTCTTGCCCTGGCAAGCTTGATGAGTACATACTATCTGTGTCTTAGCCTCATTTAATTTATATCCTGACACTACCCCAAATTCTTCAGCCATCCTTTCTATCTCCCTTATAGTCTGTGCAGGATCAGCAGAGGCAACAACAATATCATCCGCGTATGCTAGTACATGTATTTGATAAGCTCCACACTCAAATGATTTTATCCTACTGCTTTGTTCTAACATCTGCACAAATGGGGCAATATATAAGGCTAAAAGTAACGGGGAGCAGGGACAACTCTGCCATGTTCCCCTATTGATATGTACTTGCTTGGATTCAATACCCATAACACAAATTCTATCTCTTGGTGACTTATACATACTTCGAATCGACTTCATAAAGTCAGGCCCCAACCCCACCTCCACATGATACTCCACATAAAAGCCCAGGACACCTGGTCGAACGCCTTCTCGGCAATGAGAAATATTAAACCCAGCTTTTTACGGTGCACATTAGCAAAATCTATAAGAGAAATCACTCTATGAATATGATGAATAGTGCTTCTACCTGGAATTAACCCATGTTGGGACATTGAGACCAGAGGCATAATAACCCGCAATAACCTATTGGCTAAAATCTTAGCATAGATTTTTCCATTGGCGTTTAACAAAGATACAAGTCTATATGACCCTGGTATGTTAGGGGGTTTGTCCTTTTTTTTATCACAACAATATTAGCCTCGTCCCAAGAAGGAGGCGAGTCTCCCAGCTGTGCTTCATGAAAAACACCCAGCCTATCGATTTTCATAACTGGAAAAAGCAATTGATACATTTCTAATGGTAATTTGTCTGGGCCAACAGCTTTCCCTTTTGCTAATTGTCCCAATGCTACCTCGATTTCCTCAATAGTTAGTAATTCATCTAAGGCTGCTTGCTCCTCAACACTTATCTGCTTCAATTCAAAGTTTTGACAGAAGTGCTCAATTTCTAGTTCCTCTGGGTCATATTGCTGGTATAGCCCTTGGTAGTACACATAAAAGACCCCCATAATTCCTTCCTCTGTTTCAACCGTATTACCCGCCGGGGCAAGATGGCGTCCGAGCAGGACGTGTGAGTGAAGGGCTCCGGCACTGCTCCCCATCCAACGGTGGTATAGCTGAAGGGGAAGTGAGATTGGGCCGAAGAGAGTGGTGTTTAAAAGCAAACATATAAGGATTTAACTTACAATGCTCTGGCGGTTTCTACTCCTAATCGATCAGTGGATGATGGCGGCTGGCGGAGCCCGCTGGTCAGCTGGAGCGACGCGTGAGGCGTTGAGGAGGCGAGGCGGCTGAGCGATCACAACAAGGGGTGCTTCTCGGTGTGTTCAGCATGCTCAGTGCTTAGTGAATTCAGCTGGCAGCTCAGTGGGAGCGAGCCGTGAGGAGCGAGGAGGAGGCGAGGAGGCTGCGAGACCACGGTGTGGGAGTGCTGCCGTTGGAATCATTGGCAGTGTCAGTGGCACTGGAGGGCTGCAGAAAGGAACACTTTGGAGGAATAGAGGAGCACAGTATTTCTGGTGGGTGTGTGGCTAAGGCGGATCACTGAAATAATATCGACTACCAAAATATCGACTACCCAAAATATCGACGAGAAAATATCTACAACCAAAATATCGAGTTTGTATGTACAAACAGGTAAGTACAAAAATATCGAGTACAAAATATCGTTAACAAAAATATAGTTGTAAAAAATATCGACTTTAATAAAAACAATGTTTAATTACATTAATATAAAAAATTAATTACTAAAATATAATTAACAATACTTAAAATAACTTTTAATAATTAAATAATTAATGAAAGTAAAAAAATAATATTTTTTTAATCATATTTCTTAAAACATATATATATATAGTAACAAAATTTAATTAAATAATAGCCAATATTATTAACGTACAAATACAAAAGAGTAAAAATTACTATTCCCACTGCAAAGAGTGCAACAGTGGATATATGACGTTACAACGCAACTTTTACAACGCACTACCATTACAACGTAAGTATTGGTAAGTATATAATAATTTTTTTTTATTTAAATTATTTAAAATTATTTAAATATAATTTAATTTAATTTCATTTCATAAAATTAAATTAATGTAAATTTAATTTTACTTTATTTTTACACTGTACCCCTGTACCCCAAAACTGACCCTGAACCCTAAAAAAAACCTTTACCCAAAAACCCAAAACTGACCCTGAACCCTAAAAATACCCCTTTACCCAAAAACTAAAAACTGACCCTGAACCCTAAAAATACCCCTTTACCCAAAAAATAAAAACTGACCCTGAACCCTAAAAATACCCCTTTACCCAAAAACCCAAAACTGACCCTGAACCCTAAAAATACCCCTTTACCCAAAAAATAAAAACTGACCCTGAACCCTAAAAATACCCCTTTACCCAAAAACTAAAAACTGACCCTGAACCCTTAAAATACCCCTTTACCCAAAAACTAAAAACTGACCCTGAACCCTAAAAATACCCCTTTACCCAAAAACTAAACACTGACCCTGAACCCTAAAAATACCCCTTTACCCAAAAACTAAAAACTGACCCTGAACCCTTAAAATACCCCTTTACCCAAAAACTAAAAACTGACCCTGAACCCTAAAAATACCCCTTTACCCAAAAACTAAAAACTGACCCTGAACCCTTAAAATACCCCTTTACCCAAAAACTAAAAACTGACCCTGAACCCTAAAAATACCCCTTTACCCAAAAACTAAAAACTGACCCTGAACCCTAAAAATACCCCTTTACCCAAAAACTAAAAACTGACCCTGAACCCTAAAAATACCCCTTTAATTTAACATAATTAGCAATTAATCAATTAAATTAAATTAATTACCAATTACATTTTAATTAATTAACAAATATTATTTAATTACCAATTAATTAAATATTACTACCAATTAATACATTTACATATTTAATAAATAATAATTAAATTACTTCCCACCCTATTCCCCTATAAACCCACAACCCGCTACAGGAAATACATTATTTTAATTTACATAATTAGCAATTAATCAATTAAATTAAATTAATTACCAATTAAATTTTAAATAATTAACATATAATATTTAATTACCAATTAATTAATTATTACTACCAATTAATAAATTTACATATTTAATTAATTATAATTAAATTACTTCCCACCCTATTCCCCTATAAACCCACAACCCGCTACAGAATAAAATTACACAATAATTTTAAAAAAATCATTAATTAAAAATTATTATAACATAAAATGACACTTTTCACACATATTATAACATAAAAACACTATAAATAATTACATATTATATAAAAAAAGTTATTTTTTACTTTCGATATTATTTACAGTCGATATTACTTCACTTACCTTAAAAACGATATTTTGGCTGTCGATATTCTGTCCTGTCGATATTTTCTCCAAACGATATTTAAAACTCGATATTTTGTCCATTCGATATTGTGGAGTCGATATTATGTCTGTGCACCGGCTAAGGCGCCTGACATTTTGTGAGTAAACTTCCCTGAAAATAGGGAGCAGTTACACTGTTGCGTTCGGAACCGCTTAATCGCCAGAACTTTTGTTGAGTTTAAAAGCGTAGTTTGTCATTGCACTTTGCCATATTGTATCGCTGTAACTGCCCAATCGCTGTTTCTTCCACTCTGTGGGATTAAGCGCTTAATTGGAAAGAGTCATACCTGGTGAATATTAATACAGCTCTCTTGATCTGCATTTAACGTTATGCCTCCAAAAACTGGTCGTGGAGGGATAACTGAGCCAGCCAGCGACGCAGTGAGTAGGGCTGCTCTTTTAGCAAGTTGTATAAAAGATGCAGCAAATATTGTTGCCGCTGCGGGTGCTGCGACTGTTACCGTGATGCGAGAGGATAAATAATAATAAGACACCTCTGATACCTTCGACACCCCTGATACCGCAAATACCCCAAATGTTCTTGCGAAAGAAAAAGCAACAACATACTGTGATGTCTAAGCGGATTCTGGTAAAGGGAAGAAATGCCGATACGGAAATATCTATTAACAAACGCTCCGAGGGAGCACGACTGAAGGAGTCTCAGGCTGGTCAGAAAAATCAAGATATAGACTATGAGGTAGAACCTGCTTCAGAGGATATAGGAGGGACAGCAAAAATGACTATATCTTCAGGTGTAGTAACTGGGCACAAAGAGGAGGCTACTACGTCAGATCCAATAACGGATTTTGGTCTGGAATGTGCTGATAGGGAGAGCGATTCTGGTGAAGGTAACTTCTTTTCAATGTCAGATCATTCATCTGATGAGGACGGGGACGAAGAGCTAGGTACTAAATCCTTTTTCTAGAAAGATCTGGGACTAGCACTGGCAGTGAGTTTAATACATCAAATTCGGATAACGACAATTTCTAAACCACTATGATACATAAGCATAGAGAGCATAAGGAGACGGAAGTAACAGACCAGGCGACTGCGAGGGGCGGCCCTCCTAGCTTGACTCCAACTGTTATAGAAGTAGTAAAGGGAGGCAATGGAGATGAACGTTCTCAAGTACTTAACCAGTCGGCGGAGATATAATTAGAGGCAATTTATCAATGTATTACAGAATATAGGGTCGAGGCTCGTGCAGAAAGTGCTAAAATGCATGTTGCTTGCCGTAAACTCCAAATGCTGTGAGGCAGATAGCGAAATCATGTACTGAGTTTACAGAACGACTGAATGAGGAGGAGGCTAGAATCTTTACATTAGAAGTTGACATGGCTAAACAAAAGACGATGGTTGATAGCTCGCAGCAATATGAAGATGATGTGCAGGACAAACTTGTGGACTTGGAAATCATATTGGTAGGAACAATCTGCGGATTCTAGGTATCCCTGAAGGCACTGAGGGACAAGATATCCACAAATTTGTTGTGGAATTATTTACTGAAGCCTTCCCAGATCTAAAAGATTGGAATTGGCCCCACAAAGTACAGAAGGCACATCGATTTCCGATCAAATTGAGGCCTGCAAAATCTGGTGATAAGGACACTTGGCCAAGAGCAATTTTGATTTGCCTGAGCAATTTTCTAGCAGACCTGGCACGGCGAGATAAAAAGCGGGCAGCGAAGGGAACTCAATTTTATGTCCGACCAGACTTTTGCCATCAAACCGTGAGAAAAGGTGGCAGCTACGCCAGCTAATATCTCCTAATCAGGAGAAAGGAGCGGAAGTGTTTTTGCTAAATCCGGCCACCCTTAAAGTGATTGTTAAAGGTCAAACGCGCTTTTTTACTACAGAATTGTCAGCAAAGGAATATTTAGCCACAATTTAATGTTTCAATATGTACTTTTGTTTATCTTTTCCTCCCTCTTAGCTTCCTACTTGGTGACGTTAGTTTCATGTTTAGGTTATTTGTATGGTTGGTGAATTTAGAATGCGGACCTGAATGGGGAACCCAGGCAGTATACTTTAATCATTTTTGTGCTAGCTAGACAGCGATAGGTAGGATGGGGGACGCAAGGGGGAGAACTCACTCTGTATCTACTGGGCCATTGGCCCAACTGCCTCAAAACGGGGTAAGAGGGAGGGGGAGCTTGGTGGGGGTTTGGGGTTGGGGGCACTGGGGGGTGAAGGTTTTGTGTGAGGGAATTCAATCCATGTGTAAATATTTTTGATGCTTCTAAGAAGGTCAAAGGTTTTTGAACAAAGAATACGAATGCGTTGTTTATTCCTGGTTTATTACATGAGGTATGTGAGTTATGGCGTCTAAGGAAATTCGTATATGTACCTTTAATGTTTGCAGCCTAAATAACTCTAATAATAGGCATAGGATAGCCACAGCATTATGTATCATAAAACCAGATATCCTGTGCATCCAGGAAACACACTCTGTTTGCTGTTTGCTGCAAAGCGCTACGCTGGTCTTGCGCTCACCTACCGCTCTTGTACCTTGGAGCTCGCCGCACCCGCTCCGCGGGTGCCGCTTCGTCGTGGGACCTTGTGCTGACTTTGCTTGTTTCCTGTGGGGGCACCTTTGTTGGGAAGTCGGGGCCAGCAACGCTACAGGGCTGCGAGCGTGCAGGGACTACCTGACCCAGGTGTCCCTGCGAGACCGAGTCCAGCTTCCAGTCCGCTCTCCCTGTAGCTCCACCCCCCGCCCATCAGAGGGTTGTTATAATCACCTGGCCCAGCCCTGGACCCTTGGGACACTCTGTTTGCTGTTTGCTGCAAAGCGCTACGCTGGTCTTGCGCTCACCTACAGCTCTTGTACCTTGGAGCTCGCCGCACCCGCTTCGCGGGTGCCGCTTCGTCGTGGGACCTTGTGCTGACTTTGCTTGTTTCCTGTGGGGGCACCTTTGTTGGGAAGTCGGGGCCAGCAACGCTACAGGGCTGCGAGCGTGCAGGGACTACCTGACCCAGGTGTCCCTGCGAGACCGAGTCCAGCTTCCGGTCCGCTCTCCCTGTAGCTCCACCCCCCGCCCTTTCCATCTACTATAAACACTGCTTGTTCTCCCGCAGCGCGGGACGCAGCCCGGGGCAAAGACCGGGCTAAGAGCGGGCCGTTTGAGGCCGTTCGAGGTCTGAGCGGTCTGGTCTGGGCCCCTTCTCTAACGCCCTAGCATTGCCATTGTCTATACCGGTATTGCCCATTACCCCCGTCTTGGCTGGTAGTCTACCTTGTCAATTATGTGTACTCGTGCTAGCCGCAGTAGGGCAGCTAAGGGGGGGTTGGTTCACAATGGTCCTATGGACGACTTTATCACACGCACAAATATTGCCATAGACCAAGAGATTACCAAACTCCAAACCCGAGTCTCCTTAGACTTGGCGGCTGCTAGGAAATTGTCGTTGGATTTTGCTAATTCCAAGAAATCTTCCCTGGGGCACATAGCATCAGCCATCACTCCGAAGCGTATGGACAACCATCATTGTGTAACAACGCTGGCGGATGTTCATGACACTCCGGTTTTGCCTATTTCTTCGCCACCCTTGTGCCCACTACCTTTGTCCGTAAGCCTGTCCACTCCTGTGGTTAGTCCTCATCACCAACTTACCCCCATTTCTCATTCCCAAGATGCTTCTGATCCGTCCACTTGCTATGATACACTGAATAGTAGTAAGGACACTCTGCACAAAAGAAAGCGTATCCCTAGATCGACCTTCTCACGCAAGAAGGCCAAAATTATGGGGGCACACATATTCAACGCTGCCAACATCCCTGTTAGTGGTAGTTTAGGAAGACATGACACCCTGCCACAGGCTCCTCGGTGCATTGATAATGATGGTGTAGCACCGGTAGCCACTAAAGGCAATATACCCATAGAGAAAACAGACCCCTATTTAAATGACCAGGAGGGGAGGGAAGGGGAATTTATAGGAGTAGTTTGGGAAACCCTAAAAAGTCTCTTATCCCCCCTCGACTTAAGGCTCTCTCGAATTGAGAACCATCTCTTAGAGATGGAGAAAAGTATTATAGCCTTGGCTACACTTGACTTAAGAGGTCTTGAACACCAAGGGTTGATAGAGAACAACATAGCTCCTCAGGTTTTAATCCCTTCCCCTATAGCTTCGCATAGTTTAACTTCCCACCAAACTGCGCCTTGTCCCACACAGCCTATTCCTAAACCCCGTACCAAGGGAGTCGCTACTACAAATCCTGCACTCCCTTCCGGGGCTATTATCCCAAATGCTTCCACCTCTCAAACTCACACTCGTACCAATATGGCTGCTTCTAGAAGGCAGAATTTTAGTAGTACCACCCACCGGCCTACACAGGGCTCCCATAACAAAACTACCCCTCGTCCTACCGTGGGCCCATACAATAAGAGTAACTTTCGAGGGGGGTATATTGATCTCCCTCCAGAAGCCAATGATTACGTGGCGGTTTTGACAGGTGTGCCGGAGGCAGCGATTGGCCACCGTGAAAACCACTGGTCTTTAAATAACAAGGTCATGCATTGGCTCAACACGCACAGACCGATTCCTAATGGCCGGACGAGTAGAGTCAAAATGGTACGTAGAGTATCGTGGGTGGGTCCCACAAGGAAATCGATACCCGGTGATTGCATAGTCGTGACGTTTGAAGACTCGCACACGGCTAATCATATTTGTTCCTGGGCTGCTGAGGATGAGGGTTCATCCATTTCCCCGAGGCCATTGTCCTTCTTTTATCCACCTCGAGATGTATATTCCCATGGGGGCAATTGGTCTTTGGTTTGCCATCAGCCCAGATGGGGGTATTACACTAAAGAGCACAATCCAACTAGAAGCTGGCTTGGGTTAACAACCTCAAACAGGTATGACTGCCTTGAGGATGTTGACTGACTGCCTAAGCCCCTTGAGCGGCATTACCCGCTCAGTTTTCCGCCCCCCTGGTGGAAGTTGGTTTTCCTCCCTGGTTGACTATCCTTGTTGGGACTAGTCCTGTCCCCCCTATTCTACTCGGGGCGCAGGCCTTGTCCGCACAGGGTTTGCTGCATCCTCCCAGCACCATCAGTACCAACAGTGCCATTCCAACTGTGTGCGAGACAGTTGCTGCTTCGACGTCCCTCACATGTCCTCTCCAGTTTTCCCAGACTCTCGGTTCTAACACTGACCCTCGTGTCCTTGCCCCCTTGACCTGCAAGAGTTCCATAGATAATCCCCAGCTGAAGATCTTAAGTTGGAATGTGGCAGGGCTTGCTCGAAACATCGATAAGCCAGATTGGAACTCTTTTGTGGACCCATTTGGGATCTGCCTCCTTCAAGAAACCTGGTGCTTGGAGCCCCTCCACAGGGTAGGTTTTACGACCTACTCTGTGCCAGCATCCAAATCACAGGGCAGTAAAGGCCGCCCATCCGGTGGACTTCTCATCTGGGTCAGCATTGCACTGGGTCTATCCATAAGACACATTAACACCCAATCTCCTGACCTCATGAGACTCACTATACAGTGCCCCGGGGGCAGGAAGTTAGAGGTGTTCAATCTGTACCTTAGGGGGGAAATCATTGTTATCTTCAACTGGAGTTGAAGAGGAGCTCAGTGGCTGCAACATTGATTCCCTCGTTGTCCTGGCTGGTGACTTTAACTGTTGCTTCGAACCGTTAGCCAGTGAGGATATCCTGGACATCTGGGAAGATGATGCAAAGAGAGGTATTCCTTTGCTCGTTCTTGACCCAATTAAAAAATGGTCCCAGAGCGTCATTGATCTTAACTCTCTTTGTTTAGAACATGACCTTAGGGCCACTAATGGTCGATCTAAATCAGATTCTAGCGGTGCGCACACCTACAATAGGGTGGGCCACACCTCTAGAATTGACTATATACTGCTAAACCATAACTTATGGCAGTATTTTCATGACATGGTAGTTCAACAAACAACAGATAGCGACCATAATCCTCTGGTCCTCACCCTTGCACTCCCGTGGGAAGCAGGGAATCCATCATTGCCTCGATCCAATTGGAAATCTTCCACGAAGTTGTACCATCTAATTGCGGCAGGCGATTAAAATGGGCTAAAGCTGTTGCGGACGAGGAAAGAATGGCCCAAGCTGGGAATATAATGTCAAAAGTAAAGCACCAGTTAGGCGTGTCGGATTTTGCCAATGATGTCCTTACGGCATTTACAGAGACTATTGCCACCCTCAGTAATTTGTTTATAGTTCCACAGGGTAGGGCCAGAGCCCTTCGGAGAATGGTAACCAAGGGTAGAGACCAATGGTACTCCTCTGTCTGTCGTGCTGCTAAAAGCGATCTCATCCGGGCGGTTGGAAATAAAGACTCTGCTCAGATCACACTCGCTAGGAAAAGCTATAGAAAAGCTCAGGCAGTGGCAAGGGATACCCATGAAACAATCTTTTGGAGAGACCTAATGGACGCTAGCTCTAAAAAGGACACGAGGGGTTTCTGGGCTTTGCTCAGAGATAGGGATAGGCCTGTCGACTCACTGTTGACATGTAACATTACAGGGGAGGCCTGGTTTGCACATTTCTCCAAGCTCTACTCCATTCCATCAGGGGTTCCAGGACAGAACAGGGGTTCCAGGCACAGTGTGCTGGCAGCTAATACAAATATTAACCACAACTTCACAGCCAAGGAGGTTGAAGGAGCAATTAGGTGTCTTGTTCCTAACAAGGCGGCAGGTCCAGATGGTGTCCCGGGTGATCTGCTGCGGATCAATGTGGAGGTGTGGAGCTCATTCATTGCCCTCCTTCTGAATGAGGCCATGTCCAGTGGAAGCCTCCCGGACTCGTGGAGGGGTGCGGAAGTCGTCCCGATTTTTAAAAAAGGCTGTAGGGACGACCCTGCCAACTACCGCCCTATAAGCTTGCTTGATTCCACCCAGAAGGTAGCAGGCAAAGTAGTTTTAGGGAGGATTTTGCAGTGGGTCGAAGAAAATCAGGTTTTGTCTGACTTTCAGGCCGGTTTTAGATCGGGAACTGGCACTATTGAGCAGACATTCCGACTACTAATGCTCTATTGGAAAGTGGTCATACTGGGCAAAGGCAGTCTGTATCTCGCATTTATAGACCTGCGGACTGCCTTTGACCTAGTCCCACTTAACCAATTGTGGGCTGTCCTAGGGGGTTTGGGCATCCTCCCGTACTTGCTGGCCTTGCTTATCAAGTTCCACGATAGCAACTTTGCACAAATCAGATGGGGCGCACAGGGCCAAAAAACATCTCGTATCTCTGTAGACAGGGGTGTCCGCCAGGGGTGTGTGCTAGCCCCCACTCTGTTTTCACTCTACCTAAACGGAGTGGTGGAGCACCTCCTTAAACATCCAGCAGACGCACCCTCCCTGGCGGGCAGAAAGATACCAACTCTCCTGTTTGCAGATGATACCCTGTTGATCTCGAAAACCCCGTTAGGCCTCCAAACGTTGCTTTCAAGGTTCCAGGATTTTTGTGATTCCAGGGGTTTGGCTATTAATATAAGCAAAACCAAGTTCCTGGTCTTGAATCCCCCTAGGAAGGCAGTCCATCCTCCAACCCTTGACTTAGTTCCACTCGAAAGGGTAAGGGAATTTGATTACCTAGGCATCCGACTCTGCGACTCTATGAGTTGGAAGGCTCATCATCAAAAAATCATTCTGACTCATAGGAGGGTCACAGGGGCATTATTAAAAGAACATCGTGCCTCACCCCTAAAACCCATTGGGGTGATATTAGATATTTATAGGGCAAAGGTGGTGAGTGCGGCGTTGTACGGGGCAGAGCTTTGGGGTACGCAGAAATTTGATACCTTAACTCATCTTGAGAACAAATTTCATAAAGATCTAATGAGGTTACCTCACAGTACTCCCACTCTCCCCCTCCTGCTTGACACAGGTACACGCCCCATATCCGAGCAAGCAAAGCTACGCCCCCTTTTACTGTGGGCTCGAATATGGAATGTACCAGAACTCTCAAGCTACGCAGACGCTCTGCGTGAACTCCTCTCAACCCCGGGCTGGCATAAGGTTGGTTGGCTCACGGAAGTAAAGCGCCTCCTTTGCGAACTGGGCTTGGGAGACGCTTGGGCCAACAGAACTTCTCCACCTAAACAGCTGTTAAAGAAATTATTCTGGTCTTGGGTGGCAATTGAGAGAGCGAGTCACCCTAAACTTTGCAGATCTGCTGATGAGTTTTTGCTTATTAAAGATCTCCCCATTAGAGAACCTTACCTGGACCTGATCTCCAACCCGATGGATAGGGCATTGTATTTTAAATTCAGGGTTGGAGTCCTCCCTCTAGGAAAGTGGACAGCGAGCTGGAAACCACCCTGGCAAACCATTTCGTCCTGTCCTTTTTGTGTTAATAGGGTTGAGTCCATTGCCCATCTAATGTTTGAGTGTCCAGCGTATGTTGCACCTCGCCGTAGATGGCTGAAATCTCTTTGCATGAGGTTGGGCACCCGGTCTCACTTGGAGGCCCTAAAGCTTCTAAGATCGGATGCTCGCCCTCTGTTTGCATGTTGCCTGGCAAAATTTCTGGGCTGGGTATGGAGGATAAGATCAGTGAGGAAATCGCTCCTCCAGTAAGGTCACCCACCCTGTCTCAATTTGTTTTTGCCATTGGATGCTGTGTTCCCATCCTTTTTATGCTTGTAACGACTGTACATTGCTGTTTATTGTATAATGTGTTTTAGAGGGTCGAACTGTTTAATTGTTGTATATTTTAACTTGTTTTGTACTGTAATGCTTTTAAGAAATGACAAATATTTCGAAATAAAGCTATACAACAACAACAACAACAACATATACCTTGGGCCAAACGCAATTTGGTAGAAGATTTAGGATATACACTCCTGGCTGCAACTAGACAAACTTTTACGAATAGGGGGGTAGATATTTTGGTTTATGGCGGCATCATGGGGACAGAAAGGGTAAAGGTGGATAACTATGGGAGATGGGCAATTGCAGAATGTTTAATAGGAATAACTAAGTTTACTATTTGCTCTGTTTATGGGTCAAATGTAGATGAGGCTTGTATATTGGAAGACTTAAATGTTGAGTTGGTATCATCGTCCACCCCGCTATTGTTATGTGGGGACTTTAATATTCATTTAGAGGGGCACATTTTAAATCCCAAATACAAATATGTGGGCTGCAAACCTACATTTTTTAAGGCTTTAGTTCAAGGGACCATGGGTTTGTGGATACATGGTGGACTATTCATCAGGCAGATCCTGGCTTTACGTTTTATTCATATCGGCACCAGAAATTGGTAAGATTAGTTATATATTTTTGTCTAAGTCACTTATGGCCGGCACAAAAATGCAGGTCTGGCCTCGGATTACTGTGGATCATGGCGCTCTTTTGCTTGACTTGTATACGATGAGGCAGAGGAAGCGTGGGAGGGTATTTTCTTTGATTGAATGATAAGGCATTTAGAGACCATTTGACCTGCTGGGCAAGGGATTTCCTTGATATAAACAGAGTATCTGCTTAGGTACCTATAGTATGGGACACTTTTAAAGCAGGAATACCGGGTGAGGTGCTCAGTTTTGGGCTAGCTAAATCAAATCAAGGACAAATAATTATTCACCAGTTGCTGTATCAGCTCCGGGAAGTTGAATTAGAATTGATGCAGATTCTTAGGCAGGGAGCAGATGTCAAAGCTATAAATAGTAAGCTAGCAGTTGCTAAAGCAAAAATAAACGAGATCTGGTGCAAGGAAATTGCTATCCAATATAATACCCATAAACAAACTTGGTACGAATACAGGGAATCAACTGGGCTGCATTTAGCACAGAGACTTAGAGCTAGGCAATCCTCTCAAAGGATTTTGGCTATGATTAAAAAACGTGGCCCTTTACCTGTTAATTCAACTGACCACCGTATCGGTACTCCGCTGCTCATCGAACCCTAGCGCCAAGATGCCTCTGGACAATTGCACGCTTTATAAATATATAAATCAAATCAAACCATTTAAAGCAAAGAGTGCACTCTGAACCAAGAGCTACCGCTCTGCCAAATTTGGAGTAATTCTGTTCAGCCGTTCCGGTTGTTGCTGCAACAAAAGTTTTCTTTACAAATTAAAATGGAGAAAACGTGTTTTGGGATCCCTTTTTTCTAGGCCCCCGCTTGATGAATCACCCCGAAACATTTAAGACAAAAACTGACCGGACCGCCCCATTAGTTTTGAAAAGTTTTCAAAGATTCATCAAACGGCGCCAAAGATATTGACAAATCAAAAACCGCTTTTCCTATGGAAACTAGTTCCTAACTATAACTATCTACTGGCGACCACCAGTAGATAATAGTATTTTGTTTTTAATGTAATATATTTTATTTATTGTCTGTGGGCTTTATTGGGCATTCATGCAATATAAATCAGTGCAAACAGAAGTGTCAATTAAAGTTGGTAAAATGTTTAACTTCAAAATGTAAGAACATAAACAGCTTTGAGTCATGAAGGGCTGTGCCTTTGGTAATTGGAGCTGGCAAGGGGTGCACATGGTGTGTGTCAGAGGTTGAACAGCCCAAACCCTAGCTTTTGATGAAAAGCTGGATCAACTAAAACAATATATCCTGGCTTTGCATGAAAATGGCATGCCAAGTGAAAGCAGGAGCAATTAAGTGATCAGGCTGTTGAATAATCAGGCAGTTGAATGATATACCTACCCATGACATGGAAAAGCACACTTTCAACCTGGTTGACCACTTTGTGGCCATCTTCAGACAGTAATTTGTACTGGAGGGTGTATCTCAAATACAAATCCTATGTTACACATAACTGACTTGCCTTTGCATCATAGCAGGTGTGCCTATTTGCCATAGTACAGTGCTGAGCATCTCGCACAACAGCCTTATCAGTGTGATGACATCAGCAGTCGGCGACTGAGTGTAAACCTGGTGCTGAACAGTCTTCTATCGTTCTCATAACACAGTGCTTAGTTTTGTGACCTCACGTAAATATAGGTCTAAGATTATAAGCAACATTTCTTATTCCTCTCGAAAAATGACAGGAAGCAAAACAATGAAAAATCAGTGAGATGATTTTTAGTGTAAGTTAATGAAGACAACCAGTATAGTAGTTTGGATGAAAAAGCCTGGCACAGCTACTATCCTACACTAGGGTTTTAGGGCATTTCTGATTGCATAAATGAGGTTCAGCTATATAGTGTTGACCACACACTTAGAATATCTGCAGTTTAGTCATCTTATGACCAAGCTCTACAAAGGCTGTTAAGTGAGTTGGCTGGAATGCTTCCCCAGGCTGATCTGGCCGTCTTCATGTTACTGTGTGTTAGAAACTGAGTTTCTGGTTGGACCCTCCCGGTCCTTTATCTGACGCAGAAGGGCTTCCCTTTCTTTCTAACACTCTTCCTCTGATGGCTTTGTGTTGTTTCCTATTCTCTGGTTTGGTTTAGGTGGCTTCCCAGAGGATGGGCCTTCCTCCATTAACTCCGAATCTCCTGCCTCCGCCAGGGCACTCCCAAGGAGTTCCTTAACCTCCTTTAGATTCCGCACTTCCTGCAGCTCCTTATTCCAGATGAAAGACAGTCTAAACAGATGACCCCATCTGTAGCGCACTTCCTGCTCTCGGAAAAAGACTGTGACCAGCCTCACATCTTTGCGCCTTTAAAGGGTGAGTGGCAAGAGGTCCTGGAAAACACCAACCTGTAGCCCCTCGAACTCCACCTTTGCCTGGCCCCATGTGGCAGCCATGATGATCTCATTCTTTTGGTAGGAGTGCAAGCAGGTAAGAATGTCCTGATGCTGAACTGGGCTGGAGGCAAGCCTCCCAGCATGCTGGGTGCGGTCCAGTGTGATTTCTTTATCCCGCAGGTCTGGCGCTATATGTCAAAAGAAGCGGATTACCCAGTCCTCCAATTTGCCTCCGTCCGCTTGGAGCGTCATGCCTTTGATGCAGATGTTGGAGCATCTCGAGCGATTTTCCAAATCTTCCAGTTTAAGATAGAGCTTCTCAGGTCTACGAGTTCCCGGGCTTGTTCAGTGATTTCTTCCTCCCTGCGCTCTCCGTTGCCTTCCAGGGAGTCCACCCGGTCTCCCACTACCTTGAGCTCCGATCGCAGTTGTTTGATATTGGAGGCCACATCATGCCATAGGCCTGCAAAGTTGCCCCTGAGTGAGCTAAACAGCTTCTCCATAAAGCCCCTCATGATCGGGTCATCTGCTCGCCCAGCTTCCATTTCCATCTCCTTCTCAAACGGCTGGGTCTGTAGTGTAGTTCCTATATTCCCAAAAGGCTCTGCGCATTGGAATAACATAAACAATAGTTTAGACGTAGGACTTAGGTCGACTAGGTCTCTATTGAATATGTTAGACTTAATTATGAATGCCAGCTAGCTCAGAGGTCACTAGAAACTTTCTCAAATTCACAAGAAGGGATTCGTTTCTGACAACCGCATAAACATGACAACTTTGCTCCCTCAAGAATAAGGAGCATATCTCCAGAGTCGCGGAAACAATACATAGCTATTTTACTCAGTCAATCGTGCATGCTGAGTTTCACCAGAAGTGCAGAGAAACAGAGAGACGGGCGTTTTCAATAAAAAAGGTTATTTATTGAACAGTCTTCTTTCTTATGCAAGAGAAGTGAATTGCTACAATCGCAATACTTGTCATAAAGTAAAGTGCGTACAGTAAAAGGGGTACTATAAAATAATACTGTAAAAGCATGGTATGGTTTCTAAGCCATACGGTGTTTAAAATGGATAAAATACATACAATGATAAAATAATGACTAAACGTACTCAACTGGTGCTTCTAAGATACGCCTACCCCGGTGTGCCTAACCTAAGCCTAGTACATGGGAAGGAGTAAGTGATATGTAGTTTGAGTTAAGATAGTTTCTGCCAAGAATCTAAATCAAGAATTCTCTAAGGGTTTAATCAGCTCCGTACCTTGATTATAGACTGAAGGAGGTCTTGTATCTCTCTCTCAGGACTCGATCTCCCAGCAACCCGCAAGGGTGACAGGGAAACACTGGAGCTGGGTTTCTCTCAGTGCGTCAGCGGGAGGGTTAGCTTCCTTCGGCACTTGCTACAACAGGGTGTCGGGCAAGTAGATAGTCGATCTGCTCCAAACCACTGTGTGTTTTGCTAGGGCAGATGCTGGTATATTTATACCTGGAAGGTGCCGAGTTTGACGTAAGGTTGGACATAAGACGTCACTAAGAACTCGAAGTTCTTTCGGACTCCGGGAGTTCTAGGACAAATCAATACAGAAGCAGGGGGAATTCCCGGGCTACTGGAGGCTTGGTTTATCTAAGAACACGTTGTGCTTTCTAGGAGTCTATGGGAGTAGCCTTGCCGTATTTGGACTGCATTGGCTATGTCTTAATATGGGTATGATTCTTATGCCTATATAAGGATATGATTTGATATAACCACATGAGGGCATAAATCGGAAATATTTAACTAGAGTCCTAGATTCGTCTACAACACCCACTCCACGTATAATGTCCATCATTACTAAATACTAAGCAACTTGAAACATATCTATGCATGTGTTTTCCATCCTACCCCAAAATACATAAAATGCATTTGAAATGGTATAAACACGAAAAATGAGTATTATACTGTACGTTTTCAAGCAGTGGTATCATTCAGATAATATATTTTTAGTACATTGGAATATTGACTGAATGAAGCACGAAATTTACATTTATGAAATGGCTCCTAATACAGAAGAGAGGGTCGAGACCATTTCATCACATATTTATACAAGACTGTACACTAGAGGCTAAGTCAAAATATTGTCTCTAGAGTTTTCAAAAATAGATATCTTGTTCTCTAAGAATAGTTCTACTTTAAGCAGAGGATCATGTGCCATAAGGTAAATATTCTGAGAACGTGGAAAAATATAATTACGCTTTTCAGGGGAAAAAATGAGTTATTATTATTATTATTATTATTATTATTATGCGTTCTTATATAGCGCTTGATTACCCGTAGGCATCTCGGCGCTTGCCTTGGGAACCCGTCCTGGCTTCCCCAAGGTGAAAGCATAGAGTTCCAGAGTTTTTAGAAGTTCTGCTTATCAAAACTGAAGGCCAAATTCAGAGTTCAGGGAACGCTGGGTGCTCGTGTTTTCAAAAGCTATTCTCGTTGTTAGGAGAGAACATTAACTCAGATAGGCTGGCAAATAATTTGTCTACAACAGTAGGTGAAAGTTGGACCATGTCCAAAAAAGTAGAAATAGTGCAGATGTGAAATGCATTGCCGTCATCGGTGTCAGCAATGGTCACAGAAGGTTGTACCTGTGTGCCACTTTCATCTCGTACCTCACCGCCACCTAGTCATAATGGTGAGGTCTCAACGAATGCCGTCATCAGAATAGGTAGCCGCTGGGGACAACACGTTGCATGAGCCGTTACCGAACCAAGCAAGTATCGATATCCATAGTTACTGCTGATGGGAGTGTGAGACAGACGTCTAACACGCATTCTTCTACACAGAGCAGGCATTGTAGAACAGGTAGGATGCAATCTTGCCAGATTGGTCTGAATGAAAGAAACCAGGTAGTATTCAGATCTCTTAGCCGAGCCAAACCGAGGACTTTAGTAATCCGATCTCGGTCTCGCATTGCTAGGAGCGTTTCTTCCATTGTAGACTGAGTTTTGTCTGTGACTGGACTTGCCATATCGGAGCAGAAGGAACAAAAATAAGATTCCTGCTATGAGTCCCAAGATGAGAGGCAGGAAGCCGAACACAGAGTGCACGAAATTCGGGAAGATGCTCAGGACTGCTTCAAAGGGTGCTAACAGTCCCGAAAAAATTGTCTTTAATACATGTGTGATGCCACTGGTATCAGACATGTTTAAGATTTGACTTAACATTTCTACGAAATGCATGGGGCAATTTGTTGATAATAATGCATGTATCTCTGCTGCTGTCCTTGCGACTTTCAGATCATACGTTTCTCTAGATGAGGTTAAAGGCACAGTTGTTTGTAAAAGAATGGACTTCATTCTGCTTAAAGTATCAATTCGAATAGAACAGATATTCAAAGAAGGCCATATCGTTGCCTCCTTGTCTGGTTTGCTGTTTGGATACAATACTTGCATACAGCAAGTGACCCTGGATGTAACACTGATGAGATAAGCCGTTCCTGGCAACATGCCACAACAGCTGCGGTCACTTAACATAACGTAACTGCCGTTGGAAAGTTGTCTGAAAAAAGGCTCTATTTTTGTAGCAGGGGTGCCATGCAGGTGGTATGAAAGGTTATTTGATGAACCTTCGCAGGCTCCATGCAAGTTAATTCCTTCACACAGAAGTGTACCGCTCAGTGAATTTTTACAGTTGTTACCACTAAGAAATACCTCTTTTTCCCCCCCACTCCAACATCTATGTGTGTAAGGTAAATTCCAGGTTGACTTGATGTACCCTTTACCCAACCTTTCATATAGGCCCGCTGGTATGTACTTTTGGCAATATTGAAACTGAAAAGTCGTTATCGGAATTGTAATGGTGACATGTATTATCCATTCAATGACAGGTTTTTCGGAGACTGTCAATGGTAATCTTTCTAGTTTTTCAATGCTCAGCACCTTATAGTCTGCCCCTCTTTGTGCCAAAGAGATTTGTTTATCTGGCTATGGTTAAAGACAGAAAACAATGACGTTGTGTTGATTAGACGCCATGGCACGTAGGCCGAACGGAGATTTTGTAACGTCCAGCCTAACTGTACAATAGAACGTAATTGTGACTGGCCATGTTGTAACATTAGCATATCCTGTTCTATTATGTGAATAGCAGATGATACAATGCTGTCCAGTGAATAAATTCTGGAGGACAGAGTCATTTACCCATTGTCCACTACAGACAGTGATTTTTCTAAATGAATACAATCAATTTCTCGTATTTTTTCATCAGTTTCAATTTGTGTTACTTTCCAAGCTTCGTTGTAAGCAGCGTAGATACCGGCGTATATGAAACGTTTTTGACGCTGTTTGCGAGGTCCCAATAAGAAATCTCGTAAGTCAGCACCATCTTTAAGTAAGGTCAAGTGTTGCTTAATTTCAGGTAGTGTGGATTTCTGTAGCCATTCGAGGCATAGTTTTCCTACACTGTATGTTGTTATTATACCTGGATGTTGTCTCTGGGAATATCTTGGGTCTGGCCTGTTCTGTTTGAACCCCTGTGTTTTGCTCAGGTATCTATCTTGACAGTTATTAGTGTCTGTGGGCCAGATCAACCATTTTCTCCAATCAGAATTAGTTCTTTTCTGGTGTAAAATATGGGATACGTCCATCTCCACATCTGTAGTGCTATTACTATCAGGTATGGGCTTTGGTACAGACGGTTTGTTTAAGTCCTTTATCCTGGCTAGGCCAAGACAGGTTGTTTGTTGAATGGTGTCATTCAGGAACATTATCTGTTCTGGGATCATGCAGGCTCTGAATAATGATTCTAAACCTTGTACCTGCCAGTCTTTTGTACCCCAGACAGTTTTTGTCTCAATGTTGTTTTTCCAAAATTCAAAACCAAATGTAGACAATTGTTCATAAAATTTTGCAGAATATATCAGTTTAGTATTTGTCAACATGTTTTTCATTCGTGTCTTATTTATAATCTTAAAATAAAACGTTTCTGGATCAGTATTATTAAACCCTGAGAAGTATGGGAATTTCTCATAAAATGTTTTCGAGCTGCCTTTTGGCGGTGTAGGACAATGTTCCCATTGATTATAAGTGAAAACATTTCTAGGATTAGCAGATTTATGCAAATAGTGGTGCCCATAATGATTAAAGCAATACATTTCTTCATAATCTGATGAACCTTCTAGATAATCATGTTCTGTAAATTTTGCTGACGTTTCTAAATCTGACATCATATTATTAATATTTTCAAAGTTCCAATCATCAGAGAAAGTGCTAGGTGATACAAAGTCACTTAAAGAAACCTTGAACTGATGTAGATATTTCAAGCGTTCAACCGGGCCATAGATGTCATAATCAGTAGCGTCCCATGCTACACTACCAGGTATAGGAATGGCTGTGATGTTTACTGATGATAGTTCTCTTTTTTCAATGTGAGAAGATCTGTGATGCTTTTAGAACCAAGTTGATTTTCTGACTTGCTGTATCCATTGTACTGTATTTTCCATCAATCATTCTTCCCAAGCTTAAAACCAAAATGAGCCAGAGTAGGAGGAAAAGTACACCTAACACAATCCACAATTCAATCCATGGTGAAATCAGATATGTTTCTCCAAGTTGATGAAAGAGTTCAGTTATTTTTTCTTTGAAAGTTTTATTTGCTGGCTGTTCACTTGGATCTTCAGAAAAGTCATCGAAATTGATGAAGTAGCCAGATGCAGTTCTGTCAATTGTTGGAATTGCTTCCGGACTTTCATTAATCTTTGCATTTGTATGGTCAGAGGCTACATCATTGTAGACAAGTATTTCTTGACGCGCTGTTGCAATTTGGCTTTCAAGAGGCACAAGTTCCATGGCTTTGTTGCATAGTCCTTCTTTATTCACTGCAGGTTTATCAAATGTGATTAGTCTCTCAGTTTGAACCTCTTGAATTGTAGCAAGGTTTGGTCTTCTGCCACATTTTGGGAGTCCACTGGGCCTACTACTTATTATTGGCCACATGATTGTGGTTTTACCAGGTTCTCCTTTTTACCAGCAAGGGGCGGTAGTACTACTGATCTTGTTCCGCTGATTGCTAAGACAGCTACTGCTTTCCTGTAAGAAGGCCCAAATTCCTTCTTCACCGCGATCTTTTCTCTGACCAGATCCCCAATCTTTGGAATCCAGACAGGTCTTGCTGGGACAGGTGGTTTTTCTTCAGTGGCCGTTGGCTTTAGCTTTGTCTTACTTAGACTTCTTCTTGTCTTGTGTAAGTCCTGTAAAACAGCCAAACGATCTTTGATATCAAAGGTTTTTTGTTCCACCACTGAAGTCTGACTATCAAGGTCTTCGATTATCATTCTTGTACCAAACAAAAGTTCATACGGAGTGATTCCACCCAAAGAATGTCTTGGCAGATTATTAAGACTACGTTGGACACTTATTAGATGTTTGACCCACCCATCACCGGAACCTAATACCCTCGCTGTTATAGATTGCTTTATGTCAAGGTTTTTTCTTTCCACTACCGCATTTCCCTCAGGATGGAATGGACTAGAGTACCGCAATGCAATGCCCAAGCTGGCCATGGCCTCCTTGTAAGCTCAAGAGCTAAACGCAGGACCCTGGTCAGAATGTAGCATGCCAATTGCGTATCTGCCGATTAAGACTCGCAAATCTTTTATAACAGTTCTGGCGTCAACCGAGCGCTAGGGCCACATCCAAATGAATCTCGTCTTAATATTTATGAGATCGCTTCTTTCCGTGTGGACGTCTGCATGTAGATAGCCTAATGCTGTCTAATAGAGGTGTCTGGGCTGTTATCTGGGCCAGTTCACAACTGCGATCTCTGTTGCAGTCCTGACAATCTAATGCAAAGTTATAAACATGCACGCTCCTCCCCGACCACCAGTATTTTGATTGCAATTCTATTAGAGATTTCAAGATCTCTTGGTGCCGCAGACCCATTCCCATGTGTGCTTCTTGAATCAAGTAAGCCCTCCGGTTCGTGTTTGGGATTACTCTGTCCCCCATTCCAGGGATTTAAGCAAAAGGAACGGAGTTCGCATCAATTATGTATGTATTATTGAGTGGATATTTTAGAGGTAATGCCGCATAGTCTCCTTTTAATGAGGCTTTTACTGCCAGCATGGTTTCTCCATCTATTTGTTTTTTCGAACGCTTTTTTGTAGCTACGGAAGCCGGTTGAACAGCTGCCGTTGTGGCTTTGTTAGCCAATGAATTCCCTGCAACGTGAACGCCATCACGTCGAAGACTCTGCGTATGTATCATGTGAGTCTTTCGTAGTTCTTTCTGTAAAAGAACTACTTGTTCCCATAGTTTTTTAGGCTTTATTGTGACACCTGTCTCATCTTTGTAACCTTTTTCAATCCAGGTCTGCATGAAATCATTGTAAGACTGGACGCAGAAATGCGAGTCGCACACTATTAGTGTGGGGAATTCGCGATCGGCATTCTCAAGCGCCATCTTTAAAGCTTGCAGTTCAGCTCGCTGAGCTGTACAGTTTCTGAGTGATTCAGTTTTAGTGACCATTGGTCTAAATTTACCTATGCGCCAGCGACCTTTAACAATCGCGCATGCTGCATTGTAAACTTGTTTATCCACAACGTAGTGTTGTGCAGATACGTCTGTGTAGATTACACAGGCGTACTGTTCGAGAGGCAGAATTTCGATCGACAGAGGACATTCATGTTCGTATTCTAGATGTTCTAGCTTTTTCCTTTTGAGATCAAATGTGTGTATCACGTCTGTTGCAGCAAGAGAATTAACCCATTGTATCCATTTTGGATCTAATGCCATAGCATTTGGAATGCTTGGTCTTGTTACTGCCTCAAGGGCTGATACTGCTGTTAAAACAGATATGCTCTTCCCTTGGGCTAGGTAGGGCTCTTTCTTTTGCTACAGCAGTTTGGACAGCAGTTTGGACCGCAGTCAGAATTTTTTCAGTAGAACTGAATTTCATTTCAGCTTGTGTGTGCATGTGTGATTTATAAGCTATTGGTACAGTTTCTCCCTCATTAGAGGTCAGGTACGTAAATCCGCATCTTCCTGGGATGACTCGGATTACAAGCTTGCGTTCGTTTGTGCGTGTTTGTAGTTTTGTTTTAGTTAACATGTCTGTTTGTATTGATCGTACATTTTTTGTGTGTTTCTGTGTCCAATTAATTGGTTTGAAATCAGGTTTTATTAATTCGTAGAATGGTTTAACCCTCTCTGCGTAGTTTAGAATGTAAGTTCTTCCGAAATTCAGGAAACCTAGAATTGATTGTAAGTTTTTCAGCGTTTTTGGAGCTTGGAGTTCCTCACACTTCTCTAAGAAGTTGTCTGCTAGGCTTTTGCCTTCATTTGATAACTCATATCCTAAAAATAGGACAGTGAGGTGGGCAATTCGTGATTTTTTAAAATTGAATTTGTACCCTTCAGATGCGAACCCAAGTATAATGGTGTTACACTTTTCAAGTGTGTCTCCAGGTCATCGTCTGTAAGATAGATGTCATCGACATAAGATAATGCCTCATCATCATACATTTGTAGTAATTCTGTTACCCTGGCTGAAAATAATCCTGGGCTGTTCTTGAATCCCTGGGGGAGACGACAAAATTGCCCTGGGCCCCCATACTGGAGAAAGCGGTCAAATACCTGCTTTCTGGTGCAATGTTTTGACAGAAGAAACCATTTGAAATATCTAATGTCGTTTTATATTTTTTGCGCACAATGTTATTCATTAGTGCTGCACTGTGTGGGTTTTGTACTGCAAATGTTTTGTAACAAGAGTTTAGGTGTCTGTAATCCAAAACTAGACGATCTGAATCTTCTGGTTTGGAGACAGGAGACAAAGGGTTGTTCATTTGTGAGGTGCATGTTTCAATCACCCCCTGGTATTCAAGTTAATCTAAGATCTCCCTGAGTTGTTTTTTAGCTTCTTGCTTTACAGGATACTGCCTCTGTGCAGTAGGTTGATTTTTTAACTGAATTTTATGGTGAGGAGAATCCTCATCCCATCCTACATGATTTTTATATAATGCAGGGGCTTGGGCCACTGCCCATTTTCTAGCATATGTGTATTTTTTATGAATTGGAATGTGATTTGAGAAGGCAGGCATAATCATTTCTTCGCCACTGCCCATTTTCTAGCATATGTGTATTTTTTATGAATTGGAATGTGATTTGAGAAGGCAGGCATAATCATTTCTTCGCCATGTGGGCACTCCCTGACAAACTCTGGTGGCCAGTCTTTCTCTGCGAGAAGGATATCATAGCCTTTAGATAGATTCTCCCAAAAGAGACCTCTTATTTTCCTAGTTTTGTCCCCTTCTATACGTAATGTTATTTCATATAATTTATGGGGTACACTAACTCTGGTGTCTGCAGTTTCCACCTGAATGTATTCATTTGTGTCCACTGTCTCCAGAAGATTCATCAGGATCTTGCGAGCTATTGTCACTTCTGCTGTGCTGTCTAGCATTGTCTGGGCCCATTCTCCGTTCTTGAGTTGTGTCCTCAGAATCCTCGGCATGTTTTATTTTAATACTTGCTACCTTCTTTTTGGGAAATTGTAATTTTTTACTTTGATGAGCAGGTTCCTTGTCTTTGGACTTGACGCGCTCTTCTTTATGTTCTGACCTTCCTCTTCTTTCCGATTTCTGTGCGGAAGTCTGAAAAGATCGAGAGGGACGTGTATCATTATCTGTCAGGTTTTCTTAAATTGTCCCTATTTCTAAGGTTGTATCTTTTTTCAGAGGGCTCCCGTTGTGGAGACCTGTCCCCTCGTCCTGGAGATCTATGTCTCCGTTGGGGAGACTTTCCTCTGGACTGAAACTGTTTTTCTCTGGGAGTGGTTTGTTTATTACCATCCCACTTCTTTTTTGGAGTAATGAGATTATTCTTAATAAAGGTTTTTTCAGGATTTTCAGTTAGTTGTGGTTTTAGTGGTTTCCCACCCAAACTATTTCTACCTAATTCTTCATAGCACTTTTCAATTATTCTGGCAAGTTCAAATGGTTGGTCTGTTATTTCTGTTTCTTTAAATTTTTGGCGGATCGCCACAGATGCTGCTTCTCCTTTTATGTTGGCTAGTAGCATAGCCGAGACTTGCTTAAAGTCTTTCAGTAATTTCATACCTAGATTTAAAGCAGGCTCCGGACTGTATTCATTTTGAATCTGTCTTAGTACGTCTGGTATAACCGCCATAGACGGAACACCATGTGTTTTTGTGTATATTGAAGCAAAGACTGTTCCCCAAGTGTCACAGTCCTCCACATGTGGTGCGATCCCCATTGGTAGACAGATGGTCAGAATTCTGTGTTTTTCATGAGGTGTACTTTCAGGAAATACCGCCTCTATTTGAGTAATTTTATGAGCTAACCAGAACAGAATTTGTTCCCGTTTTGCGGGTAATTTGCCAATGACTGATTGTATAGTCTGTGGTGTAATTTTATTTGTGTTCCCCTGGTGAGGGGTGTGCTGTGGAATTTTTATTGCTGGTTGGACTGTTAAAGTCCCCATGACATAATGGACCAATTGTCTATGTATTTTAATTCATTGTTTTAGCTAAACTTAAAGTTCTCTTTCTGACATTTTTCCAATGTCAGGATGTGGTGTATAGCTGGCTAGAACCGGCCATGTGGCTCCTGGTCTACCTAGTGGACCGAGCCTGGTAATGTGATTTTGATGTTTTAGGGCGCCATTAAACCAGAGCTGATGCTCTTGGTAATTTAGCGGAATTTCAGCGTCCTCGAAAGGAACTTATTCCTCTGGGTGTTCCTCTGTTTTGTAGTGGTGGAACTCGTGTGTTACAGCATTTGCTGCTGGAAAAGTTATCCATGAATAGAATACCTCTGTCTGCCGATCTTCATGTGCCTCTATTACAAATATAACTGTACCACCTCTTGATGATACTCCATTATTTATAAGTTTGTAAGTTACACTCTTTCTTACATTTACCGGGATGATTATTGCATCCGGGTCATTTTGTTGGAGAGCTGTGTCATTTAACAACAGTTTAGCTGCCAAGGCTGCTCTCTCCCTTTCGTCGTCACTTTGCGTCATTTTTGCTGACAGAAAAATTGCAGAGCAAGTTTCAAGGAAACAAAGATTAGGTGCACAGTATTTTGGAACACTGTATCCTTCAACGCTGACTAAACCAAAAACTAATTCATAGGATTCTCCTCCTACTAAGTTTTGGCGGATATTAACCTTTTACCCACTCCAGACGTCTATTGGAGAAAAAGGGGACTGTGTGAAAAGCACGACTGAGTTACTCTAGTATCTAGCGTTAAATTATCGCCTTACCAAACGTTGGGCGCCCTGTAGTGTAGTTCCTATATTCCCACTAGGCTCTGCGCATTGGAATAACATAAACGGTAGTTTAGACTTAGGACTTAGGTCGACTAGGTCTCTATTGAATATGTTAGATTTAATTATGAATGCCAACTAGCTCAGAGGTCACTAGAAACTTTCTTGAATTCACAAGAAGGGATTCGTTTCTGACAACCGCATAAACATGACAACTTTGCTCCCTCAAGAATAAGGAGTATATCTCCAGAGTCGCGGAAACAATAGATAGCTATTTTACTCAGTCAATCGTGCATGCTTAGTTTCACCAGAAGTGCAGAGAAACAGAGAGACGGGCGTTTTCAATAAAAAAAGGTTATTTATTGAACAGTCTTCTTTCTCATGCAAGAGAAGTGAATTGCTACAATCGCAATACTTGTCATAAAGTAAAGTGCGTACAGTAAAAGGAGTACTATAAAATAATACTGTAAAAGCATGGTATGGTTTCTAAGCCATACGGTGTTTAAAATGGATAAAATACATACAATGATAAAATAATGACTAAACGTACTCAACTGGTGCTTCTAAGTTACGCCTACCCCGGTGAACCTAACCTAAGCCTAGTACATGGGAAAGAGTAAGTGATATGTAGTTTGAGTTAAGGTAGTTTCTGCCAAGAATCTAAATCAAGGGTTTAATCAGCTTTGTACCTTGGTTATAGAATGAAGGAGGTCTTGTATCTCTCTCTCAGGACTCGATCTCCCAGCAACCTGCAAGGGTGACAGGGAAACACTGGAGCTGGATTTCTCCGCAGGAGAAAGGACAGCGTCTCTCTCAGTGCGTCAGCGGGAGGGTCGGCTTCCTTTGGCACTTGCTACAGCAGGGCGTCGGGCAAGTAGATAGTCGATCTGCACCAAACCACCGTGTGTTTTGCTAGGGCAGATGCTGGTATATTTATACCTGGAAGGTGCCGAGTTTGACGTAAGGTTGGACATAAGACGTCACTAAGAACTCGCAGTTCTTTCGGACTCCGGTAGTTCTAGGACAAATCAATACAGAAGCAGGGGGAATTCCCGGGCTGCTGGAGGCTTGGTTTATCTAAGAACACGTTGTGCTTTCTAGGAGTCTATGGGAGTAGCCTTGCCATATTTGGACTGCATTGGCTATGTCTTAATATGGGTATGATTCTTATGCCTATATAAGGATATGATTTGATATAACCACATAAGGGCATAAATCTGGAATATTTAACTAGAGTCCTAGATTCGTCTACAACAGGTCAACTGTTGCTCGGGTCCAGACCCCCCTGTTTTTCTTCGCAACCGGCTTCTAAAGCAGATCTTTAATTGATGCGTTCTTCTTACACCACGGTGCAGTCATTGCAGTGGTCTTGGGCCCGATTCACAGAACTAACTTAAGACAAAATCCTAAACGTACTACTTTTGGTATTCACATAAGTTAGGATTTTGTCTTAAGTTTGTCTTAAGACAGACTTAAGACAGACTTAAGTTAGGATTTTGTCTTAAGTCTGTCTTAAGTCTGTCTTAAGACAAACTTAAGACAAAATCCTAACTTCTGTGAATACCAAAAGTAGTAAGTTTAGGATTTTGTCTTAAGTTAGTTTTGTGAATCGGGCCCTGAGTGTTGTGCAGGCCCGCGGAACCTCCAACTGGCTTATCTTCAGATAGGGACCAGTTTCCCACCAATCGCCCACTGGGCAGTGTTCTTGAGGATCTGATTGCTCATTACAGCGGTTCGTCACCAAAAGGTGTGTGTAGGGATCGCCACCGGTCACCCATCACCGGAGCTCTTCATCCCTATCAACCCTGACACCGCCATGAGTCGCCGCTACCCCCTGGGCTATTACTCCTGGCACATTAGGTCTGCGCATAGTCACAGCGGGCACAATTGCCGTTCCACCAATTGGGTGCAGATTCCACTGCAGCTTCACCCCAGGATCCCACACACCTCCTTGGAGAGATGCACCTCCGGCCCTGACAGAGGGCTGGTCTCAGCAGTGGGAGAGCTGGGCTGTCAGCTGGTACTCGCTCCTAGTGTCCCACCTGGCCGGCCTGTTGCTGGAGAAAGTCAAGGCCTGACCTGGCTGCCCGGTATGAGTGAGTGTGAGGCCGGGATTGAAGGCCTAGTCCGCTTTCGGGGCAATTGTAGATAGGCACACCCCACGCATTAAGGCACTCGCAGAGCGTGGACCAGTGATCCACTCCAATGTCGCCCCCTAGTCCTCAGGACCTCTGAGTTTACCTGGGGGGCGACTCTAGTCAAAGTCCCGCAAGGCCTCCTCCTCGTGCCACTCAACGCAGCTCCTCCGTTTCCCTTGCGCAAAGCCATGCCTTGTCTCACTCTGACATGCCGCCAATGGCTCAGTCGGCACCAACTGCTTTATGCGGTGCTGGCTAGGAGCTCACCTTCTGTGTGCTGCTCTGTGTTGCCACCTCCACCCTGCTCCGATATGGCCCCCGGTCGTGGCTCCATCCTCTATGTCGCCGCTAGTAGTGTTCACTGGTGCCGATAACGAAGCCACCCAATCCTGCCTTCTGGGTCTGGGGAAGTATCGCTGCCTGCCCCTTCTCGTCCTGGTTCCCAGAGGGTCCCGCTGCCGTCTCTCAGCTCTGGCAATGGGCCTCTCCCTAAGGTGCTTTGTGGTCCTGGGCCCCGAGAATGCCTCCCCTTTGCTACGCCGCCTCATCTCCTGGTACCGCTGAGGCTCCGCTGGCACCTATGTCAGCTAGTGCTGCAGTCACCGCGCCCCTCCTCCACCATAGGGTTCCTCATGGCAACCTCTGTGCTATCCCCGTATCTGCTGCCACTCTCAGTGCGGGGGTCACTGCAGCCATGTACAGCGGGAACCAGAAGTCCCAGTTCGGGTCTGCACCGTCCTCCGACGTTCAGGGCACCTTGAGACCTCTTTGTAACCGCCTCTTTGGTCTCAAAGCCACAAATTGACACCTTATGTTGGCCTCAGCGAGCGGAGCAACAAAGAAACGGTGCTACTCTGCCACCATCTTGGCCACGTCCCCCAGGAAATTATACTTATAAGATGTAATAGGGTAATCCAAATGTTAACATATGGGAGGGATAGGCTTTGCAGTATTGAAAAATTAATTTAAGAGTTTCACACTATCAGGGCATGTGAAAACATAAAAGTACATGTTCTACTTTATTAAAGACACCACACCCGGCCCTTGGGCTGTCCTTAGGGGTGACTTATATGTATTGAAAAGCAATGTTTGGACCTGACAAGAGGATTAACTTGCCAGGTCGACATTGAAGTTTAAAACTACACACAGGTTTTTCACTGGCAGGCCTGCAACATGTTTAAAGGGCTACTTGAGTGGGTGGCACAATCAGTGCTGCAGGCCCAGTAGTAGCATTTAATTTACAGGACCATGAGACATGTAGTGCACTTGTCTAGGGAACTTTAAGTAAATTAAATATGCCAATTGTGGATAAGCTCATGTTACCATATTTAAAGCAGAGAGCACATGCAATTTAACACTGGTTGGCAGTAGTAAAGTGCCCAGAGTCCTAAAGCCAGCAAAAAGAAGTCAGCAAACAGGAGGCTAGAAGACAAAATGTCAGGGGAAACCATGCCAAGGATGCCAAGTCTAACACCACTTCTGACATAATTGGGTGTAATAATGCTGGGTCCAGTTGTACCAGGTATGAGAACGCAACCAATAAATCAACTGGTCATTGAGAGGGAAGCAGAGGCCAGGGACACCAAGAGTGCTGCAATCTGCCTCCCTCCCACAGAACCAGGACTTCATTGCAGGCTCTCTGCTTCAGCTCTAGAGACTGACCAATGCACCAACACACGTCATATGCCACAGCCCTGGCAAAAAGGCCTGCTACACCTTCCCTGCTTTCATTTAGTACCTGCTTAGAGCAAGGGGGTAAGGTGAGCAGAAATAGGGGAAGACCTGCACAACAGGAGCAGTTAACTATGAGTCCGACTGATATTCCCAACACGGGGACCATAGAGTGGAGATATGAGCTGGAATTGGTCTCTCCTGTCCCGGTATCCTCACCCATAAATTTTGGGCGTCTCATAATAAGGACCCTTGTGTGTGTGTGTGTTTCAAGGTCTCCGACAACTTCCGTACCAAACAAGACGCAGACTTTGAGCAGACAGACCCGTAGTTTAAAGAAACTATCTCTATAAGCCCTTTTACCTTCCTCTACCGCTTAGGACTCCATAGCTGCTAACACGCAGGCTTCTTGTCCTTTAATGTTCTATATTGAAAGTAGTTAAGAAATACACAATACAGAAGTGCATAAGTCACGCAGGCAAATGAGAAACTGACTTCCCCAGCCCTGGCAGGCAAGTTATATCCAGAGAAGATTCCCATACACTTCTGCTTCTTGCCAATGAAATGTAGAGTTCCATGTTTTCCAAATCTATACTGCCGGCTTTGAGGACATTTTTGTAACTTTACAGAGGAAAGGCCTACTTCAATAGGTTAGTTTACCTTAGGGATGTCCTTCCTGTGAAAATCCTCGGTGTTTGGTGCTGCCACCCAGAGGTCAGGCCTCCTACTTTGCCACATCAAGACCAAGGTCATCTATCAGAGGACCTTACAGTGTGCTTCAAGACAGTGGCCTTTGCTATTCTACTAGAGAACAAGTTCCCAAGTTCATGGCTCAGTGAGACCTTCTAGTGATTAACTTAGCCCAGGAGTATTACCAGGGGCTCTGTCGCACTTCAAAGAGGGTAGATATGGAAGTAATGGAAGCAGAATAACGTTTAACCTTTTGAGAAAATGAATTCTTGAAAATCACCGCTTAACAATAGGAATTCAGGGGCATATTATCAAGGGGCTTTATCTCCGCTTTTTTGGCTTTAACAGCCAAGAAAGCGGAGATAAAATTATCTCCCTATTACCAAGCTGTCGCTAACACCAGTTAGCAACAGCTAATAGGAGATAGTGACCATCTTGGGCCCCGCTTTGCATGTCAGTGATATTTATCACTAATGACATGCAAAGTGGGCGTGCCAAGATGTTAGCGACTGGAAGCAGTCGCTAACATCGCTATCTCCTATTACCAACTTTTGGAGATATTCGCGCTAAGCGCGAATATCTCCAAAAGCTAACACCTACCCAGGAGCAGTTCTTAGCCATGTTATCAAATGGGAGGTGGATAACATGGCTAAGAGCATTTGCTCGATAATGCATGAATATCGCTGACTTTTCAGCGATATTCATGCATTGCGGCCGTTTTTTATCGCATTTGCGATAAACCTTGCTAATAGCAAGGTTTATCTAAACAAGTTAGAGACAAAAATTATCTCTGTTGGTTGGTAATATGCCCCGAAGTTTCAGGAGATATATATCAAAATCTAAATATATTCCAAAGTGGAGTGAGTAGAGGCCGCAACAAGCAGAATCTGAAGATATTAGAGGGTACAGAACACAATACCCTAGGGTGCATTGCACTGGCAATTTCTCTCCTTAATTCCTTAAAAACTATGCAATGATTTATATATGCTTCCACCCAGATGTACTGGAATCACATTCTTATGTATTACTGAGGGATAAAACTCTGATTTCCCCTACATTAGTGGTATGGGTCGCATATGTATATTGTGTTAGCATGATGTAAATATTTCTAGTATACAGGTATGCACAGAATGTAATCTATAACTTCTTTCACTGAGTTAGTAAGGATATATGTGTGTGTGTGTGTGTCCCGTTTTCCTTGCATAGGCCGAAACTATACAGACGCCATCTTTTCTTCTTTGCGTTAGGCATGAACAGTGAATCACGTGCTACCTTCCAATGGCTGTCAGGCCCTAGCTTAGTTGATTTGCTGGAGACAGCTGAATACCCATTATTCTTTCTCTATCCTGGGACTCAAAGTCACAACTGGCTTTGGGTGCGATAAGTGCATTGCTGAAGGCGCCGTGCCTGCACTCCCGGGCACTGAGATGAATGGGAGTCACCCCTCCTGACCTTCCCAATAATAACTAAAGCAGAGCTTTGTACTAATCATGTGTGCAATATATGGTCCTTCCTCGAGGGCCAAGAGCCAAGTAGTGTTTTTCCATCTACGGTGTTTCATGCGCTATGTCGAAAGTATATATGTGTCGTTCTGAATGTAAGCCAGCAGTCTTCTCCACACACCTGGATGGGTGAGGATGGGAGAGGCTCCTCTATAGAGTATTCTGTATAATAAAATGATTGAACTTTCTTCACTGCCAACTGACTGGTTATTGGATAATTGGTATTGGGGCTATTGGTAAGTATAGCTCCTTATGCTAATATTTATGGTACGTCACTACTTTGAAATATTCCCAGGTGTTGTGTAGTTCCTACTAATCCATAGGATCTGGGCATTTGTTAGACAACATAAACTAAGGGCTTGGTGTCTATACTGATTCCGGACACCCCCTAAGGATATGTTAGCCTAGAGACCAGCTTGCACACAGTGCCACCCTAAGCCCCCCTAACCTTACCAGGGAGCAAATGGTTTCTGGCAACCACTGAAAATGACAACTCTGACCCCCAGGGATTGTGAAAACAGTACAGAACCTTTGACTCAGTCACTCGTGCTCACATTATTCTCAGAGAAGTATACAGAGAATACACAGTAGGACGTTTTCAATAGGCTTATTGAACCAACATTTTTCTTGTATAAAATGTGTGTGCTGCAATGATTAATAGACAGAAGCAGATCAAAGTGATTAAGAGCACCAAAAGCGTAAATAGTAGATATAGTTCTACCATGGTGCTAAAACAGTGTATATATGTAGGCATATAAAACAAAGCAGTAACCAAGCATACTCCCACTATGCAAACCCTTCTCTAGTGTACCTAGAGTGTGTGTAGATGTGGAGCTAAGAATCCCCTAAAGGGATGATACAACTCCATTACCTGATGGGAGAGAATGAAGGACCCCGTCATGAAGGACCCCGTCTTGGTCATGAACTGGACATCCATCAGGAGATGTTAGAATGCAGAGACGCTCAGTGTTAGCTGAAGTGCCTCCTCTCCTAATCCATCAGAATGCTCATCTTTTTATTATAGATAGCAGCCTTGCGATGTGCATATAGATTAGTGATGTAATGGATATATAGATAGCCCTGTCGTTTTGTGGATGAAGATAGAGACGACATTTGTATATAGTGCAAAAAGAGGCCTTGTACATGATGTTCAGAGCATTGTGATAATATCGTACAAAGCTAGATATGTAAACAAGTTTAGTTTCAGAAAAACAAATCCAACATTGTTGCGCATGCAAATATGTGCAAATGTTCACGGCTGAAATGTTATTGTGAGGACAATGTAAGAATTAAGCTGCTTCGCTACAAGGGCCTAACAAGAGAATATAACACAGGCATATACCTGTATGGTTGCCTTTGCCAGACCATATATCTTATCAGTGTGGCAGCCTCAGGTGATCCAAATTTGCCTTATCATGTGGCTCATAGGCTCCCACCATTCTGCTTCCCAATATGTCTGCCCTCCCTGCCGAGCTGCTAGCCATATTGTCTCTGATTTCTTCCTCCAATCCCACTTACTGCTAATGACTCATCATAATGAGGGCATGGATTTTTAGTCACATATAGGACAATTAAAAGCTAGATTTTTTAGGATGCCAATCTTAAATGATCTGCTAGCAATGAGACAGCAAATTAGTGACTCAAAAACAGCATTAGGAATCAGGATACTTGAGAAAAGTATAGGGTCAAAATAATCAATTGCAGCACAGAAAAAAAACAAAAGTAAACGTATGGCAGTGTCAAGAAAAATCCATAATTATTCCAGAACCCTCAGCCCAGTTGGGCCTTCCAGAATACTCTGTTCCTGGGCTTTTGGATGGTAACTAATACTTTCATTGTTGTATTAGAAAAGCCTCTGATTTCTTAAGATGGACTACCACTACCCACAACAAAGAACCTGAACTATATGAGAAGAATAAAGTAGCATTGTGTGAGCTGAAGTAACTTGTAACGTGGTCAATGAAATTACCTTAGTGAAACATTTTCACTTTTCTGTGTATTTTCAGATCCGAAAGGCAAGCATATCTCTCCAGTGGCTTAAGCTACTGCTACGAACTACTACTACTAGGAAGAAATCTTCTGGTAGGACACCTAGCCTTCGTAGAATACTCAGCTGTGGTGGTACTGTCAGAGTATTCAGGACATAAGAACATTTCTTTAAAAAACACAAACCAGAAAATATGTCAGGCCAAATGTTCAATACTTCTGAAGTTAACCCTCTGGAAAATGGATATGAGTATTGTAAAGGGGGAGGCCCATATGATCTCGCTAGAGTGTCAGTCAAAGTCAGTCAAATTATCTTTATTCGATTTAGTTAAATATCATACAAAGAGCATAAAAAAAGACATTTATGTACAAGTAAAATACAATTAAACAATTTCATTTCAATCGAATACATGTGATAGGGTGTTACGGTTAAAATATATAAAAGACAGTTCATACAGGGAAGTTAAATGATTTCTTACATGATCTTGATCTAGCCGCCGCCACTAAAAAATTTGCCAAGCAAAATGTAATGCGGATATTATTCATTGATTGGAGATAAAACATAGCTGGTCTCACCTGGGAGAAACCAGCTTCCCTTAAAACAGGTAATACATATTTTTTCCTCTGTTCAGAAAAGAAATCGCAAAACATAATAAAGTGCATGGTGTCTTGTGCAGAAAAGTTATCACAGGTGCAGGGCGGTGCTGACTCTGGTTTTGCCCAAGTGTTGAAACTTCCCAAATAAAAATGAATAAGATTAAATCTAAATTTAGTTAAAAGGAACCTGTGAAAAGGGTTGGTGACAAAACATAAATAGGGTTCTAATACAATTGAGGTAACTAACAAAAAGTGACGTCTAACTGTGGGCTCTAGCAGTTCCTTTTCTTCACGGCTCATTCTTGACCTTAGCATAAATTCTTTTTTAATAGTGACTATATCTTGATTTGTTATGCCGGAGGGGTCAGTAAAAAGATCCGGCCGGCCCAGATCCATGAAGGACTTTTTCAAATATGCCAACCAGGGAATACTGCTACTATAATCCAGAGACATGACTTCCTTCATTATCAAATGGTTAAGGGTTAATTCTGGGTTTAGCCATGTCTTGAGCCAGTAAATAAGGGGCGCCAGTTTTAACCTATCGTGGACATAGTCCATGCCCACCTCAGCGTGTATGGAAAAGGTGGGTGTTGATTGGGGAAGGCATAGGAGAGAGCGTAAGAATCTATTTTCCGCCTTTTGAATGTTTTCCAAACATGCATACCCCCATAAAGGTGCACCATACAGTGCCACAGAGACGCATTTGCTGTTATAAACCTTTAGGATAGCTTCCATCGGTCTGTGACCCAACCTTTTAGCAAAACCCAGGAGGGCCATTGATGTCCTAGTCACCGCCAAACTTTTAGCCCTTACCTGGGGGCCCCAGGTACCCTTGTTATCAAAAAGCACGCCAAGGTAAGGAAAAACGGGTACTCTAGACACAACTTCTGCCTTGCATCTAAATGTTTTTACCAGGGCTCTTTTCTTCTGGGGACCAACAACCATAGTGTGTGACTTGTTTGAGTTGACCTTCAAGTGTAATTGGTCCATAAAGGTACCGAATGTGTCCAAAAGCTGTTGGAGACAGACACCAATGCGGGTTATCAGCACTGCGTCGTCCGCGTATAGGAGAGCAGGGATCTTAACTTCTCCTATACGCGGAACATCTCCAGCATCGCCCTCTAAATGGGTACCTAGGCCGTTAATGTAGATAGTTAATACCAAAGGAGCAAGTATGCAGCCCTGCCTGACCCCTCGCTATGAATTAAAACGGGACGTGCATCTACTTTCTTTTGTAACCCGGACCACTGCAAACAACTCTTGATGAAGTGAGGCCATGAACCTAACCAGGGCCTCATCTAT
This sequence comes from Lissotriton helveticus, assembly GCF_964261635.1. NCBI lineage: Eukaryota > Metazoa > Chordata > Amphibia > Caudata > Salamandridae > Lissotriton > Lissotriton helveticus. The sequence goes on along the minus strand of NC_136059.1, from coordinate 738,602,778 downwards.
CCCAATCTTCAAAAGGATATCCCAGAGCTTGGACCTATTGACCAGGTCGAAGGCCGAGGAGAGGTCCATGAACGCTAGGTACAGTGACCCCTCCTTGGCTACCGTGTACTTTGAGATCAGCAGGTGTAGGTTAGAGCACTGCTCTATCGTGCCTCTCTTCTCTCTAAAGCCGTACTGGATGTTGGCCAAACCACCACAACTATCCAGGCTATCCCTTAACCTAGCCAGGAGGACTCTGCCTAAGATCTTAATTGCAGAGTCCAGGAGAGATATAGGCCGATAACACCCTGGGTCATCCCTTTGCCCCTTCTTAAATATGGGAACTATTGTGGAAGTAGCCCATGTGGTTGGAGGGGGGTTACTGATTGCAGCTGTAAATACTTTAGCTAGGATACCTGCCCATAGCTCTGGGGAATGTATATAGAAATCAGCCGGCACCCCATCTGGGCCAGGTGCTTTATTCCTGCTAGTGGCACGAATTGCTTTCTCTACCTCTGCCCTGTTGAAGTACATGGGCATAGCCTCAGGCACACTCACGTTAGGTTGCTGTGTGACCGTATCATTTTCCCCATAGATGGAACTAAAATGTGCCAACCACTTGTCATCCGGGATGACACAGTCCATATCTAGGTTGGGTGAATCAGAGAGGTAAGGCTGGTTAATTACAGCCCAGAATTGCCTACTGTCCCGCAAGATATCAATAGAGATTAGGTTCTCCCAAGTCTCTTGTTTGATATTTTCCTGTCTGGTCTTAATTGCTCGTTTGTAATCTTTTCTTAGGGAGATGATGGCTGACCTATCCCTAGGATTAGCTTTAAGTGCCATTTTTAGGGATTTATGGGCTTTTGAACAAGGAGCATCAAACCATCGGCAGTGATTGTTTTCTCCCTTCCTTAGTTTCACCGTGAGGTTAGAAGAAATTTTACAACAGATCGTTTGGAAGGCATCCATTATCTCATAGCCCTGCGAGGCTGCGTTCTGGCAAATCGTGATCTGATCCTCGCTAATGTCAGCATAAAAATTACTAGGGACCACATTTGCCCACTTAAGCCTTCTTCCCTTGTCTATTGTGCGTAAGGCGGGTCCTGCCACACCCCGCCCCGGAATAGGGCCCATAAATTCCCCACATGCCACCTCCAAGAGGACGGGGTTATGGTCACTAACCGGGGAAAGGATTGTATGATAAGAGATAACACGGTTAAGGATGGCAGGGGTCACAAATATATAGTCGATTACTGTACCCGGAGCTGACCCCTTAAAAGTAGGCATTCTAGATTCCCCCTCCGTGTCCCTTGATTCGTAAAAATTAAAATTGGCCAAAGGTTATTCCAGTTCTTCACCAGCTTTAGTGTGCTTAAAGTGAGGGCCCTCCTGACCTATGGTCATCATACGATCAATTGGACCACACCCAAAGTCACAGGGATGAATATTAAAATCACCCATAAACACATATTCATACTTAGTATGGGAATTATGACTGACTACATTTAAAAAAGAATCGAGAGCGGCAATATTATCGCCACCACCGTCCCTATTACGTGAATTATAAAAATGTATAAACAGTGTACTCTTAGAGGGGCAGATTTCCCTTTCAACGATCAGACAATTCGGGGAATCATATTTAATATGTTTTAAAGGCCCTTTAAGATCAAGTGAACAAAGGGTCAGAAGCCCTCCCCTGGCTCTACCTGCATTACTTGGGGTTGCAGCTACAGCGAAGCCTACGTACCTATCCAGCCAAAAGCAGGATGATGTATCCCAGGTTTCCTGTAGGGCGATAACTTTGTGTTCTGAAATAAATCTAACCCAATCAGTGTCGCCAATTTTAGATCTAATTCCTGCGACATTCCAGCTGAGGATTTTACATGCTGCCGCTCCATTTAGATTGCTTCCCCCCTCTATCGGTGTTATTTCTAAGTTTGGTGGTCAATCTGTATCATCCATACTAGACAGGGGGGCATAAAGGTTACTCAAGATCAGCCCACCAACCTCTGTTAAATCCCCTGGTGCCTCGGGCGGGTTATCAATGGGGCATTGTGGTCCATTACAAGTTGTGTCTTTGGGCTGTTCTGGACGTTTCTACGTCTCGCTGCTGCCCTCCGGCCCTGCCATCCTGCTTGGTAATTGGTAGTGGGTTTAGTGTGGGTTGGAAATTGGTAAAAAAAAACCTAGAGGAACCGGTCTCAAGTGGTCCCTAAAGGAGATTGACGACCCATCCCAGAACAGCCTATCAGCTAGGTCGGCCCTACAAAAGTTAATTACCACACAATCCCCATATGTAGTTTTAGGTTGTTTACCAATCCAGCCCACCCTCCTTGCATAGATGATCATGTCTGCAATATTCTCCCCACAACATTTCTCAGAGCGCCACAGTTTCGCTTTGGCCACAAGATCCCGGGTTGATTCCCTCTCCCCTTCCATGAGCGGTTCAACCCCAATAAACACTGCTACCAGAGGGGACGCCTCTGGGGGAAGGTTAAGTTTATATGAGCTTGGGGTGACCTTCCCCTGGGGAGGTGGACTCTTCTGGGGTAATGCGGTTGACTGGGCCTCCAAAGTGGGAGCACCAGTCATCCGTCGTGGTGGGACCAAATTAGGAGCCTGTGGGCTAACTTCCTTGTTCATGGCGCTACTTGGGGGAGATGCAGCTATCGCGTTGCCTGCCGATAACAAACCCCCTGCCGCTTCCTCACGCAAACCTTTACTTAATAAAGCAATATTAGGTGGTAGAGAGCTTACGAGTCTGTCAATAAGGGTGCATTTCTTTAAAAGGCCTTCCAGGCAGATGTTTAGGGTGTCTACAATGTCTTTAGCAATTCCCACCAAGAGGGGTTCAATCCTAGCCACAAAGAGTTCCTCGAGTTTATCTCCTAGACCCTCCGTACAGTCACTAGAAGTGGTCGTCGTGCCGACGTTTTTCCCCTTTTTCCGTTTGGCTGGATGAGGGCCCCTCTGGGAAGTCAAACTGTGTGAGTTTGTAGGTGAGGCATGGATGGTATCTGTGCTCGTTTGACCCAGGCGGGGTGGATTTACAATGGTGACAGATGGTTCCAGGGGAAGAATAGATATGACAGTGGAGCCTAGCTCATTAACCTCCTTAAGTTGAGATGGAACTAAGTTAAGCAGGGAGGAAGGAGTGATGCCCAGTTCTTGCTCAGCATTAGCTATCTCCTTGGTCAAAGCCCCCACAGCTGAGGAAAGATATGTCATAATGGTGTTGGAATGTCTTGGTACTTTAGCTTGTTTACAGCGCTCCTCCAAAGTAGAAATTTTCTTTCTCTTACCCATTTGGAATTGTAGATGTTAGCGGGGTGGCCCGGCCCTGCCTCTTCCTGCCCCTGACGGCCACAGACGGCCCGCCCTTTGCCCGGGCTTAGCCCGGCGCCGCCCGCTCGTGTCCGCGAGACGGAGGAAGCTGCCCGTCTTTATGCGCCTCCGTGCGCGGTCAATTGCAGGAAGTGGGTGTGTCCGCCGAGGAGTCTGGGAGCTGTAGTCTTCCCCCACTGCGGCCCCGCGATGGTGCCTGCGGTGGCGGCAGGGAAGACCAACAGCGTCAGGGCCCCAGACCGATGTGGACAGCTAGCGGCAAAAGCAACCCTCCAACAAGTAAGTAAGTACGAGCAGCGTTGTCCCTCGCTAGAGTGAAGTAGAGTGAAGCATTTAATGAGGTTTTTTCCCCGGAACCGGTAACTAGCATCATGGAAGTATATAAAAAAAGTTGGAGGCTTTTAATATTGCCTTAGAAACAGCCTTTGATGCTGTTATAACAGAAAAAACCAGGGCTTCCTTCAATGACGGCCCTCTACCCCTTGGTATACGGTGGAACTAAAAATGGAAAAAGTCATATCCAGGCGTTTGGAAAGAACCTGGCGCACTAGTAATACCCATCAAAACAGACTTCTTTATAGACAGTCTGTGTCCAAATATCATTTGAACTTAAAAGTAGCCAGCGTCGGTTTATCATTAACCACATAGAAAATGCCAGCAATCTCCGAAAACACTGTTTGGCATAGTACGGGACTTTGTATGTCCTAAAGTCTATGGAATCCCAGGAATTTTGTAACTCCCTGGTGACCTATTTTCATCAGAAGATATCAAAAATGTATGAGAATTTTCTTCCACCAGCTTCTCATGACTTTGTATCTTCCACCAATTTAGAGGAGAGGGACAAGATAGCAGTCAGCTCCCTAAATTGGTTTGAACAGACCTCAACGGAGGAGGTCGCAAAAGGCCTGGCTGCTGCCAAATCTAGGTCACCATTAGATCTTTGTCTGCCAAAAACTATGGCGCTTCTAGCCACAAGCTGTGGTCCAGTAATCTGAGACATATTTAATCATTCCATCCACACTGGCATTATCCCTGCCATCTGGAAGGAGGCATTTGTACGCCCAATATTAAAAAAATCCACTGCTGACCCTTCAATTCGTGGCAACTATCGCCCCACATCCTTATTACCGCTGCTGGGTAAACTATTGGAAAGTATTATTAATCGACAACTGAATTCTTACCTGGAAAATAACCATATTTTGAATCCATCGCAGTCGGGTTTCCGGCCAAGTTTCAGTACTGAGACCGCCATTCTGGCTGTGACGACTCTCTCAGACAGACTATAGATGCAGGAGGCTCAGTAATTCTGATTCTCCTAGATCTCTCCACAGCTTTTGATGCCATCTTCCATTCTAAGCTGGCGGAGAGACTTCTTTCCTGTGGTATCAATGGGGTAGCTTTGAAATGGCTCAAACACTTTCTGTCTGAGAGAACCCAAACTGTCATGTTGGGACCCTATACCTCGGCAAAAATGCATCTTGACAAGGGCGTCCCGCAGGGCTCTTGTCTAAGCCCAACTCTCTTCAATATATATATGGCTCCGCTGGCAAGGATTGTCGATCAGCTGGGTTTTGAAATCATCTCATATGCTGATGATACGCAGCTTATGTTTACCATTGGATCAAACCCAGAGCTCGACAAAATCCATTTTGCCACCGGCATGCTCGCCATTTCTAACTGGATGACAGGAAACTGTCTCCAGTTGAATCCGGAAAAAACAGAGGTTATGTTAATGGGTAAAGTCACAGACATTTGGTTGGATGACTGGTGGCCTGCTCAGTTGGGCACTGCCCCACCCCTAAACAGTCAGTAAAAAATGTAGGTCTAAACTTTGACCGGGCTTTGACCATGAACGATCACATCACGGCCACCATGAGTTTGTGCCATAATGGTCTGTGGCTTCTTAGTAAAATCCTTCCTTATATGCCCACCCCCCACCGCAGAACTCTAGTCCAGGTAATGGTAATTCGTCGTCTGGACTACGGCAATGCCTTGTTGGCCGAAGTGGGAGAGACCCAATTGGCCAAACTCCAAGTAGTACAGAACACCGCAGCAAGAATGATCTTAAACCGTCCTGCAGACTCCTCTTCGGCTCCTTTGCTAAGATATCTGCATTGGTTATCAGTAAAGAAGAGATCCTTTTTTTTAATTTGTTGTTTCACATATAATGCGCTGAATGAAAGAGGTCCCCTCTATCTGCGGAAAAAACTCTTAAAATATTCTCCCTGTAGGAAACTCAGATCTAGCACCCTGGATCTCCTTCAGGTTCCTCGAATCCGTCTCATCCGCACTGGGGGTAGAGCCTTCTCATATCTGGCGCCAAGATACTGGAATGAGCTCCCCCCAGCTTTGCGCAAAATTCCATGTTTAGGAAACAGCTGAAAGCTTTTTTGTTTTAACAGAGATATCTATCCTCTATCCGGGTTCACCAATTCTCAGAACACTATCCTAGTCAGCGCCAAGATGCCCCAGGGTGATTTGAGCGCTTTACAAAACAGATAACATAACATAAAAAAAAGGAAAAAAAGGAAGAAAAAGGGCACTGCTGCCGAGTAGATGTAGAAATGTGCAAAAGTACAAAAATATGCAGTAGACTCTATATATGTATGTATGTATCAGTGATGTCATCAGTGATGTCAATGACCATATCATGAATGATGTAATATGTAACGTCATCAGCATGCAGGGGCGCGAGTTATAGTCAGCTGAACTAACTATAAGGCGGAATTTCTCTGGTTTTGTACAAGTGAAATATCCAACTAACTATAATGTTCTTGAAACCTACGGTTTTTCAGTGAATTTCTAAGGTTTTTTAAATGTTAATTTCTAACTATCACGTGCCTGAAACCTATGTTTTTTTTAGTGAATTTCAATGGTTTTTTAAATGCTCATTTCTAACTATAACGTCCCTAAAAACTATGTTTTTTTCTGTGAATTTCAAAGGTTTTTTAAATGCTTATTTCCAACTATAACATACCAGTCACGTTTCCAGAGTGGTGGAGAAAGGTGAGCTTGGCCTCCGAAACACCTCTTAGCAATACCACTGTGTGGGATTTACTGGAGGTAACAGGAGGAATAGTTAGCCCCCAATGTCAACCTTGGGGTCCAACTATCCCTTTTATTACCACCAGTAAGTCCCACACAGCAGGATTGCTAACTTCTTATATCAGGCCTGCCCCCTCCCTACACCACTGTGCAAACGTGCCCCTTAGCACATAGTTGGGGGATTAAGTCTCCTTGAATCCTGAGGGTCCCTGGAGGCCACCTAGCCCACCAGGTACCTACCTCCAGGAAGTGGCACAGAGCTGCTTTGCAGAGAGGTGGTCCAACACCACTCCCCTTTTTACACCACTCTGCAATGCAGCACTGTGGCGCTTACTGGAGGTACCTAGTGGGATAGTTGGACCCAAGGGACCCTCAGGATTCAAGGGGACTTAATCTCCCAACTTACAGTGCACCAGAGGGCCCGTTTGCACAGTGGTGAAGGGAGGGGCCGGGGCCTATTGTGACAAGTGTTCAAACGCACCCGTGGTGTGTTTTTAGTTGGGGGATTAAGTCCACTTGAATCCCGAGGGTCCCTGGGGGCCAACTAGCCCACCAGGTAACTCCAGTGAGCACCACAGAGCTGTGTTGCGGAGAGGTGGTCTGAGGCCATGCCCCTTTTTATGCCTCTCTGCAACGCAGCTCTCTGGCACTTACAGACCCGTATTTGTTTTTGGTTTTTTAAATACAGTAATGGGGCCTCGTGGCCCCCCTCCCAAGGCCATTTTCTGTCCCGGGGACCCCATACCCCAAGGCATGGCCAGTATTTAACATTTTATTTATAATATTTGGAGCGGGCCACGTGGCCCCCCTCTCCAGGCCATTTATGGTCCGGGGACCCCCTCACAAAGGGCTGGCCTTTCCTTTTTTTTTAATTCATAGATGGCCAGAATTGGCCCCCTCCTGGGCCACTTCTGGCCCTGAGGACCCCATCCCCAGGGCCTGGCCACTCCGTTGGGGACCGTGGGGGGAGCCCCAATGCCCCCACAGTCCCACCGGCTCCCCGCCTCCTGCGGGAGCCGGCATTGCTTTTTCACAAGGTGAGCCGCTAACATGCAGCTCCCCTTGTGGGAATGCAGTCTGCTTTGGATTTTGGAAGCGAGATAAGGAAACCTGCTCTTGCTTCCAAAATCCAAACTAGTGTTTGCTGTGACATGGCGAGAGCCGCACGGCTCCCGCCCTGTCATACCAAGCAGCACTGTCCCGGGGGTGTGCACCCCGGGACACTGCAAGAGCCGGCCCTGGGGGGTGGCGGTCCCCATGGCCGTGATGGGCTCCTGGAGGGTTGCTGCAGGCCCCCCTCCCTACCATTGCAAAGCCCCAGGGAGGTGGTGGACCCTGGGACTCGGGGGTCCGTAACGGACCCTGCCTTTACATAGTTAGTGCCCCGGGGAGATGGTGGTCCCCGGGGCCTGTGGGGGGGCTCGATCCCCCCCACACAGGTTTTAATTAAAAAAAGAGCCCCAGGGATGTGGCGGTCCCTGGAGCAGTGTGTGGAGATTTGGGACCACCCCACATATTTTTTATCAGCGGTCCCAGGGGCTGCGGGGAGCCTCGTGCCCACCTTGGTTTTTTATTATAGCCCTGGGGAGCTGGCAGTTCCTGGGGCAGTGTGAGGGGGATTCGGACCCTCACACATTTTTTCACAGCCCCGGGGAGGTGATGGTCCCCAGAGTTGCAGACCCCCTCGGGCCCCTGCTAATGAAATGGCAGTGCCCCCGGAACCTTACCCACCCGGGGGCTTTTTTTAAACGAAGCACAAATAATTTCGGAGGAATTCGTGACCCCATCGCAATTTCTGCCAAAATTACAAAACAAAATGCTTTTTTTGGCCCTGGGGGTCCTTGTGGGACCCCCTGAGCAGGCCGAGGGGGTCAGGGTGTTTCTACCCTACCCCCTTTTATTGTTTTTTACCCTCTTTTTTCTGTTTTCTTGTGACTCGGTTCTACAGAGTCACAAGATGGCTGTCAACACTTCCTGGTTTGGAGTGTTGGCAGCCAATCAGAGTGAAGCTTGTGCCCGGGAGGGTTCCGGAACCCACCGCTGCCCCAGATATCGAAACTTTTTCTTTCTTTAATTTCTCAGGAATTACTGAACAGATTTACACCATTTAACAAAAAGGGTTCTTTCTGAACCAAGGGCTACCCTTATGCCAAATTTAGTGTAATTCCGTTCAGCAGTTTGGACTGTAGCTTTGTCTAACGTTTCCTTTGGAAAATAACATGAGGAAAACGCGTTTCGGGACCCCCCTTTTTTCTCAACCCCTGCTTGACAAATCACCCCGAAATGTTCAAGACAGGAGTGGGCCACTAGTTTTAAAGATTTTGCGAAGATTCCTCAATCGGCGCCAAAGTTATTGGGAAAACAAAAAACGCTTTTCCTATGAAAACTAGGTCCTAACTATAACTATCTACTGGCAACCACCAGTAGGTAATATATGTATGTATTTATATATTTCTAGTATAAACTGAATTCAATGAGAAGGATATGTGAACAGGGAAGCGCTCCTCTAAAATAAGTGAACTATCAGGGAAGGTACACATACAAGTCTATTGAGGGGACAGTTATACTGTACCTGTAATAGTGTTTGATGGCTGTAGGAAGCCGGTTCTGTATTTGATATTATCACTAGGTGGTAATACCAAGCACAGAGTCCAGGGGTTCCCCGAAAGTGTAGAGGGCTCAATGCAAAACCCAAAGTGCTCTATTAGTGGTAGTGTGGGTGATAAAAGCTCTTAAATCAGGTTGAGTAGGAAGAGCTGGTTTATTAATACAACAATACAACCATCAACAGCAAGCTTCAGTAACTGACTCTGTCTTAGGAATGTAAACACTCCATCAATGATGTAGGATAGGCAATGTTCTATTAAAGAGACAGTGACCATAACACATCCCCTTACCAATATAAAAGAAAAGATAATTAAGATTTAGAATAAAACAACTTAAAAGCATTGGTATAAAAAACTAAATAACTAATACATAAGGATAAAAAATGTACACGTCTTTAAACAGAATTCTATCTTTAAATCTCCTGGGATACAAACAATATGCAAGAAACTGTATCAGATGATTTAATACAGAACATAATCTTCAAATTTCTTAGGAATTTGTCTCATTCTAGGAACCATTCTTGAGCTATTAAGATCATTATTATTTCTTTGGTTACGAGAAGTGCAAGTAAGACTAGAATTACCAATAGGAACAGAACTACTATGGGAATGACTATTAAGCTCGGTACACTTTGCTAATCTAGACATGTTCCAAGTGCACCTATTGTCTAAAGTCACAACATTTTTCCTTATAGCAGTAATGATGAAAGGACCACTGAAATTGGAAGTACCCTTGTGTCCATATCCTGGTTTCTTTACAAGAACACTATCTCCACTATTCCATTTCTTATATTTGACAGCCATCTTATCATCATAACGTTGTTTATACTTCCATTGGTATTCAGCCAACGCATCTCTCCTCTTTAATTTGTTCTCAATATTATCATCACAAACTCTTTGTGGAAGCCAAGCTGGATTGAGTTTGGAATTAGCTAACCTCCCCCTTAATGCTTCAAAAGGAGATTTTTGCATGATAGCATTGGGAACAGTGCGATGTGCCCCCCAAGTCTCCCTCAGTACACTACTGAAAGAAACTTTGGATTGCAAAGCTCTCTGCGCACAACTTTTAACAACTCTATTCATACGCTCAGTAAGTCCATTTGCCTGAGGTGAATAAAGAGCTGTCTTCTGGTGAACAATTCCAAGATCTTTAAGAAAATAGTCCATTTCATTAGAGGTAAATTGTACCCCATTGTCAGTAAGTATATACTTAGGCACCCCTTCTGACACAAATACATCCTTGAGAAATTCAATAATAGTTCTAGAGTTTACCACACCCATGCATTTTGAAATCACCCATTTCGAAGTGTAATCCACCAGTAAAACTACAAACCTCTCATGTGAGGGCATGAGTTCAAAAGGACCCGCTATATCTAGCCCTACTTTTGTCCAAACTGCAGCAGGAATGTCTACTGGAGAAAGAGGAGAATGACTAGTGGTGTGTGATTTATGGGGGCGTGGTTTCGGCGCCGACCGGGATGGCTGCGTGAGCGAGTTGCTCCGCGCCGAGTCCCGTCTTTTCTCCTGCAATACATAGCCCCGTATCACCTGGCGGCTGAGATCGAGCTCCGGAGGGGTCGCTGACCCAGTGTGGAGCATCTGACCCCCGTCGGGACCCTGGGCGACGCGTGAGGGCGGACCTGGCGACCTGGTCGGCTTGGCCGGAGCACAAAGGCAAGATGGCGGCGCCGACGGAACGAGAGCTCGGGAGGCTGAGCGGTGAGGGGTGCCGGACCTGCTGAAGGCGCCTGGGGGGCCCTCGCGAGGCGGTGCGCCGGGGAGAGGACCGTGAGAGCGGGTCCGGAGCAGCGGAGGAGGACGGCGGTGGTGAACTGGTGAGAGCGGCGCCCCTCCCCCATCTGATCCCCCGGACGGCTGGAGAGCTGGGCCTTGACTCGCGCTGCGCCGGTGGAGGCGCTGCTGGCTTGTGGGGCCGACCCACCACTGAGAATATCGCAGCAGGGGCCGCTGGGACACAGGGGAGAGCAGCGAGTTGGCAGAGTGCTGGGGGGGCGGCCGCCCACGGCGCTTGGGCACCCCGAGGAGCGGGCGGACTGAGCGGCGGCCGACGGATCGGTCACTGGAGGGGGGCCCACCCGGTAGGAGGCAGGGGTGCGCCGGGCTGGTAAAACGGTGCTAAGACGCCAAAGTACGCTGAGACCCACGAGGAACATAGCTACCGGGGGAAGCGGGCTCAGTCTGCCCGGGGATACGAATTCCTGACTGCCTACCTTTTAAGAAGGGCTTGCACCCCTGGACTTTGCAGACTTTGGAGGCGCACTAAGAGTGTTAGTGGGGCAGCACGGAGTGCACTTCTGGACCGGAGGTTGGCGGCTGAGCGTGGAGGGAGGACGGCTAGCGCCGCTTGTTCCCGCTTGATCTGGGGATCAGAGAGCCGCGCTATTTGAGATCTGCCATTGGGCGATACCAGGTGGGCCTAGGGTCGGAACGGCCGGAGGGACTGCCGCCGCCGGCCGTCGTCGGTGGGGGCTGCTCGAGTGGCATGTTTCCCACAATCAAGATGGCCGCGCAGGGGGCTGGCCTCGCCACGCCGCCTGAGCGGGGGGACGGGAAGTCCGAGGCCGCAGATGGCGGTCTACCAACAGGGCCCTCACCACAAGAACAGAGGCTGAACCTCCGCCTTGATGCAATATTGGCCGCGATCACTGCTACGAAGGAAGAGCTGCACCAGGACATAGCGCAGGTGGCGACGGGGCTTGGCCTGCTGAGAGCGGACCACGTCAAGCTCTCTGACAGAGTGAAATCCAACGAACAACTGATCCAGGAGCTGAAACCAGCGGTGGTCACTGCGGAACATAAACTTGACGACGTTATTCACCGACTGGCGATCCTGGAGCGTCGAGCAGAGGACGCGGAAGGACGCAACCGGCGGAACAACGTGAGGGTGGTGGGGCTTCCAGAGAAAATTGAGAAGGGTGATGCGGTGGCCTACATGGAGGACTGGTTCCGGACAGTGGTGACGCCGGAGGGCCTGTCCCCCTTCTTCTCTCTGGAAAGAGCGCACAGGGTGCCCGCCAGGCCGCCCCTGGAGGGCCGACCGCCCCGACCGATGGTGGTCAAACTGCTGCATTATAAAGATCGGGATCTGCTGATCCAAAGGGCGAGATCCCAAGGGCCCTTCCAGGTGGACAACAGCAAGGTAACAATTTTTCCGGACTACACGCAGGAGGTGCAGCGGAGCAGAGCTTCTTTTCTGTCGGTGAAGAAAGAGCTGAGAGAGGAAGGGGTCCAATACTCCTTGCTTTTTCCGGCCAAGCTGCGGGTCATCGTTGATGACAGGACTCACTTTTTCCAAACGCCCGATGAAGCATAGTCCTGGCTGGAACTGTACCGGGCGGGGACGGATCGTGCACACAGGCCCGCCAGGGATCGGCAACAACCGGTCAAGATCAGGAAATCACAGCGCATCCGCTCCCGGAATAGGCGCCAACGGGCCGAACGAGAGGCACAAATGCTGGCCGACAGGCAGAGTGCATTGCAGGCCACTGCGAGCATCACGGAATCGCAGCAGGAGGACGCTTCCAGAGGCTCGGCTTCGGAAGGAGAAGGGGAAAAGACCGGAGACGATGACTCGGAGGTGGGAGGAGTGCAGGGGCCTGAGGTCACCCCACAGACATCAGATGGCATATTTAATGAGTGAGGCTCGAGGCCACTGAACAATTTTGGGATGCCTGGAGGTGCGGACACTCCTAACTTCTATTGGACTGCCAGGTATGGGGCTGCATTAGCAGTGTGGGACTACGGGCGCGGGGTGGTAGCTCTGCCGTCCTGGTTTGGGGCTCCATAGCCCTCTTCAGACCCTTAAGGTCTTCTGTGGTGACGACCACAGGTTAGCGCGATGTGTTGGGTGTTTAAGGTTTGGAACGGGGCTGAAGCTGGGTTATTAGGCCCTGTCCTGGGGAGGGGGTTGGTGGGAGTTAGGGGACATGTTTTAAGGGGGCTGTACAATTGCTGCAATGCGGGTAACATTTATTGGCTTGCGCCACTGTTGAGATTGATGCTTTATGGGGACGTTACCTAACCTGAAATGTGTCACATGGAATCTCCGGGGTATTCGAACTATGGTGAAGCGCCACAAGGTACATGCCTACTTAGTGAGGCGGGGCGTTCAGATTGCGATGCTTCAGGAGACTCACCTGACGCAGCAGGAGTGCGGGGCCTTACAGAAGAGGTGGCGAGGTCAGGTGTTTGGCACGACATACTCGGCATTCGCCAGGGGGGTGTTGATATGGATTAGGGCAGGCACGCCATTTCAAGTCACGAGTCAGAGAATAGATCCAGAGGGTCGATATGTGGTAGTTGAGGGACGGCTATATGGTAGGGAGGTGGTGCTGTGTAACATCTATGCCCCCAACGCTGATCAAGCACATTTCTTTGAGGGTTTATCGCGCTCACTGGGGTATTATTTGGCAGGCCCTGTATTGCTGGCGGGGGATTTTAACTCCATCTCTGATGTGCTGTTAGACAGATCGCACCCGCCTCTAGTGGACTCCCCAGTGCGCCGACTTGCGACCCATAGGCGGGACTGGCAGGAAAAGTGGGGCCTGGTAGATGTATGGAGGGCGCAACACCCCGAAACTAGGGATTACTCTTACTTCTCCGCGCTGCACGATCTGCATGTTAGACTGGATTCAGTGCTATGCAGCAACTCACTGGCGAATGTGGTAACTCACTCTGAGTATTTGTCCAGGACCATTTCGGACCATAATCCCCTGTTGCTCTCTATGCAATGGCGGCTGGCGAGGTCGGCGGTCCCTTCGTGGCGACTCCGTCCGGAGACGCTGGAAGATCCGGCGTTCTGCGACACGGTCCGCCAGGGCATAGACAGCTATTTTACGGATAATGCTGGGTCGACGGCGACTAGAGCGATTGAATGGGATGCAATGAAAGTGGTGGTGAGAGGGGTGTGTATGGGACGGTTTCTGACCGTGAGAGGAACAGTGCTGAATGACCTTGCGAAGGCGGAGGAAGTGCTGAGAGGGGTGGAACGGCAGAGACCCGAGAGGCCGGAGTTGCAGGAACGATTGTTGCAAGCTAAAGAGGTTGTGGCGACTGAGACGGAAAGATTGCGGTGTTATGATTATAAATTGTATGCTGTCAGAGTGCATGAGGAGCGGGATAAAGTGGGTACGCTCCTTGCAAAGCTGGCTGATCCGAACCCTAGAGGGTGCCAGATCATGAGTGTGCGACAAGAGGACGGGGAGGTGATCTATTCGCAGTCAGCGGTCCTGGGGCGCTTCCAGTCCTACTATACGGGACTGTATGCCAGCCACCTCGAAGCAGAAGCTACGGAGATAGGTGATTACTTAGATCGGATCCCTTTACCGTTACTGGATATGGAGGATGCCCGGGACCTGGGGGGCCCCATCACCCTAGCAGAGATAAGAGGGGCAATTAGTCATATGGCACGGAACAAAACCCCAGGGGTGGATGGACTACCGATCGAGTTCTACGCTAAATTTATGGAAGTTTTAGCACCCAGGCTGCAGATTGTGTATGCGGAAGCGAGACAATTGGGGCGGTTGCCTGACTCTATGAGGGAGGCGCTGGTAGTGCCGCTGCTGAAGCCGGGCAGGGATGCGTTGGATGTCTCTTCTTACCGTCCATTGTCTATGTTAACTGTAGATTACAAGATCTTGAGCCGTATCCTAGCTACCAGGCTCCTACCGCAGATGACCTCCTTGGTGCATAGGGATCAGGCGGGATTCATCCCGTCTAGGAGCACCTCGATGAATATCCGTCGATTGATCGGGGTGATTGATGATGCTGCTACGGCAGAACAGGGCCCGGTGGTGTTGACGGTTGATATCGAAAAGGCGTTTGACAGCTTAGAGTGGGATTATCTGGATGGCGTGCTGATGAAGTTCGGAGTTGGGGAAGGGTTCCGGAGTTGGACGAGAGTGCTTTATTCCTCGGCTAAGGCACGGGTGCGGCTGGGAACCATGGTCTCTCCGGCTTATCCGGTTTGTAGGGGCACGAGGCAGGGCTGCTCACTGTCCCCTCTGCTCTTTGCCTTAGCAATGGAGCCGCTGGCGGCGCAGGCAAGATCGGGCATTGTCTACGACGGGATTGCACAGGGACCTGAATCGCACTATATATCGTTATATGCCGACGACCTGTTATTGTACCTGGCGGATTCCGGGAGGGCATTGGAAGGCGCGGTGGACATGTTGGGCAGGTTCGGGAGGCTATCAGGCCTCAGGGTGAATTGGACTAAGACCTGTGTGTTTCCGTTGCGGAAGACCACGCACTGCCCACAGCTCACAAGACCGGTAGTGTGGGAACCCTCTTGTTTTGTTTACCTAGGAGTGCGCATCTACCATGATGCAGCGGACCTCCTTGAGGGGAATGTGGGGCGCTGCATCCGGGCGCTGAGGGGCAGTATGGACTTCTGGGCCTCTCTCCCACTGTCCGTGCTGGGTCGAGTAGCACTGTTGAAAATGGTGGCACTCCCGCGGCTACTCTATTACTTTAGAACGTTGCCGGTATGGATCCCGCAGAGAATCTTTAGGGAGTTGAGGATGTTGGTGACCGGCTTTCTCTGGGGCCAGGGTCGCCGAAGAGTGGCATTGACTACCTTGACGAGACCCAAGTGTGAGGGGGGGATGGCAGTCCCCGACTTTGAATTATATTATCTAGCGGCGCAGCTCCAGGTCCTGACACAGAACGTAGCCAGAGAATTTAGGGGGCCAGATAACAACCGAGGGGTCGGCATTCAGAGACATGTCTTGTCATCTATCGTGATGCAACAGAGACTGGCTGGAAGGGATCTTACGATGGAGGAAAGGACACTTAGATTGTGTTGGAATAGGAACCTGAAGAGGGCTAGGCAGCGCCGGCCGTATGCGCCGGAGATACCGCTGGGAATGCTGACTGCCTTACCGCACGGGGGTGATTGGTCCCAATTATTGACGTGGGAAGAACTGGGCTTGCAGATGGTAGGAGACCTCTATATGGACGGGACGCTGGTCCCGTACCAAACTTTACAGGAACAATTCGGCCTGCCGAGTGGAACCTTCCTGTTGCATGCGGCGGTCGTAACAGCGATGCAGCGGCATTTGGGGGGTGGACTGGTGGAACCGGAGGTGACGATGGTGTGCCAGTATGTGGTGATGGCCGCGGGCACCGTCAAGGCGGTGACTTGCCTCCACAACAGAATGCTACATGAAGGACTAGTGCCTTTGGTTGAATTGAAATCGCGATGGGAGGCCAGCATAGGTAAACAAATCCCGGACACCATATGGGGTCAAGTGTTGCACAGGACCTGGAAAGGGACGAGGAATGCAAGGTTTCAGCAGGTGCATTTTTTCGTTCTCCATCGGGCATATTTGACCCCGGAGAGGTTACGGCGACACTTCCAGGTGCTTGATGCCATGTGCCCGAGATGTCTAGAGCCAGAGGTTGATCTGGACCACATGCTGTGGGGGTGCCCGAAGTTAGGGGACTACTGGCCGGAGGTGGGAGAACTCCTGAACGCTGTCACGGATAGAGAGGTAGACTTTGACATGGCTGCTTGTCTGCTTCTTTGGTTCCCGCACACCAAGAAGACCAAGGTGACGAGCAAATTCATTGGGTTGGGATTAATACTGGCACAACGTGAAATCACTTGGCATTGGAAATCTAAAGAGGGGCCGTCTGTGCGGAGATGGAGGAATGAATTGTTGAAATGGTCGGGATGTGAGAGTGTGCTTAGGATGCGTCAGGCGACTAGAACTGGTAACGAGAAAAGTTTGGAACTGGCGCGGTCCTGGGAGCTGGCAGTACAGGCTTTAGGGGACTACATAACTGAAGGCGAGGAGGTAGATCAGGAATAGGAAGGGATTCCATGGGGACTACATGATTGTCTGAACTTCCTGGTAGATGTCATACCTCAGAGCAGGAAGGGAATGTTAGGACCCGCATTAGCAGCAGTTGGTGGGGGGGTAATGGGGGGGAGTCGGAGGAGGGGGAGGTTAGCTTCCCGGAACCGGGTGGCCCTGGGAGGTCGTAATAGCGATTTGTGAGAAGTGACAGGGGAGTGGCCTAGGGCTAGATGGAGTGAGGGATGGGTTGGTTGTTATGGGGTAAAAGCGGATACGATGTGCTATAACTGACCTATGGCCCGAATAGGGCATGCACTGAGGTACCTCCAGCGAACTGGTTAATTGAAGCGCCGCCCAGCCTCCGGGATGTGGGCTAATCGGCTGTGTATTGGATTGCCATCATACTGAATGTTGGGGGCCGTCAGTGTATAGGTTGGCCTATTGAACAGGTTTGTTTCTGATTCTGCAATAAAAATATATTTAAAAAAAAAAAAAAAAATAGTGGTGTGTGATTTATCATTGGCAGCACACAAATGGCAATCTTTCACAACAGCTTCTACCATTCGATCTATACTAGGCCACCAGTATCTCTCTCTGATGCGAGTTTTGGTAAGATTCCTCCCCAGGTGTCCTTCATGAGCTAGATTGACTACTTTCTCACGCAAATCACTAGGAGGTATTAGTCTGTCACCTCTTAACAAGCTACCTTGACAAAATGTCAAGTCATTTCTAACCGTCCAATAAGGTTTCAATTCATTATCTAGTTGATCATACCTAGGCCACCCTTCTCTGAAGATACTTCTCAAAGATTGAAAGACAACGTCATTATTAACACAACCTGACCATTCATCTTTAGACAAGAAGATTCCAGTACCCAATTTATGCATTCTAAATTACCTGAAACACAATTCCCTTCAATCGGCAACCTTGATAAACAGTCAGCAGGCTTGTTGTTCTGACCAGCAATATACTGTACTTTAAAGTTAAATTCCTGTAGACCTTCACTCCATCTCTTCAACCTGGGCGTCATATGATCACTTTGATGACAAGAGAAAATCTGAACAAGAGGGTGATGATCCGATCTTACAAGAAACGGAATGCCCCATAGAAAGAACTTAAAATGATATATAGACCAAAATACAGCCAATGCCTCTCTTTCAATGCAAGAAATTCAATTCAGCATCTCACAGAGCTCTTGAAGCAAAAGCCACCACAACTTCTTCCCCATTCACAATTTGAGAAAGTACAGCGCCAAGGCCTTTAAGGCTGGCATCAGTAGTGACAATGGTTTTCTGTTTTGAGTCAAAGTGGCCCAGAGTGGGCATTTTGCCAATTTCATTTTTTATCAAACAAAATGCTTCTTCACAATCACTCGACCAAGTGAATCGAGCACTCTTTTTTAAAAGAGATCTTATAGGCTCAACAATGCTAGCAAAATTTTTGACAAATTTGGAATAAAATTCTGCCATGCCTAAAAAAGACTTAACCTGATCTTTATCTCCAGGAGCTGGTGCTTTGACAATACTCTCAGCTAATTCTAACTTCGGTTGTATTCCTTTTCCAGAGATCACATGTCCTAGATAAGTAACCGGGTCTAGACCAATTTTGCATTTCTCTTTCTTGACTGTGAGACCTTTATCAGTTAGTCTATTCAACACCGATCTTAAAACAGCATCATGTTCCTTAGCATTCACTCCATACATCAAGATGTCATCCTGGAAGAACATAACATTATGTAGATCCCCAAGAACTATTTTCATTACTCTTTGAAAGCAAGCAGCAGCCGAGGCTAACCCAAAGGGCATTCTCAAAAACCGATAGGCACCAAGAGGTGTAACAAAGGATGTTAAGTGTCTAGACTCTTGATGTAAAACAATTTGGTGGTATGCAGAAGAGAGATCTAGAACACTGAACATGTTCGCTCCTTTCAAAATACTAATAGACTCAGATATATTCGGTAGAGGTTGTCGATCAACCCAAATACATTCGTTCAACCCACGCAAATCCACACACATTCTTACCACCTTTCCACCATCCTTGGGTGCCAAAACTATAGGACTCAACCATTCTGAAGACTCAATTTCTTCAATTACTCCTAATTTCAAAAGTTTCTCAATCTCCAATCTCAAGGGTTCAAGCATCATATAAGGAACTTTGCGAACCTTATGTACACACGGTTTTGCAAATTTTTTTAGAACAATCTTGTGTTCAAATCCCTTTAAACAACCCAAGGTATCTGAGAACACTTTAGGAAATTCAGAAAAAATATCATTGGAATCGGAAACATTGCTAACTCTTTGGGAAAGAAAAGCGGAAATTAAATCTTCAATGAAAACTACTTGATCTTGGGGATTTTTAGCACAGGGATTAAGGATTATTCCAAAATCATGTTGATGTTTCCAGCCAAGGAGATTGTCTCCTCTCACAGCTACGTAAACTTTGCCGGTGATTTCTTTACCTCTGAAAGAAATTTTAGCTACTGTATATCCTAAAATGTCTATTTTTGAACGATTATAACTCAATGGAGCAATATCTGGAGGTAATAGTTGGACATTTTCTAGGCCAACAACTTCATCCCAAATCGTGTTACCTATCAAGGTAAAAGGAGATCCTGAATCTGCCATAAGTTTAAACATATACTTGTCAATTCCTATATCACAAAAAGGCATAACAATCTTTTCAGAATCTACATCCTCCTTAATATCCTTTACATTTGAAATAACTACAGTGCGTACAACGTCAGATAAGTTTTCATTAGATTCTTTCTTTTTGTTGGATTTGCAAACACGTGCATAGTGACCTTTACCCCCACAATTGTTACAAATGCTATCCCTTGCAAAACAGTTTGGATAATTAGAAGTGTGAGAAAAACTACCACATCTAAAACAACGCAGTCTTTGATTAGAAAGTGAACGTTGTTGTCTAAATTCACGTTCTTTGGATAAAGAAGTCTCTTTATTAAATAAAGGACGATTCTCTTGAGAAGTTTTTTGAGATGAGATATTCTTTTGGGGCAGTTTATTCCTTACATTAGTTGAAACTTTAGCACTATAATCAGGAGAATCCTCCAAAAACTCATCCTCTTCTAATCTGTGTACAACATCTTGATTCTTTTTTTTTAACTTCAATAGAAGTGTGATTTGCTTCATCTTTATTTTTTCTAATCTCTTTAACCCACGTAGAAGTATTTTCCATGCCTTCTACAATATCCATAGCCTCTTTCAGTGAAGGGTTCTTAGATAATAACTTTTCTTGAACTCTAGCGCTATTTGTACACCTTACAAGCTGATCTCTCACTAACGATTCAGCTAAATCTCCAAAATCACACGTGCGTGCAAGAGTTTTCAGAACAGCTACAAATGTACCAACACGTTCTAGAGGACCTTGTGCGCGAGTGAAAAATCTGTGACGTTCCAAGGTAACATTAATTCTGGGACCAAAGTAATTCTCTAACATGGACATAGACATCTCAAAAATGTCAGAGGGTTCCCCATCAGCACCACCTACTGGTATTGTATCCATGCTGTCATAGGTGTGACTACCCTCAACTCCTAAATTGTGCAATAAAATTGCTTGTTTTCTGGCAGCTGAGAACTTTTCACCACCAATTGCCACTAAATATGAATCAAAAAGATTCCGCCACCTTTTCCAAGGGAGAATAGGCTCTCCTTCTTCAGATAGAAAAGGTGGGGGTTGTGACATACTGGAGGCAGAAGTCATGTTGTAAATGACTAACCAAAGTAGATAAGAAAATAAAAACAATAAATATAATGTAAATATGTAAATCACACCTCAATATACATCTTAATAAAGAAGAAATTTCAATGTGCGGTCGTGCACATCGACATTGTTGAAATGGTAGTCTAAAAATACACAGCTGTGTGTATCAGCGTTGTTAATTTAGTCATAATGCGTCGTTGTGCATTAGTGTCGGTTTCTCAAGGATACACTGCCGTGTGTATCAGCGTTGTGAAGTTGAAGCAAAATGCGCTGCCGTGCGCATCGGCGTTACTATGGTAACCAAATGTCCACAAAAATGGCTACTGTTATGACGTGATGACGCGTGCGAGCGTGATGATGTTGCACGCGAGGTCAGATTTCTGCAACACGCAGATCAGGAGAGCGAGCAGGAGAGCGAGTACACAGGTACTGTTATACACGCGCTGCTGTTACACACGCGCTGCCTCACCCACAATGGCATACGCTGCTTGGGTCACACGCGATGTCTCAGGGTTTAAAGGGAAACAAGGTCTAACGGAAAGCGCCGAGTAGACGAAGACGAAATCTATTTCCCACAGCTTTGTGTGTTCAAGGTTACAGCGCGATGTCCAATACAGGCTCGTTTCTCTCCAATGTAGATACAGCACGACCAATGTTATTCAAGATCACAATGAGTGAGAACAGTCAGCCAGATTTACATGTCCAGTCCTAGGAACTTCAGAAAGTGCAGAAAAACAACAGAAAAAACACAATCCAAGATAAATCCAAGAAAGTTGTCTGTAAAATATCAATCCAAGTTGATTGAAACCAAGTCCAAATTGAATATCCAGTGTTTAAGATGTAATCCAATGCCCAAAAACGAAATTCGAGTAAATCCAAATCCAAAAAGAATTCCAATGGTAGGGGAGTTGATGGTTGTGGTTGCTTGTCCCCAATTAAGCCTTGACCCTCGCCGCTAGTGATAAAAGCTCTTAAATCAGGTTTAGTAGGAAGAGCTGGTTTATTAATACAACCATCAACAGCAAGCTTCAGTAACTGACTCTGTCTTAGGAATGTAAACACTCCATCAATGATGTAGGATAGGCAATGTTCTATTAAAGAGACAGTGACCATAACAGTGGGTAAGCAACATTAGGCCTTAAACAGAGGAATGTCAGACATTTACTACACATACATGATCAATAAAGGACACACGACTCAAGATGGAGATCCCAACCAATTTCATAAAATTATGCTTCGTAGCAAGGTAACTACATTTCACGTTAAAAAATTGACAATGCAATATTCAAATAGTTCAGGATCCCTGAGGAGAGAATCAAGTGAGGGGTATATCAAGTGAGCTTACGAATTACAGTTCCAGTCCTCGGGTGGCCAGACCCATATGCAGTGCATGGTTGTTTGTGGGGGACTAGGGCACCCGTACGGTGCTGAGTTCAGTACCTTTGCCAGGCGATCGATACTGGCAATGTTCTTCACCCTCGGAGTCGGCAGAGGCAAGGAGTGGGATAGATTTCAGCAGGCGGCCAACACAGTCACTGCGCTGGCGGTTAATGGCTGTAGTTTGGTTGGGGGTCAGCCATCGATAGATCGTCTCAGAGAGATTGCAGTCAGGTCGGCTGTGCAGGAGGTGACTGGCAGGGTCACTAGCAGGAGGGTACAGGCTCTTGGACCCGGAACTGGGGGCAAGTAGGGTCATAGGGCCAAGAGGTTCCCACAAGGTTGTGGAGGTTGTACATTTGCAGGGGGTTCAGTGGGCAATGCAGAGTCACATCGACAAAGTGCTGGCCCTCTACCACTGCAGTCTTTGGGAGATCTTTAGTAGCAGTGAGTCGCATCGACACCAGTGTCTGTCCTCAATTGCGGTGGTTCTTGTTGTTCTTGTGCAGCAGTGAGTCGCGTCGACGAGGGTCAGTCTTCCCTTTGGGGGGGGGGGGTTTGATTCTTCTTGGACAGGTCCACCGTCCTTGGGAGATTGGAGACTTTATTGAAGGCAACAGTCCTCCCAGGGGTTTTGAAGGCTGTGCTGCATGACAGGTTGCAGGTTTCGTCGAAGCTGGAGACAGGCCGGTAGGGCTGGGGCCAAGGCAGTTGTCTTCTTCCGGCTTCGGCTGCAAGGTGTCATCTTGCTTCTTAGGTTGTCACAAATCTGGGATCTAGGTCTGGGGAGTCACCTAAATACTAAATTTAAGAGGCATTTTAGGGGAGTAGCAGGTAGGGCCAATGGGTACTGCACATGGAGTGACTACACCCTCTATTAAGCCCCCTCCTGGGGAGGGGGTGTGGACCTATCCCACATTGGAGGGGTCCCCCCATCCTCAAGATGGCAGGGATTGAAAAGTGTCCTTCACCTCACTTTGCCCCACCTTAGGGATGGAGTTGGCAAAGGTGGGCACACCTATCTTTTTTAATTTCCCTGCCGGTTTTTCTACCCAAAGTAGGAGTGTAAACCAGGGGCTGCCATCTGCTGCTAGCAGAAGAGGCTGGGGGTCACAGTACAAAGGTGGCAGGCCTTTGAAGCTTCCCTTCTATGAGAATTGGTTCATCCTGGGGAATGAGGCATGGCACCTCTGCCCAGGATGTGCATTGTTTCTGGTGCTAGAGAACAGGAGCTCTCTCCCCAGAGGGTCCAGAAACATGTCTGGTGGTGGCTGGCTGCCTACAGCAGGTCATAGACCACACCATGGCTGGTAGGAGTTCAGGGGACTCCTCTGGGGTGCTCTCCAGGTACAGGGTACAATAAATTGCACACTAGCAGCAGTGTGGGTTTATTGAAAGGAGTAGTTTGGTACTAAACTCTCCTGAATACAGTGAAGCCATCATGATGCTGAGTAGCTCGAGTTGTCAAGTTCTCAGCCCATGTATTCTCTATGACTTCACTGGCACTTACAATATTAGGAAATGGTGCCCAGTATTGTAGGGGCATATCTGCTCTTGCAGATAAACCTTCACCTGTAGTATAGTGCACCCTGCCTTAGGGCTGTGAGGCATGCTAGAGGGTTGACTTGCCTATGCTGCCAGGCAGTGATAGCTGACATTGCACCCAGACAGGGTGCCATGTCGACTGTGCCCTCACCTAAGAGAATTCCACTGGCTCCCCATCTAAAAGAGATGCCAGTTCAAGATCCACACACATGCCTACAAAGCCATCTAGGACCTGCCTACATCAACCATAGACTGAACTTTCAATAACCCCATAGACACCTGCACTCCTCTTCACTCCACCTTGCACATACTCACCTACCCGTAACGGCCACAGCGGTGGTCACACCTTCTCCTATGTCGCTGCCTAGACCTGGAACAACCTCCCCCTCCGGCTCCGTACAACCCCCTTGCTAGCAGACTTCAGAAAGAGACTCAAGACCCAATTTTCGACGTAGACTGGCACCCAGAAACCCCTAGGGGTTACAGTGTTACACTTTACAAATGCTGTGTGATTGATTGATTGATGAAGGCAATAAGCAGTACTGTATGTGGTGCACATCCACAATCATTACTCACCCCCACAACAGCCCTCCAAACAATATCAGAGAGGGAGGCACCACTCTGCACCAAGGAGTATGTAGCTAAAGTCATTATATGACCATCACTCTTCTCCTCCAGCACATTTGTACTTTTTCCAAGCCATACAAAGGTAATTCTAAAGAACCTAGAGAAGGCAAAGAAAAAAACTTAAGAACAGAACTGCATGCTTGCATGCGTATAGAGTACTTAAAAGCAGGAAAGGCCAACACAGAAGCTGTATACGCTGCTCAATCGAAACTGCCCCCATGGTTTAGCACTATCTGGCAAAGCACCACACAGCGTACGACTTGAAATGGCAGGTTATAGAGAAAGCCTTATCATTTTCTTGACTCTCCAACGACTTGAATACAAATGGATCGATAAATGTGACTCAATAGGAAGAGGCTCAATACCATGGAAGGGTGGCAGAAATTAATTGCCCTTCTGAAGTAACACTTATGTAGCTTCCAAAACATAAGCTATGACTCTGGACCACATACCCACTTCTTCTGGGACTGATTCCGTGAATTTTCCTCTTTGGGTATTGATTTATACATTTGTGATCACTCATGAGAAAATGGGTGACTAAAACATTTTCCTCGGCAGATCTGCTTGTTTGACTTAAAACATTCACAGTAATTTGTTTGTGTTATTTGTAGCATAGCGCATTCCCCTTTCACCCTCAGTCACTACAGCACAATCTCTGCTAACTATGACATACAACAACTGCTGCCTCCTTACACAAATTCTGTCACACCTTTGCTAGTCTATACAACATCACAGGCCCTAGTACCGAAGTTTTTCCTTCTTATGTACCAGGGTCCATTTACCTCCAATGCTAGAAGGTATGGCCTTATATCAGCCTTCCTGGAATTTGTCAGGCTTGTTATGTACCAGGGTCCATCCACCACCATTGCCGGATGTTATGACCTTATACCAGCCTTACTGGAATTTGTCAGGCGTGTTATATAACAAGGTCCATCCACTTTCAGACTTATAAATGGCTTTCTGGAATTTGTCGTCACCCATCCATTTTGTTGAATCAACCTCTCCTCTGCACAATTGTTGTGCATCTGGGGCCTGATGTATGACCAATTGCTTTTGCGACTCGCAAATTGCGAAAAAATGTGAGTCGCAATTTGCGAGTCGCAAAAGCAAATGTACAACAGTGCCAGAGACACTGTTAGCGATTCCCAATGGGGTTACGTAAAGCAAGGATCATGAATATTAATGAGCCACTCTCAATTTGCGACTCCTTTGGGAATAACTGGCCTTCCCAGGGATGGTGGCCTGCTGGGCTCAGCAGACCTCCATGTCTGGAACTGCTTTTAAATAAGCAGTTTTTTTTTTTTAAATGCAGCCCGAAAACGGGATGTAGTTAAAAAAAATGTAATGAACGTTTTTGTTTCATTTTTTAAGGGCAGGCAGTGGTCCCTGGGACCACTGCCTGCCCTTAAAAAATATTTTCCAATGCATTCCCCAAGGGGAAGAGGTCCCCTGAGAACCTCCTCCCCGTTTGCAATTGCTTTACCACCTACTTGAAGTAGATGGTAAATTGCACCTGTTTTACGACCGCAATTGCGGGTGCAAAACATTCATACATATGGCTCAGACTCGCTATTAGAAAGGGACGCCCTTGAAACGCCTCTTCCAAATAGTGAGTTGCAAATCCTAATTAGTGAGTCGCAAATCATTTGCGACTCACTAATTAGGGTTTGTACATGGTATTTTTGCATGCGCCAACGGGTCTCAAAATTCATACATTTGGCCCCGCGTCTGCACCTGGTCTCCATCTCTGATACGTATACCAATACCCCTTGCAATCACTTCACTTTCACTTCAAGAGAATTCGCTGCCAATTATGGGGCATATTTACGAGGGGATATTGCATTCTGGTGGTGCTAGTCCCCCTTCTCCTTATTCCAAAAGCAGCGTTCAGCCACTTAACGTAGCTGAACGCCGCATTGTAAATACGGCCAATTTTCACATCTCACTTAGCGTGAAAAGGGCATGCAATGGTTGTTGCAGTGGACGTTCTGCTGCAACACTCGTTACTTTTTGATGCTGCTACATATTTACATGGACGAGGAAGCACCAAAAACTAAGACCTGGTACAACCTTGATTTAGGATTGCAATATGAGGAGAAATGATTAATTTCTCCTCCTACTTTCCTGTTTCTATGTGTGCTGCATTGTGCAGCACACATAGAAACAGCAAATGGCCATTTAACAATTGTTTATGTGCATGAAGGTGTTCCTTCTCGCACGTAAAGCATCACCCCTGCAGAGTAGGCAACCCTTGCAACATGGCGCAAGGAAGCTTGCTCTGGCGCTAGGCAGCTTTTATAGTACCACCGCTAGGGAAAACGCAGGGGTGTGATGTATTTTTGTAAATATGGTGCATCCCTGCTATTACATTTTTTGGGGAGCGTGTTGTTACTAATTTTGGAGTAACACAACGCTCTAACATTTTATTGTAAATATGCCCAAAAGTGTCTTTACACTGGCTCAACTGGCATGTTCACCTTTCTACAGGAATCCGGCGTTGATCTTCCACAATTCATTTAATATTTTTTTATTATTATTTTGTCATGAAATTCCATAAAATTCTTCTTCACAGCTCCTTGCCTTCTATACGGCGTCACTCTGATGTGATACAATATGGCTGTATAAAATCCTCAGCCAATTGAGCATTTCTACGATAGCTATCTGGCCATTGGGTAAGCTCCCCGATCCACTGGGACCCGGGGGTCAATTCTCCACTATACATTTATTCATTATTTTCCTTTCCATTTTAACATGAATTCTAATTTTTTTCTCACCACTCTTTGCTTATAAATGGCCTTGAAGACATCCTGATACCTACACTGGCTCAATGAGCATTTCAAATGCTCCCCCAGCCACGGGCATGATAAACAGGGGCTCATGGTTTAGACAAAGGCTTGCATCTGCTTGAGTCGCTCTGTAAACCACGACAGCATGTTATCTACCAACTAGATTGCATGGGCACTGTCTTCCCTAACTGAAACAAGCATAGGCAAGGCAAATAGGTTTCTCCTATGTGAAATCAAATGGTTTTGTCAAGTTTTATTTATATATTGCAAAGCAGCACAACCTACTGAGCAAAATGGCTTGCAGTAAAAAAAATCAATATTGTTTCATTAGAACTATATTAAAGGGCAGGTCACAGTGATTTGGGAAGTCATCATGCCCCAGTTACCAGCATGCATGTGCATGCTGCCAGGTCATTCTGTGCGTTTTCTGGGGAGTCTCATTTCAAGTCTTTCAGTCGAATATTCTTTCAATACAGTGTGTACTGGCTCTAGATGTGTCAGAGTGACATTTGCCTCCTGTGGCCCTGGCTGTTCAGCAGCAGATACTTAAACCACTGAACGGTCTTTCTGTCTAATAATGCGCGGAGAAAAAATAACTCGTGGACATGTGAACAGGCACCATTGAATGGAACGTTGTTGTTAACAACTTAAACTCAAAGCTTGCCAAAATAAAATTAATAAGACCCTACTTATGTTAATGCACACAATATATGTATACCCATTAAAACATACTAAAGTACACATGAGTAAAACCTACAAACGTTTTGTTGGCCTTAGGGCAGAGTCCTAAAGACAACAAAAACAAATTCCCGAAAACAGAAATTGCCTACTTTCATGTATAGGTTTGCTACTGACACTGCAGGAACACTAACAGTCATTAAAAACGAGTAAGTTGCCATGAGAGCCATGATAATACAAATCACCTTGCGTTATGCATTCTTCAAGCAAAATAAGGACGCAGTCTGGTGAATGCTTTTCTTACAACAGTGCTGTACCTTCATACTTGAAGTGAATATTCAGATTAACAATTTTGGGGCATATTCTCAAGGACATAGCGCCGACTTAGCGGCACTTTATTGCAGCCAAAGTGGCAATAGATTTATCGCCCTATTCACAAGCTGGTGCTAACAGCCAATATCGCCAGTTTTCCTGCGATAGCAACCACAGAAAAACATTGCCACGGATGACACCTGCAACTAATAAGATGCAGAGTAGGAGTTCCAGTGCAAAAAGCAGCGACATCACTTCACAACATTCTCAACACCCACCCAGATCTACGATAAGATCACAAAACATGTGATAAGGCGCGTTAGCAGCAGGGAATTAACACCTGCTCCTCCCCGGTATTAAGCTGGGGGATAACCTGCACCAGAAATGGGAGCGCAGCCCACAGCCACACCAGAAGAACTCATGGAGCTACTGATCATGCAGCTCGGACAGCCAAGAGGGCCACAACACTCACCGCCACCACCCCAGGACCCCCCTCCCCCTTCCGGTTACAACAATTAACATTCATGTGTGGTCAGAAAAAGGAGAATCATTTATTCATCTTTGAATTTCCAAACAAAATACATTCAAATTCAACTCAAAACAACTATTTGGAAGAGTCATGGCGGGTCTTCTCTCGACAATCTGTAAGTCACAGCCTGCAAGACAAAATTCAAGATAAGAAGGTGTGTCATGCACTCATAAAAGGACAGAGAGAGAGAGAAAGGGAGAGCGAGAGTAAGAGAGAGAGAGAGGAAGAGAGAGAGAGAGAGATAGAGAGATAGAAAAAGATTGTACAAGGAGCACAAGGCCGCTCGGGCTCTGAGCTCATACATGTCAACTGTTGGGTGTGTATCGCTATTGGTGCACCATAAGCCTAAGGCCTAGCCTCAATTGCAGCTCAAAAGCCACATCACATTTCCAGAATGCAAGCAGCAGTTAGACTAACATTAAAGCTGCTTTGTCGCAATACATAAGGCGGAAGGACATCTGCACCTCTGACTTTAGTCTTGCAAGCGGCTGGCACGCCCTGAGAGAAATACCATAGCAGATGATGACGACTTCCACACTACTGCAGCCTCCCGCAGTGTTCTAATGAACAACTAGATGCATTTCCTTTATAAATGAACAGTATAAGGGGATTCTTTTCTCATTCAAATTATTGTTAATGCCCTAGAAATCAAAAATGAGGACAAGCAGCTGGCAGGGGCAGTGGTAGCACAATGGACCACAGAGAGTAGGAGAGAGGGTGCATTGCCACGCACACAGACATTGGTGGGCAGAAGGGAGTGCTGCAGAGACATCAAGCCGACCACAGAGGGCAGGTCAGGCATGGGCAGTGACAGCACTGCACACCACGGTGGCCTGGTAGGAGGGGGCACGGGCATTCACATGGAAAATGGAAGTCAATGTTGACATGTATGCAGAGTCAGCCATGGTCCGTGCAGGTAACAGCGGTGAGGCGGTGAGGCCGGGTAAAGGGGTGATTTCGAGGCATGATGCAGAGGGAAAAATGAATAAATAATGAATTTTCCCTCTACAAAGTCCCTCGAAATCCCCCCTTACACGACCCCACCGCTGTTACCTGTACGGATCACGTCTGTGCAGAGAGCAGGCATGAGGGTGTCAGGGGCAGGATGCTGACCGCAGTGGGCAGGCTGCTATGGGCAATGAAAGCACAATGGACAACTGAAGAATAGAGAGAGGGAGCAGGGGCAATCAGATGAAGAACAGGGAGCAGGGGGAGGGGAAGGTAAGCAGGCTGACCACGGATTACAGGCCAGCAAAGTGGCAGTGGCTTCACAGTGAACCACGGACAGCAAGAGAGAGCGGGCAGTGATATGCACACAGAAAATGGAGGGCAAGGTGGAGGGGCCAGTAAACTAAAATGGATGGCAGGCCAGCTTGAACAAGGGTAGCAGGCTGGCTACGAAGGGCAGATGGCAGGGGCATGCAAGTGATGAACGGAGGTCAGGCGTGAGAGAGGCAGGGCCTGCTGCCATAGAGGGCAAGCCAGCAGGAGAAGGGGCAGCGCAATGGACAATAGAGGGCGAGAGGAAGGGGCCAGGGTCACACACATGGAGATCAGGGTGCAAGAGAAAGATGAAGGATAGTTGCTGCAAGCCGACCACAGAGGGCAGGCTGGAAGGGGTAGCACAATGAACCACAGAGAGCAAGACGGAGGGAGCAGGGGTACACACACGGTGAGCATGGGGGAAACAAGCTGAACACAGAGGGCAGACTGGCATTGGCAGGGGAAGGAAGCTGACCAAGGAGGGTGGAAGAAGTGGGCAGGTGTAGGCAGACAGAGAACAGGGGGCAGGCAGAAGTGGATGGAGGCAAGGCCAATAAGCTGACCACAGAGGGGAAGCCGGCATGGATGTGGGCAATAAGTACCATGGAGGGCAGGAGGGAAAAGGCAGGTGCATGTGCAGCAACTGGCCATTCATTGCAGGCCAGCAGGGGCATTACAATGGCCCAAGAACAGAGGTTGAGGGGGCCGAGGTTCAATCATAGATAGAAGGGAGACAG
This sequence comes from Lissotriton helveticus, assembly GCF_964261635.1. Taxonomy (NCBI): domain Eukaryota; kingdom Metazoa; phylum Chordata; class Amphibia; order Caudata; family Salamandridae; genus Lissotriton; species Lissotriton helveticus. The sequence goes on along the minus strand of NC_136059.1, from coordinate 738,572,403 downwards.
AGAGAAGGTCAGAAAACTGACCACAGAGGAGAGGCCTTCATGGGCAGGGACAGCAAGGTACCCATGGAAAGTAAGTGGGAGGGGAACAGGGACATGCAGATGGAGAACGGTGGGCCAGGGGAGGGACGTCGGGACAGCAAGCTGACCACAGATGGCAGACGAACATGGGCAGGGCAACACAATGGACCATGGAGGGCAGGGCAAGAATGAGGGGACAGGGGCACACACACAAAGAAAATAGGGCAGGTGGAAGGGGGCAGGGAAAACAAACTGACCATGTAGGGCAAGCCGGCATCATCAGGGGTAGCAATCTGGCCACGAAGGCCAGGTAGGATGGCACAGTGGCACGCAGAAAAAGAATGGAGGTCAGATGGGAGGGGGCAGGGTAGGCAAGTTGACTATTTCAGGCAGGCCCGCTGGGGCAGCAAGCTGATCATGGAGGACAGGCTGCTGTGGATTGGCAACTTAGAGCATGCGCATAGCCAAAGGCCCAGTGCATTTGGGGTGTTGGATATGCTGAGAAAAAAATACAGAAGTTAAGAGACTTTATTGTTAGGAATGGTAATATGATCATCCCCTTCCTTGAAAAATAACAGAAATTCACTAGAACAAAACAAAGGTTAAATGGACACCATAGTTCTGTGCTGAAATGTATTACAAACTAACGTTCATAAAACGAAAAAACACTGAAATTAGCTAGTTATAGCTCAATGAACTAACTAAAACTTGCTACCCTCCTTTCACTGCTTATGTCCCCACCTATTACATCTCTCATAACATGTTAAATTACTTTATTGATGGCCTCACTAATGACATCTCTAATGACATCGCAGATGACAACATCCAAGCTACTATTCCTTAAGTTACTCTATAAACCCCTACATCATTTTAGAAAACGAAGGGGCTCATTTACAAGAAATGACACATCACTGCTACAGCGCAACAATGTGTCAAAACACGTACGATACGCAGCGTCATTATTTTGCATCATGGAAGCACCATATTTGCGTTATGACGCACCATGTTGCAAGCAGAGAACAACGTAAAAAAAATGACGCTGGTACCAGTGTAGTGGTGCAGTAAACAATGACATATCTGCTGCAAAAGAGTCTTAAGGCAGATTAGCGTCACATAATGCGACCCAAAACTTTTGCACAGTAAGAAAATGTGGAAACACCAAAAAATGCTTAAAAACAATTCAAAACAAAATACACTGAAAGCAGCCATGGAGCAGGGAGAAGATACCACCAGCCAGCACAATAACTCCAGCACCAGCCACGATATCCAGGCTGACTTTCTAGGAAAAAGGAAGAGGAAATCTAGCTTCAATGTGGAGGAAAATGAGATACTGATAACAGAGTTGACAGACTACCAACACAAGCTGCTTGTCAACTCTAAATTGCCATTAGCAGAGAAAGAAGCCATTTGGCAGGTCATATTGACCAAGGTCATCCGTGTCCCCCAAGGGAAGAGGACACTTATTGACTTGAATAAACGTTGGCTTGACATAAATCAGGGGGCAATGACAAAAACGTCTAACACTCTAAATACAGCTATGCAGATAGGAGCAGGAAGCCCAGGATGACCCGGAGAAGCGGGTTGGCAGTTGTCATTCCAGAAAAGTTGGTGGCAGAACTTCAAGGACAAGACAGTGCAGCCCACGAGGAACAGCAAGACTTACAGGGTAAGTCTCAAAAAGTGCCAATGTGGGGGAAAATCACTTGTTGGGAAGTTCTGATAACTAACTATCTGCACTTGACTCAGCTATTTGCAGGGCAAAGGGCATGTATGTGGGATCATGTACTGGTAAGCATCATGGGCCTCATTTACTATATCATGACACATGGCAGCGTGTGGCAGTGCAGCAAGCCTTACTGCTGTGCTGCCATGCCTCCAAATTTAAAAGCAGGAATTTGTTGTATCTACAAGAAACAATGGATTCCTGTCCTCTCCCCACCACTGGTACACAAACTGCATCCATGTGCCAATGCAGACACCCTTGCGCCATGGTGCAAGGTTGCCTGTATTGCAGGGATTATTGTTGCTGTGCAGGAAGGGACACCTTCCTACACAAAATCAATCATCCCCATGTCACTGGCACTCTTGTAAAATGATGCAAGGGTGCCTGCGATGGTGCAAGAAAGCCATTTTGTGTGCCAGCGTAGGGGAAAGGACAGGAAAGTGCTGTATCCCATACATAGGGCTTCATCTACAAGAAAATGACACAGCCCGGCACCGCAAGCCATTTAGCTACACCGTGCAGCGTCATTTTCAAAGCACAGGGATGCACAACAATACAACACATCTCTGCTTTCCCCTCCGCTGGCACGCAATTGGCTGCCATGTGCCAGCACAGGCACCCTTGCGTCATTTTGTAAGATTGCCTGCGCTGTGGGTATGATTGTTTATGTGCAGGAAGGAACACCTTCCTGCACAAAAACAATCATTAATGTTATTTACCTCTTTCTATGCATGCTGCAGCAAAAACAAGGAGAAATAAAAAAGATTTCTTCATGTTGGGCGATTCCTACTACTTCCCAGGGGAGGCGTAGGTTTCTGACGCATTCCCAGTTTTACAAAATCTTGTAAATCTGGGAATATGTCAGGTTCCAGCAATGTTGCGTGGGAATACCCACAGCAACACCCATGGAATGTTCCTTTCACGCAGAGTAATGCGGAAAAGGGGCTTATATTTACAAGGCCATGAAAAGTTAAGCAGGGTGACTTTACTTGGCCCTGTAAATATGGGAAAGCCTATTGTACCACCGGTGCATCAAAAAGTGATGCGGGCAGCGCTGAAAAAAGTCCTTGCAGTGCAGCCCTGTGCCAATACATCATCGATGAGGCCTACTGTGTGTCCCTGGGTGTCATTTGGTAGTGCAGTGCATTGTAGGTGCTAGCTGAGCAGAGACAACTGCCAGTGTGTGTGGATGTGGAAACCTTGCATATGAAGGATGTGCAAAGCCACATTTGTACAGCAAGGTTTGCTCACAATTCTAAATGCACTGCTGTGTCTGACAGTGTTATACATGTTTTGTATCTCAGTAGGCATGACAAAGAGAAGGATATTGGGGTAAAGCATACCTACACATGATGTATTATTGGCAGAAGATTGAGCATGTGGCAGGAGGGTGTCCAGAGGCAAAGTGTCTCACCATGCCACATATGTCAAAGTCTGTATGTGAAACGGGGATCAGTCACATTTAGTAAAACATTGAATGCCACCACAAAGCCCTTTTGAAGGGGATGGTGTGAGACTGAGGTGAATCGGACCACTTGTGAGGGAAATTGGGCCAGGTCAGTCAATGTTAATTGAATGATTTTACACTCTTGGACGACTTCAATTTACACCTAGAGGACCCTCGAGACAGGAATGCTGCCCCCCTTATAGATGTAATGGAAAGCCTAGGTCTCTCACAATGGGTCACTGGTGACACCCACTCAGCAGGTCATTTGCTGCATGGGATATTTTCTAATAATGACTCCCTCCAGGGTCTACCCCCTCTACCCCTGACCTGGTCCAATCACAAAGCAGTCATGTTTACCCTCAACCTTCAGCAGCCTTGTTCAGACAGTGGTCCAATAATACATCTTAATAGGTTCCACCCTTGGAACCTAATCTCGGCTGAAGCCTTGGTGAGATCCCTGACCCAGAAACCCCCGGAGTTCAGTAGCGAACTGAACATAGAAGCAGCTGCCTTTGAGCAATGGCTCCACTGCCCAATAGATTTCTAAGCACCTGAAAAATACATTCCAATTGCAGATCCAAACCCTCTGAACCTTGGATCTCAGAACAAGTCAAGCGACAAAAACAAGAGTGCCGCCATCTAGAGAGGAGATGGAGACTTCACTATAACACTAATGACAGGAAAGTTTACAAACAGTCTTTGCTATTTTATAAAGAGTTAATTTCTAGAGAAAAAACTTGCTACGGTGGGCGGAGCTAGCCAGCAAGCGAGATGGCCGCTTGAAGCCGGAGCTCCATCGTGTACAGGCAATTAATCCTTCAGTGATCCTTATAGAGCGGCAATAAACCCCCGCTTCCCTCTTCCCCAGTCCCCCCGGAGGTAGCGGCGATAGGTGATTCCCCGAAAGTCGGAATAGACAAGACCCGGAGGGTGTCGCAGCCTGGTGAAACTTTGGTCCTGGCAGGCCGCACAGCCTCGGACTGGAGTTAATCCCGAGGCCGGACTGTGTAACGCGACGTGCGGCTGCCACACAGAGGGTGCCCTGGTGCTCTGATACCTGAACTGGACCCCTACTGCGGACCACTTAGCGGGAGGGAGTGCAAGATCAGCGACGGCGGCAGAGTGCAGTTCCTCCCATTCGGTGCCTTCCCCCGACACCCCACCAACTTACGTCGCTCCGAAGGTTTGCGTAGTGGCTGTGGGAACCTCCGACGAACGGCGTGTGATTGAGGCTGCAAGGAGACCGCAGACTCCCATCGTCCGGTCCTACAACGCCCGGGGGCCGATGCTCTGGGGCCCAGTGAACCTGCCACTGCTGTGAGTGCAAGGACTGTGATCCCCCCCCCCATGGTAAGGGATCAGAAGGCAGCAAAGGAGTGAGGCAGTGACGAGACGCGAACGCTTTGCATGTGTGGAGTGTCCTGCCCATGTGAGTCTCTGCACGGCCTAGGCTGATAGCTGGGGGCACGTTGGATTTTTAGGTGCAGCGTCTGCACGCATCCGCCCCAGGGATCTCCGGAGGGCAGGAGAACCTTTTCCCCCACCTGGAGCATAAACTGGCCGAGATCCCCTAAATCAGTAAGTGGGAAACGACAACCCGTGGACGACCTCCTCCCCTGTGGTTCTGGCACAGAGGCGAGTTTGAATACTGCGCAGAAGTTTCCAGCACACGCCATTCCGAGAGGGCGAGTCGGTGTACCCTTCCCGTGCACACTGAGGTGCTTCACGAAGGGCGTAGGGAGGGGTGCAGATTTCCCCAGAGGAGGCGCCTGCTCCGAGTCCACTCCACATCCTCCGGTAGGGCGGCAGATTTGCAGAGTGAGGCGCGATCCTGGAATAATCATACACCCTGACCTTGACTTTGTGCTTAGTGCTAACGCTGCTCTAGCGCTGCGCGCATATCGCTCCTTGCTTGTAGAATTTTAAGCTTCACTTGCCTTGTTTTATGCAAATTGCGCCGAGCGCTTCGCGCTTTTAACTAGTATTCTTCTACCGCTTAGGGGGAAATAAGGGAGTCTTACCCGCACCATAATTCGCCACACACCCACATTGTGGGCTAGAAGGGACTCGGGGGCTCTGCAGCATCATCGCGCCAGTTGTGAGCGCCATCTTGGAGTGGGGAGAAGTCCTTCCACTCTCAGCGCCATCTTGGTGAGGGAGAGACACTCGCCCTGCCAGGACCCACGTGACACCCTGCTGGCCATTTAAGATGGCCGCTAGACAAGTGCGCAGCGACGGTGCGCAGCGGGGGCGCCGTAGGGGCGCCGGAGGTGCGCCAGAGGTAAGCCCGTTTGCGCCCGTTCGCGCAACGGACGCGCTTAGGGCCGCTGCCTCTGGCCCCTCCGGTCCAAACCGTATAGCTTACACTCGGAGTGAGCTTATCGAACTCAGACCTGGGCAGGACCCGGTCAGACCTTCTACCTCCAAGCCAATCACCTGTGGTTTGCTTAATGTCAGATCTCTCTGTAAGCACCACATGGAAATAGCCTTCCTCATTGAGTCTGAACAGCTCGATGTCCTCTTTCTCACAGAAACGTGGACTCGGGAGGACTGTGAGGTCGAGCTGGGCTTAGCCTGCCCTTCAGGATATAAAATTAGTCACTCACCGCGCCCACTTAACCGAGGAGGGGGAATTGGATTCATTCATAGAGACTCGCTCACCCTCTCCCAGTTAAAGATTCGAGAGGTACCGGGATTTGAACTGATGGGTTTCTCAGTCAAACAGCAGGAGTCGATCTGCTGCTCGGGTGTTCTTTGTTACCGTCCCCCGGGACCAGCACCATCCATTCCTCTTCTCATTGACCTGATCTATGAACTTGCCAGCTCCCACTCCAGGTTATTAGTTCTTGGAGATTTCAATCTGTGGGCAGGCAGCTCGCTGGACAATGCATTTTTCTCTCTTAGCCAAGCCTGTACAGATATCAACTTAGTACAGCTGGTGAATGCCTCCACGCATCGGAAAGGCCACACTTTGGACCTGGTGTTTGCGGATCCTCAATGGGCATCATTCGTGGACATCAAGTGCCAATATTGGACGGACCACTTTCTGATCAGGTTCTCCCTTTGGTCGGAGGACCCTTCTTCGCGTAAGGCTGGACTACCTCTAGCTAAGCTAGAGAGACCTTGGTCCCGCATCCTAAACACTGTCCCATTGCCGAACATCTTAGATGAGGACTTCAAACTTGGCAATACAGTCGAAGATAGTTATACCCTTTTCTGTCAGTCCATAGCTAGCTCGCTGGATAAGTTAGCGCCCCTTCGGAAGTCGCGAGGGAGAGTGAACCGAGCTAGTCCTTGGTACACGAGCGAACTTCGCCAGCTCAAACTCGACTGTAAACGCGCGGAAAGGGTCTGGAGGAAGCAGTACCTAGACTCCGAGAAAATTGCATTTAGGTCTGCTATGCATAAATATAAAGCTCAAATTAAGATAGCGAAAGCGACCTTTCTTGAACTCACTCTGAATCAGGCCCCAAACAAGGCTCAGGCCCTTTTTAAAATCGTTAAGGACCTGGCTCACCCTACGTGTGTGGCTAGTGCCGTTCCCTCGTCGCAAGCTCTCTGTGACTCTCTTGCGGATGCCTTTGAGGAAAAAATCCGTAAAATCCTAGCAGGTCTGCAGGACCCACGGAACTCCACCACTGAGGAGGGAGCTCCGGAGGAAATGGCCAGTCGACCCCTGCAGAGGGCTACTAATCTCTGTCAGGAAGCTCCGGTCACGCCCTCCAGTCGACCCCGACTAGATGAGCAGCCCCCCAGCTCGGGAGCTCCGGCGGCGGAAGCCAGTCGACCCCAGCTGAGTAGCCCTCCTTTCTTTTTTTTGGATCAGGCCCTCAGCTTGGGAACTCCGGCGACTGCGGCCAGTCGACCCCAGCTGAACTGCTCTTCCCTCGCAGCCCCTGATTCGGCTCCCTGCTTGAGAGCCCCGGCAATTGTAGCCAGTCGACCTCAGCAGGGCAGCCTTCTCCTTCTTCCTGTGGAGCCAGCTCTCAGTCTGGGAGCTCTGGCGAGCGAGGCCAGTCGACCCCAGCTGAGCGGCCCCTCTGTCCCCACTTTGGATCAGGCTCTCTGCTTGGGAGCTCCGGAGACCGTAGCCAGTCGACCCCAGCAGAGAAGTCACTTTTCTCCTTCCTTGGAGCCGGCCCTCAGTTTGGGAGCTCCGGCGAGCGAGGCCAGTCGACCCCAGCTGAGCGGCCCCTCTGTCCCCATTTTGGATCAGGCTCTCTGCTTGGGAGCTCCGGAGACCGTAGCCAGTCGACCCCAGCAGAGAGGTCACTTTTCTCCTTCCTTGGAGCCGGCCCTCAGTTTGGGAGCTCCGGCGAGCGAGGCCAGTCGACCCCAGCTGAGTAGTTTTCTCCTTCCATCCTTGAAGGAGTTCGGCGACTTAGCCCTGACGATTTCTTCTGGCTCGCCTTTGGATCCTCTCCCTCCAAGACTATGGAGGGTGTTTCAAGAGGACCTCTTCCAGCCCCTGCATGCCATCTGCTGTCAGTCATTTGAGACAGCTACTGTTCCAAGCTGCTGGAAGAAGGCAGTGGTATCCCCGCTTTTAAAAAAACCTACGCTCGACCCTGCCTGCCTCTCTAACTATCGGCCAATTTCCCTGCTCCCTTTTCCGGTTAAAATTATGGAAAAGCTGGTCACCCGTGCTCTGTCCAGTTTTCTAGAAGGGAACAGCTGGTTGGATGAGACGCAATTCGGCTTCCGCCCAGCACATGGGACGGAATCCGCGTTGGTGACCGTGCTGGACAATCTGCGGGCGCGAGTCGACAGTGGTCGGGCAGCATTCTTGGTGCTGCTCGACATGTCGGCCGCGTTTGATACGGTCAGCCATCCCACCCTGATTTCTAGACTGGAGGAATGCGGGGTCGGGGACAAGGCCAGGGATTGGTTAATCTCCTACTTGGACTGCCGTCAGCAACGGGTTTCGCTACCCCCCTTCAGTTCAGAGGAGCGGAGAGTGGGACAAGGAGTACCTCAGGGCTCGGCCATCAGCCCCATACTCTTTAATGTCTACCTCCGCCCCCTAGTCCAGCTCATTAAAACCTTCGGTATCTCTGCATTTAATTATGCAGATGATACCCAGCTGGTCTTCTCTCTGGAGGGACAGGATGCAGTCACACTGGAGACCTTTCATCGGTGCATGCAGGCGACAGCGGAATGGCTCCGGTTGAACTCGTTACAGTTCAACGGAACAAAGACGGAGGTTTTACACTGTTCCACTGATCGAGTTCCTCGCGACCTCCCAGTAGACTTCTGGCCTCCGTCCTTCTCAGAGACGGTGTCTGCGGCACAATCAGCGCGCAATTTAGGCGTCACTTTTGGGCCTAACCTGCAGTTGGATCTACATGTGAATCAGATCTCTTCAACATGTATGATGCTGATTCGTATGCTGCGCAAGGTCCTTCCTCTCCTCCCTGCGCAAGCCAGACCAGAAGTAGTGCGTTGTACCATCCTAAGTCGACTTGACTATTGTAACGCACTACTTCTGGAGGCCCCGGTAACACTCTTGGGCAAGTTGCAAAGGGTGCAAAATATCGCTGCTAAACTCGCCCTTTCTCGCCCCTATCACAGTTCTTCTACGGCAGCACTGCAAGAACTTCATTGGCTGCCAGTTCATCTACGGGTGCGCTACAAAGCAGCGTGTATTGTGTTTAGGGCTATTCATGACCTGGGCCCCATTCCTTTGCGGCGAATGTTTGCCTGGTATTGTCCATCTAGAGCTTTACGCTCCTCGTCTTCCAGGCTACTGGTAGTTCCACGATTCCAGAGAGTGAGGATGGGGGGCCGCTCTTTCAGAGTAGCGGCAGCCAAACTCTGGAACTCTCTGCCTATATCCTTGAGAAGCCTTGGAGATCTTTTATCTTTTAGAAAGGCTCTAAAAACTCATCTTTTTCCCATGATAGGCTGAGCTACTGTTTTCATTGAGTACGGGTCAAAGCGCCAGGATGCCCTTGGTGGTGACAGGTTGCGCTATATAAGTATGCCACAATACAATACTGTACCTTATCTCAGGCGCGTTGGCGGGGTTACTGCTGGGGTATCCTGAGAGTCCTCCCCCCCCCCACGTGCGGAGTCCCGGTGCCCCAGAACTTGGAGAAGCAGGCTCCTGTGACTGTGGGCCGGGAGTATCCCATAGAGCATAGGGAGGATCGCGTGACACCCCTGACGGCGTGCAGTCTGCTGGACTCAAGATCGGCAAAGGCGATAAGAACCAGAGCAGGCTGCCATTTGCACAGAGGCGACTGCAACAGCTCAGCCCACCGCCAGAGAGTAGGACGGAAGTGCGTCCAGAGGACACACAGGGATCGAGCTCGGACATTAAAGATTTGCTGTTGTCTATGGAGCAGAGTCTTCAGGCCAGTATCTCTGCATTGGACACCAAGATGGATGCCATGACGTATAGGATGGACCGCATGGCGGAACTTCTGGACAAACACGCGGAAAGACATGATATGGCCGAGAGAAGGATGACAGAAATGGAGGAGGCGCAAACGGACTTGGACACGGCGCATAAAAAGATGGAGAGGATGATGCAGGCTCTACAGGACAAGACTGAGGACTTGGAAGCGCGATCGCGACGTAGTAATATCACGGGCCTTCCAGAAAGCACACACACGGGCCCGATGGAGCAATTTGTGGAGAAGCTACTCAAAACTCTCTTGGGAGAAGATGTGTTCTCGGACATGTTTATTGTGGAGCGAGCGCACAGGTCCCTCGGCCCGCGCCCCAAGCCAGGAGCGCCTCCCCGACCCATAATAGCGAAGCTTCTTAATTATCGGGACAGAGACACTGCCCTCAGGTTGGCTAGATCCAAACAAGCGCTGCAATATGAAGGGTCGGCCATTTCCCTGTATCCAGACTTCACGGCGAAGGTTCAGGAGGAGCGTAAGCAATTTATACCACACAAAAAGCGGCTCAGGGAGATGGGCCTGGACTATGCCCTACTATGCCCGGCTAAATTGCGTGTTAACAGAAGGGGCCACTCACACATATTCACGGACCCTAAAGAACTACAACAGGCTATTAAGCGCTGGTCGCGGGACCAGACCACGGACAATGCAAATGAGCCGGACGTTGATGAAAGCGGTAGCCGTTTGGACGATCAGGACTAAGAACATCTATCACACAGTCGTTGGCAGCTCGCTGGACCTGTGGTTGACAGGTGCGGACGCAGCTCGACCATGCGGCAGTGAGGCTGTGGATAGCGGCCTGGACTCCGGGGAATGAAGACTACTGAAGATAAGTGTTTGGGGGCGAGGGGGGGGTGGATGACTTAGACACTTTGCGGGTGTTTCTTTTTATTTCTCATATCACCCTGTTCTGGCCACTCTGTAAGGTACTGCAGAACTTAATGTTGGAGATGGAATTTCGGGGGTGATATCACTACAGTTTTAAGGAAAAAATATGTGTCGCTCTGACTACGCAACCTGTGCATGGTGGGGGCAGGTGAAGAGCTGAACGAGAATCTTGTGTTATGTGAGGAGCCTATGATACTAGGCTACCTTGGCCCCAGTGCGCTAAGCATGGTTGTTCTTTTGGTGTTCACAGTGGGGATTTTGATTGCGGGGGGGAGGTGGGGGCCAGACTTCTGATAGACCAGGTTGGGGTGGGTCTGCTGTGGGGGGGGGGAGTTGGGGAACAGTTCAAAATCTTATTGATGGTTCCGCCTGCTAGTGTGGTGACTGTACGCTGCATTGAGACGACTTGCATCAATGGCTTGCCCCTATGGCGCAGATGACAAATATCGCCGAAGTGCACTCTGGAGGTTCTAGGGAAACCCTTAGAGCTCTCACTTGGAATGTGAGGGGGTTAAACGACCATCGGAAACTCAGGAAAGTGTTGAACTATTTACAGAGACATCACATTGACTTAGCTCTTATACAAGAAACTCATCTTCCCTTTCAGAGCAAAATGCTGCTATGTCGGGGTCTATCAGGTAACACCACAGTAGCGGGATTCACAACACACTCTAGGGGGGTCCTGACATGGATAAATCCTAGACCTAAGTTAGTATTGGGTTTGCTGCAAGCAGACACTGAGGGCAGGTATCTTATATCGAGATGCACGGGGAAGGGGCACGATCTTATTGTGGTAAACGTGTATGGCCCGAATTACGACTCCCCAGACTTCTATGAGAATTTAGCGCGGTGTTGCCGAGACTATTCCACGGCGCAAATGCTCTGGGGTGGTGACTTCAACCTGGTGATGGACCCGGATATAGACAGGTCTTCAGGCCCTCTGCGTAGACCCACAGCGGCGGCTGTGGCACTTCAAGCTGAGTTATTAACGCTTGACCTGGTTGATGTATGAAGGAGTAGGAACACTGGTAGGGGGGGTTCACGCATTACTCAGCATATCACGACATTCACACCAGGATTGACTACTGGCTGGCCTCTTTCTCAGTTTCCAGACACATACTTTCATGTACGGTTCTACCACGCACCCTCTCAGACCACTGGCGCTGGAGTCCCCCTTAGTTCGAATTCCACCTTTCACGTGGCGCTTTCCCCCGTACTTGCTACTCGATGAAACCTTTAGGGGGTAGCTGGCTGTAGAGATTGATTCCTTCTTTGAAATAAACATAAGCTCAGTAGATAGTTTCCAAACTGTTTGGGAAGCGTTCAAGGTATATATACGTGGTGTGGCCATGTCAAAGCACTCCAGTGTCTTCAAATCAATACGACAACGCTTAAAGTATTTAGAGACACAGTTCGCCGAATTAGAGAAGCAACAGCTGAACGATCCAAATCCCATGATAGAGGAGGACTTTAAGACCCTTATTGCGGATTCCAATGAGGAAGCAGCCTGGGAAGTTTGCCATATGGGGAAATATGCAACGGCAAGAACGTATGGGGAGAGTGAGCGTCCCAGCTCCCTCTTAGCCAAGATGCTGCGAAATAGCAGATGTACTCCGAAGTTATCTGAATTGGAAACGTCTACCGGGGACACGGTCACGACAGATGATGAGATTTTGAAAGAATTTAGGGATTTCTATTCTGAGCTGTACACGTCTAGGACGGAGAATATGGAGGCTGATATGGATGATTACCTGGAACACATACAATTCCCCTTCTTAACGAATTCACAGCGTGAGTTCTTAATGCTCCCTATACAAAAAGATGAGATATCGGATGCATTGGCTAGCATGCGCACGCACAGCGCTCCTGGGGCGGATGGGCTGACGGTCGGGTTCTACAAGGCATTCAAAGAAAAACTGATCCCTCATCTATCTACTCTCTTTGATGACGTGTGCGTGGAGGGTAGCATGCCACAGTCGATGCGGGAGGCATTAATAGTTACCATACTGAAACCTGGCAAGCCCCCCAATGTTTGCGGTTCGTACAGACCATTGTCTCTACTAAACGTGGATGCGAAAATTTATGCCAAGGTACTAGCCACACGACTGGCGTTACTGGCCCCTGAGCTGGTGGCCCCAGAGCAGGCAGATTTCGTGCCAGGGAGGAATCTTACTTACAATATCCGCACTGTCCTGGGGACCATACAGCATGTTAGGCAGGACGTGAAGGCCGTTGCCATTTTCCTGGACATGGAGAAGGCATTTGACTTTGTGGAGTGGCCTTTCATGTTACGGGTCCTGTGGAGGCTGGGACTGGGTGAGCCGTTCCTACAAATGATTGGGGCATTGTACTGGAAGCCGACGACCAAACTACGCATAGGTGATCGTGTTTCTCATCCCTTTGAGATAAGCAGGGGTACAAGACAAGGTTGCCCTCTCTCGCCTTTACTGTACGCGTTGGTCACGGAACCATTGGCGTGCGCGCTAAGGGAGTATCATTGGCACCGAGGGGTAAGCTTCCCAACGTATAAAATTGTAATTTCAACATATGCAGATGACACATTGCTTTATGTGCGCAACCTGGAAGTGAACCTAACTCCAGTGTTGAGGGAGGTGGTCCGGTTTGGTGCGCTCTCTGGCCTTAAAATAAACTGGAGTAAATCAGTGGTGTTCCCGCTGACCCCAGTTACGGAGCGATTCGACATGGAATACCCGCTGCATTGGTCTACGGAACCGGTACGATATCTGGGCATTATGATTCACACGGATGCCGAAGTCCTGTTTCTCGAGAATTATGGTGTAGCGTACAGTAGACTTGAAGATGACATAGAAAAATGGTGCAAACTCCCGCTATCCCTGATGGGCCGTATCGCCATAATGAAAATGGTGGTGCTGCCTAGGTTCCTGTTTCTCTTTAATAACTTACCCATTGTATTGTCGAAGGTTTTCTTCAGGAACTGTACTAAGCTTATGATCCGCTTGGCCTGGGGCGGGAAGCAGCCAAGGGTGAAATGGTCCACGCTCACGCTCCCGTACGAACTGGGAGGCCTGGGAGCTCCAGAACTGGAACGATATTACAGAGTGGCACAGGCTGCCCACCTACACACATGGATACACGGAGACGCAAACATACCGCATGTGCGCATGGAACGGCTTTTTGTGGACCCGCTACCGCTGCCGGCCACGATATGCACCCCGGTGGACCGCAGGACTGGAGTCTTGGACTCGATCACTGCAACACAACATGCGTGGCAGGCGCTGCTGACGGCCAGGGATGGTACCGTGCTGTACTCCCCCTTGATGGCTGTAGAATGGGCACTGTGGTTACCGCCTATTGCGGAGAAGGGTGTCATACAGGCGCTGCATGGGCTTGGAATTAAGACAGCCGGCGAGCTTTTTGCAGACGGCAAGGCGAGAACTTGGGAACAACTAGCTCACGCGTCAGAGGGTACTTCGTTGCTTCAGCGCTTTCAGTTTCACAGGGTCCGTAGTGCGTTGAAAGATGTTTTGGGTCCGGAACTGGAAGAGCCCCCTGAGATGCCGGAACTCACCCTCGTCGTCAAAACGGTGCAGTCACAAAAACTGATAACGCACCTATACAAAGTGAACGCCTCGCACAGAGGCCAGGAACCCTCGAAAGCTAGACTCGCATGGCAGAGAGATTTGCAGATCACTATAGATGACACTATGCGGAAATACTGTTGCATGAGCACCAAGAGGCTGTCTCTGAATGGTCGACACCGGCTGATACACTTTACTACATTTTTGCAGCGAGTGTACTATACCCCGGAGCGACTGCACCGCTATGGTCTCAGGCAGACCTCTGAGTGTGAGAGATGTCATGCACCCATCGCAGATTTCATTCATTTGGCGTGGGGTTGCCCTAGAATACATATATTCTGGGTGGAGGTACTGGCAGAGATGGGAGAAATACTGGAGGTAGAATTGCCATCGGACCCTGCTCTGGCATTGCTTGGCCACTCTAGAGGTTTACCAGTAGCAATTAGACGGCTGACCGACACTGGCATGCTGATGGCTCGTCTAATAGTGGCACAATGCTGGATGAGGGGCCCGCTCCCGACAAAGATTAGGTGGGCACGAGACATGCTGTATTGATGTATGCTATCGGAGCACTATAGTGAGTTGCTCCCCCCTACGAGCTGTCCAAAGAATTTCTCGAGTCTATTCCGAGCCCACAGGAGCAATAGAGAGAGCACCTCTGACACACAGTCTGACGAGCGGGAAGTTATAGGTTAGTCGTGGAGTAGATCCCATTACCTTTACTCCCCCGCAATAGGTTGGAACCCGAGACTAGATATCCCTGCGAGGATTGTAGCATCCCTGATCAGGGCAGTTTAAGTTGAGGTGACATAGCCATTCGCTATACGAAAGGGTGCACAATAGGGGAAGTGACAAGAAGAGGGCAGGTCATGTAGCAAGTCATATAGCCGGCACGTGGACTTAGGAACTAGTTATTTACGTTGGGGGTGGGTTTAGGGCTTTTCTTCAGGGGGGGAGGGTAGTTTTAGTGGGATATACACAGATCAGGGTTGCTACAGATTATCAAAAAGCACACCGCAGCTCCAATTGTTCTAGGACATGTTATCTATGGTATAGGCTCATTAGACGCCGAGAAATACAGCTGATTATACTTACAGTGCGATAACTGTCATGCTGATTTTTAAGTTTGAAGCAGGATGTTCCGCGCCGCCGGACCCCAGGGTTGTCGGCATACTGGCTGTGTAATAACGGACTGCTTTGCTGCCCAGCTATTTACGTTTTGCGCTGCCGGCCCATGTGGTTGTAGGCTGCAAGCTGTGTATACCTTAAGTTTGCAAATAAAGATGCTTAAAAAATCAATAAATAAATAAATAAATAAAAAAACTTCCTACTACACCACGACCATTGTAGCATCAAAAAACTCATCCAAAGAACTGTTTGCCACAATAAAGAAGTTACCTAAACCCCCAGAGGCTGTAAACACAAATTCTAGTCAAGAATTATGTATCTCTTTAGCCACCTTCTTTCAGGACAAGGTTAAGGTAGTCTAAAGCAATTTTGCTGTGGCCCTGTTTCTGGGCCCAAATCTCCTCCCAGTGCCCTCAGACAAATGGTGACTGACATTTCAAAAGTGGCTCCAGTCTCGATGACTGAACTGCCAAACCCTCTACGTTACCTTCTTCTTTTAATCATTGACTTTAGATCAAGTAACGAAATTACCACTGTCCACCAAATCAGGCTCTCCTCTTGATCCGAGTCTAACAAAGATCTTCCACCTCTTGCCGCAAATATTTGCCACACACCTCTTACTAATTTTTAACCAAATGTCTATCTTGAGTACTTTTCCAATCAAATGGAAGTTAGCATCTATCCTTCCACTCTTAAAAAAAAACGAATTTAAACTTTGACGATCCGAACCACTATTGCTTCCACTACCTGCAAACATTGTTGCAAAGGCCATGAATACGGTAATATCAGGTAATATTGAGGAGCATGGATTTCTGGATGCCACCCAATATGGCTTAAGGAAGGACCATAGTACAGAACTGGGACTGATCTCTGCGTCAGAACAGGTAGGCTGACAGTCGATGCTGGGGGCAATGCAGCACTGGTGCTGCTAGACCTCTGTGCCATGTTCGATACTGTGAATCACAAAAAACTGCTGGAGTGTCTGAAGGTGATAGGTATAAAGGGGAAAGCTTTTGCTTCACTCAAGTCATTTTTGTCAGATCTAAAACAATTTGTTGCACTATCTGAGTTTAAATCATCCAATTTCACACTTCTGTGTGGGGTTCCCCAGGGCTCTACTCTTTTTAATATCTATGTGGCCCATTTGGCACAACTGATATGATCATTGGGCTTCTCAGCAATCTCCTATGCTGATGATCCCCAAATTATTCTATCAGTGACAAGTAACCCATCAGACACAGCCTCACAGTTTCATGACTGTCTTCTCCAGGTTGAACAGTGGATGGCTGCAAACTGTTTAAAACTTAACTGTAATAAAACCGAGGTTCTCCTTTTCATAGGCAACGCATATTTTTTGTCACCTTCTTACTGGTCTCAGGAACTAGGCTCTCTTCCCGTTCCAACAAACAAAGGAAAGAATTTGGGAGTCCCCTTTGACTCCAAGCTTACGTTCGAAGGCCATGTGAATACCCCAGCATCCATTTATGCACTAAAGCTTCTTAGAAAAGTCTTTCCTTTTATGCCCTATAATCTTCGTAAACTTGTCATCTCAACTCTGGTTTTGTCTACAGCCGATTACTATAATGGTCTTTTCGTCAATCTGTGTAAAAAGTGGCTCACCAAAATGCAGATCGTACAAAACGCTGTTGCTTGCATACTGTTGGATATTCCTAAGCATAAATCCACTGCCTCCGCGCTTAGACAACTACACTGGATCCCAGTAAAAAGACTATTGGGTTTAAGGCTCTATAAATCGCCTTCAAGGCGATACATGTTTTAGGACCAAGCTTTTTTAAACAAAATCTCCAATTGTACGTTCCAACTCGGTCACTTTGATCTTCCTTTGCTCATAATCTTGTGATACCCAGATTTAGGAAAACTGCCTGGAGCAGCAGGAGTTTTCTGGTCTGCACCATCAGACTATAGAACCCTTAGCTCTAAAAAGGAAAACTCAACTGCTGGCCTTCATAAAAGCATTAAAAACCTGGCTTTTCAATCTCTGACCTTCTTGGTCAGGTCTTAGTGTTCAGATGTTCTGTGAGCTAGAGCCTAGACACCCTCGGGTATTTGTTCATGCACCATAAATCCATTTTTTATTAAATTTCATTTCAGTAAATGTTGTTTTGGTCCTGGTGGCTGATACAAACAAGCATACTAGCCTGGATAACTGTGAAGCTAAAAAAATAGGTCCTAGGGAGAATGTGTAAGTGACAGGCAGCAGTGTAGAACCAAACACATCCTACATTAGTCACAATGGTCTTACATCTTTCATTCATGTAATATATGTTGCTTGACGTACACGCACATTGCTACTTCACATTAATACCTGTTTTGAGCTGTGTGTCCATTCACAGCAAGAGTGTCACTCACATTTACTATTGACATTTTAATATTCCTAAAGTGACTCAATAGCAAACTAACAAGTTATGAGTTGTGACACCTTACATATTCACTGAAAAAACGATAGGTTTCAGCCACGTTATAGTTAGGAATTAGCATTTAAAAACCTTAAAAATTCACTGAAAAAACCATAGGTTTCACACATGTTATAGTTAGCTGCACATTTCACTCATACAAAATCATTGAAATTCCCTCATTATAGTTAGTTCAGTTAACTATAACTTGCGCGTCTGCAATGCACTGCTGATGACGTCACATATTACATCACTCATGACATGGTCAGTGACATCACTCATGACATCGCTGATGACATCTCAAATGACATCACTGATGACATCATCCAGTGAATGTGTGTCTTTCTGAAAAATAAATATATTTTATATATGTATATCTAAAGGTCGATGGAAGAATAAATGGGTAAATAAGTGTCTAAATGGATGTTTTTTTTGTAAAATTAATTGTATAACTGACTTATTAAGTGTATCTTAGTGAATGCATGTATTAGCGAGTAATGTTTAAATATGTAAATATCTGTATCATTGTCTCACTTTGTGTATAAGTGACTGCATGGGTTGGTGAGTAGCTACATGAGTGTCTATATGGGTTATTAGTTGGTTTTTTGAGTATCAGTATGAGTGTGAGTATGGTTTGGTGGGGGGTATTACTTAGCACACAGATGCATGAATGACTGACTCACTGTTTGTATGTGTTTTGAAGACATCATGTGTGCAGGACTGGATGGGTGGATGAGTGTGGGTATGGGTGTCTTAGTGAGTGAATAACTGTCTCAATAGTATCTTTATGAGTAATTACATATGTTTTAAACTAGTCTACTCTAGCGCCAGGAAACCAACCGGTGGTAGTGCGCTCAATAAATACTTTTTAACATTAACATTAACATATTGATGTATATAAGTGAGTATATATGAGAGTGAGAGATTGGAAGAGTTCCTGTATAAATAAGTATATGTTTCTATAAGTGATTGTTTAAGAGAGTAAGCATGTGTAATACGTTTCTGTAGAAGTAAGTGTAGTGGTGTGTGTACAGCTGTATATGCAAATAAATGGATGTTTGATAGTTTATTTGCATGTGTGAGTATGTGTGTGAGTAACTCTACGGATGAGTATCGGTGTGTAACAGGATGTATAGGTGTATGAGTACATATGATGAGTGAGTACATGTATGAGTAACTATATAGAACTGTTGGTGAATGAGTGGATGTGTATGTAGATGCTGGAATTACTGAATAGGTTGTTGTAACTGGTATTGGTATCTCCATTTTTTTGAAAATTTTAGTTTCTATTTTTGAAGGTGTGTATCAAAGGTTATATTAGGGCGAGAGGAGGTCTGCCACTCTTTCACAAGGATGATGTCATCAGTGATGTCATCAGTGATGTCATTTGAGATGGCATCAGTGATGTCATGAGTGATGTCACTGACCATGTCATGAGTGATGTAATATGTGACGTCATCAGCAGTGCATTGCGGACGCGCGAGTTAGAGTTAGCTGAACTAACTATAACGGGGGAATTTCAATGGTTTTGTATGAGTAAAATGTCCAGCTAACTATAACGTGTGACATCTATGGGTTTTTCAGTGAATTTCTAAGGTTTTTTAAATGCTAACTCCTAACTATAACGTGGCTGAAACCTATGGTTTTTTCAGTGAATTTCAAAGGTTTTGTAAATGATAATTTTTAAATGTATTAATTATTATATTTCTTTCTTTGTATACTGAATTCCTACATTTCTATTATAATTATGTATAGTTATTTTATTATTTAAGTTATATTCCTTATTCTTAATGTAAAATAATAACAAAACAAATTTTAAAAATAATTTTTTCCTTAATAATTTTTTTTCCAATATAGTAAAATGTAATTCTATTTTCTTTTTCAAATTATTTTTGTGGATAATCTTACGGTACGAGTACGGTGATCGCACGGTCCTTTGTACGGCTAATCGTACTCTGTGCGTACCCGCGCACACGTCACAAATATATTTTGACGATTCGCGGCGCATCGCCGCTTCCGCGTGACGTCATGTATGCTTGTACGGCGCCCCGCACGCGTACCCCACGAACGTTTTATAATGTTTAAAACAATATATCTATGTATTTAATGTAAATTTTAAAGGTAGACATTATCTGGGATAATCATGAAAATAGTTTTTTTAACTTAAACTTTTAAGTGTTTGGGGCAGATTTACAACCTCCTTCTTCCTCTTTTACACTGCTATTACATCACTTTTCTGACGCAGCGGTGGTGCAAAAGATGCGTCATGGTGTGTGTTATTTACAATATGCTGCATCTGGGAGGTGCGTTACATTGTAAATTCCTGTACCAGAAGGAGACAATACTACACGGGGGGATGGGGGCGTTCTGGCGCAGAAACACCTCCTAAAAGTGTTAAATGTACAAGATTTCACTTTGTCACTTTTGAACCCTGCACTTGCTCGAAGCAGGTGAAAGGATTGACTCATCATTGTGAGCATAGAGCCCCCGAGCATTGCTAGAGATGCGTTGCACTTGCAACGCAACTTAAGCAATGCGCCGCCTTCACGGCACAGATACATCACATATCTGTACCGTTTTTGCCCCATAGTGCACCACATTCTAAATAGTGATGATGTCACAGTGCACAATAACTGGCATATCCCTGGGGATATGCCAGTTATTGTACATCTACCATTAGTGTTTTAATATAGTGAATGGATTACTACACACTGATCAATGAGTCACTACAAAACTATAAAAGGAGTGACAGAGTGTTTACTGAAAGTGTAAGGATAGAGATTGGAGAATTGAACATATAAAAGGCAAGTTTGCAGGTGCATAGGAGACTATAAGCATAGTCTATAAGAGTTTAAAACAGTCCATGGCCTAAGGCCTACTTAGCTCCATGACTACTTGGGTACTGACTGGATGATTACAGTTCTGCAAGGAGAGTGCCTGACTGAATTTATAAGAGCTTCAGTTTTAGCACAGTGCATAGATAAGGACATTATGCTGAATGGCTCAGTACAATACTAAATCAGTAGTGGCAGAGTGTTTGGAGGGAGTGTAAGGATAGAGACTGGGTAATTAAAGGTTTAAAAGCCAAGTTTACAGATGCATAGAAAAGTGCATTTATTATCTATAGGTGTTTGAATCAGTCCATGCCCTTAGGCCTACTTTGCTGCATGACTACTTGGGTAGTGATTGAATGATTACAGTTGTCCAAGGAAAGTATCAAGCTGAATGTATAACTGCTTCACTTTTTGTACAGTGTATAGATAAGCACATATTGCTGTATGGCTCACTACAATATTGAAACAGTAGTGGCAGAGTGTTTGGAGGGAGTTTAAGGATAGAGACTGGGTAAATAAAGGTTTAAAAGACACGTTTTCAGGTGCATAGAAGAGTACATGCATAGTAAATAGGAGTTTGAAGCAGTCCATATTCTAAGGCCTGCTTTCCAGCATGAAACCTTGGGTACTGACTGAATGATAACAGTTCTGCAAGCAGTGTCAAGCTGAATGTAGAACTACTTCACTTTTAGAACAGTGTATAGATAAGCACATACTGTTGTATAACACCCCAAGATGGCAACATCCTACTCCCTGCTGCCCTGGAGATTTGGATGTTTGTTCTGGGATATGTGTTACACCCCAACCACACCTATGTCCTGCATAAGAAAAAACTTTGGTTACACATAATATGTCAAGGAGTTCACAGCCTAGACCATGCAACAATTGTGTCATATACTTGGGCTAACATTTTGGCTATTGAGAACCATAGTGTGGGTGACCAATATAATATTCACTTACTATAAATGAGTTTGGGGCTGGCGATGGTAAATGTGCCATATGTCTCTACAGCATAGCTGACACAACAGTAGCACGCATATATGGAGGCATACATCATGTGGCCATGCAGATATAGCTAATCAATCCCAGGGGCATATTGGGTCTTTCTTTGGCCATTGGAACTTTAACTTTCCTCTGTCATGAATCTTCATGTCTGCTGCAGCTTATCTCTGCAGACTGATGAAGTCCCTTGCACATCTCACAGCAATTAATTTCAGAAGACACACACAACCTTCAGCAATCACAGTAAAAATTAGGTGACACTCACCGGTAGCATAGGCATCCTTGAATGTTTCTTTCACAGCAGAGACCTATTAGGTCCACTTACAAGACAGAATAATGGTACATATCTCTGTGAAATCAGTAATTTAACACAATGTATATAGCACACATTTCATAGTCCTCACAAAAACCGGTTATTGCCTGTAGGCTGGATTTGAAGCACAAGGGGCATTTGGAATGTTCTCATAATGGACATATGTATGACATTTTGTGATGTAATCAGATGACAGCAGGCACATCTTATATGCGGTGCACTAGCATTGATGGTCCCATGGTGCTAGTTCAATATGATTGGCCACAATCTGCATAGTATGACAGTGTTCGAGTCTTCACAAGTATATACATAAACTTGGCCAGCCTACAAACATCAAACTATAGGCGTGCTTGGTTGTCTTCGTCACTCAGCTACTTACATGTTATCAGTGCACTGTAAATGAACAGTGTTCATTCAAGGCCCAAACAGACTCTTTAAGTAACAAGGCTGTAGGTATGCAACCAACACATATGTATGGTTGTTTCTGGTTGATACACACACCCTGTCCAACCTGTGGCCTGATGACATGTGAGTGCTCACCCATGCATCGGATATGTGGGGTGGGTCACACAGTCCAGAGTCAGTAATGACGTAGCGGACAGGGCGATACTACTCCATGCACAGTGAATGATGAGTCCTACATCACCAATGGGCCTCCCCTGCACTGCTTGTTGAGCTTTGCCCATTATGAAGTCCTGATGAGCAGGCCCCTGTGTCATAAGCAGGGCCTATTTTACGATGGTTAGAAGCACAGCATCACATCCAGCCTTCTGGCAGCTCAGCCTAGCATTACTTTATGAGATCTCTGCAAAACATACAGCACACTCCTGTTCTTTTCCCATGTGGTGGCACACTATCGGCATCCATGCGCCAAAGCAGGAACCCTTGTCACATTGTGAAAGTGCAAGGGTGCCTGCATGGTGAATGGTGAATCTTTTTGTGCAGGAAGGGACACCTGCCTACACAAACACAGGTGCAAGAGGTGTTTTTCTCTTTCCATGTGTGCTGCAGTTTGCAGCACAAATCGTTAAATGAAAAGTAAGCACACATTTAGGTATTTTCCCTCATTGGGCCTCCCTTATGCATACCTTGAGAAGGCGTAGGAATCTGATGCATTCCCAGATTCACATAACTATGTACATCTGAGAATGTGTCAGACACCTTGGATGTAGCATTTGAACACGCACCAATGTCCATTCTGAGTCACTTCCAACCAGAGTTATGCGTGTAAGGGTGCCATATTTACAAGTCCTTGTGCAGCCACGCAAGGCTTTACTGGCCATGTCGATTTGGGCAGGAAAAATGCATTGCAATAGCGTCACATAATAGTTTACACACCGGCTGCACAACAGCCTTGTAATTAAGGCCCTCAGTGTCTGCATTTCAGTAAGCACTTATCATGCCATAGTCACCTGTGTATGTATCTACGGCCAAGTTATTTACAAAAGTGCATTTAGCTACAGGCAAACAGTTACAAGCTCATAGTATATGGGAACTTACCAACTTTTCTTCCAACTTCTAGGCCTAGGTGATCCAGAAGATCCTGCTCCTGGTTCATAAGGTCCATCTACCGGTGTTTATATTGGTGCAGGGTCTGATCCACCTCAAACAGTCTCAACATTTGTAATCTTATCTTTTCCCAACATTGACGCCTCTCCTGGGCTGGGCACCCCTGCAGCACCATGCCTCCACTCCCAATCATATTGGGGAGGTACCATACGATGAGACACAGCAAGCCCCCATACTGCTCCTCAGCCATGTTCCTGGTCTTGCCCCTGCCCGACATCTCTTTACAGCTAACACCTTTACTATCCCCAACTAACTATATACCCTTAACCCTTTGCCCTACAACTATAACAAACAACCTCTATATGGACAGACACCCCATAATACACTACACAAACTCCACAAAATTACAAAAACTGGACAAAAGTAACACTTTATAGAAAGAACACAGGATGCAAAGACACCTTTACAACCAAAAAACTCCACAAAGCTCTCCAGCAAGCACCAATAACCTTTACCACCGAGCACAGACAAATAGACAGTAAGGGAAGTGAAAGCAAGTTCATACTTCCTGGTTTGTAGCATGTCAGAGCCATTACATCCTTTCCTGTGTGGATATGACACGTTTCTGGCCTCTGCGTCATTTCCCTAACTGATGCGTGAATATTTTAGATGCATCTCTAGACAAATGTGCAAGCCACTAGTTAGGTAAAGCCTTGTTTATGACGCGGTGACCTTGATGCAGTATTTTCGAATGAGGCTCTTTCCACTCATGCATCACATTACGTAGTAAGGGGCATATTATCTAGGGTTGGCGATAATTATCGCCGAGCGCGCTTAGCACGCTTTTCTTCATCACCGGCTATGGCTGGAATATCTCGCCAAGCTAGCGCTGTATTACCAACGTTCAGCACTATGGCGATAAATATTCCAGCGATAGCGGGTAAATGGCCAAACATCGCCTAAAAACCAGCGATGTCCCTCCCAAAATGGTGATGATCTTGTGATAAGGCCCTGTGGCCTTAACCTCATAATCCACCTCCCATATTATGTATGCCTAACACAGGAATTTAGCAGACATTACATTCCTGCGTTAGGCCAGAGGTAGCGCGATTATTATCATCGCTACCCCTCCTTGCTAATATCGTGAAGCTGCCTTGGCGATATTTTGCCCATGTTGTTTCTGTCAGCCACGCCTGCTTTGCATCTCATTATCGATGCGTAGCAAGTAGTGACAGAAACGGGAGATAAATCAAGGATACACGCACTAGCGTGTCCTTGTTTATAATGGGATAGAATTATCACCGCTAAAGCAACGATAATTCTCTTGATAATATGCCCTGATATCGTCTGTTTACAGACAAATGTGTCACAATCTATTTATGTAAAAGTAAATTTCCTTCCCTTGAGTCATTTTACATAGCTCTATGTCAAGTTTGATGGACATGCATAAACTTGCATGACAATTAGTCACATTCACTGCATAAGTATTACCTTTCGTATGATAGTGCCAGCTTTCGTTGTATGGTGCTATTTTTCCTAATAGTTTGTTGACTTCACAAGTGACACATCTTTGGACACTGACTTAGTGCTATGGAACTGCTCACGGTGCAACTGCCACATAATAATTGACACAGCACGGTGCACTGTTTAAGGATTTTTGATGTTAATGCCTGGCATACAACAATAATGTACTTTTCTGAGGGCTAGTCCTAGTTGCCAGAATGTGTTGCAGTTGATATTTTCTCAAAATGTGACATAGACACAATGACAAAAAATAGTTTTTTAATTTATCTCCTTCAATTGGTTTAATTGTCCATTCACATACATGTGTTTCATGTGAATATTTTCTGCACAATCTGTGTATGTCTGAGATTGCCTGCAGCTGTGTTCTGGTGGTACAGTGTGCCGGCATCATCTTCTTCATCATCCTCCATAGTTAGTTCTAGCTCACCGTCCCGTGGGATAGTTGTCTGCACACAAATGGTGTGCAGAATTGCACAGATCAATATTATCTTGGATACCACTGGAGGGGAGTAGAGCACCTGAATCTGGCCTTCAGCAGTCCAAAGGTTCTTTCAACTAAATTGCGGGCCCTGCCGTGAGCATGGTTATAGGCCTTCTCCGGCTCAGTATTGGGGTGTACATGGGGTGTCATAACCCATGCCTGGATGTCACATCTCTGGTTGGCTGAAAGACAAAGGTCAAGTATCAATACTTTAGAGAACTGTTACTGATACATTGCAGGCCATGTGCAATATGTCTAGTTACAAGGTCATACATATCTATAATATATGTTAGTCATTCTGTTGTTGTTAGCTTGATACATTTTTCTTTCACTTCTCTATGTTATAGCAAATACTGAGCATAGGCTGATAGATTGTACACACCTACATCATGTCTGTGATGTTGATCCAATTATTTACTGGGATGTATATTTGGAGTAGCTGCCATCCACTCAGTGTTATATACTCACACAACTTGTGTGGACTTGCTGATTGCCTGCTCCGGCTTTAAGGCTGGTGTGGGCTGGTGCAACTTATTTTTATGCCCCCCATGACATCCTCCTCAGAATGCCTACCTATCACCAGCAAAAGCGCCCCTCATCTCTCCATGGCCACTCTCTCACATACATTTATTTAGTGTTGATGCACTGGTAAAGGCTGGCTTGCCTTATCCAACCAGATATCCACACATGATACAGATCTGTTTTTTGCAGCAGGCATATGGAGCCTCTGCGTTACTTTATGGTGACTCAATACTATCACTGAACAAAAACTCATATCTCTCTTTCTAGCAGGAACATTACTCTTAACAGTTGTCTTGACATGTGTTTGGTTGCCCAACAGATAGTCCAACAAAGAACTCTGCAGCTGGTGATTACATAGTAAGTCATTACTAAACACTGCGATCCCCCTGAGGTCAGTGCCTCCCATCCAGGTCAGCAGGTATTGCAACCACACCTTTTGCACCACCCTAAAGCCGACCTTGCTGATGGTGGTACCTATTTGGTAACTTGGTCCTCCGTAGGAAGATGTTGGCATAGTTGGCATGCCTTACACTGATACATGCACTTGTCCACGAAAATCCACAGATGTTGGTGTTGGGATACATGACATGCCTGATGACCCGTGGAAGTGGCATGTAGACACCCTCACAACCCCTGTGGGAACCTCCTTTACACAAATGGATGGTAGACTGCAATTTGGCCTGAAAAATAATTTCTTGGTACTCTTCCAACAGAAGCCATAGTGGCATTGAGTGTCTTGATATTGTTAGCTTGTGCGTTTGCCTGACACATGTAACATGATATATGGTGCACGTATGAGCCACACACCTCTTACTTCATTTCCTAACTGCATCGACAGACACACTCTGGGTATTATGTCATTCATTTCTACCTGTTGGTGGGGTGTAAGGTATTGGAGTTTAACTTACCTACAAGTAGGCCATTCTCATTTTGACCATTCTGGATTTGCACATTGATGATGCAGTGGCAGAATATGTAGGCATCATGCACACTGTCAGGGTATTTGGCTAGCACGTTGGTGAAGAGGCCCTGATGGTCTAGGATGGCCTGGACATTTATGGAGTGTAGTGCTTCTGGTTCCTAAAGAAAAGTGCTAGGCTGCAGGATGTACTAGTTGCACATGTATGCAATCCATGGCTCCCAGCACGTGTGGAAACCTAGCAATGGCATGCAATCCTTGCTTGATCTCCAAATGCAGTTCCTGTGAGTTGGGGAAGAGAAGGTAGCGGGGTGTCAGCGCGATGATGGCATCCAGGATGGAGGGAAGGAATGAGGAGAAAGATGGCTGGGATATTCCAGCCACTGTCCCACTGTTGTCTGGAAGAACCCTGATGCCAGCATAAATAGTACAGCTATGAGCTCAATCTGAGGAGGTATGTTAGTAGCCCTGTCAGCTGTTGGCTGTAGCTTTGGGACAATTGGGTGCTTGAGATCTACTATGGATTGCCTCCTCAGCCGATAAAGAGTGATGACCACCTCCTCCCTGAGTCCAATCACAGTGGTCCTCTGGTGATAAATGCACTCCCTCTGCTTTGTGGTGTTGAGGTGGGGGGTGGAGTGGGTGGTTGAGGTGGGTTGGATGGTGTTTGTTGTCTCCGTGCCGCTCCCAGTTGCAAAAAACGACCTCCATGGCGGAAATATGTTTGCAAAACTGTCCTATCAAGCTGCTCTATATATTGCAAAGTAGATGCGTCATTTCCTGTGCCTGGGTATCACAGTTGGAGGAATTTTGCCGTTATCGCAAAGCTGCACCACTTTTCCAGCTTCACTTTGGGAACATTTCATAAATATCCATGTGTCACCTTTATGCTGGAATTTACAAGGGAACACCTACCTTGCATATTATAATACCTATGTGACGCAGGAAATTCTGACACATGCTCTTGTTGTCGCACAGACCTGGAAAGTGACAGATCCTCACAGATACGTCACTTTGTAAATCTGTAGCAGTCATTGCGCCACCAATGTGTCAAACATTTTGACACATTGGAGGTGCAAGCTCCTTGTTAATAAGTCCCAAAGTAGGTAGTAAAGGGCCCACAAACATACACAGCATAAACTAACTAAATGTACATGTGTTCATGCCGGAAGTAGACATTTTGTAGTACTGGAGACAAGTCTGATTCACCATGGTAAAAATTATATGATGCACAGTTTAACTACCAGTAAGCATTTAAGTGCAAACAGTACATCATTTCAAAAAGGTAGAGACCGAGCGCAACTAGTGTGAGTTGCATACATACATTATGAATGAGGTGTGACTTAATAAAAGTACTGTTGCCAAAATATGTGAGAAGAAATAACGGTTATCCTTACAATACATCTTTCACCTGTGGGTTTCTGTGCATATGTTGACATTAAAGAGTGGTCATGTAGTGCAATCAACAATTTCTATTTAAACTGAAGACTTATAATTTGCAGATATTTATTTCCAGACCTACAATAATATGTCATTAGTGCTCATCAGTGATGCTATCAATAATGTCAATTAACATGCCATGAGTAATTTGAACTGTAAGGTCATAAGCAGTGCAAGGCAGGGTGCAAGTTATAGTGAGTTCATTGAACTGTAATTGGCAAATTCCATTTTGTTCAATCTATAAACATTAGATGGGAACCCATTTCAACACTTAAATAAAACGTCACTGTTGGACTTGGCCCTTTTTAGATGAAGCTCCCTAAACTTTTTGCTTTCTCCCTAGACCTTTTTTCTGACATGGTGTTGCCAACTTAGAAGCTTTGAGCACTTTGCCACTGCTGATCAGTGTCAAAGTGCAAGTGCTCTCTCTATAAAGTGTAATGGTAATTGGTGTCCATGATTGGTATGTTTGCCTTACTAGTAAAGTCCCTAGTAAAGTGCACTATGTGTGCCAAGGCTGGTAATAAAAAAGCTACTAGTGGGCCTGCAGCACTAATTGTGCCACCCTCACCAGTAGCCTTGAAGAGAGAACTCAGGCCTGCCACTGCAGTGCCTGCGCGCAGTTTGTTAAACTGCCATGTTGTCCTGACAAGTGCAACCACTTGCCAGGCCTGACCCTTCCCTTTTTATGCACAAAGAAAACACCTATGGTAGGTTCAAGGTACCCCACTGGGCTGGATGCAGTGCATTTGAAAGGTAGGACATGTACTGAGGTGTGTTTCATGTCCTGACAGTGAAATAATCTCCATTTAGTTTTTCACAGTTGAAAGGCCATCTTGCCCATAGGACCGAATGAGGGAGGATGTGTAATATGTTTCCAGCCTATCTTCCCATAGACTTAAGATGGAGAGGTGAAGTTTAGTGTAAAGTCAAGGGACTATCCCTGGAATACTATCTCACTCACTCACAGGATGTACTCCAATTGCTATTTAAATCACTGGTCACAGACTAGTTTATAACGTTCACAATCTTTTTATTAAAACACATATTTGTTAAAATTTCAATATAGATTCCATTAGATTCTACTGAAAACATGAGATAAAAACATATCAAACTGTACACTGAGTTAAAAAAGAAATTTGAAACATTTTCACGTTATACTTCATATAAAAAGGAAAAAAGAGAGTACATCTTCTAAATCATCAACATGATCTTATCATTAATAAAAGAGATAAAAAGAAAAGAGACAGATAGGAAGAAAAGAAGCCCCTCGTGCAAATGGAACACCTAATGTTGTTACAGATTATCAGATTCAAGAACCTTCACATTAAATCATTAGAGTTTCCGGTATTACAATATGCAAAATATCAGGAATCCCCTGGGCTTGAATTCTATTAGAAACAAAAGCGTCGACCCGTTTCAGTGTATCGGCCCGTGGATGTGGTCACACCTTCCTCAGGACAAATCAAATTCATTAGGGGTCATCTGATTCGGTTAACAGATATCCTTTCTGTATGTGAGAAAAGTATCAATCAATGTATTGTAACCTTTGTGTATTGACATGATCTTCTAACTCTATAGCCGGAAATATACCAGTTACTCTGTAACCTCTTGTTAATTACCTCTGTATCTTCGAATAAACATTTTCTCTTACATTATTAGCTTACTTGTTTACATGATATCATCACATTTCCTTTCTTTATCTTACATTGTCTCATTCTCTGTCAATTCAATGAAATATAGCACATCTTCGATATCTGATCCCTCCATTATATTATAGTCGGTGACCAGTTCTACTTTCACTGTTATATCATTCCCTTCGAAATACTGACCTTTAATTAAGGATTCAGGCTTTCCCGTCCCGGTGTTGGACACTATCCACACACAGCCGGACACTGGATTTGATCAATTTGATACTAGCTTTGATGAGATCTAATGACAACATTTGTAAATATATCAGTAACTATTGGTCTAGCCTCAAATTGCCTCATTCTTAGTGCATAAACATCATTAACGGATTTAGTATTTACCGTTGTTTTATGAAGAAGGTTTGTCGATATAGTTTCCTTGGTTCATTAATTAAAAGCAGGTTATGCAGCTTATAGGTTATATCTTCACTCTATTTCATATGGGGACCCCTGATGAAAAATAAAGTGATTGAACATCTTTAGTTGTACTTCTTCATTTCAAGTCTATGAGGGCCCTAAACGTATAGTAAAATCTATACATACCTCCTGTCATTTAGGGTATTCCCTTCCCCGTGGTTATCCTTCTGTTACTCGGCCGCCACTCGCCTCTTGATAACGATTTTGTGGACACTCAGATAAATCTGTAGGGGAAGCGAGTCACATTGTTTACCCCTACCGGGGAGTCACTGTGTCCCTCATCGTTATGTGCGAACCGTCATCCTGCTCTTATTGAGTACCTGTTACTATGGAATTCTTCTTTCAGCTATATTGGTTAACAGTTTTTGACATTTTCAAAACTAATAGCTAATAGCAATATAACATAAATGTGATGCCCTGAATTGAGAACAGAGGGGAAGTGACATGAATGGCAGATATTAATGGGCCAGAGAACGTTAGGAAAATAACTAAATCTAGCCCATAACTAATAACAACAAAGGGTTGTTTTGTCATAAAATAAATATAACACTAATCCTGCAAATAAAACTGTCTAACAATACATATGAGGGAACAGAAAACGTCAAAAACTGTTAACCAATATAGCTGAAAGAAGACTACAATAGGTCACTCTGTGCTGCTTTGTTACTCAATCTCTGCACTAAAGTAGTAGTGGGAATGCTCTAGGCCATTCCTTCCAATTCAACTCTGATCAATAGACCTTTTTAGTAGCCTGAGAGGAAAAGGGGTTAACTACAGTATAAATCTTAAGGTAAAGTGTGACCATTAGGACCACAAAATAAAAGTCTGAGTTAGTAACTTGAAGTTAAAAGATTTCTTACAATCTCAAAGCCAGACTGATATAAATCAATCTCAAGAACATACTATAAAAATACAAGATTATAAAAGTAAGACCAAAGTGGCGTACAGTATTGGTCCTCAACAGCAAGGAGCATATAAGAATTTCTGTGGCAGCTATACAGAAAATAAGAAATAGGATTTGATGACTAGACGAATAGTTTTGATTCTTCTCCTCATACATGGAAAATATTCACACCATGTACTAGACCCTACTATAAGCTAAGAATAGGGGGAACTCTATTGAATCAGGGAAGCAAGAAAAGTGTTAGCATCAGAACCTCTGTAGAAGTTGTATAGGTAATCAGTCATCTGTAGTATGAAGCCACACAATCAGAGATGACAAGGGAAGTCTGTACCTCTCTAAGTCTAAAGGGAATCTGATCAAACCCCAGATGGATGGGTTCACTTGTTAAAAGAACATTACCACCTCATTCGAAAACATTTGAGAAATATGACCTCATAAGCCAGTTATCTAGAAAGAACTTGGCGCCTTGAATACTACTCCCATATTCCAGTCTCCGCTTCCAAGTTGTCCTTGGATTCCTCCCTTCGTCTGGTAGTACCAACTGGTAATACTCCCTTTGTTCTTCATTAATATTATTTGACCTTGCCAGTACTTCCTCGCCTCACTATCTCAGAAATACAATGTGCTTTTTACTAACTAATAAATTCCTTTTGTCTGTACCTAAAGGGGAGAAAACATGCAGAAAAACAACTTCGTTAGTATTAAATGTCTCGCCTGTAAGCTTAAGGGCCACAATCACGCTAACTTAATAGTTTTCTTGATGTTCATATTAATTCTACAAACCACCGATAATCCAATAGCTGAAATCTATAATAAAGGAATTCAACTATTTTATACTGTACTAATGCATTTGTTATTAAACAAAAATGACAAATGATAACAAAATAGAGAAAGCATTGAACACACATATTATTCATTCTCAATAATCCCTGGCAAATGCACTGCATTAAATGCATTTTAGCTCACCATATTTCAATATAAACCAATAGAAGATTAATATCAGCAATCCAGATGTGTCTGAAAAGGAAACACGTTCATATGCACATAAATCCATCTCTCAAATGCACAACAAATGCACCTGCTGTATTTTAAGTGCGATACAGAAAAGGGGGTGGTGATGAACAGAGTGTCTGAATTAAGCAGACCACTCTTACCCAGTCCAAAGATCAGGGCTTGATCCATCACCGTTATTTATCTCACTGCCCCATCCCAGCTCAGAACCTGGCTATATGCAAATTAGTCTGTCCCTGGCCCAGTGCATCATGGGAACAGGGCAGACCAAACTACCAAGCCAATTCTTCACCAGAAAGGAGACAAGCTACCGGGGACCGGTTTCTGGCATTTCAGCCTCTTCGGCCCGGCTTGCTTGAATCCTGATGGAGCAGTGAGAAAGGGACTCCTGTCTGAGTATACCCTGCCACACCTATAGTGGCCAAAAACGATACAGAAAAGGGGGTGGTGATGAACAGAGTGTCTGAATTAAGCAGACCACTCTTACCCAGTCCAAAGATCAGGGCTTGATCCATCACCGTTATTTATCTCACTGCCCCATCCCAGCTCAGAACCTGGCTATATGCAAATTAGTCTGTCCCTGGCCCAGTGCATCATGGGAACAGGGCAGACCAAACTACCAAGCCAATTCTTCACCAGAAAGGACACAAGCTACCGGGGACCGGTTTCTGGCATTTCAGCCTCTTCGGCCCGGCTTGCTTGAATCCTGATGGAGCAGTGAGAAAGGGACTCATGTCTGAGTATACCCTGCCACACCTATAGTGGCCAAAAACGATACAGAAAAGGGGGTGGTGATGAACAGAGTGTCTGAATTAAGCAGACCACTCTTACCCAGTCCAAAGATCAGGGCTTGATCCATCACCGTTATTTATCTCACTGCCCCATCCCAGCTCAGAACCTGTACTTTAAGTGCAGTATATCTCATTGTTATTGTGGTTTGTTCTATATTTGACTTTGCTGCCTGACACGAAGCTTTTCCCTGCAGCACAGCGGCCGGGCTTGGCTCCGCCAGCTGCCTGCTTCATCCGACCGGCCGGGCTTTGCTCCGCCGGCCGGACTACATCCCCCAGCATCCCTAGGGGCAACGAGCACGCCTGAAACAGCGCGCCAGGAGGCGTTTAAATCACGGGCAGGGGCCGAGTTCCCCGTTTGTTCTATATTTGACTTTGCTGCCTGACACAAAGCTTTTCCCTGCAGCACAGCGGCCGGGCTTGGCTCCGCCAGCTGCCTGCTTCATCCGAACGGCCGGGCTTTGCTCCGCCGGCCGGACTACATCCCCCAGCATCCCTAGGGGGCAACGAGCACGCCTGAAACAGCGCACCAGGAGGCGTTTAAATCACGGGCAGGGGCCGAGTTCCCCGTTTGTTCTATATTTGACTTTGCTGCCTGACACGAAGCTTTTCCCTGCAGCACAGCGGCCGGGCTTGGCTCCGCCAGCTGCCTGCTTCATCCGACCGGCCGGGCTTTGCTCCGCCGGCCGGACAACATCCCCCAGCATCCCTAGGGGGCAACGAGCACGCCTGAAACAGCGCGCCAGGAGGCGTTTAAATCACGGGCAGGGGCCGAGTTCCCCGTTTGTTCTATATTTGACTTTGCTGCCTGACACAAAGCTTTTCCCTGCAGCACAGCGGCCGGGCTTGGCTCCGCCAGCTGCCTGCTTCATCCGACCGGCCGGGCTTTGCTCCGCCGGCCGGACTACATCCCCCAGCATCCCTAGGGGGCAACGAGCACGCCTGAAACAGCGCACCAGGAGGCGTTTAAATCACGGGCAGGGGCCTAGTTCCCCGTTTGTTCTATATTTGACTTTGCTGCCTGACACGAAGCTTTTCCCTGCAGCACAGCGGCCGGGCTTGGCTCCGCCAGCTGCCTGCTTCATCCGACCGGCCGGGCTTTGCTCCGCCGGCCGGACTACATCCCCCAGCATCCCTAGGGGGCAACGAGCACGCCTGAAACAGCGCGCCAGGAGGCGTTTAAATCACGGGCAGATCCCTCGTCCCGCGAGGACGCGCGCGGGACGCGCCGGACCAAGCCCGGACAAAGGGCGGGCCCTCTGTGGCCCTCTGTGACTGAGGTAGGCTGGGCTGGGCCCGGTTATTTTTTCATTTGGTTCGAAAATATACGTGTTGCATCTAAAACGAAGTGTCACCACGTGAAGTTAAAGAATAGTTGTTCTTTGCTCCATTGACATTTACTCGAGGGCAATCGCTCACTTTCCTCCATATTTAAACCTTTTTTATGGTCCATTTATATTTTTAATCACACTTCCTGTGGATATATACCTTTCCATCTACGACATCCTTTGGAAAATCACTTTAGAGAATGACAAAGAAACTTCGCTCTGGGAGATTAGTGGGGGGAAAGACTTGTGCCAAAACAAAATCCAACCCCCTACGAAATAAATCAGTGAACAATCCATTACTAAAAGGACAATGTCAGCTTTTCGATCTGTGGGAAAAAGCAGTGGATAAGAAAGTATCTGTGGTTGAAAACGATAGCTCACTTTCTGTCGCACAGGTGGGCCCAACTCAAGTGGTTGATGATTTGGTCCCCCTCTCATTAATGACAGACCCATTTCAAATAGAATCCTCGGCGAGGACCAGCCTTGCACATCCTGAGGCTGATGGTGTTATTGAGCTTCAAGTTCATCCTATGGAAGGAAAACAAGCTAACAATTCTCCAGTGCCACAAGCCTCTACATCGTATGTTAGGTCGGGTGGAGATCCCTCATTGTCATCCATTGACCTCGAACTTTGTGGCCGTTATGTGAATGCAGGAAGTTTGAAATCTTTAGATGCCACTAAGCCATCATTGGGTGCCACCACATCTGGGTTATTGTTATATAGTAGCACTCCATCCATAAATGTGCAGGACATGTCCGCGTTGTTAAATGTGTCTATGAGCCCGGAGCTCAATTTATCTGGATTTTGCCCTTCTGCTGCTGTTGGCGAAAAACCTATATCGGAATCTCTGATTGCCCTGGAACATCTGTTATCCTCCATATTATGTCTTTTGGGCAAATTTGTGGGCAGCTCTGATTGTATCTTGGATTCTGTCACTAAAATATTGAATGCAATGCTGCAAAAGGCTCCTGAAATGAGGAGTGTTCCCTCCACCGCGGCCGGTATTAGCTTGCCAACGGGGAACGCAAATGCGCCAGCAGAGAATTCTGGTATAAAGCCATCAGTAATAGTTCAAGAAAATAATGTTACGGCTCAGCCAGTTTCTGCAGCGACTAATTGTGTAAAGAACTCTGATCTGGAAATAGAGGAAGAAAATCTGTCTGCTTCAGTCTGTAAAGTAGCACAGGAACTATTTCCAATTTTTATCCCAGAAAAAAAAGGGCAACAAGATGATGATCAAGAAATAAAAGAAAAAACTTGCAAACATAGAAATGATAAAGGAAAAAAAAGGAAACCTCTGCGCAAATACAGGAAGAAAAGACAAAGGCGGATAATCTTCCAAAACGCTATTACTTTAACTGACAATGAAGATAATGCCATTGACTCTAACCTGGTGACCACAAAATTGGCAAATGAGTCCTGCCATACAGAGATCATTTGTAACACTCGGCCTACGACTGTGGAAGTCTTATCTCAGAATGGCGGACATGGGCTGACGGCCTCTTCTGTGGTAGAGACAGGGAGTACTATTCCGGTTGAACTGGGGGTTCTCAACTCTCTGGCTCCCTCCTTCGCTCCTACTGATGGGGTCGGTGTATGCCCACTCCTCTCTTCCCAGGCAAAAATATCAATGTCTTATGTGGACACTTTGGTCTTGGACTTTTTCCCTTTATTTGATGTAAATTTGCCCTTAAATAGATCATGGCTGCTTAAATGTTTTAGTGACTTGGAAAGTCTTCACCTTATTCAATCAAGTGATATTGAGTTAGTTACTTTGTTAGGTGGAGATAGTGTATCAAGTATAAGGGTCAAATTTTACTCCAAAATCATTGTAAATCTGATATTACAGCAAGCGGAGAATTTTCAATGTAGAGGTATTGATGTTTTGCCTATTTTTAGATCTGATAATCCCTCGCCACTACATAGGATGACCCAAAAGGGTGATAAGCAAGATGGGGTTTCTTTTCCTTTTAGAGATCTAAAGATTTGGGTCTCTAAAGGGAAACGTTCGGTCTCTCAGGCATCGCCTCCTGCACTAATCCAGAACTCTTTGCCATCAAAGGATAATCATCGGTGGAACTGGCTGCATAGTGCCCTATCAACTAAGAGTACAGATAACTCCAAATTATTCCATCATCTTTAATAATCAATTGAAAATTATCTCCTGGAATGCAGCTGGGATGCATAGTAATCCAGAGAAACTTGAATTTTTATTCTCGCTGGGAGCAAATGTGATTTGCATCCAAGAAACATGGTGTACTGATAATATCTATGTAGGGAAGGATTACTATGTATTGGAAGCGCCGGCTGCCCCATCCAAGAAAGGTCATGCCAAAGGGGGAATCGCTTGTTTGTTATCTAACAAACTGCATTGGAGATTCTCGCATCATATTGACCCAAGTAATCTTTTTCAAGCTATAACAATAGCTAATCTCCCCAGTTCTCTAAATAAGTCTGCTGTCGTAATCATTAATGTGTATATTCCTCCAGAAGAGCGTTTTAATATTTTATTGAAGCACGTATTTCAGTATATTGGACAGATTAAAAATGTTTCTACTCCACCCGAAGTTATCCTAGTTGGAGATTTGAACTGTAAAATCTCTAATGCTAGTTTAAATCTATTTAGAAATAAACCCAAAGAAGAGGCATATTTTATCCCACAATCCCTCTTTCCAGACAAAATAATAACTAACAAAAGAGGGAAGATTCTGCTCGAAGAATTATCGGCAGTTGAGGGGATTATTTTAAATGGGAGATTCCCCTCTGATGTGCCCGCGAAATTCACTCTTAGGTCACCTTTTAGTACCTCAATTCTTGACTATGTGATCTCAGACTATGACATTTTCCCATGTATCCAGGATCTTATGATAGCCCCTACATCCTTGAGTGACCACAGCATAATCATTATAACTCTTTCTTTAAAACCTCCGCCCACTGAGTCTTGGTCCCTTAATAACAATGATGTTACTTTCCATGGATCTTCGGGTAGATGTTTTTGGAACCCAACTGCCATTATAGGTGTGCATGGTATCTTATGCAAAACTATATTAGAACTAAACGACTGGTATGGGTCTGAAATTGTTAACTTTGAAAAATGTATGAGGAAGATCATTTTAGATGTAAAAAAGGTTAGTTGTTCTAGGAAAAAGGTATTTTTCCCTAGTGCTTTGCGCATCCTGAATAAGGAAATAAATAAATTCGTGCGTGAGAAATTTTTAGGTAGATCAGATGAATTAGCTAGAGAAATATCGAGGTTAAAAAGAAGGAGAACTAGATTAAAAGCGAGACTAAAAAAGGAGAAGGAAGACTCAGTATGGATAAATTTGCGGGAAGCAGTTGCGCATGGCAAAGCCAGAGAATTTTGGTCCATAGTTGGGAAGGGATGTGGTACTAGAACGAGCCCTCTTCCCATCCCTATTTCCGAAGAAGTATGGTCCTCTTACATCCGGAAGCTGTATGCAGGGAATGTAACATCGGCGGCAGATAGTGACCCTGATTTAACATCTGAGGGTCCGATTAATTATCCTACAGAGAAAATAATAGAAATGGCCATTAAGAACATGCGCTCCTCCGGCGCAATGGGACCCGATGAACTCCCTATGACGGTTCTGAAGCAGGAACCATTACTATGGAGTAAGATCCTTTTCCCATTGTTTAAATCTTGTTTTGATACTAAAATGGTCCCTGCCTCGTGGAGGGGAAGTATATTGGTCCCTATTTTTAAGAAGGGAGCTAGGGATAACCCCATGAACTACCGTCTGATTGCTCTCCTTGACTCAGTCGGAAAGGTTTTCGCTAAATGTATTTTAATTTTACTTGATAATTGGATCAAGGAGAATAATATTTTACCATTTGAACAAACTGGATTCTGTAGGGGGCACAGTACATTAGACAATCTCACCACCCTACATGTGATTTCCGATAAATATACACGTGTGAGAGGGGGGGTGGTGTTCGCTGCGTTCATCGATTTCTCCACGGCGTTCGATAAAGTTGATTGTCGAACGCTGTGGAGAAAGTTAGCAGCCCTTGGTCTACCACGTTATCTATTGGATCTTTTACGTGCTCTCCATACGGAAACGTGGTGCAGTGTTCTCCAAGGGGGCGAAAGGGGACTTTCGCATAGAATTCCATCTTTGAACGGCCTTAAACAAGGCTGTCTTTTGGCCCCACTATTGTTTTCCTTATACACTGTAGACCTTCCTGCTTCCTTGACAGCTTGTGCGGGTATAGCTCCAGTGGTAGGGGGGTCACCTATTTCTTGTCTGATGTATGCCGATGATATTCTTGTTTTAGATTTAACCCCCAAAGGCCTCGCTAATCGGCTGCAAGCTTTACATGTTTTTGCTGACTCCCATTATATGAAGATTAACACATCTAAAAGTAAAATTATGTGTATTGCCGGGAAAAAGAAGTGCCCTTCCGAAAACTTTGGATGGTTTATCGGCGGCCAGAAATTAGAGGTTGTGAAATCTTATACCTTTTTGGGTAAAATAATTGCGGCCAATTTGAGTGAGAGGCCCCACATCGAGCATAGTTCACGTAAAGCCCTCGCACACGGCAAAGGTTTAAATTCCCTCTATCTTGCCACCGGAAAAAGACACTTCGCCTGTTTAATGGAGGTGTATAGGGCAAAGATCCCTCCTACGATATTATATGGCATAGAACTCATAGAGCTGAAGCACTGGGATTTTTGTCACAAAATTGAAGGGAAACTCTTAAGATCCCTATCTACCCTAAACACCGCATGTTCGTTGGCCGCATGTAGGCTCGATCTCAGCCTGAGGAGCAGTTGGGTTCAGGGACTATGTGCCCTGGTAAGATGGGTGGTTTGCTTGGCTAGAGCAGAATCAGGGTCAATGAGAGCCCTCCTTAAAAATGAATTGCTGGGCAACTTTAAAGAGTTCTCACGATTAGTAAGGAACTTTAGAAGAGCTGTGTCACTTTTAAAGTTAGATGAAAGTGTCTTGTTCCTTCACTCATCGACACAGCTAAACCTCTTGCTAAAACAGGCATCGTGGGAACTATGCTTTCAAACAGATAAGAATACAATACAAGAAAAAAGGGGTTGTGATCTCCTCCTTAATTCTTATTCTATGAAGTTGGCCCAACCCTATGCTACATGGAATATGCCACATGGTGTTCGCAGATTATGGTTTCTTTTACGATATGATCTATTGCCCCTAAATTTACTTTTGTCCAAGTGGTATGGAACCTCCCCTTTGTGCAATTTTTGTAACGTGAGTACTCAGGATCGTATGCATGTCCTGTTGATCTGCCCCGCACTCCGCCCATTGCGGCTTAAATGGTTAAAACCAATATGTCTCCAATTGGGGATTTCTAACGTGAATATTTTTTTACAATTTCTATTCTGTCCTCCAAATGAAATGTTTTGCTTTCACATTTTCAACTTTTTTAAAGGTTTTTTAGCTATTTATTAAGGTGTTTTGGAGAGGTCTGATATTGCTTTCTCTTGTGTATTTGTCAATGGATGCAATTAATTTTATGTGTGTTGATTGTATTTTCCTTTTGGTATGTAATTTGTATTGTGAATTTTATGTGGCCCTCGTCGAGAGCCAAAACATAATAAATAAATTGAAATTGAATCATTGTTATTATTGCATCACATGAGTACATAAGGCCAAAAGTAAATATATATGTGGCCGTAGGCAGCAGTTTTAAAAGCACAGAAACGTTTCTTGTGTAATTAGAAGCTTTCCAGCAACAATAAAAGTGTCAAGATAATTCCAGGGAATTAATGTACCTGCTGGAGAGCGAGGCGAGTTTTGTTCAGTGGCAGCTTTGACTTAACTAATGTAGCACAGAGGGTTAATGTGCCTACTGCTAAGAACGTGTAACATGCATTTTAGAAAAGCAGTATTTTATGTGCATAGGTTTGTGGTTACTGCTTTTATCACAGAGATTATTGTGTTACTGTGCACTTCATAAGTGGCAATCGCAATCTAGCAGAGGGGCCTATAAACTGTCATCAAAGAGCTGCTTGCAAACAGCATGGTACCAGTTAGTAACTTATGTTTTTTCCCAGTTATTCATTATCCTGATGCTGCTAAAAAGATTTATTTGGGCGAAAATAAATTTTTAATGTTACTAGCCAATGTGTTATGTTCTGAATCCTGAGTTTGTGCTTTTCCAGACCAAGCACTCTTTAAAAATGCCTACCAGTATGAATGACATGTAATCTTTGTAGTCCCCTTTACCTTATGTAACATTTTATATACACACTGATTTACATGTATGATTCAATGTCTCTATATGTGTGTGATGTAAAGTGCTCTGACATCCTACAATGGTATGAGAGATGCTATAAAACAAATGAAATCCATGTGACAGAGGGGCTGTTCCTTCAATATAAAACACTAAGGGCCAGATGTATGATCCGTTTTTATATGCGCGAATGGGTTCGTGAACCCATTTGCGCATCCAAAAACCTATTGTGCCTTGTACATAGCCTATTTCGCGTGTCGCAATTTGTTTGTGACTCGCTAAATAGGTTTTGCAACTTGCTATTCAGAAGGGGCATTCCCTTCCAAATAGCGCGTCTCAAAACCATGTACAAATGTTTTTCGGTCGCAAAACACTTGCAATTACCACCTACTTCAAGTAGATGGTAATGCATTTGCAAATAGGAAGGGGTCCCCAGGGGAACCCCTTCCCCTTTGCAAATGCATGCAAAATTATTTTTTAAGGGCAGGCAGAGGTCCCAGGGACCTCTGCCTGCCCTTAAAAAATGAATCTAAAACGTTTCATTTTCTTCTTTTTTTAAATGCATGGTAAACGGGCTGCATTTTTTAAAAAACTGCTTTATTTAAAAGCAGTCCCAGACATGGTGGCCTGCTGAGCCCAGCAGGCCACCATCCCTGGGAGGGCGGGCATTTCCAATGGGCTCGCAAATTGCGAGAGGCTCATTGGGAATCCCAAACAGTGTTAACACACTGTTGTACATTTCATTTAGCGACTCGCACTTTGCCACTTGCATTGTGTCGCCAATTGCGAGGCGCTAAATGAAATGGTCGTACATCTGGCCCCAAAATCCTTAGTACTTTGAGTATTTGTTTTGTGTGAACACGTGTGTTTTTTAAAAAAAATTACTGTTTTAATATTTGAAATTTAACTCATACAAATTGCTTGGGGGTCCCCGGCTTCCAGTGGTGACTCAATGGGGGTCCTCAGGATTCAAAAGTTTGGGAACCACTGGCCTAGTCAAACGTAAAAGGATGGAGCCAAAATGATGCTACTCCAGTAGATATCCAGGGTGTCTCCTAGAAACCCATGTCTAAACAGGTCAACGCTGTCGCCACCTCCTGCTACAACACCCTCCGCATGCTCCGTAGGATCTACAAGTGGATCCCGATCGAAACAAGAAGAACAGTGACACAGGCCCTAGTCAGCAGCAGACTGGACTGTGGCAACGCACTCTACGCAGGAATCCCAGCCAAACACCTACGACGACTACAACGCATCCAAAACGCCTCCGCCCGACTGATCATCAATGTCCCTCGCAGCAGCCACATCACCCACACCTGAGAGTCCTACAATGGCTCCCCGTCGACAAGAGGATCACCTTCAAGCTCCTCACCCATGCACATAAGGCACTCCACAACGCCAGACCAGCCTACCTGAACAGCAGACTCAGCTTCTACACACCCACCCGCCAGCCCTGCTCTGCCAGTCTCGCCCCCGCCGCTGTCCCCTGCATCCAACGAACAACCTCCGGTGGCAGATCCTTCTCCTACCTCACCGCCAAGACCTGGAACACCCTCCCTGCCCACCTACGGCAGACCCAAGACCTACTCGCCTTCAGAAGACTCCTCAAGACCTGGCT
Source organism: Lissotriton helveticus (assembly GCF_964261635.1). Classification (NCBI taxonomy): domain Eukaryota; kingdom Metazoa; phylum Chordata; class Amphibia; order Caudata; family Salamandridae; genus Lissotriton; species Lissotriton helveticus. The sequence goes on along the minus strand of NC_136059.1, from coordinate 738,530,288 downwards.
CTTCGAGCAGTAGCGGCACCCCCTCCCCTCAGCGCCTTGAGACCCTCACGGGTAAGTAGCGCGCTTTACAAGTACTCTGATTGATTGATTGATTGATTGATTGATTGATTAGATGATAGCGGTCTGGTCATGGGCACACGCGTACTTGCTTTCTCTCTAAATGAATTAGAGCATAGTGACTCCTTTATTGTGTTTTTTGTTTATCTCTTTCTTATGATGAATGATTAATGTGGGTCTCTGTTGCTGAGCACTGCTTCAGAATCCTAATCTTTTTCATCGAAGTAAAAGGTAGTTTAACCAGGGGCTTCTCTTAAAATCCCTAACGTTAATCCAACAAATGCATACAATAATCTAACTTCCTGCTGTCAATAGCTGTTTGGTAAATAAATTACATCACCTTCATCTCAAGTGTCTCTCACGTGTGCTGTGTACATCAAGTGGCCCAAAGGTGAGGAGGAATACTCGGGGCAGGTGACACCAGACCTTAGGAGGGTGCTTAGTCACACCTAATCCATGAAACATGCGATACCAATGGAAAGGCGACGAGGCCGCTGATGACAGAGCACGCAGGCTATCCTTGATGCTGCATCGGATTAAAGGAACTAATCAGCTTCAGGGCTTACCAGACAGAAATAGAGATGCCAAGAAGTGTAGCGAGGAAAGACCTTGATCGGGGATACCTGTCCTCCTGAGCCTCACTCTCCAAGGTACGTCCTTCTGTTTGCTTCCACTTCCAGACGAGTCGAAGGGTGACCGGAAGGTCCATCCAGGTGAGTTGATTGTTGTGGGAATGCTAGTTTATCACTTTAGTGGCTAGAGGTTCATTGATTTGTTGTATGTGTAGTCCTCATACCTACATGTCCTTACTGTCACAACGTAGTACAGAAGGAGCAGGGAGAAACAGCACCTGCAAATTGCAAATCGGAATGTACTATAAATCTTTCGATCTTTAACTCAAATAAGTGCGTGTGAGTACTTGTAGTCTGGGTATTTTCACAATAAAGCGCCATTTAGAGTTTTCAAGGAATGAGATCAGAATTGGAATTAACAGTATTTTAAATGAATGCAGCCTTTTTTCCTTCTATATAGTAATGAGATGTATAAACTGAAGCTGTGATTTCATTCACGGCAACTTTGGGCAATATTAGTATTGGCCGATCTTTTAACAGATATTTTCTTCAGGCAATGACGTTTGACGTAAATAATTGAAGAAATGCATTGTATCCAAAATTAGAATATTTTTTTGAGGCATAATGAATTCCCACACCCTGGGATTTATGAGTAATAAACACTGTGAAAGTGGTAAAACGTGTAATTTAATAATGTGCGTACGCTGTGTTTGATTTATGGCTGTTGATGTGTTGTTTGTGCTGATAGATAAAACGAGGAAATGAAGATATATATAGAGTTTCTTAAGAAAGATAGGTATTTGTGTTTAAGGATGTGTAAGATTACCTTGATTACTTCTACATATTAATTTTTTTATAAGTACGAGTTCTTAACAATTGGCGTGGTTATCAGACTGTGCATTAAATGTTCCAAAACTTTCATGTGTAAAAGCAGTTGTTGGAAAACCTTGAGCCCTACACACGCTTTTCCGGCTGAATTCAAAAGCAGATATTATGGTGATGACAGCTGAAGGCCTTTCCTTTTCCTTTTGTTTTTGGGAAAGCAAGTTTGATGGAGAAAGTCAACACCAAGGCCCCCTCTTGCCACATATCATCGACACATCTATAGCTGGCCTACTAAGTAGTGCTTATGTTGACTTTTTTTTATCAATTGCCACGGTTAATGCGAGGAAGAGGGGGAAATCAATGGTTTCTGTTTCTTAACGTGCAAGTAACCTGGTGTTTATACTCCTGCCCACATGACCTCAATCACAGCTGTTGGGGATATACAATTGGTGCACATATCCCTGTCTGTACTTGTAAATCGTTTGTGCTATAGTCCTTTTAATATGTTTGCTTTGAACTTGTGCACACATGTCTGGGACACTTCCCATGACATTTGTGGATTGACGTTCATATATGTCATAAGGGAGTCCTGTGAATATTCTACATGATGTATATGCGTGGCATCGGGCAGTGAAGGTGTTCATTGTAGGCCCAGGTGCATGTGAATGACTTTTATAATAACAGGAGGTAGGGCCTCAGAAAGCAATGTTTGCACTATAATTGTGGTTCAATTTTTGTACCTCCTTTTTGGCCATCCGTGTAGCCACATCTCTGTTGAAAGCGTTCAACAGAGAAGCTCCCCGGTGGGCGGGTTGGCAACATTGGCGACTGCTTATTTAACAACCTCATAGCGTCACCACTGACAGTATGTCTGATTTTTTTCTCAAACCACTGCAAAAATAGTGCATTTCTTAAATTGAATCTAAATTTCTAAACCTGTCTAGCAATTGTTTTGCCAGATATTAAACCAATTATAAGTGTTTTATACTTTCATAAGAACATGGGGGCATATTATCAAGACCGGCCTAAAAATTATTGCGGAAACTGCTGCTAAAGCGGCGATAATGGGCTTGATAATATGCCCTTGTGAATTCCCAAAGAAGCCCAGGTTTACACAGGAACATGGGCTTCTATGGGAATTCACAAGGGCGTATTATAAAGCTCATTATCGCCGCTTTAGCCCCATAGATTTATATGCTTAATCCCCCAGCCTCCTAGCCTGAACCTTCTTCCCCAAGCCTAATCGATTTCAGCAATGTATGTTTATTGCTTTTTACATTTTTCTTTAACATCCTTTTCAGAGAATACTGCTTTACTGTGGAGAAACATTCCCTAGCCCACTGACGAAAAATTTCCTTTTCCTCTCCCTCTCTGAAAACATACAAATGCCTGCGACTGGAACAGTAGTGTTCCTTGTGCTTCCTGTGTTTATAACTTCATGGGCATCTTTTGTGAACACCCACGAAGTTCTGACGGACAATTGTAACATCTTTCTTTTCTCCTTTTCCTTCCCTAACTCTGATTTAGGGCCTCATTACTAGTCCAGGTGGCGGCTGGCATCAATGGGAAAGGGGAGCGGGCGTGCAAGCTCAAATAAAATGTAAAAAAATTACAATAAACGGGCACGCACACACACACATTTATAAACCTACCTTAAAATATATCAACAGAATCACTTACCTGACAACAGGACCTCCTGCTTCGTACCTCGTTGTGCTGCAGCCCCCTACCAGGTAACTCCCTTGACCAATCAGGGTGCTGCTCTCATCAGCATGAGAGCAGCGCCCTGATTGGCGGGAGCGACCTGTCATAGTGCTTAACAGTGCTATGGAGGCCTGAATTTGCTCTAACCCAGCAGTTTTAAGACAGCTGGGTTAGAGGTTTCGAAGTACGCATACAACCCACCCTCCTCCCAATCCCTGCTGCTGTCATTCAGCAGGGGCCCGCCCCTTTCCTTATGCTCATTCAGGACGGGAGGATGTTAGGATGAAAAATAAAATGGTAATGATGAATTACCGTTTTATTTTTCATGTCAGAGCTCGGGGTATTTAAGTGGTTCAATGCTCCTTCACTCCAACAGAGGAGCCGCCCCTTACTAGTCTCTGTGTAAATGTGATAGAATAGGTGCAAAAATGTAATGTCCCCATCAGTATTACCAGAATTGTGAGAACACCACAGATCTGTTTAAATTCACTTGGAGATTTTGACTGCTGATGACACTGGGAGACACTCAGTGGGAACAATAGGAATTCCTAAGGGAGTCGTACATAGATTTACTAATTCCCCTGGTAACTTCTTGTTTTTAATGGGACCCTCAGGGACTCACTTTAGTGTTGACAGGTGCCCGGTGCAGCAATCTTTTTTGGCATCACCCAGTATGGCCAGGGACTGCCTAAACCCCCCCTTCCTTTATCAAACATTATTAACATGACATGAGAGGGATTTCTTTGGAAGCGGGGGTCGTACAACCCCCAGCCATATTTATTAGACATAAGAATACAACAAAATTGAAATGAACAATTTACATGATTACGCAGAAAACTTTCCATGACATTGATAAAATTGATAAATACAGATATCAGATGGCTAACCTTAACATAATTCTAGTACAGGGTATTTCCTATCCGAATCTAACATATTAACCATAATCATACACCAATTACTTTTCTGCGTATCCTATTTAGGCCTACAGCAAGGTCACTAACTGGTGTCAGATCCTTATCAATTAACCACGCCCTCCAGTCAGAGTGCGCATGCGCAGAGGGCCAAAGTGCAAGTGCTCCTTGTGTAAGTTGTTATTGTGATTGGTTATCCATGATTGGTGTATTTGCTTTACCAGTAGGTCCCTAGTAAAGTGCACTAAGTGTGCCAGGGCTGGTAATTCAAATGCTATTAGTCGGCTTGCAGCACTGATTGTGCCACCCACATAAGTAGCCCTGAAAAGAGGTCTCAGGCCTGCCAACGGAGTGCCTGTGCGCAGTTATGCTAACTGCCATGTTGACCTAGGAGAGTGTACCCACTTGCCAGGCCTTACCCTTCCCTTTTCGTACACCTAGGACACCCCTATGGTAGGCCCAGGGTACCCCCTAGGAAGGGTGCAGTGTATTTAAAAGGTAGGGCATGTACTAGTGTGGGTAACATGTCCTGATAGTGAAATACTGCCAATTTCGTTTTTCACTATGGAAAGGCTATCTTGACCATAGGCCAGAATGGAGAATTCTCTGTAACATGTTTACCTGCACATCTTCCCATAGGATTCAGATAGAAAACTGGAGTCTGGTATCCCTGAACTCAGAATTTAATAACGCATCTTTTAGGAAGGATGGTTTTTAAATTCTATGTTTGAAAATAGCACTTTTAGAAAGTGGCTCCAGGAGTCTGGGTGAGTCAGCACTAGGGTGAATAGACCTATCTGCATTTGGAGTGGTGGGAAGAGTAGCACCTGGGCCGGAATAGGGCTGTGCATGCCTTCCACAATGTTGTCTCCACCTCCTGCCGTGTGTCTGAAGACCCTGGTCCACACTGACAAAGGAAGAAGTAGTGCACTGGCGGAGTGCACCCAGAACTGGTTTGGACTGGGTCCAGGACACCTCACACATAGAGAACAAAGACTTTTGGGGTAAAAATACTAGAGAGGAAACCCCTGAAAGTTAGACTACTTCGCGATCAAGAGGATTCGTTTGCCAAAGAGGAAAGCTGAAAAGCCTGAGGAGAAGTACTGCCCTTGCTGTGTGTCTGGGGCTAGCCTGCAGTGTGCTGTTTCTGCTGAGAAGAGGATCAAGGGCCTTTGCTGTGTGCTGTGTCCCCTGCTTGAAGAAGGACTTTGCTGTGTGCTGTGTCCATCTGAAGAAAAGTCTCCAAGGGCATGAGAAGAGCTGGCCTCCTGTTTCTGAAGTCCCAGGCACAAAAGGTGTTCACCCCTAGCTTCCCCGACTTCCTTGCTGGAAGTTCTGACCTGCCCTGAGGTCAGAACTTCCAGCAAGAAATCATGTCGCATCGTAACCGGAGTGCAGGAAGAGTCGTCGTATCGCCTTCTCTGTGACCCTTTTGTTTGTTCTGCGTTACGCATCTAAGGTACCTTTAGAGAAAAGTGTTGCATTTACCATCTACAAGTTTATTTTTGCAACAACCCTTTTTAAAGACATACTACTGAGTAGCTGTATGTTGCATTTTTTTTTTGTCTTGTTTAGTTTAGATAAAGGCATGTTATTTTTCTAAACTGGTGTGGTGTCTATTTGTGGAGTTTTCATTGTGTTACAGTGAGTTTTGGTACGAATACTTTACACATTGCCTTTGGGATAAGCCTGTCTGCTTGGGCCAAACTACCAAAGGGGTGAGCAGGGGTTATCTAGAGAGAGTATCCCCCTTACCCTGACTAGAAGCAAGGGTCTCTATTTGGTCAAAGGTTCCTACCTCTGCCAACTAGAGACCCCCAGTTCTAACAATATATATATATATATATTCACCACAACCCCTCCATGCAGGAAGAAGAGGAGGTCACTCGGGGAATCTGTCAGGAAGCACTTTAATGGACAGCTTTGCATTATGCATTTCGGCATTTGCTGCCTTCCTCAGATGCCGCTGCTTCCAGGTTAAGGTCCCAACCTCGCCTTTCAAATGTCCTGCAATTCTCCCATTGGTGGGGTCACCCTTCACCCCAGGGCATGTGCTCGCATACCTGATGCAACATCTTGGAAACTACACCTCCCAGAGTTCTCCATTGCTAAGTGAGTGTGGCGTGGGAGAAATAGAATAATAAGCACCAAATGGGTTGGTGCTGTTCAGGGCAAGGCGCGGATTTGCCAATAGTAACAAGTCCCGGTTGTTATGATGTCCTGGTGCCCCCTCGAGTCGCCTTGACGTTCCAGCCCCCAATTCAAGTGTCCGCCGGGCCATGGGCTTGATTGCAGTGAATCTCACCTCTCGTGAAGTCACGAGCTGCCATTGGCAGCAGCCCTTGCTTGGCTTGCACTATGGGGCGGGCTGGAGAAATTCCGATACCTCGGACAACGAAGAAACTGCAGATGCAGACACCAGGTGCACTCCGGCCAACTTGCAGAACGGGGCCTCCTTGCGCGTATCTGGCTGATGAGCTGAAAATTCACCACAACCCTTCCATGCAGGAAGAAGAGGAGGCCACTCGGGGAATCTGTCAGGAAGCACTTTAATGGACAACTTGGCATTATGCATTTCCACATTTGCTGCCTTCCTCAGATGCCGCTGCTTCCAGGTTAAGGTCCCAACCCTGCCTTTCAAATGTCCTGCAATTCTCCCATTGGTAGTGTGGAAGTTAGTCGGTGTATGAAAGGTTACGTGGGGGTGTGAGTGAGTGTGTCAGAGATTCTGTGGATGATGTAATCAGTGATGTCATTTGAGATGTCATCAGTGAGTCATCATTGATGTAATATGTGAGGTCATTAGCAGTGTATTACGGGGATATATATATTACCTACTGGCGATCGCCAGTAGGTTGTTATAGTTAGGACCTATTTTCCATAGGAAATCCGCAACATTCTATTCCCAATATCTTTTGATCCGATTGCCGAATCTTCGCTAAATTTTCAAAACTCGTGGGGCGCTCCGGTCCGCTCCTATTCTGAAAGTGTGGGGGTGTTTCCTCAAGCGGGGCCGAGAAAAAAGGGGGTCCCAAAACGTGTTTCTCTATGTTATTTCCCATAGGAAATTTTAGACACGGCTGCAGCCCGAACTGCTAAACGGAATTACACCAAATTGTGCAAAAAGGTAGCCCTTGGTTCAGAAAGTGCCCTTTTTTTTTTAAAATGGTGTAAATCCATTCAGTAGTTCCTGAGAAATTCAAAAAATAGCTGGGAAAAAATAATTTTCCCATAGGAAACTTTAGACACTGTTATAGCAAAACTGCTGAACGGAATTACACCACATTCGGCACAAAGGTACTGCTTGGCTCAGAAAGCAACCTTATTCAAAATGGTGTTAATCCATTCAGTAGTCTTCGAGAAATGAAGGAATAAAGATAGTGATATCTATGGCCGCGGAGGATCCGCGAACCCTCCGCGCACCCTCCCGAGCCCGAGCTTCCTGTTAATTTGCTGTCAACACTCCAAACCAGGAAATGTTGGCAGCCATCTTGTGCCTTGGTAGAACCGAGGCACAAGAAAACAGTGCAACAAGTGCGCAAAGTGCAAAAAGGGGGCATGGTAGAAATACCCTGACCCCCTAAGCCTGCTTAGGGGGTCCCACAAGGGCCCCCAGAGCCCACATTTAAAACATTTTTTTTTACAAAATCTGCAAAATCCGCGCAGGGTGCGCGGATCTAGCTGAGAAAAAAAAACGAAGCACGGACTCACGCGTTTCGTTAATATTCAGCCCCTGGGTGGGCCAAATTCCGGGGGCAATGATAGAATTGGGTGGGGGGACCAAAGGAACCGACACCCCCTGGGGCTTTATAAAAATATGTGGTGGGGATCACAGCTCCCCCTAGCCCCGGAGACTGCCACCCTCGGTGCTTTGAAAATAACTGGGTGGGGAGGCTCAAAGACCCCCCCATATCCCGGGGACCGCCACCCCTGGGGCTTTATCACAATATATGCGGGGGCTCATGGCCCCCCACAGGCCCTCGGACCACCACCTCCCGGGGCTTGTGTTTTTTAAATTTAAAATAAAAAATACCCTGTGTGGGGGGCACAAGCCCCCCACACGATCAGGGACCGCCTCCTCACCAGGTCTCTAAATATTATAATTTCAAAAGCCCCGGGGACCACCACCTCCCGTTGCGTTCGAAATGTTTGGAGGGGGGCCGCGCGGCCCCCCTCCTGGAGCCCTGTCATGGCCCTGGGGACTGCCAACCCCCAGTGCCAGCTTCTGCAGTGTCCCGGGGTGCCCACCTCCGGGACACTGTAGTTTGCTATGGCAGGGCGGGTGCTTTGCGGCTCCCGCCCTGCCTTAGCAAACTGCTTTGGTATTTGGAAGAGAGAGCAGGAAACCTGCTCTCTCTTCCAAATACCAAAGCAAATTGCTTTCCCACAGGAGGAGCTGTATCTTAGCAGCTCCCAGTGTGGAAAAGCAATGCCGGCTCCCGCAGGAGGTGGGGAGTCGGCGGGACCGTGGGAGGATTGGAGACCCCCCACAGTCCCCAACGGAGAGGGCCAGCCCCGGGGGATGGGGTCCCCAGGGCTCTTAGTGGCCCGGGAGGGCGGCCACGCGGCACCCCTCCTCAAATTAAATAAAAAAAATAAACAAAAAAAAGGGCCATGCCGCAGGAATGGGGTCCCAGGGGCAGATTATAGCTGCCTGATTTTTTTCGTTGAAAAAAACAAAATTGCGGCCGCCCGATCCTTCCTTCCACAGTCCGTCTTTACGAGGCGATCATCCCTAACGACCCAGACTGTCCAATGTGCTTGTGCACAGTGAGGTGACCGACTTTCCACTCCTCCAAGCACCTGGCTGCCAATTTACTGGCATATTTGCCCCTTTATGCCTCGAGGGTGTCTACCATGCCTGCTATGTGAGGGGCACAGCATATAGGGGCCTCTTCAGCCTCATCTCCCTCTCTAATGAACACGACCACATATACCTTCAACTTGCCCATGCCCAGCCCTGCATGATATACCTGGTGCCTGTGATGTGTTTTGTTGCCAAGTTTACATATTAAAAAAGGAAGGTTCCACTCCAGTCTCAGTCTTGCCTGACCCTAAAATGACCGACGCTTGGGACATTCTCACCTGCAAAAAAAAATCTGATTGCTGCTGGATTGTGGCCGTAGTCAATCGAGCCTCTGTGCGGATGGGCAAATTACAGTCCTAAGCTTCTGTTGTAGATCTCAGCATCGGCCTGTCTCCATCCTTTATTCAACTAATTTCCTACCTCCACGGGCAAACCACAGGCTGTGCAGATCTCTAGCTCAACCAACCAATATTCGCTCCAAGACCTTCCACTGCACTTAGCTCCACGATTGGTCACAGATAGTTAGTACCGACTTCAACTATCCACTATGGGGGAAAAGGAAGCCAAGAATCTTAAACGGCTGAAGGCGGAGCCGCCGAACCCAGTCTCACCGACCAAAAACACACGTGATATCAATGCGACGCTGGACACGATACTACTCAAACTTGCAGAGGTCCACAAGATCACGAAGTCCACCAGAGAAGAGATTGCCGCGGTACAACAAGATATTAAAGACACGAATGTCAGACTTTCAGACTTTCAGAAACAGAAAATAGCATCAGCCAACTTGAAGACTCAGAGGTGAAGATGTGCAAGACCCTCAAAGACCTCTCAATATCTACAGTCTCCATGTCACGGCGCCTCTCTGAATTGGAAGATAGAAACCGCAGGGGGAACCTGCGTTGGTATTCCAGAAGGAGCGGAAGATAAGGATGGCTCATGCATAACTTTCCTGGAGTCCTGGTTCCCGCAGGCCACCAACCTTTCCTTCAGCACCCCGCTGGAGTTCAATCGTGATCATAGGGTACCTGCCCGAATCACGCTTGGCCAAAGGGGTCCTAGACCGATTGTCTGTAAACCCTTCAGGTACCAGCACGTGGAACTAATCCTGTCGTTCATGCGCAAGCATAATCACATCTTATGGAAGACCAACAAGGTATACATCTCCCAGGATTATTGCAAAGAGACTGTCAACTTGAGAAAGGGCTTCCTAGCACTTCGTCCACATCTCCGCATGCTCGAGTACAAATATGGCTTTGTAGGCCCTGCACGTTTCCGGGTACTGGTTCAAAGGGTGCCACAAATATTCGCTGATCCATCCCACCTGAAGAAGTTTCTTGACAGCCCAGACGAAACATCAATGGACACTGCGGCGTTGAATGCTCATGGTAATGGCACCTAGTCCATTGCGCCTTTGCGAACTCAAACTGCAACCACGATGTCTTGCTCAAGGCCCAAGGCGCTTGCACTTCTCCGGTGCCTTATGCTACAGGAATGGTCGGTGGTGTAGTAGGACAGACTTTTCTTCAATAGATAACTACGTTTTTGTATTGCTGCCGATCATCTCACGCCCCAAAGCGACTTGGATGCCTGACATGTTAATGCCTTGGATTTCAAGTGTCCTGTGTTGCACCTTTACTGGCACATCTGATATTACGTTGTCTTGGTCTTGGTTCAAGGTGGCTGCTCATCTTCATTGCTCTACATTATAGATATGAGTGGCGGAGTGGTAGGATGTACTTTTCCTTACTAGGCCTCTGTGCTTTAGTGCCGCTAATGAATATTACATGGTAACATAGAACTTGGTTGCCTAATACGTCAGCGACCTGAACTCCATGGGTTTATCCAACAGGATGGTTACTTAGATTCCCTGGGGGAGTTGGACTTCAATGCGTCGTCATTTGTGGTTACTTTGCTATTTGATTAATTTCTCTTTGTCCCTGTTCTTTTACTTGCTTCCACCCCTCTGTCTGCCAGTATATTCCCGCAGCAAAGCCAGATAGTTTAGTGTCAACGACAGCACTCAGCTTATGTGCACTTCCCATTGGTTGTCCATTATGTTGTCCGTTTGCCTCGCCTGTAACAGGAATATCATGCTATGTACAACTCGAGCTAAGAATAGAGTGTTGTATTTCACATCATTCCTCTGCCCTTCTCATGTCCTTAAATAGGCAGACTACTAAAATAGCATCACTCAATGTCAAGGGTATCAATCACCCCTGTAAAAAAAGGAAAATTCTTGACTATCTACACAAACAGAAGGGTGATATTATACTACTGCAGGAAACTAAGATTGATTCACCACAGTTTAATTCTATGAAAAATAAATGGTATAGCGAGGCACTTGGATCTGATGCCTTGGGAAAAAAGAACGGGGTTCTTACTTTAATTGCAAAAAGGTCAAACATTGATGTTTTACACAGTACTGCAGACACGAAGGGTAGATGGGTCTCCGCAAAACTATCCAAGGACAATAAAGAATTTTACGTAACTAATGTTTATGCCCCCAATAAGGATGACCCAGGTTTCTGGAAAGAACTCTGTGCCCATCTTGTCAAGATACCTGATACAGCCACGCATGTCTTTGGGGGTGACCTCAATCTCCCTATGAACCCTACCTTAGATAGGGACTCCCGCTGCTCCTTTAGGCCGAAAAACTCACACAAAGCACTTATTAACCTTTGCTCCCATTTCAATCTAACTGACTCATGGAGATTAATGAACCCAACAGGTAGGGACTATACCTTTTACTCTCCGCCCCACAACTCGTATTCGCGCATAGACTACCTACTCACTTCTGGACACTAAACGGCCGACATTAAGGACACCTCCATTGAACCGCGTGTAATATCTGATCATTCATGCATAACGATGACTCTGGCGGTACATAATGTGGTTAAAAGGTCAACTCTATGGAGATTCAATAATGCGGTCTTGAAAAAGGAAACTAATAGGTTGGCCATAGAAACAGCCATTACTGAGTTCCTTACTCATAACAAAAAAGGGGACACTACAGACCTAACGAGATGGGAAGCTCTTAAACGACTATCCGGGGGTTTTTAATTAAAATTCGCACAGCCATGAATAGGGATGCCAATTCCACTCTAGCACATTTAGAAGAGATTTCGAAGCTCGGAAAACAACACATAGCTTCCAAAGACTCCTTGGTCCTGAATGAAATGATGAATAAAAAATACGAGTATAACAAAATAGTCAGTGAAAGGGCTGGGATTTGGATCCAACATCACAAAAATGTCAGGCTATGTCATACCAATAAGGCAGGTAAGAGCCTTGCTTCTTATCTGAAATTCAAGCTGCAACAGACAGCCATTAAGAGCAAGGTTGATAAACTAGGAACCCCACACTCGGACCCCACCAAAATTGCGGACAGCTATGAAGATTTTTATAGTGACCTATGTAGCAAAAACCTAGAGATCGATGCCTCTAAACTAGGAAACTATCTAGACAAATGTAAGCTCCCTTCTCTATCGACACAAGATCAGATCGACCTCAATCGTCCCATAACCTCTGATGACATCGAACAGGCCATTAAATCCCTCAAAACTGGGAAAGGCCCGGACGGGTTCAGCGCTATGTTTTATAAGAGCTTTTCCTCTGTCCTGACGGAGCCTCTTAAAGACCTATACGCGCATTTTACAATTAGTGGTCAAGTTCACGGCACCCCTGCAGAGGCCATTATCGCGGTTCTTCCGAAAGATGGGAAGGACCCAACATCTCCCAAGAATTACAGGTCGATATCATTGATCAACATCGACTGTAAAATTTACGCTATGATACTGGCCAAACGGATTTGAAAGGTTTTGCCCCAGCTAATCCACCCGTCACAGGTTGGGTTCCTCAAAAACAGACTATCCAGCAACAACACACGAACTCTTGCACACATTTTAGAGAAGGCGAAATTGATTTCCTCTCAAACGTTGGCCGTGACTTTAGATGCCGAGAAGGCCTTTGACAAGGTCGACTGGTCTTACTTGGAAGTCACTCTACATAAATTTAATCTGGCACCCGAATTCATTCGGATGGTTATGGCCTTATACGCTAATCCAACCGCGAGAGTAAGAGCGGGTGGATGCCTGTCTGACTCATTCGATCTGAAACAAGGCACAAGGCAGGGGTGTCCCCTTTCTCCCTCCCTCTTTTTGTTGGCAATCGAACCCTTTCTTTATTATCTCAGGAATAACGACCTCATCCAAGGGATCTGTTTTGAAGGATTTACGGTCAAAATTTCAGCTTATGCTGACGACGTTCTGGTGGTTTCTGAGAACGCGGAATTGGCAATCCCGGCTTTGATGTCCTCTATTGCAGACTTTGCAGAAGTGTCTGGCTATAAACTCAATAAAGAAAAGACAGAGGTAAAGTTGCTTAATAATATAGGTGACAGGAGCATCCTGGGGGGCTCTGGCCTGTGCTGGCAACAGAAGAGCTTTAAATACTTGAGTATTGAGTTTGAGAAGGATTTAATTAATACTCTTAAAATTAATGAGCTCTCCCTATATAAAAAGATTTCCTCACTGTTAGATGGATGGTCCCCGAAATTTCTGTCCTGGTGGGGTAGAGCGGAAACTCTAAAGATGATGATCACTCCACTTGTCAATTATTTAATAAGTATGCTGCCGATGTTAGTCTCTGATGACTTCCTCTCTAAGATATATAAGCTTTTTAATGTTTTCTTGTGGCAGGGTAAATAGCCAAGAATCTCTTTGCGGAAACACCAACTTCCAAAAGACAAAGGGGGAATAGGTTTACCAAACTTTAGATGCTACCGGACAGCTTACCTTTGTAAGCAAGGTGCGCACTGGTTCCAAACGTGCCAGGACTACACCTCCATATGGGCTCAAGTAGAGAGGTCTATTATCAACAATCTACCGCTTCCCGCCATAATGTCAATGGATCCCACAGCATTCCCTCAATCCAAGTATATATTCCTCAACACTAGAAGGGCTCTCCTAACCCTAGAGAGACGCTGTAAAGTTAAAACCAAATTCGCCAAATCCAACTTAATCTCGCTCTGGTTTAATCCGGCCTTAAAAGATGAAGGCAACTTTCTCTTTTGGGACAATTGGTCTAAGAAGAGGTTGAATCTCTTAAAAGACATTTACGATGGGTCAACACCCCTACCTTTTGCCACCCTACAGACACGGTTTGATCTCCAGCCGATCGATTTGTATAGGTTCCTACGCCTCAAAGCCCTTATCTCCGCCATAGCCATCTCACCGCACGAACCTACACTTTGCACTAAACTACTTCACCTCATGTCACTGGGTCACATGGTCTCGAAAGTCTACATGATTCTTTCCCCTATGCCTCAGACCGCACACAGGAAGTGCGAACGAAACTGGGAAAAAGAAGCTAACTCCTCCAACTTAGTATTCGATTGGGACAAGATCCGCCCCACCCTTTTTCAAACTAAATATCTCCAATACTCTCTCAAACTAAATTTATGTTGATAAACAGATCTTATTGGACCCCAGACAAACTTTTTAAACTCAAACTCCTTGATAGCCCCCTCTGCTGGAGCTGTAAATCCCAGGTGGGAGGCCTGGCTCACATGCTATTTTACTGTCCACCACTCCAAACCTTCTGGGACAGGATTTATAATTATATTCAACTACTTTTTCACTACAGTCCGCCCAGACACTTCGCGTATATCTTACTGGGGGCAAATGACCCGAGAATAGCAAAGGAGCATGAGAAACACCTCTTGGATCTCATGTTAACACTGGCATGTAAAGTCGTGTTGAGTAAGTGGAAGAGTGCTTCTGATGTTTCCTTCAAAATTTGGCAGGAATGGTTGTCTGCATTAAGGGGCGCAGATGACGACACTCTTCACTCTTCACCTTGGCAAAAACCCCATACCAAACTCTGGAGCCTACTTGATTCACTGGAGCTTTGCTATGACCCGCCGAAGGCCAGCTTGGGTGTTATACCTCCGACCCATACCTCATTTAACCACATAAATGGACATGTATATCGTCACTGTGAATCCGCTGTCTTGACTTAAATCTGATGTCACAGGCTACGATGCTGCTTAGTTTTCTTCCTTTTACTCCCCTTTCTCTCCCCCTCGCCCTCTCCTCTCGCTCTTTCTTTTCTCCCTTGCCTTCTTTATTTTGGTCCTCCAGGTCAAATATATCACGCATGTGTATTATGCTAAATACTTTCTGGTTGTGAAATATCGGTTTGTTATTCGCCAAACTTATTTCTCTCGTGATATGTCTCTGGATTGTATTGCCGCAGTATGTTTCATATGTGCCCACCCATGCATTATTCTTTGTATTCTTTTGTTTCTTTTGTATTTCTTCAATTCCTCAATAAATTTGAAATAAAAAAAATTAAGGGACTGGCCCTGGGAGATGGGGTCCCCAGGGCCAATAAATTAGAAAAAGAAAAGGGGCTGCACAGCCCCCCTTCTTGAAAAAAATATATAATAAAAGACTGGCATTTTGTCAGAGGTCATGCCCCCTCCTTGAAGCACTCTTCCAACGCGCCCCCTGGTGCGTTTGCAGATGGGGAACGAATTCCCCTTGAATACTGGGGGTCCCTGGTGGCCAACTAGCCCGCCAGGAACCTCCAGTATGCACCAGCGACTGCGTTGCAGAGAGGTGTTCTGATGACACACCCCTTTTTACACCTCTCTGCAACGCTGCTCTGTGGCGCTTAATGGAGGTAGCTGGTGGGCTAGTTGCACCCCAGGGACCCTCAGGATTCAAGGGGAGTTAATCCCCCAACTTAAAACGCGCCACAGGGTGTGTTTGCACAGTGGTGAAGGGAGGGGGTGGGACCTGAGGTGACATGTGTTTTAAGTTGAGGAATTAATACCTCTTCAATCCTGAGGGTGATATATATATATATATATATATACCGAAAAAACATAGGTTTCAGACATGTTATAGTTAGGAGTTAGCATTTAAAAAACCTTTGAAATTCTCAGAATAAACCATAGGTTTCAGGGCTGTTATAGTTAGCTGGACATTTCACTCGTACAAAACCATTGGAATTCCTCTGTTATAGTTAGTTTTGCTAACTATAACTCCTGCGCCCGTAATCCACTGCTGATGATGTCACATATTACATCATTCATGACATGGTCAGTGACATCACTGATGACATCCCTGATGACATCATCCAGTGAATGTGGTTTGGTTTGTTATTTAAATATGTATTATATATATAGCAATATGCATTGAAGAATGAGTGGATATATAAATATAAATAATTGGATGGAGGATTTAGAGCAGTGTGGTTGACTGTTTACTTGACTAATTTATAGTGTCTCACTAAATATATTGGATAGTGACTAAACTGTGTGAATATCTGTATCACTATGACAGTTGTTGTGTAAACTGCTGCACCAGTTGGTTACTAGCTATGTGAAAGTCTATATTAGTTATTGATTAGTTAACTGACTATTTGTATGGGAGAGTGAATGTGTGTGGGGTTCAGTGGGGGGTGTTTGACTGCTCAAAGATGTGTGAATAGTTGATTCAGTAGGTATATGAGGTTACAACTACATGTTTTAGCAGTTATTTGGGTAAGTGAATATCTTTATGGGTGTGGGGATGAGCAAATATATCTCTCAATGGTACATGTCCTGAGGCACTCCGCAGGTCAGTCTTTTTCCCCCGAGGAGCAGCTGGAAAGGCGAACCGTTTGATAGCGGTTGTTGAGGAAAGAGGTGAGCCATCCCAACGGTCGGCCCCGGATGCCGGCGCTCTCGACCCGATCGAGTAACAAATTGTGATTGACGGTGTCGAAAACCGCCGACAGATCCAGGAGCACCAGTGCCTGCATGATGTTCTGGTCGGTCCCCTTTCTGAGTTCATTATGGACGGTCAGGGCAATGGACTCGGTGGACTGTTGGGGCATAAAGCCAGCTTGATGGGGGTCTAGGAAGTGGGAGTTTTCCTCAAAAGTGCTTAGGCAATTTGCTACGAAGGCCTCCCGGATTTTACCCAGGAAGGGTAGCAATGATATAAGGCGAAAGTTGCTAAGTACCTGGGGGTCAGCACCTGCTTTTTTGAGGATGGGTGAGACTTCCGCAGTTTTGAAGGAGTTGGGGATGATGTCCGTGTTGAGGGAGTTGTTGAGGAGAGAGAGGGGGGATCGGGGATATTGAGAAAGATCTCCCAGGCAATGTGAGGGGGGCAGCAGTCCTGAGGAGAGCCAGAGCAAACTTTTTTGAGGAGGGAGAAGAAAGCCTCCTGAGTGATCAAAGTGAAGTGAGCAAAGAGGGAGGGGCTATGGGGAGCGTAACCAGGAACAGGGGGAGAAGCGACCTTGGGGATGCTAATTTTGATGTTGGTGATTTTATCGATAAAGAAAGTGTTAAGCGAATCACAGAGGGATTGTGATGGCAAGGGTTTGACAGTGACACGGTCGGGTTTCACAAGTTTGTCCACAAGGGAGAAATTGTCTTTGGCTTTACTGGTATATTCCAAGATCTTTGAGGAGAAGTATTCAGATTTAGCTGTAAGAATGGCAGTTTTGTAGTTTTTTAAGGCTAAGATAAAAATGGATTTTTTAAGGGGACAATAATTGAGTCTCCACTTGCGCTCGGTTTGGCGCAAGGCAAGTTTCCTATCCTAAGGTCCTTAGTGAACCAATGCTGGGCATCATGGGGCCTCTTGTTTTTGAGTTTTTTTCAGGGGAGCGAAGCTGTCTCTTGCCAGGGCCAACCAGGTGCTGAGGTCTTCAGCCTGAGTGTGTAGTGAGACGGGGGGGTTCGGGGGGCTGAGAAGTGCAAGGCATGGAGGTGGATAGAAATGTACAAAGAGTTGGAATATTGACCCGATTCAAGTTCCTGGTCATGGAGGATATGGGGTGGGGGCGTTAGTGATAGAGGGGATGGGGATAGAGAAGGCAATAAAAAGGGGGTCAGACCAGGTTCAAGGGGAAATCTGGAGGTCGGTGATTTCGAGGTTTGAGGTCCAGACCTGGTCCAGGGTGTGTCCCTTTATATGGATGGCTACTTTAATGTGCTGGGTAAAGTTCATGCCATTTTAGTAAATCAGAGAAATCTTTCGAGCAGGGGCTTTCACGCGGGTCGTGTGGCCAGTAATTAAAGTCCCCTATGATCAAGATTCTTGCAAGATTGATCGCCAGCTCTGCTGCCAGGTTGCCGAATAGTTGGAGGAAATTAGGCATGTGGGAGGGGGGCCTGTATAATAGGGCACATATAAAAGGAGAACCTTTGGATTCAAGCTCAAACCAAAGGATATCAACAGAGGGGATTTTAGAGATGGTAAGAGAAGTGAACTTATGAGATTGGGAGATAATGGCCGCAACTCTCCCCCCCACCTTGCCCTCAGGCCTATTGGCCTGGAGTACATAGTAGTTGTCTGAGATAGCGGCCAGAATGTCTGGAGTGGATTCGGTTGTTAGCCATGTTTTCTCTAAGAGCAGTATATCTGGCTTGATGGGGTCGAGAAAATAGAAGATCTCTAGTTGGTACTTAACCATAGAGCGGGTGTTGAGATACCATGTAGACAAATGGTCTTGAGTGAGCCTGGTGGAGGGAGGTGAAGCTTTAGGGAGGGTTACCCTTGGGCTAGTGGGTAGCGTGCGGGCAGGAACTTGGGGGGTGGTGCTGTAAGTGGTATTTTTTTGGGACAAAATCCCGAGAGTATTTAGTGTTCTGCCGGTATCTGGGTGGATGGGCCATACTCCCTGAAGGGATTTAAGCTCCATTGAGGAGTAGCGAATGGGTGCAGACGGGCTTGCCTTTGGCGCACCTTCAGCCCACCCACTGCGCGCGTCCGCGACGGGAAGCACATTGACAGATATAGGCAGAGACACGCCGCTGATCGCGGTGCTCTGGCCCCAACTGCCAGCGAGGAAAGACTGCCTGCCTGCGTGAGCCTGCACCCTCCACAACAATCGGGATAGCCCCGTGGTGGACCGGGGTGCAGGCGGAAAGTGCAGGAAGAGGCAAAGTAAGTGGGGAGATGGTTTAAAAATAGGCACTGTGCAAATCAGCAATTGTAGTTAAAAAAACAAAGTATACAGCGAGGTGCGAGCAGTATTCTATTGTGACTGCTGGGCATATTAATCACCGAGCCTTACATTCCAAACAACACTCTCACTGCATTCAGGCAGCGTGTGTCACAGCGTGAAGGAAAAGCACATTGACAGATATAGGCAGAGACACGGCGCTAATCGCAGTGCTCCGCCCCCAACTGCCAGCGAGGAAAGACTGCTTGCCTGCGTGAGCCTGCACCCTCCACAACAATCGGGAGAGCCCCGTGGTGGACCGGGGTGCAGGTGGAAAGTGCAGGAAGAGGCAAAGTAAGTGAAATTAACCTGTTGCTTTGCATTTAGACACTGTTTTCTAATGTATTGGTGTGGCCCAGGCATCTCTCCCTGTAATTAAAGTATTCCAAAAAACCATAGCAAAACAAAAGAAGCATCGACAAACCCAAAAGGCTGTCAGCCAATGCCAAAGCTATTGCCTTTTCAAAATGCTTGTTTAGGTCTAGCTAGATACTTGCTAGTTTCATCTATCTAAATAATAATAATACAAATGCATTCAGATATACATACATACATTCAGGGCTTTTGGCCAGACCCCTTCCTGCGTGGGTCTGTTTTAATGCATTCATATGTTGCTTTTGGCCACTAGAGCATTCATCCTGAGCTGGTGGGACATCCATTGGCTGTTTCTCACTATGAGTGACTTCATTTTGTTTTGTTTTGTGCACAGCAGATTGAAAAGGAGATCTGGAGTGCCTGGGCTGCTGGGCCACTACATTGTTTTGTTTTATCCATTTTCTATGTGTTTGAAAAACATATAAAATAGCACACTTGTGAAGGCCGGACCTATTGTCTTTGTAAATGCTTTTTTTGCTTCTGATTTCTCTAGGCTTTCTTTATTATCTTCTATGTTTATTCCAGGGTTGCTGGTGCATATTTTAGAACTATCGGCAGCAGTAGGCAGTTAAAAACACATCGACCGGTTCCAGAAACAAACAAGAGCACAAAACAAAGAAAACGTCTTATCTTTATATTATTTTACTGGAGTGGTTTCTACATTGAAATGTAAATCAGTCACAACAAGCGTGTGTGGAATGGTCTATATATGTGTAAAGTAACGTAGCAAAACTATACTTTGGAATTCTTTGCACTGAAATATCCAGGCGTCTTGAGACACACATGCACTGAAGAAAACACTGAAATCCTGTGGAAACCTTTGATTCTGATGTCAATAAAAACCAAATCAATCAATCAATCAAGGACAATGGATGCCATATCCTTATGTATGGCCAATTAGGCATTGTCTAACGCCGCTATTAATATTAACTTATACATCTGTGTGTTACGTGCCCACAAGCAACCCACCAAACACCTGTAAATAAACATCACAGCCCACATGCATCATTGTTACATTTTGCACTTCCTAATTTGCGAAAAATAAGGAATCGCAAATTAAGAAGTGCAAAATGCTATGCATCATTATTTTCGGTATTCATTTGGGATTCGGTAAAAATCAAAATTTTTACCGAATCCCAAATGAATACCGAATTCTTAAGTACATTTTCGCAATTCCCATTGATTCCTATGGGCCAAAAGGCCCATAGGAGTCAATGGGAAGGCATCAGCAAATTGCGAGTGGCACTTAGAAAATTTCATGGGTGCAGGGGGGGGTCCAAACGACCCCCCCCCCATGCACCCCTGAAATTTATTTTTCGCATCATGTTTCACACACACATGTCCTAAGGACATGTGTGTGTGAAACATGAATGTTGAAAAAAAATAATTTTCACCATTTTAAACACTTTTTCCAAATTTACCGAGTGGTTCAACCACTCGGTAAATTTGGCACCCTAATTGCGAATTTCCACTTGTAAAAGTAATGATGCATTGCTTTTAAGAAATCGCACATATGCGACTTCTTAAAAGCACCCGCAATTTTAGAACTCGCAACAATGTTACGAATTCTAAAATTGCTTCATGCATCCCAAAAAGCACTTTTGCATTCGCAAACGGCCGATTTTAAGGAATCGCACCGTTTGCGACTACAAAAATGCTTGATGCATGTGGGCCCACGTGAGTTACAATAGAAATCAAAATAATGTGTTTGAAAAAAATAGGCACTTTTTATAATTTTGATGAAGATATTTTAATTTTCGGGTGGTTTAACATGCTAAACACCTTACCTTCAGAGCACAAACACCTGCCTTCTAGCTTAATGCTCACTCAACTTAAGTTAACATGACCATACCTCTTTTTCGCGTGAATTTTCAACAGCTGCACCGATGGATACTGCAGAGATGCGGCCTCAGGTGTAACCACCCATTCACTGGTGCTTTGTCAAGAGCAACTGAGGGGCTGTGCTCTGTGCTCATCAAGGCAGCGATATTCGTTTTGCAGAAACGCGCCTCTCCCCTGTAGTGGAACTGTTCATCTAAAATGTGTCCTGAGTGCGAACAGCAGTCCCCGATGCAACTTCCTCCCCTACCGCTAAAAGGTTTCATGCCTGTTTCACCTGCTTTTGCCCTGTTAGTAGATGGTTAGGGACCCCGGACCGTAGTTTGTAACTAAAAGTTTTAGGTTGTATGCGTATAGTGCTTCAAAGCCTCGTCAGGGATAGCACAAGCTATATAAATACAATGTCAACACAATACTTTAACATGTAGGATGAAAAAGACAAAAAGCACCTTCGGTTTAATGTCCTATGTCTGCTGAGCGAAGCACCAGTCTGAAGGGTACGCATGGAAGGAAATGAACTCCCATACCCAAATTCTATCAGCCTCGCTTACCTCTCCAAAAAAACAATGTTCGCCAAACACCTGTAAGATGTGTCGGTACTTCTGACAAATACATCAGAGTCCTCGGTTTCATAGCGCCTCTCAAGGACACCATAAAAGAGTTAAAGAAACTCTTAGGCGCTGTCATATACTGGTACCAATAGACAGACCCTCAAGCAGTCAGAACCGTAGGTGATCCTTACCTCACAAATTTTGCTTCTCAACTTTCTGCAGCACTGACGCAGCATATGAGGTTTTCGTGGTTTCTTTTTCTCTCGTGCAGTGAGAGAGCAGAAAGCCTACAGAACTGTGAACATTTGTCTCGAGCAGGATCGCCCGAATGGTTGGAGTTCAGCACAGTCAAGTTGAAACACTCCATAAACAGGGCCGGACTGGCTACCGGGCCGTTTGGAATGCTGCAGAGCTGGGGGCTGATTTCACTGCAATGGGGGCTGATTTCGTTCATGGAGACCTGCGTGTGCTAAACGAAATTCGTTTTGCTTTAATTATTCGAAGCACACCCAGGTCTCCATCAACTAAATCAGCCCCCACTGCAGTGAAATCAGCCCCCAGCTCGGCAGCATTCCAAACTGCCCGGTAGTCAGTCCGGTCCTGTCCATAAATACTATCTTCATTATTTACTTTGAAAACTAACCCGAACTGCTGCTGCTGTTGGAGGCAGTTACATTGATTTTTTCACTTGATGCGAGGCACAAGATGGCTGTAAACACTTCCTAGTTTGAAGTGCTGGCAGCCAATTAGAGCCAAGATTGTGCTGGAGAGGTTAGGCTCCGCCAAGATATCACTATCTTTATTTTTTTGATTTTCTCAAAACCTGCTAAACGGATTTACACCATTTTTTGAAAGGCCTCTTTCTGACATCAGGGATGTCATTTGAGATGTCATCAGTTATGTCATGAGTGATGTCACTGACCATGTCATGAGTGATGTAATATGTGACGTCATCAGCAGTGCATTGCGTGCGCGCAAGTTATAGTTAGCTGAGCTAACTATAACGGAGGAATTTCAAAGGTTTTGTATGAGAGAAATGTTCAGCTAACTATAACTTGTGAAACCTACGGTTTTTTCAATGAATTTCTAAGGTTTTTTAAATGCTAATTCCTAACTATAAGGTGTGTGAAACCTATGGTTTTCTCAATGAATTTGCAAGGTTTTTTAAATGCTAATTCCTAACTATAACATGTGTGAAACCTATGGTTTTTTCAGTGAATTTCAAAGGTTTTGTAAATGATAATTTATAAATGTATTATTTATTATGTCTTTCTTTTTATACTAATTTCTTATATTTTTAATATAAATATTTATATTTATTTTATTTTTTAGATTATATTTCATATTCTTATTATAAAATAATAACAAAACTAAATTTCAAAAGAATTTTTGGATTAATAATTGCTTGACGTCAGTTGCAAGTATAACACAGCTCCACCAATGCTCTTGGGGCCCTATGCTCACAATGCTGTATCAATCCTTACACCTGCTTCAAGCATGTGCAAGGTTTTGACGCATCATAAGCTCAAAAGTGACTAAATGAAATGTTATACATTTCACTCAGTCACTTTTAGGAGGCGTTGCTGCACCCCCTTCTGCACAAGAAAGCCTCTTCTGGCGCATCGCTTTACAATGTAATACAGCCTCCAGATGCGTCACATTGTTAGTAGCACACACCATGGCACATCTTTTGCACCACCGTTGTGTCACAAAAGTGATGCAACAGCTGTGTAAAAGAGGCACAAGGGGATTGTAAATCCGCCCCTAACACATACAAATTCACCCAGGCAGTTTCACCAGCAGCGCAAATTGAAGCATAGCCTTGTAACATATTTATGTACATATGTTACATTCAAGTGCTTTGGACATACTACAGTATACTATAGATAAAAACCTTATAGATTTATGCTGTAGCACTTCCTTATAGTTCTGCACTTTCACAGTCTCCATGCACTAGTAAGATATTCATTCATTCATTTATGAACTACACATTCATTCTGACAAACTTTTACACACTAACATAGAAATATAGTTCTTTCTTTGACCAGTGAAGGTAGTTCTAAAAAGAACAGTTTTTTTTTGTTTTTTTTGTTTTGTAGTTTTTTTTGTGTTTTCTCAACAAATTCCAAGCGGAACAAAAGAATGAAAAAAAAAAACTAATGTCGAGGACAGCAATGATCCTGCATCCTGCGTTTCATCAGGTCTATAGATTATTCCCCATAACACAAAAGTTTATCGCAATAAATGCATAGAATTTTAACTTTAGCAAAGTCATATTTGCTGTGCCAAAGGAGTATTTTTTACATGGATCACACCTTGAAAGAGTTGTTTGGCAAATTTTACAGGTTACATTTGGAGCATAAACCTTTTTTTGTCCTTCTCGAAAAGTAAAAAACTTCCAAATGAGAGCCTCTTTCCTCTTCTTTGGACCTTCTTCAGGAATGTAATCTCCCTCTGAAGAACTACTGGAAGATGACTCCATTGCTCTTATTATTGTAATCTTCCTTCTATTCGAGAATATTCTCAGAAGAAATGCTTCTTCTTAGAAACTCGAAGTCGAATAATTATAATGGGACGGAACTTTCAACAGTAGCAATAGGAAAAGTTATGAACCAATGAAATCTCTACTTTTAAAGTCACATGCCTTTGCATACGCTTATAATGCGCTTACACAGCTATTTCAATACCAGAACGCATGATGTTCTACCGCGATTTGTGTAATTGTTTTTAAAAGTATATTTAAAATCATATTTATCCCAAACGTCTGCCCTAGTATGTACATTAAATACATAAATAAATGTTTTAAACCAAGTAGAATCATTGCCCCCTTTTGCTTACAGAACGCCGTACATGACGTCACACAGAAGCTTTAATGCGACGCGTAACATCAAAGCATATTCGTACCGTATGCGCGGGTACACGCTGAGTATGATAAGCAGTACAAACTATGGTGCGATCAACCTCTCAATGACAAATCAGAGCTCAGGGCGCGCTAAGGAGAATGATTAGAAGTGTTCACTCATTGCAGATCCAATTCTGGGCCTGCCTTTGCGTACATTATAACACCGCCCCCATCTCTCTCTGTTGTTAATTGTTAGTGCACACACTCATACTTGCACATGCGCGGTGCACACTCGCCCACTCTACCCACATGCCACCACCTAGCATGCTTGCTATCACTAAGCCTGGAAACCAATACATTACCCAATGGGATGTCCCCCAGGACCGTCATTCTTGCAGACCGGGAAAACGCTACCAATGACAGTCCTGGGCTCGGTTTGGTCAGCCCCCGCGGTTCCCATATAATGCGGGCACTGACGTGAGCACGCTCTCTTTTGCCTGCCTGTGCTGCGGTGACCGACAGACTGTCAAAAACACCCCACGCTCCGCGAAACCGCAGCCTTTGAAGACACGCCAAAAGATGACAGAAGCTAAGGTAAGAGAAGTCGTCACAACATCAGCCTCCACTGTAAATTGTATATGCATAATGTTATTTTTTTCTCCTTCATATGGCTTTCCTACCCCTCAATGGTTTTAAATTGTGCTTACATAATTTAAATATTTCTTTATAAGTCACAAGGTCCTATACACCTCTAATTTTAAAAATTGTGCGTGCATAAATTTCTGTGTCGTATTTCTGTAATACGCCACGTGCTTAGGCCTCTACTATTATTAATTGTGCGTCCATGATAGTATTTTTTTTTCTGCGTCACAAGGCCGTCCCAGGCCTGTATTAAGTTATTATTCTTCCTTTGTTTGCTGAAGCTGCAACAGTCTAACTACGGAATATTAAGAACCCACATTAAAATTCACTTTCGATAGTAGTTACACAACTCAGTTTACGATGATTAATCAAAATATCTTTTTGTTTCCTTCACCAAACATCGTTCAGAAGCAACCACGGCCTATCGAGCAACAGCAATGGAATTGTCTCCAACGTATTGAATATACTTTGACGTATAGAAGCAGAGTTCAAGTCGAGTGGTGAACTCCGGTGGCCGCACTGTTTATACAAGGTAAGCACAGCAGCCTAGATCTACAAAGCCTTCATAGCAATGCATTAGAAATAAGTCGGCATAACGGGCGTCAGTAACGCAGTAGGCACTTCCATATAGACACCACTTGAACGCGGCACTACAACAACTGAAATGTACCAGGTACACTGCACTCGTAAAACTGTAGTGTTAGCTTTATTTGTGAAACGAGAGAGGGCCATATTATCAAACCTTGGTGACAAAATTATCGCCACTTTATTGGCAGCAAAGTGCCGCTAAAGTGGCGATAATGGGTTTGATAATATGATCTATGGAATTCCAATCGAAGCTCAAGTTAGATGTGAAGGACATCTAACATGACCTTCGATTGGAATTCCATAGAGCATATTTGTTAGGATGTTCACTTATGTTGCTTGCTCTCTTTTCAATATTATCAAACCCATTATCGCCACTGTAGCGACACTTTCCTTCTGAGAAAAAGGCGATCATTTTGTCACCCAGGCTTGATAATATGGCCCAGAGTGCGTAGTGTACATCAGCTTCTCTATAAAATCTATACTTACCTCCGAGCAGTGACAACAGATAGGTTACAACAGTCTGACAAACAGATCCACAACCTTATTATGCCACTTTTGAGTCACTTTTAACATGGGTAAAGTGATGCAAGGAGCTATTAAATCTACGCCTGACTTTTCAAGAAAAAATCTCAACTCCAGACTCTGCGACACAGTTTTAATGTTGTTTTCTCTCTCTTTCTCTCTCTCACTCTATGTGACATCATTTCTCTTTCTCTCTTAAACTTAGACACTGCTGTCTGCTTGGACATGTATAAGAATTATTGAAAACAAGTTGTGACACCAACTGCCTGAAATGTTTAGCCGCAAGGTTTATACAACGGTAAGCACAGAGGCCTAGATCTACAAAGCCTTCATAGCAATGCATTAGAAATAAGTCGGCATAACGGGCGTAAAAGTTATTTTTCTAGTTCTAATATAGTTATAAATGAGTTTTGTTTATATTTATTGTTTAATAAAAGTTAATAAAAAAAACTACATACTTCTTTTATTTTGTGGGGGAGGGGTATGGCGGTACACAATAAAAATAATGTTGAAATACTATAGTAAGATATTCAAGACTAGGATTGAAAACTACTGAGTTCTAACTAACAGATATAATAAAAACAACATTGAAAAACTACTAAAATGGCGGTGGACGGAGTACGTAATCAACGGTTGGCGCCTCAGCACTACCTTTCAAATAAATATAGAAAAAATATGATTATTAATACTGTACAAAAGTACAGCAGCGGATGACACACACGAACCGGGAAAAGTAAGCGACAGATTTACTACCTGAAATAAAGAAAGGTTTGCTTGTTGAACTTGAAGAAAAAGAAAACGTGGGCTTTGAAACGATGCTGCGCATGCGTAGAGAGCACAACTGCTACACAAAAAAAAGGAAAGCTTTACATACTATCATAGAAATGAAGGAGCATATCAACAAAAGGCAATACATTATCGCCGCTTTTATCGACAGGAAACTGCCGATAAAGCGGCGATAATGTGCTTGATAATAGGTCCTTGTAACTTCCCATAGCAGTCCGGTTCTGGTGTTAACCTGGGCTGCTATGGTTATTCACAAGGGCATATTATCAAGCCCATTATCACCGCTTTATCAGCAGTTTCCTGCCGATAAAAGCGAAGATAATGTATCGCCTTTTATTGATAATATGGCCCATTGCTCTTTTTTTGACTAGTAAACTCAGGTGCATATTATCAAGGACCGGTGTTAAAATTATCGCAGTTTTATTGGCAGGAAACTGCTGATAAAACGGCTATAATGAGCTTGATAATACAGCCTTGTTATTTCCCATAGAAGCCCATGTTAACACCAGAACATAGACTTCAATGGGAATTAACAAGCACGTAGTATCAACATTAATAAAAAACCATAGTCCCTTGTAAATTCCCATAGCAGCCCAGGTTCTGATGTTAACCTGGGCTACTATGGTTATTCACAAGGGCATATTATCAAGCCCATTATCGCCGCTTTATCGGCAGTTTCCTGACGATAAAAGCGACGATAATGAATCTCCTTTTGTTGATAATATAGCCCATTGCTCTTTTTTTGACCAGTAAACTTAGGTGCATATTATCAAGGACCTGTGTTAAAATTATCACTGTTTTATTGCCAGGAAACTGCCGATAAAACGCCAATAATGAGATTGATGATACGGCCTTGTTATTTCCCATAGAAGCCCATGTTAACACCACAACATAGGCTTCTATGGGAATTAACAAGGACCTATTAACAAGCCCACCCTCCCAACATTAATAAAAAACTCCAGACAATGCAGGTACCCGGAGCTGGAAGGTCATTTTACAAATCACTGCCCCAGAAAGGTGACGTTCCCCGCGACGTGTACGGAGAGAGAGAGAGAGATAGAGAGCTCAAAACATTTTTTTTATTTAAAAAGACCCGAGGGGTTCCGCTCACTGAGACTGCGGGGAGTAGCACAGTAACCCCCCGCATACTAAAAAATAAAACCAGAGGATAGCCGTTCCCCAGTGCTCGGGGCACCTTACAAGCCCCCATTATGCAAAAAAATTGCCCCCATAATTTGCCCCCCCCGGAACCTAATGAATAAAACGGATTACTAGTTTTTTTCGCACCTTTTCCACTGCGTACAAGTACTGCACGAGCACCCCGCCATTTTTTATTTTAAAAAAAATTAAAATTGAGCCTAAAGATCCATGTACCACCCCCTGACCAAGACTATAGGGTCAGAATGTTTCTACCCTGCCCCCTTTCCTTATTTCTCAACTTTTTTTTACTGTTTTCTTGTGACTCTGCTCTCCCGACAAACAAGATGGCTGCCAACACTTCCTGGTTTGGAGTATTGACAGCCAATCAGCATGCAGCTCTTGCTCGTAATTGTACGTATTTCCATACACGTACGCCGCGATTTTCCTTTAAAAAAATAAAAATAAAAAATAGAGCCTAAACATCCATGTACGACCCCCTGAGCAAGCCCAGAGGGTCAGAATGTTTCTAGCCTACCCCCTCTCCTTATTTCTCAACTTTGTTTTACTGTTTTCTTGTGACTTGGTTCTAGCGAGGCACAAGATGGCCGCCAACACTTCCTGGTTTCGAGTGTTGACAGACAGTTCACAGCCAATCAGCATGCAGCTCGCGCTCGTAATTGAACAGATTTCCGTACGTGTGCTGAACTCCGTCTCTAGATATCGCTATGATTTTACTTGCAATTTTCTCAGAAACTACTGAACGGATTTACACCATTTAACAAAAAGCACAATCTGTGAACAGAACTCTACCTCACTGCCAAATTTCGTGTAATTCTGTTCAGCCGTTCGGGCTGTAGCCCTAGCTAAAGGTCCCTATGGAAAATTGCATGGGGAAAACACGTTTTGGGACCCCCCTTTTTTCTCGGCGACCACTTGACGAATCACCCCCAAACTTTCAGGGAAGAAGTGGAACCAAGCAGGCCATTTTCTTGGAGAAATTCACGAAGATTCGTCCACCAGCCCCAAAGTTATTCCAAATAGAATGTTGTGGATTTCCTATGGAAACTAGGTCCTAACTATAACTACTTACTGGCGACTGCCAGTAGGTAATATATATATATATCGCCAGTAGGTATATATAGTTAGGATCGATTTCCATAGGAAAATCGCAACATTCTATTTGGAATAACTTTGGCGCCGGTTGAGCAATCAGGGTGAATTTTTCAGCAACTTTGCCTCGCGGCTCTCCGATCCTTCCCTGAAAGTTTGGGGGGGATTTGTCAAGCGGGGGCTGAGATTAAAGGGGGGTCCCAAGACGTGTTTTCTCCATCTTAATTTCCATAGGGCGGTCTGTCGCAGTTTTAGCTCGAACGGCTGAATGGATTTGCACCAAACTTGGCAAAATTGTAGGGACTGGTAGCCCGATGTGCCTTTGCTATGTCTCAAGATATGTGCTCCAGTGGATTTTGAGTAATTTAGGTTTAAAAAAATTTATATATCTAGAGCCGCGCCCCGGTACGCGTACCGGGGAGCGATCCGGGCACGCCACGCGACTTGCGCACGGCAAGCTGATTGGTTCTCGGGTGTCTGTAAACATTCAAAACAGTCCGCAGCGGCCGCCATCTTGTGTCTTGGTAGGATTGAGGCACAAGAGGTGGCAAAAATCAAAGGGGGAAATGAGCAAAAGGGGGCAGGGTACACCCCCCTGACCCCCTAGTTTTGATGTGGGGGCCATAAAAGGGTCCCGCGGGTAAAAAAATAAAAATAAAATAAATTCGCAGGGGGGAGCGCCCGGTACGCGCACCGGGGAGCGGACCATGGAGATAAAAAATGACAGACTTTTTTTTAAAAATAGCATTTTTTTATAAATTGGAGTTAGTTCTGAAAAGAACTCTTTTTTTATTTTTGTTGTTTTATATTTTGTTAGACTTTTTAAAACGATTTTATATTTTTGGGGGATTTTTTTCAGGGGAAAAACAAAAACAGGGATTCCAAAACTGCTCAACAGGAGCAAAAAAATGTGAAAATTTAGGGACTGGCAGGGCAGCGGTGTTGCTGTTTCTTTATGGCAATGAGTTCAACACTCTGCTCCCCATAGCAGAGCAGTTCGTCACACTCCGTGCACAGAAATTTGATGCCTGCAAACACCGGCTGTATGTTAGGGACCATTCTTCCACGGGGTGGTCCTGAAGGTGTTGCTCCACCAGTGGAGGTGCTGCCGCCATCTGTGGGTAAATTCCGTGCCAGCTCCCTGACACTCTCCCTGGCAAAGTTGTTTGGGTGTCTTCTTTTGACATGCCTGATTAAATTGGCATTTCTGAAGCTATATTTTTTTAGAGGATTGCCTCTGGATAAAGTACTGCCACATATTTTGCAGGTTACTTTTGGAGCATTGACTTTTTTTTGTCCTTCAGGGATGTCATAAAATTTCCAGATGAAATGGTCCTTTTTCTTCTGGTGAGGAGGGTCCTCATCCAAAAATCCATCGGAATCACTGCTGGATGACTCCCTTGCAGCCATTGCTGTAGATCAGGAAAGTAGGAGATGAAGACAGTACACAGAACAGCTCTTGCACTCTCCAAGTACAAAGCAATAGTGAGATAAATGGGTGGGTTTCACACAATTTGGAGAAAAAAAAAGTTCTGAACCAATGAAAAGTGTTATTTTAAAGTCACATGGCTTGACGCGCTTACGCTACGCGCCCTGGGGCGCGTCCCGGGGCGTGTATCGTAAGCGCATCGGGGAGTTTACGTTGCACGATCGTATGCGCTTCCGGGTGCGCTTACGCGGTGCGTCATAAGACGCATCTCGCGGCTACGCGATACGTGTCTTATGACGCAAGGCGTGGCGGCTACGCGATACGTCACGATGTTGTTTTCGTTCGCGGCAATAGCGCTATCGGGACGCTCACCGGTACGCGCTCTGGGGCGCACCGCAACATTGCGCTTACCCGTGCGTTCACCGGTCCGTTTGAGATGTCATCAGTGATGTCATCAGTGATGTCACTGACCATGTCATGAATGATGTAATATGTGACATCATCAGCAGTGGATTGCGGGTGCGCAAAATATATAGTTAGTGCAACTAACTATATATGCGAATTTCAATGGTTTTGTGTGAGTAAAATAAGGTTTCAAAAATGCTAATTCCTAACTATATATGGTCTATAACCTATGGTTTTTTTCAGTGAATTTTCAAGGTATTGTAAATGCTAATTCCTAACTATATATAGTCTATAACCTATGGTTTTTTCAGTGAATATATATATATATATATATATCTCTCTATGGTAAACATCACTTACAATGAAACTTTTACAACGCACTACCATTACAACGCGGTCATTACAACGCAAACTATTACAACGCATTGCTCTGGGGGGCGCTATAGGATAGGGAATAGGTTAATTAACTATCCAATAACCTTCCCTAGTGTCCACGGGGACTGGAATTGGAATAGTAAATTAAACTATTCACTATCCAACACCCAAAAGCGCTATGCGTTGTAATGGTATGCGATGTAAAAACCGCGTTGTAAAGGCAGGCGTTGTAATAGCCTGCGTTGTAACGTCATACATCCAAATCTATCCTCGCTCCTCCTGCACCAAACACACGCACTCTCGAACGGATGCTGTCATGCGGGGGGTGCTCCCGCCAATATTTCGCTCCTCGCCTCCTCTTTACTTAAAGAAAGACACAGCACTCGCGGGGGAGAGTCTAAGGATTTATTATGACTCTCAAATGCACCAAACGCATATATATATTATATATATATCTATATATATATTATATATATTGGCTGCCTATTGCACAGCGGGTGCAGTTTAAGAGTCTGTCTATAGCCCATACGGCCTTACATGGAGATGCGCCGAAATATATAAAAGACAGAGTACAAAAGTACGTTCCGGGACAAGCTCTGCGTTCTTCAGAGACCTGTAGATTAACCTCCTCCAGATACAACCTTAAGACCAAAGGGGGCAGAGCGTTCTCGGTCCTCCTGCCACGGATCTGGAATGATCTACCAGAGTCCTTGCACAAGGAACCAGCCCTGCTCCCCCTTTAGAAAGCTGCTAAAAACCCACCTGTTTAGAGAAACACTGACATCTGTTTAATCCTCCGCCCTGCAGTCATGCAGTGCCCTGCTCCTTCTCTGAAGCGCTTAGAGACCAGTGGTAATTTGCGCTATCTAAAAATAAAATTACATAACAGATGAGACAATGTGATTCCTATTCACAGCACGCTCAATCATCCGGTGCAAACATCAATTGGGCGGAATCCAGCCCCAAATAATATTTTATAACAAAGGGATGTCGCACTCCAGTAATGTTGCTATTGGAGGTTTTTATTCACCACTACCACCAACGTGTTTCACTATACAGGCTTGTTCACGGTTAGGGAAGTCTATTAACTATTTCCATTTTATACTACTTTCCCATGTGCCCATTATGAGGCATTGTGGGGTATGTAGTTTTAATCATAGTACTCACAGAAGTATTTACAAATATATACAAATATTTACAATGTTTTCATTCCAATCAGTAACATTTAGTTATTTAATTCATATCTTCTTCTTGCTGGGATGATCATATCACAATAATGTAGCACTTTACGTTCATGATTTTTGTTGGACCTCCTTCATATATATATCTCCAGTATCAGGGACTTGTTACATGCTCAATGACCGCATTAGTGTACTTGTATACTTTGCTTTGTGCTTCATTGGCCAGTCCAATGTATATATCTATTTATAGTGTACAGGAGATTCCCATTTCCACTCTCACCTTAGTGGCTGAGTCAGCATGTTCTCGCTTGAGGGACTTGTATGTCCCCCAACATAACAAGTTTTAATTTCCAAGGATATATTGAATTCAACATTTGTCAGATTAGTCCTTTATTTTCAGAGATGGACAAATAAATAAATATATATATATATACATACATACATACAAACATTCATATATATATTGTTCACAATCAGGGTTCAGACTTGGTGTTTTCCACTACAGGTGCCGGCGTGGTGCTGAACCTTACAACCCAAAGTTAATTTGATTTTCCAAGGAATGTCACACTCAAATGTTCGTTAGTAATTCCTATTTTATTGCAAACACTACTACTCCACCAACGCATTTTGACCTCAAAGGGTCTTTATCACAGTAGGTGAGCTTTTCTCTACACTCTTTTTATACCTGCCCATCATCTATACATAATACCGGATGCAGAGTTTAAGGTTACTTAGAAACCCCCAGTTGCCTTCATCTGTAAAGTGCACGCCATCATTTCTATAAATTCCCTGTATGTCAAAACCCAATAGATACAGCCCATGTGATGGTCTCTGAGGAATGCAGAAACAGCTTTATTAACATGTTTCCTGGCTTTGTCAATCTGAGGACAGAATTGATTTGACCACTTCTATTTCTGTCTTTGGCATATGTTAGAGTATACCAAGATAGTGTGAGGGAAAAGCAATTTGAGTTCTGCAAAGTTTCCTTCATTAGGATTTCCAGCCCTACCCCAGTCAACGTGCCTAGTTCATTGTTCCACAGTGCAAAATCATGAGGTGAGGAGACTGGGAATCTACAATGGATTTAACCAAGGCCAGCAGCTGATGAAACTTTAACTCTCTTTGGCCAAACAAAGTAATCTGCACATTTGGTAAACCCAAGTCCCTGTCAAGACCTCTCTTTTTTGCAGCCTCTTTAGCCCAATAGATATAGCTGTGGCCCACAATCCATACTCTAAGCATTTTGAAGTGAAGGACCAATAGTAGTCAGGAGAAGGCTGGAGATGAATGAGGTAGTTTTTCAAAGGAAAGCAGTTAAAATGGAGGTCGTTTTTTTAAAATAAAAAAATATATTTTTCTTTGGGTGCTGTCAGCATGAAAGTGAATAAAATTAGTTAGTGTGTTGGATGCCTTAGCAAGTATGCCTTTGCAAGTATGCTACTGTCTAAAAAAATTAATGTGATACAGACATGGATATGCTTTTGAATCTGTGGAGTAAAGCACAGCTGCTGTAACTTATTGCTATGAATGTGTGATCTACTAGTTCCACATACTTTTTAGGTACCCTGAGCTAAGAGTGTATGTGGGTGTTAAAGAAACAGAATTTTGAGGAGTAATGACACAATTTAAGTAATGGAAATCTTTAATTTCCCTCTCAGCCTATTTAACAAACTGTTGTGTAGAAGTTGTACTTTTTTTAATGGATCTAGATATAGGTTTGAACTCCTGTTTTTGTTTGCAATTTCTCTGCAATCATTGTGAATACATCGTGAACAAACATAGATAGGAATCTCTTTTTGAAAGGGAGGGAAAGGTTTAACAGATACAAACGATTCACAAGTAGGGATAGTGTTGTTTAAAATGAAAAACATAATTTCATTTGCTGCCTTTCCCATGATCACAGAGTACAAAGTTGAAGAGATTGCCATTTCATGGTTGCTTTGTATGAGAGTGGTGTACCATTCTTGTGCTTAGTTTTTACAAATCCTAAGACGTGTCAAAACTATTCAGAAAAAAGCTAAAATAACACTATAATCTACAAACTGATTTCACTGGTATGTACATAACTTTTTAATCCTTTATAAAAAATGATATGAGAAATGAAGATTTAAATGGGAGTTTGATAAAAAAGAGTATCACAGTAATATGAAAAAATATATCAGGTGAACTCTGAGGGTATGTGTTTAAGAGGTTAGTGGTGAATGTTTTGGAAAGTAAGAGAAAAATTAATTAGTGCTCTTTATTACAATGTGTACTTTATTGGAACACAATAGTATAGTATAGTGGAAAGTTACTATGAGGAATTGCAGATGTTTTAAATTTCAAAATGTCATGTGCAGAACAGATACATCTGTTATTTGGATTCTGGGAGTTGTAGTACTTTTAGTAACATTATTAAAGAGGAGTAGTGTAGTCACAAATAAAAGATGAGAATATATTGTCTGCCTGTATATGAATTAGAAAGAATTAATACTTGTTAGGTATATATTGGGAAGTATTCATCAATGTGGTTTTTAACCTAATTGACTGCTTTGCTTATGCTTAGATGGCAAGATAGGGTTCTTGTTGCATATAGCTATATAAATGTTAGGACTTTCGAGTTTACTTAAGGATGCAGAGAGATATATGTTTTTGTAAGATGGCTTTAGGTTGTGCATCTTTTAGGAAATCACTTAATTGTTTACATGGTGATCTATGCTCAGGAAGGCTGATGGGAATTTCATATATATGGTGTGGGTGGTGTTTTTTCTTTAAACAGGGTTTGTTTCAAATTGAGGAACATTATTAGTGCAGAATTCCTTGAGAGTTCTTGTTCTACCTTCATTTGGAGGGTAACTTTTGTTTCAGAAATGCTGAAAATATATTTTAGAAGCAGAAGAAGTATTCGAGGAATGATGTAGGTATACCATTCACAAAACTATTTTTTCTTTGAAAAATTAAAAAATGCTGTTTCCATTTTAGAAATGTACTGATGCATATGTACGCTCAGTAACAAAGCAATGTTTGCTCATAGGGAGTCATGTATACAATTATATACCAAGCGTGTTATCTAGACGTCACTTACACATAGGCCAGTAGAAAAGCTTATATACAGTAAAACAGGTAGTTTGATACTGACAGAAGGAGATAGCCACTGAGTCAGAGATACAGTCACAACTGTTGTATCTAACAGCAATGAAGGTACTTTCACAGTCAGTCAGGCAGTATTAAGGCACTCATGCAATCACCCAACCACTAATGAGGCAGCCATTAAATCAGTGATTCAGTATCAATGGAGTTATTCAATTTCCTAGACACTACATATGTACTCTTCTAATTAGGCAGGCAGAAATGATGTAGTCATTGAATTATGGACGCACTACCTATACATTCAACTAATCACCCAGACACTAACCATTTGCTTATGCAATTAACAAGGCTGTATCTATGTAGTTATTGTAACACTTCTGCAGAAGCTAAGCAGTCATCTAAACACCCACTTACAACCCATGCATTCATTGAAATACTGAGGCACACTCAGGAACTCATGCATATACTCAGGTACTAATGCACTGATCTAATTACATAGAGAGCACCATTGTAGTAAACCTGTTATCCATCCAGTAGCGATGCACTCATTGAATTGCTGAGGGAATACTCTTGCACGAATACAACCACCCCAGCAGTACACTTACTTTCATCCAATCTCTCAAGCTTTAACAAAGGATTCATGCAATTACTAAGACACTAGTCATGCGCTCATGAAATCAGCCAGGCACTAGTTATGTAGTTATCTAAACACCCAGGCACTACCTGTTCACTGAACCAAAACACATGGGCACCTGTGATGTAGTCATGCAAACACTAAAACACTACTCATGCACTCATGCAATCTGCTAGATGCTATGCATGTTCTTAAACAATCATTTATGCACTACATATAAATCAATCAATCAATCAATCAATCAATCATAACACTTGTATAGCGCACTACTCACCCGGGAGGGTCTCAAGGCGCTTGGGGGGGGGGGTTGCTACTGCTCGAACAGCCAGGTCTTGAGTTGTCTCCTGAAGGCGAGATGGTCCTGGGTCAGCCGAAGGTGGATGGGGAGGGAGTTCCATGTCTTGGCAGCCAGGTAGGAGAAGGATCTTCCTCCGGCGGTGGCTCTCCGGATA
Organism: Lissotriton helveticus; assembly: GCF_964261635.1. Lineage (NCBI taxonomy): Eukaryota > Metazoa > Chordata > Amphibia > Caudata > Salamandridae > Lissotriton > Lissotriton helveticus. The sequence goes on along the minus strand of NC_136059.1, from coordinate 738,493,461 downwards.
CGTGGTACGGCGGCGAGGGCGAGGCTGGTGGACTGTAGCTGGCGGGTGGGCGTGTAGAAGGTCAGGCGGTCGTTGAGGTACTTGGGGCCCAGGTCGTGGAGAGACTTGTGTGCGTGGGTGAGGAGCCGGAACGTGATCCTCTTGTTGACGGGGATCCAGTGCAGGTCTTCCAGGTGGCTGGAGATGTGGCTGCGTCGGGGGATGTCCAGGATGAGTCGGGCGGATGCGTTCTGGATGCGTTGGAGTTTTTTCTGTAGCTTGGCTGTGGTTCCGGCGTAGAGGGTGTTTCCGTAGTCCATTCGGCTGGTGACGAGGGCCTGGGTGAACGTCTTCCTGGTTTCGGTCGGGATCCATCGGAAGATCTTTCGGAGCATACGCAGGGTGTTGAAGCACGATGAGGAGACGGCGTTGACTTTTCTGGTCATCGAGAGGGAAGAGTCCAGGATGAAGCCCAGGTTGCGTGCATGGTCGGTTGGCTTGGGTGCGGTGCCCAGGGCGGGGGGCCACCAGGAGTCGTCCCAGGCGGAGGGAGATGGTCCCAGGATGAGGACTTCCGTCTTGTCTGAGTTCAGTTTCAGGCGGCTGTTCTTCATCCACTCAGCGACGTCTTTCATCCCTTCGTGTAGGCAGGTTCTGGCAGTGTCGGGGTCTCTGGTGAGGGAGAGGATCAGCTGGGTGTCGTCGGCGTAGGAGATGATGTTGAGGTTGTGTTGGCGTCCGATGGCTGCAAGAGGTCTCATGTAGACGTTGAAGAGGGTGGGGCTGAGTGAAGATCCTTGTGGAACGCCGCAGATGACTTCGGTAGCCTCGGATCGAAACGGGGGGAGGCGGACTCTCTGTGTTCTTCCGGCGAGGAACGAGGTGATCCACTCCAGTGCCTTCTCTTGGATGCCGATGTTGCTGAGGCGTTGAACTAGGGTGCGGTGGCAGACAGTGTCGAACGCTGCGGAGAGGTCCAGGAGGATGAGGGCAGCAGTGTCCCCGTTGTCGAGCAGGGCTCGGATGTCGTCGGTGGCTGCGATGAGGGCGGTCTCGGTGCTGTGGTTGGCTCTGGAACCGGACTGCGAGGGGTCGAGGGATCCGTTCGTCTCGAGGAAGGCGGCCAGCTGTCTGTTGACGATCTTCTCGATGACTTTAGCATGAAAAGGGAAGAGCGAGATGGGGCGGAAGTTTTTGAGGTCGGTGGGGTCCGCTGTTGGTTTCTTCAGTAGGGCGCTGAGCTCGGCGTGCTTCCAGCTCTTCGGGAAGGTGGCGGTGTCGAAGGAGGTGTTGATGATGTTCCGGAGTTGGGGTGCGATGGTGGAGTCGGCCTTGTTGAAGACGTGGTGTGGGCAGGGGTCGGTCGGTGATCCGGAGTGGATGGTGTTCATCGTACGGGCTGTGTCCTCGGTGGTCACCGTGGTCCAGGTGCGGAGGGTGGTGGTGGGGGGCGTTGGTTCGACGGTGGGGTGCATGGATGGTGCGCTGAAGCTGTTGTGGATGTCGGCGATCTTGTGGGGGAAGAACGAGGCGAGGGATTTGCAGAGGTCTTGTGACGGAGTGATGTTGTTGTTGCCGGTGCTGGGGCTGGAGAACTCCTTGACGATGCTGAAGAGTTCCTTGCTGTCGTGGGCATTGTTGTCCAATCGTTCCTTCAGGGATTTCTTCTTGGTGGTGTGGATAAGCTGGTGGTGCTTGCGGGTGGCGTGTTTGAGGGCGGTCATGTTGTCGGTGGTCTGGTCGAGGAGCCAGGCTTTCTCGAGGGTGCGGCAGGTCTTCTTGGAGTCCTTGAGTTCGTCTGTGAACCAGGATGCCTTCTTGCTTCTATATACTATATATGCATTCCTGCAATTATCCAGGCACTAAAGTTGCACTTATCTAATCATTCAGGTACTACTCATGCACTCATTCAAACATCCAGATAGTAGTGATATACTCGTGCAAACATACAGGAGGTAACTATGCAGACATGGAATGACCCATGGAGTTCTGATATACTCAGGGAATCATCCAACCACTAGCTATATCCTCAAAGAATCACCTAGGTACTACATATGCACCAATTCAATCCTCCAGGGCGTATTCATGTATTCAACCACAAACATGCGTTTTTACAAGTTTCACAGATGAATATTTATACAAGCTGTGATACACTCTTTGCATGTGCTTGGAAGAATTAGTGAGCTATATGCTTTGATATAGATTAATGTGCAGATTGTTATATGCATTGTTTCCCAACATTTAAATCTGATACATGTAAGTAGAACAGTACTGAGATACTGAATACACCACTAACACAGAGGTAGAGAGACATTTAACAGCTCTTATATTGTGTTTTTGTAATTACAGTGTTGAGACACTGGATGAACTTATACACTGGGAGCTAAATGTATAAGAAAGTAATGCAGTGCTGAGCCGCGAGCCATTTGGCTGCACCATGCTGTGCTACTTTCCAAGCACAGGGATGCGTCATATTTACAACAACATGATGGATCCCTATGCTCTCCCCTGTGCTGCTGGACAACTGGCTGCCATGCGCTGATGGAGACACCCTTGCACCATGGTACAAGGGTGCTTGTGTAGTGGGGATAATAGTTTTTGTGCAGGAAGAGACACCTTCCTGTACAAAATCAATCACAAGAGGAACACCTATGGCATGCTCCTTTCACGTAAACTACTGCCTGAAAACGGCCCATATTCATAAGGTCATGGAAAGCTACGCAGAGCACCTTTAGGTGGCCTTGTAAATATGGAGCACCACATTACGGCTCCAGTGTGTCAAACAAAGTGATGCACCGGGACGTGCTTGAGGCTTGCAAATATGCCTCCTTGCCTTTATATTCATTCAAAAATGTACTACAGTACGGATAAACTGTTCTTTCACCATGTGTAAGTGAGAAGTGCTGTACCTGTGTTGTAAGACAGGGTGCTAAAATGTTAAAAGGTAACTAATAAATAAAGTTTTGTGTTTTGCTCTTGAATTGTTATATTGAAGTAAGTGCATGTAGTAATACATCTAGGTTCATCTGTAGATTTAAATCTACAACATAACACAAAAACTGTTTTTGTTTCAGCAGTAAAGTAGTTGGTAGATAGGCTAGGATAAAAATTAAAATATACCTTTTTTATAGAACAATATCTACATAACTACACACAGTTAGAATGCCTACAAAAGCTCGGGTGAAAAAACAATAGAATCAACTACAGTATGTTTGCAGAAATGAGTTACAGAAGGAACAAAATGCGGAAAAAGTGGTGTAAGAAAAACGAGCTAATGGTAAGAGAACAAAGTCATTTCTGAAAAATATATGTGGACATTTGCAAATATTACAAAATAGAGAAAATGACATTATGACTATGAGAAACAATAAGAGTAGACAAAGTGAACAGTGCAAGAACAGAAAAGATTGTAAAGACCAGAAGATAGAAGCAGTTTAAGGAAATCAGAGCCAGGATGTTTCATAGTAGAGTGGTTGTAAATCTACTGAGAAATTTGAAAAAAGAATAGAAAAAGAGAGATGCACTGAAACAGAAAGAGCGAGTTGAGAGAGTAGCTGAAAAGGCCTTTGCTTTGAAGAGGATGCTTTTCATTTTCATTCTAAATATAATGGATAGTATGGATACATACTTCTAGTAAAGAGCCTTTCTCTAATGAAGACAGCTATCTCCAGGACAACAGATTAGTTCACGTTATTGATGAAAGAGGACAATGTTATAAAAGGAAGAATGGAAGTCCTATAGCAAAAGAGGTGATGGTCCCTAGAAATGTGGGAGTTATTGCAGAAGAGGTACAAGGAAAGCATAGTCAGGCCCCTGTTTACAAATGGATGTGTAGTAGTGTTTGTAGGATTAGACTGCAATTCAATCATACGTATTTAAAACATTCCTACGTATATTTCCAAAACAAAGAACACAAAATAAGTACTTTACAAGGTTTGGATCCTTGTAAGCTGAGAAAGCATAACATTTGCAGGGACACTCACTAGCTTGTTTAGCAAAGAAAGTGTATCAAGGTGCCTTTCATCATTTTAGGATGTTAGCTGTACACCAATCAACGATGCAAACTTTAGTTTGGAGACTGTACTATGTGAAAACTCATGCTTTATGTTCAGGAGAAATGAATAGGGCACTTTTGCATGGCACAGTCGCAGTGGTAGAAAAGGTACACAAGGTTCACTAAGCGATTCCCATACGTCCCATTCACACAACGTTCCCTGTTTTATGTGGAACTGCCAATGACATCTCATAACAATCTCTCAGTTCTTTGGTCAGACAGTCACAATCTTGGTGTCTTCTACACCTTTTAATATATACCCCGGGATCTTAAGCCACTTCGGGACATGCAACTCAAGTCTTAATCCTTGGACCACTTCCGGCCCGAAACCACAGGCATTTGACCTGGTCCCTAGGGACAAACTGTGGTCCATTCTATTAGAAAAGGGGCCCCCTCCCTACCTCTGCCAGCAGATGAAACAGCTCCATGAATGTAATTTTGCCCAAATCAGACACGGGAAGAATGGTGAGCTCACTGACCCCATTTCCATAAAAATAGGAGTACGACAAGGGAGCGTGTTGGCCCCAACTCTTTTTTGTTTATTTATTAATGGTTTAGTGAAAACCCTGACCGCTGGGAGGGATATAGATGCCCCTAGGCTGGTGAACCTCAAGGTTCCTGCCTTGAAGTTTGCCGATGATACCCTCTTACTATCTAAATCCCCTATGGGAATACAGAGGGCTCTAGATATTTTCCATTTTTTTGTAAAAGCAGGGGGTTAGAGATAAAACACAAAAAACTAAATATATGGCCTTTAATGTAAAAAATACTACACGACCAAACCCCCAGCTAAAAGGGAAACCATTAGAGAAAGTGACCATTTTTGAATACTTAGGGTTAACACTTACTGAGAAGATGGAGTGGAGCGCACAAATAAAGAAGGCCAGCCTTAAGCTGGCACAGACAACGGGGGGTTGGCCAAAACGCTCAGGAAGTGTACCCACAAACTGGTTCGGCCAGTGATGGAAATGTACAAAGCCCAAATAAGGGGGGAGGCTCTGTATGGGGCAGAAATCTGGGGCCATCGCCCATCCGCCCCCCTATCAAAGAATGAGAATTCCTTTGCCAGACAACTTTTAAGCCTCCCCTTAAGTACTCCACTTATGACACTTCGACTGGATCTTGGGGTTGGTCCAATTGCAGAGGAAGCCTCCCTCAGACCCCTTCTACATTGGCACCACTTATGGAGTTCCCCAGAATTAGAAGCATTCAGAGTAGAGCTAAAGGAAGTGCTGAGCCTGCAAGGTGCCAGCAAAATTCCATGGCTGGGGTAAATTAAAAACTCCTTAGAAGCTATGGGGATGGGAGACCTATGGGCTAACTCTGAAGAAATCAGCATATCAATATCCAAGAAGACCCTGTCAAAGATCTTTAGGGAATATAAAATTAATTAGCTTGAGAGGAATCCTGCGACAGGAGCAATGACTGCATTCTTCCTAGAGATTAAAGAGAAATACAGCCTAGATCCTGTCCTTGATGTCATCCATCCTCCCCTCCCAAAAAAAGTTCTACCTACAATTTAGGCACAGAGTACTGCCGCTTCGAGCCTTTACAAATAACTGGGGGGGACACTCAAACTCAGGGCTGTCCGGCCTGTAACCACGTCCCGGAGACAGTTCAACATGTACTTTTCTCTTGTACAGCATACAAGAAGGCCAGACGCCGATGGCTAGTACAGACATACAGAAACCTTGGAACAAATCATTGTGCGGAGGCCTATAGGATTTTAAAATATGATATTAGCATGCCCATTGTGTATTCCCTTTCCCGATACCTGTTCGCCATGTGGTGTGTGCGCTGAGTTATTTTGAAATCAGGCTCTAGTTAACTTGATCACTCCATCACTTTTTTGTGATTTTATACTGGTATCAACCTCACCCTTTTTTTAAATCTTAAATACCATCAATGGCTATTTTTATGTATTTATTACATTTTATAACTTTTAATTGGAATTCTTTGATACTGTATTGCACATGCACTTTACTGTTGGAATTTATATGTATGAATTGTGATGTTTTTCTTACTTGTGCTTTTATGGTCATATTGAGCGAAATAAATCATTCTTGAATTGAATTGAATTGAAAAGGTTTGTGATGATGTGCAGTTTTGTTTCTTTGGTCCAGAACAGGACTGTAAGAACATTGAAGAGTTTAAGAACAGGAGAAGTTGCACAACAGGACACAGGTCTTTCAGTTGATAGTTTTGAAAAAGAGATCACAAAATTTAAGACAGTATGTTCTAAAAAAACAGAGTATGTTTGTATAAGTCGTCGAAGCACTCACTACAAGAATTAAACACGGACTGTTGACTTATATTTAAAAAGTGAAAAAGAGAATAACGATAACTGGCAAAGGTTTGCACTGTACTTATTTGTGGAACAATGATTTGACTTGTCCACATGACAAGTTATATCTAAGTACTGCTACAATAAATTAAAGGATAATAAAATGCCTGCTAGAGCTGTGCATAACAAGTTAGAAATGGTTCCGCTTCTAGAAGCACTTCAAGGTTTAAATATTTATGAGTCCATTCTTATCCAAACTATACATCCATTTTAGGCTATAGTATGTATGGAGCCAAAGACAGGCAAGTTACCTGCAACAGAGCTGCAAAAAGGTCTAAAAGGTAGAGTAGTTTATTTGCCATTAGATTTCAAGAAAAACATTGAAAGGTAGATAGGGATTTGGGGGAAGGACTAGTAATTCTTGTAATTGGCGTGCCTACCAAGAACAAGAAGATATGGCAGGAGTTAGTAGATGTTATCAACATTTAAAAAGCGACTTTATATCTGGTACAAAAAGGGCCCGATTCACAGAACTAACTTAAGACAAAATCTTAAACTTATTGTCATTTTGGTATTCACAGAAGGCACTTACTCATTTTGGTATTCACTGAAGGCATTTACTCATTTTGGTATTCACAGAAGGCTCTTGCTCATTGATGAGTAAGTGCCTTCTGTGAATACCAAAATGAGTAAGTGCCTTATGTGAATGCTAAGTGAGTGGATTTTGTCGTAAGTTAGTTCTGTGAATCCTGCCCAAAATGTTTCCTATAGAAATGTGGAAAAACTGCAAAAAATCACACATATGGAGGATCAGACATTTCTATCAACAGGTCAGATTGAGCAGGGGGATCAGTCCAGAACAGAAGAAATTTATGAACACTATAGCATCCACACTTTCATTCTAAAGAGGTTATTGGTGATGCCATTGCGCTGTTTGAAATAAAAAAAAGAAGTAAAAGGAGTTCCATTGAGTGTGGGGCAAGAAAGTTTAAAAGCTTGGTGTTTCCCATATCTTTTTTCTTCTAGAGTTTGTGGCATGTATGATAAGTGGCCTGTGCAAATAACTGCAGATGTGTATAGATGTTGTAGACTTCATTCAGAAGACCCTAGAATTTGTCAGTGTTTTCCAGAAGCAAATGTACCATCATCTATGTTTTCCCTGACATTACTTCTGAAAGTATAATGTTGAATTATTTCATAGAGACACATCCTTTCCAGATGAGGATTTCTTCTTGGATAGCATGTCTCTGGCATGTTACTCTTCAGAATATCTGCACTGTGTCACTCAAATTCTGCAAGATATTGCATTTCAGGAAAAGACTTCAGTAATCTTTTAGCAACCCCTAAAGTCACCCATAGAACTCCTCTAGATTTAGAAAACAAACTAGCTGAGCTTAACTGGTCTACACATTCATAGGAACCAGTTTCTCGGTGAGAAAGCTTTTTCAAACTAAATCTATACCATTTCTTTGTAAGACTGTTTTGTGCTGAAATCTCCTCTCACATCTCCTTCATCTCAGTTTTCTCTGACTTTGTTATATAAGATGTAAAGTACCGAGGAACAGTAATTGAGTTGCCTGCAACAAACTGTACATCTATGTTTGCATTCCACATCTTCAGATTCACAGGGTTGTAGTCATTATTGAAATTGGAGGCCTCTGTTCTTCTTAGGTAGTATGCATTTTCCGGTGATTTCCTTGTAAGTGTATGTCTGACTGCAGTCAAAAAGCTGTTGGCTCATCCTTGTGAGATGACAGGTCATGGGAGCTCGGAACAACCACTTATATAAAATTTCCCTTTTGCTCTGTAGTTTTGGAATCGAAGAACTTGGGATGGAGCAAGTTACATACTGCTCAATAAAAGACAACACAGACTCATCACTGTCTGTTCCAAACTTTAGGACATATTTTACCCACAACAGTATGTGAATATGGAGAGCACCCCTGCCTTGGTACTCTTTACGCCAAAAGAAATCAATCACTTCACCAAGAGGAGGTTTTGTTTTGTTCAAGATGAAAGACATCATTGCTTGAAATCTGTGATTAAAATATCTGCAAACATTTATAGGGCATAGGGAGCACTGTTTTCCTGGCATCTTCAGAGTAATGTCTTTTTTATCTGAATTTGCCTACCGCAACAATTATAGCAGGCCATCCCTTGCATATTCAGCACAACTCAGCATCAGGAACCAAGTAGGTGCTCCAAAGTTCCTCAAAATGCACTTTAGTTCACCATGATGCTGATACCAATATTCATTAGTCCCACGCTGACATGCCATTAGGTTTATTAAATTGTATTCCAATTGCTCATCTTTTCCTTGAACTTTCTCCAAAAGTTCTCTTGCTGATATATTATGCAAATTAACTCCTGTTTTTAGAATATTATTCATGGCATAGGAGAGGACAGACAAGTCACTCTCAAATAATAGGTGAAATGCTGCGGCTGCATATGAAGGATGTTTGGTGAGACATAACAAAGGAAATGTAATCAACCATTGAAAGCTAAGTTCCCAAACTCCAGACAGAAGAGAGTTTTTCTATTCAGCCTTGTAACAGGTTTTTTTTTCATAAACATTATTCGATTTGATAAACAAATCATATAAGCATATAAATAACAGTTCATTCAATTAAATATGTCACAAGCATACATTATTATTATTAAATTTGTTCGGCCTATAAAAATATAGCAGTTGAAAATTACATTACTTACAGCAATTACTCAACTCACAAAAATAGACTATGACAGGGTTGCCACATACATGATTAAACCATTTTTATATACTTTCAGTCTCCCTCCTGTGTCACTAACTATAAATACCAATCCTTCCCAATATAAAACATCTAAAAAAAGGTTAAAAATAAAGGGCGTAAATTATCGACTCTGAACGTTAACGATGAGATGTATGAGGGCATGGCAAAAATACCTCAAGACTTCAGCCCCCCCTCGTAATTCTTAAGTTTAAGGCAGCTCTTAGAAAGTTGGACACAGAAAAGGATGTACACACATCTAACAACAATTTAAAAAACAGTAAAGCTAAGCGTGCCTGCCTAAATCTAACTTTTCTTAACAGGCCCTTCAAAAACATTTTTCTGGGGTAGGCATAATACGAGCAAATAAGAACTAAATGAAGGGTATCCTGTGGAGACCTATTGTCGCAGACACTTTGCCCTCTCTCTTCTGAGTTCATAATAAAACCTGCCGGTACAGCCAATAAATGATGAATAAAATTTAATCTAAAATGCGCAATTAAAAATCTATTGTATCCTTGGTTGTTTTAACTAAAATATGGTCTCTCACCATATGTTTAGCAAGTTCAGTGGCTTCATGTTGCGCCATGGTAAACTTTAAGTACAAATCTTTGGTGACAACCTTGTCCTGGGTTCTTATTTCTTCCGGTTTGGTAAACAGGTCTACACGTCCTAATTTAATAAAGGAATCCCTGACATATTTCATCCAGGGAATTTTCAGAGCATGATCTAAGGAGAGACAGTCCTAGATTACCAGCCTTGTCAGACCCACATCTATGTTTGTCCAAAACTTCAACCAACATAGAAGGGGCTTAACTGCCACCAGGTCAGAAATATATTTGACCCCCAGTTCTTCATGGATGCTAAATGCTGGGGTACTATGAGGGGCCTTCAGTAAACGTCTCAGATATTTGTTCTCTTCCCTTTGCAGATTGTTAGCCTTAGCAAAGCCCCAAACCCCAAGCACTTCTCCAATAGATGTTTAAAATTCAAATGTCTGTCAAAAAATATGCTCAAATGTGCAAGGGCTTGAGATTTACCTAGGGTATAGGACAGTGTAGTTATAGGATTTACTTGGCTTCTTCCCCATTTCCATGTCATACAATTTTGAAAAATTAGGGGCCATATCCAGGTTTTCCATGAACTTCACAAAACCATCAATTAGAAGCTGCAAGCCATATGGGGTGCGGGCAAGGAGCACCACGTCATCTACGTAAAGCAGAACCGGGACTGCTCTTGCAACTATTCTCGGCGGGTCTGCTTTAATGACGCTCAAGGTGGAATCTAGGCCGTTAATATACTAGGTGAACAATAATGGCGCTAATATGCACCCTTGTCTGACCCCACTTATACATTTGAAATAATCTGTTACCTTCCCTTCCTGGGTGTATCTAACAGCAGCTTTGGTGTTGGAGTGTAGCGATTGAAGAATATTTATTATTATGGGGTCCACCCCAAGTTCACCCATGAGTACCCACAGTTTGCAGCGGTTCACGCGGTCAAAGGCTGTGGTAAGGTCCATAAAGGTTAAATATAGCGCCCCGACTTGGCTACTGTGTATTTTGCGGTGATAAGGTACAAGTTGAGGCATCATCTACGGTGGATTTCCCCGGGCAAAATCCATATTGAGCATCCTTAATGATTTGTTTAGCCTCTGCCCATTCCATCAACCTATTTAAAATCACCCGCCCCAAAACCTTCGCTGAAACGTCTATCAAAGATATGAGGCGATAACAGTGTGGGCTATTTCTATCGCCTTTCTTGAAAATTGGCACAATAATGGCAGAAGACCAAGATGCTGGCATTGCTGAAGTTATTGCCGCGTTCAATACCCTAGTTAAAAGTGGGGCCCAGACCTCCGTATTACAATGAAAGTGGTCTGGTGGAATCCCATTTGGCCCCGTTGCCTTGTTGCTCATCAGACCCTCAATTAATAAACTCACTTCGTTCAAAGAGAAGGTTGCAAAATTAGTTTTTAGTATTGGCATTGGGGTCGGCAGCTCATCCCGGTTATGTGAGTGGTTATACAAACCCTGGAAGTGCAGCTGCCATTGTCCTGGCAGAATGTTATTGCTTAGCCCGGCTTATTCGGGTCCATAACACAGGGATTATTAATTACTCTCCAAAAACGGGCAGAGTCTTTCAACACCGCCGCCTGGGTGAGCTCCTCCCAGGCAGCACGCTGAAGTTGGCCCTTTCGTCGCTTGACAGCTTGCTTATAACTTAAATGCCAGCTGCCACCCGCTCCCTGTCCCTTGGGGTCTGCTTGAGTGCCACTTTTAACTCTCTTAGGGCCTGGGAGCATTGGCTATCAAACCACCTAGGAGCACCCCCACTAGGTGCATGTGTTGAAGACTTCTGCAAGCTATCCACCAGGTTTGCAATGTTAGTAAAAGCCTCTATTAATTTGGTCCCTTCCACCCCTAAATCTAAACATTTAAATATTTCCTGATAGCACCATCAAATAAGGAAATATTAAAAGCGACAGTGTCAACCTGAGCCCATCTCAGCCTTCTGCCCTTGTTCGTCACCACAATCGACGAACCCCCTGCCTGTCTAATCAATACTGGCAGCTGGGACTGGACAGCAAGCACTAGGATGAGTGGGTTATGATCACTAAACACACTGTGTTGAACGTTAAAATTGAATACGCCTCTTTTCAATAATGGTGAAACAAAAATAAAATCAATACACAAGTGACAATCTCTCCCTTTGAATGTAGGATGAGCCAGGCTACCCTTATTATTAACAATCATATCCATCATATGGGTTAACCCATTGGAATATAAAAGACCAGTCAATACTCGCCACACCTGGGTATGCTCCAGGTGTGGTCCCTTCCTTAATGGAAAGGATGACCAGTCATCCTGGGCTGCCCTCAGATTTGGACACAGCTGCAATTAAATTCACCGACTAATATCAATTGTGATTGAGCCAGCCCTTTCTCTCGTATGTGCTCCAGCAGTGTGTTTAGATCTTGGAGACTACTTGAGCCATGCACATTTGACTTTACATTATAGAAATGTATTAAAATTACCCTAAATGTATTATTCGTGAATTTTAATCCCTGGGTAACAGTTGAGTCCCATGCTAGCATCTTCCAGCTACCCTGAATTCTCAAATCTATTAACATGATCAGGCCCCCCTTTGCTCTGCCGGAGACCAAACTAACTGCTGGGCAAAAGAAGATTTTATATCCTTCAATAAAAAATGTTTTGCCTGTCTCCCATGTTTCCTGCAGGCATAGTATGTGGAATTCCCTCATGTAGTTGATCCATTCCTCCTCCCCTAATTTGCTAGACCATCCTGCTATGTTCCACAATATAATTTTTATATCTCCCCCACTACTGCCCACAACAGAATCAGCAAGCCCAGTACTACTCCGCAGAATAACGGGCCTATCTATACGATTTGTCCTCGAAGTACCAAGCTCCCCGCACTCCGGTGGGAATTGTGATGTTATCCTTGTATGGAGCTCCTCACTCCTCTCTACTATATTAATATTAACCAGGAAGATATCACTGTCTCTGTCCCCACCCTCCCTATGGTTTAGTCAGTCAATTTTGTTCAAATCCCTCAGTGGAACGAATGCATTGGTTACTGCCACAGGCCTACCGGCCCACCCAGTTCCCTGTTCTTGTCCTGCATAGCATTGTATGGAATTAAAACTGGGCAATGGTCTGTAAAAGAAGCCCAAAGGCAGTGGTTTAATGCAAGAATCTATGGCAAATGAACCAGCCGAGTAAAAAAGGATCCCATGCGCTAGCTTGGGATATCTAAATGTGACAATAACGCAGTCACCTGGAAAAACCTTCCTCGACTTGCCAATCCAGGCAACCCTCCTGGCCATTAGAATGTGTAGATGCTGTTTCATGTTAAAACTGGTATACTTGCACATCCAGTGTACCACTTTGTTGATTAACTGTACAGTGGACTCCTTGTGTGTGTTGTTATGTCCTGGCACACCTGTCAGAACCACTGCATATGGGCAGCTTGCTGCTGGTAGATCTATTACTGGATGCTCACCACTGTTGGGGACAACTAACATGTCTTTCCCTCGTGTTTGTTGTTTGTGTGCACTATCCCCCCTTGGTGCCTTTTGACGGTTCTCCTGGTGCCCCTTCTTGAACCCTGCCGCTACTGACCTTGCATCCCTTACCCCCAGGATCCTAGGCTGAACATTGTGGCATGTTGCTACAGGACTAAGTTGAGGGGTTTAATTTGCCATGTCAGCCCGTCTTTCTAATCGGGGGTCATAACCTGTTAAAGGTAATAAGGATGGCATCCCTGTTGCGGGTCCTTCCACTTCCGGTGCCCTCTGGGCCACAGATGCTACAGATGGTATCAATGATGGTTGACCAGGACAATTACATCTTCAAAACCCCTGAGATAGATGGATTAGGTGGTGTACTATTTGACCGTTCAATCAACAGGAGTTTCTCCTCAATTAACTGTACTTTACATAAAAAGGTATCCAACAGCACATATACCAATGTCTCAAGTCTTCTCCACTGGTCGATCGGCAAACAGTGGGTTGGAGGATGTGCCCTGCAGCGTAACGTTCTGTAATTACCCTTTTATGCCTTCCGAGACCATGAATTCTTGGTTATGTGAATTGGCAGGTAGCTGCTTCAATCTGGGCTTTTGCCTTGACTTTTGGGAGGCGCCGCGTCTGGACCATATTGCCGGCGGTTCATTATTGGCTGGTAATGTCACTCCTGCCACACTGCCCCTTGGGCTAACCCCTAGGTGCTTTTTAGATCTAGTGGTGACCTCCCTGGACCCGGGGTTTAATGTTGTTAGTGTTCCGCTTGTTGCCAGAAGTGCAAGGGCCATAACGGAGAGGACGTCTGGGGAACAGGGCACCACCTACACTGGTGGAGCACCACTCCCCGCCTAGGCAGGCACCGGTCAGGTGGACTCTACGGAGATAAATGAGTCAGCGTCTGCTGGAGCTAACGCTAAGTCCTCTGACCGCCCAGGTCTATCCATAGCTACTGAATCCTCATGCAGGTACACAACAGCTGTTTGGGCAGGTATGGGAGATTTAGCCCTTCATCTGGGTCACAAAAGTATCTAAGGATAGTCTCTTTACCGTAAGCTGTATTTCATGTGTCAGCACCGACTCCGCCCGTGTTAGAAAAGCATTGAGGGTCCTCACGATGCACCACCGAAGGCATAAGAATGCCCTTTTGTTTGATCCTTTTAGACATTAAATGCTGATAAATATGTCAGTTTATGTTAGAAAACAGTACCTAAGATGATGCATGGACCCTGCGCCCCGGCTTTGATGTCAGAGGGCAGGCTCAGCCCACGGGCATCTATGTTCGCCACCAGGCGCTGGAGATTAGCGTTGGTGCCTCCTGGCCCATCAAATGCTGGGAAATGTAGTCCTGGTGGCCCCCGATACCTCCGCTGTCCCGATAAAGAGAAAGTAAAGTGACACCGTGTAGGGAAACAGTAGGCAATGCTAATGTTACAGTTGTTTAAGCCATGACAAACTGAAAGTGAGCTACTTGAAGAATTTGACTGTTATGAAAACTCATTTAACGCTGTGAAAGACAACATTGAGTGCTGGGTATTTCCAGTATATCTTCAAATGTTGAGAGAAGAGATAAAACAAGAAGTAATAATTGCTGCTGAGATAGCAAGAGAGAGTTCTCAGAGCAATCAAAGTTCAGCACCTGGAAGTCAAGATCCTTTTGGACAGCCAATCATTGGAAATGAAGCTGCAATTTTTCTGAATGAAGTGGAGAATGCAAAGCAGCAAGAAAGACTAGAAACTGTGGATCTAGATCTACTAATACAGCAATTGAATGCACATCAAAAATACATTTCTGAAGAGATAAAAGGTAAAGTAGAACATGGATTTCTCCATAAGTAAAAAAAGGGTGCATGTTGTACATACAAACCAGTTCTTTTGAACAAAAGTGGTCAAGCTGAAACTGGAAAAAGCTTCTTGATTAAAGTACTGACAAAAGATAAAAGATTCCAATTTGTTGTGTGTAGTCACTGCACCAACAGGCTTAGCTACACACAATGTTAAAGGAGTTACCCTCCATCAATTATTGATGCTGCCTGTTGGACATGACAACAAATTACAATACAACAAATTATCTGGTAATGCTTGTCATGAAGTGGCAAGAGTATTAAATAAATTAAAGCTAATAATTATTGATTATGTCAGCATGGTGTCTAACCTAATGATAGCTGTTACACATGGAAGAATGCAGCAGCTCTTAAAAACTGACTATGATGTACTTTCTGGGGAAACACTTAATAATCTTTGGAGACCTGCTACAACTAACTCCCGTAAAAGGACAACCTGCATTCAAGAAACCACTACATAATGAAACAAGGAATTCAGGAGGACATATTGGAAATGCAAACATTTGAGAAAACTTTCAACACAAAGAGTTAATCCAAAATATGCACCAAGCATCAGGTATGCATTATGCAGATATACTAAAGGATATTAGTGGAACTCTTACAAAAGAGGGAAAGGCAGTACTACAAACCCGTCTCATCACAAACTTGTTTCCAAGTAATGTTTCGGCTGCTGAAGTAATGTATAATTTGGTAAGGAAGCAGCATTTGTCCTTATCTAGTTTTTAAATCATCACGCTTATGTCACTGTGCACTCGATTTTTAAATTGTTATTGAGCCTGCTAAACATTTGCAAATAGCGTTTACCTCTGTGTAAAGTTTGTTCGTCCTCCATTGGGTCTCCGCCCCGTTCCACCACGGCTTGTGCCGCTTGAGTGGAGGGCGTTTCCGACCTCTGGCACGGCCCCCAAGGGCGTCGTTCTTCCGCCATAGGCGGGACCGGTGCCTATTTAGGTTGCAGCACAAACACACGCGCAGCGGACGCGCAGCGGACGCGCAGCGGACGCGCGCGGCGGGCCGCCGCCTGGACCCCTGTATGTCAGGTTAGAGAATGGCCCCCTACGCCCGGGAGGAGCTGATTGCTATCGGTACTCAGGCAAGCTGTACGACTCACTCGTGGCACCCAGGCTCTCCTTGCTTTCAATGCAATCAATGTGGCTTCAAGGCCACGGAGATTAACCAGCCACTAGTATCAGCTACGCCTGCAGCGAAGCCCTCCACAAAGTTACGCTTGGTGAGTCTTAACTGTAGATCGTTAGTAAAACACCATGAGGACGTCCATGAGTTCCTCGAAGATCACTCCCCTGACCTCCTTTTCCTGACAGAAACATGGCTAACCGAGGACACCACGGCTATCTCCACCTTAGCGCTTCCCCCGGGGTACCTCATATGTTTCCAGAATAGATCTAAAGGCAGAGGAGGTGGTATAGCAGTGATCTTTAGAGACAATTACTCCTGTACCCTCAACCCCACAAATATAATAAACTGCGAAAGTGCGGTATTCAAGGTACGGGTCTCTGACACTTATACCCTTACGGGGCTGTTGATCTATCGCCCTCCCGGACCAGCAGGGGCTTTTCAAGAGTCGCTGGTGGCGACTATCACTGCGCTGGCTCTACAGCCTGCAAACTTCAGTGTATTGGGCGACCTCAACCTCCATCTTGAGTGTCGGGAATCATCCACTATACTGAGGTTTCTGGGCGATATGGAGGCCTGCCAGCTCAACCAGTTGGTTGAGGGACCTTCGCATCAGGCAGGCCACTTATTGGATCCGGTGTTTACGAACATGCAGGAAGCCTCTGTCTCCACTCCCGGTCCCCTGAGTTGGACGGATCATTTCCCGGTTTTTATTTCAATTCAGACTCCAGTTAGATGCAGGGAAAAGCCTCCACCTCTTGTTACAGAGGCGCCACCTGGAATAAGCTTGATAATACAGCGTTCGAAGCTAGACTTCATACTTCCTGCCCCACCTAGCCGAGCAATCTGGATAAGGCTGATACAGTCTATAGGGAGTGGATAGAGGAATCACTTGATCATTTCATTCCGATTAAATGCATCAGGCCCAGACGGGGCCAAACTCACCCTTGGTACTCTGAGGCCCTCACAATAAAGAAAAAACAATGTAAACAGCTGGAGCGTCTTTGGAGAAGGTCATATGACCATCTGGCCAAAACTAATTTTAGAGCAGCTACTAAAGCCTACCATAAACTCATAAAACTGTCAAAAGCCAAATATTACACAGATCTGATCAACTCCAGTACTAATCGCTCCAAAACCATCTTTGCCTTAGTAGAGGATTTGACCAAGACACCGGAGGGTCCTGACAATCTTATTGTATCTGATGTACAATGTGAAGAGTTGGCCTGTTGCTTTGTAAACAAAGTCAAAGGGATCTATAATTCCCTAATGCCAGAGGAACCCTGTGCAAATTCCAACCCTGTGAGTCCTGTTGACTTACCTTTCTCACTACAATACTTACCACCTATTGAGCAAACTGAGATGGACTCCCTGATTAAAAGAATAAAGTCAGGTTCCCCGGAAGATCCTGTCAAGCCGGAACTGTTCAGACTATTCCAGGACCCCATTTTGCGGGAAGGTCTGAAGTTAATTAACAACTCACTTCAGTCGGCTACCATTCCCTCATCTTGGAAACATGCTAAAGTTGTCCCCCTTCTAAAAAAACCTTCACTAGATTCCACCAGACCGGACAGCTATAGACCCATCTCCCTGCTTCCCTATCTTTCCAAGGTGATGGAGGTCCATGTAAACTCCATTCCGACTACATATTTGGAGTCGAATGGAGTTCTGGATGAATCTCAGAACGAATTTCGTGCTAAACATAGCACGGAGTCGGCTCTACTAGCTGTCACGGAACATCTGAGGGAGGGGCAGGACCAGGGTGTGACATCGGCCCTGGTCCTGCTGGATTTGAGTGCGGCCTTCGACACGTTCTCCCACAGGATCCTGCTTGCGAGGCTGTGGGAGATCGGAGTCAGGGAGAGAGCCTTGGAATGGTTTGCGTCGTTTTTATCTGACCGCTCCTTCCAAGTGCATGCCCCGCCGTTCCCCTCCAGCACACACCCCCTGGAGTGTGGAGTCCCGCAGGGCTCCGCGCTCAGCCCCACATTGTTCAATGTGTATGTCCGCCCCCTGGCCATGTTGGCCAGGGATCGCAATATCAAATTACAGTCATACGCGGATGATACACAACTTATTTTCACCTTTTCTAAGAACACAGGGGCTGACCAAGCTAAGTTCCAGGAAGATATTTTGGCCATATCGAATTGGTTGTCACAGAACTGTCTCCAGCTGAATTCTTCTAAGACGGAGATACTTCTGGTAGGCAAGGACACTCAGAAATGGGATGAACACTGGTGGCCCCCAACCTTGGGTCCCCCCCTTGCCCCCAAAGAGGTTGTCAAAAACCTGGGTGTGATGTTGGACAACTCACTCTCCATGGAAAGCCATGCTAAGAGAGTGGCAGGCATCTGTTATGGCCGCCTACGCTCTCTGAAACCTATACTTGGTTTTTTTTAGCCCTGTATCCGTCAGACTATAATCCAGGCTTTAGTCTTATCCCATCTAGACTACTGCAACGTTCTCATGCTGGGTTCTAATCTGACAGTGATAAACAGGCTGCAGAGAGCTCAGAATGCCGCAGCCCGCATTTTATTTGGACTGCCAAAAAAATGCCATATCTCGCCCATTCTTCACCAGTTACATTGGTTACCGGTTAAACAACGCATCCAGTTTAAAAGCCTATGTCTAACCCATAAAATCTTGTATGGCACTAGCCCTCAAACCCTGAAGGGACTCTGTTCCTTCTATGTCCCCACGCGTGCATTGCGATCGGCTGATCTCTCCCTGGCACGCATGATTAAGATCCGCAGGTGCAGAGCTGGTGGCCGTGCTTTTAGGCATTAGGCGCCGAAGCTATGGAACTCGATCCCCTTTGAGGCCCGGGCCACTTCTAACTACTTGCTGTTCCGCAAACAAATTAAAACCTGTCTGTTCTCTTCCAGCTAACTTCACCTTCTCTGTTGTGCTGCTTTGTTCTCATGTATGTCCGCAGCGCTGGGACGCCCCATTGCTGGGGTAGCCATGCGCTATACAAGCAGATTTAACATAACATAACATAACATAACAAGTCTATTGTTTGTTTGATGCCAACTCTTGAGGAGTGTAGTAAATTGAATTAACAATTATTGCAACTGGAAAGAGAAGAGATCATCAAAATCAGAGCAAATGATAAAATGGAACATCAAGGAGTTACATTGCTACTTACAGAAAAACTGCAATTAGAATTTAATAGTTTACAAAAGTCTGTTGAAAACTGCAAGATTTAAAAAACAGTTACGTATCTGTAAAAATGGTTGCGTAATCTTACGTCATAATAGCCCTTCTTCAACATTTAAATGTTGAAGAAGGGCTAGTGAATAGCGCAATGGGTAAAGTTATGAAATGTATTAATTATCCACACAGAAATTATGTGGAATACTTGGCCATAAAATGTGATGTTATTGTTGAAGTTAAGCAGATTGGTAGATGCTTTGTACATTTCCTACATGTGAAAGACTTGTATGTCCAGCGAAAGCAGTTCCCAGTGTCCTTAGCGTATGCAATGACTATTCACAAATCACAAGGTTTAAATGTAGATACAGGTCTTGTTAATATTGGTAGCAGTGTATTCGAAAAAAGAACACTGTATGCTGCTTTTTTGAGCATTAGAACATTGTCTGGTTTATTTCTGATTGATTTTAATGAGAAGAAAGTAAGTACTGATGTGAGCTGTGTAACAGACTATAAGACCGAGAGCTCAATGTGCTCCTCATTTATGCCAGTATCCTGTGGCTCAAAAAGCAATACTGTGTCCAAAGCGGAAAATATCAAAGCAGTCTATCAGAGTTGAACAGGAAGATGAACAAAAAGAAAATCAACAAGGAGGAAAGAAAAGAAAACTCCAGCACAATGAGGAAATACAAGGCTATCACTTTGATAATAAGTCTGGAGGGAACTGTTATGCAAATGTAGTGTTAAATGGATGAAATCATTCGTGTCACAAATGTTATTAAAGAAAAGGGTGATAAAAGAATGTGTTCACAACCATGTAGTTTACTTGAAGAATTAAAAAGTGACAGAAGTATTATACATTCTGCTACTGGAATAGGAAAACTCACTAATGACTGTACTGGATCAGTAATGTTCTCTCAAAATCTTCTGGAGGGTACTCAAGAATTTCTAATTGTAATGCTAGGACTATTAGATAAAGAAGATGTGAATATCAATGAATTATTTGGTTTAACTTATAAATGGACCCGTAACTGTGAAGATTGGTAAATTACATCTAGCACTGAAATCAAATTAGAACGATTCCTCTTCTTGACATTACCACATTGTAAAGCTGTGCCCTTTGAAGATTTAACTACAATTGCTCATCAAGATATGACCTGTCAAAACAGATCAGAACTTAGGTCAATGTTGTTTCTACAATCTTACAGTGAGACAATATACATATAATAATCCGGTATAAAACGGTTAAAACAACAAAAGTAAAAACTTCGATATATTTTTTAACTGAGTTACATTTGATAACATTTATTTCATAGTATATTTTAATATATATCATACAGTACTTATAGCTTTTAAATTGTGCTCTTCTAATTTTGTTCCTATGCCTAATAAAAACTTTACAAAAGCGAAATTCATAATTATATCATCGGAGTGCAGACATATTTTTAAAGTTTGTCTACATGTTCTTACTCCTGGATCATTGAACAGTGTCTTGAGTATGGTTACTTATTTCAATCTCCAGTTCAGGACAGAGACTCAGTAGGTGCATAATGTTCTCCTCTCCTGATTTACATAGCCTACATAGTGTGTCCTCTTCTGACTTTCTCCATGGAGGAAGATGGCATAGGCTCAGTAATACACCAAAACGTGCTTTTAGGAAGATTTTTTTTATTGATCAATGACCATGGTGTTTCTAAGTATGGTTGAACCTTCTTTTTTGAAAACCCATTTATTATTGGCCATGCGTGTTTTCTTTCTGCTAATATGTCTTTATCTCTTACCAGCGATAGATGCTTTGTTATTTTGTTGATTGCTTTTTTTAATAATTCCGGGGTTTTTGTAGTTCCCCAGATTGGCATTACCTCAAATTCTTCTAACGCTGTATTTTGGTATTTCCAGGCCTGTGATTTCCTGTTTTCACTTATTTCCTGCCATAATAGTTGTGACATTTGGTTCTCATGTTAATTTTTGATTCTATTCCATACTTTAATAAATTGACCTTTTCTCGCATATAGCTGGTTGTTTAGGCCAAACTCCAACCTTATTTGCTCCTGGGATGCGTTATTAGGCAGATGAAAAAGGGTTTTAAAAGTTTCTGATACCGCAATATTTATGATCACAGCGCCACTGAAGTGCAAATTTCAAACGTTGATTGTATACATATGCGTATTTAACACACACACGCTGGGTTTAAACTCATGCCACATTGCTATGTGTATTGCAGCTCGAACCAGCTAAAACTATGCCATTGCTATACAGAACACAGTACACTCTGCACAGTGTACAAAATAGGGTTGTTGACCCCGAAACCCTATTTAAATGGGGATAAAGAATTGCCATTTTTTTGTTTCTTACGTTTTCTTTAGTGCACCATTAATACTAATGTGTATTTCTAGAACAGTGCATACTATTGGAAGTACACATATTATTGGAAGCACAACAAGAATGCTAAATGTGACATTCTATTTCTTCTTCTTCTTTTTCTTTCCTTACAGTGAACAGGTACTTAATGACCTTCTTTGAAGCAAGTGGACTATAGTGTGGTTCACTAGGGCTGTCGTCATTACACACAGCCACCACTATTTTTCTGAGGTTCTGAAGAAAGCCCCACCAACCCAACAGGGCGATCCCAAAGGGCTGAAACATGTCGACCTATATTTGGATATTCTAGTGCGTTAGACTAATAACCCATCTTTCCACGCACAAAACTGTTTTTATTTCCCTCGATTCCAGACTTATTAAAAGTACAGACCAGGACATACGAGGATCTTAGTTTTCCACATTTTAATTCACTTCATCAGAGCACTTGACACTCACCTCTCTTTGATCACAACTATAATAACCAGTGGTTCTCCTCCTGGTGGACTCCCCGGGTGTCTAGTTTTCAGAAATGTTTGGGTTTGGTAGTTTTCCAAGATGGCCGCCGAGTGTGGGGCCAAAAACCCAGGTGACCCACCTTGCTAAACCAGGTTGTTTTGTGATAGGTCATTTTGATGTCGCCTCAATAGGTTTTGGGCCCTTGCCTGTCGCGGGTACTTGACCTACCCACATGAGTGAGGTGTCATTTTTATCGTGAGACCGGGGGAAACACTGGGTGGGAGGAAATTTGTGGATCCATGTAGATTCCAGTACTTTCCACCACAAAAATGGGAGTAAAATGTGTTTTTGTTGACAATTTTTTAGGTTTGCACGGGATTCTGGGTCACAGAACCAGGTGAGAGGCAGTCAAGTCGCCCCATCCTATATTTCCTTAGATGTCTAGTTTTAAAAAACGTATAGATTTGCTACGTTTCCGTTTTTATCTGGAGATTTAGGGTAATTCAGATTTGTAAAGCAACTGTTATTACCTATTGACTTTCGATGCATTTCTGCCTTCAAATGAATGACAATGTGTAAAAAATAAGTAATTTTGAAAAATGATTGATAATTCTCATGCTAGTATGAGTATTCCCAATTTCGGAAATGTGCAAATATCTATTGTTTCTAAACTCAATATTTTGTTCCCCTTTCAGAACTAAATAAGTGTCTTTTATACCTATTTTTCCATGTATATATTTTCCCAGAATAATTGCTATATACCTGGTGCATAATAAAAAACTATTGCAAGTTGCTGCTCACTTTTTGGCTCTGGGTTCGTTGGGTTCTTGGTGAACCTACAAGTCCTATATATCCCCACAACCAGGAAGGTTCAGCGGATGTAACGGTATATTGCTTTCAAAGAGATGTCATTATTAGAAGAAGTTACATGTGAAAACTTTGACACAAAAGGCTGTTTTTATCAACTAATTTTCAATTTTTCCTATGTTAATCTATAAAGAAACCCCGAAGGATCTACACAAATGACCACTTGCTGAATTTAGAATTCTGTTTACTTTTACAAAATGTATAGCTTTCATGGATCCATTATTGATTTTATACCCATTTCTACCATTAACTGGAAGGAGGTTGAAAGCACAAAAAATAACAAAAATAGGCAATATCCCAGAAAAATGCCAAAACTGGGTAAAAAATCTTGTTTTTCTGACAAAAGTCTGCTTGTCCCTTAAAGCTGGGAAGATGGGGATTTCATCACCACAAAACATTTTTTTATAACATTTGTAGGGAAAAAAACAAAAGCTTTCATCTGTAGCCCTTTTTTCGCATTTGTCCCCCAAAAAACAAAATGTAGCTGTTTTTTAGCTAATTTATGGGTTTCCTCCATGGCAATCCACAAACCCTGGGTACGTTTGGAATCCTCATGATGTAAAAAAAGGACGCAAATTTGGCGTGGATACCTTACGTGGTCAAAAAGTTACAGGGGCCTAAGCGTGAACTTCCACAAATAGCCCAAAAAAGGCTAAGCACAGGGGGGGGGAGGCCTAGCAGCGAAGGGGTTAACTTGGCGGAAAACCAAAATATACCACCACACAGCTTGTGTGTGTGAATGAGGGTTTGTTAAAGTAAGACAATCAACACGTTGCAAACCCTGGTTACTCAGGTCAAGTGATCCATTTCCTCTTGATATTTCGCATTACTGCAAGGAAGCTGAATGGATTATGATCCCTTCTTTCTCCCCCCCACTTGATTAAAGGTATAAATTGTTTCCAACATTACTTAAATTAGATTTTCCATTCGTAATCTATGTAGTAATTTTTGCTAGAATTGTGTTACAATAAATTGGTAGATATGTTTCTGTTTTTCTATTTCCTGGGTTAAGCATGCTTACTTTGTTTGATTCTTGTTTTCCGGAGTTTGCCTTTTATCAATGTTTTTTTTTTAATTCAGTAACCAAGTTTCAACTGATATGATGGAGGTTGTTAATGCAATCAGTGACGTTTCTGGTCCTGTAATCATTGGTGTCATATGATGTCATCTGTAGTGCATTTAGGCACATGTTATTGTTTGTGCTCTGACCCATAGATTTCAGATCTTTTGCAGTTTTACGCTAGAACCATCACTGCACCTAACTATGGGCCTCATTTTGATGTCAGTGGGAACGCCACCTCTCGGTGGTTCCACCAACATCCAGGTCTTCGGTCCGCGTGCCGCATTACGATTCGGATGGTTGGACCGCATCGGCCTGGGGGACAGACTGCCACCTCAGACATGCTCAAGGAGCCCGTCGGGGTGGCGGTCGGACGCTAATCCCTACAATAGAGGTGATTAGGATGACCATTTTACACAGCCTTTATAGGGTGGTCCCATACAACCATGCATCGTCTGCTAGGTACCATGTGGTGCCAGGCACACGGTGCATGGATGTTTTAAAACAGGGCTTTTTGTACTGCAGCATGTGCTGCAGCACTTTTCTGGGCCGCAGCACAAACTGCAGTACAAAAATGAAGCTTCCGACTGCCTTCACAGCAGTCTTATCAAAATATGGCGGTTTGGTTCGCCAACTACTTGTCTGGCGGTCTCAATCCGACTGCAATGGCAGTCGGACGCTCAACCAACTGCCATCGTAATGAGGCCCTCTGTTTTTTCTACTGCCATCTTTTATGTCTTTTTGCCTATGTGTTTCCATTTACTGGAATTTGCGTTTTCCTTGGAATTCACATAGCCCTTAAAGTGGCAGACATACCTGAAAAAATGTCTGCTGTGTTTGCAATTTTATTCAAAGTTGTGAAGTTATACATTTTTATTTTTACTGTGTTTTTCCCACATTTACCATGCCTCTGAGACCCCTCGCAGTTTAGCTGTACATTTATTTCATGGTTCTAAAGTCACACCGTAGTTTGAAGTCTCGATTTACAAGGTGTTAGAAACACATTTTTGATCTCCTTCATCAACCAATCTCAGCTAGAAAATTAAGTGTGAAAAACAAAAGTCAGGAATTCCGAATTCACAAATTTAACACAGAAAATGTACATAAATATTAACCCTTTCATGCCCACTTAGCACTTTCTTCAAATGCTTATATCACAAAAACTACTGAACAGATTTACACTCACCGTGAAAGCCATGCTTTCTTGGTAAAGTTCTTCTATTCAGACAAGTTTGGATTAAATCCATTCAGTGGTGAGCAAAGTTTCCTATGGGTTCTAAAACAGAAAAGTTCCTCCTTTGGCCCCCCTCTTTATGTTTTTCAAGAATCTGCACGAAAATTGCATGCTGGAAAACTAGTCAAAATATTTCCAACTGGTTAGTAAGTTATGGAGAATATATTTCAATTTGTCTTTTTAGTGAGTGCCTCTAACTGGTAGCTAAATATGCACATGTGGATATATTGTGTTTATGGCCTCAAGCTTAACCTCACTAATTATGACCAGCGAGGCCACAACATCTGGAACTCTCTGATTCTTATTTATGAGAGCCCTATGTCACTTTTGCACCACATTTTTGACGCAGGTCTCTCATTTTGATTTATGAAGCCACCTAAAGCCACCCTGCGTGGCTTTGAGTGGCCTCATAATTCATGAGTAAGACGACAGAGTGTAAATCGCATTCTGCATCACACATAAAATGAGGTACAGGCCTCTTAGGATTATTTCTGTGCAGGAATGTGCCCTTTCCTGTACAAAAACTATCCCACATGCAACTGAGACACCCTTGCACCATGGTGCAAGGGTGCATTTATCAGTGCTAGGCTGCAAAAATGGTGACAGCGCATGCAGAAAGGACAAGAACGCACCAAATTGCCTAAATACGGTGCATTCCTGCCCTTTCACTTTGGTGTAGGGCAGCGCAGCAAGGTGCCTTGCTGTGCTACCCTAAGCCAACATCCCATAAATGAGGCCCTCTGTGTTACTGTGCCGAAGGGGCATAACCCACCAGTTCATGCCTTGTTACCCATTTGAAGTGGAGCAATTATCAATTTTTATATGGTTGATCTCTTTCGATAACAGCCAAGAGGAGTTATCAAACAATAGACTACCATGCTAATATGTAACTATAGCTACCCACAGGAATTTCCAGCAGATAAGAATCCCCGATTTAAGCATTTCCATCCACATCTTTTTGTTGCTTTACTTGGAATGTAGTTAATATTTATATTCTGTTTTTTTCAGGGAAGGCAAGAATTCATGCACTGAAGAGGTGGGAAATGAGCAAAAAGAGAAGGAAACACTGCAGGAGGAGAAACAGCTCAGAAATCCCTGAGTGGAAGTTAAGTAAGTTTCCAAAATTACATTGCTTTGGTGACATGCAATCACATGTCCTTTTTACAGTTCAAAACTAACTATCATAGAGCATATGTTCATCAACACATGTAGGAAAGAGCAATGAATTAGGAATAGGCCAGCATGTTGGACGTATTTCAACATGCATATTAAAGCAAGAGGGGGGACGATAGCCACGCTCTTAATCATGTGCCAAAAAAATAATAATTGTGTAAACAAATATTGCACCTAAATCACAAAAGCATTTATGGTTGCAGGAAGTTGCACTACAGGAGTACTCATTTACATATTCTGGTAAGGCTTTGTAGATCGGCCCTGAAACATCCAGCTCCCTATTAGTAAAAGTCCAAAAGAGACCTGTGAGAAATTAGATTCTTAGTTAGGGTGGATGATAGTGCACCCAAACTAATAATGGCACTATTCTTGTTAGGTCCAGTGAATCTTACAGTAATTACACCCTTGTTAACCGTGTCACAGAGCAAGCAGGCTTAACTTAAGGAAATGTGTAAAGGGTTTACAAGGAGCAAAACAGCTTGAAAGTCAAAAACGCAACACAATAAAAACCCCATTGCAAATATAAAAACAGAACATAATTTAATGAGACAAATGACACCAAAATGATAAAAATCCAATAAGGTGAACTGGAGATATAATGAAAAAAATGTTTTTAAAGGAAAATAGCACCAAAAACCATTAAGTACAAACCAGGCATCTGGTTGCTCATGAGTGGGTCAAGGTTAGGTTTTAGGCCACCCGCGATGGACCGTAGGTTGGATAAAAGAGACAGGTTTTTTCCAGTGGAAAAGTCACCCCCCGGTATTGACAATCTTCAGTGAACGCAGGCAGTGGGCTGGCTTTGAGAGAAGTGCTTGACGCCGATTGATTCTGGCATTGGAATAAAGTTTCGTCAAAATGGCTGGTTTTAGGCAGGAAAAGCTCCACATGGGAGAAGTTCAAGTTTTCTTCTTCAACTATGGCACAGATGAAGCTGTGGTTTCAATTAAAAAAAGCTCAGCATTGCTGGATTCAGCACTAAAATTAACATACTGGGAGCTTGGGCGAAGTCTGGACCTGCACCCACTTCACATTGGCAACGCAGTTGGTCCCCATCTCCCAATAGTTCTCAAGTTAAAACATTTGTAGAATGTTTCTAAGTCACAAGTTTTCCCAGGATGTTAGGAAGAGGACATTTTGACACAGCCAAGGGTCATAGGACAGCAGGAACAGCACTTGGTGGTCAAGACTCACTCGAGCTGAAGCCACCAGCAGGGTCCACGGCAGATCCAGTCGGATCTGGTTAGCTGGGCTCTTCAGCACTTCAACTGGGTTCTTCAGAAAACACTTGTTGTGACCCTGTAGCTAAACCTGAAGACAGCTAACTAACCCCTGGAGTCCACTTATTTGTCATGGGTATAAGTGAGATCTGGTCCAGCCTCCCAAGTCTCCTCAGATGTCTTGACAGCAGGTAGAGGCCTTTGTTTGTCTTCCACAGGTCGAGTAGTGTTCTGAAGAAGTTTCCCAGGGTGCCAACTATATTAATGCCTGGCACTAGCCTGTGGGTGGGGGTGAATGCTGGCCCCTCCCAAACCAATAAGGGAAAAGATATGAGGGATAATCCAACCAAGTTTGCAGCAGTTCCTGTTTGCCCTACTGCAAACAATACCATATTGCTCCGCTTTACTAAATTGAACATGACAGAAATGTCCTTCCCCGTGATGAGCTTCAGTGCTCACCCTAGAGGTGTGACCAGGGAAATAAGCAACCCATCCACTGGGGTCAATCAAAATTGGTTCTGGGGAAGTTCCTCTCTCACTGGGATTGGTGCCTGCGTAACTAGAAAGACATAGGTGGGGGCAGGCCCAGGTGTTAGCTACATCTGCCTGTGACAGGGTAGGCCTCTTGACAGGTAATTAAGATACTTCATCAAAGGAGTTAGTCAGCTCCTGGGTGGCAGTAGGAAGTGTATGCAAATGAGATTCTAGAGGCAGCAGGTAGAAGTTGGATATTTAAAAGTACCTTTTGTAAAATATTTGTTACCAATCTGACTTTAGTAATGGATTGGGCTTGTAATATTTTTTAAATGTCAACAATGAAGTTTGTAGCTGTTTCCTAATTAGAGATAGCATTATTAATTTCAATATTGTATTCCAGTGCCTTCCTTTGGAAAAGAAGCAAACTTCATGCCCTATGAGCATTTAAGGCCTATATAGGGGTGCCTTATTGATATTTAAATGGATGCTCTAGGCCTGCCAAAAAAGGTTGTTTTGGCAAATAGAATTTGTAGTTTTAGAAACTGCATAGACAGACTACAGAGGCATTTGAGTTAAGGATGGGAGCATTGTGATTCCTCTTGTTTTTGCGCCAAATGTCTCAACATTCCCTCTCAACTGCCCCCTCCCTGGCCATTAGTGAAATTATGTATGATTCCACTACAAAACCAGAGTTCTCCAATTTCAGATTGTTGTTGTTTTCAACAGGGCACCCTACCTTTCTCAAATATGAAACTGGAGCTCTATCAACATAAAGCTGTGATAACACAGTCAGGGCAGCAACCATAAAGGTATTCTACTCCCCAGGATTCATCCAGAAAGGCATCGGTACAGATTATTGTTCAGAGATCTCAGTAGGTCTGCAGTCCCAAAGCAGGAATCTGTCCTCTATGTACAGACACGAGAAAATGGTAAAATCTCCCACTCTGAGCTCATGGGCCAGCAACTCTCACTACCAAAAAGATTTTGGATTAATAGAAGGCAGATTTATTTCTCAGAGCGGTCCTTGTTGGAGTACTGAAACTGACAACACACCTGGATGGTGCCTAGGAGGGTGTATCACTGAACACTGTAAATGGTGTTTTCTCAAATAAAGTTGTTGACGTCTCCATAAATTAAATGAGCAGGATAAAGATGCTTGCTATGTTATATGTTATTTGGCCCAGCACTCTTTTTACACAGAGTGGCCCAGTTTCCACCCAGGGTGGATTCAAGTGAGGACAACCATTGGGAAGTAGTAGACACTTCACCTTTATTAAGAGTTACCTGTGAGCTGTAATTCTTTTTGGCTGGACTGATGATAATACTGATGTCAGCAATAATAATACTAACACTATTACTGTTGATAATAAACAAAACAAGCATTTGCAATGCAATAGGTCTCGCATTAGGAAAGTTTGAGCTATTGGTCTTGTAAATTACAATTATTTTATTTATGTGTTGGTTTTGAAAATAGCTAAATTAATAGCTTTGTCATTTACAATGCCAATAGTTATAACTTTCGCAAATGTGACACCTATAGCATTTGTAATGCAACATGTTTTGTATTTACGTGACTTAGATGTATTAATATTACAAATAACAATGGCTTTTAATTTTTTTAAATAATTAATACTTAAATAAAAGTGATTGTAATTTATAATGGCAATAGCTTAAACTTTTGTAAATAACTTTTGTGCAGATTATGTTCAGTGTATTTTATTGTGACGAAAATCCAAGAACAGAAGTGAAATATTAACATCTTTTTGTGACATTTGTAATGAAGCTTGAAACATTGAGAGAACATATTTGAACCAGTTGTTGTTGAATGGTTGCACATATTGATGCTGTGATGGCGCGGAGTGATGTTGTAGTGGCGACGAGTGATGCTGTGGAGGCCGTGAGTGATGCTGTGGAGGCCGTGAGTGATGCTGTGGAGGCCCTGAGTGATGCTGTGGAGGCCCTGAGTGATGCTGTGGAGGCCCTGAGTGATGCTGTGGTGGCGCATAATGATGCTGTTGTAGTGCATAGTGATGCTGTGGTGTTCCAGAGTGATGCTGTAGTGTTCCAGAGTGATGCTGTGGTGGTGCTGAGTGATGCTGTGGTGGTGCTGAGTGATGCTGTGGTGGTGCCGTGGTGGTGCTGAGTGATGCTGTGGTGGTGATGAGTGGTGCTGTGGTGGTGCTGAGTGGTGCTGTGGTGGTTCTGAGTGGTGCTGTGATGGTGCTGAGTGGTGCTGTGGTGGGGCTGAGAGATAATGTGGTGGTGCTGAGTGATGATGTGGTGGTGCTGAGTGATGCTGTGGTAGTGCTGAGTGATGCTGTGGTGGTGCTGAGTGATGCTGTGGTGGTGCTGAGTGGTGCTGTGGTGGTGCTGAGTGGTGCTGTGGTGGTGCTGAGTGGTGCTGTGGTGGTGCTGTGGTGGTGCTGAGTAGTGCTGTGGTGGTGCTGAGTGGTGGTTTGGTGGTGCTGAGTGATAATGTGTTGGTGCTGAGTGATAATGTGGTGATGCTGAGTGATGCTGTGGTGGTGCTGGGGTGGTGCTGAGTGATGCTGGGGTTGCGCTGAGTGGTGCTGTGGTGGTGCTCAGTGATAATGTGGTGGTGCTGAGTGATAATGTGGTGGTGCTGAGTGGTGCTGGGGTGGTGCTGAGTGATGCTGGGGTGGTGCTGAGTGATGCTGTGGTGGTGCTGTGGTGGTGCTGAGTAGTGCTGTGGTGGTGCTGAGTGGTGCTTTGGTGGTGCTGAGTGA
The DNA here is from genome assembly GCF_964261635.1 of Lissotriton helveticus. NCBI lineage: Eukaryota > Metazoa > Chordata > Amphibia > Caudata > Salamandridae > Lissotriton > Lissotriton helveticus. Next base: position 738,462,626 of record NC_136059.1, on the reverse strand, counting down.
TAATGTGTTGGTGCTGAGTGATAATGTGGTGATGCTGTGGTGGTGCTGGGGTGGTGCTGAGTGATGCTGGGGTTGCGCTGAGTGGTGCTGTGGTGGTGCTGAGTGTTGCTGTGGTGGTGCTCAGTGATAATGTGGTGGTGCTGAGTGATAATGTGGTGGTGCTGAGTGGTGCTGGGGTGGTGCTGAGTGATGCTGTGGTGGTGCTGAGTGATGCTGGGGTTGCGCTGAGTGATGCTGTGGTGGTGCTGAGTGTTGCTGTGGTGGTGCTGAGTGATAATGTGGTGGGTCTGAGCGATAATGTGGTGGTGCTGAGTGGTGCTGGGGTGGTGCTGAGTGATGCTGGGGTGGCACTGAGTGATGCTGTGTGGTGCTGAGTGATGCTGGGGTGGCGCTGAGTGATGCTGTGGTGGTGCTGAGTGGTGCTGTGGTGGTGCTGAGTGATGCTGTGGTGGTGCTGAGTGGTGCTGTGGTGGTGCTGAGTGATGCTGGGGTTGCGCTGAGTGATGCTGTGGTGGTGCTGAGTGGTGCTGTGGTGGTGCTGAGTGATGCTGGGGTTGCGCTGAGTGATGCTGTGGTGGTGCTGAGTGGTGCTGTGGTGGTTCTGAGTGGTGCTGTGATGGTGCTGAGTGGTGCTGTGGTGGGGCTGAGAGATAATGTGGTGGTGCTGAGTGATGATGTGGTGGTGCTGAGTGATGCTGTGGTGGTGCTGAGTGATGCTGTGGTGGTGCTGAGTGATGCTGTGGTGGTGCTGAGTGGTGCTGTGGTGGTGCTGAGTGGTGCTGTGGTGGTGCTGTGGTGGTGCTGAGTAGTGCTGTGGTGGTGCTGAGTGGTGCTTTGGTGGTGCTGAGTGATAATGTGTTGGTGCTGAGTGATAATGTGGTGATGCTGAGTGATGCTGTGGTGGTGCTGGGGTGGTGCTGAGTGATGCTGGGGTTGCGCTGAGTGGTTCTGTGGTGGTGCTCAGTGATAATGTGGTGGTGCTGAGTGATAATGTGGTGGTGCTGAGTGGTGCTGGGGTGGTGCTGAGTGATGCTGGGGTGGTGCTGAGTGATGCTGTGGTGGTGCTGTGGTGGTGCTGAGTAGTGCTGTGGTGGTGCTGAGTGGTGCTTTGGTGGTGCTGAGTGATAATGTGTTGGTGCTGAGTGATAATGTGGTGATGCTGTGGTGGTGCTGGGGTGGTGCTGAGTGATGCTGGGGTTGCGCTGAGTGGTGCTGTGGTGGTGCTGAGTGTTGCTGTGGTGGTGCTCAGTGATAATGTGGTGGTGCTGAGTGATAATGTGGTGGTGCTGAGTGGTGCTGGGGTGGTGCTGAGTGATGCTGTGGTGGTGCTGAGTGGTGCTGGGGTTGCGCTGAGTGATGCTGTGGTGGTGCTGAGTGTTGCTGTGGTGGTGCTGAGTGATAATGTGGTGGGTCTGAGCAATAATGTGGTGGTGCTGAGTGGTGCTGGGGTGGTGCTGAGTGATGCTGGGGTGGCGCTGAGTGATGCTGTGGTGGTGCTGAGTGGTGCTGTGGTGGTGCTGAGTGATGCTGTGGTGGTGCTGAGTGGTGCTGTGGTGGTGCTGAGTGATGCTGGGGTTGCGCTGAGTGATGCTGTGGTGGTGCTGAGTGGTGCTGTGGTGGTGCTGAGTGATGCTGGGGTTGCGCTGAGTGATGCTGTGGTGGTGCTGAGTAGTGCTGTGGTGGTGCTGAGTGATGCTGTGGTGGTGCTGAGTGGTGCTGAGTGATGCTGTGGTGGTGCTGAGTGATGCTGTGGTGGTGCTGAGTGGTGCTGTGGTTGTGCTGAATGATGCTGTGGTGGTGCTGGGGTGGTGCTGAGTGATGCTGGGGTTGCGCTGAGTGATGCTGTGGTGGTGCTGAGTGTTGCTGTGGTGGTGCTCAGTGATAATGTGGTGGTGCTGAGTGATAATGTGGTGGTGCTGAGTGGTGCTGGGGTGGTGCTGAGTGATGCTGGGGTGGTGCTGAGTGATGCTCTGGTGGTGCTGAGTGATGCTGGGGTTGCGCTGAGTGATGCTGTGGTGGTGCTGAGTGTTGCTGTGGTGGTGCTGAGTGATAATGTGGTGGGTCTGAGCGATAATGTGGTGGTGCTGAGTGGTGCTGGGGTGGTGCTGAGTGGTGCTGTGGTGGCGCTGAGTGATGCTGTGGTGGTGCTGTGGTGGTGCTGAGTGATGCTGGGGTTGCGCTGAGTGATGCTGTGGTGGTGCTGAGTGGTGCTGTGGTGGTGCTGAGTGATGCTGTAGTGGTGCTGAGTGGTGCTGAGTGATGCTGTGGTGGTGCTGAGTGGTGCTGTGGTGGCACTGAGTGATGCTGTGGTGGTGCTGAGTGATGCTGGGGTGGTGCTGAGTGATGCTGGGGTGGTGCTGAGTGATGCTGGGGTGGTGCTGAGTGATGCTGGGGGGGTGCTCAGTAATGTTGGGGTGGTGCTGAGTGATGCTGGGGTTGCGCTGAGTGGTGCTGTGGTGGTGCTGAGTGATGCTGTGGTGGTGCTGAGTGATGCTGTGGTGGTGCTGAGTGATGCTGTGGTGGTGCTGAGTGGTGCTGTGGTGGTGCTGAGTGGTGCTGTGGTGGTGCTGTGGTGGTGCTGAGTAGTGCTGTGGTGGTGCTGAGTGGTGCTTTGGTGGTGCTGAGTGATAATGTGTTGGTGCTGAGTGATAATGTGGTGATGCTGAGTGATGCTGTGGTGGTGCTGGGGTGGTGCTGAGTGATGCTGGGGTTGCGCTGAGTGGTTCTGTGGTGGTGCTCAGTGATAATGTGGTGGTGCTGAGTGATAATGTGGTGGTGCTGAGTGGTGCTGGGGTGGTGCTGAGTGATGCTGGGGTGGTGCTGAGTGATGCTGTGGTGGTGCTGTGGTGGTGCTGAGTAGTGCTGTGGTGGTGCTGAGTGGTGCTTTGGTGGTGCTGAGTGATAATGTGTTGGTGCTGAGTGATAATGTGGTGATGCTGTGGTGGTGCTGGCGTGGTGCTGAGTGATGCTGGGGTTGCGCTGAGTGGTGCTGTGGTGGTGCTGAGTGTTGCTGTGGTGGTGCTCAGTGATAATGTGGTGGTGCTGAGTGATAATGTGGTGGTGCTGAGTGGTGCTGGGGTGGTGCTGAGTGATGCTGTGGTGGTGCTGAGTGATGCTGGGGTTGCGCTGAGTGATGCTGTGGTGGTGCTGAGTGTTGCTGTGGTGGTGCTGAGTGATAATGTGGTGGGTCTGAGCGATAATGTGGTGGTGCTGAGTGGTGCTGGGGTGGTGCTGAGTGATGCTGGGGTGGCGCTGAGTGATGCTGTGGTGGTGCTGAGTGGTGCTGTGGTGGTGCTGAGTGATGCTGTGGTGGTGCTGAGTGGTGCTGTGGTGGTGCTGAGTGATGCTGGGGTTGCGCTGAGTGATGCTGTGGTGGTGCTGAGTGGTGCTGTGGTGGTGCTGAGTGATGCTGGGGTTGCGCTGAGTGATGCTGTGGTGGTGCTGAGTGGTGCTGTGGTGGTGCTGAGTGATGCTGTGGTGGTGCTGAGTGGTGCTGAGGGATGCTGTGGTGGTGCTGAGTGATGCTGTGGTGGTGCTGAGTGGTGCTGTGGTTGTGCTGAATGATGCTGTGGTGGTGCTGGGGTGGTGCTGAGTGATGCTGGGGTTGCGCTGAGTGATGCTGTGGTGGTGCTGAGTGTTGCTGTGGTGGTGCTCAGTGATAATGTGGTGGTGCTGAGTGATAATGTGGTGGTGCTGAGTGGTGCTGGGGTGGTGCTGAGTGATGCTGGGGTGGTGCTGAGTGATGCTGTGGTGGTGCTGAGTGATGCTGGGGTTGCGCTGAGTGATGCTGTGGTGGTGCTGAGTGTTGCTGTGGTGGTGCTGAGTGATAATGTGGTGGGTCTGAGCGATAATGTGGTGGTGCTGAGTGGTGCTGGGGTGGTGCTGAGTGGTGCTGTGGTGGCGCTGAGTGATGCTGTGGTGGTGCTGTGGTGGTGCTGAGTGATGCTGGGGTTGCGCTGAGTGATGCTGTGGTGGTGCTGAGTGGTGCTGTGGTGGTGCTGAGTGATGCTGTAGTGGTGCTGAGTGGTGCTGAGTGATGCTGTGGTGGTGCTGAGTGGTGCTGTGGTGGCACTGAGTGATGCTGTGGTGGTGCTGAGTGATGCTGGGGTGGTGCTGAGTGATGCTGGGGTGGTGCTGAGTGATGCTGGGGGGGTGCTGAGTAATGTTGGGGTGGTGCTGAGTGATGCTGGGGTTGCGCTGAGTGGTGCTGTGGTGGTGCTGAGTGTTGCTGTGGTGGTGCTCAGTGATAATGTGGTGGTGCTGAGTGATAATGTGGTGGTGCTGAGTGGTGCTGGGGTGGTGCTGAGTGATGCTGGGGTGGTGCTGAGTGATGCTGTGGTGGTGCTGAGTGATGCTAGGGTTGCGCTGAGTGATGCTGTGGTGGTGCTGAGTGTTGCTGTGGTGGTGCTGAGTGATAATGTGGTGGGTCTGAGCGATAATGTGGTGGTGCTGAGTGGTGCTGGGGTGGTGCTGAGTGATGCTGGGGTGGCGCTGAGTGATGCTGTGGTGGTGCTGAGTGGTGCTGTGGTGGTGCTGAGTGATGCTGTGGTGGTGCTGAGTGGTGCTGTGGTGGTGCTAAGTGATGCTGGGGTTGCGCTGAGTGATGCTGTGGTGGTGCTGAGTGGTGCTGTGGTGGTGCTGAGTGATGCTGTGGTGGTGCTGAGTGGTGCTGAGTGATGCTGTGGTGGCGCTGAGTGATGCTGTGATGGTGCTGAGTGGTGCTGTGGTTGTGCTGAATGATGCTGTGGTGGTGCTGGGGTGGTGCTGAGTGATGCTGGGGTTGCGCTGAGTGATGCTGTGGTGGTGCTGATTGTTGCTGTGGTGGTGCTCAGTGATAATGTGGTGGTGCTAAGTGATAATGTGGTGGTGCTGAGTGGTGCTGGGGTGGTGCAGAGTGATGCTGGGGTGGTGCTGAGTGATGCTGTGGTGGTGCTGAGTGATGCTGGGGTTGCGCTGAGTGATGCTGTGGTGGTGCTGAGTGTTGCTGTGGTGGTGCTGAGTGATATTGTGGTGGGTCTGAGCGATAATGTGGTGGTGCTGGGGTGGTGCTGAGTGGTGCTGTGGTGGCACTGAGTGATGCTGTGGTGGCACTGAGTGATGCTGTGGTGGTGCTGTGGTGGTGCTGAGTGATGCTGGGGTTGCGCTGAGTGATGCTGTGGTGGTGCTGAGTGGTGCTGTGGTGGTGCTGAGTGATGCTGTGGTGGTGCTGAGTGGTGCTGTGGTGGCGCTGAGTGATGCTGTGGTGGTGCTGAGTGGTGCTGTGGTGGTGCTGAGTGATGCTGTGGAGATGCTGAGTGATGCTGTAGTGGTGCTGAGTGGTGCTGTGGTGGCCCTGAGTGATGCTGTGATGGTGCTGAGTGGTGCTGTGGTTGTGCTGAATGATGCTGTGGTGGTGCAGAGTGGTGCTGTGGTGGTGCTGAGTGATAATGTGGTGGTGCAGAGTGGTGCTGTGGTGGTGCTGAGTGATAATGTGGTGGTGCTGAGTGATAATGTGGTGGTGCTGAGTGATAATGTGGTGATGCTGAGTGGTGCTGGGGTGGCGCTGAGTGATGCTGTGGTGGTACTGAGTGGTGCTGTGGTGGTGCTGAGTGATGCTGTGGTGGTGCTGAGTGGTACTGTGGTGGTGCTGAGTGATAATGTGGTGGTGCTGAGTGATAATGTGGTGGTGCTGAGTGGTGCTGTGGTGGCGCTGAGTGATGCTGTGGTGGTGCTGAGTGATGCTGGGGTTGCGCTGAGTGATGCTGTGGTGGTGCTGAGTGGTGCTGTGGTGGTGCTGAGTGATGCTGTGGTGGCGCTGAGTGATGCTGTGGTGGTGCTGAGTGGTGCTGTGGTGGCGCTGAGTGATGCTGTGGTGGTGCTGAGTGATGCTGGGGTCGCGCTGAGAGGTGCTGTGGTGGTGCTAAGTGATGCTGTGGTGATGCTGAGTGATGCTGTGGTGGTGCTGAGTGGTGCTGTGGTGGTACTGAGTGGTGCAGTGGTTGTGCTGAGTGGTGTTGTGGTGGTGCTGAATGATAATGTGGTGGTGCAGAGTGGTGCTGTGGTGGTGCTGAGTGATAATGTGGTGGTGCTGAGTGATAATGTGGTGGTGGTGAGTGATAATGTGGTGGTGCTGAGTGATAATGTGGTGGTGCTGCTGAGTGATCTTGTGGTGGTGCTGAGTTGTGCTGTGGTGGTGCTGGGTGGTGCTGTAGTGGTGCTGAGTGATAATGTGGTGGTGCTGAGTGATAATGTGGTGGTGCTGAGTGAGGCTGGGGTGACGGTGAGTGATGATGTGGTGATGCAGAGGGAAGGGGCAGGAGAGAGTGAGGCAGAAATAGAGGAAGAGTGGAGAGGCCAAGACATTGAAGGGGCAGGAGAGAGTGAGACAGAAATAGAGGAAGAGTGGAGAGCCCAAGACGTGAAGGGGCAGGAGAGAGTGAGACGGAAACAGAGGAAATGTGGAGAGGCCAAGACAGGGAAGGGGCAGGAGAGAGTGAGACAGAAATAGAGGAAGAGTGGAGAGGCCATGACAGTGAAGGGGTAGGAGAGAGTGAGACAAAGAGTGGAGAGGCCAAGACAGTGAAGGGGCAGGAGAGAGTGAAACAGAAATAGAGGAAGAGTGGAGAGGCCAAGACCATGAAGGGGTAGGAGAGAGTGAGACAAAGAGTGGAGAGGCCAAAGACAGTGAAGGAGCAGGAGAGAGTGAAACAGAAATAGAGGAAGAGTGGAGAGGCCAAAACAGTGAAAGGGTAGGAGAGAGTGAGACAGAAATAGAGGAAGAGTGGAGAGGCCAAGACATTGAAGGGGCAGGAGAGAGTGAGACAGAAATAGAGGAAGAGTGGAGAGCCCAAGACAGTGAAGGGGCAGGAGAGAGTGAGACGGAAACAGAGGAAATGTGGAGAGGCCAAGACAGGGAAGGGGCAGGAGAGAGTGAGACAAAAATAGAGGAAGAGTGGAGAGGCCATGACAGTGAAGGGGTAGGAGAGAGTGAGACAAAGAGTGGAGAGGCCAAGACAGTGAAGGGGCAGGAGAGAGTGAAACAGAAATAGAGGAAGAGTGGAGAGGCCAAGACCATGAAGGGGCAGGAGAGAGTGAGACAGAAATAGAGGAAGAGTGGAGAGGACAAGACAGTGAAAGGGTAGGAGAGAGTGAGACAAAGAGTGGAGAGGCCAAGACAGTGAAGGGGCAGGAGAGAGTGAGACGGAAACAAAGGAAGAGTTGAGAGGCCAAGACAGTGAAGGGGCAGGAGAGAGTGAGACAGAAATAGAGGAAGAGTGGAGAGGCCAAGACAGTGAAGGGGCAGGAGAGAGTGAGACGGAAACAGAGGAAGAGTGGAGAGGCCAAGACAGGGAAGGGGCAGGAGAGAGTGAGACAGAAATAGAGGAAGAGTGGAGAGGCCAAGACAGTGAAGGGGCAGGAGAGAGAGAGACAGAAATAGAGGAAGAGTGGAGAGGCCAAGACAGTGAAGGGGCAAGAGAGAATGAGACGGATACAAAGGAAGAGTGGAGAGGCCAAGACAGGGAAGGGGCAGGAGAGAGTGAGACAGAAATAGAGGAAGAGTAGAGAGGCCAACACAGTCAAGGGGCAGGAGAGAGTGAGACAGAAATAGAGGAAGAGTGGAGAGGCCAAGACAGTGAAGGGGCAGGAGAGAGTGAGACAGAAATAGAGGAAGAGTGGAGAGGACAAGACAGTGAAGGGGTAGGACAGAGTGAGACAAAGAGTGGAGAGGCCAAGACAGTGAAGGGGCAGGAGAGAGTGAGACAGAAATAGAGGAAGAGTGGAGAGGCCAAGACAGTGAAGAGGCAGGAGAGAGTGAGACAGAAATAGAGGAAGAGTGGAGAGGACAAGACAGTGAAGGGGTAGGAGAGAGTGAGACAAAGAGTGGAGAGGCCAAGACAGTGAAGGGGCAGGAGAGAGTGAGACGGAAACAGAGGAAGAGTGGAGAGGCCAAGACAGTGAAGGGGCAGGAGAGAGTGAGACAGAAATAGAGGAAGAGTGGAGAGGCCAAGACAGTGAAGGGACAGGAGAGAGTGAGAAAGAAATAGAGGAAGAGTGGATAGGCCAAGACAGTGAAGGGGTAGGAAAGAGTGAGACAGAAACGAAAGACACATGACGAATTGCGAACAAATGTGAACATTAACAATGCAAAAATACAACAAAGCAAGGCGAAGTTGTGGTGTGCATGGACGTAAGAACAAACTGCAGGAAGAAGCTGCCTCATCCATGTCTGGAGGATGTAAGAAGGGTTCGACAGAAGGCCATTCCTGGCGAGGCAGCCATTGTTCCGGTGTCGTCCCCTTTACATGGTCAGTAGGAGTAAGTGGGAGGAGGGAGTGGGAGAGGGGTGTGAGATAGATCAAAGCCTTTACTGTGATCAGTGGCCGCAGGCTGCCAGTGGGAGGGAAGGGGAGTCTGGTGCGAGGCCTGGGGGGCGGGTGAAGGGGAGCAGGCATATGGTGGAAAAGAGAAAGAACAAGCACTTCCGGTGTTGCTACTATGCACACAGGTTGGAAGGACACATTCACTCCTACATCACTTCTAAATAAAGGAGTTCATTGGGCACTTTCAGTGCACAATTCAAGGCAAAGTTTCAAAACCCTGGACAAAATGCAACCCTGACATTCAAAGTGGTCGACGAGGACAGCGCGTGGTCTTCAGCCTTCCTGAAGAAACATTTGAACATTAAAAAACATACTCTGACTTTCTGTTTTGGTTAACAAAACAGGGAGGTACTGGGCAGTATCATGCGTGCCCTGTACTGTTAGAGGTGGCTTTGTACCGAGGGTGCAAAACACCCATTTTTGTTTTAACTTTGTTCTATCCTCCTACTTTTAAGCTGTCATATCAGTCGTTTTGTTTATATAACTTCTTGACATACCTGAACACACCTGACACTCAGAAATAAAGACGAACGTAAGGCCTAGCACATTGAAAGGCATTCAACCAAACAGATACAAACCCTGCACAATACATACAAAAAAAATGCATTTCATGTTGGTAAAAAAAGAAAAACAAAACAGCAATCCTTCCTGTTTAGTTTATTTTAAAAAATATCCCTGTCGGGTGAACGTGTTGTGTTTAGAAAGTACTTTGAATGCATTTGTGGGGGCACACAGTGATTGATGGCTGTTATAACGAGGCAACCTATTTTGCATCTGCTATAATGTTTATTTATGGAGAGGCATCTACTTGGTTCAGTCCGCTTATGTTCAATGCGGCTGGGAAACACTATCCAGAGCACTGTTGTGTCTTCCGATGCAGCAAGGGAGGCGCTTTTGTTTGGTAATGCGTGGGGTGGTCTGGGTTGAGGCTCATATGCGGCTGGGTAACATCATCTGGAGCAGTGTTGCCTCTTCCGGTGCAGGCGGGGTAGAATTACGAAGTTGGAGGAAATAAAGGCAAGCGCCCTGAACCTCCTGTCCGATTCTGGAGGGTTGGCATGTAGGATCGTGCCATATCGATAGGTGCACTCAGTTTCTTACTGAAAAGTAAACTTGCACCAGCGTTTATTGATTATTTACTAAAGTTACAACAATGTCGTGCACACTGTTAAAGAGGCTCCTCCCTAGTTTCACTAACTAACAACTTTGCTTGCTTTGCCTTACACACTGAGGGGTCGAGTGCAGACGGTGTGGATGTGCCGATAGAATGAGTGCAGACGGGGTCCCATAGGGTGAACACTTCATTTAAAAACACGGGCAAAAAAACACAGGCAGACAAGCTTTTGGCATTGCTGTGGGGAGGGGGAGGACAAATGCGAGACACGGCCTGGCGGCCGTGAAAAGTGTGCTTACACCATCGTCCATGGTGTTTGGGGGAGGAGGGAGGGGGGTCTCAGTTTCTTACTGAAAAGTAAACTTGCAATGCCAGCGTTTATTGTTTATTTACTAAAGTTACAACAATGTCGTGCACACTGTTAAAGAGGCTCCTCCCTAGTTTCACTAACTAACAACTTTGCTTGCTTTGCCTTACACACTGAGGGGTCGAGTGCAGACGGGGTGGGTGTGCCAATAGACATGAGTGCAGACGGGGTCCTGTAGGGTGAACACTTCATTTAAAAACACGGGCAGAAAAACACAGGCAGACAAGCTCTTGGCATTGCTGTGGGGAGGGGGGAGGACAAATGCGAGACACGGCCTGTCGGCCGTGAAAAGTGTGCTTACACCATCGTCCATGGTGTTTGGGAGAGGAGGGAGGGGGTGGAGGGCACATGACGAAGGGGGAGAGGTATGAATGAGCTCAAGAACGCGGCCGCGAAATGAAAGTAAATAAACGCGGCCGCGAAATGAAAATCGATAGGTGCACTCAGTTTCTTACTGAAAAGTAAACTTGCAATGCCAGCGTTTATTTTTTATTTACTAAAGTTACAGCACTGTTGCCTCTTCCGGTGCAGCCGGGGTAGAATGACGAAGTTGGAGGAAATAAAGGCAAGCGCCCTGAACCTCCTGTCCGAATCTGGAGGGTTGGCATGTAGGATCCTGCCATATCGATAGGTGCACTCAGTTTCTTACTGAAAAGTAATCTTGCAATGCCAGCGTTTATTTTTTTTTTACTAAAGTTACAACAATGTCGTGCACGCTGTTAAAGAGGCTCCTCCCTAGTTTCACTAACTAACAACTTTGCTTGCTTTGCCTTACACACTGAGGGGTCGAGTGCAGACGGGGTGGATGTGCCGATAGACATGAGTGCAGATGGGGTCCCGTAGGGTGAACACTTCATTTAAAAACACGGGCAGAAAAACACAGGCAGACAAGCTCTTGGCATTGCTGTGGGGAGGGGGAGGACAAATGCATGACACGGCCTGGCGGCCATGAAAAGTGTGCTTACACCATCGTCCATGGTGTTTGGGAGAGGAGGGAGGGGGGTCTCAGTTTCTTACTGAAAAGTAAACTTGCAATGCCAGCATTTATTTTTTATTTACTAAAGTTACAACAATGTCTTGCACACTGTTAAAGAGGCTCCTCCCTAGTTTCACTAACAACTTTGCTTGCTTTGCCTTACACACTGAGGGGTCGAGTGCAGACGGGGTGGATGTGCCGATAGACATGAGTGCAGACGGGGTCCCGTAGGGTGAACACTTCATTTAAAAACACGGGCAGAAAAACACAGGCAGACAAGCTCTTGGCATTGCTGTGGGGAGGGGGGAGGACAAATGCGAGACACAGCCTGGCGGTCGTGAAAAGTGTGCTTACACCATCGTCCATGGTGTTTGGGAGAGGAGGTAGGGGGGTGGAGGGCGCAGGACGAAGGGGGAGAGGTATGAATGAGCTCAAGAACGCGGCCGCGAAATGAAAGCCTTTGATGCAGCAGGGGGCGGAGCGGATCCCTTTGAAGTGAAGCTGCTGGTGGCACCACGCTGGGGAAGCAACAGATGGCTGGCTTTGATGTGGTGATGCGAGGCAGGCAGGCAGGCGGAAAGAAGCGCGTGCACGGGACACATGCATTTCTGGAAATCCGCATTTTTTGAGAGCTTTGTTTAGCTCTTAGTTTAGCCCCAATAATCTCGTCCTATCCATTCCTTGCGGAATGGGATAGGCGAGACCTAAAAACAAATAGGGTAATTGAATTAGGAAATTCTAATTGAAATTCATAAATACATATTTATACTGATGTGTTTACATGTTCCAGTTATCAATGAGCAATAGACACAATAAGATAATATTGGAATTAACCCTTTTACAGGGCCAGGTAATAATTGAAAATTATTTTAATTTTGTCCAGGACTTGATCTCAACAAATAAAATAAGGTATGGATGGAGAGAATGCCAAATATGTGCACAGCTGTTACTTTAATTAATTTCCAACTAGATATTGGTGGAAATTTGACAATTTCAACGCAGTGCAGAGCAAAATTTTAGATAGATATATATATATATATATATATATATATATATATATATATATATATATATATGCGAGCTCATGTGTTAAAAAACCCCGACCACACTCGCGGGGCTTCTGGTCAGGGCTTTATTCTCCCAACAAGTTGCTAAATAGCTTGAGAACAAAGGAGCAAGGTTCATTATGAAGTCCTGATTCGTCATGTGTCCTGACGCGTTTCGAAGGCGGCTGCCTTCTTCTTCAGAGGGTGACGAACTGATTTTCAGGGTAGTGGCAGGAAGGACCTTTCTTTATGTTCATGACACGCCCCTGGATGGGCGCCGTGCCTTATGGTACTTGTATTCCTGCATGTGATTCTTTATTGCATATTGCGTCTAAGTCCTGAGTTTTCAATTGTGGTGAAAAAGCCCTGGCCTGGAGACCCCTCGCCAGCCAGGCCGCCTCATGGTGTTAGAGCAAGGGATAAGTATATGTCCATATCCCAACAAGCTGGATGCTCGCCGTTTCTGGACTCTTTCCATCTCGTCGCGTGGCGGTACTCGGCGCAATGCAGTTCCTCTGCGACGCTCATTCCCTATCAAGGCGCTGTGCACTCTTCTGTGGCTGGTGCGGCGAAGAAATGTGATGGGACCTTTCAAAATGTGTGAGCTCATGTGTTAAAAAACACCGACCACACTCGCGGGGCTTCTGGTCAGGGCTTTATTCTCCGTACAAGTTGCTAAATAGCTTGAGAACAAAGGAGCAAGGTTCATTATGAAGTCCTGATTCGTCATGTGTCCTGACGCGTTTCGAAGGCGGCTGCCTTCTTCTTCAGAGGGTGATGAACTGATTTTCAGGGTAGTGGCAGGAAGGACCTTTCTTTATGTTCATGACACGCCCCTGGATGGGCGCCGTGCCTTATGGTACTTGTATTCCTGCATGTGATATAGATATATCCAATCAAAAAGGTTGCCCATGAGGAGACACCACTCGCAGGGAAGTTGAATAGCCTTTAATGGCGGACAACAGTGCAGCAGCATTTAAAACCCCTTCAAGTCTTTGTCAGAAGCCCAATTAGTTTCGAGCACCGATGTGCTCTTGTTCATGGGCCAAACAGGTGAGTGATCAAACCGGCAATGGCACAAGGCTCCTATCATTATGATAAGTCCCGCACCGTTGGGAGTGTGCCCCGATGCACATTGGTCTTGATAGTTCTTAGGTATTAATCCCCAGTGGGTGCCGGTTTGCCTCCAATATCCTTAATTGTTCCCCCAGGAATGTCCTTGCTATATATATATATATATATATATATATATATATATATATATTCCACACAGCAGTTTCTTTGTTTAAAGAAAACCAACTTGAGCCCGAATTCGTGAGCGTGTTATTTATTATTAAACAAAGGCAAATGAACACCCAACGCATTTCAGTGCAGCCGCACCTTAGTCATGGGTAATTCTGTTTGTTCACAACAAAACTTTAAAGTGCTCAATGAACATAATAATAAAAGTAGGACTACCTGTCCCAAAAACAAGTAATTTCATTTGTTCATGGCAGCCATCTTTAACTTTCTTTTTCTGTGAATTCATTATCCAAGTGGAAATAGGGAATCATACTTTGCAAATATAAACATCGGAGTTTTTCACCAGTTCACTAACAAATTAAACATTACTGTTGTTTGTATTTACACATATGAACTTGTGCTTCAGTTGTCTGATTATTCACTCATTATTAACAATTAAGCCCCAGTGGGCAAAGTAAACTCAACCTGGTTATAAAAATTAGATATTATTCATGTAATTATAGTACATTCCATTATTCCGTTATTTAAACAATAAATCATACAGTCTATTCTTTTCAATCAGACTTTCCTGCAGTTCTTTCTCTTGTTTAGCTGACAGTGCGTCTCCTACTAAAAATATAAAAAACATGTGTGACCACCGTGAAAAAGTACTAATTTAAAAACAAACCTTTAGCTTCTCATAATGACACAGTGAAGTAATATATACATCTGGACACAAAATATACAGCAATTAGTCAAAGATAATTTATACTGCTTCAGCCTAAATGGATTGACATCTCCTTGTCCTTATTCAATCCTAACGGTTGAACTGTATCATACTCTATGATCCTTCTCGACTCTAGTTGTCGCAACTCTCTTACACGATCCCCGCCCCATTCTGATTTAGAAATCCTGTCAAGTGCACAAAATTGCAATAAACTGATTTTTTTTAATGAAATTCCTTAAAATGTCTCGCAGTGGGATATTGTTTATCCTCATTGACGATTGCTCTGGTGTGTTCTAAAACACGTTTCTTAACTTGATGGATTGTGCTTCCAATATAGACGAGAGGGCAAGGGCAACTTAAAGCATAAACGCAGAAATCAGATTTACATGTTAAATGCTTTTGAATCACGAAAGGTTTCTGAGTTTTAGACAAGGAAAGTTCCTTCCTATTTACACTGTTCTTGCATGCTTTGCATGATCTACAAACAAAAAAAACTTTTATTCCTTTCAAATTATCCCCTTCTTTTACAGTGCTACTACATAAAAATCTTTCAGTGCAGGACACTTTCTTAAGGTAATATTCGGTTGATTCCCTATTGCTCTTTTCAAAATTGGGTCAAGTTCTAAAACATACCAGTATTTTTTGAGACTATGTCTTACTTGCCATGGCTGGTTTGAATACGCTGTGATGAATCTAATCGGTTGATCCTCCTTTTCACTAGAAGGTTTCGGTTTGAGGAGATCTTCCCTAAGAACAGATTTAACCTTGACACAAGCCTGGTCAATGATTTTGTTCGGGTACCCCCTCTCCCGAAATCTATCACACATATTGATACTTTCTTTCTCAAACTCTGATTCCGAGCCGCAATTTCTTTTAGCCCGTAATAGCTCCCCATAGTGTATGCTACATATCAGATTCTTGGGGTGGCAGCTAGCAGCATGCAAAAGGCTGTTCCCAGCCGTTGGTTTGCGGAACAACTTACTTACGAGTTTATTCTGTTCTACCATCATGACCACTCTAGAAATTCATACATTTGTTTGTCCATGTAACTGGTAAATCTCAAATGGCAGTCGTTTGCATTTAACTCATTGACAAACTGCATGGCTCCACCTTGCTCACCCCTCCAAATACAAAAAACGTTATCTATATACCTAGCCCAGAGGACCACATTCTGGGTAAAGGCCAAGATGTTACGGCCACCTGCTCCTCCCACCAGCCTAGGAACAATCCCACATAGCTGGGGGCAAAGCAGGTTCCCATTGCAGTCCCCCGGGCCTGGCAATAGATGACGTGATCAAATGCAAAATAATTGTTTGAGAGACAAGTTTGTATCATAGTCAATAGCATTTGTGTGTGCAAAAGATATTTCACATCTCGCTGCTTAAAAAAATGTTGATTGGCCTTGATTCCCAAATGGTGTGGTATGCACGTATATAGGCTGTACACGTCTAGTGTCATTAGCCACATACTCTCTTCCCATTCGATCTTTTCAATGACTCTAAGAAAATCACGAGTATCTTGAAGATACGAAGGTCATTTCTGGACATGGGGACATAAGAAATGATCGATATATTTAGAAGTGTTTTTATAGGTCCTCCCATTGGAGGAAACAATGGGTCGCCCTGGCGGAGTCTCTTTATTTTTATGAAGCTTTAGTAGTAAATACAGCACTGCAAGTTTGGGGTGATCACATTTCAGGAAATTATATTCCTCCTCTGAAAGTTACCCTTCCTGTTTCCAAATAGACAATTGTGACTGATAATCCTTGTTGCTTTTTTCATAGCAGTTTCTGTTACTTACTACATAACTTTCTTGGTCATCTAGTAGTCTCTTGCCTTCACTGATATACATATCTACCAGCCACACAACAACATTTCCCCCCTTGTCAGACATTTTAATAACCACCTCCTTATTACTTTGAAGTTCTTTCAATGCCTTCAGCTGGTTTTGGGTTTGCTGTGTACAGGTTTTTGTGATTTATCTAACCTTTTAAATTCTTTAATCACTCCTTTTTCAAACACCTCAATACTGTCACTGTGTAGCTGCGGTAGAAATCTTGATTTTGGTCTAAAGCTACTGCCACTACTAAATCAAAGATTAGTCTCTCTTCTCTAAGACAATCTATTACACTCATGTCATTGTCATTGTCTTTTTCTAGCCCTTTCATTGTCTGTAACAAAGTTATACCATCGATAACCAAGTTGGTAGAACTGGCTGTAGATGTTACTGTACTCATCTTTCCATTACCAAACCATTTCCTTAGTTTAAATTTTCTTACAAAATGAAACAGATCAATTCTACCCTCAGTGTAATTAAAATGGCTAGATGGACAAATTGTAAGTCCTAAAGAGAGAACTTCAGTCTGATCAAGTGTTAGCAGTAAATTAGATAAATTTACCACAGTGCGATTGTCCTTCATTTTTTCCACGTAGGCATCCAGCACTCCTTGTTTCTTTGCGCCTCTTTAGCTTCCGCCTCTGGCGCCTCAACCATGACCGCAACTTGGCGATTCTTGGGGCCCTGGGCTGCCTAGCCCCTGTCTGCCCAGTGCCATTAGCGAAAATTCCCTTAAAATGTTGGATTTTACTCCATCGGTAATTGTTGAAACCCCAGATGTGTCATCACCTGTTGGTCTACTACTGGTTCCTGGTAACACCTCCGTGTTAATACTTTCAAGGGTTTCCCCACTTGGTACTGGTTGTTGTACGTCCGTGTTTCCCATAGTTTTTTGGTTTAATTTTCTCAAATAATCTAATTTTCTTCTGAAAGTAAACAAATTTCCTCGTTCGTAATCGAGTTTGTCCCGATGGAATTTGCTTTGTTTTTTAATTTTAATCTCCTCTTCTGCCTTCTGAAGTCTTGAGGTCAGTTTTTTCATTTAATTTTCAAATTCGTTGTCAGAATGTTGTGCCTTTAATTGGGATGTACAAAAGGGGGGTGGTCCATCTCCACCCCCTTTTGTACCGCTTTTGGCCGCCATAAGTGTGGAAGGGTATGCTCAGACGTGAGTCCCTTGCTCACTTTGCCACTGGATTCAAGCAAGCCGGGCTGAAGACGGCTGGAATGCCAGAAACCGGTCCTCGGAAGCTTGTTTCCGGTCCAGGGAAGGCATGGCTTGGCAGTTCGGGCTGGACTGTTCCCATGAGGCACAGGGTCAGACTGATTTGCATATAGCCATGTCTGAACTGGGGTGGCAGAGTGGGCTAAAGAACGGTGATGGATTAAACCCAGATCTTTTGACTGGGTGTGAGTGTTTGATTGATTCAGATGCTCCGTCCATCACCACCCCCTTTTGTACCGCTTATGGCCGCCATAAGTGTGGCAGGGTATACTCAGACGTGAGTCCCTTGCTCACTTTGCCAATGGATTCAAGCAAGCCGGGCTGAAGACGGCTGGAATGCCAGAAACCGGTCCTCGGAAGCTTGTTTCCGGTCCAGGGAAGGCATGGCTTGGCAGTTCGGGCTGGACTGTTCCCATGAGGCACAGGGTCAGACTGATTTGCATATAGCCATGTCTGAACTGGGGTGGCAGAGTGGGCTAAAGAACGGTGATGGATTAAACCCAGATCCTTTGACTGGGTGTGAGTGTTTGATTGATTCAGATGCTCCGTCCATCACCACCCCCTTTTGTACCGCTTTTGGCCACCATAAGTGTGGCAGGGTATGCTCAGACGTGAGTCCCTTGCTCACTTTGCCACTGGATTCAAGCAAGCCGGGCTGAAGACGGCTGGAATGCCAGAAACCGGTCCTCGGAAGCTTGTTTCCGGTCCAGGGAAGCCATGGCTTGGCAGTTCGGGCTGGACTGTTCCCATGAGGCACAGGGTCAGACTGATTTGCATATAGCCATGTCTGAACTGGGGTGGCAGAGTGGGCTAAAGAACGGTGATGGATTAAACCCAGATCTTTTGACTGGGTGTGAGTGTTTGATTGATTCAGATGCTCCGTCCATCACCACCCCCTTTTGTACCGCTTTTGGCCACCATAAGTGTGGCAGGGTATGCTCAGACGTGAGTCCCTTGCTCACTTTGCCACTGGATTCAAGCAAGCCGGGCTGAAGACGGCTGGAATGCCAGAAACCGGTCCTCGGAAGCTTGTTTCCGGTCCAGGGAAGGCATGGCTTGGCAGTTCGGGCTGGACTGTTCCCATGAGGCACAGGGTCAGACTGATTTGCATATAGCCATGTCTGAACTGGGGTGGCAGAGTGGGCTAAAGAACGGTGATGGATTAAATCCAGATCTTTTGACTGGGTGTGAGTGTTTCATTGATTCAGATGCTCCGTCCATCACCACCCCCTTTTGTACCGTTTAATTGGGATGTAAGCAGGTCAATCTCTATTGCCAATCTTGCTGTGTCTTTTAAATCATATTTAATCAACAGTTTTAACATCACTGTTGAGCAGTTGTGGTTATTTTGAACCCACTCCTCGATTAATTCAGGGTCTGGATCGTTGAAGGCTGGAGTTGTGAAAATGTGCAACCCTCTAGGCACGCATTCGTAATCCACGTACTTTTGTAAAGTGGTGGCCTCCCACCACTTTACTTGCTCAGTTTTTAAACTTTTCCACAATTTGTCCCACAATTCTTTTTTGTGGCCGATTCATGTGCTGTAACCTCTCCCGGTCTGCCCAATGTCACTGTATCTGTGTCAAATGGTATAAACAGCCGTTCCGCTGCCTCCCGACGCGAAGCTTCTCTGTTAGCCAAGCTCATTGTTGTAAGATCTTTCTGAAACTCACCGTCCGGGAGTCTCAGCGTCTGGCACTGTCAGGCTGTACATGCTGTCCTCAGCTGCAGTCAGCGTCCATGACCATGCTGGTTCCACCTGCACTCCCGGGATCTCTCCTGCCGAAAATCCTGCATTTGCAAAAAGGCTCCCGATTTTATATATATATATAGTTAGGACCTATTATCCATAGGAAAAATGCAACATTCTATTGGCAATAACTATGGCGTCGATTGATGAATCTTTTTGAAATTTTCCAAACTTTTGGCCAGCTCGGTTCTGCTCCTACCCTGAAAGTTTGGGGGTGATTGGTCAAGCATGGGCTGAGAAAAAGGGGGGTCCCAAAACGTGTTTTCCCCATGCAATTTCCCATTGGACCTTTAGCCACGGCTACAGCCCGAACAGCTGAACCGAATTACACCAAATTTGGCAGAGAGGTAGTCCTCAGTTCCGACTTGTGCCCTTTGCTTATATGGTGTCAATCTGTTCAGTAGTTCCTGACAAAATTGTTGTTATATTCATTTATATATCTATGGGCGCGGTGGATCCACGGATTGTGCGAGTCTTGGCATCGTAGAATATGCGCACCGTCTTGATCACACGCTCAATGCTAATTGGCTGTCAAGTGGTTGTAAACATTCGAAACCAGGAACTGTTGGCAGCCATTTTGTGCCTCGGTAGAAGCGAGGTTGAGGAAGTCAGTGGAATATGTGTTCAAAACAGAGAAAGGGGGCATTGTAGAAATAATTTTACCCTCTATTTTACCCTCTAGACCTGCTTAGGGGGTCCTAGAAGGACCCCCAGGGCCCACATTTTTTTTAAACCGGGATGCGTGTAAGGTGTGTGGACTGTGCCGTAAAATAACAAAAATAAAAAGGAGTTTTTTTTAAATAATTCTTCTCCGGGGGGTAAATTTCCGGGGGCAAAACTATTGAATTTTATGTGGGGCCCGGAGGGGCTAAAAAGAAAAAAAATGATGGGGGGAGGGGTCGAAGGTCCTGAAAGCTGCATGGACCATCACCCATCGGGGGTTTATGTGTTATGGGAGGGGGACTACGTGGCTCCCCTCCTGGAGCACTCGAGGGCCCCGTTACCCACCAGGGCTACAAAAAAAAGTATGGCTAGGGAGGGGGGCCTGTAAGGTCTCCAAAGCCCCAGGGACTACCACTCCCCGGGGCTTTATGTATTGTGGGAGGGCCGGTTCCTGCAGTGTTCCGGGGTGTCCATCTCGCCCTCCTATACCAAGGAAATCTGTTCTCTCTTTCAAAATTAAAATCAGATTGCTTTTTCACATGGGGAGTTGTATGTTAATAGCTTGTGATGTGGAAAAGTAATGCCAAGTCCCAAACGCGTAGAAGTTGTGCATCAAAGGCGCTGGAGTCGCACACCCTACATATTATGAGTTGTGCATCCAGCGCCTGCACACCAGGGGGCCGCACTGAGCGCTGCGTTGGGTGCGCAACTTGTAATTTTACTGTAAAAAAATAGCCCCTATCAGTAATTTCCAATATCTCCGGGGACCCGATCCCCCGGGTCTTATAAAAAAATGTTGGGGACCGCGAGGGGAGGTACAATGCCCCCACGGTCCCGCCGGCTTCCCGCGTTCTTCGGCATTGCTTTTCCGCAAGGGGAGATGCTAACTTGTATGTGGAAATGCAATCTGCTTTTTATTTTGAAAGTGGGAACAGATTTCTCTGCTCTGTCTTCCAAAATGCAAACTAAGTCTGCTATGGGAGGGCCATCAATCAATCAATCAATCAATCAAAGCATTTATAAAGCGCACTACTCACCCGAAGGGTCTCAAGGCGCTAGGGGGGGGGGGTCCGCTACTGCTCGAACAGCCAGGTTTTGAGCTGCTTCCTGAAGGCGAGGTGGTCCTGGGTCAGGCGGAGGTGGGTCGGGAGGGAGTTCCAGGTCTTGGCGGCGAGGTAGGAGAAGGACCTTCCCCCTGTGGTGGCTCTTCGGATGCGGGGAACGGTGGCGAGGGCGTGGCCGGTCGATCGAAGTTGGCGTTTGGGAGCGTAGAAGTTGAGGCGGTTGTTGAGGTATCCTGGGCCTTCGTTGTGAGGGCTTTGTGTGCGTGGGTGAGGAGGCGGAAGGTGATTCTCTTGTTGACCGGGAGCCAGTGCAGGTCTTTCAGGTATCTGGAGATGTGGTTGCGACGGGGGATGTCCAGGATGAGTCGTGCTGAGGCGTTCTGGATCCACTGGAGTCTCTTCTGGAGTTTGGCGGTAGTTCCGGCGTTGAGGGCGTTGCCGTAGTCCAGACGGCTGGTGACGAGGGCCTGGGTGACCGTCTTCCTTGTCTCGGTGGGGATCCACCGGAAGATCTTACGTAGCATGCGCAGGATGTTGAAGCACGACGAGGAGACGGCGTTGACTTGTCTGGTCATGGAGAAGGAGGAGTCCAGGATGAAGCCCAGGTTGCGTGCATGGTCTGTTGGTTTGGGTGCGTTGCCTAGGGCGGAGGGCCACCAGGAGTCGTCCCAGGTGGAGGGTGAAGATCCCAGGATGAGGACTTCCGTCTTGTCCGAGTTCAGTTTCAGGCGGCTGTTCTTCATCCATTCGGCTACCTCTTTCATCCCTTCGTGAAGGTTGGCTCTGGCGGTGGCGGGGTCGTTGGTGAGGGACAGGATCAGCTGGGTGTCATCGGCGTAGGAGATGATGTTGAGGTTGTGCTGGCGTGCGATGGCTGCGAGGGGGCTCATGTAGACGTTGAAGAGGGTTGGGCTGAGCGAGGAGCCTTGAGGGACGCCGCAGATGACTTCGGTGACTTCTGATCTGAACGGGGGGAGGCGGACTCTCTGTGTCCTTCCGGCGAGGAAGGAGATGATCCACTCCAATGCCTTCTCCTGGATTCCAACGTTGCTGAGGCACTGTACTAGGGTGCGGTGGCAGACAGTGTCGAAGGCCGCGGAGAGGTCTAGGAGGATGAGGGCCGCTGTTTCTCCGTTGTCGAGCAGGGCTCGGATGTCATCGGTCGCTGCGATCAGGGCGGTCTCGGTGCTGTGGTTGGCCCGGAAGCCAGACTGCGAGAGGTCGAGGGATCCGTTCGTCTCGAGGAAGGCGGCCAGCTGCTTGTTGACGGTCTTCTCGATGACTTTTGCAGGAAACGGGAGCAGCGGGATGGGGCGGTAATTCTTGAGGTCGATGGGGCGGCTGATGGCTTCTTTAGTAGAGCGCTTAGTTCGGTGTGCTTCCAGCTCTCCGGGAAGGTGGCGGTGTCGAAGGAGGTGTTGATGATGTCCCGTAGGTGGGGTGCGATGACAGCGTCGGCCTTGTTGAAGACGTGGTGAAGGCAGGGGTCGGTCGGAGATCCGGAGTGGATGGAGTTCATCGTGCGGACGGTCTCTTCGGTGCTGACCGGGGTCCAGGCGTGGAGGGTGGTGGTGGGGGGCGGTGGTTCGGTCGTGGCGTGTGTCGGTTGAGTGCAGAAGCTGTTGTGTATGTCCGCGATCTTGTTGTGGAAGTAGGAGGCGAGGGAGTTACAGAGGTCTTGCGAAGGGGTGATGTCGTTGTTTCCGGCGTTGGGGTTGGAGAGCTCTTTAACGATGTTGAAGAGCTCCTTGCTGTTGTGTGCGTTGTTGTCCAGTCGTTCCTTGAATGCAGTTTTCTTGGTGGCGTGGATCAGTTGGTGGTGTTTTCGGGTGGCGAGCTTGAGGGCAGTCATGTTGTCCGGTGTTGGGTCTCTGCGCCAGGTTTTCTCGAGTGCTCTGCAGTTCTTCTTGGAGCTCTTGAGTTTGTCGTTAAACCATGGGGCTTTCTTGCTGCCGGATCTGCTCGGCGGGGTCTTCAGAGGGGCTAGGTCGTCTGCGCAGTCGCTGATCCACTTCGTGAGGTTGGTGGCCGCTTGGCTGGGGTTCGTTGTGCTGGTGGGAGGGTTCTTGCTCAGGGAAGTAGGGAGCTGGTCGGCAGTGATCTTGTTCGAGCTTCTGCGTGCAGCCTGTTGCTGGTGCTGGTGGATCGTGGTCCTTCTGAAGCTGAAGTGGACGCAGCTGTGGTCCGTCCAGTGGAGTCCGGTGGCGTGGCTGAAGGCGATGTCCTTGCTGGATGAGAAGACCGGGTCGAGTGTGTGTCCGGCGTAGTGGGTGGGGGTGGTCACCAGTTGCTTGAGTCCGAGGTTGGCGAGGTTGTCCAGCAGGGAGGGCGTGCGGGCTGACGAAGTCGGCGATGTCCTCGCTGTCCTTGCATGAGACTCGCGCCTTCTCAAAGCAAACAGCAGTGTCCCGGAGGTAGGCAGCCCGGGACACTGCATGAGCCGGCCGTCAGGCGTTGAGGTCTCCAGGGTTCTCGAGGGCTCTAGGCATAGGGTCACGCAGTCTGTCTCTCACAATACACAAATTTCCGGGGGTGGTGGTTCCCGGGGCTTGAGGGGAGTCATTGAGGCCCAAACACTTCTAAGTTTGTAGGGGGGGCCTTGGACGCGAAAGTGGTGCAAGGAGGTTGTAAATCTGGTACACAGTGTTTTGTTCTAGTTTGCTTTCCTTTTTGGTCTTGTAGAGGATCCAGGGTTAATATAACAGTTTTTGTACAGCCAGTACCTTTCAACTCTACCCCCAAACAGCTTTCTGCCTGTTACCATAGTAACAGTTCATGGAACACTTAAATGAGCACAGAGGTTAGAAGTTCACCACACTATGTTAGTAATGGAAAAAAGTTACTGTGCTGGAGTTTTTAAACTCTTCCATAGGAACCGTTAGTCATAGGTATAGATTCTGGTAAAGATCGGGTAAAGAGTTAGCCTCAGAATTATACATCAAATTATAAATATCATTTCTATTGGGGACCGCTTACCCCCCCCCCCAAAAAAACGTATAAACTTTTTTTTATTAACTTTTATTAAAACAATAAATAACTGGAAACATAACTTAAAGATAACAATATAATAAATAACTAGAAACATAACTTTAACAAAACAATATAATAAACAAAATGTGATATGGAGTCCATTTTAAGTATGGTAGGTAATCTGCAGAACAAAAAAGAAAATTAGTGTTTAAAATTAGATCGATGTGACTGAATGAGGTCAAACATTACAAGTCAAATTAACAGTTAAAGATATTTCCTTCTTTTAATGTGTGCAGTGTGCCTGATATATTTCACTTGTCTTATAGGCTTGTGTTCAAGCGGTGTCTGTATGGAAGAGCCTACTGCGTCAGATTTACATTACAGATCAACAGGTCTTTAAAATGATTCAGAGATGAGACAGAATTAGGTGAGAGATCAAGTCATAATGCAGGACAATATTCTTTAGGGCTTATTTACAAGACTCTTGCGCCAGTTTTGTGTTACTTTCCTCATGTTGAAAGTGACGCAAAAGTGGCGCAATGGGCTTGTAAATAAGGTATTTAATTTCTAATGTATTTAATCGGAGGCATTGTGTATCTAAGCCGCTCTGCTTACCTTGCGTAAACACTGTGGCCAACAGAGTTCACAACTTGAACTCAGCTTTGGTTGGTCACGGCAGAGTGGACAACAGTGTCCATAACTTTAAAAGAGAAAGAGAAATGATGTGAGAGGAAGAGAGAGAAAGAGAGAGAAAACTACATTAAAACTGTGAGAGAGTGAAAGTTATAGATGGAGCAGTTAATAGTGGAGAAAATACTCGTAGCTCACCTTTTGCCTTGGTTGTGTGTCCAAGTATGTGCTGGTTCATAGTGCACCCTCCAGTTTAGTGATCTGAAATATAGTATATAGAGTTAGTCATAGTATAGTACATACAAAAGTGGCGTAAGGGGCTTGTAGATTTGCCTCTCAGACTGTTGTAATCTATCTATTGTCACTGCTCGAAGTTTTAGAGGTGTTGGGGGGACGCCAATTTGTGAAACACAACCTGTAAGATAAAAAGGAAGTTAACATTGTGTGTAATTTTTTTATCAAAAGAGAGAGGAAGTGAGAGAGTGACTGCAAAGAATATTCGCAGCTCAACTTTCTGTCACCAGTGTGTTTTGCACCACATGCTGGGACATAATGCACCCTGAAGCTCTACATCTAAAAGATAGTAAAAGAAAGATGTTATGTTTGGTAATTGTTACTATCTTAATGTGGAGTTGAATAACATCGGCCTTTCACACACGTTCCCTCTCACATTTAAAAGAACTATTTGTATAGTTTATATTCGGGACGTTTGAGCAATTATAAAAACGTTCCTGCTAGTGGAAAAAAATGTACATGTAATTTGATACACTAAATAGGACTGAGTTTGTCGAAATTGCTGCGTCGCTTTTTTGTATCCAGTCTGCTGCAGCCCATCGACTCCCTCCGATGTGCACACAGTCCTCACTACTCACCTTTTCGTGGACAGGACACCTTCTGCATCATGTAGTCCCAATCTGCCACTAAGAAGTCTCAAATATGGTGCCGAGTCTTGATACTGGTATGGCTAACGACATACTTGTGCTCCCATCATCATCGCAGGTTCCTCGCCCGCTCAGTGCTTCTGATACCACTAACTCAGTGACCAAAGAGGCCACACACGTAGTGGTGGGCCCCCTTACTCGGTGGTTCGGGCCTACATGAGGCGTTTGAATTACTAGGATGGGCCATCACAGCGCTTGGGATGGGAGCAACTCTAAAATGGCGTAGAGCACGTGTGCCCTGTCTTTTTTATTGGTAGGGTCATGTGTGTTGTGACTCAGGTCCTGGATGGGTGTGGTGTGGGTGTTTACCAGCCATAAGGGAGTGTGTGTGCGCTGTTCTGACAACTAGATGTTTTCCTGGAAGCGTATGTGGAGTGGGCTGGCCTGACATATGCCAGTGCTGCGCGAGGCTCTGAACCATGATTCCGGAGGTATGGGCATGGTCCCGTCGTGAGCTATATGAGAAATCAAGTGATTCGGGTGTCCGTTTTGTAGTGATGACGTCACCCGGGTCTTAAAAAGAAATGTGTCATTATATCTGTAAAGTCCCACAACTTGGCCAACATGGAAGGTACAGGGGGATGTATGATGTTACAACGCATACTTTTACAACGCCTACCTTTACAACGCGGTTTTTACCACGCATACCATTACAACGCATAGCGCTTTGCGGTGCTGGATAGTGAATAGTTTAATTTACTATTCCAACTCCAGTCCCCGTGGATAGTAGGGAAGGTTATTGGATAGTAAATTAACCTATTCCCTATCCTAGAGCGCCCCCCAGAGCAATGCGTTGTAATAGTTTGCGTTGTAAAAGTTGCGTTGTAATGGTAGGTCGTTGTAAAAGTTTCGTTGTAAACGTTGTATACCATTATGAATGTTTGTCTTACATTCAGTGGAGTGTTGTAGCTGTAGTAATACAGGGCTGTGAAAGGTTTAAGTTGCAGTTTTTGGTACATGAAGGGCAGCTCATATATATATACGTATGTGGTTATTCAGGTACACTGTAGAACTTGGTGCTGGAAATCAGTGTTCGAGCCTCAGAGTTGCGTCCACATCCTGTTATTGTAGAGTAATGACGTAATGTACGCATGCCGGAAAATGTATTAGTTTTGGATTGATTTTGTGCTATTTAAATATGCTAAAAAAAAGGGAGGAATAGCCCACACTTACTGTCACATGTAAGATGGTTGCATACGTTATTTATAGTACAATATAATGTCGTAGGGCAGAGAAGCAGCATTCTACAAACACAATAAATACACAGACATAGATAGATAGTTGAAGTGGGTACGGGCCCGTGTGCTCGACTCCATTTTATTACGTTGTTGTTGGGAAGAAGTAGGATAGTAATCATGATATCATATACAGATATTTAATCATAAACGGTTTATGACTTCTCTGGACAAAGGTAGGAGCTTTGTATGTCAAATAATACACAGAAGATTTTATCGTAAAGAGTTCATGAGTTGTGGTGGACTGAGGTTGGGGCGGTTTGTGTGGAGCCTGCGATGATGCGTGGTTCAGGCAGACCGCACTGGTAAAAATGTGTTTTGACTATTGAATTTTGCCTTAACAAGGGCACGTGGCAATTATTTACGGTGTACTGAGTTAATGGTACGTCAGGTGTTTATCGTGTGCTCACCCTGCGATGATGCGTGGTCTGAACGGGCTGCACTGAAATCATTCACTGTTGCATACTGGAGTATATGAACTTTGAGGGGGGAAAAAAACTAGCAAATGATGGTTATAAATTGCTGTGAAAACTAGGTGTACTGATTGCTCCTCATAACAAATTAAACGATTCCTCTTCACGCAGTGCATTGTAAATTTCACAAATTGAGGCGTATGTCTGGTGGCGATGTTGAAGGTGATATCCCAGAAGTACTTGGTATTGCTGGTGGTGGAGGTACATTTTGGCGCAATCTTGTACATTGTTTGTTATCATAGTTCACATGATGCAGCTATTGAAGGTGCTTGCACATACTAGCAGTGCAACAGCACTATTTTTTCCTCTGCTTTAAATAAATCGAGGCTGAATTTATTGCTGTCTGTAGGGTATATGAAAAGGTAAATTCAAGTTGAGAACCCTACTGTGCACAGTGTACATAGAAGCTAGTAGTCAGTACAGTTATAGAACAATGTTTTTTTCACTTATTTTAACAAAATCTATAAGGGACAGTATGTCTCTCTGTGACATAAAATTGTTCACTCTTCTTTCTGATGATTTATGGTGCAGGCTGTGCCTTCCAATTATCGACCCATCTCATTACTGCCTGCTTTAGCAAAGGTCTGTGAGAAGATCGCCTTTAAACAGCTGGATCATTTTATTGAATCTTCCCAGGCACTAAACCCAGCTCAGTTTGGGTTTCGGGCTGCCTACAGCACCGAAACGGCGCTTGTCGAAGTGTCGGAGGCTATCCGGGAGTGCCTTGACGGAGATGGCAGAGCAGTTCTGATTTTATTGGACCTCTATGCCGCCTTCGATATGGTGCCCCATTCTTTACTCCTCACTAGACTTGCGGCATCACTGGCCCTGCACTAGATTGGCTGACGTCCTTTTTGGACAATAGGTCACAACAGGTCTGGATGCCTCCTTATTCCTCCCTTCCTAAAAAACTCACTACAGGAGTCCCTCAGGGGTCTACTTTGAGCCCCCTGCTTTTTAATGTTTATTTAACCCCCCTGATCTATCTCGGTAAACAGCTGGGGGCCAAAATAATGGTCTACGCCGACGATACCCAACTCTTGTTCACTTGGCCAAAGGACAACTTGGATTCGTCGGCGGTCCAACTCTGCCTTTCATCCGTCTTCCGCTGGCTAGCGCTTGCCCAGCTCAAGTGCAATGAAGACAAGTCTGAGGTTCTCCTTTATGGCTCCTTTCCTGATAAATTCAGTGACCTTCTATGGCCTCGCGACCTGCCCTTACCAAAATCCATCGGTGGTCCAGCAAAAAACCTTGGAGTTTGGTTTGGGAATGACCTTAAGTTTGAAGTCCATATTAAAAAACTTACGGGGTTTGTTTTGCCACTCTCAAAGCCCTACGCAGGTTTTTTCCCCTCCTTCCGAGAGAGGCAAAAGAGACGGTTTTGCAAGCCTTAATACTTTCTAGGCTCGATTACGCGAACGGTCTGTTCTGTGGTCTACCAGCCTAGCTGATCCAACGTCTCCAGGTCATCCAAAATGCGGCTGCAAGGCTTCTGTTCAATCTGCCCAAGAGGTCTAGTGTTCGCTCGTGTCTCCGTAACCTCCACGGGCTTCCGGTTGCCCACCGGATTATGTTTAAAACTCTTGTCCTTGCTTTTTGGGCGGTCCATCTGACCGGTCCTATCTATCTGAGAAAAAGATTTGCCCTGTACACCCCTAATCGATGTCTCCGCTCGGCCAATCAGTGTCAAATGACGGTGCCTAGATTTAAGTACTCCCGATTAGGTGGTCAGTCCATTTCAGTCAGGGCCTCTAGGGCTTGGAATGCTCTCCCTTTTCACCTCAGGGTCGCTCCTACCATTACGGCCTTTAAGAAGGGGCTGAAAACTCACCTGTTTAGTATCACCCTGTAACTATGCTATTCTCTTCCTGCCCTCTGAATCTGTCTCACTGCCCGCGCCAGGATACTATTTTTTAGTAATAGAGCGCGCTACAAAACCCTTTATATCATATCATATCATATCACTGAGTTAGTAGTATCTTTGGCGCTGAGCTTGGACGTACCCTGCGATAATGCGTAATGCAGGGGGCTGTACTGGGAGCAATGTTTTTTCCATAGTGAATTCTGCTTTAATAAGGCTACGGGAAAATGACTGCAGTGATTTAGTGGTACCAAAAGAACTCAGCGTGTGTGTACCCTGTGATGATTCGTGGTTCGGGGGGGGTCGCAGTGGTATAATGTCTCTTGTCTACTGGAATGCGTGATGTACAATCGTCATTCTATCTGAAAAAATCTGAACACATACAATACAATTGTCTCTGCATTAAATTAATCAAGGTTGAATTCCTTATTGTCCGTAGTATACATGCAAAGGTGACTTCAAATTGTGAACCCTGCTGTCCGCAGAGTACATCGAAGGCTGTAGTTGACACAGACATCGAGGAATACTTTTTTTGTTACATACTTAAACAAAACCTGACGACACAGTACTACTTTTCTGACTAAATCGAGACTGAATTTTATGTTGTCTCTAGTGCTTATGAACCACTGGTATCAAGCGGTAAACTCTTTTGATCACAGTGTACATTTGAAAACAGAACTCACTACAGTCATTGAGGAATGTTTTTTGTGGCATCCTTTAACAAAATAATCTTAGCCTTAATAAAATCAAGGATATCTTGAATGCTGTCCGTAGTGTAGATGGAAAGCTGAATTTAAGTTGTGAACCCTGTTGTACGCAGTGTAGATTTAAGGCAGTAGTCGACACAAAGATCGAAGAATGCTATTTTGTCACAGAATCTGAGGACACAGTACAATTGTCTCTGCCTTAAATAAAGCAAGGTTGGATTCAATGCTGTCCGTAGTGTTGATGCAAAGCTGAATTCTAGTTGTGAACTCTGTTGTACGCAGTGTAGATTGAAGGCAGTAGTCGACACAAAAATTGATGAATGCTATTTTGTCACAGTTAACAGAATCTGAGGACACAGTACAATTGTCTCTGCCTTAAATAAAGCAATGCTGGATTCAATCCTGTCCGTAGTGTTGATGGAAAGCTGAATTCAACTGGTATCAAGTTGTTAACTCTACTGACCGCAGAATAGATTGAAGGCAGTTCTCAGAAGAGATACTGAAAACAAATTTAGATCCAAAGTTGAATTCAAGTTGTGAACCCTGTTGTCCGCAGTGTTGATGGAAACGACTAGTCGATATAGACATAAGTCTGCAGTGCTGTGGCGCTGAGTTCACAATCGGCCTGTATCAAGGAAGCACGAGGACATGGCGGCAGCCACGAGGCAGGGTGGGGACCATCGCTGCGCCGCAGTCTCTTCTCTCTGCAGAAGTTAACCACGCCCAAGGCGTAGCCTAATTATTTATAGTCGTACATTGACGTTATTTACGTTGGACTAGGCTACTCCGCTTCTGTTTCAAAGAGCGGGGGTGAACACAGCTACAAGACCGAAATATTCCCCAGTGTCTGAGATAATTCAGTACACTACACGTATCAATGGTATATCTACACACTGAAAAGTTTTTAATTTCTATAGTGAATTGTGTAAAGTATTTCACCGGTAGTCTTAGCATTGTGTACATTACTGTTGATGTTCGAGTTCTTTCCCTTATACCTACTTGGTTGTCACATCTCTGTAGATTAAGCTAGTGTGCTGTTGAGGGGATATATTATTTTAGAATGGTTTGTTGTCCTATTTGGCGCTGCCTTTGAGGTAGTAGGAAGGAGAGGTCCATGGGGGTGGTTGTAGTGGTAGTGGCGCTGAGTATTGTGATTTTATTGGGTGTCAGAAGTGTATAATTACAATCTCTAACACATATTGCTCTTTAAACATGGGTGTGAGTTCGATGTAATTCACGTAGTACATGTTCAATGTTCTTACAGTAGTTAAATGTCGATGTTAATTTGTTATTGGGAAGTGGAACTATTGCCTGATTTTTTACGTAGCATTGCAGATTTGGTTTCTGGTTGAAAATATGGGGAAGTGGTCAACATGATAAGTAGAAATTGTCATTTGAAAAACCTTTGAAATTCACTGAAAAAACCAAAGGTTTCAAGCAGGTTATAATTAGGAATTAGCATTTAAAAAACCTTTGAAATTCACTGAAAAAACCATAGGTGTCAGGCAGGATATAGTTAGGAATTAGCATTTACAAAATCTTAGAAATTCATTGAAAAAACCATAGGTTTTAGGAATGTTATAGTTAGCTGGACATTTCACTCATACAAAACCATTGAAATTCCTCCGTTATAGTTAGTTTTACTAACTGTAACTCTCGCGCCCGCAATCCACTGGTGATGATGTCACATATTACATCATTCATGACATGGTCAGTGACATTACTGATGACATCACTGATGACATCTCAAATGACATCACCTTTTTGTGGTGCACTATCAGTGCACCTCCTGACAGCTCCTGACACCTCCTGACAGCTTCTTTACCTCTGCACCCGTGTCCATAATATGGCATGGGCGCAGAGGTAAAGAGATTCCCTCATTTATATGTGGCCACTCTCCCATGTGAATGAAGGAACTCCCTCTTTAGATAGCACTGGTGCAACATGTGCTACCACGCTATCTGTATTACAGGAGGGGCAGGGCAAGCATCTGTGGCCCCTTTTGTAATACCAAAGTGCTTCTGGGACGCACAAAGTGGAAACAAACGCCCTTTTGCACCCCAGGAGCACATCCGTAATATGGGTCCTCGTGTGCTATACAGTCAATGATTGACTGGAGTGGTAGCTAGGTTCTGAGAGCTGACGTAGACAATTACTGCACCATAATATAGGGGTTCTTTAAATATGTGTGCCTTGATCTCTTTTCTAAGTTGTGAGAGTGGGGGCAGTCCTGCTGGATACTGGTACGGGTGAGCAAATTTAATTTTCACTAATCCACAGTGAGCAGATGAGAAACTGGTCAATTTTGTTAATTTCTGATCGCATCACATCTGCCTGAAAAAAGTGTAATGTGGAATAATGTCCTGCAGCACAGGAATTCATAGTTCTCCACAATAAAATGCATGGGCCATTTATGCAATCCTGCAATGTCGGGGGCCTTACAAAGTTTTTACCTTATTGGGATTTACATTAAGTTAATTACACTGCTTTGCCAGTGACAGTGGACCTCTGCAAGGTGTTTGCCTGCTAGAGTGCGAGGTGTTGTTTGTCTGGAGATGAGGGGATTTTATAGTAAAGTTATTTATTTCCTTATTTCTGAATTATGACGTTATTAATTTGTAGAGGCCCTAAGTGCTCCATGTAGAGGTTGGCAGTGATGAAGGACAATATGGAACCCTAAGGGACTCCACAGGCATAGGGATCTTCTAGGACCTGAAGGTGCCAATGTGAAAAAACACTTTGTTAATTACATAGGTAGGAGGAAAACTAATAAGGACTTTGTCAGTAATCTCATTCAGGACTTCAGGGTGTGGATACAAATGGGATAATCAATAGTGCTGTGGGGAGAGGTCCAGTAATATTAGAGGCAGGGATCATCTTTATCTTTGGTCTGGAGGACTGTCTATCATTTTTAGGATAGCTGCCTCAGTACTGCAGAGTGTTCTGAAGCGGAATTGGTAGACATGCAGGAGATGGTTGGCTTAATGTGATCTTGGAGTTGTGCATAGACAGCTTTTTCAATGATCGTACTAGTCTTGCAGATGGAGGATAGGCGAGTGAGGGGGGGTAGTTGGCAAAATCATGAGGGGTCTAGCGTGGCTTTCTTGGTTCATGCCTTAGAGCACTTTCTGGGATTCCTAACCAAAGAGTTTAACAGAGACTGTTGCATCATCTTTCTATTAATAATAAACTAGTACTTTCAATTCAACCTAGTCTCTTTGAGTTGGGTAAATGTTTCAAGCTCAAATTTAACAGAAAAACAATAGTTTACGTTATTGGGAATGTTCTATGGTGCTGTTGCACTAACTGCCCCGTTCCTATTCTCAGACTCCCCTAACTTTTACAAAAAGACAAACTCCGACAAACAAAATGTTCATTTATAAAAGCAGCTATTTGTTTCTCCAGCCCACATTAAATTACACTCTTAATCAGACAACTTTAGTGACCAACATTTCCAGGACACAATTTATGCGCATGTGCACATTTAGAAAAGTATTATTATATAGATGCTGTCCCAAAAACAGAATAGTAACGTTGCAGCTCCTCTCTTTTAACTCTCCTTTAATCAGACTCATTTCAAGTTTATGTCTAAACAAAAAGAGAGGTAGGGAGAGTAGAATAACACTCTTATTCCCCGGTAATAGCCAATAAACAAAAGAAGAGTGTCCAATGCTTTTTATTATATAAGACCACAAGAAGGAGCAAACAAACGGCTTCACTTGAGACGTTTTTAAAAAGCCCTCACTCACCACCTAGTGATGACATGCTTCATCATCGGGCCCCACCAAAGAGACCGAGTGTCTCCCTGGTGTGCTGCAACGCCAGGTTTACTGCGGAGCGGGTTGGTGAGTTCAGGCAGTGTTGTGCAAAGAAAAGTAACTAGTGAGTGGTGGATGGTTAAAAAACAGTCCGTAGTGTATCAAAATAACTTTATTTAAATGATCACTAAGGATAGGTTTAAAATTATGTGTTGGAAATTTTGTCCACAATTAGTTGAGTCGTAGTTTCCTAAATATCAGTTGACATGTTTCAGCCACAAAACAGTGTAATTTTACCTGGCATTCATCGGGACTCTGCGTGTGCTAAACCCTGGTGGAATGGACGCGCTAAGGCCCACCCTTACCTAGGGGCGTGAAAGTGAAAATTAACAAAAAGGTGAAAAGTGCAAAAAAATTAGGAAGGGGAGAATGTCTTCCTAATTACTCCTGGTTTAGGAGGCTTCCAGCTTAAGGGTTTCTGCACCTGTAAATGGAAATGACAAGGACATACAGAAAGGACAAAACATACATTCAGTAATGATGCTTAACACTTGTGTACATCGCTAGTGCTCCAGTTCGTGGTTTGAGAGACATTTGTGGTAAAATAACGATATAGTTATCACCACCGTAGTCCCTGGGCTTATAGATGCTAAACAGTGGGTAGTGCTGTGTACTACTCGTGCTATGCAAAAGTATGGTTGATTAAAAGGAAGGTATTTTCCTTGTAGCTATCAAATTAAAATGCAGGCACGATCGTGCTAACAGGTTAAAAATATATCTCATTTTCGTGGTGTTAGGAATTCGCACCATGGGTCTCAGGAGGGGGGTGGGAACGTAATTGGCACACCCTGCGGTTTTACAAAACAAAGGAAGTAAACGCACAGTCAGTCGTATAGCGTTAGAGAAATACTAAGCTCGGTAGTGAAATCGTGAACAGATTTTGGCTTCTACTCACGCCCTCGACGCTCGGCACCCGCTGTGTACCTGCATCTACCCTCGACCGGACCCCGAAGATGTGGACGCGGGGCCAGGAGAGCATTAAATGGAGGTTTTCGGAATGATCGGCTTCCGGGTGGGCGTGGCCGCATTCTGTCGGTGCCCACGTATGGGCCAATCAGGAAGATCTTACGTCATCTGACGTTACAGTCACATGGTCAGGAAGTATCCTGACGCGTGAATGTTGTCTGTTGGTATGGTGACCCTCGGCTTTAACACCGGGGCGGTCGCTTACTTCAATGGACTGGGGCTTGGTCAAATGCTCCAATCAGAGGCCCGTCATTGCGGAGCCCGGGAGCTTGTGTCCGTACACGATCAGTAAGAGATCACAAAAACCAGTTCAGCGCTAAGGGAAAGCGCAATAATCTATAAGATCTGATTTTAATGGCAGCAAAGAGTTTATTAATGTGCCTGAAACTGGTGTTAGGCTTATCATCTTGAGGGGCAAAATTGTGTGCTTACTTGTGTACTGATAGCCAATGGGTCCTCGTAACAATGGTGGTGGGTCTCACATGGCAAAATAGGAACACAGGGAGGGGGGAGTTAAGGGGAATGGTTCGTAAGGGACAGAGTGAGGCTCATTGTGCTAAGCTGTTCAACAATTACAGGGGTGCCTGCCTGACAAAGGTCTAATTGTATTCATTTGATCACAGAGTTCCATGGAATATCGTCATTTAATCCAAGTAGGTGGGTCCCAAGCCTATAAACCCACCGCTGTTCTTTTTCAAAAAGGCGGTGATTGATATTATTGCCACTACTCACATGTTCAATAACGGTCCATTGCATGTCATTTGTTGTATGGTTGAGTTCGAGAAAGTGTCTGCTCATTTTAGTTGTGACTTTCTTACATCTGATGTTTGATCGCTGTTCACAGATTCTCTGTTTTACCCTTCTACTGGTCATGCCTACATAGCGCAATTTACAGGGCACGTGATAAGATAGATCACGTTTTGCGTGTTGCAATTGGTATGATCTTTCTGTAAACAAGTTTTGCCAGGCTTGAGTTCTAACGTTTTTGAGTGTACCGTGAGGTGGCAGACGCTACAGTTAGAGCATGAGTAATGGCCGACCACTTTTGGTAGGCCCCAGATGTTTGTAACTGATCTTGGTGTCTCTGTGGTTTTTTGTTTTGGTCGTGTGTGGACCAGGGCATCCTTCAGACT
This sequence comes from Lissotriton helveticus, assembly GCF_964261635.1. Lineage (NCBI taxonomy): Eukaryota > Metazoa > Chordata > Amphibia > Caudata > Salamandridae > Lissotriton > Lissotriton helveticus. The sequence continues at coordinate 738,427,543 of NC_136059.1, read as the reverse complement.
ACGTCCTTTCTTAAAGGAAAAAAGCGGTTTCTCCCAAGTTTTGTTTGTACTGGACAATATTCTCCAGTTCTTGTTTATTGATTTCTTCACAATGTTTGAAAGTGTGCTATGTGTGGTTACACGTGTCAGTAGGATGTCTTTTGTGTTACTGACCCTGTCCTCAAGGAGCACTTCCCTCGGCTGGTTACGGGCTCTTTTATAGCCCTTGCTCTGGATTGCATGTGGGTAACCTCTCGCCTTAAGCTTTGATGATAGATCTGCAGATTGGATTTTGAAATCCTGTAATTCAGAACAGTTCCGTCTTAGCCGTAAATATTGGCCGTAGGGGAGGTTTTCTTTTAGAGGGCGAGGGTGAAAACTGGTGTACTCTAGGAGGTTGTTTTTAGCCGTAGGCTTATGGTATGTCTTGGTGGTGAACCTTGTTCCGGTGACTTGGATTGTTACATCCAAAAAGGTTGCCTCAGTTTTGCTGGTGGCATGTGTAAATCTTAGGTTGTGATCCAGGGTATTGACCCAGGTAAGAAAATCCTGTAGCTGTTCATCGCCGCCGGTCCAAATGACCAGGACGTCGTCAATATAGCGCTTCCAAACTTGGATGGACGTGGAGAAAGGGCTATCTGGTTGCAGGATGTATTTCTCTTCAAAGTCTGCCACATAAAGGCCTGCCACACTGGGGGCAAATGTGCTGCCCATTGAGGTCCCAGTGCATTGAAGGAAAAGGTTGCCTTTATGAGAAAAGAAGTTCTCTTTGAGCGCCAAAGTTGCACACTCCAAGATGAATTTTTTTGAAGCCTGGTAGTTCCAAATAACAGAGTCTAGAGCCGCCCCCAGGACCTTGATGGTGTTGTCCTGGGGGATGCTCGTATAAAGGCTCTCGATGTCTAGCGTGACTAGTGTTACTGTATTTTTAGTAAAACTGAGGTCCTGGAGTAACTGAAGGAGGCTCTCGGTATCCTTAAGATAGGTTGGGGTGCTCTGGACTATCGGCTTTAAGTAATAGTCACAAAAGCACGATAATGGCTCCAATAAAGAGCCAATCCCTGACACGATCGGACGTCCAGGTGGGGGCATCCGATTTTTGTGGGTTTCAGGCAGTGTGTAAAAATAGGGTGTTGTACTCTCATTAGTTCTGAGAAGTTCAGGCTCCATTGCAAGCTCGCTGCTTTCTTTAGGAACCTGAAACTTAAAGCTTTCTTTGAGGGCAAAGAAGACCCTAATGAAGCCTCTCATAATGGGGACACCAGCCTCAGACTGAGCTCTACGTTTAACCCTCCGCCGCACACAGTGCCGGCTGCTATCACTGCTTTTGAACAGGCAGTGTTATTGGACCTTGAAACCTGCCAAAACCCAACAACTTATAACAATTTCAGTACTGCAGAATACCATGCACTACAGGCTTTGCAAAACGACCAGAGCATTACGATCAAGCCAGCGGACAAAGGCGGTGGCCTTGTCATACAGAATACTGTTGACTATGACAAGGCATGCCAAGTACTCCTGGATGACAAGAAAAATTACAAACCTCTGACGCTAGACCCTGCAGAGGATCTGAGAACACGGATTTCGGAACTGGTTAAGAGAGCAGAAGAAGACGGGCTAATCTCAAAAAATGAAGCGGATTTTCTCAGTACTAATGAGAGTATAACACCCTGTTTTTACACACTGCCTAAAACCCACAAAAAACGGATGCCCCCACCTGGACGTCCGATCGTGTCAGGGATTGGCTCTTTATTGGAGCCATTATCGCGCTTTTGTGACTATTACTTAAAGCCGATAGTCCAGAGCACCCCAACCTATCTTAAGGATACCAAGAGCCTCCTTCAGTTACTCCAGGACCTCAGTTTTACTGAAAATACAGTAACACTAGTCACGCTAGACATCGAGAGCCTTTATACGAGCATCCCCCAGGACGACATCATCAAGGTCCCGGGGGCGGCTCTAGACTCTGTTATTTGGAACTACCAGGCTTCAAAAAAATTCATCTTGGAGTGTGCAACTTTGGCGCTCAAAGAGAACTTCTTTTCTTGTAAAGGCAACCTTTTCCTTCAATGCACTGGGACCTCAATGGGCAGCACATTTGCCCCCAGTGTGGCAGGCCTTTATGTGGCAGACTTTGAAGAGAAATACATCCTGCAACCAGATAGCCCTTTCTCCACGTCCATCCAAGTTTGGAAGCGCTATATTGACGACGTCCTGGTCATTTGGACCGGCGGCGATGAACACCTGCAGGCTTTTCTTACCTGGGTCAATACCCTGGATCACAACCCAAGATTTACACATGCCACCAGCAAAACTGAGGCAACCTTTTTGGATGTAACAATCCAAGTCACCGGAACAAGGTTCACCACCAAGACATACCATAAGCCTACTGCTAAAAACAACCTCCTAGAGTACACCAGTTTTCACCCTCACCCTCTAAAAGAAAACCTCCCCTACGGCCAATATTTACGGCTAAGACGGAACTGTTCTGAATTACAGGATTTCAAAATCCAATCTGCAGATCTATCATCAAAGCTTAAGGCGAGAGGTTACCAACATGCAATCCTGAGCAAGGGATATAAAAGAGCCCGTACCCAGCAGAGGGAAGTGCTCCTTGAGGACAGGGTCAGTAACACAAAAGACATCCCACTGACATGTGTAACCACACATAGCACACTTTCAAACATTGTGAAGAAATCAATAAACAAGAACTGGAGAATATTGTCCAGTACAAACAAAACTTGCGAGAAACCGCTTTTTTCCTTTAAGAAAGGACGTAGTCTGAAGGATGCCCTGGTCCACACACGACCAAAACAAAAAAACACAGAGACACCAAGATCAGTCACGGACATCTGGGGCCTACCAAAAGTGGTCGGCCATTACCCATGCTCTAACTGTAGCGTCTGCCACCTCATGGTACACTCAAAAACGTTAGAACTCGAGCCTGGCAAAACATGGATACAGAAAGATCATACCAATTGCAACACGCAAAACGTGATCTATCTCATCACGTGCCCCTGCAAATTGCGCTATGTAGGCATGACCAGTAGAAGGGTAAAACAGAGAATCTGTGAACACCGATCAAACATCAGATGTAGTTTCAAGTTTCAAGTTTTATTTATTTGTTTTGGTACTCTACTGAGGACCACAAATTTTGTTCGATAAAATCAGTTACAAATACTATTACATTTCATATTAATACAAAGCTAAAAAGGATTTTAAAAATGTATAAAAATTATAACAAACCAGTTCATTGGGTGGAGATTTACATACTATGATCAAGTCCTTTACAGTGGTGATACGGCAGTTAATGTATATAGGATACAAATATTTTGTCCTGGCTGCCACTACTTTTGGATTAGAGCATATGAAAAGAAGATGTTCCACATCCTGCTCCCCACCGTGGCAAAGATTACATAAGGAAGAACCATTTAAGTGCCATCTTGATGTTATAGTTAGCACTGGTAAAATGCCGAGCCGTAGCAGGATGATTGTTCTCCTAGCGCCACGCGAAAGATTAAAGTCTATGTATTGTTGCACTTGCTTAGGTGCAATTGTTTCCGCGAAGCTTTTGTACAGGATCAATTTGGCACAATGTGAGAAATCAAGATCATAACTGAGCCTAGGGGTAAAACATTTTAAAAAGAGTTTCAGTTGTGATGGAGTCCATGTGAGCAACAGATTAACATTAATCTCGGCTAGTTTAAATGCGGTGGTCATGTTGCTATAGAATACTTGTTTCGAAGTTCAGGCTCCATTGCGAGCTCGCTGCTTTCTTTAGGAAGCTGAAACTTAAAGCTTTCTTTGAGGGCAAAGAAGACCCTAATGAAGCCTCTCGTAATGGGGACACCAGCCTCAGACTGAGCTCTACGTTTAACCCTCCGCCGCACACAGTGCCGGCTGCTATCACTGCTTTTGAACAGGCAGTGTTTTTGGACCTTGAAACCTGCCAAAACCCAACAACTTATAACAATTTCAGTACTGCAGAATACCATGCACTACAGGCTTTGCAAAACGACCAGAGCATTACGATCAAGCCAGCGGACAAAGGCGGTGGCCTTGTCATACAGAATACTGTTGACTATGACAAGGCATGCCAAGTACTCCTGGATGACAAGAAAAATTACAAACCTCTGACGCTAGACCCTGCAGAGGATCTGAGAACACGGATTTCGGAACGGGTTAAGAGAGCAGAATAAGACGGGCTAATCTCAAAAAATGAAGCGGATTTTCTCAGTACTAATGAGAGTATAACACCCTGTTTTTACACACTGCCTAAAACCCACAAAAAACGGATGCCCCCACCTGGACGTCCGATCGTGTCAGGGATTGGCTCTTTATTGGAGCCATTATCGCGCTTTTGTGACTATTACTTAAAGCCGATAGTCCAGAGCACCCCAACCTATCTTAAGGATACCAAGAGCCTCCTTCAGTTACTCCAGGACCTCAGTTTTACTGAAAATACAGTAACACTAGTCACGCTAGACATCGAGAGCCTTTATACGAGCATCCCCCAGGACGACACCATCAAGGTCCCGGGGGCGGCTCTAGACTCTGTTATTTGGAACTACCAGGCTTCAAAAAAATTCATCTTGGAGTGTGCAACTTTGGCGCTCAAAGAGAACTTCTTTTCTTGTAAAGGCAACCTTTTCCTTCAATGCACTGGGACCTCAATGGGCAGCACATTTGCCCCCAGTGTGGCAGGCCTTTATGTGGCAGACTTTGAAGAGAAATACATCCTGCAACCAGATAGCCCTTTCTCCACGTCCATCCAAGTTTGGAAGCGCTATATTGACGACGTCCTGGTCATTTGGACCGGCGGCGATGAACAGCTACAGGATTTTCTTACCTGGGTCAATACCCTGGATCACAACCTAAGATTTACACATGCCACCAGCAAAACTGAGGCAACCTTTTTGGATGTAACAATCCAAGTCACCGGAACAAGGTTCACCACCAAGACATACCATAAGCCTACGGCTAAAAACAACCTCCTAGAGTACACCAGTTTTCACCCTCGCCCTCTAAAAGAAAACCTCCCCTACGGCGAATATTTACGACTAAGACGGAACTGTTCTGAATTACAGGATTTCAAAATCCAATCTGCAGATCTATCATCAAAGCTTAAGGCGAAAGGTTACCCACATGCAATCCTGAGCAAGGGCTATAAAAGAGCCCGTAACCAGCCGAGGGAAGTGCTCCTTGAGGACAGGGTCAGTAACACAAAAGACATCCTACTGACACGTGTAACCACACATAGCACACTTTCAAACATTGTGAAGAAATCAATAAACAAGAACTGGAGAATATTGTCCAATACAAACAAAACTTGGGAGAAACCGCTTTTTTCCTTTAAGAAAGGACGTAGTCTGAAGGATGCCCTGGTCCACACACGACCAAAACAAAAAACCACAGAGACACCAAGATCAGTTACAGACATCTGGGGCCTACCAAAAGTGGTCGGCCATTACTCATGCTCTAACTGTAGCATCTGCCACCTCACGGTACACTCAAAAACGTTAGAACTCAAGCCTGGCAAAACTTGGATACAGAAAGATCATACCAATTGCAACACGCAAAACGTGATCTATCTTATCACGTGCCCCTGTAAATTGCGCTATGTAGGCATGACCAGTAGAAGGGTAAAACAGAGAATCTGTGAACACCGATCAAACATCAGATGTAGTTTCAAGTTTCAAGTTATATTTATTTGTTTTGGTACTCTACTGAGGACCACAAATTTTGTTCGATAAAATCAGTTACAAATACTATTAAATTTCATATTAATACAAAGCTAAAAAGGATTTTAAAAATTTATAAAAATTATAACAAACCAGTTCATTGGGTGGAGATTTACATACTATGATCAAGTCCTTTACAGTGGTGATACGGCAGTTAATGTATATAGGATACAAATATTTTGTCCTGGCTGCCACTACTTTTGGATTAGGGCATATGAAAAGAAGATGTTCCACATCCTGCTCCCCACCGTGGCAAAGATTACATAAGGAAGAACCATTTAAGTGCCCTCTTGATGTTATAGTTAGCACTGGTAAAATGCCGAGCCGTAGCAGGATGATTGTTCTCCTAGCGCCATGCGAAAGATCAAAGTCTATGTATTGTTGCACTTGCTTAGGTGCAATTGTTTCCGCGAAGCTTTTATACAGGATCAATTTGGCACAATGTGAGAAATCAAGATCATAACTGAGCCTAGGGGTAAAACATTTTAAAAAGAGTTTCAGTTGTGATGGAGTCCATGTGAGCAACAGATTAACATTAATCTCGGCTAGTTTAAATGCGGTGGTCATGTTGCTATAGAATACTTGTTTCGAAGCATCGCAGTCGAAGGTCTCAGTTTTAAGTAATGAACGGAGAGTGCCATCCTTTGCATGCAGTAGGTTATATGCCCATCTGATAACATTTGCGTTGGCTCTTGAAAAGGAACTCGTGATAGAAATTACGAGGCGAAGAGCTTGCACCGGAATAGATTGTGATACCCTCAACATTTTCCTCAATATCTTCCCTTCTTTTTGGTCTAGGAATGACCACTGTTTTATTGGAATATATTCCAAGGCAAACGATAAAACTGGAGGTATCTTTGAGCTATATACTTTAAGGAGGGATGAGAAATGTCTGTTTCCTGATGCTACATATAGTCTTTGAAGGGCTCCGGCATGCACCTCGGATTTCCTAGTCAGGTTATTAACCTGTGAATTATTTTTTAATGTCTTAGTAAAAATCCTGCCCAGGTAAGTATATTCCTCAATCTCTTCTATGATTCCAACGCCGAGTCTCCCACAACATTTAGTGCTTCTTTTTCTCCCTGAAAAGGAAACTATTTTTGTTTTAGTGAGATTCGGGATGTAAAAGTTTTCTTGAGTATATTTGTTCAAAGTGTCTAGAGTTCTTTGTAGGCCGAAGGGGGTAAGGTCTAAGACTACAATATCGTCTGCATATAAGAGGGTGTGAATGTTTTGGGCAGCGATCTTTGGAGGCAGACTTGGCACTTGTTGCAGGTGTTGAGGCACATCACTAAGATATAATGAGAATAACAAAGGGGCTAGAAGACACCCCTGCTTGAGTCCGTTTGCTGTTGGAATTTTTTTGGTCAGGCTTTTTTCACTCCCCATTTGCACTTGACACCACGTGTGCGAATCCAATGTAATTATGATTTGTAATAATTGTTCAGGGATTCTTAGCTTCCTCAGTTTTTTCCAGAGAGTTGGTCTATCAACTCGATCAAATGCGGTAGAAAAATCGATGAATGCTGCGTATACCGGTTGAGATTTTCCCACAACGTATTTGTCGAGGATTGTTTGTAATATTGCGATGTTATCAGTAACCGAGTGCTTTGGCCTGAAGCCAGCCTGATATATGGGAATTAAGTCCTGAGAAAATGCCCAATTTTTAAGTTGGTCTAATACTTCAGCTGCGAAGATTTTCCCAGTGGCATCTTGTAATGCTATTTGACGTTAGTTACCAGCCTGATGTCTTGATCCTTTTTAGAAGATCGGTATTATGATGCTCCCCTTCCAGGATTTTGGCACTACTCCTGTTTTAAAGATGAAATTAAAGAGGGGAGAGAGCATCCTACTCCAACCCTTAGGATCTGCTTGTAGGACCTTGATGGGGATTTGGTCTGGGCCGGAGGCTCCTGTGGATCTCGCCTTTCGAATGTGCATTTCTATCGAAAACGGGGAGGTGGTTCCAATCGGTACGTTGTTTTGTTCACTATTATTCCCAGCATTTTTGGCCTCTTCATTACTCATGTTTGCTCTGTATAAGGCTGTCAGGTAAATTTCCCATTCTTGAGGCGGGACTGGGATGGAATGCAGGGCTTTTTTTGTTCCAGTTTCCTTTGCAATTAGTGACCAGTATGATCGTTGGTTGCGCTGTTTTGCCGCAATTTGAAGGTCGACCCAATTTTTGTCCTGCTTTATTCTTTTTAAGCGAAACTTTTCTCGCTTTAGTTGATTTTTTAGTTTGTTAATTTCTGCCTGTCTTAAGATTGTACGGTCCACATATTGTGCTCTAATAAGTTTGTTTAGTCTTTTTGCAGTTGCTGAATTCAAAATTTAGTTTTTGTTTTTGTTTTTATTCATTACTGGTGGAACTTGTTGCAATTTATTTTGAAAGACTTGTTTTAGTTTCTCAATAATGGATTCAAAATTTGTTATCAGGTCAGCGGAATATTCTTTGGATAAAAGGTGATTTGTGTCAATTAAGGTAGTTATTTTGTCTAACATATTTGAGTTCCAGTAGATCCACCTTTGATTTATTTGTGCCTCGACTGTACTTTGTTTATACATGATATGACTAGGTGAGCAGATGCTTATTTTCCATTGCATATGTAATAGCAGGATTGCATGGTCACTCTCTTCAATGAAATAGGTGCGAAGATTTGAAACGGACTCAAACGACTCCATACTACAGATTATATAATCTAGGATTGAGAGGGTTTTATTTCCTCGTCTGGTGTAGGATGCAGGGATATCACCCTCCACATTCCCGTTTAGTATAATTCCGTTTAGTGTTGGAAGTGACGCTAATAGCATTTTCCCCCTTTTATCAGCCCTACTTCTAGTCGGGAACGTCGGCACCGGTATTTCTAGAACTTCATCTTTGTACCAGTTTGCCCAGTTGGAGATTTCGGTATTTGATATTTTACCGTTGAAGTCACCCATAATTAAGTATGGCGGATAAGATTGTGCTTCGATTATTTGCTGAATGGCATCGAAGGTTTCCGCAAATTGGACATCGTTCTTTGGTCCTGGAGGGACATATACATTGAAGAGTAATAGACTTTTTTGAGGGTCTGAGGAGTGAGTCTCCAACCTGATCTTTATACACTGGAATTGCTTAGACTTGGTATCAACAATCTCTTGAGTACAGCGATATTCTTCCCTTAATAGGATAGCTATCCCTCCTCTAGCGTGTCCCCGTTTAGTCTCCTGTGCGGGGATATCATAAACAAAATATCCGTCCTGGTTAAAAGTTTTTATTGACCAGGTTTCCTGTAATGCCAATATGTCCGGTCCATTTTTTATAGCTTCCATCATTTTGTCTGTGGTTTTCCCTGCCATGTTCCAAGATGTTATCGAAAGGCCATTGCTAAACGGAATGTATCGGATTCTTTGCATTTTTCCTACCGTTCAGTGACTCTGAGATCCATGCCCATGTCTGGAACGTTTTTGCGGCTTCCTTTGCTTCTGCAACATGGCTCCAAACTTCCCTTTCTCCGTTCTTTACTAAGATTCTTACATTTTGATTTGATTTTAAATTTGTTACTGAGTCTTCTATACTGTAGATAGTTTTATTTTGAATTTGGGGGTTCTCCCATAGAGATCCTATAAACAATTTATTCGGATGGTTGAGTATGGTTTCCTGTGTTGGGACCAAATCGTAGCCACATTTATGCAAGGTCTCCTGTTCTCTTAGAACAATCCCTGGTATCACTGGTGACCAAAATGTTACCACCGCTGTTTTGATGTTTTCTTTATCAGGGAATATTACTAAATCGATCTCTTTACTTGTTAAGGTTTGTAGCGAAGTTATACGTTGGAGAAGATTGACTATCCTACCCCGATTTAGTGGGATACTATCCGTGGGAAAAAGCTCTGTTATTTGTAGATATTTTGACAATGTTTCTTCCCTGAATGGGGTTATTTTATCATGATCTTCTGGTTCTATACCACGCTCCCTTAACCCTATAGTTAATGGATTGAGGTAAAATTCTTCGGCTCTTGGGTTTAAATTGGTGTTTTCTCTAGAAATTTTATTGTCTACATTTACTCCCACGTTTTGATTTTTTCCCTTTACCGGAATCGGTGTTTTCGTAGTTTTTTTATACTCTTGCTGGAGTGTAGAAGGGATTATTGCTTTTTGGAATTTGAGTCTGCGTGCTTTCTTTTTTGTGATTCTTCGCTGCGGTTTTCCTCTTTTTTTTCCAGTTCCTTCTTGGTTCTTCTTGATTTTTTGTGTGTCCCCCGCTTGTTCACCATCGAGGATGATATTTGTCTTCTTTCCTTGATCAATCACTAAATTGATCGTTATTGTTTTATTTTTGGTGTTAGTAAAAATAGGATATTGGTTAATGGTATTAATTGAATCTTCGCTGAAGAGTTTCTTTAGAGAATATATAGTAGGTTCCTGACAGTTATTCTGAGTTCCCTTATTTGATCTTCCTTTCGTTTGAGTACCAATGTCACTTTTTCCCTGAACTTGCAGCATGTTAATAATGTTGTTATTACTTATTGCCTCTTGAGAGTTTACTGGTGTTTCTTGTATTTTTGTTGACTCAGGGTGATCTTTTTTTCTTTTTTCTTCTACTAGAAATGTTAGTATTCCTATTTGGACATCAAGAGTTTGATCTGAGTTCTCTAGTATATGGCCTAAGAGTGAGAGTACAGATTCTAATATTCTTTGCAAGGTAAAAAGAGATTTGGATACTGGAGTGTTGTAATTATTTAAGCTGGAGGATTTAAACATGTAAAGGTCTGGTGAATATTCAAGGTCATCTTCTTGATCTGGGGACTTTTGTAGTGTGCTAGTAAGTATATCCTCTACCCTTATTTGCGGTTCAAGCTTCTTTTCGTCCTCCTTGTCGATTGTTTCTGGACATAAGTTGTTACAATCAGCGCTACATTGGATATTTAATAGACTCAGGGTAATTAGGCCGGATAAGTCTGATTCCAGGGGGGACTCCTCTATGAGTGATGGACTGGTAGTTTGTTTAGGGTCAAATAAAGGGTTAGTTAAATTTCGTTCACCTAATTGATCCTGTAAAGCACCCGATATGTCTTTTCCACCCTCCTTCAGCTCCGGTTTTGTTCCTTCATTTTGCAGTTTATTTTCTATTTGGTCTTTGATGGTAGATGTGGAAAAATAATTAGTTATTGCAGGAGTCCTTAATATCCGTCCACTTTTCACCGCTTTATTGGAGGACTTCCTAATTGCCTCTTCCGTTCCCATTCGTTTCATAAAAATGGTTCGCGACCTCAACTTCTTGAAGGCCATATCCTTATTCTGGGGCAACAGTTTATTCCACCTTCCCGAGGTGGTAAATATTTTTTGGCTACCCCACGTATTTAGGCTACCCCACGTGTTACCTAACGTAGTATGGGCTGTAAGGAGGCGGCAAGGTCCCTCTAGGCACAAGACAAATGGCTGTTTAGACTCTCTTTTGGAGGCGCAGGGCACTTTAGGGGGGTCACTGGGGCGGGGAAAGGCAGCACTGACCGCTCAAATCACCACCACCCCCTTCCCCGAGCCCGGGCTCCCCTCTCACCGTCCCACTGCTGGATGCCTCCACTCAAGCTGGCCGTCTCGTTCCTCAGAGTCTACCAGTTCCCGGGGCTCCTCACCGATTTCTCAAGCCACTCAAACTACTCCAATACTGGTGCTCCACTGACATCTCTAGTCCTCTCCTCCCTCTCCGGTCCGCCTCAGTCTGCTCATTGGTCTCCTCCGCACTGCTGGTCGACGGCTAACGGCAGACCTTTTACTGATATTTTCCGCTGGGGCCGCCGTTGCTCTGTAATCCACTCTGTTGGGACCCGAGTACTCGGTCTCACCTTGGAAGTTATCGGCAGATTACAGGTTGTTGCCTCGATTAGGCTACCGGCTACGGTTCAAATCGCACTGCGGGTGCCCGTTGAGTGTTAATCTCAGCAACGGTGACCTCTGTAGCACTACTGCTCGGGCTGACTGCTTGCTGTGCGCATTGCAGGGGCCCATTGGGCCGGCGGGCGGGTGGGCGGGAGATCCTTCGATTATATCGCCAAGGCTTAACCTCCCACTCCTGCTCCTGCTCCTGCTCCTGCTCCTGCTCCGTTCGCGCTCCACACCAGATGTAAGAAAGTCACAACTAAAATGAGCAGACACGTTCTCGAACTCAACCATACAACAAATGACATGCAATGGACAGTTATTGAACATGTGAGTAGTGGCAATAACATCAATCACCGCCTTTTTGAAAAAGAACAGCGGTGGGTTTATAGGCTTGGGACCCACCTACTTGGATTAAATGACGATATTCCATGGAACTCTGTGATCAAATGAATACAATTAGACCTTTGTCAGGCAGGCACCCCTGTAATTGTTGAACAGCTTAGCACAATGAGCCTCACTCTGTCCCTTACGAACCGTTCCCCTTAACTCCCCCCCTCCCTGTGTTCCTATTTTGCCATGTGAGACCCACCACCATTGTTACGAGGGCGCATTGGCTATCAGTACACAAGTAAGCACACAATTTTGCCCCTCAGGATGATAAGCCTAACACCAGTTTCAGGCACATTAATAAACTCTTTGCTGCCATTAAAATCAGATCTTATAGATTATTGCGCTTTCCCTTAGCGCTAAACTGGTTTTTGTGATCTCTTACTGATCGTGTACGGACACAAGCTCCCAGGCTCCGCAATGACGGGCCTCTGATTGGAGCATTTGACCAAGCCCCCAGTCCATTGAAGTAAGCGACCGCCCCGGTGTTAAAGCCGAGGGTCACCATACCAACAGACAACATTCACGCATCTGGATACTTCCTGGCCATGTGACTGTAACGTCAGATGACGTAGGATCTTCCTGATTGGCCCATACGTGGGCACCGACAGAATGCGGCCACGCCCACCCAGAAGCCGATCATTCCGAAAACCTCCATGTAATGCTCTCCTGGCCCCGTGTCCACATCTTCGGGGTCCGGTCGAGGGTAGATGCAGGTACACAGCGGGTGCCGAGCGTCGAGGGCGTGAGTAGAAACCAAAATCTGTTCACAATTTCACTACCGAGCTAAGTATTTCTCTAACGCTATACGACTGACTGTGTGTTTACTTCCTTTGTTTTGTAAAACCGCAGGGTGTGCCAATTACGTTCCCACCCCCCTCCTGAGACCCATGGTGCGAATTCCTAACACCACGAAAGTGAGATATATTTTTAACCTGTTAGCACGATCGTGCCTGCATTTTAATTTGATAGCTACAAGGGAAATACCTTCCTTTTAATCAACCATACTTTTGCATAGCACGAGTAGTACACAGCACTACCCACTGTTTAGCATCTATAAGCCCAGGGACTACGGTGGTGATAACTATATCGTTATTTTACCACAAATGTCTCTCAAACCACGCACTGGAGCACTAGCGATGTACACAAGTGTTCAGCATCATTACTGAATGTATGTTTTGTCCTTTCTGTATGTCCTTGTCATTTCCATTTATAGGTGCAGAAACCCTTAAGCTGGAAGCCTCCTAAACCAGAAGTAATTAGGAAGACATTCTCCCCTTCCTAATTTTTTTGCACTTTCACCTTTTTGTTAATTTTCACTTTCACGCCCCTAGGTAAGGGTGGGCCTTAGTGCGTCCATTCCACCAGGGTTTAGCACACGCAGAGTCCTGATGAATGCCAGGTAAAATTACACCGTTTTGTGGCTGAAACATGTCGACTGATATTTAGGAAACTACCACTCAACTAATTGTGGACAAAATTTCCAACCCATAATTTTAAACCTATCCTTAGTGATCATTTAAATAAAGTTATTTTGATACACAATGGACTGTTTTTTAACCATCCACCACTCACTAGTTACTTTTCTTTGCACAACACTGCCTGAACTCACCAACCCGCTCCGCAGTAAATCTGGCGTTGCAGCACACCAAAGAGACACTCAGTCTCTTTGGTGGGGCCCGATGATGAAGCATGCCATCACTAGGTGGTGAGTGAGGGCTTTCTAAAAACGTCTCAAGTGAAGCCGTTTGTTTGCTCCTTCTTGTGGTCTTATATAATAAAAAGCATTGGACACTCTTCTTTACAAGTTTAGGCAAAACCAATAGGTCTGAGATATGAAACCTATTTGTTTGCTAGTACTTTTTTCTGAATCTTAGTTGGCCTCTTCATATGTAAGCGCATTCCCCTTTCGACCCGTTTTGAAAATAGTTTGGAAATGTTTAACTTTCCCCAAAATGGTCCAGGATTGGAGTAAGATTATTAAAGAAGCCCACTAGGCTACTATGGGGAAAGTTTCCCTTTCCCCTAACATTCAAGTGCTGGAGTTATAATAGAAAATTAGCCTTACCAGCATCCAGTGGTGGCTGCCATCTAAAGGGATGGAGGATGGGCGCATGTGTGGAAAATGGTATTACAAAAATACATAAAAATAAAACTTACCTTACACGACGTCCTCACTCCTGACCTCTTCTCTACTGAAACTGCAGCATGTGAGCAGCGCCAGGATTGGTGGGAGCCGCCTCACTCACCACTCCACAGCACTCTGGAGGCCTGCACTTACTTAGAGTAAGACAGCTTGGTTGACAGGTTTAAAGTGCGCATGCGTGGCTGGCCGCCGAAGACGGCCGGGAAAAAGAACATGGGCACTTCAAACACTTCTTTAGTGGGGCCACCCTCCTCCCTGTTGCTGTCACTTGGCAGTGACCCCTCCTCCCCACCCCATCCTGGTGCTCGGCTCAGGACGGGGTATGAAAAATAAAATGCTAATGAATTACAATGTTGTTTTTCATCTCTGGGGCTTTGAGGGAAATTTTAAGTGGGGTGACGATCTTCCGCTCCAACGGAGGAGCCGCCCCAGCCAGCATCCACAAAACCCTCTGCAATCCTAGGGAATAAGGAGATACAGGGGAAAGAGGATGGGCCATGATGTGTGGTGTGCAAACGAAAAAGGTCCATGGAGAGGAGGAAGAGGGAGGGGCTGGGTGGACAAACAAGAGTGGGTAGTGGGCAGGGGTAACTTGGAGCAAGCATGGAGAGGTGTGAAGAAAGAACGAGAGGAAGGTGGAGCAAGCAAGAGGCTTATTGTTGTAAAGTAGTTATTCATGCATTTCAATGCAAGCACTGCATTGGTTTTAGAAGAATGCATCCTTAAAATCTAATAGCGTCATGTGATAGTGAAATACTCCTTCCAGAGCCACAATGTGCCTGACAAATCGTCATATCAAAAGTTGAAAGATGCTGGAGGAGAAAATCCACTGGTTGAGCCTGAAGCCTACTCTAAAGATATTGTAAGGAAAATGTTTGTTTGATTGCTGCATTATCAACTTAAAGCAAAAAAAAATATCTTTGTATGCCATATCAAATACATTAGAGCGTAGTTGATAAGAGGCACTACTAAATGTACCAAAAATCTAAGTTGTTGGAAATAATTGATGTAATTGAAATAATTGATTACAGTGTATGAATAAAGTTCATCAGTTGATAATTTGTCATTTTTTTCTTCAGGTAAACACCTTCAAGTTGGTTGTAAATATAATCACAAATGCATAAAAATCATTGATCAGAAAGATGAAATGGATATAGATAAAAAAAAACAATGTGCCACATCTCAGTCTCTGAACTTGGAAATGTCTGATGAAAACAGCAACATTTTTCACAGTGCAGATAGGAATGGAAATCGGAGCACGACTGAGGTAGACAGTGCTAAATGGAATGTGCCAGACGATAGATCTAAAGACAGCTTGGGAGGAGTTCGAGACCCAAATTGCCATCCCACCGCCAGTAATGATAAACACGAAGAGGTCATTGCAGTAGTCACACTAAAGGAGTCAAAAGCCTCAGCAGGGGGAAGAATTATTCTCCAGCATTCTCCAAGCCCTGTGGACTCATTCCCATCTTCAACATGGCCAATTACCACAGAATTTAAGTGTGACTGTTTAAATGTGAACGTGGAACTAAAAAAAGGTTTTCTATCAAATAGTAGGACTCGCCTTCTTATAGAAAAGGGGAAATGCCCAAAGAAGAGCAGGAGCTATCATGGCAGGCAGCACCAAAAGAGTCAGTGTTTCAGTTACCACTGTCATGAGAACCTCACAGATGCTCATGGAAAACATAGACCAAACCCAAAAAATACAGCTCATGTTGCCAACAAAGACAGCGCCATCCTCAAAGTAAGCATTAGCGAAAAGGATATTGAGGTTAATTATAACAAAGAACTTCAGTCTGTAGTAGTTCATATTGAACCTACTGAATACAGTACCCAATGTGACAACAAAACTAAAAAGGGACATAAAAGCTATCATTCAAAAGACACAGACTATCCTGTAACAGATGGTTCTTGCAGCACAAGTCCACTTCCAGATGATCAACACAAACTAAGAGATGACTCTTACTTCAATTGCATTCGTCCTGAGTGGTACTCAGATATCCCTCCACCTAAAGAATTTGCTGACTGTAAAGATCCACATTCACATACCATTAGAGAGGATGGATGTCCACTTCTAAACAAATCTAGTAATAAACATTGTAATATATCAGAGTTACCATCTTGGTTAACTGATGAATGTGATGTGCTTGAGTTACTAAGTGATGGTACCGCAGACTATGGTGGGGACAGAGATGATTCCCATATAGTAGAGAGCAGATCATCCCAATTCAACCATAATGTGGACAATCAGCAGAAGCCAAGCACATCAAGTGTGGCATGCTTAAGTTATCAAGCTAAAGTTAAGTCATGGAATGATGCTCAATTAAAGAACATCCATTTTGTCCCCTGTCTCCCCGGTAACAAGAAGTCATATTTTGGACCTAAAGCTGTAAGAAGAAAAACATTTCCAGAAGCTTTAAATGAAACATTTCTTCTTTATCAACTTCGAAAAGATTCATTCTTAACGCACTGGTCATCGCCTATTTGTAGGATACTGCCGGAGGAAGAAGAGGGTGCTGCGATTACCACTACAGACTCACTCGCTCAAGAACCTGGGGTGGAACTCAACAAGTCTTTAAGCTGCACATCATCACTTAGTAGTCTTTTAGAGTCCAAACCATCTCAGACACATGACTCCACACCTTCTGATCATGAAATGCCCCTTTCCCTCTCTGAACCAGAGGAAAATGCTGATTACATCTTCATGAATGATGGTGACTGTGCCACGAAGGATGGAAAAGACAATATTGGCATTCCTTCTTTTCCGTCTTGGACAAATGTAAATTCTAATTCGAAGAAGGAAGATAAGGATTTTGAGCCTTTGGGTAGCCTTTCAGAAGAACAACCTGAATTAACTGAAAGTGGGTTTGATGAAGAGCCAGTTGACAGTGACCACCACAATGATGCGCAGGATCCTACAGATATTCCAAGTATACCTTTATCAAGCAAAGCAGCGTCATTTTTTCAATGTCCTGTCACCCCAGGAAATAACAGCGCTAAAGGTGCCTACTCAGAGTGGTACTCAGCACAACCATTAGAAATACAGTCACAATTCTATAAGGTGTCTCATGCTCTGGAGAAGGAGTTGAAGGGGAAGAGGCGAAAGAGTTCAGTTGTGACTGTAGTAACTGGAGAGCAGGAGCAGCGTGTAATCATTCAAGGTGAAAGCCAAGCGCCAGCCAGCATCTTGGGTTCTGTAGAGAATGTTGGATGCAACAAAGATGCCAAACAGCCTGACACTGCACATAGATATCCAGTCCCAATGCTAGAGCAAGAAAAAGAAGCCTCACTTGAAAAAGAATTCCACAGCTGTTTTGATATCCAAAGTATGTTTCAGAAGTCCCTTGTGCTAGAAGAGGAACATTTACAGGGCAACGTCTTACAAAAAATTGAGAACTCTGACTCCTTCGGGTCTCCTGAAGATAAGGATTTTGCTATAGGTGAGATCCTGAAAGCACCATCAGAAAACCAAAGCAGTCAGCAAGTGGAAGAAAACAGAGAGCTTGGCGAATGTATAGTACTGGAGAACACACCAGGAGCCAGCCGTGACAGTGAAACATCACTCTCTCTTTCAGAGACGGGGGACTGCCTTGCTCTTCGATTAGTCAAATCTGACTCTGAAAGTTATGATCAGAAGAAAGCCGAAAAAATACAAGCATACAGTCGGAAAGCAGAAGTGACTAGAAAACAGTTTGGTAAGAAAGGTATGTTTTGCAATTGCTTGAATTGCTTATTCCCATTATTTTGCATAAGTTTATTTTATCAGCAAAACATAAATTATTTATGACTCATATAAGTTTCAGTATTACATTGTAATTATTTTGTTTTGTAACAGAAGTTATCACTACTCTTAAGTGAAATATGTCATTCTTACCTTAATGCGAAGGTTAATGTTCAATTTACAGAGTAACACTCAGACTTTGCTTGTGAAACCTGATGTGCATATTGTTATTTATTTAGTTAGCTTGTATGGTGACTTAAATACAGCAGAACTCTTTACCGCAAAATATAAATGTAAGGTAAGATACTGAGTCTGGGCGGTGAACTCAGTTCCGCATTGCGGAGTTTGCTGAGTTTTCCGTAATCCGCCTTACGTGGAGCTCGTGAAGTTCCAAAAAACTCCGCTCTGCGGCCGTCATCATCAAGTTGGCGAGCATGAACGTGGAAAATCAACCTCCCAACAAGATTTCTCAATGCGGGCGGTCACATTTCTCATTGCGAGTGGTCACGTATGCTCGCGACTGCTTGCGTTTAGAAACCATCTGTTCGCGTTCAGAAAGCTGCCGCTTGAGTAAAAATCTACTCGAGCGAAAGAAAGGAAGCAGTGCCTGCTTGCGCTGTGCATGGTCCCATTCAAGATGATTTCACAGTGCAGATAAGCACCTGGTACTGAAAATCACCACAAACAGCATTTATCTAACACACTTGCTGCTCGCGGAGCTCCGCCGTAGTGCAGAAGAGTTTTTTGCACTTCGCAGAGTTTCGCAGAGCGGAACGCCATGAACTCCTCCCAGGCTTATAAGATACATATAAACCTGACACAATAAGTGGGATATATGCTGCAGAAAAAGGCCAATGACCAGGACAAAAAAGGGAAAAAGAAGAAAGAGGAATATTCCTGTACAGAAAGTGTCAGTGAAGAGAGGCCAAAAGGGCAAAAGAGCGAAATCCAAAAGTTGCAAATACTCTGGAAGTAACCATGAATTGTAGTTGAGAAATGGAAGCAGTGAGAACCCTTATATAAGGATAGACAGAGAGGAGGTAGGACAGTCAGGAACAGATTTAAAGATGAAACAGTTTTAAACAAAATAAAATGCATTGAGAATGATGGAGTAAGTGAAGTTGGTTAAGTGCAATAGAAAAGGAAAAGTAGATTAAACATATAGAGTGCTGTAAAATTCTGGAGTGTGGAAAGAAAATAGGCAGAAAATCCTAAAAGATGATCATTTTAATGGTGACAATTAAAGAAAATAGATGCATGTGACAAGATCTTTGGAATTTCAAGCGAAGGCAGAAATGGAGGCATGAGTAGAAAAAGAGTGGGAAAGGTAGAAAATAACTACAGGGCTGGGATGGGAAGATGAACAGAGTTGGGATGGATGACTAACAGAAAGCATGACGGAGGCTAGGTCTAAGATGGAAAGAAAAGAAATCTGATTTTTGATGAGTTGGTGGGTAATGAACCAAAGTGCATCCAAGGGTACACAGCAGATGAGCAGACAGAGCCATGAGACAGAGGAGAGCAAGGAAAGAGAGGAAGGGGAGAGATAAGTATGATTATGTCGAAGGAGTGTCAAAGGCCAGCCAGTCTGCATCGGTTAGTGACCAAACTGCAACCTACATCCAGAAACACTGCACTTTAACATTTAGGATGACTGATAGGCTACGCTTAAGTTTCAAATCCAAGTAATTATGTCTATTGGCCAGAAATGTTAAGGTCTCAGACAAAAACACAGTCAGCAGCCATGGCAGAGAGAATAATATTTTTAGAAGACCAGTCTATGAAGGAGGCACACAATGTGGAAAGTTCTGGCAAGGTGTGATTGGTAATAAATACCCCGAGGTGGGTTATATATTCTGCGGATTTCCCCTTTGCCCGGCAGCTACCTTCTGAATATGCTGGGGATGAACCTCCTCAAAGTGTGCACTGTGCTTCTAGGCAATTAATAACGACCCTTAGACCAAAACTTTGTGCATTCCACAGCCTACAATCTCCACGACCGGAAGCCGATTTTAATTACAGCGCTCACCCCCTAATTATGACAAAGCCGCTAACGCCCCTCTGGGAGAGCCAAGATCAACATCAGCTTTTTGTCGAGCAGGAGAGCGAGTTGGAGACCTGAGGATTTGTTTCAACACCCCTCCAGCTAAAGACACGGGTGGACTGTGGTGCCCAGGACAGGAGCATGGGAGCATTTAGACCAGGGAGCATGAGTGTGCAGCAGTGGTGAAAGGAGGTCCAAATACTGAAGTGCATTCCTGACCTGTAGATTGCTTCCTGCACCCGACGCATATTTGTGTTGCTGGAGTCTCTCGATTGCCTGACTGAAATAGGGTGCATTGCGGTGAACCCTTCTCCTCCTCTGCTGCTGCTGACTACTCATATGCTGAAATATCGACTGGCGGTCTTGTTGGTAACTCAAGCACTAGGCAGATGCCCTTTAGCACCACTCCCTCAGCGGCGTGACACACTGGCACCCCAGGGGAATGGTACATAAAGATCCCCTGCAGAAGAAGTTGCCATTTGAATGAAGTGCTGAAGACAACAAATGGCAGGCGTGGAGGCTGAGGCAGTGACTGGTGCAGCAGGAGGCACAACTCCACCAGACAATTCTGCGCTGATGCTGGAACTGCGCTCAGGATTCAACGCACTGGACACCAGATTTGATGCAGTAGATCAGCAACTAGAGGGACTTAAGGAGAACTTACACCAGCAGGCGGTGGGGAGCCGAGGGATGTGGAGGCGCAGCTGCGAGGCACAAATCCAGAACAGCGACCACAGAGACTGGCGCTGGGGAAAAGGTTGTGGCTTGATAGCAGAGGTGTAGTGGCAGAAACGAAGGCCATACACTGCAAGTACACTATAAGTAAAGACAGGGGGAAATGCAATAAGGCTGGCAAACGAGGATGCCTGACCCTAAAATGGCGGCCGCAACACCACGAAAATTGGACACATTGGACACTGTGTGGGGGCAAGACATATCAAGACATAGCACAGGCTACCCTCAAGCGATGCCAGCAATTCAGGACTGTGACCGTAAAACTAAAAGCGGAATACATTAGGTATAGATGGACATACCCTTTTGTCCTCATGTTTGAGTTCAGTAACAAAGCTCGACACGTCACGGACCTGAAGGAAGCGATGGAACTCCTGGGACTGCCACTGCCTGACCCACCGACCAGCTGCAATCAGGTGGCGGGTTCTGGCGTAGACACAAGATGGAAGAATCAATGGCAAACCCAACGGAGGGAACGAAACCTGAAGAACTAGCAGAGATAAGGAAGATCCCCCCTCTTTCATGCTCTGTCTCTCACCCTCCCCCATCGCTTTCCCTATTTCATTCTTTGTCTACTCCCTCTGCTCTTATCCCCTCTCCCCTTGTCTACTACGCCGCCTAGCCCCCTGTGCCCTTTAACTAAGCACTCCTTCTCCCCTTGTTGGGGAAAGATCCAATTATTCTACTCTGGAGTCTCAGTGATCCCTCTGAGAGAGTCCACAGTGCCAAGGGAGCCACTCACAGTTGAGGTATGGTATGGCGCCCCTTCCCAAAGCACTCCCTCTCTCCTTTTTGGGGAAGAATCCAGTAGGTAGGCCTTGGAGTCTCAGAGACCCCTCTGAGAGAGTCCACTGCATAAATGAAACCTCGCGCAACGGAGTTGGGGTAATGATACCACTTCCCCTGGGATCACAGCTCAATGGACTTTGGACGCAGCTATTACTCGATTACGAGTTAGTGTTCCTGTCACCCTCCCCCTCTTCTTTCATGCTGTGTCTCTAACCCTCCCCACTCTTTCCTTCCTTCATTCGCTGTCTACTTCCCCTGCTCCTACCCCCTCTCCCCTGAATCTCTCCCCTTACCTGCTTTTTCTCTTACCCATATGTCCTTATTGTTTATCGCTACCTAACATGTAACTGTGTAGCTATGTTCTAATAACTGTGTAACCTTTGTAATGATGTAACTATTGTCTGATACTCATGTAAAGCGCATTGATACCTCTGGGCCTAGCCAGCGCTATATAAAACCTTTCAAACAAATGTATTTGATTTCATTATGGAGAAAGATCTGGACTAAATCTAGAAGAAATTTCTTTTGTTGACGAATGACTTCGTCCTACCAGGTTAGCAGATTAATATTTCTTGGAGAGATAGGAAACGCAGTGGAGCTTTTTTGGTAATTGCTCTTTATTGTCTGAAATGCGTGACATTTACAGAGAGTGCACATGCAGACTTGCAGGTATTAGTGATAAGACTGGTTGATTTAGGGAAAGCCAATTGACAAATATTCATATACTATATAGCCTGACCAGTGGTCACCCTGGAGCAGCACTGGAACATCATGTGTACACATGACTTTGGTGACATCAGTAAATGGTTGCAATATTCTGGTAAGAAGTCTAAAATGTACATTTTGAAGAACTTGCTGATACACACACCAACTATAATTTAGAGAGATGCTAACCCTGTATAACTCCAACTCACCCAAATAAGTTTTAATATGCTTGATGTGATCTGTACCAAAAAAGATCTATATTCTATTAAACAGTTTTTTCTGGTTCTTTGGATCAACCACTTTGTTATCTTATTTGGTTGGCATATGAACTCTCTGCTAAGCAATAACCCTGCAAAGGCATCAGCCAAGCTGATAATACATTGGCACAGTTTTGTCCAAATTAGTCTCGACGGTAAGGGCCTGATTATGATCTTGGCTGCAATGGTCCTGCCGTGGCAGCGGTGGCGGATACCCTGTTTGCCTAGTAGGCAATGTGTGTGGTTTGTCAGCTGAAAGACCACACGTCTCCCACCCGCTTTGCCGGTTTTGTTCACCTGCTCCGACGGGGGTCTCAGGGAACATTGGCTGATGGAGGGAGCCCAGACACTTTTTCCGCAAGGCCAATCACGATGTGCTTTCCAGCTGAGGCAAATGTGGCAGTCAAACCTCCACCCCTGAGTTGGCGGAAAGCAATGCGTACAAGGCAGAAACTCACCTTCACTCACCTTTACACTTTCTGTACCACTATGGATTCAATCCTACAAGTCATGCAGCTGCTGTCGTCAGCGTAACCAAAGGTAAGCACTAACATTACCGGCTTAACCTGGCTGATCACATTTGCAAAGAATTTGTGCATTTTTAAATTACACAAACAAGCCATAGCATACCAATGTGTAGTGGCGATGTCGAATGTATGACATTACCAACGCCATTTTTTACCCTGCAGTAGGTTACAACGCAGATGTTACATTATCCGCGTTGTTACCACGCATGGCTTTAACATCACAAGTCATTTTACAACTTTCGCTAGATGGCGCTCTGGATTTAGGAATAGTATAAATTACTATTCCTACTCCAGTTAACGCAACAGCAGGGAATGTGTTGGATTTAAAATCCAACACATTCCCTGGTGTTGCGCGCCATCTAGCGCAAGTCGTTGAAATGGCTTGCTATGTAATGCCATGTGTGCTAACAACGTGGACAATGTTGTGACCTACCCATGTGGTATTACCTGGCGGTGTAAACACTGTTTCCCGGCGATGTCATAATGTTGATGTTTATGACATGTAAAGTAACACACCTGTATGACTAAAATGTATGCTTGAATTTTGGGCAAGCTGCTTCATAAAAAATGGACACTTGCTAAAAATAAACATCAAATCATGAAGCTTAAAGTTACTACATAGGTGTGTACACAGAAATTACATAAAAAAGGCAAACACATCATTGTGATAAGTGCAATGTAAGTACATGTACAAATTGAACTAGACAAGGTGGAAGCCTCACCTCAACAATTCCCAGGAAAATCAATGCCAGTCCCAAATCTTAACCATTCTACATTTTTCCTTGTCTTGTGGAAATCCAGTATTGCATGGGACAATGAATATGTGCACATACTTATCAGTAATCAATGGGAAACAAAACATCTGTATGAATATATTATAAAATCAAGTTGAAGCATCTGTTTGTTGGTGCGTATGGCCATTACTATGATGAATGCCTGCACCTAAATGCACATGACCATCACTTACCATGGCAACCAGTTTGTGCACCTAAGAAAGCAAACATCAAAACATCCAGGCTCGATTACCTAATATCATGTTAAAGACAAATATGTACTACACATATCAGTCTCATATATTGCCAGGAATCAAACAATGCTAAGCAAAGAAATGCCAGGACTAACTTGTTAAAATCCAAACTGTAGATTTATTACAACAAATTAAATAACTCTCTCAAAATAAATTATACTAAATGGCACTCCAAAATGCTGCATGTAAAGTCCTGTACACTTTAGTGCCATGCCACAAGGCTTGCCTCCTGTATAACTGTCAAGGGGAACATCCTCTGGAATGGGCAACCAGTGGGCAGAGCAGGCACCTCACATAACCTACATGGGAGAGGGGGCTTGGGGTTTGAAGGGGTGGACTTGGCTTTGGGAGGGGGGCTGTGGAAGTGGAAGGGGTAGATTGCATTTGGGAGAGTGGGCCTTGTAAGTGGTAGGGGTGGATGGGCATTTGGGAGAGTGGGCAGTGGTGGTGCAGGGGTGAATAGGAATTTTTCAGGGGTGGATTGGGATGCTGGTTGGGTGGGTTTGGGTGTGGGAGGGGTAGATTGCTGTTTTTAGGGTTGGTTTCGGTTATGGGAGGGGCTATGGCAAGGGTAAAATGGAGATCCTGAATGCGGAACTTGGGAGGCAGTGTGGGAAGGAGTGGTGCTTGTGAGGCAGAGGGACTGGCTCTGTGTGATGTGCATGTGTCTGTTGATAATGCTGTTGCCTGTGGGTCTGGTGTATTTTTGAAAAGTGTAGGTGTGTCTTGTGTCCTAGGTTTATATTGTCTGTATAATTGTGTGTGCCTCTGTTTCCTCTGTGTGTACTCTAAGGATGGTGTGTCTCTGTGTGTGTGTGCTGTGAATGCGATTGGGGTGAGGCTGGTGACTGTGGATGTGTGTGCGGTAGATGTGATGGAGGTGTAGCTGGTGAATATGGGTGTGCTGGTTGTCGTGGTGATGACTGTGTGCATGGTACTCTTGGTGTCGTATGTGGATGTGATGTGGATGTGATGTGGTGTGACTGGTGGATGTGGGCGCAGTGAAGCCTGTGGATGTGTGTGGTGGTGTTGGTAGAATTTATGGATGTGAAGGGGCTGGTGAATGTGAGTGTGGTGGAGTGCGTGGATGTGGTGTTGTGGTGATGACTGTGGGTGTGGTGGTGTCGGTGTCATCTGTGGATGTGATGGTGTGTGGCATGGTGAATGTGGGTGTGGTGAATTTCATGTATGTGATGGTTGTTGTGGTGGTAACTGAGTTTGGTGGAGTCCATGCTAGTATGTTTGAAAGTGTTCACATGTGTAGTGTGGGGTTGTGTGTGTGCTTGGCTAGTATCTGTATGAGTGGGTGCGTACAAATGTTTATGTGCTTGGTACAGGTTTGGGAATAGGGAATTGGTATGAGCAAGCGGGGTGATGGCCAAAAAGGTTGGGGTAGAGGCTCCGGTGAGGGAGGAGGTCAGAGCCTAAAACAACTTCTATAGCTCAGGCATAGCACTGTGAATGCCTTCCAGGTATCCCACCATCTGTTGCAGATGTCTGCCTTGACCCTGTCATTCAGTATTGCAATCTGACCTACACAAAATTTCCTCAAGAGGTCAATTGCCTCCTCACTCAGCATAACCGGGCGACAGGAGCAGGGAGGGAGGTGCCTGAAGCAAACGAGATAGCACCCCTCTTGGGGCTGCAGGCCTGGCCAACAGGGTGGGATGCAATAGGGAGGATGGATATGGTACTGATATCATTAAAAATTATACCTACCAAAAATACCTCAGTGCTGTGTCTCCACAAGGCCATCAGGTCCGCATACTGGATGTTTTCCAAACATGAAATATGAATCAATGGCAGTCAACAAATACAGCAATATTGTACCATTAGTTGCATAAACTGAACTCACTTCACCTTTATATGTGCATTTCACAATGAAGAAAATGCACACACTCCAAAACACTAAAGTATAAACCTGCTGTAAAATTCAACTGTAGAATCAGTACCGAAGTACCTTAGCAGTGTATCACATACCATATACATACCTTAGATGCTGATGACAGTAGGAAGCAAAGGTTGTGGGGATTGGCAAATGACTCAGACAGCAATTTCACTTACACAGCCACAGAAATCTTCCCATCACACTTCAGTACAGAGCAAAATACATCATCATATTTAACACCTAAATGCCTATAGTTAATATAAATGCTTGCACTGTGTTCCTAAATGTTCATGAACATCATAGTACTTGTTTACATACAGCACTCACTATGTAATACTCATAAACATGCATATAAATCTGAAGTGACAACATATTACACCTTGATGCATGTCAACAGTTGTCTAATGAGTCATGAGTTTGCCCTGAGTAACATTTCACCTGATGGTATCCGCCTACATATATGTAATGGAAAATTCCATCTTGCACAATCCCTTCAAGTATACCATTTATCTCCAATATTACTTCATCATATGGATATGACAAGGGACATAGTGAAATGCTTTAGGGTAAGTGTTACTCTGTCACCAATGTGTGCACATTCCTGTCTGTGTTACCACAATAGTTGGATACCTATCACCATTATTTGTCATAAAACAGACTGGCGGACACACACATTTGTGAAGGAGTGAGACCTCATGCTAATCTTACACTCTAAACATTTATTAACTAAATAGTATTTCTGATGCCATTTGGGGTATGTATTAAATCAAATATTGTTTGTGTAGAATCCCAAATTAACTAGGTGAGGTTTTGTACATCCACTGCATCATAACTGCCCTGTATGCTATGTCACATGTAATAGAGCTACCATTCCATCCTCCATATTAGTGAAAGACCATCACACTTGACACAATAAAGACTAGTGGCCTGTTTGGGACAATTGTCCCCCATGACATCAAAAAACTTGAGCAGTATGTGGAGTTGAGGCAGACGTGTCTTCTCAGAATAGCCCATTTGTTGTGGACAGGAATCATGTAGGATCCTTTCCAAAAAACAATAGACAAAGCACATCATCATAAACCTTTTGCAAAACTTACACCTTGAAGAACTCTCCTTCTGTATTGGACACTGGATACCCATAATGTGGATGTGAACAATCCTGGCTGTATCAAAAACCGGGTAATTTAACATGTGAAACTTTGAACAGAACTTATCCCCTTGTTGCTGCTGTTGGGCCCCCAAGCTCTGGATAAGCCACCCTAATGATGCAAGCCATTAGGGGGGCAAGGTGCAGTGTGCACCCTGCACATGTTTGGATGACTTCCCTAGCTGGACTTCTCTGATCTTCTGGGTTCAACATTGCGGTGTAGTTCCTATATGACCTATACAGGATCTGCACATTTGGATAACATAAACTGTCGAACGGGTGGCAGACTGATTCTGTGCACCCCACCAGGTATGTTAGCCTGTCTGTATCAGCTAGCTCACAATGCCACTATACTCTCCTCTTACCAAGGAGAGAATAGATTATGGCAACCTCAGAACATGACAACCCTGATCCCTCAGGACCGTGGAAACAATGTACTACCTTTCGCTCAGTCACTCAGGCTTACCTAGTTTGTCTCAGAGTGATACACCGAAAAAAACAAGCGGGCGTTTTCAATAATCATTCATTGAATATTTATTTTTCTGGTGTTAAATAGATGTGCTGCAACAACCGTTAGACAGTATAAGATATAAATGATCAACAGTACTATGAAAGTAAAAGAATGGTATAGTTCTACCATTGTACTAAAATCATGAATGCATTCAAGTATATAAGACACATGATAAAAGATGCATGCTCCTACGATGCCTCCCTATCTAGATGTGCCTAAGTGTACCTAGCATGGGTATAGGTGTTAAGCCAAGAATCCTTCTAGGATTTAGTCAACCCCATCCTGGTCTCAAGTTGGACATCCCACGAGGGATGTTTCAACCACTGCGAGCTGGAGTGTCTGCATGCAGGAACCTCAGCGTCTCTGGTCAGTGTGTCAGCTGTGAAGTCTCGATCTCCTCTAGCTATCATAGCAAGATGTGATGTATATATACCCATAGGTCTCCCCAGGGGTTCTACCTTGCTGTGTTACTGTGTTGGCCTAAGGATGCCGTTGGGCCTGAACTTTGTACATAGTATTTATACAGGAGATGGTAGTCCTGCTGTGCTTCCAAGAACCCTCATGCATAATATATGAGATTTCGAACTAGGGAAAACCCGCATTCTGAATGTAGTGTAATATCTAGGTAAAAGGTCAGTCCCTGTAAACCGTGACAAGTGTAATGTAGGGAGAGAATATAGACAAACGCTAACGAATTTACTGAGGCCTATCTTATAGTATCTATATGGAATATAAAAGCGTCTTAGGTCCCGCCACCTCTTGTGGCACAGGATGTTACACCGCATATAGACCCCCAGGGTATGCACCTTCCTAGCGATAGCCTTCTATATGTTGTGCTTCTGATGGATGTTAAGTTGTATGGAAATAAAATAGGAAAGAAAAACATTTGAAATGTGATTTTTTGTTAGTCTGTATTGCTGTCACTTATATTTTCTACAGATAAAAGTACCATAACTCATGAGTTAGCGTACAGCATGTATATTGTCACATGCTGGCCTGAAACAATATACTCATACCCACTTTTGTCTTGAACTGTTGCCCATCCTAATCCCATGTCATGGACTAAACACACTAATCCAGACCTGTGACATCATCTAACCTAGGTGTCACTATATAATCTGTGATGAGACCTACTTCTGATCAGTGCTAAAGATTGATAACTAATGAAGGATAAACATTCATAATCATGTCACAGTAAATAGTTACCACTGTGGATAAGGTCCCTCAGTGTGGACACTAAAGTCTTTGACATGTGAGTCAAATGAGAAAGTGTTAAGTCAAGAAGCAAGGTAATTCTTCCTTTCAACTGTTGTCTATTTAAATGCTTTCAGGGGCCTATTTCAAGCATACGTCACACTTTTTGCTGCAAAGGTTTCATGTTTTGGACAGATGTACCTCAGTGCTTCAGTTGTATGACCCTGTGACTCAGCCCACAGCCTGGCCCATTATGCTTACAGAGCATTTTTCATTGTCAGGCCCTGCTAGCTGCAGCCTGATCTGGGGGTCACATGAACATCACCTTCCATCTACTCCCACATTTAAAAAGTCACCTTGCGCCCTTCCAAAAATGCACAGGCCCTGTCCCCTGTCTTGCCAGGCTTCCTTGGTTCCAGAGGTCAGCAACAGCAGCCAAAGTGGAGGAGGTCTTGAGGCAGCAGTGTCAGGAGACAAGTGACGTTTTTTCTAACCGCCATGTACATGTACATGAGGAATGCACTTGTCAATGGAGACAGACACAGCCATTGGCTTTTCTACGTTGCTTTCACAAATGTTAGCCTACGGCTGTGCCCATAGTGCAGTTCATTGTGCACTCAGCATGCGCGGCAGCCATCTGATTCCAAATGTCCTGACAGCAAGGTCAAACTCCTGCCATTTCCGAAGGTGTAATTGTGTGCTAATGACAGGCACGTAACCACCACTCAAAATGGTGGCTAGTTTGTTTACATATTCTAACTACGATGGCCACTGGTTAATTTAAAAGTAAATATTACTTTGTGGTGCATTACTGTGGATAAATGCAAGAGTTGCTTGGTGTTGCCAATATCTCCGTTTATGGTATTTTGGCTTGATAAAATAAAAACAATAAAATTGTGTAAACGATACATTCAAAATGTAATATTTACACATTTTTTCTATTATAATAATAGACGTGACTATCTTTCATTTGTGAAGAATGAAGGACAAACCAAATGTGTTGTCAGGCCATATATATTATTTGATAATAACATGACATATATGGATTTTTTATAAAATGTGCTAATTTTGAAAATGTTTAATAGGTTAAATCTTTCCTTAGTGCAGACATTTGAACCTTGGGAGGGTGAGGAGACAACAGGCTCCAAGGTACAGGCCTTTTCCAGATCTTGCCACAATGCAAGACAGAAATATTATCACGTTATCCAGATTGAATAGGCAAACTCTACTGGATCTATGTCAACAGCTGGAGCCTGATCTTCTGCTTCATAACAGGAATCCCACATCTATTACGCTAATTGTCAAACTCATGGCAGTACTCCATTTTGTGACCATAGGTTCCTTCCAATACACTGTGTTAGTATCTGGTGGTATTTAATTGTCAGTGGTGTGCTACAAAAAGCACCTTCAGCAGTGATGAGATTTATGGACAGGTATGTCCATCTCCCATGATGTCAGGATTTGGCCAATGTAAAGGGGGAATTCTATGCTTTTGCCCGTCTACCAGATGTGGTTTGAGAAATTGATGGCACCCATATTGCCTTAGTGCCACCGCATGCCAGGAAACAAGTTTATTGGAATCGGTAGCACTTCCATTCAATCAACATGCAGGTTGTCTGATTTATTAATTTCGAGCATCAGTGCCCCGTTCGCTGGTTCAGCCCATGATTCCTTTGTTCTATGGAACAGCACCGTGCCCCTGCACACAACTTGGACCTGAGAGGGTCTGGTTTGTTGGAAAGAAGAATCGGTCATGATATTGGTTGATCTAAAATTTGTGTAATAGCCTAACCCGACCGACCATGTTTGTTGGCACTGCTGAGGAATCCAACAACACTGGTGTAAGTTTGCTTCAATGAGGCCCATGGAAAAACATAGAGACCAGTGGAGTGGGCTTTCGGCTCCTGAAGGCCAGATTGTGTTGGCTGAACAAAATTGGTGGAGCACTCCTCTAGTCATTCACTAAGGTGTGCCAGATCATTGTGGTCTGCTACATGCTCCACAACGTAGCTTTGTGATGGAAAATCCCTTACATCCTATAGGATGGAGACCATGAAGAGCCACCATGTGAGGATTTTGAAATGCCAAATGAAGATGATAGTGGTGATGAGGAAGGAGTTGACTTATGTCAAGATGTCATTGACAACTTCTTCTCATGACAATAAGTATATCCGTACATGTACTCACTTTCACCATTACACCAACTATTGATGAGATGATGAGTGAAGTATGTGGTGTTAACTTGTTAGGAAGGGCAAGCTCAGGGCAATCCAGACCCAAGATGTTTGTTGATCAAAGTTGTAACACATTGACTACTTTGTACAGTTTGGTTGTTTATCTCTGAATGTTTTGTGAAACTGTGTCCTCCAAAAGTTAAGTTTGTAATGTGTCTACTCTGTTAGGTTTGATTGGTAATCTTTTTGTTTTGATCTGTTTTAGGTTTCCTCACCATTGTCATTTTCATTTGAACATTTCAGAGTTGTCACATTTGCTGGTATTTGGTGCTGTTTCATAGTACAAAGGGAACATGGGTTGACTCTGGAACAGACAGGCACAAACTCTGGGTGTACAAATCGTGTACCAAGACAACTTGCACATTCATTGAATAGAAGATTTGAGGACTCAGTAGAACGTGTTCACAGTTGTGTGTAGGCACTAAAGCTAGATGTGTGCCATCATTAGCTCAAACCACGTGTGGTAGTGGAGGCAAATCATGCTAATCTCCCTTCACATTGACTAAATTCTCATTGTGTGTTAAGTGTATGTAGCTGTTGATGTCTCATCATTGTAGGACATACTTCTTGTGGCAACCACTGCAACTTGGTTGTGACATTCCTCTAGATACTGGAACAGTATATTTGAATTATCCTGTGGCCACAAAATGGACTACAGCTGTTGTTTTCAATCAATGATAGTTTGCCTATTGAGTCTGATTGTTGTAGTATCTGTCCCTTTCTACCATGGTCCAAAGGTCTGGAGCTGACGACATGCAAATTACACTGGTTATTTGAGTTATGCATGTGTTGTAATGTTTTTGGGACACTATGACAACCAAATCTTTGTTACTGTATAATAAAACACCAGTGCCGGATTTGTGGTTTGGTTATGTCATTTCTGACATGTGTATTGCACATTCCCTACCGAGAATTCATGTTGGAATAGACAAACATTACATTGGCTGACATTACAAAATGTATGATAGTAGGTAAACTGACAACAAATTGAGAAAAGGAATACAACAGCATAATGTTCGTATTTTCTGGTTTTATTGACCAAAACCAAAACAAATGAAAGAGGGTAGAAATAAATGACCAAACAAACTATGGAATTGTCGGTCACGGTAGATGAAACTATCATTCGGGAGCCACATTTTGTTAGAATTCCAATGTCCAATAAATATACACTTGGCATCAGAAAAGGTAAAGGGGTCAAAAAAAGTCCACAGAGTGAATTTTAAGCACACACTGGAGGAAATTCGGTGCAGCATTTCTTACTGGTATTGGAGGTCTTGCCTCTCTATCCTGCTGATAGTTGGGGGGACATCCCCTCCTCACGGCAGGGGTGGGATCTACAGCTGCTGTGATGGTTGCAGGTAGTTCCTCCTGTGGCAGGGCCTCCCTTTCTGTACATGACCTTGGGCTTGAGAAATACGGTGTTGGACCACAGGGAGGTGTAGATGGTGCAGGGAAAACCATGCACACATGGGTTAGGATGTCCTGCAGCACCCCAGTCAGAGAGACCAAATTGGAGTTGTGTTGTCCCTTCCGGAGATTGTGCTCTTTTTGCAGCATCTTCATCTCCCGTAGCTCGGTGAAGAGCTGGCCCATCATGTCTTGGGACTGTTGACTGAATCCCAAGATGTGGTCGATGGTGGCCTGGGTGATAGTGGTATCTGGGGCCGTACTGTCCTAGCCCACAGGTTCTCCCCACATACACTACCCCCTACACTGTGCCCGTGAGCCTGTGTGTCCACTCCTACTGGGTCCTCGCTAAACGCCAGTCAGGACAGGGTGGCAGAAGATGGTCATGCTGCTGCTTGGGACACAGGATGTGGAGGCAAAAATCGGATGTGGTATTGTCTGAGCTGAGGTGAGAGGTGTAGCTTTGGGCTGAGTGAAGCTCACTTGAGTCATGCACCCAGGCTGACTGGATGAGCCAGCATTTTCCTGCTTTTCCAGACTATCAACGGAGTCCTCCCTGGAGACTTGATCCTGGGGTAGGGTAGAGCCTGCCACAGCTGTAGTTATGGGCCCAAGTGGTCTTGCAGTTGGACCTATTGTGTATGGAAAACACCAAATTGTAAAAGTCTGGATTTTATATGTAAAAGATTTATAACTAATACCAAAAGCAACCTAAAAGGAAAATGATGCAATGATGATTCCTTTCAGTGCTATTGCAATGATTTACACACTAAGTTTGAATTCCACACAACAACTTTACATAAACAGGTGAGATGATGCCCTGAAAATGTAAAATGGTAGTTAGTAAACATACATGAGATATACCAAACATTGGACAAAACACAGTTGAGACAAGGAATGTGAAAACACTTTCCAAGGCTTTGCAGGCTACCTTTCTTACAAAGACACACTTAGAAGGATATTGGACATCAAATAATCATTGCAGAGTACAATCTTGGAGGCCACCACTTATTTTTAGCATACTAAAGGACATACCTAAACATATAGACAAATAAAATAATTTCTACTCCCTAACAGGTAATGGAGCACAATTGACCCCAGACACATTTCATGAGAGAGCATCACATAGGACTTGGATAAATGAAAGTAAAGAGAATTAACAAATATGACATTGCAATCTTATTTCCACAAAACAGAAACAAGGCATAATGGTGATTGTAGTAATTTCAGGGTAACATTGGCATAACTTGCTAAATTGTAAGTGGACCATACCTAATGATAATCTGCAGTAAAAGGAGCCATACCATTTACAAAAGGAAACACATGTGAAGCTTGTTATCGGGTGTAGAGAGCACCATTGCATCGTGTGGAATGTGATGGAGATTGAGACCTGTAATCTTCAACACAACAAAATACATTCCTACCAACAAGTGATCATATGCTACAAATATATATAGATTTCCAATATATTCACGTCTATTACATACATATATACACACCTACATCTATACACAGGAACATATAGATACAAAGACCATAATTATTATGTATATATTTTTTCTCGAAGTGGCGGTCCATATACAAAAATTACCTAATGGAACACCCGAAAGTATAATCTAGAAAGACCTAAATTCACCATAAAAAATCATATCACCCGTGATAGAATGAAACAGAAAATGTGATAACTAGAGCTACCAAGAAATACCCTGAGTGCAAATGTATTTATATATTTGTAGGTAAACAAGTATATTTATCTTACAGGGAGTTTTCGCTGAAAAATTATCCTTCTACACCCTTGTCCTGATGAGGCCCAATATCAGTGGGGCTGAAACGCGTTGACCTTATGATTAGAGGACGCCCATGTGAATTTAAAATGATGTGTTAAGAATATGAAAGTACTAAATATTTAGAAATTAGAGACGTATACTTCATATTACTTCTCTATAGGGTGATCTTTTGCAGAAAGGAGTGCTCCTTTTCCCAAAAAATGAGAGCATCCTGACCTACTAATAGGGTATTAGGGAATAGAAGACATCTTTGGATGATATTTGACCCTTTTGTTTCGGATTTATGTTTTAAAAATGATGTGTTGTATATAAGAATATATGATTATATGTATACATACAGAGAGAAATTAAAAAATATATATGTATATATATAACGTTAGGTTAAAAATTCTTCAGGACTTTTTCTTGAACTGCTTTTTGTCCATGATTTGAATTGATATTTGATTTATCACAATAGTGAATCTCATGGGGAGGAATAATAGAAGTTTTCCTTCATCTTATTACATAGTATATATTTGTTCCAACGCATTGCTTGTACTTAATAGTGTTTATTTCCCAGATGCAGTTGGGTAATTTGGGTTACCCCTTTGATATATTGGTCACAAGCTATTGTTAGAGCATCTGGTTGGCTTCAGTTTCAGAGACACTGCTCTTAACTGGTTTCCGCGCTTCTAATCTGATCATACTGTGCAGGTCAAGATGGGCCCTTACACTCTCCGATGCCAAATCATTATCTTATAGAGAAATCTGGGTACAGTTTAATCACCCCTGCTGTTCAGTCTTTATATGGTGTATTTGGTATGCACTCTGAATATAGAAGCCAGAATATCGAAGGAGGCAAATACCAAGGACAAAATATTGAATCCATAATGTCGAAAGGAAAATAAGTAGATTTTGTGTGCCTAATTCCACATCAACTTACAGCCGTGGCTGCTGCAGGTAAGAGCGGCGTGGCCAGGTGAGGCGGGATTTAGAGAGACGACCACGAGGAAAAATTAATTATTTATTTAATTTTCCCTCGTGGTCGTCTCTCGAAATCCCCCCTCACCTGGCCCCACCGCACTTACCAGCAGTGGCTGTCTACTTACATAGAAGTTATGTGTACATCTTCAAGGCATTATGCACTTACCTTTCAATAATTTAGTTCTTAATTTTTTTTTTTTGTCCACGATATTCATGGTCTTGATATTTAGTAGTACAATTGGTGCGGATGGCTCAACTAGTTCAGTCTTTTAGCACTGCAGCTTTGTTGTTTGTGGCTGATACATCGATATTATTTGCTGTAGATAAAGACCCTAGTGTGAGTGAAGAAAGTTTGCGGAATGTACAAGGCTGGATGTCTAAAATCAAATGAAGTTAAATGACAAAAAATAAAGAATATCTTCCCTATCTGACAGGTGTCTGTCTGGTACTACGTATTCTGGCATACACTGCTGGGTGAAAAATGTACCCCAATACATAGTGTGAAGAATTTGTGGATTAAAATTGATTTAGGCATCGCAATGTAGGACCAGACAAAATCCGTGCAAATAATGAACTTTTGTTTCTGCATGGCTGGATTACTACAATTCTGAATATCTTGGCCTGCCAAAAGAAATCTGTTACAAAGTATAATCGTAGTCAGGAGGTAAATCCAAGTAGAGGTTTATTTATAAGTTACAAGATCATAGATGTTGGTTACAAGCAGAATGATGGTTGGTAAAAGATCAATTCAAGCTAGTTCATGGCTAATTCAGAGCCCCACCAGGACCTGCATCTTCACAGCTTAGCCCACTTAATCCAACAGTCACTCTTCCAGTCCACCAGGCATACCAACATTCCACACTGTCATCAGGCATTCTAAGGTTCCATACATACACACATGCAAACTGGCTGAGCTGCTGTAAATGTAAGCACAACATATCTTCTTTCCTTAAGGAAACAAAGAGAACAAATAAACAAATAGTTTCAATGAATAATGAAGGAAAGAGCAGAAAACCAAAAATAAAGAAAGGCAGACTAAGCAAAGACGAGCAACAAGATATAGGTGAATAGATGCGAACAGGAAAACGTAGCGAGACACACCACCCCTTCCCTAGGGAAGATCGTGAAAATATCAGGAAGATAACATGCAATGAGTAACATGTTGAGAAGAAAGTAATAATCAAATAATGTGTAGAGATATAAATAATCAAGTATAGAGTATGCAGAGCCCAATACGAACTGGAACAGGTGAATACAAAGTAATGTAGACGCAAAGTTTACATAGGTACGTAGAGTGAAAACAGTAAAAACAGTGAAAAGGATGTGCGCACAACCCCCACTGCAGACTAGTTCGAGAGTATAGAGA
Source organism: Lissotriton helveticus (assembly GCF_964261635.1). Lineage (NCBI taxonomy): Eukaryota > Metazoa > Chordata > Amphibia > Caudata > Salamandridae > Lissotriton > Lissotriton helveticus. The sequence continues at coordinate 738,391,122 of NC_136059.1, read as the reverse complement.
TCAGCTCCTAAATACAACCACCCTACATCAAAAAACAACCATGTAAACTTAATACGCCAGCAATACTAAGATGGTCTCAAAGAGGAACATAAGCAACTCACACAAAATTCGTACTATGTAAACACACAATTAAAGTGTGAATAACCAAAAATAAGTATTGCATGAATTACTCCAGGCATTGTAGTCTTACTTAAATTTCTGTATGAATCATTAAACGTATAACAGTCTTACTCAAATTGCTGCAATAGTCATATTTACTCAAATTGCTGCAATACTCATATAACAGTCTTACTTAAATTGCTGTATGAATCATTAAACGTATAACAGTCTTACTCAAATTGCTGCAATAGTCATATAACAGTCTTACTTAAATTGCTGTATGAATCATTGGACGTATAACAGTCTTACTCAAATTGCTGCAATACTCATATAACAGTCTTACTTAAATTGCTGTATGAATCATTGAACGTATAACTGTCTTACTCAAATTGCTGCAATACTCATATAACAGTCTTACTTAAATTGCTGTATGAATCATTAAACGTATAACAGTCTTACTCAAATAGCCGTATACAACATTACCAACATAACAGTCTTACTTAAATTGCTGCTTATATCACTATAAATAAATCAGTCTTACTGAAATTGCTGCACATATCATAATAAATATAACAGCTTGTATACATTATCACAAGCAGTACAGCCTTATTTAAATAAGTATGAGCTCCCGGAAACATTAAAAGTGAACATTAGGGGATGGAGAGGATACAGGCTGCACTCACGCAGACATCAGACACCTTTAGAGAAATATGGCAGCCACTCCTTTCCCTGCTTTCCCAAGAATTTACCGAGCTCACCTGCCCCAAGTACCTCAGGGTTCTGAAGCTGGCGGAAGAATTCCACGACAAGACGGCCCAAGCGAAACACAAGGTTTAGATCGAGCCCACAACAGACACCTCTAGAAGCGATTAGGAACACACCGAGGGGTGCGGCTGGGGGAGGGCTAGTAAGGGTTGGGGATTGGAAACGGTTGGGGACAGTTGGGGCGGGACGGGGTTACGGGGAGGTTGGTGGATAAGAGTTGTAGCGGACATTGCTGGGTTTGAATCCCGCCATACGAGATTATATGGACACAAGGCTACCCTCCTATAGATTTGTAGATGTGAGAGACATGTAATGTCCTGGGTACATGCGTCAACGCACTGCTCATTTTGTCCTAATATTGTACTGCTTTGCTTCGCTGAACTCAATAAAAATACATTTGATAAAAAAAAAAGTGAACATTAAAGGAACAAATACAAGTTCAAAACCAACTTAATCGAGTAGATGACAGTATGACCATGTTTGGTGTATCATAAAACTGTTCATTTTTTTTAAAATAACTCGTTTTCCATTCGAGAAAACAATTCCTTTTCCAGTTCGAAAATGTTACACTGCCAAAAGATGATGTTGATTAAATGGTAAAATCAGTATAAATCAAATCACTTGGCAAATGTAAGTACTTTGAGGTACATTCAAACACTGCGTAGATGACATCAGTCCCAGACGATCAAGAGGGAAACTTGGCACACGAAACTCACCGGAAGCCTTTGAGACAAAATCCGATGTAAAATGTCCCTTGAAAATAAAAGCGGAGAGAAAAGTTGTGATCGAGTGCCCAGAGACTTGGTAGACACAAAACCGAAGACCAATAGCCTTGACCCTCGAAAGTAAAGATGGCAGGACGTAGGGAGACGCAAGCCGGGTGGCTAATGGCGCGCTCCTGCTCCCAAACATCAATCAGCAGTCTCATAGATCATGAAGGAAAGGAGACGTCATGAAAGGCTGAAGAGACTGCGCGCGACATTATTGTCAAGGTGAGAAGCGCGAGCTCTTTTAAACTTGCAAGCAATGCCCAACTGTCAATATTACTGGCCACTAAGCAAAGTATACGAAAATTTCGACATTTAAATAAAATTGACACTACTTTGTCCATCGAATAAATTTCACTGCACAGGATAGACAAAGTGTCTCTAAGACCAGAATAAAATTGAATTCGCCAACAATTCTGCCTCATAGCTGAGCCAAGCAGTATCAAAGTCCACTCGAAAGTACAGCCAATTAATTCGGATGCCTCTCGCCAAACATCCAGTTTAACCCCTCTCTGGTGGGCAATAACGGACAGGCAATGATTATCTTCTTTACATATGTACTGGAGACGTTTCTTGTTGAAGCACAGAGTTCCTTATATCATTGCAAGCTTTAAAGGCAAACCATCGGTAGCTTGTTGAGGAATTGCCACGCTGTGTCCAGTGTAGTGGACAGTATAATACACTGAGTATGCACCAATAAAAGCAGGGCGTTTTCAAACACAGTGTTAACCTCTGCAAATTACTCTTTACGCTCATAAAGACTGCAAATGTCTCTTTAAACTCGTTGAACAGGTTGACTTTAAGGAAGGCAACTGTTGTTAAATCGATAACCTCTTCTATGGCTTTTAAGACAATGAATATAAGGAGTTTGAAGCGCCCAGGCAGGCTGTCCTGATATTAGTGGACACTGGTGGGGCTGGGTGGGCATTTTTATCCTTGTTTAAATTTTCTTTTTCTTAAGTAGATTCCAGAAGTTTCCATTAAATATATAGTCTCATAAAAGGTTAAAATTTTACCTCAGGTAGCCAGTAAGCAGGGTTTCATCCCATCCTCGTCGCCAATGTTACAAAGTACAATCGTAGTCAGGAGGTAAATCCAAGTAGAGGTTTATTTATAAGTTACAAGATCATAGATGTTGGTTACAAGCAGAATGATGGTTGGTAAAAGATCAATTCGAGCTAGTTCATGGCTAATTCAGAGCCCCACCAGGAGCTGCATCTTCACAGCTCAGCCCACTCACTCCAACAGTCACTCTTCCAGTCCACCAGGCATACCAACATTCCACACTGTCATCAGGCATTCTAAGGTTCCATACATACACACATGCAAACTGGCTGAGCTGCCGTAAATGTAAGCACAACATAATCTCTGAATAGATTGTCTAAAATTCAGTTGCCAGAATGATCTTATATCAAGAAGCATGAACACATCTTGTATGCAGTAGGTACACTTTAACTGCCTTGTTAGTGAAAGGATAATTTATGCCTGGTACACAAAGCACTTAATGACATAAGACCTAATTCTCTGTCTAATAAATTCTTTTCCTATGTCCCAAGACACAGCTTGAGATCCAGAACGGCCTTCCTTAGTAATGTGCCAACTTTCTCCGATCCTCGTGAGGTAGTAGAGTATTCCTTGTTGGAGCAGCCAAGCTTCAGAACAGCCTTGCCCTACAGTTAAAGAAAGACTCATCTCAGGTTATGTTTAGGAAACTACTAAAAAACAACATATTTTCGACATGATGGGCAGTATTATAGATGTCTGCATATATTTACATCGTCATTATTCTAGAGTGAAGTAGCTATTGCTGGCACTAAGGTACCTAGGGGTGTATGTCTGTGCCTAACATATAACCCAAAAATAAATAAATACAACTGCTAAAAGTATAACAATAGAGTACACTAGAAGACAGAGCAAGAGAGGTCAAGAACGATTGTCTCTTCAACATCTACAGGCTACAAGGGCAGCAGCAAAGAAATCAAAGAGTTTAGTCTCAAAAAGTCACATGGAAATCTCAAACAATGCAAACCCAAAATAATAAGTGAGGAACAAGTATCAGTGCAAAGCAACTTGTTCAACTTGTCAAAGATCGCAGACAAAACCAGAAAATATGAATTAAGGTGTATTTGTTACTATGAGAACCTTCTGCACAAGAAGTAGAGCAGTATTGGTGTAAATGAGTAAGGCGAAACCCAGATTAAAGGAGACAGAAAACATAATGGTTCTGATTCCATGCCTGTATTGCTAAGAACAGGGGAACACAAGAAGGCTTGGGTCCTATCACTGACTGGCCTGGACCTCAACAATGGAGTAAACAAAAAGAAATGGCCAGAAAGGTTCAATTGCTAGTGACGCTGCCTATTTTTTTATTTATTTATTATTACATTTGTATTGCGCACAGCTACCCGTAATGGGTTTCCCGGCGCTAGGGACAGACTAAAGGAGAAAAAACAAGCCATTGCTAGAGAAGAAAACAGAACAAGCTAGAACAGAAAAGTTTTCAGTTTTTTACGAAAAACCAAAAGGTTGGTTTCTGTTTTTAACGCCAGCGGGAGAGCATTCCACATCTTTGGTCCCAGGTGTGCAAATGAGCGGCCTCCCATTTTAGCCAATCGAATTCTTGGAACTACAAAATTGGCATTGTTTGATGACCTGAGGGAGCGACTAGGCTGATATGGCTGGACAAGATTGTGTAGGTAAATAGGGGCAGAACCCTGACGGATCTTAAACAAGAGACACAGAGTTTTGAAAGCTACACGATCAGAGATTTTTAACCAGTGAAGGTCACGCAAAGCTTGCGTTGCAGACATTCTTCGTGGAATGTTGCACAAAAGGCGGGCAGCTGAGTTCTGAACAACCTGGAGTTTATTTATTGTAGCTTTATCAGCTCCTAGATAAAGCACATTGCCATAGTCGATACGGGACATCACAAGGGCCTGAACGACAGTTCTTCGAGTAGACTCAGGCAACATCCATATGATCTTCTGCAACCAGCGTAAGGTATTAAAGCAGATTGCAGCAACCTTAGTTGCCTGCTGTCTCATCGAGAGTTTCTCGTCGATCAGGAAACCGAGGTTACGAGCAACTGGCACGGGGATAGGTAACGGACCCATGTCACTGGGCCAGTGTCTAGAGCCCCACAGATCTTTGTGTTTGCCTAGTATGATAACCTCAGTCTTTTCTCCGTTGAGCTTCAGCAGATTGATTTGCATCCAAGCCGCAACACGAGAAAGGCCAATTTTTAGGGCTGAGATGTCCTGAGCCCTGCTGCCAGAAAGAGAAAACACGATCTGCGTGTCGTCTGCATATGAATATATGGACAGACCGGCGTCCTCTACGATAGAAGCAAGTGGTCTGATGTAAATATTGAACAACAAAGGGCTCAAAATAGACCCTTGGGGGACGCCGTAAGCAGATGAGTGAATCGCCGATTCAGCTTTATTTGAGAAAACCTGAAATGTGCGCTCATTAAGAAATGAGGCCACCCAGGCAAGCGCTGATCCAGCAACCCCAAGGGAGCAGAGAGACTCCAATAGAATGGAATGAGACACGGTATCGAAAGCCGCGCTTAAATCAAGCAGAATAAGCGCAGAGGTCTCGCCACTATCAATGCCGTGTCGGAGTCGCTCGATCACCCCAAGGAGTGCGGATTCGGTGGAGTAATTAGCGCGAAAGCGTGATTGGGATGGGTGAAGATATCCCGAGTTTTCAACAAACTCGTTAAGCTGGATATTAACGTGACGTTCCAGTATTTTAGAACAAGCTGGCAGCAGGGATATAGGCCTAAAGTTGGCAAGATTAGTGATGTCCGCACCAGATTTTTTTAGTAAGGGAACGACCATGGCATGTTTCCAATCCTGTTCAACCCGAGATTCACTAAGGGAGATGTTAAGTAACCTCATTAGGAATCTCCGTGGTTCAAGGTCAAGTTGTTTCAATATCTTCATAGGGACAGGGTCCCGAGGAGAGCCTGACCTAATGCTTTTTAAGCACGACAGGAAGGACGAGTCATCAAATAGTTTCCAGTTGTGAAGAAACTCAGTGGGAGAGATAGGGGCATTGCAGCAAAAACCAGGTAAAGAGAGATCAGTTGGTGGTGGAAGGGAGGCCAAGGATTGATGGATGCCCTCAACCTTAGATATAAAGAAATCTGCAATAGCATTGCAATGTATACCATCTAGAGCCGGCAGCGCCGGAATGGAATCAGCACCTGTTAATTTCTTAACAGTGGCAAAAAGAGTCCGAGGACAATTCTGCACTGAGGTGATTGTGGAGGTAATGTAAAGAGCCTTGGCACGTTTACATTTTGTATGGTAGAGTTTAAGCTCATCTTTGTAGGTCACTTTGGAAGAGACGGAGTAGGACATTCTCCACTTCCTCTCCAAGGCTTTACATTTAGCACGTTGGATTTTTAACTCATCCGAGTACCAAGGTGCTGGGGGGCGCAGGGATCTATGTTTACTGCCAGAACGAGGGACATGAGCAGACACAGCATCTGTTAGCCACCCAGAGATGGGAGCATTCAGATTTTGCTCAATATTAATGAAAGATGGAATAGTCTCACTCAGACGCAGATTGAAAGCAGCTATAGTGATCCTGTCCCAGCGATAGGATGATTTAATTTCCTCTGCATAAGCTCTGGCCATATAAAGACCAGGTGGTAGCACAAAATGGGGAACATCGTTTACGACACGGTTTTTACACCGCAGTGCCTTTACCCCGCAGCTATTACAACCCAAGTCGTTACTACGACTTGCGCTGGATGGCGCTGTGGGATAAGGAATCTTGCAATTTTATATTCCAACACCTTCCCTACTGTTACGGGGACTGGTGTTGGAATATAAAATTATAAGATTCCGAAATCCACGCCCTCCAACGCAAGTCGTTGTAACGACTTGCGTTGTAAGACTTGCGTGGTAAAGGCATGCGTTGTTACAACATGCGTTGTAACAACGTACATCCGCACAAAATGTATCGCGTAGTGATCAGACCAAACGAGCGGGCGCGCCAGGTGAGTACAGTCAAATGAGATGGTAGAAATAAATTACTAGGTTGCACAACAGTTAAATTCAATTCATTTTTGTATTTTATCAAAAATTGTTTTCATGAAATGCATCATATGTCATCAAAAAACACACAATCATAAACAATTATGTACAGTGAAAATATTACACAAATGAGAAAAACAATATACATGTGCAAAATCACAAAGACAACTGTGCAATGCCTCAAATCACTTCTTAGTGAGGCACCAGTCCATTATATACACAAATAGACAAGCGGACATTGGATTTATTCTGACAGCCTACTTGTCAAAACCAGCCTAAGATTAGTAATTTTATTTGTAAGGGGGTCAAATTCAGGAGACATAAGTGGGAACCGTTATGCAGTTGTGGTATATTCTTTTTTCCTGATTAGCCCCTCCCTTTATACTGTCTCAGGCGGCGAGCCAACGCGTTTCGAACCCCTTATTATTTTCGGGTTCTCCTCAGGACACGGAATGGGGATTGCTGTCACTCTTAGAGACTTCTCAGGTCACATGAGTAGTAAGATGTCTTCACAAACGCCCAATAGTGTCCTTGTTATATTGGGCGTGGGGAGGAGGATGTCGAATTCACTTGTGCCTGCGACTTGGCAACACTCTGATTGCTAGCTCTGGAAAAGTGTATTAGCCCTTGTCGGGTCTTTCGATATGCCGAAATTATTTCTAACGAGAACAACGCGGCAGGGATCCTTGTTGAAAAGCTGTTAATGGCTTTTTGGTATCGACATCCATCTCCAAGCACCAGGCATGACACGTAGTTGTGAGGAACAATTATCAGTGCAAAGCAACTTGTTCAACTTGTCAAAGATCGCAGACAAAACCAGAAAATATGAATTAAGGTGTATTTGTTACTGTGAGAACCTTCTGCACAAGAAGTAGAGCAGTATTGGTGTAAATGAGTAAGGCGAAACCCAGATTAAAGGAGACAGAAAACATAATGGTTCTGATTCCATGCCTGTATTGCTAGGAAGTCAGTCTGTCTTAAAAGGACAGCTATAAAATCTTCTGTAGCCTGATTGAAGCATGTTTGTAATTGCTGAATGCTTTCCCTTTCCTCTCTTTTCAGCCCTTTCGTAAATGTTGTCACTTCACCCCTAAAAATGGCTTTTGGAGCCCCCCATACGGAGAAATCAGTCGCGGTTTGCAGATTTCGTTCTGAAAACGTGCTTAATGTTATACGCATTTGATCCATCCATGTCGTGTTTGCTAAAAGAGATTTGTTGTATCCCCATTTTTATTTTTCTAAGCCTGGGTCTATAACTATAAAACTCAAGGCGACCAGTGAATGATCCAAAAAAGGGTTGAGAATGATTTCTGATTGCATTCTGCATACTGAATGGGAGGCTAGAAAGAAATCCAATTGCGCTAGAGAATTAGATCTTTTTGAATGACATGTATAGAGTCTCTCATTAGGGTGGGAGTTGTGCCATGGATCAATCAGAGCAAAGTCCTTCATTAAACAATTTTAAAACGTAACCGTTTTTGGTTTATTCTGTGTTCTATTAGGGCGAGATGCATCAAGTGTGATATCGGGAATCACGTTGACATCGACGTTGACATCGTCCCCTATTATCCAATCGCCTTGTTCGCCTTTCGCCAAATAGTGTAATTTGTCCGGCCCGCCTAGAGAGTTTTATATAGGACCATAATAACTCGTTAAGTACATCAATTGATTTGCCATCTTAATCTGCATTCAAGCCATTACGTGCCTGGGTCCCTATATACATTCATTATTTCACAGGGTACTTCTCTAGTGATAACAATGGTGACTCCTTTTATAACAGCATTTGCGAATGCATATACTTCGTGTTGAAAATACCTCAAATTATTAAATAAAACAGCATCATTCTGCAAATGTGTTTCTTGAAAGAATATAATATTTGCCTGCAATTATTTAAACCAGGCCAGCATTGCTCTTGCCTTGATCTTATTATTTAAGCCATTGGCATTGCAAGAAGTAACTCTATCTGCCATGTTCTTCTTGAATCCTCATAAAATCTCCCTTTGGTATTATTACTGCTTTAACTGTGTAATACCCATTATTCCAGCTGCATCATTTTTGGCCTCGAGAGATTCTAAATCATCATACAATCTTACAACAGAGGTACGAAGAAAACAAACATAGTTGGTAATATTTGGCATGGGAGGTCAAGCAGAGATCTAATCTGAATTGTATTAAGAAGATAAGAAACCCTAAACAGGACAGTATAAAAACGGAAACACAAGGGATAGCAGATGTGTTTCTTCACCATTACGGAAATATATACTCAGATGCATATGACGTATCCCCACAAGAGTAGTTGTTTGGATGAGTTAAATATACCGACCTTACCAAGAGAGTAGGCAGAAGTACTTAATGTTCCAATCAGTTTAGAAGAGATGACACAGGCAGTTAATTCTGCCCAAAATGCAAAAGCCTGCAGGAACGATGGGATCTCTTGCGAAGTTTATAAATTGTTTGCTCCCCCTTAATAATTTTTTTCTAAGATTGTTAAATAGTATTATGAGGGGAGTGGTGATTCCCATCTCTTTCACTGAAGCAGTTATTGTCAGTCTTATTAACCTCTTTCCTGCGCCGTGAATTTCACCGCGGCGCGGGTGGGTCTAGGCAGGGCCGGTCCTAGGCCTTCTGAGGCCCCGGGCGAAAGGGAAGATGTGAGGCCCCCCTAATTGAATATTGCATCACAAGAAGTGACATCACAGAAAGTAAAATCACAGTACTATTGATCTTATTTGGCATCACTGAAGCTAACTAATGTGGATATCAGTAACATGGACAAAAAGTAGAGGGGATGGAAAACAGGTGAGCAAATATCCAGCTAAAAGGAAATATTGCAATCAAACAACCACACACACCCAACCACACAAACGCACAACCACACAACCACACAACCACACACACACAACCACACACACACACACACACAACCACACACACACACACACACACACAACCACACACAACCACACACACACAACCACACACACACACACAAACACACACACACAACCACACACACACAACCACACACACAACCACACACACACACAACCACACACACACAACCACACACACAACCACACACACACACAACCACACACACACACACAACCACACACAACCACACACAACCATACACACAACCACACACAACCACACACACAACCACACAACCACACACAACCACACAACCACACACACACACACACAACCACACACACACACAACCACACACACACAACTACACACACAACCACACACACAACCACACACACACAACCACACACACACAACCACACACACAACCACACACAACCACACACAACCACACACACAATCACACACAACCACACACACACGCACACACACACACACAACCACACACACAACCACACACACACAACCACACACACACAACCACACACACAACCACACACAACCACACACAACCACACACACAACCACACACACAACCACACACACACACAACCACACACAACCACACACACAACCCCACACAATCACACACAACCACAACCACACACACACCCACAACCACACACACCCACAACCACACCCACAACCACACACCCACAACCACACACTCACACACACACACCCACCCACAACCACACACACAACCACAACCACACACACAACCACACACACCCACAATCACACACACAACCACACACACACACAACCACACACACACACACACACACACACACCCACAACCACACACAACCACACACACACACAACCACACACACAACCACACACAACCACACACACACACAACCACACACACACACAACCACACACACACAAGCACACACACACACACAACCACACAAACACACAACCACACCAAGCATTGGCATAGCCAATAGGTCTCGCCTTTGGGACCTTATAAGTGTTTAGCCATGCAACATTTGATGTGGTTGCACCAAAGATATTGTGCTGCATAACTAAATACTTAGAAGGTCCCAAAAGCAAGACCTATTGGCTATGCCAATGCTTGTTTTTATAACCCATAATATGCAAACCCAGTCACAGTGGTGTGTTTTTACATGAAAACATGTGGAGTCAAGAAGACAGTACTACCCTGGTCAGTTCCAGGGATTCAAAGATCACTAAATTTAACTGAGACACTTCATTGTATATTTGGCCTGTGTCAACGAAATTCCAGCTCTAAAACAACACAATCATGGGAGAGCATCCAGATGCATACTTATCTCCAAGGCATCAGACCTGGGACGTAAGGTGTTCGAACTATCTAGTAAAAAATAAAATATTTACATTCTAAAACTATATGGTTGATGTTGAAGCACTAAAGATCAATTTGGATATTACTGAACACGTATTTGAATCACGGGGATGTTTGTCACCAAAAGATACATATAATAATGCTGAAAAGTTAGGTATTAACCTCTGGCACAGCTGAAAACTGTTGTGGGCGGAGAATGAGCATGGTAGCCAAGGATGTTAAAGCAAGCCCCAGTTCAAAATTTAAAGTGTAGAGCACTGTTTTAAAAGGTCCACTATACTTAAATGGCAAGGTGCTGTTACGTTCTACTAGTAACTTATGAACGTTGTTTCCACGGCAACTGATTTTGCTTCACTTAGTTTTTCACGTCTCTGCGTCCTGCCCAATAGCCACCGATGGCTACGGTGCCCACTGCCATGACAAAGATGATAACCATATTGTAGTCCAGGACAGGCTCAATAGAGGCATACATTGCCACCTTCACTGACTTGCTGAATGTATCACCAATATATGAATGAGTCCTGCTTAAAACTTACACTCCTGCTGCGCTTTCTGAAACAGACACTGAAGGCTACAAGGCCCAGGGAAGGGGGCCCCCACACTATGACCTTGCAGCTAGATCCAGTGCTTGAAGGCCTTGGGAGGGGGGCCCCCTCCCATGGGCCTTCAAACAGTAACAAGGCACTTCCCAAGACACTGTTGAGAGCTCATCAGAGTACACAAAAAAACACCAACAAAAAAACCTCAGTTGAAGGAGTGTTCTTCAATAGTGGGCAGAAAATAAAGTGGTAGCTGTACCTAGCTTAGATGGCAACGAGAACGGTAAATATTTTTATGATTTGTATGTAATACTGCCCCCCTGTGTCAGATCAGTATGAGTCAGATAGTGTTTCTGCATAAATTAATTAATTGCTTTTAATTTATCGAGCTAGGAAGAATGCATCGATCACTGTATGTCACAGGCATTATTATTACCAAACTTTAGCTGTATTCAATGAAGATGAGAGACACTGCCCTATCAAGATTCGAAGGTTAATAAAAGCCAGTTGATCTGGCTGCTCCCTCCTCCCCTCACCCACCTCCTTTTACCTGTGTCCGGCTTGTGCTGGAACCAAAGGGGCCTTCTGTTGCCTAGATACAAAATGCACAAACAGCGCCGATAATGGCCGGTACTTAACCGAGGCGCTGCCCTGCCCCTGACATTGTGAGCCAACATAATTGCTGGCCCAGCTGTTGTGCCGTCCCCCATTCTGGTTGTACCTTCCCCCACTCGTAAGGTAATCAGGTGAGGCAGGGGGCCCTGTGGTGGGCTGTGGAAGTGTGACCTTTCACAAGGGCGCGAGGCCCCCTGAGCGCGAGGCCCTGGGCAGCTGCCCACACTGCCCATGCCTAGCGCCGGCCCTGGGTCTAGGTGGTGGCAGTGGCGCTCCGGTACTTATGCCGGCTCCACGCCGCCATGAGTCACGGGCGGCATGTGCTCATGAGGGTGTGGAGCCGTCATGACCCCTTCCACTCATTAATTCACCTGCACAGGCGGGGAATAGGTGCCGCGTGGGCGGAGTGGCAGCGCCATGATGGCTCCACGCTGCCATGAGCACACGCCGCCCGTGACTCATGAGGGTGTGGAGCTGTCATGAGCACCCAAAGGGTTAAAAAGGGAAAAACAGAATAGGATGTAAATTCTTATCGTCCAGTTAGTCTCTTGAATCATGACAATAAATTATTCAGTAAGATTCTTGCAAATCGTCTGGGTACAATCGCACTATTAGTTATCCACGGGGACCAAAATGGTTTCACCTTAGACTGACAGATGGCAGATAATACTCAATATCTAACACAGGCAATAGGCTACTATTCCTCACAGGATATAAGAGCTGCAGTGATGATGCTGGATGCTGGATGCGTAGAAAGCTTTTGACCGCGTCCAGTGGAATGTCCTGTTCACAATCTTGGAAAGATGTATACTCCCAGTCACATTTATTTTGATTTTGAGTAATCTATATGTGGGAGACAGGGCCAATATAATTATTAATGAGAAAACAGCAGGAAATATCACTATACGGTGCGGGACTCGCCAGGGCTGCGCCTTGTCACCAATCCTTTTCACGGTGTTTATTGGACCTCCTGCATGTGCCATGCGTTAGGGCCCTAATATCAGGGCTCGTGTTCTAGAGGCATCGAAAATAAAATTGTTTGCTGATGATATGGCGCTATATTTAAAGGCGGAGAGAGCTAATCTCTCTAATGTAATTAAAAATATGGAAGTCTTTTCTAACTTGGGAGGATATAAGATAAATCATACAAAGTCAGAAGCTCTCCTTTTTAGTTGCACGTCATTTGTATTACCCACTACTATGCAATCGTACTTCTCTCCGAATAGACCCATAAAATATTTGGGGATTATTGTCACTGATAACATAGTAGATTTGTTCAGGCTAAATTATATAGCCACTCTAGACAAGATTTGTAGGCTGCTGAACAGATGGCAAAATGGTTCCGTGACGATTATGGGGCATGTAGCGTTGGTGAAATTGAGTATCCTACCATTGTTGCTTTTTGTGTTTACTAATGTGCAGACAAAAGTCCCTCAGTCCTTTTTTCGGTCAAGTAATTTGGCCATTCAACATTTTATTTGGCAGGGCAAAAAACCAAGATTAAAGTGAGAGGCAGTTGAGTTGCACCACGAGGAGGGAGGACTAGAACAACCGTATTATCAGGCAGCATTCATGAATTGGTTAGAGTCCTGTTCCGAAATTCCTAGCGATGCAATATTTATCTAGAACAAATGGTAAAGGCATTAGAAATCAACCTTCCCCTTTCCTACTAATGCCAAGATTACTGAAAAAATGAAGATACAAGACACCCAGCATAATTGAAGAGAGCTTTATTAGGATATGGACAAGGTGGGAATTACTGAGGCTTCATCCGTCCCTGAATATAGCCGAATGCAGGCTTTTAGGACTGCAACTATCTATTGATATGTGTAGTAAGTGGTATAGTATGCGATATAGGAGGATTCGAGAATTCTTTTGTAATAATGAATTTAGGACCTGGAAGCCATTGTCTAACTTAAATCCCGTCATTAGCCCTTCACTTTTTTTTGTTTTCTCTCAATCAAACATTTCTGTAAAGGCTGTATAATGGAGGAGTTGGCCTTTACAGAAAGGAGAACTTTGTGTCTAAATTAGCAGGCATAGGAAATTGGTACAAACTGCTGCACTTTAAAGGCAAGGACTGTACAATATTAGAGTTATTACAGTGGATTGAATCCTCTTCCGAGTGCAAAGTGGGTATTGCAAAGTCAAACATCGTTAACCACATTAGTGCTAAGGCAATTCGAGCCGCTGATCTATAAAGAATTTCATTTTATAGCAAATGGCTGCTGTATCACACCCCAGCGAAACTACATAAACTCTATCCCGAGGTGGAGCCAAATTACATTAGATGCAATGATAGGAATGCTGATTTGTGCCACATTATAGTCACCTGCTGTCATCTAAGGGAATATTGGCAAGACATTTTTCTGGAAACTAGCTCGAAAATAGGGGTTAATATCGTGACATATTCATATGGAGCCTTTTTTGGACTAGTAGTCCGGGAAGGAGACCTATCTATTAGACAGCAATGATTAATCTTTATTTCAATTCTGGTGGCTAGATCACTGGTCTTGGCAAACTGGAAATGGGATAAGGTCTCCAATCCTTCACAGTGGATGAACAAGATGCACAAAGTACACACTTACGAAGTGCTGCACGGAAAACTTACAGGGTCCATACAAAAAATAGTTAAAATCTGGAAGACACGGGTGGAATCAACACTGAAGTAAGCGAGGGTTGACAGTAGAATGTGGACAGGGAGGTTTTTGATCATTAGGAACATTGGGCTTTTATACTGTATCTACATGATATGTTACGTCTATTGTATTTATTTAATGGCTTGTCTTTTTACTCTGAATAACTTGTATGAATATTTATATATCTATTAATTGGACTATGCGGCATCAATATAAATAAATAAATAAAAAAGAAACCATAATGGCTAACCAAGAAATAATCCATTTTGGGAATAAGAATACATTCCAGACTTTAGAGAGGAACAAGTCGGATAGAAGAGAGTCATGGATCAAAAGGTTGTTTCTTGGAGGAGCATGGCTAGGCGGGAAACATGGCGGTCATGTCCTGAAAATTCTCCGACTGCTGTCCTTGAAGATCCTCCAGCATCCTGCAGCATACGCTGCTTGCAGATCTCCTGCACTGCCTGTGCCCTTACAGAGTTGCCTGCTAGTCCTCCATGGCGACTTGGATGCAGGAATGGTGGGGCAAACACACCGAATGAAGGGGTTTGCCGGGCAGCGCCTCCCAACAGGGTAGCCGCAACCTGTAGATTTTGAGGGAAGTGAGTGTGCGGGTGCCTCAGGAGTAGTGGCCTTCAAACCTAGCCCTGCTCTGGCCTGTGCCTCTTAAATCCTCTCCCTGGGAGGGTGAGTGACATTGATTGGCCTGTGGAGACCTTTCTATTCACGCCCCTGGCCGCTTGTGCTCCAGAATGCATAATGCACTAGTAAACAGGCTTAATGTTGGCGATCCCGAACTGGGTGGCAGCCTCTGGGTGACAGTCCCTGCATTCCAGGTGTGTCAGGCCTAGGGCCCGCGTGTCTTCTGCAGTTAGCAGGGAGGAGGTCGGAGCAGGGAGGAGCTCCCGTTGAGGTCATGGAGATCAGCCTTTTTTGGATGACTGCTCATGCACCTGCTCAGCAGATTTCCATTATCGCAGTGATGGGTTGGGGTGAAAGACTCAATGCTAGACTCTTGTGGTGCATCAGGTAGCTGAGTGGTGGGCTGTAGACCCCATATAGTCACCTTCCCGGTGGCCTCATTGGCACTGGCCCATCTGCCCTTAGCACCGGCTGGTATACCTTGGATGCCTAGTGGCCAAGTGCGGACCCTTGGGTGATTCGGCAGAGTGAGTCCCTCTTAACTTTGCTGCTGCTCTGCCAGGCCATTCTCTCCATCTGGGCATATATTGGAACATGAGACCCTACCTGCACCACACTGGGGCGTGAACAATTGGTGCTCCAATCCCTGTGGAACACTGTAGTACCTTGTTGAGAGACCCTTGATCTAGATTCTGCCGCCCTTACCAATGGACGAGATAGGTTGACCTCAACTCCATCTCAGTGGAAAATGGACAACTACATAAGCCAGGCCCCTGCTGTACTGATGGAGGTAAGCAGAACTCTACCGCTGACATCCTCCAGGCCATCAGAGACCCTAGGTATACGCTGGAAGACAGGATTGGAGAGGTTGTGTTGTACATTTTTCTGCTCTGACAAAACATCTGGAATGCAGTGGATGGAGTCACTTAGGTGGACGGTCATGTGTCTGAACTCAAGGACACTGTTAGGGTGCTCCCGGGCATGGTGGCTCGGTCATCAGCAGAGATCAACACTCTTCATCATCGAGTGAAGGGGTGGTCTTGTGAGATTTCCGGGCCATTTCCCATTGCTTTTTTGCGCACACAAGAGAAATTCCAGTTTCCTGTTGGAATAACCTCATCGAGTTTTGTAATCGTGCCACCCCCAGGGATCCCTTCAAACCCATAATTGCACAGTTGTTGAATTAACAAGACTGACTTCTTGTTCTTCGCACAATCAGGCTGAAGGGCGATGTTCATCAAGAATCCCGCACCATCATGGTAGACCAGGGACGTCCAGAAGTAGCGAAAATCCTACGACTCAGTCAAACTAAAGCTAAGAAACATGGGCCTGAGATACATGCATTTATTGCTCGCCAAACTCAGGGTGATTGTTTAATCTAAATCATTCTTTTTTGATACTCTGGCATGGAAGTAGGTGACGGAGAGCCCCCCTCCCCTTGAGAAGGCTGGCGACTAACTCAGAGACTGATCCCATGATGAGACCGCCTGTCAGGCAGGATTTGCAGTGGAGTAGGAGGCTCCACCACTGTGGGAGGCCCAGCATTCCAACTCCTCTGATGCTCCAGACTCAAACCCGGGCATGGATGGCCCCGAGACAGGGGAGGTAGGGGCTCTCCGGCAAGGGGATCAGTTCGCTCTCAGAGCAGTGGTCCACCCTCGTCCCTCTTTGACTCGGATACGATGGCTCCCTCTCAAAAATTCTATGACATTGAACCAGCATCTTGACTTGTCATTCCAATCACCTCTAATCGGTCCATGGACAGCTATGAGACATGCGACAGCTACGCCTCCCTATCCTACAGTGTAAAGGCATGTGAGATCTGCAGGGTACATGGAGGATGGTGGGCCCCCCATTCTGGATGTATAACCTGTTACACTTATGTCTGTACACTGTGAGGCACTATTAGGGCAGCAGAGATAGTCCAGGCCCTCACCGGCCAGTCCCTCATTTCACTGGGTTTTGTTGTTATTTTCCATGTTGCCTTTTGATATGGTTGAGTTCTTTGGGCGTGGCAAGGCACATTGCTTAGTCTGGCATTTAGGCAATGTCCATGGTTAGTCACAACAGGTACTTCATGTTTGGTAGTATGGTGAGGGGTTGGGGATAGTATTCTGTTTTGATTTATTCACTAGTGCACCTGGTTCCTCCTGCGGGAAGATTCCATCATCTACCTTGCTCCAAAACTTCTCAGATTAAATGTTGATAATTCCCACACACGACGCCAAAACTCTGCTCCGCTCCTTGAAATGGAACATAAATGGACTGCTTGACAAGGTCAAGCTTAGTGCAGTTGTAACGTGGGCCAGGCAATTGAGCATTGGTGTGCTCCTCCTCCAGGAGATCCACCTCATAGGGACAAACTGCAGAAGCCTATACAGATGCAAGTTTAATATGATATACCATGCAGGCTTCCACAGAGGGTCCGGGAGGGAGGGGGGGCACTACTGATCACTGCCCGGATCCATTTGAAGGTGGACATTCGAGGTGGTTTTGATGGGTGGTGGGAACTCTCTGGGGCTCCCCAATCATCCTTTGCTCAGTCTCTGCCCCACCATCTCTTACACAATCATTCCTTAAGGCCCTCAGCGAAGTGGCTCACAGCAATGGACGGATATACAATTATCGGAGGCGACTTTAATGGTCTGACGAATTATGCCTTCGACCATGAAAGACCAACGCCCCGGAGCTTCCCCTATACCAATCTGCTGTGATCCTTTATGGAGTCTCTTGGCTTAATTGATGTATGACGCCACTACCACCTAAAACCTGGAGAAGACAACTTCTTCTCTGTGGTCGACGGCACTCTCTCAAGAATGAATTATTTCCTAGTTCCCACCACACACATGCCCTCTATGTTTGCTATTTGACTACATGCCTTGAGCCTGTCAATCATGCTTCCTTAAAGATGCAGGTACAGTGTGGCCATCCATGTGCCTTGTCCCCCTGGTTGTTCAGCTCATGTTGGCTGACCAGCAGCCTTTCTGGTACTCCCTGAGTGGAACCTCAGCTCAATTTTTCAAAGAAAACTACAGGTCTGTTGACTCTGCCATGCCACTGTGGGGCACATATGATGCAGTAATAAGAGGGGAGATGATTTCGCGACTGGTACATGAAAAAGGAAGAAAACACCGGATATTGCTGCCTTGTATTGGGTGGCAGAGTGTGCCTATGCTTGAACACTCTTGATGGAATCGCAACATGCAATAGTGCAGGCAAGGCTAGCGCTTTAACAGCTCCAGATGGATGAAGCCACAGAACTATGGCAAGTGACCCGGAGTCGCTAATACAAACACAGCAATATGACCAGAATACTGTCGAATTGGCTCCACCAGCACACAGATAGGACCTCAGTCAAGGGTGATTCTGTACCATTAATCCAGCCACAGAAGACTTGGCAAATGCATTTGCCACCTATTACACAGAGCTCTATGCGGAGTCACTAAACTGATCACAAGCAGAACTCCATTCATATATCTCTGCAGTCAACCAGAAGCATCTGACAGCTTGCCAGAGGCGAACACTAAAGGAACTTCTTATGGTGTAAAGGTTTGCAGATAGCATCGCCAGCTTGCCGGGGGTAAAGCCCCAGACCGTAACGGACTACCTGTTGAGTTTGTTCCCCACCAGGCCAATATCTCCATGCAGCCCCTCCTGAATCTCTACAAGGATGCAATAATAGGCCACTCCTGTGGGACCTGGAAGGGTCTCATATTAACACATTTCTCAAACCAGACCACCCCCACAGTATTGCTCCTTGTATAGGCCTATTTGACTGAACTGTGAAACCAAAATCCTGACCAAAGTCCATGAGATTTGGCTAAGTATTGTCATTACCAATTTAATTCGTAAAGACCAGAGTTACTTAATGCCCCATAGATTGAAGGCTCCACAATGTGCTAGCGGTTGACGACCAGCTGTGACCACTGCTGGCTGGACTGTCAATCAATTTTTAAAAAGCGTTTGCCAAAGTGTCACTGGTGTATATGTTCCTGTTGCTCAACTACTTAGTTTTTGCCCCCCAGTACTTGTCATGAATTCAATTGCAAAATATTATAACAACAAGAGAGCGAGGAGTTGGCCTTTGTACTTGTCCCTTTCCCCAATAATGTATAAAAAACAACATGGACAAGTCCCTTTGCAGGTATAGATCAGGGTTGTTCCCCTGTCACCAGGAGCGGGACGCTGACAACAGCTCGTTGTTTTATGAAACCCCTCACCCACCTACCTGGTAGGTGGCATGCTTCATCATCGGGGTCCAGCTGGTTTGCCGAATGCAACCTAGCTGTGCTTCTACGCCTGTTTACAGCAGAGCGGGATTTGATGTGAAGTGAAGTGCTATGTGAAGTGTGATTAAATGCTAAAAATGCCTATAGGAAATCCCCTTGTAAAAGTTTTAATAGAAGGGTCCTATGGCATGAGTAAAAACATAGGCGGGATATGTGCGAGGTAAAAATGTGCCTCAATATCCCTAACAAATGTGTAGGTCAACTAGTTTCAGCCTTTTGCGATAATCGTGATGCTTTCTTCAGGACCCTAGGAAGTGTCAGTGACCAAAAGGTTAGGGTCACTGTGGTGTATATATCAGCGCACACCCTAAAGTGCGCTGTGAGTGTGGGGTTTTTCTGCATGGGGACCGTTTGTCACCATGTGTTCCCGCCGTAACCTAGTACATGGACCAGGTCTCGCTGAAGACCATGTACTAGGTTACGGCAGTCATAGAGCTCCTTGATACTCTCAGGAACTGTTCTGGGCCACTGGTCAACTGAAACAAATCATGGCTGTTCCCGGTGGGACCCAAGGATGCGACAGAGGAATGGGCCTGTTGTATTTGGAAGTGAATTTAGGCACTACGGTGACACAAGTTTATTCTGACAATCTCCCATCTGAATTTGTGGCAACCCTTAGTGACCTACAGTGCTGGTCTTCGCTGCCTTGGTTCATACTTGGACTTGTGGCACTTCTAAAGATGAATGTTCTCCCATGCCTGCTCTGCTCCAAGCTGTGCAAATCTGCCCTTACAATATAACTAAGTCGACGCTGATGAGATGGTGTATGGGTGAGCGCCCCCTGCTCCACTACATACTGGGATTTGCTACTGTTGGGCATGCCCCCTGTGCAGGGGCAACACTGCAAATCAAGCTGCCCTCTCTCAGAGACCTCTGATGGGAGGGCCAACTAATGTGAGACACCTCTATGGTGTGGATCCCCCCTGCCTGAGATTTCATAGTAGCAGGCTTCAGGGATGGGATTCCCTCAGAATCACTACCTTTGCCATTTAGTGACAGGTACAGTTATGAAGTCCTTGACTCAGCTCTAGGACAAGTTTGGTTTGGAGAAATCACAGTTGCATAGGTACCTACAGCTGCACCATGCCCTGAACCATACATGAGTAGATGCAATGACATCCCAGAACGGAGCACCTTGAGGCAAAGCTTACTATGGCCCCACTTCCTGACAAAGGTTGAGTGCCTGTTAGAACTGGGATTTTCTGGTTGGCTAAGGCTTACGCCAAAGCCAGGCAGGAACCACCATTCTAGTCAGGGCAAGGGGGTCACACGCCAAGATAACCCCTGCTCACCTCCTTGGTAGCTTGGCACGAGCAGACAGGCTTATCCCGGAGGCAATGTGTAAAGCATTTACGCACGCACACAACAGCCACAACATCCTAGGCACACCACAAAAGGAACTCCACACAAGGTTATATAAAAATAACTTTTGTATTGTCAAAACACATCAGATAGTAATCACACAATATACATTGTGCCAACTGGCACGGGCAATATTCACAAGGAAATATTTACACCAGGACAGGGCCACATGGGCCACTGTCAGAATCAACACTTAGCAGAAATAGCACTTCTAGAACATAGAATAAGTGTAGTACAAAATAACAATTATAGACCACAACCAGTAACCACTGGTAACAGGTAGGTACACACTACGCAATATTAATAACCATAGGCATAGATCACGCATGAACACATAACCTCTCTAGTATAAACTATACTAGGCAAAACAACCTCCTCAGCATGAAAGCACATCTAGAGGTATTACAGGCATAATGGCACTGCACATTACGCATAACTCACATTTAGGCCTAACCAGTAAAACTACAGTAGGCAATCTCTCACTAGTCTAAACACATTAGACTCTGCCTCCTAAGAATAACTCACATTTAGGGGCGTAACTCACAGAGTGAAAAAATCTCACTAGCATAAACCTACATAGGTAAAATAACCTCATAATCATAAACCAAAGTTTTAGAGGTATCAGATACAGGGTGCGTAAAACATACTAAATGCATTACACTTCCTAGCACCACATCACTCTAGCACATAAATCATATCAGGCAAAAACCATCATAAACATATTAGGTAATCACCTTGCGCAAAAATCACATTAGAGCCTTGCGCCCTATCCACATACCAGCCCCCCTGGCCAACTGGCCATCTCAAGGAGGGGCTCAAATGCCCTGTGTCCAGAATGTCAGGGCGTGCTGCCATCGCAGCGCCAGTCAGGGGTGCGCCACCGGCGCAAATCTAAAAGTTGCAGCTGCCCACTACTTGCTGGGCAGCTGAGGACAATCACAAGGGCCTAAACGCTGCAGCTGGCACTAAGTGCTGCGCAGCTGTGACAGGCCAAGTTAGGGGTGAAGGGAGTGCGACGCACTCCGGGATTCACAAAGAACAGGTCCCCCTAAAAGAAAAAAAAGCCTAAACAGTGCAGCTGCCCACTACTTGCTGGGCAGCTGAGACATCAGCAAAACTGCGGCATGGGCTCTCACTAGCCGTTCTGGACAAAACTGCGCCAAACATGGGGAGCCATCTAGACTCTAGCACCGTGTTGGAGCCCACTAGGCTCTCACTACACTCTGGCCCCCTAGATCTGGGAACAACTTAGGGGCGGTGGAGCCATCTGGCTCTAAATCAACTGCACCCCAGGAGCCCACTGGCCCCTTTCACAATCACAGGTGCCCCCAAACGTTGGAGCTCTCAGGCTCTGGCCACAAAAATGCGTCTTGGGCTCTCACTGGCCCTCTATAAACAAATGTGTCCAATGTTGGAGCCACGGGGCTCTAGAAATACACAAATGGCCCCTTAACTAATTTGGGCCCAGTATAGGGAGCGCGCTGGCGCTTTAAATAAATATGGCCAAGCTAGAGCCACACAGGCTCTTTTAACAATCATGCCCCCTGTCGTTGGGGCGGCCCTCTCGCCAGCAGGGCCGCCCAGGTGCCGATAATGCGATCCAATTGGGCACCCAGACTCGGGGACCTCGGGACCCCCACGGGCCCTCGAAATAATTATGGCCACACCGTTGGAGCGGCCCGCTGTCATGTGGGGCCGCTGAACTCAGCCTCTTCCCTAATGCACCACACTCACCGGGCACTCGTCGGGGCTCCTCCTCTCGCAACCGCGGGGCTCTCTCTCCATCAAGCCCCTCGGGACGTTTCATTTCCTCGTTCCCCAGCGCGGTGACACAGGCACAGGCCTCCGGTTCTCTGGGGGGCTCGCACCGCGAAAACCAACCAGAGCACGAGCCAGCAATGACGCGAGCTGCGGGAACCAATCATAGCACGTGCCTGCTGATGACGCAACGGCACGGGGACCAATCCCAGCGCGGCTCCGCCGGACCAAGCCTCGGAGTTACTGAGGGGGCTCGTCTCCTTGAGCCAATCACTGCGCGGCCCTTACGATGTAGATGCGGGACCCTCGGCCCGCGGCGGTGTTGCCGGTAAGGGGGTTGCACAGCTCTTTGTTTTTCAGCAATCCTGGCCTCAGGCGTGCAGCTCGAGGTGCGGCTGAAGGTAGCTACTGCTGGCAGAAATCAGGCATAAAACAGGGGGGCCGGTGTGAAAGAGATCCCGGCCCTTGTCCTCTCGTTTTATTCCCGGGCTGGCGGCGGTGACAAACGCGGCACTCTTGGTCCTGTTAGAGAGCAGCCAGGGCGTTCACGGGCCAGACAGCAGATGTACCGTCCTAGGGGCACTCAATCAGCCCCTGGTCCCAGCAGCATACAGCAGGTTAGGAGGCAAAGCCGATTACAGCAGTCCTTGGCAATTTTTCTATCCCTGAGTTGCAAAACAGGAGGCCAGCTCTTTTCAGGCCCTTGGAGACTCCAAACAGACACAGCACACAGCAAAGTCTGGGTTGCAAGCAGGCAGGGGGCACAGCACACAGCAAAGTCCCCTTTTTCTCTCCTTTAGTTGAAGCAGCAAAACAGGTGGGCCCCCAGAGCACACAGCAAGGGCAGTCTTCCTCAGTTTCTCCAGCTGTTCTCCTTCCGGCAGAGGTTCCTCTTGATTGTAGAAGTCTCCAAGCAGGGGAACACAGGCAAAGGTTCCCAGGGAAAGTCCATCAGTCATCCAGGGGCTGGGCAGGGCCCAGGGATGCAAGCCTTCCCCTGGGCCCCAGCAGCAGCACGCCCCTGGTTGATTCCAGTCTGAAACAAGAACCCTTACATGGGGTCACAGCCCCTCCTTTATACAGCAAAATCCTTTGTATAGCAGGGTGCAGGCAATGTGAGAACCAGCTACAACTGGTTATGGGGAACTCCCTTTCACTGGCCAGGCTAGGGACATCAGACGCACCACAGGGGGTGGAGCCAGCATTGTGTGGGGAAAGCCCAGCCCTATTCAGGTCCCAGGTGCAGCCCCTCCCTCACATCAGCATGCTAATCTCAACACTCACCACTGGGGCAGACCCATCCTGACTCCTGGAGCCAGGCTCACCAGCCAGCTCCAGCCAATCACACGCCAGACACAAATTACACAAACATGCCAACTTCTAGAAGTGGCACTTCCACACTAGACACAATCATCCCACATACATCATTGCGCAGCATTCAATCTCACGAGTTTGCACATACCAAACTCGACCCTGCACTCCCCACACATCAAGGAACTACCATGGTCACACATATTCTCCATGCCTTCCTATGGGAGGGCAGGTCACTCTCACACATACACAGTCCACTTCTTCCAGGTCAAGGAACACATCCTGAGAGCAGCTCGGAGGCTGGACTCCATCATCTTCTCAGGTGACACCCTCACCATTTTATAAGACATATTGTTCTAGACATTAGTAAAACTTTGAGACTTCTGTCTTATCTATGCGAAAAGAAAATACTGTACCACTATTGTTTCCCACTACACTTAATCCTCACTGTCTAAAAAAAGTGGTGACGTCCACTTCCGAACTCACATGGATCCATTGTTGTATCCTTTATTCTCAAGCAGGAGGGGGGCCCTGGAGCACCCTTGCAAGCTGCCCCCCTCAACACAGCTGATGCACACCATTCAGTCATCATGCTGTGCTTATTCTACTCAGCATTGCTGTGGTTTTCTCAATGTTGCTTTTTCTCTTTTTTGGCAGTTTCTGTTTTTTACCTTATGCACTGTTCCAGGGTCCACACTATACTAAGTGTACATTTGGCTTGGACACTGGGAGCCTCCTGTGGATGGGGGCTACTTCACAATCAACAGGGCTTAACTTACACTCCAGTCCCCCATTGACAGTGAGATCATGCCCCATTGTGTTTAAATGGCACATCAACTTAGTATAGTTTCCCTGAATGCTCAGGGGCTTAACACTCCAATGAAATGGAATGCACCCCTGAAGGAGGTGGACATAGCCATGCTTCAGGAGACACATCCCCTGGCACTTGACACTAAGAGGATCGATTTGTACTGATTTCCACTCCATTTTCACACACTAATACCAAGGGGCTGGCCCTAGACTCTAGACTGGACCAATCTGTAGCTCACTACAATACTTATCCTATCCTGCTTACTCTGATGCAAGGCATTCAAGATTTTAACTTTGCTACATTTCTGGAGGTGAAACTCACGTCGGTGAGAGGGACACCACGTACTATTCCAATGTCCATAAAACACACACACACGGATTTACTTTTTCCTAATTGCCACATCTCTTCAATGGCGTATCCTATCATCCACTATAGGCACTAGGACCCTGGCAGACCATGCCCTGGTGTTTTTGGCATTGGATACAAGAGCCTCCCCTAGGCGTGTGGCCCTAACGTTGTACATTACTGCGGTATTCAGTGCAAGAGTCTTTGGAGCATTACTTTAAGTAAAGCAACTCTGGAGATGTGTCTTATGCTACTGTGTGGGACGCAGCCAAGGCGGTACTGCATGGTGAACTCTTAAATCACACACCACTTTTGTTAAATTGGCAAAAGTCAAGTAGGTGGATTCTAAGATCAACATAGCCAAAACAAAGCTATGGGCTCAAATAAGGTATACATGAAGCTGAGACGTGTTTAGGGAGAGCTGAAGCAGCTCGACATGTCTGATGCCACACGGAAACTCCTTTATATCAATCAGAAATACCATGAGAAGGGGATAAAGCCCATAGACTGCTAGCATACACGTTGATTCAGAAGCATACAAAAACAATATCTTTTCCATCAGGAACGATGCAGGGACATCCCACATGGACACACATGACTTCCTTGACCCATTACTCATCATTATATAATGCCCACCCTCCACAATGTGCCACCTAGGACCGTTATATACAAGATTTTCCCTTTCCTCATGTTGACTACACACTACTCCAAAAGCTGGAAGAGCCTATCAGCCCGAAGAGGTGAAGATAGCTATACATCAATTGAAAGCCAACAAGGCCCTTGGGCCTATTGAGTTCTCTGTATCACGTTATCACGTTATAAAGCTTATTGCAAGTTGTTAGTGGAACCCTTGGCTAAGTTTTTATATCCTTCCCTCAGTAGCAGTAGCACTAACCATGACGGAATCCACACTAACACTGCTTTTGAAACCGGGCAAGGGCCCCACGTCCTTCTCCTCTTATGGGCCCATTGCCCTGCTACATTTTGATGTTAAAATATTCACCTTCGGTGGCCAAGATGGCGGCGGAGTAGGACGTGTTGCGAGTCCCCTCCGGCGCCAGG
The DNA here is from genome assembly GCF_964261635.1 of Lissotriton helveticus. Lineage (NCBI taxonomy): Eukaryota > Metazoa > Chordata > Amphibia > Caudata > Salamandridae > Lissotriton > Lissotriton helveticus. The sequence continues at coordinate 738,364,803 of NC_136059.1, read as the reverse complement.
CCCTGCATAGCTTTGTCCAGCGGCTGCACCCGGAGTCCCTTTGGGCGGTGAATTGCTTCAGCCCCCTTCAGGGTGAGGTCTGGCGTTTGAGCGACTCTCGAGGTCTTTCGAGTCAGGGGCAGTGAGACCTGAGTCGGCAACGCTGCCTGGGGCTTGCACGGCGATTCCGGCTGCGGGGTCGACTGCGACAGGAGGCGCTCCGGTGCTACTCCGCGGCCAGAGACGGAGGGGAGAGCCCAAGCTTCCCTGAAGGTGCTGCGGGGATCCACCCGGTCCCGCGCGGAAGTTTGCCTGGCGCCGGACCCTTGGACCCCGCGGGAGGGCGCGACCTACGGCCCGCAGACTGCTGGAGCGGAGGCGCGGCCGACGGACTAATCGAGGCCGGGGATCGAGGCCTGGTCCGGGAGACGGTCGGCGCTGCTCCTGGGCCCCGAACTTTGCTCGGTAGCCCGGACCACTGACAGCGGTAAGGGCGCCATCGAGGGGGTAGACCCGGCCCCCGTGGGAGGTGTTCCAGCGGACGAGCAGCGGAGTGCGGCGCTACCCTTGCCTGGCCCCGGGGACCCTGGTCGGCCTGTCCCGGTTGCGGAGACTTGTGGAGGGGAGAGCTTGTGCGCTGATCAGCCAGAGACCAGCGCAGTGAAGCAGTGGCTGATTCGAGCGCCCTTTCGGCGGATAGGCTACCTGACAGCCGGGCCCCGGAGGCGGAGCGGGACCGGTGGGCGGCTTGCAAGGCCACGGTCTGACCTGGACTCGGATCAGGGGGACGTGGGGAGAAAGCGCTGTTTGGGCCTCGCGGCCAGTGGACCTAGCTGTTGGGGGGACCTGTTCTCTCTACGCTGCCGTGCATCTCTCCCCTGCACCTCAGGGTATTGGGCCTCCCGGGAACTGAGAGGCTGACTCATCTGGCTCCACTTGGCTATTGGAGCACCGAAGGACGGCTGGTGGCCTTGTGCGTTGACCTAGCCTGCACTCCGCGCTACTGCGGGACGCTCTTTCGCCCTCCTACAGGCGCGGGACTGGGACAGCGATGGCCTCTAATTCTCGCAAGGTGAAAGCTGGCAAAGAGGGGACTGCTAAGAATTCTCAGGCTCCGGCCTCCCCGGGCCCGAGTGCATCACCGGGGAGATCTGATGATGAGGCCCCGGCTACTAAGGCCTTCATGAAGGAACTCTTCGCTTCCATCAAGGACGATATATCTGAGCTCCGAACCCAGCTCACGTCGGATCTTCGCGAGGTGCGGAGGGATGTCGACGGTATTGGGGAGAGAGTGGCCACCCTGGAAGATCATGACCTCAGCATGGCCAATGATGTCCATTTGCTGCAACAGGACGTGATCCGTCTCATGGAACAGAACATAGATCTGCAGGCCCATGCTGAAGATCTGGAGAACCGTTCCCGCCGGAACAACATCCGCATTCGGGCGGTCCCATGGGACGGTGAAGCAGGTGATCTCCGGGAATATGTGCAGGCGCTCTTTCTCCAGATCCTGGATGAGGAAGACCTGCAGGCGATCAAGATGGATCGGGTTCATAGAGTGGGATTGCCCAGGCGGAACGGAGGTCCTCCCCCTGACATACTGGTGTGTGTCCACGATTTCCAAGTCAAGGAAAGAATTCTGCGGAAAGCTCGTGACATCCCCTCCCTGCAATTCCGGGATCATCGCCCTCAACTTTATCAAGACTTGGCTGCATCGACACTCCAGAAGAGGCGCGAGTTCCGTCCTGTCACTGCTTATCTTCGGGAACACAACATCTCCTACTCCTGGGGCCACCCCTTCCGAATTATCTTTCGATGGCAGAATAGGTTGGCACAGATTCGTTCTCTTCGGGAGGCGAAGGAACTCCTGGGGATTGAGGACGAGACTCCGGCGCCCGAACGTCGCAGTCCTTCGCCGCGGAGACGACGCCGTTCCTCGTCTTGGCACAGGGTGGGCCCGGACATGAATCGCAGGAGGCCTGACCGCACAACTAGCCTTCAAGAGCGAGGGAATGCAGTGGCTTCTGTGGCCTCCGCCACACTTCCGCCGTCGCAGCAGAGCTCTGGAGCGGCCTGATCTACGAGTTGCTTGCCTTGGTGCCGGAGGGGCACGCACACTCAGGTAACGGGGATATGAATGTACTTTCCGAGAAGACACCCCGGTCTTTGGCCTTGGGAGATCCGTCCCTGGATCCCCACCTACGCCCCCTGAGAGACTTCCTATGGGGTATGTTTGCTTCCGGACTCATTTGGTTAGTACTCTGGGTTGTTGGGGAGTTGGGGAGGAGGTGGGGGGTTGGGCGGGGCGGGGGGGGTAGGGGTAGGGGGATGGGTGGGTGGGTGTAGGCGTTTGGGGGGGTGGGGGTGGTGATGACAAATGGAGGGTTGTGCACGTACTAGATTGGTTGCGGGCTCGCAGCAATTGGTTTTGGGTGGCGTTTATCCTCCCGAGCTGGGCCCTGTGGGCTGGTTATCGTCTTGGGAGCAGGGAGTGGTCCGGGTGGTTCCCGTCTTGTGGAGGGGTGAGAGGGATGTCTGATGTGCGTGGGAATTGGAGGAGTGTGTGCTGGAGAGTTGGGAGCCTGCAGGACGTAGCTACGGGGGAGCAGGGGGGCGTGCTTTGCCTTCATGCCTATTAGCGTGGGTACTTGGAATGTGAAGGGCCTTAACTCCCCGCAGAAATGCCAGAAGTTGTGGAAATACCTGCTGGATCATCATCTAGATGTTGTGGGGCTCCAGGAAACCCATCTAGCCCGTAGGGATGAGCTCCGGCTCCGACATAGGTAGTACCCCCTCATATATAGGTCTTCCGCTCCTACTAAACACAGGGGGGTGGCTCTTTTATTTCGATCTACTATCCAATTCCAGCCTCTGGGAGTGAGTAGTGATAAAGATGGCAGGTGGCTGATGGTTAAGGGGGTGCTTCATGGACGCCTGTGTACGTTTGTGGTAGCATATGTGCCCAATGCCCAGCAAAATAACTTTCTTCAGGACCTGTTGGATAAGTTGGGAGGCTTTGCGGAGGGTCAAATAGTGGTTATGGGGGACTTTAATATGGTATGGGATCAGGCCCTGGATTGCTCCCGTGCCCAGAGGACGGACTCTGGTGTCTTCTCCGCCGGGACTAAAACCAGGATGGAGGAGCTGGGACTTATAGATGGCTGGCGTGCAGTAAACACACAGACCAGGGACTACACCTTTTTTTCCCATGTGCACCACACCTACTCCCGCATTGATTATGTTTTTTTGAGTCAAGCCCTCAGGGGAGATGTCCGGGATTCCACGATTTTTCCGCTCTCTGTCTCAGATCATGGCCTGTTAATACTCCAGCTTCAGTGGTCGGTGGGGGGGGGCGGATATCGGAAGTGGTACTTTCCGGCAGCTCTAGTGCGGGACAATGCCTCGTGTAAGGAACTAAGGAAAGCCATTAGGGAGTTCTTGACGCTCAATCCGAGCTCGGACACCTCTGTATTTAACACTTGGGACGCATGTAAGGCTTCTCTCGCTTCTCTCAGGGGCACTTGCATAGGGCTTAACGCGGCTCTTAACCGAGTGCGTAGGGTGGAAAGGGAGACTTTGGAGGCTGAGCTTGAGAGGTTGGAGCGGGCCCACAAACTGAACCCCTCTCGCGCGATGCTTCGTCCACTGACGGCGGTTAGAGGGAAGCTGAAGGCGCATTACAACAATCGCTCTGAGCTAACTCTCCTACGACTTCGTCGAGGGTCGTACGCTCAGGGGAACAAAGTGGGCCGTCATCTGGCTCGCCAGCTTCGTGAGAAGAGAGAAAAGGAATATATTGGGGGGATCCGGGACTCGGGAGGCTCGATTCATCATCGGGATGGGGACAAGGCGGATGTCTTTGGGCGATTCTACGAGGCGCTTTATAAGGGTGATCAGCTCGATTCGGGAGCGCAAGAGGCCTTTCTGTCGGGCCTCTCACTTCCGCAGGTCTCTGTAGATAGCAATGAACAGCTGTCGGCCCCCTTTACTAGGGAAGAGGTGCTTGAGGCGATTAAGGCCTTGAAACCCAATAAAGCCCCGGGTCCGGACGGGTACACAGCCTATTTCTACCAGTCGTTTGCCACCGAGCTGGTCGATTGCCTAGTCTCCCTTTTCAATGGCATGGCTGTCGTTGGGGAGACCTCTGGCACTATGGCCGAGGCCCTGATCACGGTGATCCCCAAGCAGGGGAAGGATCCCTCCTGTTGCTCCTCATACCGTCCTATAGCCTTGTTGAATGTAGATGCCAAGCTGTACTCCTCTATCATCGCCCGCCGGTTGCAGGATCTGATGCCGGCCATTGTACACCCGGACCAATCCGGTTTCATTAAGGGGCGGCAGACCCATGACAACTTGCGGAGGGTAATACACCTGATAGAGAAAGCTTCCAGATTCCGCCTCCCAGCGGTGCTGGTGGGTCTGGATGCGGAAAAGGCCTTCGATCGAGTCGATTGGGGGTTCTTGTTTCGCACCCTCTCCGCCTTTGGATTTTCGCGCCAGTTCATCACGATGATCCAGGCGGATTTTAATCGGCCAACCTCTAGGGTGTTGATTAACGGTCATCGGTTGGCTGCGTTTCCTCACTCTAGGGGTACGAGACAGGGGTGCCCCCTTTCCCCGCTCCTCTTTGCCTTGAGTATCGAACCCTTGGCGAGGGCGATCCGGGAGAATGTGAGTATCAGGGGTATACCCTTCGCAGGGGAACAGCACAAAATATCCCTCTTCGCGGACGACTTCCTGTTGTCCTTAGGAGATCCCGCTCAATCCCTGCCGCCTGTTCACGAGGAACTCTCTCGGTTTGAGGCGGTGGCGGGCTTCCGGGTCAACTTCGACAAGTCGCATGTCCTGAATTTGACCCTGTCCTCTGCAGACGTGGACCGGATGCGCGTGTTGACGACCCTGTCGTGGACGTCCACCTCCCTAATGTACCTGGGGGTGCACCTCACACCTACTGTGGGCTCCCTCTTTACTGCTAATTTCCCCCCCTGCTGGCCTCGGTACGCAGCTATCTGGAACGGTGGAAGCCGAAATTCCTCTCGTGGCTTGGCCGGATACATGCTCTTAAAATGGTCCTCCTCCCTAAATTTCTCTATCTTTTCCAAGCCCTCCCCATTCCTGTAGACATGGATTTCTTCCGCCGCCTAAAGACGATGATGCTGAAGTTTGTTTGGCAGGGTGGCCGGGCTCGGATACCCTTTATTACACTTCGTCGGCCAAAGGGGGAGGGAGGGGTCGGGCTTCCGGACATGCTCCTGTACTACAAAGCGGCACAGCTGCGGGTGGTAGTGGAATGGTCCCAACAGCTTTCAGAGAAACACTGGCTACATATGGACCGGGCGGTGGCGGGAAGGTCGATTTGGGACTTGCTTTGGAAGCCCAAACTAGACCGACCAAAGAATGCTTACATCAGCACCCCCACTAGCACGGTTCTGAAGGTATGGGATACGGTTACTTGTGACGATCGCTGGACCACCTTTCCGTCCCCCTTCACTCCCATCCACTTCAATCCGGCTTTTCCGCCTGCTGTACAGGAGGGCTCATATCGCCCATGGCGCGAGGGTGGATGCCGAGCACTTACGCACTTGTTTCATGGGAACGACCCCCTCACCTTCCACAATTGCATGCGCGATTATGGCCTTCCAGCCACAGAGCGTTATCACCACGCCCAACTTCTTCATTGGGTGACTTCGGCGGGAGTCCGCGAGGCAGCTACTCGTCCGCTTTCCCCCTTCGAGTCCTTCTTGCTTCGCACTTCAGCGATGCGGGGGGCAGTCTCCTTCTTATATGGACTGCTTCTGCACACCGCAATCGCCCCGCGCCCTCGATATATGGAGCGGTGGGAGGCTCTCCTGGATCGAGATATTTCTGATGCAGAATGGACGCATCTTTGGAGGGATATAGCGACGCATAACCACTCCGTGAGTCTTCGGGAGGCCCATCTGAAAACCATGTATGATTGGTATCTGTATCCGTCCAGACTACATCGTATTTTCCCTACGTCTTCGGATAGATGCTGGAGGGGATGTGGCCTTCTGGGCGACTTCCACCACATTTGGTGGGATTGTCCAATCATTCAACCCTTCTGGACGGAGATACTCTCTCACATCAAGGAGATATTGGGATACCCGATCTCGGGCTCAGTGGCTCATGTACTACTGGGTCTCCGAGATACTCTGTTGGAGCATCAGACTAAGGCAGACAAGCGTATTCAGTGGCTATGCCTGGGGGCGGCTAAGCTCACACTGGCGGCGGCATGGAAGAAACCACATGCCCCAGCTGTATCACTGTGGCACTCGAGGCTATGGGGTCTTTTGAGCATGGAGAGAATGTCGGACATCTTTCTGGGGGACTTTAAGAATTTCCTCTTTCGATGGGGACCACTGGTTCGATTTTTGTCATCTGGCTTGCCGTCTGCGGTATGCCCGCCCACACTACGTGCACTACACCTGTTTCAAGTATGAAAGGAATGTATGTCTTCCCTCCTGGATATGGAGGGCGAATGGCTCTGTTGTCACCATTGGGGGAGGGTGGGGGTGGGGAGGGAACTGGTTGGGGTTTGTTTCTGTTCACTGTTGCGACTCTGCTTAGCCTGGGGACTCAGGATTGTTATACCCTCGGGCACCCTTCTTCTACCGCTATCGGACAGTTTCTTTTGCGACCATTGGAGGGGGCACGGGCACCAAGACTGATGGAGCCTTCATCGCAAAGGGTTGCTCACTGTACTTAATTTCAGTGCATTTTATACTCCCCTGTGTGGGTTTTGTGGCGGAGCTGTCGCCTATTTCTTTTTCTTTGTCCCCCTTCTTCCCTACATACTATACTTTGCCTTAAAACAATAAAAACATGTTTTACAAAAAAAAAAAATATTCACCTTCATCTTGGCCTCCAGCCTCCACTCCATCTGCCCTTTGTTGCTATCTAGCTGCCAGTCAGGGTTTATTATGAATAGATAGGCTCAAGAAAATGTGCGGCTGGCGGTGAACGTGAATGATGTGGTGGAATGGACCAGTACCAAGACCCTCCTTCTCTTGCTGGATGTAGAAAAGGCCTTTGACTGGGTGGACTGGATTTTCTCCAAGTGATCCTGTTGAAGATTGGGCTTGGCCCTCACATGACAACATACTTGCAGGCCAATTACAAAACCCTGACATCATGTTTTAAAGTCAACAGCACCCTCTCCCCACCTATACCCCTTGCAAAGGCACTAGAAAGGGATGCCTCCTGTCTCCGCTAACTTTTGTCCTCATGATGGAGCCGCTGGTCGACCACCTTGAAGCAAACCCTAGGATGAGAGGGCTTGAAGTGGATGGAGAACTCTACTTATTAACATTGTTTTCCGATGACGTATTGTGCTTTCTTACATTTCCAGATACCCCCCTTCCATTGTTGTTTGACAAATTAAAACAATTCAAAGTAGCTTCGGGCTTCTGCATTAACTATGCAAAGTCTACAGGTAGTGGCATAATGAACCACACTCACAGGGCTGGATCCTTGCTCCCCACTTTTAATCTTGCATGGGAGGCCGCCTACTTGCGTTATCTAGGGATCTTTGTGACTAGCTCCATCTGCACGCTTTACGAACATAATATAACTCTGGTATTCGAGGTTCTATTAAAATATCTCTACTGATAGGGTAGGCTCGAAATATCATGGCTGGTTCATAGTAATGCTGTGAAGATGAGCTACCTGCTCCAGCTACTCTATGTGATGCACAATTTGTCCCTTGGATCCACCGTGACACTAGTCTGCATACCCATAAACAGTTACTACAATTTATGTGGCATTATTCCACTCCCCGAATACTAAGAGCAATACTTTATTGAAGGATGTTGAACAAAACAGAACACTGCATTCCCTCCCCAAATTACATTCAGCTATCACCTGGCATCACCTCCCCTATGCCATGCCTTGGGTGCTCCTAGACATGGGCTGCTTCACCATCCTTCATGTTCTGTGGATGAGGTTCTGAGATACTTTTTCACCCTCACAAACTTCATTGTACGCTACTGCAACTCTCCTGCGACATTGGGATAAAATTCACCATTGCCAGTCAGCCACTACATATCCTTTCTCCAACTCCTACGTCGGGCAAACCCAGCATTAGTGAAAGATAACAGTAGTAGAGCAAAAATGCTTCTGGAATAACTCTTCGTCAGGGGTCTCCTAAGAAAGACATTAGTTTCCTGTGTGCAGCTTCATGTAGCCTTTCCCAGCCACGCTGACAGCCCTAACAGTCATGATGGAAGCAGGATTCAGGGATCACCATTGCTGATGACACACAGCAGTGGCTTTGGTCGCATGCAATCAGGACCTCTGTCTGTCTACAGTATAAGACCAATGCATACAAAATCCCAACAAGATGGTATTTCACCACAGTTCGACTTCATGCCATGAATGGAGCTTCTGATCTTTGCTGGAGAGGCTCTGACGCCAGGGGCACTTATCTACACATGTGGTGGCACTGTATACCTGTAAAACGCGTCTGGTCGGAGCTGCTCTGCTTGATCGACAGATTTGTTCCATGACCCTGCCAATGGACACTTTGGTGCTTTTATTGGAGAAGCTTTGGAGGATTCCGTTGATCTATACACTACCCATAGGGATAGGTGCTCACCTTTTTCCTCCTGGCGGCAAACCTAACAATAGCCCACCCCCGGAAGAGCCCTCACCCACCAAGTCTTCAGTTATGGTGATCTAAGATGTGGCCTATGTATGCCATGGAACGCTTGACTGCGATAGTCTCACACAGGATGCACATGCTTGAATGAATCTGGCTGCCTTTCAAGACCTACCTCAAGAGGGATAGGGCAGGGGTGAACCCATCTTACTGTGGTATATAAATAAATAATACCGGATCTAGGTTTGACTAGGCATAGCAATAACAGATAGCTCAATAAATAAGAGTCAAGATTCGAGGTAGTAGGAGTTTGCAGGTTTAATACAGCATAAAGGACAGGAACAGGACAACCTGCACGGGAACAGGATGGCAGCGCTGCCGGGGCTAGGATCAGAATCGGCGCAAGGGAATGGGGGGAAAGGACTGGCGTAACATTTAATAACAATACACAAGCATATATAGTAAAACAGTTGCATTACAGTACATATGATAGGCGGAGCAGTGGGTGTGGTCAATAGCAGTCGCGAAAGATAAGGGTGAAAATGGGTGTAACAGGGGCGTATACATAGACAGGTGATGCAAACGTAACAGAATATGTCATAAATGGGGCGGAAACATGGAGGGGGCTACCTAAGGAGCCGGGACCTCTAACCTAATGGTGCGCGCAAACTGACAATGACGCGTTACTAGGAGAAGCTGGGGGCTATGAACTCTGTGCTAGGAGCAGAGACTGAAGTCTGGAGAGTCAGGGCGACATGTACCTAAACAGTATCTAGTATCTGATGTTTAGAGAACATGTTGATATAAACTAAGAGTCAGGAGGGGAGAGGCTAACGGACTCCAAGACTGGAGCATGCATTATTCTACATGTAGTGCGTGATGAAGAATATTAAATGACCATTAAATGCAGTATTTCTCTTACATGGAGACGTAAAGGCTAGACAATGACGGAAACTATTGATGCGATTCAGTAGCTTAGGAATGCAGAGAAGGAGGGCTGGACTGATAACTAGAATCATAACATACTCTTGGCAGACTCAGAGGCAGAGCCAGGCTGAGCCGGGCACTGTGAGGCAGGAAGTAAGTGAAGGGTCGAGGATACAGGTGGGGGCTGTATCACTCCTCAGCGAGGCTCAGGAGACAGGAGCTGAGAATCCGGTTTCTGGGCCCTTTTGAGGCCTAGAAACGGGGACTTTACAATGAAATAACGTGCACACTGAGAAACGTGGCAACGTGACTTTACATAGGCCTGATATTCGTAGTATTCACGAGGACTGGAAACAGGCATACTAGAGATGGACACAACTGTAATTGCGTCTTTAATCAAACATGGGGATACATATGCATATTAATCATGTACACATAACATATGATGGAGGACGCGTAGGGACACAGAACATGGCAAAATTTACTTTTCCACATTCCCTCCTTGTCACTACGTTTCCATCAGGAAACATCAATATTCATGATACCATCTATCATTTCATACAGTATCATTTGCTCGTCTCGAATTTTCTTGGAACGGGATTTAGAACGGGACTTGGGACTAGGAATACAAGAGGTAGCACAAATGCCGCAAATCGCAGGGCCACATTGTATACAGAGGCAGCAGCTGAATATGATCGCTACTGCAATACCTAAAAAGGACAATACTTTCCATCCCCAGGCGGAAATTATATTCCTGAACCAACCGGACCATGTCCAGGTGCCTGGATCTTGGTGTAACAGATGGGCAATTTTATGGAGTCTGGTTATAGCTGAATAAACAGACGGCGCGTTATTTGGAATGAAAATGCAGCAACTAGATCCGATGACTCTACAAGCCCCGCCCCTATCGGCCAGTATGACGTCAAGGACGAGACGATTCTGGAGCACGACAAATCTCATAGCAGATTGCTCTTCGGTTAAATTACCTAGGGCAGAGGCAGTCTCATTCACTACTGCTTCAAGGGTTCTGGTTAACCTACGGATTAGCTTACTGTTCTGGATAGGTCCTATAAAGAAGAAGAAACCTCTATTGAAATCTGTATATTGTTCTAGAGCAGTTTCAGTATAATCGACAATCGGGGACTCCCTTCTATGTCTAACGTGTACTAGATGTGTGTTTCTATGATAATCAGATGGAGCTAGGAAAACTGGTGGCAGTAGGAAGGCAATGTAACATGTTCCCTCCCAATCAAGGGGCAGACGAACATATGCGGTCTGACCACAAACAAAATAAGAATGACGTGAAGCTTTGAAAATAGATTTCCCACTGTCACTATACTTGACAATAGTAGTACAATCACTATGTCCTACATGTACGGAACCATTATTTCGGACACATAATTCACCTTTGACTGGTAGTACTGAAATAGCAGGTAAGTCTGGAGTAGAATCAGACTGAACATTCAGGACCATAAAACTCGAAGAATAATTACCCAAATTATAAACTTCATTTTCGAGATCTAACCCTGTTCTGTGGGGAAGACCTTGCTTGTCTGGGAAACATGTACTGTTCAGAAAAGACATATCTGTTGAGGATGACGTTAACGTGGACCATGCTCCACACGAACCATTATGTGAAAATGGATAAGGAAAGAGTGGCAGAACTCCCTTCGATGTCTGGAAAGGGGGGAGTCGACCACACACCCAACAATTTGTGGCATTGCTGGTCTGGTGTGAATAATGTAACATGCGGATAAAAGAATTGTTACGCATAGCGAGGCGATAAGAGAGTTCATGAGGAGGCAGATCACTAAACGTGTGCTCTACTGTAACATTAGAAGACTTATTTACATGAGAAACTGGAAAATACAGATAAAACGCATAACTGGTGCAGGAAATCATAATACTGAGAAATAATATGAAACTTAGAAAAACGATACATCGGATTGAGTTTTGACTAACTCTCTCACTATGGGGGTCTATTTTATACATGTCAGAAACCGGTCTAACTGTTTCACCTAGGGGAGGACTTAGACAATCAAACTGGCTGACTTATTTTACTAGACCTTAACTTTTTCTTATACTCCTGTTGCGGAGTTGTCTCTAACAGGGAGGGTGCAGTATCATTGTCTTTTGCGGGACAGTCCTTAAGAATAGTACTTTGGCAGTCCTTTAAATGCTCGGAAATGTTCTTTGAAACTGGCTTCAATCCATAAAATTTTTTGATGTGCGAAAGATGCACCCAGCCTTTTCGTCCCTCCAACTTCACGGCTGTACGGGTGGCCAAGAGGACCTGTCGGGGCTCCTTCCAGCGAGGCTCCAGCGGACTTGAACGATCAAAGTTTCGCACTAAGACCATGGATCCGGGAACGATTTCATGCGGTGCCACCTCGGTATTGTCTGGAAATGCGGCGGCAACCTGTGAACGACAAGAGTTGAGGGCAGACATCAAGGAAGCTAGGTAATCTGTCAGCATATTACTTGAAACATCGGTAATACTTCGGGGTCTAGGTGTACCCCACATGTTAGGGGGGCGGCCGAATACGACCTCGTACGGGGACAGACCTGATCTGGAATGTGCGACCATGCGCATGTAGAACAGAGCAACTGGCAGAGCTATTAGCCAGTCCACACCTTTCTCTTGACAAACTTTTGCAATTCGGATTTTCAGGGTCTGGTTATGTCTCTCTACGAGACCAGCTGCTTCAGGATGGCGTACACAATGGAACTTCCACTGGTACCCTAACAAAAGAAAAACATGTTTCATCAACTCGGATGAGAATGGCTGGCCGTTGTCAGAATATACGACTCTAGGGAGTCCGTAGCGGGGGGAGAACTCACGAACCAACTGCCTGGCAGTGGTCGTGGCGGTGTAATCTGGGACTGGATATGCCTCTGTCCACCTGGACAAAGCGCATACAACTACAAGGACATACTTGAAACCTCGACATCGCTCCATCTGAATATAATCCATTTGGAGGACCTCGAATGGGTGGTCAGGGGGCTGGAATCCACCTTGTTCCACCGGGACACTTTTACCTGGATTGAACTGGCAACATATCATACAGGTACGGACTTTCTGCTTGGCTGCAGCTCGTAAATGTTTGTTGAACCAAATGTTCTGGATACTGTCTAACATAGCTTTTTCTCCTAAATGTGCTGGACTATGTGCGGTATTGATAATGACTTGAACCATGGAATCGGGGAGAAACCATGTGGCTTTACCCTTCGTTACCCATCCCTGATCTGTCTGGACCCCTCCTTGTTCGGACCATTTCTTGATTTCATCGGGAGTAGCATGTAACTGGATATCTATGACATCTTGAGTAGGGTCTTTAACTGTCATACAGGTAGTCGGATCTGGAGTATGTGTCTGTGTTGGCTTAACTGAAATGTCTGGAGTCTGTGCTGTAAGCTTGGCTGTGCGATCTGCTAGATCATTACCTTGGGAAATAGTGTCAGTAACTTTCGTATGTGCTTTGCATTTCATGATAGCAATAGATGTCGGTAAATGTATAGCATCTAACAGAGCCTGAATAAGGAGACCATGCTGAATCTTGGTTCCATGAGAAGTCATGAAACCTCTCTCTTGCCAGAGCACTCCGAAGTCGTGTACAACTCCGAATGCGTAGCGTGAATCTGTGTAAACATTAACTTTCAGGTTCTTGGCGTGTATGCAGGCTTGTGTCAGAGCAACTAGCTCTGCTGCTTGAGCAGACAGGGTGTCAATACGGTGTGTTTCAATTACTTCAGTGTCAGTAGTCACTGCATACGCGGCTACTAGTTCTCCTGTACTTGTTCTCATACATGAACCATCCACATAAAGTGTCAGGTCGGGATCTGGTAATGGAATATCTGTCAAGTCTTGTCTTGGCTTAGTCATAGTGTTAACTACTTCCACACAGTCGTGTGTGGCAGGATTTGAATTAACTGACGGTAACAATGTAGCAGGATTTAGAACGTTGCAGCGTCTGATTTCTATGTGTGGCTGGAACAGTGTCAATTCATAACCTGTTAAACGTGCAATTGTCAAGTGCTGAGTCTGTGTTCGGTTTAAAAGAACTTCCACGGAGTGTGGAACTTGTACTGTCAAGGAATGTCCTAATACTATGGAATCACTTTGTCTGATAGCTAGTGCTGTGGCTGCAACTGACTTGAGGCACGCAGGCAGAGCCTGGGCTACAGGATCTAATGTGCTCGAAAAATAAGCACAGGGCTTGTATTGTCCTGCTTGATCTTGTGTAAGAACAGATAATGCTGTACCTTCGCGTTCAGAGACAAAAAGTGTAAAAGGCTTACTATAGTTCGGTGTTGCTAGAACTGGAGCTTGGCATAGAGCTTTCTTTAATTCATTGAAACTAAGTGTATGTTCAGATGTCCAAGGGAGGACAGTCGATACGGCTGCCTCCCGTGTCGTTAACTGTATCAGTGGTTTAGCTAGAAATGCATACTGAGGAATCCATTGTCTGCAGTAAGAAGTGAGGCCGATAAAAGCACGTACCTCCTTCTGGGTCTTGGGCTGAGGAAGACTCGCTATTAACTGGATACGGTCTGGTGTCAACTGCCTACCCCTCTTGGACAGTAAGTGGCCTAAATAGATCACTTGCTGGACACAGAATTGAAGCTTAGAAGGGGACACCTTGTGCCCCATCTCGGCTAGGAAATACAAGACTGTAAGGGATGCTCGCTCGCAAGCACGTTCAGAACGGGCTGTGATCAGTAGATCATCGACATACTGGAGCAGGGCAGTGTCAGTTGGCATGTGAATGTTGTCTAGTTGTCTCTTGAGTGCTTGACTGTAAATACTTGGACTTTCTGTGAAACCTTGAGGAGCGCGTGTGAACATATAGCTCCTTCCATTTAAACAAAATCCGAAAAGAAACTGGCTGTCTGGATGAATGGGGACACTGAAAAATGCGTTCTTGAGGTCTATGACTGTGAAAAATGAGGCTTCAGAATCAATGGCTGTCAATAGGGAAGAGATATCTGGGACAACTGGGTACTGGGGAATAATACCTTTATTGAGTTCTCGTAGGTCAATCACTAATCGATATACTGGGGGTGCATTCGGATCAGTACGTTTCATGACTGGAATGATCGGAGAATTACATACATTGGAGTCAGTTTCTACAACTACTCCTTGAGCCATAAGCTCGTCAATAATTTTGGATAAGGCTGCTACAGCCTCAGGTGGCAATCTGTACTGTCTGATTCGTGGTAACACTACACCTGGCTTGAGAGTCACACGATGGGGTGTGATTTGCATATAACCAACATCAGTTGGACCTTGTGCCCATAGATGCTGCGGAACATTAGACAATCTCGGATCAAAATCTCGTAATACATAGTGACCCTTGAAGTCACGTAGGAACAATCGTATTCCCTCTGGGGAGCAGCAAATAACTGCACCTAATTCTTTCAGTGTTTTAATACCTAACAGATTTTCTGGACACGACTTTGTAAGTAACAGATCAGTAGTTCGGGACAATGGACCTACTTCTAGAGTAACTGGCTTAGATATCTCGTTTACAATAGGCTTTCCTGAAAATCCAAGGGAAACATTTCTAGAGCCTGAGAGCGGAGCCCCTGGAACTTCAGCGTGACTAATGGTGGTCCTACTTGCCCCTGTATCAATCAAAAACTTTCTGTCTTTCCCTAGTACTTGACTATGAACATAGGGACCCTCTTGATCTACAGGAATCTCGATGAGAGGCAAGCCTACCTCCCTCTCTAGGCTGTTTCATGAATATGGCTGATACTCTGGATACTCGGATTGTGCATACTGGTACATCTGCTGTGTAACATGCTGTGTTGCAGCAATAGGCTGCGGTGCTGGAACTGTCTGTTGTGCATTCTGTGGCTGAGAAGTCTGTGAAACTTGTTCTTGTCTAGGCGGACGTGGTCTTTCTTTAGTCTTACCGGTAGCTATGTTGTGTTTCAGAACTGCACACTCGTTTATGAAATGACCTGGCTGTTTACAATAATTGCAGTTCCCTTTAACGGGAACTGCAGGATGACTGGCTTGATTCGGACCCCTCTTCTGACTGTCTTGTGGAATAGATTGTGCAACCAGTACTTTCATTTTCGTGTCTTTCATACGTTTCCTTTCGTGTTCTTGCTCTTCTCTGATTCTATTCTGGTGGTATTGAAGCATCTGTAACATCTGGGACGGGGTATTAGCTTGCCAGGTACTTTCGACTTTCAAAACTCGATTCTTAACTTGTGGACTTGAATTCTCGACTAATTTAGTAACAAAAAGATGAGGGTATGACTCGCTACTTGTCTTGAGGCCACTGTTTATACTAAAACATTTCTCGAATCTAGAATAAAAATCACTAGTGTCTTCATCTTGTTTCTGTTTACAGGCTGAGATTGCATCCCAGTCTTCTTTTCTAGTTGTCAATAATCTAGGCAAAACTTGTATTAACAATTCTGGTAATTCTTTACATTTATCTCCAAGACCGGTACCTGGTACTCGTGCCTTGTCTTCAGCTTCTAGAACTGCCCAATCGATCTTTTTCTCTCCCACCTCCCAATCTTTTTCCTTGAGTTTCTCGTATACCCCTGCGGGCAACAGGACCTTTAACATTTTAATAATATCTGGATACGTGTATTCTCCCATACGGAGCATGTCTTTTAATTCTCGGTGGAACCCTGCTGGATCTTTGTCATGACAGGGAATTAACTTTTTCATCTCTAAGAGTTCCATCTTTGTAATCGGAGTGTAAACAAACACCCGTTGCATTTCACCATCTGTTGTCCTAACTGGGTGCACTTCTCGTAACGGATTCTGTCTGTCTATGTAAAACGGTTTACTTTCTGGAGGTGAGACATGAACAAAATGCGGGTTCAAAAACGTTCTATATTTGTGGCGCTGTTCTAAAATGACACTAATTAAATCGGTACCTAAACCTTTCCATTTATACTGGAGTAACTCGTTCAGGACATCATGTAACGGACCTGGATCAGAATGTTGACCCTCATACAATGTAATGAGGTGCTGGATCATATACATACCCACCAGTCGCTGCTCGGCTGGGGGCAATTTCAGAAACATTTGTGCCACTATTTCGTCTGGAAAAGTGGTAGAATCAGTAATCCATCGGACTGCTGATCGGACTAGTTCTTGTTCATGCATAGTACTTAACTCGCTATAACCGATTCGTGATTTCAGAATGTGATCGGTAGCTTGAAATACTTGTTCCAGAGAACCTTGTTCTGGTGCTGGATGATGAAAAATTGGCTTGTGTTCTAGACGTAAATGGCGATCTGGAAATCTAGATTTTCCTACATACGCTATTCTGGCGGGATTCTCATCCTCTACCTCTTCTGTAGAAGAGTCATTTTCTTTCTCGCTTACTTGTGCTGCTTTACGTTGTTCGTGTAACCTTATTATTTCCTTACGGATTTTCTTGTACATACTCTCTATACTACTGATGTTCTTGTGCTTACCCTCGGCTATATTATCACTCCACCTTGTCAGGATTTTCATTTCGGCCTGATCTTTAGTCGGGGAATCTTGTTCTCTTATTAGACAATTAATCAAGAACTTTAATAACATGAGCTGGATCTCAACTTTCCTTTGAGACATGACGTCACTAATACTTTCTGGATCATCCCCTGTACGGATGAAACGATATATTCTGTCTAGATCTTCTTTCATATCTGGTAGGGTGACTAGATACTCGGTCACCTTTCTTACGCGTAATGAATATAAAACCATATTATCCTCGCCTGGGACTGGGTCATAGCCACATTCGGTAAGGGCTTTTCTTATTTCTGCAACAGACTGATGTCTGGGCGTACGCTGTGACGCTTGTGCATGTAATTCAACTAACGTTAAACGCTTGTGTGGCGGCGGGGTTCCTGGAGGACCCCCCCCTGCGGCCCCTAAACTAGAATCGTCAACTGATGCTCTTCGTCCTGGCAGAGTGGGAAATGGAAATGCAGGCTGGACTTGTATGGCAGGTTGGACCGGGGGTACCGTAACAGGTACTCCGGTGTCTGGAGGAGCAGGAAGTGCCTGATTTACAGGGACTGGCGGAGCAGGAACAGGATTTGCATATTCTGGGACTGTGTCGTCCAAATAGGACGAGATGAAAATATCAGCTGCGGTCGGTTTGTGACGTAGCTTGGTCGGAACTAATGGCGGCGGAAAATTACTGGATGCCTCCGGGGTCGCTTTTGGCAAGCCCTCGGCAAGAAGAGGATACATACCCTTAATAAGGGCATGCCTCTGTCTGTCTGACTGTTCGGTTTTAACTCGTTCACCTATCTCGATTAATTCTTTTTCCTGGGCTCGTTCTAAAGATTCTCTACTTAATTCAGACTTTCTGATTTCTTTTTCGGTTCTTTTATGAGATTCTTTGCGCCATAGCTCGATGGCATCTTTCTGTGACTGTCTGGCTTTCTTTTTCCATAATGCTTCTTCTACTCGCATGATGCACTCGGCATCCCATGTGCCTGATACAGGCCATCTATACTTTTCTTCTAACTGTTTGGTATACTCTACCCATAAATCTAGATATAATATGGCACTTATGCCATGCTTCTGATACATAAAATGACCTGGACTGTCCCTAGGCGGGACAGGAACTGCTGCTTCTAGCAGACCTTTTCTGGTTTTTAACTGACGTAATTTCGAGAATAAGGGCATGACTGAACTGTAATCTAGACACAATACAATACACAATGAACATGATAATTACTTCACATTCATACCACGACATTAAAATACATGAAGAATATTTAAAATAACAGTTCGAACAGAATACTATCTGGAATACTGAAAACAGAATACATGAATTTTCTCGAGAACAGAACTGACTAGAACAGAAACTAGATGCACTGCTGAAACAGTACGAAACTTACCGGTCTCATAAAGAGACACGTCAGGACCCGCATCCACCGAAGTGGACACTTCGTTTGGGGGTCTGTGTACCACCAACCCACGGACCAGAGTCAATTAGATTGACCCTGTCTAGATACTACCCCAGCAATGGTACTCACCGGGCAGCAAGAACGGAAGGCCTCGGACTGGACTGGACTGCGTCGACGCCGGACGGACGAACTTCGGACTTCTGTTACGGGTGGGCCTCCGGATACCTCGGACCTTGGACTCTCGGCTTGGGCTCTGGTCGGGACTCGCCGCGTTCCTCCACCGCCTCGTCTGGATGCTGGACCGCCACCTCCGTCTCCTCCGTGGGCCTGAGGGATACTTGAAGCAGAAATATCTGCACGTGCACGGTATGGTTCCGTCACGGCTGCAGAGGGTCAGGGGGCCGGCGTGGCTTCACCGGCGCGTGGGGAAAGGGCAAGTCCCTGTTCGGGCGCCATTATGTGGTATATAAATAAATAATACCGGATCTAGGTTTGACTAGGCATAGCAATAACAGATAGCTCAATAAATAAGAGTCAAGATTCGAGGTAGTAGGAGTTTGCAGGTTTAATACAGCATAAAGGACAGGAACAGGACAACCTGCACGGGAACAGGATGGCAGCGCTGCCGGGGCTAGGATCAGAATCGGCGCAAGGGAATGGGGGGAAAGGACTGGCGTAACATTTAATAACAATACACAAGCATATATAGTAAAACAGTTGCATTACAGTACATATGATAGGCGGAGCAGTGGGTGTGGTCAATAGCAGTCGCGAAAGATAAGGGTGAAAATGGGTGTAACAGGGGCGTATACATAGACATGTGATGCAAACGTAACAGAATATGTCATAAATGGGGCGGAAACATGGAGGGGGCTACCTAAGGAGCCGGGACCTCTAACCTAATGGTGCGCGCAAACTGACAATGACGCGTTACTAGGAGAAGCTGGGGGCTATGAACTCTGTGCTAGGAGCAGAGACTGAAGTCTGGAGAGTCAGGGCGACATGTACCTAAACAGTATCTAGTATCTGATGTTTAGAGAACATGTTGATATAAACTAAGAGTCAGGAGGGGAGAGGCTAACGGACTCTAAGACTGGAGCATGCATTATTCTACATGTAGTGCGTGATGAAGAATATTAAATGACCATTAAATGCAGTATTTCTCTTACATGGAGACGTAAAGGCTAGACAATGACGGAAACTATTGATGCGATTCAGTAGCTTAGGAATGCAGAGAAGGAGGGCTGGACTGATAACTAGAATCATAACATACTCTTGGCAGACTCAGAGGCAGAGCCAGGCTGAGCCGGGCACTGTGAGGCAGGAAGTAAGTGAAGGGTCGAGGATACAGGTGGGGGCTGTATCACTCCTCAGCGAGGCTCAGGAGACAGGAGCTGAGAATCCGGTTTCTGGGCCCTTTTGAGGCCTAGAAACGGGGACTTTACAATGAAATAACGTGCACACTGAGAAACGTGGCAACGTGACTTTACATAGGCCTGATATTCGTAGTATTCACGAGGACTGGAAACAGGCATACTAGAGATGGACACAACTGTAATTGCGTCTTTAATCAAACATGGGGATACATATGCATATTAATCATGTACACATAACATATGATGGAGGACGCGTAGGGACACAGAACATGGCAAAATTTACTTTTCCACATTACAATGAGCCAGACTGGGAGGACTTTCGTTTTATGATAGCGAGTATGGGGGTGGGGGCTGACGATGAGTCTCTATAATGCTTAACTGATCATATGACTCTGTGTAATGGTGATCTACCTGCCTGCTATTCCCACGTTTCTTCTTATAACTGTACCATGAAGTATTGCTTGTTGCTCGGGTTGTCACTGTGATGATACTATCTCTTTCTTTGTCCTCCCTGTTCTTTTATCTTGTGCTGAGACCACCCTGAAACCACACCTTACTTTCTAAAAGCCCAATAAATAGATGTTTTTTTAAATAAAAAGACTATTGTAGGAATCATGTGCCATTCTAAATATATTTTAGTGTATCCATTCAAACAAATGAGAAAAGTTCTTACAAATGTTCTGGTTGATAAAATCAAATATTTTATCATATTTGCGATAAAGACAGATCCTAATAAATGTAGAACGTTGACAGCAGCAGCTTCATTCAGGCACTCTGTACCCCCAATACCTAAGCATTTTTGTGGGCATTGTTGCAACCTGGAACTTTCTTGTGGCCATTTGTGGTATCGCCACAAAGCAACTGTCTGTGGGACACCGGCACCAGCCATAACTGTGAAGACACAACCATACATTTAATAACCAAATCTATACAAATGAATGTAATTATACTATTGTATATTTAATAACGAAATCTAAATGCATGAATGTAATTATGCTATTCTATATTTAATAACCACATCTAAATAAATGTATCTGAATATACTATATTATGCTGTATCACATTTATAATATAACAAATATATTAAAGCCGCAATAAAATTAACAATTCAGCAATGCATTTTCACACCAACAACTCATTGATTCTCTGCTTCGAATTTCAATTTAAAAGCTGGATTGGTGAGCAAGCACCTGAAACTGCCAAAGACGGATCTGGGGTTGAAAGACACAACAAACAATGACAGCGCTTGCGAGGCAGCATCCGACCGCTGGGCCAAGAGAAGGAAACAATTTAAAGAGAGCAAGAACTGCAGTTCGACTGTAGGGAGCTCGGCCACAAGCAACTTCACACAAGATTCAGGTTCGTTTTTACAGCATTCCAATCTTTTCAAAGTAAAGTTAAATATCACTTACATTTTCTGTATTTTGAAGTGTATGGAAGTGAGTTTAGACAACCCAAAATAAACTGCTTTTTAGGTCGAGCAGACGTACTCTCAATGCGTGAGCATTGAGAGAGTCTGCTTTTTAGGTCGAGCAGACGTACTCTCAATGCGTGAGCATTGAGAGAGTCTGCTTTTTAGGTCGAGCAGACGTACTCTCAATGCGTGAGCATTGAGAGAGTCTGCTTTCAGACCTAATGTTGCCCGTTATTGGGAATGTGGACACCAATCTGACACGAGCGTTTCCTTCGCAGTTTTCACCGCGGGAGCGCGCGTCTGACCTGCGCATGCGCAGAGTACCCGCGCATGCGCAGAGTAACTCACAGCCCTTGCTCACACAGACGCAGGCAGGCAGCCCCCACCCCTCTGCATGCACGCACGCACACACACACAGGCGAGCGCATGCACACACATACAGGCACACGGCACACAGACACTCGCTCACACACACACCCCCCTCCCCCACAGTCGCACACACGCACGCACGCACGCACACACACATACACAGCCCGCCCCCCCCGCACTCGCGCGCGCGCACATGCTCCCCCCCCCCGCCCCGCTCAGCAACCCACTCACCGGCTTCCTTCGTGCGGCGGCTCTCAGCTGCAGGGCCCGGCAGCAGGACTCTTCTTCCCTCCTTCGGCAACGGGCGCAGGGAAGGCTCCTGCCTGCTCCGGTGCTCCAAACACGGCTCCGTCCAATCGCGGCTCTTCCGTGGGAGGCGGGGTAGGCTCCCGCCCTCCTACTTCCTGTTTCCTGTTGTCGCGCCGGCCTGCCTGACTTCCTGGTCGCAGGCCGGCAGAGTGACGGCGGTGATTCGCGGTATTTATTTATTTAGTTATTTATGCATTTTTATATAGCGCGGACTTTACCCGAAGGCGGTATTTATTTATTTATGTATTTATGCATTTTATATTCTATTATCTTTGTGTTATTTGGGAAGATTATGCAATCTGCTAGGCGTCTGCCCCTTCCTCTCTGGTCAGGCACGCTGACGTGTTTTTTCATGCACAGTGTTTACACGCAGTATTTTTTTTTCTCTTGATGTAAATTGTTCGCCGTGGTTTGGTGGGAAGTAAACTACTGCAGTTCAGGGAAGCAACTGGAGCGCTTTCCAAATACAGCAGTTAAGAAATACAAAGTTAACTTGTCTAATTTGCAAGAATATGAGTAATCGTGATATTAACCAACCGAGCTTTTTGTCGAGAGCCCTGTTTCTAATCTCGCTCTGTGACGTGGGACTGCCTGATAAAACGCAGCTAACACGAGGGAAGTGGTCTGGGATTGTGGTAACGTCAATAGAGTTTTATACAGAGGTTGTCTTTTTAGCTTAAAACAGCCACTTTGCGGCACTAGGGAATTGTTCCGTAGCAGGCACTATCTTGGAAGACCGTGGAAGGTCGGTTGGGAGGAACTGTTCTGGGGGTCTTTGGCGGAAGAAGTCTGTAGTGCTGCTTTCCCTAGGCTTCTATGTGCCTGCCGCTTTTTGAAGATGCAGGTGGCGCTTTCAGTAAGTCCTTTGTGTGAGATAAAAGCCTCACCAAAGAGCCTCAACCTCAGCTTTCTTTCAGAGGCTGCCTGAAGTGGTTTATTTTGCAAGTGTTGCCTCAAAGGTGTGAACCCAGTCCACCATGAATCTCCCGCTCTTCCTTCCGGTTTAATCTATTTCTGGGCCATTAGTAGACATTTAAGAAGCTTTGTGGGGGGTCAGGAGGGCCATTACCCATGAACGTCGATTTACCAAAATGCCAAGGGTGGCGGAACAGACATCATGTGCCCGTTGACCCCTGAATGACAGAACAGGAAGTGACATCATTTGGCCCTTTAAGCCCAAACATAACTGCAAGCAGCATCGTGTGTCCTTTTAGGAAAGCTAAATGACAGCAAGTGCCATCATGTAAGTGGATGGTGGAAAATTACTACCAGAACATTTCACTGAAGTAGGAATACATTAAAAGCCTTTAACACACAAAGAATACCACAAATCCGGTTCAAACAGCTGCTAAGGATGCAGTCAGTACTGCGGAGAAAAACAGCTCTTAATTTTGCAAGATTTACATGGAGTGATGACTTTGAATGTTTTCACCTTTTTTAAGTCCTGCAATTGTTTTAAATATTTTATGCATGTTTAGCAATAGAATTATGTAAACGTTAGAGTTTATTGTTTTAAATTGTTGATCTTAGCTGAGATCTTAATCATTACATTTTGAATTGAATTCAATGTATCACTTTGATAAAATCTCTACCAGTGAGACTCAGATGTCTAGTGGCATGGTATGTGAAAATCCAGATTATCTTTGACAGCTCATGACATCAGACACATTTGGACATGGCCAGGGCTGCCTCTAGTAACCACTGCCAACTTTCATAATATGCAGCAGAGAAAAAGAACAGGTTCCATTGTCCATAGCAAGACTTCAGTATTCTTGTTACCACTTTGACTAGACACCTATAACTCAGGCAGAGGTCAATAGTGACTCTCTGTGCAACACTTTATTAAACTGCACTACATAACAAGGACAATACACAGTGCTTAACTGGGATAACTGTTACCAGTTATTATGCAGAGCAACACTGCTGCACAATTCATGAAATATAAGCAGCGGCCCTGGAATTATGCAGCAGGGGAGGGCCACATTTTGTGGCAGTGTTGTGTAAATTATGTGGCAAGAAAAGGCAAATTATGCAGCATAATGCGGCACATTTTGTGATAGTGTTAATTATTTTGTTATTTTCAAACTTGTTAACATTGTCTGGGCATTGATTGCACCTCATTAGTCCCAGTTTAACACCCACATATAGCAATAAGCAACAAAAATGTAAGTTAACCTTTGGAAATGGCCTTCCACTGTGCTGCAATGTGTTTTGCTGCATTTGTAGTAACTTTTGAACCGTTTGAGCAAGAACCAAAGTCCTGCAATAAGTGCTAGACACTCAGGCTCAGGAACAAGCGTTACATGGGCAAGGTGGCACTTGTGCAAGTATCAAAGGTAAAGACATGCATGTTACAAAAGGGCACCGAACACCAGTACATGAAAAATTCTGCAAAAAGGCAGACCCTCCAATCACAGGCATACACTGGGAAGGCACTTCCATGGTCATGGAAAGTAGAAATTATCATTAGTGGGAAGTCTTACTCACAAATAGCAAGAGGACGTGAATTACTTTTGGAGGTGTCTCTGGAGGAGGAGAACTTTGAGGTACCTTTTGAAGGCCTGGGAGGAGGCAGTGGTCCGGAGCTTTTTTTTGTCCTCTCGCGGTTTGTAAATACAAAACATATTGCATTACAAATGCTATAGGTATCACATTTGCGAAAGTTATAACTATTGGCATTGTAAATGACGAAGCTATTAATTTAGCTATTTAAAAAAAAAAGACATAAATAAAAACTTTGCCATTTACAATACCAATAGCTCAAACTTTCCTAATGCGAGACCTATTGCATTGCAAATGCTTGTTTAAATAGTAGTTGTTCTCAAGTTGTCTCAGCTCATCTTAAAGCAGGCAAATTTTTCTTTTTCTGAAACTTTTTTAACACTTAATTTTTTACAAAATATTTAACACAGAAAACATCGCTAATGTTCAAATCATTGTGTTCTAGTTCTCTCATTATTTCAATTTTCTAGTTCAGATGAGAGATATTTTCTAAATATTTTCAACATATTTATTATTTTTTCATTAGCTTGGTTCACTCCCCTTCCAGGAGCTGTGATAACAGCGTGCGTTGGACACAAACACAGAGAACAGTGAGTGACTGCACCTGCCTGCAGGGGGGTGTTTTGGAGGTCTATGGGTCCCCATTTTCCCCCTTGCAGAGTCTCAATTGGAGGGCACACTGACTGTGTGCCATCTCTTTGTGGTGCACGCTGAGTGCGACTCCTGGTGGCCTCTTTGTCTATGTTTTTTGTTGGTTTTTTACAGAGTTTTATATAGCGCGAACTTGACCCGAATCGGGTATCAGAGCGCTTTACATAGCACCAGTTGCATTACATGAGGACACATTCATTTGTTAGGCACGGGGAGATTAGGTGATTTGCCCAGAATCATAGGACGTTGCGCGTCTTTACCGAGACTCGAACCCGGTTCCCCAGATTTGCTGTTGACTGCCCCCACTGAGGCAAAGTGTTTCCATCATTTGCATGGGGCTATATCTCAATACAAATGAGGAAATGTCCCTTTAGGGGCTATCTGTAATAATGAAGCAGTCACCCAAGCCTCTGTAGTCCCTTCTGCAATACCAGGTGCACAGAAAGCGGCATACATGCCCATTGTGTCCCCAGTGCACTTTATTTAATACGGCCTTTGTGTCGCCTTAGTATCTAACTCATTCTATTACCTCAGGTGTTAATGCAGTGCCTTAGTTACCTCAAGTCTCGTTTGGTAAGGATATAGAACAGTCCATTTTTTCACTTCCTACTCTGCTATCCTACTCTTCATCGCCGCCCATTCCGTTATCCCATCGGCTGCTTTTACATCTCTCCATATGCTTTTGATGTGGAGCTCCTCTGCCAAGGACCACTCCAACATGTCCTTCTTCCAAGCTATTTGGCAGGTCCTTATAGGTGCAGCCAGTGTATGGCTACTCTCCATTTTACCAGCACTGTCCCCAGTACTACTAGTTTGTATCTCATTTTTTCCCAAGTTCACCACAGGCCTTGGTCATGTGCAAGAAGGAGGCCACTAATTCCCCGTAAATGGGGCAACCTGAGGGTCTTTCAGGATCTTTTCGGTACAGATAGTGAATGTGAATAAATTTAAACCTAGCAGTGTGTGATGTCTTTTTGATCTGGGAGCACTTTGCTTTCCACTCCTCATCTGTTAAAGGCTTTCCTATGTCATCCTGCCACTATTCAGTCACTTTCATGGGAGTATGGGTTCTATCTTCTTTCAGTGTCTTATATAGCTTTGATACTAGCCTAAATGCTCCCCATGTATCTATATGTAATCTCCAAAGGTTGATGGCAAACAGCTGGAGTGACAATGGGCACCCTTGTCTGGTGCCCCATTCCGTTCTCCAGCTTTCTGATATCATACCCCCAGACCTAATTTGGACAGTAAGTTCAGAGAAGTGCAAATGCACTCATCTCTCAGATTTAGACCCAAATCCTATAACTTGCAGTATCAAGAACAAATAGTGCCAATAAAGAATTATCAAAGGTATTTTCTATGTCGATTGATATCAACGTGTATTTGTCTTCCCTCTGTTATGCTGTGTGTCATATGTGATTAAGCCTCCTCAGATTCATGAGTATGCTCCGACCAGAATAAACAACACTGGTCCTCATGGACCTGAAAGCTTCATATTTTAAGAGTCCCAGTGGCAAGTACTTTGATCAACAATTTAATGTTGGTGTTGATCACCAACAACATCCTATAGGAGGAAAGATTCTCAGAGTCTGTCTGGCTTTTATACCATTGCTATAATGGCCTCCCTCGCCGTATTAGGGTTTCCCCTTGAAGTCAGATTTGCCTAATACCTCTAAGAGCCAATGACTCCCTGTAAGAACTATGAAAGTCTGCTGGGAGGTCATTTTCACCCAGTGTTTTTGCCTTTGGTATGTTCCTTATTGCTTCAAATATTACCACCATCTGGATCACCCTCTCCAGTTTGGGTCTATGCTTTATCCTGAGTTTAGGAAGTGTAATCTTCTCATAAATATATATACTAGGTTCTTGGGGATGCACTGGGACTTTGTGTACACACCCGCTAAATATTTGTGGAGTTATATTATGTTACCACACATTTATAACGTGCGCAGCTACCCAGAAGTGTCCCGGTGCGATTGACCAATGCGGGGGTGAGAGGAAGTAAAAGTAGGAGCTAAGCCATCTAATTAAAAAGTAAGGTTTTCAATTGCTTCTTAAATGCCCTCAGATCATAATTATTCCTGATCTCAAAGGGCAGGCTATTCCAGGCCCTAGCCGCTCTTACGGAGAGGGAACTCCCTTCCTTTCTGACAAGGCGGTAGCGTGGGATGGCATTGAGGCATTGTCCTGTTGACCGGAGAAGCCTGAATGGCATATAGAAGTTAAAACGCCTCCTGAGATAGCAGGGTCCAGAGTTGTAGAGGGCACTGTGAGTGATAGCTAGTGGAGTCTACCATTTATGTCAGTTTGGGTAATTGCCATTATGATGGCTGCTCTATTCAACCCTAGAATTATTGGTCTTGGTCATTCCCTTTTCAGTATCCAAGCTAACACACTTCCTCGTTTATTTCCATCTCTGTGTATCTTACGCATCCACTGCCCCTCTCTGTGTAATCTCTCCCTATACTCTCTGTGGGTGATCCTTTTCCAGTCTGCACCAGATTCTTCCCAGATCCAATTGCATATCCAAAAACTCTTGCTTCACTTTTGGAATCCTACTTTCTTATGCTTGTGACCTAATCAGCTTTGATTCCTCTTCTAGCAGGCCTGCAACTTCTGCCTTGCAATTAACATCTTACACACCCCCCTTCACTGCTACCTTTATGAATTCCCACTCAGTACTTCTAAGTTCAGTAGATTCCCAATCATTAACCCGGTATGTTACCACAAATTAGGTGTCTTTTAGTGCATCTGCTTTCAGTCTCCATGTGGGTATTCCAGATGTAACCCTTGTTGCAGCCACTTGGTTAAGTAGGGTAGAGTGTTCTGACAGAAGCCTGCCCAAATAGTTAGCCCCACATTTTCTCGTGCAAAGGTCTTCGGAGACGAGGGCGTGGTTCAACCTGCTATGCATGTCATATGCACGACAGTAACAAGAAAGCTCTTTACCTCTTGGATTTAACAGTCTTCAACCACCTATGTATCTGTCTTCACCTTACATCCCCTAGGGCTAGCGTCATACGTTTGGGAATTGTTTGACCATTATACAATCTATTTACGTTTGGGAATTGTTTGACCATTATACAATCTATTACGCAGTTAAAGTCCTGGCCCCAGACTGTCGGCTATGGTGTGACCATATTTAGCAGTGTCATAGAGAAAGTGTTATGGTCTTGGTTCAGGCCATAGAAATTCACACAGCTTATCTCTGCCTTCTAGCAGTTCATAGGCCAGGATATATATGTCTCCTATATCCACCTTGTTGCAGTGTTGTGGTATTGAAATGAGACCGCAGGGGGCAGCCACAAAGACGCTCCTCCTGCATTTGTGGACTAGAAAGCAGAATAACATTGCCCTCTCCACTTCTTCCATAATATATACCCTCTTTCTCCTCAGTAAGATGTGTTTCCTGGTATACCTTATATCTCTTGACATAATCTTCAAGCTTTCCACATTCCATGTCAATATTTTTATAATCCTTACCCAGTATGGTTAATACAACACCATCCTTTTACTCCTCAGCCATCCCGTCCAGCAGCAGTCATTTCTCACATTTCTTCTACAATTACAAGCAGGACATCTAATATATTTCAAGCGTGTATCCCTCCCTGAGATCTTTTTCATGTGTGCATCTCACACAATATACAACTCCCCTCCAACCCGAAACAAGCACTCCGACAGCCAAATCACAAATGTATTTCCATAATATTGAGGCTCGGACCCCAAGTTGGGGTCTAGTCTACAACTCCTGTATCCCCAATTTCTCAATTATTATGAAGTTGGGAATGCAACTCCGTTTTTTTCAATTAACAACAGCTATGTAGTGAATTTGCAAGGAATTGCAGTCCCTGCCACATCCGGAACAGTGTGGGCACGGTGCCTGCAAGGGCAGGAACCACTCCTCCCATATGCCCTGAGAAAGGCTTTCCTCACCCTAAAATGCAAGAGGCAGCACCCTATCTGGCCCAGTATCTGGTAATAAATATGTGAGCAATAATAATAGAAACAAAGCTGGTAACATTCCCCTCATCCGTTCACAGGTCCCAGTGTTTTCCTGTCTGTCCGCCATTACTGTGTTCTCTTTGAGCTTATTTCAAGTCTCTGATAAAAGCTTTATTTCTGTATTTTCTTTCAGAGCATTCCCTGGCGTTGACCCCTTCATCTGTGGGGCTGTGCTCTTTTCCATTCCCAGTGTCCCTTTGTCTTAAACCAAAATACCGTGTGGGAACATATGTGGCGCTGTCCTCCAAGTCTCCCTCTTACTAATCTTTGAACCCTGTCAGGTCCCCCCATTCCACCATAGGGCCGCTAGCTGATGAGCTCGCAATTCAGCTCTCTGCCATTTCCTAGCATTCCTAGACCTCCTCAGGGACAGCAAAGAAGTAACACTTCTTGTTACACTATCAATTGGGCTGGGAATATAAGCAAATACTTCAAATTCAGCACTTTTGCCTATCCGGCTCACAGGCTCCCTCTGTGTATAATTCAGGAAAATCCTTATTATTTTGTCTTCATACTTGTTATCCCACTCTTTCCTGGAATGCCGCATAATATTAACTTTAAGTCCATTATTAACATGTCTACCTCTAACATTCCTTGGAGGGACCCATGGGGGGGGGGGGGGCACAAGGTCTCTGTGTGCCATCTCTATTATGAAGCAACTGGAAAATCCCTCAAGTTCTATTACAACTATAATCTATCTCTCCAGGAACCTTTCCAGTGTTGTCCCTTCCACGAACTCCAGAACCCACAAAGCACAGGTTGTGTGCTGGTATCTATCCTTTGCAACTTCAGCCCCAATTTCCAGGTTATGCACCAGCTCCAACAGAAAATTGACCATCATTTTCAAGTCTGTCACTTCTACGTTCAACCCTTCTACTGATTTCCAATTTTTGCATGACCTTTTATTGAATTTGCAAAGGTCCCTTTTATTCACTTCTGCTGTGATGGTGTACATTTTTCTTTCCACACTTGTCTGTATGTGTCACTCACCTCAAATATTTGGGTTGGCTTCACCTGCTGGGTTGGTTTGCGCAGGGCCCTCTTTTCAGCCGGTGTTCATTTTGGTCTGCCGTGCTACTATGGTTGTCCAGGTGCTTCCCAGATTATGCACAGTGTCTCTGTGGCCAGCCATTAAGTGAAGGGACATCTGTCCCTTTATGTCTACCTGCTTCTATTGCTCTCTAAATGACAGGAACATCAAATCTGATGACCTAACTCAGGTTTGCCACACACTCTTCTTCTCCTCCTCTCTGAGGTCTCCTTACTATGAGTTTCACAGAGATTGTAGAATGGTGCTGGATGCCAACAGGGGTCCAGGAGCTTCACAGGCTGACGTTGTCAACCATCATGCCAGGCCACACACCCTCAAGTACCTATTTTCTAAGATTTGCCTGAGTAGTTCTCTTTTTTTGCCATGGAAGCAATTGCATTGTACAATTAAACCTTGGGTATATCACGTCACAAAATAATTACTGGAGGAAGCTCTAAATGGGAAGTAGAATCCACTAGATGCATTTCCTCCATGTTAGGGGTAGCACTGCCTCAAATACTAACATTCTCATAGCCATCACCATTTAGCATAAGGGGTTAACATACATATACTGTGTTCTTTGATCATCGTTTTCTTTCCCATTATAACTTTCAAACCAGTACATTATACATGAATCTCCTAAAAAATGAGGCCTTTACTTATTTGATGTTTTGTTTATTTGTAGTAATACCACAGTACAAGAATCGAATTATAGCCTTGCACATGTTATATTATTTTGTGCAAAAAGAGAGGGTTCTAATCATTATTTTGAGTTTTGGGTATTCTGCTGTGCATTTTCAAATAAATGTTCAACAAGAATTGTGAAATTTCAATACAGTTTGATAACAGCTGTGTATTATTAGTTATGATTGTGGCACCCTAAAACAAATTATATTTTTAGACCCATGTTTTTTTACTTGCAATCTCACCTTTGAATTTGGAACAGTTTATTTGTAACCATTTAACAGGCCTGATCCTATTCCTTGTCCATCAATGAGATACCTAGTCAGCTTACTAAGAGCTACAAAAACAAAGCGGTAGGGAAGAGGTAGTGTCCTAAAGGGCACACCCTCCTCTAGAAATGTTTCAAAAACACAGAGATCCACCCTTAGATAGATTTCAGAAAAATGTAATCACAGGTCACGTGTGTTTCCCACAGTGGTTGGAAGCACACAGTGTTTGTTTAAATACCCCTCACAGACCAATAGGGCCCTTGGTATCATGCTTCATCATGGGGGTCTTCCCACCCCGCTGTGGGACGGGGCGTTCTATGACCTACGACTACGTGGGAGCACTGATCTTCAGAATAATGTGTGGTGTAGGAAAATGTGAGTGCAAGGGTCAGGGGTGAGTGATAAAGGTGTATTAAAAAGTACCTGGCTCCTATGGACTAGAAACTTTAATATTCCTTGGAGCTGGTACTGTTAAAAGAGTGGGTTGGAGGTATCCTGCTTTAATGAGTGATCCCTCCTGTGTATGTCAACATGTTTCGAAGCTCACAGGCTTCTTCATCAGGACAAAAACAGATCCCTTCTGTTCTCTCACTATGTAATCGAAAGAATGTCGTTTGAGTAGGTGAAAATATAAAGTGATATATATATACAAGTAGTGTTACTAGGTGAAGAGGCAATAAATCGTGCACAAAATACAATACCCACTAGGTATTCTATATGATAATGAGTTTTTTTGTAGACAATGCTCCATGAACCTTAGAACAGGTGGGAAGGGTGCCCACAGTCACATTTAACTCGAGGACAACGCCTTGCTTAGGTATCGCCTCCCCAAGGCTCCGTTCAACGGAGTCGCAGGGAGGCGATACCTAGGCGAGGCGTTGTCCTGAAGTTAAATGTGACTGTGGGCACCCTTCCCACCTGTTCTAAGGCTCATGAAGCATCAACTGAGTTCAATGGAGCTGTGGGGAGGCGATACCTAAGCGAGGCGTTGTCCAGGATGTTAAATGTGACTGTGGGCACCCTTCCCACCCACCCCACTCTAAGGCTCATGGAGCATTGTCTCCCAAAAAATAAATTATCATATAGATTATCTAGTGTGTATTGTATTTTGCGCATGATCTATTGCCTCTTCACCTAGTAACACTACTTTTATATCTATCACTTTGTATTTTCATCTACTCAACCAACATTGTTTCAATAGCATAGGGAGAACAGAAGGGATCTGTTTTTGTCCAGATGAAGAAGCCTGTGAGCTTCGAAACATGTTGACATACACAGAAGGGATCGCACATTAAAGCAGTATACCTCCAAACCACTCTTTTAAAAGTACCAGCTCCAAGGAATATTAAAGGTTCTAGTCCATATGAGCCAGGTACTTTTAATACACCTTTATCACTCACCCCTGACCCTTCCTCTCACATTTTCCTATCAGTGCTCCCATGTAGTCTTAGTCATAGGTCGTAGCACGCCCCATCCCGCAGCGGGGTGGGAAGACCCCCATGATGAAGCATGACACCAAGGGCCCTATTTGTGTGTGAAGGGTATTTAAACAAACACTGTGTGCTTCCAACCACTGTAGGAAACACACGTGACCTGTGAGTACTTTTTTCTGAAATCTATCCAAACATGGATCTCTTTGTTTTTGAAGCTTACCAAGAACGCCAGGCTTAAATATGGGCCAGGATTTACCGACTTTCAGAGCTTCATACACCACTGTAACTTTCTCCCAGAGCCAATGCGCAAGATGGCATCCGGGATACTCAAGATGGGGGGCCATCAGGGAATGCCATCCAGAGCTATCTGGCTTTGCTAGCCAATTTGGCATATTGTAGAAATTGCCCAGGACCAACCCCAAATGTGTCTTGTGCTTCCTGGGAATCAAGGTGTTCCCAAGATATAGGTCTCCAAGCAGTTGGCAGCCTTCCTCCCTCCACTGTGCAATTGCCATATCACAGATGTTAAATTGGAAGTGCTGCAATTCCCAGAAATTGAACTCTCTTGCAAAGGGAGACTATTTGATAATCATAACCACAATCTTTTCCCATATGCACACAGTCTGTCACGCTATGTATGAATATGTATGATCCAGGTCCCCCTCATAAGCAGTACTGGCAAGAGATCGCCTCTGTATGTCCCGCATAATAATACCTTTTCTCCTGTCAGTCAGAAATACATTGGGGATTGATTAGAATATAAAAAATAATTACGTTTTGCGTGTTCTCATCATAAGTGAAACATCTAATTATCATTTTCGAAAGTTTCTAGTTAAGAATTATATGGAGGATTTAATTTTCTTTAATCAATAATGTAAGGAATATATCAAAAGTAGAAGAATCTATTTGTTATAATTTGGAGTAGAATTTCTGCATTTACGGCAGTGCATCTATGGGACTTTTTGTTATTTAATGTATGGAATGTAAGTTGATGATTTTTTTACTTCGATTCAGAGTGTGCTTCTGGATAGAGTGTTTAAAGGGACTGTGTGGAAATAGCCAAATTATGTTGCAGGAAATTTAGTTAGCTGTTGATTGGGGTGTGAGCCCTGGTCAAGCAGCAACCACAGTCCTTGTCAGGGTAAGGCACAGGCAAACTCTAAATTAACCTGTGCTCCGCCCTCTGGTAGCTTTGTACAGAGCAGTTAGGCTTTGTACAACACTTCAAACAGTACCACAGTAAAAATACACCACAAAAGAATCCAACAACAGAGTTAGAAAAATAGAGTAGATTTTATTAAGTACAATGAAACCAAAACAACAAAATCAGGGGAACCAAAGTTTTGAATTTTTAAAACAGTTTTAGTGAAAATAGCGCCAAAAAGGCCAAAGTGCGAGTTTGGGATATCTGGCGTGCTGGAACGGGTCAAAGTCAGACTTTCAAGCTGACCGTTATGGAGTGCAGGTAAGATATAGTCACCTGGTTAAGCCAGCTGAGTTTTATCGTGTCAAGTCTGTGCCAAGGATCCCATTCGCGTTGAAGAGGGTTGTGAGGACAACAGAGAGTGGTGTGGAGGCTGTCGGTTAGCATGAACAGCTGGCTGGCATTGCAGGCGGGTGTTGCTGGAGCAAGAAGAGTCAGGCTGACAGAGCTTTGCGTTGGATTATGGAGTGACTGGTAAGGTCTTGGTGCGTACTGGCCTTTTCGCAGTTACAAAGAGCTCAAAAACTTGATTTCAGCTCACTGAACATCACCCAGGCACCAGCTCCTTAGGGGCACGACTTGGAATTCAGAAACTCACTGCAAATGGGTCCAGGGGCTGGTGCAGAATGTTGGGTAACCTTTTATGTGGCTGAGGCTCAGATCAGGATGCTAGCAAGTTAGCCCTTGAAGTCACTCTGGGAGCTCTGGATTCACAATGAAGTTGCAGGCCCAGTTCTTCCTCCCTGGGCTAGAGGGCAGCAGGCAGAAAGTCAGCAGGGCATTAGTTCTTTCAGAGCAGCAGTCCAGCAAAGTGGCAGTTCTTTGGCAACACAGTTGTCCTTCTTCCTGGCAGAGTATGAACAGGTCCTGAAGTGTACTGATGAGATGGTGTCTGAGGTCCAGTATTTATATCCAGTTGTGCATCTAAAGTGGGGGACAAACCTCTAGAGGTTTTCTTTTGAAGTCCCCAGGTATCCTGCATTCCCTCTCCTGACTCCAGACTAGCTATAGGGGGTATGCTGCCCTTTGTGTGGAGGCAGATCACAGCCTATTGAAGTGTAAGTGGGGCTGTGCCCAACTCCTCTCTCTCATCCTGCCAGTGATGGCCCATTCAGGCACACCTGATCTCCCTACTGTGTGTGGCTGTCTAGGAGGAATACACAAACCTCAACTGTCAGCTACACCCAGTCATGTGACCCAAGTACAGGCTGCAGGCCCCAAATGGCTAAGGCAAGAAAATGCCAATTTTCTAAAAGTTTGCATTTTAAAAATTGCAATTTAAACTCCGACTTGACCATAAGTAAGGATTTTAAATTCAAATTCCAGTGACACCAAACATTAACTGGTCGTATCCTTGGTTTAGATTTTTTATTTGGCTATTTTCATTGAGGCAATAATATGTATGCAACACTGCCTGCACTGTTAATTATTTCACTGTGAATGGTCAGACATTGTACCTTAAACATTTCTCTGACAGTAGTGCCTTTATGGTCTCTCTTATACTGGTAAAAGCCCTAGAGATCTGTAAATTTTTTTTACACCAACACCAGTCTAGAGATGTCTTGTTTAACCTTCCCCTTTGGTTGAGCTTTAGGTCACATTTAATCATCAAACCGGTGAGATGAAATGAAGGGTTATTGATGTAATTAAATGTTCATTAAAAAAACTAAAAAAATATTGATCACTTGATAACTTTACAAGAAAACAGCAGGAGCTTGAGGCCTAATACAGTGAACCAAGTGTTAACTGTATCTTTGGAATGGTTTTCCGGGGCTGTTAGCAAATCACTCCCTTACTGATCTGCTCTTTACTGCTGGTTTCATACTTACAGGATGTGTACATTATGCACAATATCAAGTAATTACCTTGTATAGTTCGGTTTTTCATATTTCAGTCTCTCCCATTTCGCAGGAGTTGTTTTGTTTATTTTACAGGTTAATCAAATCTACCACCTTTGGGTTGCTGACATAACCTTTCTGCTTTTTTGCATTGTGTAAATCTCAGATTACACTGCACTTTTAACAATATTGTGGCACCTAGTTGTTACACACTAGATGGTAATTTTAATATCATGGCAGACTTTAATTGCCCTGTGTATTCTGACGTTTCCCATACATGCCAACATTTTAGAAGAGGAAAGTGGGAGATTTTTAAAAAAAATCAAGCGAATATATGAGGGAGAAAGTTAAAATAAAGCAACTTTTTTGCTTAAAAAATCGAGTCTCCCACCTGAATCAGGCTAATTGGTAAGTATCTTTACCATCATTTGAGTTTGTTTTCTAATGCACTGTATTTCTTCTTTTCTGAGTAATTTTGTAGTAGTTGGTCCCTTTTGTTTTGATAACTGTGGATCTAGTCTTCTAGCAGCCTAGTTTTCCATTTATTGTGCCTTCCCAAAATGGTCGCTTTATTGTGCTGTCTGCTCCGCTAGGCTTACAATGTATATTTATACTCCAAACCTAAATTGTTTAGGTAGGTTTGTCATTGTCTTTCATTCATTAAGTGCTTGGACGACAGTGAGGTTGCCCCGGTTTCCCTTTCCACAAAATGTAGTCTCATGATCTGGTGAGTGTGCTTTTTTTCTTCTCTCCATTTTATCTTTTTACCATAATAGGCATTTTGAATGTTGGGATGTAGGGCTACGTTAATTTTTTCGGGCCAATGTATTTGTACCTAAGTACTAAGAAGTCTGTACGTTTTTTCGTTATGTCTGTGCTGTACTGTATATAGTACTTTTTATGGCCACACTTTTGCTGTGACTCTGGGTGATATATTCACTGCGGTAAAACAGTGTGTTCACTCCATTTTGTTGTTGGCGTCGCTTCGGTGGGCTTCAGGGCACCCACCTTTAATGATGTGGGCCTGGGGCTGAAATCGCTGGGGCCAATAACAGCTCATGAAGGGGGGGGGGGGTGCAAGGGGAATTGGCTGAATGAGGGAGGTGGGTTATAGTTACCTTGGGGGACTAGTTATAGTTACTTGAGATAGCAATAGCTGGTGAATTTCTGTGGTTGTTACAGTTTAAAACATAACATTGTACTGAATATTTCATCTAAGTATAATGTTGCTTTAACCTTTGTTTTTTTGTGAATAAATATGCAAATGTATGTGTATGTGTATGTGTGTATATATATTGCCCAATGGTGTTAGCCACTGGGTAGTTATTATTATTATTATTATTATCATTTACGGAGTTATAGAGTAAGTGTCCGAGCGCTATGTAGCAAGTCTGATCCCTTTAAACAATGAAGCTAGAAAGCAGAGCAAAACAGTCAGGTCTTAAGAAGTCTCTTAAATGTCACAGTTTCCCAAGAAGCATGGAGCAGAACTGGAAGGGCTTTTCACACCCTGGCAGTCACATGAGAGAAGGAGCCATTGCCCCACTTTTTTCATCTGAAGTGTGTGTTTGTACACAGCAAGGCATTAGAAGACCAAAAAGACCGTGCTGGTTGGTAAGGTGTAAATCTATAAGACAGATACCGAGGGCCTTTGTGATAAAAAAGCTCTGTGTGCCAGGAACACACCTTTGAATCTTATACATTATTTTATAGGGGGCCAGTCAAGTTCCTTTAGACGTAGTTGAATGCAAGCTCTTCTGGGAAGACGTAATAAATGCCTGACTGCAGCATTCTGAACCAGTTGTAATCTCTTCAGGAGGTAATTAGGCAGGCTCCAGTAAAGATAGTTGGTATAGTCCAGTCTTGATGTTATCAAGGCCTGGATCACTGTTTGCTGCTGTGGGAGGGAGAGGAGGAAGAGAAACTTAAAAAAAATAAGCAGGCCACAGCAGGTGCCTATTACTCCCTCAACCTGAGGACAAAAGAAGCCATTGTATCAAACGTTACCCCAAGATTGCACTCTACTGTAGTAAGGGGAGGAGGCGGGGATCATCCTTAGGCCATTGGTTATTGTCCTGGCTAGGTGGGGTGGCCCAAAGGGCAGAATTTCTGTCTTATTAGTATGATATTGGAGGCCGCAATCGTGCATCCACTGAATTGCGGACATCAAACTGGCCACGCAGTTACGCAGTGTATTTGGTAGATTTGTATCAAGACTGAGAAGCAACTGCATATCATCTACATAAGATATAACCTGCACACCAAAAAATTCTATCAGGGTAGCTAAGGGGGTCATGCACACATTAAACTATGTGGAACTAAGTGCAGACCCCTGGAGGACCCCATAAAAATTATTTAGAGTAAGAGGCAAATGGGGCCCTCCAGACTCACTGAAACCTATCTGTCAAGAAGGAATGAAGCCAAGCCAAGGCAGAACCACAGACATCTATGGCCACTAGGCACTGCAGACGTATCTAATGGGAGACCTTGTTAAAATCTGCGGATAGATCAAGGAGAATCAGTGCTTCCTGCTTCTCCTGATCCACCGCTAGCGTTATCATCTCAGAGACTTCTAACAGTGTGGCCTCAGTACTAAAGCCAGGGCAGAAGACTGTTTGAGTAGGATGAAGTAGTGCGCTCTTTTCAAGGAAAGGAGAAAGTTGCTTATCAATAATTTTTTGATCAAGATCTTGGTAAAAAACAACAACAAATAGATGGGACGAAAATTGACAAGGTTGGTTTTATCTGCTGAGAATTTCTTTAATAAGTAATTATCTTAGCCTGCTTCCAGCACCCGGGCAGTTTGACCAGACAAACAGACTCATTTAGAAGTTGGTTTAGAACTGGGATCATGGCCATACAATTGGCAGCAGGAATGTGTGGAGGACAAGGGTCATCAGGAGCCTCTGAGTTTCAGGCACTCAAGGTCAGAGCGAACTCCTCAAGTTAGATCAGAGCAAATTCCTGTAGCACTTGCCCATATGGAAGCATTAATTCAGCCTGCGGTGCAGCAGGATCGCTAAACATCAATGAGGCTGTGTCCGTGAGAAGTAGAGCATACACAATTGTTTGATGCTTTATGTCAAAAAAGTCGGACAACTGTGTTCAAGGCTGAAGCAATGCTTCTGGAGACGTGAACTTTTTAAAAATCTTAAATATTTCTCCAGACTTGTGTTGAGACTTATTAATCTGTCCTGTAAAGAAATCAGACTGAGCCTTCTTGAATGCTCTGTCCAAAGGAAAATCAAGCACTCAAGCACACAATAGTACAGTCATTGTAAGTCCAACTCATATTGAGTAACAGGCCATTGACAGCGAATAAATCCAGTTCACAGACGTTTAGTTCTTCCTTTACTTCAAAGTCAGGGTTACAGACAGAAAAATTTGAACCAACGCAACTAACACGTGTTTCGTCCTCCTGGACTTTTACAAGGCTATAAAGCATAAAGCAACTGTGAGTGTTCAAAACTCCTCACAGATTCTGTTACATCAAGTGTGTATTAAGATGTAGAATAATCGTTCAAGAATGTCCCTGTCATGGACAGTACTACTAGACAATCCCCCAACTCCTCTCTGTTTCTTTAAAGTCAGGTAAAAGTATGTAGGTTTGACGTTGATAAGTCCACTTGTCTATGAAACCTTGAGCTGTAGAAACGCTGTGCATGCCTTCTTGATTTCTCAATGGAAGGTATTCAAAGCCTTCTGATAAAGCGCTTTATCAGTAGAAAGATACAGACACCTCCAATCTCTTTCAAATTTTCTGCAAAGGTGTTTTAGCTCCTCACTGAACCAAGGGGCTGAAAGTTTGTTTGTTGAGGAATTAGCCTCTCTATGTTTAATCGGTGAAAAGTGATTGGCCACCTGTGTAAGCCAGGAATCTACCGATCCAGCGTTGGTCTCCATGTCCCCATCATGGATGGAGTGTTTGCTCAAGGCGAGACTAAACTGCATGGAGGAGACAGTGGCCCAACTACAAAAAGGTAAGAGGAGCGAAAACCGCATC
Source organism: Lissotriton helveticus (assembly GCF_964261635.1). Taxonomy (NCBI): domain Eukaryota; kingdom Metazoa; phylum Chordata; class Amphibia; order Caudata; family Salamandridae; genus Lissotriton; species Lissotriton helveticus. The sequence continues at coordinate 738,325,316 of NC_136059.1, read as the reverse complement.
CATACGGATCAAGATCCAGTGACCACTGAAAGTGAATAAGAGCATGATCGGACCAAGTCAGGGGACTAATATTAAATATCGAGACTTGGGCTTTAGAAAAGATAGTGTCTAGGGTGTTAGCCGCAATGTGAGTGGGCTGAGTCACAAACTGCAGCAGATCCCAAGATGTCATCCGCTCCAAAAGAAGATGGCCACATGTATATTAAGATCTACCAGAACCCTAAAATTTGAGTATTTCAGCTTATACTTTGAAAGGAACTTGTCCAGGGAAGGTAAAAACTTCCATGCATGCCCAGGGGGGCGATAAATCAATACGACAACCAGCGTTTTATTAGCAGATAGTTTGATGTGAAAGCCCATAGACTCAGGCCCTAGAAGCTCCTTTGTATCAAAAGTAGCGCAACCAAGTGACTGTTTGTGCAAAAAAGCAATACCACCCCCCCTTTCTCCCCCACTCTGTCAAGGTGTAATGCAGAGTAACCAGCAGGGGTGGCCAGAGCTACATCAGGCGCAGAACTCTCAGACATCCAGGTTTCAGTCAGGAAAAATACATCACCCGTGTCCTCAGCTAAAATGTCACGAATATGTAGAGCATTTTTGTGAGGTGATTGGATATTGCAGAGTAAAGCATGTATCACTTGTTTGTTAGAGGAATTATAAGCTCTTCTAGCGAACTGGGCCCTGGGAGACACACCCAGTCCCGGTAAGACACCCAAACAATGTTTACAAGTAGGGGGTAAGGGTCATTCTGTCATGGACCCTTCCCCCGGGTCTACCGGGAGAAGGGTCCATGACAGAATGAAGTTATAGTTAGGACCATGTTTACTTAAAAATTGATTTTTTTGTTTTCTAATAACTTTTAACTTTGCCGCTGTTTGACGAATCTTCACAAAGCATTTAAAGATAAGTCTCCTCCACCTTAGATCCTTCCTGGAAAGTTTTGGGGGGATTCGTCAAGTGGGGGGCTGAAAAAAGGAAGGTCTCAATACACATTTTCTTAATGCAATGTTTCATGGGAAAGTTGAACAGCAATACAGAAAAAAACAACTGAACAGAATGTAAACAAATTTGGCAGGAAAGCTATATCTTTACCCAGAGAGAGAGAGCATGCTTTTTGAGATTTGTTTTAAATTCATTCAGTTACTAATGAGTCATTAGGGATCAAAATATATGTATATTTCAGACCGCTGGGGATTCATGGACCCAACAGATCAAAAGATAAGTTCTGATTGGCTGCCGTCAACATCAACAAAGATATTTTGGCAGTCATTTTAGGACTCAGAATCTCAGTCCTTGTGCCCTGAAAACAATATTTAAAAAATACATTGTAGGGCAGGGCAGGGATACCTTGCCCACTTACGCCTGGTTGGGTGGGCCCTTTGGGGTCAAAAATGCATTTTAAAACAATACCATGATAGGACTGCGGACCCCCAGTAATGTTTTTTTTTTAAAAAAAAGATATTTTTATTTTGAAGCCCCTGCATTGGCCAGGGCAAGGTTGGTTAGTGCATTTAAAAAAAGGGGGGCCTGAGGCCCACCTCCCCAAACTATTTCTGTCCCCAGAGACCCCTTCCCCCAGGGCATAATTATTTTGTTTTTATTTATAAGTGGAGGAGACGTTTTGTCCCCTCATAAGCGATTTCATCCCCCAGGGCCGCATATACTTTTTTAATTTAAAAAAGGGGAAGTGGTCATTTGGCACCCCCTCCCTCAGCCATTTAATGGACCCAGGAATCCCATTCCTGTGGGCCCACTGCATTTATTCGGGAAGAGGAGCAGATTCACTATTAGTGCACTGGGGACCCCCATCCCTCTGGACACTAATCCAAGCCCGAAAAAGCACTGATACTGAAAAATTAATTGATATACCTCCCTGCCCTTGCTCGAAGTGGCAGGGAAACACAGATGGCTTCCACCCAGGCAGAGCACGAAGAAAAGCTGCTCCCACTTGGCAGGAGCAAAGAGGTCATGCCGGTACCTGCTGAACCCAGAATAGGTGCTAGCAGGGGAGGGGGCGGGACTGCATGGGCTATGGCTTTCCCCCATTAACCCAATGTTTAAAAAGTTGGGAGTGGCCCAGATGGGACCCAGTCACCCTTCAAACAAAAAACACACAGATAGCTCCTGCCATCACCCAGGATGGGTGCTGGTAGGTAAGCTGCAGGGGCCATTCTCTACCTCTGCTGCCCCCAATGTTAATAATAGATTTGTGGTGCCCTGCATTGGACTTGGACACCCAACCCAAAAATTAAAAAGTGGGCTGGCTCTCACATAGCCCTCTCAAAAAAATAATGACTTCATGGAGGGTGACTGCAGGACCATGGCCTCCCCATGCAGCCCCAATGGTTAGAAATGTTTTGGATGCCCCAGTTGGGACTTGTATACCCAGAAAAATCCTTGCAAGGTAGGAATATGAAATGAGTGGAGTAGCCGATCATTTCATATTCACTGCTCCTGCTGGAGAGTGCCCCATAATGCCCTGTGAGGACTCTTTTATGTTTCTATTTTTAACCTGGTGGTGCCCCAAGAACCATTTTCAATGCTCGGAAGACTGCAGGGAGCACAGCAACCTCCCGTAAGAACATTGAAACAAAACTCACTGTAACTTTGCTGGGTCATTGAATACATGATCCTAGGAGAGCTTACTATTTTTTGGATAGTACTCTTGAGCTAGAGCTTTATGCTCTTCAGCTGGAGTTCAGGAATCCCTTGTGGTTGGTTCTATGTCTACCATTTGTGGCCTAAGTGTTAAAGAGAAGTCAAACACGTTTGTGGGTGTTTTAGAAAAAATTATTTATTTCAAATGTTTTTCTGTCACTAATTATTATTTAACATTGGGATGTGTGTATTTATAACAGTAGAGTGGATTTTTGTATTTAGTAAACTAATATGGTGTTTTTAAGGTAGCCAACATATGGTGATGTGCTGAACCCCTGATAAGCTTAATAGGCATGCCTTTAATATTTTGATGTTCTGACCCTTTGACAAAGCCAATAGGTCTGCTTAACTTACTTTTGTTTAAAAATCACTGAAAAACACAAAGGTTAAAGTGACGTTATAGCTAGTTATGGTAATAATATCTTACTTTACATTAAAAAAAGTTAGAAATTCACTGCAAAAACCAAAGGTTTTGAGTTATCACTAACATTATAGTAAGGTGAAAATGTCATATTTTAAACTTTAAAAATCACGGAAAGTCACCATTTATGGTTAACTATAGGAACTATAATTCATGCCCTCGCCATGCACTGCTTGGGACCTCACAAATTACATCACTCATGAAAGGTTCTAGGAGGTCACTGATAACATCACTAATAACATCATTGATGACAACAGTGTGCATGGTGAGAGTGCAAGGTATATTTTCTTTTGTAAACTTGGGGTCATGCTACCACCCCGAACAGATAAACTAATGACCGAACCAAGTTCTTCTTTTCACACTGAGTTTGGACAACTGGCCACCGTGCCAGCCGACGTCAAAAGGCAAATAGCAAGAGGTAGACCAACAGGTGCCCCCGGGCCAAACGGCATTCTACCAATGCTGTATAAATCAGATGTGGAATTTTGGAGTTCTGCGCTAACACCAATATTTAACAACATAAAGAACACCCAGACTCTTCCTGAGTCCTGGCATGGGTCAGTTATCAGCCCAATTTTTAAACATGGCATCAAGAAACATTCAAACAATTATTGGCTTATTGCCCTCATAGACGTGGAAGCTAAGTATTTAGCAGGAACCATACTGGAGGAGTTAGCGTTATGGGCATCTGAAAACACAGTAATTCCGATCAACCAAACAGGGTTCCGCAGGGGTCAAGGGACCACAACCAACATCATGGCACTGACCCTGCTGATCGAAACAGCAAAAGAGATCAAAAAACCCCTATACCTTTCCTTTATTGATTATACTGCTGCATTCGACCACGTGGATCGCTACACACTTTGGCATAAATTGGACAACTGGGGAATACCTAAACATCTCCCAGACGTGCTGATATTACTCCGCTCAAACACCTGGATTAATGTTAAATTAGGAGCGGGCACACAACTCTCTAAACCCATTCCGACAACAAAAGGGTTAAAACAGGGATGTATGCTAGCACCAATTTTATTCAACCTTTTTCTTGCTGACCTACCAGGGGAACTCGATAAATGCATCAGTCATGCACCAAAACTAGGGAAAATCCCACTGTCCAATCTGCTGTATGCAGACGACTTGGTGCTGATAAGATGGACACCAATAGGTATCCAGCATCTTCTGAATGTAGCCAACTCCTTTTCATAAAAGAATGCCCTGCAAATAAATTTCGACAAATCTAAGGGTATGGCAGTGAATTACAAAAAAAAGGAAAATCAATAGGCACATAAACGGAGAAGGGCTGGACCTGGTAACTACCTACAAGTATCTGGGAGTAATTCTGGACTCTAGGAACTCGTTTAAACCTCAATTGGACTCCTTATGAGGAAAGGGAACCATGACCTACTTAGCCATAAAATCTTTAAAGGCCAAACTCCCTGATCTAACGCTCAACCCTCTTCTCCAGATTCTGCGCGCAAAGTTACAGCCTAATCTCACATACGGGAGTGAATCCCTTCAAGGGAAGGACACCGCATTACTGGACATAGTTATAGCTAACTCACACAGGGCCATCTTTAACCTGCCAAGATACGTCTCGCCTGAACAGATCCGGTTAGAATTCGGTATTCTTAAACAAACACTAGAAAGGCGGAGTGCGTATGTTACCAGCTGGCACAAGATTCGCAGCGCTGAGGTTGGCTCTCTAAACTCCAATGTATGGGAAGAGCTGCTCCGACATCGTAAATCCTCAGCTAGAGATTATCTATTTGACTCACTTCAAGTACTGGGTCTGTCTGACCTCTGGGGCACCCCAACGGACCTCTTGTCTTTCAAAAAAGGTGCGAAAAAATCAGCACGCATCATCTCATCTATTGAGGACAAGGAGGCACTAACAAAAAGAGCGCATGGTTGGATCACGCTAAGTGACTACGGAAGAATGCAGCCACAAGCATATCTTAACATTGGTATGAATCTAAAAATGAAAGAAAAGTTCTTAAAATTACGCCTCAGCGTAATTCCGATAATCCTGCATTTACCCACCTGGGTAAGAAAAAACTTTTCGCAGCAATGCCGCCTGTGTAAAGCTGACAAGGAAGACATTGTCCATGTGATGTGTATTTGTCCCAAACTAAAGGACTTGAGGTACAATTTATCACGGCCCTCTTTTAAATTACATGGCATCCGGACATGCAGGCAGGCTGTTAAAATGTGCTTTAACCCCAGCAATACTAAATTAAACTGCCGGGTTGTAAAGTTTTTTGATTTAGCAGGTAAAAGACACAAGAGCGCTTGACGACCATTGAAATATTTTATGGACAATCATGAACTGATATTAATCAACTTGCAAACTGAGGAAAGTGCGCACAAATGAACTTTTTAACAATTTTTAACACTGTTTTATTGTTTTGTAAAGATTTTAATTAATTAAAAATGACTTACTTACTTACTTTAGTAAACTATAGCTGGTGAATTTCAATGACTTTTTGGGATTAAACTGTGGTTTAAACCTGACTATAGCATTATTGTGCCCTTTCTTTTTTTCAGTGAATGTATATATATGTCTTTGTGTGTGGGTGTTTCTAAATAAAGTTGCTATACATAGAGAAGTAGACATTGATGGCAGGCTGCCAGGTATATCCTTTTGTGGGAGGAGAATGGGAGCAACAAAAGGGTTGGTAGGTAGTTTATGGCTACCCCTTGATACCTCTCCTCACCTGTTGCTTTGCATGTCTATGACGGGTAAGGAAGGAATACAGAGCCTAAACGATGTAAAATGTAAATTTGTCCAGAGGCACGTCCATAGTATAACATAGATCACATGGTGGAAACACCTTCTCTAATCATTACTCATGGGCAGCTCTACATGAAGTAAGCAGGCACATTTCAGAACATGTCTCCCGCAGAATAAACCTGCCTCAGTTTATAATAAAGCAATACTGCTCCAGTTCTTGACGAAAGTCTTCTACTCCTAGTGAGGAAACTTAAAAATTGCTTTCTTTGATGACATCTGATCATACTATTCCAGCTATGCTTCTATCTTGAAGCAATCCACACTACTCTAGTTATTGATGTAATTGAGCAGTCTCAACCACACCAAACACAAAGTTCACTAAAACAACTTCCTCACCGACACAAACATAAATCAGTGGCTATTTTTTTGCAAGAAGCACGTTTCACCTAAGCAACTTTGGGGTGTTAGTAGCACAAACTTTCTTCAGACATGTCAAGCTCATGGAAAGAGCAGATAGACAACTGGGGATGACAAGAAAGTTTTGAAAGAGCAAAAAGCTGTGTTCAAGTCACAAATTAATTAAAATTCACAAACAGGTTTTAGTAATCCCAAACGATCAACGGATGCCTGTATCCCCATCCAATATAGTAGGAGTATAGTAGGGAATGTAGGCCTGTACCAGCAGGAAATAATTACAACACGTATAGATCACTCATTAAGTCATTCTTTAAAAAATTGTACATGGAGGGCAATCTCCCCACGCCCTCAAGTAATCTGAGCCATAGGTAAAGTTAGTGATCCTCATTGATTTAGCCTGCCTCCCCTATTTATGAAACAGGTTTAGTTAAGAGACGTTTTAGGAAGGTTGGCAGCTTGTTTCTTGAAATCAAGAGTTGAAACAAGTTGTTCCATGTTGGCCTCCGTCTCCAGACAGAAAGTCTAATTTTGCACGAATTTTCTGAGGTAAAAGCAAAATAGAATTTTGCCAGATGGCACCCTTCCCCTCCATTGGAATAAGGACATTTTCAGGCTTTTTATCAGTAATTTAGCACCACAATTAGAAGGTGCATAAAACCTAGTGCTTTACCTTTATTTATGGAAAAGTCTCAAAGCAGTCAATAAATCTTCAGTAGCTGAGCTGGCTGTACAGGATGGCACATTTTGTCAAGTACCATCATTTTCCTATTATGGTTGGAAAATTATGCTCACAGCAGCAAAACACTTTACTGTGATGGGCTCAGTGGTATATTGCACCCTAAATGGAACAACGACGCCCACACTGGATGTGATAATCTGATGATAGCACCTGATTTTAAGACTCCCAACAGAATCAACTGCATAAAAGGTGGATGGTAATCTGTTTATTATTGGGGTAATATAATATATTCAGTACTGTATACAATGATGTCCCCTCTGTAATGATAAATATTTAAACTAGATTAATTTTAATCTGGTTTTGTATCTTTATTACTAGGTTGTAAAGGGACAGGTGTTCTGCAATTTCTGATAAATCTGAAGTTCATCTCCTTTCAACTGCTTCTCTACTGGTTCTTCCTGATGACTATAATCTTCTCACAATTATATTTTGTGACTCTTGTAACTTTTATATGCGTTTTACCATGATATAAAACTATAGAGATTTATGAGAATACACTGGAGATCAAGACTTCGTTGGTGGTATATAAACTGGAGTGTGGAATAGAACATATTATGCTCTCAAAGATTGCTTGGACTTATAAAAATGTAAATTGTTTAGCAAACATTTTTGGTGGAGCACACTTTGTATCATTTCCTTTCTCGCTGCTTTCTAATTAGGTTTCGTGTTTTTGGTAGCTGATTACATTTACCCTTAGAATAATATATACATTTTTATATATCATCTAATCTGCCTCATGTTAGGTATGTGGTCGTCAGTTTTCTTCTCGAAGCCTCACAACTTCTGTTCAATGGCTGATCATCAGACAACATATCTGAACAATATTTCAAACTTCTGATTTCAGTTATTGACTGACTTTCACTCTCAATTCAATTACTTTTTTTTAATTAATGGCATTACAAGCTTTTGAGTTCCACTGTCTGTATATATAAAGGATCACTGAAATAATATCGAGGGACAGAATATCGACCAACAAAAATATCGTTGAGAAAATATCGAGAGACAAAATATCGAGTTTCTATCTACAAACAGGTAAGTACAAAAATATCGAGTTAAAAATATCATTTACAAAAATATCGTTGTAAAAAATATCGACTTTAATAAAAACAATGTTTAATTACATTACTATAAAAAATGAATTACTAAAATATACTTAACAATACTTAAAATAACTTTTAATAATTAAATAATTAATGAAAGTAAAAAAATAATATTTTTTAATCATATTTCTTAAAACATATATATATATAGTAACAAAATGTAATTAAATAATAGCCAATATTATTAACGTACAAATACAATAGAGTAAAAATTACTATTCCCACTCCAGTGGGTGCAACAGTAGGGAAAGCGTTGGATAGCGTAGGGGTTAAAATTACTATTCCCACTCCAAGGAGTGCAACAGTGGATATATGACGTTACAAGGCAACTTTTACAACGCACTACCATTACAACGTAAGTATTGGTAAGTATATAATAATTTTTATAATTTCAATTATTTAAAATTAATTTAATATAATTTAATTTAATTTCATTTCATTAAATTAAATTAATGTAAATTTAATTTTACTTTCTTTTTACACTGTACCCCTGTACCCCAAAAACCCAAAACTGACCCTGAACCCTAAAAAAAACCCTTTACCCAAAACCCCAAAACTGACCCTGAACCCTAAAAATACCCCTTTACCCAAAAACTAAAAACTGACCCTGAACCCTAAAAATACCCCTTTACCCAAAAACCCAAAACTGACCCTGAACCCTAAAAATACCCCTTAACCCAAAAACTAAAAACTGACCCTGAACCCTAAAAATACCCCTGTACCCAAAAACTAAAAACTGACCCTGAACCCTAAAAATACCCCTTTACCCAAAAACTAAAAACTGACCCTGAACCCTAAAAATACCCCTTTACCCAAAAACTAAAAACTGACCCTGAACCCTAAAAATACCCCTTTACCCAAAAACTAAAAACTGACCCTGAACCCTAAAAATACCCCTTTACCCAAAAACTAAAAACTGACCCTGAACCCTAAAAATACCCCTTTACCCAAAAACTAAAAACTGACCCTGAACCCTAAAAATACCCCTTTACCCAAAAACCAAAAACTGACCCTGAACCCTAAAAATACCCCTTTAATTTAACATAATTAGCAATTAATCAATTAAATTAAATTAATTACCAATTACATTTTAAATAATTAACAAATATTATTTAATTACCAATTAATTAAATATTACTACCAATTAATACATTTACATATTTAATTAATTATAATTAAATTACTTCCCACCCTATTCCCCTATAAACCCACAACCCACTACAGGAAATAAATTATTTGTATTTACATAATTAGCAATTAATCAATTAAATTAAATTAATTACCAATTAAATTTTAAATAATTAACAAATATTATTTAATTACCAATTAATTAATTATTACTACCAATTAATAAATGTACATATTTAATTAATTATAATTAAATTACTTCCTACCCTATTCCCCTATAAACCCACAACCCGCTACAGAATAAAATTACACAATAATTACAAAAAAATCATTAATTAAAAATAATTATAACATAAAATGACACTTTTCACACATATTATAACATAAAAACACTATAAATAATTAAATATTATTTAAAAAACGATATTTTTTACTATCTAGATTATATACTTGGATATTTTCACTTTCTATATTATTTACAGTCGATATTACTTCACTTACCTTAAAAACGATATTTTGACTGTCGATATTCTGTCCTGTCGATATTTTGTCCAAACGATATTTAAAACTCGATATTCTGTCCAAACGATATTTTGGAGTCGCTATTATGTCTGTGCACCATATATAAAATGTATAACGCACTAGCCCGCTTGAAAAATACACAATATGCGAGTAGCTTGTGAAATCGCGTTTGTACACAAAACAGTAGTTCACCAAGAACTCATTAGATGGGGGGGCGTGGCTAGCAGCCAGCTAAGATGGCCGCACAATAACGGAGCTCCGTGACTGACGAGCCCTCTCGCCATAAATCCGTCAACTTCGCAATACTGCAATCCATACTCCGTGCTACCTGCTACAACTCCCTCTCCGGTGCGCAACGAGCCGACCCTGCCTCCGATAGACGACAGATCCGAGAGGCTACAGCGAGGTGTGCCCTGTGGCCTTTCTTCGTGCCTGAAGCCGGGGACTGGGGTGAGGAGCGGGCCCCGTCAGGCAAGTTCACTGCAGCGTGGGTGGGCATATGCGCGGCTCGGGTGAGCCCCGAAGATATACTCCTGCACACTACCTGAAAGCTCAGTCAACCCGGCAAGGCATCCGACTGTCCAGTGTGGCTCCTGCATCAGACAAGCGCCAGTAGAGAGGGGGAAGCGCCGGCGATCGCGGGCCTGCAGAGGGAGACCTCCTCCGACCGCTGCCAGACACTGCGCCTGAACGTCTCCTAGACCCGCGCGGTTTCCCGCCCAGATTACGGACTCGCAGGCCGCCAAAGCGCACCGGGCAATAACGACAAGGTGCACCGAGGGGTGGCGAGGCGCAGGGCACACACCAATCCTCCGTCCCAGCCGCCCCGGGGTCAATCCTGAGTGCTAACAGTACCCTAGGCGGGCCCGCACCACCCACGCTGAATCATACGGCGGAGGGGGGCAGGACCCGGACAGCGCAATTCACGACAGCTCCTGCAACCAGCGGCACCCAACCTCTCGCCCGCGGGGCACGAACGTCCGGCTCTGCCCACGCGGGACCCGCTGCCCCACCTCATCACAGTACCAACTAAGGGCACATCCTAAGCCTACTCCGTGACACAAAATGAGTGGCAGGGGGACACGGGGACAACAGACATTGAAGCTGGACAAATTCGCCTACACCAAGGACCCACCGGACAACCCAAGAGGGGACGCACAACGACCATCACCCCAGCCAGTCGAATCCTCAAATGACACTGATAAGGTCACCCTACAGGACGTGATGGCAACCCTAAAAGTGACGCAATCCTCAATGAGCACCATATCGACGGACCTGATAAGGGCAGACCTAGCAAAGATATCTGATCGACTAGGAGAAGTGGAAAAGACCACTACAGGATTAGTAGGGGACACGTGTGACCTACAACGTAGGGTTCTACAACTAGAGAAGGATAATACCGCAATGAGGGCCAAGTTGGACGATCAAGAAGGACGCTCTCGGCGCAATAACGTCCGCCTGATAGGTGTACCGGAGACGGAGGGCGGCCCAGCCCTGGACCTCTACATAGAGGACCTAATACAAAACCAGCTCAAACCCAGGGGACTGTCCAACTATTTCTCGGTGGAGCGGGCCCACCGAGTACCCGGAGGAAAGGCTAAACCGGGAGCTGCGCCCAGCCCCATTTTGGCGCGCATCTTCAATTTCAGAGACCGGGACGCCATCTTACAGGCAGCTCGAACGCGCCCACCGCTCAAAATTGACAATTCTGAAATTAACTTTTATCCGGACTACACAGCAGCAGTGGCCCAACAAAGGAGGGGATTCACAGATGTGAAAAAAGAAATGCGGGCTCGTGAACTCAAATACTCGATGATCTTCCCCGCGAAACTCCGCGTCGAATCGGAAGGGAAAACCTGGTTTTTTGAATCACCGTGAGACGCCCAGGATTGGCTCGAGGGATGGAGACCGGCCAGAGGACCCAAGAATCGCGACTCCAGGCGGAATATCGACAACGGGAGCTCACAGAGTTCCGACGAAACCGAATAGACAGGAATAGTCCCACTGCAAACGCTGCAATGTACTCACCACTTTCCACAGTGAATACAGGTTAATTGACTTTGTACTATGAACATGAGCAACGACAGACTGAGGGACTGCCAACGGCTGAAGACCTACTTGGTCGTACTCATACTTGTCGAACTTGGTAAGATTTGAATCGCAGGTGAGGGACGTCCTGCAGGTAAGAAACCCTAATCTAAAAGACATTGCATGGCATTCCCAGAGAGGGGGACTCGAAACAGATCACAGAAGTCTCACCCCCACGAACACTGCTCAAAAGTTGGGACTTTAAGCACTCTGCTCAGTTGGGGAGGTGGATGGTTCTTTGTCCACCGGGCAGGGAGGCAGGGAGGGGGGCATGGGGTTTGCACATGATGTATTTGTTATGTTCTTGTTTCATGTTTATGGCTTGGATAGCTCACGCAAGTATGCATACGAAACTTAATTTGGTTTTCTTGCGCTCATTTAGACACAATGCCTCAACCGAGGCCAGCCTGCGATATACATCCACCACTCGCTCTAGACGTTTCACCCACCTCACGAAACGATGGCCAGGCAACCGGACTCACCCCCCGGGCATCGGCTTGCCATCGACCTTGACACTGCCATACTCCGTACCCCTACGGACACACCTGCATATTAGACGCTATGGGAAATACCGAATTATTGATTCCTAATTCCCAATCACATAAATTAACCTCCCCCTCGTTAACAGTTATCTCCTGGAATGTGAACGGACTGGGTCATAAAATTAAACGGGGGCTGGTCCTACAATACTTAAAACGGAGAGCTCCCACAATAGTCCTTCTACAAGAAACACACCTTACGGGTACCACTAGCCAGGCACTAAACCGATGGGGCTTCAAAATGGTTGTACACGCCGAGTTTTCCTCCGGATCCCGAGGAGTCGGTATCCTTGTCAATAAGAATGCACCATTAATAATCAAACACACTTGGGCAGACGACCAAGGACGCTTTGCGGCAGTCACATGTCAATGGAAAGGGCGGGATTAAAATATTCTCACGGTATATGTCCCTCCATCACTACATCAAGGAACATTTCAGGATCTAGGGAAACTACTTCTGGAACTACCGGAAGGGAACCTAATCATTGGGGGTGATTTTAACGCTGTACTTAATGCAGCAATAGACCGCCAACCTCCCCGGGAACAGTCTAGGCCATGCCACCTCTTTAAAGAATTTCAAGATGCAATGGGGCTGGTAGATATGTGGAGGATTGAACACCCAACTGACCACTGCTACACGTTTCACTCTGGAGCACACAACAGTCTCTCCCGAATAGATTATATACTGACACTGGCAGTACCCCCTGAAATGATACTCTCCATAGAACATCTACCGAGAGGGATATCGGACCACTCCCCAGTACAGCTGGAATACACCACACAGCCCGCGAGGCGACAGAGAATATACCCAATCTACCCGGGATATTTGAAAAATCACAAAATCGCTAAAGCTTTAAACACTGCAACTACACACTACTTCGAAGAAAACTTAACATCAGTTGAATCCCCGTCAATCCTCTGGGAAGCATATAAAACGGTCATTAGAGGACAAGCTATCTCCACTATTACGAGACATAAAAGGACCCAAAAGGAGACCATCGAAGCATTAGAAGCAGCCGTCCTTGCGGCGGAACTAGCTCACGCCACAGACCCCACAGATGATACAGCGCGAACACTCACCCTAACCTCGCGCGAATACAGGGCATACGCAGAAGAAATGGCCAAACTTAGACACACTGACACCCTACACAGAATCTATGAGCTTGGAGATAAAACCGGGAAAATGCTAGCCTGGCTTGAGAAGAAAGACAGAGCGGACAGGTGGATAGCACAGCTTACACTCTCTGATGGTACACACACTACCTCCCCCCAAAGCATAGTCGAGGAACTAGCCTCATATTATGAACAGGTGTACACTGCCCGTTGCGGGGTGACAGAAGACGACAGTACAAGATTCCTACAGGACATACCACTTATAACTCTATCCCAAGAGGACGCCCAAACCCTAGAGGATGACCTAACGATAGAGGAACTGGGGAAGGCACTAGCAGCCCTGCACACAGGCAAAGCAATGGGGCCGAACGGCCTACCGGTAGAACTATATAAAACGATGGCCCGGCAACTCCTCCCTCACATGCTCCCCATGTATAATGACTGCCTAACAAGAGGTATTTTAACAGAGGATCAGCGATTAGCCACTATTGTCGTTATCCATAAACCTGGCAAACCACCTGACCAAACATCTTCATATCGTCCGATTTCACTAATGAACACGGACGCCAAAATTTTGGCGAAACTGTTGGCAATACGACTACAACCACACCTCACTACCTTAATCCACCCGGACCAATCGGGCTTCGTGCCCGGAAGGAATACGTCACTTAACCTGCGACGTCTTAATGGAGTGCTTCACCGTATCCCACTACTACGGGAGGACGCAACCATCCTGTCCTTAGACGCAACCATGGCGTTCGACCTCGTGGAATGGCCCTTTCTATTTGCAGTGCTCCGGAAGATGGGTTTTGGCCCCAAATTTTGTACTTGGATTAAATTACTCTACACAGCCCCCTTAGCCCAGGTAGTTGCCAATGGCCACACTTCACGTACGATTACACTGAGTCGTGGTACAAGACAAGGGTGCCCGCTGTCCCCGCTCCTATTCGCGCTCATACTAGAACCGCTAGCGGTGATAATACGCACGGAACCGCTGATCCGTGGGATCGCGTGGGAGCCAGACTGGGAGGACCGTATATCCCTATACGCCGATGACGTACTGATTTATTTAATGTCCCCAACTACATCCCAGATCACCCTACTAGCCGTCCTTGAGAAATATAAAGAAGTGTCAGGCTACACGATTAATTGGACAAAGTCACTCCTATACATACTGCACGGTCAAATGCCCACACTACCTCCCACATGCACGGTACAGACAGTGACCAGGCGGTTCCGATATCTCGGAATCTATGTCACACCAAACGACTCAATTTTTATGGAAGAAAATTTGTCAAAACCCCTACAGAGGCTCAAGGCGGATGTGAAACATTGGCGGTCCCTTCCACTGACATTGTTGGGAAGGGCAGCACTCTTTAAAATGCTTTCACTTCCGCGATTTCTCTACGCACTACAAAATACCCCTTTTCTGATCCCGCACACATATTTCAAAGCAATAGACGCAGAAATGTCCTCATTGTTATGGGACGGAAAACCAGCTCGTATAGCCCATGCCAAACTTATCCGTAGCTGGTATGACGGAGGGATCGCATTACCAAGTGTTAAACTATACTACTGGGCTACTCAGCTAACAGTCATCAATCAATGGCTACACACTCCACACCAGGATCCGGCCTACAGCCTTGACAGAACTGTCCTTCCCGCAGACAAACTGATGAAAGCCCTCTACACCAACAAACGAAGGCATACGCTCACGGGCCCAACGGCCCATACTGTCAAGATATGGCACACAGCTCAGAGAGCCCTAGGATGGGAGGGGGTACTCACGCTTGCCACCCCGCTCTGGGACACACGGAGCCTCGGTACCTTAGCTAACACTAAAGGTTTTAGGCAGTGGGATCTAATCGGGATCTCCAAGATAGGGGATATGTGGAGCCGGGGTGCGATCATCACATTCGAAGCCTTAAACGAAAAATACGGGATGGCGGATACTGAGCTCTATCGCTATACACAAATCCGACATGCGTTGCAAGGGGCCATCCCGATAGGCACCACACTGGCCGACTCCTCCCCCTTGGAAAATAGGCTCCTAACTGAACATCTCCCCAAAAAAGCAATATCCCTCACATATCGTAAACTGCTAAACAACCTTCAAGACCCCACGGTAGTACTTCGGAGTAAATGGGAGGCGGAACTAAGGGATATAGATGATGAGGACTGGTTACATGCACTGGCTTCTGCAAGAGACGCCTCAATCCCTTCCAGGTTAAAACTTGTACAACTAAAGATACTACATAGAGTATACTATCCACACACCCTTTTACACAAACTGGGACTTATTCCGGAGCCTAACTGCTTGAGAGGTTGCGGTCTCCAGGGAACGTTCTACCACACACTGTTGGATTGTCCTAAAATACAAACATACTGGGCACAACTCATGTCAGAAATCTTGAAGCTAGTGGGGTAGAACTACAACCTGAACCAAGGTGCTGCATATTGAATATTTGGTCGCCCACAGATCTTAATAGAGGGCTGCAGACATGGGCTACACTAGGCATGGCTCTGGCAAAACGCAATATTGCTAGGAAATGGGGGTCTAACCTAATACCTACAAGAACGCAATGGGGGAATGATATGGATGCGGCGATGGTGGCAGAAAGGGCGGTCTATGTACACAGAGGATGCCCCAAAAAATGTTCCAAAATATGGGGGAAATGGAATGAATATCGAGGTAATATGTGTGAACCCCCGCAAGAATTGTCTGACCCCGAGACAAGCCCATAGGATGGAATACAAACTACGCTGTCTAATATATTGATGGTGAGTCCCATGGGGGGGAAAAAACCTGAAAGAACTGGAATACGAATGTATTACTGATATACTTATTTGCTGAGGACCTACTTACGAATACGCACCATGTACAAGACTACCACTTAATGGTATTACCATCTAATGGCCATTGTATATAGTGAGGACACCGGTATACTATTGTCTACTAAAGAGCGAGAAACGATTTAAAGTAATGATCATTGCTACGAATAATAATTTCTTGTATGTATATAAGGATGAATACACTACCCTATGTATGTATTGATGTACTGCTAAAAAGCCAATAAAATTGTTTTAAAAAAAAAAAAAAAGAACTCATTAGATGAGAGCACTGTTTAGCAGAAAAAAATGCATACAATTTTGTAGCCAAATTTCCATTGGCTTCAGCGCTGCTTCTGTTTACTATAGTACTGTGGAATCGCAGCATGAAAGGGCAAGCTGGAATAAATCATGTCTTATTCTTGGTATATCTTTAATATTTTAATAACCCCCCATGCTTTGTGCATCATGTATCTGTCAGGTGTTCTATATTATTTTAAATGTGCACAATCTTTTTGTAACGTGATCTGCAGACATCTCTGGTGGACCACGTCCAAAATGAAAATAATTTCATCAATAAAACATATACGTGCAGGTGTGTGCGTCTGTATGTAAAGAACTGTTTGTGTTACTAATGCTGTGTTGTACTCTCAGATGGCTGCAGAACACATCCTGAGTTTCTCAATTTTGTTACATCCTTGTGCCATTACTGATAGCTAAGGCATCATTTCTTGTGGATGATTAATTGATATGATTGGCTTAACAAAGAATGTGGTTAGTGGTATGTGTTGGAGCTTCACTCAAGGACAGTTCACTAACACAGTCATTCCAGGAACAGTTTGAGGGCAAGTGTTCGAGGAGGGACTTAACTTCCTAACACATTTTGAGGTAAACCGGGTATACACATTCTAACGCTACTGATGCACTTTTTGAATTAGATTTAACCATTTTTTTCAAGTATTTTATTGATTTTACAGTAGCACCTGCAAAACAACAAGCCATTAGTAGCAGTGGTGTCAGATCTCGGCACACTAAAACGGTTCCAATTAACTATTAGAAGCTAATGTACTGGGCCGAAAATAGCAATCAGTTTTATTCATTTCAATATCATTATGAAATAAATGATACAGCGTATCTTACATAAAATTAAAACATCATCCTAATTACGTATTATTATTGGTGATTTAAATAGCAGAAACTTAAATACAAAGCTTTGCAATAAAGAAATGGCTTTTACAATAAAGGAGAGAAAAAAAAGGCAAAGGTGGGTGCAGGGCAAACGTATATAAAGATAGAGAAGGTGAGCAAGAGGGAGTTAAAGAAGGTCATAGAAAGAGAGTGTGCGAGGAATAGAGAAAGAGAAAGAAAAAATGTAATTTGATAGCTAAGCAACTGGGAGAAACCCTGTAGACTTAATGTGAGTTGCGATTGAGATATCACAAGTCTCAAATAGTTTGGCCCCTAAAAGGTAATCTTGTTTCTGTGAGAAATTAAATTTCCAGTTGGTTGTTTGGCTCCAGCGGTAAGGCTTTCCTCAGATAAATGCATAGGTACATGCCACAAACTAACTAACCAGCACTGTTAAGAATGAAGAAGCTAGAAGTAAGTAAGAATGAAGCTATCTATTTTTTCTAGAGTTTCTCTGTCTTTTCTTTTGTGGTGGCAAAGAGAGGGCAAATAACTCAAAACTTAAATTTAAATATCCTCAGGATATGAGACTTCTTGATCTCTGAAGAAGCCAATGATGATAAGACTTTCTTGCAGATAATCAAAGCAGAAAATGTTAATGCTTCCTGACGAAACAAGAAGGAAAGGATGTGACTGACTTGTACGCAGTATCCAGAGATCAGTAGGGCATTTGTTGAGAAGTGTCAGTTTATTGTTACTAAAGTTTTAATTATTTTGTTGTTGGTAGGTTGCCAATTTTTATTTTCACCAATATTGTATTTACAGTTGTTGATACAAACATTTATCATATTGTTTCTAGCCCTGAAGAAGTCATGGGGTCCTCCCCATTCGACGAAACACGTGTAGGCTGGGCGTTGTTTGGATTAAAGAAAAACAAGAAAAACACAAGAACTTTTCCAAGCTTAATTGATGCATTTTCATATCTACTTAATGTAACTTGACATGTAAAATTGAGCGTGTGCATAGGATAAGAATCTTTAATAATATTGGCCCCAGTGACCAATCATTTGAGGGTACAGGGTGTTTCTCCTCACCTTTTGCACTGCAGAAATCGTATCATTGTAACTAAAGCAAATGCTATAGGAGCCATTTGTCCTTATCAAACGACACCCCTCATGGTTATAATTTAGTACTAGTTCAACTTTACCATTTAAACCAATTGCAAAGCTTCTATTCCCCTTAACAATATAAATAAATCTCCCCTAAGTAATGCCTATCGAGCCCGGAGGCAGGGAGCTATATATTATTAAGTGAGACATATGCTTTTAATCTGTCCTGACGGCAACATTTCCAACTTGTCGGTTTTTACAGTGGAAAAGTTAGTAGCCCCATTGGGTAGCACAGAGTTACCGGCTGACTCCTCAGCCCGGCTAATTTCTGAATGGGACTACTAAAATGAAGGTATCAAATGAATCATGGCATTAACCCCAATATGATGCCCAAGTCTAATTTAATGTCACTTTTAAGGAAAAGCTACTTTTAGAAGGTTGCCACTCTGTAGCCCAGTTTGTAAAGCAGCCTCACACTGGTGCTGGCCACCAGACAGCTTTCTGCCCTTCTGTGGAGTCATGTGGACAACTCCCAGACTTAGGAACAATGGTAGCCTGCTACAGAGGGAGGTGGTACCTCCCCCTCACAGGACGCCACTCAGTGTATTGGAACAAAAGGCGAGCTTTAATAATAATAATAATAATAATAATAGGGGCATTTGTAAAGCGCTGAGTTACGCACACCGGCGTGTCCCCGCGCTGATAATGGGAGAGGCAAAAAAACAGGGAACTTTAGCTTTAAAGGTAAAGTAGCCTTTAGTGGGCAAATGGCGAGTACATGCTTGAGGGGTTCCTCTTTTGTTCGGGTAGGCAGGCTGGCAGTGGCAGCAGAAGCAGAGACCAGTGCCCAAACTGGTTTTCACATGGGCATGTATCCCACAGACAGCCAAGCCTCTAGGGCTGGCTATCACGCTCCTAACCTTCAAGGAAGGGGTCCGATAACTTGGGAGTGGGCAGAATAGTGCACACTCGGATTACTTAATGCCATACATCCCAGGAAGTAATCACAGGGCAGCAGGGATCCTGGAAACCCATTGGCAAGTGAGCACATCATCCCCCCAGGGCACTTTCTGGGCACAAGAATGGCACCCTGACACCCCTGGCACCTGGCACTACAGAACTGAAGGAAAGACTGAAGAAGGAGTGCCCTGCTGATCTTAGTACCTGGTACAGAGAGGCTGCACCGTCTGCTGGGCTGCACCTGCAGCAATTTGGACTATCAAAGAGAGGACTGCACCTCTGCTTCCTGGTGTGAGGAAAGGTTACTCCTCAGCCCAAGACCAAAGAAGTGATTCCAAGAGTCAATGGGCTGAATTGTCACTGGACAGCGAAGAGACAGATCCTCGATGGCCAAAAGTTGCACCTATGTCTGCTGGACCCAGGAGTGTCATCGGAGACCATGCTGGTTGGCCTTCTACTAGCTCAAAGAGGATCCTAAGCATTAGGACCACTCCACTAAAGTGTATGGCCATCATGGTGTAAAGTTAAGAGCTGGACTGGAGAATGCTTTGGTGACCAGGTAACTGTCCAAATACTCCTTAGCAGCCCCCATGACCTTCTCCCTGCTATAGATTTTAGCGCCAAAGTTGGGCCAGAGTAGCCGTAAACAACTCTTTCAAATTTTTCCAAAGTTTCCAAACTGTACGGTTACCAATGCTTGTTTGTGGTTGTGATTAAAAAAAACGGAGATTAATGTTTTGTTTAAAAAACTATATCTTTGGAACCCTTCGGTAGATTTTGCTCATCTTGCTTTCTAAAAATATATAATCTTTTTTCATAAATTGGTATCAAATTTCCTTTGTGTTGTGGAAATTTCTTTTTTCATTCTTTTGTGCTTCCAAGTGCTTTACACTAGTTACTTTGTTTAAGCCTTGGTGCTCGAAGTCCTCATTATGTGACTGAAACTCCACATCTCTCAGTGTACAGTAAATAGTGCAATTCAGCTTGCACGGCAATTCACTGAACTTGAATCACTGACCACTAACTGGTGATTGTCCTCAAAATTCCCAATTTTAACAGGGATTTCCACTGTAATGGGATTACTCATCTGTTGATTAGCAACTCCAACAACTTGGATCATTCTTCCCGAGAAGGGTAGGTTTGGATCTTCCACTGATCTTACAGTAGAGTGGGTGGCACCAGTATAAACCAAGAGGGATATATTATAGCCATTTACCACACCATATACATTAGCGCCACTCTAATCTACCTCGACTGGGCCAAGTATGCAGTCCTCCACCCTCCCTCAGGCACCGTCAAGCTGACTGATTGCCACCAAAATTGTCAACAGTCTCGAACCTTGGGTACTGCTGTTACGGGCCAGCTCCCTGACATGACTTCTGGTTTACGTTTGGAACTTGATTCAATACAAATCTGGAACATCTGTTCTTTGCTGTGGCATCGGAGGTTGTGGAACCTGCATCACTGGGGTTTGAGGTACATTGACATTTTCAACTCTTGGTCTAGGCAAATTGTGCATCTACATAGGACTGTTACCTTGTTGAGGTTCAAACCCTATATTTTAACCTTTATTTACTGGATTAAAATGACATTCTCGTCTCCAGTGCCCCAACCTATTACAGATGTGGTATGGTTTAGAGCTTTTCAGCATAGCCACATCTATCGGAGTACTAGGGCATAGGAAAGTGCCCTTATTTTGCATGGTTACCTCCAATTTTTGCCTGACATCTGATGCAACCCGACTTAATGTGCCCTGAGTCCCTGCCAATCAGGTTCCCAGGGCCTGTGTTCTTTCCATAAATTGTACCTTTGTATCCACAGTTGGCACATCCCTGGCCACAGGCAATCCCCTTGTAAAATGTACCCTGGATATCAAGGGCACAGTGACCAAGGAAGGCCTCTTAGGGCTGCAGCACCTATTATCTCATCGTTAGAGGCCCTGCACCTGAACTCACCCGCTCTGCCACAGCAGACTTCGTGTTTTGGTGCAGAGAAAAGTGAAGATTCTACATGACACACACCCCTTAATGCCATGCCTGCAATCCACTGCTTAAGGACTAAGTAAGTCACAGCTCTAGCAGGGTACACTAGTTGCAAGGTGAGGATACAGATGCATAAGCCCTGTAGCCCTACAGTGTCTAAGTCCATTGATATTGGTACAAAAGGGGGCGGTGATGGACGGAGCATCTGAACCAATCAAACACTCACACCCAGTCAAGAGATCTGGGTTTAATCCATCACCGTTCTTTAGCCCACTCTGCCACCCCAGTTCAGACATGGCCATATGCAAATCAGTCTGACCCTGTGCCTCATGTGAACAGTCCAGCCCGAACTGCCAAGCCATGCCTTCCCTGGACCGGAAACAAGCTTCCAAGGACCGGTTTCTGGCATTTCAGCCGTCTTCAGCCCAGCTTGCTTGAATCCAGTGGCAAAGTGAGCAAGGGACTCGCGTCTGAGCATACCCTGCCAACTTATGGCAAACAAAGTGGTACAAAAGGGGGTGGTGATGGACGGAGCATCTGAACCAATCAAACACTCACACCCAGTCAAGAGATCTGGGTTTAATCCATCACCGTTCTTTAGCCCACTCTGCCACCCCAGTTCAGCCATGGCCATATGCAAATCAGTCCGACCCTGTGCCTCATGGGAACAGTCCAGCCCGAACTGCCAAGCTATGCCTTCCCTGGACCGGAAACAAGCTTCCGAGGACCGGTTTCTGACATTTCAGCCGTCTTCAGCCCGGCTTGCTTGAATCCAGTGGCAAAGTGAGCAAGGGACTCACGTCTGAGCATACCCTGCTAACTTATGGCAAACAAAGTGGTACAAAAGGGGGTGGTGATGGACGGAGCATCTGAACCAATCAAACACTCACACCCAGTCAAGAGATCTGGGTTTAATCCATCACCATTCTTTAGCCCACTCTGCCACCATAGTTCAGACATGGCCATATGCAAATCAGTCTGACCCTGTGCCTCATGGGAACAGTCCAGCCCGAACTGCCAAGCTATGCCTTCTCTGGACCGGAAACAAGCTTCCGAAGACCGGTTTCTGACATTTCAGCCGTCTTCAGCCCGGCTTGCTTGAATCCAGTGGGAAAGTGAGCAAGGGACTCACGTCTGAGCATACCCTGCCAACTTATGGCGAACAAAGTGATACAAAAGGGGGTGGTGGTGGACGGAGCATCTGAACCAATCAAACACTCACACCCAGTCAAGAGATCTGGGTTTAATCCATCACCATTCTTTAGCCCACTCTGCCACCATAGTTCAGACATGGCCATATGCAAATCAGTCTGACCCTGTGCCTCATGGGAACAGTCCAGCCCGAACTGCCAAGCCATGCCTTCCCTGGACCGGAAACAAGCTTCCGAGGACCGGTTTCTGGCATTTCAGCCTCTTCAGCCCAGCTTGCTTGAAACCAGTGGCAAAGTGAGCAAGGGACTTGCGTCTGAGCATACCCTGCCAACTTATGGCAAACAAAGTAGTACAAAAGGGGGTGGTGATGGACGGAGCATCTGAACCAATCAAACACTCACACCCAGTCAAGAGATCTGGGTTTAATCCATCACTGTTCTTTAGCCCACTCTGCCACCCCAGTTCAGACATGGCCATATGCAAATCAGTCTGACCCTGTGCCTCATGGGAACAGTCCAGCCCGAACTGCCAAGCTATGCCTTCTCTGGACCGGAAACAAGCTTCCGAAGACCGGTTTCTGACATTTCAGCCGTCTTCAGCCCGGCTTGCTTGAATCCAGTGGGAAAGTGAGCAAGGGACTCAAGTCTGAGCATACCCTGCCAACTTATGGCGAACAAAGTGGTACAAAAGTCCATTCATAGACATTGTAAGTATAATAAAGTCATAAAGAATATATGGTCTGGGAGTTGGTCACTACGAACAAAACAGTTCCATAATGGCTTTACTAAAAACTGGGAAGTTTGGTAGCAAACTTCTCTGCACATTAAACCCACACCGATGCCCTTGTGGGATTTAATGTAAAATGCACTTAGAAGGCACCTTAGAGATGCCCCCTGAAAATCGACCAGACCTGGTGTGGTTCCTGAATGGCTGCCTGCCATTGCCACCATCAAACAGGTTTCTGGACCCCTGGGTAGAGGGCCTTTGCTCTCTGGGTCCAGAAACAGAGCCCATCCTGGGCAGAGGTGTCATGCCTTCTCCTCATCCCTATAGATGGGCAACACCCACAAAAGGGGAAGCTTTAAAGGTCTGCATTCTTTGAACGCTGTCCCTGCCTTTTGCTGCCCCCAGAAACTGACTCCCACCAGTTCTGACCCCCACTTGGGAGAATTAGCAGGAAATCCAAGTTAGGAAGAGAGGTGTGCCTAGCTTTGCCAACCCCACCTTTCAGGTGAGAGAAGCATAGTGAAGCAAGCTTCTCAGTCCCCTCCATCTTGAAGATGACGGGACTCAGCCAATTAGGAAGAGTCTCATGCCCCCTTCCACTGGCTGGTAGCATAGTAGAGGGCATACCCACCCCAAGGAAGGGACCCCTTAGTCCCAACCTACACTCCCCTTTAATGCTCTTAAATTTAGCATTTAGGGGTAACCCTGAACCTTGCCTCCTCAGATTTGAGGAAGAAAGAAGAGGGACCGAAGAGCTGTGCTGACCCAGGAAAAAACCGAGGAAACCAAGTGACTTGGCCCCAGCCCTAACAGGCTGTCCCAACGATGACCTGCCCACAGCGAAGAAACCAGCGTGTCCAGCAGGAGCAGATCCCCAAACCCCAGAGGACCTGTCCTGCACTCAACTAACAGACCTGGTCTCCCATGAGCACCAGATTTGCTCAAACCAAAGATCAACCATTAAGAGGCTGGACTCTGCGATCCTGCACAACTCTGCACCCGGACACCATGGGTCAAGTTTGAGTGGCCACATACTCCAATGAGGTCCCCCCGGCAATCCTAAGATGAGATCCATGAACCGTGACCTCCCAAAAGCTTCAAAACGAAACCTCCAACCTTTACTTGAAGGGTCCCCCGACCACAACCAAAGGCGGTAAGACAACTATTCCCTTGACCGAAGAGGTCCCGGAATTCCAACCTCATCTGTCCGACTGACGCCGACCACGACCGATCGCAGCCTGAGGAAACTGACACCTAAGACACCCCAGCCCTCAAAGCCTTCCAGGCCTTGGGTGTCCAACCAAAGTGTTCAAGCATCCTCCCAGATCCCCAGTCGCCTTCCCAGTCGCCGGTCACCTCCAAGAGCTCCCTCCAACCGAGCCTGCAGATTTCAGAAACTGACGGTCTCCTCTGAGAAGCCCAGAAGCCCAGGGACCCCGGCGTCTTCTTTACCTACTGAACCCGGCTGCCTTGGTACTGCAGGCGGTTCAGTTCTTGTGCTCGTCGGTGGTCCCTGCTGTGCTGACCGCAATCCTAGGGGTTTTGCTCCCACTCCCAAGTGGCCTGCTTTCTAGCAGACCCCAACCAAAGACCCCCCCTAGCCTGATGGTTAATGTTGGGCCCTTGCACTCTGCTCCCAGCTGCCCCAGTGCCGCTGGTGGTGCAACTAGAATGTCCACCTGGACCTTGGGGAATCTTAGTCCTAACTCTGAGATATATCAACCTGTAAGTATTACAATTACAAGAACAACTGCATTTCCTTGAACAGTTGTATTTATTACCTACCTGTACCAAGTCCTGCTTGGTTTTATAAATAAACTATAAGTATACTTTTTTTGTACACACCTAAATGGTCTAATTCTGTCTCCGAGCGTGTAACATCAGCCTTGATTGAGTGAATACAATTAATGCTTAGCACATCCTCCTGATAGCCTAGCTGCTCGGCCACACTACCACAAATAGAGCTGTTAGTGATTATCTAATTTAGCCTCTGCTATACCTATGTGGACCCTCTGGACTCTGTGCACACTATACCTTACTTTGATATAGTTTATGCCAAGCCAGCTTCCTACACAGGGTCAATAGGAACCTCTACCTGGAGACGGAGATCCACCTCCACCACGGGTGGCAGAGACTCCCTACTGATACACTCCATGCATAGGAAGTGTATTTGCATTTCAGTATTTTGCATATCACAAATTTTCATTGATGGTTTGATTCTGCTAGCATATCAAATGCTGCTGTATCATCATTCTAATCTCAGGTCTCAATCCTGCACAAACCTGGACGCAAAATTTACAATTTCCTTCGGTTCCATTGTATCCATTCCACTATACTGCTTGAATGCCTATAATAATCTCTCATAATAAGCATTAATCATTTCCTTGGGTCCCTGAGTCATGCAATCAATTTTAACCCAATCAACATCCATGGGTGACGCCTCAGATTCCAACTATATCATCACTGGATTATATTCCGTCATCACAATAGCTGACAGACCATTAATCACCACATCTCTCTCTGGCCATTCCTTTGCTATTTTGCATTCTGACCACAAATCACCTGGAACCACAATATCAAACAAAGTCTTCAAATCAGTCCACAAAAGCTTTAAAACCTTCACAAAATGCTCAACTTGTTTGTACCAATCTATAAGTTTTTTCTCAACTTGGGAAAATCATTTGTTAATGATGCAAGATCGGTTTGACTCCATGATACAAGAACATAACGTCCACTAGGCATTTCTCATGAAGATAAAATCTTAACATGTGTTCCTTCATCCCCCGCAGGAATCAGATCTCCTAACAGTCTTCTTTGACCATCTAACATCCCACTTCTCCAGTGTTCCCCAAATTCAAATACTTTGAATTATTTCCCTTATTTACATTTTTAAGTCTACCGACCTCATGTTTCCCAAGTCCTGATCGGAAAAATTAAGTCAATGACTTTTCTGTAAAGCTTTAGTTCGTTCTAAATCTACATTGTATTTTTGCGCCAATATTTAATAATTTCTCATGAGCCTCACAAACTTCAACTTATCACTTCATTCAATTCAAGTTTTAATTTGTATACATATATCAAATGCACCTTTACAGGTGACTGAATCGTCCCCTGACTTATTTCTGTAGTGTCAGCTTCATTCAACAGAGCATTAAATTCTCTTAAAGGAACGTTGCGTTCCCTTAACCACCCTTCTTTATTTTCATCTGAAAGTATACATACATTCTCTGGTGGATTGAACACTACCTTAACCTTAGGCATGCTTTTGGGTGCATTCAAAAGGTCTTCCTACAGGGAACCCAGTTCTAGGAATCCTACAAACAACCTTAAAGGTCCAAATCCTCCCTGACTCATAGATGGGTCTACACTCGCTGCACAAGGAGGATCCACATTTATGGGAACTAAGGGCTAGATGTAGGTAATTCTATTTTACCACTTCTTAAATACCGAATTTTACCGATTCGGTATTTAAGAAGTGGTAAAATAGAGGGGGGGATGTAGGTATTTCTGAATCGGTAAATACCGAATCGTTAAGATTCGGTATTTACCGATTCTGTAAATACCGATTCGGTAATGCCCATTGATTCCTATGGGCATTGAAGCCCATAGGAATCAATGGGCAATACCGAATCGGTATTTACCGCTTCGGTAAATACCGATTCCAGCAAGGGTGCAGGGGGTGTCACTTTGACACCCTCTAGCACCCCAAATACAGGCATGTGCGCCATGTGGCACACAGACATGCCCTAAGGACATGTCTGTCAGTCACATGGCATAGGTGTGCATGCACAGATGGGCATGCACACCTGAATTCGGTATTTTAGCACACAATAGGATTGTGTGGTAAAATACCGAATTCTGAAGGCCTGTAGCACTGTAAACAGTGCTACCTACATCTTGGATTTACCGAATCGGTAAAATTACCGATTCGGTATTTTACAGATTTGGTAAATTTACCGATTCGGTAAATTTACTGAATCTGTAAAATGATGCCCCTACATCACAAATACCCATTTACCGGTCGGTAACGGCCGAAATCGGCCGTTACCGGTCGGTAAATGGCCTCCTACATCTGGCCCCTAAGGGTACAAACAGCACATTAGATCTAGTCAAAACCTTTTCTGGGGGCTTGTCTCGCTTGGAACAGAAACATTGCATATCACACTTTCTGTAGTACTAGGGTTATATATTGGGACCATGGGTCCAATCGTGACTGGAAACCGTAAGTTTGGTATATTTGAGGCTGTAGAATTATTCGGGACTATAGGGTGACTAAGTACACAAGTTCAGTAACTGTGAATTACCTTGCGTTATAGTCTGATTCCATTTCGTAAAGGTATGTTCCACTGTATTAGAGCTTGTATTCATCGGTGCAGTAGCAACCTCTGAATTTCCTTTAATCATAAACTTCCACCATCCTTCAGTCATGTAAAATGGTACGTAGGTTGATGCTCAGCCAGCAAGGTATTTAAAAGATGATCACTTGAGTCACTTCCATCAGTTTCATCTCCCTCATCTTCAACGCATCTTCTCTCATTCGAATGACCTAAGGGCCTCGAAATCCATGGAGTTGGATGCATTGGGTCCTGACTCTGATTCCTTACCTGGTAATCCTTAAGATATTGTGGTCCATCTAGGCCAAAGGGGACGAATATTAAACACAATGTCGGGCCTTACAGCTTATTCTGAGGCTCCTGGTATGGATGATAACTTGGCACACAAGAGTTGGGTGGCGGGAGCTTTGAACACCTATGGGCGCACAGCGGAAAGGAATTAACTTCTGAGGTAGCATGGGTGGGCTACTCCTGTCATGGAATATATCTGGCCTGGGTCAAAATGAGGAAAAATTTAATTTTTGGAAAACTTTGAACCCTCAAATTATGTGTCTGCAAGAAACCTGGGGTTGTAAAGCATTTGATTGTAGTGGGTATTTTATATTTTCCAGTAATGCCTAGTGTTCTGAAAGAGGCCACGCTATTGGGGGTGTGGCCATTCTGCTTAGGAATTAAATAATTGGAACCAGGGGAGAGGATGTAGCCTTATGGCTAGAGCGGTCGACGTCAAAGCGAGGTAACCGGGTTCTAGTCTTGGCAACGACTTTCAGCATCCTGTGATTCTGGGCAAATCACTTAATCTCTCCATGCCTAACAAAAAAAATTAATTTGTCCTCATGTAACAAAACTGGTGCTATGTAAAGCACTCTGATACCCAATATCTTTGGGTCTAGGTCTCGCTATATAAAACTAAAAAGAACATAATTTAAAAAACAGATGGTTTTTAGTCATCCATTGAATCTATGCCTGTGCTTGAAGTTGGCATGTTTGGGAGACAATGGTTGTCCGTCTTCCTATCTTTTGGCAAACATGTATATCCCATCTGGGAGACTTGGTGACCATTTGGTGAATGTATTTTTTTCATTTGTTTATGATATAGCTATAAGGGAAGAGTGTACCTTTATAATAATCATGGGAGACTTCAACACCAAAGCCTCCAATTCTGCCTCTGAAATTTATGATGATCCTATTAAAGAATGAATTTGGTCTTTACCAGAGATCCTAGTCCCAGAAAATATAAGAATGGCCAAAAGAGGGCTCTTCCTTCTCAGGGTCCTTAGAAGACTGGACCTGATCATATTAAACAGAAGAATGCACGCAAATGAAGCAGCTCCTTTCACATTTTGTTCCTTCACCACCCAGAGTCTTTTAGACTGTGTGGTTGTTTCATATCAAATGTTTGGGGTCTGTGAAAGCTTTTATGGTCTCCCGATGGTAATGAGTGACCATACTATAGAGGCTGTGTCAGCAGCTTTTAAGTTACACGTATTGGACCCTATCAACTCTGGTGCGGGCATGGCCACTTTTAACAAATCAAATGGCCGATCCTTTTGGATTTAAAAAATAAGGCCACAGCCAGCTTGAAATGAAGGGAGATTATGCAGATCAGTCGGGATGCGTTCCTGACAAACCTATCTAGTTTTAAAGGCCCAAATAAAAGAGATTTGCAAATTAAGTTCGTTCTGCTGCCCCCCTTCCCCCCCGGTTTAAAAAGGGTATTTGCCCTTTGAAAACATTAAATCAGGACATAAATTGATTATGGGAGTTTACATATTACACCATCTTTTAATTATTTACTGGAAAAGATGTAATGACCAAGCACTTTTATGACGTACTGATTTGATACATGTATGCTTTGAACTGATCAATAGTGACATAATTGACTCAATTCTGTTTTAATCAAGTTTTAATTGTTTTGCTAATTGTTATTGCTTTAAATACCTAGAAACAATAAAACTTACCTTACCTACTGATTTAAATTTTTTAATGAATGCATGATTTCAAGTGGGGCCCCTAGAAATTCAGAGGGAATACCGGATTATTGGGATTAGAGTTGTTCACACAAATTCTGGCACAGATTTTGCGCTTTAGTAAACAAAGACACTCTGCTTACACCCACTTCCCAGTGCTGCTATGTTTGGCTAAGAGGTTGCACGTTAGCACTCTAGTATTTTGGGAGCCAATGAGAGACAAAAAGGATGGCTAAATAAAGAAGGGGATAGCATGTCCACGCACGTACAGACGGATCAATTGACTATTGAGCCTGAATCTGAGCCTTTTTAAATCATTTGAAATTCGGGGGGCTAGGGGGAATATTGGGATTGGAGTTGTGGATTTGAATTCTGGCACAGATTTTGCACTTTGCTCAACAGACACACTATGCTTACATCCACTTCCAGGTGCCGCCATTTTTGGTTCAGCGGTTGCATGGTTATCACTTCAGTGTTTTGGGAGACAAACAGGAGGGCAATTTAAAGAAAGGTATAGTCATAGATTTACTGAACTTTGACATCTAAGTCACTTCTTAATTAAACATAGGCTGGAAATGTATGACTATATGGAACACACTAAGTCTGATTTAATGCTGATTACTGAGTCCTGGTTAATGGAGGAATCTATACCAGTATTGCTTGAAGCAATTCCTGAAGATTATTTACTCTTTCACAAAAACAGGGCAATTGCAAAAAAAGGAATTGGTATAGCTGCCATTGTACATATACACCTACAAACATCTAAACTGCAGTGTAATTCAGTTGAAAATGTGGATTATTTATTGTTCAAAATTGAAGTAAAAAACAGTACAATAGCTGTCCTACTATTGTATCAGCCACCACAACAAATGCTACATTTTTGTCAACAAATGTTTGAAGTATTATGTTTCTTGACTATACAAGTTTCATAGTTAATGGCTATTGGAGAATGGTTCGCTTTGCTTTTGTCGAAAAGCAACCGACCATTCATCAGCGCCTATCATTACATAAGGACGCTATCTTTATTACCTATTACTTCTGATGGTCAACTTTTACAAATGTGGGAAACCAAGTGCATATGTCACAAATAAGTCACTTCTTGTTTAGGTTCCATGTTCACTCGGGACACTTTGCACAGTTTTTTTGAAAAATGACATTAATATTTATATAAACAACTATTGTTTGTACCAAGTATTGAGTTGCATATGGTTTTTCTCTTTTGGATATCGACCTAACCCTTATATACATTGCGATTGTGCATTCTAGCATCATTATTGATTGCATTGCTCCACAGGAACCACTGTTTCTGTTAATACATTAGGAATAATGACATCAGAGATTACTCCATGTCTACTGCAGGTACACCCCTCCCACGGGCCAACAGAGTATGGGCTGTCAGAGGTTGACGTGTATGTCGCCCACTTATTTTAGTTAAACTATAACTGACCCACGGCCTACTCTGGACAATTTCTCCCCACTGGAGAAGCGAGATACTATAAATCCCTTGGATTCCACCAGGTCTGGATCCCCCTACGACCACTGCCCAGTCTCCGTAATTAAACTAGTTCCAGAACACATTAGCACTGCACTCACCCCTTTATTTAATGCAATGTTTGAGTATGGGCACTTTCCCAAAATATGGAAGACAGCATCTATTCTTCCTTGATCCCAAGGACTATAATAATTACTGGCCAATTTCTGAACTTTGAACACCCAACTCAGTGTGTTCTTCCAAGCAAACAATATTTTAGATCCCACTCAATATGGATTCAGGGAAGGACACAGTACAGAGTTTGCCCTCATAAAATCCACAGAAGAATTAAGAGAAGCCCTGGTCCAGGGAGGAAATGTAGCATTAATCATGTTGGACCTCTCCGCGGCCTTCGATACAGTTCACCATGAAGATCTGATAGACCGCTTGTCGGCCTGCGGGATCCGAGGCAATGCTTGGAAGCCTTTGAAATCTTTCCTGATGGAAAGAATTCAAATGGTGGATTTAGACTAAGCTCGCTCCAAACCTTTTTACCTACCTAGTGGAGTACCACAAGGCTCCTCCCTTAGTTCCACACTCTTTAATGTTTATGTGTCACCATTGGCGGTACTGATTAGATCCTTCTGATTCCAGTTAAAATCCTATGCGGATGACATGCAAATTGTGGTGTCTGTTCAACCTGGCCAGGAGTCAAATGAAAGGGAAAAGGTTCCATGACTGCATGAAAGCGGTCAAGTTGTGGATGACCAGGAACTGCCTGAATTTAAGTTGCGGCAAAACGGAGGTCCTTATTTTGAGAAATAATGCCAATTTCTGGACCCCTAACTGGTGGCCGGAAGAACTAGGCACTCTCCCTAAACCAAGTAGGAAAGCTAAACATCTAGGGGCCATAGTCGACAATAAACTCACCTGTAGGGACCAGATAAATGTGGTTGCCTCTGCTAGCTTCCACCTCCTTAGAATGATCAAGAAAATAATGCCATTTCTACCAGAAGACAGCCAACATGTAGTGATAACATCTCTCATCCTCTCACGTGTGGATTATTGCAACAGCCTTTACCTTAATATTCAAAAGCAACATTTAAACAAACTCCAAATCCTGCGAAATGCAGCAGCCAGACTGCTGACTGGTACACCAACATTTTTTATCTGTCGCGAAGGAAATAAAACGGCTGCACTGGCTTCCAGTCGAACAACGGATACAACTTAAATCCTTGTGTACTGTTTTTAAAGCCCTTCAGGGAGTTGGGCCAGGTTACCTGAAACAGTGTTTCACATGGTATTTCCCCAGAAGAGTTCTTTGCTCATCAGGAGCCAAAGGTGTAGTAATACCCTCCTTTTAAAAATTCAACTTGGGTGGAAGTTTCGTCACCTGTACTGCAAGGGCATGGAACGAGCTTCCTTTCCATATTAAGAATGCCAATGAACTAATGTCATTAAGGAGAGGATTGAAAACCTGGGTTTTTCCGTGCATAGGTCATTAGGTACTCCTCTGTTTGGAAGGCAGTAGCTTGCACCAGGACACCTTCGCGTAACGGCTGCGCTGAAGAAATATAATTAACATAACATGTGTGGACCTACAGGTCAGTTTTCACTGCCTGTCACCACAAGGAAGACCCTGAAATAAGGGGCAGTGAAAACTGCAAAATCCCCCCCCCTCGCCATGGTAGATGGCACACATGGCAAGGGAGGCATTATTTCATGTATTTTAAAATACAAAATCCCACTTTGGGGGCGTTTTGTTTTTGAAAATAAATAAAAATTGTAACTTTGTTGTACGCCTCCGTCATGTTTGATGTAGTCATATGGCAAAGTTACAATACTTTAGCAGGAACCGCCTTGACAGTAGTTTTTGTCAATCAATCAATCACTGCATATCTAAAGCGCGCTACATACCCATGAGGGTCTCAAGGCGCTGGGGGGAGGGGGGCCGCTACTGATCGAAGAGCCAGGTCTTGAGAAGTTTTCTGAAGGCCAGCAGGTCCTGTGTCTGTCGTAGGCTGGTAGGGAGAGCGTTCCAGGTCTTGGCGGTGAGGTAGGAGAAGGATCTTCCGCTGGCGGTGGCCTTCCGGATACGAGGAACTAAGGCGAGGGTGAGGTTGGCTGAGCTGAGGCTTCGGTGGGGGTGTGGAACCTGAGTCGGTTGTTGAGGTATGTGGGTCCGGTGTTGTGTAGTGCTTTGTGTCCGTGGATAAGGAGTTTGAAGGTGATCCTCTTGTTGACGGGGAGCCAGTGCAGGCCTCTCAGGTGGGGTGTGATGTGGCTGCGTCGGGGGACGTTGAGGATCAGTCGTGCCGAGGCGTTCTGGATTCGTTGTAATCGTCTCAGGAGCTTGGTTGTTGTTCCTGAGTAGAGGGTGTTCCCGTAGTCGAGTATGCTGGTGACGAGTGCCTGGGTGACGGTTTTCCTCGTGTCGGGGGGGATCCATTTGATGTGTTGAAGCAGGACGCGGAGACGGCGTTGACTTGCCTGGCCATGAGTGGAGTCGAGGATGATCCCCAGGTTGCGTGCATGGTCTGTGGGTTCCGGGGCTGAGCCTAGCGATGTGGGCCACCAAGAGTTGTCCCAGGCTGATGGGGTGGGTCTGAGAATGAGGACCTCCGTCTTGTCTGAATTCAGCTTCTGTCTGCTGTCCTTCATCCAGTCGGCTACGGCCTTCATTCCTCTGTGGAGGTTGGCTTTGGCGGTGTGGGGGTCTTCGGTGAGGGATATGATCAGCTGGGTGTCGTCGGCGTGGGAGATGATGTTGAAGCTATGTTGTCGTGCGGCGTGGGGGAGCGGTGCCATGTAGATATTGAACAACGTCGGGCTGGGGGAGGATCCCTGTGGGATGCCGCAGATGATTTCGGTGGTTTTTGAGCGGAAGGGTGGGAGGTGGACGCTCTGGGTTCTGCCGGAGAGGAAGGATGTGGTCCAGGACAGGGCCTTCTCTTGAATTCCTGCGTCATGGAGGCGTGCTGATAGGGTTCGGTGGCAGACTGTGTCAAAGGCTGCTTATAGGTCCAGGAGGATGAGGGCGGCTGTTTCTCCTTTGTCCATCAGGATCCTGATGTCGTCAGTGGCGGCAATGAGGGCGGTCTCGGTGCTGTGGTTGCTGCGGAAACAGATTGGGAGGGGTCCAGGATGTTGTTGTCTTCGAGGGAGCGGGTTAGCTGTTTGTTGACGATCTTCTTTGTCACTTTTGCCAGGAACGGGAGCAGGGAGATGGGCCGGAAGTTCTTGAGGTCCTTGGGGTCCGCCTTGGGTTTCTTCAGAAGGGCGTTGATCTTGGCGTGCTTCCAGCTTTCCGGGAAGGTTGCTGTCTCGAAGGAACTGTTGATTGTTTTCCGGAGGTGGGGCGCGATGGTTGTGCTGGCTTTGTTGAAGACGTGGTGAAGGCAGGTGTCGGATGGGGGTCCGTAGTGGATGGAGTTCATGGTTTTGACGGTGTCTTCATCGCTGACGTGGGACCAGACGGTCAGGTGGCTGGTGCGGGTGGTGGTTGGAAGGGTGGTGGACTCGGTGGTTGGTGCGGGGGTGTCGGTGTTGAAGCTGTTGTGGATGTCGGCGATCTTGTGGTGAAAGAAGGTGGCCAGGGAGTCGCACAGGTCTTGTGATGGTGGGATATCGTTGGTGTTGGAGCTGGGGTTGGAGAGTTCTTTCACGATGCTGAAGAGCTCTTTGGTGTTGTGTGCGTTGTTGTTTAGGCGGCCCTTAAAGGCGGTCCTCTTGGCGGTCCTGATGAGTTGGTGGTGTCTGCGGGTGGCGCTCTTGTGGGCTGTGTGGCTGTCTGGTGTTCGGTCGTGGAGCCATTTCTTCTCCAGCTTCCGACAGGTGCACTTGGAGATCCAGAGGTCTTCGGTGAACCAGGCGGCTTTCTTGTTGGTGTGGTTGGTTGTGGAGGTCTTGAGAGGGGCGAGGGTGTTGGCGCAGTCGTTGATCCACTGTTTGAGGTTGGTCGCAGCGGTGTCTGGGTCGGTGGGGTCGGCGGGTGGTCTCAGGGCGAGGGTGGTAGTCAGTTGGTCCTTGGTGACCTTGCCCCAGCAGCGGTGTGGTAGCTGCTGGGTGCGGTGGTGGGTTTCCTGAAGGTGAAGTGGACGCATCTGTGGTCGGTCCAGTGGGGTTCGGTGGTGTGGTTGAACGAGACGTAGTGGCTTGTGGAGAAAATGGGGTCCAGCGTGTGTCCAGCGGCGTGGGTGGGTGTCGTCATGAGCTGTTTGAGTCCAAGGTTGGCGAGGTTGTCGATCAGGGCGGTGGAGTTGGCGTTGTTGTTGTTCTCGAGGTGGAAGTTCAGGTCCCCGAGGAGGATGTAGTCCATGGAGGCGAGGGCGTGGGCGCTGACGAGGTCGGCGATGGTGTCGCTGAACTGTGGTCGTGGCCCGGGAGGTCTGTAGACGAGTGTTCCTCTGAGGGTGGTGTTGGGGTCGGTGTGGATCTGGAAGTGCATGTGCTCGGCGGTGGCGAGGGTGTCGTCGGTGGTGGTTGAGACTCTGAGGGTGTCCATGTGGATGATGGCAATTCCCCCTCCAACTCCGTTGATGCGGTCTCTGTGGGAGATGGCTATGGCGATGTCTGGTGCTGAGGTGGCGTTCAGCCAGGTCTCCGTCAGGAAGGCGACGTCGGGGGCGGTGGAGTCTAGGAGGACTCAGAGTTTGATGGCGTGC
The DNA here is from genome assembly GCF_964261635.1 of Lissotriton helveticus. Taxonomy (NCBI): domain Eukaryota; kingdom Metazoa; phylum Chordata; class Amphibia; order Caudata; family Salamandridae; genus Lissotriton; species Lissotriton helveticus. Next base: position 738,289,535 of record NC_136059.1, on the reverse strand, counting down.
TTGCGAGCGGAGCGGGTGTTGAGGAGGATGCATCAGCGGTGGTTGTGTTCTCTGGCTGGTAGTTTGGTGGGCTAGATGCTGGTGAATCTGCAGTTCCAGCAGGTGAAGGGTCCTTGGGTGCGCCTCGGGGTGGCCCGGTAGCAGGGGTGGCCTCGTCCGGTGTTGAGTGCGCGAAGGGTGCTGGAGTCGTAGTGCTGTCTGGCGTTGTGGGGGTTGTGGGGTCCAGGGGTCCTGGCGCTGGGCGCGGTCCAGGCGCAGACGGGCTTGCCTTTGGCGCGCCAGATGCGTGCCCGCTGCGCACGTACGCTGCGCTTCCGCGCGGTGACCTCCATAAGAGGCGAAGTGGGAGGGAGGAGCAGCTGGGAGGCGGGAGCGGGGTGGCCAATGGGCGAGGGACACGAAGGCAAAAGGGGGCGGGACCGCAGGGGTGCAGCGGCGGGAAGCGGGGGCAGGGGGCAGGAGGGCAGTGGCGCGAAAAGGCAGACAGTTAGAATAAGTACAGAAATAGAAAAATGACAAATTACAGGATGGGGAAGAAAACAATGTTAGGCACAGTGAGAGTGGCAGTCACCAGGGGCGGCAAACCCTCAGTCAGCGGCAGAAGCAGGGAGACACGGGCACCCAGGAGGAGCCGTGCGGCGTGGGGAGTGACCCGAAGTCAGGTCACACTCACTGCCGCGTGGTGACCTCCATAAGAGGCCAAGTGGGAGGGAGGAGCAGCTGGGAGGCGGGAGCGGGCGGCCAATGGGCGAGGGATACGAAGGCAAAAGGGGGCGGGGCTGCAGGGGAGCAGCAGCGGGAAGCGGGGGGCGGGGGGGCAGAAGGGCAGTGGCGCGAAAAGGCAGACAGTTAGAATAAGTACACAAATATAAAAATGACAAATTACAGGATACAGGATGGGGGAAAAAGCAATGTTAGGCACAGTGAGAGTGGCAGTCACCAGGGGCGGCGAACCCTCCGTCAGCGGCAGCAGCCGGGCGACACGAGCACCCAGGAGGAGCCGTGCGGCGTGGGGAGTGACCTGAGGTCAGGTCACACTCACTGCCGCGCGGTGACCTCCATAAGAGGCCAAGTGGGAGGGAGGAGCAGCTGGGAGGCGGGAGCGGGGCGGCCAATGGGCGAGGGACACGAAGGCAAAAGGGGCGGGCCGCAGGGGAGCAGCGGCGGGAAGCGGGGGCGGGGGGGACAGGAGGGCAGTGGCATGAAAAGGCAGACAGTTAGAATAAGTACACAAAAAGAAAAATGACGAATTACAGGATGGGGAAGAAAACCATGTTAGGCACAGTGAGAGTGGCAGTCACCAGGGGCGGCGAACCCTCGGTCAGCGGCAGCAACGGGGAGACACGGGCACCCATGAGGAGCCGTGCGGCGTGGGGAGTGACCCGAGGTCAGGTCACTGACCTGACAGTGGTTGAAATGTCCACCAGCCTGACAGACATTTCTAAATGTAGTCATCAGGACCTCTTCCAGGGCGCTGGAACATTTTACTCCAGCATCCTGGCGAAGGACTGCCTGACTGCCAAATATTAAACCGGGCTCTAAGGCAGGTCATCATTTAGAAGTCTGCCAGAAAAATATTTGTGCTGCTGTTTCATGTGTATATTTTACTTAAGGCTAAAACTAATTATATTGTGTAGAACAATGTATTTAAACCTTCCTATACATTCTGAAATGCAGTCAAGTGTTGACCTTTATTCCTCTGCTGCTATCACTCATCTTCTGAACCAGCATTAGTTATGAAAATGTTATAAATTGAAATTAATTGAACAACTTTATTTGATTTTTCAAGAAAATCATAAAAGCACACACTATAACAGATAATAAAAACACCTATCAGTTAGATGCACAACTGCAGGTGCATAACAAAATCTAAAGAAAAACACAAAATACAGTAATAAAAACATTACAAGTCAGCAGAAATAAATAACTGACTTATTATACACATCATAAAACACCAAAAGCCAATGGAAATCATCGGCCCTGAATGACCCCAGACAAAAAATAAATGGTGGGGAATTTTAGCAACTGCAAGAAAAGAACGGCAGGCCTAACTTGTGTAAAATTAATGAGTAGGAGGAGTGGGTAAATAAATCTGTGCTTAAGATAGCTAAAAATTGGACAGACAATGACGATATGAAATGAGTCAGGAATGGAGATTTCATCACAAATACAGGCCATGAGTTCTGAAACTTTATACTAAGATCCTTTGGTCAGCAAGTGTTAAGGAAAAAGATTAAATCTAAAATAGGTTAATATTCTGCTATGGAAATTAGACATCGCCAAAGCCAAATAGGGTTCCCCTCCAGGAACTGATTTTATCATTATAAAATGACAAACAGAGCGCTTCAAGAGGACCATAGCATGGAATGTCCCCCTAACTATAGCTTCCATGTGCATAAACAACTCAGGGTGACTCAATGACCTAAAGATCTGCCTAACATAGGCAAACCATAGTATGCTCAACCCACCATCCAGGGCCAAACAGTCTTGTATAATGATCCTATTAAGAGACAGGTCCTCCTTAAGCCAAATAGATAGCCAAAATAGCAAAGGGAGAAGTCCAAATCAAGTGTGAAATATACCCCATGCCCAATTCCTCACACAGAATCTCAGGAGCAGTGCTAGCTGGTACTTTAAGCAGGCTTGTCAGAAACACATTTTCAACCACCTGAAGCTGGGATGCAGGATTAATGACTCCAAATTTCACAACCATAACATGCTGACGGCAGACACTTGGCTTTGAGACAGAACATTATATACATTGTTTTAATTTCATCTTAATATTTATACTTTCTGTGTGTTATCCTATGTCACTAGGACATCAAGATAAAGTAACTTGAAAAGTTCACTCTATGATGTCTTTAAACTGTGGGTTAGATCAGTGCTTCTTAACCTTTTGACTTCTGTGTATCCCAATTAATCATTACTGGAACCCAGGGACCCCACAGCATCATTATTGGAATCCAGGGCCCCCCAATGGGTCATTTTGTAGGTCAGTGACCCTGGGCTTAAACGTTTTCGATTTCAACTGCAAAACAATACACATAAAATACTGAATAAACATTCACCAAACAAATACACGCATGATTAAATATTTTATTTAATCCACAAACAAATATATTTAAAAAATGTTGATTTTAACATGAAGGTTGGAGATTCTCTGAATTCAATTAAGGCCCCTCATCATTCAGAATTGTGTTTGATGCTCTTGCACTGCTCCCACAAATCAATCTGAGGATTGTAACATAATTTTTAACATCCAGTTTAATGTCCCGTTGTACATTTTGCTTCTGCATTTATATACACATTATCTTTCTTTTAATAATATTTAATTTTTTAAGCAGTTATGGACCCCCTAAGTAGGCGTTCCAAACCTCCAGGGGTCCACAGATTAAGAACCATTGGTTTAGACAGTTCTTCAATTGATGTCTTCTCACAGCTTTGTGTATTGAAAACACTCTGTGAATCGGGGAGCAGCAGGAACAAACCCTCATCCCATAGAGTCTCATTCATAAACTGTCCTTCTTGGCATCTGTTTTCTTTAGAAATACTGATCTGTATGAGTAAACTGCAGATACTGAATTATAAAATCAGGATCCTTAGAGTGAAATTTCAGCTGTGCTGTAAAAAAATGGACAAGTGTACGGGGTTTTTCTAAATAATTAGGGTTGGTAAAATGCAGGGGTGTAACTTCAAGGGGGTATATGTGGTGTTGCACCCACCTAATTAGTTTATTTTATGATAAAGAGTTGAGTGCAGGGGCTATCAGTCGGGTTTGGTGATGTGTCTAAAGGATTTCACCAAGAATTTTTACACACACAGACAAAGACGTGCACGCACTCTATCCCTCTCTCTATTTGAAAAGACTTTGAAAATTTTGACTTTTTCCCAAAACAATGTGTTTTCTCACACTTAGGGGGTCTATTAGGATGTCGAGCGGATCGCCACCACCCACATGGCAGTGGCGATCCGCCGACGTTTTCCTCTGCCCGTATCCCATTTCCCCCATGCCATATTATGATGGTGGGGGTCCGCGGCGGACAGAAAGATCGTCAGCCGCTTTTCCGCCGGTCGACTCGTCGACCGGGCGGAAAACATCTCCAATATGGCATCCATATTAGGATTCATGTGGAGCTCAGCCTTTCCATGGGGGCATGTGGGGGTGCACATGGGGGGTACATTTGCATGCACAACGTGGTAGGCACTGCCATGTTATGCATACAAATGCACACGGTGCATCCACAGCATTGTGGCGGGCGGTGCTGTGAGCACCATCTGCCACAATGCTGGGAATAGGGGATGCCACCGCCACCGTGGTGGTGGCATCCTAATTGCCGGTGCGGGACCGTCGCACCACTGGCGGCTGGTCCCAGCACCACTAGGGTGGTGGGAGAACATAAGTCTGCCCGACATCCTAATAGGCCCCTAAGTATCACTGCCAATCTGCATTCCTTACCCGGCCCACTGCCCTTTAAGCCCCTCTTGTGCACCCTGCTTATAGTATAATGTATTTTAACATTGTGTGCCAGAGTGATTTTTGGGAAGTGGGAAGCCTTCAGAAATGGTGGGAAAACCAACAGTTATTAATACTTTGTGGCCATTCATCGTCACTCTCGGTGTGTTTTACAGCCAATGCATGCATTTAATTTTAGCTTTAAGAGTGTGCAAATTGTTTTTTTTATTTTTAAACAACCAAACACCACCCATAATGTCAACGGATGGGCACTTACTCAATTGTTGTTTTTAAACACTGAGCCTAAAGTGCCTGCCGGATCCTGGAGATTAACCAGCAGTCTGAAATAAGGCCTGCTGCTGGTGCGTCTGGTGCCTACTTCAGCATAGAGGGCTATCAAGCAAGCGTTGTTTGTCTTTGTCAGTAAAGGGTGGTTGGGTTGCATGGCCGATTCGCAGCCGTTTGGAAATTCTCAAATCCAGAGTACGCAGAAGGCTGTGTTGTCCAGTAAGTAAGTAAGTAAGTAAGTTTATTGTTTGTAATTAATTAAAACCTTTACAATTTTGTTGCATAAAAACAAATGATTTAGAGGTAAAATATACAAACTAGCAGGGTGGTTAAAATAAAAATTTCTGTAATAACTATGTGAGTAATATTATTCTGAATAAAATTACAATGTCTCAGTTCATAGCACTTCACACTTCGGTTTTGTGCCTTCTTCTCTCCTTTTTCTCAGTGTTCACGATTAACTGTGATGCCTTTTGACAAAATTTGGCAGCCCTGCAAGCTGTCTGCAGCTGATGGCTGTTCAGTGCTAGCATGACGGCCTGACGGCCTGACGGCATGATCTAATTTGAAAGAGACGGAATATGTGGAGTAGATAATTACGTCTCGAAGTCCTCAAAGACGGACACAATATATGCATCAGTGATTCTTCCGTTTGGCCACATAATCTACAGGCAGAAGTCGGCCATGTTTGTTTCCATGCGGGTGTCTGGTCTTTTAAAATGAAGGATCCTAGTCGTAAACTTAGTAATGTTTTTTGGGTAGCTGGAGTTATATGGTTAACTAAATAAGGTTGAGGCTCCATTTTCTCATACGTGGCCAGCACCGTCCAACCATGTTTTTTCTTCGCTAGTGCGGCTTTATCTGTTATCCAAGATCTTTGCTTTGCAGCCCCATTGGCTGCTTTTTTGAAGGCCGCAAACGTTTGGTTGGTATTCCATGCCTTTTCCATTTTGAGGTTTGACAGTGCATCCTCCAATATTGTTTTCCAGGCATTTTTCGCCTTTGTCTGGTTTTTCATCTCAGTCCAACAGAGGCCCATGAGCGAGTCCTCATGTGCTGCCCTTAATTTCCAGCCTGTTTTTAGTGCGCCTGCTTGTCTGACTTGGTGCTGATGTTGTAGACCAAATTCCAAGCGTATCTGCGCTTGGGATACGAATCTCGGGATCCGAAAAATGTGTTTAAACAACTCTGATTGTTGTGTGTTCAGGAAATTTGCGTCTTTTCCTTTATACAATACCGACTCGTATGTAAGAGATGGTAAGAACTTCGCCGCGATTACCTTCAACAGGTGTGAATTAGATGGGCATTTCAATTTCGTTTTTAATAAATTTAGAGCGAACCGTAGTTTGTTTGCCTATGCCTTTCTATATGATTGATGCTCTTTCAGACTCCACCTGTCGTCGACTACTACTCCAAGGTATTTATAGGAGGTGGTCTGCTCTATTGTGTTGCCTGCGATGTGCCAGTTGGGGGATTTCCTCCCTGCCCGTGAGGCGAAACAGACGATCTTCGTTTTTTTGTAGTTAATTTGTAAGCCTTGTGCAACGATATACTCATGGAGCTTCGAGATGGAACGTTGTAGGCCCAACGGGGTCTGACTACAAAGTACGATGTCATCTGCATACTGTATGCTCCTAATTTTGTGGTGGGCCAGTAATAGGTTGTGCCTTGCTAACGTTTGGAATTATAATTCCAAGGATGCTGAGTCTTCTAGCATTGTACTAGAAAATTGAGGAAGAAGAATCGGCTGGAAAATACAAAACATTCTGGAAAAAGATGCCATATTAGGTAAAAGGCCCACTGTGCCATTGGGTCTTTGCTGGTTAATCTGGCTCTATGGAATTTCTGTCATGTTCTAAAAAAAAGTCCTGTTTCCTCTGCTCAGTAAATGATCTTGACTCTAGATCTCTGAGAAAGTCTTCAACACTTGAAGGAGTTTGAAACATTTCTTGATAAGACTCATCTTCTATTATATGAGTATATTTTTAGGATGTGCAGAGTATTTCATGGATGTGACAGAAATAGTATGGCATAGTTTGTTTACCTCAGGCCATTTTGTCATTACCGGCACATATATTTCTTTCGATTTTCTTTATGTAATGCACCAGAACACAATTTAAGTAGATTAGATAGTTCTTTGTTCTTTTCTTATACAATGATTCTGCTACTGAAAATTACCCCAAAACATCTGAGATTTTGGCCCAGCTCCCTCCCAACAAGGTTTCACCCTTCTGCACATATTTAGTAATAATAGTGGAGGATTTCACCTAATTTGGATTGGTGGTTTATAGGGCGAGAGTCAAGGTTGCTATAAAATTCCGGTAATACCTGGTATTGTGTAAGAAGGAGTAAGCAGAGCTCAAAACCACTTGATGAGCATTGAGTAGGGTGAAGCAAAGTGGTGGTGGGGTGCTGACAACAGTCCTCAGGCGAGGTACTGCCATTGACTACAGCAGTGCAGCAGTGGCACCAGGGACACGAGCAGACATCAGTTTAAAAGATGTAGTATGGTGGAGAAGCAGAGCCAACCTAATGACCAATAAGAGAGTGTGCCCTCCCCACAGCTCCCCTGGCCCCATTGCGCTGCTCCCTCATCCTGAAGGCTGTCATGGATCAGAAAAGGAATTGAACTGCATGTGTGAGTCTACTGCCAGTCAGAGGCTTTGTCCTTGTTTCAAAAAAGCATTCCTAGTTACTGGATGGTTCCTAGTGTACCTCCAGCCGGTCGGATTGGATCACTGTGGCAGGCATTCCAGATTTCAGACACACCCAAGGCTGCAGTGCAAAGTTAGCACAGGGGCACTCAGAATTTGTGCATATTATAGACGGTAGCTAACGTTTATACCTTCATAATTTGAAGTTGTAGTGACTTGACGAGTCACAGGAAAAAAGGAACATCAGATCATTTAGTAGGTGACAAGAGGATAGGTAAGTTATAGCACTACGTTGATAAAAGAGGTAGCATATTACACATGATCAGACAAATCACTGAAGCACTAGAGCCCAAAACCGACATGGTGACCGTTGGTATTTGCCTTCTGAGGACCTACCAGAAGAAGTTGGATAAGAGAGTGATGACTGCATAGATATTGAGGTGGTGATCCAGCCTAGCATTTCAGACATGCAAATCTGAATATCAGGCCTACATAAAATAGTAATAACTTTGAAATACCATTCAGAAGATGTGAAACACTGGTCATAAAGAAACAATATACAGATTGTTGGTCTCTCTGAGAAAGTCAAAGAAAAAGGCATGGAGCTATAGCTGGAGAACATGTTCAGCAAAAGGTTGCACAAGATGGGCTCACTAAGTTTTTTCTCAGATGAGAGGATCCAGAGAGTACCTGGAACACACTCACAACCAGTGGTGACAACACTGTTGAAATACTGTGACCACAAAATTCTGCACTAGAAAGCTAAAATCTACGGCTCCTATATCTATACTACTTGTGTTGAATACATAGTTGCAGTGCAGCATAAAAGCAGTTCCTTCATGAACGTCAAAACGAAGGTACGTTATCTGGGACTAAGGTATATGCTGATGTTTCCAGCCAACTTGAAGGTATCGGAGAGAGATAAGACAAATGTAATGAATCTAAATATATCTGAGACTTGACTGCATAATGGGTAGTACGTCAAAATCTATCTATCTATCTGGAAATTTGTAAAACGCGTTACTCACCCGTAGGGTCTCAAGGCGCTGGGAGGGGGGGGGGGGCCGCTACTGCTCGAAGAGCCATGTCTTGAGCTGTTTCCTGAAGTCCTGGGTCCGTCGTAGGTAGGTGGGGAGGGAGTTCCAAGTTTTGGCCGCCAGGTAGGAGAAGGATCTTCCTCCGACGGTGGTTCTGCGAATGCGTGGGACGGTGGCGAGGGCGAGGCTGGTGGAGCGGAGCTGGCGGGTGGGTGTGTAGAATGTGACGCAGTTGTTGAGGTATTTGGGTCCCATGTTGTGGAGAGCCTTGTGTGCGTGGGTGAGGAGTCTGAACATGATCCTCTTGCTGACGGGGAGCCAGTGCAGGTCTCTCAGCTGGGGAGAGATGTGGCTGTGGCGGGGGATGTCCAGGATAAGTCGTGCAGAGGCGTTCTGTATGCCCTGGAGTCTTTTCTGAAGGTTGGCTGTGGTTCCAGCGTAGAGGGTGTTTCCATAGTCTAGTCAGCTGGTGACGAGGGCCTGGGTGACCGTCTTTCTGGTGTAGGTGGGGATCCACCGGAAGATCTTTCGGAGCATGCGCAGGGTGTTGAAACAGGATGACGAGACGGCGTTGACTTGCTTGGTCATCGTGAGGGAGGAGTCCAGGATAAAGCTCAGGTTGCGTGCATGGTCTGTTGGCTTGGGGCGGTGCCCAAGGCAGGGGGCCACCAGGAGTCGTCCCAGGCGGAGGGGGATGTTCCCAGGATGAGGACTTCTGTCTTGTCTTGTCTGAGTTCAGTTTCAGCCGGCTGAGCTTCATCCATTCCGCGACGTCTTTTATACCTTCCTGGAGACTGGCTCTGGCGGTGGCGGTGACGGGGTCGTTGGTGAGGGAAAGGATTAGCTGGGTGTCGTCTGCATAGGAGATGATGTTTAGGTTGTGTTGGCGTGCGATGGCTGCGAGGGGGCTCATGTAGACGTTGAAGAGGGTGGGGCTGAGCGAGGATCCTTGTGGGACGCCGCAGATGACTTTGGTGGCCGCGGATCGGAACGGGGGGGAGGCGGACTCTCTGGGTTCTACCGGCGAGGAACGAGATGATCCACTCCAAGGCCTTTCCTTGGATTCTGATGTTGCTGAGGCGCTGTATCAGGGTGCGGTGGCATACGGTGTCGAAGGCTGCTAAGAGGTCCAGGAGGATGAGGGCAGCTGTTTCCCCATTGTCGAGCAGGGACCTGATGTCGTCGGTAGCTGCAATGAGGGTGGTCTCAGTGCTGTGGTTTGCTCAGAAGCCGGACTGCGAGGGGTCTAGGGATCCGTTTGTCTCGAGGAAGGCAGAGAGTTGTTTGTTGACGGTCTTCTCGATGACTTTGGCCAGAAAAGGAAGGAGCGAGATGGGGCGAAAGTTCTTGAGGTCCGTGGGGTCCGCGGTGGGTTTCTTCAGGAGGGCGCTGAGCTTGGCGTGTTTCCAGCTCTCCGGGAAGGTGGCGGATGTGAAGGAGCTGTTGATGATGTCTCGGAGTTGGGGTGCGATGATGGAGTCGGCTTTGTTGAAGATGTGGTGTGGGCAGGGGTCGGTTGGAGAGCCGGAGTGGATGATGTTCATCGTGCGGGTGGGGCCTTCGGTGCTGACCGAGGTCCAGGTGCAGAGGGTGGTGGTGGGGAGGGGCGCTGGTTCGGTGATTGGGTGCGTGGTCTGTGCGCCGAAGCTGTTGTGTATGTCGGCGATCTTGCAGTGAAAGAACGAGGCGAGTGAGTCGCAGATATCTTGCGAGGGTATGATGTCGTTGTTGCAGGCGCTGGGGCTGGAGAGCTCTTTGACGATGCTGAAGAGTTCCTTACTGTTGTGGGAGTTGTTGTCGAGTCGTTTTTTGAAAGTGGTCCTTTTGGTGGTGCGGATCAGCTGATGGTGTATGCGGGTGGCGTTCTTGAGGGCTGTCATGTTTTCTGTTGTCTGGTCGTGGCGCCAGGCTTTCTCGAGGGTGCGGCAGGTTTTCTTGGAGTTTTTGAGGTTGTTGGTGAACCAAGAGGCTTTCTTGCTGCCGAGTCTGCTGGGGGGGGGTTCTTCAGTGGTGCGAGGTCATCTGCGCAGTTGGTGAACCACTGTGTGAGGTTGCGGGCTGCTTCGTTGGGGTCCGTCGTGTTGGTGGGAGGGTTCTGGTTGAGGGAGGTGCTGAGCTGGTCGGCGGTGATCTTGCTCCAGCTTCTGCCGGGAACCTGTTGCGGGTGGTGGTGGGTCGTGGTTCTCCTGAAGTTGAAGTGGACGCAGCTGTGATCTGTCCAGTGTCGTTCTGAGGAGTGGCTGAAGGAGATGTGCTTGCTGGAGGAGAAGATGGGGTCGAGCGTGTGGCCGGCGTAGTGGGTGTGGGTGTTCCCCAGTTGTTTGAGTCTGAGGTTGGCGACAATATAGAAGGAGATTGAATAAATGTGATGTGTCTGATGCATGGGATGAGTGTGCATGTTGGTGAATGTATTTAAGCGTGGAGCTATGAAAACATGATGATGCCGGGAAGGCTGCAGTCTTTGTGCTATATGACCCTTGGGTGGTTAAGGGAAGTTCAGGGAAATATGGAGCCCGAACTGCAACTATCAGGCTCCTTCTGTAGATTAAATGTCTAATATGACATAAAGAGTTTACCTAAGTAGCAGCATATTTGTGTGTGAAAACACTGTCCTAGAACTACATTTTGGCAATAGGGAACATAGGAAAGTGGAATTTAATGCCCATCTGTGTAGCATTTGGAGCTACATCTAGTTATGCATTTTATGGTGTTTGAACGTGTGAATGTGACAGTTGTGGTGAAGAGGTCTGGATTGTGCACATTTATTGTTACTCAGTGTGATGTGGTGTACATTTTGTCAGTCTAATGGCAGATGGATGAAATGGAGTCTGTATGGTGTTTTGGAGTTATGTACTAGATAAGCATGTTCAGGTTTATAGGTGTATGGAATTGCAGTAAGCTGTTTTCTGGTTCATATGTTGGGAAGTGTAGTTCCCTGTGTTTCTGAAGTTGTGCACTTAGGGAAGTACAGTATTGAGTACTGTGGGGTTGCAGGTGTGGGGAAGACAAGTACCCTGGTAAATTGTAGGAATATGAAAATCTTATCTCAAGACATAACATTAGGGCATTTTATTTTACATGTTGTCACTCAACAGGGCAGCTAGGCTGACATGGGACACTGGCCTAGATGATCTTCCCAAGCCTTAGTATTTGATCTGTTGATGACCTTGGGAGTCACAAAGACACATCTGACACTGATATATAAAACCTTATGTGCTGTGGTGGAGGTTGACCTAACTTAGAAGAGGACCAAGTGGGAGGTGTATATTGCCATGAACTCACTGACAAGGATTGGACCGTGCCCCTCAGATATCTGGCAAAAGTGTCTAGGAATGTTGAATTAAAGTTATGCCATACAATTTTTAAAATTCTATCTACTTTACAATCCTATGGTTACACAGTACATACACATCCATGCCAGACAGCTGCCGTAGATGTATCTTTGCCCCTGCTCGATTACTTGACATGATAGGGTACTGCCCAAAGCTAAGGAAATGCTGGGAAGGTGTGATACAAGAGGTAAAAGCTCTGCCAGGTAGACACATCCACAGAAGTCCAGAGGCTTGCATATTGGGTTTATAATCTGAACCTAAAAAGAGATTGACTTATAAATGTATACATCATGCGATCCTGCTCACCAAAATGCAGTTCGTCATGGAGCATAAGTCTGAATTGGCACCGACTATCAAAACAGGAAGATGGGAATGAATCAGTTGTGCCATAATGAAACATAAAAACTTGAAAAAGGTAGATACATGAAATCCCTCAGTTGAATATAGTGCCATTGATGTTTATGGCCAAGTCAGATCTTAGACCCCACAGAAGGAACATTGAGAAGATGTGTGATGTCTGCCCTGTACTTGGTAGGAACTAAATTAAGACATAAAACATATAATTGACTAGCACAGTGGTTCCCAATCTTTTGACTCCCAAGGACCCCCATTGACTCACCACTGGAAGCAGGGGACCCCCAGCAATTTGTATGATTTCATTTTCGAACATTGAAAAAGTAATTCGAAAAAAATAAACACACATGCACACAAAACAAATACTCAGATCACTAAGGATTTTAGTATTTTATATTAAAAGAGTTTGCAAAAAACAGAACATTTTAATGGGAAGGTTGGTGCTGCATCTCGGTGATTACATTTTAAATGGTTAGTTTTATTTCGTAGTGCAAGGCTCCTGCTCCTGCCATGGCCAGAGTGGAAACCCAAAGCAGCCCCTGGAAAATGTTTTCAGACCAGTCCCCATACAGTGCACTCCAAGTGCAGTGAGTGAGCCTGACCACTACAAAAGGGGCTTTGGGAGGCTCTCACCCCCAAGAAAATGTAGGATACAATGGTGCATTCTATGACACATTTATCATTATATATTGAATTGTATTAGCTTTTAAAGAATAGTAAATGATGACCTTACTATGCACCAGGTATAACAATCTTTGTTGGGGTTCTTCAATGATTCCCTTATTATCATCCTTCAACAGCGCCCCTCATTTCTCCATAGCCACTCTGTCACATGTATTTCATTTGTTTTATAGCATTTCCATACCAGTGTAGGATGTCAGAGCACTTTACATCACACACATATAGAGACAATGAATCATACTTGTAAACTAGCATAAGTAAATGTGAAACTGTACAGGTGGACCTTGGCGAATCCAGCTTTGTGCATATTCATATTATTGGTTACTTTCAGTTGGCAGTATGTACTTATCCCATTGGTGATTGTTGTTTTATATGAGATTTCCATTTTGGAATGTGTCATGAAAATAGATGATCCTCTTCTCTTTTCCTTTTCATACCAAACCTCGGTAACTTTTTTAGACTATTTGAGCAGTGTGATAAGAGACATAGGGGTTAATTACGATGTCAATCCACCCAACACCGTCTCGGTTCTGGGACCGACTGACATCTGGTCGGCGGTCCCGACCCCCTAATTAGGATGTGACCGAACACTGTTCGGTTGCATTCCTACATCTTCCTATGGGAGCATGAATTACGGCCATAAACCAGCCGTAATACATGCTCCCATAGGGAAATGGGAGGTGCTGTTCATCCCTGCACCCTGTGGCAGGCTCCTTGAGCGGCCTGCCAAGGGATGCAGGGATCAACAGGGGGTCATCATAGGCGCCCCCTTACCCCCTAACCGGTGGACATGCAGCCAAGGGGGCCCTCTGAGTTCCATAACCTTATAAAGGAACCTTCAGCCTCTTTCCTCTGTGTGGATATGGAACTCCTTGGTGACTTGCAATATGCATTTAACATATGGCAGGGGGTACTTTATTCCAAGCATACATTCAGTCAGAGGATGTTTTTGTGAATGTTGCTTTTATGTCAGACAATAGATATTCTGACAGGCACCCACTCTTTGGTGATCCTTACTGTACTAATTTCTCGGATGAATGCAGGCTCATGCTACTAGCTGTTGATCTTGTGACCTTCGGAAGCAAGTACTTGTTACTGTTTTCTTTACTGCAGCACAGTCACATTATTCACCATCATGGATTGATGATGAATATATTGGACTGTAGAGGGGATAGCAGGATAGAGAGAGCAATGGTTTGCACCTGTTTGCTTTTGAACTTCAAATATTTGGAACCATATAATCAAAAAAGTAATATGTTCTTGTAGTGTTATATTGTAGTACAAGAGAAGCTTCTTGGATCTTGGGATAAATTAAATCACATAATTTATTTGTGTGAAGTAGTTTGCCTCTTCGTAACATGATGATATTCTCTGCGGTTTAATTTGATCAGGTCATGTCATTGGCAGTACCTAGTGTTATCATCCAATGTACGGATCCCCTTCAAGGACTATTTTAGGTCTGGCTAAAGAGAGCCTTAGTTTTAGGTCAGCGTAACGCAAACAAAATAATTGTATGCAAATAGATGTGACAGAAATATGTTCTGGAGTCAGACTGATTGTCATTATTGACTTTCAAATGTCACGTTTGGCGTTATTAGGGCACGTACAGTTTTTTAGTATTTTTGGACAGTGATGAATCTTTTTGAATTTTGTGGGGGGTTCTCAAGCAAACATTTGAAGCAGATTGCTGCATAACTTTATTTTTTTTTAATAAAAGACTTGAATATTTTTTTATTGGTAAATGATTGCAATCCAGACCACCTTTTTTGCAGGAGCAGTAACATTTCTCGTTGAATGTAGTTTCTAGTCAAGGGGCAAGATGGCCGCTGACAGACCGTAGGGAGCAGCCGCTACCCTCCCAGGCTCCTGCTCAATGGTGCAAAGAAACGGGAAAATGCCGACGATCGCTGTCTACATAAAGATAGTATGCAGTACTCTATGAAAATTGTAAAACGGCTGTTTTACTGGATAGTGAGAAGCGGATTGAATTTGTCAAGTGTGCTTTGCTGGTTTGGATCTCAGGACAAACCTCCACTTGCTTCTCGACAAGCTTTGATGCAAAATATGGCCCCACGCGGTCCAAGACCGCAGAAAGATTCTCAGAAAGAGAAAGAAAAAGATTACGCTACTTTAAGTGATCCTGGTGTAGCCCCAAGCTCTAATCTTCGGTCGATGACACAGAGTCGAACCCGCAGAAATATGGTGAGAGACAATCTAGATAACGCAGACTATGCAGAGGAGGAAGCGGAAGAGAATATTGAAAAGCCACAAAAAAAGAATGAACCGAAGTCAAAGGAGAAATTAAAAGAGAAAAAGGAGAGACCTCAATTAAATAAAAAAACAATAAAGCGCCAGAACAATGAAGCCGTTGGTAAAGCTGCGGGTAAAGAGGGAAATATGCGCCAACCTACCCTTCGTGAATCCTTTGCGGTGCCTGCTTTGATCCAGTCCTCAGGAACAGCGGTTGTGGCAGGGACGGAAGCAGTAGCCTCACTACAGGCCTCACTACAGGCAGATTTAGGGACTGGCGGAGCTCGCGGAGTCGTGCATGGGCTGACAGAATCGAGTGCGGAGCTTCGAGAGGCTCAGATAGAGAGCGCAGCTGAAACTGATGCACGGACAACAGAGGATGCCTCACGATCGCCGGATGTGCAGCCGACTGTGCTGGAGACTGAGAGGACGCCGCGGCATGAGCACGAGCAACAAGAGCTACGTGAACAGACCCAGGATGGGAAAAGGCAGGCTGCCGCTTTGCTAAAAGATCGAAAACTCACGGGGGTTTTGGACAGAGAACAGCACACTACGACTCAAGTACTACTTGCCGGTAAGGAGGGCAGTGAGGGTGGGGAGGGTCTTGACAATGTGCTTAGCAATGGGATACAGACCCGACCAATGGAACTTGTGGATGGGGTGGAGAGACCAGCGCCCACGCAGAATGTGGTCGATCCAGTGGAGTTGACCCCGGACGGGGTGAATGATGCGCAGTCTGTTCCCTTTGCTACCTCTAACATATCTCTACCTCTATCCCTCCTGGATTGCGTTGAAGAACGCTCTGGAGCTCTAATCACAGAGGAGGGTGGTATGACTCAACAAATAGATAAAGATGGTGGAAATCAGGGATCAGGGGCAACTGTGAGAGAAGGCAGACCAATATCTATTATACAAGCCCCAGTTGGCCCCTCTATGAATCCGGGATCCCCAAGTGACGAATGCTTTTACTCGGTTAACGATGAGGAGGACAGTAATGAGAGTGAGGACTCCAATTCTGAGAGTGACATTGGGGTTTCCGAGACAGAATCAGAGCTGGAATCTAAACCTGTAACCTCGGACAGTGAAGAAACGCACAAAGTGACTACTAAAAGAAGGGGAAAAAGTCTGAAAAATCGATCTCGCAGCAAGTCAAAAACCAATATGAGTCCCTCACATACAGAAGTCTCTAAAAGGTTAGACTGGGATTACTCAGCAACCTCACAGCTTTACCAAGAGGGGGCTGCAGCTGTGCCTGACTCTCAACTCAACTCATCTGCACAAGCGACAACGATGGATATGCTGTATACAACATTAAAACAAATGCAGGGGGACGCTAGAGCTGAGTCCCGGAGGGCAAAGCATGCTAATCAAAAGATACAAGCATCTCTACGAAAAGTTAATAAACTATATTCAGATATGGCATCAAGGGTTACTGAAGTAGAAACAAGAACTGAGAAATTGGAGGAAGAAGTTGGGAATTGGAACGAGTTTCGGAAGGAACAGAAAAAGATGGCAAGTGATGTGCACTGGAAACTCGAGGACTATGAGAACCGCCAACGGCGTAACAATATAAGATTACTGGGGGTGGCGGAAGGAAGGGAAGGGCAGGATGTGCGGGCATTTGTCATTGAGTTGCTTAAGGGGGCCTTTCCTGAATTAACGGGCTGGGCATGGGAAAGGGAGATTCAAAGAGCGCACAGGTTCCCTATGGTTCAAAAAAGGACCTCACCTACTGATAAACCTAGGGCTATTTTGATATTCGTAGGGAATTTCCTTTTAAGACAGGAGATCATGGACAAAGCCAAGCCTGAAGCTAGACGAACATATAATGGTACGACTTTCTTTGCCCGTCCCGATTTCTGTCATGTCACGGTGGAAAGGAGGTGGCGGATGAGGAAAATTATAACCCCTTTCCAAACCATGGGTTGCGAAGCATATTTAATGTTTCCATCTCGTCTTAAGGTAATAGATAAGGGACAGACCAAGATCTTTTTCTCTGAGATTAAAGCGCAGGAGTACCATGAGGAGATTAAGCAAAGAAAAGGGGGCACAAAAAATATGGTGGTTGCACTAATCCAGACAAAACAAAAAGCTTAACAATAAGGTGGATTACTTGAAAGGAAAAACCTAAAACGTGTGTCTGAAATAAAAGAGTAATGGTATAATGGCATAAAGAAATAGATGGTAACTAGAGCAGGGGAGGGAGGGAGGGAGGAGCGGGTGACACCTGGGCCTACAGCTGTCACGCATAGGTCAGCACTGACCTTTTTGCCTGTAAGGGGGGGGGCGGGGGAGTGAGGAGGGGGGGCGAGGGGTACAGGGCACTTGGATGTTTTTTGTTTAAATATTTATGTACAGGGAAAACTTCATGAAATATGTAAAATTCAGTGGATGGATAGATCACTTCAAGGAGGAGATGATAGAATATTGTGTGCTGTTGATGTTAACTTGTTGGGGCAGGTAACCGATCTACATTAATGGGTACGCGTATAATCACTGTAAATGTCTGCGTGTTAAATGATCGAACCAAGAGGCAGCGGGTGGCAGCGTGGCTAAGATCTTTAAATGTGGACTTGGTGTGCCTCCAGGAAACTCACATAGCGGGAGAGCAGAGGCATTTGTTAGAGCAGTTGGGATTTCAAGTACTAGCCTACACTAAGCAGGGTGCCAAAAAAGAGGTGTGGCAATTTTGTCTAAACAAAGGGATCTTACAATAAGGAGAAAACTTGAAGATCGATGGGGGAGATGGGTCCTTATAGAGTATAAAATGAATGAGGAATGGTTTACTTTAGGGTGTGTATATGGCTCAACGGAAGATGATCCTGATATCTTCGATTTTTTCAAGTTCAAGTTCAAGTTCAAGTATTTATATAGCGCGCTACTCACCCAGATGGTCTAAAGGCGCTTGAGGGAGGGAGGGAGGGTTATTTATCGAAAAGCCAGGTTTTTAGCTGCTTTCTGAAGGAGAGGTGGTTCTGTGTAAGGCGGAGGTGAGTGGGGAGAGAATTCCAGGTTTTGGCCGCTAGGTAGGAGAAGGATCTTCCTCCCATGGTGGATCTGTGGATGCGTGGAATTGCGGCGAGGGCTTGATTGGATGATCGTAGTTGGCGGGTGGGTGTGTAGAAGGACAGTCTTGTGTTGAGGCATTCAGGTCCTAGGTCGTAGAGGGCCTTGTGCGCGTGGGTGAGGAGACGGAACGTTATTCTCTTGTTGACTGGGAGCCAGTGGAGGTCTTTCAGGTGACCGGAAATGTGAGCTTGACGAGGGATGTCCAGTATGAGTCTGGCTTTTGGATTTGGAGTTGTCCACATGGTCACCAACTATTATTTTAACTGGAGATTTTAATATTAATGGGGCAGGTGGGCTTGGACTTGCTTCTAATAGGGGGTATCAGGGTAGAAAAAGGAGAGTTTGGTGTTCATTAGGTAACCTCGCAAGGAATAATGCTTTGATGGATGTATGGGGGACACTTTATCCTGACAAACAGGGGTTCACTTACTATTCAGCACCTCATAGGGTATGTGCTAGGTTAGATTACTTTTTTGCTTCAAACTCTCTTCAATCAAAAGTAAAAATCAAAAAGCTACCACGTATAATCTCTGACCATAACCCTCTTATTTTAACAGTAAGCCTTAGCAGTAAAAGACCGGATCGTATTTGGACATTTGAGAGGGGACTGTTAAAGGATGAGGCATATATTACCCATATGAAAGAGTGGATTACTGATTTTTTAAATATCAATAGAGGCAGTACGGAAGTTGGGAACGTTTGGGATGCATTTAAGGCAGCTATTCGAGGGGAGACAATAAGCTACAGTGTAGCGAGTTGGAGGAAGGAATGGCAAAAAGATGAAGACCTCATTAAAGCGGTGATAGAAGCAGAGGATGAGTTAACTAGTAACGTCATAAGGGGAGCACCTCTAGATCAAGTATTAATAAAAATAGCTAAGGCAAAGATGGAGGCGCAGGAGAGCATAGCTAACAAAGCTGCTAAAACATACTTAGCAAATAGAGAGAGATGCTACGAGTTTAATGAATCTGTGGGTCGTACTCTGGCTATACGAACCAGGCAGAATGTGTCTACCGGTCAAGTGCGTGGGGTTCAGAATGAAGCAGGAATAATAGTCTCATATACAGAGGGAATAAGAGAAGTATTTAGAAAATTTTATACCTCACTATATAATCAAGAGAACACAACTGATGCCTCTAAGATAGGTGATTACCTCCAAGATATCCCAGTAACAATCTTATTGGAGAACGAGGCAAAGGGACTGGAAGACCCTTTTAGTTCCGATGAGATTTTTATTGCCTTGACTAGTTTACCCTCTGGGATGGCCGCAGGACCTGACCAGATCCCAGTGGAATTTGTAAAAAAAATTTGGGACATAATTAAACAGGATCTGACAACTACAATGCAGCAGGCGCAGGGAGGGATATTGGTCCCGAAAAGTTGGGCAGGGGCAGATATTGTTGTAATTTTGAAAAAGGGCAAGCCCCCTAACCAACCTGGATCATATAGACCCATAACATTGATGAATGCGGATACAAAAATATACTCGAAGGCATTGGCTCTTAGAGTTGCCAAAGTCATCAACAGACTTGTGAGCATTAACCAGCACGGGTTTATACCGGGGAGAGGCACCACCCATCACATACGAAAAGTCATTACCCTTCTTGATGCTACAGAGGTAACAGGAGACCCGATGGCGATTATGTTATTGGACGCAGAAAAAGCCTTCGATCGGGTCTCCTGGGACTTTCTATGGTTTATATTGAGGAGGTTGGGTTTTGGAGAGGGGGCTGGTAAGAGCGTTGCAGGTATTATATGAGGCCCCAACCGCTCGCATTCGAGTAAATGCTGGATATACGCTTCCATTTAAAATAAAAAGGGGAACGCGACAGGGGTGCCCCTGCTCCCCACTTCTGTTCGCTCTTTATATGGACCCATACATACGCCGCATAGAATTGAATAATAATATCTGCCCAGTAGACACTTATGGGACCCAATGCAAAATACTGGCCTACGCCGACGACGTAGCGATTGTGACTCCTAAACCTATGGAAGCCATGGCAGTGGTTGAGATGGAAGCCCAACAGTTTTGAGAAGTGTCTGGTTATGCTCTTAACACTACTAAAACACAGATTATTAAAAATTGTAAAGCACACTGCTTAGATAATCGGGTGGTGGAAAGTGGAGTATATTTAGGGGTAACAATCACAGCGGATCTAGACAAATTAGTGGAGGCAAATATAGCACCTATAATAAGTAAAGCCAAGAAGGAACTAGACAGGTTACATAACATCCATTTTTCAATAGTAGGACAAACTAATATAATTAAAATGATTTTTCTACCAAAATGTTATACTTATTTAGGGCTATACCCTTATTATTTGAGGCGAAATGGTTCAAAACTCTGGAGCATATGATAAACCGGTTTGTCTGGTGGCATGGAAAGACCCGAAGGGCATTGAGATTTATGGCACTACCTAGGGAACGTGGTGGATGGGCCTTGCCAGACTTAAAACTATATTACTGGGCGGCATCCCTTCAATACATGGCAGGGTTATTAGGAGGGTGAGAAAATGAAGGACAAGATCAGTTAGGAACCCTAGCAATTTACACATTGGCTTTAGGAGATCATGCTGAGAATCTTTTATTGAAAATTACTGACCATAGTTACTTTAAGAGGACTAAATTTAAAACAGTCAAAGCAGCACGTAGGATTTGGATTTCATTTGCGAAAAAGTTTGGCCTGGGTAGATATAACGCTTACACTAGGTTAAAAAATAATCCCAGTCTCCCTGATGATATATTCTCGGGAGTGGTTTTTAATGATTGGGCAAGACGTGGGATTACGAAGATGGGGCATATGATGGGAGCACAGGGGGTAATGCAGTTTTCTGCTCTGCAGGCAATATATGGTTTGGATTCAACTCATTTTTTTAAGTATCTGCAAATAAGGAGCTTTATGACGACAAAAACTGGAGGATTGGCGGGATTTAACTCGAATCCTATTTCGGATATTATAGAGAACGGTACAGAGGGTGCAATAAGAAGATTTTACTCTGAGTTGATAGAGCATCAAGTTGATGATTTGGAAAAGTTTGAGAATAAGTGGACACAGAAACTGGGGGTTGAGAAGAAATGTTTTCATAGAACATTGGAATTAGGTCATAAACTCCTGTGTTCAGCACCACTTCAGGCACAACACTATAAGACTCTCTACCTATTATATCACACACCCGCTAGGATAGCGCGATGGGGAGGTATAGCTGGAATTACGTGTCCAAGATATGATAGCGATGAAGCTGATCTTGTCCATATGCTTGCGACGTGTACCCATTTAAAAACCACCTGTGATGAAATTGAACTATTTTTTAAAAACTCATTAAGGATAGAAATCACACTTACCCCAGTAGTGGTGATGTTTGGAATAAATCAGAGTGCTACCCAGGTATCTTATGAATATTTCATATTCTTGCCTATGGCTGTTCTGAGACTATGTATTGCCACAGCTTGGCTGGACCGTATACCACCCACATTCCATCAATGGTTAATAAAGCTATTGACTATGTATAATCTTGAAAAAGCAATTTATGCTAGGAAAGGGGCAAATGGTAAGAAAATAGGTAAGGAAATATGGGAACCTATTCAAAGATGGAGAGACATAGATCCAGGGTAGGAGGTACTAAAAACAGTGTCTCAATGATTTAATTTTCTTGTTTGATTTATGTTTTGACTATATCTGATGAAGATATATTAGGATTGTAATGTGATTGTTTAAGCTGCTCTATCCTGTATAGCTTAAGATATATTGTTGGATTATATGATTTGGATTAACTTGTTATGTTGTATTATCGTATATGTTAATTTCTATTACCCTTTATGTATATGTGTGCCCTGTACAAACACAAAATGGGGAAAAATCTAAATAAAAAGTTTTTTTAAAAAGAATGTAGTTTCCACTGCAGGCTTGCCTGCCTGAGAAATTATCATCAAATCACAGCGGAAATGATAATAAATGATAATAAATGTAGCATTAATTATGTGTTTTCCAGTGAACTCCGAGGATACACGCTCCATGGACCTGGGGGTTCGGCCTGATCATGAAGAGAAGGGATTCTACTCAGAGAATTTTCATTCCGCTTCTTGGATCTTCAGAGGGGATGATGGGAGCCCAGACAACAGTCCTCGGTGCTTAAGCAAAAGGCCCAGGCCAGTGGCAAGTAAGTGGATACCTAATTTAGCACATGTAAAGACATGTTCTTATAAGGCCTCAGTATCAGAATATCATGGCAGGTAGGTGCGAGCACATTCTGAAACTCGTGGCACTGATTGTTAACATGACAGGTATGTGCTAAATATTAAATAATGCAATTACAAATGGCCCTCTATTCCTCAGGTGGAAACATTGAGAAGCACATTTCCTTGATTTAAATGATTTTTATTGAGTCAAATAAAAAGTACTAAAAGTGCATATTACATAAGGAATAGAAAAAATATGTTAAAAAATACAATTGATAAGGTACAACCTTATGTAAAGGATTAAAAGAGAAATTATTAGAGTACCTATTAGTTAATAAATATTTATATAATGTTAAAAATACAACAAAGGAAGAAAGAAGTGGAAGATAAGGAGAAGAGGAGAGAAAGAAATAGAAGGGAGAGAGAAAGGGGATAGCCAAATAATGATTAGTGTAGAGCTGAGTGTGCAGATAGGAAAGTAGTAAAAGATAACCATAATGAATCAGATTTGATTTTTGAGACAGTGAGGAAGATGAGACAGTAGAAATTCTATGTTCATTACAAATAAAATTCCACCATATTAGCATATATATTTTAGAACCATCTTTCCAGCAAGTAAGGATAACATTAAATGCAAGAGAAAGAAAGAGGTCACATAATTTTAACTTCAACACGGTGTCATAAAGATCAGTAGACATGGATCCCAGAAAAACATTATGAATTGATAATGGGATACAAAAAAGGAATATCTTACAACATTTAGTCCATATGGATTTCCAGAACTTGAGACAATTAGGGCAATAGTGTAACAAATGAAGTAATGTGCAATTAGAGGAAAGATATGACCAACAAAGAGAAGATGAAGACGGGTTGATTTTGTGTATAAATAAGGGTGTCCGAACTGCTCTATTATATAACAAAAATAACGATTGAGTAATATTAGCAACTCTAGAGGTAGTAAAAAAATGTTAATTGAAAGGAACATTGAGAGATCTAGTTCGAAGGCTAATTTGACTGATGATTTTGGTCTTTCAGAATTAGGGGTAGATAAAAGTTTATACATAAGAGAAGGTTTCGGGTTAAAATCAGGGAAAATATTATAAAAAGGAGTCAAGGGAATAAATGAAGTAACATTGGGAGTAAAATATTTAGTTATTAGAAATGATTGAAGTTCCTGTGATAATTGGGAGTTTTGTGCTAAACAATTGGAGGGTAAGTCATAGCGGTCCTGTTGTGTATTAAAAGGTGTAACAGAATTATGTAAGATAAGTTGGTGGACATATATTATTTTCTTCTCCTTCCAATGTTTGAAGTAGAAAGCTTTATGACAACACTTAATACATGTATTATAACAAATAGAGGAGGCAAGAAAAGGTTGGTGAAAATTAGAGCCATCTGTGAAAAGTGAGTGTATAAGGTGTTGGCAGTATTTTAAAATAGGGTGCTTAGAAATAAAAGTGCAATCGGGCATAAAACAAGTATCATAGAAAGAGAATTTGGGTAATTAAGAGCATTCAAAATCAATCCAACTAGGTATAGATTCATCATCTGTTCAATACGTAAATCTGTCTGATTAAAATAGTAGTGCGATATAATTTAAAATTAGGAAATTGTACACCCCTTCGTTTTTTGGTTTGATTAATTTAGATAGAGCTATACAAGCACGTTTTTTGTTCTAGAGAAATTTAGTACAGACGGAGTTTATTTGATTAAAATAGTAATTGGGGATTTTAAAGGGTAGCATAGAGAGTAAGAATAAAATGGGTGGTACAGTCATCATTTTGATGGTAGCTAGTCTACCCCACCAGGATAAATAGAGGGGGGACCAGGAAGAAAATAAGTTTTGAATCTTGATTTTTAAAGTATTACAATTGTGGGAGAGAGTTTGAGAAATGGTAGAGGAGAATCAGACTCCTAAGTATTTAATTTTAGAAGGACACAATTTAAACTTGGTATCAGCAAACATGAATTGATAACATAAGGAATTTATAGGTAAAATCTCAGTCTTATTAAAATTCTATTTATAGCCAGATACTTTAGAATATAAGTCAATTTCCTGTAGAAAAGAAGGCAAAGAGGGTAAGGATTTTGAAAGGTAAATCAAAATATCGTCAGCAGAAGTGGATAACTTAGTTTAATGAAAGTTATGTTGGAAGCCAGTTATCAGCGGATTACAACAAATGCGTTCAAGAAAAGTTTTGAGACATAAAAGGAATAAAAGGGGAAAAAGAGGACATCCTTGGCTAGTACCCCTTTGTGTAAGTTGAAATGAGTGGATAAAACAGAAACACATGCATGGGGTACTGAATACAGTAATTTGATGAGCGAGATCAATTTGGGGCCAAAACCAAACCAGTGAAGAGTTTTGAACATAAACTGCCAATTTATACGGTCAAAATCTTTTTTCAGCATCAAGAGATAATGCAGCTAGAAGACCAGGACATTGTTTTGCCATAGTAAGGATATTAGAGAACATTCTAGCATTATCTGAGGTAAGCCCACCTTAACAAAGCCAGATTGATCTGCTTTCAACAGCAGGTGTATAACATTGTCTAATCTAGAGGCAAGGATTTTAGCAAACATTTTGCTGTCATAATTGAATAATGAGATTGGACAATAATTTTGACATAAGGAGTGATCTTTATCAGGTTTGGGGATAATTACAATGCGAGCATCAAGAAAGGAACCTTCAGGTTTGGAGTGTAATAGAAAAGAAGGTGAATAGCTCATGTAAGTGTAGAACAAAAATAGATGAAAAAGAAGAGAGAAGTTCAATAGAAATTCAATTAGGGCCTGGGACCTTAGCTCTCTTAAGAGATTTAATTGCATCTAAAATCTCCTGAAGTGTTATATCTCTTTCCAAGAGGACCATAACCTCAGGTATAGAACGAGGGAGAGGGAGACCATCAAAGAACATTTGAGTATTGTCTTCGGGGGGATGGGTGTCTTCCGTGTATACTGAGTGATAGTAGGTTTGAAATGCATTGACAATATCTGAGTCAGAATGTAGTAAAGTGTTAGTGCGGTCATTAAGAATAGGTCCAATGGTTTTCCTTTACGATTTGACTTTTAAATAGTTGGCCAATATTCTACATGCTTTGTTCTGACCCCCATAGTATTTAGATTTTATTTTTAGTAGAATATTACACGCATCAGATGTAGCTAATTTATACGAGTCAGATTTAGCTTTGTTGAGGTCCCGAAGGTGATCAGGGGACTTAGAGGTATAATAAGCATGTTCAAGAGTTTTGATCTGTGATAAATTGGAAAGGTATTTAGAATTTTATATCTTTTTTTATGCCAGTATAGGCAATGGTCAGGGCTCTAAAAGAGGCGTTAAAGGCATCCCAGTTATTGTGAACAGAGGTATCACTTGGTTTGTTAAGTTGAAAAAATTATTTTATAAAGAGGGTAGGATCTGAAATATAAGTTTGAACAGATAGTAAGGAATTATTGAATCTCCATCTAGTATGTTTGGGAGTAACAAGGGATAAATCAAAAGAGACTGAAACAGGGGCATGATTAGAAATGAAAATGGAACCAATCTCAGAAGTTTGGAGTGTGGGAAGTAAAGTTTTTGAGATCAAAATGTAATCTATACGCGACATGGTGTGATGAACAGTTGAAAAGTATGTAAACTCCTGTTTATCGGGATTACTGGTTTTCCAGGCATCATAGAGTGAATGAGAGGTAATAGCAACTTGAAATGCTTTGTGTGATTTATCTGGTCTGAATTCACAATCTGATTTTCTATCGGAAAAGGGGTCCATACAATTATTGAAGTCTCCAGCAACAATAATATTAGGGTTAGCGATTTATTTATTTATTTATTACATTTGTATGGCGCAACAGCTACCCTGAGGGTTTCCCGGCGCCTTGGATCCGAGTTTTGCCAGATGAGATGGATTATAAAAGCGGATTTTATTGGTTAAATAGCCATGTTTTAATGCCTTTCCGGTATTTGACGTAGCTTGGTTCAAGACGTAGTTTCAGCGGCAGTGAGTTCCATAAGACCGGGGCCAGGTAGGTGAAGGAGCGGCCGCCCAGTCGTGCCCGCTTAAACCTGGGGACAACAAATTTTGCCTGATGCAGTGAGCGAAGGTTTCAGGAAGGTGTGTATTTAAGCGCCAGCTTACATAAATAGGCAGGCGCTTCCCCTGTGGTTATCCTGAACATGTAGCATAGTGCTTTAAATTTGGCTCTATTGCCTATCTTGAGCCAGTGTAGCTTTTTTAGATGTTCAGCAACACTCGTTCGCCCAGGGAGATGGAGAAGAAGCCTAGCCGCCGTATTTTTGACGATCTGGAGTCGATGTATGATCTCTTTATTGGCTCCTAGATATAGGATATTCCCATAATCAAGTCTTGAGCCTATCAGGGCCTGTATTGCTGTTCTCTGTGCCCCTTCTGGGAGTTGCCACAAGATTTTTCTCAGCCATTTAAGAATGGCAAAGCAGGTTGAGGCTGTTTGTACACGCATGGACAGTTTGTCATCGATTATAACCCCTAGGTTGCGTGCGGATTGTACCGCAACAGGGGTGGGGCCCATTTCCGTGGGCCAATGTGTGGGTCCCCAGAGTTCCTTATGTTCTCCAAAGATGATTAGCTCGGTTTTTTCCCCGTTTTGTTTTAGTTTCTTGGTATGCATCCAGTTTGCCATTCTCAGTAATCCAGAACGGAGGGATGAGATGTTGGTTTTGTCTGGTGTAGATAGGGAGAACACTAAGGGGCACATTAGGATGGCGGGCGGGCTTTGCCCGCCCGCCACCCTATCGGAAAACGGGACCGCCCGCCTTAAGGGCGGGGGTCACGGGTGTGCCATTAGGATGTGGCACTGTGGCGGGCACATCCTGTATTCTCAGCATTGTGGCGGGCGGTGCTCTCTGCACCGCCCGCCACAATGCTGACAATACATCACAGCATTTTCATTTGCAAAGCGGCAGGCACCGCATGGTGCCTGCCGCTTTGGAAATGAAAATGAAGGGGGGTACCACAGGTACCCCCCCGTGTGCACCCCCCCACGCACCTTCACTCTGGAGAGTGAAGACCGCCTGCCTTTCCGTGGAGGCATTGCTGCCACGGAAAGGCATTGCACTCTTGCCATTGTAATATGGCTGGCGGTGTCTAATAGACACCGCCACCATATTAGGCATTTTCCGCCCCGGCCGCAAGGCGACCGGGGCGGAAAAGTGGCGGGCGGTGTTTTCTTCTGCCGTGGTCCCCCCGCCATACTAATATGGCGGGGG
The DNA here is from genome assembly GCF_964261635.1 of Lissotriton helveticus. Classification (NCBI taxonomy): domain Eukaryota; kingdom Metazoa; phylum Chordata; class Amphibia; order Caudata; family Salamandridae; genus Lissotriton; species Lissotriton helveticus. Next base: position 738,261,996 of record NC_136059.1, on the reverse strand, counting down.
GAATACAGGGAAGGATGGCGGGTGGATTGCCCCCGCCAGGCTAGCGGTGGCTACCCCCAGCCTGGCAGGTGCAATCCGCCCGCCATCCTAATGGACCCCTAACTGTGTATCAACCGCATAGGAGTAGATTGTGAGGCCCATTTCCTCAGCTATTTTTGCCAGAGGGGTGATGTAAATATTAAAAAGTAGCAGACTCAATATGGAGCCCTGGGGAACTCCACAAAGGGAGTTCAGGATATTGGAGGCATTATTTTTGGAGAAAACCTGGAATGTCCGATGGAGGAGGAATTGTTGTAGCCACTCCAGCGCTTTCCCTCTCACTCCTATGTCCTCTAGGGTCTGGATCAGGGTATTATGGGAAATGGTGTCGAAAGCGGCACTCAAATCTAGAAGAATGAGTGCCACCGTGCCACCGCTATCCAGTTCTTGACGGATAGCTTCTGTTACCCCTAGTAGGGTGGACTCAGTAGAGTGGCCAACTCTAAAACCTGACTGGGAGGGATGTAATAGTTTATTTATATTGATAAAATCCGCTAGCTGTCTATTTACATGTTTTTCCAGAATTTTGGAGAATATTGGTAGAAGCAATATCGGGCAGAGTTGGAGAAGATCTCTGGATCTCCATTCGCCTTTTTAAGCAGAGGCACTATCATTGCATGTTTCCATTCTTCAGGTACTACTGCTTCATTTAGAGATGCATTTAAGAGTGTTCTAACTACGTCCAAAATGCAAGGATCAATTTGTTTTAAAATGCGGGCTGGTATCGGGTCCTGGGGTGAGCCTGATTTTATACTGTTAAGTACTTCCGTAAAAGTAATGGGGTCTAATGACTGCCAGACAGTAAGCAGGTTCACAGGGGTATTATCCCGCACGTCAGACTCATTGGGAATAGGAGTTGACGGCGGGGTTGACTTAGAGTCGCAACCTACATTAAAGTTCGAGTAAATGTTGGATATTTTGTCATTTTGTCATTAAAGTAGTCCGCAATGACATTGTGTGGTGGATAGTATAGGGGGTTCAGGTTGGTGGGCAGCTCCGGCTAAGTTTTTCAAGGCTTTAAAAAGAGTACCGGGATTACTTTGTGCCTCTAAGATGGTATTCTTAGTGTAGTCCCCCTTTGCTATTTTGCATGACAAGTGATAAACATTTAGTGCTTGTTTATATACTTCTTTGCTTGCTAGATCATAATTTCTTCTCCACTGCCTCTCTAACTTTTTGCAGTTGCTTTTTTCTTCCTTCAGTTTCTCAGAGAACCATGGGACCAGTGGGTTACATGACTTCCGTTTACTCAGCGTAAGCGGAATGGCAGTCTGGATGGCTGAAGATAGCCATGTGTTAATTTCTTAATGATCTGTGACTTTGAGCTCATTAGGAGTGATATTAGGTCTAGACCGTATGAGCTGGGAATTAAGGTCGTCTATGTTCAACATTTTCCAGTTTCTGATCCAAACCTCCGTTCTTTTCAGGTGTTTTGTAGTTGGTGCCCAGATTTCGAAATTAATTAGATAATGGTCGGACCAGGGAATGGGAAGTGCGGGCTCACATCTTAGGTTTTTAAAGTTTGCAAAAATTGGGTCTAATAAGTGACCTGCTTTGTGTGTGGGGCCGTTATTACATAGTTGGACATTGAGTGCTTCTAGATCGGATAGAAGGTTAAGAATCATATGGCAATTGTGGTCCACTAAATGTAAGTTAAGGTCGCCAAGAATGGAGAACATGGATGCCTCCAGCAGGGGTGGGGTGATAAACTCAGAAAGAGCCGCCACCCATTCCCCTGCCGCACCTGGTGGTCGATAGATCAGGATTCCAGTAAACGTGATTTGCGGAGTGAGGGTGAGCTTACAAAGTCCAGCTTCACAATTGTCCATTTTAAGTTCTTCCCGTATGCATTTAAAATCTTTTTTGAAAATTATTCCAATACCTCCCCCACTTTGATTCAATCGATCTTTTCTAACTAGAGTGTAATTTGGGGTTAGGGCTGAGGCGATGTCCGGGCCTGAGCTGGCATTAAGCCAAGTTTCTGTTAGAAACAGCACATCAGGTTTCTGATCATTTAATAAGTAAAAAATGTCCTCTTTATGTTTGGGAAGCGATCTGCAATTGGTACTGATAAAGTTAAAATGCATGACTTCATCTTTATTTGTCTCAATCATGGCAGTCTTGCATCCTCCATTCTTCCCTGTTATTCCTAACAGTAAATGGGAGAGGGAGAGGTCACACTCGGGGCAACGGAAAGGTGGGTCCTTGAAAATCAGTGTCTTACAGTGTGAATTGCATTTAGGCCTTAGGCTGAGCAGATCGTTACGTGAATAGGTAAGTGCTTTGGAATTTTGGGCAGGGGGCATGGCCACTGGTCCCGGCCGGGCTCGGACGGGTGCAGACAGGCTTGCCTTTGGCGCGCCCGCTGCGCGACGTACACATAGCCGACTAAATAGAGCTCCAGCCATGTTGTACCCGCCCCCCGACCTCTAACCCGTGACTATGTCCCTGTCCCGCCTTCACTCCCTCCACATCAAACGGGAAGACCTGTGGTGGACCGGGGAGCCGGCGGACAGGACTGCGGGTGTAGCGAGAGGCTGTGAGTAAGCTTTCCGATTTTAAGACAGTTAAAAACAGCGTTAATAACAAATAAGATTTCCAAGTTTAAAATTCAGGCATAGTACCAGCGTGCAAATTAGCAAATATCGTGATTCATACCCGCCAATTCAAACACCTGGTCTCAGCAGATCCAGCGAGTGCCTCCGTTAGAGTCCACTAAATAGAGCTCCAGCCGTGTTGTACCCGCCCAACCTCTAACCCGTGACTATGTCCCTGTCCCGCCTTCACTCCCTCCACATCAAACGGGAAGACCTGTGGTGGACCGGGGAGCCGGCGGACAGGACAGCGGGTGTAGCGAGAGGCTGTGAGTAAGCGTTCCGATTTTAAGACAGTTAAAAACAGCATTAATAACAAATAAGATTAACAAGTTTAAAATTCAGGCATAGTACCAGCGTGCAAATTAGCAAATATCGTGATTCATACCCGCCAATTCAAACACCTGGTCTCAGCAGATCCAGCGAGTGTCTCCGTTAGAGCCCACTAAATAGAGCTCCAGCCGTGTTGTACCCGCCCCCCGACCTCTAACCCGTTACTATGTCCCTGCCCCACCTTCACTCCCTCCACATCAAACGAGAAGACCCGTGGTGGACCTGGGAGCCGGCGGACAGGACAGCGGGTGTAGCGAGAGGCTGTGAGTAAGCTTTCCGATTTTAAGACAGTTAAAAACAGCGTTAATATCAAATAAGATTTCCAAGTTTAAAATTCAGGCATTGTACCAGCGTGCAAATTAGCAAATATCGTGATTCATACCCGCCAATTCAAACACCTGGTCTCAGCAGATTGAGGATAGTTTTTATTTAATAGTATGCCAAAAGTTTGGATCAAACTTAACTGGTCAATAAATATTGAAGAAGGTTACCTGTTAATTATGAACTGTAGCAATAAGTATTACCCATAGTCCACTCGCATCATTTTCAGTAGATACATTTTGCAAATATAAAGATTTATGATAGAGGATGGCAACACCACCCTGACGGTTGACAGCTGAGGAAAAGACAACCTGACTCACCTATTGACGTTTGAGTTTGAGAGATTCGACATCATTACAGTGGGTTTCTTGCAAAAAAGAAATCTGGCAATTAAGTTTCGATAAGTGAGAAAGTACCTTTTGATGCTTGACAGGGTGATCCAGACCATGAACGTTCCACGAAACAAGAGTAAACATGTTTATGTTTAAGGGACAGGAGTACAGGCATAATGATGACGAACTGCAGGGATAACAAAGGGAACAAAAAGACACCAATCATTAAAAGAAGGGTAACATGATTAAATTAATAAGCACATAAGGAGGTAAAACAAAAACGCACTCATGTGAATATAAGGACAGGAGACAGGAGGAAGGAAAGAAAGAGAAGATTGAAAGAGAGGGTGACATTTATCCCAACGTATCTTTTGCGATGGATGTTAAACTGTTTTTTTAGTCTAAGGCCCTTCCAGAACTATAATAGAAGAATACTTCTTGGGCCGATTACAGATTTGTCATTTACACTACTATGCTGTGACGAGCTACTCTATGATTGTTTTACTGAATGTTACAGGAAATATATTGCACTATATGAGAAACTGAACTAGTAGGGCCTTCTACCCGGTATCTGATTTTGATTGTTTACTCCTTGTTGTTTTACAATGTTGACCTCAACTGTTCTGAGTTCATGCATGCTTCTGCCTCTGTGTACAGCGCTCTGATACCCGCAAGGGTCATGTTCGCGCTTTATAAAACTTTTCAAATAAAATAAATAAATTAAATAAACTAAAATAGGGATAAAGCAAATGAAAAGAGAATACAAAAAAAAGAGAAATAGGGACAGATCAAGGACATAAAGACAAATCCGAGATAAGACGCGAGGGAGATGTGAATCAGGCATGTTCATACTCGAAAACAAGAACAACAATGGATAAAGAGGGAACTAAAAGAGGTAAGAAAATATAAATACTAAGATATTAAGGCTGCATAACCTATATTTAAAATACAAGAAGTAAAAAACACAACAGGACATGAGGAATCTAAAAGTATCAACAATTTAACAATTTAGGAACATTAGGCATTGGTGTCCATAGATGTTCTAGTGATGGATTGCAGAAACTGTTTCAGTTTAGATGGATCTTCAAATGAGCGAGAGACACCTTCATGTGTAATTTTACAAAGACAAGAATGTAATATCCCATAACGGATGTTCATGGAACTTAATTGAGGACGAAGAGATGGGAATTCCTTGCGTCTGGCATTGGTTGTGTTGGAACGATCCTGTGAGATGAAGTAATTAGGACCAGACCATACAAGACAACGTTTTTCTCTGGCAAACTTAAATCCATGCATCAGGTCGGTTAATTCTAAAAAGAGCATTATGAATCCAAGTGGTCTGCTAGATAGGGGTTGAAGTCGACCAAGATGATGTGCCTGCTGGATATTAAGAGGAGTAAAGGATTAAAGGCTAAGAAGGTCAGACAGGAATTTCTTTGAAACGGAAAGAAGATCCGGACCATCAACATTTGCATGTAAGCCATACAGACGAAGATTGTTCCTCTGTTGAGATTCTCGAGATCCTTGGTGTGAAGTTTGAGCTTGTGAATTTCCTGTTCCAGAAAGGGTACTTTTGTTAGCTACATCTTGAAGATCACTTATATGTTGTTCCATTTCGGACATCTTACCTTCCATGTTAATCCATCTGTCCTCAATCAGCTGTAATATTTCATTGGTGGTGTTCATGAACGGTTTTGGAGCATGTAATTCATCTAAAATTGAGTGCAGGACCAGATTTGAGGATGACTAGACCGGAGGGAGGGTCAATTTTGGCTCTTTTTGGTTTAGTGCCAGATGAAGATGTTTTCGTGAGAGACAGAGAGTCACTAGCCATCTTGACGTTATGCACTTGACGTCGAGGATGCTTTTTGATGATGGAGTTCCGGCCCTTAAAACCGATGATCAATAATATAGGTTTCAATGAAGATATAAAATGTTCAATCACTGTATTTAAGGAATGTTACAACTAGTTCCTAGGTGACAGGATTATAACAATATGGTAGATTAAATAGTAATGAGTAATAGAAGCACCCACAAACTTGTAAATGAGTAGGTAGTAGGATGTGAAGTGTCAACTGAGGTAACACCTCACAACATATGCACACTTATTCACATCTCCTCAGATTCAAGTTAATGAGAAAATAAGGGTAAGACAATTTCAGTACTGACAGCATAACACATATATTGTGTCAATTATAGGTGCTCTGATAGCATGGTCAAGAGCAGTAAGGCTGTTAAAAGTCCCCAACTGGACAACAATTACTGCGCTCAGCAGCACCAAGGGCGGTTATAGGACCTTAACACAGAGTGTGCTGTCTTGTGCACAGAAGTAGCTGGGAGATTCTCCACACGTGTATGAGGGTATTCCGGCTGATGTGCCCTCATGCTTGCTCAAAGTGGACAATTAATAGAATGAATGAGCTGGCGCTAGTAAGGAAATGTTTCTTTGGTGGGATTACCTGTGTCTCAAGGTCTCTCACATTTATTTTCTTTTTGTCCTTTTTCTTTTACCAAAAACCTTGAGACAAAAATAATCACGATTTTGGTTTATTTAGTGCTCCATGTCATTTATGTTATTAAAACACCTCTAATGTGCATTATTTGCTAGTGTGGAGATCCAGTCAACATTAAAGGAAAAGTTGCATGTCAAGTCAAAGCCTGGATTCTGTGTGGAAATCAGGAACAAAAGACTCAAAACGAGTAACAAAATAGGATGACTGATGGTTCCAGTTAATGAGGAGCCGAGGTAACTGAGAGGAGGATTTGCAGCAAAAAGCTGTATTTAGGTGTTACCACAAAGGTCTGACCGCCGTTGGCGTCCTTACATTTGATGAGATAAAACAAGATGGCGGCCGCTCTAGTCAGGAAGACAACAATCGAGCAAACTCATTCAAATGGTGAGCCACAAGCTCACCCGACGTCAGAGTAGTGAGCTGCCGTATAACGATGAACACATCCGGCCAGGAAAGGGAAGAACGATGTCTTTAAGTAGCCGTAAGTTCCCTCTTGAGCCCCGTGTGGAGTCGGAGCTCAGCACACCGCCGCCATCTCGTCCAAGTACATACGCCACGCCCTCAGAAGAAGCAAATTTCCTGATTGATAAGTGATTTTTCTAATTACATATAACCTGGACCCTTTAAGAAGGGAGGAGTACAATTCTGGTTGTGTTTGGTACACAGATTTAAAATAGCTTAAAGTTCCAGTGACAACCTTTCAACTGAATTAATATAACTGCAGCAGAAAACTGTGTATAGCATGGAGCATACAGGTTCAAATGCAACTCGGTCCTTTCTACATTGAATAGTAAAGTTACAAAGAAATAGTGCAAATAATAACTGATTGCTTCACCACTTACAGACTTAAGTGAGATAGCATAAAAAAAGGTAAATTTTTCACATGTGGATGCCAGAGGAATATCTCTGGCCTCACTACTTTAACCATGCACCAGGCACTTTTTTGACGTTTTTATATAGAGTGTAAAAATTAAAACAACACAAAGTAAAATACTCTAATAGGTTATGTTGTGTATACATTATGTCTCCCTTATTTGGAACCTGTGTGTTGTAAAGGGGCAGATATCCATTTCATTTTAATTCTACTTTATCAATGGGAGTCCTTCTCATCACTTCCTAAATTGCTTGCATCATACTATAATTGCACAATCGCATCCAATGCAGGGGTGTAACACAAGTTCCTGCAGCCTTAAGGACGCAGGAGGGCCCCCACCCCTGCAGATACCCCCCAGCCCTTCATGGGGGCCCCATTCCGCCAAGGAAAATCTGCTAGATATGGGAAACTCAGGGGACCCTTATCACATTCTGGGAGGGGAGGGAGAGGGTCATTTTGCATTACGCTACTGTGCACTTTTGTAACACTTATAACACCTGATCAGATACCGAAGTGCTTGGCGTGTGGGTAGCATGCCACTCTGTAAGTTGAAACTTTCTAAGTGTGGAAGTGTGGTTTTGTGTTGTATGATATTACAACGCGGTTTCTACACCGCGGTACCATTACAACACGTCAATCACAACGCAAGTCGTTACAACGACTTGCGCTGGAGGAGCTGGATTTTGGAATAGTATGATTTACTATTCCAACTCCAGCCTACGTTACAGTAGGGAAGGTGTTGGAATTGTAAATCATGCAATTCCTTAGTACATAGCGCCGTTCAGCGCAAGTCGTTGTAACGACTTGCGTTGTGATTGACGCATTGTAATGGTACCGCGGTGTAAAAACCGCGTGGTAATGGCTGTCTCCCGTGGTTTTGTAACATGGCCATTGTTGTCAGTGTTTCAATGCCATGTTTGATGAGCTGAGCAGGGCATTTGTTGTGTTACTTGTAGGTTTTCCATAAAGAGTGAAATTAAGTGTACTTTGTGGCACCTTGGTCTATGAGAACGTAGCACATGATATGAATTGATACCAATAAAATAAGTAAGTAAATCCTTTATTGTTGCAATTAACAACATTAGTACAGTAAACAGCAGATAAAATCACTGAGTTGCAGAGAACACCATATTATAAAATAAATATATAAAAAAGTAGACATTGTGGGTTGTAGGGCCAAGGAGGGCAAGGCACTCTATAGATAAATTTCACACGCCAGTTTCCTTACAGTGTTGAGTCCGTTTATGGCAAAATACAGGATATTTATACATTGTCCAAACCTAGAATGGCCCATCAGTCTGTTTATACTTAGACAGAAGGTCCAGGCTTCTTTGCATGTGTGGATCCCAGGAGATGAGAAACAGTGGTCTCAGTAAAGTGTGACTTGCTTTAAGAAATGCTGGACAGCAGCATAATAAATAAAGCAGTGATGCTCGGCTATAATCGCAAAACTTGCAACATTGCAAATTAACTTGCTTTGCCAAATTTGTCCTATTTTCTTGACTCAGCAGATTCATTAGTCTGGCACATAATATAAATAGTCTGGTCGTTCTATTTAGGGTCTCTTTAAGATAAGGCTGGATCCTAGCGTTTTTGTTGGATTTTGAAATTAATTGATTGTAAGGAGAATCAAGTATTTTCTCTATGTCTGCTTTATGAGAAATGGCCAAGATGTGCTTTTTCAAAATAGACTTGATGGACAGGAATGTGACAATCAATGCAGATACTGACTCTAGGTCGATCATTAGATCATTGGCAGCTGTTTTCAGGTAGAATCCCGAAGGATTATTCTGGGCATTATAGATCTCCAGTGGTGCTGTCTTTAAAGATCCTTGGTCTGCTGTGATGAGTGAATTATAATATTTAATGTGCGATGTCTTACACGTCAGCTCTTGCTTGTAAGGCTGAACTCCAGCCGTAAAAACGACTGCAAGGTGATGTACTTTAAGCAGCATAAATCTTTCAAGAGCAAACTAATCCACCCCCCCCCAGAACAACTAGATTGCTTTGCTCACCTGGGGGTTACCATTGCAGAGGCTATGTCTTGGCAACAGCACATTAGCAAGGCCACCACCAGGTTAAAACAGATCTCTGGTGCAATACGTAAAGATTTTCGGCATCTTACTCTAACCTCATTTCTCCCACACTCAAAATCTACAATGCCAGGGGGTTGGGGTCTGTCTTGTATGGGGTTGAGCTGTGGGGGCTCCCCAAGCATGATGACATTGTAAAATCGGAGAACAAGTTCATTAGGAACCTGATTTCCCTCGCAATCAGCACTCTGTTATAGCCACTGTTTTTGTGATCTAGACAATACTAGGGTCACGCATAAAATTAGCCTGCAACCCTTATTGTACTGGAGCCTCCTGTTGGCCACTCCCGAGCTTACACAATATGCTGACACTTTAAAGGATGTTATGAAGGCCGACCAATTTAATTCTTTTCCATGGCTCGCAAACATGAAGTCTGCCCTGTATTCATTAGGACTCCAGGATTTGTGGGACCAACGAAATACATCTGTCTTTTCATCTAAGAACGAGAAGAAAATGAAATATTGGTCATTTGTGGAAGCTGAGGATGTTTGGAAGTCAGCCTCTGCCAAGCTAACACGTGATTACATGGACATTAAGACATGCTGGGGGTGGGAATTATTCTGGGATGTAGTGACAGTTCCACTGCACCAAAAACGTTACTTTCAGTTTTGTATAGGCACTCTGCCCCTCAGGTCATTCACATCAGGCTGGAAGGGCAAAGGAAGTAGCACTTGTCCTATATGTGACCGCCAGAAGGAAAGTGTAGCAAATGCAGGCTACCTATCGCCCCGGCACAATTGGTTGGCACCGATTCGTAGGTCATTAGGTATACAGAACTATCAGGATGCTGTCCATATTTTTAGATCAGACTCTTCCCTACCAATGGTTATCTCTATTGATACATTGCTGGGTGCAATGTGGGTGCTACACAAAAAAGCCCTAAGTCGCACTCTCGATCGATGACTTATATTTCTGCATGTACCAGCTGGACCGTATTGGGGGAATCCTTCTAACATTTCTTTTTTAATTATATGTTTCATTTTATGAGTATGTGTCTATAATTATACATATTTAAACTTTTTACATGTTTTTAGGCACTATAGGATGTATGTATACTGTTTTAGACATATGTCGTCAGCGTGATGAATTGTACTTTCTATGGCCCTGGTGGCTGAAGTAAAGAGTTTTGATTGATTGACTGCCTTGTGTGTTTTTGTAGATTGAAGATTCGCCTGTAGGCGTTACATTGTACTTTGTCTAATGTGGTCGCCAGTTTCCCATTGTACATTTGATGGCCGTAGGAGACAGTAGGCAGTAGTTTTGCTCGCACAACCTGAAATATTGCCACAGCCAAAGGACTATGCAGGTGTTTATTTAATTTGAACTGGGTGAATGTGACTGCAGACGCTCTTTTTTTGAGATACAGTAAGTTTGTTATGGGCTTACGATTCTCAGAAAACCAAACTCCCAAGTAGTTTTATTTTGATGAGTTGTTAATCTACAGTTCTCCTAGCCTCCATAACTATTTCGTTTTATGTTTGTAGTTACCAAAAATTATGACCTTTGTCTTCCCAGTATTAGTTGTGAATTTGTTGCGATTGGTGTCTACATTCAACTGGTGAAGTGTTCCATGCATTCCGTTTCTGGTGTAATCTGAGATGATCAAATCACCCGCATATTGAAGTCCGTGTGACCAGATCTATGGTGATACTGTTTTACCTTTTGATATGGCTTGATCTAAGTCTACTATGTTTAAGTTAAACAGAATCAGTGCTAACATGCTGTTCTGTTTCAAGCCACGATTTGCTGATTTTTCTGGTGTGGCTTTATTTCTGTTATCAATGTTAATACGGACCCATGTATTAGACTAGAGGAAGATGTTTGCCTTCAATAAGAAGAGGAGATGCCTCGTGCTAATTTTGACCATACTATATTCTGGTCCACACTATCGAATGCAGCAGAGTAGTCTATAAAGGAAATGAAAAGTGGAGGACTAAAGGTTTGAGTGGTTTGGTGCGCCAAATAGTATAGAGTGATCATGTTGTCTGTTGCTGACTGTTTTGACCTAAAAACAGTCAGTAAAAAAAAATAATAATAATAAAAAATTATGTTTTCTTCTGCAGACCAGGCCTCAAGCTCCTGCAATAAAATGTTCACCCATGCTTTTGCTTCTACGTCCAACAAGGCAATTAATTGATAGTTAGATGGATCAATGTTAAGCTCTTTTTATGGATTGTATATAATATTGATCCTCTCCAAGAGTGTGCTATTTGAGCGACCTCAAAGCAGTGAGTAAGGTGGACTGAGAATATTGATCCACGTCTTAGTGTTTGCCTTCATCACTGACACTGGAAGCCAGTTTGGGCATAGCACCTCATCTTCTCTGAGCATTTATAAGATCTTGTTGACGGCTGCATTGCTGAACATGACTGCTCCTATGTTTGGTCTTTTGTACAATGTCTGTGTTCATCCTTGCATCTACACCTTTTAAAGAATCCAAGGGGAGTTCGGGTGATAGATGAAGTGGCTGTCCTGCATGAATTGTTTGAATTTTTCTGGGTGTTAGTAGAGCTATGTAACATATTGTTGGGGGCTCCACCACCATTACCACTCCTTTTCGTTGTTGTATAAGGCCTCAACATGTTTAATCCCTTCTGGCATTCTGATTCTGTTCTCCCTTGCACAGGCTGTGCCATCTAGTTTGTTAATGTACTACCAAACATTTGCCTGGCTGGGCAGGCCACAGAGAGAATGGACATGAAGCCATTCTTTTTCCTGGTGTTTAATCTTTGTAATCCATAGCAACTTTCTATGTTCTTTTCTCAGCATGAGCAACTATTGCTGCAAGTTGGAATTGTGTCTGCTTTTTTTGTATTCTCTCGAAGCTAGCGTTAGTGCTGTTCTGCGTGTCCGTATGTCCACCCTGTGCCATGGATTTTTCGGTAGCCCTGAAGAGATTTTGTTTAACTTGCTGTTTTTTTGTCTTCCTTTAAGCCCCTGATAGAATTTCCATGATGTTGCCCCAAGATGTTGTCACACTTTGACCTGCGGCAGTGTTTGTCAAATAATTTTCTCAGCTAGAGGTTGACTTTACATAGATTTACTCATGGTTCACTAACCTTGTTCCATTTTAACCGTTTTAATAGCATATGATTCTCAACCCCTTGCATCTTGCCCACCATATTCAATTTAGAGCCTGTGGCAGTGATTAGCCGAAGTAAGGAACTCTATGGGAGATGGTCACTGGCCTGAAGTTGCTCTATCACGTAGGCTTTATAGGGGCAATGTATTGTGGTTTACTATCTTTTTTTGTCATGGTGTTGCTTGGCTCCAGTGTGGCTAGATTATGAGTTAACAAAAAACCTATCATTTTCTCCTTTGGCAGATCTTTCAGAGTTGGATTTTGATCTATTTGGTAGAGTGTTCCAAAATTTCCGAGGTTAAAATCTTCAGTTAGAATCATTTCAGTAGTTGGGTATGTGCAAATGAATTTGTCCAGAGTGTCACAGTAGTCCTCCAGTATTACATTACTATTGACACTGTGCAGATTTAGGTAGATGTAAATCAGAAGTATTGTTCTTTTTTGCCACCAATATGTCACCTGTTAATTATCAGGGCTTTGTATTGATGGGCTGTTTTAGTTGACATCTCTAACATCAAAGTTCAAGGTTGTGGAAACATGTGGCGAGTCCCCCTAATGGGCGCCCAAAGTGCTTAAGCTTAATTTCTGGTTTGTGGAATTTATGAAAACCTATCAGGACTGTCTCGACTGCTCTGGTTTCTTGCAAGTCTAATATGTCTCCAGTGATGATAAACTGATATGCTTCCGGCTGTGTCAATATACTGCGGAGGCCTTAAACAACCCATGATATTAGTGTGCTCTCTTGTTTAATTCGTTTAGCCGTCCTTGTGGGGCTTAAATTAGTGGGTGGTTGGAGGTGGCCCTCTTCTGTACTCTAAGATTGACATTGGACTTCCTTGCTTTTTGGATAAGGCTGCTAGGAATAAGATTTGTTTGTGGCCAGCAGTGCTACTGCTAGCCAGTTCCAGTCATCCTCTTTTCCCACAGTATGTACTGCATAAATTGTGCATTTGTCCTCGTGGTTTTTTACTGCAACAAACCCGAGTCGGGGTGCTTGTGTATGCATTATGGTCCAGAGTGCTATGAGCATTCCTAAGCATACTAGGGGACCGGGGCTCAGACGGTTCCGGTTCAGCATTATTGTCTAAAACTTGAGGGTATTTCATTGGCTTGACTTCAAATATTTTAGTGCCCCAGTTCTCAAATGCTGTGCACTCCTTTAGGACTACCATCTTGTATGTTGAAGAGCTCCAGGTCACTATTTTCTCTTTAAAATGTGGTGAATGGGCCAAGTGTACAAATTTTACTCTGTGTATGTCTTTAGATAATAAATGCTTTAAGTTGGGACCATGGTGAGGTGGATGTAAGATATTTTCTCTATTTAGGATATTGTCTTCCCCCTTGAGATGTATGGTGGGCGTAGGTTGAGTTGAATTGTGTTGGTTTCATGGACCTCTATGGTGGGAGACTCATGAAGTGTATTGTTCATGGCAGGCTTCAACAGTGTCTCAGGTGCCTGGGTAGACATGTTTATTGCTCTTGAAGTCTCCTTGGACGGGCACCCCAAGTTGTTCCATGGTGTGGATGGTGGGAGGCACCCTGATAGTTGTTGGTACTCTGTTAATGGTGTGATAATCTTATTTGTGGGTATGTAGCTCAGTCCTTTAGTGGGTCTACTCTGCTCCTGAGTGTATTACCCGTCATTTGCACCCAACCAAATGACGACTCTTTTGTGTTTACTTGTCACACAAGTTTTCTTGGGGTATCTTGCACTGTGCTTTGTTGAGCTGCTCCTAAGTGCAGTGTTTTGGACATTTGTGAGGTGTTAGGTGAAACTTGTTGGTTAATAGTTGAATTGCTTTTTTTAAACCTGGGTCGAGGAGTCATCACAGGGGGTGGGTCCAAATGCCAGCCCTTCCTTCATTTACAAGTTACTGAAAATTGGAAAGACTTTCGTTTGCGCTGCAGCGCTTTGGATGTCTCTATCCACTGGCTTTGTATGTTTAATTTGGCAAGTACTTTAGGGTTTAAAAAATAATTATTCAGCCTTTTTAGTTCGAGCATCAGCACTGGCCTGTTGTATCTCTCTGTGGGGCTTTGGCAAACTCACTCATTTCCATTGGCTGTTAGCTGCGACATTCAGAAATACTGGCTTCTGATTGGTCTATCACTGCAATTGTCCCTTTGTGTGGCTCCTTCCTCCCATGGCGATTTCCCTAATGGTTTCTTTTGGTTGTCCCTTTTCATTTGGAGCAGTCCCCTGGCCCAGTGTGGCACCCGATTCATGGACACCGCACTTTTTGAACTACCAATCCTGGAAAAGCGGCACCTGTTTCCCTTGCTCTCACCAGGACCCATGACACCTTTGCCAGACCACTACTAATAGTCGATTATGTCATCAAAAGTCCATGCCCTTTGCACATGGCTGATGGGATCTGCCTTCTCGCTGGCGGGCGTCTGCTTCGGTGTTTACTTTGCGCATCCTGTACAGAAACGCCCAGCCGTGAGCTTCATTGGCCATTCAAGCTGGTTAGGGTTTCACCTTTGGTGAAAAAGAAACCAAGACGAAAACATAGGTGAATCACCTGTGTTTTCATCCTGGTTTCTTTTTTGCGATAAGTGACAAGTTTGAATAAAGAACGAACTGGAGGATTTTTGTTTCATTGCTCGGTATGACTAAAAGGGTCTTGGCGTGAATTCTCATGGAATTCCTCCGTAGATCAAAATAAAGGCACTTAACTGCTTCGAAACTATAACGGCCTACTAATCTCGTGTACCACATAAAAAGTTTCAGCACAATAAAGGGTTACTTCACTTTTTTCTTGTCCACTTGCAAAAAGGAATTTGGCAGGATTACAGTGTAACTCCCCCCCCCAAAAAAATAATTTTGCTTCTGTTGCATTTCACTTAGAACTCTCACCCAGGACACCAGACCAGTGTATGCTTTTGTAAGTGCAGGTGTGGAGTCCCCAGCTGATAGCATTCAGGCTGCCCGATTGGTATGATGCTTTAAATTGTTATAAAACTGCATTTCGTGGTTATACAACTCAAGAAATCTTCGATACTTTGAGTTCTAATAACTGCAGATACAGCAAGTGAAGAAAAATAAACTGCCCCATTATGTGCGACGACAGCCTGTTCCTTATTGCATAACACGCCACAGACCCTTCCACATGTGTTAATCCTCTCATGTATTCAGAAGAATGTGAGAGATCCGAGCTCCTACCAGGCTTCCTACCCCCTACCCTTTTAATTCAATGGTGGTCCCACCACAGTAGCACAATGTATAGGAGCCACTTCCGAAACCGGATCCGTGCGGTTTCAAGGGAGACTTAGTTTGATTCTGCCCATGTCATGAAAAGGGGAAACATCCTTTACAACGCAACTTTTACCACGCAGTGCCTTTACGACACAACTTTTACAACGCAAACCATTACAACGCATTGCGCTGGGGGGCGCTCTAGGATAGGGAATAAGTTTAATTTACTATCCAACACCTTCCCTAGTGTCCACGGGGACTGGAGTTGGAATAGTAAATTAAACTATTCACTATCCAGCACCCCAAAGCGCTATGCGTTGTAAAGGTTTGTGTTGTAAAAACCGCGTTGTAAAGGCATGCGATGTAAAAGCATACGTTGTAATGTCATACATCCCATGAAAAGGGCCACATCTACAGGGGGAATACTCTACTGATTTTCTCTCTAACCCCCCGCCCCCCAATATTGTTTTTAAATATATGAGCGAACAATAACCCAATGTAGGGGATAGTTTCCCCACATTTTTTAAATTCCACAGCCGATCAGATAGATCAATAAATTAAACGCTCACTGCTGACGTCAATTTAATTTGCAGGTCACGAGTTCTAATACTAGCCAGACCAGCTCTGTCTGAGTTCACCTCAAGATTGGTAAATCGCAGACATTTACATTTGGTATCAGTTACATCAGATCTATACAGCACTTAGAAACCGCAAACGTATGTTATGAAATGCTACATAAGAAATGCCCAAATTAATCTCATTGTGTTTAGCACTCCACGTGTGCAGACATTCTGCAAAGCAAATAAGAAACATATGTTGCATAGCATTTGGTTTTATTGGGCTGAAAGGGCTTTAGGACCCCCTCCCCTCCACACACACACACACCCTCCTCCGTCATTGGCCACCTTGGGCTAAGTATGGCTCAGGGGCACCAGAATAAACACCGTATTTTCTCGAGGGACACAATTAGCTTCTGCTGCATTATAGCTGATATCTCTCTCCTTACAGTCTATGTCCTCTACCCACCTTGGCATTCAGAAGTGATCGCCAGGTCTGGTGGGGCCCTCTTGCCTCAGTAGCCCTACGGTGTAGCGTTGTGCATGGATCAAAGTCTTAAGCCCAGCAAAGCAGGTAGTGGTATCAAAGTTTCAGCTTTAGCTGGTTCCGCATTTGTCATTTCATACCAAGTCACTGCTTCTAACAATTACTCAGTAATCTCAGGGCTGAGGCAAAGGAGCTGACGAGCAGCATGAATCGGCAGTTCAGTGGCAATGGGCCAGTGGCCAAACTGTAGAGGGGCGTGGATGTGAGTTGTTGGGCAGCAGCACTCGGGGACACTTCCTCCCCCAATAGCTTAACACAAAGAAGCATACTAACACAGTCTATATTATTTGTGATAGAAACAAGCTCAATGATGCAGTAGCCCCCAATATGGTCCCCCCGGAGGGCAAAAAGCCCACTAGATGCCAGGGATTTTTTGGGGGGCAATTTGAATTAGGGTGGGGGCTGCCCGAAACAGGCATGCCAATGCCCTCACACCCTGTCACAATTACAGCTTTTTTGCCCCCCCCGGGGGGAAGATGGGGGCAGTAGCTCCCAATCAGCCCCCTTGGGGGGGCAGAAAGCTGACTAGACGCCAGGGATTTTTTTGGGGCAATTTAATTAAGGGGGCTTTTTGCCCCCCCCCCCGAAGGGGGCAGTTTGAGGGCTACAGCTCCCATCTTCCTCCCAGGGGGGCAGAAAGACTGTAATTTTTGTGGCGGGTGGGGCTATTGGAATGCCCGTTTTGGGCAGCCCCCACCCTAATTCAAATTGCCCCACAAAAAATCCCTGGCGTCTAGTGGGCTTTTTGCCCTCCGGGTGGGCCAGATTGGGTGCTACTGCCCCATCTTCTCCCCAGGGGGACAGGAAGGCTGTTAGTTTGGCGGGGTGGGGGCCTTGGCATGCCCATTTTTGGCAGCCCCCACCCTAACTAAAATTGCCCTGTAGGCAGATAGGGGCAGTAGCCCCCAATATGCCCCCCGGGGGGCAAAATGCCCACTAGATGCCAGGAATTTTTTGGGGGGCAATTTGAATTAGGGTGGGGGCTACCCAAAAAGGGCATGCAAATGCCCTACCGCCTGCAACAATTACAGTCTTTCTGCCTACCCTGGAGAGCAGATGGGGCAGTAGCCC
Source organism: Lissotriton helveticus (assembly GCF_964261635.1). Taxonomy (NCBI): domain Eukaryota; kingdom Metazoa; phylum Chordata; class Amphibia; order Caudata; family Salamandridae; genus Lissotriton; species Lissotriton helveticus. The sequence continues at coordinate 738,244,441 of NC_136059.1, read as the reverse complement.
CCAATCTGCCCCCGGGAGGACAGAAAGCCCACTAGAAACCAGGGATTTCTGGGGAATTTTAATTAGGGTGGGGGTTGCCCAAAATGGGCATGCCAATGTCCCCACCGTATGACATTGTTCTACATTCTGTCCATCAACTGTGTTTTTTGCAAATGTCCCCACCTCGCCAAACTAACAGCCTTCCTGCCCCCCTGGGGAGCAGATGGGGGCAGTAGCCCCCAATCTGCCCACCCCAGGGGGGGGAGGCAAAAAGCCCACTAGATGCCAGGGATTTTTTGGGGGGTAATTTGAATTAGGGTGGGGCTGCCCAAAACAGGCATGCCAATACCCCCTCCCCTCCACAAAAATTACAGTCTTTCTGCCCACCCTGAGAAGCAGGTGAGAGCTGTAGCCCCCAATCTGCCTCCTTTGGGGAGTGAGGCCAAAAAGCCCACTAGATGCCAGGGATATTTTTTTGCTAATTTGAATCAGGGGTTGGGGCTGCCCAAAATGGGCATGCCAATGCCCCCACCCCACGCCCGCAAAAGTTCTAGCCCACTAGAAACCAGGGATTCTTTTTTATTTGTGATGGGGTGAGGCTGCCCAAAATGGGCATGACAATACCCCCCACAGAGTTTTCTGTCCTCTTGGGGGACAGATGGGGCAGTGACCCCTGATCAGCCCCCGGGGAGGGGTAGAGAGCCCACTTGGTGCAGCAATTATGCTGGCTTTTTTATGTGTGGGGGTTGGGGATGCCCAGAATGGGCATACCAATGCCCCCACCCCCACAATAAATAGCCACAGTCTTTCACTGTGACAATGTGGTGTGTCCAGGTTGCGTTTTGAGCCTTTCCCTGTCACGGGCACTAGGCCTTCCCACAGAAGTGAGGTACCATTTTTCTCAGAAGACTTTGGGGAATGTGGGGTGGGTGGAATGTCATGGATCTAAGCAGATTCTAGAACTTTCCTCTACAGAAATGTGAGGAAAATGTGTTTTTCTTTACACATTTTTAGGTTTACAAGGAATTCTGGGTAATAGAACCTGGTGAGAGTCAGTCAAGTCACCCCATCTTGGATTTCCCTGGGTGTCTAGTTTTCAAAATGTATAGATTTGCTAAGTTTCCCTAGGTGCCTGCAGAGCTAGGGTTCAAAATCTACAGCTAGGCACTTTGCAAAAAACGGGTCAGTTTTCACTGTAAAAATAACGTGTGTCCACGTTGCGTTTTGAGCCGTTTCCTGTTGCAGGCACGAGGTCTACCCCCACAAGTGAGGTAACATTTTTATCGGAAGACTTAGGGTAACACAGAATTGTAGAGTAACTGTTATTACTTATTGATTTTCGATACATTTCTTCCTTCCAAATGAAAGACAATTTGTCAAAAAAAGTCATTTTGAAAAACGCCCTATAATTCTCATGCTAGTATGGGTACTCACAATTTGCAAATATCTACTGTTTATATACTCTATATTTTGTTACATATACATAAGTGTCTTTCATACCGATTTTTTCATGTATGTATTTCCCCAAATTAATTGCTATATACCCGGTACATAATAAAAACCATTGCAAGACACTGCAGTTATTGCCTCTGGGTTCGTTGGGTTCTTGATGAACCTACAAGTCCTATATATCCCTACAATCAGAAAGGTCCTGCTTTCAAACAGCTGTCATAATTAGAAGTTACAGGTGAAAACGTTGACCCAAATGGCTGTTTTTTTAACTGATTTTCAATTTTTCCTATATTCAACTGTTAGTTTCCATAAAGAAACCTTAAAGGATCTTCACAAATGACCCCTTGCTGAATTCAGAATTTTGCCTACATTTCTAAAATGTATAACTTTCCAGGATCCATTATTGCTTTTATACCTATTTATACCATTAACTGGAAGGAGGTTGAAAGCACAAAAAATAGCAAAAATAGGCTATGTCCAAGAAAAATACAAAAACTGTGTAAAAAATGTTGGTTTTCTGACAAAAGTCTGCTTGTCCCTGAAATCTGGGTAAATGGTGATTTCAGCCCCACAACCCCTTTGTTGATACCATTTGCAGGGAAAAAAACAGACGCTTTAATTTGTAGCCCTTTTTCCCATTTTTCAAAGAAGAAAACACAAGTATGCTATATTTTGGCTGATTTCTGAGTCCCCTTGAGGGGAATCCACAAACCCTGGGTACCTTTAGAAATCCCATGATCTTGGAGGAAAATGACGCAAATTTGGCGTGGATACCTTATGTGGTCAAAAAGTTACAAGGGCTTAAGCGCGAACTACCCCAAATAGCCAAATAAAAGGCTTAGCACAGGGGGAGAAAGGCCTAGCAGCAAAGGGGTTAATAATGAACATGGAAAATAAGAAGACCTTTTTTTCTTAAATATTAATTGAAGTTGTAAATCACACTGCATCACCCAGTGTGTAGTAACTGTATAGCTATTAAGCATGGGCGGATTTTGCGGATCCACGATTCACGGATTTGCGTATTCACGGATCGTGGATCCGCAAAATCCGCGTATTTGCGGATTAGCGTATTTGCGGATTTGGGGCGGGGCTTCCATGCGAGTGCACATGCCTCTTGTGTGTATAAAAGGTCAGAGACCGATCAGAGCAGCGGATGAAGAAGATACAGAAGCTCCTGGCCACAGGAACAGCACGAGGATTGCGCTTGTGAAAGTCAAGGATGCAAAGGCCTCTGTCCAGCATCACAGCCGATTTTCAATGGTATATTTGGGAAGAGGGCACAGCTGCCCAGCCTTGACAACGCTCACGATTGCTTTTTGGGCCGATGAATGAGTCACTGAATTTAAGCTTCAACTAGGGCACATGCTTAAATGATATCTGTAAGTGCTTCCGGTTGAGGTTTAATTTTTGTGCCAGGACCATCGTGCCAGAATGAACCCTGCCCTTCATATTTATTCAAGAAGACGCCACCGTTTTGTGCCATACCTTGTTGGCTAAATGTATAGTGCTTTCACTACACTACACTACAGCTGCCTAAAGTGCCAGAGAGTTGTCTACAGCGACCAGGTGTGTGTTACTATGCAATAGCGCCGAAGGGCGCAGGGGTCCCTTGAGTGAGCTATAAAAGCTCCTGTCCCCAGGAACAGCACGAGGATTGCGCTCGTGACAGTCAAGGATGCAAAGGCCTCTGTCCAGCATCACAGCCGATTTTCGATGGTATATTTGGGAAGAGGGCACAGCTGCCTGGCCTGTTAACTATTTTACGATGGCGCCGGCAAGCTGCCAGCGCCATCCTAAAATAGTTACTAAATTAGCTTCAACAGGAAGCTCGAATAGATAAAATAAAGCAGATGCACGAGCGCCTGCTTGATTTTATCTATTAGTGCTTCCTGTTGAAGCTAATTTAGTAACTATTTTACGATGGCGCTGGAAGCTTGCCGGCGCCATCGTAAATTAGTTACAACAACAGGCCAGGAAGGCTTGAACTTTTGGCCTCGGAATCCGCCGCTCGCGGATTGCGGATTTACCGAAAATCCGCAAAATCCGCGAGCGTAGCGGATTTTGCGCTCATGCTTAATAGCTATTCAATCCCTGGCTGCACAACACCCAGGGTCATGTGCTGCATAGGTAAACACTTCTAAGGTCTCAAAGGAAAGACCAATTGCATTGCAAATTCTTATTTTCTCTTCTCTTGTTAGAAGTGTAATAGGTTGTGTTGCCAATTGCGTTAATTCAGTGTAAGTTAATTGTTGTGTCTCTCCCTGGTCAATGACGAGCTTCAGATTCTTGCACGGGCAGTCCTTAAACGGAGGAGGCTTAAAGTTGTTGTGTCCATCACTTGTTATCAGTAATTTAGATTGTGGGTTGACATTCAGGTCCCCTGCATTTTCAAGAGAAATGGTAGTGAGCATTCCCATTATGCCTGGAGGGTTTCCTTGATTGAAGTGATGTTGGTTTGTTACATTAGTTTGTTTTATACAATTAGTGATAAAAGGTCTGGGAGAGTGCACAAGTTGTCGTCTACTGGGGCACAAGCACAGTCATAGTTTTGTTTGAGTGCATTCAATTTTGATTCCAGACTGGCTATTTTTGAATCTATCTTGGATATAAAGTCTGCTATGATTGCATTAAATGAATTTGCAGCTCGACATTGTGTGATTTTCATGTGGGCATGTTAGCGGCCATCAGGGCTGCGTTGATTGACATAAGGATGGTATTTGTTGAGGAATTGCAATTATGATTAGAGTTTGAATGATTGGTATTTTGCTCAAGAGGGCAAACCGTCTTCGACTGTTCCGATAATTATAAAATCGTAGTATCTGTATTGTTCACTGTCAAACTTGCAGGTTCCCTCAGTGGGTCAGTGGGAATCCACTTGTTGCCCGCGGAGAGGCGGCATTACTGTTTACATGTCGCTTTACATTCATCAAAGTCCTGTCAGCGGTGCACTTGCACTACAGTTTCTGTAGTTACACTAAGGTTTCTCAAATGTGTGAGCTGAGTTAGGGGGAAGAGGTGTACAGTTGAAGATGGGTAGGGTCAATTGTAGGGGATAGTTTAATTATCTCTGTGTCACCCTTGCTCTGGTCACCTGGTTTCACTCCTTTGAAAGCTGATATTGACGGATGTATGACATTACAACGCATGCTTTTACCACGCATGCTGTTACAACACAGTTTTTACAACGCATACCATTACAACGCATAGCGCTTTGGGGTGCTGGATAGTGAATAGTTTAATTTACTATTCCAACTCCAGTCCCCGTGGACACTTGGGAAGGTGTTGGATAGTAAATTAAATCTATTCCCTATCCTAGAGCGCCCCCCAGCGCAATGCGTTGTAATGGTTTTTGTTGTAAAACCTGCGTTGTAATAGCACTGCGTGGTAAAAGTTGCGTTGTAAAGGATGTTTCCCGATATTGACTTATGTAATGGTCACTGGGGAGAGCTACATGTTGTGGTTGTTTCAATGGCCAAACAAGATGCTTCTTCTCTTCCTGATTTAAAGTAGGCCTCCGAGTACAGAATGAGTTATAGAAAGTATTGCTGGATTTGAATGGTACCCATCGAGCAGACCTAGCCATAGGCCTAGATTTCCCAATAGATTAATTAGAAATTGGAGAGCCCTGATGAGCAGGGGGTTCTTTGGTGGCTCCACCTCTCTTAATGATTCTCATTTGTTTCATCCCATGTTGGAGATTTTATATACAAATTTCCAGTTTTGAAATAGAGCACAGGATGATAGGGTGAGTTTCCTTGCCATAGTCACTGCTTCTTGTTAGTTTTAGGGTTTTAGTTGTTGTCTTTTTTTCTGTCTTTTCTGGTTTTACTGTGATTGTGCCTGTTGACTGTCTTTTGTCTGTCTTTTCTATTGTTACTGTTATTGTGCCTGTTTTTCTGTTTTTTGTATTGTCCTCCGTTTTACTGTGCCCGTTTTTGCTGCCATTTTTGCTGCCACTGCTGCCCCCGTGGCCCCTCCCCCGCCAGTTCCTGCTCCTGCCTCCTAGCTGCATTTTCTTCCCCGTTCCCTATTTAATGGTGCCCGCTGCGCAGCTGCACGCAGTGGGAACACAAAAGGCAAGCCTGTCTGCGCCCGTCTGCCACCCGACCGTGACCAGCGCCATGGACCCTAGTTCTCTGACCAACCACCGCTACAAATCTGCTGCCCTCAGCGCACTCAACCCCCATAGGGATAGCAACTGCCAGCTGTTTACGTCGAACACCACCCACTGCCAGTTCTCCTGCCGACACTGCAGACAAACCTTCACCAGCCTCCGCACTCTCACTGCCACTGCCCTCCCGCCTGATGCCAACACACCAAAAGCCCTGAGGTGCATCCTCCTCAATGTGCGCTCCCAGCACAGACATGCAGTGGAAATTTGGGACTTTCTCGGCAGATGTCACTTTGGACCCTGGACCAATTCCACACCTCCACCCTGACATCGCTACCGCCATCCCCGACAGATACAAGATCCAGAGGAATGACCGCCCCAACCACCCAGGAGGAAGACTCGCCATTGCACCCAAGAACTCACCACCTCCAGCATGAACAACTCCACGTCCCCCACAGAACACCTCCATTTCCATATCCAGACCAGCTCCAGAACAACCCTACGTGGCACCCTCACCTACAGACCTACCGTAACACGAGCCGCGTTCACCACAACCATCACTGATCTCATCCCACCCCACGCCATTGCCTCCATGGACTACATAATGCTCAGAGACCTCAACTTCCACTTCGACAACCTCAGCAAACCCAATTCCTATGCCCTCCTTGACAGCCTTGCCAACATCGGACTGAAACAGCTTGCCTCCACCCCTACCCATAGGGCAGGACACACCCTCAACCCCATCTTCGCAGGAGGGAGCAACATCTACTTCAGCCACACCACACAAACCCCCTAGGTGGACCACCATTGTGTACACTTCTTTTTCGACAAAGCCACTGCTCACAAACCTACATCACGCCCTCCGCGAAGGAACTGGACCAAGGTCACTGAGGAGAACCTCGACTCCACTCTCAACCACGATCCCCCTCCCAACTTGACCAACATCAACTCTGCAGCCAACAAACTACACAGATGGATCACCAACTGCGCAGACAAGTCCGCCCCTCTCCACAACCCCGACAGATAGCACCCCATGAAGCCACCTGGTTCACCACTGACTTCCTGGAATCGAGATGCACATGCAGATGTCTGGAGAAGTTATGGAGAAACATCAATACCTCGAAAGACCGGACCGCCTACAAGAACACCATGACAGAATACCTCCAACTCATCAGTTCCACCAAAAGGACCTTTCTTCCAGAACGAAATCCTTGCTAACTCCAGCAACCCAAAGGAACTCTTCCGCATCATTCAGGAATTCACCAACCCCCCCCAGCGAAGCCATGGATGTCACACCCTCCCAGGACCTTTGAAAAAACTCAGCTCCTACTTCCATCTGAAAATCAAGTCCCTCTACAACAACTTCAATGAACAGACACCAGACACTGAACAACTCCTTCCTTCAGCAATGACAGCCAGCCTACCATCTCCGCCTGGACCGCGGTCACCACCGAAGACACTGCCATGACCATGAAAAGCATTTACTCAGGCGCTCCCTTGGACCCCTGCCCGCCACACATCTTCCACAGATCCGCCACTGCCATAGCACCTGAGCTACGATGCACCATCAACACCACCTTCGAATCCAGCACAATCCCCGATGATTGGAAACGCACAGAAGTCAAGCCCCTCCTCAAGAAGCGCCCTGCAGACCCAACAGACCTAAAAAACTACAGACCCATTTCTCTCCTCCCCTCCACAGCCAAAGTCACTGTGAAGATCATCAACATCCAGCTAACGAACTTCATTGAAGACAACTCAATCCTCGACCCTTCCCAATACTGATTCCGCAGCAACCACAGCACCGAGACCACCCTCCTTGCCACCACAGACGACATCCGCACTCTCCTCGACCAAGGCCACATCGCTGCCCTCATCCTACTAGATCTCTCTGCAGCCTTCAACACCGTCTCCCACTGCACTCTCACCACCAGACTCCACGACGCCGGTATACAGGGAACCACCCTCGACTGGATCCGCTCCTTCATCACCGGCAGAACCCAATGATTCAGACACCCAACCTTCCTCTCTGAATCCACAGTAATCAACTGTGGAGTTCCCCAAGGATCATCGCTTAGCCCCACGCTCTTCAACATCTACATGGCCCCCCTTGTGGCCATCATCAGACAACATGAACTCAACATAGTATTGTACACCGTTGACACCCAGCTCATCCTCTCCCTCACAAAGGATTCCCACACCACCAGACTCAGGTTCCAGGAAGGAATGAAAGATGTTGAATCCTGGATGAGCAGCTGCCTGAAGCTCAACTCGGAGAAGACAGAAGTCCTCGTCCTTCGACCCACCCCCTCAGCATGGGACAACGCCTGGTGGACCACTACCCTCGGCAACACCCCCTCTCCCATGGACCACACCCGGAACCTCGGCATCATACTCGACTCCTCCCTCACCATGACCCGACAGATCAAAGTGGTTGCTTCCACTTGCTTCAACACCCTCTGCATCCTTCAAAGACATTCAAATGGATCCCCCCAAATGCAGAAAGACCATCACCCACGCACTCATAACAAGCAGACTGGACAACCAAAAAGCCCTCTATGCCGGAATCAACAAATCCCTGCTCCGCAAACTCCAGACCATCCAGAACACTGCAGCCAGACTCATCCTTGGCATCCCATGACAGAAACACATCACCCCACTGTAAAAACCTGATGCGGGTCGGGGACAATCGATATTTGCCCGGCGTTATGGCCTCTGTGACCCACGAGTTATTAATCAATGAAGAGGCAGGCGCTGGAGACTGGAAAGCAGGAAACAGGGTTTTATTCTCTCCGGAGGAGAACACAGCAAAACAGACAGCAGGTATCGTTCTGGGGTGCTCTAACTTATTTCTGAGGCCTGGCCCCTTATATACAGGGTTTTGCGGTTTTATTACAGTTTACAAACTCATGGCAATGCTTTGATGCACGGAAAGACATTCCCGGAATCCCCCCTCCGGGCCCGTTCCCACACACATTTACAGTAGAAGTCCCCACCCTGGTCACAACAGGTGATGATGATCGCGCAGCTGGATATTCCGCCAATTCATGGAATGCGTGGTTCGATCGGATCTCATGGGGTGGGGGCTTTGATCAACTCGGGGGTCCTTTGATGAGGGAAGCTTTCTATTGTACGGGGAGGGGCAAGGAATAGTATCGGCAGAGCTGGGTGTCGGCCTGGGAACGAGGAAGACAAACGGGCACACGGGGAAAAAAGGGGGGTTTGCATCAAAGGGCCGGGGACCATGAAAGGGGAAGAAGGGAGGTGTTGCGCTGGGAACAGGATGAGGTTCTGAGGCAGAGCCGCGCTGAAGAGGGGTTTATGATTCAAGGCAGGTGCGAGCAGGGGGGGGGGGCTGGTCAGCGTGCAGGCTTGGTGAGGGCGAAGGGCTATGTCGGGGGCCAGTGGCATGCAAAAAGGGTTGTTCTGATCAAGGCATTTTAAAATGGCGGGCACGCACGACAAAAGTGTGGCATCAGGGGAAAAGGCAAGATGGCGCAGATAATGTTCACCAAACCGTACTAATTTTCCACAGTCCTCCCTTTAACATATTCAAGACATCTTGCTGGTTCATTTTCTATTCAGGTCTATTATGGTGGGCATAAGAGGAACCCGGGTGAAGGAGTCGTAAACATTACATTTAAGATCACTAGTTTCAGGAGGCGGACCTATTGATAAATTTTGATAAACTTGTTAGCAGGAAAGTCATAGTAATGAAGTACAAAAATGATTCGAGGTGAGAGCAGTGAGTACATTTCATAATGTGAACTGATGGATTGTTACATAATAAATACAATGTTGGCTGGGAGAGAAACGAGACGTAGCAGGAATGATAGTGAAGGAATGTTCGAAGTTTAGTAAGTTTTCAGCAATTTTTTCGTCTTCTGTTGGCACTGTGGAGCACCGGCGGTGGAGCTACGAGTCCAGCTCTATTCTAAGTTCCGTGTTGCAGGGCACGACCTTTTCCTCGCGTTTCTGGTCAAAAAGGTCTTTTTCGCCCTGTGTCCTTTGGGATCAATAGTCAAAAGTTCAGGTGGAAGAAGAGTGTACAAATAGTCCATGGGGTAGGTCGGGGAAAAAGGGGGATGGAGCAAGGCCAGATCGGGAACAAACTAGGGGAACGAGAGATTTCAGGTAGGCGGGCTCATGACCGAGTCTAGAGAGCGGGGACCTTTCGGCACACATTCGAACATTGAGCAGGGGCATCAGGTTAGCCCTTTCCTCTCATTTTGTCGGAGATAGTGCCTCGTCCTGCGGCTCCGTTTTGTCGCGGTCTCGCCTTGGCCCATGTCGCAGACGTTCCATAGTCCGTAGTCAGGCCCCGTGCTCCCACATCCGGTCCTTCTTTCCTCCGACAGCCGTACCCTTGAAGGAGTTGGAAAAGACAGTCTTTAGAGAATTGGTAGAGGAAAGTAACCACATAAGTCTATTTCTCTCCCAGCTCCAGGTAAATGAGAATAGAAACGTCCGTTATATTAGGGTTCACAACTGACATATAAATAATCGATGGTGAGCCTGCTGGATTTACTATGAATTTCCTTCACAACTGTTTAATATAGTCACGACAGTTCATCTGATGGGGACCCACCTTTGTAATACAAGCCTGATAATGCTATACCGTTCTCTAGGGGTCTATATTTACAAAAAGGGTGTTGTGAGCTATCAGCATGGTATTAATAGGCATCTCGCTGTGGGACGAACATAGGCTAAACATTTTTCATATTATCAATGCCTCCTGCCTTTTAACTAAACATTTTCGCTTTCGACAAGGTTCATTGTAATGGTTTTCTTTGCTCCGGTCTAATCTTTAACTTTGTAAAACATCATTCTGGTTCCTATGCAGCCTCTCGCGGCCTAATTACTAAATTAGAAAAGACAGGGGTCTCATGGGGAGACAACTAGGGACATAGAAAACTGTGATGGGGGCATCATTTTATTTTGGGTTATAAGGGTACTATCGGCAGAAGGCCACAGTTCAGTCGGTGAGCATTCAGAGGCGTTTCTCGAATTCCAAACTCTGAAATTGGCTTATCAAAAATCACTTCTAGGAACCACAGCTGGCCTGCGTTAGTTGCAAGTCGGCTCATCTTTTACAATCGGGGGTGGGGGATAGTTAAAAATTCTTATCGGGGGGGGGGCAACTGAACGCAATACTGGGTGCGTCCTGGGAAGATGGGGAGGTTTCGATTACCTTTTCGGTTTGGGTATTGCGTCAACTCGGAACGGGGAAGGTCGCGCTATCTGGGGCACTCTATTCCATCAGGGGAGCCGTTGACGTAGTTCCCTTGTGACGGGCCAGATTAGGGAACCTCAGTCGTTTTACCTGTCCTTTCCTTTATGGCCAAATCTTGGTTTCATCGAAATATTTTTTGGAAAGGAGAGGTGGTGACACAGCGTTAGGGTGATTGTATTAAAGACAAGTTTTGAGCAGATACTGGCGGTATTTGAAGCCAATTGGGTGGTGTGCTAGGGGGGGGGGCAGTCTGCCAATTTCGGAGCTAATCGCTCGGAAGAGTGGGAGTGTGAAGGAGAGAGAGAGAGAGAGAGAGAGAGAGAGAGAGAGAGAGAGAGAGAGAGAGTGCAACGGCAGGCTAAATAGTACACGTGCGACAGGGAGAGTGGCAGTGTATTTAAGAAAGGCTATTTAGTGCATTACACAGCAAAGGACATTTACGGGTCTGCGTTAGAATCTTGAAAGCATACAGTTTGAGGCGGACGAGCATTAGACAGGGTAGAGGGGGCATGCTTTGAGAAAAAGGAAAAAGGAGGTACCATTGTGTCGCACTTTCCTGCATTCTTGGTCCTTCGACCAGTTGAGTCAACGCTTCAGTCACACACACACATTCTCTCATAGTTTCGAATCATACGTGACATGGGTTCATTCGTGCGGTCTGGTTTAAGGGTGATCACTCTTCATCAGATCATACTAATTTTACGGGCTTGTTCGCTACGTGAGTAGTTTGTAGGCGTGCTTAGGCGCCACCTTGCAGCGCTAGTCTGCTTCGTGTATCGGACATGGCAAGGCTTCAGATCTTCGCCACACCTCGGCTGTGATCTCCGATGTAACCTGCAGAGGGAGGGAAAAGAGGGGAAGGGAGGGGGACAACATTCGCGCATATCAAATACATGGATTCGAGAGTCCTTTACTTACCTCATACTCGTCTTTTCCTCCTCGGGGTAGAGTCCCCGGGGATATGGTTTCTGGAGTCGGGGGGTGGGGGGGCAGTGTGTCCTTATAGGTCGTGTGCGGGGAAACGTAAAAAGGAAACCAGAGGTGCCTAGTGCGAGGTATCTAGTTAGTAAATGTATCTCACTATCGAGGTCCTTAAATCTCCTTCAACGCTGTGACGTTCTAAGGTTCTTCGGTTCTTGGGTCAGCTCTGTTCCCCAATACCTTTGAACGTCGAACTTTATAACATTTACATCGTTTTATTTTACCCTTCTTTTACATTACCTCATTTATACCGTTCGTTTTACCCATCCTTGGAAGCCGAGGTCTTCCTCCATGCGAGAGTTCATGAGTCAGTCGCGTACCTTGAAGGCAGGGTATCGTGTCGTAGATCCGAGCCGTCCTCCAGGGCTGGGCAACCATCTTCTAATAACCTTAAAGAGAGAGCATAGTAGGGTGCACAGAAAAGAACTCTCCCGCCCATCCCCTGTTTCAAATAAAGCATGAAATACCCGTTCATTATTTCGAAGACCTTTATTTTTGCAAAATCATAGCACGTGGATTTATGAGGGTGCAGTCGTATTTGGCCGGGCACGGCAATGGCTAAAGTGCGTACAGTGGGGGTGTTGTTTTGCAGCAATAAAAACATTAGAAAGTTTTATCAATTCATTTGTAGCAAACTAGAACATCTATCAGTTGGCCGGGGGGTTCGGGGGGCGTTTATTTCATAATTTAGAAGCATAGTCAGACTAGTTGCAATCAGATATCCTATATGCATACCGTGTGCGTGCGTCATAAGCGAGGTTATACATCAGCTGTTATATATAAAAAATATAATACATTGTACATTTGTAATCATCATTTTTAACGGGATCCTTTTACATGTTCGTCGAGTGAGCTCTCCTTTTTTTTGTCAAGTGTACAAAGGGTCATATATGTCTCAGAACATTAAGTTTGTATAGTAAAAAGGGACACCACGAGGTGTTCGTAAGTTCCTATCGATACCGGCGCCATTTTGGGCGGGGCCGGGTTAGTCCGGAAGTAGCATCAGGGAAAATGTTTCCTACAACCGGCAGTTGGACCAGAGTCCTTTTCGGCAGTTCTAGAATTCATGCTAACAGAAGGAGTGGCAATGTCATGTTTATTTCGTTGGCGATCAAGGCAGTCGTCCCTTACCGGAGGCCTGCAGTGGCCGAGGGTTCCTCCGGGGACCTTTGTAGAATCTTCAAGGCTGTGGAGATGTTGTCGGAGGTGGGGGCTCGTGCTCCGGTGGGCGAGCGACCGAGTTATATTGCTGTTCAAAGTTACTCTAGCGGCCGAGACCCGCCTTCCAGCGGACCCAGACGCCATTTTGGGGCCCTGCAGCAGTCCCCTCTCGTCGAGTCTGCAAGAGTGGAAGAGACCTTTCTGGGGACAAAAATAGAGAGTGGAACTCCGTGTTGTGGAAGCGGGACATTCGGCTGGGGTGCGGCTGTGATGCCCCCACCTGGGGGGCGAGGGAGACTCGTTCGCGCCATCTCCTTCTCCCGGTGCACTCCAGACCGCTCTCTTCCATGGGCATGCACGATGGTCTCTCCACACCCTGTGCTCCACAAGGCCCATGCCCCGTGTTTCGGAGGTATGGCCACCTGCAGCGCACATTCGGTGCTGCGCAAGTATCGGTGCAGTCATTGCATATTCGGTGCTCCGAAAATATGGGCACCATTGCACGTTCGGTGCTGCGCAAGTATTGGGGCACCATCACCTGGCTGGGGGTGCTCGGCGTTGGGCCGGGGGCTGGGAGACCTCCTATCCGTGGAGGTGGGAGAGGCTCGTCCGCGTCGCCTCTCCCTCCCAGCCCAACTTGGACAAATTGTTGTGGAGGTACGTGCAGGACATCCCGCCGCCCAGAGCTGCTGCGGCTGTTACGGAGGGGAAAAGAAAGAGGTGCCTCGTTCTTCTCTGGACCGGGCTTCCTTAGGTTATCGGCTGCAGCCGGACTCAGTTGGCCCCGGTCCCTGGCCATTGGCGGCCGGACCAGGTGGACATGTGGCGGGACTACCTGAAACTATCCAGGGCCGCTGCGGTTGGGCCGAGGAGGCATGTGGCGGGACTACCTGCAACTGCCCAGGCCGCTGGCCCCTGCCTCTCCTCCGGCTCCCCCATATGTTAAGATTTCCTGACCAAGTGTTGGCAGCAGGGCCCGCCTTATATGGGTTGCCGCCGGTTGGGCGTAGCCGTAACCCTGCCCTACTTTGGAAGGTTCCAGAATGTGGGGGGGGCGAATGTTCTGTTGACTTTCATGTTCTACAGTTTACCGTTCTAGTTTTTCTAGCGTTATTGTTTTTGCTTATTATGTTAAATAAAAGTTCGTGTCTATCAGTGGCTTACTGATTTTGTTTCCCATTTCTTTCTTTCCAGGTTGTTTCATGCTAAAATTTCTATTAACATAGTTTATGTAACATGGAAGCACGTGCAGGGGGATGACGCAGATTCGTATATTACGTACGCACAAACTCAGACGGGGGGGGGGCAGCAAAAGCATGACACACAAGATCCAAAGACAAACATAAAAAACAATTATTGGCCAAAATTATCTTTTTCCGTCTGTTAATTTAGAGCTAGGCTGGGTTCCCGTCTTTATATTGTCCGACCTAGGAAAACTCGAACATGTCGCTGAAATCGTTCTGGCGAAATCTGTGCCATCGGGCATAATCAAACGTGGTGGTTCTATCTGGTCTGTCCATGTGAGTCGGATTCTTCTTTGTCTCGCGCTTTTTCTCATTCTGCCGGCCTGTCTTTCCTGTCGGCCCTCTGCCCCTACTCACGCTCAGTAGAGTCGGGCATTGGGCTTTCCAGTGTCCAACATATCTACAAAAAGCGCATTGGTCTTGTCCTAAGTCTGGCCGTCTTTTGCGTAGTGTCGGGGGATAATTTTTGGGTCGTGGCGCCCCGGGGTTGTCCTGTCGATATATTTCTCTACCTGATTTGTCCTCGTCCTTTCTCTGTCGTTGCATAGCCTCTCTGCGCCACATACCGAGACTGTCGAGCATAATAGGCGTCGTCTTATTATTGCGAAGGGCTATTTCCAACGTTTCTATTTTATCAAGGTCAAAGGATCCTACCAGTGGCCACTGTTTGTCTTGACATTCTTTGGTATACCTGTGCCACAATTTATTATAGGCTATGGTAACTAATCCATAGTTTATGAACATGTCCTTATTAGGGGTGCCTTCCAGTGGAGCTATATGATCCACCTCTAATACACGGTCCGGGCTGAACCAATTATCAATCAGTGGGGAGAAGACAGACATGACGGCTCGCAACGAGGGACAAAAAGTCAGCACTGCCTATCTTATCACTGTGCGCAAAGACTAGACAGAATATTTCTATTCTACGTTGTTTGCAGGCAGTGAATACCTCATGAACTAATAGCAAAGAGTAACCAATAACGAGGAACAATCAATAATAAATAAGATAGAATAGAATCAATGGGGAGAGTAAGTAGGGCGCAAAAGTTTGCGTCCTCTACCCTTTCACTATCCGCAAAGAGGAATCTGTTATTTCCGGTTTGCAGACAGAGAATCTCCAGAAGACAATCTGTGAACAGTAGTTCGGGGTCAAAGAACCCAGTTAATCAGTGTGGGAGAGGGAATCTCCCAAAAGCCGTTAATAAATAATAGAGTCAGTGGGGGAGAAAAATAGGCACGACGGCTACGTTACCTATCCTTCACTGTTTGCAAAAAGGGAAAGAGCCTACTGTTTCTCCGCGTGCAGACAGTGAATCTCCAAATAAGTTAACAAAGAGTAATACTAGTATATATATTTTTTTTTTTAAACAATCAAGCAATTATTTCGCAATTCGTCGTTTTTACACGACCTTACCCGGACCGTATGGACAGTTTCTTGTCTTCCGAATCCAGCGCCCGTTCGTCCTCTTTTTCTCGTGTTTCTCACGGCACTCCTAATGGTTCCCAGTCAGGACCGTAGATCACTCGAGAGAGGTCTGTTCGGAACCAGTGAAGTTCGGATGATCGGCTGCCAGACGAGGGTCTATTGGGCAAGAGCTCTCCCGATCGTTGCAGTCGTTCACTCTGTCGTCTGGACTTCTCCCACTGGATCCACGAGTCGCTGATGGGCCCCACGCTTGGGACGCCAATTGTAAAAACCTGATGCGGGTCGGGGACAATCGATATTTGCCCGGCGTTATGGCCTCTGTGACCCACGAGTTATTAATCAATGAAGAGGCAGGCGCTGGAGACTGGAAAGCAGGAAACAGGGTTGTATTCTCTCCGGAGGAGAACACAGCAAAACAGACAGCAGGTATCGTTCTGGGGTGCTCTAACTTATTTCTGAGGCCTGGCCCCTTATATACAGGGTTTTGCGGTTTTATTACAGTTTACAAACTCATGGCAATGCTTTGATGCACGGAAAGACATTCCCGGAATCCCCCCTCCGGGCCCGTTCCCACACACATTTACAGTAGAAGTCCCCACCCTGGTCACAACAGGTGATGATGATCGCGCAGCTGGATATTCCGCCAATTCATGGAATGCGTGGTTCGATCGGATCTCATGGGGTGGGGGCTTTGATCAACTCGGGGGTCCTTTGATGAGGGAAGCTTTCTATTGTACGGGGAGGGGCAAGGAATAGTATCGGCAGAGCTGGGTGTCGGCCTGGGAACGAGGAAGACAAACGGGCACACGGGGAAAAAAGGGGGGTTTGCATCAAAGGGCCGGGGACCATGAAAGGGGAAGAAGGGAGGTGTTGCGCTGGGAACAGGATGAGGTTCTGAGGCAGAGCCGCGCTGAAGAGGGGTTTATGATTCAAGGCAGGTGCGAGCAGGGGGGGGGCTGGTCAGCGTGCAGGCTTGGTGAGGGCGAAGGGCTATGTCGGGGGCCAGTGGCATGCAAAAAGGGTTGTTCTGATCAAGGCATTTTAAAATGGCGGGCACGCACGACAAAAGTGTGGCATCAGGGGAAAAGGCAAGATGGCGCAGATAATGTTCACCAAACCGTACTAATTTTCCACACCACACCTGGGAGACCTCCACTTGCTCCCCATCGACAAGAGAGTAACCTTCAAGCTACTCACTCACGCCTACAAATCCCTCCACAACACCGGACCCTAATATTTCAACAAAAGAGTCTCCTTCCACATACCGAAGAGAAACCTCCACCCTGCCGACCTCACCCTCGCCGAAACCCCGCACATCTTCAGAACTAGAGAGCGGGTGGAAGCGTCTTCTCCTACATCGCGGCAAAGACCTGGAACAAATTCCTGATCAACATCAGACGCTCTCTCACTCTGCACACCTTCAGGAAGAGCCTCAAGACCTGGCCCTTCGGCCGACTCGGAGCTGGACCCCCCCAGCGACTTGAGAACAACCCCCCCCCAGCGACTTGAGACCCTAATTGGTGAGTTGTGCACTTCACAATTCCCTGATTGAGAGATTGATTGATTGCCTGCACCTTGGTCCAGAAGGTGAACGCAACCCCCAACCAAGTGAAGCAGAGTATCTTATGACTATGTGCAGTGCACCACTGGCTCTCTTTTAACACTTCCCATTCCGATGTAGAGGCCTGTCCACTTCCGCTGTTAGGTCTCCCGCTCTGCTAGGAAAGCACCCTTTAGCTGGGAGCCTCATGGAGGAGCCCGGGCTTCTCACTACCGTATGCTAGCTCTCTGCTTTGACAGAACTACTGGAGCATTAGTTGAGTTATCCCCTATAGAGAGCATTATCATACCCACAAGAGAGTGGGTGGGAGCCCTGTGCATCTCACAGTAAGGTATGTGCAAGCCAGAATATGCAGTGAGGGAGAGGTCAGAAACTGATTATTTTTTCAGTTTAATCAATTCTTTTAAACTTTGTTACAGTTACATATTTTTATAGTGTACCTTGTATATTCAAAGTAGATGCACGTTGAAGACAGTTGCACATAGGTCGTTTCACAATGCTTACCTGTTCCACTTTGTTAAACTGAAGCCAGCCAGCTTCCCTGTGGCAGACAAACCCCAAAATGCCTCATCATAATAATCAACACATTTAATTATTAATCTTCGTCGAAGTAAATGGTTGGCTGCTGCACAAAACTTTGTCTTAGAGCATTTTTATTGTTTTTCATATTCACATGCCTTTAGGACATTTATAACTCATATTGCAGACACCCTGCCAATACGCCATGTTTCACTTTGTTTCAACCACCGACACAACGTGTTTCAGGTTGTTTCAACCATTTTGCCTGGGTATCTCCAAGATGAGGATCTACTGTCCGGAAAGCGTATTATTAAATACATCGTAACATTGGTAGGCAAGCCAGCTAATCTCAACAGCCCTAAGGACATGGGGGCGCGAACAAATACATAGATAAATAAATGATAAACTGTATGAATAGCTCTCTAAAAAAAATGGGGGGCACAAACACCAAACCTCGCGAGCTATACCAGGGGTGTAGAATGGAATGTTTCGTTCAATTGTTACCCTTGTTAATGTTCAGAACTGTTATTGGTCTAGACTACTCCCTGATTGACGCATGCATAGCATTTTGTTTGCAGCACAGACGTGAATTCCATACCTAAACCGATCAGACATTGTACACAACAACTGCTAGCAAAATGATGATTGGGGAACACCCGTATATACGTCTTTCGAGGGCGCCATTACCCCCTCTATTTATGTATGGCTGGTAATAGTCTATATGCTGAGTAACTATGATGATGTAAATGAGAAATGCAAATCATAAATGTAACAGACAAAAAACAATAAACAGATGTTTCAAAAAAATAAAAAATAAGTAAATCGGAAACATTTGAAGAATGTAGTCCTTCAGGAACTAAATTGCGCTGTGCAGATATCTGCCAAGTGAGACTCCTTCAGCGAGTTCTGCTTTTTTAGATTACAACACATGTATTCTGCACAATTGATTTGTTTCAATTTCCCTCCTTTTTCTTCATTAACACATATAAGAGGACCTCCAAATACATTACTTCAGGATGCGTGCTGTACAAATCATTCTCCTGTGCTTGGATGTAATCACGAATGGCATTGATGTCAGGGCAGGAAGCATGAACATTTCTAAATTCATGTTTGAAAACTGTCACTTTAAAAAAATACTTCTGAAATCACTGTTATAATTAGATTTGCTAAGGTGAAATGGTTCTACAGGTCAATGAAATACACTTTTTGAATTTTGAAAAGACTACTGTATCTTTACATGTTTGCTGACTTTAAAAACGCATGTGTTCCGTTCCTAAATTTAAGGGCCTGAATACTTCCTTTTGTTTAACTGATATTAACCTTTAAATAAGTGCTTTCTGTATATACATATATATTTTCAAAATCTTTTTATTAGCAGAGTGCAGATCAGAATCAGTGTACAGATATTATTGTTACAAACATCGGTGCAATATACTGTTGCCCGTCCATGGGGGCCCCTTGGAACAGTTCTCAGAACATAGAGCAGCGTGTAGGAGGCGTCATACAGGAGTTGGTTTTAGAGTTTAATCCCTGCCCTATTTTGGGCACGACATTCTAGAACAATTTATATACTGCCCCAGGGGTGATCACATTACTACTATTTTTTTTTTTTCTTAAACTAAACAAAACGTACAAAAGTAAGAGCATCTGGTGGTACAAGCGTCCTCCCATATGTTGTATTTGTGTATCCATATTTGATATTTAAGCAAGGTGTTTACGTGGTGCAATGTCCCGTTCTTCTGATCCATGTACCCAGTTGGGGTGTGTCTGGGTGGGAGGAGAGTTGCGCGAAGTCGGGAGGCACACGCCGAAGGTGAACTAGCATTGGGGGCCTAGCTCATCTACAGGGCCTCCCAGGCTTTGGTGTGGGTCTTCCGGTCCTTGACATATGAGTGTATATGACCCACGGCCCTACCTCAGTGTGGGGGGGAACCTGGTGTTATTACTGTGTAACTGTGGGGGAGGGGGGAGACCCTACCGTATAGCCACGCTGTGTGGATGTCCTGGCATCGTCCAAAAGGCAGTTGGAGTTTGTCCCATCGGGGTGATTTGTCCCCTGTGCATTATCCAACATAATGCCTCTTAGCCTCTAAGTCTCGGTCCACATTCTCATCCTTGCAAACCACCTGGAGCCGGTGTTCTTCCACTACCCCCATTCGCATAGATCCGCCCTACATATCTCCGGGGGGGATGCAGCTGACTTCCAGTGGATAGCTATACTGTGCTTCACCAATACCAGCCCGAGCATAGCAATTTTATGTTGCCCACGAGTGGTGGACTTGGGTGTCGGGAGCACTCCCAGCAGAAATTGTTTGACTGAGGACTCAATTGTGAGTTTTGTTACTCTCCGCAGAGTGTCAAGCACTGTGCTCCAGTAGGAGCAGAGCTTAGAGCAGTCCCAGGTCACATGGACATAGTGGGCAGGGGTGATGCCACAGGCACTTAGGTGAGTGCGATGGATCAAACCTCAACAGGTGTAGCAGAGTCAGGTAGGTGTGGTGTAGGTAGTTGAATTGTATAAGCTTGAATTGATCAAGATGTCTTGAACCAGCGCACATGCACATTTCCATTCCCCCTCCGTTAATGGAGTAGGTAGGTCTTCCTCCCACCTTTCCGTGTCTGAGTCAAGTACGGTCTGCGGTCCGTTTTTAGGGCCTTGTATAGCCGGAATATTAATCCTCGGAAGGAGCCTGGGTCCAGGATTGTGCACAGCATTCTCAATTCCTCTGGCTTGTACAGAAACATGGCCCAGATTTCACGAAATGAGTGGTTATCTTTTCATACTGGAGGAAGTGGCCCTCCGGGACCCTGTAGTGCTCCTTAGCATCCTCAAAGATTAAGAAGAAACTGTTAAGGTATAGATCCCCCGCCATGGTGCAGCCATCTGCACTCCAGCTGGCCACATCCATTAATAACTGTAACTGGCGGAAAACCGGGAGTGACTCCAGAGGGAGAGCACATGCATAAGCGGCCCTTTGTAACACAAGGGTCACCGCTCGCTCCAAGCCCAAGCAACCTGTTTAACTATGAATGGGTAATCCAGAGGAGTTCTAGCCACCATCCTCAGATACCTGGGGCGGTCTGCTTCAGGGCACCAGCCAGCAGCCTTTTTTCTGTGAGCGGACATTCCGCACACCATTGTGCCGCATATTGGAGGAGACCGACAATACAATATAGTTGTAGATCCAGTAGCCCCAGGCCGCCCTGATCCATATGAAACTTTAGAAGATCAAGTTTAACTCTACTGCTCTTACCCGCCCAGACCAGCAGGACCAGGAGGCTATTCTGAGTGGTGAAGGGGTAATTCGGAATGCAGCAGAATGAATTCTGGGGAGTGTATAGGCATCGAGGGAGCAGTACCATCTTCGCCAACGCCACCCGTCCCATGACTGATAACGGCAACCGGTTCTAGAAGAGTATTGACTCTTTCAGGCTTTTGAGAGTGTTCCCCTTTATTCAAGGCGTATTGGGCTTCGGGAGAGTGGGCTATCTGCATCCCCAGATAACTGAAGTGGGAGTGCAGTCGCTTCCCGCCCCGCCAGACCCGCTAGTGGGAAGGCAACTGATTTTGTGGGGTTGATTACCAGCCCGGACACCTTGCCGAAATCAGCCCGCATGGCCAGGAGGTCCGGGATGGGCCCAGCAGGCTGACACACGTATATCAGTGCATCATCCGCATAAAGGGACACAACATGGGTACGTCCGCACAACACCAGGCCCCAGCACTTAATGTCTCTCAGGAGATGAATTGCAAGTGGCTCTATAGCAATCGCAAATAGGAGCGGGACAGAGAGCACCCCTGCCTTGTGCCCTGTTCGATGGTGATCAGGTCAGAGAAAAGCCTGCCAGTGCGCACTCTAGCTGTGGGCCTCTGGTACATAAGTCACACCCATGCCACAAACTCCAGGCCCAGCCCCATTCTAAGCCGAACTTGCTATAGATAATCCCATTGCAGGGTATCAAAGGCTTTTTCGATATCTAATTAAATTACTGCGGCTGGTGTCTCCGAGTCTGCCAAAGAGTGCATTACATGCGCCAGCCTATGCAGGTTAATATGTGTGCCCCTGCTTAATTCCGCAATGGTGCTCGTACACCCTGTTCAGCCTTAACGCCAGAACCTTAGCCAGGACTTTGGTGTCCACTCCCAGCATGGAGAGGGGGTGGTATAAGCTCGGCGACGCGGGGTCTCTACCTGGTTTGAGTAGCATTACTATTTGAGATTCTTTCATAGTGTTTCGGAGTATCCGCTCACCTCCCTCAGCATCTCCAGAAATCCCGGGAGCAGCTGGTCCGCGAATACCCTATAATATTCTACAGGTAGGCCGTCATGCCCTGGGGCTTTACCGCCCGCCATGTCCCGCATGGCGTCCTGGAGATCCTCAAGGTCGATCTCTGCCCCCAGCATCTAGCCCTGCTCGTCAGTGAGTCGCGGCAAGGGTATTCCATCAAAGAATTGTGCTAGGTCGGCCTCTCTGGTCATTTGGCCCCTGCGATACACACTTGCTATATGAGTGCAGCTGTGAATTTATGGCCGATTGTGTGTGTGTGTGTGAGGGACCCGTCCGGCTAACTGATTGAGAGTATGGTCGGGGTGGACGCTCTCTCTTGAGAAGCCAAGCTAGCACTTCCCTGTTTTATCACCTTCTTTGTGTAGGAGCTGTCGGTATTCTTGTCTGACCAGACAGTCCAGTCTGGCACATATTGCCCCTACTCGACGGTGGGCTCTCAGTTAATCTTTATCCAACACCCTTGAATTAGGGTTTGCACTCTGCAGAGTATTCAAGTTATTCTTTGCAGTTACGAGATCCACCTCCAACCGCTGCCTCATCCCACCGACCTTTGATAAGCACTCCCCGAGCAACACCACTTTTAACGCGTCACACTCCATGCCCCTAGAGTTTGTAGACAGCCAATTACAATCAAAGATGTTGGCTATCACGCCACTAAGCTCTGTGCGACACTCCTCATCCTTCAATATCATTGGCTGTAATCTCCAGAGCGGAACCGCTGGCCTATCCCTCCCTATACCCCATTGCAGTATTACTGGGGCATGATCTGACAGGAATCTTCCAAGTATGTGTATGCAGTGGGCGGCATATCTATTGAGTAAGAAGCGATCAAGACAACTATAGAACGCGTGTGTCGGGGCATAGCATTTGTACTCCCCCTTCGTTGGGTGTACCGTCCTCCACCAGTCCACACACCCGAGCCTCTACATTACCCCCCCCCCCCCGGAGGACCTCTATCATATTGAGTTTAGTGTTCAATCTTGGGGGAGTCGTTGGATTGACCATTCTAACACACAATTGGCCTACATGGCCCACTATTAGTTCCTCAAGGATTAAATAAAAAGCGCCGCCATCAATGTTGGGGGCATAGATGTTCAGGGGGAAAACCTCTGCCCCGTCCAGTACCCCGTGTACTAGTATGTACCTCCCTTGTACATCTCCAGTATAACTCAGTACCCAAAATGGAGTCTGCGGAGCTATCCAGATTGACACCCCATGAGCATAGCTAGAATATGTTGTGTAGAACATCTGTCACCTCCATTTCTTATGTAATTATTGGGCCTCATTGTCAGTCAGGTGTGTCTCTTGCAACATGGCTATGTGAGCCTGCTGCCTGCGGGGATATGTTTGTGTCCTATACCTTTTCACGAATGTGCCTAGCCCTAGCACATTCCACTTAATGATGTTAAAACCTGCCATTTCTTGGTTGCACAATTGTATGGGGACTATCACAGCCTCTCCACCAGAGCTGTCTTCACATTAAAAACCAATAACGGAACTGTTCCCCCCCACCCACTGGGTAAACCCATAATGAACCAACCGTGCCTCCTTAATCTGATCCTAGCATTGCAACACCCACTTAAAAGGCAAAATTAAACCTATCTAGCATTCAACTTATTATATATGCAATATTTAAAAAATAAGCAAAACACACTCTTTCACAATCAAACCTGCCACACTCATGTTAAGTCAAATCTTGCGCTGGGTTGCAGGGGGATCCCGTCCACCCTGCAGGCGAGTAGCAGGAACTACCGTGTCGCCACCGCTGTTGCACTCACACAGTCAATCACACTCACCAGCACTCGCACAACAATACACAGTTATCCAATATGAAGAACAGAAATGAGAGAATAGAGTCGAATAGGAGGGAAGAGAAAAAGAAGAAAGGGGGAGAGGAAGACGTGCGTGAAGAGAAAAGAGAGGGAGAGGGAAAAGAGGTAGGGGCAGCCAGCCTGTCCTGGCGGTATGGCTGATCGAGCAGGGTGCCATGAGTCGCAGGCTAGTTCAGTTTCACAATAAGTCTTCTCAGCCAGTGCCAGGTGGGCCGCTAAGAAACGCGTGTCAGCTCACTGTTCCATGTGATTAACACAGGCTGCCGACCTCCTCAGGGCGCTATGCGGCCGCAATCAGACTCCCGGTGAGGTTGTCTCCACTTAGCTCAAGAGTTAGAGGGCTGAGCGGTTTCCTCCACTATGTCTCCAGTGTTGACCTCAGAATCAGTTGCTGTTACTACCTCCACCAGTGCCCTGGCCTCCTCACATTCCGCCAGCAGCAGCGCCCGGTTGACACGAATCACCAGGTTTCCCTCACCATCCAAGCTGTTGTATTCCAGTTAGCCATCTTGTTGTACAACCACTTTTTGGGTGGGCCGGGAGGACTGCTTGTTTAGATGGCCTCGTTTCCACATCCTGCCCAGCGACCAGGGCTTCACGGGTAGTCTGCCAGATCCCACCCGGGTTGGTATGCATTTGTCCCCTCTCACCTCCAACCAGTCCCAGGCTGCTTCAGGGGTAGAGAAGTAGTGAGCTTTGTCTTGGTGGATCACTCTAAGTTTGGTCGGATATAATAGCATGTACTTTAAGTTCATTGCCCGGAGCTTCTGCTTCGCAACACCAAAAGACATTCTGAGTTGTTTGACTATACGGGTCTAGTCTTGAAAAATATGGATAGTGTGGTTCTCAAAGGCTGGATCACCACTGTGTCAGGCCTCCCGGTGTATGAGATCTCTGTCCCTATAGTTGAGGATCTTGGCGATGATGGTGTGGGGGGCTGTCACAGAGGGGGAGGGGGCACAAGCGTCTTGTGCGCCCGCTTGATCACAAAGCAGGGGGAGAGAGGTGTCGAAGGGAAAACAGTCCTGCTCCATTTCTCTAGGAATAGCTTGGGGTCTGGGCCCTCCACCCCCTCCTGTTGTGTGTCGATTTAGATGCACGTACATAGGTTTACTGAATATAGGCACAATTCACATTGCCCTTATTTAGGAATTGGCCATGCAATTCAAATACAGGCATGGTCACCTACATCCGTCCATTACACCTCACAACGAGTTGTTAGAAACCAGACCCTTAAGCCATTGGGACATTCCCTGCTTGGATTATTGATTTCTCCAAGAACTCAATTATTATGCATGAACCAGTATACCCTAAGGGTTCATTCATGACATCTTCCTCTGCCCAACTTTATGTCAATGCTAGCATTCATAGAAACCTTCCAGGTATAAATATACCTTCACTTGCCATGGCAAGTTACGGCTGCATACGGCTCGGCACGGCTGCATACGGCTCGGCTGCACAGCTACCTACTGGCTGCATACTTACACGATGCGACTCGCCACGGCAAGTTCGGAAGGAATTCGAGTCCCCATCTGACGCACTGACCAGACGCCGTCTTTCCTGCTTACAGAGATTCCAGCTTCCAGTGTTCTGACTCCCTTCGTGGAGTGTTGGAGTTAGAGATCTGGAAAGAGATTCCCACCTCTCTCATTCTAAGGTATGGAGCTGACTAGAACCTAGAGGGATTATTGGCACTTACTTACTAACTAAACTTAAACTTAGTATATACCATACTATAGAAAACAGCACCTACTTCTTACCTCATACTACACTTAGGTTAGGTACACTGGGGTAGAACTATTTAGATGCACCAGATAAGTATCCACTTTTAGCCTGTGTCATTTATGTGTATATATATATGAATATAGGTCATAGCTAAAAGACCACGTGTAAAGACGTGTAGACTCCAGAACATTTAGTTCAGGTTCCAGGTTTATTTAGTTGTAGGAAATATAACAGACCTCATGCAGTACCAACGTCCTGCAGCTGTCAACTGACCACTGCTCACAATCTCATAAGATGCTACATGACCATTCTAACATTGTAACTTAGCAACAATGGAGATTCCAATATAAAGGGACAGTGTCACAAATAGAAACAAGTGAGGATACTACATCACCTCCCTCTTAATAACAAAATTAAACAAAATAATAAACAAGTCAACATGAAGTCACACTGTACATATAAACAAAATAACATTTAATTTAAAAATCTGGCAGGTTTCCGAATACATCTACGCGGCCTAGAAGAACCAATCACATCATGATTCCCCAAGCCTACTGAAGGCTGAATATCAGGTCCTTGACACTTAGCCACTCTATTTAGATTTCTCACTCTATGATCACTAGTTCGGATGGCATTCTTGAACACTTTCGTGACCTTAAAAGGAATACTAAACTTCGAGTGAGCTTTCCCCAAGAGAGGAGATTTTATTTTTACCCAATCGCCTACAGAAACCTTGGTTTCTTTAACAGCTTTTCTTGCATCAAACCAAGATGTTCTCTTCTTTTTGATCATTCTCTCCCTCGCCTTCCACTCTGGAGTGTCTAAAGCCTTCTTGTCAACAGACATTCTTTTTTCATACACCCAAGAAGGACACACCTCCTTACTGGCAACCCGCTTCTTAAACAATTGAAAAGGAGAAATTCCTGTAGTGGAATGTGGCGTAAACCTGTACTCTCTTACTTTCTTCCGTAAGGCAGCTTTCCAATCAGTACCAGTTGCAACAGCCTGCTGCAAGGTCTCCTTCAACACTTTCACAAACCTTTCAACAACCCCATTACTTTCCGGA
The DNA here is from genome assembly GCF_964261635.1 of Lissotriton helveticus. NCBI lineage: Eukaryota > Metazoa > Chordata > Amphibia > Caudata > Salamandridae > Lissotriton > Lissotriton helveticus. Next base: position 738,217,862 of record NC_136059.1, on the reverse strand, counting down.
TGATACAATGCTGCTCTCTTATGTTTGATACCTCTGATTGCCAAAAACTCCTCAACCAAAGAAGAAGTAAATTGCACTCCATTATCGGATAACAAAGTTTTAGGGAAACCCTCTCTTTCAAAAAGAGAAGCTATAAAATCAATTACAACCGAAGAAACCACAGAGTTAACAACCCTAAGCTTCGGCCACCGAGAAAACATGTCCATGAAAACAAGAATATAGGTATAACTGGATCTCAACTTAATGGGACCCATTATGTCTATTGCCACATCCATCCATAGGCCATCAGACTCTTCTCTAATCACCATAGGTTGTGTCCTACACTTCAATATCTTATCACAACAGACACATTCCTGACAATTATGAACCTCTCTTTCAATCCAAACTTCCATAACTGGCCACGAGTAAGCCTCTCTCAACCTTTCCTTCGTCTTTCCAATACCCATATGATTTGCATGGGCATGAGCAAGCAATTTTGACCACAAATCACAAGAAGGAATCAACCTTGAGCCTCTCAAAAGCAAACCATCCACCACAGTGAGTTCATCTTTAACTTGCCAATACCCTAATAAAGATTGATCACAATCCTTCTTATCACACCAGCCCTTTACAACCATTGCTGAAACACTCTTTAGAACAACATCCTTGTCCAATGCACATCTCCATTCTTCTTCAGAAATAATACCTTCACTGATAAGCAAAAAACATCCACACCATCTTCAAAATCATCACCACCGAAATAATCACACTCTGGGATCTCATCATTTACACCACCTAACCTGGACAAACAATCCGCCAAAATGTAATTTGAACCAGGTAGATATGAAACCACAAAGCAACCACCCATTTGCGTATTCGATGTGAAACAAAATCAATACCTTTCTTCTCAAAAAGTTCCTTTAGAGGCTTGTGATCCGTTAAGACCTCAAAATCACTACCCCATAAAAACGTTCTCAACTTTCGGATAGCCCAATATATGGCTAAAGCCTCTCTTTCCACAACAGAGTAATTAAACTCTGCACCTCTTAACGGCCTAGACATAAAAAAGCACAACCTTATTAGTACCCTCAGGTTTCTGAAATAAAGCAACACCCAAGCCCTTGGAGCTTGCGTCTGTCATTAAATATGCCTTCTTCTTTGGATCAAAGCTACTGAGATCTTGTGCCTCATTGTGACACTTTTTCAAATGATTAAATTCCACCTGACATTCCTCAGACCAAATAAATTCAGACCCCTTCTTTAGCAGGTTTCTGATATGGCTGGTTGAACTAGCAAAGTTAGGAACAAACTTGTGGTAGAACTCTGCCATACCCAGAAATTTTACCAACTCATCTTTATTCTCAGGTGCATTGAGTTTAGAAATAGTTTCCACAAGTTTCAACTTAGGCCTCAACCCATTTGTTGATATATGATGACCCAAATAATCTATTTCAGATACATCAAACTTACATTTGTCTGCTCGTAGAGTTAACCCTGCATCACTCATTCTTTTTAAGACCACACCCAGTCTGAAATCATGCTCTTTAGAATCAGACCCAAAAATCAATACGTCGTCCTGATAAGTCTTTACACATTCAACACCTTCAAGAATGTGTTCCATAACCCTCTGGAACACAGATGCCGCAGAAATCAGGCCGAAAGGCATTCTTAAAAACTTCAAGGTGCCAAAAGGAGTTCTGAACGACGTAAGATCTTGACTGGAAGGGTGCAACTTCACCTGATGATATGCAGAGGTTAAATCCAGGGAGGTGAAGTGTTTCGCTCCACCGAGTGAAAACAACATCTCACTGATGTTGGGAAGCGGATAATGATCCACTATAACCTCCTTATTGAGTTCCCTAAGATCCACACATAGTCTGGCCTCGCCATTGGCCTTGCGGGCCATGACTATGGGAGAAAGCCATTCAGTACCTTCAACCTCCTCTATGATCTTATTCTCTTTAAGTTTATCAAGTTCAAATTTCATTTTATTCTTTACAGCAAGAGGAACCCCTCTTACTTTTGACGCATTAGGTATAGAACCAGGAACAATTTTTATTTGATGCATGTACCCTTTAAGACAACCTAGTTCCTTTCTAAACACTTGAGGGAAACGCTCAACCCATGATTTAGGATCCTTATTAATTTGACAGACAGCAGGATAATCACCAAGGCACACAGAAGGTGTACGATTTGGATCCTGGAAAACATGCAAATCTCGTTGATGAAACCAACTTAATAACTATTCCCTTTCATAGATACATACATGTTGCCAGGAACCACTCTGTCCTTATAATCAATGGTACCCCAGAACCAACCTAAAAGGGGAATTATCTCACCTCCATATCCCCTAGGGCGTATGTCAGGTTTCAACAAATGTACCTTCTTGGAGAGAAACTGATCATAAAAAACCTTAGGTATCAAGGTGATTTTTGCCCCCGAATCAAATAGTACTTTAACAGGAGAATCATTAATTAAAATGACATCAACAGGAGCTTGACCCCCAGACCTGTTGGTCTGACAAATATTGATTTCTTCAATATCATCCTCAAATAAATCTATTTCTTTCACATTTCTTTGACCTTTGTCAGATCTGCAACACCTAGTGAAATGACCTTTGCGTCCATATGTAGTACAAGACGCTTTCCAACCCGGACAATCTTTTGAATTGGCCACATGACCAGGGTTGCCACATCTAAAACATTTCACTAAAAATTGTTTCATGTTACTGAATTGATGATCGTTTTTACTCTTACAATTTCTTGAAGTACTAGCTAGTGCTGGAGTGAAGATATTTTTTTCCTTTACTTTTCTTATCATTAAAATCGTTACCATCATTCACCTTCATAACAGCAGAATTCTCCTTCTCTTCTTAACACACTTTTTTAATTGTTTCCAAACAAACCTTAGAGTGTTCATATATTATTGCTGTTAAAATCACCTCATGTAAAGTGGGATTGTCTTTTTGCCATAAATTGTCTCTTGCTTTGTCAACATTACAACCTAACATCATTTGATCTCGCAACCGTTCTCTAAGGAAACCTCAAAATTACAGGTAGATACCAACTTACGAAGCTCTGTTATATATTGTTCAACAGATTCTTCTTTCTTTTGCATCCGTCTCCCAAAGTGGTACCTCTCAAGAACAGTGCTGAGCTTGGGCAAATAATGTAGATCTAATTTTTTTATAGCAACCTCATACCCATTAAGATTTGTAGCATCAGCGTCTGATAAGTCCGGAAGATGTTCAAAAACTTCTTGCCCCTCAGCTCCAAGACAGTGCATTAATAAAGAAGTTTTCCTTTCGACGCTAAGGGGTGTGCCGCATACCCTAGCGTAATTGAAGAAAACTTTTTTCCACTTAAGCGGCTCACCATGAGTAGATAAAAAAAAAGTAGGAGCAGGCACATTTTGCATGGTAAAAAGATGATGAGAACAATCAACAACCCAAGTTATTAAAACTATAACCTATTCAACACTTAATAAAATGTGTAGCACAATATATAACTTGCCTAAAGTGTATTAAAACAGTAAATGACACTCCTAAAATGAGGAGTAAATATCCAATAGGTAGTAGCTGCGTGTATTAGCAAAAGTGACACACGAAAAGCATTAAACTGTGTGTGTCAGTGACATCAGGAGAAAAGCTTGTACACTTGTAAATATAAAAGCATCAACGCGCCATGGAGATGAGCGCATCAGCATGAAAACACGAAGAGTAGTTTAGGATTTGTGAGTATGAGCCATGAAAATAACAGGAGCAATGAAGCTGAGCGCATCAGCGAGGAAGTAGACAGAAGCGATCCAAATAGAGATCTTGGGCATGTGTGAAACAATGCACCGTGTAAGACAGACTTCGGCACCCAAACAGTGAACTGTAACAATAAAGTTGCATGTGCTGAAGAAATAACAAGAGGGGTGATGCGCAATTAAGCTGAGCGCATCAGAGAGATGAAAGACAGAAGCGCTTCAAGTAAAGGAATTGAGCATGCGTGGAGCAGCGCACTGTGTAAGCCAGACGTCAGCACACAGAAGAGCTTCAAGTAAAGGAATTGAGCATGCGTGGAACAGCACACTGTGTAAGCCAGACGTCAGCATTCAGCCAATGAAAATCACCAAAGCAGTTGCACGCGTCGCAAATCACGCGGCCAATTAAATGGAAAGTTGAGATCCAACGGCCAATGAAATAACAGATAGGGATGGCGATGCAGCCAATGAAATAACAGTAATGAAAGTAGTGACGCTGTGATCACAAAGACAAGCTTGCTCACGGTGAAGGTAACGGGCTGCCTTCCTCGTGAGGAATAACGATCAGGATGAACGGCCTTGCGCAGATGCTCGCTCACCACATGAAACAGTGAAGGTGAGATTTGCGCAATACTCCAATTAAATGTACAGATGTTTTAAATAACGATAAAGTCACACACCAGTCAAAACCAAATCTTGCTTTCAGGTTGTAGGAGAGCAGTAGGAGAAGACAACGGTGACAGTCAAGTCTCTGTAAAATCTTGCTCTCACGCAGTAGTAGCAGGTTAAAATGGATAAAAGAGACCTCACCTTGGAATAGGGTAAGACCAACCTGCAGAAGAATCAGACCACTCTCTTTTTACAGTCCATGGCAAGATTAAGATGAAGTAAACAAAATATCAGCTTCAAGGTGTGTTGAGGTCTTTATAAAATCCAAAGCACGTAGGTTCTTCTTCTTTTCCAAGCGTCGCCAAATGTAAAGAGGTGTAGACTCCAGATCATTTAGTTCAGGTTCCAGGTTTATTTAGTTGTAGGAAATATAACAGACCTCATCCAGCACCAACGCCCTGCAGCTGTCAACTGACCACTGCTCACAATCTCATAAGATGCTGCATGACCATTCTAACATTGTAACTTAGCAACAATGGAGATTCCAATATAAAGGGACAGTGTCACAAATAGAAACAAGTGAGAACACTACACCATGCTATTACAGTATTATTTCATCGTACTGCTCACGCTGTACATTTTATATCTTGCATACTGTATAACGATCCTAACAGCTTATATCTCTTGCATGAGAAATAAGACTGCTCAATAAATCCTTTCTGTGTAACTCTGCAGAAAGTAAGCATGCACGATTGACTGAGTAAAACTGTTATCTATTGTTTCCACGATTCTGAGACATGTTCCGATTCTAAAGGGAAACAATGTTGTCATGTTTATGCGGTTGACAGAAACTAATCCCTTCTTGTTCATTCGAGAAGTTTCTAGTGACCTCTGAGTTAACTGGCACACACAAGTAATTAAGTTTAATGTACTCGATAGGAGCATACTGACCTCAGTCCTAAGCTAAAACTATAGTGTATATTATTCCAATGCGCAACGCCCATAAGGGAAATAGGAAGTACACTACACTCCCTGAAGCCCACAAAACAAAGGTTACATCTGCAGGATCCGTGTCCTCCTCCCAATGCTCTAGCGTGGCTGTTTTCTCCACCAATTCCGTTAAGGCGGCCCTCCGGGAGGGGACCTCCATCTCCAGTGAAATCCCCTTTTGATCTACCTCAAGGGATTCTTTCCGCAACTGTCCATAGGTCGACCCGCAATAGGCCCAAATCCAGCGAGATTGCAACGATAGTGGCCTGGACCAACTGGCAAGAGGCCTCTATAGCAGTAGATCTGTGCACCTGAGGGCTTGGGGCCCGCCGCAGACGGCACATAGGCCCCTGGAGGCTCCGAGCGTGCCACCGTGCCTTGGGCCATGAACTGGTCCATTTTTGTTTGTTTGATCCCTCTTTGGGGCATGTCTTTGCCCCTGGCAGCAATCCCCCACCTGTGTTATGAGGGCCTGATTCTGATCAATACAGGCCCTGTGCCAATCTCACTCTCTCCTGATACAACTTGTTCTCCCTCCCGGAGAGTTCAGTCCAACCCCGTGTGCTCAGCCCAGGAATTTCAGGGACCAGTGAGGGGCTCAGGGAGAGTCAACATATGAGGGACAAGGGCCAGAGTTTCTGTGCAGCACCAAGGAAAGCTTGCTGCCTGGGCGTTGACAAACCCCCAGACACTACGCTCCTGAACAGTAGTTGCATGTGGCAGCAAAGTCCCGTGGGCAACACGATGTATGGACTCCCAGCTAGGTTATTATTATTAGGGGCATTTGTAAAGCGCCTGGTTTACGCCCATAGGCGTGTCCCCGCGCTATGATAAGTGGAGTACGCAGTCCAAGCAGCCGTCACAACCGTCTACCGTCTGAATAAGTGAGTTTTCAGTTTCCTTCTAAACATGGATTCCGAGGACTCCAGGCGTAGCTCTGGCGGTAGGTCATTCCAAAGCTTCACAGCCAAGTATCTAAAAGACCTTCCCCCCATACGCGCTTTCTTGATTTTAGGGATTTTAAGAAGTCCTGTGCAAGAGGAGCGCAGATTCCTAGTGGGCTCATACCTGGTGACCAGACTCTGTAACGGGGCAGGGGCTTTGCCACCCAGAATGCGGTGACACATGGCAAGAGCTTTGAATTCCACCCTGCTCCTCACAGGAAGCCAGTGTAAGGTCTGAAGCGCTTTGATGGGGACATCGATATGGCAGGCTCCTTGGTGTCGTTCACCTCAGTCTGGGGCACCCAGATCTCCTGGTGCCTCTCCCCTAGGCCACATTTTCAGGGAGCTTCCCCTGTGAGTGGCACCCCTGTGCGGTGGTGGAAGTCCACGGGAGGGGGGGCAGCAGTGGGGTCCTCCATCCCTCTCCAGGCCGCTCCTGACTGCTTTGGGGCCTCCTCGCCTCAGAATCTCTTCTCCCGGCCGTCTGTAGGCTTCAGCGTCACCGCGACACCCTCTTCAGGCACTTCGATGTTTTTGGTCCTCCTACTGCTGCAGCTATACCCCGGGGGTGGCTGAGCCGCGGCTCCCAGGCCCCTCCGGACTCCGACTCCACCATTCCAGCCTCTGCTTTTGCCACAAGGCACTGTCACAGCCAGGCCCCAGCCCCACACCAGCAATCACCAGGCCCAGCGCCGGAAGCCCCGGCCTGCCTCGCGATCAGCGGCGCTCCGTCTTTTTGTGCACCAGCTTGGCTCCTCAATCCCTGCCAGCTACAGGTGTACGTAGGCTGCCAGCTGCGCTTATTCAGTCCATCAGAGGGCCTCCGCCTCTGCGATTGGCATGATCCTTGGGCTGGGCAACCCCAGCAGCAGGTCCCTTCACCAGTTACCCTGCCGGAGGTTTCCGTGTGCATTTGCTCGAGGTACCGCTTGAACCAGGGCGGCTTCAGGATGTCCGATATCCAATGGCAGGAAAAATGCAGGTTATTTGACGGGCCCGCCACAGAGCTCTCTAAGACGGGTCATTTTGGCCATGCCCCCCAGCTTTCTGTATATTTAAATGTTTTTAACAATTTCAAGTTAGTGCTGAGTGGAGTAAACATCAGCCCAGTGCTGCTGCTGTCCAGGGGGCCGCATGTAAAGGTCAGGAGGGCCGCATGCAGCCCCCGGGACGTACTTTGAGTATCACGGGCCTAGACCAACACAGTTTGAAGCATTAGATGCTTGGATGAGAGCAGCACAGGTGAAGGGCAGGGAAGGAAATCAGGGGAGAATGAAAAAAGTGATGAAGGCTTACCAGGATACGCAATGGGATACTCAGTTGAAGAAGTGGAGGTTAGACACCATTGAGGAAGAGAGATTATACCCACTATTGGTGAAAGAAGGAGATGCTTGATAGTGAGACAGATGACAGTTTACTAGATCGGTTGTTAGCAGACCGTCCTCCATCATACAATCCACATTCGGACGAGGGAAGACGGGAATTGACAAAGGCAGCAGACATGAAGAGAATGGGAACACAGTAGACTAACCGTAGTGCGAGGGTAATGGGGAAGATTTCAACTGGAATGGAAGGTACAGAGATGAGCGAAGTTAATGCTGCCACGTGGTTACCGGAAGCCCTTATGGTGCCAGTTGCCAGTGGACCTATAGTGTCAGTGTATGATCAAAGTCAAGGGGAAAGCAGAAGTCAGCCACAGCTAGGAGTGGGAGAGAGGGTTAACTTATGAAGGAATGCTACTTCAAATGGAAGTGGTCCATATTTTATCCTGTAGAAGCTAGTTAGCACTCCATTGCCAACAATGCCAGACCCTTCTGGGTTTGCGTTGGGTCCAGTGCATTACGATCAGCATCATTGGCAGATTCCCGTTCGGATATGGGGATGTGGGAAGCTCCAGTTAGAGGACCCATGGGGAGGATATCAGGAGTAGGAGTCGATCAGGGAGCTTCTGAGAGTCTGTGCAGGAAATCGCCAAAGGAATCATGGCTTTCGGCAGGTGAACACTAATCATAATTTCCAAATCTAGAGACAATCGATTTCGAGTGTTGGCTTTAAGCAACAGAGAGATGTGCTAAATAATAGTGCAGCAGAAGCTATCTTTGCCAGAACCAGTGACAGCTATCACATTTGCATGACAGCCCACATAAAAAAACCAAAAAATTAAATTGAGCAATGAAAAATGTGGTCCAAAATGCACTAATATTTGAACAGTACTAGTATAACCATGTAGACATTTAAATCTGCAAAATCCAAAATGTAAACAAATACCTGTTGTACACACCCAGCAGTGTAATTTGTAAAGAATACTTTGCAGTACTAAGGGGTTAATGTTTAATTGGATAAGCCTGCAGCAACACTCCAAAATAAGAGGATTTAATGCCTTCGTGAGCACACTCTCTTGCAATGAATAAATATGCACTAACTCTCAACCTGAACACACAATCGCTGCATGAAATAGACTCATCCTATGAAGAAAATACTGGAAGAAAAACTGAACCATATCAAAATGTGAAACCTTAGGTCAAGAGAATGCTGGGAAAGATTTTCAGAGCAGGATTACAGCTTCTGGGAGTGGATTAAGGGATTCAAACTCAACAAGGACACCATTAGAGATTCTCAAGCTCATCATTCATCAAGTTACAAAACAAGAGCCTCACTGCATGACTTCAGGTAACAAGCTGCTGTGCACACCACTGAATATGTATATAGGCTAACCAGTGACACAATCTGCATCTCACAGCCATGGTCTCTGTAGGCTGTATAGCAAGTCACCAAATGCCATAGAGCTCAGTGTTGCTCATTATGTCACCTTCCCCTCAACGCTCCATTAGATGTGACTATCACAGAGGTACACCCTCAAAATCAGTGTCCCTCATTACCCTTAGAATCTTCTAGTGGCATACAAATACCCGTGAAGAAGTCCTGCTGCAACACCATACTGTCAGATGGCTATGATTCGCCTCCCTTGGCTGGGGTTATTATGTACACTCAAGGCTTTACCATCTTTACTTTCATTGCAATCGACATGCTCTTAGGCCCCAGTACGTGGAGAGCAACACCTTATAAATTCCCCACATATAAACATAAACATTGTGTGTTGATATCACAATAGATATTATAGCCTTTACATTTTTAGTATCTCAGAGCAACCTATGTGTTTTTGTATACTGCTGCTTTTGATCCAAGGCAGTATGACAGTCTCTGCAAGAATACCACAGAAACACATATCTGAACTGTGTCTGGCTAGGTGAGTATAATAACAGCACACACATGCACAAACACATTGACACACACTGTATTTCAACATGTCACTCTTGAGTCTACTTCTATCCACAGGTAACAGCAAATGCATAGGCTGGACTAGCTTATAGGGCAGCAGGCATTTCCCGATCGACTGGTTCTGACAAGTCAGTGTGTGCGCTGGTTTTTCAGCGTTTGTGGGACTGTTTTATGGTCTGCTGGGCTGGATTTTCCTATTGACTTGCCTGATATTAATACAAATATTGCCATCAGCAAGCTCAAAACTATGTACTCCATACCTAGGAAAACTCTTACATAGCCTGTCTTTTCAAGTTCAAAACTGCCCCAATGTGCAAACATGGGCCACTATGTTTTAGCTACAGCAGCGGCCTGTGCAGGTAAGAGTGGTGGGGTCGGTTTGGGGGGATGACCACGAGAGAAAATTAAATAAATCATTCATTTTCCTTCTGCGGCACTTGCCGAAAGTCGAAATCCTACCCCACCCAGCCCTACCACTCTTACCTGCACGGGGCGCTGCTGTTTAGCTGTCTAATTAACTAATGAGGCCACCTTTATTTCCTCCCCCAGTTAGACCCTGTGCTATGCAAACAAATGATGGACGGAATGCTGAATGAATCATACAATCACCCACAGTCAAGAGAACTGGGTTAAATCCATTGTTCTTTTGCTCACCATGCCACCCCAGTTTAGACCAAGCCATATGCAAATCAGTCTTGACCCTGTGCCTCATGGGAACAGTCCAGACCAAACTGCCAATCCAGGTCCTCCCTTGACCGGAAACAAGCATCCTGGGACTGGAAACTTTCTCGAATTCACAAGAAGGGATTTAGTTTCTGACAACCGCATAAACATGACAACTTTCTTTCCCCAAGATAAAACTGATCTTCAGAGTCCTGGAAACAATAGAAAGATATTTTACTCAGTCATTCGTGCATGCTTCGTTTCACCAGTGATGCAGAGAAATAGAGAGACAGGCGTTTTCAATAAAAATATTTATTGAACAGTCTTCTATCTCATGCAGAAGAAATGAACTGCTACAATAGTAAGACTTGTGGAAAAGTATAATGCGTACAGTAAGAAGAGTAGGATAAAATAATACTGTAAAAGCATTGTATGGTTCCTAGACCATAGATAAATACATGCATAAATAACAAAGGCTAAAAAGTACTCAACTGGTGCTTCTAAAATACGCCTACCCCGATGTACCTAACCTGAGTCTAGTACGAGGGAAGAAGTAAGTGAGGTGTAGCATAAATTTAGTATTCTTTTGCCAAAAATCTATCCAAGATTTCTCTTAGGGTCTAATCAGCTCCGTACCTTGGTTTAGAATGAAGGAGGTCAGTCTCAGGACTCGATTTCCCAACAACTCGTAAGGGTAGCTTGGAAACACAGGAGCTGGATTTCTTGGACAGAGAAAAGACAGCGTCTCTCTCAGTGCGTTTGCTGGAGGGTCCGCTTCCTTCGGCACTTGCTGTAGCAGGATGCGTCCGGCAAGTAGAGATATTCGAACTGCTCCAAACCACTGTGTATTTGCTAAGGCAAGTGTGGGCATATTTATACCTTGAAGGTGCCGAGATTGACGTAAAGGTGGACATAATAACGTCATCAAAGATTCAAGCAAGGGGAAGTCCCTAGCTGCTGAAGCCAAGTTTTCCAAGAAATCGTTGTGGATTTTCGGAACTAGTGGAAGTAACCATGCCGTATTTGGACTGCATGAGCTATGTCTAAATATGGTTATGATTTCTATGCCTATATAAAGACATGGTGATTTATACCTATATAAGGGCATGAATCAGGAAAATTACACCAGGGTCCTAAAATGCTATACAACACCCACTCCACTTTATTATGTTCAACATTACTAAAATTAAGCACAAAAACATATCTAAAGCATGTGTTTTACAATCCTACCCAAAAATACATAAAAATGCATTTCAAATGGTTGCACACGAAAATGAGCATTAACACTGAACGCATTTGAAAAGCAATGATTTCATTTCGATCCTGTAGCATGTTGTTAGTATTGCTAACTGAATGAATCATACAAATTACGTATATGAAATGGCTCTAAATACAGAAAAAAGGTTGAGACCATCCCATAGCAGAATATATAAACTGGTTTGGTTCCTTGATAAGGTCAATATTGTTTCTAGGAAGTGTACAAAGAATTCTTGTTCTCTAAGAATAGTTCTACTTTAAGCAGATTTCTTTGTGCCAAAGTTCATTTTTAGGGAAAAAAAGTCAAATCAAATCATAGAAAAATAGAGTTCCAAAGTTAGAAGTTTTTGTTTTTGAAAAAGCGAAGGCCAAACTTCAGAGTTGAAAAAATGCTGTGTGCTAACTTTAAAAGTTATTCTTGGTGTCAGGAGAAAACATGTACGTCAAGGCTGGCAAAGAAATCGTCTACCACAGTAGATGAAAGTTGAACCACTTCATTAAGTAGATCAATCGTACACAGATGTGAAACATCGCCGTCAGTGTCATCCGCGTTAGCAATGTTCGCTGTAGATGGTACCTGTGTGCCTGTTGATCCGCGTATCTCACCCTCAGCTGGAATTGCCGGTGAGACCTCAATGAATGCCGTCATCAGGATTGGTAGCCGTTAGGGGCAACACAATGCATGAGCCGTTACCGAACCAAGCAAAGCGTCAACATCGTTGGCAGTGCTGATGGAAGTGTTAGACAGATATCCAACACGCATTCCTCTCCACAAAGCAGGCATCGTAGAACAGGTAAGATGCAATCTTGCCAGATTGGTCTGAACGATAGGAACCACGTGGTATTCAGATCTCTCAAATGAGCCAAGCCAAGTATCTGTGTTATGCGTTCACGATACTGCATTGCCAGAAGAGCATTCTCCATGGTAATCTGGGTATCGCTGGTGACGGGACTTGCCATAACGGAGCAGGAGGAATACAAATAGTATCCCTGCTACGAGTCCCAAGACGAGAGGCAGGCCGCTGAACACAGAATGCATGAAGTTAGGAAAAATGCCTAGGACTGCCTCAAATGGTGCTAACAGTCCCGAAAAAATCGTCTTAAATACATGTACAATACCACTGGTATTAGACATGTTTAAGATACGACCTTGCAACTTGCAGATGATCATCTCTCTGGATGAGGTCAGTGGCTCAGTTTATTGTAAAAGAATGGCTTTCATTCTGCTTAAAATATCAATTCGTATAGAAGAGATGTTCAGTGAAGGCCATAGTGGTGACTCCCCGTCTGTCTTAGTTTTAGGAAACAATACTTGCATACAGCAAGTGACCCTGGCTGACACACTAACGAGATAGGCTATCCCTGGCATCATTCCACAACAGCTGTGATCATTCAGCATTATGTAGCGTCCATTGGAAAGCTGCCTAAAAATAAGATCTATCACTGCTGCCGGGGAACCCTGCAGGTGGCATGATAAGTTGTTTGAAGAACCATCACAGGCTCCATGTAAATTAATTCCTTGACAAAGAAGTGTACCGCTCAATGTTGTTTTACAGTTTTTACCACTAAGAAATACCTCTTTTTCCCACTCCAACATTTATGTGTGTCTTTACCCAACCTTTCATACAGGCCTGCTGGTATGTGTTTTAAGCAATTCTGAAACTGGAATATCGTCACTGGTATCGTGATGGTGCCATGTACTATCCATTCAACGGCTGGTTTCTCAGAAACCGTTAATGGTAATCTTTCCAGTTTTTCTATGCTCAGTACCGTATAGTCTGCTCCCCTCTGTACCAAAGAGATTTGTTTATCTGTAAGGGTAAATACAGTAAACAATGACGTGGTGTTGATTGGACACCAAGGCACATAGCCTGAACAAAGGTTTGGTAACGTTCAGCCTAGCAGCATTATAGAACGCAATTGAGACTGGCCATGTTGTAACATTAGCAAGTACTGTTCCATTATGTCTATGGCAGAGGATACAATGCTGTCCAAAGAATAAATTCTGGACAACAGAGTTGTTAATCCATTGTCTACTACAGAGAGATTTCTCTAAATTAATACGATCAATTTCTCGTATTCGTTCTGCAGTTTCCATTTGTGTGACTTTCCATGGTTTATTATAAGCAGTGTATACACCAGCGTATATGAAACGTTTATGATGTTGTTTGCGAGGTCCAAGTAAGAATTCTCTCAAATCAATGCCATCTTTAAGTAAAGTTAAGTGTTGTTTTATATCTGGGAGTGCGGATTTTTGTAGCCATTCAAGGTACAGTTTTCCTACACTGTAAGTTGTTATTAACCCTGGATGTTGTCTCTGGACATATCTCGGATCTGGCTTAGTAACTTTAAATCCTTGTGTCTTGTTCAGGAATCTATCTTGACAGTTATTCGTGTCTAAGGGCCAGATTAGCCATTTTTTTCCATTCAGGATTACTTCTGTTTTGTTGTAAAATATAATTTACGTCTACCTCCTCATCTGTAGTTATATTACTATCAGGTGTGGGTTTTGGTATGGACGGTTTGTTTAATTCTTTTATCTTAGCCAGGCCAAGACAAGATGTTTGTTGAACAGTTTCATTTAGGAACATTATTTGTTCTGGGATGATGCAGGCTCTGAATAATGCTTCTAAACCTTGTACCTGCCAGTCTTTTGTGCCCCAGACAGTTTTCGTCTCAATGTTATCTTTCCAAAAGTTAAAGTCTAATGTGGACAATTGAGCATAAAAGGCCGCAGAATAAATATGCTTAGTATTAGTCAACATACTTTTAATGCCTGTTTTTTTAACATTTTTAAAATAAAAGGTTTCTGGATTTGTGACATAAAAACCTGTAAAGTATGGACATTTTTCATAGAATGTTTTTGAGCTACCTTTTGGTGGCGTTGGACAATGCTCCCATTGATTATAATTTAAAACATTTCTGGGGTTTGCAGATTTGTGCAAATAATGATGACCAAAATGATTAAAACAATACATTTCTTCATAATTTGATGAACCATGTAAGTATTCATATTTTGCAAATTTTGCTGACCTTTCTAAGTCTGCCATCATGTTATTAACAGTTTCAAAGTACCAATCATCAGAAAATGTACTGGGTGACACAAAATCACTCAAGGAAACCTTAAATTGGTGTGGAATCTTCAGCAGCTCAACAGGGCCATAAATGTCATAATCAGTTCTATCCCAAGCTATACCACCAGGTAGAGGAACAGCTGTGATGTTTACTGATGACAGGTGTCTTTGCTCATGATGAGATGATTTGTGTGGCTTCAGGAGAAAGTTAATGTTCTTACTTGCTGTGTCCACTTTACTATATTTTCCATCTATTAGCTGTACCAAACTTAAAACCAGAATGAGCCATAGCAGAAGAAAAAGTATACCCAACACAATCCAAAGTTCAACCCATGGTGAAACCAGATATGTATTTGCAAGCTGGTGAAAAAGTTTTTTTACTTGTTCCTTGAAAGTGTTCTTTGGTGGCGTTGTTTCAGGCTCACTGGGATCCTCAGAAAAGGTATCAAAGTTGATGAAATAGCCAGGAGCAGTTCTGTCAATGGTTGGATTATTTCAAATCGCTGGAGTAGCTTGTTCCCTTGACATGTTAGTATAGTCAGATGCTACCTCTTGGTAGATGGGAGTTTCTTGACGAACTGTTATTTGGGTTTCAAGAGGCACAAGTTCCATGGCTTTGTTGCATAGTCCTTATTTTCTCACTGCAGATTCTTCAAAGGTGATGAGTCTTTCAGTTTGAACCTCTTGGATGGTAGCAAGATTTGGTCGTCTGCTCCATCTTTGGAGTCCACTGGGCCTGCTACTTATTATCGGCCACATGGTGTGGTTTTACCAGGTCAATTGAGACGGACCGGTTCTCCTCTTTTCCAGCAAGGGGCGGCAAGTAACACTGTTCTTGATCCTTGGACTGCTAGTACAGGTACTGGTTTTCTGTAAGAAAGCCCAAATTACTTCTTATCCGCTATTTTCTCTCTGACCAGATCCCCAATCCTTGGAATCTAGACAGGTCTTGCTGGGACAGGTGGTTTTTCTTCAGTGGTCGTTGGCTTTTGTCTTGTTTTGCTTAGACTTCCTCTTGTTTCATTTAAGTCCTGTAAAACAGCCGAAAAAGGTCTTTGGTATCAAATGGTTTTGGTTCTAACACTGAAGTATGACAATCGAGGTCTTCGACCATCATCCTAGTACCAAAAAGGATTTCATATGGAGTGATTCCACCCAGAGAATTTCTTGGCAGGTCATTAAGACTACATTGGACACTTATTAGATGTTTGACCCACCCATCACCCGAACCTAATACCCTGGCTGTTATAGATTGCTTTATGTCATGTTTTTTTCTATCTACAACCGAATTTCCCTCGGGATGGAATGGACTTGAGTACCGCAATGCAACGCCCAAGCTGGCCGTGGCCTCCTTGTAAGCCCGAGAGCTAAAAGCAGGACCCTGGTCAGAATGTAGCGTGCCGATTGCGTATGTGCCGATAAAGATTTGCAAATCTTTTATAACAGTTGGGGTGTCAGCCGAGCGCTGAGGCCACATCCAAATGAATCTTGTCCTAATACTTGTGGGACCGCTTTTGTCCAAAGGGACGTCTGAGCATGGATAGTCTATAGCTATCTAACAATGGTGTCTGTACTGGGCTGGCTACACTGTAGTCAGGAATCTGGTGGCGCTCCAAGCTGTGATCTCTGTAACAGGTATCATAATTAACTCCAAATTTGTAAATGTGGGCGCTCATCCCTGGCCACCAGTACATATTTTGCAATTCCAGTAGAGATTTAGAGATCCCTTGATGTGTCAGACCCTCTCCCATATGTGCTTCTTGAATCAAGCACCTCTCTGATTCCTGTTTGGGATTACTCTATCCCCCACTCCTGGGATTCGAGCAAAAGGAACGGAGTTGGCATCAATTATGTTTGAATATTCAAGTGGATAGTTTAGAAGTAACGCTGCTCCACTGCCTTTGCTTGTGGCAGTGACAGCTAGCATTGTTTCGCCATCTATTTTCGTTTTTGAACGAGTGATTGCAGCTACGGAAGCCGTTTGCACAGCTGCATTTGCGGCTTCATCAGCCAATGAATTCCCTTCAACGTGAACGCCATCGCGCTGATGACTCAGTGTATGGATCATGTGAGTCTTTTGTAGTTCTTTCTGTAAAAGAACTACTTGTTCCCAAAGCATTTTTTGCTTGATTGTGCCACCTTTTGCGTCTTTGAAACAGTTTTGAACCCAGTTCTGCAAATATTCATTGTAAGACTGGACGCAGTAATACGAATCACACACTATGATTGTGGGGAATTTGCGATCGGCATTTTCAAGCGCCATCTTGAAAGCTTGGAGTTCAGCTCGCTGAGCTGTACAGTCTCCGAGAGATTGAGTTTTTGTGACCATAGATCTGAATTTACCATCGCGCAGCGACCTTTAACAATCGCGCACCCAGCACTATAAGCTTGTTTACCCCCAATTGCAGGTTGTGCTGATCCGTCTGTATATATTATACATCCGTAATGTTCTAGAGGCAGAATTTTAGTTAGCAGAGGACATTCTTCTTCATATTCATATTCTTCATATTGTAGAAGTTCTTGTGTCTTCGAATTACGGGTCAAAAACTTATTCAACGTCTGTCGCAGTAAGATAATTAACCCATTGTATCCATCTCGGATGTAGAGCTTTTGCATTCGGAATGCTTGCCTTTGTCACTGCCTCTAAGGCAGGTACAGGAGTAACGACTTTAATGCGTTTACCCTGTGCGAGGGCTCTCTCTCTTGCTACTGCAGTTTGAACCACTCAAAAAGGGGGGTGGTGATGGACAGAGTATCTGAATTAAGTAGAACACTCCTACCCAGTCAAAAGATCAGGGCTTGATCCATCACCGTTTTTTAGCTCACTGCACCATCCCAGTTCAGAACCTGGCTACATGCAAATTAGTCTGACCCTGGCCCAGTGCATCATGGGAACAGGGCAGACCAAACTACCAAGCCAATTCTTTAATGGAAAGGAAACAAGCTTCCGGGGACCGGTTTCTGGCATTGCAGCCGTCTTCGGCCCGGCTTGCTTGAATCCTGATGGTGCAGTGAGCAAGGGACTCACATCTGAGCATACCCTTCCACACTTGTGGTGGCCAAACCGATTCAAAAAGGGGGGTGGTGATGGACAGAGTATCTGAATTAAGCAGAACACTCCCACCCAGTCAAAAGATCAGGGCTTGATCCATCACCGTTTTTTAGCTCACTGCACCATCCCAGTTCAGAACCTGGCTACATGCAAATTAGTCTGACCCTGGCCCAGTGCATCATGGGAACAGGGCACACCAAACTACCAAGCCAATTCTTTACTGGGAAGGAAACAAGCTTCCGGGGACCGGTTTCTGGCATTGCAGCCGTCTTCGGCCCGGCTTGCTTGAATCCTGATGGTGCAGTGAGCAAGGGACTCACATCTGAGCATACCCTTCCACACTTGTGGTGGCCAAAACGATTCAAAAAGGGGGGTGGTGATGGACAGAGTATCTGAATTAAGCAGAACACTCCTACCCAGTCAAAAGATCAGGGCTTGATCCATCACCGTTTTTTAGCTCACTGCACCATCCCAGTTCAGAACCTGGCTACATGCAAATTAGTCTGACCCTGGCCCAGTGCATCATCGGAACAGGGCAGACCAAACTAACAAGCCAATTCATTACTGGAAAGGAAACAAGCTTCCGGGGACCGGTTTCTGGCATTGCAGCCATCTCCGGCCCGGCTTTCTTGAATCCTGATGGTGCAGTGAGCAAGGGACTCACATCTGAGCATACCCTTCCACACTTGTGGTGGCCAAAACGATTCAAAAAGGGGGGTGGTGATGGACAGAGTATCTGAATTAAGCAGAACACTCCTACCCAGTCAAAAGATCAGGGCTTGATCCATCACCGTTTATTTGTGGCAGGGTATGCTCAGACATGAGTCCCTTGCTCACTTTGCCACTGGATTCAAGCAAGCCGGGCTGAAGACGGCTGTAATGCCAGAAACCGGTCCTCGGAAGCTTGTTTCCGGTCCAGGGAAGGCATGGCTTGGCAGTTCAGGCTGGACTGTTCCCATGAGGCACAGGGTCAGACTGATTTCCATATAGCCATGTCTGAACTGGGGTGGCAGAGTGGGCTAAAGAACGGTGATGGATCAAACCCAGATCTTTTGACTGGGTGTGAGTGTTTGATTGGTTCAGATGCTCCGTCCATCACCACCCCCTTTTGTACCGCTTTGGCCGCCATAAGTGTGGCAGGGTATGCTCAGACATGAGTCCCTTGCTCACTTTGCCAATGGATTCAAGCAAGCCGGGCTGAAGACGGCTGTAATGCCAGAAACCGGTCCTCGGAAGCTTGTTTCCGGTCCAGGGAAGGCATGGCTTGGCAGTTCGGGCTGGACTGTTCCAATGAGGCACAGGGTCAGACTGATTTGCATATAGCCATGTCTGAACTGGGGTGGCAGAGTGGGCTAAAGAACGGTGATGGATCAAACCCAGATCTTTTGACTGGGTGTGAGTGTTTGATTGGTTCAGATACTCCGTCCATCACCACCCCCTTTTGTACCGCTTGGGCCGCCATAAGTGTGGCAGGGTATGCTCAGACATGAGTCCCTTGCTCACTTTGCCACTGGATTCAAGCTGGTCGGGCTGAAGACGGCTGTAATGCCAGAAACCGGTCCTCGGAAGCTTGTTTCCGGTCCAGGGAAGGGATGGCTTGGCAGTTCGGGCTGGACTGTTCCCATGAGGCACAGGGTCAGACTGATTTGCATATAGCCATGTCTGAACTGGGGTGGCAGAGTGGGCTAAAGAACGGTGATGGATCAAACCCAGATCTTTTGACTGGGTGTGAGTGTTTGATTGGTTCAGATGCTCCGTCCATCACCACCCCCTTTTGTACCGCTTTGGCCGCTATAAGTGTGGCAGGGTATGCTCAGACATGAGTCCCTTGCTCACTTTGCCACTGGATTCAAGCAAGCCGGGCTGAAGACGGCTGTAATGCCAGAAACCGGTCCTCGGAAGCTTGTTTCCGGTCCAGAGAAGGCATGGCTTGGCAGTTCGGGCTGGACTGTTCCCATGAGGCACAGGGTCAGACTGATTTGCATATAGCGATGTCTGAACTGGGGTGGCAGAGTGGGCTAAAGAACGGTGATGGATCAAACCCAGATCTTTTGACTGGGTGTGAGTGTTTGATTGGTTCAGATGCTCCGTCCATCACCACCCCCTTTTGTACCGCTTTGGCCGCCATAAGTGTGGCAGGGTATGCTCAGACATGAGTCCCTTGCTCACTTTGCCACTGGATTCAAGCAAGCCGGGCTGAAGACGGCTGTAATGCCAGAAACCGGTCCTCGGAAGCTTGTTTCCGGTCCAGGGAAGGCATGGCTTGGCAGTTCGGGCTGGACTGTTCCCATGAGGCACAGGGTCAGACTGATTTGCATATAGCCATGTCTGAACTGGGGTGGCAGAGTGGGCTAAAGAACGGTGATGGATCAAACCCAGATCTTTTGACTGGGTGTGAGTGTTTGATTGGTTCAGATGCTCCGTCCATCACCACCCCCTTTTGTACCGCTGCAGTTTGAACCACTGTCAGAATTTTTTCTGTTGAAGTGAATTTCATTTCAGCTTGTGTTTACAAGTGTAATTTGTAAGCTATTGGTACCTTTTCACCTTCAATAAAAGTTAGGTACGTGAATCCGCATCTCCCTGGGATGATTCAGATTACAAGGTTGTGTTCATTCACACGTGTCTGTAAATGGGTTGTTGCTAACATGTCTGTTTGCACTGAACACAACATTTCTGTGTGTTTTTTAGTCCAATTACTAGGTTTGAAATCAGGTTTGATTAATTCGTAGAGAGGTTTAACCCTTTCTGCATAATTTAGAATGTAAGTTCTTCCGAAATTCAGGAATCCTAGAACTGACTGTACATTTTTCAGCGTTTTTTAAGGTTGGAGCAGCGCACATTTCTCTAAAAAGTTTGCTGCCAGGCTTTTGCCTTCATTTGAAAGTATCCCAAGAATAGGACGTTGAGGTGGGCAATTCTTGATTTTTTAAAGTTGAATTTATTCCCTTAAGAGGCAAATCCAAGTATTATGGTGTTCACCCTGATCAAGTGCCTGTCCAAGTCATCATCTGTAAGATAGATGTCATGGACATAAGATAATGCTTCATCATCATACGTTTGTAGTAACTCTGTTACTCTGGATGAAAATAAGCCAGGACTGTGCTTGAATTCCTGTGGGAGATGACAGAAGTGACGATGTGTCCCCATAATTGAGAAAGCGGTCAAGTACCTGCTTTCAGGTGTGATATTTTGACAGAAGAAACCGTTTGAAATATCTAATGTGGTTTTATATTTTTTGCGCACAATGTTATTCATCAGTGCTGCACTGTGTGCATTTTGTACTGCAAAGGTTTTGCAACAAGAATTTAAATGTCTGTAGTCCAAAACTAGACAATATGTATTGACTGGTTTGGAGACAGGAAACAAAGGATTGTTCATGGACGAGGTGCATGTTTCAATCACCCCCTGGTATTCAAGTTGATCTAGGATCTCCCTGACCTGCTTTTTAGATTCTTGTTTAACCGGATACTGCTTCTGATCAGTTGGTTGATTTTTTAACTGGATGTTCTGGTGAGGAGAATCCTCATCCTATCCCACATGATTTTTGTATAATGCTGGTGCCTGGGCCACAGCCTATTTTCTGGCATAGGTGTATTTTTTATGAATCGAAATATGATTTGAGAAGGCTGGCATAATGATATCTTCGCCATGTGGGCACTCCCTGACAAATTCAGGTGGCCAGTCTTTTTCAGCTAGAAGAATGTCATAACCCTTTGATAGCTTCTCCCAAAAGAGTGCTTTTAATTTTCTAGTTAAATCCCCCTCTATCCGGAGTCTTACTTCATATAACGTATGTGGTACACTAACCCTGGTGTCTGCAGTTTCAACCTGAATGCATTCATTCAGGTCCACTGTCTCCAGATGATCCTTCAGGATCTAGCGAGCTATGGTAACCTCTGCTGTGCTGTCCAGCATTGTCTGGGCCCACTCCCCGTTCTTGAGTTGTGTCCTCAAGAACCTTGGCATGTCTGATTTTTAGACTTGCTACCTTTTCCTTGGTGAATTGTGTTTTCTTATTTTTTGGAACCTGTTGATCGTCTTTGGAGTTCATGCGTTCTTCCTTGTGTTCTGATCGTTCTCTTCTTTTGGATTTCTGCGAGGAAGTCTAAAAGGTACAGGAGGAACGCGTATCAGTATCTTGATATCTATCAGGTTTTCTCAAATGTTCCCTGTTTCTGAGGTTATACCTCTTTTCAGAGGGCTCCTTTTGAGGAGACTTTTCTCTTGATTGAGAACACTTCTCTTTAGGAAGTGTCTGTCTAGTATTTTTCCACTTCTTTTTAGGAGTAGTGAGATTGTTTTTAATAAAAACTTTTTCAGGATTTTCTGTTAGTTCGGGTTTTACTGGTTTCCCTCCCAAACTATCTCTTCCCAGTTCTTCATACGATTTTTCTATTATTCTGGCCAGTTCATATGGTTGCTCAGTTACATCAAGTTCTTTTAGTTTTTGGTGGATTGCCACGTATGCTGCTTCACCTTTAATATTTGTTAATATTATAGCTGAGACCTGTTTGAAATCTTTCAGTAACTTCATACTGAGATTTAAAGCAGGCTCTGGCCCGTATTCATTTTGAATCTGTTTCAGGACGTCAGGTATTACTGCTATAGACGGTACACCATGAGTTTTTGTGTAGATTGCAGCAAAGACTGTACCCCAAGTGTCACAGTCCTCCAGATGTGGTGCGATCCCCATTGGTAAACAGATTGTAAGAATCCTGTGTTTCTCATGAGGTGTACTAATATTAATACATTTCTTTATTCGGTTTTTGACATTGCAAAACCATAAAAGCGATAGCGAAATTCCTACAGTTACATTAAAATTTGTCATATTAATCAAAAAGTGAATATTTTAACAAAATTCCAAGATTTAAAAAAGACGAGTTCATACAAGTAATTCAATTTTTTTTTAGAGGTTATTCCTATGCCTGATGATGCATTTTAGAAAGTTAAGTACATGGTAACAGGTACGTTCAGAATCTAACATCTGCAGAGATAGCATGGCGGGAAGACACTGTCTGAAACCCCAGCACTTCAGCAGTGGGAATAGCCAAATCTTTCTATGGGCATGGAAATATTTGCAAAACAATATCGTGTGCATACATGTCTGTGGAGACATATCATCACATGGGCAATGTGCCAGTTTTAAGTCCCAAGTATTTTTTTTTGGGAAGGCCACTAGCCTATGAAAAAGATTGAGTCTGAACCTTGTCAGGAGCATCTTATCATATGTGCTAATTTCTAATGTGAGGTAGGGCTGGATTTGCGGGGTAAACTGTACCATGTTTGCGTGCAGTACGGATTGTTTAGTTGATAGCAAAGTGATTCTGAGAGACTCTAAATGGTTCATAGCTACTTGTTTCAGCTCTTTCTTTGTTATTTCAGTTAGGATCTCTGGTGTGGTATAATACTTTTCTAATCCCAGATCTGAGAAAAAACGCCTGACATAGGTAAGCCAAGATATTTTGTGCGCGCAATCCAAAGCCATGGAATCCTCTAAGATATGTTTGGTCAGCACGTTCTTATCCGATAGCCAAATGCGTCTCCATAATAATAATGGCTGAACCTTTATCAAATCTTCTATATATGGGATTCCCAATTCTGCGTGACAGGCATAGATGGAAGAGCACTTTTGAGCAGATAAAAGGAATCTCATAAAGGAGTTCTCTGCTATTTGGAGAGAGCCAACATCAACATGCCCCCATACCCCAGCCCCATATAGAGCAATAGCTTGGCATTTTGCTGCATAGATTTTTAATAATTCTACTGGTGGCCTCCTTCCAAGTCGTTGTGAGAAGTTCATCAATGCTATAATTGCTCTCTTGAAAAGATGCCTCCTGGACTCAATAGCTGCCCTCCAGTTTAGTCTTTCATCTATCATTATGCCAAGGTAAGGGTACTGGGGAGCCCTCTCGAGTTTTTGTTCGTTTAAATAGATATTCTTTGTACGTTTGCGCCCTCCACCGGCCACCATAACAAATGTTTTTTTTACATTTATATGTAAATCTAAGGCACTCATAAAATCAGCGTATTTGGTCAGGGATTTCTGGAGTTCGACTGGTGTCCGGGCCAGGATGACCGCGTCATCCGCATAGAGCAGTGCGGGGATCAGGCGTTGTTTTAGTCTGGGGAGGTCCTGCCCCCCTCTCAACATCTTCTCCTCCAGTCCGTTGGTATACAGCGAGAAGAGGAAGGGGGCCAGGACACACCCCTGCCTGACTCCTCACTCTACTCTAAAAGACGCGGTGAGCTCCCCCTTTGTCCCATATCGCACTCTTGCGGAAGCTTCAGCATATAGCTCTCTTAGAAAATCGAGGAGGGGGGGATCCACCCCCATGGTTCTCAGGAGGGTCCATAGCTTCGCATGGGAGACGCAGTCAAACGCGGAGGACAAGTCCACGTATACCATGTACATTGTCCCCTGCTTTGCATGAATGTACTTAGAGAATAATAATAATAATATGAAACTTATAACGCGCTCAGCTTACCCTGGGGCATCCCGGCGCAGACGGACCAAGGAGAGACTCAAGTAATCATTATTGAGGAAACAAAAAGGTCTTAAGAAGTTTCCTAAATGGTAAGATCTTGGGCTCAGAACGAATCTCGAGGGGCAGAGAGTTCCATAAAGTCGCCACCTGTACAGAAAAGCGTCTGCCCCCAGTTCGAACTCTCCTTACTCTTGCTGACTGCAGTAGATGTTGTTGGTCTGAGCGTAAAGGACGTGGGGGCTTATAAGGACGGGCCATATTAAAAAGAATAGGGGGACCTTTGCCATGCAAAATTTTGTGAGCCGTGCATAGCGCCTTAAACTTCACCCGCTCCTTCACCGGGAGCCAATGAAGCATCTTAAGGGCCGGAGCAGCGGACTGTCTTCTAGGAACATCCATAAGAAGTCTAGAGATGATCATGCTTAAATTGAGGGCCTGTTCTACAGTTCCAAAACCTTCCCTGAATCCGAATTGTAGTTCCGATAGAATCTTCCTATCATCTGCCCATTGCTGAAGTTGTTCTAAGACTACTCTACCAACTGCTTTGCCCAGAGAATCTAACAATGAAATGGGGCGGTAACATTTGACGTCCTGGCAGTCCCCCTTTTTAAAAATTGGCACCATGATGGAGTTGGACCAGGACTCCATCAATCCCAGTTTCACTGCTGCGGTACATACTCTTGTAAGTATGGGGGCCCAAAGATCCGGAAGGTGTTTACAAAGATCTAGGGGCACCCCATCGGGACCAGGTGCTTTACCACCTTTACTTAGTTTTAGGCCCTGTACTACGTCGAGTATGTCGAACTGTAAAGACATTGGGAATTCAAATGGGGGAAGAGAGTGGAGTAATTCTTCTGTTGGAGATGTTAATTTAAACATTTTAGAAAAATGATTTACCCAGGTTTCCTCGTCTATGGCGACATCGATCTGGGATCTATTGGAATCAGATAAAAAGGGGGACTTAACTATCCGCCAAAAGGACTCACTATTTCTCATAGATGCACTTTTATGTAAATCGTCCCATAGAGCCTGTTTCAGCTCTTGTTTTCCCAGCTTCCTAGCCTTATTATACTGGAGTCTGAGATGCTGTATCTGTTGCTGATCTCTATTTGTTTGTCTGAGGGCCTTTTTTAGTTTGGTTTGCGCCGTGGTGCAGTCGTGGTTAAACCATCCTGTTGAAGTGGACTTAGATTGCTTTAAATTTCTAGTCAACAGTACCTTTGTTTCCTCTAATATAATCTTAAAATTTTCAAGGACCGTCCCATCATCTGTTGAAAGATCTAAACATTTTATTATGTTGGAATATGTTATCTTTATTAATTTGTTGGTTAATTGGATGGGATCGATCTTTTCCCATTTTAAAGTAAACCCGTTTGTTTTGCCCAATACGAGCCTATTTTGGGATAGGGTATTTGCAATTATTGATGTATGGGTTAATAGGTTGGTCAGGTCGAGGTCCAACCTAAGTGCGGAATGATCGCTTAGGGTATTTATCATGAGTGTGAAATCCCTAATTAGGTGTCTCAGTCCGTCCGTCGAAAGAATGTAGTCGACGGTGGTCTCGTGCCCCCTCCCTCGGTATGTTGGTTCTAATAGGTTCTTAATAGGATCTATTTTATTTACTATTGACAATTCGAGGTCTGTGAGAAGATTATTCATAACTGCTCCCGTTCTTACATGAGGGAAATGCACGAGAGGGTTATCGTGCTCATCCACTATCCCGCAGCTCTGGTTACCCGAGCTTGGACAGGGGTGTAAGTTAAAATCCCCTCCCTATAATAAATGAACAGTACTCTTTTTCTCATACAGTTGTTTATAGTGAGCAATTTTTTCTTGGATTATTAAGAGGGTGTTAAAAAAATGGACGTCGTCTAAGTTGTTATAGAAATTTATTAGGATAAGAATAGTGGCTTTTTTCCCTACCGAGAGGCAAAGCAATTGAACATTTGGGGCGTATTCTGTTTTTAGTATTTTCAAATTGATTATTGTATTAGCTATATAAGTAGCGAGGCCCCCCTTAGGCCTACCCGCATTACTTGGAAGGGCTGGGGTGAAATGCGTTTTATAGCCCACGAGGTGTAGCTCCTTGACCGCCCATGTCTCTTGCAGGCATATAATCTTGCCTTCCTCGAGAAAGTGGGCGGCGGAGCCATCCTCTATTTTTGGGCGGAGGCCTGCAATATTCCAGAAAATAACAAAAAAAGGTTGTATTTCGTTTTCTGGCCCTGCAGTCATCGTCTCTAAGGGATCTAGAACTGGGATAATTTGTTCGGAGGTTAGACTTTCAGCTGATGGTCAGTCGACCATTTCTAGGCCACTAAATTGGTTCGTGGTCGGTATACCCGTCCAGTTTTCCCAATGTGGTGTTTCTCTATAGGTGGATCTATACGGTCGCTGTGGGGGTCCGCCCCACTGTTCCCATTCTCTACCTCTATTCCGTGGTCTCGCAATCTGCCATGGGCCCTCAGGATGTTGGTAGTTTGGGTCCACTGGCCACCAGGGGCTATCATAATCATTTTGCCGCGGGGCCATTTTTGGTCTGGGGATATCAAATTCCCAGGGCTGCGGGACTGCTTTGCGCCAGGTGTTATCGAATTCACGAAGGTAGCAGTTATGGTGTTTTTTGGGGTAGAAAAAGGAAAGAGACTTTGTGTCGATCCCACCACTTGTACTATGGTGTTCCCAGGAGCATATATACTCAACTACTCTTGGATCCTCAAAGGTGATCACAATGCAATCTCCCTGTATTACTTTCTGGCTATGTCCCACCCATGGAGTCCTGCATACCGTTGATATCCTACTTGACCAGTTTGGGGGAATGGGTCGGTTTGTATTTAACCACTATTGCACCTTATTTTTTAAGGACCAGTTTGGTTCTGCAATCTCCCCCGTTACTTCTGGTACACCAGTCATCACTACCACAAATGGGCGTGCCTCAGGTGGCAAATTAACAGGGAATCTGCCCTCGTGTGCTCCTCTCGTGCTTCCTTTATTTGCTAAAGGATTTGTTTTTTTGGGAGCAGGGGTTTTTGGGGCTGGGGTTTTTAGAACTGGTGTTTTTAGTACTGGTGTTTTTGGGGCCATGTTGGTCTGAAGTGTAAGCGTTACAGCTTTCGAAGGGGGTTTCACCACGGTAGGAGCCTTTGCTACTTTTTGTTGTTTGGAAGGTAGGCAGGGTAAGGTTGTGGTTTCCTTTTGTGGAGTAGGTGCGGCCGGGTTATTTGTCCCCTTTTTCTGAAGTTCTTGAGTTGGCTTAAGTTTTGTAGGATTAACAAGTTTGGTCAGTTGGGTCTCAATATTTAATAATCTAGTTTCTAGGGGGAGAAAGAAAGAATTTAATAATGAAGCTATTTTGTTTACCAGCTCAAAGGTGTCGGATTCTTTGCTGGGAGATAAATCAACAGGGGAACCTGAGATAATAGTATCTGGTATATTATGTGGCGAATGATGTATCAGCACATGTTGATCAGTAATATCGACTGTTTGAAGGATTGGCCCTACCAGGTTCAAGGTTACTGTGGGATCAGTTAAATCAGCCATATCGTTAGCTGCAATTTTATCTACCTTTTCCTTTTCCTTTCTTTTTTTAACAGCCCCCTCCCTCCTCCCTCTTGCTTGTCTTACTTCCTCTGGGGTGTGATCGATTGGGAGTTCAGGATTTTTTTCTAGATCAGAGTTTGGGATTGATAAGGAAAGTTGGGAGGCTGAAAGGTCTATGACGTTCGGGAGACTGAGTCTGTTATTACCTCGCAATGTTTGCGCTAAAATACTCTCTGTCTCAGGGGTTCTTGCTACAGCCAATAACCCCATAGATGATCGTCTAGCAATGGCTAGATCGGTAGATACTCTGCCCTCAATCAGACTAATACTTTGGTCAATGAAGGTGTTTGCCTTGGTAATAAAGTCATCCATGGGTCCTAACAACTGCTCCCCTACCCCGACTTTTTTTACCTTTTTTGATTTGCTACCCCTCGTATTCATTTTCGATGAGGGTATTTCGCTATGTCTTAGTGGGTAGCTGGAGTATGTACAATTTCGATGTCAATAGGTTATATTAGTGCATAGAGTTGTGGTCCGTTTGAGCAGAGCTTAGAGCAAGGGCCCGGTCCGGTCTCTTGCGTTCTCGAATGGCCTCAAACGGCCCGCTCTTTGCCCGGTCTTCGCCCCGAGCTCCGTCCCGCGCGCGTCCCGTGTCGCGGAGTGGGCTGTACTGCTTTTATGCGTAAAAATCAGGAGGCGTGGCTGCCGGGGGAAGAGGCACCAGCTGTGCTGGAATGGGGAATGCTGGGCCTCGCAGTCCCCCGGTAGGCTCCTTACGCTTTGCTGCTGGTCAGTCTTTCTCCACCTGGGCGGTATCACGCTGGGAGCGATGTCACTGTCTGCCGACTGCAGACCCGCTCACACCAGCGAACACGGCCTCAGGGAGCAGGGAAAATGCGGGCGTTCTAAGGCAAGGCAATCCTCTCCGTAGGCAGATGCTCCGTTAATGAGCGGCACCCGCGGAGCGGGTGTCGCGAAAGGTAAAGAAGCTGCTGGCTGGAGGCGTGGCCGCCGGGGCAGAGGCACCAGCTGTGCTGGAATGGGGAATGCTGGGCCTCGCAGTCCCCCGGTAGGCTCCTTACGCTTTGCTGCTGGTCAGTCTTTCTCCACCTGGGCGGTATCACGCTGGGAGCGATGTCACTGTCTGCCGACTGCAGACCCGCTCACACCAGCGGACACGGCCTCAGGAAGCAGGGAAAATGCGGGCGTTCTAAGGCAAGGCAATCCTCTCCGTAGGCAGATGCTCCGTTGTACTCTTGGGAAATACTGCCTCGATCTGAGTAATTTTTTGAGCTAACCAGAATGGAATCTGTTCCCTTTTTGTGGGTAATTTACCAATGACTGATTGTATAGTCTGTGGTGTAATTTTGGTTATGTTCCCCTGATGAGGGGTGTGCTGTGGAATTCTTATAGCAGGTTGGACTGTTAGAGTCCGCATGACATATTGTACCAATTGTCTATGTATTTTAATTAATTGTTTTAGCTGAGCTAACAGTTCTGGGCCTGTCATTTGTTCTATGGCAGGATGTGGTGTATACCTTGCTAGTACCGGCCATGTTGCTCCTGGTCTACCTAGTGGACTGAGCCTGGTAATGTGATTTTGATGTTGTAGGGCGCCTTTAAACCAGAGCTGATGCTCTTGGTAAGTTAGTGGAATTTCAATGTCCTCGAAAGGAACGTATTCCGCTGGATGTTTCTCTATCTTATAGAAGTGGAACACATGTGTTGTTGGATTTACTTGTGGAAAGATAATCCATGAATAGAATACGTCTGTCTGCCGATATTCATGTGCCTCTATGACTAATATAACCCTACCACCGCTCGGTGATAGGCCATTTTCTATGAGCTTTATAGCAATTGTTTTCCTTACATTTTTCAGGATGATTATAGCACCCAGGTTATCTTGTCGGAGACCTGTAACGTGTAAACCCGGTTGGTCTGCGGCTGCAGCTCCACTGGTTTTTTTAGGTCTACCATTCGCGGAGTCGCTATCTGACATTTTGTTGAAAGTCTTGCAGAGCAAGTTTCAAGGAAACAAAGATAAGGTGCACAATATTTTCGGAACACTGTATCCTTCAAAGTTGAACAAAACCAAAAACTAATACATAGGATTTTTCGTCCTACTCAGTTATGGTGGATATTTTATCCTTTAACCCACTCCAGACGTCTATTGGAGCATTTTATGGGAAAAAGGGGTCTCTGTGAAAAGCACGACTGAGTTACTCTAGTATCTAGAGTTAAATTAGTGCCTTACCAAATGTTGGGCGCCATGTAGTGTAGATCCTATATTCACAATAGGCTCTGCGCATTGGAATAATATATCCTATAGATGTGACGTAGGACTTATTGTATCGTCGGGCTCTAAGCAGCGCCCTTCCGGGAGATGAGCTTGCATGTTCCACTCACCCAGTCTTAGTGCCACTAGCCTGGACTTAATCCACAGAGGGTATGCACAAGTTATGTAGTTCTGCTGTTTGCTAGAGGAGTAGGAGTTGATTACTGACTATGCATGAGAGCATTTGCTCAGTGCTGTCATATCCACTAGCTTTGACAGTTTCTTTGCTGTGGCTGCCGTTGGATTTTTGAACGCCTGGTGAGAGATATGCTTGCCCCAGGCCTTGGTGAGTGAAAATTCAATGAATTTATGTTTGAGGTGACGTCTGTGAGAAGAGGTTGAGCCAGCATCCTCTAGCTTGAGCCAGATAAGCTGTGCATAGTCGTGCACTGCAGGTCTAAGCCTGTGCCAGAAGTTTAGGCAGCAACTGCCTCTGGCCCAATATTGTTATGTAATGCTGAATTCAAGTCTTACTTGCACAGGTGATGCTTCTTTGGCAAGCGAAGGGCAGTTTTGTAGATTTGAGCAATAAGTTTGTCAACCGCAATGGCCTCCCTACCCATGGTGATTTTGCTCCAATAGTTTAATACGGAGATGACCTTTGCTTTCATCACCTGGAGAAGGGGATCAAGGCTCAGTCCTAGCAATTTCTGAGCGACAGATGAAAGCGCAAACATTAAGCTGAAGCCTTTGTTATTCATAGAGTGCAGATGAGATTTGAATGATCCTTTACTGTCCAGGTAGATGCCCAGATATTTGTACTCACAGCTGAGATGGAGTCAGGCACCGTTAAGATGACCCCTTCCGTGATGGATTGTTTTTGGCCCGAATGTAATCGTCATGGTTTTTGTTTAGTTGATTTCTAGCCCGTTCCTGACAGTGTAGGTAAGTAAAATGGAAAGTTGATGCAGAGGCCAGTCTTTCTTTGACTAGGAAGCATGAGATCATCTGTGTATAGCAGGTGGGTCATATGTTGACCTCCCAATTTGGGTAGGTGACAGTTCGCTTTATCAAGGGGTAATATATAAGGTAAAAAGCAAGGGAGCAAGCATGCATCCTTGCTTCATACCAGATTTTGTAGAGATCTTCCTTGAGATCCGAGAGCCATTTCCTAGTTTGACTCGCACCCAGGTGTTAGTGTACAACTGCTCAATTGATCTCAATAAGACAACTGGCAAACCCAAGGCCTCCACTTTGCACCATAAGGGGCCCCTTGGTATGCTGTCAAATGCAGCTTTAGAGTCAGCAAAGCAGGAGTAAAGCGGAAGTTTGTTTCTGGAAGTTTTGTCACACATAAGGGCCAGCGCCTTCAGATTTGAAGTAGCATTGATTTCTCTCAGTGATCTGGCATTTGTCTGCCCAGGCTTTTAGATCGTCGAGTAGCAGGCTAGCATAGAACTTAGCATCGTTATTGATTAAAGCAATGAGGCGATAGTGGCAAGGATCAGATTTCGGACCCCCCTTTAAAAATTGGCTAGATGATGGAATCTCTCCAGGAGACCAGAATGCTGTTAGTTACCAGGCGGTATTCTTACAGTCAGATGTAATGAGGGTTGTGAGGAGTCTATTGGGACCAGGCGCCCCATCTTTCTGCAGCCCCACCAAATTCAGGACACAGCGTTCCTCTATTGAACTAGATCTATGGAAATCAGTAAGTGAACCATCATTGAGCATGTTCGTATTGGGCTTTTTTTGCCACTTCCAGAGCAGCGGAGTGATCACTTGACAATCAATAAAGAGATTGTGTGGCCGTACAGTCGGCGTCTGATGAAAAGTGTGACATCAGGAATGAGACCTAAGCAGGTTCTGTGATGTTCGCGTTGGGTCCCTGTCTTTCATCTGGTTGTCACTTGATTAACCATTGATCAGAATTGTTTTGTATTCTTTTTCTTGCTTACGAACAACATTCAGGTCCAGAAGTCCTTGTTTCTTTTCTTTGTGACATGCCAGATTGATTTCCTAAAATGGGACTTCGATAGATTTAGATTGATTTTTGCGCTTGGAGAGGTGGGCCGCTGAACAAGGATGTGCATTTTGCTGTAAGCTTCACCTTTCAAGACCTTCTGGGATTCTGCCATTTTACGTTTAGAATTTACAACAAGGGGTGGTGATGGACAGAGTCTCTGAATTAAGCAGAGTACTCTCACCCAGTCAAGAGATCAGGGCTAGATCCAACACCGTTTTTTAGCTCATTGCACCATCCCAGTTTCAGAACCTGGCTGTATGCAAATTAGTCTGTCCCTGGCCCAGTGCATCATGGGAACAGGGCAGACCAGACTACAAAAGCCAATTCTTACACTGGGAAGGAAACAAGCTTCCGGGGACCGGTTTCTGGCATTTCAGGCGTCTTCGGCCCGGCTTGCTTGAATCCTGATGGTGCAATGAGCAAGGGACTCACATCTGAGTATACCCTTCCACGCTTAGGGTGGACAAAATAATTTACAACAAGGGGTGGTGATGGACAGAGTCTCTGAATTAAGCAGAGTACTCTCACCCAGTCAAGAGATTTTACGTTTAGAAGGAATATTGCATGGCTTTAATCAGTAAGGAAGATTGACTTAGAATTTCTGAAGGGTTTGATCAGTGAAGAGCGTTCAATGCCTGATAGGGGAGTTTCATGGGAATTCGATGCAGTGTACTGAGCTCGGACCCATGACATTGTCCCATTTCAGCCATTTGAGGTTTTCTGTGTGCACTTCGGGGCTGGTGGAAGGAGCAGGTTCCAATTTTATAGGGGCTGAAGGAAAAATAGATTTGCTGTGATCTATGGTTGCCCTCATTGCAAGCCCTAAGGAGAAACCGTTGATGTACTTAAAGAGTGAAGCTGTGCATAGGTAGTCAAACATCCACTGCAACACCATTGTCTTGAAAAAGCCACAGAGTGCATGAGGGAGGTACTAGCCTGGTGTATATGTCTCTGGCACATATCATTTGAAGGCGCTATGAGCTAATATACCAAATGCGTTGGGCCTGATTTAGACACAGGAGGATAGACTACCGTCCATCAGGGTGGCAGAGAGCTTAACATCCGGCACCCTGACGGACAGTAGTCTATCCTGCTTAGAGATGACCAACAACCAAGTGGTCGTCTTTGTACATTGAAAGGAACTGCCTTCTTGGTGGCTCCCTATAAGGTACAAAAATTTGGTGGACAGCCGCCATAGGTTTTGACAGACATCCACCACAATGTTAACATTATTTTGTTTTTCAAAAACAAACTCCGAAAGTGGGAGATTGTTATTGAAAAACAAAAAACTAGGGGGCAGAGTCTGGCTGCCAATGACAATGGTCACCTGGGTACGGGGCTCAGCTGCATCAGGAGGCCTGTGTGATGCAGTGGCATTGCCAGTACAGTTGAACCAGTGCAGTGGCCAGCTTTTTATCCATGCTGGCCCCGGGTCCTGACTGTTGCAATCGCTGTGCTGCTCAAACTGACCTGCACTGTGCAGGAAGATGGTGCTGCTTCTCGGTGGGCCTGACCTGGCCTGGAGGAGGGTGCAGCCGTGCCAGAGTGGGTTGTGGTTGTGGGGTGGAGCTCAGCTCATGGGCCCAACACTGGGTACTAAGGAGCAGGGGAGGCAGCCTGCCCTCCCCTTCTCTTCCCAACCTGATCTTTTGGCACCTCTTGCCCCCAATTGACCTGGGCTAGAGTATGGGCAGGCCCGACTGGGGCACACGCAGCAGATGACAAGAGCGGGAAACATCACTTACAACGCAACTTTTACCACGCAGTGCCTTTACGACACAACTTTTACAACGCAAACCATTACAACGCATTGCGCTGGGGGGCGCTCTAGGATAGGGAATGTATTTAATATACTATCCAACACCTTCCCTACTATCCACGGGGACTGGAGTTGGAATAGTAAATTAAATAAATCACTATCCAGCGCCTAAAAGCACAATGCGTTGTAATGGTATTCGTTGTAAATACCGCGTTGTAAAGGCATGCGATGTAAAAGTATGCGTTGTAACGTCATACATCCCACAGAGCAGTGCATCGACGGAATGCCCGCACAACATTTAACTGTGGCATCCCTGCCAATTGCGGGTTGGATGCCCTAAATCCCCACAGCAGCAGGCAGAGTGTGGCCGGTGCCTAATGCCCCATGCAGCTTTGGAAGAAGGCCATTTGAACTTGGGACCTGAAGGAGCCCAGTGAGCGCGTAGCCTCCTGGGGGGGCTGCTGTCTTCTCATTAGCTTCATCAGCCTTTCATAGGCCATGGCTGGCTGGTCCCTTTCCTGACTCCTTTGGTTGCTGTTGTGATTCTAAGTGGGCTCGGTGGCTCCTTCCCCCACCATCGGCTCCCTTAATGGGAGATGGGGCTGGACCATAGGCTCTAGCTATCCGCCTGGGTCATTCCAGGACAGCAGGACACACTACGGGCTTGGGCCCTGGCAGCTGGAGTAAACGTGCAGCCGGTGCCTGTCATCTGGTGTGGTAGGGGTTTGTTTTGGCCTAGGGGACTGTCTCGGCCAGAGCAGTGCCCAAATCCCTCCACTGGGACCTGCCGTCAGCCTGCTGCCCCCCTCCTTAGACCCTTGTGGACCTGCCTTTGGGTCTCACACCATGTGGAGGGTTGCATCCCATCCCCAATGACACATCCGTTTCATCTTTCTCAGAGTTAATTGTTGCTGTCTCATTTTTAAAAAGATTTTCTTCCATCTTTATTTTATTGGCTCTCTCAACTGCTGTGCTTATAACATTCCCCAGACACTCTCAGGACTCTAAAGCACACTTGGGACTCTGCAAAGACTTTAAAGTGCTCCAGCATTAGATCTCTCTCCGTCAATATAATATAATAGGCCTTCTCCGTGTTACAGTTCCTCAGGAGTTTCCCAAATGTAATGTTCCATTTTAACCAAGGAGGATGTTGGCTAGTGTCATAAAGGATATTGTCAGCCGCTGTTGCCTTGCAGAATAGTCCTGTTTGCACTTCACCTTTCTCAATGGCAATCCTCACATCCAAATTGTCAATTTCTAAAGTACTGAACCAACTGATAAACTGGGAGGGGAAGCAAGATGGCGGCCGTCTGAAGCAGCGTAATGTAGCTCTCAGGAGGGGAAGCAAGATGGCAGCTGATTGAAGCAGCTGAAACGCAGCTCTCCATCTAATCTCCTGGAGCATGCCGCAATATTGAGCTGTGGAGTAGCCGCGGAAAGCTAATATTCCTGGTTCCAGCCTGGGCTCTGGCAGGCTCTACATCAGAGCAACATCTGTGGAAAAAAACACGACCGAGCAAACCACAATAAAGGGTTCCTTCTTGCTTGGGTCAGTTGGTGGCTGCAGCCGAGGCATTCTGCAGGTGCCAGGATCTCAGGCACAATACTGCTGGAAGCCGGGCAGTAGGACGGATGGGTCCCAAGACAGGCGGCTCAGGAAAGGTCAAGGTGGTTTTAGCCTCTTCAAACCAACAAAGCGCCACCACAGGAGAGCCCTCTGGTGGGGGAATGGGTCGCTTGAGGCAGACGTCGACCCCCTCCTGGGAGGAAAGCCGAAGCTACAGAGAAGAAGAGGAAAGAAAATCCCCCTCCTCCAGTGCCCAAGACTGGGGCAAAAATTATCGATTTATTATGCAGCTCAGCATTGCAACTCCTAACTGAGCAGGTGGAGCCGGTGGCTAGCCACAAGGTGGGTGTGCGCAAGGTTTCCACTCCCAAGGAGGGCTCTGTGCAGCAGTCGGCTGCGCAGCAGGCAAGTGCTAGCGAGGAAGCAGGAGATTTGGCTAAGAAGGGCCCACATCTAAGCCAGCAGCTGAGGGACCCAAAGGTAATCCACCCCACTTCCTTAATATCATTGGAAATACAGGGGCATGACACAAAAGCAGCTTCACAAGCAAATTTGTAGACAATAACTGAGGGTACGTTAGGTCTCAAGGAGAAAGTAACACACTCAGGCAGGGGGGAGGACCGCAGGCTGGCAAATTCGGTTTGACCTTTGAGGGATGGAGGCCCTGTAAGCACAGGTTGCAGAAAAGAAAAGTGTCCCCTCTCTTCCCCTCGCAAGCCTGGCAAACTAGTTGGAAGCCCTTACAATTGTGGCAGGAAAGCTGACTCAGACCTGGAAGGAAACTTTTTCTCCTTCTCAGATGGTATGGAGTTGTCTGTGGGGGACTCTAAGCTAACCAGCAAGACCAGTGATAGTGCCCTATGTGATGCAGGGAACTAGGGTTCAGCATTAAATGCTCAAAAGAACACCAAACAGGGTGCACAGCATTCATTCAGTGGAAAAAGTTTAAAATAGGTCTATTTTCCAACAGAACAGATAGTTGGGGGGGTGGCAGAATGAGCGCAAACCCTCCGACTAGAATCAATATATCACTGCATTATGTCCCACAGAGAGGAAACCAGGCTGGACAGTCGCACGGCCTAAGACGCAACACGCAAATTGCAAGGAGTTGTCTGCAAAGTGGCTAAGTTATGTGTCGCCATAGATGATCGCCCATCAGTGTTGCAAACGAGGGCCGCGGCCCTAGAGTCCGATGTCTCAGGTGCACAAGGGCATGATCGAGGTCCATGAGGCCCAGTTAATTGATGTCTAGTGGAAGTTGGATGACCATGAAAATTGCTAGAGGTGTAATAACCTGCATGTTTTAAGAGTGCATGAAGCGAAAGAAGGGCCCTATGCGACACTGTTTGCTGTGGATCTGTTTCCCTGACCTGGTGGGCTGGAACTGAACCCAAGAGATTTAGCATGTTCACAGAGTTCTCCTGGTTCAGAAGCAGACTAAAACATTCACTGAAAATCCACCGGAAATCTTGGTGATCATTGGAAACGTCCTACTACGACAAGAAATCTAAGAGAAAGCAAGACCTGATGCCAGAAAATCTGTGGGGGCTTGCTCTTTTTCGTCAAACCTGATTTTTGTCACATTATGGAGGAGCAGCAGTGGCAGTTCTGCCAGTTAATTAAACCATTTCAAGACAAGGGGGTGCAGGCCTTTCTTCTGAACCTTGCACGATTGAAGGTGGAATAATAAAATGTGAGTATTTACATCCAAATTCAAAATAAAGGAATATATTGGGGATATGCACAGGTAATATGGGAGAGCTTTCTGAAATCATGAGAGGTCTGTTTGAATAAGCACTTGGTTGGTAGACAAGGCATTAGTAATTTATGTGCTTGGGGATAAGACCTAAATAAATTCAATGAATTAGAAAAGGGAGGTAGTTTGGATAAAAAGGGGGGGTGTTCCTTTTTTTCTTGGAATGTAATCATGAGCGTTCTGTTTGAATAAGCACTTGGCCAGTGGAAAATGCATTAGTAATTTTTGGTCTTCCTCCAGGGACGGGGCAGAGAGGCTGCAAAAATACTAACAGACCTGTGCATGGTCTGTTTGCTTCCCATGGGTGGGAGGTCTGTGGGGCGAGAGAGCAGACGGGAGTGCTCCTGGTGGGAGGAAGGTGGTGATGTTGGGGGGTGAGCGGGTGTGTCAGAATAAAAACCCAAAAGATGAGCAAGAATACAGGTCAAGACAAAGAAAAGATGGCCAATACGATGACTCAATTGCACTGGGAGTTAGCAGTGGTCGGAATACTGAAGTTAAGCTATCAATTCATTGGCACTAGTGTAATCTCCTGGCGTTACGGTGGGGAAATAGGTATACTTTCTAACTGAAAAAATTAAGGTAGGAGGCCTATACGATAAGCTGAAGAGACACACGGTGACAGAGATACTTAGATCCCTGGGCCCGATGTCGTCTGACAACAGGAAACACATATCTCATGACGAAAGACAGAGTTGCTGAAAATAAGGGGTATACACTTCTAGCTTGTACAACCCAGAGCTCTTCTATTAGAGGGGTGGCTATACTGGATAATGGTCATGTTGGTGTTGGGCCCGCTAAACAAAAGCTTGTGGACAAGGTGGTAAGGTGGGAAATTGTTGAGTGTCAGGTAGCTGGGATCAGATTTACTATCTTCTTGATTAATGGCTCCAATCAGGATGATCCAAAGCTCTTTCAAGATTTTGAAATGTAATTATCTACCTGGCCTACCACACTAATAGTTTGTGGAGACCTAAACCTACATCTGGATGCCTGTAGGAAACAAGCAACCAAATATCATGGGAAGAAACCTCAGGTACATAGGGCTCTGATGTCCTTAAGGGACAGTCATAGCCTGATGGATGTATGGGATATTAGTAAGACGTTGGACCCTGACTTCACTTATTTCTTATTGCCCACAGAAAATATGTCCGGATAGATTATTTTTTTATCTCCACTGGACTAGTGGGTAAGGTTGACATTAGCAAGCTCCTTGTGCTTTTCTCTGATCCTAATCCGTTAGATTTGGAAATATTGTGGATGGGAGGGATTAAGCTTTTATAGATTTCTCCACAGCATTCGATAGGGTAGATCGGGGAAAGCTGTGGAGGAAATTGGTCACTATGGGGATACCAGGGAATCTTTTTAGATTAATAATTGCTCCCAATTCTTCGACCTGGACTAAAGTTTTATTGGGGGGAACACAAGGTCTCTCAAAGAAAATATTAACACATAATGGGTTGAAGCAGGGGTGCCTCTTGGCCCCTTTACTCTTTTCCATTTACCTTAATGATCTGCCGAGCAGAGGGGGACTTAGTAAAGGGTATCCCCCTCAATTAGGAAACTTAAAGTTGAGCTGTCTGTTATATGCAGATGATGCAATAATAATGGATTTAACACCAATTGGGTTGCAAAGACGACTTTGTGAGTTAATTAGGTACACATAGGAGTACTATTTAAAAATAAATATTTCAAAAAGCAAAGTTATGATTTTTAGCTATCAAGATTGTACGGTTAGAAAAAATTGAATTGGTTTTTGGGAAAAGAAAAATTGGAAGTAGTAACATTTTATTCATATTTAGGAAAAATATTTACAAATAGGTGTTCAGCTAAAAGACATATGGATCATTGCAAAGGTAAAGCAATTTCACAAACATTTGCAATTAATCGCCTGTATACACACTGTGAGAAAAGACATTTTTCACACATTATTTCAGTTTATAAAATAAAGATCCCACCAACCTTGAGCTATGCCAGTGAAACAATAGATGCACAAGAGTGGGTCAAATTCAAGAAAGTGGAAGGAAAGTTCTGGCGCCAAATATGTAACTTGAATTGCGCTGCACAGATTGCAGCGCTTAGACTCGAATTTGGTCTCCTTTCTACATACGTGCTATCAATGGCCGTGTGCTTAAGATGGTGTAATGCACTGATAAATAGCTCTGAGAATATGTTACGGGTAGCGTTGTACAGAGAAATATTTGTAAATATAATGGAAAAAAGTGCTATTTTTAGGAATTATTTAAAAGCATTATCAATGTTTGGTTTAGATATGGATGGGGCAGCTGTTCTTTGCAAAACGGCCTTGAAGAGGTATAATTAAGAAAACAATATATGTGGTGTCTCGAGAAAGAGATATTAAAATATGCTCAGAGAACAGAAGTATTGATTGTATTGTGGAGAGTAGTATTGTCAAAAATCCCCAACCTCATGTCTTAAGGAACCTTAAACATGGAGTGCGTAGGGTGATTTTGCTACTGAGATTGAATTTACTCCCCCTAAGAGTCGTAACAGGATCTTGGGAGGGTATTCCTAGAAATGAAAGGTATTGTCAGTCATGTAATTCCTGTATACAAGATTTGAATCATGTTTTATTTATTTATTTGTCCCGCATTACATTCAATACACCGTAGATATTTAAGGATTTGCTTTTTAAAGTACAATATTACCACAGCAGAACAGGCCTGAAATTGCCTGCTGTCCCCCCCATCTGAACTGATGTGTTTTAAAATATTTAGCTTTTTTGAACAGTTTATAAACCTATATTAAGGTCGTAAAGATCTTCCGAAATATGTATGTTTACAGCATTTGCACCTTCTCTTGACACTCCGGTTATTATGACCGATTAGTTATGTTTACAACTGTGTATGTGCACTTTATGACATTTTCCTGCTGCTAGTTATTGGCTGGTAATGATCTTCTTAAAAAGGATGCACAGTGCACTTGCACTTTTTTCTTGACCCTTCGGGCCTCAAGGCCGATTTATTGCGTTTACAATTAAGCATGTGCACTTTTTCAAACATTTCTTGCTGCTAGTCATTTATTGTAGGATTACAACTTTTGTACTAAATTTGTTTAGCTGCTAAGTCATCATGTATTAGATGTTTTATACTCAATTTATTACGTTGGAATTAAGCATGGACTTCATTATAAACTTCGTCTTCTAATTACTGACCTTTAGGATCTGATGCACTTTACTAAATCCTTGTTTTGCTGCTAAACTATTGTGTACTGTATAGTGAAATAGGCGAGTGTATGTTAGTGAACTACTATACTCTGTTATTATGATGCTGGTTACACAGTATAGTTTAGTGAATAGATAAATTACCTTTATTATGCCCCTGATCCAGTACTGTATAGTACATTTCATATTTTGGTATTTTACAATAAGTTTTATTATCGAATGTTTTTAGGATAGTATTAGATTAGAAACTTGTATGAATTAGTAAAAATTCATGTATGACAATTCAATTATTTAAAGTTTCCCCCTTTTCGACTTTGTAAATTCTAAGATTGACTACTACTGCTAAGTTCATTCGTGCTTTTAATTGAAAATGATAACTTGAAATTATATTGGAAATTCTTTGTGGAATGAATTGTGTTTTAAAATGTATTTCTATGTGGAATTCAGCGGAATTCTAAATCATAATAAAAAATAAATTTAAATTAAATTTAAATTGGGTAAGGTTGACATTAGGAAGCTCCCTGTGCTTTTCTCTGATCCTAATCCGTTAGATTTGGAAATATTGTGGATGGGAGGGATTAAGCCATCAAGTTAGATTTGATAGAAACTGCTTTTTAATACTTAGTATCTTGAGTACTTGAAGAAATGGGTAAAAGAGTTCTTTGATCTAAACAGATATAGCACCTCATTGTGGATAGTCTGGAATGCTTTTAAGACAGGGGTGAGAGGCAAGACCATTATTTTTATTTCACATAATAACCTTCTTAATAGGGAAAAAACAGATTGTATGCACCGATAAATATTGGCTTGACAAATTCCTGCAGGGTTGCTATAGCTACATATGTAGGCATCATGATAACGCCCAAGGTTGGGTCTATGTAGCAGATCAATCTGGACCCATTGCTAAAGAAGATCAGCTCTGACTTCAGACGTATAAATGGACTACACCTAACCCTAGTGAGAAGGTGTTAGCTTAAGATGACTGTCCTATCTAAGGTACCTAACTTGTTTAGAATTATACCGTTTGATTTACATGTGTCCTTGCTTAAGAAAATAGACTCCATATGTATAAACTTTGTGTGGCAATGTAAGAAGACCAGTCGGGCCCTTAAATTCTTAGCTCTCCCACAAGAGTAGGGGGATGGGAGGTTCCCAACCTCTTGTTCACCTATTGGTAAGTCCTTCAGTAACAGATAGGGGCTCTGTTCTTGGCCGAGAGGGGCAGCAGAGACGGCCTGGTGTATGGTGCCGGTCACCCTATTATTTTTTAGTTTGCATTTTTGGAGATCAGTGTTGGGATGTCTCCTGCAACATGTTTAACCTAGTTATTATTAAAAAAAACTGAGGTTTCAGAGCATGATGGCCGCCTGGAGAGTATGGAATAGGGTCCAGAAACTGCTGGCAGTTAAAATATATAACTGGTATACCCCTCTGTGAAGGTCCCCGTTGCTCACAACAATATTCTATGATGTGATTGGCAGGCAATGGTAGCAACCGGTCTTAACAAGTTGGGGGATCTCTATTCTGATGACCACTTGTGCTCATTTACTGAGCTACAGCAGGACTTTGGGATAGGGACCAGGACTTTCTTTTAATATCCACAGGTTAGGGACTTCCTGAGCAAGGTTAAATGGGGTACATTCTCGATGTAAAGAATCACCGTCCTAGATACAGTGCAGTGGTCGGGCAGCAAGGTTGGCCAGATATATCAAATTCCAAGGGACCCAGCTCCGAGCGATATAGAGAAGTTTGAGACAAGCTGGGCAAGGAAGTTAGGAGAGGAGGATGTAGATTTACAGACCTCAATAGGGATTGGGTTGAACGCTCCCCTATCATCAAGCTTGCGAAACCAACATTATAAAACCTTGTTTAGGCTTTATTTTACCCCCACTAAGCTGCTGAGGTGGGGCAAGACGGTGAATAACAAATGTCCTAGGTATGGAGAAGGTCCGGCCGATATTGCTCATATGTTCTACAGCTGTGAGAGGCTGCAGTCATTTGAAGAGGGTATCGAGTCATTCTGGAAGAAACTGCTTTGTATAGAGATATATATGAGCTCTGTTATGATGCTCTTTGAGTATGGTCAGCGTTGTGAAGGAAATTTGGGCCAGGTGTATTTTATTTCTATCTCTATTGATCTAGCTCGGCTCTTAATCGTTACGATATGAAGAGTGCAGAACCTCCAACTACATAATCATGGTTTAGGTGCTTTTTGGGTGTCTAAAGTCCAGAGAGATCTTTATATAACTGAAAGGGAAGTGGGGTCAGGAGATACGGCAAAAGGATCTGGTCTCCAGTGATTAAATGGGTGGCTAATTACTTGGGCTAAGATGACTGGTTAGCTTTTGAAAAAGCTCATCAGGGCGAGAAGCCATGGGCCAAAACGTCATTGAGATTGTGGTCTATGTGATGTTATATTTTTTTATGCCGTTATGCCCTTTATGTGTCAGAAGATAATGTATATTATTGGCCCTATGATTGATGTCAGAGTTCAACGTAGGAATGAAATGTTTAGAATATCTTGTGATTTAAATGTAAATGAATTTAATATTGTGGTACTTTTTGATATGGGTATTAACTTCATCATGAATTGTGCAGAAAGTCTTATGTTACTGATGGAATGAACTCAGTTTGCCTGCTCCTTTCTTTAGAAATAAAAATTATTATTTAAAAAAACTACTAATAAACTGAAGATTGAGTTAATTATGATTTGATTCATATACAACATCAATAGCTAATTGTTTCCTAACATTCCATACAACAAACAAGTTGGTTGTGTAACACAGAAGCATACAAATGTGTAAACAATGTTTGTATTCTTCTGAACATAGAACTTGCTCCTCCCATCAGCCAATAAAAAGATGGTATAGCTAGGGTAGAAAGAGGTATCCATGGCTGTCCCCCTGACCTGTCTACATAGCTCCTCGTCAAAAACAAGATATTATTTTCAAGGCAAACCCTTAAAATGTGTACTACTAACTAAGCATGTTCAATGATTGTAATGGGATGGGCCTGCAGAAAATATAGGCGTTGATGCCAGCCTCATGAATTACAGGTATATAATAATGCAACATGCAATCAATCTTAACTCATCTTCAACTTAATTTAAGATTTTTGTTAATGGAATTTCATTGTTTTTTAGACTAAAGTAGTTTTACAGTTCAATGTTTTGTTTAGTATATTAATGAAGATGCTTGTGTGAGGATTACTTAGTCAATGTATTCTTGTCATTGATATAGATTGTTTCCGTTATTAAGATAATATTGGTATGTTTTGGGGTGTGAAGATGTGACCTTCACTGAATGAAAAAACAGAGAAGTTAGTTCACTTGGTAGCATGTATACACCATTGACAGAGATCGCTGAATGAGAGATGTATTTTTTTGTTTGTCCCTCTTACATATTTTTTTTGTAATTATGCAAATATATGCTAGTCATAGCATTACCTTTGAGGAAAAAACAAACTTAGCATTGGAAGTTTGTCAAACAACCTATTATGATACCACCTACCTACACATAAAATAGGTTGTTTTGATGTGAGTACGTACAGCATTGCCACAGTCTATGATAACATGCACCATAGATGTTTCTTTATTTTAGGTGGTTACTTTTAAATAAAATCGTGCGACTGAACCTTTTTACAATGTTGTCTTTGTATTTTGGTGTGTCAAAGAGTATGTTGAAGCTAGGAGATTATATTGTCCTTTCTGATAGGAATTTGTACCATCCAATGTGATATAGTTTGCACTGTTAACGAAGTGAATCTGTATATATTCCAAGCAGCCATCTTTGTTACAAAATGAAAGATGGCTGCACCATTTTGGATGTCTGATATCCCTATACACACTTTATTTTCTCCCATATTATGCAGTGTCAGAAGTGGATGTTCACTTGTGGAAGCAGCTCTATGGTTGAGCATGCATGATTGAAAATTAACCACATTATAACGGCTCATTTTGATCCCTTGAGTTGGACATTGTCTATCACAATAGCTTGTGTTTCGCCACACGACATTTCCTCTAAAGATATGAACTTCATTTAAGAGATAGGGGCTTGGCCAAGCCACCGACCAAGATGGCCGCTCGGCATTGAAGCTCCGCTGATCGGCCCAACTACCTCGCAATATCCCCCACATCCTTCGCAGTAATCGCCCCCAATCCATCACAGGTGTGCCGCCATTGTCCCTCTGCATATGATGATCTGAGTTCATTGCTGTGAGACGCTGTAGTGACGGAGCCCTGGTGACCACAAAGTGCGGATTCGAATGAGGAGTGTCTGCGGCCTACCA
Source organism: Lissotriton helveticus (assembly GCF_964261635.1). NCBI lineage: Eukaryota > Metazoa > Chordata > Amphibia > Caudata > Salamandridae > Lissotriton > Lissotriton helveticus. Next base: position 738,173,386 of record NC_136059.1, on the reverse strand, counting down.
TGCCAGCTGTGGTGGTGCAACGAGGCACCGTGATCCAGTGACTGCAGCCTGCTTGGAGTGGGGACCTGCATTGGTGGTGAATGCTCTGGGTACCGTTCGGGCCTGCCTCTTGACTCTCCCCCTCTTTATTACAATCGATTGGCCCGATAGGGGGGCGGCCTCTTTGGGTCACCCCCGTGGCACAGCTCGCGCTCCCGTTTCATCCCTAAGGCCCCGCTGGGGCAGGGCCCACGGTAGAGTCCGGGAGACAGCCTTCAGATGGTCGCTGGACAAGGGAGGGGGAGGTTAGAGGTGGCCTGTTGCCCTCGGGTTGATTCCCGCTGTGTCCCAGCTCGGTGCCGGCCTACACAACACGGCCTTCACCAGCCCAATGCTGCGTCACCTCACCTCCAGCTGCAAGATTCCGGGTGCTTTCTACAGACACAGGGCATTGTCTGGTGTAATCAGACATTGGGAATCAGCTGTGACTGCGCTCTGCTGATAGCATCTGTCCGTTGGTGTGCATCTGGCCCTCCCTGTCCCCTTGGGATATCTGTTGTTGCCAACCAGTACAGCATACTTACCACCGGCACACAGACGCGGGCAGACGTCCAGATACAGCTGAGATTGTGCACAATCAATCACGCTAGTCATTGGATGTGCTTCTGGCCCTCCCTGTTCCTCTGGGGTACCTGCAGCCTTCAGTCCACACAGCCAGCCCAGCATCACCGCGCTACACCGGCGTGGCAGACTCAATCCACCCAAACTCATGGGCACACAGTGGTGGCACAAAACAGACTTTCACCAGCCCCCCACTGCCATTTCTGAGGTAGCCCTGCCTCGTTCTGCACCATCTCCAGAACCTGCCCTGCGCTGTAGGCTGAAGGGAAACTTGGTGTGCCTGCTCCATAAGCACGCAGGGGACAGGATAATGCACACACGCTACTCACTGGGACCCTCGTGCTGATTGCTGTGACCCATCGCTGTCTTCACACCCGGGCCCATTCCTCCCCGTCATCCACACCCAGCACTGCGGATGCACTGCCATTAAAATATTTAGCTCACTGCGCTGCGGCATGGGCCTCAAATATCACAAACAGAAGACCCTTCCATTCGAGAAACTGACAGAAAGGGCCACTGAGGAGAGTTCCACCATGGCTGAGGGCGGACAGGGTTCGGATCAAGCTAACGCCTCCTCCTCCCCTTCAACTGCGCTACTCCAGGAGATGAGAGAAGGCTTTCGGGCTTTACATTGGGCGGTTCCACACTCTCGACAAGAATATGGAGGCACTGTTGGCCAAGAACCAGGTCCACGACAGATGCTTAGTTGTGGTGGAGGCGCGAATATCTGATATCGAGGACGGCATTGCACAATCTGTTAAAAGGCTGGAATGGGTTGAGCGCATACTGAAAGAGGTGGCCATTAAAAACGAGGACCTTGAGGCATGCAGTTGGCGCAACAACATCCGCATTCTAGGCGTGCCGGAGTTCACCACCACTGGTCGACTTGACCTCTTTGTCGAGACACTACTGTCAGATATGTTTGGGAGAGAGTCCTTTACTCCTGGCTTCATGGTGGAGCGAGCCCATCGCACCTTGGGGCCCTGGCCTAACACATGCTGCCCTCCGCGCCCTATCATTGCGTGTACTATGATTTTCCGAGATTGGCATACGGCACTGCGCCTCGCTAGAGAGCGCGGGGATACCATCTAGCAGGGCTCCAAGCTTGCTCTCTTGCCAGACTTTACCATCATGGTACAGGACGTCCGATGCAAATATAACGGGGTGAAGGCCACCCTCAGAAACCTGGGAATGAAATATGGCATGTTGTATCCTGCCAGGCTGAGGGTTGAGGTACAGGGGAGGGCACAAATCTTCAACAATCCTAACGACGTGCAGGAATTTTGCCGCACGTACAAACACAACAACAGTAAGGCGGCTGGGGGCGGGAGCAGGCCCTCTCCTCCACATAGTGGATCGGACGCTACCATGGAACTCTTTTCTGGATCCGGAGTTGATTGACTACACTGTGCTGTTTTTTCTTTGCTTTTTCTAAACTGCATGGGGATTTCACTATGAATCAGTGAAATGTGTTACATAAATTTGGTCGACTGGCGTGGTGTTGCCACCCCTCCTGGAGTATACCATGTTTTTGTTTATGGTTTTCCTGAAGTACAGTTTCAAGGTTGTTTTGTTTCACTGTAAAGTCTATTTGTACTATAGCGCTAATTCTCAACAATGGGTTTGCCATGCCTTTATTGCAGTAAGGTTGGGTGGAGCGTGGTGGGGGATGATTGTGGTTATATGGCAACTGTTGATTGTTTCTTGCTCTCCACACTCTCACAGATTGTTTTTCAAACCTGGTGCTCGATTCTGTTCTGCACTCTATGACCACTAGATGGCTCAGCCTGGCACTGTTGATGGCCCTTTCAGCCTGCCCCTGATGTCCTGGAATGTCCGGAGTCTTAACGATAATCGTAAAAGGGGACAGGTGGTGCATTATTTACTACAGCACAACGTTGATATTGCCTTCCTACAGGAGACCCATTTGCCCAAATCTGACCCTGCTCGCTTTGCTTCCAGTTAGGGTGCACACAGATATTTTGCCAATTTCAGTAATTATGCAGGAGGGACTGCCATCCTTTTACACAAAAGAGTCCCCTTCAATCTCCAGTCAGTCGTCCTAGATGATGAAGGTAGAAACACCATTGTAGTTGGGTCATTAATGGGACACTGTGTCGCTTTGTTATGTGTCTATGCTCCGAACACTGACTCCCCTGAATTCTTCCATTCCTTACACGTCCAGGTCTCCAAACTTGAGCTCACTTCATTGCTAGTTGGCGCGGACTTTAATCTCCTTCTAAATCCCGACTGGTACAGCACTGCCAACTCCCCTGACACTAAAACGCGAGCACGCCGTGCTCTCCTTGACTTATTCAACCATTTCTCCCTTCTATATATTTGGCGCAGACGTAATCCCTCCCTTACTGAGTTCACACTTTATTAGGGTCAACATAATACATGGATCAGACTTGATTATTGGTTTGTCTCTTTTGGAGTCTCCTCCTGGTATCACACACTGATGACGCTCCCTAGGACCTATTCCGACCATTCCCCTGTCCAGCTCTCTCTCAGGGTTCCACGTCCGGATGGGTTCGAGAGACACTGGCGCTTCCCTAGTCGCACCCTCCATGACGACCTTTTCCCCCATGAGATCCACGAGGCCATTGAAGATTATTTTGCCATTAACACTGGTTCCATTGACACTTTGGGCGGTTTTGTGGGAGGGATTCCAGGCATACATACGAGGAGTGTGCATCTTCAAACACGCAGAAGTGCTCAAGGCTCTACACACCACGCTGGCACGATTAGAACAGGAACTCTTAGACCTTGACAACGAGCCACGACACACACATACTTCAGACCTGCTGGGACAGCGTCTAGCCCGTTCACCGAGTACAGAGGCGCAGCAGATCGTGAGATCCTCTTTTTGGGCAAATATCAAACCTCTCCACATTATGGCGAAGGTGAACCTCGGGGCAGAACGCTGGCATAGATGCTCCGCCCCCCCTACAGTAAAGCTTACATCACTGAGATACACTCTTACAAGGACGTGGTTCCTACCTCCATAACAGACATATTGGATTAATTCATGACTTATTTTTCTACACCTCCAAACTGGGACAGGAACATACAGTACAGGAAACCTATCTTTCCCAAATTGCACTAGTTTACCTAGAAAAAGGCATGCAGGACGTTCTGGCAGAACCAATCTCCAAGGCAGATGTCCTCGGCGCCATTGACCCTCTCCGCGGTTCTTCTGCCCTTGGGCTGGATGGCTTCACTTGGGAGTTCTATAAGGCTTTTAAATATCTATTGGCACTTCAACTGATCGAAGTGTACGCTGAGGCTCTGGAGAAACAGATCCTTCCCCCCACACTCCGCAAAGCAGTCATCATACTTCTCCCCAAACTTGGCAAAGACCAGACCCTCTGCGGTTCATACAGGCCTTTGTCCCTACTCAATTTAGATGATAAAATACTTGCTAAAATTACTGCTAATCGCTTGTCACAGTTGATGGAATTCATTATTTCTCCTGCACAATCCGACTTCCTCCCTCATCGCTCTACATCTTTGAATTTTAGAATGCTGTTCTTGATCCTACACAGGATCAACCGCCAAGTTCCTGCTGTGGTGATCCTTCTCGATACAGAGTAGGCTTTTGACACATTGGAATGGCCTTTCTTTGTGTCAGTCATGCACCGCATGGGTATGCCGGTTGTATTCATAGCCACCACGGCGCTGCTCTACAACCGACCCACAGCGAGACTTCTTTTGAATGGCACGCTGTACCAACCCTTCCCTCTCTCCTGTAGTACTCGCCAGGGATGTCCTCTATCCCCTTTCCTCTTTATTCTTGCCATGGATCCTTTAATTTAACATTTCCAGGAGAGGCATCTGCAAAGAGGTCTTCAGTTTAACACTGGCCCCTCCTGGTTTCATTATATGCCGATGATACAATTTTATACTTTCGTGATCCCCAGGTGAACTTAGAACCACTCATCAGGAAGATTATTTGATTTGGTCAGCATTCCGGTCTGGGCATCAACTGGCGCAAGTCTGTCATTTGCCCTTTGACCCCTGGCATGACCCACTGGAACTGTGAATTCCCTCTTGAATGGTGTTCAGACTCAGTCAAGTATTTCGGTATTCACATCCACTTAGATACAGACCAAATTCTTCGTCTTAATTATGGGCAAGCGATGGGGGCACTCGAGACTCAGGTGGAGAAATGGCTGTGACTCCCGCTGTCCATAGCTGGCAGAGTTGCCATTATTAAGATGATTATTCTCCCCAATTTTTTTTTATCTTTCAATAATATTCCCATCCCCCTTCCAAACAGTTTTTTCGTGAAACTACAGACACATCTTACAAGACTGGTGGTGGGGGGGGGGCGTCCGCTGGCAAGTTCTCACCTTACCATATGAGAAGGGCGGATATGGGGTACCGAATTTACACCTGTACTAGCTCTTGGCTATGCCTTTGCATGGTATCACCCTGATGCCAGGATCCCTTTCCTTCGTCCGGAGGTGGATTTCATTCTTCCTGACAAACTGAATGCTGTCCTGCCTAAAGGTGTGTGCCGAGACTCTACCATTATACAAACTGTTTCGCCTACCAGCTGGGCATGGGAAAAGCTTAAACGATACACGGGTACTCAGGTGCTATATTCCTCAGCTCTCTCCCTCCTGAATGCCCGGTGGCTTCCTATACCTGGTGAGAAGCTAGTGCAGCGCACACTGACCAAGTTTGATGTCTCTACGCTGGCCAACCTGTACCCCGGCGGGCATATCTTTTCATCTATCAAAGATGACCGCTTTCGAGATGCCACTTTCATGGACTGTTTTGTACTTAAGCGGCTGTATTCTGCTTTGTGGGCGGCGCTTCCTGTGTCCCCCCTGGAACCAGACTCGTTCAGCCCTCTTTCCCTGATTATTGAAAGCGAGAGCGGGTTGCACCCTATATACAAACTATATAGGGCCTGCTCCACGATGATCCTGATTGTTGATGAGAAAGTTCATAAAGATTGGGAGGGTGATCTGGGTCACCCCATTACAGACTACCAATGGGCCAAGTGCTGTGCAGTCACGAAAGACGTATCCTTAGACATCAACTGCTACATTTCAAGTTTTTTGCGCAGGATATACATTACCCCTGCCAAAGCTCACAGACTGGACAGGAATATGCCACATACCTGCCGGAAGTGCGGGGCTCCGCACGCCGATTTTTTCCCATCTCACTTGGACGTGCCCCACATTGCAACCATATTGGGAGTAAGTTCACAAAACACTAGGAGACATGACTAAACTATCCCTCATTCCCACTCCAGAAGTGGCACCCCTGGGTTACACAGTAAATTTCCCCAAACCCATGTAGAAATTCTCATCCCTTAGTTTATTGTTAGCCAAGCCGGAAATCGCTATCCACTGGGGTCGTAAGACAACCCCCACCTTGCAAAGCTGGCAGCACAGTCTAGCTTATTGCAACAACAATAGTGAAGTCTATTCCAGTACAATGCCCTGTTCCTCCCATTCCAAGGACATCTGGGGCACCTATAGGACCTATGTAGACTCTCTTCGCAATGCTTCTGATTCACTGTTAGGGTCGGGAATAGTCCCTACAGGAGTGGTCTAGACGGTTAGGGATCCAAACAAGTTAGAGCTCATACACTGTATCACACCTCGTAGAGATGGACTCTACCTTTCTTGAGACCACCCACACAGGGGTGATGGCTGGGTGGGTACATGTTACATGTCATTAGACGGAGACTGGTTATGCGCTGAGAATCAGGAGGCACATTCAAAAGTGTATTATCCTTCGAATGTATGCATGCCTGGCTACTACTATTCACCATTTTATTTCGAGCCATAATAGACTCTTTACTGCACCATGTCTGTTATTGTATCCTTCCTGATTGTAATGCCACACAGTGAGCACCTACAATTACAATTCTATGTTGTACAAAAATGATCAATAAATAAAGTTTTAAAAAAACAACTTCATTTAAGAGATGCATTAAATGCCAGATTGCACACATTCCCTGAAGTTCGTTCACACAGGTGTTGCATAATCACACTATTCATACTTTTATTTCACCCAAAGGATCATTTGAGAGCAAGCTTTTTGGCCCAATGAATTTTTTAAATCCCAATTAAGTCACCAGTAGGGATCCTGAAAATTCATCTTTCTCCCCTCAAAGTAGCCTTTTAGCCCACAAACTGGTCACAGGATAAAATAAGTGTGACCATATAGCATTAGAGCATATTTACAAGCCCCTAGTGCAGTGGCGACTGGTGGCATTTGAAAGTGGTGGGCCGTAAAAGTTCGGGATGAGTGACATGTAGCGAGTGAGACTGATTGTTATAAGCGGGGGTTCAGGGGATGATTTACAAAAGCTTTTATGAGTAGGGAAAGTAGTACTAAAGAAGTAATATTTTATGTACTGTTACATTTCTTTGTGAATCAGATCTGAAATTTCCAATTCCTTATTAGTAGGAGTGCATAAGGGGGCCACTCCTTTCCATTTGCACTAATTGAGTATGCTTATTCCCTTAATATTCCCATTGTATTCCCATTTTGGATGTTTTGGGGCCAATTCAGAAAGTCGTGTAGTAGTATGTAAAAGAGTACTATAATAGTTCATGCTACCTTACGTACAGCAAAATACAAAATACTTTTGTGAATAGGCCCCAATATATTTATTTTTGGACTACTGTATATGGACATCAATAAAGTGTATATTATATCATCTTTGTACTAGAGACTGGAGAATACTTATAGAATAGGTTATGTTAAAACTACAGAATGCCACAGAATATGTCATCCTTGTGCTATAGAATATATTGTTATTCAAGAACTAATGTGTTCTTGACTGTGCTAGACGATCAATTCATCATTAAATGCTACTGCAGACAATCCTTGGTGCTAGATATTATACACGTAGCCCATCAACATGCTGAACACTATGCTCATCACTGCATTTCAGTCTCATGCCATAATTGTATCGCATAATTTGGTTATCCCTGTGCCAGAAAACGCGTTCATGTATTTTTGAAAAAACACCCAGAAGGTCTTTTCTTTTTTGGAAGCAAACAAGAAGTAACAAAGCATGATTAAAATATTCCATCGTGCTTAAAATGCCTATCACTTTATGACTGTACTCTATATTTTTCCTTTTTGTTATATTCATTCACAAAGGAAGGATAGGTCAAAAGGTTTATAAATTGCTTCAGTTCCTACTCGAAGGGAAAAAGCAAAGACATTTTTCGAAAGGGAGGGCTTCAGAGCACCCAGCTGGCATGGCAGGAGTGCGAGTGGACAGGCAGGGAGCAGAGGCATGAGAGAGTGGGAAATAGTAAAGAGATTGGGGAAAGACTGAATAGACAGTGAGAGTGAGGAATTCAGGAGGGAAAAGGCTGGAGTGGGTATTTAGAACGGATAGACTGGGAGTGAAAATGAGGAGACAGAGGGGGAGGAGAGACACTTGGAGGAAGAGGAGACCGACTAGGTGAGAGCCGAAAGGGACAGTAGAGTAGCAGGTGAGGAGAGCTTAAATAAACATGGAGGCGTCTCTGCAGTTAAAGCTTGCATACACTTAACAATGTTAGGTTTGGGCAAGCTTTCGCTGCGGAGACTCCTCCATGTGCATGTTAAGGTAACATAACAAAATACAAAGTATTCGTTACAAAACAAAGCATTTACTTATCTGGTTTACAAAACAAAGCATTTACTAGTGAGGCTAGGTAGCTCACCTAATGGACGACGCGACGAAGTTTTACCCTGCCACAGCAACAGAACATGTCACGTGCACTGCAGCACTCCCTGTCCTCGGGATCGAAAGCTGCTGGACTCCACCCCTCAGGCCTCATCAGCCAATACAAGCCACACGAGCAATGGAGGAGGCGAGGACAACTTTCCATGGTAGCCACCCACTTCTGCTTTGTACCCCTGAGTCGGCCAGCCCTTTTCCATTAAATGAATGGAACTCTTCAGACCCCGCCCTGGGCCAGAGCAGTATACGCCCAAAAGTAAGCCTATGCATCACCGCTAAAACAGGCCACGCCTTCCACAGCGATGTCACTGGCCTGGTTTGTGCCTTCAGGGCGAGAATCAGTACGCTCGCTGGTCACATCACATGCACAGTCAGGTACTCCTACCAAACAAAAAAAATATCTAAATCCTTCATAAAAGAGCACGTTTCCCTGCCATCACAAGGGAGAGGGAGAAAAACCGACGAGCAGCTCTAGTCAAAAGCAACCATTAGCTTTTTGACTAAAGCTGCTCGTAGGTTTTTCTTCCTCCCCCCGTGATGTCACGGCAACGCCCCTTTTGCCTTTTAACACCAGCCGCCGCTGCCCTTTTGCCATCCCAACGTCACTTTTCTCAAACTTTGTGGTGGCGATAGGGGCTATACCTTATTCACAAGGCAGCATTAAGCCACTTAACGTGGCATAACGGCACCTTGTGAATAAGGCAACCTTTCATGCTATACTTAGAGTGAAAGGAGTGGGCAATGAGTATTGTGGTGGGTATTCCACTGCAACACCCAATGATTTTGACGCTGCCCCATATTTACAAGGGTGGGGTAAATATGGGGCAGCGCCAAAATTAAGACCAAGGAAAACCTGGTCTCACCCTGGCGCAACAGGGAAACATTTTTAATTTCTCCTTGTTTTTGCGTTTCCATGTCTGCTGCATTGTGCAGCACACATAAAAACAGCAAAATGCCATTGATTGTTTATATTGAAGAAGGAACACCTTCCTCCACATAAACAATCATAAAAAAAATTATGTTTTACAACTTCTATGTGTGCTGCATTAAGCAGCACATGTAGAAGTTTCAAAACGCACTATGGTGCAAGGGTGCCTGCATTTGCGCAAGGCTGCTAAATGAGTGCCAGTTTACTGGGAAACGCAATGCTACACCTTATTCTTGTAAATATGGTGGAGCCTGCGTTTTAGAAGTAGTGGAGCGCGGCATTAAGCCAAGGAGGTTAATGTCCAGCTCTGCCACTTAATTGTAAATATGCCCCATACTCTGAACTCCTTGAAATAGCAGAGACAGTTGAGGAGCTCACACATCATTCTTCTTAAAACTCTAGCTCTGAAATAGAGTAAAACACTGAAGCAATCTTTCTAGAAAATGGCTCACAGAAGCTAAAATTCCATCCCACATGAATTCAGGACAATTCCATTTCATGAATCTTTATAAAAGGGGACCCAACCCTACCAATTGCTATGGCAGGCTGCCTGACTAGGGCACAATGAAACTATATATTCTATTTCAGAGTTTGGCATTGGATCATCTATTTTTCCAAACTAAACAATGTTCACAAGAATTATAATACCTTATGAAATCACATTATGTAATTATGTTCGACATATAGCTATTTCTTGACTGTAATGGCGGCACAACTTCTACATGCCCTGAAGTATGGTCTGAAAATATGGCATGGCAAGGAGACAGCAATCTTAATTCAGCTTCAAACAAAGGTCTATAAAGCAGCCTTCAGTCTCCCCAAAGTGTCCTGTCCAGTCCAAGTACACTTGGAATTCGGTCTCCAAAACTAGAAATATCAACAAATCAACACCCTTGTGAAATTGTGTTGAAGACTTTGTGCCGCGGAGACTGGAACCTTGAATAATCTATGTTGGCTTGAGGTAAAGGCTCAAATGGAGAGAAAACAAGCCAACTCATGGGATGCCTATCTTGAGAAAGCTCTGGTAGACCTACAGTTACAAGAAGCATGGGATAGCATGATGGGTCAAGCTGCATTTGTCAAGATAAGTAATTTTACCCGAAACAATTGGTCACTCCTACAAGGTAAAGACATTCTTGCACAGCGGTGGCAGCATTGGGCAGTGATAAACTCTTATAACAACTTGAGGCCTCAAGCATATGTCACTGTGCCCTTTCATCCAGCAATCAAACAGAGTTTTTTTATCTTTTGTTTTGGCTTATTTGACTTTAAAGACCTTCTCCCCACATGGAAGGGTGGGTATCAAAACCCAAATTGCTGATTATGCAACTACAAATTGGAATCAATGTCATCTCATGTGCCCATGTCCAAAAGTCATGGTAAAAAAGGAAGATACTCATCAAGCCAATCTTCCTGGAGCTGAAAATACCTAACTGCAGGAAAATGGTCATTAACTGGGTGGGCGGATCTTCCATTCTACTGGTACGCCGAGGAGTAAAATTTGTTACCTGGAAAATAATCTACTCCATAGAGCTGACCAATGCCTATAGATTTCAGCGCAAAGTTAACTCAACCCAAGGGCAACAAAAAGATAATGGACTTACCGGTTAGCTGTTTTTTTGGCAACTTGTAAGTTGTAACCTGTGTCACACCTGAAAAATAAGAGGCGGTAAACCAGGGAACACAGGACATGGACCAATCATAAAAGAGATGACGTGTGAGATTGTTATAGTATTATTTTATATTTGACTTTATTTTAGTATAATGCTGCCATTTCCTTAATAATTGTACTATTTAGAGAAGAAAAATCATGCTTGGTTATAGAAAGTGTGATTCTATGATTTATTGGGTGTCTTAATGTTTGTATTTAATTAAGTTATGCACTTTGTGATTAGAAATAACCCAATAAAGTTATTCACTCACTCACTATTTAATTGTCTTTTTTTAATTGTAAATCTGTATTTACCCATTCGAGAGTTGTATTCTTACTTTTACACTTGTAAGTGTTTTTTAAACTTTATAGTTTATCTGGTACAGAACGTCATGTAACAAAGTGAATGTAGTACCTCCTGGCAATAGTTTTGGAATCTATGCCAATGTGGAGCGTAATGTTAATGTTGAGTCTTGTTTTTGTAATCTAAAACTGCTAAATAAATATATACTAGTGGTGCCTGGTGAGCGTGAAAAGTTGTAAGAAGTAGCTAGGCTACAGATGCAAGTGTTCCAATAGTGAAAACTTACTCAAATGCGCCCGTGTAAATCGCTTTTCAGGATTTTACTGGGGAGGAATAACCTCCCATTAAATATTTGTGTATGAGAAAACATGTTTCCCTCATATGTATGACTGCAGAACTGCCCATCTAGGAAACACTCTGCATGTTTAAATGATGCGCCTGCACAAATATTACTGCCACAGATTTCCAGGAGTATGCCTGGGATTCTTTGTGCATGTCAGAAAAGTCACAGAGGTGCTCCAAACGTAGGTGCAGTCTTCTGGTAGCAATTTTCCACTTTCTAAGGAGGGACTTTTGTTAATCAGGCACTTCAAGTTGAGCATTCATAAGGATTATTGATTATATGATTGTTATCTTAGGAAAAGGTTGAATTGGTGGGGAGTGGAGTGTCTTTAAATGTGTAGTATGAAATATTGATTTAAATATGAAGTAATATTTTGAGTGTCAGTCAACATCCCATTCAAATCCCACAACTTTGTTACCTATGATATTTTTGTCTTTGCCTGCTTTTTCAGATATCACATTAGAGGGCATATTTACAAAGAAATGAAGGTGTGTGGCATTAGCGTTAGCCACTTCTCAAATGCAGGGCGGCACAGTATTTACAAAAATACTTTGCAGCCCTGCATTCCCACCGGCGCTAGCGTTAATTTTATCTACCTAGCACCAACGCCTGCATTGTGGGGAATGATTATTTATGTGCTGTATGGTGTCCCTTCCTGCACATAAACAATCTTAAATGGTGATTTGTAACTTCTCTGTGTGCTGCTTTCTGCAGCACAGATAGAAGTTGCAACTCGTCATTTTTAAAATGATTGTTCATGTGCAGGAAGAGACACCCTACTGTACATATACAATCCATGCATGGCGTTAGGCTGTTTCTATGTGTGCTGAACAAGGCAACAAAGACAAACACAGAAAAAACGAGGAGAAATAAAGCATTCTCCTTGTTGCACCCCGTTAAGACCAGGATTTCCCTGGTCTTAATTTTGGTGCTGCCCCATACTTACGCCACTCTTGTAAATATGGGTCAGCTTCAAAATCAATAGGTGTTGCAGTGGAACGCCCACCACAACACCCATTGCCCACCCCTTTCACACTATGTGTAGCATGAAAGGGTGCTTTTTTTACAAGGCAGCTTTAACCCACGTTAAGTGGCTTAACACTGCCTTGTAAATAAGGCAAAGCCCATATCGCCACAACAATGTAAAATAAAGTAACGTTCTGGTGGCGATAAGAGCTTGTAAATATGCCCCTAGTTTTAATTTCAAAGTAGTTTGTCTCTCGCTGTAGATGGATTTGTTAATGGGGGTTCAAGAGAAAAAGACGGCTATTTCTTTTATTAAAGACTACATACTGACTGACCTCCACTAGGAAACAATTTCCATTTCCTAGAAAAAATAGGATTTATAAGAAACAGTGTGTCCTCTTCTATCCTGTTCTAACTCTTTACAATAAATCAAAAGTCACTTGAAACGTGTCACGAAATAAAGATTGGCTAACATCTAAAAAAACATCAGAAAACAGCTTTTGACCTTATTAAGGCTACATGGGAATTGTCCCGACAGCGAAAATCCAAAGTTAAGTGGATTAGCACACTGACCTAGCTGTGTACCTCATTTACTTTAATTGGAGCCAGATGGCTTATGTCACATGTTGCCTGTGCTGCTAGAATTTGTGGGCCTTATTTATGAGATATTACACCACTGTAGTGTTGATTTTATTTAAAATTAAACAATGTGCCACACTGAGCCATATTTACAAAGTGACCCATCTAGGTAGATGGTCACTTTGTAAACCCCTGCGCTATATTATACCTGCTTCAGGTATAATGTATGCAGGGTAGGTATTCCCCCATAAGAAAGGCTTGTAGAAGTGGCACAGTAAAATCTATGAGATTTCACTGCGTCACTTCTACGAATTCACTGCGTCAAATCCTTACGCCTTATTCACTGCAGCCGTAAGGACTGACACAGGCCCTTTTACATTTCACTCACCCATGTGTGATGACACATTGCTGGAGTCGCGTCTGTTTTGTGAGACACTCCAGCAATGTGTCATTACGGCGCCAACAGATATGTCAGGATTCTTGACATATCTGGTCAATTCTTGCGACATAGCGCGCTGTACTGTAAATACGGTGCATCTATGATGTCGCAAGGAGGGCGCGCTGAAAAGTGTTGCATTGCTGTTTCAAACAGCGATGCAATACTTTTCATAAATGAGATCATTTGGATTTTCGAGCTTAATAAATTAAAATTGTGAAAAACAGGTCACTGAGTTGTTAGTCATTTAGAGCCTGGATTACACTTTTTGTTGTGCATATACATATAACTTACACACATTGATTTACGAGTTCAAAGAATTCGCAAGAGGAGAAAATACACACATAAACTAATGTCCACATTTGTGAATCTTCTACCACATGTGGTGAGTGGACATTCCCGGACAAATGCCCAGGGTGCCAATCTTTCAAGGAGCCCCCTGGGAAAATTTACTTTCTCTCTATTTAACCTCTGACTATTACGTACCTCTGTCTAAAGGCTCTCCCTCTCTACCCACCTCTATATCTGACTCCATATCTCTTGCCACTGTCATTTTAAAGGATTTTCGGGTCATGGGCAAGACATATTAGGCCGAGGCAGAGGCCCGATACCACAAACAAAACATTGCTTACCTGTGCCCCTGGTATCGCCCCAGCCGCAGACCCCTGCCGGGGGGGGGGGGGGGGGGGGGGGTGGACCTTCTGGTCCCCGTCATGGCTTTGGAGAAGAATAAAAGGGACAGGACTATGAAAGAAATGCTCCTCAAACAGACAGCGTCCCACTCTGGAGGCAGAGCCTCAACCAGGAGCACGGAGGACTCATCAGACCCTACGCAGGTGGAGGCACCAGTGACCCGTTCATACCTGGAGGCACTCATTGCATCAATGCTAGATGACCTCCAGTCATTCAAAAAAAGAGCTGGCTGGGGTGCTTCGATAGGTCCGCAGGGATGTGGTGGGCCTGGGAGACAGTCTCAACTTTGGAGGACCACGAACAGGGATGTGAAGAAGAAAAAGAGCAACTCCAGCAAGAGATCCTGCTCCTTAGAGACCAGCATCTGGATCTCCAAGCCCATGCAGAGGAGCTAGAGAACAGGTCTTGGTGCAATAGCATAAGCATCCGAGGAAATGCTCCTGGGGCAGAGGAATCAGACATTGTCGCCTGTGTGTCAGTGCTGTTGAGATCTATCCTTGAAGCTGCCCCAGATCTAGTGATTAAGATCGACCGTGCTCATAGAGTTGGCCCCAAAGAACCCTGACTGGACCACCCCCGACATACTAACTTGTGTACCTGATTTCACCCTCAAGGAGAAAATCCTAAAGGCCACCAGGGACATACATCCTATCCAATTTCAGGGTCACTCTCCTCTCCTGTTTCAAGATTTGGCAGCATCCATCCTCCAGAAATGTAAAGTTTTTCGACCTCTAACTCGCACCTTCGAGAGTTGGGGGTGCCCTACACCTGAGAGCACCCCTTCCACATTGTTTTTCACCTGGAAGGGAAGTTGCATCAACTCCATACACTGGAGGAGGCATGCCGCCTACTCAACCTGAAAGACACTTCCCCAAAGCGCCCCCTTGCGAGGAGGCAGGGTCAAGAGAGAGGGGAGCTTCGTGGCTGGGAGGTTTTCCATTTCCCTTCCTGGACTGCGCCCTGACACCATCGCCAGGGAGAGATAGGAGGTCCTGGTCACCCTGGCAGGTGACTCAGCTGGGCCGACGACTCCATAATGTAGAATGCATCACCCTTCATCAGGCAGGCTAAGTTCAATCTAGTGGTGTAATGAGCACAGGACCCACGTCTGGGCATACCCTTCCCACTTAGGACGACAAATGCAAAAGAAACAATTGGTGGACAGAATGCTGGACAATGTAACCATTCACCCCCAGTCACAAGGATCTGGGTTTAATCTATAATTCTTTTGCTCACCAAACCACCCCAGTTTGGACCCAGCCGTATGCAAATCAGTCTTGTCCCTGTTCCTTATGGGAACAGTCCAGCCCGAACTGCCAAGCCAGGTCCTCCCTGGACGGGAAACAAGCATCCTGGGACCAGTTTCAGGGCATCATCCTTCATCAGCTAGGCTAGCTTGAATCCAGTGGTAAAGTGAGCACGGGACCCATGTCTGGGCCTACCCTTCCCACTTAGGGCGGCAAATGCAAATGAAACAATTGATGGACGGAATGCTGGACAATGCAAACATTCACCCCCAGTCACAAGGATCTGGCTTTAATCCATCATTCTTTTGCTCACCACACCACCCCAGTTTGGACCCAGCTATATGTAAATCAGTCTTGACCCTGTTCCTCATGGGAACAGTCCAGGCCGAATTGCCAAGCCATGTCCTTCCTGGACCAGAAACAAGCATTTTGGGACCGGTTTCAGGGCATCACCCTTCATCAGCCAGGCTAGCTTGAATCCAGTGGTGTAGTGAGCACAGGACCCACGTCTGGGAATACCCTTCCCACTTAGTGCGACAAATGCAAAAGAAACAATTGATGCAGAGAATGATGGACAATGCAAACATTCACCCCCAGTCACAAGGATCAGGGTTTAATCCATCATTATTTTGCTCACCACGCCACCCCAGTTTGGACCCAGCCATATGCAAATCAGTCTTGACCCTGTTCCTTATGGGAACAGTCCCGCCCGAACTGCCAAGCCAGGTCCTCCCTGAAACGAAAACAAGCATCCCAGGACCGGTTTCAGGGCACCACCCTTCATCAGCCAGCTAGCTTGAATACAGTGGTGTAGTGAGCATGGGAGCCACGTCTGGGCATACCCTCCCCACTTTGGGCGACAAATGGAAAAGAAACAATTGGCGAACGGAATGTTGGACAATGCAAACATTCACCCCAGTCACAAGGATCTGGGTTTAATCCATCATTCATTTGCTACCACACCACCCCAGTTTGGACCCAGCAATATGCAAATCAGTCTTGACCCTGTTCCTTATGGGAACAGTCCCGCCCGAACTGCCAAGCCAGGTCCTCCCTGAAACGAAAACAAGCATCCCAGGACCGGTTTCAGGGCACCACCCTTCATCAGCCAGCTAGCTTGAATACAGTGGTGTAGTGAGCATGGGAGCCACGTCTGGGCATACCCTCCCCACTTTGGGCGACAAATGGAAAAGAAACAATTGGCGAACGGAATGTTGGACAATGCAAACATTCACCCCAGTCACAAGGATCTGGGTTTAATCCATCATTCATTTGCTACCACACCACCCCAGTTTGGACCCAGCAATATGCAAATCAGTCTTGACCCTGTTCCTTATGGGAACAGTCCCGCCCAAACTGCCAAGCCAGGTCCTCGCTGGACCGGAAACAAGCATCCTGGGACCAGTTTCAGGGCATCACCCTTCAGCAGCCAGGCTAGCTTGAATCCAGTGGTGTAGTGAGCTTGGGACCCACATCTGGGCATACCCTTCCCACTTAGGGCTTCAAATGCAAAAGAAACAATTGGCGGACAGAATGCTGGACAATGCAAACATTCACCCCAGTCACAAGGATCTGGGTTTAATCCATCATTCTTTTGCTCACCACCCCAGTTTGGACCCAGCCACATGCAAATCAGTCTTGACCCTGTTGCTTATAGGAACAGTACAGCGCGAACTACCAAGCCAGGTCCTCCCTGGACTGGAAACAAGCATCCTGGGACCAGTTTCAGGACATCGCCCTTCATCAGCCAGGCTATCTTGAATCCAGTGGTGTAGTGAGCATGGGACCCACGTCTGGGCATACCCTTCCCACTTAGGGCGAGAAATGCAAAAGAAACAATTGATGGATGGAATGCTGGACAATGAAAACATTCACCCCAGTCACAAGGATCTGTGTTTAATCCATCATTCTTTTGCTCACTACACCACCCCAGTTTGTGCTGATGAGGGTTGAAAGCCCGAAACCGGTCCTAGGATGCTTATTTCCAGTCCAGGGAGGACCTGGTCTGGCAATTTGGGCTGGACTGTTCCTATTGGGTCTAGGGTCAAGACTAATTTGCATATGGCGAGCAAAAAAACCGATGGATTTAGGCCCAGATCTCTGTACTGGCGTGAATGTATGACATTGTTCTGCATTCTGTCCATTAATTGTTCTTTTTTCATTTGTCACCTCGAGTGGGACGGGTATGCCCAGACGTGGCTCCCGTGCTCTCCATGCCACTTGAGTCAAGCGGTCCTGGCTGATGAGGGCTGAAAGCCCAAAACCGGTCCTAGGATGCTTGTCTCCCGTCCAGGGAGAACCTGGCCTGGCAGTTCTGGCTGGAGTGTTCCTATTGGGCGCAGGGTCAAGAATGATTTGCATATGGCTAGGTCCAAACTGGAATGGTATGCTGAGCAAAAAAAACAATAGATTTAGGCCCAGATCTCTGTACTGAGGTGAATGTATTACATTGTTCTGCATTGTGTCCATCAATTGTTCTTTTTGTATTTGTCACCCGAGTGGGACGGGTATGCTCAGACATGGGTCCCGTGCTCTCCATGCCACTGCAGTCAAGCTATCCTGGCTGATGAGGGCTGAAAGCCCAGATCTCTGTACTGGGGTGAATGTATTACATTGTTCTGCATTCTGTCCATCAATTGTTCTTTTTGCATCCATAATGTAGAAAGCATTTCTTTTTCTCATCTGCTCCCGCTAGACTTGTCTTTCTCCCTTCCTCCTTTGGAGACTCGGCGGGGAGTGGGTAGGGTGGCCACAGAGATTCCTCCCTACTTCTGGTATTCCATGGAGACACCCATCCTGGACAATGTTCTTCCTTTGGCATAAAGGTAGATGTTGTTATGCAGATTATGCTTTTTGTTATTTGGTGCAAAGCCGTTCACTAGTTGTGGAGAAATTTAAGAAGAAAATTATAGTGATATCTCTGGTCATAGATATTTCGCAAAAAAAGACGAGTTTGTGCAGGGAAATGCACAGCTCTGATTGGCTGCCAATAGTTCAACCAGAAAGTGTGGTAGCCATCTTGGGACTTGGTTTCACGGAGTCCAAAGAAAAAGAAGGGAAATTAAACAAAAGAGGGCAGGGTAGGATTATGCTGTCCCCCAAGCCATGGTCTCAGCCATGGCAAAAAAGCAGTTTTTAAAAAAAAGAATGTTGCTGCGAACTCGTGATATTCACTGCATATTTTTAAAAACAAGCATGGGCTCCAGCTTGCTTTTAAATAACCCCTGGGTGGGCCAGGTCCAAGGGGCCTATCATAATTATAGGAGGGGTGCACAGGCCACTCTCCTAGGACTTAACAAAGCCCCGGGGACCGCCACCTCCCTGGGGCACTTTTTATTATGTATGCGGGTGGGCCGACTGAGCCCGCCCACAGCCCCAGTGCAAATTATACTAATATGGGAGGGTCCACATGGACCCCCCTGCCCTGGGGACAGCCACCTCCCAGGGGCTAATTACAACAACATGGGGGTGCCTTGCATAACCACCTTGCCCCAGGGACCACACCCTCCCCAGGACTTTTTATATTTGGATTGGGTGGGCCTCAAAGACTCCCCCAGGCACTGGGGACCACCACTACTCCGGGGCCAGCCCTAAAAAAAGAAAGGAGGGGGTCTGCATGGGCCCACCTCCTGCAGCCATACATGGCCCTAGGGACCACCACCCCACAAGGCCGGCTACAGCAATGTCCAAGAGTGCCCCCCCACAGAACATTGCAGTTTGGTATGGCTTAATGAAAGCACTGATCCGACCAAGCTAAAACAAACTCAGCTCTGCTATCAGCAAGCAAGAGCAGAAAATGCTCTTGCTTGCTGAAAGAGGAGCATGTCTGTTTTCCTTCCTGCTGTCAAGCGAGCAGGGAAACAGAAAAATTGCTTTGAGATGTGTATAGTGTGTGTGTATAGGTAAGTGAGTGGGTGTAAATGGCTGTATTGGAGAGTGCGTGTCTGTGTGAGTGACTATAAGGGTGAATGAGTGGGTTTGTGAGTGGTTGTATGGATGTGTGAATGGGTATGTAAGTGGTTCTGTGGGTGTGTGAGTGGGTGTGTGAGTGGTTGTATGGGTGAGTGGGTGGCTGTGTCAGTATCTGTCTGGGTAGGTGAGTGGGTGTGTGAGTGGCTGAATGGGTAAATAAGTGGATGTATGAGTAGCTGTATCGGTGGGTGAGTGGCAATTTGAGTGGCTGTATGGGAGAGTGTATGGGTGTGTGAGTAGCTGTGTAGGTCACTGAGTGACTGTATGAGTTACTGTATGGGTGATTGAGTAGGTTTGTGAATAGCTGTAAGGGTGAGTGAGTGGGTGTGTGAGTGGTTTTATGGGTCTGTCAATGAGTCTGTGAGTGGTTGTGTGGGTCCGCGAGTTGGGTTATATGAGCATGTATGGGTGTGTGAGTGGGTTTGTCACTGGGTCTGAGTGATGTCACTGACCATGTCATGAGTTATGTAATATGTAAGTGCATTGCGGGGCATAGGTTCTAGTTAGGTCAGGTAACTATAACTTCTGAATTTAAATGATTTTGTATGAGTACAACTAGAGCCTTATTGTAGCGTGCCTGTAACCTTTGTTTCATTGAATCTATGTGTATATACATAGCTCCTCATGGAGTTGGTGCAGGGTTGACAGGATAAACACCCCCCATAGCATCACTGTCAAGCATAAAAAGAATGCTCATATGCACAGCTGCCACCCAAAGTACAGTCAGGTCACTGGAATTATGCGGCAGGGTAGCACCAAATTATGCAGCAAGAAAAGGCAAATTATGCTGTAGTTATACATGGTAATACGGTCGCATTAGTACCAGTTTAACAACTAAATCCTGAAATAGACAACTGAAAGATGGCACGTTAAACTTTGCGAAGGGCCTTCCACTGTGCATGAACACGTTTCGCAACAGTTTTGATAACTTTTGATTCATTTGAACTAGAAACAATTTTTTGTGCTAAAATCTTCAGATTCTGGAGCAGGTGCTGGATAATGTGGCAAAACAAACAGTATGCAAAACAAAAAGAATCCCAAGCCACAGAATCACATAATTCCAGTGCCTCCGAGTGGTTTATGTCTCATAGTTGTTTACATAGCGGTCATCACATTGTCATGTGTCAGCTTCCTTCCTGACTGTGAACATATAGATACATTGTATGTAAATTAGGATTTCATCTGTTCATCGTACCTTAACGTTTAGGAGAACCTCAGGGTATTTCCTTAAAAAAAAGTAGGTAAAGTACAGTTGTGGTTCTGAAATATACACGAAAAAACCTGATTTAGGCCTTTTGCGCTTAATCACACAAACCATAAATTGTGCTTCCAACATACTAGAACAGCTCCTCTATTGTAGGCAAAAGGTTGGTGAAACACAAAAACCACCCTCAGATGTTTGGGTGGTGTCTCGCACTTACATTTTTGCTTCGAGGGATTTTATCGTTTTGTATTTTCCAGCTATTTCCCTTTAGAAAAGCCAATTCTGATTTTCATGTTTATAATTGGTACATATATTTATTTTGCTTATTTGCTTCTCCTAAACGTTAATTCTGTACAACCTCAGGCCATTGCGAATTAGAACTGGCTGTAGATTAATGTGAACTCAAGGGTCTCTCTTTAACTTTGAAGGAACATTTTAAATGATTTGAAGGGCAGTGGAGCAGCTTAACTACTCATGGAATTTTGCGTTGCAATTTGAGAAAGATAAAAAATAAGCCACAATTGGCAAATAGGTAGTAGTGATAATGGCAATAGTTTCTTTTCGAACAATACCAAGATCTGATCTCGACAAGACTTTCAACCTTAGCTGTTACTGTTCCTCTATCCCAATGAATACATTCTATTGACTTTTGTATAGATATGCAATTTAATGTATTGTTCCTGATATTGGCTTTGATTTTTATGTATCTTGTGTAAGGTACTTTAAAAGTTATCTGTTGCTGGATTACTTTTTCGTAAAAAGAAAATGGTTTGTTTATTTTCATTTTTTGACTATTAGCTGCAAAAAGACGTATCCATTCATCAATTTTTATTAAAGTAGCCTCTTCCCTATTTCTTTCTCCCTGGCGCTTATGTCTAGAGCTTGTGCTGCGGTAGTGCAGTAAATTGTGAGTTAGTGCTGAGTTAGTGTTTTACTTTCACACAGAACAGCTCGGAAACAGTGACACAGGTTTGCCTCTGTCTGTTTCTGAGCTGTGCTGATGGGAAGTTTAGAGCTTGGTGGCTTGCACGGATTGGGGGAGCGGCAAGGGGTTAGTAAAATAAAAAATGAACAACTTACCATATGGCTGCATCTCTCGTTGTCCCCCCTCCTCGTCCCTCTGCTCCGTCAGGAAACAGGAAGCACCCAGGCTCGCCATAGCCGATCACAATGGAGTACCGTAGTTCGGCGCTCAGCCAGGGACTGGTGGCCTGGGCATGTTCTCCACCCAGGCAGTAATGCAGTCTCATGTTCTCCACCCAGTAATGCAGCCTGGGGTGAGAACATGCAAAGTGATAACAGTGCATACCACTCCATGTGGGTACCTGTTATTCCCCTTGGCCCAGTCCTGTCAAGTATCACGCATCACGTGTGACACTCACGCATTTCAGTGTGGTGTTCCGCAACACCGCACTGAAATGCATTGTCATGCATTTTCAGCGTGTGCCACCGGCGGCGCCTGTGCCCGTATTTGTGCACCTGCTCTGCTGGTCTGAGAGAGGTGGCGCTGCCAGCCAGTAGCTGCTTGCTGGGCTCTGAGTCGGAGTCGGAGTTCACAAATAGTTAAAGAAGATCCATTGTGCTCTCAGCTCTGGAGCTGCTGCGAGCGCGACAATGTATCTGCCCAGGCAGCCTGTGCAGTCTCGTGCCTGGCTCCAGGCAGGCTGCATTGTAATTATTTGCTGCGGAACCGCGCGGTTAAATTGGTACACCCTGCGCTGCAGTGCCAATTACCGGGGGCGGGGCCTGCCCTCAGTAGTCTTTGCTCCTGGCTGTCACTCACACTGTGGCACTGTGGGGGGCCGGGATAATTATCCCGATGTGATCGCCGTAGTCCCAGTGGTTGCTCCTGCTGTGGCACCGCGTGGGGTGGAATATCCGGTTGTTACATGCTCTCTGCCTCGGCTCCCTCACGTCCTGGGACACAGGAGGAAGAAAGTGAGGTTGGTTAGAAGTGGCGGGGGACTCGAATCTGAGCGGAGTGAATGCTGCAGTGTCTGCGCATATGTTTGCATTGGTAGGTGACGATAGCCAAAGCAGGAATGTACCGGTTTTTTGGTCGGTGGCTGTATTACGATCAAATAAGGTTGACTTGTTCTTACAGCTTGTAAGTGACCACAGTGCACGATCTCGTACGTTTTTTGCAAACTGCATGGCAGTTATTGTGTGTTTTTGCAGGTGTACAACGTATTGTTGATTTTTATATGTGTATGTTACGGCGTTCTTGATCAGTTGCACGTTGTTGGTAGTGTCTCTCAGAGAGCAGTTAAAAAAAAAGCTTCGCTGTGTTTACCTAATAGGCTTTGACCATATTTAATCGCACTTACACATCTATCAGCCAGCCTCAAAGATCCCCGTTTTTCGTTGCATTCTTCCACTTCTCCAAAGTAATGAGCATTACCGGGCTCTCTAGATGGAAGAGGGAGCAGGTGTGACTCATTTGCTGCCATTCAACAGCGGTAGTTGTTGACCCAAGCTCTGGCTTTGGTCAACCACCACAGCTGTTCAACGTGGCGGCTTAGAAAATAAACGCATTGCACAACTGTAAAGTAGTGTTTGGCAGCCGCCACTGTACGTTGTAGTCATGTGTTGCGAAGTTGTAGTCTTACTTCTGTGAAGATGAGCTGGCAGGGTCCGAGGCAGCCTGATCATGCGGTTGTCACCACGGAGAGAGGGGAGCAGGCCGGCATCGCGTGAAATCATTAAATGCAGCTGTTCTCGAGCTGTCCTCCCCTGAATTCATTTCAAATAAGAGTATGCCTAGCCCTGGAGTCAGTGAGGGGCATAAAAGAAGAGTTATTGTGGTAATAAACTAACTTGCAAATCTGTGCTCGGCTTCCCTTGCGACCTCCTACAAGTTCCACGCACACAAGAGTCACACCTACACTTGCAGCCACACACAGACTTGCACATAGGGTGGGCAGTCAGTGACACGCAGACACACACAACATTTACGGCACAACAGTTTTCTCAGACTGGTGGGCTGATGTAACATGATTTCGCTGTGCTGGCTAAACGTTCACTTGACACAGTTTTACTAAAGCCACTATACATGATCCATCATTAACCTTCTGCACAGCGCCACCGTTGGATAGTTTTCTCTTGAAACTGGCAAACGCGTGTATTGTTAAAAGAAACTTTCAGATTTCGTTTCCCATGTTAATCATTACCATTTTAAAATACGTATGTTGTACCCCGTTACAGTTTATCCGTGGTGATGGACCAGATGTTGCTTTCATGAAAGTGGCACAGGGATTCCGAGTTTTTTTGGTGGCTGCTCTCTGAGATTACCACGCATTGTCATTGATTAACTGTTATGGCTTAACAAACTATTTATTTTAACTGAAATGTATTCTAGACATAACATTCAACTTTATTAAACTATAGCCATGCTCCCAAACATATATTTTATTGGTTATTATGATGCCTAATATATCTGCCACATGACCCTGTTGGTAAAAGAAAGCAGGTCGGTGATCTTATGTAGGCACTTTAGGAACATTGGGCAGTTTTGAGGCAGTTTTCATACCACAACATGGGCATGCATACATCACTAAAAGTGCTACACTTAAGACATTTATATGTAACATGTCAGAAGACTGAATATATGGCTATGTCACACCTAGGCAGTCTCAAAATTTGACAGCTATGTATTAGGTCAGTGCAATTACTCCAGATAGTTTACACAAGAGGCATGCTATTCTTCCAAAATGCTGGGGGTTAACTTGTTTCACAGTAAGAATGAATATTATGTATGTGGGTGAATGATGTGTGGTGATTTCTGTCTGCGCCAGAGTCCAAAAGCCAAGCTGTCAATATACAATTTATTTTTATTTATTTATTTATAGTCTTATAGCGCGCCTGAATCAGCCCCGAAGGGGTATCTCCGCGCGTGGCTTCTGTAAGAGTTAGACAAACTGTAGTAGAGGAGTGACAAAGGGAAGGCTAAGCTATTCTTGTGTGAACAAGTAAGTTTTTAACTTCTTTCTAAAATTGAGAAGGTTGGGAATTTGTCTTAGCTGGGGAGGGAGAGAATTCCACAACAAGGGACCTTTAAGAGAGGGGGCCCGACCACCCTGTCTCGCTCTGGTGACCTTAGGTACATACAGCAGCATAGTGTTGCTGGAGCGTAGAGTGCGTCCGGGAGAGTAGAGAAAGAAAATGTCTTTCAGATATTTGGGGCCAGATCCATAGATGCATTTGTGCATAATGCAGCAGAGTTTAAAATTTACCCGTTGTTGCACTGGAAGCCAGTGAAGGTGGGAAAGAAGAGGACGGGAGGGGGTACGGGGAGGAGCATTCAGGATGAGTCTTGCCGCGGTGTTCTGCACCACCTGCAGTCTGCGCAGTTGTTCCTGGTTGGCGGAAATGAGTAGACTGTTACAATAGTCTACCCGTCCGAGAACTAGTGCCTGAACCAGCGTTTTCCTATAGATGTTTGGTAGGAAAGGGAAGATACGCCGCAAGAGACCAATTGTACAATGAAGTATGATATGGCGCTGCTCAATTTTAATGCAATCGCTGCAAACGTTTTGTGCCTAACCAGATAGAAACATAATACAGTACTGGTTGGCGTAGTGGTAAACAGTGGCAACTGTGTTATAGTGCTATGGGGTCCCAGTCTGCTACAGAAAGCACTGTGAATATGCTATGCTATAAACGTTGCTTTTTAGGCTATTGCACAGATATGAATGATCAGATCTATAAGATCCTCTTCTGAGCAGCTACAGTGCCTGTCTGCCCCCATTACTGAGAACTGCAGTCACGCAGTCTATCTCTGGTTATTGTGCTTCCATTTCTGGTGCTTTGGAGCAGTTTTAAGATCTCCTTAGAGTTTCTTGTTGCTCAAATGGCTGTCATTTCTGATATTTATGTGTTTCCCTCATCTTCATTGCTTGATTTTGCTCGTGAGAAAGTGTCACTCATAGTCATTGAAATGTCACTCATAATTACACTGAAATTATGAAAGTGTCACACATAGCAATCTGAAACCTTGGCAGCTATGCTTGGCCCCACCCCCACCAGCCGGGGACACAAAATAAAACAATAACAATCCACGGTTTATTATTGTTTTAGTTTTCTATTAGTTTTCGATGCTGGAGGCCGCCATAGCAGGGGAGGCGCCACTGAAGCTCTAACTCAGAGAAATATCTATGTAAATGAATTCACTTTAAACTCTGCAGGCGCATCAAACAAGTGCTCTGCGCTGAGCCAGCAAAGCCCATCATGATACAGCTCCTGTTTCTTCAAAAAGGCACCTTTAGCCAAAAAGAAATTCTGTTGCTTGATCACAGTTAAATGTTAAACTTTAAGTGTAAACCTGTAGTTATTGTACCTGTGACTTTGACGTTTCTTCCGGGAGTTGCAATTGAAATCAATTATATGCAAACAGATGTAAACATAATCATTGCTATATCCGATCAGAACGGTTTTCTTATTTACAACATGTTTGGAGTTTGGAGTACTCTATCCTATACATTTCAAAACAGTAAGTTGTAATTGTTACAATGGAGCTGGGAGGCCAACGCACATTGATAAAGCAATTTTAGTCAGTCACTCTGACAAGCTATTCTTCTGACTCTCTATTGCAACATTAGCTGCTCCACCGCTCCTCCTATACCTCCACACAGGCACCCTTGTGCGATTGACAAGATAGCCAGTGGCTGTATTATGTGCTAACTACTAACTTTACGTAGTACAATACTAGTAAATGCTTCCTATCTGTCTTCCGCAGTTCGTGAACGCACAGTACGAATTACTAAAGGAATTGGTGATTATCCATGGGGATTTCGAATTCAGTTTTCGAAACCAATCCTAGTGACCGAAGTGGATACTAGTAAGTGACATGATCTAATGTTTTACAATGATTGGACTGCAATGGAATATTTACAGAACTGGGCATAGTTAACTAAAATATAAAAAAAATTCTTACAAATATGCCTATAAATTATGTCACATTTCTGTGACAACATTTCTTGAAAATGATTATACCTTTGATAAGAAGATCTCAAGCCTTTAAAACAGCCTTAAATATAGATATTATAGGAATGTTTTTATCTTTTCAAGCATACATTTAATTATGTTATTGTAGTGAACATGATATGCAGCATCAAACTAATCACTTCCTAACTTTGAGGTCAGTGCTGATATATGTGTAATGATGATGACTGGAGTCTGGTATCCGGATATCTGAGGATATGGACCTTAAGTGACAAAAAAGGTAATTGATGAACTCATAACTTTGCATTGTCAGGGTGTATGCGTAATGTTAATATGTGTGACCATGCATCCTGCAAACTTACTGAGCCATTAATTGTGCATTGTAGCATACTACATATTCAGACAGAATGAGCAATACACATTGTTTTATAGATTTAGGTTTGCTTAGGGATAACATATGTTGTTATGCATAGCTAAGTGAGTGTAAATAACAAGGACTGATTTTAAGAATACAAGTGGTCAATATGTACAAATTCTGAACACTGTGATGACTAATCACTCAATGTAGAATAAAGAGTATGTCCAGCCAACTCGTGTTTTTTATGACATTAAACCTGATGAATTGTGCACATTCACATACTAAGCCAATGCTCTGTGCGCATTCATGTATTCAGCTTATGCTGTAAAATAGAAAAACAGGTAATTTAGAAGTTATTTATTTGTGTGGGCAATTCTTAATGGGATAATTAGGAAGACTGAAGAAGGCGATAGAATGCCACCTATTTCTTTCAGTGGGACATACCAGATATAGCGCATGGCCATGATTATCAGGTACGGTGGAAGCACAGGCTCCTTTTGTTCTTAAATGGAGAAAAGGTGATTTTAATTAAGGGCTTTTTTATATGCCTTTACCAGGTCAGCGTATGCTGACAGATATTTGTATATTTGTAGTGGTAGGGTATAGGCCTAATAGACATGTTTATGTTGGTGTCTCAGGTAATTTACACGCAAGGAGTTATATCCAAACTTGAACCCCTGTCTCATACAAACAGAAATTCTAGTAATCATTGTAAGATAGCTGGCAAATGCCCTCATTATGAGTCGCCTGGTGTTTCATGTAATATATATCAGACCCACATGAGATAAATAACAATAGTTACTACACGTATTGGAATTATCTGGGCCACTCATCACGAGAGGCATGATAGTCAGACAACAAGGTCGATAGATCTGGCAGAACAGTACATTTTCAACCACCTGATGACATGTCCAAAAGGTCAAAGGATCATGTGAGTTAGAATTATCATCATAATGAACACCTCAGCAATTAAAAATATGATTGATATGAAAGCTAAATACATCTCATACAGTGTTTCTCACACATCTTTAACTCCTTTGTCTTGCACCCTTAATGTATTATACTATATGGTATTCATAATTTTTGCTGAGTCACCAAATTTTTTACTGGAAACAAATACTCTGTTTGTGCACATACAAATGATTGAATCCATACTTAAAATGTTTTATGGTAGCATTACCAGTAAGAAAAGACAAGCCCTACATACCTTTCAGGAGAGATTCAATTTTACTATAAAGCTGGCCGGCAAGGGTGGTGCAGTGTTTGCCATGAAAACTGGCATCTCACTACTGCAAGGCCTACCTCTCCCACAGGATACTACTTGTGTTACCTTATTACATGTAATAAACTCTAATTTCCAAACTGGGACAGGTAACCAGTTCATGTTTAGTGTCTTTGGAATTGTAATAAAAAATCCTAACTTATGGTGAAGTATGATTTTAAATTACAATTTAGCAAATGCGACTTTTAGAAAGTTGGTATTTTCCTGCCTTAGCCATTTAGTGCGTGCAGCCTGTCTCTGGGTCACATGACTGGGTGTAGTTTACAGTAGGGCTTTCTATGTCTCCTAGACAGCCACATACAATAGAGAGCTTAGGTATGGATGGGCCATAACTTGCAGGATGGGAGAGAAGAACTAGGCACAGCCCTTCATACACTAGAATAGGTTGTGTCCTGCCTCCACACAAAGGGCTGCACACCCCCCATAATTAGTCTAGAGTCAGTGCAGGATGGGCAAGTCACCTGTGCACTTCAAAGGGAAGGCCCTGGAAGCTTCTCCCCCACTTTAAATGCAGAACTGGGTATAAATATTGGACCTCAGACACCAACTCTTAGGTACACTTCTAGACCTGTCGATACCCTGCCTGTGTCTTAATGCAACTGGTGCTATGTAAGGGGCTCTGATACCCGATATGTGTCAAGTTCGCCCTATATAAAAATCTGTTAAAAAAAGAAGAAGGACTGTTGTGCTGATGAAAATACTGTCATTCTGCTGGACTACTGCTCTGAAGGACTGCTACACTGCTGTGCTGACCTGCTGCTTGCTTCCCTCTTGCCTGGGTGAGAAGGACTGAACCTGCATCTCTTGAACCCAAAACCCCAGAGGTACTCCAAGGGCTAGTTGCTGGCCTCCTGATCTGAAACCACATGAACAAAACAGGCTTCCAACAACCATGCACCTGCACCCAGACTATGCCATCTGTGAGTCTACCGTGCCAGCTGGTGTCACCACAGACTTGGGCCCTTGGGAGTGATCTTAAGGTGCTCTGCCAGCCTCTGTGGATCCAGTGGAACCAATGCATAGCTGCTGCTGCATGGATTGGAACCATCGTAAAGGCCCGCAACACCTCTGAAGCATCTTCAGAACCGCTGCTGCGCTACGCATCCTAGGTGCAGACCCTGGTATCCCTCATTGACAGCAGCCTTGACTATGGCACTGGACTCCGCATCGCTGGCTCGCAACTCCTCGGAACCGATGCATCACCTCGACTGCAGAAAAAATACTTGGTGCATGACTTTGCATCGTAAGCCTTCTTTGAAGGTTTCCTCGATGACCACGCATGACTTCACATAGCAGCCTCACCGCACCTCAGAACCGACGCATCCCTCCGGCTGCACAACACATCTTCGACATGCATCCTCCCAACATTCCAAAAACAGGATTTCGGGTACTTTGTTCAGCTGGCCTTACTGGGTCCCTGTAGCTAGCACATACTCTATAGCAGTTGGCCTGAACTTGTGAATTTGGCCCAGTATGGCATGACCAGATGTCTACTGTTGGTGCTTTGTGCTTTTTGCCACTATTTTCACCAACATTTTTAAACTTATCTCTGGTTCTATTTCTGGATTCTTGTCATTTTGGTCTGGCTTTGTTCATTAAAAAGTACTCTATTTTCCTAAACCAGGGTGGGATCCTTTTGGGTGACGTGTTATCACTGTGTTACTGTTTGAAGTGTTGCGCAAATAATTTACACATTGCCTTCAAGTTAAGCCTGTCTGCTCTGTGCCAAGCTACCAGGCAGATGAACACAGATTAATTCAGGGTTTGCTTGTGTTTAACCCTGACAATGATTGTGGTTGCTGCTTTTACTAGGATTCACAACCCATTCAACCAACAACTGTATGGGTGAGTGTGTGTATGGCTGTGTCGGTTAGTCAGTGCATGAGACAGTGGTATACGGGTGAGAAACTGGGTATGTAAAAGGCAGTATACGTGAGTGATGGGGTATATGAGGGATTGTATAGGTGAGTGAGTGAATGTGAGACTGACTGTATGGGTAAGTGTCTGCTTGTGTTTGTGACAGCATATGTGAGTGAGTATGTTTTGTATCTGTATGAGTGGTTGAGTGAGTGTGTGTAAACTGTATGGGTGAGTAAATGGATGTGTGATTGACTGTATGGGTGAATGAGTAGGTGTTCAAGTATCTCTATGGGTGACTGACTTAGGGACTGGGTAGCTGTATAGGTGTATTAGTGGATATGCCAGTTGCTATAGTAGTGAGTGGTAGTGAGTGAGTGGGCATATGAGAGGCTTTATGGGTGAGTTATTGAGTGGGTGTGTGCATAGATTGATGAATCAGTGAGTTGGTGTGTAAGTACTGGTATGGATCTGGAATGGGTTTGTGAATGGTCGTGTGGGAATAGGCGTGGGTGAATGAAAGATTTTATGGGGGTGTGAGTGGATGTGTCAGAGATTCTGTGGATGATGTCATCAGTGATGTCATTTGAGATGTCATCAGTAAGGTCACTGACCATTTCAAAGCAATTCTGCTTCGCTTCATGGAAGCGAGAGCATTTTCGATGATCTCACTTCCGTGAAGCGGAGCAGGGTTTGCTATGGCTTGGCGGGAGCAGTGCTTATGCCAAGCCATAGCAAACTGCAATGTTCCAGGAGTGGGCACCCAAGGACATTGCTAGAGCCTGCCCTGGGGGGTGGCGGTTCCCAGGGCCATCTACGGCTCCACGAGGGGCAGCGGAGTAAATCCAGCTGCTGCTTTGGTGGGCCAACAGTCTAACAGACAAACTCTCAATAAGCCGCTGTATGATTTGGGATTATTCGATTTATTTATATATATATATATCATCTCATTTGAATGTTTTATATACATTAGTTTGTGACGTTCCTCATGTGTTTTTTTTGTTGCCCACCTCACTCAAGTTGAGTCTTCTATCCTTGACGCAGATGCAAATTTTTGTTTTTTCTCCTTTGCTGTGATCTGCAATCTGCATCCCTTCCTGCACAATATTGGCCTCACATGACACTGAAGTTGTAGTTGTTGAGTGGGAACAGGTGGATTTGTTGAATGTACAGGTGGTTTATTGGTGGGCATCCTCCTCCCTCTACACACAGAATCTTTGAGATGTTGCTCAATGCTCTCCAAGACATGGGTCTGATTTTCAGTCAACCTTGAGACGTGCTCTTGGTGAGTTTTAATGTTTCACATGGTTTTTCTGATGTGACAAGTATCTCCTGGCACAGAATATTGTTAATAGAAAAACTGATCCTCATAGACAGAAGGACATGCCTATGCCAACATCTCACCCCAGGGTTTGAAATATAGGAGGCTGTGGAGGGGAGATTGTTAAATGAAGAGCAATGCTCCTCACTAGTGGTGTCTTCTCCCTCAGAAGATGAAGAGAAGACCAGACTTACACTTGCATTTGAGGGAGGAGGTGCCTGTAGGTTGAGACGTGGTTTGAGGAGAGGCCTGCATAGCCAGAACAAGCATCTGTGACTTTGTAGCTGTTGTCTGAGGACATGCAATCTGTAGGAGGGAGAGCATTGACTGTCCTTAAGGTCTTTTTTGAGATTTTTTCCTGGGTGGACCCAACTCTCCTTCCGTTAGGCCCTTTGCTTTATTTGTTACAGGTAACTACTGGGTAAAAAGGGGTGTTCCATAGTAACGATATTCTAGACTTTTATGTACTCAGTTTCCTACATTTGTTTTCTCAGAATTTGCACAGCATTTTCAGAAAACTCCAGTTGCTAGATATAAAGTAGGGAAAGGGGAAGTTTTAGGTAAGAGCCTGCACCTCCCAGTATGTTCTATGTATACCCATGTTCACATTAGAAAAATGTGTAATTCACTGTAGGAAAGTGCCTATTTTGACATGGTGGTGGGGCAATGAGGTCCCCTTGTTTCCTGAGGACTTCATGACTAAAGTGGACTTCATCCCCCAAGCAGCAGGAGGCACATTTGCAGAGTTGTGTAAAAAGGGGGCATGGCCTCTGACCACCTCTCAGCTATCCATCTGTGTGGGGCTTACTTGAAGTAACAGGAGGAATAGTTGGCCCCCAGGGACCCTTAAGAGGGCAAGGGGACTTCATCCCTTAACTAAGGGACCGATTAGGATTGCGGTTTTTCCGCATCCTCCGGGCCGGCGGAAGTGTCCGCCGGCCCGGAGGATACAGAAAACCGCTGCGGAGCCTTCAAAGACCCCCCGCCAGATTAGGATGGCTGGGGGGTCAGGAAGACCGTCTGCCGCTTTTCCGCCGCGGTCGCCTTACGACCGCAGCGGAAAAGCTCTATTATGGCTGGCGGTGTCTAACAGACACCGCCAGACATATTAGGATGTGAAAGAAAACATGCCTTTCCGCTGCGGCTTCTCCGCCGTGGAAAGGCATACAGTGTTTTCTTTGGAGGCCCGTTGCAGGCCCCCGGGGGTGAAGGGGGTGGGGGTGCACATGGGGGGTACCTATGGTACCACCTGCATTTGCATGCACGAAGCGGCATGCACCGCACGGTGCCTGCCGCTTTGTGCATGCAAATGCGAAGATTGCATATTTAACCTTGCGGCGGGTGCTGCTTCAAGCAGCACCCGCCGCAATGTTAAATATTGAGGATGTGACCGCCAGGGTGGCAGTCACATCCTAATTGCACTGGAGGGAACGCCGCAGCCCCTGCAGACGTTCCCTCTACCTTGGGGGTCGCGGACGGACGCAGGTCCGTCCGCGATCCTAATCAGCCCCTACGAGTGAAACCAGGAGGCATATTTGAAGAGTGGTGGAGAAAGGAGGCGTGGCCTGTGGCTACCTCCCAGCAATCCCACTGCGTGGAGCTTACTGGAGATAACAGGTAGGCTAGTTGGCCCCTAAGCACGCCCAGCAGTGAAGGAGACTTTGTTTCCCAACCCAGAGCGCGCCAGGAGGCGCGTATGCAGAGTGATGGACAAAGAGGTTGTGGCCTGTTATCAGAACTCAGGAATCCTGCTCTGTGGGACTTACTGGAGGTAATAGGAGGGAGTAATTGACCCCCCGCAAGGACGTCCTTGAGAGCCAAATAACCCTCCTGTTACCTCCAGTAAGTCTCGCTCAGTGGGATTACTAAGAGGGTTTTGGAGGCCACGCCCCCCCTTTCTCCACTACTCTGCAAACGTGATCTCCATCAGTGATGTCATCAGTGATGTCACTGACCATGTCATGAATGATGTAATATGTGACATCATCAGCAGTGGATTGCGGGCGTTATAGATTTATAGTTAGTACAACTAACTATAACGGAGGAATTTCAATGGTTTTGTACGAGTGAAATGTCCAGCTAACTATAACACCCCTAAAACCTGTGGTTTTTTCAGTGAATTTCAAAGGTTTTTTAAATGCTAATTTCTATCTATAACATATCTGAAACCTATGTTGTTTTCAGTGAATTTCAAAGGTTTTGTAAATGAGAATTTTTAAATGTATTAATTGTTATATTTATTTTCTTGATACTGATTTACTACATTTTTTAAAACTATTTATTTTTAGATATATATATTTTTTTAATTACATTATAATTACATTATACATTACATTACAAAATATACTTTCTCAGAATGAATTACTTTAGTTTAAATACTTTGCAAATAGGCAATAGACTTTTAAGAACAGTAGTTACAGGTGTTGCAATGGGCAACTCAATTTCAAACAATGCAACATTGAGCTCAATGTGAATTTCTAGTTAAATGCCATTAGTTACTTTGTGGATTACTTTTCTAACCACAGGACTGGATCCTAGATTCAGTCCTGGGACATCTCCTGTAAAAAGTTGAGTAAAAGCGTTTTGGTTACAGTAGTGATTTTAAATGAATAGTATTGTATTTTAAAAGTTCACATGGGAGGAAATTCACTTAGCAGGTAAGTAGTGTTATTGTTACTTTTTCTTACTCATTGGTGGATCCTGGATCCAGCACTGGTGCATCATCTGTAAACAGTTGAAAGAATGCGTTTAAGTCATACAGGCGATTTTTAAGGAATATTTTTCGTTTGTGAAAATAGACACTTAGAAACTTTTCTGGTGAAAACCAGACAATGGATTCCTATGGAAGGAAATACAAGTTACTGGTAAGTACCGTTAGAATTACTTTTCAGGGTAAGTGCTGTGCTAAAAGATGCAGCACTGGCTTCTCTCCTGATAACAGGTGAGTAAATTGGAATTTGTTGTTCGGATGATTTTAGGTGAATATTTAAAAGTTCCAAAACTCCAGACTTAGAAGAAATTCCAAGTGAAACCAGTCAATGTTAGCCTATGGAAGGAAATTCAAGTTACTGGTAATTAAGGTTAGAATTACTTTTCCGGATCAGTACTGGGCTCAAAGATTAAGCACTGAGGTCTCTCCTGATAACAGGTGAGTAAATCGGAGTTCGTAGTAAATCCAGTAAGCGCCACAGAGCTGCATAGCAGAGAGATGTAAAAAGGGGCACAGCCTGCACCACCTCTCTGCAA
The DNA here is from genome assembly GCF_964261635.1 of Lissotriton helveticus. Classification (NCBI taxonomy): domain Eukaryota; kingdom Metazoa; phylum Chordata; class Amphibia; order Caudata; family Salamandridae; genus Lissotriton; species Lissotriton helveticus. The sequence goes on along the minus strand of NC_136059.1, from coordinate 738,138,748 downwards.
CGCAGCGCAGTGGCGTTTCCTGGAAGCAACTGGTTGGCTACTTGGCCCCCATGGTCCCTTATGTTTGAAGTGGATTTTTTTCCCCAACTTATAACACGCCACAGGGCGTGTTTGCACACATCACGTCCAGCCCGTCCCCTCCCTTCACCACTGTGTAAACGCGCCCTGTCACCGTTCTAAGTTGAAAGATTAAATCCCCTTAAATCCTAAGGGTCCCTAGGGTCAAACTAGCCCACTAGGTACCTCCAGTAAGCGCCATGGAGCTGCGATGAAGAGAGGTGTAAAAAGGGGCATAGCCTCTGAACAACTTTCTGCAACCCAGCCCCCTCCCTTCACCACTGTGCAAACGCACCCCGTGGCGTGTTTTAAGTTGGGGGATTAACTTCCCTTGAATACTGAGGGTCCCTGGGGTGCAACTAGCCCACCAGCTACCTCCAGTAAGTGCCACAGAGCTGCGTTGCATAGAGGTGTAAAAGGGGGTGTGGCCTCAGAACACCTCTCTGCAACGGAGCCCCCTGGCACATACTAGAGGTACTTGGTGGGCTAGTTGGCCCCCAGGGACCCTCAGTATTCAAGGGGAATTTGTTTCCCCTCTGCAAACGCGCCAAAGGGAATTTGTTTCCCCTCTGCAAACGCGCCAGGGGGCGCGTTTGCAGAGTGGTGCAATGAGGGGGTGTGGCCTCCGGCCGCGATCCCGTTAAAAAAAAATAATAATAATTTAAGACCCCACAACCCACACCTTAAAAGAAATCAAACAATTACCATAATTAATTATCAATTAATTAGTTAATATAAATGAACAACTAATTATTAATTAATTAAACATAAATTACGTCCCACCCTTTTCCCCTAAACACCCCACAACCTGCACCTAAATTTAATAACACAATTTCCATAATTAATTTTCAATCAGTGAATTAATATAAATTAACAAGTAATTATTATTTAATCACAAATAAATTACTTCCCACCCTTTACCCTTATAAACCCCACAACCCTGACCTATAGAAAATTACACAATTACCATAATTAATTATCCATTAATTAATTATTATTAATTAACAACCAATTAATAATCAATTACAAATCAATTACTTCCCACAATTAACACCATAAAATCAAAATTAAATGAATTAAAAATAATCATTAATTTATTTTGATTAAACAACTTTCCACCATATTCCCCTAGAAGCCCACAACCCGCTACAAACAAAAAAATGCAAAATGTAATTAAAATAAAATTCATAACTACTAAAAATTTAACACGTATATTAAAAAACATTGACAATACTTATACAAAAAATATACATCACATACATTTAAAATATAAACTAAAATACATAATTCTAATAAAAAATCGATATTTTAAACATCTATATTTTTGCAAACAATATTAATGACTTCTATATTTTTAAACAATATTTCTTACCTTAAATTCGATATTCTTGCCCATGATATTTTTGCTGTCGATATTTCTGAATCACGATATTTGCAACTCGATATCTGTGTAAGTCGACATTTCCAACTCAATATTCTGTCTCAGCACCACTTATAAATGCCTGTGAAAGTTTTAGAAATCCTTGTTGGTCCACACAAAATGTAGTACTACAGAGGTATAATTTTTTCGCAGCTCTACAAGGAAAGAATGAACATGTGGCCAATGATGTGGTGAGAATATGAAACATGGCCACTACATGAAAGCTCGAACATTCTGTGACAAATTGCTGTGTTAACAGGAAAAACTACATCTGACGTATTCAAGTTTGAATGATTGTATTATTATCGTGGAAGCAATTAAAAATAATGTGTGTGAGTAGAAAATGAGATGGTCTGGAAATGTGAATTAAGTAAGTGAAGTGTGTGGTGGAAGTGATGAGGAAAGTAGGATATCGAAAGGACGCTGGACAGAAAAATGTGGGGAAGTCAAACCTTGATGCCAAATTCAGGTGCTTCAAATGCAGGAAATTGCAATCCCCCACCCCCAAACAGTATGGTGTAATTTGTAAGAAATTCTACTTTTCATAATTGTGGGCGGAAAAATATTACCTAAGGATGCATAAATTGGTGAAAGGTTGACCGATTCAGCAGACTGAAGAGCTCGATGAAAGGATAGACAACTGTATTATAAGAAAAGATTGAGTACAGAGAATGCCTAAGTGGAAAGTGACATGAAACAAAAAAGAGAATTGGGTATTTGTTATATTCTGAATCCCTATATATGCCTTCTACATTAACAGGAGCTAAAGAATTTGAAGAGGTGTTTTGGGAGTAGATAGAATGACTTGTAGAAACAGATATTAATCAAGGTGCATAAGGTAAAAAAGAATGACCTTCTTTGCATGGTTCACATGAACATTAATGGGCATATTATGAAGGACCGGTGTTAAAATTATCGCCGTATTATCGGCAGGAAACTGCCTATAAAACGGCGCTAAGGGGTTTGACAATACGCCCTTGTTAATTCCCATAGAAGCCCATGTTAACAGCAGAACACGGGCTTCTATGGGAATTAACAGGGGCGTATTATCAAGCCAATTATTGACGTTTTATTGGCAGTTTCCTGCCGATAAAATGGCGGTAATTTTAATAACGGTCCTTGATAATATGCCCCCCATGTTTTAAAGTAAGGAGGAGAGAAGGAAAGGTCTAAAAAACAGAGAGATTATATAATCTCCTAGATTTTACATCACCTCTCTCTCTCTGCCTCACCATTTGGGCTACTGCAACCCTCTTACCTATTTCTCTGCCTCTCTTTCTCTACGTAGGTCTTCCTCTTTCTACCACTCTTGGGCCAGATGTAGGTAATTTTAATTTACCACCTCTTAAATACCGATTCATACCGAATCGGTATTTAAGAGGTGGTAAAATAGAGGGGGGGAGATGTAGGTATTTCAGGTTCGGTAAATACCGAATCGTTAAGATTCGGTATTTACCGATTCTGTAAATACCGATTCAGTATTGCCCATTGATTCCTATGGGCCTTGCAGCCCATAGGAATCAATGGGCAATACCGATTCTGTAATTACAGAATCGGTAAATACCGATTTTAGCAAGGGTGCAGGGGGTGTCACTTTGACACAATCTGGCACCCCAAAAATAGGCATGTGCGCCATGTGGCACACAGACATGCCCTAAGGGCATGTCTGTGTGTCACATGGCACAGGTGTGCATGCACACATGTGCATGCACACCTGGATTCGGTATTTTACCACCCAATTGGATTGGGTGGTAAAATACCGATTCTTAAAGCCCTGTGGCACTCTGACATGTGCCAGCTACATCTGCATTTACAGAATCGGTATTTTACCGAGTCTGTATTTACCTATTCGGTAATTTTACCGAATCGGTAAATACAGAATCGCTAAAATACCGATTCTGTAAATGCATGCCCTACATCTCAAAATCCAATTACCGGTCGGTAACGGCCGAATTCGGCCGTTACCGACCGGTAATTGGCCACCTACATCTGGCCCTAAATCATTACTTCTAGCTACCTCACCTTTTCTTACTTACTTTACTTGTCTACCTACTTCATATATTTTTCTACATCATCTCTAGCTCTATCTCCCTTCTTCCCTTATTTCACTTCTCTTGCAATATTGTTCTCTTTAGGTCCCTGTATCTTTTGTATCTTGCTCCCTTCCATTTGTATTACTCGGGAGGGTCACATGTAACTGCCTAGTGAGAGAAGTGCACACATTAACAGAGAAGAGGGACATGGCAGGGGAAGAAACATTAAGAGAAATTTATTACATTTTTACAGATGGAATGCTGAAAATTCTCAGAGTGGAGCTTGATTTTAACTATTGAAGTGATAGAGTGCGCAGGTCACCCCACTATAAATTTACCAATTACTCACCTAGGCCCATATTCAAATTAACCACAATTTCTTAGATCATTAACCTGGGCACTGACTATCAGATACTTGTACTTCCTAGGTCCTATACCCTTGACTTACTCTCCTGGTCAACGGTATCTGTGAACCTATGGGATCAGGGAGTCTAGCATAATAAGTATGGTAGTAGGACAACAATATGCACTCATATAATAACCACAGACTCGAGAAGTTTTGAAAACCTTTATCTAATCTTCATCAAAAGTCATGAGCCAAAGATTAACAGCAAGCAAGCTATCGACAATCAGAAGCACAAAGAGCGTATAACTATGCAAAAGATATAATATGCCAAACATTTTAGAATCCTACAGGGAAGGTAAGAACAAGGATCATACTGAAATAAACTTATAAAAATCAGACTTGGAATGACATTTTCTAGAGGGCAGGAAAAATAAGGGACACCCACGGGTAGTTGTGCGCTCAATAAATCTCCTAAATAAATAAATCACAGTTGAATCGTTTTCAAGAGGGTGGGTAAAAGAGGGAACACAAATTGTAATGACGAAACTGAATTGCCAATGTACCTATAGGGAAGGTTAGAAAATGGAGCACGCTAATAGTTCAGAGTAACCACTTCAGCTTTCCTTAAAGGGAGGGTAAAGAAAAGGATCATCTATTTATTCATGGACAGTACTTAACATCCAACTCTAAGTAGGGGAAAAAATGGAGCATGCTAATAACGGCAAGATGTACGATTTTATTAATTGTTACAAGGGAAGGGTAAGAAATAGGAACATGTGCAAATAAGACTTTTAGCAAAATTCAGGAAGGGTAAGAAAAGGACGCAAATGATACTATTTGTTACCCACACAGATGTATATTTACCTAAAACGGAGTGAAGACCAACCCTGGCCACGGGTCAGTTAAGGACAGAAACCCTGAAAGTTGCAAACGCCAGTAGGCCAGCAAGTGCAGGTCATTAACAGGACAGGAAAGTCACATTTGGATCAGAACCGGACCACAGAAAGTTGAGACCAGCACCCACAGTTCAGTTGCAACGCCTGCTCCCTCTCTGCAGCTATCAGTCAAAACCCCGATTGGGTTATCGAATTCCCCAGCAAAGTGCTTCGCCAGCACTTCAGGTCCCAGAACCCCGATTGGGTCAGCGAGTCTTCTGACAGAGTGATTCGCAGCACCTCTGTTCTCGATCAGCTATTGAGTGCGTTGGGTCAGTGACAGGTCAGCTATTCGGACAAGTCGGACAAATTGTCAAGCTAAACTTACGCTAGTTATACTGTTTTCCAGGTCAGTGTGCCACCCCCCAATGTTGCAAGTGTAAGGATCCCCAATTTCGAATTCAAAGGTCACTGCTCTGGAGACTCGCGGATCTCGCACAGAAGCAGTTTCAATCAAGGTGGAGTACAGCATATTACAACAGGCCAAGTTTCGAAGTGCAAAATGAAATGGAAAAGAAACAGGTTTAGAACACAGAATAAATGAATACACTGTATACCATGAATCTCTACACTATACTCATTACTTTATAATAAACTATAGCATTACAATTAAGCAAAACGAACAGCTTAGCAAAAGCAGCAGTGCAAGCTTCTCGCATGTGAGAACACAAAGCAGCCATATTAGCTCTAGTGCGCAGAAGCAACAGATTCCCTCCAAAGCAGCGAGTACGTCATGTCACGTGGGTATGACAGACGCATGCGCAGTAGAAATTCCCGCGTAGCAGCGGCCATTTTAGATGCAAGCGAATTAGTGTTATTAGACACATAAGCAAGCTTCTCTCGGACACCCACTATATACGGGAAAATGTCAAATTAGTAGGACAAACATGTTGGTTACTTATTAATACTGTTATTCGAGGTTCTTGAATACAAGCAAGTCGCATTTTGTGCGAATCCTTGCTCCATCAATCCCCTCTTTGATGATATTTTATATCATCACAATTAATGCAACCAGATGCCAACTTCTCACATTTCACCCATTTCAATCTCTTCAAACTTTCTATTCTGCTTTCTCTCAGCAGTATTATGAGAATTTTTCATTTTCTTATAAATTTGGCTATTCAGCTCTTCCAATTTGAGCTCTTCAATATTCCTTTTCACGCCTCGCCTATTTGTAGAATACTTCTCTTTGTGTTTTCGACATTTGCAGCAAATTATTATTCTGAATATTAATAATCCTATTCCCGCTATTGACATCAGTATTTTGCTCACAAGACTTTTACCTAAATTAGAAAACCAACTACCTACGGCGGAGAGACCATCAGTAAACCTCTTCCACGCACTGTCAACCTCCAGTGGTTTAAGCTCTTTTTCCAGATTAGTAGTATTTCTCACATACCTTTTAATTTCAACACTTTTGTCTGGTATGTAAGTGCAACAATGTTGCGCTTTCAACATTCTGCAGCCAATAACGTGTCAAGAGCCAGTCGATTTTGTAAAACCATTGATCTGATCGCAACCAATTCGGTATTGACCATCAGGAAACCTCCAGCAGTGTCAGTTGATAACCGATCCACTACTGTTGACAATTTGCAGATTCTGTGTGTATTCAGAGCCACTCCCACTGTAGGTATCAATGCACTAAAAATATCACCTACTATTTCACCAACACTTTCTCTTTTACTACATACTAATTCATTAGTTCTTTCATTGCTTCCAGTGATTTTACCCACATGGTATATCTTTGGGAAGACAATACCAAAATAACAGCTCCCATACCAATGGTCGGGCAATTTGAAATAAGTCTTGTTCCCACATATATAATAAATTCCAGGAAACACAGGTTCTGACCCATCTTTAAAACCCCAACCCCCAATTATCTTGTAATTGTGTTCGCATTCACTGGAACCAATGAATGTATTGTTATAGTAACTGGTGCTTTCTCTGTGAAGACAAAGTTTCCCCTTCTTTTCGAAATCCAGCAACATAGCTGCATTAGCGCCAAAATTTGAGGTACTCCCTATGCTTTCAGCCCATTTAGGAATTTTCTGACTCTTGTCATTCGCTTTTTTTGGGAAACTCTCTCTTCTTTTCTCTACCATATTCAAAAATATTTTTTCTTTTTTTGTAATAAACATGTCAAATTATTCTTGTGTGCGTCATCTATATTTATTTTACCTACAGTTAGAAAATATTCACTCATGTAACGTGCCACGTCTCTAGTGGTATGTACAGGGTTTAGGTTTCTTCGTACAGGAAGTTCAGAAAATATCACATCTAAGTTAGAATAATAATATTGTAATGGTCCTCTTTTGGACTAGCTAAAACACTACATGAAATTCCATAGGTTAGTGGCAAATGGTGGTATGTCACACCCTCAGCTACCGAGGTAGACAGCTTCATACAGACATAGCAGTCTTCTATTTCCATTGCTTCTACATAATGTACAGGTTTGCATATACATTTAAATGAGTTATGTTTTTAATTGTATTATAATGTAGTCCTTCCTCATCTGGTGCTTCTAAATCTACCTTTGTTTGTCTAAGGGTAAGTGCTCTCTCTGGTGTATCTATTCTTTGTGGTGTATCTCTAGTTTGTAGCTCTTCAGTGTCTTTTGGCAATTGACTAGTAGGGTACAGGTTTGTGTCTTTACTCATCATGTAAGGAATAGCTATTGTTAGTCCTATCCAAAGTATAAGTACTTTTGCTACACTACACAAACATATTCTACAACATGTCTTTAAACAAATTCGTTTCGGTCTTCCATTAACAGAAGGATCAGCCATTTTGACTTAATGGAGATTCAACCCCTCTTTGTAACTTTACACAGCCTTTTTTTCCCTGTGTGGATTTCCGGTCGGTCTCACTTCTTCGTCAGTCTGGTCAGTAATCCATTCTTCATCACTTTCGTCACTTATTTCCAGGTTTTCAAAGTCTTCCGATACAAGATAAGTCCATTCAGGGCTTCGATATTTATTATTCAGTCTTTTTTATTCGGGGACTCCTTCTCCTGGTTTGTATCACAGACGGGTCGGCTTGACTTGAGACTTCATTCACCTGCTCAGGTTCCTCGTTAATTGTCTTTAGTTGCAGTCTCAGTCTCAGTCTTTTGACAAATCTAGGCAACTTGTCTCCTTTTCTGAGTCTTTTAACTGGCACTGTGACTTGGCCTTCTTCGAATGCTCTTTTAATTTCATTCCTGTTGCGGCACATTTGTTTCAAGATCGTATTCTGTTTTTCTCCCTAACTGACTAGGTCCAGGTCTTATTTCAGCTTCTTCTGCCTGGTCTCTAAACTGGCCTTGTTCAGATATATGCTGAATTTGGCTTTGGTTTCTTTCGTCTTCTTCTTCCTGAACACAATTGTCTATTCCTATCTGGTCCTGTTCAAGCTCTTCGAACTTTTGATTTTCTTCCGCTTGAACCTCTGCCCTAATTTCTATCTGTCCCTCTTCTGGCTCAGGAGTTCTCGGAGGAGTGTTGATTGCCTGCTCTTTCCCTATCTGGTCCTCCTCAGTATCAGTTTTGATTTGGATTTCGATGATCTGAGTATCTCCCTTTACACCTGTCTCATCCTCACTTTCCCACTGTCTATCTAAATAGGTTTGTCTTCTTGTTCTCACAGGGTCTACAGTCAGGTCAATTACTGGGACCCAATCATCTTGACTGGAGCTTGGTTGTTCCTCTTCAGCTACTTCTGGATCAAGTTCTCGAGACCCTTCAGCTGCACAACCTTCAGCCTCAGTTTCCTCAGGTTCAGTCACTTTCTTCGTGTGACTGGCGTGGATCCAGTGTGGCACTCCTGCACATTTCGCAGCTGTGGTGGTAACCAGGATTACTTGTCGTAGTTTACCCCACCTTGGTGCAAGGCAAGTTTTTTGAGTATGTTTCTTTATCACTTCCCAATCACCCGTGCTGGAGTTGCTGGTCAGGAGTCAGCGTCTTCCCCAACCTGGTGAGAGATAGAACACACTTGGTCATCAGATATGCTTATCAGGTGGTATCCTGGCACCCATGCTTGCCGCATTGCTCTTCCCATCAGTATCTCATGGGGACTCAAGTCTGTGTTCCGTTCTGGAATACTTGTAAGTCCCATCAAAACAAGGGGCAAAGCATCCGGCCATTCCATTTGAGTTGACTCACACATTTTTCCCAATCTTGATTTGATAGTGCCATTCAATTGTTCCACCACTCCAGAAACCTCGGGCGATACGCACAGTGCAGTTTTTGCGTAATTTTGAATGCTTCACAAATTTGATTTATTAATTCACTATGGAAATGTTTTCCTCTGTCTGATTCAATTGTAACTGTAAAACCGTAACGAGGTATAAGTTCTCTAAGTAACAGTTTAGCTACTGTGATGCAATCATTCCTGCGTCTGGGGTAGGCTTCCACCCATTTTGAAAACAGGCAGACAATGACAAGTATGTACTTCATTCCTCAACAAGGGGGTAACTGAATGAAATCAAGTTGTAATCGTATAAAAGGGCCCTCTGCCTTTCCAATTTTCCCTGGCAACACTACTGTTTTCTTTCCCGGGTTAAATTGTTGACAAACCAGACACCTCAGGCAGAGTGCCTCTGCTATGTTTCTGAATTTCGAGTTAAACCATGCCTGTCTAAATATGCGTATCATAGCATCTCTTACCAAATGTGTGTCTCCATGTATCAACCTAGCCATAGGAGCAAGCAAACAGTCTGGTAACACAGGCATACCATCAAGGTAAACAACGACACCATCTTCAACCCTTCTCTGACAACCAAATTTCCTCCAATTTTCCTTCTCTTTTGGCTCTGCTGTGTCCTGTATGTCTCTCACTTCTTTCCATGTGTTTATTCCTTCTAGCATCATAAGTTGGCAGCTGTTTCCGTTCACCTCAACCTTTTTATTTACAGCCATTTTGTACCTTGCACAATGTTGGGCTAACTGGTCAGCATATCGATTATCTGCTGTCACTTTGTCATGGCCAGATTTGTGAGCAGTGCACTTGACCACAGCCAATTCTTTTGGTAACTGGATTGCTTCCAGTAAATCTTGTACATATTTTCCATTTCTGATAGGAGTACCCCAAGACGTCAGAAACTCCCTTTGCATCCACAATTGGCCAAAGTCATGCACAACCCCATAACCATACTGGCTGTCAGTATATATGGTTACTTTCCAGTACTTTCCAAATTTACAGGCTCTTGCCAGTGCAACCAATTCAGCTACCTGTGCAGACTTGACTCCAGGTAAATAGGATGCTTCGACTGGACCTCCCAAAGTACACACCGAGTAAGCAGCGCTTAGGCCACCTTCTTCATGTCTCGTACAAGAGCCATCTACAAACAGCTCATATTCTGCATTATTTAAGGGCTCTTCTTTTATGTCTGGTCGTGGTTTTGTACCATATTTGGTCAGATCAATGCAATCATGCTCAACTTCTCCCCTTACTTCTGCTTAGAGTGACTTTGGTAATAGTGTAGCTGGATTCAAGATATTACATCAGGCAATGGTTACGTTTCCTGCACCTACAAGGATTCTCTCGTACTTAGTCAGCCGACTAGGTGTGAGATACTGAGTTTTTGTTCTTGTCAGCAAAATTGCAACTGCATGTGGAACATAGACAGTTACAGGATGTCCCATAATAATGGATTCACTCTGTTCAAGACTCATGCATGTTGCAGCTACTGCTTTCAGGCATTCAGGTAATGCAGCTTCCACTGGGTCCAATGTGGAAGAAAAATATGCCACCGGACGTCTCGTTAAGCCATGAATTTGGGTCAGGACTGAGAGTGCACAATTGTCCCGTGTGTCACAAAACAGTGCAAACTCCTTTGAATAGTCAGGCATTCCTAATGCAGGAGCTGAACACAGACATTCTTGTAATTTTACAAAGGCAATCATGCTTTCGTCATCCCACTCCACTGGGTCCTTAGCTCCTTTCTTTGTCATCTTTATCAATGGTGTTGCCAGGACTGCAAATCCCACCTTCAGTATCCTACAAATCCACGAAACATTCTGATTTCTTTCTGGGTGTTGGGCAGCTCCATGTTTCAAATTATTCTAATTCTCTCTGTGCTAACTTTCCTGACGCCCCTTTCTATCTGGTGCCCCAGATATTTTACTGATGAAGTTATTATTATTATTATTAAACGGTTTTGTACAGCGCGTGGTTACCCAGGAGCATCCAAGCGCTTCGCCAAACAGAGTAACAATACAGACAGGAACAGAGGCAGGAAAGTTTAGCAGAAGAGGAAGGTTTTCAAATGTTTTCGAAAGCGTAGGAGACAAGGCTCCGAGTGTAGAGCAAGGGGAAGTGAGTTCCAAAGGGTTGCGACATTAACGGAGAATCTCCTTCCTCCTGATCGGGCCTTTTTGACCCTGGGGACAACGATAAGATGTTGTTGGTCCGAGCGTAAAGTTCTACTGGCTTTGTACGGGATCACCATCTTTTGAAGGGCGGGAGGGCCTTTGCCTTGCAAGATTTTGTGAGCATGGCAGAGGGATTTGAATTTCACCCTCTCTCATACTGGCAGCCAGTGTAGCGCCTTCAATGCTGGTTTAGCCGATCGTGACATGGGGATGTTATGAAGCATTCGGGCTGCCGCATTCTGAACTTGCTGAAGTTTGTTCAGAGTAATCTCAGGGGCACCTAGGTAGATCGCATTGCTGAAATCTAACCTGGACATGATCAGACCCTGGATTAATAACTTTGAGATAGAAAAGGAATCAGAGGCAGCACTTTGCGTACCGATCGGAGAAGGCCGAAGCAGACACCAGCTAGTTTGGAGGCCTGGGTCCTAAAGGAGAGGTCTTGCTCCAACCAAATACCCAGGCTCTTGATCTCAGCCTTGGGTTTGGGAGAGGATCCCAGGCAGCTGGGCCAGGCTGAATAGGGGAGAGAGGGATTTTTCGGTCCCATCAACATTATCTCCGTTTTTGAACCATTCAGCTTTAATGCTGAGTCCCCCATCCAAGAGTGGACTTTGGACAGGCAAGAGTGTAACACCTGGGAATTGTCCGTAGATTGGGAGAGGGCGAACACCAGCTGGGTGTCGTCGGCGTAGCTCACGATCTTAATGTTGGAAGGAGCCACCACATCCTCCAGAGGGGCCATGTACACATTAAATAATGTGGGACTCAGGGAGGAGCCCTGAGGCACACCACAGTGGAGGTGGGTGGATGCCGATCGTGCGCCCCCTTCCCAGACCTGGAAGGATATTTCGCTGAGAAATGACCTAAGCCATTTCAGCACTGTCCCCCTCACACCGGCATCTGACAGTCGCTGGAGTAACACTCGATGGTTAACGGTGTCAAACGCTGCACTAAGGTCCAGGAGGATCACTGCCACTGATCCTCCTGAGTCCAAAATGCAGCGTACCTCCTCCGTGACTGCCAACAAGGCGGTGTCAGTGCCTTGACCCAGGCGAAAGCCTGTTTGGGAGCTTCTCAGCGCACCGTTGGACTCAAGGAATTTGGACAGCTGAAAGTTAACCAATTTTTCCGTGAATTTACTGAGTCCCGGAAGTAGCGAGATGGGCCTATAGTTAGTCATGTCTAGGGGGTCTAGGCTCGTTTTTTTTAGGATGGCTTTTACTATAGCACCTTTCCAGTTAGGTGGGACTACACCCGTGCCTAGTGAGGCATTAATAACCTCGGTGATAGGCTCCACAATGGAAGAGGCAACCAGTTTAAGGATCCTCATAGGGACAACATCCCGGGGAGAGCCACTCTTAATGGACAATAAGACTTTAAAGGCTTCATCCTCAGTCACTGGTCTGAAGGAGTCCAGGGTCCTCTGAAGTAAACCCTCGTCCTCCAGGGGCTCAGCTCCTATCTTAGGTGGGGGCAAGGTGGTCAGAATTTTTTCAATTTTTGTATGAAAGTACTCTGCAAGGTTATTGCATTTGTTTTCCAGATTATCCGTGAGGGCAGGAGGTGTGGGGTCCCTCAGGAGTTCTTTAACCACCAGAAAAGTTTCTCTAGAGGAGTTGGAGGCAAGGAGTTGGAGGCAAGTACAGAACTGTAATTTCTCTGGTGACACTGTATGTCCTCCTTCACCTAAATGGTTCAGTAACGCAATGGTGTCAACAACACAGTCACCCAACGGTTCAGACAACTGTTGTAGATTAGCCACCCAATAAAATAACTGAATATCAGGAACCGACCATCCCCCCGGTCCTTGGCTAAAGTCATATACTTCAAAGCCCTCCGTGGATGCTTCCCTGCCCATAAGAACTTGGAGATAGCTTGATTAAAAGCAGAGAGACACTTTTTATTTACTTCCAACGGGATTGATCTGAAGAAGTATAAGATTCTCGGTAAAAAGATCATTTTGATGACGTTGCACTTTCCTAATAATGTCAAGTGAAGGTTATTCCTTCTATTGAAATCTGCTATGGTTTTAGCTAGTAAAGGCGCCAGGTTGCATTGTACTACCTCATCCACTTTTGCTGTAATTTCCACCCCTAAGTATCTAGACTTCTCTGTGACCCTGCTATCGGTCAAGTTTGCCATTGAGTTTTTAATGATCATGGTTTTTGCCCTATTTAGGTAGTACCCTGAAACTTCCCCAAATTTTTCACCCTCTATTTCTACCACCCTGACTGCATTCGCTGGGTTAGATGTTGTTATGGCGAGATCATCTGCATAAGCTAGGATCTTTACTTCTCCTACCATGGTTTGAGCTGCACAGATGTCGTTGCTCTCCACTATTGTCCTAATAAAGGGGTCTATGTAAAGGGCGAATAATAGTGGAGAGCAAGGGCATCCTTGACGAGATTCGCGGGTGATTTTAATTGGGTCTGATGCAGTTCCCATCATATTCATCTTTGCCTCGGGGCTTTGATACATACATTTTATTGCATTAATGTAGCTTCTGCCCACACCCTGCCATTCCATAGTTGCCCACAAGAAGGGTCAGGAGACCCTGTCGAAGGCCTTTTCGGCGTCTAAGAGTATAGCCACGACAGGGTCTCCTGACACTCCTGCAAGATCAAAAAGCGTGATCAGTCTCCTTACATGGTCTGTAGTCCCTCTTCCAGGTACAAATCCGTGCTGAAATGGGGATACTAATTTACCTACAACCGCTGATAATCTATTTGCTAAAATTTTTGAATAAATCTTTACATCAGTGTTCAACAAGGTTATTGGCCTGTAAGAACCTAATTCCTCAAGTGGTTTACCTTTTTGGGGGAAAACTATGATAGATGCCCCTTTCCACAAATCTGGTGTAATCTGATCCCGGTATGCCCTTTGGAAGACTTCTAGCATCAGTCCCATAATGAGTGTTTTAAATCTTTTATAAAATTCCCCAGGGATAAAGTCAGGTCCAGTAGCTTTGCCCGTTGGGGTCTGGTCTATCGCTGTTGACAGTTCTCCCCAGGTGATAGGGCTCTCTAGTTGGTTTGCCTCTACTGCAGACAATTGGCCCAAAGCCACCCCCGTTAAGTAATCCTGAATTTTCTGACTCCCACCCCTGGTGTCTTCGGTGTACAGTTTCCGATAGAATTTCTGAAATGCCATGACGATGGCTTTTGTCTCAGTCACCAGCCCCAAATCCGGGTCCCTGATTTCTCTTATCCTGGTGTGCACTGCCCTTTCCCTGGTGCGTGTAGCCAAGAGGTGGCCTATTTTTTCGCTACTCTCATACACCCGGGATTTCCAAGCCACATATTTACCAGCTGCCTTCTTGATTGAGATCTGAGTGATAGCAGATTTGGCAACAGTATCTTTTATCTGTGCCGCCACTTAGTCCATTCCAGCAGAGAGCACTTCTATCAAGTGAGCCTCAGCTGCGCTTAGTTCTTGATATAATACCTGTAGCAGGTTTTTCTCCTCCCTCTGAGATTCCCACCCATATCTGTTTATTTCACCCCTTAGCCCAGCTTTCAACGTGTCCCACACAGTACTTAAGTTAGCACTACCGTAGTTTTCTTCTATAAATCTGGGAATCCATTCACCAACCTGTCGGTTAAATTCTGCCTCGCTTAAGTAGGCTCTTTGAAAGACCACTGTGACTGCCTGATAGGTATCTCAATAACTAACGCGATCACTAAGGGGTTGTGGTCAGACATAACCTTTGGAAATAACTCAATCGTGCTTCTGGAGACTAATTCTTGAGAGACTAGGAAGTAATCTAACCTGGCAAAAACCTTATGAGGTGCCGAGAAATACGTAAATCCTGGATCACCCCCTCTTTTTAGAGCCCACAGGTCGACCAGCCCATGCAGTGCTTGCAGCTGAGATAAAGAATTAAACACCTTGGGTTTTCCACCTTGATAAGGAGTCTTCCTTAAGGCAGCATTACAGTTTAGATTAATATTTAGATCTCCACAGAGAATCAGCGGTAGGGTCCAACCTACAAGTTTCGTCTTAAGCCAATCCAGCATGGCTGGGTCGTCCAATACTGACCCGTATACAGAACACAGAGTAAGCATTTTATTTTCAATGCACCCTTGAACAAGCACCCATCTGCCCAAACTATCGACCTGGCACCGTGGGACACTAAGGAAGCCCCTTGTCCCACTCTTTGCTAAGACAGCCACCCCCTTTGTACGGAATTCTTGTGACGTATTTGCAACAATATAGTACCCAGACAATTCCAGCAGTCTTTTCCTGCTGCCCTCTATATGCGTTTCTTGGAGGCATAGGATATCGGCTTTAAGCACTTGCACTTCAATGCTGACCTGCCTCCTTTTCTGGGAATCGTTTAAGCCGCAAATATTTACTGAAGCAATTTTAATTTTCCTCCCCATTTCTGGTATATAAAGATAACAGATAAATACAGTCAGGCACCTGGAAATAGAAAAAAACACGATATTTTATACACACCCGGTTCCCGTGACATATTACTGCTTCACTCGTAGCCCCGGCCCCCCCTCCTCCCAGCCCCTCCCTCCCCCTCCCTTCAAAATGGCAAAAAAGGTCCTTAGACTCTTGTGATGCCTCCTGCATGTGTTGCGCCCCCAGCTGCTCCCGACCCTGCCCCCACACCCAAACTAATTAAGTGAGGCTGCCTATTTAGCCAAAAAAGTACAGAAAAGAGTTTTGCTCTCAATTTCTATTTCCCCTGTCCTTAAGCTCATTCAAATACTCCTGCGCTTGAATCTCAGAAGTAAACACTCTAGTTGTGCCTTTGAAGGTAACCTTAACCCTGGCTGGGTTCATCAAGTATACTTCACACCCTAGATGCTGGAAGGGGGAGATCATAGAGCGAAGTCCCCATCTCCGCTCTACCGTGGAGTGACAAAAGTCAGGGCGGACAAAGAAGGAGTGTCCTGCTGCACTTCTTTTTGCAACGGGCCGGGCTTTTTCAAAAATGGCTTGGTGAAGCAGAAAGTTACCAAAAAATATTAGTATGGCTCTTGGTTTGTCTTCCTGGCCTGTTCTTTTCTTGAGCATTAATGGGAATCTATGCACCCTTTGCACTTCTGCATCCCAATCCCAGTGAGACAATTCTGGGAAAGCCTCCCGGAGCAGTCTCAGGACAAAGCCTCGGATATCGTCTCCTTCCTCCTCTTCCGCAATTCCTAGTAGCCATAAATTGTTCCGCCGCTGTCTATTTTCAAAGTCCTCCAGCTTCCAAAGGACATCTGTTAATCTACTTTCTTGAGAAGTGGTTTGCTTGTCGGAGTTCTCCACGCTTGCCTCCAGCTGTACTACGCGCTCCTCCAGTGCAGTCGTGCGGTCATTGATCTCGGAGCAGACTTTGTACAGCTTCCTAACCGCCCCCCGAAGCTTTCTGGTGGCTGTGTGGGCCCTCTTATGTTCTTGTCGAGCCTCAGACTGAATTTGCTTACGGGTGGTATAGATTCAATCCATCGAAGGAGGTTCTTCCGTCGCCCCTGCCCCCGCGTCTGCATCTTTATTGGCATGCCGCCCAGGTGAGGTATTAGGACCCAATCCCCCTTCCAGGTGCGAGGCGGAATAGTCCCAGACCAGCTGGTTTGACTGGCTAGTATCAGACGTGAACCCATGGTCTTTCCCAGAGTCCTTGTGAGTTTTCCTCCTACTTTGGGCGGGTAAACGCTTCTGTGTGTCAGGCTTGAGAACGGGGTCGCTGCTGTCTGAGGAGAGTTCATTAGAGCTGTTCTGCCAGCTTCCACCAGAAGCATCAGACTCATCTGTCATGGAGAAAAAATTGTCAACCTCAGGTGTACCTGCCTCAGCACCCTGCGTAATAGCCTGGCCTGTTGCGTCCAGCAGGATTTTAGCCGGAGTTTGGGGGGTCTTTCAGCTGCCACTATAACCTCCGTGTTACCCTCCATGTCATCAGCTACAATCTGCTTTACAGGCCCGCTGTTTACGCTGTTTATGCTGGGGGGAGCCGCTGTAAAAGTATTTGCCAGGTCATCTGCAAGGCCATTAATCTCATCTGTGCTCGGTACCATGCCCTCCGTCGCAGTAGTGAATTGTAGTGTAGTTCCTATTATCCCAATAGGCTCTGCGCATTGGAATAACACCTTCAGCAGTAAAGGCCCAGACCAGACGTTAACTAGGTCTACTACTGACGATATTAGACTTAAAGTTTTGGGTTTGTCAGCTAGCTCAGAGTTCACTAGAAACTTTCTCGAATGTTCAGGAAGGACTTAACTTCCCTGATTAGACAAGAAGGGATTTAGTTTCTGACAACCATAGAACATGACAACTTTGCTCTCCCCTAATCAAGAGTATATCTCGAGAGTCGTGTGAACAAAAGGCAATTTATTTTACTCAGTCAGTACGTGCATTCTTAGTCTCATCAGATTGTAGAGAAAAGGAAGAGACGGGCGTGTTCAATAAAAAGGTGTTATTTATTGATCAGTCTCTTTTCTCATACAAGAGAAATGGATCGATATTATTGCAATACTTATAGCTAAGTACAGTGCATACATTAAAAGCAATAGTATAAAATAATACTGTAAAAACATTGATATGGTTTCTAAGCCATAAGATGTTTTAAAATGAATAAAATATATTACATACACATATACATCTGACTAAACGTACTCAACTGGGGTTTCTAAATACGCCTACCCCGTGTACCTGACCTAAGCCTAATACGTGGGCGGGAATAGAAAGTTACAGTTTAAGTTAAGTTTGTTTTTGCCAAGTGAATAACTAAGGAATTCTCTGTGAGGGGTTATTCAGTTCTGTACCTGGAATCTAGGTTGAATGAGGGATGGTATCTCTCGTCTCTGGTCTCGATATTCCAGGCTGCCTGCGAGGGCTACCCGGAAACGCCGGTGCTGGATTTCTCGGCAGGAGAAAGCAGCTTCTCTCAGCGCGTCAGGAAGGCGGGGCTGCGCCAGCGGGGTCTGCTCTGCTCTTCGCTTCGGCAAGTATGGCTGCTCCGTCTCGTCACCACCGCGTGTGTTTGCATAGGGCAATATCGGTAATATTTATACCTTTAAGGTGCCGAGATTGACGTAAGGATGGACATAGATACGTCAATAAGGATGTCATACGACTTGCTCGTTAGCACATTCTTTTGCTGAAGTTCTCGGTGAAATCAAAACAATGGCCGCAGGGTTTTGCCCAGGTTGTCATAGGTTTGATTTGTTATGAGAACTCCGTATGCCTTATCAGGGGCTGGAGGAATATCGCTTGTCTAATTAGATCGCAAGCATTATGACCTAATCAGATAACACGTTCCTGTGCCGTAGTGTGACTGCGTCAGATAACGGTATCTGCATCATGGGGGTTTTCTGCCTCATGGGCTGACTGCTAGTTAACTTGTTGGTTTGTTTAACCAGAATAGGGTCAGGAATAGGGGGATCGATTCAGAACCTATAGGAATACATCACACCCACTCCACGCTAACTATGGTCATATTTACTAATCTATGCATAGTAAAACATAGTACAACATACTAAAGAGTATTGTGTATACCTTACCACCCCAAAAGACATAAATGCATTTTGAAATTATCAAATATACTGAAAAAATTGCAGACATATGTATTGTATGCACTCAAGCTGTAGAATAATGCCAAAGTAAACGTATTAGTATACATTATTGTTATTTGGTATATGAGAATTACACATGAAACGGCTCTTAATACAGAAAAAAAGTTCGAGACCATTTCATCACAGAATATAATAACAATGAACATACCAGCGGGCAGCTAATGACTATAAGCTATTTTAAATTTCAGAAACCTTAGTTCTCTAAGAATAGTTCTTACTTTAAGCAGAAGATAGTGTCCCGAAAAATATGCAAAAATATTTTGGGGCTGCTGAAAAATTGCTGTCCGTGAACTGGAGGGAAAATTGTTCATGTGACTTTATTTTTAAAGTTTGAAGGCCGAATTTCAGGGAACGCCGTGTGCGAGCTTGTTCAAAAGTTTCTATTTCTGTTCCGGTGAGAACATCATATCATTTAGGCTTTCGAAAAAACTGTCAACAGCTTCCTGGGAAAGTTCCACTAACTCGGAAATAGGTGTAATCATGCATTCATGTGCATGATTGTCTCCATTGACATTCTGATTCGCATTGCTGACAGAAGGTCGTACCTGATCGATGCTGCTTTCATCTTGAACTTCACTACCCATCAATCGTAGTGGTGAAGCTTCCACGAATGCCGTCATCAGGATTGGTAGCCTTTGAGGGCAGCACAAAGCATGAACCTTGATCGGGCTCAACAATGTTTCTGCATCCATTGGCGCATCCGATTGTAGCGTCAGACAGGTGTCTAACACGCATTCTTCTCCGCATAGCAGACACCTTAATACAGGTAAAACACATCTTTGCCACATTGGTCGAAATGATAGAAACCAAGTCATGTTCAGGTCTCTAAGCCGGGAGAGTCCCAGGATTTTTGATATCCGGTCCCGGTATCCAATGGCTAGGATTGTTTCTTCCCTTGTCGCAAGAGTTTTGTCTGTGACATGGGTTGCCATAACGAAAAATAAGGACCAAGAATAGGATTCCTGCAATTAGTCCCAAGATCAGGGGAAGTCCGCCAAAAATCGAATGGACGAAATCTGGAAAAATACCCAGTATGGCTTTGAATGGTGTTAATGCCATCGAAAATACTGTCTTAAATACCTTTGAGACCCCATTGGTATCAGAAATATTTAAGATTTCATTCAGGATTTCTGCGAAATGTATGGGGGAATTAGTTGATAACAATGAATGTATCTCTGCAGTCGTCCTTGCGACTTGTAGATCATACGTTTCTTTTGATGACGTGAGCCTTGTAGGCGTCTGAAGAAGGACTGTTTTCATTCTGCTTAAAGTATCTATTCGAATAGAAGTAATTTTCAAATTGGGCCATGCCCTTGCCTCCCTGTCTGGGAAGGAGCTGGGGAACAATGAGCGTCCACAGCACTTGACCTTCGCAGTCGTAGTTACTAGATAAGGAGTCCCGGGCATAAGACTACAACATCTGCGGTCTACAATCAGAATGTAACTCCCATTATAGAGTCTTTGAAAGAATGGTTCTATTTCTGTTGCAGGTGCGCCTTGCTGGTGACATGAAAGGTTGTATGAATTCCCTTCACAGGCTCCATGCAAACTAATTCCGTTACACAGAAGCGTGCCGCTTAGTGACATCGCACAATTATTGCCACTAAGAAACACTTTCTGTCCTTTATTACTGACACATGCATGTGAATAGGGCAGGTTCCATGTTGTTTTAATGTACCCCTTTCCCAATTTCTCGTACATGCCAGCCTGTATATATTTTTGGCAGTATTGAAACCTGAAGGTTGAGATTGGAATATTTATTATCCCATGTATTATCCATTCGCTGACAGGTCGTTCTGACATTGTCACTGGTAATCTCTCAAGTTTCTCAATGCTCAGGATTGTATAATCAGCACCCTTTTGTGCCATACTGTTTTGTCAATCAGTAAGGTTAAAGATTTGGAATAGTGACGTTGTGTTGATTAAACGCCAAGGCACATAGCCTGAACGTAGATTTTGTAACGTCCAGCCAAGCTGTACAATAGAGCGCAATTGAGAGTGACCGTGTTGTAATAACAGTAAGTCTTGCGACAATATGTCGATTGCTGAAGACACAATGCTGTCCAAAGAAAAAATTCTGGAGGACAGAGTCATTAACCCATTGTTCACTACAGAAAGTGATTTTTCCAAATTAATACGGTCAATTTCCAGTATTCTCTCTGCTGTTTCAATTTGAGTAACCTTCCAGGCCTCATTGTATGCTGCATATACAGAGGCTGCTATGAAACGCTTTTGACGCTGTTTGCGTGGTCCCATAGTGAAATCACGCAAGTCAGCACCATCAGTAAGTAAAGTTAGGTGTTGCTTAATTTCTGCCAGTGTGGAAGTTTATAGCCATTGAAGGCATAATTTGCCCACACTGTAGGTGGTTATTATCCTTGGGTGATGTCTTTGAGGATATCTAGGGTCTGGCCTGGTCATTTTGAACCCCTGTGTTTTGTTCAGGAATCTGTCTTGACAGTTATTAGTATCTGTGGGCCAGATCAACCACTGTTTCCAATCAGGATGTGTTCTGTTTTGGTTAAATACATAATTTACGTCTATCTCTTCATCTGTAGAGCTATTGCTGAACATTGTTGGCTTTGGAATAGACGGTTTATTTAAGTCTTTGATTTTGGCTAGGCCAAGACAGGTGGTTTGTTGAATAGTGTCATTTAAAAATATCATTTGTTCTGGGATCATGCAGGCTCTAAACAAAGATTCTATACCCTGCACTTGCCATTCTTTTGTACCCCAAACACTTTTCAATTCAACATTTTTGTCCCAATAATCAAAACCAAAAGTATTCATTTGTTCAAAAAATGAGTCTGAATATATCAATTTTGTGTTTGTTATCATGGTCTTAGTTCCTGTCTTGTTTGACAATTTGAAATAAAATGCTTCAGCATTACTTGTGTTAAAACCTGAAAAGTATGAATATTTGTCATAGAAGGTTCTTGAGCTTCCTTTTGGAGGGGTTGCACAATGTTCCCATTGATTATAATTTAAAACATTGCTAGGTTGTGCAGATCTATGTAAAAAATGGTTACCATAGTGGTTATAACAGTACATACTATCATAATTTGTAGAACCTTGCAAATAATCATGTTTGGTAAATTTAGCAGACATTACTAAGTCAGACATCATATTATTAATGCTTTCAAAGTCCCAATCATCAGCAAATGAGCTTGGTTTTGCAAAGTCACTCAATGAGATCTTAATTTGGTGTGGATATTTCAGGATTTCGACCGGACCATAAATTTCATAGTCAGTGTTGTCCCAGGCTACCCCACCCGGTATCGGATTGGCTGTGAAGTTGACTGAAGAAAGTTCTCTTTTCTCGACGTGTGAAGATGTGTGTGGTTTGAGGATCAAGTTGATTTTCTGACTTGCTGTGTCCATTTTAGCATATTTTCCCTCAATGAAGCGTCCCAAAGTTAGTACCATGATGAGCCAAAGTATGAGGATAAATGCACCAAAACCCACCCAAAATTCAATCCATGGAGAAATCAGGTATGTTTCTTTCAGTTGTTTAAAAATTTCTTTAGCTTTATCTTTAAAGGTTTTTGATGATGGCTGTGTCTTTGATTCACTGAAGCCTTCAGAGGAATCATCGAAGTTTATGAAGTAGCCGGATGCAGTTCTGTCAATTGTTCCAATTGGTTCAGGATTACTGTTTCTTGCATTTTCGCTTGGTACTTCATTATAGATTGGTGTGTCTCTGCTAAATGTTTTTATTTGGGTTTTCAGAGGTCTGAGTTCTATTGCATTGTTGCATAGTCCTTGTTGTTCTTCTGTAGGCGTTTCGAATGTGATGAGCCTCTTCGTTAGGACCTCTGTACTGGTAGCAAACCTTGGTGTTCTGCTACTTATTGGGAGTCCACTTGGCCTACTGTTTGTTATCGGCCACATGATTGTGGTTTTACCAGGTCGATGGATACAACTCGGTTCTTGTTTTTACCAGCAAGTGGCGGTAGTACAACCGATCTTGTCCCGTTGACAGACAAGACAGGAACTGCTTTTCTGTAAGAAGGCCCAAATTCCTTCTTTACCGCGATCTTTTCCCTGACTAGATCCCCGACTTTTGGAATCCAGACAGGTCTTGCTGGGACAGGTGGTGGTTCTTCAGTGGTGGTTGGCTGTTGTTTCAATTTAATGTTGCTCAGGTCTTTTCTTGTTTTGTTTAAGTCCTGCAAAATAGCCAAACGGTCTTTGATATCAAAGCTTTTTTCTTTCACCACTGAAGTCTGACTATCAATGTCAGAGATCAACATCCTAGTTCCAAATAATATTTCGTACGCACTGAATCCCTTCAGAGAATTTCTTGGCAAGTTATTTAGACTACGTTGGACACTTATTAGATGTTTGACCCACCCAGCTCCCGAACCTAATATCCTTTCCGTTATAGATTGCTTTATGCCTTGGTTTTTTCTTTACACCATCCCGTACCCTCAGGAAGGAAGTGAGAAGATTCCCGCTGGGCTATGCTCATTTGGTCATGTTTCCCCTCAGGCTGGAGGGCTAGAGTGAAGACAATGGTCAAACGTAGCATGCTCTTAGCGTATATGCCATTTAGACTTGCAAATCTTTGTATAACAGTCCAGACGTCAGCCGAGTGCTGGTGATCTACATTATAAGTGGAAACTAGCCTGTATATGTTAATCGCAACCCTTCCTTTTTACTCTTGATTTTTTCTGGAGTAAAACGATGAGGTATTAAACTGTTTCTCTCCCCACTGCGATCTCTGTTGCAGTTTGGGCAGTTTTTTACAAACATGGTGTGACGCAGGCTCATGCCTGGCCACCAGTACCGTGATTGTAATTCTTCCAGAGAATCTTTTAGTTTGAGGTGTCTGAGACCCTCGCCTATATGTGCGTCTGCGATTAACAAGTTTCTCCTGTCCATGTTTGGAATCACTCTATCCCCCACTCCAGGGATTCGAGGAAAAGGGACGGAGTTTGCATCGATTATGTATGTATAATTGAGTGGATAGTTGATCGGTAACGCTGAGCAGTCGCCTTTTGATGACGTTTTCACCGCCGGCACTGTTTCACCGTCAATGTATTTTAATGTACGCTTTTTTCGAACTACGGGAGCCGATTTAGTGGCTGCCGCTGTGGCTGTCTCAGCCAATGAATTCCCTGTAACGTGAACGCCATCACGCTGATGACTCAGTGAGTGTGTCACGTGAGTCTTTGGTAGCTCTTTCTGTAAAAGAGCTATTTGTTCCCAGAGCAGTTTCTGCTTTATTGGTGCATCTGTGTCATCTTTGTAACCGTTCTGAATCCATGTCTGCAAATCCTTGTTATATGATTTGACGCAGTAATATGAATCTGACACTATAAGTGTCGGGAATTCGCGATCCGCATTATCTAGCGCCATTTTCAATGCTAATATTTCAGTCTGTTGTTCTGAATTAGTTTCTACTGAGTGTGTTTTTGTTAATAGAGGTTTTAGTTTACCTCCGCGCCACACTTCTTTTGTAATCCCACATGTGGGGTTGTATGCATGTTCTCCCCAAACGGGGGGTTGAGCATGTCCGTCTGTATAAATTACACAGGCGTAATGTCGTAAAGGCAGAATGTCGGCTGGCAGAGGATATGTTTTTTCATATTCTAAATTTTCCATTTCTTCTAGTTCTGGATCAAAGTAGTAGTATACTTTGTCCGTTGTGATTGAATTCACCCATTGTATCCATTCCGGATTCAATGTTGTTGTTGGTAAATTACTCGGTGTTGTTAGTGCCTCAAAGGCTGATTCTGCTGTTCTGACTGTGATATGTCTACCGTCCGCTTGATCTTTTTCTCTAGCTATTGCGGTTTGAACTGCATGAACAATTTTTTCTTTGTTGCTGAATTTCTGTTCAGTTTCTGTGTATAAGTGTGATTTGAATGCAATGGGTACCTTTTCTCCCTCATTAGAGGTCAGGTATGTGAATCCGCATCTTCCTGGGATTACTCGAATCACAAGATTGCGTGTGTTATCACGTGTTTCTAATTTTGTTTTAATTAGCATGTCTGTTTGTAAGGATCTCAAAATTTCTGTGTGTATTTGAGTTCAATTGGATCTTTTAAAATCTGGTTTTATCAGATCATAAAGGGGTTTGACCCTTTCTGCGTAATTTGCAATGTATGTTCTTCCGAAATTTAGGAAGCCTAGAATCGACTGTACGTTTTTTAGTGTTCTAGGTGCTTGGAGTACGGCACATTTTTCTAGAAAATTGTCAGCCAGGCTTTTGCCTTCACTTGATAATTCATATCCTAAGAACAGGACTGTCAGATGGGCAATTCTGGATTTTTTAAAGTTGAATTTGTAACCCTCCGCTGCGAACCCAAGTATTATGGTGTTCACTCTTTTCAAGTGAGTCTCCAAGTCATCATCTGTTAAGTAAATGTCATCGACATAAGATAATGCTTCATCATCATATATTTGTAGTAATTCTGTTACTCTCGCTGAGAATACCCCCGGGCTGTTCTTGTACCCCTGGGCTAACCGACAGAATTGTTTTTGAGTGCCATTTATTGAGAATGCAGTTAAATATCTGCTCTCTGGTGCTATGTTTTGACAAAAGAATCCATTAGAGATGTCTAATGTTGTTTTGTATTTTTTGCGCACTATGTTATTCATTAGTGCAGCACTATGCGAATTTTGCACTGCAAAAGTTTTGCAACATGTGTTAAGGTGTCGGTAATCCAAAACTAGACGATATGAATTGTCTGGTTTGGAGACCGGAAACAAAGCGTTGTTCATTTGTGAGGTGCAAGTTTCAATCATCCCCTGGTATTCTAGCTGATCTAGTATTTCATTTACCTGTTTTTTAGCTTCTTGCTTAATTGGGTACTGCCTTTGTGCAGTAGGTTGTGATTTTAACTGGATTTTGTGAGGGGGTGAGTCCTCATCCCATCCCACGTGATTTTTATATAGAGCAGGAGCTAGAGCCACTGCCCACTTTCTAGCAAGTGTGTATTTTTTATGAATTGGAATTTGATTTGAGAAGGCAGGCATAATTATTTCTTCGCCATGAGGGCACTCCCTGACAAACTCTGGTGGCCAGTCTTTTTCAGCTAGAAGGATATCATAGCCCTTGGAGAGATTATCCCAAAATAGTCCCCTTATTTTTCTAGTCTTATCCCCCTCTATACGCAATGTTATTTCGTATATTTTGTGAGGTTTGCTAACTCCGCAGTTTCCACTTGAAGATATTCATTCGTGTCCACTGTCTCCAGATGATTCATAAGGACTTTGCGAGCTATGCTCACTTCTGCTGCGCTGTCTAGCATTGTTTGAGCCCATTCCCCGTTTTTCAGTTGTGTCCTCAGAATTCTCGGCATTGTTAACTATTTTAATGCTGGCTACCTTCTTCTTTTGAAATTGTAATTTCTTTTTTAGCTGAGCAGGTTCCTTGTCTTTGGACTTGGCGTGCTCTTCTCTTTGTTCTGATCGTCCTCTTCTTTCCGATTTCTGCGGGGAATTCTGAAAAGATTGAGAGGGACGTGTATCAATGTCTTGATATCTATCAGGTTTTTTTATATTATCCCTATTTCTAAGGTTATATCTTTTCCCAGAGGGGTCACTCTGAGGTGACCTGTGTCTTTGGTTCGGAGATTTCTCTCTTCGCCTGGGAGACCTTCCTCTGGACTGGAATTTCTTTTCTTTAGGATTGGATTGTTTGTTTCCATCCCAGTTCTTTTTTGGTGATGTAGAATTATTATTAAAAAATATTTTTTCAGGACTTTCCATTAGTTGCGGTTTTACTGGTATTCCACCTAAACTATCTCTACCTAGTTCCTCATAGGATTTTTCTATAATTCTGGCAATTTCAGCTGGTTGGTCTGCTATATCTGTCTCCTTTAACCTCTGGCGGATCACCACGTTTGCTGCTTCTCCCTTTATGTTGGCTAATAATATAGCCGAGACCTGCTTGAAGTCTTTTAGTAATTTCATACCAAGAGTTAAAGCGGGTTCTGGACCGTATTCATCTTGAATTTGTTTTAGCACATCTGGTATTACCGAAATTGATGGAACACCGTGCGTTTTTGTGTAGATGGAAGCAAAGACTGTACCCCAAGTGTCACAGTCCTCAATGTGTGGTGCGATTCCCATTGGGAGACAGATAGTCAGAATCCTGTGCTTTTCTAGCGGGGTGGTGTCTGGAAACACCGCCTCTATTTGGGTGATTTTCTGCGCTAGCCAGAATGGTATTTGTTCCCGTTTAGCCGGTACTTTACCTAGGCAGGACTGGATGTTTTGTGGTGTAATTTTATTTGTGTTCCCCTGGTGAGGGGTCAGCTGTGGGAGTTTAATCGCTGGCTGAATTGTTGAAGTCCGCATCACATACTGGACTAATTGTCTATGTATCTTTATTAATTGTTTTAGCTGTGTTAACAGGTTAGCTGCAGACATCCCGTCGATGTCTGGATGTGGTGTGTATCCGGCTAGGACCGGCCACGTTGCTCCTGGTCTACCTAAAGGACCGAGCCTGGTGATGTGATTATTATGTTTTAGGGCGCCATCAAATAAGAGCAAATGCTCTTGAAATTTGAGTGGTACTTCCACCTCCTCGAAAGGAGTGTACGTTTCAGGAGGTTCCTCTATTTTGTAATAGTGGAAGTACTTTGTTACAGGATTTGCTGCTGGAAAATTTATCCATGAATAGTATACCTCTGTCTGCCGATATTCGTGTGCCTCAATTACGAATATGACTGTACCACCTCTAGGTGTCAGTCCATTTTCTATAAGTTTTATGGTTCCTTTTGATGACCGGAATGAGTATTATATTCGGGTCCGCTTCCTGCATGGTAGCATCAGCTTCTGCGAGTTCAGTTGCTAATCTAACTGCCTCTCTTTCTTCATCACTGTCTACCATTTTACCGACAGGAAGGTTATTCTGTTTGTTTGCAGATCAGGTTTCTTATGGAAACAAAGATTAGATGCACAATATTTTGGAACAGTGTATCCTTCAACGTTGACTTATACCAAGAACCATACATAGGAGTTCCCTCCTGCGAGGTCTGGCGGATATAACCTTTCACCCACTCCAGACGTCTTTGGAGTATTTGGGAAAAGGGGTCTGAGTGAGAAAGCACGACTGAGTTACTCTAAATGTCTTACGTTAGTTTTATCGCCCTTTCCAAACACGTTGGGCGCCATGTAGTGTAGTTCCTATTATCCCAATAGGCTCTGCGCATTGGAATAACACCTTCAGCAGTAAAGGCCCAGACCAGACGTTAACTAGGTCTACTACTGACGATATTAGACTTAAAGTTTTGGGTTTGCCAGCTAGCTCAGAGTTCACTAGAAACTTTCTCGAATGTTCAGGAAGGACTTAACTTCCCTGATTAGACAAGAAGGGATTTAGTTTCTGACAACCATAGAACATGACAACTTTGCTCTCCCCTAATCAAGAGTATATCTCGAGAGTCGTGTGAACAAAAGGCAATTTATTTTACTCAGTCAGTACGTGCATTCTTAGTCTCATCAGATTGTAGAGAAAAGGAAGAGACGGGCGTGTTCAATAAAAAGGTGTTATTTATTGATCAGTCTCTTTTCTCATACAAGAGAAATGGATCGATATTATTGCAATACTTATAGCTAAGTAAAGTGCATACATTAAAAGCAATAGTATAAAATAATACTGTAAAAACATTGATATGGTTTCTAAGCCATAAGATGTTTTAAAATGAATAAAATATATTACATACACATATACATCTGACTAAACGTACTCAACTGGTGTTTCTAAATACGCCTACCCCGTGTACCTGACCTAAGCCTAATACGTGGGCGGGAATAGAAAGTTACAGTTTAAGTTAAGTTTGTTTTTGCCAAGTGAATAACTAAGGAATTCTCTGTGAGGGGTTATTCAGTTCTGTACCTGGAATCTAGGTTGAATGAGGGATGGTATCTCTCGTCTCTGGTCTCGATATTCCAGGCTGCCTGCGAGGGCTACCCGGAAACGCCGGTGCTGGATTTCTCGGCAGGAGAAAGCAGCTTCTCTCAGCGCGTCAGGAAGGCGGGGCTGCGCCAGCGGGGTCTGCTCTGCTCTGCTCTTCGCTTCGGCAAGTATGGCTGCTCCGTCTCGTCACCACCGCGTGTGTTTGCATAGGGCAATATCGGTAATATTTATACCTTTAAGGTGCCGAGATTGACGTTAGGATGGACATAGATACGTCAATAATGATGTCATACGACTTGCTCGTTAGCACATTCTTTTGCTGAAGTTCTCGGTGAAATCAAAACAATGGCCGCAGGGTTTTGCCCAGGTTGTCATAGGTTTGATTTGTTATGAGAACTCCGTATGCCTTATCAGGGGCTGGAGGAATATCGCTTGTCTAATTAGATCGCAAGCGTTATGACCTAATCAGATAACACGTTCCTGTGCCGTAGTGTGACTGCGTCAGATAACGGTATCTGCATCATGGGGGTTTTCTGCCTCATGGGCTGACTGCTAGTTAACTTGTTGGTTTGTTTAACCAGAATAGGGTCAGGAATAGGGGGATCGATTCAGAACCTATAGGAATACATCACAGAATGACATATTGACTTGTGGCCCTTTATCACCCCCTTTACCAGCTACTTTGTCAGTTGTCTGCTTTTTCCCCCGCCCCATGTCTTTTGATCCGGAGTCTTTATCCTTGAGCAACTTACCGTTAGAGTTACTGCTTGTCAAAGTTTTACTTTTATTTGGACCTGGGACTGTTTGTAGGTTTGAGGCTGAGGTATTGCTGGCACCTTTGCCTGAGAACATTTCAGGCACTGTTGGTATCTTGCCTCGGGCCCCTTTCTCCCCTTTCAACTCTCCTGGGGTAGTTCTTACCCCCTGCGCGCCATCCCCGTGCAGGCCAAAGTGGCGAGCATCGGCGCCGGAGTCAGGAGCTCTACCCTCGCCGGCACGTCGAGTAGCAGATGCGGAGAGAGATGCCTGATTGACACCCGCTCCACTCGCGTCCTTCCCCAACTTTCCCTTCGGCGGCATCCTGGCGTGAACTGAGCCTGCTGAAGCCGTGACAATGTATCTCCGACCCCCCCTTGGCTCCGTGCTTCTGATCTCAGCTATCGCGGCTCCTCTCCAGGCACAGAGCGCTTTGATGGCGAGTGTCACCACCGCCGGGGAGAGGCTGAGCAGCATCCATCAGTAACCAGGTAAGAGAGTCTGTTATCAGCGAAGGGATTCTTACGGCAAATGCACCAATTCTTCTTTGCTTGTGGATGGTTTTCTAGGCAATATCAAGCATTTATCTGAGCATTATTTGAGTGTTCTAGGCAGCGTAAGGTCGTCCAAACTCATTTTGCGGGGCCGCGGTCGGGAGACAGCTAACCGCAAACTTCACACAGCCGCCATCTTGCCCCAGCTCCCTGGGGTTTGAATTTCAACATAATATAAACAAAAGAGGAGTATCCCCAGAAGGAACAAGAGGTTCTTAATGGGATGTCAACAGTGGTAGCAGAAGGACATTATCCTTTTGTTAAGAAACCCCTCACTCACAAACCTGGTTGGTGAATGCTTCATCATCGGGGTCCACCCAGATGGCCGAGTGCCATCCGGGTGTGCTGCAACACCAGACTACAGTGGAGCTGGTTTTTAGTGTTTAGTGCCAAAAAAGTGATATTAAAAATTGTCCTGGTATAACTTGTAAAAAAACTTTATTCAAAAGCTACTGGACAATGAACCTATGTGTGTTATATAAAAACATCTGTTTTTTATATAACACACATAGATACTATTGTTCATTTTAACCTACCAGTATCTACACCTTGTTTTTTATTATTGTCCAGTAGCTTTTGAATAAAGTTTTTTTACAAGTTATACCAGGACAATTTTTAACATCACTTTTTGGCACTCGTACATAATGCGAGGTCTGCCTCTTATCGCCTGATCTCTAGCAAAACCTTGGTATCTTGGATCAGGTCGAATCTCTGGATGACTTGGATACCACATATACCCTCCAAACCTTTCAGTATTCGAATAATAGTAGTCGCTTTGTTTACAAAATTACTCCAATACTTGTGCGTCTTTTTATTTTTCCTCAACCAATCAACACTGATGTTTCAAATTTTCTAACCAATGATTTCGCGGCTTCTCCTGTGAGATGAGTTCCCACGCTCCTGTGCTCACCCCTCCTTTACAATACTGTCTCAGCTAGACGCCCGCTGTCTTGACCAATCCCAGCACGGTACTGAGTGACGTCAGCGCAGCTCTGCCACTGACTCCCTCTCTGCAAGGTAATGGAAAACTCAATTCTTTACTTTAAAGTGCAAGTGTTTTGTTTTAATTTACAACACGAAACATTAGCCACTGTGAAAGTGACTAGAAAGGAAAGATTTATTTCACTGCAAGTAAATCCCTTCCGTTTACTTTTCATATACTGCGGATAGATCTCTCCTGCCTACCCTTCACACAAGCATTAGAGAACCTGCTACTCCTTCGGACTCATCCACTCATCCACTCTGGGATATATACTAAGGCCAAAGTTTCACCAGCGAACCCCTTTGCTACTAATTAAGCTCAGACGAACCTGCTACTCCTTCCGTGTGACCCTTTCTAGGTGATATCACAATAGAAGTTTTGTCAGCGAACTCTTTGCTATCATTTATTCATACATTCATACAGAAAACCCTAAATAGTGCTTCCGGTTTTACCTAACCCTGCACTAATTTCCTCGAACCACTGACCTCACTGCGATGTGGCTTCCCTTTACCACCCGCTATTCTGCCCCCGGGGATTCCAGACAAACATATAACAGTCACGAACGGGTTTGGTTAATACATAAATCAACACAGCATAAAATCAGTAAAATTTTCAAAACATTTCATAACATTTCATATTTGAATAACGATTTTACATTAGATCGATCAATACTTTCATTTAGCAGCAATTTTATTTCCCTTTTAGCAGCAAATTACCTACCTACCTATCTTAACTAATCCCTAACCATGCCTCTGCTACCAAGTAAATATACTGTTAGAGCGCGCAGGTCACCCCACTATAAATTTACCAATTACCCACCTAGGCCCATATTCAAATTAACCACAATTTCTTAGATCAGGTAACCTGGGCACTGACTATCAGATATTTGTACTTCCTAGGTCCTATACCCTTAACTGACTCTCCTGGTCATCGGTATCTGTGAACCTATGGGATCAGGGAGTCTAGCATAATAAGTATGGTAGTAGGACAACAATATGCACTCATATAATAACCACAGACTCGAGATGTTTTGAAAACCTTTATCTAATCTTCATCAAAAGTCATGAGCCAAAGATTAACAGCAAGCAAGCTATCGATAATCAGAATCAAAAACAGCTTATAACTATGCAAAAGATATAATATGCCAAACATTTTAGAATTCTACAGGGAAGGTAAGAACAAGGATCATACTGAAATAAACTTGTAAAAATCAGACTTGGAATGACATTTTGTAGAGGACAGGGAAAATAAGGGACATGCTATAAATCACAGTTTAATCTTTTTCAAGAGGGTGGGTAAAAATAGGGAACACAAATTGTAATGACGAAACTGAATTGACCATGTAGCTATAGGAAAGGTAAGAAAATGGAACACGCTAATAATTCAGAGTAACCATTTCAGCTTTCCTTAAAGGGAGGGTAAAAAAAAGGATCATCAATTTATTCATGGACAGTACTTAACATCCAACTCTAAGGAGGGGGAAAAATGGAGCATGCTAATAACGGCAAGATTTACGATTTTATTAATTGTTACAAGGGAAGGGTAAGAAAAAGGAACATGTGCAAATAAGACTTTTAGCAAAATTCAGGAAGGGTAAGAAAAGGACGCAAATGATACTATTTGTTACCCACACAGATGTATATTTACCTAAAACGGAGTGAAGACCAACCCTGGCCACGGGTCAGTTAAGGACAGAAACCCTGAAAGTTGCAAACGCCAGTAGGCCAGCAAGTGCAGGTCAGAAACAGGACAGGAAAGTTGCAACGCCTGCACTACTCCCTCTCTGCAGCTATCAGTCAAAACCCTGATTGGGTTATCGAATTCCCCAGCAAAGTGCTTCGCCAGCACTTCAGGTCCCAGAGCCCCGATTGGGTCAGCGAGTATTCTGACAGACTGCTTCGCAGCACCTCTGTTCTCGATTAGCTATTGAGTGCGTTGGATCAGTGACAGGTCAGCTATTCGGACAAGTCGGACAAATTCTCAAGCTAAACTTACACTAGTTATACTGTTTACCAGGTCAGTGTACCACCCCCCAATGTTGCAAGTGTAAGGATCCCCAATTTCGATTAGACAAAAGAAGAGGACAGGTCATCACCCCATCTAATATTTCTAATTTTGCCGTCTCATATTCAAACTTATGTTCACGCCCATTAAATTCAGGCTCTCATGAAGTATTCCACTTGCAAAACAATAGATGTTCTATTCACAATTACAATGTATTTTTCCAAAGTTCATTAGGTGAGGTTCCCAGGAGCATCTTCTCAGTCAGTCAGCTCCTTGGCCGGAATTCAAAGGTCACTGCTCTGGAGACTTGCGATTCTCGCGCAGACACAGTTTTAATTAAGATGGAGTACAGCATATTACAACAGGCCAAGTTTCGAAGTGCAACATGAAATGGAAAAGAAACAGGTTTAGATCACAGAATAAATGAATACACTGTATACCATGAATCTCTACACTATACCCATTACTTTATAATAAACTATAGCATTACAATTAAGCAAAACAAACAGCTTAGCAAAAGCAGCAGTGCAAGCTTCTCGCATGTGAGAACACAGAACACAAAGCAGCCATATTAGCTCTAGTGCGCAGAAGCAACAGATTCCCTCCAAAGCTGCGAGTACCTCATGTCACATGGGTATGACAGACGCATGTGCAGTGGAAATTCTCGCGTAGCCTTCTTAGCCCTCTGGAGCATGTAGCACAGAGTTTCCCGCCTTGAACGCGTCCCAGACCATGCCGGCGGAAGCTGTCCCCCTGTTAATCTCCCAGAACTACGCAATCCAGACCTGCATCCGATTAATATAGCCTTCGTCCCTTAAAAGCCCTCTCTCAAAGGTCCAAGTATAGGCCTTTCTTTCCCCCCTAATACCCGATGGCAGAGTAAACACAAGCGGGTTATGGTCCGAAAGTATCTTAGGGAGCCTTTCCAACTGGCTACCACCTAGCAATGAACTTGAAATCAAAAAGTAGTCTAGCCTGGCCACCATTCTATGAGGCACCGAGTAAAAGGTGCTTCCTGTCCCTAGCGGATTGTTCTGGGCCCACACATCCACCAATGCATTATGTTGCGCTAGGTTACATATAGCCTTAGATGTTCTCTTCTTCCGCCCCCCATAAACGCCCCCTCCCGTTATACCCAAGCCCGCCAGGTCATTGATGTTAAAATCCCCGCAACAAATTACAGGTTCTGACCACAGAGGTATTTCCAAGTCTAAAAATTCGAAAACATCTGGTTCGTCATCAGTGGAGCCTTAAACAGAGACAATTGTGCAACAGCCAGCCGCTGTTTCCCCTTCAATCATTACCCATCTCCCCCACTGATCCTCTTTTTTTCTTTTAGTTTTCATCACGCCCTTCTTAACTAATATGGCGATCCCTCTTGTCTTAGTTCCTTGCTTTGTGTATGCAAGCACCTCGAAGCCCATTTGATCCAGCAGGAATTTATTGTTCCCTTCAATGTGTGTCTCCTGGAGGAAGATTACATCTAGTTTCAGCATGCTTATCATAGCAGCCACCTTCTGCCTTTTCCATCCATCATTTAGACCACAAATATTTATGGAGGCAATCCTTAACGCCATCTATACTTGCTGAAAGTTTCCTTTCTGGTTACCCAGTTAGTCCTCCCCTCTACTAGTGTATCTAGTGCATTTACCAAAGCAAAACTGTGTCTGTGTAGCTTCTCCCTTTGTGCTGTAATTACCAAACAACCATCACCAGCCTCCTGCCCCCCCTTCCCCCTCCCCCTGTCTTCCCACCCCCCCTTCTACAGGCAAATAGGTCATGCATGACCTATGTGTGACTGCTGTAGGTTGTAGTGTCGCCTCCCTCTCCTTCCCATACCAGCTCCTCGTCTATCCTGAGTATCTGCAATGTATCTGTCATATATCTGCCCTATGGGATAATGGAAGGGCCTTTCCCTCTGTTGTTTTTCCCCCTGTGTTGCTCAGTAAGTTCCGCCAGGAATTCTCCTGCCTTAATTTCCGAGAAAAACATCCTAGTCTGTCCTCCAGTAATAACCTTTAGGATTGCTGGATACATTAAATATGCCTCTGAGCCTTGGCTTTGGAAAGGAGTGATTAGTTGCCTTCCACCTCCTTTCAACTGTTACGTGGCAAAAATCGGGTCTTGCAAAAAATGTAGCCTCCTCATATGTTTTTTTAGAATCTGGTCTAGCTCTCTCCATTATTTCTTGTCTTGCCAGAAAATTCCCTAGGAACACAAGCATCGCCCTAGGCAGAGTGTCCTGGTTACCCCCCGTTTCTTCTTAAGTGACAGTGGGAATCTATGCGCCCTTTGAACCTTTGTCTCCCATTGCCACTGAGACTCCGGAAAAGCACCCTTCAGCAACTTGATGACATAACCTCTTGCGTCCTGCCCTTCCACCCCCTCTTCTAGTCCAAGAAGTCTCACATTGTTGCGCCTCTGGCGATTTTCGAAGTCTTCAATCTTCCACTGAAGGTCTTCCACAACCTTCCCTTGCCCCTTTTTGAAGGTCTGCCAATCCGTTACCTCATCCTCCAGTCTACCAGTTCTTTCCTCCACTTGGGACACTCTCTCCTCGACTTGTTTGTACTTCTTATTTATTTTCCTGAGCGATGCTTGGATCTTTTTCGTATCTTGCCTTGCTCTCCGGCTTTCTGCCCTGGCCTCCACCTGCATCTGTTTCAGTGTGTTAAACATTAAGTCCAGTGTAACATTCTGTGATGGGGATCCTGCATTCGTCTCTCCGGCAGCCCCTTCCCCCTGTTTGTTTTCTCGATATACACTGGAAGTGGCAGAGTAGTCCCATGATAGTTTTTTATTCATGCTAGCTGGAGAGCCTCCTCCTTCCCGCCTTGCCGCAGATTTCTTTTTCTTTTATGTGCTTTTGCCCCTGGAGCCTTTACTCCCGTCTGAATCTGTGGTGAGGTCTATGGAGCTTTCCCCTTCACGGTCGCTTGTGCGGGTAGAGTCTGAGCCTTCGTTAACAGAGAAGAACTTTGAATCCAAACTTGTCAGGCTCCCCCATTTTGCTCCCTGGCTCTGCCTCCTACTACTGCTAAGTCCTGCTTCGACTAGCAGCAGAGCATCCAGCATCTGTGAATTATTCTGCCTCTCTGTCGCCCCGAGAGCAGCCTACTGCCCCCTCTGGTACTCCCCCGCTCACTGGTAGTGCGCTGTTCATGCCTTCTGTTCTCTGAACGGCTTCTGCGGGAGGCGTACACTCCGGGACTACTCCTTCCAGTTGCCTGGAAACTATGACGCTTGCGTCCTCGAGGACGGCATTCTCTGTCCCGGCGTCTTCCGAGGTGGGGTGACTCACCGAGAGCCTAGCTGCCGCTCCCTCTAGTCCTGCCGATACTGTCGATGGTTTTGCTGCAAAGGACTCCGTTAAGGTAGGCTGCCTTAAGATAGTGAGATTGCGGGTTCTTTATCTTGTAAACCGCTGTCCTGGTATGTCTCTCTCTGTGCTTTGATGCCGACCGCCGCGGCATGTGTCAGCCTCGGCTCCAGCTTCTTCTCCTTTTAGGCCTTTTCGGCTTTCTTTTGTTGTGCTTTTGATGCTGCAGTGTTTGCAGAGGTCGACCGTTTACTTAAAGGAGGCATCTTCGATATGGCCCCAGAGCCTGAACCGCCCCGTTGTCCTAGCACCTTAATCGTGCTGGTTGAGGCCGGCGGAGGCTTCTCTTTTTCCTTTTCTTGTCTCGTGCGCTGAGACATCCCCCAGGTTGTTTTGAGACCACTGTACAGATTCCTCCAATAGTTTTTTAAAACCCACAGTGCCGCCGAAACTCCTTGCTTTATCCGGAGCTCAACGCCAGTACTAGTCCTTGCTTGATTCTGAATTAGCCCATAGGACAACAGCATATCTGTGTTTAGGATGCCAACAGCATTTCTTAGTCAGGAGAGGGAGTGATGTGCGACTATCCTCTACAACCCTGTAGCGGCCATCTTGCCTCCCGCGAAGGAAGAAAACTGAGATGGATAAAAGGTTCAGTGACCTGGTAAAGCTAGAAGACCGCTTAATCCTTGCCATTTCCAACCAAGATCCAATAGAGGAGATACTGCTAAAACTAGAACTAAACAAAGCAGAGGCTAGTGAAAGTATGGCAAGGAATGCGGCAGGTAATTACCTGGCTAAAAAAGAAAAATGCTATGAATACAATGAGAGGGTAGGTCACCTTTTAGCAATCCGTACTAGACAAAATCTGGCAGCAGGGGAAATAAAGGAAATTAACGACGGGATGGGTGGTGTTGTAAATAAGATAGAAGATGTTCGGGAGATTTTTAGAAAATTCGACGCAGACCTATATGATCAGAACCTCCGTAACACAGACTTAGAAATTATGGAATACTTGGCAGACATACCACATGTAGCGCTAGAAGATCTAGCTCCTCTTTCCCAAAGAAGATGGGAAAGAGGAGCTAGATCTTCCGCTGAAGGAAGCGGAAAGGAAGGAAGATGGGAAAGAGGAGCTAGATCTTCCGCTGACTCTACAGGAAGTACAGGATGCGGTGGTTAATCTCCCTTCTGGGAAAGCCACAGGGCCGGACCAAATTCCGGCAGAGTTTTATAAAACCTTTTGGGATACACTGGGGAAGGACATGCACGAGACTCTTATTCAGGCACAGTTAGGGAGCTCAGTTTCACATTCCTGGGCAGGTGCAGATATCATAGTGATACTCAAGAAGAAAAAACCTCCGTTAGAACCAGGGTCTTACAGGCCAATTACGCTCATGAACGCGGACGCAAAGATTTTCTCCAAAACATTGGCACAAAGGTTAAGCAGGGTTATTGAGACTTTAGTTAGCACTTCACAACACGGGTTTATTCCAGGGAAAGGGACCACCCAGCACACAAGGCAAATGATTACTATTCTAGATGCTGCAGGGGTTGAAGGAGACCCTGTCGCTGCAGTATTCCTTGATGCAGAGAAGGCCTTTGACAGGGTCTCCTGGAACTATCTGTGGAAAGTTCTGGATTGGTTTGGCATTGGCCCGGGGTATATTAAAGCAATCCAGGCCTTATATGAAGAACCGACTGCGAGAGTAAGGATTAACAAAGGCTATACAGAGTCAGTACAAATAAGGCGCTGGACAAGGCAGGGCTGTCCGGCCTCGCCCCTCCTATTCGCTTTGTACTTAGACCCCATTTTGCGAAGGCTCGAGGGGAATAATAACATCTTTCCGGTTAAGCTATATGGAAAGGAACATAAAATATTTGCGTACGCGGACGATGTAGCTATTATTACACCAAACCCAGAGAGAGCTATGGTAGAGATGGGCAGGAGGCAACAAACTTTGGGGCAGTCTCAGGATATCTGATAAACAAGGGGAAGACACAGATCGTTCAAAACAGATTCATAATAAATCATGATACCAGAGTGGTGGCGGAAGCAATATATTTAGGGATAAAGGTCACCGCTGATTTAGACAGACTGGTGGAGTTAAACATGGGACCCTTACTAGTTAAAGTAAAGGAAAATACTGAAAGGATTCACAATTTACATCTGACTCTGATGGGCCGCATAAATGTGATTAAGATGGTTACATTCCCGAAATTCCTTTATATGTTTAGAGTCATTCCGCTGTTTTTTGACCATTCATGGCTTAACAAACTAGAAGCAATACTTAATAGGCTCATCTGGGCGCAGGGGAAGACTAGGAGAGCATATCGATATCTTACACTACCTAGGGAAAAGGGGGAATGGGGGGCCCCAGACTTCAGGCTCTACTACTGGGCAGCGGCCTTGCAATATTTTCAGGGGCTAATAGGGGGCGGAGGAATCGAGCAAAAGGATGGCAGACCTGGTTTCACTAATGTATATACTGCACTGATGGGCGGCGAGGCTGAGAACGGTTTTCTGAACACAATTGATTTTAGTTATTTTAAACATACAAGGTTTAAGACATTAGGAGCTGCATACAACATCTGGAAGGCGGTCTCAAAAAAATTGGGCTTAGGCAGGTATAATAGTTATACACGGTTGTACACGAATCACTCACTACCAGGGGACACGGTTATGAGGGACTGGGATAACAAGGGGATCAGGAAGGTTGGGAATCTTATGGATTATCAGGGGGGTATCCTACAGTGTCAGTAATTACAAACAAAATTTAAACTAACAGGCAGTAGCTTTTTTAAGTACCTGCAGGTAAGAAGCTATTTTGCAAAATATACAGGGTGGTCCTCTAGGATTTGGCCATTGTCGAATAATGGATTATATAGAGCGCTGCACGCACTGCACAATTCGGCAGCTTTACTCAGAACTCTATGCATTTAAATCTGATGACAGGGTAAAATATGCCACAAAGTGGGCAGAGAAAGTAGGCTCACAGCCGGAGGGGTTACAGTCGTCTATAGATCTGGGACGTACGGTTCTATGCTCAGCGACATTACAATCGCAGCATTATAAAACTTTGTATTCGCTTTACCACTCTCCTGCTAGAATTGCACAATGGGGTGGTGATTCGGGAACAACCTGCCCGCGATGTGATTCAAGCAATGCCCCCCACGAATTCTCCATCAGCTAATCGATGTGTTGAATCCTATCATAAATGGGATTGTAAACTCTTCCCTTAATACAGGTATAGTCCCACGGGAATGGAAACAGGCAGTTGTGAAACCTTTGATGAAAAAGCTTAATAAATCCACTACAGATCTCGCCAATTTACGTCCAATCTCACTCCTCCCAGACTTGGGTAAGATCACCGAACAGATGGTCTACAAAGAACTAAAAAGCCATGTAGAAACATACAATGTCCTCCATCCCCAACAATCAGGCTTCCGTCCTCATCATTCTACAGAAACAGCTTTGATCAAACTTACTGATTCCATAAAACTATTGCAGGATCAAAGAATGAGCGCTGTCTTGATTTTATTAGATCTCACAGCAGCGTTCGATACCATCTCATACCATCTCATATCCAATATTGTTAGGTAGATTAAGAGACATTGGTATTTCAGATGTGGTACTGCAATGGATAACCTCTTTTTTAACAGATAGATCCCAAACCATTGCTTTGGGCCCCTTCCTCTCTAAAGAAAAAAAGGTTCTGTCTGGAGTTCCCAAAGGCTCCATTTTGAGCCCTTTATTATTTAACATTTACCTGATCCCTCTTATTTCTTTGATTGAATCATACGGCATGCCTGTTACATCATATGCCGATGATACTCACCTTATTGTGCCCCTTGGAAAAAACTCCACTAATGCTGAACTAAACCTTAAGAACTGCCTGAAGGATGTATTCCATTGGATGGAAGAAAACCATCTTAAATGTAACGCCAACAAGACAGAAATCCTCCCTATGGGAAAAAATTTCCATTTCTGTCCTATTAAATGGTGGCCAGAGGACTCCAATGCTCCCCCTCAGACCGTGGCGACAGCGAGAAATCTCGGGGTCTTGTTTGACACCGAGCTATCATTCGACCAACATGTAAGGAATGTGGCAGAAAGCTGCTTTAGTGTCATAAAATCTCTAAAAAAGTTTTTTGACTTCCTACCCACTGACTCAAGAAAGGCGGTAACAGTGGCCTTAATCCTCGCCCGCCTTGATTATTGTAATGGCCTGATGGCAGGTGTGAAAAAATCCACGCTGAAAAAACTTCAAAGCGTACAATATTCAGCAGCCAGATTAGCACTAAAACTACCAAGGAAATCTTCAGCGTCGGCGGCTTTGAAAACTCTTCACTGGCTACCTCTGCATAAAAGGATACTATTTAAAATCCTGACTATCGCCTTTCGTGCATTTAATAACATAGGCCCAAAGTATCTTACTAGGCGTTACCCCCACTACAACCCTTCCAGGACGTTACAATCCTCCGGAGAAAATCTGATACAATTAGCCAAATTTAACTATAAAACCAAGGGCGGTAAGACTTTAACTTTCCTGTCTTCCAAAGCCTGGAATGCAATGCCCAAGAATCTCAGGTTCCTGACCCAGGAAAATTTGTTAAGGAAGCAACTAAAAACCTGGATTTTCAACCTTCCAGACGACTATGTCATGGCCGCCATCTAATTCTGTATTGGTAAATTGTTTGTACACTATCTAGCTAGCGCCAAGATGCTCCTTCCGGAGCGAAAGTTGCGCTTTATAAATACACAATACAAATACAAATACAAATTGTCCACATGTTTTCACAATGCCCTCAACTGTATTCTTTAAAGGTCGCCATTGAGAATTTTATGGAGGGTTCATTGGGAATTATGGTTAAGAATTAATAATGCTGGGGGTGAGGGAAGGGGCAGAGGGCCTCCCCACAGAGTTTTTTTTATGGCAGCCACAGTTTATCGAATTTGTATAGCAAGGGCGTGGCTTGATAGGGCTCCGCCAACTTTCCAAATCTGGATTGCAAGGTTACTCTCTACCTATAATTTGGAGAAAGCAATAAATGACAGAAAGGGACGAAGAGCTAGAACACTGGGGGGGAAGATATGGCGACCTATAGCTAATTAGAAAAACGCGATGGACAATTGGGATACGCCGGGCGCGGCATCTGGGGACCCATCTCCCGCTACTGCTTAAAAATGTAAATGTATAGGTTTTATTATCTTTACCGTTTGTGTACTGTATTGCTCGGAAATATTTGTGTCATGATATAATTTGGTATAATTTGATTGAGTGTGCTGTAACACTTACTGAAATTTTTGGGAAAAATACAAACTTTTTAATAAAAAAAAGAAAGAAAAAAAAGAAATTCCCGCGTAGCAGCGGCCATTTTAGATGCAAGCGAATTAGTATTAGTAGACACATAAGCAAGCTTCTCTCGGACACCTAGTATATACGGGAACATTTAAAATTAGTAGGACAAACATGTTGGTTACTTATTAATACTGTTATTCGAGGTTCTTGAATACAAGCAAGTCACCTTTTGTGCGAATCCTTGCTCCATCAGAAGCAAGAATGCCAGTAGGGAAGGAGGATACATTTGTGATTAGATCAATGCCATTGTGTTCTTTGACTGCCAATAGAGCACAGTCCCATGCAAATTCCGACTCATCAATGCATGTAATGATTACCATAATGAGGACAACTCAACTGTAATTCTGCAATTGTTTAATTTTACTATTGGAAACAGTTGTGCTTGAAAGCCAGAAATAGAGTTCAAAATGATGTAGAGCACATTCTTCACCAAAGAGAGCATCCGTGTATAACAATTACCATTGATGTCCTTCTGTGATGTAGATGGTGCAGCGGAGGAGGCAGGTCTTCAAGTTGGTGATATAGTGATGGCTGTGAATGGAACAGATGTCACCAGCATTGCACACTCTGAGGCGGCAGCCCTTGCACGGCAAGGTAAGCATGAGTTTGGATATCCAAACAACTTCATTGCTTTAATACATACTCTAAGATTGCGAGTTAGCCCTAGCTATAAGTCATACAACAAGTTTGCATTAAACCGAATATAGCTGAGAATATGTGCGCATGTTAGAACAGGAAAATTATCATTCTCAGCAGCAGATTATCTCATAGGTTAGACAACCAGCTACTCTTTTTTAAAAGTTATTTAATGAGAATTATCCCATTTAGTTCTCATTTAATTTTACATGCTTTTCAGAGGAATTTACACTCTTTGCATATCTAATGCTTGTGGAACAATATTCAGGTCTTCATATCACACCGCAAAGCTCTGCCATTGCAAAATAGAACAAGCCTTTGTCCATCTGCTAACAAACAAGGGGTAAACTCAAGATCCAAGGACCAGATTTAGAGATTGACCGGTAAACCGCAATCCACCAGTAATGTGGAGGTAATAAATCCGATCCCACCAAATTTAAATCTCTCCACAGGCCTGTA
This sequence comes from Lissotriton helveticus, assembly GCF_964261635.1. NCBI lineage: Eukaryota > Metazoa > Chordata > Amphibia > Caudata > Salamandridae > Lissotriton > Lissotriton helveticus. The sequence continues at coordinate 738,096,080 of NC_136059.1, read as the reverse complement.
GATCACTATGCTTCCAGTGGACTCACCATCATGGCATTCCTCTAAATGTGTTCAATGTTTGCAGAGCAGCTGCCATATTTCATGCAGCCGCACAGCTGTTTCGGGGATTCCACAAACTCCTGTTTTTCTCGAAAGCCATTGTAGCTGTGCTGCTAAATAATTTAACTCCATACCAGAAGCTCTCAATCCTCCCTTATCTATTGTGATTTCAGTTTAGTCAGCCCAGCTCTACTCTTTACCTGGCCAAATTAATTCATTATTTTTTTATTTATTTATAACATTTTGTATAGCACGAACAAGACCTAAGCGTCTATCAGAGCGCTTCACATTCAGGATAGTAAGGATACAGTTGATGGAAAAGATCATTGATTACAAATATGTGTATAGAATGGCAACGCTGGCTACCCAGGTGTACAACAATGTAGTAAACAATCATGGCATCAGAAAAGCATACATAAAAATAAGCAGTAGAGCCATGGCTCTTTAGGGCAGAAACTTGTTCATTAGTATTTTTTCCTCTTCTGTTTTGAAAGAAGCCATGGATGAGATTCGACGAACTTCCGGTGAAAGCGAATTCCAGATCTTTGAGGCAATGCCTGGGAAGGCTTTGTGACTCATTCTCTTTTTGTGGAAGATGTGTGGTTTCAGTAACAATGAACTTGCACTTTATGATGATCTGCAACCCCTGATAATTCTATCTTTTGAGCCATATAAATGAAAGTTTTAAAATTTAGGGCTTTGTGAGTCAGGCAGGCAAACTTGAGCTGTGGTTCTTGCTTCGTAAGGTAGCCAGTTTAGGGTTTTCAAGGCTGGGGATATGTGATTGGTTCTTTTTGTACCAGTAATCAATCTAGCTGCAGCTTTAATCGAAGCTCTTAACGGGGCCAGGCTATGTTTGGGAAGGCCATAAAGTGTGGCGCTCCCATAGTCTAGCCTTGGGAGTACAAGAGATTGCACCACCTGCTTAAAGTCATCCTGTGGGAGGAAACGTTTGAGATTTCTTAGTAAACTCATCTGGTATTTAGCTTCCTTGGTTGTATTGCAAATATGATTCTTTATTTCCAAGTGAGTTTGTCCAATTTATTTAAGAGAACTCTAGGTACAATCACTGGTAAATAAGCAATATAATGAAGCAGCATATGCACCATCAGAATCTTAGCAATAGCGACCAATCCAATGATAGCTAGAGGACTTTTTTTTTTCATTTCAAAAGACTATCAATGAGCACAAAAAAAAGTTATCGCACCAACCAAATTTCTCTCCACTCTATCTCTATTTTCAGGATATATTTTTATACAAAATAATGGAATGTGTGCGACTCCTGGGCAACAAATGGGTAATTTTTGTTTAACTGGCCAGGGGGAGAGTGTTTCACACCGGAAATTGACAGGATTCTGGATACTTGATCCATTTTAACTAGATTACATTAGGGCCTGATAAAAAATTTGGCAGTCTAATAGTGGGCCGCCACGCCAGCACCCCCCTACAAGACCGCCAAACCAGTAGTCTGACCGCCCAGCAGATTACGTGTATAATCCTGGTGGGCGATCCCTCATAGGCAAGCCTTACAAAGGCTCCGCTATAGTATCGCCTCAGCCCATTCCCGCACGCACAGCAATGCACAATGTTTAGCATTTCCCTGTATGGGCTGTCTGAGTTGCCTCACCCAATCTTTTCCATGGTGGGGCTCACACCATGGAAAGGGTCGCAGTAAGGCAATTTTAATATGCTTGGCTGTGCCGCAGTGGCACCACCAGCATATTGCTGCCTCATACCGCTGTGCCACTGCCACAGGATCAAGGATCCTGGCAGTACCAGTAGTCCAGTGGTGGTCTAACCACTGTACTTGGAATATGGCGGGTGAACCTCCAATCTGGTTGTCCAAGGACCACCACCATGGGTTTGGCAGTCCTGTAGACCGCCGAACTCGTAATCGGGACCTAAATATGGACTCTTGGTTCCGCCTAGCATTCTTCAAGTATTATAATGTATTGTCTGCATAGAGGGAGTTCACATGGGTCCAATTCATGAGAATAAATCTTAGCCATCTCCTTGACATGTTTTTTTGTATTTCAAAATTGCACTCCTAAACCGCAGGTCGGTTTCTAAAATATAAAAAGTAATGGCCCTAAGGTGCAGGGAGCTTTCTCTCTCCATCTGGACCATTGATGATTTTTATTGCTTGGGATCATCTTACCTTGCATGGTGTACCCAGGCAAGAAAAATCGGCATGAGAAGGCTTCCTTAATTTGATTGTGCCCCCTTATGTTCTGTGCAGGCAGCCCTTTGGTGGAAAGGCCACCTTATGAAGACTTCCAATGTCGTAGCAAATTGAAACAAGAGGCTCCATTGCCTCCAAATGAGGTGGCGAAATTCCAGGTTTGATGATAAGGGACCTCTGCTTGATATAGCAGATGTGTCACTCAACCAAATGCAAGAAGACCTTTATAACTTTAGATTCTTCTTATAAATGTTGCCTCCAATTACATGTAGATGTATATGAAATGATGTGTTTGCAGTAAACCAAATATGTATTGACATTTTCCTAAATATAACATTAAAATCACATTATGACGTAGTGCATTTCGATCTGCTCCAAATTGAACCGCTTTGGGGAAAAGTATCTTTAAGACATAAATGCACTTGATTTACAGTTGCAATTTGCAAAACATGTTAATGCTCTCAATTTGCCTTTGTTTACGGCATAGAGAGCAAAATGTGCTGTATTTAAATATTTGCAGTATAATGGTAGAAACTGCTTAGGTTGGATTTTTGGCCTTGGAGAAATAATCCCACCAATGTAATTTCCACCAACATAGGAAAACTCTGAAGAAGAAGTTTGCAGCGTCCATTCATACACACCTTACTATATTGCCTAATTGAGGAAACATTATCCATCATTCTGCAGAATTGCCTGGTATGATCCTCAGTGTTGTTAGTAACTACATTGCTAGCCTTTGCACTTTGAAACTTGACAAGGAAAGAATGTGATTTTATTTAAAGCCTAGTGCTATCCAAAACAAGATATCACCCACTCTTCCCCCATTAAATCATGTTTCCTGCAATCAGATTTATTTTGGGCATCACATATCAAGTGGTTTTATGAACATGTCGCCATGCAATCTCCACATAGAAAGTGGTCTCCAAACCTTTTTTGGCTGTTTTTGCAGTTTGGCCTGCCCTGTGGGTTGCATATAAAGTGAGCGATAGATCAATTCTATAGCTGTTTTCACAGTCTGTGCCAGGTTTCCACAGGGTGCAGACTTTGCACTCTATATCTAGTATCATTTAGGTCTGCTCTTCCAACTGAGTTGCTCCCAGTTTTTGTTGCAATGTTAGCAATTGGATTAATTTCCTAGTCATATTTCAGCCAAGGTTTGAAAGCACTAAATATTTGGAACTTCCATTTCTGATGAAAATTAAAATTAGATCACACAATATATGAAATTTCTATTTGCTTATTCATTTATTCCAGGCCTGCAACTCATCTACAAAAACACACTAGATCAAATGTTAATAAATGTATCTTAAAGACAGTAGATTTTGTAAATTTGGATAGCACATGAATGTCATTGTTTTCAGTGAGTTGTTGTTAGATATATTTATACTGTGATGCAGTGCATACGATAATGCTAAGGGCCTGATTTAGATCTTGGCAGATGGGATACTCTATCACAAACGTGACGGATATCCAGCCCACCGTATTACAAGTTTACAAGTGCCATATGATATAATGCGCTTGTAATACAGCGGATGGGATGTCTGTCATGTTTGTGACGGAGTATCCCATCTGCCAAGATCTAAATCAGGCCCTAACTGCTTAAATTATTGAGACTGGCTATCACTCACTTCACTCTTAGTACATGAGTTGAAACAATTCATGGTAGGGATTGAACAAGCTTCAGTGTCCTTGTCAAGCAATTTCACTAGGGCATGGAGCTGCTAGTAACTACTTGGCAATATCCCTGATCGGTACTGTAATGTATCACTATTGTCCGAGAGACTTGGGGTAAAGTGGCTCTGCAACGCAATTCTGTTAAAACATCCTTTCTATGTTTTTAAACTATAGCTCAGATGAGCAGTCCATGCTTAGTCTAAGAGGTGGTGTAGGTTTAGGTACTGGTAAAATATGACAGAGTACTCGCACATAATAAAGGTAAGGAATATAACTTTATTTATATTCAGGAATCTGTCAGTAGCTGGACCAGCTATATGAAGCTTTTCAGCCCACTGTTTCTCACCTATTGTGCTACTCCAGACTGAGAGAAGCCATACGCATATCTTTCTGGTCTTGCTTTTATAGGATAATACAGCTCGCACCACCAGGTGTGCTGGAGTATAGGACCATGATGGGTTTATTATCTCAACCGTTTTTGAAGTCTTCATCATTTTATAATGTTTTTCTTCATTCAGAGTACAAGAGTTCAGCAATTCTTAAAATAAATAGATAAATAGATAAGTGGTATAGAAACAGTAAAGATTAGCCTGCCCACCTTACAAATTAGGAGAAGCAATATTATAAATATGAGGTGTAACTAGCTTTCTCTCACGTGATGAGAAATAAAGAGCACTCTCACTTGCATTGCCTTTACATACCAGGTAGGAAGAATCCTCGCAGACAGATCCAGAGGGAGAGATGAGTGACTTCACAAATAATTTTCTCCCCAAAACCACAATCATTAAGAGGATTTAAGTAAGAGCTAGCAAGCATTAACTACATCATTACATAGTTATTTTTAAGTTTAGAGAGAATTTTATTGAGAAGAATAGAGGTGTCAATATACAACATACAATATTAAACATATATCGTTACAGTACAAATTTATTACCACAAAGTTACATGAATTGGATTAATTAGCGGAGAAAAAGAAAGCAAACAAATAAAGAGTGAATATAATCATCATTAAAATATACAACCGTAGGAACATTTGGGGGAATAAAGGTGATTTAGAAATTTCTTGTTGAGATTGGTGTGACAGGGAAAGATTTTTGGCACTTGCATCAATTTACAATGTAACAGGTGACCATAATGCTAAACGTTTCGTAGCCATATGTATGGGATACACAAGAGATGTATCTAGCCTATGATTATGGCATACAGCATACCACCAGGCCTTATTGAGATTTTAGTGAAGTCCTTCCAATTTATAGTAATTTCATGGAAGGCAACTGCTAATAACAAATCAATAATTTTGACATTAGGTACAATATTATTCCAAATAGGTGTAAGACTTCCTAAGAAGACATGAATGAAGGAAAAAGAAAAATTGGAGTTAAAAATTACATTAATTTGAGACCAAACTTGTTTCCAAAACTTATGCACATATGAGCAAGAAAATAGCATATGGAATAATGCAGCATTTGAGGATGAACATGTTCAACAAGTATCTAATACAGTGGAAACCTTTTACTCAAAGTATTCAGGGTTAGTAAGAGTCTATTATATATAAAAAAAAACTCTGTTTGCAATGTATTTGCTGCCCTGGAAGATTTTCGTCTGTTAGCCCATTTGTTATTCCAGAGAGACAATGGCCAAGATGTTTTAAAATCGTGATCCCAAGCAACCTCTATTTTAGATTTTTTTTTTTATAATGTTGATGTCTTGTAAGTAGCTATGTATAGTGGGTGCTTTGGGCAAAGTACGTAACAAAGTGTGGAGGTATATAGATGAGTCAGTAGTGGTGACATTAACAGGTGCAGTAGTAAACTGGGTGTATGTATCTAACACAGACTGTTTAAGAAGGTTATATTTAGGCTTAAAGGATGCAGGCAAAGTATATGATTAACTAAGTGTAGAAAAAGGTAGACATTCTGATTGGGAAAATAATTAATGGATCCAAAATAATCTCTTTTGTCTCCAAGTCTTCCAATAGAAAGGTTTATTACGAATGAGCAGATCTTTATTGTGCCAAATTGTTGAGTTGAGAAAATAATCTAGAGTATCATGTGCTAAAGGAGAGGTTGATTCCAGAAGCTTGGAAGTAAGTTTGATTATGGGGGGGGGGAAGAGGGATTGTGGTACGTGAAAAGGAGAGGTATTCCTGAAAGGAGAAGGAAAATAAAAATAGGCGTTCAATTGTGGTCCATAAAGGGCAATCTTCTGTGGAGTCAAGCAGCCAAAATGAAGCTTGATGTAGAAGGAATGCTTTCTAATAAATCAGAAAATTAGGAAAGTTAACTCCTCCTCCGCTTCAGGAATGGATAATTTTGATATAGATAGTCGGGAAGTTTTATTATTCCACAGAAAGGAAGAGAGGATGGGATTAATTTTTTTAAAGGATTTAGCAGAAATAGGTGCTCGTATGTTAGAAATAGTATATAATACTATGGGGAGAAGCATCATCTTTATAGTGTCTAGATGACCCCACCAGGACAAGTAAAGAGGATGCCATTTAGTGGTTAACTCTGAAATCTTTTGAATACAATTATTCATGCATAATGCTACTGTGTCCGAGATTGAGGGGATGAAATATAATCCCAAGTATTTAATGTGGTTGGAGCTCCACATGAAATTAGAGAGGGTAAAGTCTGATTTAAAAGTGTATTTGGTCAGAGGTAAAATCTTGCATTTATCATTTTTTAATTTGTAGCCAGAAATGAAAGAAAATGATTGTACCTCAGATAAAAAAAGCAGGAATCGATTCATTTGGTCATGACATAAAAAGCTCTGCTTATATCATGAGCATAAGCTGCAAGTTTGATATGAAGAGCCGGTGATTCAAAGCCATGTATATTTGGATTTTGACTTATTTTGGAAAGAAATGGTTCTAGAGCCAAAATGAAAAGGAAGGTAGATAAGGGGCATACTTGACGTACTCCTCTACCTAAATCAAAAAATTGAGAAATTAAGCCATTAGCGCAAACATCAGGAGGGATGTGTTGAGGTTTTTGGATATTGGAAAAAAATTGTGATAACAAAGGTTCTGTGGATTGTGTTTCAGAGGTATATAATGATTTGTAAAAAAGAGAAAATTCATTCACTATTTCAGTGTCTTTAAATTTTAAAACAGAATGTTTATCATAGATAGACTCAATGTTTAGTTTATTGTGCCGTTGCATTGTTATTAATACTGGATTTGCAAAGAGAATCATCTGTTACCAGTGGAAAAAGCATGCTTAACTGAGCCTGACTGACAAAGACCTTCATTAAAAAGTCAGAATCCTCATAAATAAAATGTTAAAAAGTCAGAAGCCTGCTGCCCTAGAGTTCATCCTATATTTTGACTAAATTTCAAGCTTTTTGAAGATTCACGTGCATCGCTGTAGCAGTCCTAGAAATCTGCACAAGTGGTATTACCACTGGTTAGTAGTTACTAATGTAGATACTGATTCACATTACTTTTTCCATTCGTATTTGTGTCTTTCTAGTAATTTAGGTGTTAATTGTCCTGAATTTCTCAGCTTGGTTCACAACACATTTTATATTTGTATTTGTGTCTTATACCAGATATAGCTCTGCATTATGTCAAATCCCACAAATAGAACATGTGTACTCATGGAAGAAGCTTTGTGAATAAGGTGTTTGAGTAAGTATGATTTAAACCCGGAAATTCATGTGTCTGAAGTAAGACACACATATTAACAGGAAATGTTTTGGACTCAGGAGTTGACTGCATCAATGCATCAGAGGCCATCACAGGATGTTTGTCAAACCAAATCATGTGTCTTTGCAAAGCTGCTCCAGGATTTGAGGAAAATCGAAATCTTAATAATAGATCCACTCCCTGCCTTCTAAAAGGGAAAGTGAATAAATCTGTTTTTGGCAGTACTAGATCCAATATGTTATAAACGCGATCTGTTTTAGATGGTTGTACATGCCATGCTGTACCTTAATTCCCAAATACTTAATTATGGTCAGGTAATATTCCAGTGACATTTTTGAGATTGGGACTGGGTTCTCTTGTTCAAGGTATACGCCTCAAGGAAGCCCAAAGAGGAGATATACCGCCCCAAACATATCAACCGTATTAAGAGCACTCTGTAGTTGTATGCCTGGTTTCAATGCATGCAACAGAAAGAGACATGCATATAACAAGAGAAGAGATGCACTCTACCTAATGTTCAGATTCGATCAGGTCACTGTTAGACGAGGGGACCCCTACAATGCTAGTCCTTTTAGATATGTCGGTAGCCTTTGACACCATCTCTCACAGAATCCTTTTAGATAAACTGCGAGAGATTGGTGTCACAGGGATGGCATTAGAATGGTTGCAGAGTTTTTATCGGACAACTGTGGACAAGGGTGTACCTCAGGGCTCCATATTAAGCCCCACTCTGTCCAATATCTATGTGTCATCTCTGGCCACCGTCATCAAATCTTGTCGGTTCCAAACCATCTCCTATGCGGACGATACTCAGGTGATAGTCCCAATAGAGAAGGACCCTGCGGTGACCAGAGATAGATTTAAGATCTGTATAATAAAAATAGCCACTTGGATGAGAAAGAACTTTCTGCAGCTTAATTCCAACAAAACTGAGATCTTATTGTTTGGGAAAGCTGAGGACTTATGGACTGAGAAGTGGTGGCCTGGGGAACTAGGAGAAGCTCCCACCCCAAAAGAATGGATGAAAAACCTGGGTATTGTAATGGATAATAACCTATCTATGGTGGAGCACGTTAAGACTCTATCAGGCAAGTGCTTTGCTTTGCTTTGGATTCCTCTCTCCACCAGAAGGGTCCGTATACAGGCACTTCTAGTCAGTAGACTACATTATGGAAACGCTCTACTGGTGGGGATGATGGACGACTTGCTCTCAAGGCTACAAGTCTTTCAAGATACGGTGGCTCGCTTAGCATTGAACAAGCCAACACAAACTCCATCCCCACCGCTATTGAGAGAGTTACATTGGCTTCCTATCAGGAAAAGAGCAGTTTTCAAACTTTTATGCCTAGTTTTTTAAGCACTTTACGGTCTGGGACCTAGATACCTAACTAAGAAATTAGAATGGTATATCCCACCGGCAGCTAAGATCCAGTGGGCAAAAGCTCCTCCAAACACAGAGAATTAAAAAAGTGAAGATGGGTGGTTGCGCTTTTTCCTACCTAGCCCCCAAATATTGGAATATGCTGCCAGAGGACTTGCAGGCATGTACCACTTTCTTTTTCTTTAAGAAACACCTCAAAACCTGGCTATTTTAAATTAGTAACTTTTATTATGTTGCCTGCTACCTGGGCGCCGAGAGATCCCCTGGGGGATGATTTGTGCGTAATATAAATAATAAATATATAAATATAAATATATATAATGTTAACCACAGTCCCTAAATGTGGCAGGAACACCCTGTATTAGTGGTGGAAAATGATGGACCTATATCTTGCCTACCTCTCCCTGCTAAAATACTGGCGAAAGCAATGAACGAGGAGATGCTAGTCTTATTGGATGCTATCTCACTGCTTGATTCCTCACGGTATGGCTTCACAGCAAATCATGGCATGGAATCTGCCTTGGTAGCAGCCTCATAAAAAGTAAGAATGGCAGTTGACAAGGGGGGAAGAGCTGCACTGATTGTATTGGTTCTATCTGCTGCTTTTGCTATGGGTCACCATTCACTCCTCAAAAAGAGGCTCCACTTGTTAGGCTTTAGAAACTCTGCTCTGGCCCTGTTGATCTCATTTTTGAGGAACAGACGATTACAGGGGGAGATGGGGAATGCAAGCTCCATGCCACTCCCTCTACCCTGTGCTGTATGTGTGGTTCCATAGCCAATGCAAACAGTCAAAGACGAGACTTAAACTCTATCAAGTGATTACTTTTACCTTTATTAAGTTTTGCAGAAACATATGCATTGGTTCAATCAGGGAAACAAAATATGGTCCAGTCCCAGATGTTGCAAAAACTTAGCTAGGCAGTTCCCCACAGTGAGTCAAACACTTTGTCAGCATCAAGTAATGCTTCCACTGCTATATTGCCTAAGGTAAATTCCTTTGCTGTATTTGTTATCATCTGAGGTTGCAGCTCAAGCACTTGGACAACTCACTTGTGTAACTTACATGGTCACAACAGACAACCCTAGCCCTCTGCATTTAGAGTCCCTTATCCATACAGTAGGGAATTTTCACAAAAAAGGGTTGCTCCCCCACAAAGCTTGGGCACTAATTTTTTTTAAAGGCAAATCACTTAGTCATTATATTTAGCACCACTTTTCCATAAGAAAAGCATTTTTTGAATTGCCTATGACCATATCGTCATCTTCAGAAAACTTTCCAAACAATAGTGACAGGTGAAAGTTGTGTGATCCATTAAGCAAAGACCATTAAAAATGGTGGGGTTCCCAAAATGTGTTTTCCCCCTTCATTTCTTCATAGAAAATTAGACACAGCTGCAGCCAAAATAAGTGAACGGAATTACACAAAATTTGGTAGAAAGCAAAATCGTTACCCAGAAAGTGGTGCCTTTTGTGATTTGGTGTAATTCTGTTCAGTAGTTTTTAAGAAATTAAGGTTAGAAAAAAATATATATTGCTTGCTGTGGAGGATTCACTTAGCCGACAGATCTTGAGATAAGATCTGATTGGCTGCCACCAAATGAACAAAATGTGACGGCAGCCATTTTAGGATGTCAGGACATAATCCCCTTTCCTGAGAAAAAGAAAAAATAAGATATGGTGCCAGGGTAGGGATACCCTGCCCCCGTAGGTCTGACGGAGGCTCCAAGAGGGACCTCCCTTTGGGCCAAAACAATTATATTTTAACATTTTGTCGCACAAACATGGAGGATCCATGGACCTGCTGATTTCTTCCTCGGGTAGGCCAGGGCCTGGAAGAGTGGCAAAATATTTTTAATAAGGGAAATTCGTACATATAAGCCTTATTTGCATTTGCGCACAATAGCCTCTAAACAAAAATACGGCTGATGTGGATAATTTCGAATTGAATTACTGTAGGGACTCACTCCGCAAGAAGTGGGTATGTTCAGTATTAGGGGACTTTTTCGAGCATGTGCTCTATGTATGTTGATGATAGGAGCACATAAGTTCATGCCTCATATGAAGGTGGCCTCTTTCAACTATGTTCCGTGAATACAGATGGAAAGGTCTAACGGGACTAACCCACAGTGTCAGGAAGCATCTTGTAAGTATATTGTCTTGTAAAATGATGAGTATTAATAGTCTTATTGTAGTTTCCCATGGGATGAGCAGCATCTGAAGGCTATATTACATCCTTTTTAGAGGAAAACAAACTGGCTGATGAGTATGGAGGGTAGGCTGATTGTATCTTATCACAGCTACAGATTTAGCTGATTTTCCCTATTATTTCTTCGTTCAAGCCTTCCTTGACCGTATTGAGAGTAAAAATCCAATATTTTTCTCTCATTTTTCGTGTTTCTGTCTCATTTTTGCCTGGTTTGGTTTTCACCTTTTCCAGGATGAGCCAGAGTAGATCTTTTTCTGAATGTGCTTTTTCCATGTAATTGTGAACTAATGGTGATGTCATTTTCTTTGTTTTAATAGCTGATCTGTGCTCAGAGTACCGTATCCTTGATCGCAGGGACACAGGATGAGATAGATCACATTTTGACTCTTGCAATTGGTGTGGTCTGATAGTTTGCCTGTATGTCCTTTGCAAGTCTACTGTTCAGTGACTATAGCTGTGTCACAGGCCACACATGAGCCACATCTATGGTTGCCTTGAATAGCATTCAGACCTGTGATAGACCTATCTGGCAGAGGTGTTTTTGGTGGATCTCTGGAACAAACCAATCTATCTTTTAGGTTGCCATTCCTACGGTATGCCAGTATGGGGTTTTCCAGTGCTTCCTGACCTTCACTGGCATTGAGGATGTTCCAATTCTTGTCAAGTATCTTTTTGATTTTATAGTTCAGGGGGGAGTGATTTATAACGCACACTAGTTTGTCATTTTTCTTGCGTTGAGATCCCATAAGCAAGGCCTCTCGTTATAGAATCTGGCCCTCTTAAATGAGTTTCTGACTAAACGCTTGGGGTACCCCCTGTCTAATAACCTCTGTTTTAGTTGTCCTCCGTGTTTTTCATATTCTGCTATGTTAGAGCAGTTGCTTCTTACTCTAAGGAATTCCCCAAATGGGATAGAGTCTTTCTGGCAAATGGCATGGTAGCTGTCGTGCTGCAAGATAGTATTTTTGGCAGTAGGTTTCCTGTAGAAGTATATTTCCAATGCTCCTAGGTTGGCTAGGATAACTATATCCAAAAAGTCCACCTTTTGTTTGCTGTAGTTTGCTGTGAATTTTAGATCTATGTCGCTCAGATTGAGCCAAGAAATAAATTACTGGAGAGTTTGTTCATTGCCTTGCCAGACAAAGAAAATGTTGTCTATGAAGAGATGCCACATTCTAGCATTCTCAAAGAAGGGCGCCGCTTCATTGAAAACATGCTTCTGTTCCCACTCTCCCATGAAGATATTCACCACACTAGGAACACACAAAGCTCCCATACTGGTCCCCTTAATTTGCTGATAAAGGACCTGTTTGAATTCGAAGTAATTATTGCATAGTACTAGTTCAAGGCACTCTAGGATAAATCTATACGGCTTATCACCTTCTGTTCTACTGAGTAGCGTTGCTACTGCCTCTACCGCTCTTCTTTGCGGTATATTTGTGTAGAGTGCCTCGATGACTAATGTTACCCAGAACTCTCAGTCTAAATCAAAAGGCTTGTTCTCTATCTTGTTGATAAGATCTCCTGTGTCCTTGATGAACGATGGATAGGTAGAAGTTAGGGGACACAGGAAAGAATACATGTATTTGGATAAGGGTTCGTGTTGGAATTTATGGAGGAAATAATGGGACAAAGTGGAAGATGCCTGAATTTTTTCTGTGTTTTAGGCACCCCGTACATTGCTGGTGTCACTGGATTAGCTATATTCAGAAAATCATATTCTTTACTGCAGATATCCCCATTCTCCAGGGCCTTTTTCATAATGGTAATTATCAGGGGGTTAAGGGATTTATGTTTTTGGCGGTTTGCTAGTCTGTAGTGGTAAGGCATAGATAGCATGTCCAAAACTTTTAGGTTGTAGTTCTCTGTGTCCATGACCACTATCCCATCGCCTTTATCACATGGTTTGATCGTAATGTCAATCTGATCTTTTAATTTTTTCGGTGCTGCATTTTCCTCTATGATAAGGTTGTAGGTACCTTTGTGGTGGTATTTTGTGACTTTCTGTAAGTCTCTGAGAACTACTTGCTCAAAGACTGCTACTTCAGGCCATACCATGTCTAGGGTGGGAGTGAAACTAGATTTAGGCTTGCATCCTGACCAATTGTCTTCTGGCTCTTCTCTGTTGTTCAGACTAAATAATTTTTGGAGTCTAATCTTTCTGAAGAAAGAAAAAAAATCCTGATTTAAAAGAAACTTGTTGCATGAGGGGCTGGGGACAAATGATAGGCCCTTGCTGAGAATTTGTATTTCTTCCTCATGTAGCTGATGCTTGGAAAGATTGAAGATTGGGATTGCATCAGCATGGGGACCCAACAGATCATTCCTTACCTCCAATATTGCTGATTCCAAGTTCTCATGTACAGCTGCAGAGGTAGTTGGTCTGTTTAGAGGTAATTCCCTCAGTTTGGTCTTTGGTACCTCATCTTGCCTCTGTCCTCTCCCAATAAAAGGGGACTGTTATTGATAAATTAGATTTTGTTCAAACTGCCTTCCTGATGCCTGGGGTGGAGGTAGGTACTGTGGGGTATATTCCACTAGTCTGCCTTCTCTTGTTCTGTAGTTTGAACTAGGACCCTCTGGTGTGTGAGTGCCATCTACCTCAGAGTCTGATGAGTATGTATCAGAGAAGGTAATTTGCTGCCTTCTGGGTCTATATTGGAATTTCGGTGTTTGTTCTTGCTGCCACTCTTGATAATAGTTGGGCCTTAGGTAGAGATAGGCCTTTTCTTGGGTATACCATCTAGTATCTTTTTTTAATTTGTCAGTTTTCTTTTTTATGAGATATTCCTCGATATCGTGCAATTCACTACCCAAGCTGTGTAATTTTGCTTTTGCATCCTCAAGCATGGTCATGCTTCTAAGCTTATCCTCCAGGTCCTGCATTTCCTGATTGAGGACAACCACAATCTCTCTAGCTGTCTCTACAATCAGGATCATCCAGTCCCTGCAGTATCTATTGGATATGTGGGACCATTTCTCTATGAATTTACGTATTTCTGTAAAGAGTGCTGGTATACTACGTACTCCTAGGCCTGATGGAATAATGCCTGATCTAAAATATTCCAGCATAAATACAGCATGTGATTCTGTTATTTTTGCCTTTTTCTTCAAATTCATTAGTTTTGTCCACTCTCCATTGTAAACATTGGACAATACTACCCGTTTGTTTGTTGTGGGTAGTTCTCATATAAGTGCCGAAAAGTACTCAGCGGAAAAACCAAACGTTTTCAGCGCTTCCATGATATAAGGGTAGAGATTGACCATTCAAATCAAGTTAAATTCACAACTAAGTGATACTTTAAAACTTGCACCCAGTTATTAGGTTAGTATATGTGAATCTTTCTCCAAGTGTATAGGTGATAGTTAAAGAAAAAAGAGTGACTAGCACGAGAGCTGTGAGCGTGTATGGTACTTTATCTTAAAGCCATATGAACACAATTTGCCTAGCAGTAGTAACCAGAGATAGTAAGCTTATTTTGCTTGGAAAGACCTGTGGTTAAACAACCACGGATTAACATGCAGGAACAAATATACCCCTTAGTTACAATTAAGTGGTCTTGGAGAAAATGGGAAATCTAAAGTATACAGATATATGCACCTCCCACTCACCAATCATTAATTCAATTAGGCTACAACTAGCTCTAATGGGCTATCCCTCAATTATCCAGTATACAAAGACTAATCTTACAAAGAATATATACATTTCATTTTTTATAAAAATGTATTATTTTCTTTCTTTAATATCTTTTTTCAATTATGTTTTCAATAACATTTCTTAAATAGTGGAACCATCATTTTTTTCTTTTAATGTCTGTGTATACAATAATTCAAAAGGGCATTGTTATATCTCTGTTCGGTCTACAAATCTAAGATAGTTAATGCAATAAATATTTGCTAAACAAACAATACAAAAATATCCCCACGCCAAAAACACATTCGTACAAACCTCGCATACAGTTAAAACATACCAACCAAACTCATGCACACTTCACAATACATTCATCATGTTCCAGCTAAGGACTGGCTTGCGATTAGAAACTCATGGTGAATAAATCATCTTAAATGTCCATGGTTATGCAGCCTGCTGGAAAAAAATCAGGCCAACGCATGTTTCGGTGGAAAACTGACTCAATCCACCTTCTTCAGGACCGCTTGCTTTTGTATTTCAATGCGGCGGAGGTGAGGTAGGGGATCTAAAAATGAGAAAGGAATGCAAATCATTTGTGATGCCCTGAGGGAATTTCTTTCAAGGGAAGATAGTTGGTTTCTACTGCTGTACAGTTAATTATGCAATAGTAGGAGTGTTAGAAGACTGACCACTCTCCGTGCTACGAAAAATAAAATGGGAGAAAGTGAAATGATAAATCAGTAACAAAGGAGGAGAAAGTCTTTGAAAGCAGGATTGTACTTTATGCAAAGCAAAGCAAAGTATGATCTACCCTCTTGGGAGGGCCATAAAACCTTATATCCCAACCAGGACTAGAGTGTTTTGCAACTTGTAGCCCACATGTTTCGTTTCTGTGTTTATAACTAACCCTTTGATCTTTCTCCTGCTTATTTTCCTTTTTTCCCTAGCACTCTAATATTCATATTTCTCTTTGGTTTCCCATCTCGCAGTAGCTGACTTATCAATTGTGGCTGTAGCTACGATGGTCACCAAAACAGCATAACAGCAAGAGGTGGTTATTGCATCTATTTATAAGTGTCTAGGGTAAAAGCACTCATTATGTTACTTATGATTTTACCTTCAGAACTCTTTATGAGCCTTTGACTATTTGGTCATCTCATTTGTAGGTGACTACTCTTGGATTTCTCATCAGACAGAGACTGACTTTTATCAGTTAGTGCTACAGCTGCAATGGTCAATAAAGGAAACATAATGGATAACAGAAGGTTGTTTTTACATTTATTTGTTTGTGTCTAGAGAAAAACACTCTTCATGTTGTTTACGCTTTTACCTTTTAAGCACTTTATTGTCCTTTATCTTTTTGATCGTCTCATTTGTGGGTGAATTGAATATATCACTAGAGTGCCGGATCCATAGTTATGGAGCGACAATAGTTTCTTCTTTTAAAAAAACGCTGTCTACAAGGGAGAAAGAATCTTGGTTGTAAGGAAGAAGGTTTAAAGACACCACGCTCTCTTTTGTTGCGATTTGGGCAAATGGCATTACTCTTAATCTATCTATAGTATCCTTTCATACTATTTAATGCTATACTTGTATATGCATAGATCACTCTAGTTGTATTTATGATGTTAGAGTACTCCCCAAGTTGATATGTGCTGCCATTACACTGGGCTACCATTTCTGCTAGGTTTGATATGCTCACCAGTGGTTCTGTGCTACCCTCTCCAGGGCTACACCATTTACGTTTGGTTACAGCCATAGTGAGCCGAGCCAATTCCTACAATGCGGGGACTTGTACAGAAAAAAGATGTGTGAGTAGTGTGTTATGTATTCTTGTTACTGACTTTTCTGATATCTACACCCTGCTCTTGGCATATATTGATAGGGATCAAGTGACTTGTGATAGAGATGCCATTGATTTTGAATTTGAAAGCAATTATAACCGCAGAACCTAACTAATCATACCAACTATTGGGTGGCAGAATACGTGTTCGCACTGTAAGCAATAGGTTGGTATTTTCCTCAAACTATCGGCATATGCTGGGAGCTGGATTAAAAGCTGGCGGCACCAATCAAACTAAGTTGCTGACACGAGGGTCTGCACATAGACACAGGACTTAGTTTGGTGAGGCGGTACATGTTTAGGTGAGACATAGCCAATAGTCCTGACTTGTTGTAGGTGTATTGCATTATATGTCTGGATTAATAACAGAAGTAGCAGAATACCAGTCGGGCAGCACACTATGCTAAACAAGGATTTTTAGCTCCTGTGTTTTAAGCCAAGCCCTTAATTACATTGAACACGCCCTTTGGAGAGAACCCCAAGTTTTTCAGCCCACTTAAAGCCCCGGAAACAGCACCATGTCACAGTCACCTCAGGTCCCAGCTCAGGGCATGATGCATGACTCATGACTTCCAAGTTTTCAGATTGCCTATGTGCAGGGGCATACTTAACCTTCCCCCACCCCACCCTTTGCTTTAGGAACTACAGCAAGTGTGAAGTTCTTGATGGGCCTCTTCAGTCTTCAACTCTGGAGACAAAGGCTCAGCTCATAATTAATGTGTAAAGGTGGATGAGTAAGTAAGTAAGTGAAGGAATGGGTAAATGGCTGGACGGATTAGTGATGGGATGAATGGATGAGTGAAAGGGTTAATGTATGGATAATGAGAGAAAGAATACATGGATGAGTGAGTGAGTGAATGGATGCATATGAGGAAGGGTAAATAACTAGATGTTTGGGTGGAATGGTGGATGTATGGGGGGAATGCTGGATGTATGGGTAAAAGGGTGGATTGATGGCCAAAAGGTTGAATGGATGGGTAAAAGGTTTGATGGATGGGTATAAGGGTGGATAGATGAGTGAAAGGACAGATAGATGAGTGTAAGGGTGAATGAAGGACAAGTAAATGGGTGGATAGATGAGGGAAATGATGGATTGTTTGATGAATTGATAAGTTAAAGGGTAAATGGTTGGATGGATGAGTGAGACAGAGGATGTAAGGATGGATGTGTGAGTGAAAGGGAGGGTAGATGGGTAAAAGAATGGATGGATGAGTAAATGTAAATGTAAAATGTAAATGTCATGGTACTTATAGAGCGCACTGTCACCAGACGGTCACCTTGCGGTGTCGCCTATGCGGTTTCCTGGCGCTGATACTCATACCGCTGTGGAACCCCTCCTGGCTTTCCCTGTGAAGTGTCCACTCCTGGGCACCCCCAGGGTGAAGCCAGGCATCCTTAGCGCTGTTGGGGCCGGTGTGAAGGCTACGCAAGCTATTGCCCAGAGTTGCAGCGTGGGGCCCGTGATTAGAATAGGCACCGAGGCGAGAATTATCAGGTCCGAGGAAATTGAGCCCAAGACCCGCCGAGGCGGGAATCGAACCCTGGTCCCTAGCCAGAACTCTGCATCAGGGTCTGCCGCTCTAACCATTGAGCCACACTCCTCCACACGATGAGTGGAAGAGTGGATAGATGAGAGAAAGGTTGGAAGGATTAGTGACAGGGTCAATGGATGGATTAATGAGTGGATGTATTGTTGGGTGCATGGATGAGTTAAAGGAAGGCTAAGTGAAAGGGGGTTGGAGAGAGAAAGGGAGGATGGATGGATGAGTGAAAGTATGGATAGATGAAAGACAGGGTGGATAGGCAAGTGAAAAGAAGGATGTAAGGATGGACGAGTGAAAGAATGCATAGATGAGTGAAAGGGAGGGTGAAGAGCTGGAAGTACACATAGAAAAAGGAAAACCCCTATTAGCATTGTTTTTGTGCAGGAAGGTGCCCCTTCCTGCATAAAAACAATCCTGCATGCAACAGAGGCACCCTTGCACCATGGTACAAGGGTGCTTGCGCTGGCGCTAGGCTGCAGAAACGGCACCAGAGCAGGGTGAAAAGACAGGAATGCACCATATTGCAAAAATATGATGCATTCCTGCCCCTTCACTTTGGCATAAGGCAGCGCAGCAAGGTGTCTTGTTGCACTGTCCTATGCCAACATTCCATAAATAAGCCAGTAAGAGGCAAGCCAGTTGTCATGTGCACCCTAAATGTGGCCTAGATTCTTATTATACATGTAGAAGCATTACAGACTATTAAATCAAATGCAAGACGTTTTTATACAGTGCTCACGTATTTCAAGGTGTTTTCTTTCATGTGCAATAATAAAAGGAGGTATGGTGAAATTAAATATTGCCTAGGATCACCCCATTTAGTTAAGCAAGGAAGCTGAGATTGAATTCAGTTTTTCTGGTTTCTCCATGTGAATTTCAGGCACTAGATGGCAATTACTTTATCCTGTTTTACATCACAGGTCAATGCTTTGTTTTTAATTCTTGCTGCATGAGGTTAGAGTGTGATTGGCAGTAAAATGCCTCAAGCAAACTTGTCTCTTTTTGGTCTTAAGAGTCTAAGAGGCCCTCAAGGTGAGTCAGAGCAAGGCATCTGTCTCGAGCCTGGCTTGAACTTACAGTCACTCAACCTAAAGCCCACCGGACATGGATCTGAATTTGAATTCCAACAGGCATCTTACCTTTTCATCCATCTGGGATCGATAAAACAGCTAACCTAATCCCGCAAAACTATAAAATATCCTGTAGCCTGTGTAATGTAGAACACAAATGTATATATTTAACTGAAAACGTTTTCAAGCAATGCTAAGTTTAAAATGTGTTGTATACTAGAACCCCTATAATTAAAGTCTCAAAAGTACAGAAGGGCATCAGTTATGTTGCTTTATTTAAATCAGAGTACTTGCAGATATCTTAATTATGTTGTGTGCTGTGGAGCTATAGTTAGTCATTCAGAATTAGGTACAGCTTTAAAAGCATCATCAGTGACGCTTTTAAAAAATGTTTGAGATATATTTTTTAAGAGTTGTAGTTTGTAATGCCCACCTTTTAACCATGCTTCAATCTTTGTGTTATTTGAATTTAAGTGGGTAGAGCCACCAATTATGGTTGGCCTAGTTACTTTTGAAATGTATGTTAGATCCTGGTACAGCACATATACACATTGCAAGCCACACAACCACAAAATGTTTCCCAGGTGAATTTCAACAGGTTTCCCTTGCCAAAATGTACATAGAAAAAACTTGCTGGGGGATAAGTGCCTTGTAAATAACAGAGCATGTAGGTTTTGGTGCTGAGAACACTAAAATATGTATCTTATGTCCCGTTTTCAGACAAAACTCACAATTGATGTTATGTATCACACCAGATCAATTGAGACCCCCTCTTAGCATCTAACTTGACATATGCCATTGTTATTACACTTTCCTCCAAGGCATTTTTAATCGGGGCCTAAGTAGAATTACGTAGTTCACAGTACAAAATTGTGCAGTCCGATTGAGCATAATTTTCAACATGTTTTTGGGAAAGAAATATGCATGCAATATTATTAGATACACTTAAGCTTGAAATGGAGCCAAGAGGAGTGAAAGATGCAACTACCTACCATCAGTACATAGGAGACTGACTCAGATTCGTGGGGGGATTTGGTACTGCTTTGCAGTAGGGGTGACACCTTTTACGGAATAACCAGGTCTTACTGCATCCTTGAATCTGGGGTGGTTTTGGATGTTTCTTATCTTTGCAGGAAATGAGTTTTAAAATGTTGTTTTGTGGACAGAGAAGGAAGTTCCATCAGTGTGTAACTTCCTGAAGGAAATTAATGAGGGCTGGGATGGCAGTTTTGAGGCCAGAGTTCTAGTCCGTGTGTATCAGTGAAGCTTTGTTTAGATTCCCCTGTTGGTAATGGAAAGTGATTTCAAAGAGAAACATCTGACCAAGTATTTTGAGAGCAGGAGATACTATGGCAGGCCAAAAAGAACCCCTTGGAAGCATGAGCTGCCTACCTTCTACATAGGGCCTCAAGGCAGACCTCTCATGATCCTCGCTATAATAGTTACATTTATTTGAGGAGACAGCAGGAGGGAATGTGGAAGGGAGAGATGACTTCTTTTAGGACAAAGGCCAGCATGGTTGTCTTGTCTTCTGCAATAGTTTATAGGGCGGAAGGCTATGTTAGCAGGAGGGGCAGTTCTTAAAATGGATAATACTTTGTGAAGGTATTTTCTGTCTCTGCAGTAATTTCTTCCTGCTCAGATGAGCCAATATGTTAACTCAAATGAGGTTGGGATTAGGTTTGCAAGGCCTAGCGATTGTGCCTAATTTCTTTCTGCCACGACAAAGCAGAGACTAGTTTGTCTGCAGTCCAGCCTTTTTCTCACACTATGATTACTCCAAAATGTTATGCAATTGTTCTAATTTAGCCCTATCATTCTTATTAGACAACAAACCTATGTATGCACAGTTCTTTCTGGGATTACTTTGTCATACTGTTACTAAGCTTCCACTCCAAGAAGTCTTATTTCATACGTCATTTGACTCCCAAGAATTCAATAGAAATCTGCAAACATTGTTATCAGTAAATACATTCTCATTCTTCTTGTACTGTTGCAAATTATTTTCACGAATGTTATTGCTATTTAACAATATGCTCCCATTTGTGTTCAGGGGAACGTTAGCCTTGAGCTGCCATGCTATTTATTCACTAAAATGGCAGCAATAGCTGTAATGGCATCAAAGGTTGATCCCTTTACCCATGATTAGCTCCACAACAGCTACTTATTTGCTGCCCAGTGGCTAGGTAGAGGGACTGGAATGTAAAAAATACATAAGACTTTTAAAGCTCTGTTTATTTTCCGATCCTTTCACTGAGACAAGGGTACCGAGTGCAATATGATGAGTGCTACATGGAAAATTAGGTCAACATCTCTTACCCTTGGTAATTCCAGATTGACACCCATCTGTGATGTGGGGGTATCATCTATAATCAAGTTTGTGTGCTCAGTTTCTATCCTTAATGTATGTTATTAGAGCAAATCTTATCAAACATGGGTTATGTTTCTTGCTAAATGACTACCGAAGCAATTCAAATTAAAAAATAGTTGGTTGGAGTTGTCACAAAGTACCATATACTATCTATTCAACATTCTTTGTGCTATAGAGCTAGGATATGTGTCAGCCTCCCCCAAATAGCTACATATTAACATTATATTCATAAAATAACATAACAGTATTGTGTGCCTGTAAATGCAGCCTGAACAGAGCAGTAACTAAATAAATGTGCTTAAACTGCATTATTTGCTTCCAGTTTTCAAAACCTTCCTTTGGTGGAAGGATGGTAAAATATCTTGTAAAATATTTTTTTGACAATAGTTAGGTTGAGAAAACTTTCCCAGATGTGTTTGAAGTGTACGATTTGCCCGAACATAGAACATTTGTCACTGTGTTAAGATTTCCTTGAGAGCCCCAAAATCATGTTATGCCAAGAATAATGTTACTGACCCTGTCTGCTGTAAAATGCACTATTTGCCACATGTAGTCTCAAACAATGACTCTGTGTTTTACGTACTACATCAGAAAAGCGAAGGGAGCCCCCCATAATTAATTTTGATTTGCCTCTGATGATTTCTCTATCTCCACTAATCCATGTGTTAGCCCCCCCTCCAAAGTTTGAGTTTAGTTGCCCCCGGCCTACATCCCACCATCGCTTACCATTGGTTGTCTTTATTGCAACTCTCTTTTACTTGTTTCTTTTCTCGATGGCTTGTCTTGTCCATCTTGTGTTTGTGCCTCCCTAGAAGCATTGCCCTTTTAACATCCTCTTGACTGGCTAACTTCTGTACTTTTTCTGCTCACAATAAACAATCAGGAAAGCGAAGGGAGCCCCCCATAATTAATTTTGATTTGCCTCTGATGATGTCTCTATCTCTACTAATCCATGTGTTAGCCCCCCCTCCAGCCCCCAAAGTTTGGGTTTAGTTGCCCCCCGGCCTACATCCCACCATCCCTTATCATTGGTTGTCTTTATTGCAAATCTCTTTTACTTGTTTCTTTCCTTGATGGTTTGCCTTGTCCATCTTTTGTTTGTGCCTCCCTAGAAGCATTGCCTTTTTAACATCCTCTTGACTGGCTAACTTGTGTACTTTTTCTGCTCACAATAAACAATCAGGAAAGCGAAGGGAGCCCCCCCATAAGTAATTTTGATTTGCCTCTGATGATGTCTCCATCTCCACTAATCCATGTGTTAGCCCCCCTCCAAAGTTTGAGTTTAGTTGCCCCCTGGCCTACATCCCGCCATCGCTTACCGTTGGTTGTCTTTATTGCAACTCTCTTTTACTTGTTTCTTTTCTCGATGGCTTGCCTTGTCCATCTTTTCTTTGTGCCTCCCTAGAAGCATTGCCTTTTTAACATCCTCTTGACTGGCTAACTTGTGTACTTTTTCTGCTCACAATAAACAATGATGCAATTGGTGATTCGGAAGTAAGATGATGATCCCAGAGAGTGTTGGTTACCTACCTTCTCGGGTTATAGTTGGCAGAACACAAAAAGTAGAAAGAAAATAGGTCCAAATATGCACTGAAAAATAGAAATATGTAGCGACTGGCACTGCTTCGAATTTCTGTGTATGTGGTTCCTCATGATCTAGTCTAGTAGTGGAAAAACACATTGTTGTTCCTGATGAAGGATTTTGACAGGATGATATTCTTAAGTTAACTCTTGTTGAGGGTCACCTTTCCAGGAATGGATGTAAATTGCTAATATTTTACTTCATCTCCATCAGGTACACTCTCTCTAGGATTTAGATCAGTGTTTTCCAAATTGTGGTTCTCAACCCACTTGTGGGCCGTAAGCCAATTTTTGGTGTGCCATGAATGTTCAAGCAATAATTAAAGATGTCTTTAAATTTTGTAATTATCTTGTAACATTAGCTGCGCTTGTTAAAAGTCAGGCTGTGTCTTCTGACAAATTGCTGCTTATTTTTTTTTAACACTGGGATTGGTGTTTACAAACTCTTCTCACTTTACAGTCAGGGAAAGAAAAGTAAAGTAAATAATGTGATACTATTGCTAGGGTACAGAGTATGAAAGGAAGGGCTGTAGGAAGTCAATCTTTCTAACACGCAATAAAAGGCAAATAGCTCTAAATTAACTGTGCCCATTCAGAAGTTAGAAAACCAAAAATTAAGCACATTTTTTGTAATTCTGAAGTTTGATGGAAACAAAGATTTTAATAGGATCGAAAAAATAAAGATACTTTACGTGGTAATGCACAAATGATATTTAGTCAATGAAACCCAATTTCCACACATGCGATATATATTTCAATCAGTAAAAGCGTATGTCTGTTCAAATTTAGCAGCCAATTCTCTGGAAAATATGTGGTCTGTAAATGACTGCACTACCACTCTATGCTTTAGTTACATTAAAAAATATCGCTCACCTCATATCCATTAAAGTTAGGTGGGTTGCAGAAGTTTACTGCTCTAAAATGTGGTTGTAGTTCTAAAACGTTTGGGAAACACTGTTTTTTCAATTAGCCTCCCTTGCTTGTTATCTACTTTTTGGAGATTGTGTACATACAGTATCCAGTGGAAAGATAGGGAGCACGACATATTGCAAAATGGAAACACAAGCACATTCAGTTTCCTTAATCTGCATAATGTATAATTAAACTTTTAACTTGACATCCACATTTTGAGTCCTGTCAGTCGTAAATTTGATAATTTAGGACATTAATTTTCTTGCTTTGCTGAGAGAGAGACACTCACAACAAAAATATTTTTGTGACACAAAGATGTAATCATTCACTATTGAAGACACACTAAAACATATCATCAGATTTGTATGCATTTTCTGTATAACATGTTAATGAAGACCTTACAGCAGAAAGCATTATAGTAACCCTGGGCATTCATTTTCTCCATCAGAAAACAGTGGCAGTGACAGTTACAGTGTGGCACTGGCTGTGCTTGCAAAATGCTCATACCCCCGATATTGTCAAAAAATAGAAAACACATGCAGCTCTTTTTCTGTTGACATAGACTATGGTAAGACTGTATTTTTTATCTTTCTATTACTGCACTCAATCTCCTCAAGAAAGTCTTTGGCAATGTTTTCAATTGAAACAAATCCTGTCCACATTGACTTTTGAGCCCTGCGGGGTGTGTGATAGGAAGCATTGCTAGCAGCAGAAAGACATTGATAAGCAACAAAATATAATCAATTCTTCTCTGGACCTTCTAATCTAAAATATATGACTCATACTTCAAATCCTGTTGAGTACACTGTTAAAACTCTAAATAACCTATACTGTAACCACTTTCTTCCTTTATCCGTTAAAGGCAGTAGAACGTTATTATTATTCACAGTGTATTCGACATTCTGTAAATGAACATTGAAGAAGGCGCAAATTCACAAAAATATTGGACCACCTAAGAGGTTCTTTATTAACAATGAAAAATCTTGTCAATGAGTAACGAAACATGAATTTGCACTCGGAAATGCGTGTGAATAAAATCTGCTCACAATGGCCGGTTGTGGGTCTTCCTAGGTGAAATATTGATTGTAGGTTGTAGGTATTCACAAACTATTAGCAGGCACAGTCCCACCGTCAATTATGTTAAAGATTTACTTTTCTCAACGTCAGCAGTACGTTTACAGTGTAATCGGGGAGTGAACAACTCTACACATGGGGGAAAACATATCAACATGTAGAAATGTACATTTACCTATGTTGAACCTAAGTGCTGAGGATTTCTTGGCCAGTGCTGAGCCCATTTTTTAACACTTTGGGGCATTTTGTGCTTAAGACTTCATATCTTTTTTTTCCACAAAAGATGTCCAGGGAAAATATACGTCCTTTTTTCACATATATTGTGAATTCTAAGCAAGGGTTTGTGACTTCCTCCGAAGTATGTATTCCATGCCACAGTCACCGCAGCACTGGGGCCAGGACTCCAGCGCCCTGGAACATATGGGGCAGCCAACACGTCACTGCTAAGCGCCATGAGACACATAAAACCGCGGCAGGGCTCCCAAAGCGCGGGACGCCCGTTCTGTGTTTTCTCTGGTACAGTCACCGCAGCACTGCAGCAAAAGGGCCAGGACTCCAGTGCCCAAGAACCTTTGGGGCAGCCAGTACGTCACTGCTAAGTGTCAGGAGGTGCTTAAAACCGCAGCAGGGCTCCCGCAGCAGGGCTCCCGCAGTGCGGTAAGTGTGTGGGTGCACCCGGCCAAAGGGCGGACCTGACTGCACCCATCGGCGACAGGAAGTGGCAGGCCAGGGCCACCTACCTTGGATTTTGGATTCTGTACTTCTTTTCCAGCTGAGACTCTTTGGGACTCGAGGCTTGAGGATTGAAGTCAGTAACATCATAAAACTGTGAGTTACCCTATATTTTCAGTTGCCCCAATTATCATCACTTCCCAGTTCCGATTCGATTCAAGAGGTCTTTATTCGATTTACATCATAAAAGACAAACACATAATAGAAAACAGTTCATACGCTTTTACATAATAAAACAGCAGTTCATACGCTTTTACATAAAAGTTAATAAATACGTTACATATTAAAACCATGTTAAAAAGTATAAAATTTTTAGACAATGATGTACCGGAAGACCCCTTACTACATAAAAACAATACTACATTGGGACTAAGGGTCATAAAAACATATACAATGGGAACTTCATTTACCAAGGTAGCGAATACGAATTGACCATGCCCAGCTCACGAATTTTGCTACACCAATGGCGATAGGGGGGGAGGTATCAGTTTTGAGAATCCTAATCGCGGCAACGGCAGATCTAGTACCTAGTAAGCGGCAGACTGGTAAAAGCCAAACTTTTCTGGGTAGCAGGTACTTAGGGCAGCCGAAGAGAAGGTGTTCAATATTCTCTACTGCTGTTACACAGAAGGGACACTTATCACTACCACCAGTTAACCAGGAGTGCGTAAGCCCCCGCAAGGGTAACGAGCCTACTCGTAATTGGTGATACAGTTTGCGATCATTTGGCTTAGTAATTAAGTCCCAGTAGGCTTCATATTTAGGGACATCCTTTACAACCAAGAATTCCAGTGTCATGGTAGGACCAACAACCATAGTGGATCGCCCTCAGCGATCCAGTGCCAATAAATATCTTTAAGTGCATTTTTAGATGGAAAGGTCGCATGTGCTGGATCAACCCATAATTCCTCCAGGCTCAAATTTTTCAAAAGCATCCTGAGATGACAGAAACCAGGGAACCCTGTGGGACCCTTCAAGCCCCCTCACCTCAACGATGGCCTCAGCAAACAGGGTTAATTCAGGTGTAGTCCACAGACGACGCTAGAACGCCAGTGGTCTATACTGTACCACATCCTCGATGGATTTAACACCTAGGTAAAGCTGCAGGGGTAAGCAAGGTGTTGATTGTGGGAGACCAGTTGCCATTCTGAGGAACCTATTCTGAGCCACCCTCAAGGTGGATAAATCACTATACCCCCAAAGTTCTGCCCCGTAGGTAGTTGCAGGGATTATCTTGGAGCCATAAATTTTTATCAACGGTGCCAGGGGTTTAGTGAGCGATTTTGCATGCTCCTTCAGTAAGGCTCCCCCAAGTTGGGCATGTTTCAGGGTCATAACATCCAATTGGGGTTTCCAGCTCATGTTCTCACTTAATGTGACACCTAGATATGTAAAAACCTCCGTTTGGTCCAGAATGGCTCCGCTCATCAACACCTTGGCCTTCACAGCCTTGGGGCCTCGCAGAACCACAAATTTGGTCTTGTTGACGTTCACCTCTAACTCATGCTCGCTGCAGAAACACTCAAAACGGGCCAGTGCGGACTGGAGGCCCTGCCTCGTTTTAGAGATAATAAGAGTGTCGTCCGCGAACACGAGGAGGGGAATTTTCCTTCCAGCAAGGGAGGGCGCGTCCGTTGGATAGTTAGAAAAATATTTAGTCACCCCATTAATAAACAGGGAAAAAAGGGTGGGGGCCAACACACACCCTTGTCTAACCCCCTTGGCAACTTTAAAACTGTCAGTGACCTCCCCTGGACCACCCCCATCTTACTTTGGCATAGGTGTTTGAGTGCAAATTAATCAGTAGCGCCACCAACTCTTTGGGCATGCCCAAATCCAACAAGACTTCCCAGAGCTTAGTCCTGGGCACTAGGTCGAACGCAGACCTGAGGTCCACAAATGCCGCAAACAACAAACCTCCCCAAGATAGACCACCTTCCAATAAAGTAACATAAATCTAAAAACTTGCTCTAAAGTGCCCATATGTTGCCGACAACCCGCCTGGAGAGGGCTCAAAACATCATAATCAGAGATCCAAGTCTGGATCCTACCCAAAAGGAGGCGAGCCACGATCTTTTGTACAGCATCAATAAGGCTAATAGGTCGATAATTAGCCGTTACTGAGCGATCTCCCTTCTTGTGAATAGGGAGGATCTCTGCCCCCAACCATGAGTCAGGGACTTTCAGACCCCTTGCCAGAGCATTGGCTAAAAGAACAATGTATGGGACCCAGAGGCCCTGTTCCTGCTTAAATATATCGGCTGGTATGCAGTCAGGTCCTGGTGCTTTACCCCCAGGGATAACCCTTAACACTGCTCTCACTTCAGTAGGCGTGAAGACCAAGGCTTCATTGGAAGTAATGGGCAGCAAAATTGCAGAACTAGTGACTTCCCAGTTCCACGATCTGTCTGTGGGGTGCCCTTATTCAGCTACCGTGATAGTGCTCCTGGCTCAGAATTGTAATCATTGCTATCAAGTTTGTTACCTTGGCACAATACTATTCAATACGATTCACTTCTATCTAGCACTATAGCATTGCCTCTCACTGATCTATCACCATAGGGAAAAGGAAATCTATTGACAAAGATGGGGGCGGGAAGATTGATGGGCCACGCAGGAAAGTTAACAAAACCAAGATGGATAGTAAATCTGGTGGTAACAACTGTGTTCTTGAGCGCATCAACGATCTTTTGGTAGAATGCCATGACATCTTAGCTTCTACTCCAAACTCAGGCACCTCAGATATTTGGCAACCTTCTGATGAAACAGTCCCTCCCCCTTGGCCAAACCCCAATCTCACCAATACTCAACTTCAGCACTACAATATCAATCCCGTAAAATGGATTTACAACTGACAGTGCTTCAAACCTTAGCAGATTTCACTTCTGCACTTAAACGGATTGATAAAGAGAGGGCAAGAAGCAGTCTTCAACTACAATTTACTTCAGCAAGAATGTACCTGTGCCCCAATTGTAGACAAACTATCCATGTTACCAACACTACTTGCCGACTTACTATCTATCGCAGCAGCAACTATAACTCCAACAGCGGCAAGCCCGGACTTGCCTACAAAGGGGGAAATAAAAACTGAACCCTAATATACTGAGAAGTTGTCCTTAAACAGGACCGACAAAACAGGTGAGAGTGGGACTTCATCATATCTCAACACACCCACTCCAGAAAAAGTAGTAATGGAATTATCAGAATGAACTAATAAAATTACGCCAACAAAAGGAAGGGGAAGGGGAAGAAAAAACAGTCACTCTATTAAAATCACTAATTGTAGCACTTACTAAACAGGCTAAAGTGCTCGTTATTGAGACAGGCCACCTCACTAGGAACCAGTGCAACCCCTAAGCCTACGAACACTATAGTACCACTTGTGCCTCTAACGAACATTCAACGCAACATCATAAACAACCAAACATAAAACTCCTTCACCAATGAGTACCAATGAAACAATCTAGCTGATACTGAGCGCCTTTATCGTCTAAGACGTGAACAAGACCAACGCCCCCCTAGGAGCAACGTTATGCTCAATGTACTAAAAACCTTGTCCTCCTATGTTAAACATGAAGACAACAATTCTTTGATTAATAAATCAATCCATTGGATTCGGAAAATAAGGGGGTGCAGGTCAATCATCAGGGAAGATATCCCTTGGGCAAAATGACTAACCCACCACGCCTCACCAACTGACTCGATCGATTTTTCGTCTAAGAGATGAGACCTTAGCACACAATCTTATAGCTCTAGCGGCAAGGTCGTGCCCGTCTATTGCCACAAACATACAGATGAAGTATAACCCCCCCTGCCATGCTCCAGCCCGCAAAAGACAAGCCATTCTGGCTGGGGCTGACTCATCACTGGCTTTAAATGATTGACTGGCCTGCCAAGACTGTGCAACCCTTATGATCTCATGCCATATAGTCAAGGTCGTATATCACCAACTCATTTTTTTTTTTGAATATGTGTTATTGGTTTTTGCTTTACATTCACAATACATATCATGATGTTAAACTGGGGAATTCAACCCAACATCCTGTAATCATACGAAGTTATTCAGAAGAGAGCAATACATTGCCACAGGACATGGTACACGCATCATATCACACAACGCAAGAACATTTTCAAGGACACTGCCTTTGCAAAGATAAATCACATATCCCAAAAGCTATAGGTGCATTCGAAATAGGGAGAATGTTTTGGGAGCTGAGAAAATGCAATAAGGTCCAGGGTGTAACCTGAACAAGTGGAGAAGGTTTGTGCGGTAGAAATGACTATAGAGAGTGCACAGCTGCATGGTCATAACAGTTGCACTTCTTGGGTTTTGTGGATATATGACAGAGGGGTATGGTTTCCTAGCTGTGTGTCTCCTTCTATCCATATTGGAAAATGGATGCAGGACGTAACTTCCCAGGCAGTACCGTTGATGGATGCTGATATGCGTAGAGCAGGATTCGGATAATACGATATTCAAAGCATCTTAACAACTAGAACAATTTTAAAAGAAAGGTTGAAACACTAAAGTATAATCAAAAGAAAGGAGAAGGAAAAAACAAAATAGGTGCGCAAGGAGTGTATCTATTTGATGTTACTAACGTGTGTCATCGATTCTAGGGAATGGTCAGTGCGGGAGCCGGAAGGTCAGAAAGCTCGCTACAATCAGGATCTCCCTGAAAGGGAAAAGTTAGGTCTCTGCGTCACAAGTGCGTCAGGCCCGTGGTCCCGTGGGGTAGAGTTCCCAGTGAGTGGATCAGCAGCACAGTTACATGTTACAGCTTAGATGTGCTGGATGCAGGTACCAAGCACGGAGCAATCGTGTAGGTATACAGCCCCCCTATCCCGCCCACTTTCCTGATGGAGCCTGAGGTGGCTATACCTAGTCAACTCCTCTACTAAGACACGCCCGGTGGAAAGACTTCAGGGTATCATCCCAGATTTGCGCAATGGGGTACTTTTGCAGTCCCGCAGTTTCCTCTCTATGAAGGGTTACGCTTTCCGCCCTTGCCCAATTATCGAAAGAGCTGCGCCAATGTACTGCCTGCGGGGGTTCGCTGTGTTTCCAATGTTTAGTGACTAGTCTCTTCGCCGTGATAAGCCCGAGGTCCCAGAATCTAGAAGGGACTTTATTAAGTTTCGTTCTCTTGTACAGGCCCAGTATGCATGTCTCCCATGTGTGTCGCAGTTCTTCGCCTACACCTTCTGCCATTATATCTGTCACGGTGTGCCAGTACGTCTGTAGTGTGGGACAGACCACAACATATGGAGGAGATCTGCACCTATAAGTGAGCATCTCGGGCACGCTGACGTTGTAACTTCGAAATACCTATTGATTTTATCAGGCGACAGGTATGCGCGGTGTATTATATAGAATTGGATACGTTTAAAGCGGGAGTTGTGCGGGATGTTGGTGGCGCCGGCCAGCCCCGCCACCCATTCCTTATCCGTCCATGCCCTTCCCCTGTCTTCTGCTCATTTGTCTCGCAGGGTTTGGGAGGAGCATTGCGTATGGGTCAGGAGAGCCTGCACCAGCCAATGTACCACGTGAGAACCATGTCGCATGACATGCAGATGTTGCACTAGAAAATGTGTCTGCAATTCCTCCGAAAGGTCGCCCCAGCTCCGCGAAAACGTGTGCAAAAGCATTGTGTGTAGGAGAAACTGCCCAGCTGGAAGGCCCGTGTCTGCCCTTAGTGTCTCAAAAGGAACCATTCAGTATATAGTCTCAGTATATAGGTCTCCCACCGTGTCCACTCCAGCTTGGGTCCAGCGTTCTAGTGCTGCTTCTGTTACCACGCCTCCGTCTCTGGGTGTACCCAGCAGCGGAAGCACTGGGGCATACGGCGTCACAACACAAGTGAGCTTGAGGCTTCTCACATAGCATTTGTGAGCTACTGCCAGGTGCAATTGCTTCGGGCAAGAAACTTTGGTCAGGGTGTGTAACAGTGTGTGAATTTGTGTGTGGGTCCAGACCATGGTGTCCGTGGTGGTATCACACAGGTTCTTTCCGCCTAGCCATCCGGCTACCCATTGCAGCTGTGACGCTAGGTAGAACAGCTCCTGATTGGGAACCACCAGGCCTCCAGCGTCTGGGGGTGCGTAGAGCTTCTTCAGCGCCACGCGTGGCCTCCCAGCGGTCCAAATTAGGCCTCTGATTGTGGTTTCTAGCTCTCGAAATATACGAGTCGGGACATACACCGGGATGTTAGCATAATAGTATAATAGTCTTGGTAAAACAATCATCTTCGTTAGCGTGACTCGAGCAGTCACATTCAGGGGGAGGGTCTTCCAGAAGGACATTTGTGCTTGCAGGGAGGATATGGCTCATACTAGGTTGCCTTCTAACACGTCTGGCAGGGTTCTGTAGATATATATTCAGAGATAGCGGAATGTGGTGGGGTACCAAGTGAGTCTCTCGTTGTTGATGCGGATCTCACATTCTTGTGAATCTGTGTTGGAGGAATACACTCCAGACTTGGCCCAGTTGACCTTCAGCCCGACAAAGTCTCAAAGGTTCGGAAGGTATCAGACATGGCCAACGTCAAGTGGGCCAGGTCCCTGATATATAAAAGTAAGTTGTCAGCGTATAAAGATACCGTATGTAGGCCATCCGCTAGGGGAATCCCCCACTCCACGCCTTGTGTTCTCAGTAGTGCCGCTAGGGGTTCCATCACCAGTGAGAAAAGCAGCAGAGACAAAGGGCATCCCTGCCTGGTGCCTCTTTTAACGCGAATGCTGTCTGATAGCAATTTACCGGAGTGTACTCGTACTGTGGGTTTCTGATATAGCAAGCCCAACATTTGAATATAATCGTCCCCGAGGTTAAATTTCCTCAGCACTTCTACCAGGTAGGGCCACTCCACAGAGTCGAAAGCCTTTTCTAGATCGAGTACCAAACACCCGGATTGGGGCCAGCGTTGCGTGGCATAGCTTTGCACTCTGAACAAGCGTCGGATATTATGTGAGGTGTTCAGAGTGGGCACAAAACCATTTTGGTTGCTGTGTACAAGGGTGGGGGCCAAATGGGCCAGTCGCTGAGCCAGTGTAGAAGCTAGTATCTTGTATTCGGTGTTGAGAAGGGCCAGTGGGCGATATGAGCCTAGTTGTGTGCAGTCTCTGCCAGGCTTAGGGAGGGAAATAAGGTTGGCTTCATTCAACTTGGGGGGGAGGGAAGAATCTGAAATGGCCGCCGCATATACTCTTAGAAGCTCAGGGATCAATAGATCTGAGTAGGCTTTAAAAAATTCGGCTGGCAGCCCATCCGGACCTGGGGACTTGCCATTAGAAAGGGAAAAATGACAGCACGTAATTCATCAAGTGTAAGTGGGGCTTCTAAATCGTCACGTTGTGTATCATCTAACCTTGGCAGTACTATGTCAGAGAGGTATGTAGTTATATCAGCAAGAGGACCCTTAGCCTTGAGCGATATAATTCCGTGTAATGATGTATAAAAGCCGCATGTATTCTGCGCTGTGTATGCACAAAGTCTCCCTGGCTCTTGTGTATTGCCGCTACGGGTGTCGTCCGTGTATCTTGTTGGATCAGCCATGCCAGCAATTTCCCGGTTTATCACCGAGACAGTTAGTGCCCGCCGAGTGGGCCTCATAATTAAGATGGCGCAGCCTCTCCAGAAGTCGTGTATGTTTTGTGCGTGCCTCTTGCAGTGATTCGCCGCCTGCCTCCACCGCTTCGCGCTACCTGCGAAGTAAATCAGCCTCGATGTGTGTCATTCTTTATCCAACTGTTTCTGCATACCTGCCTGTGTACCCAGAAAGTGACCTCTAATTACAACCTTAAATGCATTCCACTCGATTTGGGGGGTGGATGCAGTGCTGTTGTTCTCTTCAAAATATTGAGCAAGACTTATGTGTAGTGAGTTGCGGAAGGGAGCGTCAAGTAGCAGGCCAGGCTGAAGTCTCCAAGTGGGTATAGGTGGGTGTGGACATTCCCATGCTATCTCGAGGACATGTGGATTGTGATCAGAGTGCGTACGGCCCATATAGTAGGTGTCAGCAACAAGTGCGAGCAGCTCACCCGATAGCATATATCTGTCTAACCTGACATGTAGTGCGTGTGCGCCTGAGTAATAAGAATATATCTTCGTATTTGGGTTACGACTCCTCCAGACATCATGTAGATCCCACTGTGAAGCCCAGCTTGTTAGTGCTTTCATAGCCCCATGTACAGGAGTGCTAGATAGGGGCGGGAAGGAGCGGTCCAAAGAAATATCGAGTATGCAATCGTATCACCAACTCATAAGACTTACTCGGCCGGGGATCCATTACGCAACTTGCCACCCAAGATCCAGCCCTCTACTATGGATAAGTTTAATTCTACGCAGCTCACAAGCAGCATCCCGTCAAGGGTAAGCCTAGATCAGGAGGTGTGCTCTATTGTTCCCCAGATGAGCTGCGCAATGGAGGATCCCCATTTAGCCTGCAGTGGCCCAGAGGAATCAGCACCTACACTTCGCATTCTGACGTGTAAAGTGGCAGGACTAAGGTCCAAGGTGGAACTTCCTCATTGTATCCAGTATATATAGCAGTTCGACATCTATCTCTTACAGGAGACGTAAGCTGACCAGCTGTCACTACTCGACCCGGCCGACTGGCAGGGGGGTTGATGAACTGGATCAAGATTGATCTGCAATGTGCCATCAGAGAGATTAAGACCAATAGCTCAAACATCCTTACAATCAACCTTAGGAGGTGGACATTTACAATATCTATGCCCGTGGAGTTAAGGCAGGATCCAGTACCCCAACCATACAAGCGTTAGAAGACTGCCTCGAGGAGAGTCCTTATCTCCCTTAATAATAGCAGGAGATTTCAATACTACTTACAAACCTTTGGGCTCAGAAGATCTAACAGACAGAGGCAAGATAGATGAGCTGTGACACGTTCCCCCACTTGACTTGCAACCAATCAAAAAATGGACCCAAACCGCCTTGCAGCTTCAAGCCTTAACCCTTGAGTATGACCTTAGGGCAGCTAATGGCTGCACTATATCCGATAAGATGGAGGCTAATACCTTCAACAGAACTGCCAACATGAGCCGAATCGATTATGTGCTAATAGGTCTGAGACTATGGCCCGAAGTGTTGGACATGACCACTATCTGGACTAAGATCACCAGAAGCTCTGGCGCAAAGCTTTAGACCAAGGAGGTATGCCCTACGAATAACAACAGGCACCTTGAGGGGAGGAGCCAAGCTCGCGTCCGCGATGGCCGCGTTTTAGCTCGGCTCCGTTCGCTTTCCTGCCTGAAACGTCTTTCCTGTGTCTCATCCTGCCCCGGGAAGTATTCTTTGGTAGATTATGGAACTAAGACATTTCGCTGGCACTTACCGTCTGATCCGTCTGTTCCTGGGAGCCGTGGATCTTGAGCTGCGCCCTTGTTCGTTTCGGGGTCTCCGGAGCGGGCGGGCCTGAAACTCCTCGGCGGCACCCGGGCGGGGCGGAGCGCTGTAGCCGGCCCTTGGTGGCGGTGTGGGCTCGGTCGGAGAGGCCGATGTGCAATTTGACCGGTGACGGCTCGCCGGGCCTGGTCCGGCGGTTCTGTGGCCTGGTGTTGGGGCGCTGCCTTCCATGGACGGGGGTTGACCGTGTATGTGGCTCGTCTCCCCTTTGTTCTCCTGTCCGGCCATCTTGAGTCCCTCCGCCCGGACTCGGAGAACGGAGCCGGTGGCGTGGGGGAGCCGGCGACCCTCCTTATCCTGGTGGCCCGCCTTCCTGCCCTGGGGGTGCCTCTGCTTGTGGTCGGCTGTATCCTGTGTGACCCCGCTTGTGGCCGGACGGGGGTCGGAGATCGCCGCGGCCCCGCCGGGCTTTCAAGATGGCGGCCGGCTCCCTGTCTCTCAGCCTGTCCGAGACTGGCGACGCCGGTCCGCCGCGTGGCACGTTTGCTGAATACCGTAAAGGTGAGCCTACACTTGGCGACATTCTCGCCGCCTTGCGCTCCTGGAGTGCTTCCGTGACCGCACCTATCGCTGAACTGGATGATGATCATTTTGCCGGGCCTGCTGGGCCCCCCCCGGTGTGTGCGGCTTCTTCGCTGCTGTGTGCTGCTGGGACTTTCCTGGAGGTCGTGGACCCGGCGGCTGCCGCTTGTTTGGGTGTACGGATACCCGCTGCCCTCAATCATCATGTGCTCTCCCCTGTGCTGGGGGTCCGCCGGCCGGGTCCCGTCCGGACCGGTCTCGTTGAATCTCCCATTCCGTTTTTGTCTCGAATGGCCGAACGAAGATCCTGTGGTTGCTCCGCCGAGACGACTTTCCTCCTATTGTCGGCGGAACTGTGCCTGCATTATCTGCGATGGTTGCCGTCTTTTCCTGTTCATCCGGGTCGAAATCGATATGACTTGTGTGGATTGACGATTGGACTCCCTGCTATTCGCCTCCGGTTCCTCATGATCTGGTTCCTTGTGCGTGGGATGCCTACGGCTTTGGATAGACGAGGACAGGGTTGAGATGAACTTGCCTCGGTGGACTATTATTTTGCGGTATGGTTGGATGATCCGTTTGTGACTGTATGACTATGTTCGATTCTCCTTTATGTTCCTGGAGCTTATCCTTGTAATTACTATCTTCCCGTGGGCTCTGAGTATGTTCGGACGGGGGGGGTGGGAGCTGATGGTTTTGATTATGTGGCTCCTCTCCCGTTGTTATTTCCCTATTTCCCCTTCTTCTTTTTGTCTTTGTGGTTCTTTCTTACTTTTAACTCTTCTATATTTCGGGTTTCTGGTTAGGGCGACAGGCACGCTGCTGGGGGGTAGGCCATAGCCTTCTGCAGGGGTGCAGGGTGGGGTGTGCGGGGTGGGGGGGGGTCTGTCATTTTGTTTTTCCCCCCTTTTTTTTGGTTCTATGGCTCTTATGTATCCCTTCTTTCGGGACGCGGTGTCTGCATGTGGCCACCTGGGGTGTTTTTTGCTAGCATGGGCCTTCTGGTCTCCCTGCCGTCACGGTTTACTACGCATCCATTACTCCTGTTACCACTGGTTCCATGTGCCGGTCTATTTTTGAGTGCTTTGTTAGCCATGGGGCGCATGCTGTGCTGCCGCGTTCTTTCTTCCCCCCCCTTTTTTCCCGATGTCCTTTCCCTTTTTCCCCCTCCCCCTTTTTCCTCCCTCCCCTGGGTTGTTGTAGCAGAGGGCTCTTTGTTTTGCAAGCCTATTTTCTGTTCTGTGTATCATTGTGTGTTCTCGTAGTGGTGGGTGGGCGCTGGGCAGCGGTTGCAATTGCTTACTAATGTGGGACTCACGTTCTGCCTTTGCTAAAATGTAACTGTTCTTTTTGAATTTTCCTGTGTTCTGTAATACTGCTTGCTCACGGCCCGCCACGGCCCTCTGGACCTTAATAATTGCCATTATTCTGCTATACCCCTTCTTCTATTATAAAATCAACCTTCTCTCATCCTGCTCGTGGTGGTTGCTCTGTGGCTTTTCGCCTTTGATTCCCGTTTGGACTATTGTAGTATCCTGCTGGAGCTTCTGTCCTGATCAATGTGCTTTATAAGTGTGGTGGCCGGCCCGATGGGTTGTAGGCCCGTATTTGTGAGCAATTTCTGCACAATAAAGGTTTTAAAAAAAAAAAAAAAAAAAAACAACAGGCGCCTTAAGTGGGTACATGTAGCTATTGACACCGGCAAGCTCGAAGCCATGAAGCAATCACTCCTCGAAAGTACTAGCAAACTTAACGACACACTAGCTCGGCAGGATGAGCTTTCATGACTATCCATACATTTTTCTTTACCCAGTTAGCCTCTTACTTTAGCCTCCCGAGGTCCCATCGCAAGAAGTCACTTGACAATTTCCAACTTTCCTGGTTTAATCGGAAATGTAAAAAACTGCAGTCAGAACTGGCAGCTGCAATTAGAGCAAACAATGTGGAAGAAATACGACTGGCCAGGAAGTCTTACAAGCTAGGACAGGTAGAAGCAAAAAAGGAGTGGACCGAGGACCGTTGGATCAAAATTTGTGACTCCTGCCAAAGGAAATATTCTCAGCACTTCTGATTGCTAGTTACCAGGGGTCACGCTGAAAAATTCCAACCACCAACAAACAATATCTCTGAGGCTACCTGCTTTGATCATTTTACAGCAGTGTACACAGGATCGGGAGTGACAGATTTTGAAGTTTCCATCAAGGCATACACTAGTATTCAGCCAAATAGTAACCTACTTTCCCCAGCCGAGATAACACAAAGCAGAACTCCATAGTTAAAAACAAAGCCTCCGGTCCCGATGGTGTACAGGGAGATGTCTTTCTCAATGACACTTTGAACTGGACTAATTACGTCCTAATACTAGCAAATGGAATTGCTGCTGGGACCCCGATACCTCCGTCATAGAAGGGAGCTGAGGTTATCCAGGTTCGATGCCCTCCAATTATAGGCTGATTAGCCTAATCAATTGTGTACAGAAGGTTTTCTCCTGTGCCCTTCTCATTAAAATCACTGACTGGATCGAGGAAAATAACATACTATCCCCCTTCCGAACGGGTTTCAGGAGGAAAGTCAGCACCATTAATCAAGTCTTCCATTTTACTTTGCTGGCCTAGAAGACAGTGTTATTAGAACAGGACAGTCTTTATACCTCCATTATTGATCTCAAATCAGCCTTTGATCTTATCCCCAGGCCCAATCTATGGCAGGTCCTATGTGATCAGGAGCTCCTGTATGACATCTTGGCACTTCTAATTCGATTGTATGAGGACAAGTATGCAAGGGTGCGCTGAGGGGACCAAGGGCAGCTATAGGATCCAATTGAAGCTGTTAGAGGGGTACGGCAGGGCTGTGTCTTAGGCCCCACCCTATTTTTGCTCTTCATAAACACAGTGGTGAAGTAAAAATAACGACTTTACTGTTTGCGGATGACACTCAGCTGGTTTCCAAAACCCCTAGTCGCCTCCAATTGTTATTTGACCGTTTTATGGCCTTTTGTGTCTTGTGAGGATTGGAGATTAACACCTCAAAAACAAAGCTAATGCTAATGAAGCCCCACAAATCATTCTGGGGTAACCTGTTGTTGGGGGGACCACTCTGGAGAGAGTGGACACCTTTGATTACTTGTGTGTAACCATTACGGAGAAATTGTCCTGGAAACAACACATCTCAAAACGGCAAAACTAGATCCTGTTCCCGAGCAAAGAGCAAAATTATCTCATCAAAGAGTCAGTCCAAAGAGTATCAATCCAAAGTCTGTACTTCAATATTATTCTTTTTTTTTCTGGTTGACCACCAAAATGATCCACCAAGTGAGACAAGATCTAACGGGGTGCTAAAGAAATGAAAGCCAGAAAAGGAAAAGTGGGGGTAGAAGGAACCCACAGTAATGGAAAAAGCATATCAAAAGGGGTAAGAAGACAGAATAACTGAGGGGGGTGCGCATACTCCAGGGGCACAAAGGTGAATATTAGAAAAAGGCAGACACCCACAGTGAGCAGTACAATAGGTGCACATAACCTATGTCTTAATACCAGAGAGGAAGCATAGTGGGCATGGTTGTGCCAAAACACAAGCATATCACTCACCAGTCATTAATTTGAGAACAGGTCACCCAATATCCAGGCAAGCCTGTGAATTATCCCATTCCACATGGATCTGAAGAAAATATTAGGAAATTCCATCATAGCTGAAACTCATAGTTTCTGCGCCGTGCCACCTATTCGTGAACAGCTTTTAATTGGAAAGAATGTTCTGAAAGGAATTGCCCAGAGTTCCTCATTATAACTTGTTTGGAAGGTGAGGTGTCAGATGATACTATTTTACATGTCAAGCCTAGATGTAAGAGATCAGAAAGTGTACATTGACAATGCATACGTGTAAACCATAGGTTCAGTAGATCGATGAATGCTCATATACCTAAGGAACTCATGTACTGTCTCTATAAATTAAAGGTAACAAAATGGACTTCCATGTTTCTTAATGGGAAGTTAACACTTCTCCACACTATATTAGAAATAATCAGGATTTACCTTAGTATTACTTGTATCCCAGGCGGTACAGTAAAGTATGTGGGTGTGTATCTAAAAACAAAGTGGCATACATTAGTCATAACCACATTCTAAAGTAGTTTACAACAATCTTAAGCTGTCAGAATCGTAATTTGAATAAAAATGTATGTGTGCCTCCCAATAGAGTGTATATCTCAAGCCAAAGTGGTATGCACCAATCGCAACCTCTTTGTAATCAGAAAAAAAAAAAAATAGTTGAGTAAAGTAATGTGCGCCTCCCGGTATCTAAAACACATGTGTTGTCTCACAAAAACCATCTTTCCATCTTATGCCTTTGGGAAGATAGGCTGGAAAACATATTACACAGCCTCCCCATTCTGTCCTATGGGCAAGATGGCCTTTCAACAGTGAAAACTAAATGGAGAGCATGTCACTGTCAAGACATGGTACACACCTCAGTACATGTCCTACCTTTCACATACACCGCACCCTGCCCAGGTACCTTGAATTTACCATAAGGGTGTCTGATATGCATAGAAAGGGAAGGATAAGTCCTGGCAAGTGGGTGCACTTGTCAGGACAACATGGCAGTTTAACAAACTGTGCGCAGGCACTGCAGTGGCAGGCCTGAGTTCTCTCTTTAAGGCTACTTGTGTGGGTGGCACAATTAGTGCTGCAGGCCCACTAGTAGCATTTGTGTTACCAGCGCTGGCGCACATAGTTCACTTTACTAGTGACTTTACTAGTAAACAAATATACTAATTATGGACCACCAATTACCATTACATTTTATACAGCAAGCATATGAACTTTAACACTGATCAGCAGTTGTTAAGTGCCGAGAGTCCTAAAACCAACAAAAACAGGTCATAAACAATACAGGAGGAGGGCAAAAGGTTCCGGGATGACCCTGCAGAAAGGGTCACGTCCAACACAGCCCAAGAATCTGACGTTAGAAAATGGGGTATCTACTTTGAACTTTTCCCCATACTATCATGGGATTCTAAGGGCCTTTTACAAAATGTGTTCTTTTGTCCACTCCTTACCACTGCAAGACAAATATGTAATGAAATTTAGTACATGATAATAAATGCCCTGCTCTTTTATAGTCGATAAAAAAGGTACCTCAGATGAGTTATTGGACGTATTGCAAAAGATGAAGCAAATACGATGAATGCTTAAAAAATGCTTGATGTGAGTTATATGGATTATCGTTCTGGGAAAGCTGTGGTATTTGGGACTAGGGTTAGCTGGCACCCAATGGAAACTGACAACCGCAGATGTTTGAAAAAGATCTGTGGATTTCCTGGCTAGCATTACTTTCATGGATCACACTACTCTTTCTTACCCAGAATACCCTGCAAATGTAAAGCTCTGGCTACATTCGGAGACTTTCATCATGATTCTCTGAGGGAACATTCTGGAATCTGCTGGGATTCCAACTACCCAGAATTCCCATGCTTTTGCTGACAAAAGCAGTGCTCCACTTTTGTGGGTGAGCCTATCTCCTGCAAAAGGAAATGCCCCAAAAGGCAATGTGGGAACACCATGATTGTTCCTTTGAATTTGAACCAATCTGGTGATGTGGGTAGCTGCTGTATTTATGCATGGGGTTGGCCAGCAACCGGAGAAACCAACCAAGACCAGACATATTTGAAAACTAGTCACCTGTGCAAGTCCACGGTGGTGTGGCTTGCTTGTATCCCACTGCATTTTCTTAACCAGAACACCTTGCAAATGTCAAACATAGTATTAAATCAAACAATTTGATCACATTTATATAAGGGAATATTCCAAAAAACAGCCACGAAGGGGGTCCAGGGATGTGTGGCTTAAGTGAATCAGATCACTTTTTCTTGCCCTATAAATTTCAACATTTCAGTGCATTTTTGCCTGCCAGAACATGGCAGAAATTGCAGCCTACAACAAAAGTCCTGTTTTCCTTCATTCCCACGCTTCACTTCACTTCTTCTGATGAAAATTGAACTCCACATTTGTGAGTTGGCCTATCATACTCAACAGGGACTGGCCAAAATGTGGGTAATGTGGGTAATGTAATGTAAAGTTAGTGTAGTGTCAAACATGGTTAACATTCAGGCCAATCTTATCACAAGTCTTGTACCCACCCACACATGTTGGAACCAAATTTCTTGAGAGACAAGTGGAAATGCAAACTTGTAAAGGTTTTGTCATTGGGTGATAGTGCCACAGATGTTTGACAATTAAAACTATGGGAAAATTGTGTTTTTGACCCATACTGTGACACTTGTTGGATATTTCAGGTAAGAAAACATGCAGTGAGCCAAGCAACCCACACCAGCTTGAATTCCCTTCTATTTCTAGTTTTCAGTAATGGTCAATATTTGCAGGGTTCCCTGGTTGCCAGCCATCTTCAGGTCCAAAAGTTGCAGCCATTCCCTGTGGAAAGAGAGAGGAAATTGGGTGTTCTCAGGTATAGGGCCCAATGTAATTCTTGGCGAAGAGGGAACTTTGTCGAAATGACGACAGAGACTATGGGCCACTCGCCAAATAAAGCTGTTCTTTAATGCCCATCACCACCAGAAAAACCGGACAGTAACGGGCTTTGAAAAGTTCCTAATGCCTCCTCGCCACAGGAGGGGGTTGAGAGCAAAACCCCCATGGAGAGGGGGGGGATTGTTTTTTTCATTTTACAAAAAGAAAATCTTGCTTGGACGGCAAAATTGCAAAGCATTGACAGGAACTACCATGATGACACTTCCTGCCAATGCTAGAATTTTTTTTGGTCCAGCAGGCATTTCTAAATTGCCCATATGAACCTATGCCATGGCGGACAAGTAAATAACTCCATCGTCCTGGCCCAGATCAGGCCAACTACCAAAATGTAAATCAGGCCCAAAGTTTTGGCAGTCACAAGGCATTCATGGTAAGAAAACATGTAGGACCCATGCGCCACACGACCCTTGTTTCCATTTATTTTTATAGTTTTCAGAAATGCCATGGATTGCTGGTTTTCTGTGGGTGCCAGATGAGCAGGGCCCAAAAAGTTGCAATTATCCCCCAAGAAAAGAGAGAGAACATTTGAGGTTCTTGGTTCATGGTTTTGGCACATAGGCTGGGAGAGGAGGGGTAAACCACCACCCATTCTGAGTCCCACTGTAAGGCATAAAGACTGTCTGATGCCTGCGAGTGAGGCCTGTTGCCAAGACAGACAGGAAACACATCTGGACCTCTATGAATCTGGCTTGTCAATTTTATATTACCTAGTTCCCATAAAAACCACCATATTGGTTAATGATACTGTGTTGAAAGTGAAATGGTTTATATTGTTCTATCCATTTTTTATTGTTATATTTTTCAAACAGTATTGGTGCTTGAGACTGACCTGTAGCAAGTTCTATGAAGGGACCTCCTCTCATCTGAAATCAGTCGAGGTATACTCTTCGAGGATGAAAGGTCTAACATCTGAATGTCTGCTGTGAAGGATGTAGTTCCATTCACAGAAGATGCAGAGATCTTCATTGACTTCACAGCATAGAATTTGTTTTGAATAAGAGGGTCTGGATTTGTTGTCTCCAAAAAGGTCAGTGTATTTTAGTCTTTTGAAGGGTTGTGCTTAGCATTTAGAAGACCTAAGTTGCAAAAGTACTGAAATGTTCCCGGTGGAATTATGCTTCACCAGACTCAACAGGACAGTGAGGACTGAATCTGACGTGGGAACTGTAGGGGTTCAAGGGTCTATTAAAAATTACACAAGATGTTGCCTTGCCTTAATATAAAAAATGGAAAAGAGATATTTTTTAGTGTTAGATCATTGTTGAGAAATTCTGATTTTATGATCCTCTCATAAATCTTGAATATATAGAATTATAGATGAGTAGTAGGGATTATTTGCACCGGTGTTCTGTGTGACATCCAATGGACAAAGAGAGTGAAGCTCCTAAAGTCTAACTCTGTTAAAGACATTTTAAAAAGCCCAGTTCCACCATTGCAGGAAACTCTAGGCCTATTGACGACTTCTCTCCAATTAATAAGTCATTTGAGAAAGGAGTCACCAACCAAATTCAGTGGTTTCTCAACCATTTCCATGCTGTCAATTAGAGGTTTGAGGCTTCTGGACCTCTTGGATATCTCTGCCGCTTTTGAAATAGCGGACTACAATTAGTTTGTTTAAGTCTCAAGCTAGTCACAAGAAAGAAAGGTCCTCACCAGCTTGGCTTCATTTATTTCTTAGTGATCAGAGTTTGGGTCTTTTCTGTCGTAAGCTTCAAATGTCAACTATCACAGGTGTCATTCACAAAGGTTCCCCTTTCTCTTAGTGCATCGTCAGT
Organism: Lissotriton helveticus; assembly: GCF_964261635.1. Classification (NCBI taxonomy): domain Eukaryota; kingdom Metazoa; phylum Chordata; class Amphibia; order Caudata; family Salamandridae; genus Lissotriton; species Lissotriton helveticus. Next base: position 738,051,925 of record NC_136059.1, on the reverse strand, counting down.
TTTTAAATGAAGCCCCTGATCTACCAAAGTTGACTTTAACTTAAGGGGGCAATTAGGACATTCTGTTTGGAACTTCAGTTATAATAACTAAAGTTCTTTCAGTCATCTCTTCCTCAGTCATCCTCTTTAGTGGCGACAATTGCATTGTGAACAAAGGAAAAAACTAGTGGTTTTCTATCACATCTCAAGTTGCTTCTGACATTGTCCCTTTAGAAAACCTCCCTTAAATGACTTATCAATCATGCTCCGCCTAAATGGAGGACTATTTCTAATTGGCAAGATAGTAATGGACTATATTTGGTCAGTGCAAGGCTTCCAACTCTAGTGGGCCAATAATGGATAGTTGCACCAAGCTATTTGTAAAAAGCCCTTGCCTAACCTCTTCATCCTTTCACTTAACCATATTCTAAAAGAGACTGATGGAATGGTCCCCATGTTAATGCACCAATGTTTTTATTCATAACAAAAGGAAATGTCATGCTCTTGATATCCGCGCTTAACATGAAGAAGAACATGGGCTTTCAATTTTATCTCTATTCCATAATTGACTTTGTCAATATTGTTAATCTCTAACATTTATTCTGATACTGGAAAATACTTTTTGTAGAATATGCTGTACCTTAAACTTTTTGCACATTTTCTTTTTTATGGCTTAGTGGTTGTAACTATAATGTAGGGCATTATCATCCGAATGTTCTATTTTATATATGAACGGAAGGCATATAGAATTTCTTCAGTCTATCTCACTATGGGGCATATTCTCAAGGACATATCGCTGAGTTATCAGCCTTTTATCGCAGCTAAAATTGCGATAAATGTATCACCACATTCACAAGCTGGTGCTAACAGCCCATATCACCAGTTTACTTGTGACAGCAGCCACAAAAAACATTGCCATCGATGACCCTGGCAACTATCGCTAATGAGATGCAGAGTAGGCGTATCCGTGCTAAAAGCTGCGACAACACCACTCCACAACAATCTCAACGACCAGCCAGATGGGCGATAAGATCCCAAAACAGGCAATAAGGCGCGTTAGCAGCAGGAATTTAACTTCTGCTCTTACCTGGTGTAAAGTTGGACAACAACATGCACCATAAAAGGGACCCCAGCCCAGAGCCACATCAGAAGAACAACAGATGCCATGGAGCTACTGATTTTGCAACTCAGAGACCCAAGAGGCCCACAACAAAATATGTTACATCAACTGCACAAAACAATGAACAAAACAATTCGACTGAAGTCGCACAATCACAACACTTAACATTCATGTGTGGTCAGAAGAAGGAGAATGACTCATTCATCTTTGAATCACCAAACAAAAAATGTATTCAAATAAACCCAACACAACTATTCTGAAGAGACATGCCGGGTCTTCTCAGGACAATTTGTAGGTCACAGCCTGCAAGACAAAATTCTAGATAAGAAGGTGTGTCATGCGCTCATCAAATGACAGAGAGAGAGAGAGCGACAGAGAGAGAAAGCTGGAGAGAGAGAGAAAGAGAGCGAGAGAGAGAGAAAGAGAGAAAGAGAGGGAGAGAGAGAGAGAGAGGGAAAGAGAGGGAGAGAGGGAGAGAGAAAGAAAGAGGGGAGAGAGAAAGAGAGGGAGAGAGAGAGAAAGAGAGGGAGAAAGAGAGAAAGAGAGGGAGAGAGAGAGAAAGAGAGGGAGGGAGAGAGTGAGAGACAGAGACAGTGAAAAGAAGAGAGGGAGAGAGAGTGCTGACACTGCAGACCCAGGCCTCACTGCTCACCTGATGCCACGGGTGTGTCTCCAACCACTTGCTGGTATACACTACAGTTCACCAGGTCCCTTATCTGAAACAGAGTCGAGAATCATGAATGGCAGAGTACATACAATTGCACATGCCATCATCGCTTGCCCTCCCCTGCGCACACAGGCAGCTGCACCCCAGCCCCTCCCACCGCCCAGTGGTGACTGCCGCCCCTGCGCATCCAGGCTGCTGCATCCCAGCTCCTCCCGTGCCCAGCGGTGACTGCCTGCCCCTACGCACCCAGGATGCTGCACCCCAGCCCCTCCTGTCGCCTAGTGGTGACTGTCCGCCCCTGCACACACAGGCAGCTGCACCCCAGCCCCTCCCCTCCACCCAGCGGTGGCTGCCCGCCCCAGTGCAGCCAGGCCCCACTGCTCTTCTTCCACCACCGGCGTGTCCCCCAAGAGGCCCACCATGTGCCGGTGCAAGCCCAGGCCCGTGAACATGTCACCCTCCAAAGCATGCGGCCCCGCTCCGCGGGCCACCAGGTCTCACACTTGATTCTGGGTCTTGATTTCTCTATGGTAGAGTTCATATTAGTGCACATGGCATCATCGCAGGCTGCACACCCGCTTAGCCCTTTAGGTGCCACACACACTGTGACCCGCGAGGCAACGCCTCTTGCCAGTAGGCCAGCACTGCCCGCTGGCTCAGGCCTACACTACGGTCCAGCAGGGCTCACACAAATCCTTAGCAGTCTGGACAGCCAGGGTGGGGCATCATCGCAGGCTGCACACCCGCTCAGCATTTAAGGTGCCCCTACCTCAGTGCCCCAAAAGTCACAGTTCCATGGCGGTGTGCCTGTACTGGCCACAGTGTATCCGGTGCCACCAAGTCTGTGCCCCGCAAGTCATGGACCCTCTATGATTGGGTATTGTGGTGCGGACACCATCATGTCACCTCTGGTACTGGGGAATGTGATGTGGTAGGGCCCTAGGCCCTCATGCATAAATAATAAGCACACAGACACACCCAGATACAGAGTAGAAATGGCGTTGAGCACGTGCACTCTGCCCTTTTTATTGGCAGGGTCACATGTCCTGGGACGCCTGATCTGGATGGGTGTGGTGTGGGTGTAAACCAGCAGTGAGGGAGTGGCTGTTGCATGCTGACAACTAGACCTGTGAGCAGCATATCACTACAAGGAAGACCTGGGACATATAGCGTTGGCATTCCCACCTGTAAGCTTAAGCCTAAGCGGAGTGGGCTGGCCTGGCGTATGCCAGTCCAGCGTAAGGGTGTGAACAATTACCCCGGGGCTCTGGCTGTGGTTCCGTCCTGGGCTGGACAAGGCAGCAACTAATGTGTGTGTTTCTGTTGCAGTGCCGGCGCCACCCGGACCGCAATCGGCAATGTGTCACCCTGTGACTCAAGTCCCACAACATGAGCAACATGGACATAAGGAGGAATCACTGACCCTACATTCATCCATACTTCCATACTTGAAAGATCATAGACATGACACATCTGTGTGAATATGAATGTTTAATTTGCATTCAGTGGAGTGTTGTAGCTGGAGCAGTACAGGGCCATGCAAACCCCACTTTACATTGTTGGCCCGTGGAGGGCCAGCCAGAGTCCTTCAGGGAATGACAAGTTCAATGGAAGGGGAAGAGCTCAGTCCGCAGTCTGAATGCTGTGTCATTGGTGACCAAACAGAATATGGCAGTCCATGTCGAAGTCCAAGGTGATTGTCACAGAGTGTATCGGGGACAGTGGAAGGTGATGATGCAGAGGGCAGAACCAAGCAGAAAGCATCCGTATGGCGGAGATAAATGCTACTGTTTTCTTCTTACCAGTAAGGCAGATTCATCCGCATCTTCGTCCTATGCTGTTTCATGTGCCTCATGTGTGGGCGGTGGTGTTCTGTCTTCAGCACTGTGTGGCAGTGATACATCAGGGGCAGGATGTGGAATGTCTGCCACACTATGTGGCACTGACCTTTCAGGAGGCGGAGATGGGGATGGAGTGGTAGCAGCAGCATTCATCAGCGCCAGGCCTTGTGGCAGCAATGCCATGAGGAGGGTCTTTAGGTCAATGACGAACCCAGCTACCTCTCGCTGGTGTGCGGCAGTGGCAGCCGCTCTTTCTGCCTGCTTTCGCTCCATGGTCTCCATTATCATCCGCATGTGTCACAACTCCCAGGTGACATCGCTAGAGCCACTCTGACTAGACAGTTGTTCTTGTCTCTGAGTCAGGACTCCAGCGATGTCAGCCATGGTTCTTTGGAGAGCATTAAGCGGACTGTGGGTGTACGTTAGGGACAGTGAGTGGTCCCTGATGGGACTTAGACACCCAAGTATGGCATCTAGTTTGGCTGCGATGCGGTCGAACCCCACCCGCACCTGTTCAGCCAGCTGCTCCTGGCACCCTAACACAAGGTGTTGCAAGGCCATGTGGTCTCTGTGGGGGTCCTGGGAGTCAGCCGTGGTGGTGGGTGCTGCCTGCTGTGTGGTCTGTGCAGGGTGTGGGGTCTCCTCGTAGCAGCTGGGCTGCCCTGCTCCTAGAGGTGGGATGCGGAGGCTGTCCACGAGCTGTTGGAGGCCATTGGGGTCGAAGGTGTGGTGGTCCTCTATGTCATCAGAGAAGAGATGTTCAGCCTGTTCTGCAGGAGGCATTGGATTTCCCTCTGCAATGTGAAGGGGAGATGCAGTTTAACATTGTGCTCACATGTATGTTGACCCATGTGCTCACATGTATGTTGACCCATTGTACATGTATACATTCAGACTGCATGACAGTGTACATTGTGACTCTTTGGGAGGAGCTGCCTATTTGATGCGGGAAAGTGGACATTTTGAAACCATCACGGATGTGTGTTTGTACTTGTACATCATCCTCTCACATTTTCCTGCAATGTCAAATGTGATTTGCCAGTTTCTACACACACGAGGCACCAGTTGTGTCCTCTGTTCTGTTGTGTATGCGTTGCGTTCTGCCTGTTGTGTGTGTGCAGCATTTTAGGGGAGTTGCCCCTGCAACTCTGATTTTGCTGCCCCTTCTCCCTTTCATGCTGTGTGCCTTTGACTTCTGTGCTTATACAGTGCTGAGATGTTGCATACTTGGGAACATTGGTCTCTTGGTGGGAGTTGGGGGTCTGGGGCATGGTTTGTCCGCAGATGTGCTCTACCTAATTGTGCATGTGTGCCATTGTGCCCATCTCCCCCCGTCCCCCCAGTCCCTGGTCGTTTCTCACCCTGGTGCTGTTGTGTCCAGTCATGTTGAGCAGTGTCTGGTCCCTCAACTCCTGCCACCGTCTCCCCACTGATGACTGTTTACACCATTTCTTCCATCTCGTCCAGCTCCTCCTGTGGTGCTGGACTCCCACCTCCAGTCTGTATTGCTGCTGTCCGGTTGTTGGCGAGTTTCTGTTTGGTTTTGCGCCATCACATCATTCCAGCGCCTCTTGACCTCTTCCATAGTCCTCTTCAGCACTCTGACTGCATTCACTTTGTCCACATTGGACTGCCATATTCCATTTTTTGTTACCAATGACACAGTGGAGGTGACAAACAGTAGTTGATGGTGTTCTATCACCTCCGTTATCGGGATCCTGTTTTCCTGCGGACTGAACCACGTCTTCCTCTTCTTCTTGTCCTTGCCCTTCCCTGACCCCGAGGTCCCAGGCTGGTCCTCTGGGGGGCTTGTGTGTTGTTTTCTTTTGAATGAAGACTCTGCAGTAGTTAAGATGCTGCTCGTAAAATACCTTGTGAATAGCAAACAACCCTAAACGAACACAAAAGTGTAGGTTTATCTTTGTGAATCAAGCCCAATGTTGCTTCTCTTCTTGAGAATGGTATGAGTGAGAGGAATAAGTTACCTAGAACATGGAAGGGGTTGGTGATGTAAAAAGGTTGTTACTGTGATTTCTAATGATGATAACAGGTGCTTGGTAGAGCATTCTACTCTGGTTGTGGCTGTCCTCTTTGTATATTGCATTGGTCAGATTGCCACCCTGTGCTGGTGCATTCAGGCAGTATATCGGACACCCAACAGAACCATAAAATTTAAATATATAGTTGTTTAGAATATGCCAATTTATCTGTCATTTATTCTTTTGGTATCAGCAAAGTTTCCCATATGTGTAGTCCACCTTTAATATCACATATCAAATTTGAGTATCAAAAAAATAATATCACGTATCAATTCTCTTACATAGTTCTTTTATTACTCTGAGGATATTTCTGTTGCAGCCACTTTTAACCACTGCCACCTCACTCTAAATTGATATGTTGTGAAGTAGAGAAGCATGATGTCCACTGTTGTATTTGTATGTGTAAAACAACTGAACACATTGTGGACAATGTGGTATTTAACAATATTGTGTGCTAAATAAATGGCAAATAACAATATAATAATTGACAACTTGTGATGCACCCAGTCACCGATTATAAAGAAAAGACATCAGAACTCAAATGTAATAAGTTATTGCAGTTGATTTCTGATGTCACAATGCCTGCTGAAGAACATGAAGAATTAAATAAATGTGTTCTTTCTGCGTCTCACTGTAAGCTAGAAAAATAAAGCAGCATGTGAATGGCGTGTAAGAAAAGTAATGTTTAATTTTCGTTGCTTTAAGCAGCTGCTCCATGACCTGACCTGCTTTCCACCACGGCTTCCGGCTCTGGCAGTGGGCATTGTGACGTCAGAACTCAGTTCTAATAACTTAGTACAGTTGTGTTCCGACGTCTTTTCTTTATAATCGGTAATTGGGTGCATCACAAGCCGACGATTATAAAGAAATTAGGGACGGGCATTTATACAAGGATTGCAGAATCCCATATATTTGGTGATTCTGAGTCCAATATGTTATACACATTATGTTTAAGATGATTGTTTCTAATAATTGTTTGCACAAATATCAAACAGATTTTCTATGTGTTTCATTTTGCACTAGAGCTTATATTTTTATTCTCAATGTTTGCAAACATTCTGGCTCTTTGATATGAAAGAACTAAGCACCAAGGTTTTTAAGAGGTTTGTGAGGTAGGTGATGGTGGGACCTGTATTACATGGGATAAAGCACCCTCTGGTGTACATGATAATGATATTGGAAACCTCCTTGGAGTTCCGTAACTCAGTGATATGCAATTTCCTTCTAATGTGTGGCAGGGAGTACTTTATCCCTTATATTACTTTTGAGCTATTATTATTGTCAGCTTACTTCACACATAAATTTCTGTGATTTGTTCTATCTTATTCCTGCAATGAGATTGAAATACTCTTGAAATAATCACGCATCTAAATTTGTGGTTGTTGCTCACTTCAAACTTGGATATGATTTACTCAGGAATTTGTAGGAGTTAGACACTCTACCTAGTAGATAAAAGGTTTATAAATCATGCCTCTAAGTCAGCACGTTTTACTTATGGAAGTTCATGAGTAGTTCATACATTGCTCTAGAATAAGACAAGACTACTTATACCCTCATATTGTGTGACCTGTAAACTGTGAAGGGCCAAGTAGCAGTAATTCCACAGTTGGGAAATAACAGGGATTTTAACAGGCCACTAGTAATGCGGGCAAAAGCCAACAGTACTTCACCCATAGTGTAAAAAAGGCCCAATTTTGTTTCAAGAAGTTAAATGCAATGTAGTGCCTACACAAGAATCCATGTACATGTCATATTACATTTGTAACTTCAGAAAAGTGTGCCGAAACATGCTCACATCCAAGAAAAACAATAACAGAATCAGACTGACTCTCCATTCCACATGCATTTTTTCAATTCATGTCCAGTTAAAAAAAGCAATCTGCAAAATAATGTATTTTGCATGTCTATAAACATTTATTTTCTGTCTATTAATTTATTTTCATTTAAAAAATGGTTATAATAACACGGTTAAATAATTGTGCTTCACAGGTCCTGATCTCCTGGTGTTGGTTGTTGGCTCAGATATTAGCCGTTGCCCAAACACCCCAAAACCAACGTGCCGTGGGTACCTACACAAGCGAACTCACTCAGGAATTCTAAAGGGCTGGAGGAAAAGATGGTTTGTTCTAAAGCATGATGGTTGCCTTTATTACTACAAGCAGAAAAAGGTAACTAAGACTACAATCTTCTAATTATATTTTTGCATGATTTTAGAAAGTATTACTAAAATTATTGCTCTCAGAATCTGGTTGGTTAAATTGGGAGGGAGGTACCTCTTGCATTGTAATAAATACAATCTGTTTATCTCAAAATACAGTTCAATAGAAACTGTGTTTAGCCCCTGATAGCTGTGGCACAAGCGGCAGGCAACAACCCAGAGGAATGTATATTACGTTCAAGCAGAATCAACTGGCATTAAAGTTTAGAGCGCTATAAAATTCTCAAATCAATTTAAAAAATGTAAGAAAGATGTAACTGACAAAATGATATAACATGATTAAAAATTATTTTGGGAAGTGAATATACAGATTTTGAAAGTTTTAAAGCAAAGGGTATTAAGAAATGGAACTGAAGATATGGATTTTAAAAGTTTTGAGCCAAAAGTATCAAGAAATGGCAAGTGATTTTACCTTAGGACTTTGTTACTTTTCTGTTTCTAAAACTCCTTAGCAAGCAGTGGCGGCTGGTAGGGAATGGGGGTGGGTGCTGCGGCGGGCTGGTGGAGGTTGAAAAATCCAAAATATATAAAATAAACACTTGCCTTTTCTGTCATCTCCTTCTGTGAGAAAAGACAAATGTCAGAAAGACATCGCTGGCTGAAAAAATGTATGTTACTTGGATCCTCATTTGAGAGATTTTTTTTTTTTTTTGTAAAACAATTTTTATTGCAGAGGTAATGCGGGTCATATCATTCATACACCAGTTAGGACTTAGTATCGCTTCCACATTTGTGCTTTCGCCAATTATTTACACAGCCTTACAACCCACATCCCGGAGGCTGGGCGGCAGCTAATCACTCATCATGCCGTATAATTTCCAGTCCCAAATGGGTCAGTGAATCAACCCCCTCTGCTTTTGGGTGTTCTGCCCCTCGGTGTGTCCTCTCGTTCCATGGTGATGTAAATGCTCCCTACGCAGTAGTGCTCTGTTTAAACATTTTCTCCCACCCCCCTCCCTGTGTCCCTGGTGTCTGAACCAAAGCGCCATGGTTGCGAACTCGGGTGAGTCGGTGTATGTAGGATCTTGGAAACAAAGTTCAAGTATGTGTGTCTGGTGTTAGTGCGGTGCCCTATCCTGCCTCCTCAGGGGTCTCCCCCGCGTGGTACTTCCCCTTCTTCCTCCCTCGTTTCTACACTGTCCCTCAGTTCCTGGACTAGGGTCTCCCATGCTAGTGCCGCTTCTTGCGCTTTCTCGTTCGCCGTGCGCCTAGCTAGCTGGTACCGGAGTGTGCTCTCTGCAGTTGCCCACTTTAGAAATTCATGCAGCCATTTATGGTGTGTTGGTGCTGTTTTGGATTTCCACCCCCTAGTGAGTTCCCTCTTCGCAATCAGTAGGCCCATGTCTATGAATTTGCTCGATATTTTCGTTTTGCGTGTGTGTGGGAACCAGTGCAGGAGGGTGACCGCGCTATCGTAATGCAGGGATCGTTCTGTGACTTCATTTAGGGTGTCTCCGATCCCCTCCCAATAATCCCGCAATTGTGGACAGTCCCTGAGCATGTGTAGTAAGTCGGCACCTAGTAGCGCGCACCTGGGGCATGCTGCATCCGTCGCGCCAAAGTATTGTATTATTTTACTCGGAGTGAGGTAGGCCCTATGCAGGATGTAGAGGTGTATTAATTGGAAACGGGCATTTCTGGTGCTTTTCCTGGCTCGTTGGATAAGATGGGACCACGTCGCGTCCGGGATCTCTTTTTGCAGGTCATTTTCCCAGTGGTTTTTGAGGCGTGTTAACGGCAGAATGTTTTCGGTGCTCATGCGGGAGTAGAGACATGAGACCGCCTTGAAAGTGCCAGCTGTCATCATCGTGTATTGGCACGCCAATGACAATTTAGGTTCTGCCAGTCCCGCCCCCCAGTGTTTCTGAAGTGCCTCCACCACTGCCGCATGCAATAAGTAGTCCCCACGTGGGAGGCCATACTGTTCTTGCAGAGTCTGGAAGTCCGTCAAGACTCCGTCGGCGTATAAGTCTCCTATCACGTGGAGGCCCGCTTCCTCCCATAGTTGAAGGTTCGACCAGTCCCCTCCGTGCGGAAGCGCCGTCACCATTCCTAACGGAATCTCGGGTGCGTATGGGCGTCCCGGACCCGCACGCCGCTGCATGCGATTCCAGCACATACGTAGAGTCCTTTCCTCCAGGGTCAACCCCTTCACTAACAACTTCTGTTGCAGGGCTATATATGCCAGTATGTGGCGGGGGGTGCCCGTATCCCTCTCCTGGTCGGGTCCCCTGTACACCCTCGCCACCTCCTGCGTAAAGAATTGAAGTTGTGCCGCTCTCATTTGAGAGATACTTGTGAAATTTACTGAAGTCCTTAGTGATTACCAGCGGTCCATGATCTCTCCCAGATAACACACCACTACAATGTAGCCATGCTTCTATTAGAACACATGTTCCTGGTGTTAAAAATGTCTACATTGTTCTCTGGCAGGGCAGCATTTCACATTTAATTGGGATGCTAATTACAGATACGAGCTGAAAAGTAGACTGCAGATCTGGTAATTTTCAGTTTGCATTTTGGACAAATCTGCATATTCATTTAAAAAGTTACTTTTCTACTACAGATCCCAAAAATGTAAATTTACTCCTTAATTCGATTAATTAATTTTTTTTAATTCTTTTTATTAACTTTTGCTCAGATGACCTTACTAACCAGCAATTACTACAATCTGTACATGGTTGACTTCTCAATATCCCCACATTTTTAACCCAGTGAGGTGTGAGGACTCGGATCCTGCTCATTTCAAATAAACCCCCCAACATGTAGCACACCATTCGTACAGTGGTTATATACAACATCATACCAAGTCAGGTGTCTGCACCATCTGGTCCAGACCCATCCGGTGTGGGCTCCTCAAGTTCCAATCCCTCTCTATATTTACACCATGGTGACCATATGTTCCCCCCTGAATTCGATTTTTGATAACATAGTGGAAAATAACTTATAAGCAAGACTCTACAATGTTCCTGGGCTGTATTGTAAAAAGCAAAAAATGTTCACCATTAAGCCTGCTTAAGGATAATGTAACAGCCTAGTCAGTCACAAACAGCTTTTGGAAACTTCCCACTGTGGGGTTATACATTTCTTTAATATTTAGTAAGTCACATTGTTTACACAAAGCATACAGGGCACACTGAAAGGTAATTTACCTAATGTTAAAAGTAGATTTTCTACATGGCACAACACATTCCTATGCCATGTCTTATTCCAATGATTTCAAATTGAAGTCAGCCAAGACACATTGGCATTATTTGTTATTTATGTGTGTAGTGTAACTGCACATTGTGTAAATATACCTATATTAAAGGCAGAGGTAAAGTATTCAAAAAGTAGAGAAATTCTGATATTGTTAAATAGAATACATTTCCACCGACTTCTAAAGAACGTAGTATTCACCCATAATTAAATATAATCTTCCTTATTTTCCATATTGGCAAACAGCATTTCTGAGGTTACAATTATGCCAGTCGTCATTCTGTGAATCAGAGCTGTAATTTTGGCATATGCATTTACTTGCACACCTATGTTGAACTCAGCTGTGCATAGTAGCTTTGTAAATCAGACCCACTGTGTCTCAAAGTAATGAACTACTAACATTTAATTGTCCTTAACTCCAGTTTTAACAATGGCAAATTCAACTTTTCAGCAGATTAGCCTAGCTATGGGAACAATCATTGGCAATCCAATCTTTTTTCCTTGCACATCTTTGTATACAAATTTAGGTTCAAGGCACCATTGTTGAACATCCTCCAGTACTCAATAGTCTTTTCAGAAGAAGCCTTTTTTTGGTTCTAGGGGGGCTGATTCCCTCAGAATCCTGAGAGTTACATCAACCTCCTGGACAGTTCGCTTTCTATCTCCTATTTTCATCCATGGAGGACTATAAAAATAGGTGGATAATTGCTGAAGGAGTGCCAAAGTCAAGCCCATCTGGGTCTATCCAAGCCCAAACAAGTCCCGGGGCTGGCCACTATGCCAGTCTGAATCCAGGACAACCTCCTATTCTGTTCTCTCTCAGAGACATGAATTCCTATACAACTACCGAGGTACGTTGTTTAAGGGTGATTTCTTTCTGTCTATCAGTAGAGATTGGAAATACACTTAAGTGAAATGATAATTTGCAATCGCACCCACTAATATTACACTATTCAGGAAGCCCTAAAGTATAAGGCCTCCATATATATTTCTTTTGTCCTAAACAAGACCATAGACCCATAGGGCAAGTTCCAGGCTGAAACATGTTGACCCGACATCTAGATGTCGTGGAAGAGTGACTCATCCACTAAACACTGCTTTGTTTTTAGACTTATCCCTATCCTACTCTTTTTCCCCAATAAAGTTTCACCTAGTATAGGAGATTATTTTAATCCACTCACCACTGTCAACATCAAGACAGGCCCCATCCTGGTGGAGGGTTTGATGTCACTTGTAGAACAACACACTCAAATGACAAGACCAAATGATGATGCCATCCACCGAACTACACTAAGCGAAGATTACATTCACCGCAGTCTGTGAACGTGTGGTTGAGGGTCTCAGAGACAACAGGTTCTGAGACTCTAGTAATGAGGCTTATGTGGTTTATTCCCCCCTTTCTGATAGATAACCAGTACCTCTTGGAAGCTGAATGAACCCCTGCTTCTTCCTCCCTCAATTTTTTTGATCTAGACTATCCAGAATCCCAGCTAACTCTGTTAAAGGCTGAATGCAATGTTTCTCCACCGACCTTTGAAAGGCCATTTAACCACGGAAACAATAAATGTTATTTCCTCAACCTTGATAACGTTAAAATAATTGTTTTCCTTAAATTCTCCCTCAATTGCTGAACCACAAATTTTTGACTGGTAAAACTGCATCTGTTGCACCAAGTAATGTTATCAGTCTGTAATTTGCTGGGTTAGTTATTGTCCTTTTTAATGTACTGGAACCGCTACACACCGTTGTCAAGTAAATCTAAAATTAATGTGTGCAATAAGCTGCTTTTAAATGCTGAAGAAAATCTCATGGCCTAGCTCTGTATTTAGAGCGCAGTTGGAAACCACATGAGTGCCTTTAGACATTGAAGATTTGGTTGTCTGAATTAATCATACTATATCCTTCTCAAATGTGGGGCTCAGATGCACAGTGCTCTCTTCCATTCCTAACTAGTAATGAGTGCAGGGAACTGCTCAATAACACCCTCTTGAACCTCCATGTCCAATGCTCTAATTTTACTGAGAGCTATATGATTTTTCTGAGATTGAGCAGTACCTCATGCTGCAAAGATCTAAAAGCCATTCATGTTCCTCTTGTAAAGAATATATTGTTAACCATTATGCCCCACTAAGCTCATGGGTCTTCCGTTAGCTGTACCTGCTTACATTCCCCTATATCTTCCATCAGCCCAGAAATATAGGACCTGGAAATTCTCTCATATGCATTTATCAAATAAGTCACAACTATGAAACAGGTCTTCGTCATAGCAAATTCTCACATTCTCCCAAATGGACAAATTATTGCATTTATCAGAGTTCACCCTTAATTTTCAACATCCTTAAGCAAAATCACTTAATTTCTGAACACTTAATTCATGGTGCCCTCATGAAAAAACAAATGTAACTCCTCTAAGTGTGCATATTTCTCTAATTACAGTATAAAAAGACAGACAGCTAAGTATTCTAAAGTGATCCTTAATTAATCGATGATTGCTTTCACACTTTAAGAGAGAAATGTGGTCCACACAGGTAAATCCTCATTAAATTGCCATTCAGTCTCCTTCAGTTTAATCTAACGGTACATCCTCTAGTTTGTTGCCTTGCTTATTTTCTTTTTGTGGAGGGAAAATCTTATCTGGGTTAGTCTTTGTGATCTAACATTGTCAGATTAAATTTAATGTCAAAATTCCCAGCTAATAAAATTATCTTCACAAGGGTGTCCCTCGGATTTCGAAAATACTCCTTGAAGAATACTGTAACAGGAATTCTGTCATTTCCCCAACCAGGCAGGACAGAGTTAGTGAATGGTTGTATTTCTCTTGTGATAGCTTAACCACTCATCCCAGATGATTGTTTAAACTTAAGGTGGACGAGCTAAAATATTATTCAGATTAAATCACTCCTTTTTAATAATAAAGCATTTATTAAAATGGCCTGATCATCTTTAGAGTCCTATCCTTCCCCTTTAACTGCCATTGTAACAAGACTGACCTGCCTGTGTTTGCCTCACACTTGAAGTGCGGCTAGAGGCAAGTCAGGGCCATTGGTTGGTTTTGAACCTGTATAAGGCTCTTAAAGCAGACAGAACTCTATCTCCCTAAGGCCCAGACAGAGATGGTATCTACAGGAACCCTCTCAAAGACAGAGAGTGGAACACATCTTGCGCCCAGGTGCAGCAGATAGCAAGCAATGGCAGATTTAAACTGGCACATTTCAAATTCCTGCACTATACTTATCTTACCCTACTAAGACTACATAAAATGTACGTGAACTGGCCCTCCTAATGTACTAAATGCAGGAGGGTGGAGGGGGGATGCCATGTTCTTACATATGTTCTGGACATTCAGATTTATAGCTGAATACTTAGTAGACGTTACCGTGATTGTGAAGCGAGTAACTTATATTAGACGCGATAATACAATAAAACATTGTTTGCTTGGTGTCATCCCAAAACCTAAAAAGCACAGATCCAATATACATTTGCCACTGAGGCCTGTTGCTGAGAAGCATAGAATGCAATACATTGGCTGTCCACCAGGATCTCCCTGGTGTGTGCATGGGAATTAGACACACTGGAATGGGCCCATGTAGAAGAAAGACTCATGAACAAGGTCAGGACAGACAAGGGGCAGTAATGAAAATTGATTGATCAGACTGCTTGATGGGGAAGACTAGAAATATATGGAGTATAACAGGATTATCTAATCAATGTATAAGTAAAGGACATAATGCAGCTGGACTAGCCTGAACCCTCAGTTGATGGCGAGTAATGCATCACAAAGACATGTCCAAAAGTAGCACTGTTTCTCAAGTTAACAGAGTATGCATGTAATTCCAATATTGTTGGAAAAATGCTTCTGTAGTGTCATGAGTAGACATCAACAAATGTGATGTGTGCTCAATGACCTAAATCGCATGTTACAGGATGTCGAATGGGAAGTGTACTATGTTTGGTATAATGCAACAGTTGTTGATGACAGCAGAAATAAAAGTTAAGTTATAAAAAGGGGAGGAGGACCACAACAACTGAAGCCTATTTGAAAAGGTGCTGTTTAAGGAGATGCTGTTATGATGCTGATACTAAATTTGGCTGTGGCTGCTTAGGTGCAAACCACATAAGCTTCCCATATCTTCATTGAAATTGATTCTGAAGGAATTAATTAATAAAAAAGACCTGCCAGAAGTAGTCCAATGGCATACTTTCATCTACTTCCAAGAAACAAAATTTTACTTTCATATTAGGGGTGGCATGGTTCTCAAAAGGTCAGTAGAATCCACTGGTAAAGTCAACAAAAAAAGCCTGATGTGAGTTGAAACACACTTCTTTCAGATATCTGCTCTTCCATGATTTGAGGGATTGGATACTTTGGGTAATCTCCCAGCAGAGCATGCAATCTTTTACTGAACTCCTGGAAGAATTCACAGTTCTCTTGACCAAATTTTACCACAACCTGCAGCTCCAACAAGCCCTCTCTCTCTCTCTATCTTATCAATGTTGATATACTGCGGGACTGCGGCCCATTACAGGTGAAACTCATCATCTCAGAGATATCAGAAAAGAAAAAGCTTTCCATAGTTTACAAGTCGTTAATTATCCACCTTCCTGGCACATTACTCATTCTTAGGCAGGCCTGGAAAGCAGATCTGGAACCTCTCATGGATGTGGACTGGCAGGATGCCCTCATGTCTCCTGAGGACAGTTGCCTGCTTGTCAGACTAAACTGCCATGCTACTTCCTCTCTGAACCAGAACACAAGCAACCCAAGACTGGTTTAGGCCTCTTTGGGCCAAGTCACACTTAGGGGATCACAATGAAAACTACAGAAACTGATGGATTAAAAGCTGGAATTAATCCAAGCCACAGGTAAGTACTTGGGGCTGCATACCATGCATGCTCAGCCATGTGCAAATCAGCTTTTGTCATACTTCAATGGAAACGGTTCATCCTGAACTACCAAGGCAGCTCCTCGCTGAACCAGAACACAATGAACTTATGACCGGTTTGGCCTCAGTTGGTTAAAGCTTGCTTCCACTGGCACAGTGAGTATGGAACCAGCATCTGGGCATCCCCATCACATATACATTATCGCCCTAAGTGCTAGTGGTATTCAGGGTGATGTACCTACACAGGCCAGATAGGTATATTCAGCATTACTTGCAAACTGGGACTAGAACAGGATGACTTAAAACATGATCATATCTGTAGTATGCTCCTTGTTGTCTATAGTTGAGTTATACTTAGTGTAAGCTCATTATGTTTGGATGAGTAAGAAATCCTAAGGCAGTAATAACTATATCTTGTGCTATATTTAGGACCAATGAGCCTTATGTTCTTCACAAACGCATGTGCTTTGCTGATTAATCTGCCCAGCATAAGCACACATTCAAAAGCCATCCCATATTGAGCCGAGAAAAGGTTGGAAAGATACCACACCCACTATGGGCGTGGACAAGGGATCACCTGTAGGGAGCTACACTAATGAGCAGTTGCCTATGCACGCTGGATGATGCCTATGTATATACACGCCGACGCACAAACACCAAAGTTATTTTCCCAAATTACGGATTAGACTTTCTAGTCCGAGCTCAGCAGACGTGAATTTCTGAATTTCACAAGATAAATAGAGGTACAATGTGGGGGAGACATCTTGATGAAGTAAGTCGGGTGAGAGTATTCTTGCCACTATGCCCTAAGACCAGCAAGGGCATTATTCGACTAGAACAGCAGAGTATTTTTAGCCATACTTATACTCCTGCAGTGTGTGACTGCAGGGTCCACCGCCTCGGAGAATCAATATCGCAGGGTAATAACGTAATATAAGTAGGTTCGAGATTCTTTCTTTTATAATGATAATACACGATGCTTTTAACAATTGTTTGTGTTCAATAAAAGCCTCATTAAACTCTGCGATGCCTAATCACGTGTATTGCACTGCCTGTGACGTGTGTAGGTGCGCCTACTCGGGCTACTTAGGGAGTCGCTCACGCTCCCCGAGTAGGTAGGAAACTTACTGCGTGAAGGACAATGCAGTGGGTAAAAAAAACAGACACTGTATATATCAAATTAAGATATTTCCCTGAAGTAGCCACGTGTCGTACAAGGGGCATTTCGTTCATCCATTCATATGTAAGTTCCAGCATGTTTGAAACAGATTGTATGGCACAGATTTCACTGCGCTGGCTATGCTCACGTTTATCTTAGCTATGTGCAGCCATTTTAGCTCAAAATATGGCTTTCTCATTGTTTCCACCGTAGAAAATTACACAGGATGGTGAAAAAACCATAAGTTACAAGTTTATACACAATACCTGCATGCTTTAGAGCACATGCAACCACCGGCTAGGAAGAAAAACTAGCAACCCGGTCCTGAAAAAAGCCATATTGACCCGATGGGCTTTAGAAATAATGGCTGAAACACATAGACTGAGGATGTGGGGGGTCATCATTATCTCACAGCACATCCACTATTGTTTTTAATCTGACCCAAGGTGTCCATGATTAAAATTACCTTGAGTGGTGGATTACCTTCAGTTAATTTTAATTCCCTGATTCCAACAAATTCACACAAAAAAACACTCCGCTATAACTCAGGGATCGCAGTACACCCAGATGTACGAGGCATCCAGGGTGGGAACCCTATAATGAATCATGCCACTAACTAGCGTTAGTGTCTCAGGGTTCTTTTAAAAAGCCAAAGGGTTTCCCCAATCGCATGAGTGAGGGACATCTCATGATGTTCTGAAAAGTGGTAGCAGGCTCGTTTTTCTTGATTGTTGTATTTAAAATAGAGAAGTCAAGTCAAGTCAAGTGAAGATTTGTATAGCGCACTACTCACCCAGAGGGTCTCAAGGCGCTTGAGGGAGGGGGTGTACGTTACTTATCGAATATCCAAGTTTCAAGTAGAGGTGGTTCTGTGTGAGGCGGAGGTGGGTGGGGAGAGAATTCCAGGTTTTGGCCGCTAAGTAGGAGAAGGATCTTCCTCCCATGGTGGATCTTTGGATGCGAGGAATCGCGGCAAGGGCTTGATTGGACGATCGTAGTTGGCGGGAGGGGGTGTAAAAGTTCAGGCGCGTGTTGAGGTATTCGGGTCCGTGGTCATAAAGGGATTTGTGTGCGTGGGTGAGGAGACGGAACGTTATTCTCTTGTTGACGGGGAGCCAGTGGAGGTCTTTCAGGTGATCGGAAATGTGAGCCTGGTGGGGGATGTCTAGGATGAGTCTGGCTGAGGCGTTCTGGATGCGTTGGAGTTTTTTCTGTAGTTTGGCTGTGGTTCCGGCGTAAAGGTGTTTCCGTAGTCCAATCGGCTAGTGACCAGTGCATGGGTGACCGTCTTTCTTGTTTCGGTGGGGATCCAGCGGAAGATTTTTTTGAGCATACGTAGGATGTTGAAGCATGATGATGAGACGGCGTTGACTTGTTTAGTCATCGAGAGGGAGGATTCTAGGATGAAGCCCAGGTTATGTGCGTGGTCCGTTGGTTTGGGTGCGTTTCCCAGGGCCGGTGACCACCATGAGTCGTCCCAAGCGGAGGGGGATGATCCTAAGATGAGGACTTCCGTTTTGTCCGAGTTTAGTTTTAAACGGCTGTTCTTCATCCACTCGGCCACTTCTTTCATCCCATCGTGTAGGTTGGTTTTGGCGGAGTTTGGGTCTTTGGTGAGGGAGAGGATCAGCTGGGTGTCGTCTGCGTAGGAGATGATGTTGAGGTTGTGTTGGCACGCGATGGATGCGAGGGGACTCATGTATACATTGCAGAGGGTGGGACTGAGTGATGATCCTTGTGGAACGCCGCAGATGACTTCAGTGGCTTCCGATTTGAAAGGGGGAGGCGGACTCTCTGGGTTCTTCCGGCGAGGAACGAGATGATACAGTTCAATGCTTTTCCTTGTATTCCGACGTTGCTGAGGCGTTGTATAAGGGTGCTATGGCAGACTGTGTCGAAGGCTGCGGAGAGGTCAAGTAAGATGAGGGCAGCTGTTTCTCCGTTGTCCAGTAGAGTTCGAATGTCATCTGTTGCTGCGATGAGGGCGGTCTCGGTGCTGTGTTTGGCTCGGAAGCTGGACTGTGATGGGTCGAGGGAGCCGTTGGATTCGAGGAAGGCGGCGAGCTGACTGTTGACGGTTTTCTCAATGACTTTGGCAGGGAACGGGAGGAGCGAAATGGGACGGTAGTTCTTAAGTTCAGTGGGGTCTGCTGTGGGTTTCTTCAGGAGGGCGCTGAGTTTGGCATGTTTCCATCTTTCCGGGAAGGTAGCGGAGTTGAGGGAGCAGTTGATGACATCTCGGAGATGGGGTGCGATAATGGAGACTGCTTTGTTGAAAATGTGGTGGGGACATGGGTTGGTTGGCGATCCTGAGTGGATGGAGTTCATCTAGCGGATGGTGTCTTCAGTGGTGATTGGGTTCCAGGCACAAAGGTTGTTGGAGGGGGGTTTTGGTTCGGAGGCGGGTGGGGTGGACTGGTCGCCAAAGCTGTTATGTATGTCAGCGATTTTGTTGTGGAAGAACGAGGCTAGAGAGTCGCAGAGGTCTTGAGAGGGAGTGATGTCGTTGGTGCCGGCGGTGGGGTTGGTAAACTCTTTGATGATTTTGAATAGTTCCTTGCTGTTGTGGGCGTTGTTGTAGAGTCGATCCTTGAATGCTGATTTCTTGGTGGATCGGATTAGTTGGTGGTGTTTGCGGGTGGCGTTCTTGAAGGTGGCCAAGTTGTCGGTGGTTGGGTTTTTTCGCCAGGCGTTCTCGAGGGTGCGACAGATCTTCTTGGATATCTTAAGGTCATTATTGAACTAGGGGGCTTTTTTGCTACCTTGCTTGATTTGATGGTTTTTCAAGGGTGCTAATTCGTCGGCGCTGTGGGTGATCCATTGCGTGAGGTTGATGGCTGCTTGGTTTGGGTCCAATGATTTGGCAGGAGGGTTTTGGTGAAGCGATGTGAAGAGCTGGTTGGTGGTAATTTTGTTCCAGTTTCTGCGGGGAATTGGTTGTGGGTGGTTGTGGGTCGTGGTCTCTTTGTAGTTGAAGTGAACGCAGCTGTGGTCCGTCCAATGGAGTCTTGTGGCGTGGTTCCAGGAGATGTGCTTGCTGGAGGAGAAGATTGGGTCGAGCGTGTGCCCGGCATAGTGGGTGGGGGTGTCTACAAGTTGTTTGAGTCCGAGATTGGCGAGGTTGTCCAGAAGGGTGGTGGTGTTGCTGTCACTGTTTTTTTCCAGGTGGTAGTTGAGGTCTCCCAGTAGAATGTAATCCTCGGAGGGGAGGGCGTGTGGGCTGATGAAGTCGGTGATGTCTTCGCTGAATTGTGTGCGGGGTCCTGGTGGCCTGTAGATGAGGGTGCCTCTGAGTGTGGTCTTGGGGTCGGTGTGTATCTGGAAGTGAAGGTGTTCGGCGGCTGCGAGGTTATCGTCGGAACTGGTCGTGATGCGGATGGTGTTCTTATGGACGATGGCGATGCCTCCTTCTGTTTGGTTGATGCGGTCCTTTCGGATGATCTTGTAGCCGTCCGGGATGGCTATGGCGATGTCGGGCGCTGATGAGGCTTTCATCCAGGTTTCTGTAAGAAAGGTGACGTCCGGCGATGTGGTGTCTAGTAGGTTCCATAGTTCAGTTGCGTGTTTGTGAACCGAGCGGGTGTTGAGCAGGATACACTTCAGGTGGTTAGTTACGTAGCTCTGTTTGGAGTTTGTGGGTTTGGTGTGGTTCCTGATGCAGTTGAACTTGCAGGAGTGGCAGGTGAAGGGTCCATGGGTATGTCCTGGGGTGGCTAGATAGCAGTCTGGGAGACGTCCGGGGTTGAGTGTAGCGAGGGTTGCGGCGTCATACGTTATGTGGGTTGAGTGGATTTTGCGGGGGCCAAGGGGTTTGGCGCTGGGCGCGGTCCAGGCGCGGACGGGCGTAGACGGGCTTACCTTTGGCGCGTCTTCGGCGCGGATAGAGCGCGTCCGCTGCGCGCAAATGCATTAGTCATAAGTGGATAGTGGAGGGGGCGGAGCGAGGGAGGAGCAGCTGGGAGGCGGGAGCGGGGTGGAGAGACGGGCTATGAGGCACAACAACAACAAAATGGCAACAAAAACAAAAGCGAAACAGGGCGAGACTGGGGCACAGTCTGTGGTGTCTCCAAGATATGGGCAGAGGCGCAATCGGGCACAAATGACTTAAAAAGCTATGCGAGCAGTGCAATACAATGTAGCTCCACGATACCAGGCAGCTCCAAATGACAATGCAGGCAATGAGAGCAATGCAAAAACAATACAGCGCTACGATATCACAAACAATCACAAAAAATATCACAAATAATAATGCCAGCAATGCGAGCGATGCGCAAATAAACTATCAGCAGCCGTGATCGGAATTAGCGTAATAGCGCTACGATACCAAGAGCCAGGGAGCGTGGGGAGCGACCGCCTCTGAGCGAGTCAGGAGGGTCACAGCGCAGGAACAGACGGGCGATCTGTAGCTATCTGTGGGAGGGAGGAGCAGCTGGGAGGCGGGAGCGGGGTGGAGAGACAGGCTATGAGGCACAACAACAACAAAATGGCAGCAAAAACAAAAGCGAAACAGGGCGAGACTGGGGCACAGTCTGTGGTGTCTCCAAGATATGGGCAGAGGCGCAATCGTGCACAAATGCCTTAAAAAGCAATGCGAGCAGTGCAATACAATGTAGCTCCACGATACCAGGCAGCTCCAAATGACAATGCAGGCAATGAGAGCAATGCAAAAACAATACAGCGCTACGATATCACAAACAATCACAAAAAATATCACAAATAATAATGCCAGCAACGCGAGCGATGCGCAAATCAACTATCAGCAGCAGTGATCAGAATTAGCGTAATAGCGCTACGATACCAAGAACCAGGGAGCGTGGGGAGCGACCGCTTCTGAGCGAGTCAGGAGGGTCACAGCGCAGGAACAGACAGGGCGATCTGTAGCTATCTGTGGGAGGGAGGAGCAGCTGGGAGGCGGGAGCGGGGTGGAGAGACGGGCTATGAGGCACAACAACAACAAAATGGCAGCAAAAACAAAAGCGAAACAGGGCAAGACTGGGGCACAGTCTGTGGTGTCTCCAAGATATGGGCAGAGGCGCAATCGGGCACAAATGACTTAAAAAGCAATGCGAGCAGTGCAATACAATGTAGCTCCACGATACCAGGCAGCTCCAAATGACAATGCAGGCAATGAGAGCAATGCAAAAACAATACAGCGCTACGATATCACAAACAATCACAAAAAATATCACAAATAATAATGCCAGCAATGCGAGCGATGCGCAAATCAACTATCAGCAGCAGTGATCGGAATTAGCGTAATAGCGCTACGATACCAAGAGCCAGGGAGCGTGGGGAGCGACCGCTTCTGAGCAAGTCAGGAGGGTCACGTGCAAAATGTGAAAACACGTGAGAACACGTGCAAAAAATGCAAAATGTGATGGGAGGATGCTTGCAATAAGTTCAACCACTGTCAATCGCTCGGGTAGCGTTCCAACCTATTGTTCTTTTTGTCCACAATGACACCTCAGATTAGACCCAAACATATACAAATTAGTCCTGATTCTGATGCAATGGGAACAGTCCAGCCTGAACTGCCAAGGCAAGCCCTCTCTGAGCAGAAGAGAACACAGGCAACCCAAGACCACCCAAAGTGGTTAAAGGTGTGCTCAGAAGTGGGTGCCTTGCTCACTGTGCTATGGGAACCAAGCTAGATCCACCTGAAGAGTCAAATCTGGTTGAAATAGGTCCTGGGATGCTTGTGGTACAGTTTGGTAAGGACCTGGCATGAAAGTTCAGCTGGACAGCTCCTACTGAAGTAGGGTCAAGACTGTATTGCATATGGCTGAGTCCAAACTGAAAGAGTTTAGCAGGATTGGTCAGTGTCCCAGGGGCAGGTCTGGAGGTCAGAGCAGGGTCCACATAGGTAGAAATTCTATATACTAAGCAATATTAGATGCCCCTCACAGAAGCGGGCATACTGTGTGTGGCAGGGGCATCACAGATGCATGGTGGTGCAGTGTCTTTATTCTATCCAATCACTGGTGCCTGTTTTGAGTGGCACTGAGGGTTGCCAACTTTACATTATCACTATGCATGCCTACAGTCACGTTGTCATGTGGTCACATTTTAGGCCCACGTGGGGACACCACCGTTTAACATGTTCACGTTTTAACTTGACATCTTTTCACAAACATTGAACATTGACATTTGACACACATTTCATTGCGTGCCTGTGCAGGATGATATTACCTGAAATGGCTTTTGATTACACTTACACTTCATAGGCATATTATGAAATACCTTGAACATTCTGCACAGGGGTTATGTTCACTATGCAAAATGTTGTTTTTTGTTTTGTCCGCTCGGTGACAAAGCTATCACAATAGAATCAACAATAGCGGCCCGACTGGCCCTTCCGCATAGCAACATGGGAGATGTATAAACTGCATCACTTCCTTGTTTAGTTAGATGAGAATTTACTGGCACTGTTTCCTGTTTACCTCTGTGAGAAAGGATATCCAGCTCTCCACCAAGACGGGCACCCTCATGACACTTATCCACAGGTAAAAGGGAGTTAGATAACCTTACAGAAATTCTGATAGATTTACTCACCCTGGATACACTAGGATAGGTGGCAGTAGTTAGGAGTACACTATAATACATTATTTATATGCAAACATATATTTTGTGTTACAGCACATTGGTTGAATTTTTTATCTTCTTCACCATTCTCATAATACTGATTACGTCATTCTGTTTCCTTCTATTGGTTATTGCAACACACATATTTTACTCAAGAATCACAATTATAACATGCTTTATGTGGTCATACACTCGAACAGCAATGATAAAATCAGGCAGGTCATCAATACACAGTGGCATATTCTCCCCATACGGACGAGAACAGATTGATTCTACCTAAACCACTGTTTGTGTTTCTATGCAATAGAAACTTGAGGGATAGACTGGTAAAAGTAAGACCAAAGACCAACTCTCAGTTGGTTCAGAAATACATCACTGTATTCAATCCAATCAAAGGCAACCACCGCTGTGGCCTTTGCTATGCATGTGATACAGCCATTGTCTCTGACACTATCACAAATGGTAAGAAGACAGTAAACCTTGGGTGTATGACTAACTGTAGAGCTCAAAACATAGTATACCTTATTATCTGCAGCTGTAATATGGGATATGTTAGAGAATCTAGCTGAGAGTTTAGACGGCGTTCCTGTGAGCACAAGTCTGTAATTCAGAGCAATAGTTTGCAGACAGCCATGGTGGAACAATGTATCGATTTCAAGCATACTAAGATCCAACTAAAGTGGACTATCTTGGAAAAAATTGCTGAAATACTAAATAGGGACAGCACTGCGTACAGAAAGAAGAGAGAAGTCTTTTGGATGTTTTATTTATATACTTTAAAAAAAAAAGGAACTCAATGACGCATTCCATGTGAAAATGTTCTACAATTGATGTGCCTTATCAGATATGGCTAATCCCCTTCTATATTCAGCATAGGATCCTGCAATCTGAGTTAATCCTACAGAAGCCATGGATTATTCTCTTTTGTCACAGCTTTTCTCTAGGGAAAGTCTGGTTTAGGTAGGGATATTCCCAAGGTGTCTCTACTTACATTCATCCTTAGGTTCACCATTGTTTCTTGTACTTTTGTTTTATTCTGTCTAGTGGACCATTCCAATATGGCCACCATTATCATTCCCCTGCATTATCGTATTAGGAGAAAAGATTTTTCGATGTAGAGCTTCGTATACAGCAAGTTCATTGAATTATTCCTGCAGTGTTAATACCTTTGATGTTTTTTTCTTTATTTGAGCTTCATCTGAGCTAATTCTGACATGTTCCTCTTTCTTTCAATATGGCTTTTTGGATCAGTGTGTTCTGAGTGAAAAATTCAAGATGGTCGACATCTTTTGCCTCCACGCATTCAGAATTTTGGAACAGCCTTGTGATTGGAGCCATTTTTGCTAACATCCCCTGTTATAAACCCAGATACACATATATGCTGGCATTTGCATTCTTGTTTTCAACGAGAGCGAACGCCCAACCAGCCTAGGACGATGCCGATTTGAAAAAATAAGGATTGGGAAAGGTCTAATTGTGGGGTCCACCTGTTTCTGTAGTTCCCCGGGAGGCCTTATACCCCCCCCCCCCCCCCCCAAGGCTCCTTGTTTACTCTCCATATTTATGACCTATTTTTTCCCAAGCATTATTTCTTTTAGACATTATCATCGTCCTGTGGTTATCTCTCTGGACCTTTATCCTCCGTGGCAGTGTGAGGACTAGCCTTTACGCTCTGGGTTATTGTAATACGGAGATTTTACTTTCAAGAATTTAAGTGAACAGGTAACTTAACTTCATGTGACTCGTTCTCTCGTATTCTATGTAGGAATCCACTTGTCTAGATGGTCTAATTCATGAATTGCAGCTTCGCACGTCCACTTCTGAACCAAGCTGACTTTGATCTTCTGTTAGAAACATGCTTCTCCATGTGTTGCCATCGATTCAGGGCTTTCCTCAAAGAGATGGTGCTATCTTTCACTGTTGTATTTTTATTTAACACACCATTTGGGGGTCTACTTGCATGGACCCTTTACCTGCACAGTAACAGATGTATCCGGATATTATTAGTAAAGGGTTATAAGGTAGTATTTGGAAATGGCACAAAGAAGAGAAGGTTTATAAGGAAACCTTTTGGCCATGAATAACCTCTTTCGATAGACTATGGTATGCCTGTGCAAGTTTTGGTGTTATGATACACTTGTGGAGTCAGTTATTGTTTTTTGGACACTTGCATGTTTGTTTTTTGGTTGAGTGATGAGGTTTTCTGTTCCGCACTTTGAGGCATTGGCTTATTTTGCTAATTGGATTAATTTTTCTATTAGATAGAACCCTGCTATGGCCACCTTGTTTTCCTCCCTCCCACCCAAGCTTTTAATGGCTGTTTTTTCTTAAACCATCATTGTGTGCCCTGAAGAAGGTAAGTGGTCGCCCGATCACCGACACCGAAACGCCATGAGCACCAGCTCTTGAGCAATTGAGACACCATACAAAAATAACAATCCAAAGCAGATATACCCTACACATGTTTGAAATAAGGCAAAGTATGCATTATGTACTAAGAAATTAGAAAAGAGGGATCTCAGATATTTTGTTCCGTACCTGACTATTATTGAAAAATACGCCTTGTTAGCTATATATGGATACATCGTAAAGGATGTCCCGAATTATAGCTCTGTCCATAGTATGTTTTTATAGTATGTATGATGGACTGTCTTGTCTCTGTATGGATGGTATGTGTGATATGTGAGTGGTTGTGAATTTTGTAGCTTGAAGGGTGGGAGGTTGTAAATTGTAAGAGTAAACCAATGACTCAATCTTAGTATGTTAATTTAGCATTGTTGTGACATATATGGTATAAGGAGAGAGAAAAAAAACTTGAGAAATAAAAAAATATATATGAGAATTTCTTCAAAGCTTTGACACTTTTTTGTGTCCTATATATGTATTGCTGACTCTAATATAGAGCCTGATTTGGATGTGGGTTTTCTCGTCTGTATGTTTTGATATATTTCCCTGTCCCGCTCCAATATCATTCACTTCTGGAAAACCCCTTGTTAATATAATTCAGTATCTCCTTAGGTATGCATGAGAAACTAAACAAAAGGGTTCTAGATCTGTTACCACAATGTTCTTGGGGGGAGTCATAGTTGACATGTTCTGATGTTACATAATCCATTTGTTACCTTGCCAGGTTAGAGGAACAGATGGTGAAGTGTGGTTCAATGGTTAGAGCGGCAGACCCTGATGCAGAGGTCTAGCCCGGGATCAGGGTTCAATTCCCCGCCTCGGCGGGTCTTGGGCTCAAAATTCCACGGACCTGATAATTCTCGCCTCGGTGCCTATTCCAATCATGGAGTCCCACTCTGCAACTCTGGGCAATAGCTTGCTTAATCTCCACAACGGCCCCCACAACACTAAGGATGCCTGGCCTCCACCTTGGGGGTGCCCAGGAGTGGACACCTCACAGGGAAAGCCAGGATGGGTTCCACAGCGGTATTCGTACAAGCGCCTTGAGACACTTGCGGGTGAGTAGTGCGCTATACAAGTATCAATTTACATGGTGCACTGTGAGCTAGCAGGACTAAGGTCAACATATCCTGAGGGTGTCCTCAGAATCAGTCTTGCACAATCCTGATCTTTATGTTGTCCAACAAACACACAGATTTTACTGAGAAAGTATAAGCCGTACGACAGCTTGGTTCATGTATTTTGTTCGGGAGCGGGGTGAGTTTGACATTTTGGCATTCCATCAAGTAAAGGAATCCCCCTATCTTTATTTGATTTGGAATAGACCATGGTGACATCACCACTCCACAAGCGACCCTAAGCTACCATTCGCCAGTTGCAGTGCATGTGACTCAGGAACGCGCATGTCGGATGACCCACAATAAAATTGTGTGGGCCATATGTACAAGGGAAGTGGCGGAGGGTGTTGTTAGCTTCCTTGGCAGGGCTGCACCGAATTACAAGAATATGGTGCAGCCCTGCAATCCCCCCTGCACTGGAGATACGTTTAGCAGCTTAGTGCCAATGCAGGCACCCTTGAACCATAGTGCAAGGGTGTCTGCGTGCAGGGGAAGATTGTTTATGTATAGGAAGGTCCCCATTCCTGTACATAAACAATCTTGAAATGCCGGTTTGTAACTTCTATGTGTGCTGCTTAATGCAGCACACACAGAATTTGCAAAACGGCATTTTCAAAAAAAGGGGAGACCTTCTGTACATAAACAATCATTGGCGTTTTTCTGTTTTCATGTGTTTTCACATGAAAACAGCAAAAACTAGGAGAAATTAAAAATTTCTCTTCGCCAGGTTAAGACCAGGTTTTCCCTGGTCTTAATTCTGATGCTGCATTGTATTTATGCCTTCCTTTTAAATAGAAGGCAGCATCAGAAGCAATGGGTGTTGCGGTGGAATGCCCACCGTAACACCCATTGCCCTCCCCTTTCACGCTAAGCATAGCGTGAAATGGTGCGTTATTTGCAAGGCAGCGTTAAGCCACGTTAAGTCAGACCCCCCAGGATATAGCGGCATGGATTAGCAAATTTTGTGGCACAAAAATGGAAATTTAGCGGCACAAATATGGAAATTTAGCGGCAATTTTGCGGCATTTTATGTGGCCATTTTTCCTACAACAAACACAGATATCTTAGTTTTTTTAGTTATTTAACAACATGAAGCTATGTATATTTGGTTTCTTTACAATGTAGACACTTTGGGGCAGATTTACAAGTCCCTTGCGCTGCTTTTACGCCGCCGTTGCGTCACTTTTGTGACGCAGCGGCGGCGCAAAAGATGCACCATGGTGCGGGGTATTTACTACGTGACGCATCTCCCAGATGCGTCACGTTGCAAAACTCTGCGCCAGAAGAGGCGTACCATTGCAGGTCAGTTTGTGTCTTGCAATAGCCTTAGAGCTTGGTGCCACAGTACCTGCTGCACTAATGATGGCTATACCTATCGCCCCTTTTATTAGTAAGCACGTTAAATAATACAGTGTATTTTGAACACGACCTGATATCCCACCGGATGCCCGTTCGACAGACCTAAACACTACAGAAAGAGCAGTCAAAACCGCCAAGTGGTCACTTGTTAAACAGTAGCGAACTGCATGTTGGTACTTGTAGTTTCGTTGCAAAATGTCAGCCTGCAAATCGTCTCCGATTTAAAAGCGGGGACTGGTTGAAGTTGACACCCATGACATGGGGCCACTTGCCGCCCGTGTTAAATTTCTCGCCTCTAGGATTTTTCCCATGGCTCACTCCCAGGGGGAAATGGTCTGCAATAGGTGAGCTCAACCCTCTGACTTCATCCCTTGTCCAGCGCGCCTCTGCAGATACCCCGTCCCGTGTGCACCTCAGCTCTCTCGGCTGAGTGGTTCTGTCTGTTTATCTTGAGGGACAGACATCTCTGCACGGCGCTCTGTCTCCAAGCCAGCGAATAGGGTGACCAACTGGCATTGGTGCAAATTCAGGACGGTGAGTGTAAAAATTCAGGACAAAGGGTCAAAATTCAGGACACAAATTTAGGACAGGAGCTCAAAATTCAGGACAAAACTTCAGGACAATAGGTACGTTTTACAGACACATCAGAGGTCGCGCAATAGTATATAAGTAAGCCAAGCCATTTCCAAACATATTCAACCGTTTGCAAACCTATCCATCATGTATCCTTCCATCTATCATTTCACTCATCCATCCCTTCATCCATCCCCTCATCCATCCTTTCACTCATCTCCATTATCCATCCACCCTTTCACCCTATCCATCTGTACACTTATCCATCCACTCTTCATCCCATCCATCCATTCACTCATCCATTCAGCCATTTACCCTTTCACCAATCCAGCCATCCTTTCACTTACTAATCCTTCCACCCATCCACTATTTTAGTCATCCATCCATCCTCCCTTTCTCTCTCCATCGACCCTTTCACTTAGCCATCCTTCCTTCCATCCATCCTTTCACCCACCCATCATCCATCCATCCATCCATCTGTCCTTCCCCTCACCATCCATCCTTCCCCTCATCACCCATCCATCCTTCCCCTCATCACCCATCCATCCTTTTCCCTCATCATCCATCCATCCTTTTCCCTAATCATCCATCCATCCATCTACCCACCCACTCTTCATCCATCCATCCTTCCCCTCATCATCCATCCATCCTTCCCCTCATCATCCATCCTTCCCCTCCATCCATCCTTCTCCTCATCCATCATCCTTCCCCTCATCATCCATCCATCCTTCCCCTCATCATCCATCCTTCCCCTCCATCCATCCATCCATTCTTCTCCTCATCCATCATCCTTCCCCTCATCCATCTTTCCCCTCATCCATCATCCAGCTACCCTTCCACCCATACATCCAGCTATTTACATTTTCTCTCCATCCTTCCCCTCTCATCAATCCATCCATCCTCTCTCATTATCCATTTATTCAATCTTTCATTCATCCATTCACCCTCCAGCCATTCACCCATCCCTTCACTTACTTACTCGCCGACCTTTCCATATTAGTTTTGAGCTGAGCCCTTTTGAGAAGAGGCCCATCAAGAACTTCACCCTCGCTGCAGGGGCCGTTCCAGGACTGGGACAGAAGCCACCCAGGGCGGAGACAGGATCCACCACAGGGGGGGACAAGAGCCATCACAGGTGTAGGTGGACTGGAGCCACAACATGGGGGGACAGGAGCCATCACAGGCGGGGGGTGGACTGGAGCCACCACATGGGGGGACAGGAGACATCACTGAGGGGAGGGCAGGAGCCATCACAGGAGAGGGAACAGGATCCACCAGGGTGGGCACAGGGGTGGGCATGCAGTATTCTAGTATCATCTTGGGCTCCTCGCCCCCTCCTGCACAAGACAACGAGAAGACAGGCTCTCTGTCCAAAATGCCATCCCCACTGTGATGTACAGTACTTACAGGAGATACTCTAAGAGAACTGATTGAACTGATTGTCCTCCATACTTTGTTAATCAGTGTGGGTGCGATTGTGCCATTTCTTTATTTTCTTACATTATAGACTGCATGTTTGAAGAACCGAGGGTTGCTTACAATTTAGTGACAGTAATTACGCTCTGTGAAGAGAACCACGTGCTGCCTCGGTGTAATCAGGGGTGTAATCTGGCCGAGTCTCGGATGTTTGGGGCCCTGGGTAGAAATGGAATGTGTGAGCCCCCCTCTAAATAGCAGAGACATGACACATTCAGGGCTGTTTGCATGTGAATAGATGTCGCTGCTCCTGAACCTGCAACCCCACCCTCTCAGTCACCTTCGAAGCACCTCTTAACAGGTCATCAAGGGCTAGAGGTGTGAGGGTTGCCAACCCGCTGTGCCTCTCCAATGCTGCTGAGTATCTGAGGAGCTTTGGTGCAGCATCGGAATGAAGAAGGGAGCAAGCTGTGCCGGCTTTAGGGTGGGGCAACCGGTGCCCTGTTAAAATGACGGACAAATGGCGTCCGTTAGCAAACACTTCCTTGTCTTCCTTGCTCGAATGCTCCATGAATGGTGTGGGCAGACAGGCGTGGCAGTGAAGGCTGGGCGTGGAAAACTCAGCACTGGATGTCTTTGGCTGCTAGCCCAATTCACAGGCGATAGCTACATAAAGCAGACCCCCCAGGAAATAGCGAAAAATGCTGCGATTCCTACAAAAATGCCGATTTCGCGGGCATTTTTGTAAAAATCGCTGCATTTTTTAAAAAGTGCCGATTTCGCGGCAAATCGCGAAATCGCGATATCCTGGAGGATCTGTTAAGTGGCTTAACGCTGCCTTGTAAATGAGGCAAAGCCCCTATCGCCACAGGAACGTCGAAAAAAGTGATGTTTCCATGGCGATAGGGGCTTGTACATATGCCCCGTGTGTCTACAACAGAGGGCCATGGTCTGCCCCAGTTCGGTTTAAGACATGAGGATTCATTTACTCTATGGATTTTAATTCAAAGAGAAACACTAAGGGCGCGATTTTGATCTTGGCAGTATTGCAACCGTCCCTCTGGGGCGGCGGTCCCAATACTCTGTCAAGTTGACGAGGTCAACTCACCGTATTTAGATGTTGTGGCAATAGACATGAGAATGCAGCAGTGGCGGTCTGCTCTGTTGGCTAACAGTAATCCTGTGCCGTCATGCTGGTCGGTTTGCGCTGAGCCGATTTAGATGTTCCCGTTGTGCTGGCAGTGTACTGCCAGTGGAATCCTGGCGGAGTGAGGCCATGGTGGTGTGGAGGGCAGTACTGCTTATTTTCATCACAATACACATATATGTTGTGTATCTGTCAATATGTATGTGTAGGTAATGTGTACTGTCCATATTTTTCACATATAGCATTGCACACCAGCAACATACACACACCATTGACTATACACCCACACTCACCATAAAAGCCTACCTTTGACCGCAGCGATAACAGGGTGGCTGTGCGTCATGGTCAAGTAGTAGCAGCACAGGAAGGACCTGGACAATGGAGTTTGAGACAGAATCTGTGGTGGGACCCCAAAAAAAGGTGAGCTGTCACCTCTTTTTCCTCAGGTCCCCCAACTCAAGCTTAGAGGTTTCCCCATCACAGTTGCCTTGACTCAAAGGCACATCGTAATGGATGGCGGGAATGTTGGCGGGACTCCCTCCAAAAGCAGCTTCTGCCTTTGAAGCCGTTGACGCGGGTGAAAAATCTTGGCAGAGTTGGCGGTACCACGGCAGTCTTCCCCCCAGTGACCACCAACATCCAAATCGAGCAGGTGGACCGTCAAGCCAGCTGAGGGAAGACTGCCAAAAAAGTGACAGCAGAACCTTGATCCACTAAGATCTAAATTGCGCCCTTAAGTTTCAAATGAATCACTATAACTCAAATCCTGAGGGGACCCTACAACACATGAGGGTTAAAATGCATCAACATCAACTTTCAAGGTGATAAGACAGGCTAAGAGGCAACCAGTAGGGAATTTCAAAAGAATTTGAACATAAGAACAGCTTCCCCACGTGGATGTCTATGATCATACTCTTTTGGCATACCGTGAAGATTTGGAATCACAAAAAAATGCTTTAAAGAACAATACTCACAATATCTAATTTTCCCAATTAATTGTGGACTGGCTCTCTGCTCTTTCTATCATCCATACTGACTCATCTTTACTCCACATTCACCAGCGCAATTTTTATGGATGATGGTTCATCATCGTAATTAAGCCCCACAATTGAGTTTTGTTTACGAAGATTGTATATGCCTTGTCCTCAGATTTGATTTTTTTAGCAGTATATGTATGAATGAATGAAATGTTGTGTTACTTAAAAGAGATTGGTTGTTCATAAAACCAGAATATCAAAAGAAAAATGTGCTTTCTTTTGTTTTAGGAAAAATATTTAAGCTAAACGTAGGTGATCATTTTCTGCTGTTTGCTGTATTTGGGTCCAACTTCCCCCAGCCTAAAAACTGCAATACCCACTACGTTGACCTATTCAACTCCAATGGCAATAGAGAAAGTGAGAGTGGTAAAATTAAAAGAACGTGGTTACCTAACTACAGCACACACTTCACCAAAAGTCACATAATGGTAAACATGACAGTTCTCCAGATATATGTGCAAATTATTTCATTTTCTAACAGCCAAAACCCTGCAGTGAGGCAGTTGGATCAGTAATGGTGCTGGAGATTACATACTTCAAAACCGTTCACAGTATACGGAGCACTGAGTATCAATGGCTCCAGAAAGCAATATACATCAATGGCCTGAGCTGTAAAGAACAGTAATCAACACCAGCGATCCATCTGTGATAAACTCCAGTTTCCCAGCTGTCAGTAAGAAATACCAATGTCCCAATCTGCAGTGTCCCCACCCTTTGCTAGGTTTCCTCAATTTGAAACATTCACCTGCCCAGAGCCTCTCACAGTTTTCAATCTTGCCCTGTGTCCCATGATATTGTGAAAGCAACAGTTGTGGCCTTCCACTGCCGTATGGTCCATCTAGAGTCGCATTGTTGACCACCCACACCCCTGCTGCAAGGTTCAGAGCTGCACCACAACCATACCATGATCTAAAAACCACTTGACCTCCCCCCTTGTGTGTGTGCAACTGGAGAAGCCAGAAATATTTTAATTTGAAATGGTGTTTGGTCTGAAACTTGAGTTTTTTCCACAATCCTAAAAGTGTATATATAAAAAGCTGGCATCAGTGATTAAGAATATTCTCTTCGTAACTTTCTTTCCTTGAACACTGCTAATAATTGACCTTTCCAACCGTAACATACATCCTACCTAAATACAGAATCACAAAAAAAGAAATTTCCAAGATAACAATTTGAGGCCAGTCCCTGCACTGTTCCGCAGCTGCAGCTAAATTCACTTTGATGCCACCAGGGACAGGAGGTCAGATTTCTTTCACACACTCGCGGAGCAGCAGACTAGAGGACTGCAGACAGTTCCGTCTCGTCCAGGGTACTGCACCTCTCACCATAATCTTCTGTATTCTGTGCAAATGCACTGAGGCATGAACAGACACACACACATGTGAGATACTACATGTTCGTGTCAGCAACGTTCCACAAATTCAAAGCTCGGGCACTTGGGGCAAAACAAGCCATTTATCCTAAACATCATGGTCTTACTAGACTGAAAGAATTTGGGCTATTAGTTGAGGGGGTAGGTACCCACCTCAGGTGATAACCACAATTCTTGTTAGGGTAAATCATTAAAATCACTACATTAATCTAAGCTCAACCCCTGGTAGCTCTGGCACAGCTCAAGCAGGCTTAACTTAGAAGCAATGTGTAAAGTATTTATGCAGTACTAAAACAGTGATAAAGCCAAACTGCAAAACAGTAAAACTAGTTAGAATAATAGAGTACAATTTAACCGGAGGTATCAATATTTAAAGTTTTAAGTGAAAATAGCTCCAAGAAGCACAAAGGGCCAATGATAGTCAATGGTTGCAGCACGGCCTAGGCACAGTTTGACACTAACCACAATGGAGCGTGGGTTAGATACACTAAACAGGTTCATCCTGGTCATAGATTTTACCTTCTAACTTTAATCCTTCAAGTCCAAATCCACCACATGAGTCCACTTCTAAAACTCACTAGGACCTCAGAGGAGGCACCTAGAGACTCACAGGATGGCACGCAGAGACCAGTCAAGGTCAAGGTGCCACTGATCAGCTAGGCAAGTCCAGGAAAGTTCTCTTGTAGCTTGTGGTATCCCTGTAGCTTGAACAGGGTGTCAGCCTAATTACCCTTGGAGTCCCCTTCTTTGTCCTGAGTACACAAGGGAAAGCAGGTCCAGTCTTTTAGGCTCTCCCATGTCTCAGACAGAATGTTCAGTCCTCTTATGATCTTCCACAGATCCAAGAGTGCTCTGAAGAGGGTGCCTGGAGATACCATATTTATGTCTGGCATACAATTGTGGGTGGGAATGGCCCCTGGCGATGCCCTAACCAATGGAGTAAGGTTACCAGGCTTTGCCCTACCCTCTTTGTACATTTTCAAGATGGCCAAAGTCTATGGCCACTCTAAACTTGGGCTCTTAGGGATGGTGGTTGGTGTGGGGGTGTACTATGGTAATCCTAGTGCCCTTTCACATTAGAAAAATAAAAAAATTAAAATGTTGTTTCACTAAAGAAAAATATGTTACTAATCTGGAATTAGCATTATAAGGTGTTGCATTGTAATCCAGCATTTCCTTGTGGGAACAGCCAGCCTTAGTACAGTGAAAAAAGCATTATGATTTTTCACTGTAAGGACTTGTGGAATATTAAACTTTTACATGTACTACTTTTAAATGCCATGTACCCTGTCCTATGGGCAATAGGTCCTAAGCAATGGGTGAGATATTAAAAGAAAGGTTCAGGCCTGTCAAAAGGGTTTATTTAGACAGGCCAAATTAGCACTTTAAATCTACAGTGGTAGGCCGGTAGATGTGGTTTACTCTCTCACTAGAGGGGTTGGCACAAGGGTGTTGCAACCCACCAGTGCCATTTAACTTACAGGTACTGAATACACTTTGTATAATATTATAGAGACTTATAGGTAAGTTAAATGAGACAATCAGGTGTATACAAAATTCATAATGTTTAAAGGGGGTGCACAAGCACTCTACCTCTGATTAACATGGGTAAAATACAAGGAGTTCCATTGCCAGCAGAAAAAAGATTCAGCAAAAAGGTCCACAATTTCGTGGTGACTTGTCTGCGGGGTGACCCAGCAGGCAAGTTAATTTGTATTAATTTCAATCAGCAAGTATGAACAGAAATCGATAATCCATACTAGGAATCAAATAATCAGAATAAAATACATTCAGCGTGTTCCATAAAAGAAAGAATCCCTATTTTAGGAATAAGGACAAAATGGTGTCTGTCTGAACCCATAAAGACTCCTAGTTAGAAAGAGAAAGTGAGAGTATAAGCATAAAGCTTATAAATCCGTTCAATAAGGCAATAATCAATAAAAACAGAGCTTCCCATAAAGAGAGGGTCAAGAAACTCAGTAGAGTCTCAGAAAGCATAGCTCAAAGTATAAATGGATATGGATGGTAGAGAAGGAGCAATAGCAGCAGCTGGAGCAGCTGCAAATCAGCAATATGGGTAGTGGAGTGGTAACCTACTCTAGGAACACACAGTTTTATAAACAAGCAAAATTAATGTTGCAATCATCATGTTGTTTCTTCTTCTGTCAACCAATCCGCTTTCGATGCTCTTATGGGCACACATTCACTCCCCGTCTTCTTACAGAAATATAATAGTTCAGAGACAGCGATGTCTAAGTTTGCTACTAAGTTGTATCATTTTTAAGCTCATACAAGTCATTCTCCCATTTGTCTACTTTCCCACATATAAACTACATTTCTTATCTTGTAATATATCAAATGTATCCTTCTGCTAACAAAGGTCTAGTTAGAGGTTGTAACATCTGTTTAAGGAAAATATTTTTTTGCAGAGCAGCCAACCATTCATTTTCTTTAGAAACGCTGCATCTTCATATGTGAACTTGTTCATAACTTCACTAAATGTCAAATTTCCAATCATGATGAGCTAACAGTGATCTTTCTATAAGTTAATAGAAACATTATGCAGAGTTTAGATAAGCACATTTATGCGACTATTATTTAGTATGAAAAAAACATGTCTGTGGAAAGGTCAAGAAATATACACTTTATGCACATTAAAAGAAGTTTCAAGTCATGTCAGCTTGTTGGGCACTGGTGTTTCAGCCATTTGAGTCCTAACACAAGTAAATACGGTTGCCTACTACAATTTTTGCATTCATTAAAGCCTACCCATAAATTCTGCACATTTATTACACCTATATTATTTTGTCGATATTACTAAACACGACCCAATGGGTTACTGAATTATTTTCTTTTTGTGGTTTGTCTCTAGGAACAGGTCGTTGAGAGAGCAAATGTTAAGGCAAGGGTGCGAGCAGGCATATTTACGCAATAAAAGTAGGAAGAAAGACGAACAACAAAAAAGAAATGAGACAGACTGGCCTAGTGCGGACAGGTTGTGAAAGAAATTGTGGGCAGTTTGGTTGAAAGAATAAGAGTTTTTTTAGTATACCAGTGTTGGTGGGATTGCTGTTAAAAGGAATATGGAGGTTAGACACTTGCTGAGCGGAATGGCGGGTGGGGGACGGACGGGAAAGTCAAGTGTTAGTACAAATATAAGTACTAGTATGAGTGGCATGGGCGAAAGTTGTGTTTCTCTTTTTAACTTTGCTTGTTTCCAAATAAAGCGGCCTTTTTTCACAAAACGAAAGCGAGATTTAAGTGTAAATTATTTTTCAAGTCCCTCGGTTACTCATAAAATGACGACCGGCTCTCTGTTGAAAACATAAAACATTTCAATGTGACAGACATAGACAAAACTTACTTTTTGTACATTTCGAAAAATGTGAATGTTAGAAGCGGCTGTCTCTAGTTGGCAGAGGTATACACTTCTGACAAATAGGGACACGCCTTTTCTAGTCAGGGCAAGGAGATCACACACTTAGATAACCCCTGCTCACCCCCTTGGTAGCTTGGCAAAGCAGACAGGCTTATCTCAGAGGCAGTGCGTTAAGCATTTATGACCACATACAGTAATAAAGTGAATACACTACAAATGGACACGACACAGTAGTATTATAAAAATAAGTATTTTTATATAAGGCTTAGCACAAGACCAAATAACGACAAAAATATACCACAATCTTAATAAATACTCTTGGAAGGAAAAATAATAGTTCAAGCACGGTTTCTTCTTAGCACAAAGTCTTTAGTATCAAAAGCAACTCTTCTTCTCTAAAACACAGTTCTTGGCAACAATGTAACCCACACGGGAGTCACACGACGTCGAGGCAAAGTTAATCCAAAGGTTCGGCGTCGACCGCGAGGAGCGCTACGTCGAGCCCGGAGTCGCACAGACCCCAACAACACAGTACCTTGGAAAAGTGAAGCACTCGATGATCAGCGGCGTCGAGATGTCCGGCGTCGCGTCTTCGGCGTCGATCGGGCCTCGGAGTCGGGTCGATCTGCAGCGGCGTCAACCGAAGTCAGGCGGGAGCAGCGCTCACGGAATGAAGCAGGATACGACGTCGTCGATGTCGATGTTGCAAGAGTGAGCAGCGCTCACGGCGTCGAGAGGGCTCGAAGTCGATGCGATCAGCGGCGGTGCAGACACGGGGTCACTTGGAGCTGGAGCCGAACTCACTACTCACTGGCGTTGCTGCTGGCGTCGATCGGGCCCGGCGGCCGGCGTCGAGGAAGCGGGACACTGGAGCCGTTACTCACGATGTCGAGCTGGATTCGGCGGCGTCCGTCGGCGTCGAGATTGCTGGATTCTTTCAAAGGTGCTGGATTCACAAACTCCAGCAAATAGCACTTTAAGCAGATGAAGTCCTTTAGCCCTGTGACTTCAACAGGAGACTGGCACTCTTCCAGCCCTTGGAGATTTTCTCAGCAAAGAGTGAGAGTACACACACAGTTCCTCTCTCCTGGTTCCTTGGCAAAAATAAAGAAGCAATGCAGGATTCCCCCAACAAACAGCACTCTGGCAGAAGGGGTAGGCAGTCCTTAGATCAGCAGGCTTCTTGTCCTTGGTTCAGGTTTCCTTGTCAGAAGTGATCTGATTTCTTGGTTCAGGGGTCCTTCTCTTATACCCCTTTTTGGCTTTGATCCCTTTGTCCATGCAGGGGAATTTCCCCCCATCCTGGGTTTGTTGTGGGTGTTGCCAGGCCAGAGCACCTGGCCTATTCACTGGGCAGGGCAGAGTCCTCAGCCGCTCAGCAGGAGCGGAGCCAGCATTGTCACTGGCAGGGGCAGGGCCATCAGCTGCCCGGCAGGAGGCGGGCCAGGAAAGTCCCAGGCAAGCACAGAGTCATCAGTCGCCTGGCAGGGGGGCGGAGCCAACATTGTATCAGGCAGGGCAGGCTATCAAGAGCTACTCTTCCCCTACTCTCAATGCAAATGCCCCACTCATCCCACACTGACTCATTCAGACTCTCTGGAGCCACCCAGCTCCTGTCACACGCACACCAGAACCAGCAGAGACCGGTAGACAGTTAGACAAGAAAATAGCTACTTTCTAAAAGTGCTATTTTCAAACACAGAGTCCAAAAACCATCCACACAAACGGATGCGTTATTAAACCCTGAGTTCAGGGATACCAAACTCGACATTGCACCATGCTCCCCGAGCCCGCTAGGATTATAGCATTAATAATTCTGGCAGCCCATTCTAACTGATGGAGAGCAGGTTACCTTACAATAGTGAAAGACGACTATGGCTGTAATTCACTATTAGGACATGCCAACCTTGTCAGGCTTGTCCTACCTTATGCTTACAATGCACCCTGCCCGTGGGCCTACTATAGGGGTGACTAACATGAAGTTAAGGGAAGGTTTAGGGACTGGCAAGTAGGTGTACTTGCGCAGTCCTCGTGACAGTCAGACTGCACGTGGTCTAGCAATGGTAGACCTTCAGACATACTTTTACTAGGCCGCTCTTGTGGGTGGCACAACATGTGCTGCAAGCCCACTAGCAGCATTTGTATTTACAAGCCCTGGCACTCCTGGTGCACTCGACTAGGGACTGATAGTAAACCAAATAAGCCAAACATGGAAGTAAATCAATATAGCAATTTCACATAGGGAGCACTTGCACTGTGACACTGATCAGCAGTGGCACAGTGCCCAAAGCATATACCAGCAAAAACATCGTAAACAGAGGAGGCAAACAGAAAAAATGGAGGAGAGACTCATGCCAATGATGCCAGGTCTAACACGTGTCCCCTCCAGCTGAAATGTGGGGAGAACTACCCTTACCCTAGGGAGTCCTCATCACTAAGGCGGAAAAATCTGGACAGACCATCAGCATTGGCGTGATCTGTGCCAGGGCGGTGTTCCACCGTGAAGTCCATCCCCTGTAGGGAAATGGACCACCTCAACAGCTTTGGATTCTCACCCCTCATCTGCATCAACCATCTGAGGGGCCTGTGGTCTGTCTGCACCCGGAAGTGAGTCCCAAACAGGTAGGGTCTCAGCTTTTTCAGTGCCCAGACCACAGCAAATGCTTCTCTTTCTATCGCACTCCACCTCTGTTCCCTGGGAAGTAACCTCCTGCTGATGAAGGCTACAGGTAAGTCTCGGCCCTCTTCATTCACCTGAGCTAGAACAGCCCCCACGCCATGCTCTGAAGCGTCCGTCTGAACAACAAATTCTTTAGAAAAGTCGGGTGCCTGGAGTATGGGTGCTGTGCACATTGCAGTTTTCAGGGTGTCAAAGGCCGTCTGACAGGCGTCAGTCCAGTTCACAAGTCGTGGCTGCTTCCTGGAAGTCAGCGAAGTCAAGGGGTGCACAATGTTACCATAATCCTTGACAAACCTCCTGTAGTAACCCGTGAGACCCAGGAAGGCTCTCACCTGAGTCTGGGTTTTGGGCGGTGCCCATGCCAGGATGGTATCAATCTTGGGTTGCAGGGGGGCCACCTTGCCGCTCCCTACTTGGTGCCCCAAGTACACCACTGAACCCTGCCCAATCTGGCACTTACTGGCCTTGATTGTGAGGCCTGCTCTGCGCAGGGCCAACAACACTTCCTGGAGGTGGCACAAGTGTTCTTCCCAGCTGGTGCTGAACACTGCGATGTCGTCCAGGTAGGCAGCACTGAAATCCTCCAGCCCAGCCAAGACCTGGTTGACCAACCTCTGGAAGGTGGCAGGGGCATTCTTCATCCCAAAGGGCATAACCCGGAACTGGTAGTGCCCATCTGGTGTGGAGAATGCTGACCTCTCTTTTGCCCCATCGGTCAAGGCGATCTGCCAGTACCCAGACGTTAGATCAAACGTACTAAGGTACTGGGCAGCCCCTAACCGATCGATGAGCTCATCAGCTCTGGGGATGGGGTGCGCGTCAGTCTTGGTGACTGAATTGAGTCCTCGGTAATCCACACAGAACCGAAGTTCCGGTGAAGCACCAGGCGCTGCAGCCTTTGGAACCAAGACCACGGGGCTGGCCCAAGGACTGCTAGAGGACTCAACCACCCCTAGGGCAAACATCTTGGAGACCTCCTCCTTGATGTATGCTCTGACCTTGTCAGTCACTCTGTAAGCCTTGTGCTTGACAGGAGTGCTGTCCCCGGTGTCTACATCATGGACACACCACTGAGTAACACCAGGAATCAAGGAAAACAGATCAGGGAATTGCCCCAACAAATGGCGACAATCCTGCTGCTGTTCAGGGGTCAGTGTGTCAGAGAGGACAACACCATCCACTGACCCATCTTGCTCTTTTGCACACAGGAGGTCAGGAAGAGGCTCACTCTCCTCCTCCATTCCAGCATCTGTAGCTAGGAGCATGCCCACTTCGGACCTTTCTAAGTGGGGCTTCAAACGGTTGACATGCAGGACCCGCAAGGGGTTCCTGGGAGACTTTAAATCCACCAGGTAGGTGACATCGCTCTTCTTCTCCACAACCTCGAATGGTCCAGTCCACCTGTCCTTGAGCGCACAAGGTTCCACAGGGGACATGACCCAAACTTTCTGTCCAGGCTGAAGCTCTACCAGAGTGGCCCTCTGGTCGTACCACCGCTTCATCTCCTCCTGGCTGGCCTCCAGATTTGCCTGAGCAAGATCCCTGAAGCGCCTAGTCTGGTTCCTAAAGGCCAGCATGTAACTGTATACATCCTGGGGAGGTTTCCTGGGAGATTGCTCCCAGCCTTCTTTGACCAGACTCAAAGGTCCTCTTACCGGGTGACCATACAAAAGCTCAAAGGGGCTGAACCCTAGAGACTTCTGTGGCACCTCACGGTAAGCAAACAACAGGCATGGCAAGAGGACGTCCCATTTACGCCTCATTGGTTCTTCAAGACCCATAATCATGCCTTTAAGGGTACGGTTGAATCTTTCAACCAACCCATTACCTTGAGGGTGGTAAGGAGTGGTGAACTTATAAGTTACCCCACACTCCTTCCACAGAGACTTCATATAGTTGGAAATGAAGTTGGTGCCCCGGTCTGACACCACCTCTCTGGGGAACCCCATTCGGGAGAAAACACCCATCAGCGCCCGTCCCACCACGGGGGCAGTCACTGTTCTGAGAGGGATGGCTTCCGGGTACCGTGTGGCATGGTCCACCAAGACCAGGATGAACCTGTTGCCCAGGGCTGTCTTGGGGTCCAGTGGCCCAACAATGTCAATCCCCACCCGGTCAAAGGGGGTACTGACCACGGGAAAAGGTTGGAGGGGAGCCTTCTGCTTCCGCCCGCTCTTCCCACTTGCCTGGCAAGTCTGACAGGTCTTGCACTGGATGTCTACATCCCTTCGCATCTGAGGCCAATAGAAATGGGTGACAAGCCTGTCATAGGTCTTGTCCTGCCCCAGATGTCCAGCTAAAGGAACGTCATGAGCCAAACCCAGTAGGAAGGCTCTGAAGCGCTGGGGTACCACCAGCACACGGGCTGACCCAGGCTCAGCAGCCTTAGGCTCGCTATACAGGAGGTCGTTCTCCCAGTACACAAAATGTGACCCTGACTGATCACCTGAGGTTTGGGCTGAGGCCTGCTGCCTCATACCCACAAGAGAAGGGCACACTTTCTGTTCTGCACAGAATTCCTCCCTGGAGGGACCACCATCCTGCTGCCAATGGGTCAGCTCGGGCAGGTCTCCCAGTTCGGCAACTTGTTCACCTGTGGGTTCCAGGGCATCCCCCTCGAGGTCTGCCTCCTCCTGGACCACGGGAACTACGGGGGACGGTTTCCCGCGCCCCCTGCCTCTTCTCTTCACAGCTGGGTCCTGGGCCATACTTTCAGGCTCCAGAACCCCATCAACACCCTTACTTGCTGTCATGGATCGAGTGGTTGCACACACCCACTCTGGCACACCCAACATTTTCAAATGTGTCTCCCTCTCCACCTTAGCCCAAGGGGAGTCTTCTAAATCGTTGCCCAGGAGACAATCAACAGGCATGGCGGGCCTCACAGCAACCTGAAGAGTACCTGAAACTCCCCCCCATTCAAAGGAAACTTGAGCTACCTCACACTCTTTCTGGGAGTTGTCAGCAGCTATCACAGGGTAGAATGCGTGGGGAACAACCTGCTCTCTGGACACCAAGTGACACTTGACAGCTGTCACACTCGCTCCGGTGTCTCTGAGAGCTTCCACTCTATGGCCATTAATGGTCACCCACTGCCTATATTTCTTAGTGTTACTAGGCAGAGGGGGTGGAGGGACCAATTCCATGTCTCCTAGAGAGACCAGGGACATCTCCGCGGGACCCTCCCCACCATGGGCAACCATCTCCTCCCCTCCCAGAGCTACACTAGCCAACTGATGGGGTGGTGCACTGGGTAGTGCACCAGACTTCTTCAAGGGACACTGAGGGTCATAAAAACGGTGTCCTACCTGCTTACAAACGAAGCAGGTCAGTGGGCCCCTATGACCAGGTTTACCTGGCGGGGCCTCTGATTTCTTCACAGGGGGAGGCTGGGAACCTTTCCCTTGGTTCCCTTGGGGATTACTTTGGGGCCCTTTCTGGGACTCCTTCTGTTTACCCCTGTCCCCCCCACTCTTCTGCTGGGGACCCTGCCCACCTTTGGCTGAGTCTCCCACTGGACCCTTGTGGACCCTGGTACTGACCCAGCGGTCCGCCTCTTCAGCAAGTTTTCTAGGGTTAGATATCTTGCTATCAATAAGGTGCTGGCGCAGCTCTGGAAAACAGTTATTAGACAAGTGCTCCCAAGCAAATAAATCATAAAGAGCATCATAACTTTCCACTTTGCTGCCCTTTACCCAACCATCCATGGCTCTGCAAAAATATGACACATACTCCACCCACGTGGTACCAGGCAACTTCTTACATTCTCTAAAGGCCTGTCTGTACTTTTCTGGGGTTAGGCCATACCTTAACATTAAAGCATCCTTCATATGAGCATAAGACGTCCTATTCTCAACAGGCATGTCTAACAGGGTATCTCTTCCCTCATTCACAAAGCGACCCCACAACCCCGCTCCCCAATCCTTCTCAGGGACCCGGTGGGCCAACAATGCTAACTCATATGCTTTAAACCACTGACCAATATCCTCATTCTTCTGAAAATCTTTGATCACATCTTTGGGAAAATAAAACCTACTTTCTGCAGGCACAGATGGGACGCTGCCACCAGAGGGATTCAATTCTAACTTTTTAGCTTGGAGCTCCAACTCCCTCAACTTGGTATCACGCTCAAAAGCTAACTTCTCTCTTTCAAACTCTAATCTTTTGATCTCCAAATCAGCTTCTCTCCTGCCTCTTGCATTCTCTATCTCCAACTGCCCATTTATCTTAAGTTTTGCCATTTCCACGTTGTAGGCTCGCTC
Source organism: Lissotriton helveticus (assembly GCF_964261635.1). Taxonomy (NCBI): domain Eukaryota; kingdom Metazoa; phylum Chordata; class Amphibia; order Caudata; family Salamandridae; genus Lissotriton; species Lissotriton helveticus. Next base: position 738,007,490 of record NC_136059.1, on the reverse strand, counting down.
CTTCGCCCTTTCTTCTCTTTCTTCAGGGGAAAGACCTTTGGAGGAAACACTGCTGCCAGGAGGGGATACAGGCCCAGTCACGGGCACTTCCTCCTCCCCTTCCTCTGTCGGTACCACCACCGGGGCAGAGGGGTCTCTGGCCTCTAACCAGGCCTCCAATGCTTTGAGATAATCTGCTCTCTTGGAAATGCCTGTGGTAGGAACTTTCAACTGCTTGCAAAAGGATTTCAGCTTCCTTACTGGATAGTCGTTTATCTTACTCCTATCAAACTCCTCCTCAACAACAGGTGTAGTGCTTCCAGCATTACTCATGGTCAAAACTGGCAGTTTCAAAAATCAAGCTTCAGGAAAAGCGGAGAACAAAAATAGAATATCCAACCAAAACAGATTGTGGCTGCGCTATGGTCTGCTTTCACTATGTAGCGCACACTAATCACTGCACATGGGTCATAAATGCAAAGTTCAAAATCCCACCGCTGACCCACCAATGTTAGAAGCGGCTGTCTCTAGTTGGCAGAGGTATACACTTCTGACAAATAGGGACACGCCTTTTCTAGTCAGGGCAAGGAGATCACACACTTAGATAACCCCTGCTCACCCCCTTGGTAGCTTGGCAAAGCAGACAGGCTTATCTCAGAGGCAGTGCGTTAAGCATTTATGACCACATACAGTAATAAAGTGAATACACTACAAATGGACACGACACAGTAGTATTATAAAAATAAGTATTTTTATATAAGGCTTAGCACAAGACCAAATAACGACAAAAATATACCACAATCTTAATAAATACTCTTGGAAGGAAAAATAATAGTTCAAGCACGGTTTCTTCTTAGCACAAAGTCTTTAGTATCAAAAGCAACTCTTCTTCTCTAAAACACAGTTCTTGGCAACAATGTAACCCACACGGGAGTCACACGACGTCGAGGCAAAGTTAATCCAAAGGTTCGGCGTCGACCGCGAGGAGCGCTACGTCGAGCCCGGAGTCGCACAGACCCCAACAACACAGTACCTTGGAAAAGTGAAGCACTCGATGATCAGCGGCGTCGAGATGTCCGGCGTCGCGTCTTCGGCGTCGATCGGGCCTCGGAGTCGGGTCGATCTGCAGCGGCGTCAACCGAAGTCAGGCGGGAGCAGCGCTCACGGAATGAAGCAGGATACGACGTCGTCGATGTCGATGTTGCAAGAGTGAGCAGCGCTCACGGCGTCGAGAGGGCTCGAAGTCGATGCGATCAGCGGCGGTGCAGACACGGGGTCACTTGGAGCTGGAGCCGAACTCACTACTCACTGGCGTTGCTGCTGGCGTCGATCGGGCCCGGCGGCCGGCGTCGAGGAAGCGGGACACTGGAGCCGTTACTCACGATGTCGAGCTGGATTCGGCGGCGTCCGTCGGCGTCGAGATTGCTGGATTCTTTCAAAGGTGCTGGATTCACAAACTCCAGCAAATAGCACTTTAAGCAGATGAAGTCCTTTAGCCCTGTGACTTCAACAGGAGACTGGCACTCTTCCAGCCCTTGGAGATTTTCTCAGCAAAGAGTGAGAGTACACACACAGTTCCTCTCTCCTGGTTCCTTGGCAAAAATAAAGAAGCAATGCAGGATTCCCCCAACAAACAGCACTCTGGCAGAAGGGGTAGGCAGTCCTTAGATCAGCAGGCTTCTTGTCCTTGGTTCAGGTTTCCTTGTCAGAAGTGATCTGATTTCTTGGTTCAGGGGTCCTTCTCTTATACCCCTTTTTGGCTTTGATCCCTTTGTCCATGCAGGGGAATTTCCCCCCATCCTGGGTTTGTTGTGGGTGTTGCCAGGCCAGAGCACCTGGCCTATTCACTGGGCAGGGCAGAGTCCTCAGCCGCTCAGCAGGAGCGGAGCCAGCATTGTCACTGGCAGGGGCAGGGCCATCAGCTGCCCGGCAGGAGGCGGGCCAGGAAAGTCCCAGGCAAGCACAGAGTCATCAGTCGCCTGGCAGGGGGGCGGAGCCAACATTGTATCAGGCAGGGCAGGCTATCAAGAGCTACTCTTCCCCTACTCTCAATGCAAATGCCCCACTCATCCCACACTGACTCATTCAGACTCTCTGGAGCCACCCAGCTCCTGTCACACGCACACCAGAACCAGCAGAGACCGGTAGACAGTTAGACAAGAAAATAGCTACTTTCTAAAAGTGCTATTTTCAAACACAGAGTCCAAAAACCATCCACACAAACGGATGCGTTATTAAACCCTGAGTTCAGGGATACCAAACTCGACATTGCACCATGCTCCCCGAGCCCGCTAGGATTATAGCATTAATAATTCTGGCAGCCCATTCTAACTGATGGAGAGCAGGTTACCTTACAATAGTGAAAGACGACTATGGCTGTAATTCACTATTAGGACATGCCAACCTTGTCAGGCTTGTCCTACCTTATGCTTACAATGCACCCTGCCCGTGGGCCTACTATAGGGGTGACTAACATGAAGTTAAGGGAAGGTTTAGGGACTGGCAAGTAGGTGTACTTGCGCAGTCCTCGTGACAGTCAGACTGCACGTGGTCTAGCAATGGTAGACCTTCAGACATACTTTTACTAGGCCGCTCTTGTGGGTGGCACAACATGTGCTGCAAGCCCACTAGCAGCATTTGTATTTACAAGCCCTGGCACTCCTGGTGCACTCGACTAGGGACTGATAGTAAACCAAATAAGCCAAACATGGAAGTAAATCAATATAGCAATTTCACATAGGGAGCACTTGCACTGTGACACTGATCAGCAGTGGCACAGTGCCCAAAGCATATACCAGCAAAAACATCGTAAACAGAGGAGGCAAACAGAAAAAATGGAGGAGAGACTCATGCCAATGATGCCAGGTCTAACAGTGAACGAATACAGTTTTTGCCAAATTCTGCCTTACGCTGCATGTGGACTTTATAATCAAAACTTGTTCTCCCCAAACCATCAAGCCTGAGGTTGTTTTTAAGAAAGCAACTGAGTTTGCTATATTCTTCCATCAAAAGTTAAAATCTCTGGTGGAACAGGTCAACCACCCCACCCCCATCGAGGAGCGAAAATCCGTAGTCACTTGGCAGAACTTTGCCGCCATCTCAGAGGTTGATCTCCTCAAATGCATCCGCGAAACCAAACCCTCCAACCATTCCTCCGACCCCATTCCCAGTGGCATCGCCATTGATTTCTATACTAACACTCTCTCATACTGGACCAGGCTAGTCAATCTCTTCCTCAGTCCAGGATCCTTCCCAATTGTCCTCAAAACAGGACAGGTTACCCCCCTTCTAAAAAAAACCTCTGCAGATGCAAATGACCTCAATAACTTCTGCCCCATCACCAATCTCCCTTTTCTTTCAAAGATCACAGAAAAATGTTTTGCAAAACAACTCTCCCAACACATTATGGACAATAATCTCCTTGACATGTTCCAGTTGGGCTTTATTCAAAACTGCAGCACAGAAACAACCCTGCTGCAAGTGATCGATGATGCGCTGCATATTCTCGACTCGGGGGAACTGTGCCTTCTGATTCTTCTTGACCTCTCTGCAGCTTTTAACACTGTTAATCACAACACCCTCCTTAACATTCTTCAACAGAGAATGGGCGTGGAAGGCACAGTACTCAAATGGTTTGCCTCTTTCCTCTCGGAGAGATCCCAAATGATCAAGATTGCAAACAGTCTCTCGTCTCCACTGGTGGTTGGTCAAGGCGTCCCTCAAGGTTCTATCCTTGCTCCCACTCTGTTCAATCTCTATCTGGAAACTTTAGGGAACCTTTTAAGCAAATCTGGAATCCTCTACCATCTCTACGCGGATGATACCCAAATCTACCTCAAGGTGCCTTCCTCTCATGATCTCTTACTACTCAGCTCTACTCTCAATACTATTCACAACTGGATGTTAGTTCACCAACTCATTCTCAATCCCTCCAAAACAGAATTCCTCCTCTAATCTAGCTCTCTCTCCGCCTCCTGTTCAATACTGGATGGATCAATCGCATCTACTCAACAGTAAACCCATCATTGTGGACTGCGCTAAATCCTTAGGTTTCATACTTGACAAAAGACTCAACCTAATCTCACACATCAACTCCATGGCCAAGAGCGCACGTTATCAACTGCGCCTTTTATGGGGGATTCGTCCTTTCTTCCTGGAGAAGGACCTAAAAACCTTGGTCCAATCGCTAGTTCTCTCTAGACTGGATTATTGTAATTCTCTTCTGACCGGCCTTCCCAAATCTCACCTCTCCCCCCTCAAATCTGTCCTCCATTCAGCAGCTCGCTTCATTACAGGTTCCAAATGTAGTGACCACACCACTCCTATCCTGTCTTCTCTCCGATGGCTTCCCATCGAGGCTAGCGCTATCTACAAAACAGCGTGCATCACTCACAAAGCTTTGCACTCTTCCTCCCCTCGCTATCTTGCGAATAAACTCAAACTGTCTGGAGGCTCAAGACCTTCTTGGAATGCGGAAAAGTTCCTTCTTGAACCCCCCTCCTTCAAAAGGGAAAAATTGTTGGCACAATCGTTCTCAGGTAATGCGGTGAGAATCTGGAGCTCGCTTCCTTCTTCGCTCCCTGCCATCACCTCCGTCCAGATCTTCAAAGCGGACCTCAAATCTCTTTTATTCCAAAGACACTTTCAGAACTAATTCCCTCCTTCTCAAACCCCACCAGGAAGTTCTTTAGTCATTGTAAATTTGTCACAAATATTTTTATTTTTGTTTGTACATACTGTGCTTGCTGCGTTTGATATTGTGTTCCTTTTGCCTGCGTTGTTTTGATTCTATGGCCTGCTATTGTTCGCCAGGAAGTTCTGTATAATTTGTCATATTTATTCTTATTTTTGCTTGTACAATCTGTTCATGCTGTGCTTGAGATTGTGTGCCTTTTGCCTGCGTCGCTCCGATTCTATGGCCTGCTATTTTTGTTTGTTTTATTCCTGCAACAGTTATCTCATGTAACGTAACTGGTTCTATTGTACAGTGCTCTGACACCTTCGGGTAAAGTCCGCGCTTTATAAAAATGCATTAAATAAATAAATAAATAAATAATGGGTTGGCTAACATAAAAACTGTGTTTTAATTCAATTCGAATCCACTAGATGGCGCACGGTACAATGGTATGATTTAGACACGCTTCACGGTGATTTCGTAGGATTTATTCGAATATGGCTTAGGCTGAAGTCAGAAAACTGTGAAGAGCTGCATGGTGGAGGACTGTGCAGCGACATGAGCTGGGCAACACGATAGCATGCAAAACTGGGAGTGCGACACGAGCACTCAAACTCCCTGTAATTCGCCCGGCCACCTGACTGCACAGGGATGGCTATTGGGGGGATGAGTGACAGCTCTCAGAGACAATAAACCAGTGCTTTAAATGGGGGGGGGGGGGGAGTGCAGGTTGTGGTACTCATTTAAATGTGGCGAGTGGGCGGGGCTTGGGGTGGGGCTTAGGGGAAGACATGCTTCTTGACTTACATACTACTTGCAGCACATACCAAAACACATGAGAAATGTCTTACAATAAACAAAGAAGGTTTGTTTACTCAATACACAAAGAAAGCCAAACGTGGTGATATTTTCACATTATCCTGTTTTGTAATATTTGCAACATCACTTCTTTTAATTGCTGTTGCTTGGCACAATACCATATATTCTCGAGCAACACAGAAAGAAACAAGCAGACGTGTGCATACACAGGTATCTCACACATTTCCTTTAATATACCTCCGAGAGAGTGTCTATTCGCTCCCCCTTTCTCTCGTATTTCTCTCCCACAAAAACAATCACAGGCAAGCAGACGAACAATAGCAGGCACACAAAAGAATCAGGTTGGATTAAAGCCATTTGAACCTGGTTAGCTCCCACGGCTTTCTGAATAGTGTTGTCACCGGGCTGCCTCGATTTCTGTGTTTGCAACACAGCATGATGGTGAACACCCCGACGGTATGCAAATGAGCCCAAGCTGAATAGTTCAGCGGGGGCTCGGCTCAGGCCTACTGAAGTGCCTTGGCTGTCAGAGACAGGCCGCCAGCACCAGCGCTTCATGAGTACTGGTACCCTCCTTGGCAGTAAAGAAGTGCCGGTACTCAGAGTGATAAATCTAAGAAGTGCCGGTACTCGGTACCTTTGAGTACCGGCCCATTTAAAGCACTGCAAGAGACTATCCTGAGATGATGTGTACTCAGTCCATATGTATTCCTCCCAAAAACAAACGAAAGGCAATGTAATCCAACACTATAAACAACGTCTTCAAATATAATGTATCTAAGTTTCAGTGGCGTAGCTAGGTGTGCCTGTAAGAGTCCCCAAAACCACCCCTCCCCCCTTGCTACGTCACTGCTACGTGTATCATTTCTCAAGGTCAGTCATCAGGACAATGGTGGTGGACACTGGATACATTTTGCATCTACAGCAGGACTTTGTCACACGCGTTCAGATGGTTTAGAGAATGAACACTGGTTAGAAACGTGTCAATGATGTTGATAGCAGCTACAGGTCTATTATAGCTTTCATATCCAGATCGTGCCTGGTGAGTTTGGGCTCAAACCACTTTGCTGTAGGGTGACCAACTGGCATGGGTGCAAATTCAGGATGGTGAGTGTAAAAATTCAGGACAAAGGGTCAAAATTCAGGACAAAACTTCGGGACCAAAGGTATATTTTACAGACACATCAAAGGAGGTCGCGCAATAGTATATAAGTAATCCCATCTATATCCAAACATATTCATCCATTTGCAAACCTTTCCATCATGTATCTTTCCATCCATCATTTCAATCATTCATCCCACCATCCACCCTTCCACTCATCCATCCACCCTTTCATCCTTTTCATCCGTCTGTACATCCATCCACTCTTCCACCCATCCATCCACTCATCCATCCATCCATTTACCCTTTCACCCATCCAGGCATCCTTTCACTTACTCATGCATCCGTCCAGTCACTCATCCTACCACCCATTCACCTTTTCAGTCATCCATCCTCCCTTTCTCTCTCCATTGACCCGTTCACTTAGCCATCCTTCCTTCCATCCATCTACCCATTGTTCTACTCATCCACTCAGGAATCCATCCATTGATCCTAGCACTCATTCATCCTTTCACTCATCCATCCACCCATTCACTCGCCGATCATCCACCCTTTCACTCATCCATCCATCCTTTCACTCACTATTCATTTATTCACCCTTTCATTCATCCTTTCACCCTTTCACTAATCCATCTAGCCATTCACTTATTCACTCGCCCACCTTTTCATATTAATTATTATGAGCTGAGTCTTTGTCTGCAGAGTTGCATACAGAAGATGCATACAGAAGATGCCCATCAAGAATTTCACCCTTGCTGTAGTTCCTAAAGCAAAGGGTGGGGTGGGGTGGGGTAGGGTTCACTATGCCCCTGCAGATAGGCAGTCTGAAAAAGTGGAAATCATGAGTCATGCATGACGCACAGTGCCATGCCATGAGGTGACTGTGACATGGTGTTGTTTCGAGGTTTTAAGCGGGATGAAGAAAGGGGAGGGGTCTCTACAAAGGGAAGGTTTGATGTAATTAAGGCCGTGACTTAAAACACCTAAGCTAAAAATATGTGCTTAGCATAGCGCCGGACTGGTATTTTGCCTCCTCTGTCATTGCATCCAGATATATAACACAATAAGTAACGATACACCTACAACAAGCCAGAACTATTGACTTTGTCAATGGTTGTTAGTTGCATGAAATAGAAAATGCAGCAACCATGGCTTCATTGATATAATATTGAAAATGAACTATTCTAAAATGATCAGACTGTGAAAGAATTCTAGCCCCTTCTTTTCAACTTTTTTCACCAGCTTTTTTGAATGAACTGGATTCTCACGTAGCAGCATTGGCGTTTTTGCAAATTCCTTCCATCTAGCAGAATGCGCTGCACTGCGCTGCCCTAGACCGCGGCAGGAGGAGGCCACTGCATACAGTAACACTCCAAACAGGCCCATTGTCGTTCTGTATATGGCAATCAGCCACAGACAGAATGACAAAGGGCAGGGAGGGGCTGCTCTTGTGCTCCAAGGAGGAGTGCGAGGCGGTCCCATCAGGGAGCTGAAGCTTCATGCAGGGAACAGTGCTGTTCCCTGCAATGCCCAAAATTACGGACAAAAAGCGTCCGTAAAAGGGATCCTCACGGACAACGGACGTGAGGTCCAAATTACAGATGGTCCTTGAAATTTGCGAGCGGTTGTTCACCCTACTTTGCTTGTGCCTGTAGCAAGCAGTGGTGCATTGGAGACAGAACAAGCGCTGCTAAAGTCAAGTGAAAGCAACTGGAATCATGTTGACAGAATTTATGAAGTCTTCATCAGATCCGCCACAGAAAACAGCATCTTTTGTAGAAGTGGTACTGGGTGAAGAGTTGCATTTGGCTTTAAGTAGACTGTAGACACTGCTGCTTTAGCTGCCTTTATCGTATATTCGATTTTAAACCACCTGCCAAGGAACATTGGAATAATGAGTCTCATTTGGTGGATTCCACTTCCATTCATCAGGCTGCTGCCCCCCTATCAAATAAGCTTCCAAGAGAGGAAATTATGGGCCTCTATCGCAGATCTTCGGCAAAACAAGCTATTGAAATTCGAGACCTTATTTCTTCATTGTCACCCAAATTATGTTTCTTCACTGAAAGTTGGTTAAATGCAGCCGCACTCCCATCCAGTCCTCTGGCCATTCCAACCACTATTCATTACTTAATCTTGATAGGGAGGGCAGAGCTGGCTGTGGTGTGGCCATAGTCTTCCATCACTCCCTTCAGGTGGAGCTGATTGATACCTTAATATCAGAGTGGGTGGAGCCCTGTGTGTTTATAATCACAATTTCAGCTGCCAACTGCAGGAAGAGAGCATTCATCTATCGCCCCCCCCCCTCCCCCAGAACAAAGAAAGACTTCAGGCAGTCTCCTAATGATATTTTAGCCCCTCATATTCTGGCCACATACAATGTTATGCTCCTGGGAGATTTAAATTTCCATAAGGAAAATAGGAAGGATAGGGATGTAATTCAACTTTTGGAAGACTTAGAATCTCAGACAAATTGTGACAGGATCTACTCAAGAGGCAGAGCACACACTTCACCTCATCTTTACTACGTCAGCGGATGTAACCTGCATTCAACCGTTGCCAATTACCTGGTCTGACCATTTCTTAATTCAATTTCAAATTTCTACCAAATCTATTTTAGAAGTGTCTAGACCAAGACACTACAAATGTATGCGCTCATGGAAAGCAGTCACACCTGATTCGGTGGCTGGGGTCTATATAAACCTCCCTCCATTATATCTTGCAAGGACATTGAAGAGGTGTCTGAATTATATTATGATTCCCTGGTTAGGGTTTTTGACTGGGTGGCCCCGGTTAAGAACGTATCCACCCTGGCGACATAACAGCATGCTCCTTGGTACACTAGCCATCTGCACAACTCTAAAACTAAGCGTAAACGCTTAGGGGTATATTCACAAGAACGTGTGATAACTACCGCAAGAGTACCGTATCGCAACTTTCAACATCGCAGCCCCGTGTCAACGTGGAATTCACAACGTGGAGGTAGCATGCGTTAGACACCAGATAACGCGTCAAATGTTCACATGAAACCCCACACGTCTGGCCGGACAATGCACCATAAAAACCACAGAAACAAGCCAAAGCATGTAGCAACATGTATGCACCCTGACCCAGCGCAGAGGCCAACTCGAACCCCACAACCCCCACAGACCACCAGCAAGGAACAACGTGGTTGAGGAAAGCCAAGGAGAAGAGGGAGAGGAAGATGGGTGCAGACCGCAGGAAAAAAGTCCAGCGTCACAGAGGTGACAGAACACTACCAGCAACTGACCCACAAGCAGACCACCTGGAATGCAGTCGGAGTGCTAAGGAGGGCAATCGAGGAGGCCAATAGGCGCCGGAATGACATGACAACCTAAACAAGGCACAAACCCGCTGCCAACAGGAAGGCAGCACCGGCAACAGGAGGTGGCAGTCCAGCGCCACAGGAGGAGCTGGAGGAAACCCAGGCGACAGTCATCAGTGTGGAAACGGTGCAAGGAGTAGGGAGTGCAGACACCGCTCAAGAGGACCTGACACAACATCAACAGGTAATCCAATGAACAGGGACTGGGGAACAGGGGGTGATGAGCACAATGGCACACATGCGCAACGAGGTGTAGCACACTGAACACCCACAATTACCCACAATTACCCAGGGTCATGTCCCAGTCCCTCTTGGCACACTGCAGCACACACACATAGCAAGAACAGCACAACCACATTGACGACAACGTAGTACAATGCGCATAGCCGACACAGAACAGAGGACACAACTGGCTCCGACCATGCACAGAAACATGCCTTCTACATCTGACAGAGCCAGAAACGATGAAATGGAAAAATGTACATGTACGACCTCACATCCATCATGTAGTTCAAATATACACTGTCCCACAGAAGAATCCAGCACCTCCCAAACAGTCACAATGTACATTGCCATACAGTCTGCATGCACACCAGCACAATGTGACAACATACATGTCAACACAATGTCAACAAGCATCTCCGCTTCACATTGCAGAGGGGCACACAACACCTTCAGCAGAGCACAGAATACAACACATCTGTGATGCCGGAGAGGACCACCACACCATCAACACCGACGCCCTACAACAGCTCGAGGATATTCCATGCAACCCACCACCAGAACCCAGCCAGCCAAGCTACTCAGATGAAAACACCGAGCCAGCAACAGACCACACAGCAGGAAGCACCTGCAAGCACAGCTGGTTCACGACACTTCACCCACTCATACATGGCACCCCAATGCCATGTGGTAGCACGCCAAAAGGAGGTGGCCCAACAGGTGTTGGTGGGGGCCGAACCCATGGAATGCAAATTAGAACATATACGTAGGTCTCTATCACCCTTCAGGGACGACCCACACCCCAGTAAGGAGACCCACACTGCCATAGAGACACATGCCCATGTTGGCTCTGTGTACGACGGCCCTGGCCACTCCCCTTATGAAGTGAGTGGGTGACGACAAAGTTACATGTCCAAGCTCCAACCCGCTGCCTGCGGTGACATGTCGTAGGGCCCAGGGCCCTCATGCATACAACAAGACCACAGGGACACATGCATATATCATGTTGAACTGGCTATGGGCACATGCGCTCGGCCCCTTCATTGGCAGGGCCACATGTACAATGATGCCAGTGCTGGATGTGTGTGGGGTGAGTGTAAGCCATTCCGCAATGTCTGGTGCTGGCAACCACTTGAACATTGGACACCAGTGCAACAGCATCAGAAAACACATGCATAACAGAGTCAACTGCTGGGCAACATGGAGTGAGCTGGAGAAAGTCCAGAGGACAGCCAACATGCAAACAGAAGTGTCCATGAGTTGCAGTGCACTGGGGTTGAGACACTAGAGATGAGTGCGCTCATGTAAAGAAAAAGTCTCGGATTGTGTCCCTTTGATATATTCCTGATGCAGATGCAGTGGGGTGTGTTAGACCGGCATCATCTTCCCCATCGACGTCTCAGGGCCCACACACTGTTTGAGGTGACATAGCTGTGCAACCGCTCCACAGCACAAACCTCATTCAGCAACGGACAATGGCCTGTGGTGCACTGAGTCACTGGCACCAGGTGTGCTGAGCAGGGTATCAATCCGATGATGGCATCCACGACAGGTCTGAGCAACTCCGTAAGTCTGTCAGGACCACCGTTTCGACTCTGGCAGATGGCGGTTGCAGGCGGTCCTTGCGGTGGTGGTGTGTGCCTCCTGCGGTGATGCGAAGTCCTGGCCGGTCAGGACTCGCTTTGGTGTGTGAGCCCTGGTGGGATGCAGTTGGGCCTGGAGGCTGTATACAGCGCAGGGCCACAGAGAACCCCAAAGCCAACGCGTCAGGGGCCATCCAATATCTCAGAAGAAGGGGTCCCGGACCGGACCTGCACAAATTTAGTGGCCCCGGATGCACTGCCACTGGCACAGGCACCCAGCCACAGGACGGTGACTTGCGGTGCAGTCAGATGGGCCATGCGCCCTGAGAGGGTCCTCATCAATGTCCGAGGTGTATATTGTGGAGGGTTGCATGGGATAGGGGAAGGTGTCCTCCAGGGCATGATGCGGAACGTTTGATTTTATCCGGAAGCAGCAAATAGTGGGGTGGAGAGCGCATTCTCATTTTCACCACCAATTTGGTATCAGCTACATTAGGATGAAAACTAGCCCTTAGTCCATAGACTCAGATACCACCAATGTATGTACCAGTGAGTGTCATTGAATGTCGGGGAACAGACTTAGTGGGATCGGTGCTGAGAGGGGATGCAGTCTGCGATGATGCCTGTACACTGATATGAACTCCCAGCAGGCTGCGTAGTTCAGGTTCAGTGGCACCACGTGTTCTGTCACCTCCGTGACTGTGACCCGACTTTCGTCCGGACTGAACCGCATCTTCCTCTTAATCCTCTCCGTGCGACCACTTGTGTGGACTCTGCCATTCGTGATTCGCGACTAGGTGCTGGATGTAAGACCTACTGGTCCGGCGGGTAGTCCTGGTACCTCATCCATGTGCCACTGGCTGACGTTGAACAGGGTTAGTGGCACCACGTGTAGCCGACTGGCATTGAACAGGGTTAGTGGCACCTCGTGTAGCCGGTTGGCGTTGAACAGGATTAGTGGCACCACGTGTTGCCGACTGGCATTAAACAGGGTTAGTGACACCACGTGTAGCCGGCTGGCGTTGAACAGGGTTAGCGGCACCACATGTAGCCGACTGGCGTTGAACAGGGTTAGTGGCACCACATGTAGCTGGCTGGCGTTGAACAGGGTTAGTGGCACCACGTGTAGCCGACTGGCGTTGAACAGGGTTAGTGGTTCCAGGAATCGCAAGATGCCCATATAGAACTAGGCCTCACTGATCGGGGGGTCTGGTGCTGTGGCCACAGGCCCAGATTTGGGGTCACTGCCATTCAGGACCCAGGTCACGGTTTCACATATGGGACCTACTGGGTCGAAGAGGACGCCGGTGTAGTATGTGAATGAGGAATTAGTAATGTGGGCCAGCGTCGGGGGCCAGCGATGGTCTGAGAAGCTGGCAGGGTCACGGGCCTCGGGCTTGGAGCTTGCACAAGCACGTGGTTGGCCCTCCTTGACACACGCCGGTGCCGGCAGGTAATCTGTGTGACCTGGCTGCGCAGGGGCGGGCCTGACGGGTTCGCGGTTAAGCGGCCCGGGATACGGCAGGCCCACAGGATTGCAAGCAACTCCACTCACAAGGATGGCGTAGGCCTCGTGGCGGGGTGGGAGACGCTGCCCTGGCAGAAACATTGGGCTTTCCAGATGAGGACCACGGCCAGGGCTACGTGCTTTTTATTCACACCCCTACGCTGGTCTGGCATATGCCGGGGCATCCCCCTCTGCTCATGCTTACGGGGGGACGTAACAAGCAACATTTCCGCGAGGACCCCCACTGATGGGATGACATGGTTGCATCCACTGTCCACTACACTCCATACACCAGAGATGTATGTCGCCGTGGCTATGGATGTGTTCTGCATACTGCGGTCTGTCCAGCACATCGCCTCCACTCTTGGCATTGTGTACTTTCCCGTTCATGGTTCTATAGCATCCTTCACACATGCCTGGTTGCCACCTCTCCCCACATTTGGCTATTGTGTGGCTACGGTGCCATGACGTTGATGGCTCATGTTCACGGCTTCTCCAGGTTACCATTGTAAGATGTTCTGTCGTGTCTGGTGGGTGGGCATGTTGTTGTGCATGTTGGTTGTGATTTTGTGACATGTGCATTGCCAGAGTTGTGAATTTCATGGTTGTGGAGTTAATTTGGAACTTGCCAAAGGGCTGTGCATTTCCCTTGGTGCCATCCTGGGAACGCTGGTTGCCGATGGACTGTCGGAGGATGAAGGAATCATGCACACTGGCTGTGTATTTGGAGGCGACATTGGTGAAGGTCCCACGGTATTATGATGTTGCCTGCACATTGATGTGTGACGTGTGCTTCCTGTTGCGGTGATTGTGTGCTGTGTCACCAGGGGCACAGGTAGGACATGTGTGCTGTGGATTGTCCCCAACAGGTGCGTGCATCCGGCTATGGCGTATGGCCCTTGCTTGGTCTCCAGAGTTTCCTGCGCATTGTGTTGGACGTATGGGGATTGGGGTGCCAGCGTGATGGTGATGTCCAGACAGATGTGGGGGACCTGGATTTGGCTGGTTGTGAGACTCCTCTGACTCTGGCGGGTGTTGGTTGGGGTATGTCTGGGGCCAACAGGTGCAGCACAGCCAGCAGCTTAGTGTGGGGTGGGATACTGGTTGTCCGCTGTGTTGGTGCTGTTGGCCTGTTAGGCGACGATGGTCAGGATGCATAGGATAGTTGTCCCATTCAGCCTGTAGTGGACAGTGACATTGTCAGATGTTGGGTCTGTGAGGGGCTGCTGTCTTTGTCTGTGCTGCCTCTGTGGTGGTCCGGGGGGGGGTGTTCCGGGTGGAGGTTGGAGTCCTGAGGTGGTAGCGGTGGTTGTTGTGGCCCTCTTGGGTGTCCGGGCTGATTGATGATTGGCTCCATGGTATCTGTTGCCCTTCCGATGACGCCCTGGCCAAGGCTCCCTTTTTTGGTGCAGGCTGCCGTCCGACTTTACACCAGGTCAGAGCAGGAGTTAATTTCCTGCTGCTTACGCGCCTTATCGCCTGTTTTGGGTTCTTAATAAATCTGGCTGATCGTTGAGAATATTGGTGGCTCTCCTACTTCACTACAGGGATCGGGACCTTTTCTTTTCCTCTGTGAAGGCCATAAACAAGATTTGTTGGCAATAGATAACACCATGGTGCTAATTTTTCCAGACTATACGCTAACTGTTCAACACCAGAGGCACACTCATAAATTGCATACTTTAAACTTCAAATACTCACACCTGTTTCTGGCTTGCCAACTCTGAGACCAAGTGGACAGACAGTCACATGTTTTTACTGACCCTTAGGATGCATGGGAGTGTGCGGAGTGCCGCAGCGGATTAGAGCTCTTCTTTACGTAGGAGTTCTCCGACAGTGCACAACCATCAGGTAGCAACAAGTAGTTGTTAAAGGAACGCCATACATGGAGCTCTCCTCAAATACCTACCCCCAATCTGGAACAATTGATGCAAGAGAGAAGAAATGTGCTGCGGGCTGCTGCTGCCTTCCGATACCCTGTTCCCGAATCAGATACCGAAGGATAGGATTCCAAGTCTACAAGTGAAGAGGGCTCTATGTCCTGCATACCCCTTCCATCGGGCCTTAGAATGCCACTCACTGTGACCCCAAAAACAGCAAATCATGTCCTATGAATCTTGCTAAATTCATAATCCGACTATATGGATGTGCATGTATAACATCACTCTCCTTTTTTCCAACCATCCAGAGAACGCCCCCCTTCAAATAAAGCCCGTGCCTGCTCTGAGCTGGTACCTTACCGTATCATTGACACTGCATACATACCTAACAACGGGGGGTATCTAGTAGTAGATGGGGTAACATGAGTCTCACCGTACACAGGTAGACTGCAGAAACAGTGGAGGAGAGAATTCTACTCCACTAATTACTCCTCTTATGTCAGGGGGTTGATGATGTCGATCCAGGCCAGAGTCCCATTGGTAGTGGCTGACACTGTTTTAGACCCCTAATTTCCCTATGTGTTTGCAGAGGGCCGTTTAGACAGCCGGCAGTTGTTGCTTTGCTCCCTTTATGCACCCAACACCAAACAAGTGCCCTTCCTACAAAAATTATCTGGTGTGTTGGAGCGCTGGAGCCCACTCCCATGGGTGTTGAGGGGTGACTTTATTAGTGTCCTTAATATAAATCTAGACCGATCCTTCCCACCTTTTGTTGCACTTCCACCACCCCCAATGCCAAAACTCTGACAAATTGGCTACAAAAATGGGAGCTATTAGAAGGCTGACAAAGGCGAAAAAATCACACAAAAGTTTACTCATTCTACAGAACACATAGAAAGAGGAATATGCATCTAAGGATTGTTTTTGTGCAGGAAGGTGTCCCTTTCTGCACAAAAACAATCCTACATGCAACGCAGGCACCCATGCACCATGGTGTAAGGGTGCCTGTGTTGGTGCTAGGCTGCCAAAAGGGCACCAGTGCAGGGGAAAAGGCAGGAATGCACCATATTGCCTTAAATATCAATCAATCAATCAATCAATCATGCCATTTGTATAGCGCACTACTCACCCGGGAGGGTCTCAAGGCGCTTGGGGGGAGGGGTATGCTACTGCTCAAACAGCAAGGTCTTGAGTTGTTTCCTGAAGGCGAGATGGTCCTGGGTCAGCCGAAGGTGGATGGGGAGGGAGTTCCAAGTCTTGGCAGCCAGGTAAGAGTAGGATCTTCCTCCGGCGGTGGCTCTTCGGATGCGTGGTACGGCTGCGAGGGCGAGGCTGGTGGACCGTAGCTGGCGGGTGGGCATGTAGAAGGTCAGGCGGTCGTTGAGGTACTTGGGGCCCAGGTCGTGGAGAGACTTGTGTGCGTGGGTGAGGAGCCGGAACGTGATCCTCTTGTCGACGGGGAGAAATACAGCTCTTTTCTGCTCTTTCCCTGTCAAGCAGTGCAGTATCTTGCTGCTCTGCACTGTGTGACAAAACTCGTAAATCGACCAAGTCTTTTATGGAACCTGTGGTACTTCCCTGGTAATGCCCAACCAGCATCTGGAGCTCCCGGCCCAGATGGGCTTCCGTCTGAATTCTATAAAACCTACACTCCACTCCTGGCACCAAAACTGAAAACACTATATGACATAGCTATGGATACCTCACACTTTCCACCCTCAATGTGCGAAGCCCTCCTAATATCACTGCCTAAACCAGGTAGGGACCCAGAGGACCTGACACTCCTTGATACAGATTATAAAGTCCTAGCTAAGATACTGGCTTACAGGTTGCCCTCCCTCCTGCCCCCGCTGGTGCCACAGCTGGTGCATCCGGACCAGAAAGGATCTGTACCGCCCCAAACAACTCCTTAAACCTGGGTCAGTTTCTCCTGGTCCTAGAATACCCCCCCCCCGCAAACTGTTCACCCTCTGGATGTTTGGTACTTGACATTGAAAAGGCATTTGACTCCCTGGAACTTGGTCAGATTGTTATACAACAATCCAGCAGCCAGGGTCAAAATACTGATCTATAGGGGCACCTGGTAGGGCTGCCCATTATCCCCGCTGTTATTCTCGCTAGCAATAGAACCGCTCGCCCACACCCTCAGATGGGGGCGGCTAATGGGGGAGTTCTTTGAGTTCTCAGAGCAATGGGCGACACTATGTGTCACTATATGCTGACAATATGTTTTTGCATCTCAGGAACATCCTGGACATCCCAGTCACCACTGTGCACATGCTAGACAGATTTTCATTGAAAATATAACATAACGTGTATTTGTAAAGCACACATTCACCCAGAAGGGTATCTTCGCGTTGAATGAAAGTTGTTTATTGTTACCCACCTCGATGGTACTCATTTTATCGACCTCGATGGATGAAAGGCTGAGAGGACCCACCGGGAATTGAACCTGTGACCATGAGGTCAAACACAGGCTCCAACAGTCGACACATCAGTCCCACTAAGTCACCAGACCCAGTTTGATCTCCGGTCTCAAGGTCAACTGGAGCAAGTCAGGCCTTTTCCCCATTGTGGCCAGCACACCTGACCCACCTCTTCAAATAAATGGAATCTCCATGCTGTAGCAATGTGTCATGTTCCCTTATATAGGAATTTGCATATATCATACCCCAGCAGACCTATTTGATGGTACCTTAGTTCAAGCGGTCACCGCCCTGGGGTCACAAATGACGTTCTGACAAACTCTGCCACTTTCAGTAGCAGGCCGCATAGCGCTCAGCAAAATGGTCAATATACCACTCCTCCTATATTATTTCTCCAACTTCCCGCTGTATGTCACAAACTCGTTTTTTCGTTCCCTAGAACAAACCACAGGGGACTTTATTTGGCCTACCTCGCACCGCAGGGTGGCACTAGCTTAACTCTATGAAGCACCTGGGGCGTGGCAGAGCTGAAAACCAAAATGGCCACCTGACTCCGAAGCTCCAAAGCCGCCGACCGCGTTAAAAGCACTCACTGTCTCCCCAGCCAATGCCTCGGGCTACAGAACGTGGGAGGAGACACTGCAGGAGAGCGGCTTCATAATGAGCTGCTTCCGAGCCTGATTGCCGGAGGATACAGGGAACAGTGGCCTGGGCTCTCTCAGGCCTGACACGGCCATCGGAGGCCTCGAGATGACAGGGGTCTCAGGTGAGCATGAAGCCGGGGCCCGGACATTGCAGGGCGGCAGCGAACACCACGCCTGACGCCAAGGCTGCTGCTGATCGAGAGACCAGCCTACCTGATGGAGAGCAGCATTGTCGCTTCGGTCCCTGACGATATCTGGACACAGAAGTGAGTGCACGAGGTGGGGGGGCGCCAATAATCGGAACAACTGAGCATTCTGCTTGGCTGACAGAGAATCCGCATGGCATGCCGGCAGCTTTCAGTCAGCGCCAAGTCTATTGGACCTCCGGCATGACTCAGCGCTGATGGCGTCTCAATATTGTTGCACACTGTACATGCCACTGTGCTGCACATGCAGGATGCTCTCCCTTCCAAACTGGCACTTCTCGGGCACAGTGGCCTCTCTCTTGCTGAGCTGCTGAATAGTATGCACACATGCTAGGCTCCTATACACGTGCATAACCAGCCACATATTCATGACTACAGGGAGCTACATTCATAACTAAAGGCTACTGCAACAAAATAATAAGAGCAAGCCGCAAGACCTGCTGGAGGCTCAGACTCTCTACGTCACATGTTGTCCATGGGGCTGCTTGAAACGATGGGGTGAACGGATCCGAAGCAGCGCCAACTAACCTTCGACACTGCAAAGACTCCTAGACGCGATGAGGCAGACAGCCCACAGGTGCTGAGGCTCCTCCACTGGATGGCACCGCCGCCATTATGGCGGAGCTACGGGCTGGCTTCCAAGCCATTGACACGTTCCTAGAGGCCCTCACCACCTGCCTGGATGACATTCATAAGAGCCTTGTAAATCACGGAACCTGCATTGGGAAAGGTTGAACAACGGGTGACATCCTTGGAAGATTCGCAACCCCCATCCAGAAGAGGGTGGATAGGACTGAAGAATTGCTCAAGGCAGTGGCCGACAAGTCTGAAGATTTGGAGACGTGCTTGCACTGCAATAACTTCTGCATTGCAGGCATGGCTGAATCTACGAATACTGGTCCCATATCTAAGTTTGTTGAAACAGTCCTGACAGATGTCTTTGGCAGAGAGGCCTTTTCCAGTACGTTAGCAGTGGAGAGAGTGTATCGGACATTAGAACCACGCCCGATGCCAGGAGCACCCTGAGATTAATAGTAGCAAGACTCCTCAACTATCAGGATCGAGATGCAGCATTGCAACTGTCCCGAGAGAGGGGCTCGCTCTCATATCAAGGGACAGATCTGGCGCCCTTCCCAGACTTCACACCAATGGTTCAAGAAGCACTGCGCAAGTATGTGGACATCAAACATGTCTTGCAGAGGGCAAATGGCAAGTATGCTATGCTGTACCATGTGCGACTTTGCATCCAGATCGATGGCAAATCCCAAATTTTCGATACTCCTGATGATGCAGTGAAGTTGTGGAAGCATAATCAGAACGTGAAGAAAAGCCAAGTGCACGGAGAAGAAGAGGAGTTGATGCCGTAATAATGATTAGTAGCCCTATAAACTCTGCACCAAATGGATCCTTGATGGGCCCATTTGTCCATGAACAAAAACTATGCCTAGCCAAAGTAGTTGAGGCAATAGGTAAAATACAAGCTTCCGTGCGCTATAAATACGAAACAATTACCGAATGGTGGGGAACTTTGCTATCTGCACAACTGATGTGCGAGGCGGTATAGAATTAATTTATCATATTTTTCTCGTTATTTGGAGTGATGCCTACCCCCCTTGGAAGGTCTTTCCTACTGTTTAATGTTCACAGGGATATTAAAGGGATTCCCCAGGTGCTTTTTTGTATGTATCCGATGTGGGTGGGGGGTTGCTGGAAAGGTTTTCTTAGAACCTGTTTTCCTATTTAGATTACATACAGAGTAATGCTTCTATGGTTGAATGGCTACACATACATCATGCAATCGCAATGCGTCACAATACATAACAACCTGACCCCATGCCCCATTCATCTATGCAGTGTAAAGGTTTGCGTTTAATGTGTTTGTCCTGGAATTTTAGAAGCTTCTCCAACCCCAGAAAAGGACGCCAAGTTTTAGCTCACATGGCTAGATATGGCATCCAGATGGCTTTCCTACAAGAGACACACTATGCACCACTCCAGACACATAGATTTACATCGAACTGGGGCACTAACCATTTCTTCACAAACTACAGCACATACTCCCGGGGCCTATGCATTCTAATACAACGATCACTCCCTTTTCAGGTGAACGAAATAGTGGTGGATGAGGAAGGCAGATACATCCTGGTGGTGGGGGTGATGGGCAACAGATCACTTTTGCTGATCAATATTTACGCCCCAAATGTACATTCCACAGATTTCTTCCCCAAAGTCACCTTACACAGTGCGCAACTAGATACTGAAATAGATCTCAAAATGGACACAACAGGGTGGGATACATCAGTAAACCACACCTGTGCAAGGTCTCACTTCATTGTTACGTACCTCACTGCTATCAGATCCCTGGAGGGCTCACCACACCACTGGGCGTGACAACTCCTTCTACTCAGCCCCACACGGTTCATGGTCACGAATAGACCATTGGTACTTTACTCCCCGACTTTTACAGGCAGCCCAAGCTTTTGAGTACTTGCCCCGTACATTGGCAGACCACTCCCCCATCCTCCTCACAATGGAATTGCCTACTCGCAGCCACATTCCTTCTGGAGATTCCCGGCAGAAGCCTTACTAGATTCAATTTTTACACAGTGAGGTTGAAGAGGCCATCCGGGAATATTTTCAACTAAATGAAGTCATGGTGGAGCTGCAGTCCACACTGTGGGACGCTTTTAAAGCTTATATTAGAGGGGTATGCGTATCCAAGCAAGCAGGAGTGCTGCGTTCAATACGGAGAGCGCTGGAA
The DNA here is from genome assembly GCF_964261635.1 of Lissotriton helveticus. Lineage (NCBI taxonomy): Eukaryota > Metazoa > Chordata > Amphibia > Caudata > Salamandridae > Lissotriton > Lissotriton helveticus. The sequence continues at coordinate 737,986,340 of NC_136059.1, read as the reverse complement.
GTGTGGAGGGAAAACTTAGAGATATGGACGCAGCCATGCGGGCAACTGATTCCCCCTCATCCCTGCATGATTGAGCAGCACTGTTGGCAGAATTCACTGACCTCGCGGTTAATTCCCTTGTTGACACCGGCTTATGAGTGCACCCAACGTCCAGGTTAATAGTTCCCGAGTAACCCAGGCCTACCAGGATTCTCCCACTCAGCTTAATTGCTCCTGAGGTTCCTTCTTCACCCCTCGTGGCTTCCATAATTTCCTCTCCAACCCACGTAATCACAGGTTGCTACCTCTCGGCTTGCCTGACATGGTCACTCCCGTCAACGTGGCTCATTCATGAGGCGGCGGTTTCTGCTACCACGCTGACAACAGCGCTACACATCATCTTCATTACGCCTTGCTTCCGTCAGACTAGACCCCCCATCGACGCTACCAATTCTACATGTCACACCTTGTTCGTCCTGATGATGATCTCCATTTTTTGAGATCGAAACGCCGTCGACCATTACAACCTAAACTCCATAATGTTGATAATTTAATTTGGAGTTTTGCTTTTCTGTTGTTTTCAATGCGATGTCAATTTTATTTGTCACCAGCACTTTTCACTTCACGCACTTTCACGTATCTGTGTGAGCACCTGAACTATTATCTTTAAATACCAAATGATACTTCATTTATGATGTGAATAAATGCAATGTCATTCAAAAACCTTGTATCTCTTCATACACTGTTTAAAAGGTCCTGTTTGGACTTTTTATGCTGTGACAACTGATTAACGCTGCTCTTAAATGAATTGTAGAGCAGGCTACCAGAGTACCGTATTGGCCTCACACAGACCTGTGTTCTCCTTAACCATGTGGAGGCATTTGTAGGCATGGATGAGTATCTTGAAGGTTACTCTCTTCTCGACGGGGAGCCAGTGAAGGTCTCGCAGGTGTTGGGTGATGTGTTCATGTCGGGGATGGCGAGGACGAGTCTGGCTGCGGTGTTCTGTATGGTCTTTTAGCTTGCGGAGCAGAAATTTGTTGATCTCGGCATAACGGGCATTTCCGTAATCCAGTCTGCAGGTTATGAGTGCGTGGGTGATGGTCTTTCTTAACTCAGAGGGAATCCATTTGAAGGTCTTGGGAAGGATGCAGAGGGTGTTGAAGCAGGTGGAGGCAACGGCGTTGATCTGTCGGATCATGATGAGGGAGGAGTCGAGTATGATACCAAGGTTCCAGGTGTGGTCCGTGGGGGTAGGAGGGCTGCCGAAGGGCAGTGGGCCACCAGGCGTTGTCCCATGCAGAGGGGAGGGTCTGGGGAAGAGGACTTCTTTCTTCTCCGAGTTAAGCTTCAGACAGCTGCTGCTCATCCAGGATGTGACGTCCTTCATTCCTCCCTGAAAGCTGAGTCTGGTGGTGAGGGGGTCCTTGGTGAGAGAGAGGATGAGCTGGGTGTTGTCAGCGTAGGATACTATGCTGATGACACCCCTATGAAGTATGCTTATTACGACACTGTATTGTATATCTGGAAGTGCACAATAAAAATAGTTGAGAAAAAAATCAGAGGACCGTAGTCTTGGTGTGGTAATATGTGCTTGCAGTGTTGATTAGCAGACATGATACAACAGCATAGCTCTTATCTCTAGGTCCTGGAGCAAATTGAAGCAGGAGCAGAGCTTTATGTCTGCAGCCTCTGTCCACAATGTTCAGAATATATATACTCTTTTGTAGGTAAAGGGTCCCTGACCCAAGAGGGACCTGAAGTCCTGTGGCAAATGAGTCCACTCATGGCGTACCTGGTATGTATTGAGGTGATGGGTACATGTTGCACTGAGTATTGAAAAATGTTGTTTGTCAGAAATTATACTTTACTCAACAGCTCCTCCCTTTTCATGATTGTCTTGTCACGTCTTTGGAGGTCTGGACGTGGTTGTAAAATACCTCACTCAAACTGAGTTATGGATAATTTAAGTGTTTGTCCCTTCCCTATTGTTTCATGTATCTAATTTGTTTATTTTTCTGGGTCTCAGTCCCCGAAAGCATAGGTGCAGCATGGTGTGTAGGGTCCTTAGTCTGTTGACATGGGCTATGGGACTAACCCGTTCTATAGCTGTTATATACCAGGAAGGTGGGTGCTGGCTGCCGATGCTGTTTCTGCAGGCATTTGCCCATCTAATTTGTGTCTATTGATCCTGGCTTTGCCTCTCTGGTGCAGGAAGAATGCAATATTGCATATTCTCTTTTCATGCTGGTTTTCACTTGGATGCTGAAAGAGGCAGTGGTTGTGCATCAGGTGGATCACTCACCATTGTATGCCTCCAAAGGTTACATGGCGGGAGGCAGGACTGGACCTGTTTGCTCTTTTTACTCTTTAAGCTCTATTCAGAACAAGACAGGTGGTACAAGCTGACTTTGTCTTGGATGCAGCATCAGAGATCAGACAGGGCCTAATGTAGACAGCTTCTTCACCTCCTGAGGTGGATGCAGAAAGATGTCATGCAAAAGATGTGGGAGCACCATATGTCCTCAGTTTCAGGAACTAGAACAGTGATCACTGTGCAAGAGATTGGCAGTGCTTATTCTGTATCCTTCTTGCTGCAGGAGTTCCCAGATGGCTTATTTGTTTCTGTTCCAGGACCTACCATTGCGGAGCACCACTTGGTAGAGGGCAGCATCTTTAGTCAGAAGCTGCCATAAGTAAGGATAGGATAATCAGATAGCCCACAGCTTCTTCCTCTACGTCAAGCAGCGATGATAGAGCCTAGATGGCTTCCATGGTCCTTTGTTGAACTTTAAGTTGCAGGAGAGAGGTCCTCTGTATTCTCATGCACAGATTTCTTCACAGGAATTAATCCCACCTCCTGTACCAGCAGTGTAGTGGGGGGTTCACAAGGAAGAAAGACCTGCTCTGCCCTGAGCTGATATTGCAGATTCAGTGTTGCGGACAGGGCCATGTCACCGTTAGCACATCCGCTGTTGGAGGCTTCTCGAGGAAGGCGCCTGCTGTCACACTTCCTTCTGTTACACCAGCATAGGTAAGAGTATTCACCACACCAGCACAGTGGGGTCAGGAGGTGGGCTGATCCTGCCAGAGGACCTCATGGCGGTGGAGCAGCAAGGCAACAGCAGCAGGTGGCCTCACTTATGCCTGAAGCCGCAAATCGTTAACCCTTTGGGCATGTCAGCAGCAGCAGGTGTCCTGAATTATGCCTGAAGCTGTGGCTTGTTAACACCTTGGGCATGGCAGCAGCAGCTAGTAGCCTCACTTATGCCAGAAGCTGCTGCCCATTAGCCCCTTCTCTCCAATGCATTGTCAAATGTTGGTGGCCAGCTTAGCCAGAGAAATAAAATGGACATCAGAAGATAGAGGGAAACTGGAGTGGGGTATTTATTTTCCAGGTTATTTGATCAGATGGCAATGGTGTGTGGAGAGTGTTGAGAGTGGTGATAGCCATCTCAGAGAGCTGGTTGTCCTGAGCCTTTGTGCCTTCCTGGATACTACACTCTACAGTCTGTGAAGCTGATATACTGTCAGCAAGTGTTAGATATGGGATTGTTATTTGACTGGGATGTGAGCCCTCGTCAAGAGGCAGCCACAATCATTGTCAGAGTAAGGCACAAGCAACCCCAAATTAACCTGTGCTCAACCCTCTGGTATTGGCATCAAGCAGTCAGGCTTAACTCAGAGGAAATGTTTAAATTATTGGTACAATACGTCAAATAGTAAAGCCCGGAAAACACCACATAAAAAGAATACCACACCAGGTTAGGAACATTGATCGTACCTTAATCAATAAAACAAGATCAAAACGACAAAAATCCCATTAGTAGAACCGAATTTAATCAATTTAGCAGTTTCAGGTCAAATAGTGCTAAAAAACAAAAAGCGCCAACTGTGGCTATCCGGTCATGCCGGAGCAGGACAAAGTCACACGTTTAGGCTGACTGCGACGGAACACAGGCCAGCTTCTGGGACCCAGTTAAGCCCCGCTGAACAGAGTACCTCAAATCTTGGTTTGTGTAGCAATGCGTGGATCCGGGTCAAAGATGCATCACACAGCCGAAGCAAAGTGCCGGTTCGGAGATGCGGCGAGGCTGCGGTGCAAGGTCCTGGTGTGTCAACGTCGAGGAGCCTGTTGCCGGGCTTGTGATGTCAAGCCCGGTGTCAAATATGCGATTTGCAAGAGCACTTTAAATCCAGAGAAATACTAAATCACATTTCAGTTCTTCAGAAACGATACGAGGATGAAAATATTGGCACGTTCTTAGCATGATCAACAAAGCAGAAATCTAAGGTGACTCTGTTAAATAGATTTTTTATTCTTCTTTGTCCACGATGGTATCTCATGCACAAGAAAAAATGGCTGTGTTTCTTAGCCATTATAGAAGACTTTATGCAGATTCAGAGAATATGCCAAGATGGTGGAAAGATGACTGGGAGGATTAAATATTCAGACAATTACAACAGAGCAGGGCGACACACTGATTGCTCCAATTACTTAAGCAGAAGTTGCTCAGGCTGTCAAGGGATCTCCCACGGCAAAATCTTGCAGGACTGATGGGGTTCCCATAGAAATCTATAGGCTGCTCGCACCCCAGTTGAATACATTTCTAGTCAGTCTGTACAATAATCCCTGATTCTGTTACTCAATCAGCAGTGGTGAGCTTCCTAAAAAAAAGGTAAACCTCAGAATGATGCGAACTCATGCCATCCTATACGTTTACTCAATTCGGATTATAAATTTTTACTGACCATTATGGCAAATAGACTCACGCAAATAGTACCTAGCGTTATTCATAAGAGTGGATTCCTTCAAGTGTGGATCATGCCTACCAGTACACATTGTTTAGTACAGGAAATCGATTATTTTTCAGTGAAGTTTAAAGCTGCAATCATAATGTTAGACGCAGAGAAAGTGTTCAATATGGTGCAGTGGAACGTCTTTTTTAGGTCAAGCCTAGACAGCGCATGCGCTGTCGCAAGACCTAAGGTAAACAGTATAGCTAGAGTAATCCCGCCTGCTGTTTGCCTGCTGCTTGTAATTGGGTTATTTATGTGTCACTCAGATTTCCGGCCTCCCTATTGGTTGCTGCTCCGATTCATCACTTCAGTTTTTATCTGAAGCAGCACCGACCAGCTACAGTTTTGCCGACCTCAGTCACCAAACCTTTTTAGCAGGGCTGCTGGTGTGTGGCAGTCACCGGGTGACCATGGCGCCGCAGTGAGTGGAGGTGGGAACCGCATCGCTGCTCAGGAAGCTGATTGTGCACATCTTCTCCTTTGATGCCTCGGTCGCCTGTTCGGAGTGGCGGGACTATCTCCTCTAACCAGCGCCTTGGCCTGAGCTTCAGCTCAGCTACACCCCACCCTGCTAAAAGGTACTGTGACTGAGGTTGGTCTGCAAATGCAAAAAATTTAATTCCTAGAGGAACGGTGGGCTGGTTTCAATGTTTTCTTTTTTTTTAATAGCGCAAACTTCACCCGAAGGTTTCTGGTATCAGAGCGCTTTACATGAGCACCAGTAGCGCTACACAAGGACACATATTCTATTTTGCCTTCCTCTTTGAAGTCTGTTTGTGTGTATTGGCTTAACTATGTAGGATGTCGGTTCTGCGTGTTGCAGCCTCACATAGCGCCACCCTAGGCTCTCACTGTGCTTGTTTATTTTATCTGTGCTTCTCGTAAAATGCTCTTTTTAGGCCAGCCACCTAAGATGGCACCACCGTGTGTCAAACGATGACACTTCACACTTCAGTTGTGAAGAGGTGATATCACAGTGAGCTAGAACCCACTGCGGGGAGCAGGTTTCCATCTCATTGCATGGCAGCTGTGGTGACTGGCGAGTCGACGTCCATCAGGGCTTTAGAACCTCCCAAGGACGTCAGTGGAAGTCTCACAACCCACTGTGTTTTGTTTTGATCAACAGTGGGCGTGTCTGCGCGGCAACGCTGGGATCTTAAACCTTTCTCATATCTTTGTTTCCCTTCTACCCCTCCCTCTCGCCGTCTTCATCACCACCATCCATGGTTGACGAGTTGGTATTAGGCTCAAAACCCCGCCCATACAGTTGACTCAGAGTCTTCATGCCACGGAAACACTACTTTAAAAAATGGCAGCTCGATGTTATCCCTGTGTTACGATTGAGGGTTTTCCCCTTTTCATTGTTTATTTCTGGTGTATCACACTGCTAACTCTGAGAATGTTTCCCCCGTCCATATCCATAGCCATCAGGGTTCCACTCCTGTGTCCCTTTTAATCTATGCTGATCATAGATTTCCGTATGCACTACTCCGTACTACCTGCGGATTTCATATAGCACAGAAATATTCAGTAGGATGAAACCTCTACCCCCATAAAATACGGCATTCTTTGGAGCCACCAGCCCCTCCTCTTTTGCATATGGACTCTGTTCTACTTTGGAAGTAAATATTTGTGCATGTGGAGCGAAAACGCATCGGGTAGTTATGTGAATACCTATAAAATGATACACTTGTTTGTAGTCTCAGGCTTTTCAATAGCCACCTGCTACCCTCTCCTAGGAGCACTTATGTAAAAACACGACATCAAAGCATCAAGCATTTGCAATGTAATAGGTCTCGCACTTATGCGAATTTAAGCTATTGGAATTGTAAATGTCAATGCCTTTTATTTATGTTTTAAAAACAACAAAAAAAGGCATTGTTATTTGCAATGTAAACATCTCAAACTCGCGTAAATGCGAGGCCTATTGCATTGCAAATGCTTGTTTCTGTATTGACTAAATTCGTTTTTCTCTCAAGTTTGTACAGGCAATTAGGAATTTATATGTCAATGCCAAGATGTCCCTAATAGTGAATGGAGAGCTAGCTTTCTATTAGTCGCGGGACTCGTCAGGACTGTCCCCTGTCTCCAATTTTATTTTCATTATTCCTAGAACCCTTGGCCTGCACTCTCAGACAAGATCAGACTATTCGACCTCCCCTTACCAGGAGCAGTAAAATTGAAACTCTTTGCGGACAACATGGCTCTTTATTTGGCAGCGGAAAATGATAATATTTTACGCGCTTTTCCTAAAATTAGTGAATATATGGAAACGGAAGGATATAAGATGAATCAATTAAAAAACAGAAACACTGCTTTTTAATTGCTCCCCAGAGATATTACAAGCATCAATTCAGGCGCATTATTCTCCTGCCACACCATTACGATATCTAGGCATTTTTGTGTCTTCACAAATAGACTATTAATTCGACCTGAACTTCACACAACATTGCACATAGTACGTAAACTCCTAAATTAATGGCAGAACCTTCCTCTGTCTATTATGGGGCGTGTGGCTCTTATTAAAATGTGTATACTTCCGTTGTTCTCATTCAATTTTTTGAATATTTTGATTAAGTTCCCTCCATACTTGCTTTGACTCTGCTGCCAGGAAAATTATACAATTTTTATGGCATGGGAAAAAGTCTAGATCGACAATGCAAGCCCTAAAGTTAGATTCTGAAGAAGGGGGTTTAGCTCTGCCAAATATAAAAATTTATTATCAGGCAACGCTACTTGATTGGTTTTCTAAATCCTCCTTAGTGAGTTCACAGGAAGCCAACTTTTATTTGCAATGCATGGTGAATTAGTCTGATGTAGGGGATAGACCCCTTTTTAAAGGTTCCCAAGCTACCCAGAAAATCCAGATACAAGACTCCCTGTACTATTTTAGATCGTTTCCATAAAATATAGGAAAAATACAAGATTTCCTGGTTTCCCCAACAGCTGAAATTGGTAGAATGTATCCCTTAAGGTCTTCATATATCGGTGGGTACACTTTCTCGATGGTCACTCCTGGGGTTGCATGGAGTGGCAGATTTTTTCCACAACAGAGAATTTGTGCAATGGCAGAGATTGGTAAATTTAAAAGCCAATGTCGACATATCTCTTCTTTTCAGCTTTGTTCAAATGAAAAAAATGTGTTCCGGGTCTGTAATGGGAAATGAAACTCTGGCAGATATGTTGGGAACAGCTTATTTCATCTCAAAATAACACAGCGTGGGAAATTGGTATAGATTATTGCACCCAAAAAATAGCAAGTCCTCAGTGACAGACCTTTTATGATCAATAGAAGCTTCTACTGGTTGTCGTTTGCCCAGTGGGTGTTTTATAGCCAAGTGAGCTATAAAGCAGTCAGAGCTGCAAACCTGAGAAGGATGGCGTAGTTTAGCAAATGGATGCTGTATTACACTCCAGCAAAGCTCCATAAGATGTATCCAGGGGTAGAAGCTAGTTGTTTCAGGTGTGCATGTTTCATGTACTTGCCCTCTTTTGCTTAATTTCTGGAAGGATATCTTGCTGAAATTAGGCAGAAGCTGAAGTGTAATCTTCTCCCCACCCCTTATGATGCTCTGTTTGGTATCACAATATCCACAGAGGAAATGACTATTGGGCAGTGTCAGATCGTGTTATTTCCACCTTGGTTGCAAGGTCATTGATATTGGCTATTTGGAAATCAGACCAAATTCCAACACTTTCGCAATGGCTTTTACAGATGCAAAGAGTTTATATGCAAAACGAGTGGGCTCTACTACTAAAGTAGCCAGGATATGGAAAAATTGAGAATCTAGTGAGTAATCATGGAAAAGTTTGGGGAGAATATAATATGTTTGGGAACGTAAGTAATGATTTGAGTAATTGTAATAGCTGAATGCTATTCTTTTTACTTCACCGGCACTTTATATACAATTTTGTCATGACAGTGGGATAGTTCTTATTGCTGTGTATTTATAAGGGAGAATCTATTGTATAATAATGAATTCTTTATTTTTGAATATGACAATGAAGAAATCGCATTTTACGTGAAATATAAACTGTAATCTGTGCAGTGCATGGGTGCAAAAATAAAAAGGATGTAACGCGTAGTTGGGGCGATGTGTCGAATCCGAAGAGCTGTAAGGGTGCAATGCGAAGGTGTCGCCGTGGCTGCTGTCAACAAGAGATGCGAGGGCCTGCACCAAGGATGTGTTGCACAGTGGCAGTTCCAAAGGCGGTGCAGGCCACAACGCCAATGCAACTCTTTGTGGAGGGTCCAATTTAGGCAGCAGCAGAGTTGCCTTAGTTCTGCTCAGGATTGCACTGCACAGCAGGGGAGATGCCTCAGTTCCACTGAATCCACAGAGGCTGGAAAAGCACCTTAAGTCCACTTCCAAGGGTCCATAACTGGGGTGACACCGCTTAGCAGGGTAGCTTACAGATGGCAGAGTCCAGATACAGATGAAAGGTGTTTGGAAGCCTCGTATATCCCTGAGGCTTCAGATCAGGAGGCCAGCCAACTAGCCCTTGGAGTCACTCTGTGTTCTTGGTTCAAAAGATGCAGGTCCAGTCCTTCTCAGCTAGGCAAGAGTGCAGCAGATAGCATGTCAGCACTGCAGGGCAGCAGTTCCCACAGAGCAGCAGTCTGACAGAGTGGCAGTCCTTTCAGCAGCACATCAGTCCTGAGTTACTCAGACATAGCTCCGAGACTAGTGTCGGACCACTCATGCATTAGCCTAAAACTGAGCGGGTGTCACAACGAAGCCGTCACTAGGAGATGGTGCTTTAACAGCTATGTACTCTCAGACCCTGCGAACAAAAAAAAGATTGAAGAGGCCATGATAGAATACCGTAAACATAACGACTCCCGGGGACTAGCATTAACACACTGTGGGATGCCCTGAAGGCAACTGTTAGAGGCACAATAATTGAAATAAAGTAAAAAATAAACAAGAGTATAAACCGGAGACCAACATAGCTTGAACAGTAAATCAAGAGTTTAGAAATAGCCCATGCAAAGTCCATACATGATAGAAAGCTCCTTGCAAAACTAACACAAAAAAATAAGAATACAACAAAATCCTAAGTGTGAGAGCAGGACTGTGGATTAACAAATACAAAGGCCTTAACCTATGTGAAGCTAATAAAGCAGGGAAACTCATTGCCTCCTATCTTAAACATAAACGCAACCAGTTTGCCATCTCAGCCATCACAGACTCTAATAGCCAAACCCACCTAGACACAAAGACATCCTCAAGACCTTTCAAGAGTTCTACCAATAACTTTTTTTAAATTATCAGAACCTTAATCTAGAAGAGTGTACAAAATACCTTGAAAGACTCGGGTTACCACAGCTAAGTACCGAGGATACACTTAGGCTAGGTCAAGAAATTAACCATACAGAACTTGAAATGGCAGTCAAATCACTGAAAGGAAATAAAGCCCCCAGGCCGGATGGGTTTACAGCCTCCTACTACAAGACCTTCTTCTTAAACCAGTTGAAACCAACCATGAAACAAGTTTTTAATAAATCAGCAGCTAGTTGGACAGTATCACAAACTATGTCTGAAGCTAACATAATAGTCATCTCAAAGGAGGGGAAAGATGAACAGTCGCCAAAAAACTACTGACCCGTATCCCTTATTAACGTGGACTGCAAAATATATGCTAAAATCTTGGCAGCCAGACTCAAATCTGCTCTCCCCAAACTAATAAGCACCTCTCACGTTGGATTCCTATGTACTAGTATGTCTAATGGCAACACCCGCCTTCTCTGCCACATATTAGAGCATGTGGCCACTAAAGCTGAACCAGCAGTAGCTATAACATTAGATGCCGCAAAGGCCTTTGATAGAGTCTCCTGGGCCTTCCGGGAAATCTGCATGCAATCGTTCAACTTAGGAAAAGGATATATACGTACGGTTATGGCCCTGTATGGGGAGCCATCAGCCCGCATTGTCGTTAATGGGTCACTCTCTAAGCCCGTTAGGTTACAGCAAGGTACTAGACAGGGATGCCGACTATCCCCCTCCTTTTTTTTACTAGCACTGGAACCCCTTATCCAAGTTATCAAGTTAAATACGAACATAAAAAGGGTCGATATCAATGGTGTGCAAATTAAATTAGCCGCCTAGGCGGACAACATAATAAGAGAAACGGAACATCCAAAGACATCAATTGAAGGTCTGATGGAAACAATAGCAAAATATTCCGGGTTTTCAGGCTATAAACTCAACAGAGACAAATCAGAATGCAAACCACTAAATATTCACAGCACGAGAGACATCCTGGGTGAGTCGGGTTTAGCCTGGCAAGTAGGGTATATCAAATACCCAGGCATCAATTTTGGTAGCGACTTATTGGACAAGCTACATCAGAATGAGAAACTGCTACTAGAAAAGATCAAAAAAACTTCTGGACTCTTGGTCACCAAAATTCATAACCTGGTGGGGGCAGAATCGATACTAATAAAATGATGATTACATCAATGGTTAACTACCTAATCAGTATTCTCCCGCTCCTACTCACGGATGATTTTCACCACAAAGTGGACATCCTGATCTCTAAATTCCTTTGGCGAGGGAAGAAAGCACGGATAAGTATAAAAAAAACTGGATAAGAATCAAAGAGGGGTAAATCTAGCGGATTTCAGAATATTTCAGCTAGCTTTTCTGGCAAAACAAGGCTCATATTGGATATCACCACCTACCGACTATACCCCGGTATGGCTACAGGTAGAGAGGGCCATCCTGAATAAACCTAAGCCCCATGCTCTACTAACATCAAATAGACTATACCTCCAAACTTCCAAGTCCATCTTTACCAACTAGAAAATGATGTATACCTGATTACATTCTCAGACCTTAAGACAAGATATAAATTAGATGACATTGAATTCTATAACTTTTTGAAAATTAGAATGGCCCTGTCAAAAGCTAAACTATTCACCTCACAACCATCAATCTCCTGCTTTGTGTCAAAGATTAATACATTGGGGCACCAGGTCTCACAGCTCTATAAACTCCTCCACCCAAAATCCTCTAAACTTAATGATAATACCGTTGCCTATTGGGAACAACAAGCTAAAGCCACACATAACGAACAGGAATGGTCAACACTTTGGAGCTCGGTCTCACGTAATAAGATCTCCCCGGTGCTCCCACAAACAAAATTCTGGCTACTACACAATGCTTTTTGGACCATTGACCACTTATTCTCATTAGGCCTCCGGATTGACGCATTATGTAGGAGCTGTAACAAGGAAACAGGGGATCTAGCACATCTTACCTTTCAATGTCCAATACTCAAAGTTTTTGGGGAAAAAATCTTTGTCTTTTTAAATGGGTTGTTTGGTTGTACGCTAATAAAATAATTTTCCACCCTACCCATGGCTTTTATGAGCACAGACTTGAGTTCCTAACTTGAAAAGGCCAATAAACATAGGGGCCCCCTGAATGAGCAAATGTGGGGCAGACGGGCAGGGGAATCAGGAACAATTCTGTACGAAAAAACTATCTGCCCCCACTGATATAGGAAAGGGCTCGGCTAGAGTCCCAACGTTAAGTCATCAGTAATAAGCTCGCTTAGACCAGTAGAGAATCATAACATACAAGACAATTGCGTCATGAAAGGATATTCCATTTTTATTCAATTTTTTATATAAATATATATTTTTAGATTATAACAGGACATAATCGCAATAACATAGTATACAGTCAAATCATTCAACCTAAATCCCATTCAACCCTTCAGTCAATCATATCCAACTCACACCTACTCAAACACTCTTCATACATCCAGTACATATCACACTTCAGTTGCCAGTTGTTGGTGATGTATCCAGTCCTGCGTAGTCTCAAAAGGAAGAACGAGACTAGATGACAAAATAGCAGGACAAACTTGGAGCACCACCGAGACAATTGTACTTAATTGGTTTCAACCAAAGCTGCCTCCTCTGAGCCGCAAGGGGGAGGCTTACCAACACCGGTCTGCATGTGTGCCAACATCCCCACAGAATGTCAGTTGTAATTAATAATGAATGTAACTCTCCTTGCCTGTCTCCTACCTCCTCTTTTCCCTTTTCTCTGCCTTTTTCTGACTGCCTTTCTTTTCTTTTCTCTAATTATCGATTTGGGGGGTTAGCTAAACAAACGTGACACAATGTCTCAAGACACTGATGTATAAAAAATACGCGTGGGACAAACTATGCTGACCCTGTAACAGAATTGCTAATGTGTTCTTGTATAAAAAATAAATAAAACAAGTTGAAATTTAAAAAAGTAAGAGGGGCATTGCTCAACGCTGCCTGACATACCCTGCCAGCAGATGTCACACCTAATCCCTCTATTTTGTGACTATCTAGGAGGAATTAATAAAGTGTAACAACTGTCAGTTGCACCCAGCATGTAATCCAAGACAGGCTACAGGTACAATAGGGCAACGGGCAGAAAAATGCCCACTTTCTAAAAGTGTCAATTTTAAAATTGTGATCAAGAGCCCGACTGTATCATTAAATTGGGGTCTTCACCACAATTCCAAAGACACCAACATGACATGGCCATTTGCTTGCAATTGGAAATGACAACTTACTAAATGTAATAAGGAATTCCCAATGTTTCACAGTAGTGTAAAACCAATTTAGGAGTTTTTCACTACCAGGACATGTAAAACGTACATGTCCAACTTTCTAATTACTCAGCACCATGTCGTATGGGCTACCCAGGGCCTACCTTAAGAGTGACTTTTATGTAATAACAAGGGAGTTTAAGGCTTGGCAAAGAGATTTGAATGCCGAGCCGACATGGCAGTTTAAAACTGCCTTCAGGCTGCAGTTGCAGGCCTAAGGCATGTTTTAAGGGCTACCTAAGTGGGGGGGAAAAAGAAGTGTTGCAGGCCCACTGGTAGCTTATCATTTATAAACCCTGGGTATCTGGTATACCACTCTACAAGTAAATTTAATGTGCCAATTTGGTATAAGCCAATTTAACCATGTGTAAGGGGAGTGAATACAAGCACTTTTGCACTGGTTAGCAGTGGTGAAGTGTGCAGAGTATTAAAGCCAAAAAAAGAAGTCCCACTATAATAGAGGAAAGAGGAAACAGTTTGGGCAAGACCCTAAGGCTGACAGGTCTAACATTTAATAAAAAAGTAAAGACAGAACTGGGTGTTTCACCAACCAAATTAATTTTTCTTGAATGAGAAAGCACTTTATGATTCTAGACACCATTGAAAGCTTGAATGTTATATCATACAATTTGTGTTTACATTTTTGTTAAGGAAACAGCAAACAAAATCAAAGGCTGCACCAAGAGTTACTATAGTTCAAACAAATGTAAAGAGTGCAAATGGAATTTTACAATGATTGAGTTGTTTCTTAGCATTATATGTGAAAGAATTTCACATATTTATAAAACAACTGTTCTTTATGAAACTCATAATTGTATGCAGTCAGTGATATTGAGGTGCTCGTATATTTATATGCTTTGTATTAAATATTTATTTTGTTTGTAACTATCTACATCTGTTTCAACTCCATTATTTATGTTTAATGCTATTTATTCGTAGAATTTCTTTGATTATTGCACATGCAAGCACTTTTACATTGCTTGCATTTTTTTAAAACAGTCCTGTTTCCTTTATTACAATTTAGCTGCTTTAAAAAACAGAGAAAACTTTGCCCATTTTGGAATGCAATCACATGAATTGAAGAAAGTTGTCTCTTGAGCGCCACCATCGTGATGGTTGCAGTCCATCACAGGTAGCCCATATATAATAATTAGTCAGGTCCTTCTGCAACCCCCTGCGATTTCCCATATTGCAAATCGACCTATTATTACATAGATTATTACAAAATCAGATTGGATTTGCAGTTCGTGCACTATGTGTGACTGTTTTTGGAGAATCCAAGCTTAGTGCACCTGGCCCTAAGAAACCAGGCACTAGCTTTCAATATTATTCCATGTCAATATTGAATATCTCCTGCTGCACTGGCTAGAATTCTAAGAAACACAACATGAAATTGCACCTGTAAGAATGAAATGATATGCAGGTTGTTCTAATAATACATGTATACAAAATAATCTAATTTCACAGACTCCATATCATATTGAGATCTTATATATTTGTTTATTTAGCACACTCGAAGCAATACTGACACTGGTGCTGCCCATTGGAATGCTTAGAATCTTGCCACTAACTAATGTTGCTTTCCACGTTCAGCGCGGGTGTAGGAGTAGGGACGCAGAACAGACAGAAACAGTTAGTGTGTTCGTCTGCTAGTGTTCAGTCAAATTAGTGGGAAAAGTGCTAATTGTTTTATTACACATGTGCTGTTGAGCTGTGCAGCTGTTAATTGCCCTTCCTCTCAATATGCATCCTCACCATAGGTTTTGGCTGATAATTGAGGGGCGGCAATTAACAGCAGATACTGACCGATCCACAGGGCAATAATGCATAATAAATATTTAATTAGTTATTTGGCTATGTATTAAATTATTTCTTATTTTGAATACAAATGGAGTCAAAGCAAACTAATTTAATATCTACTGATCCCAATCAAAACTCATATAATTTTGAGATCTGTCATATATTCTCTATTTATCCACACCACTCCTTCATGTATCTGTACCATTGCTGAATGCACATAAATTGCAGCATGTATTTTAAATACATACTCGATTAATATTCCGTACTACTAACGTCATAATGAGCTTCTTTTTTTTCAGGATGAGGGAAAGTGTCGACCTCTGGAGGTGATGAAGCTCGAGGGCTCAGAAATCGGAATTGATACCACTTTGGGCAAGCCGTTTGTGTTTAGATGTGTGCCACAGTCTGGAAGCAGGATGTTCTACTTTTATGCCACTTCAAATCAAGAGATGAAGAGGTTAAGCCTTCTTATTAATGTTTTACTGCAATGTTATTCTTCTTTGGATCAGCTGTTTCACACATAGACAAAATCTGCTTTGTGATCTGAATAATTCGTTATTTGCTATAAGCATCACATCTGTCACTGGGTGTCCAATAATTTTTAATTTCCTGCAATTTGATTTTGGGTAATACTGATTACTGTGGCCTGTGTACCTTCCTTAACCATTGCATGGTTGTTAATTGGACCACATTGTCTCTCCTATTTGGTCTTAATTGTTAACAGGAGTAGGCCTAACAAACGTCAGCCCTCTAGGCATGCACAGAATCCTCATTTGTATTAGAAGGGCATAAAGGGAATATGTCAGTGGTATTTGAACCATCATCCCTTACACATGTGTGTGATACTTTAAAAAGCATACAGAGAGAAATTGGATTTGATTTATGAAGTCTTATTCCCGAATTAAGACGCCATTAATACTAGCAGATTGTTCCCTGGTGTAAAGAAATCTTAATTAAGCATGTGCTCTTGGGTTTAACCCCTTCGGCGCTGATAACGAGCTCAGCTCGTCATCAGTTGCGCCGCTCGCACGCTGATGACGAGCTGAGCTCGTCATCTAACGCGGCTTTTTGAAAAAAGCAGCGCAGCGCGAAAATAGCCGCAGCGCGCATTCGGTTAAGGTAGGACAGTGCCTTTATTACCTTCCCTTCTTTCTTGGTCTTCCTAATCTTAAGACACTTTCTTGTGTGGCAGATCTTATTAGCATTAACATTTAAAGATATATATATATGCATTCTGTTGAAGTTTCAAATTCTGAAATAAGTTTGGTGAGATCTTAATAAATTATATTTTTACTGGGAGATATACCTATTGCTTTAACCCAATCAGACCAATGCACAATCTGTATCAGAGCTAGACTTAAATAGTAAGTAAATATGCTCAAAAACATATCACAGTCCATGCTGGGAATTATCATCATTGTTCTAATGAGCCTGTGCACAAGACTATTGTTCTCTATGGGAGCAGAGAAGGCTACTGGCACCAAGACAAGCAAGTGGTAACCTCTGTTTTGCCTCATTAGTGAGGTACCTATTGAAATGGAAGGGAATGAAGGGTAAGAGAAATAGATTTCTTACAAGAAACCGAAGCTCTCTACTATTTTGAGAATCAGGGGTATTCGAATTTGAGATTTGGAGTAGCTGAGACTAACCTTCTCAGAATCCGGTCATAAAAGTGCATGTAAGCTAGATTAGGGAACATATATTGTATGTCTTGGGCTTGGAAATGTTACCAAAGTGTTAGGGCATTTTTGATTTTTGATCTTAAAGACCTTCTTGATTCTTGGCCAAGAGGATGAGAAGATCTTGCCACAGAGTTTTTTTTTAACAGGACATTTGTAGTCACATCAGGAAAAACTAAAGCTCCACCCACCTCTGGGAGCAGAATGCAACTCTGCATGCTGTGAAGTTCCAAAGAGTATGCATGGCCTGGCAGCTGTGGAATAAAAAAAGAACCAAGTAGCCCGAGACCACAATAAAGACTTCTCGAAGCTCAAAGGCTTTTTGCCTTCAGTCTTATACTTGATAATTTATAGAAGATGTGACAGATTTATCTACAAAAAATAACTACAAGCTTACAGTTCTGTTCTGCAGAACTTTCACATGGGTAAAGAGCATGCAGCCATCTGAAGAAGACTAGGTGTGGGCTAAATTAAAACTTTGACCATGAAGATAGACAAATTCTGGAAACATTGTCCTTTGCAAAGATAAGCAGTTTCTCAATTTGCCTGCGGTGCAGTTTAGGTTCTCTAAGCCCTTTTTTTTAGCAGCCAGATGTTCCACTCAAGATGGCTAGGGCTTCAGATTGCAGAGGATTTGGCTAGAGCTTCAGAATGCAGAGGATTTGCTGGAGAGTGGGAGTTTTCCCCATTGTGATACAAATCTGCTCTTAGCCCTGGATGCCATAGTAGTAACACAATATGTGTTACTCCCCGCTGACAGGGCCCCATTTTGGGACTTCCTGCAAAGGGGAATTGTTAGAACTGGCATCCTTAGCGTAGTTTCCCCTGACTTTTTCGCTTTCTGACCTCCTGTTTTGCTGACTACATTTTTGCTGGCTTTAGGATTCTGGGCAGTTTACCAAAGTGCAGGTGTTCCTGCCCTAAAACAAGGTAACATCGGCTTATCCACAATAGGCATAATGAGTGTACTTCTAATTCCCCAGTAAAGTGCTCTACATCTGCCCAGGGCCTGTAAATTAAATGCTACTACTGGGCCTGCAGCACTGATTGTGCCAAACACCTCAGTAGCCTTTAAAAATGCCTCAGACAGACCTGCCATTACAGAACCTGTGTGTGCAGTTTAAACCGCCATTTCAACCTGGCAAGTTAACCTACTTGCCAGGCCCAAACCGTCTTTTTTAATACATATAAGTCACCCCTAAGTCTAAGGTGGGTTCAAGAGCAGGGGACAGTGTATTTAATAGGTTGGACATGTACTTTTAAGTTTTACGGGTCCAAGTAGTGAAAAAGCACCTCCAAATTGTGGAATTTTTATTTCATTTAGAAACTCCCACATTTGTTTTTCCACTACCTCATTCCCATAGTGTAACATTGTGATTACCTTATTACATCTTGTAAGTGTAATTTCCGATTGGGGCAAGATGGATATTTTGAGTTTAATGTCTCTGGACTCACAATTAAAAATGACAACTATATGGTGAAGTCTGATTTTAAATTGTAAATCTGAAAATGCCACTTTTAGAAAGTTGGCCTTTTTTTGCTTTAACCATTCTGTGCATCTGCCTGTCTCTGAATACACGTCTGGGGTGGGTCACAGCTGGGCTTTGTGCCTCCCTCTAGACAGGCACACACAAAGGGAGTTGAGGCGTGCCATTCACATCCTGACGGCCCATCACCAGGCTGATGGGTCTGGATTGGGAGGAGGACCTGATACTTGCACCTGAATAGGGCTGTGCCTGTCCCCCAGCACAGAACTGTATACCCCCCAGTAGTGAGTCAGGAGCGAGGGCAGTCTCTCCTACTTCAAATGCACAACTGGGTATAAGTACTGAACCCCTGACACAACGATGCAGTGCCCTCTGGACCTGAGGACACTCTGCCAGGAAAAAGGACTGATGTGCTGCTGAAAGGACTGACACTCTGCTGGACTCTGCTAGAATTGCTGGACTCCTGCTCTGCTGTGCCTTCCCTGCTGCCTATTGCCCCTTGCCTGGTGGTGAGAAGGGCTGGACCTGAATATCTACATCCCTAGAACTAAGTGACTCTAAGGGCTTTCTGGCTTGCCTCCTGTTTTGAAGTCTCAGGAACATCGAAGACTACATTCAACCCTGCTACAGACTCTTGGCTCTGCCACCTGTGAGTCCTGCTTTGCCAAGTGGTGCCAATCCAGTTATGGGCCCTTGGAGGTGGGCTGTCTGGTTGTTTCTGCACCAATCCATGCATCATCTACTTTGCGCCAGTCGGATCCGACGCATTTGCCTTCGATGCTGACTCATTGCCGATTCGAGGACTTCACAGCATCGACGAGGATGCATTGCTTTCAGCTCAACGCAGGACTTGACTGCGCAACTTGGAACTGACACATCGACTATATTCCTTAGGATCAACAATGACGCATCGCCTCCTCTGCTCGTTGCAGCTGCTCCTCTACGTCAGCGCTTTATTCGGTGAAGGTGCTGTTTCAGTTGTCCTGTGTGGGGTCTGTATCCGACCCACACTCCATTGCGGTTGGCTTGACTTTTCAGATTTGACTTGGTCCAGCCTGAGTTGGTGCTTTATGACTCTAAGCACTATATTTCAACATATTCTTTATAAATCCATAACTCCGGTTCTACTTTTTGGATTTTTGTTGTTTTGGTCTTGGTTTTTTCATTATATTAGCTCTATTTTCCTAATCTGTGTGGATTATTGTTGTGTGGTATTTTCACTGATTTACAGTATAATAAGTGTTGCACAAATACTTGCACATTGCCTCTTAAGTTAAGCCTGACTTCTCTGTGCCAATCTACAAGAGGGTGAGCACAGGTTAATTTAGGGTGTGTCTGACTTACCCTGACTAGAGTGGTGGTCCCTACTTGGACAGGGTGCATGTCACTGCCAGCTAGAGACCCCATTTCTAACAGGAATCAACCCTAGTTAGCTCTGAGAACAGATGGTTAATATCTGCTAAACAGTAATGGCAGACTAGTGGCCATAAGAGGCAGCAAGAACAATCCTGCTGTTTGCAGTACCCCTTTTTAACACCCATTTTATAAACTTCTTTATCTTACACATCACATATTTGAAGGTGTGATATATTAGGCTAGGTATGCAGCCAGAATATCAAGTTGGAAATGTCGACTTACACACATATCAAGTTCGAAATATCGTGACACAGAAATATCGACAGCAAGATTATCATGGTCAAGAATATCAACTTTAAAGTAAGAAATATAGTTTAAAAAAATATCAAAGTCTTTAATATCATTTTCAAAAATATAGTTGTTTGAAATATCGCTTATTTAATTATTGTGTTTGTTTTGTAAAATATGTGTTACATTTTTTGTAGTTATCAATTTTATTTTAATTACATTTAGCATTTTTTTAGTTCCATAACGGGTTATGGGTTTATAGGGGAATATGGTGGGAAGTAATTTAATTATAATACATTAATGATTATTTTTTATTTAGTAATAGCTATTTAATTTAGGTTTTATAGTGTTAATTGTGGGAAGTAATTTATTATTAATTAGTTAATAATTGATTGTTAATTAATATTATTTAATTAATTGGTGATTAATTATAGTAATTGTGTTATTTTTTAGGAGCGGATTGTGGGGTTTATAGGAGTAAAGGGTGGGAAGTAATTTAATTATAAATTTATGATATTTTACAATGTATTAATATGTATTTAATTTAGATTTTATAGTGCTTATTGAAGGAAGTAATTTATTATTTAGTAATTATTAATTGTTTTTTAATATTCATTAATTAATTGGTAATTAAGTATGTTAATTGTGTAATTGTTTTAGGAGCTCTTTGTGGGGTTTATAGAGGTAAAGGGTGGGAAGCAATTTATTTTTAATTAATTAATAATTAGTTGTTAATTAATGCTAATTAATTAATTAAACTTTAAATATGGCCATTGTGTAAATGATTTTAGATGTGAGTTGTGGGGTTTATAGTGGTAAAGGGTGGGAAGTAATTTATTTTTAATTAATTATTAAGTATTTGTTAATTGATAATAATTTATTATTTTAAAATTAATTTTGGAAATTGTGTAATGATTTTTAGGTGTGGGTGGTGGCGTTTATAGGGGTAGAGGGTGGAAATCAATTTATGTTTAATTAATAATAGTTGATCATTAATATTAATTCATCAATTGATAATTAATCAGGGTAATTTATTTTTTGTGAATGAGTTTTGGTTTTATAGGGGTAACGTTTGGGGAGTAAATGGATTTTTATCTGTTTGAATTTGTTTTTTAAATAATAATATTTCTTTAATTGATAGTTAATTATGGGAGTACATTTCATTAAAATGTAGATGTGTGTTGTGAATTGTGCTGTGTTATGTAATGATTAATGTTTGTAAATAATTTTTAATTTTTTTAATATAATATCTCTAGGTATTTGTCATATCAATTTAACATTATAATATGTTTTTATTTTTTAGATTTTTAAAATATTGTAATATATTTTTCCTTTTTAAAAAAAATATTTTGTGTTGGTGATATTTTGTTTGTTATTAATTTTGAACTGACTGAAGTGGGAATATACATTTTTCTCTACTATTCAACACGTTCCCTAGTGTTGCACTAACTGGAGTGGGAATAGTATTTTTCACCCCTTCGCTATCCAACACTTTTCCTACTGTGGCACTCACTGGAGTGGGAATAGTATGTTTTACCCCTCCGCTATCCAACACTTTCCCTACTGTTGCACTCACTTGAGTGGGAATAGTATGTTTTACCCCTCTGCTATCCAACATTTTCCCTACTGTTGCACTCACTGGAGTGAGAATACAAATTTTTACCCTTTCCCTATCCAACACTTTCCCAAATGTTGCACTAACTGGGGTGGGAATAGTAATTTGTATCCCTCCGCTATACAACACTTTCCCTACAGTTGCACTCACTGGAGTGGGGATAGTCATTTTTACCCCTCGGCTATCCAACACTTTCCACGCTGTTGCACTCACTGGAGTGGGTATAGTAATTTTTTCACCCCTTCGCTATCCAACACTTTCCCTGCTATTGCACTGACTGGAGTGGGAATAGTAATTTGTACCCTTTCGCTATCTAACACTTTCGCTACTGTTGCAGTCACTGGAGTGGGAATAGTAATTTTTATTCCTCCGCTATCCAACACTCTCCCTCCTGTTGCACTCGCTGGAGAGGGAATAATAATTTTCACCCCTCCGCTATCCAACACTTTATCTACTGCTGCACTCACTGAAGTGGAAAATTAAGTTTAAAGACTTTTAAATAGTTTAATGTTTTAATTTATGATATAATGTTTATAACTCAATATTTGTGTATGGGGATATTTTGTGTGTCAATATTCTATCAGTGAACCTAGGCTATGCTATGCACCTTCAACCTCTATCTACAATCAGCTCTTATCACTCCTTTCTGAGGCAAGGCTGTGCTTCCAGCACCAAGACGCTCTTGGGCATTCGAGCGCTATCTAAAATGTATTTTCATTTTTACTTTTTCATTTTCAAGCGAATAATGTTAGATTTCAGCCTGCTGCCACTGCATTCTGGAGAGAGAAACCTCAATAAATTTCTGTGAAGAAGAACAAACTGAGATAAGAGGTCTTCAGGACCCGACGACTTTGCATATCGTTTTTCAAGCTTTTTTTATTGTGAAATAACAATACATTTGTATATCGCATTCTAAACCTTATTAGAGAAGGCTTTTTTTAACTATTGCAGTTGAAGTCAAGGGCTACACTTCCCCCATGGGGATCATTTGTGCCTTTATGACTTTGAATATAGCATCATCTTCAAGAATCACCTCCTGCTGCTTGGAGCTTATTGTTCTTCTTCGTCGATTAGAAACCAATAGCATTGTTAATTATAATAGATAAATGTGCTAACAATGCAAATAAGGGTCCAGATGTACAAAGCTTTTTTGTGTTCAGTAGAGGTCTAAGTCACAAAACCGCAAAAAGGCTTTTTGTTATGTAGTAGACCAAAATTGCAATTCAGTAACATGTTACCAAATCGAAATTTAGGTTTGCAACCAAATACTGATTCTGCATTCTGAAAGGGCATGTCTAGGGCGTCCATTCCAAATATCGAATGGGATGTATTAATGTTGTGCAACCCAAATCCTGTTTCAAAACATTAATATTGATATTTACACACATGTGATGATAACCCATTAGCAAAGGGACCTATTCCCCTTTGTGAATGTTGACACAAATATTTTTAACAGTATGACGTGGTCCTGTGAATCACTGATTACTCCCAAAAAATATTACTTTTTTTTAAGTGCATCCTGTTTCCTTTAAGGAAACAGGTTGTGTTGTTTTTTTTCAAATGTATTATTTAAAAGCATTCATAGAAAGACTTAATTCATAATGGGACACGAGTTGCAACCTACCTCACAACTATTCATGAGGAAGGTCAAATTGCAACCCACTACAAATCAGGTTTTTGGAAACCGCCCTATTAGTACATAGGTCAGTTCGCAAAAACAGAATGAATTTGGTAAAAGTCAGGGTACAATTTGCCATCACTTTTATAGCGTCCATTCTTAGCACTGTGGGGGCGGGGACCCCGTAATATTGAATCCCCAAAATTCTACCTCAAATAAATTCCCACAATTTGAAGAAAACACTCAATAACTGATTTCCTGGTCAGCAGAATAGTTTAGTGGATGTATCACAAAAATTCAAGAACATGATACAGAATAATAGCCATGAAGGCTCTCAGCAAATAGAGTATTACAGAGAAGTGCAAACTCCCAAGTGGATAGCAGAATCAAAAGAGAAATGGACAGCACTCCTAGCAGCACCTAAGTCTTCAGGAAAGTCTTCTGGCTCACTCCCAAAAGCAACGGTTTTAATACATTATTGTCACATATGATATCACTAAGACTGCAGATCCATAGTGGTATGATCTAATGTGTTGCATTCTCATCAAATCAGAGCACAGTTTTACTAAGCTTCATATTGCCTTAGCACCAAAGCACTATCCCACAACATGAATATTGATTCTGTCCACTCTATGCTAATGCCATATAGAGATGGTGGAACAAACTAGATACATGAACAAGAACAAACTATTATGAATGAATAGCGTACAGTGAGCTAGCAGAAGGACTTTTAAGTAAAGGTACAGTTTTGTGACCGGGGAAAAATAATCGAGAACAGTGTGAGCAGTGACAATGGTAATAAACAAACATAATTCTGCGTGACTGTATGCTGCAGAAATATCACACAGTGAAATGTGCAGGGAGAAGAAAAGGAAGACATTAATTTTGAACAAGATGTCTGGTAGGCCCAAATTGAGGCCTAGTTAACAAGGGCCAGAAAAACACAGGGGCATATTATCAAGACAGGTGATAAAATTATCGCCGCTTTAGCGGCAGAAAACTGGCGCTAAAACGGCGCTAATATGCTTGATAATATGCTCTAAGGAATTTCAATTGAAGCCCATGTTAGGTGTGAAGAACATCTAACATGGGCTTCAATTGGAATTCCATAGAGCATATTATCAAGCCCATTATTGCCGTTTTAGCTAAAGGTTTCTGCCGCTAAGTCGGCGTAATTTTATTCGCCTGACTCGATAATATACCCCACATTTCTTCACATCATAGGAAATTCGTTTTAAAGACAATATTATCACATCAGTGTGTGCACAGTGTAATCAAATGTAAAACCACATTCTGAACATTGTTAATAAAAGCACAAAAACATGTATGCATAAATACCTTTAACAGAAACATCTGGCCCATTTTCTTTTATTACATAGATCTTTCTAATGAGCGCGAACAAACAGATGGATATTTCAAATATATACGTAACCTTTACAATGATTTATTAACTGCCCTGACTCCCTAAGGGGTTGTAAATGGAAGCAGCTCATAGCTGACAGAAGTGGTTTTTATGACATATGGAAGTGATATCATTCAACAACTGCATGCCCATAATTAATAATGTCCAGTGCATACATTGACCTGGTGGGCACTCATTTTTGGGGACAAGCACTTACCTCCCTGCATCTGATATTTACTGTGCAAGAGAGAGAAAAACACACAGATCAGAAAGATGGAGGAAGAAAAAGACAGCAAAAACATCCCAAATGGAGAAAGCAGGACCCTGCAAGAATGAGATAAAGGTACAGGGAGTGGGTTAAATACTATCAGCCTTGGTGTTTTTCGCGCCGACGTCTAATTGCAGCGGTCCTCGGATTCTGAGCAGAGCTTTGGGCATTGGCACTCTTTTACATTAATTAGACGCTGGCAATGTCCCATTATCTTCTGTGGGACACTTATGAGTTAACAGTTAGCCAGTCCCAAAAGACACTCTGTAGACTAAGAGGTCAATTGCGATGTCAGATGGACCGGAGTCTGTCTGACATCGCTCTGGAAATGGAACCGAACAACCTCCTGTCGTCGGTTCCATTCGAGCAATTAGGATGCGACTGAACCCTATTCGGTCGCAATCCTATACTTTGCTATGGGAGCATGTGTTCCAAACGGAATGCATGCTCTCATAGCAAAATGCTAAGGTTCAGTTCATCCCTGCACCCCGGGGCAGGCATCTCAATGTGCCTGCCACCAGGTGCAGGAATCAACAGAGTGGGCACCATAGGTGCACGGCCTTGCATCCATGGGGGCCCTACTGGGGACCCCCAAAGCTGTTTCCCAATGCCTTTTTTGCCGGAAAGGCCAGCACAAAAAGGCAGTGGAAAACTGCCATCATAATCAGTCAGCCCGAAAGAGCTGGCCGGGTTTTACTGAGGACCTTCCGAATGGCAGACAGGCTCTCCGAGCCCGTCGTAAGCCATTTGGAAGACTGATTCGGATTCCCTTCCGACCGAGCCCATCGCAATGGCAATGATTCCCCAGTTTCCATTTTCTATGGGTTGATGAATATAGTATCACATTTAAGTAGTGTGAAGAGATCAGCTTCCTACGTCTCACTGAGGCATCATTCAGCGAATGTGTTTGCGGTTGTATCTCTGTTTTTGGCTGGTACAAGGCACAGACGCCTCTGGTTTAACTGTCCATTCTCTTCCCATCTTATTGCTCCTCTTGTTGAATTAAAAGGGTACCATAATGTTAGCTTGTGGTTCCATGTGACCTCACCGCAAACCCAAGGGCTGCAACATAACACTCCATGCTTCTCTAATGTGAAATAGTCAGAGCTTCTTGGAACAGGCTATTCTCAGCACAGCTAAGAGCCATTGAAGACAAAAAACATAAAATGTTGCAAAAGGTTTTGACTAACATCGTGTCCTCATTCTAAGTACCTCTCAAGCCCCATGCTGAACCCGAAGCAAGGTCTGCATCACTGATTTAATCTAATTAGCTTTGCAAATGTCCTTAAATCATATCATTTTAATCCAGCTAAAAATGTTCCTTTTTGCCATAATGCATTTTTTGTGTGAATTATTTCCCTTCACAGTGCTGAATTAATGTAAATGTAAATAGCTGGTTAATATAGCATTTTGTCTTTATTTCAGTGCATCCTCGTGAGTTTGTGCAAATAAACATTGTAAATGCATAACAATGTCAGCAAAAAAGTACATTGTGCCACTCTTCACTTCACTGTCTTACTTTATTTATGTCTTGTTAATCCTTCTCCAGAGTGTCGATATACTACATAACAAAAGCATGCATGTTTTTAATTTCCTTACAATGCGCTTTCCAATTAAATGTAACTTATAATACACGTTGTTGTATTAAAACATTTGAATGTTAGCACATTATCCACAAAGAAAACTCTTATTTCTCAAAACAGTGACAGACCTATCTGCTATCTCAGGAAAACAATAAATACTAAACGGATGATGGGCATATCCCCCAAATGTTTCTGAGGAGTAAGATGTGTAATATGGGCGTATACTGCATATTAGCTTGTTGGTGACATTTATAAACAGCTCAAACTTTGGTCTTGTGTTTTATAAATGGCACCAGAACTCCTCAGTGGCAATGTAAACCCAGATTACACGGTTAGCAATTATGTATTCTCATACTCTCTCTCTCTTTCCCTTCTCGCTCTCTCTCTCTCCCATATTACATGGTTAGCAATTATGTATTCCTATACTCTCTCTCTCTTTCTCTCTCTCTCCTTCTCTCTCTCTCTCTCTATCTCTCTCTCTCTCTCTCTCTCTATATATATATATATATATATATATATGTATGTATGTATGTTTGTATGTATATAGATAGATAGATAGATAGATAGATTGATAGATATGTATATATATATAAATATATTTTATATATATATGTATATGTGTGTGTGTACATATATATATAGATTTATACATAAACACACACACAGTGTTGTTGCAGTTTTCAGTTTCTGTTGGAAGAGTATTTTTCCGCTAATAACATAGGCAACATTTGACATATTTACGCCAAACTTTACCAAAAAAGTTCAGCCAACTCAGCTCCTTCATAGACAGTTATGCACTAATCCATCAAGCTGGGGCCAAGAAAAAGGCAAAGGGGAGTCTCCAAACGTTGATTTCTCATGTTGATTGCAATAGAAAAATGTGCTTGCCAATAGAGAAAAAATGGCTAAATGAAACCACTCCAAATTTGGCAGAAAATTAAAACTTTACTCAGAAAGCAAGCCTTTGGTGATTTGCTGTCAATCTGTTGAGCCATTTTCAAGTCATTAGCTTTTAAAGAGGTACATGTGTCGGGCATGAAGGGGCTAAAAGGGTAGTTATATCTGACAATGGGTCCAACAAGAATCACGCAGTACTGAAAATGAAAAAAAAATAGGACCTTATGATTGGCCGAGGGAGCTTACTGCAACTCAGAACCAAATGTTGTGGGTGCCATTGCAGGAGACTCAATCCATGTGTCCTGAATTTGTGTTTAAAAATATGATCTAAGGGGTCATGGTAGGGACACCCTGAACCTCAGGCACTTGTTGGGGGACCCAGAGGAATGACCCCCCGCAGCATCCTATAGGGTTTGTGATCTTGATGTAGTTCACCATGTTACACCTGCGGCTAATTTTCTATTTACCTGCAAGGGATTACCCTCCTAAAGACTTCAAATGACCTGCAATTTTAAGCCAAGAGGTTGGCAGGTATGCATTTACCACTGAAAAGAAACATTTTGCCTGGCCCTATGGATAACCCTCTATAGTTTGGTAAAACAATGGCATATAACCTTATTGCCAGGCTTACAATGCTAGTGTGAGATAAATCTCCTCCAAGTGGGACACCACAGCATTCAACAATATTCATCAATCTGGAATGCCTGAAAACCTTCAGTGAAGTTCTGGAAATAAGTATCCACACATTATAAACATCCTCGCTACACAGAATTTGCCTATAGTTCTGTTATAATGCTATTTAATATGGGCACATGCCCAAGTATCCACTGGTGCATATTCTATTCTCAACAGAAGCTTTGGTCTTTCTCACAGATTACTTGGAACAGGCTTTGGCTTTAAACCAGAAGCTACCTTGAAATATACCTTTGCAACCCACACCAGGTGCGACCAGCCTTACCTTGTTTAACATGGAGTAATACTAGAATCCCAAACGTTAGTGATTTGTAAACAGTCACTTTCAACATGCACAATCACACTTGCCTCTAGAGCTTACCCTATTTCTATACCAGGGACCCACGCGTGTACACTCAGTAACTCTTTGGGGCATATTCTCAAGGAGCCATCGCCGAGTTATCTGCACTTTATCACAGACAAAGTCGCAATAATGTTAGCTCTCCATTCACAAGCTCCTGCTAAAAACCCATATCACCAGTGTACGGGCAGTAGCAGCCACAAAAAACATCGCCACAGATGACCCCGGCAATTATCGCTAATGAGATGCAGAGTAGGCGTTCCCGTGCAAAAAGCCGAGACAACACCA
Organism: Lissotriton helveticus; assembly: GCF_964261635.1. Classification (NCBI taxonomy): domain Eukaryota; kingdom Metazoa; phylum Chordata; class Amphibia; order Caudata; family Salamandridae; genus Lissotriton; species Lissotriton helveticus. The sequence continues at coordinate 737,957,646 of NC_136059.1, read as the reverse complement.
CTCCGCAACATTCTCAACGACCAGCCAGATCAGCGATGAGAACCCAAAACAGGCGATAAGGCACGTTAGCAGCAGGAAATTAACACCTGCTCTGACCTGGTGTAAAGTCGGACGACAGCCTGCACCACAAAAGGGAGCCAAGGCCAGAGCCGCACATGAAGGGCAACAGATGCCATGGAGTCACTGACCATGCAGCTGGGAGCCCCAACAGGGCCACGACACCCACCGCCACCTCGCCCAGGACCCCCACCCCCCTTGACCAACACCGAGGCAGCGCAGACAAAGACAACGGCCATTAGAAAACGCACCAACCTCACAGACCCATCACCAGAGAATGTCATTGCCCACCACAGGCTCAAAGGGACAACCATCCTGACCACCATTGTCCACAAGCTGACGGTAGCAACACAGCGGACAACCCACATCCCACCATAGGCAAAGCTGCGGGCCGTGCTGCACGTGTTGGCCTCTGGTACCCTCCAACCAACAACCACCTGAGTTAGAAGAGTCATACAGCCAGGCCAATCAAAGTCCCTCACAACAGTCATGGATGACACCATCAGCTTGGTACCACACTATCTATACTGCGCAGGAAATGCTAAAGACCAAGCAAGGCATCTATGCCACTGCTGGCTACCAGCACGTGTTATGGGCCAATTAACTGCACACATGTCCTACTTGTGCCCCATGGCAACACTGCACACAATAACCGTAACAGAAAGCGCACGTATTCCATCAATGTCCAGGCAATAGCGGACCACTGGGGAATTTCCACCAACGTTGACGCCAACCACACAGGCAGTGTACATGATCCCTTCATCTTCGGACAGCCCATCATCAAACAGCGCTACCAGGATGGCACCCACGGAAATGCACTGCTCATTGGCAAATACCAAATGAAAACACCACACACCTCAACTCCACAATCATGCAATTCACAACGCTGGGGATGCACACGTCACAAGCTCACAAACAACATGCCAAACAACATGCCCACCCACCTGACATGACAGCACAGAAGCCATCAATGACATGACACCACAGCCACACAATAGCAGTTTGTGGGAAGAGGTGGAGCCCAGGCATGTGCGCAAGAGGCAAGTGACCCATGAATAAGAATGTACAAAATGCCAAGTGTGGCATGGATGTGCTGGCTGGACTGCAGTGTGCAGACCACACACATATCCATGTCGACATATACCGCTAGTGTTTGGAGTGTAGTGGACAGTGGATGCGACCATGTCACTCCAGCCAGTGGGGAAGATCGTAGAAATGTAGCATGTTACATCCTAACCGTAAGCGTGAGCGGAGTGGGCTGGCCCGGCGTGTGCCAGGCCAGCGTACGAGTGTGAATAAAAGGCACAAAACTCTGGGCGTGGTCCTCTTCCAGAATGCCCAACGTGTCTGCCAGGGCGGTGCCTCTCACCCAGCAATGAAGCCATCGCCATGAGCGGTGTTGCCTGCGACCCTGTGCACCTGCTGCACCCCGGGACGCTGGTACCCGAACCAGTTTTGCCGGCCCCTGCGCACCCAGGCCCCAATGCTCACCAAGACATGGCTTGGCAGTTCGGGCTGGACTGTTCCCATGAGGCACAGAGTCAGACTGATTTGCATATGGCCATTTCTGAACTGGGGTGGTGGAGTGAGCTAAAGAATGATGATGGGCTAAACCCAGATCAGTTGACTGGGGGTGAGTGTTTGATTTGCCCTAGCACTCCGTCCATCATCCCCTTTGGTGTCGCTTTGTTCGCCCTAAGTTGGCAGGGTATTCCCAGACGAGGGTCCCTTGCTCATTTTGCCTCTGGATTCAAGACAGCCTGACTGATGAGGGTTATGAACCCGAAACCGGTCCCAGGATGCTTGTTTCAAGTCCAGGGAAGACATGGCTTGGCAGTTTGGGCTAGACTGTTCCCATGAGGCACAGGGTCAGACTGATTTGCATATGGCCATGTCTGAACTGGGGTGGTGGAGTGAGCTAAAGAATGATGATGGATTAAACCCAGATCAGTTGACTGGCGGTGAGTGTTTGATTTGCTCTAGCGCTCCGTCCATCATCCCCTTTGGTATCGCTTTTGTTCGCCCTAAGTTGGCAGGGTATGCCCAGATGTGGGTCCCTTTTAACTTTGCCACTGATTCAAGATAGCCTGGCAGATGAGGGTTATGAACCCGAAACCGGTCCCAGGATGCTTGTTTCCAGTCCAGGGAAGACATGGCTTGGCAGTTCAGGCTGGACTGTTCCCATGAGGCACTGGTTCAGACTGATTTGCATATAGCCATGTCTGAACTGGGGTGGTGGAGTGAGCTAAAGAATGATGATTAAACCCAGATCAGTTGACTGGGGGTGAGTGTTTGATTTGCTCTAGCACTCCGTCCATCATCCCCTTTGGTATCACCTGCCAACACCGGCGTGTGTCGAAGAGGGCCCACCACGTGCCAGTGCAAGCTCCAAGCCCGAGGCACGCGACCCCGCCAACCTGCTACGACCATCACGGCCTCAGTGAGCAAGGCCCGTAGTACTCCTTCCTCGTTGATGTACCCTACCAACATACACCGTGGACTAGTAGGTCAGACATTTGGACCTGAGTCTTGATTACACTATGGCAGGGAACATTATTTATGGCAGATTTTATGTCACTATACTCCCTTCGATGTGGTGCCACAAAGTCTGTGCATAGCATTACGACCACACTGAGGGCCCAGGTGGACTACTGCCCTCGGGTCACACAGCGCTCGGGTAGGACACACAATTGGAACTGAGCATTGATTTTTCAATGGCAGAGTACATATCATTGCACGCAAGGAGAGGTGTAAGAGGATGACGCGTTGCAGTCAGGAGGAAAAAAATGATCATCGTTACGGAGGTGATCGAACACTACTGACAACTGTCCTGGTGTCACTAACTCTGTGCATCGCGAGCCAACGACACGTGGCTGTGGGCCACTGCTGACCGCTGCCTCCGGCCTAAACTGTGGTCGGGTAGGTCACACATTTGGGACTGAGTTTTGATTTAGCAATGAGGAGTCCATATCATTGTACCGGCATCATCGCAGGCTGCATCCCCTCTTAACCCCGGTGCCACTAAGCCTGTTCCCCGGCATTCATGGACACTCTCTGGTTGAACTTTGGTAGCGTCTGAGTCTATGGACTAGGGGGTTGTCTTCATCCTCATGTAGATAATACTGAATTGGTGGTGGAAATGAGGCTGTAGCATTCCACTCCTCAATTTGCTGCTTCTAGACGGCCACTGCCCTCTGCATCATGCCCTGGAGGACACCTTCCACTGTTTCCGGCAATCCTCCATCACATTCCCCTTGGACATCGTCGAGGACCTGTTCAGTCAACGTGGCCCTAGCTCAGTGGACCGAAAGTCACCGTCCAGTGGCGATGTGCCTGTGCCGGCTGCTGTGCATCCAGGGCCACTAACTCTGTGCAGCTCAAGTCAGGGACCCTGTCTAATTGATTATTGGATGGCCTCTTAGACGATGGCCATGGGGTCGTTAACGCCATGTGTATGTGGCCCTGCGCTGCCCGCTGCCTCCAGCCTCAACCTCGGTTCACCAGGGCTCACACATCAAATGAAGACATGATCGGCCCAGACGTCGCATCACCGCAGGAGGCACACACCACCATCGCCAGGACCTCCTCCAACTGCCATCTGCCAGAGTTGAAACAGTGGTATTGGCAGATTGACGGAGTTGCTCACACCTGTCATAGATGCCAACATCTGCCTGATCCCCTGCTTAGCACTCCAGGTGCCACTGACTCAGTGCACCTCAACCCATGGACCGTTACTGATTGAGTTTTGTGCTGCGGAGAGGTTGTCCAGCAATGTCACCTCACGCAGTGTGGGATGAGGAAGATGATGCAGGTGTAACACACCCCACTGCAGCTGCATCAGGTATTTCGCGAAAGGGACATAATCCTAGACAATTTGCACACATGAGTGGGCTCAGCTCTAGTGCCCCAACCTCAGTGCACTGCAACTCACGGACACCTCTGTTTGCATATTGGGTGACCTCTGTATTTGCTCCAGCTACTGCCATGTTGCTTAGCAGTTGTCTCTGTTATGCTGGTGTTTTCAGTTTCCGTTTTGATGGTATTCACTGTTCAAGTTGTTGCCAGCACCAACCACTCTGTGCGGGCTGGCTTACACTCACTCCACACACATCCAGCACAGGCGTTACTGCGCATGTGGCCCTGCCAATGAAGGGGCCGGGTGCACGTGCCTGTAGCCAGTTCCACATACTATCTGAGTGTGTCCCTGTGGTCATGTTGTATGAATGACGGCCTGGGGTCCCACGACATTACAATGTGCTGTGTACAGTGGATGCAGGCTTGTCACAGCAGGTAGAGGGTTAAAGCTTGAACATGTAGCTTTGTCGTCACCCACTCAATATGTAAGAGGAGTGGATTGGGCCATCGTAGGCAGAGCAGACGTGGGTGTGTGAATGATGTTTGCGTGCCTCTGGGCGTGGTTCTGTACCGGAAATGTGCATATGCATTTGTCTCTGTAGCAGTGTGGGTCTCCTTTGTGGGGTGTAGATGGTCCCTGAAGGGTATTAGACACCCATGTATGTGACCTAATTCATCTTCCCTGTGTTCAGATCTCACCCACACCTGTTCGGTCGCCTCCTTTTGGCATTCTGACACTTGGCATTGGAATGGCATGTGTGGCTCGGTGAAGTGTTGTGAGCCAGCCGTGCTTGTCGGTGCTTCCTGCTGTGTGGTCTGTGCTGGGGCTGGATTCTCCTCTATGTAGCTTGGCTGCCCTGGTCGTGGGTTGCCTGGGATGTCCATGAGCTGATGTAGGGCATCGGTGTCGAAGGTATGGTGGTCCGCTCAGGCCTCACTGATGAGTTGTCTGGTCTGTTCTGCTGGAGGTGTTGTTTGTCCCTCTGCAATGTGAAGGGGAGAAACATGTTGACATTGTGTTGACATGTATGTTGGCTCCTTGTTCTGTTTACATGCAGACTGTATGGCAAGGTACATTGTGACTGGTTGGGAGGTGCTGGAATTTGATGGTGGACAGTGGACATTTGGTCTACATGATGGATGTAAGGTTGTACGCGTACATTCCCATCTCACAGTTTCCTGCTCTGTTGGATGTAGTTGGCCTGTTTCTGCACATGTCTGGAGCCAGTTGTATCCTCTGTTACGTTCTGCAGTGTTGGGTTGCATATTGTACCACTTTGTCATCAATGTGGATGTGCTGTTCTTGCTATGTGTGTATGCTGTAGTGTGCCAAGGGGATCAAGGACATGATCCAGGGCGATTGTGGGTGTGCAGTGTGCTACACATCATTGTGCCTGTGTGCCATTGTGCCCATCTCCCTAAGCCCTTCCAGTCCCTGGTTGTTACTCGCCCTGTTGATGTTGTGTTAGGTCCTCTCGAGCTGTACCCAGACTCCCAGATTCATACACCGTCTCCACACTGATGACTGTGGCCTTGGTTTCCTCCAGCTCCTCCTGTGGCGCAGGACTCCCACCTCCTGTCGCCGTTGCTGCCTTCCTGTTGGAAGCGGGTTTGTCCTTGGTTTGGTTTTTGCATCATGCTAGTGCCTCTTGGCCTCCTCGACACTCCGACTGCATTCACAATTGTCCAATTGTGGGTCAGTTGATGGTAGTGTTCTGTCACCTCCGTGACACTGATCTGGTTTGCCTGCGGACTGAACTCCGTCTTCCTCTCCCTCTTCTCCTTGGCCTTCCCCGACCCTGTTGTTCCTTGCTGGTGATCTATGGGGCTTGTGGGGTTTGCGTTCACCTAGGCACTCAGTCAGGGTGCATCCATGTTGCCACGCACTGTGACTTGTTTTTGGTGTGTTTTATTGGTTGCTTTTATAGTACATTTTCCTGCCTGATGTGTGGAATTTGCAGGCCTGCAGCAGCTTCTGGCTACTTTTTGTATCGCAATTGGCCTCATCGCAACATTTTTTGCGTTCGTGTTTCACATTTTTAGGGCTTTGCGATGGCTTTTTCGCAGACATTTGGCGTGTTGTCGGGCCTCCGTGTTGTGAATACTTAGTTAAAACTACGTAATTTTCCCATGATAGACTGCAATGTTGAAAGTTGCGTTAAGCTAATTTTGCGATGGTTATCACAAGTTCTTGAGAATACCCCCCTATGCTGTTTAGGACTATGGTGTTATCATTGGTGTCAATGACATCATGTTAAATGACGTCATAAATGACATCATCTATGGCATTTCAAATTATGTAATTTAACATGTCTTGACTGATGTAATATGTAGGGTCATAAGCAATGCATTGTAGGTGCTAAAGTTATAGTTAGCTCAGTAAACTATAACTGGCGAATACCAGTATTTCTTTATTTTTAAATGTTTTTGGCCGTGCACAGTGGTGGTTTGTACGTACACAGGACCTGGCCTCTGCCCAAGCCCTGGGACCATTCGTCTGTGGGTGTCCATCCCCCTGCTGCTCATGCCAGAAGAGGCCAGGACCCTCAGCATATGCCCTTCAGACCTCCGCGATGAAGGTTGGCCACAGTGCCTGCGCTCAATTCTCCATGGGCACCCAGCAATCTGCCGTGCACAGCCTTTGGCCATTCGTGGTGAATGGTTGACCACATGGTCTGACCTACGGCCAGAGCCTGATTCCAGCCTCCTGCTGTGCACTGCCTATGGCTGACCATTTCAGTGCGTGCGTTGGCCTCAAGACCTTTCGCCCAACCCACAGCGAGGGCAGAAGCCCCCACTATGCAACTAGTATATTTAATATCTTTTTTCTTTTTTTAAAATGTCACAGTACCATGGTACTGCAGTGGTACCACCCGCCCACATCACCTCCATGGTACGACAAGGCTATGCCATGCAGCTCCTCTTCTCAAAACCTGTAAAAGTCCCAGATTCACTATCCCCTGGGGCTGGCTCAATTACTGTGTCCCAGGGAGCTCACTCCTGGGACAAAGTCATTTCCTTACCTGCATTAGTGTGTGCACTAAAACGTATGTCTACTCTCACCCATCAGGAGCAGTTTTATAACTCCAGCCCAGTGGAAGCAAACATGCCTTCCCTGCCCGCAAAAACACAGGCAGGGAAGGCATTTCTGCTCTTACTTGACGGGAGCTTTAAAACTGCTCCTGATGGATTGGAGTAGGACAACAATGCGTTTCAGCTTATGCCTTCACCAGGGCAACCCTTATCCCTCTACCATAACACTGCTGTCTGTTATGCAAGCTGGACCACTACCTTCATAAAACCTTGAGCCATGTTTTCATTCCATATTGAAAATTCTGCACTGCAAACTGTAAGATATAGGATTGCCCAACACGAAACTTAAACAGTCATACATTATCATAAATTACTGGGCCATAGACCAATCCTTTGAATCAATTAGCATTTCACATGATAACAATATTCAAAGTTTGGAATATACAAATAGTCCCTTCAAAGTATAATGATGGTTAGGTAAACATAAATATTTACTTTTCACCTGTCTGGATCATACTACTTTCAAAATAATACATCGGCCTCCAAGGGCGTCATGTCATTGGAATGCACAGTTTGCAAATCTATAGCAGCAGATATGTTCCAATACAATTTTCATGTGCAAGTCACTGGCAATATTGATATTTGACTGCTGTTATCTATTCATAGGCTTGATAGTATAAAATGACAGAACTATTTTAGTGCATTGGTACAAAATACACATCAATAGCATCAAAAATTTGAGTTAAATTCAATTGCAAATACTTGTCTTCGAGATATTAGTCGTAATACACTGGTGCAAGTTGCAAATCAATATCAGAAAAGGCCATAGTGTAAAGTGTCAACGTGCAAGTTTCTGATAAGTCAATAGCAGCGAATATTCTCATATAAAATGAACATGTGCAGATCATCAGCAGCAGTGGAGTTCCACTCCAAATATTTGTCATTAAACTTGATGGTTCAGAAATTAAGTCCAGATGTATGAAGCATTTTTGCGACTGGTAAAATGCTTTTTGGCATGTACCAACCCTATTTTGTGAGTCGGTAACCTATTACCAGCTCGCAAAATAGGATTTGTGAGTCGCTATTAGGCAGGGGCGCGTTAAGGGCATCCCTTCCTAATAGCAGGTCCCACTGGTATGTAGGACAGTTTTGCAGTCGGGAATGCGGTCACAAAACATTTGCAGATACCACCAACTTCGAGTAGCTGGTAACCTTTTCGCAAACGGAAATGGGTCCACAAGGGACCCCTTCCCCTTTGTGAATGTGGGTGCCAATTTTTTTTAGAGCAGGCGCTGGTCCTAAAGGCCACTGCCTGCTCTTTAAAAACGAACAGGTAGCTTTTCATTGTTATTTTTGAAATGCGTCCCTTTTTCCTGTAAAGGAAACAGGCTGCATCACAAAAAAACATTTGCTTCATTTAAAAAGCAATCACAGGCATAGTGGTCTGCTGACCCCAGCAGGTCACCATCCATGTGACTGCAGGCCATTCTCAGTGGGCCGCAAAGTGAGAACTACAGCATGAATATTAATGAGGTTGGTCTATTTGCTACCCACTGGGAATCGCAAAATATGTCTAAAATACATTTTTACTTGGGTGTTTGCGATTTCCTGATTGTGAATCGTTTAAATTCGCAATCAATAAATCACAAACTGATTTTGTTTTGCTTCTGGCCCATAAATACATATCTAAATGTGCTGATGCAAATAGAAAGTCAATAGCAGCAAACCCATTCAATACAATGTTCATGCGCAAATGGCTGCCAATATTAACATTAACTTACGGTATTCATTTCTATATCCTGAGCCCCAATCGTCAATTCAAGTCCATATACATTCAACGCATACAGTTCACCATCAACAACAAGGAGTGGTGAAGTCAAGACTTTGATGAAATAAATTCAACATACACAGTTGTCTATTATCCAGCCTATCTCTGCTGCAATTTCAAAATCAATAACCCGTTATCCTCTAATTGGACAATAATGGACTAGAGTAAGACTGGTACATGTGTGTTTTATCAACAACAACAGTACCTTAATTTGGGCCAAATAGCAAATAGCAATATATTGTAAAACAGTATCCAATTGTAGGAGTGTAATGTGCGAGATTCAGAGTTGCATCAGCAACTGACTCAACTTGAAGATATAAAAATTGCCTCGCAGTGCAATATAAAGTGCAAACAGTGATAGGTGGAACAAAATTCATCATACACTAATCAGCATTAAGTAGACATATCTAAATTTAGATATATATTCACTAAAAAAACATAGGTTTCAGAGACGTTATAGACAGTTATATATCCACTCAATCTTCAATACAGATTGGTATATATGTAATACAGTCAGTCAGTCAGTTCAACTTTATTCGATACAACAGTACCCATAAAAGCACACAAAACAATACATCACAATAATTAATGCAAAGGACAAAAATACAATATACAGGTTTCAAAAAGTGACTTGTGCAAAACTGTCCATCATATCACGATACGTAAATGTTAAAAAAGAAACACATCACAGTTTATGTTAAGCAGTATCAAGGGTCCATCATGGATCTCCGCGCCCTTATTGCGGTTTTTAAGAAAGTGCTAGTGCGAAAGATAAGTTCAACATCCCCTAATTCTACTATTAATCGATATGCTACCTCCAAAGTAATTGGTCTTCTTTTATTAAAATAGGGACATAAAAACTGTTTAAAATATTTGATATAGTATTTGCAGAAAAATATAAAGTGCATAATAGTTTGCTCACTCCTCCCATCACAAGAACACAAGTTAAAATTCGAATTTGGGCTGTGGCCAAGTGGGAAGCAAAGTGCGAATTGTATTGTACCAGCTCTTAAACGGAACAGTAAGCTCGTCTCCCAAAGGCTCATTGGTAAAGACAAATACATATGAAGCGGATAACTATACCGTTGAATAGCCATGAAGTTGCGCACAGTTGTTTTCCTGACCTCTACCGTCTCCCGCTCATCCTTATATAGGGAGTACAAGGTGTTCTGCATTTCCTTTTTTGCAGCTGAAGCTGCTAATATGGGGTCCCAGAAAACACTTTCCCTATTTATACTACGCAAACTACTTAGGACACCGCTCAGCCATGGGATTTCTAAGGCTTTATCACAACGTAAACAATCCTTGATAATCAGCTGTGTCAGGGAAGCTGCTTCGTTCTTCCACACTGCAATCCACATAAGTACCGGACGTGCCCGGATAAAATCAGTTATAAAATTAATATTGAGTTCTTTGTGGCATATGTATTGGGAAGTAGAAATTGGAGTGTTCAATAATTTTCTGCAAAACCTATTTTCTTCCTGCGGGATTACTGAGCAGTTGGCCGTTCCCCAGATCTCGGCAGCATATGTAGCCACCGGGGTGCACTGAAGTTTATACATTTTCTGTACATCTAAGAGCGCACCCATGGTCTTAGGGCGAGGTAAGCTTAAGATCGAGTTGGTGGCCTTTGAGAACTTGCTCCTGGCGTGAGCTAGATGCTCACTCCAGGAGCCGTTCAGAGCAAAGGCCAATCCTAGATAAACAAAAGATCTTACCCAGGTCAGTTTTTGGCCATCTATTGTAATCGGACCTATGTCACGCTTTCCCGGGCCACTACTCATTAGGAATGATTTCTTAAAATTTACCCTCAGGTCTAATTTTTTCATATAATTGTTAAAATTTAAAACAAGAAGACGCAGTGAATTTGGGGTGCGGCCTATAAGAACCGCATCGTCTGCGTAGAGCAGCACAGGGATGGGTTCATTATTAATGTATGGGACGTCTCGGGTAGCCAGTCTCAGGGAGGCATTGAGGCCGTTGATATATATAATAAAAAGCAGGGGGGCCAACACGCATCCTTGTCTGACCCCCCCTGCCGATATCAATAGGCGCCGACACCTCTCCACCCGTGCCAATCCTTACTTGGGCCTTGAGGTCTCTATGCAGATATGCCAGGAAATTTACCAAGGTTTCATCCAGACCTCCGGCCAAAAGGATTTCCCACCTATTCACTAGGTCAAAGGCTGTGGACAAATCCATAAAAGCCATGTAAACTGGAGACTTCTTTGCAGTAGCATATTTACCAATAATCATTTTTAGATTGAGGCATTGTTCCTTGATTCCTACCTTGCCCCTAAAACCCAACTGACAAGGATCTAGGATGTCATTTGTTTCTAACCAGTTCACAATTTTATTGTACAGGACTCTGCCTAGAATTTTAAGGGTATTCCCTATTAGGGAGATAGGTCGGTAGTTACACAGGAGAGATCTATCTCCCTTCTTGAAGATCGGAACTATTATACTTCTAGCCCAAGTCTCAGGTATCCTTGCCAGCCTCAGGTTATTAAAGATATTCAAAAGCAGCGGGCCCAGAAGGCCGTGTTCCACTTGATTTGATCAATGGGTAGCCCGTCTGGGCCCGGCGCTCAATTGCCTGAACTCTGGTTAATTGCTTTACCTACTTCTGAAATGTTGATATCTATAGGTGTTGGATTACCTGGAGTGAGGGTTAATTCGCATTAAGATGGAGTGGAATAGATAGTTGAAAAGTGAGCCACCCATGTGTCGCTAGCTATGTTACAGCTGATCGGCGTCAGGGACTGGCCCATAGAGCGGACTTCCCTGACCGCCGACCCGAAGATGTTACCATTTTTTAGACTAGCTGCCTCGGACAGTTTGTCCCATCGTTCCCTCAAAAGTTTGTTCTTCCTGTATTTATTAGCCTCCTTATATTCCTCTCTAGCCTGCTTAACTCCTATGGAGCACCTCGGGATGGTGGTTAAAGCCCTATGTAAGTTCCTATTCGCTCTAGAACAGTCGTAGTTGAACCATCTAGGGGTGAGTGCCACCTTCGGGGGAGAATAGAGAGGATAGTTTTGATCATCTGGCAGATCTTCCCAAAATCCTCGATTATCTGCGCTGGTGGTGATTCTAATGAGAGGCAATGGTTCTCTGGCTCTAGAGCAGCAGAGCTGTTCAAGAGCCAGAGAACCAGGTCAGCAGAGCTGCTTTAGAGCCAAAGAACCAGGTCAGCAGAGTTGCTCTAGAGGTAGAGAAACAGGTCAGCAGAGCTGCTTTAGAGGGAGAGGACCAGGTCAGCCGAGCTGCTCTAGAGCCAGAGAAACCAGGTCAGCAGACCTGCTTTAGAGGGGGAGAACCAAGTCAGCAGAGCTGCTTTAGAGCCAAATAATCGGGTCAGCAGAGCTGCTCTAGAGCCAGAGAATCAGATCAGCAGAGCTGCTTTAAAGCCATAGAAACAGGTCAGCAGAGCTGCGCTAAATGACAGAAAACCAGATCAGCAGAACTGATTTAGAGGGAGAGAACCAGGTCAGCAGAGCTGCTTTCGAGCCAGAGAACCAGGTCAGCAGAGCTGCTCTAGAGCCAGAGAACCAGGTCAGCAGCGCTGCTCTAGAGCCAGAGAACCAAGTCAGCAGAGCTGCTCTAGAGCCTAAGAACCAGGTCAGCAGAGCTGCTCTAGCGCCAGAGAACCAGGTCAGCAGAGCTGCTGTAGAGCCAGAGAAACCAGGTCAGTAGAGCTTCTTTAGAGGGAGAGAACCAGGTCAGCAGAGCTGCTCTAGAGGGAGAGAAAAAGGTCAGCAGAGCTGCTCTAGAGCCAGAGAACCATGTCAGCAGAACTGCTTTAGAGCCAAAGAACCAGGTCAGCAGAGCTGCTTTAGAGCAGAGAACCAGGTCAGCAGAGCTGTTGAAGAGCCAGTGAACCAGATCAGCAGAGCTTCTCTGTAACCTAAGAACTAGGTCAGCAGAGCTGCTCTAGAGCGCCAGAGAACCAGGTCAGCAGACCTGCTGTAGAGCCAGAGAAACCAGGTCAGCAGAGGTTCTTTAGAGGGAGAGAACCAGGTCAGTAGAGCTGCTTTAGAGCCAGAGAACCAGGTCAGCAGCGCTGCTTTAGAGCCAGAGATCCAGGTCAGTAGAGCTGCTCTAGCTGACACTGACTGACTGACACTGACTGACTGACAATGACGGACACCGATTGACTGACACTGACACTGACTGACACTAACACTGACTGACACTGATTGACTGACACTGACTGACACTGACTGACTGACTGACACTGACTGACACTGATTGACTGACACTGACTGACTGACACTGACTGACACTGATTCACTGACACTGACTGACACTGATTGACTGACACTGACCGACTGACACTGACCGACTGACTCTAACTGACTGACACTGATTGGCACTGACTGACTGACACTGACTGACTACTTTCTACTACTCTACTGCTCACTCTCTACTACTCGCTTGCTACTACTCTCTACTACTCACTCTCTACTACTCACTCTCTACTGCTCTCTACTACTCTCTCTGTACTACTCACTCTCTACTACTCTCTACTATTCACTCAACTACTCTCTCTCTAGTACTCACTCTCTACTACTCTCTATTATTCACTCTTGACTACTCTCTCTCTTCTACTCACTGTCTACTACTCACTTGCTACTGCTCTCTACTACTCACTCTCTACTACTCACTCTCTGCTACTCTACTATTCACTCTCGACTACTCTCTCTCTTCTACTCACTGTCTACACTCACTTGCTACTGCTCTCTACTACTCACTCTCTACTATTCACTCTCTACTACTCATGTTCTACTACTCATTGTCTACTACTTGCTCTCTACTACTTTCTACTACTCACTCTCCACTACTCACTCTCTACTACTCGCTCTCTACTACTCTCTACTACTCCCTCTCTACTACTCTACTACTCTCTCCACTACTCACTCTGTACTACTCACTCTCTACTACTCTACTACTCTCTACTACTCACTCTACTACTCACTCTCTACTACTCACTCTACTACTCTTTACTACTCTCTACCATTCACTCTCTACTATTCTACTACTCACTCTACTACTCACTCTCTACTACTCACTCTACTACTCTTTACTACTCTCTACCATTCACTCTCTACTATTCTACTACTCACTCTCTACTACTCTCTCTCTACTACTCACTCTCCACTACTCACTCTCTACTACTCGCTCTCTACTACTCTCTACTACTCACTCTATACTACTCACTCTCTACTACTCTACTACTCTCTCTACTACTCACTCTGTACTATTCACTCTCTACTACTCTCTACTACTCACTCTACTACTCACTCTCTACTGCTCACTCTACTACTCTCTACTACTCTCTACTATTTACTCAACTACTCTCTCTCTACTACTCACTCTCTACTACTCTCTATTCACTCTCGACTACTCTCTACTACTCTCTAGTACTCACTCTACTACTCTACTACTGACTCTCTACTACTCTCAACTACTCACTCTACTACTCACTTTACTACTCTCTACTACTCTCTACCATTCACTCTCTACTTTTCTACTACTCACTCTCTACTACTCTCTCTCTACTACTTACTCTCTATTACTCACTCTCTACTACTCTCTCTCTACTACTCACTCTCTACTACTCACTCTCTATTATTCGCTCTCTACTACTCTCTACTACTCACTCTCCACTACTCTCTCTACTACCCGCTCTCTGCTACTCTCTACTACACAGTCTCTACTACTTGCTCTCTACTACTTGCCCTCTACTGCTCTCTACTACTCACTCTACTACTCACTCTCTACTAGTCTCTACTACTCACTCTCTACTACTCACTCCCTACTACTCCACCACTCTCTACTACTCACTCTCTACTACTCACTCTCTGCTACACTACTCACTCTCTACTACTCTTCTACTTTCTACTACTCTCTCTCTACTACTCAGTCTACTACTCACTCTCTACTACTCTCTACTACTCACTCTCTACTACTCTCTCTCTCAACTACTCACTCTACTACTCAATATCTACTACTTTCTACTACTCACTCTCTACTACTCTCTCTCTACTACTCTCTACTACTCACTCTCTACTACTCACTCTACTACTCACTCTCTACTACTCACTCTCTACTACTCTCTACTACTCTCTCTACTACTCTCTACTACTCTCTACTACTCACTCTACTTCTCACTCTCCACTACTCTCTGCTATTCTCTCTGCTACTCACTCTCTACTACTCACTCTCTACTACTCTATTACTCTCTGCTAATAGTTCTCTACTACTCTACTACTCACGCTCTACTACTCTCTCTCTACTACTCCCTCCTACTCACTCTCTACTACTCTCTAGTACTCACTCTACTACTTTACTACTGACTCGCTACTACTCTCTACTACTCTCTCTCTCTACTACTCACTCTCTACTACTCGCTCTCTACTACTCACTCTACTACTCTCTACTGCTCAGTCTCTACTACTCTCTACTACTCTCTCTCTACTTCTCACTTTCCTCTACTCTTTCTCTACTACTCTCTACTACTCCCCGTCTGTTACTCACTCTCTACTACTTACTCTCCACTACTCTCCACTACTCTCTACTACTCACTATCTACTACTCGCTCTTGACTAATCTCTCTACTACTCTATTACTCACTCTCTGCTAATAGCTCTCTACTACTCTCACTACTCACTCTACTATTCACTCTCTACTACTCTCTCTCTACTACTCCCTACTACTCAATCTACTACTCACTCTCTACTACTCTCTAGTACTCACTCTACTACTCTACTACTGACTCTTCCACTCTCTACTACTCTCTCTACTATTCACGCTCTACTACTCACTCTCTACTTCTCACTCTCTACTACTCACTCTCTACTACTCACTCTACTACTCAGTCTCTACTACTCTCTACTACTCTCTCTACTTCTCACTTTCCACTACTCTCTCTCTACTACTCTCTACTACTCCCCGTCTGCTACTCACTCTCTACTACTTACTCTCCACTACTCTCTACTACTCACTCTCTACTACTCTGCTACTTTCTCTCTACTACTCCCTCTCTACTACTTTCTACTATTCACTCTGCTACTCTCTCTCTACTACTCATCCTCTACTACTCTCTACTATTCACTCTCCACTACTCTCTACTACTTTCTCTTTTCTACTCACTGTCTACTACTCACTTGCTACTGCTCTCTACTATTCCTCTCTACTAGTCGCTCTCTACTACTCTCCACTAGTCACTCTCCACTACTCACTCTCTACTACCCATTCTCTAATACTCATTCTCTACTACTCACTCTCTACTACTCTACTAGTCTCTACTACTCTCTCTACTACTCACTCTCTACTACTCTACTATTCTCTACTACTCTTTCTCTACTACTCTCTGCTTCTCATTCTACCACTCTCTGCTACTTTACTACTCACTCTCTACTGCTCTCTCTCTACTACTCACTCTCAACTATTCACTCTCTACTACTCACTCTCTACTACTCACTCTCTACTACTCTCTACTACTCACTCTCTACTACTCACTCTACTACTCTACTACTTTCTACTACTCTCTCTACTACTCCCTCTCTACTACTCTCTACTACTCTCTCTCTACTACTCACTCTCTACTACTACTCCCTCTCCTGCTCTCTCTCTACTACTCTCTACTACTCACTCCTTACTACTCACTATACTACTCACGCTACTACTCACTCTCTACTATTCAGGCTCTACTACTCTCTACTACTCTCTCTACTACTCACTCTCTAGTATTCTCTCTACTACTCACTCTCTACTACTCTCTACTACACACTCTCTACTACTCGCTCTCTACTACTCACTCTACTACTCACTCTACTACTGCTCACTCTCTACTACTCTCTCTCTACTACTCTCTACTACTCACTTTACTACTCACTCTCTACTACTCTACTACTCTCTCTCTGCTACTCTCTCTACTACTCACTCTCCACTACTCACTCTACTACTCACTCTCTACTACCCTCTACTACTCACTCTCTACTACTCACTCTACTACTCACTCTCTACCTCTCTATTACTCACTCTCTGCTAATAGCTCTCAACTACTCTCACTACTCACTCTACTATTCACTCTCTACTACTCTCTCTAGACTACTCCCTACTACTCAATCTACTACTCACTCTCTACTAATCTCTAGTACTCACTCTACTACTCTACTACTGACTCTACTACTCTCTACTACTCTCTCTACTACTCACTCTTTACTACTCTCTCTACTACTCACTCTCTGCTTCTCACTCTCTACTACTCACTCTACTACTCGCTCTCTACTACTTACTACTACTCAGTCTCTACTACTCTCTACTACTCTCTCTCTGCTTCTCACTTTCCACTACTCTCTCTACTACTCTCTACTACTCCCCGTCTGCTACTCACTTTCTACTACTTACTCTCCACTACTCTCTACTACTCACTCTCTACTACTCGCTCTTGACTACTCACTCTCTACTACCCTCTACTACTCACTCTCTACTACTCACTCTACTACTCACTCTCTACTACTCTATTACTCACTCTCTGCTAATAACTCTCTACTACTCTCACTACTCACTCTACTACTCACTCTAGTACTCACTCTACTACTCTACTACTGACTCTACTACTCTCTACTACTCTCTCTACTACTCACTCTCTACTACTCACTCTACACTTCTCACTCTCTACTACTCACTCTCTACTATTCACTCTCTACTACTCTCTACTACTCTCTCTACCACTCACTCTCTATTATTCTCTCTACTACTCACTGTCTACTACTCTCTACTACACACTTTCTACTTCACACACTCTACTACTTGCTCTCCACTACTCACTCTTTACTACTCTCTACTACCCACTCTAGGACTCACTCTCTACTACTCTACTACTCAGTCTATACTTCTCACTTTCCACTACTCTCTCTCTACTACTCATTACTACTCCCCGTCTGCTACTCACTCTCTACTACTTACTCTCTACTACTCTCTACTACACACTCTCTACTACTCTCACTCTACTACTCCCTACTACTCAATCTACTACTCACTCTCTACTACTCTCTAGTGCTCACTCCACTACTCTACTACTGACTCTACTACTCTCTACTACTCTCTCTATTATTCACTCTCTACTACTCACTCTTACTTCTCACTCTCTACTACTCTCTCTCTACTACTCACTCTACTACTCAGTCTCTACTACTCTCTACTACTCTCTCTCTACTTCTCACTTTCCACTACTCTCTCTCTACTACTCTCTACTACTCCCTGTCTGCTACTCACTCTCTACTACTTACTCTCCACTACTCTCTACTACTCACTCTCTACTATTCTCTGCTACTTACTCTCTACTACTCCCTCTCTACTACTCTCTACTTCTCACTTTCTACCATCCTCTCTCTACTACTCTCTACTACTCACTCTATGACTCTATCTATCTCCTACTCTCTCTTTACTACTCTCTCTACTACTCACTCTCTACTACTCTACTACTGAATCTACTACTCTCTCCCTACTACTCTCTCTTCTCTACTCACTCTCTACTTGTCACTCTCTACTACTCACTCTCTACTACACACTCAACTACTTGCTCTGTACTACTCGCTCTCTACTACTCTCTACTACCACTCTAGTAATCACTCTCTACTACTCCCTACTACTCACACTACTACTCACGCTCTACTACTCACTCTCTACTACTCTACTTCTGACTCTACTACTCTCTCCCTACTTCTCACTCTTTACTACTCTCTCTCTCCATTACTCTCTACTACTCACTCTCTACTACTCACTCTCTACTACTCGCTCTCTACTACTCACTATAATACTCTTTACCACTCTCGAGCACTCCCTCTCTACTACTCTACTACTCACTCTCTACTACTCTCTCTCTACTACCCACTCTCTACTACTCACTCTCTACTACTCACTCTCTACTACTCTCTACTACTGACCCTATACTACTCACTCTCTACTATTCACTCTCTACTACTCTCTGCTACTCACTCTCCACTACTCACTCTCTACTACTCGCTCTTTACTACTCTCTACTACTCACTCTCTACTACTCTACTACTCTCTACAACTCTCTCTACTTCTCACTCTCTACTACTCTCTTTACTACTCACTCTCTACTACACACGCTCTACTACTTGCTCTCTACTACTCGCTCTCTACTACTCACTCTACTACTCTCTACTACTCACTCCACTACTCATTCTCTACTTCTCTCTACTACTCACTCTCTACTACTCCACTACTCTCTATTACTCCACTACACTCTACTACTCTCTCTCTACTACTCACTCTCTACTACTCTCTACTACTCACTCTCTACTACTTTCTACTACTCACTCTCTACTACTCACTCTCTACTACTCATTCTCTACTACTCACTCTCTAATACTCACTCTCTACTACTCTCTCTACTAGTCACTCTCTACTACTCACTATACTACTCACTCAACTACTCACTCCCTACTACCCACTCTCTACTACTCTACTACTCTCTCTCACTCTCTACTACTCTCTACTACTCTCTACTACTCACTATACTACTCACTCTCCACTACTCCCTACTACTCTCTCTCTGCTACTCACTCTCTGCTACTTACTCTCTACTACTCCCTACTACTCACTGTCTACTACTCACTCTCTACTACGTTCTACTACACACTCTCTACTACTCACTCTACTACTCTCTCTCTACTACTCACTCTCCACTACTCACTCTACTGCTCACTCTCTACTACTCTCTCTACAGCTCACTCTCTACTACTCTCTACTACTCACTCTCTACTACACACTCTCTACTACTCTCTCTCTACTACACTCTCTACTACTCTAATACAGACCCTCTACTACCCTCTACTACTCTCTCCCTACTACTCACTCTATACTACTCACTCGCTACTACTCATTCTCTAGTACTCACTCTCCACTACTCCCTCCCTACTACTCTCTACTACTCACTCTACTACTCACTCTACTACTCACGCTCTACTACTCTCTGCTACTCACTCTACTATTTACTCTCTACTACTCTCTACTACTCACTCTCCTACTTACTCTCTACTACTCTCTCTGCTACTCACAGTGTACTACTCACTCTCTATTACTCACTCTGCTACTCACTCTCTACTACTCTCTATTACTCAGTCTCTGCTAATAGCTCTCTACTACTCTCTACTACTAACTCTTCTACTGACTCTCTCCTTCTCTCTCTATACCAATCCCTCTACTACTCACTCTCTACTACTCGCTCTCTACTACTCACTCTCTACTACTCTCTGCTACTCTTTCTCTACTACTCTCTCTACTACTCACTCTCTACTATCTCTACTACTCACTCTCTACTACACACTCTCTACTACTTGAGCTCTACTACTCGCTCTTTACTACTCTCTACTACGTACTCGACTACTCACTCTCTACTACTCCCTACTACTCACTCTACTACTCACTCTCTACTACTCTCTACTACTCACTCTCTACTACTCACTCTCTACTACGCTCTACTACTAGCTCTCCACTACTCACTCTCTACTACTCTCTCTCTACTACTCACTCTCTACTTCTCACTCTCTACTACTCTCTCTCTACCACTCACTCTCTAGTACTCGCTCTCTACTACTCGCTCTCTACTACTCACCCTCTACTACTCTCTACTACTCACTCTACTACTCACTCTCTACTACTCGCTCTCTACTACTCACTCCACTACTACTCGCTCTTTACTACTCTCTACTACTCTCTCTACTACTCACTCTCTACTACTCTACTGCTCACTCTACTACTCACTCTCTACTACTCTCTCTCTACTACTCTACTATTTTCTCTACTACTCACTCTCTACTACTCTACTACTTTATCTCTGCTACTCACTCTTTACTACTCACTCTCTACTACTCGCTCTCTACTACTCACTCCCTACTACTCTCTACTACGCTCTCTACTACTCACTCTCTACTACTCACTCTCTACTACTATCTATTACTCACTCTCTGCTACTATCTCTCTACTACTCTCTGCTACTATCTCCGTACTACTCTCTACTACTCACTCGACTTCTCACTCTCTACTACTCCCTCTCTGCTACTCACTCTCTACTACACACTCTACTACTTGCTCGCTACTACTCTCTCTACTACTACTCTCTACTACCCACTCTACTACTCACTCTCTACTACTCCCCACTACTCACTCTACTACTCAATCTCTACTTCTGACTCTCTACTACTCCCTACTACTCTCTCTGTACAACTCACTCTATTACTCTCTCTCTACTACTCACTCTCTGCTACTCACTCTCGACTACTCACTCTACTACTCGCTCTCTACTACTCACTCTCTACGTCTCTCTTTCTACTACTCTCTACTACTCTATTTCTCATACTCTCTACTTCTCACTTTCTACTACTCTCTCTCTACTACTCTCTACTACTCACTCTACTACTCACTCTATGCTACTCTCTACTACTCTCTCTCTCTCTGCTACTCACTCTCTACTACTCACGCTCTACTCTCTACTACTCACTCTCTACTAGTCACTCTCTACTAGTCTCTGCTACTCACTCTCTACTACTGTCTACTACTCACTCTACTGCTCACTCTCTACTACTCTCTGCTACTTACTCTGTACTACCTATTCTCTACTACTCTCTACTACTCACTCTCTACTACTCACTCTCTACTACTCACTCCCTAGTACTCACTCTACTGCTCACTCCCTACTACTCTCTACTACTCTCTGCTACTCACTCTGTACTACTCACTCTGTACTACTCACTCTGTACTACTCACTCTCTAGTACTCACTCTACTACTCACTACTCACTCTCTGCTACTCCCTCTACTACTCTCTACTACTCACTCTCTACTACTCACTCTCTACTACTCGCTCTCTACTACTCACTCTCTACTACTCACTCATTACTGCTCTCTACTACTCACTCCCTACTACTCACTCTCTACTACTCTACCACTGACTCTCTACTACTCTCTACTACTCTCTCTCTACAACTCACTCTCTAATACTCTCTCTCTACTACTCACTCTTCACTACTCACTCTCGACTACTCACTCTCTACTACTCGCTCTCTACTGCTCACTCTCTACTACTCTACTACTCACTTTCTACTACTCACTCTCTACTACTCTCTACTTCTCACTTTCTACTACTATCTCTGCTACTCTGTACTACTCTCTCTCTGCTACTCACTCTCTACTACTTTCTACTACTCACTCTCTACTAGTCTCTGCTACTCACTCTCTACTACTGTCTACTACTCACTCCATTACTCACTCTCTACTACTCTCTGCTACTCACTCTGTACTACCTACTCTCTACTACTCTCTACTACTCACTCTCCACTACTCACGCTCTAGTACTCACTCTACTGCTCACTCTCTACTACTCTCTACTATTCTCTGCTACTCACTCTGTACTACCTACTCCATACTACTCACTCTGTACTATTCACTCTGTACTACTCACTCTACTACTCACCCTCTAGTACTCACTCTACTACTCTCTACTCTGCAATCTCTATTACTCAACCTCTACTCTCTACCTCTCTCTACACGCACACACACACATATATATATATATATATATATGCATATGCATTTATATATATATATTTTTTTTTTTGTTTTGCAGAGTTTTATATAGCGCGAACTAGAATCGAAACGAATCAGTTATCAGAGCGCTTTACATAGCACCAGTTACGTTACATGAGGACACACTTTCTTTTTTTTTTTTTTTTTAGGCACGGGGAGATTAAGTGATTTGCCCAGAATCACAGGGGGTTTTTGGCGTCGTTACCGAGACTCGAACCCAGATCCCCAGGTCCGAGGTCGAGCGCCTTAGCCGTTAGGCCAACCCCTCTCCCTCTATATATATGTATGTGTGTGTATATATATATATTCTGCATATCTATATAAATGCATGCATACATATACATATATGCATACATATGCATGTTATGTCCATGAAAGTTTGAAAAACACTAATAAAAGCACAGCTAAAAAGCCACCTAATTACAAACAGAATTGCTTTAACTTAAACAAGGGTGACACCTGTTGCATTTTCAATGCTTGTTTGCTTTGGTTCTATCAAGAAGGCATTCAGATGTGTCACACATTTGCCATAAATTCTGAATGTTAGCACTCTAGTTGCTCATTAGATCACTGTCGTAAAGCTACTGCTCACCAGGGAAGTCTGCTGCTGGTATTCAAAGTGCATTTTTCAGTCTGTAAGTCAGAATTTTGTAATGAAATAGAAGAGGATTTGAGAAGTCAAAATGTCCCCTAATTTTTCTTTCTGCAACACTAATCATAATTTCTATGGCAAAATGAACCCCCTCATTTTGTTCCTTTGAAAATTAAATGTTTTATGTGTTACCACTTTATTCCAATCAAGATGTCATAAGTAAGACTGTTAGCGCTCTAGTTGTTCTTTAGAACACTCTGGGACATTCTGTCATTGGGCAACATCTGGGTGATATTTGTGCTATATTTGGGCTCTTTTGTCTCTGGTGGCCATCTTGGGAGACTTATTTGTTATGAAGTTTCCTAATATCCTCATTTACTACAGTCTCCTCAGTAGGAAATTCTTTCAGTTTTTTACTTTGGTTCCATCAAGAAGGCATTCAGATGTGTCACACATTTGCCATAAATTCAGAATGTTAGCACTCTAGTTGCTTATTAGATCACTGTAGTAAAGCTACTGCTCACCAGGGACGTCTGCTGCTGGTATTCAAAGTGCATGTTTCAGTGTGCATGTCATAATTTTTTAATGAAATAGAAGAGGATTTGAAAAGTCACTTAAAATGTGCCCTAATTTTTCTTTCTGCAGCACTAATCATACTTTCTTTGGCAAAATGAACCCCTTCATGTTGCTCCTTTTTAAATAAATGTTTTAGGAGTTACCACTTCATTCCAATCAAGATGGCTTCAGGTGTGCCATACATTTGTCATAAGTAGGACTGTTAGGGCTCTAGTTGTTCTTTAGAACACTCTGGGAAGCTGCAATAGAATACAAAGGAATCAACTAATAGTCTCTGCCCTTGTTAGATGTACATGTTTTACTGAGAATTTCAGATTTCATTGTCACATGACTGAGAAAGATAATGTGAATTTACAGAAAATATGCTCTCAGTTTAGCTTATAGATCACCTTCCAAACCTCCGTGGGAAAAGCATGAGAAAATAGTTTTCTCTCAAACATGATTCATGATATCCCAGCAGAAGGCTTTTTCACATGGTAAAATCACCTTAGAATACACCACAATTCCTAAAATGAGTATGGTGCCATCAACAAATGATTTATAATGTAACTAAAGTCTTAAAACCTTCTATTAACTCCAATGCTTTTTAATGAGGTGCTATCATGTATATTGGTCGCCAGATGGCTGCCAACACTTCTTGGATGAAGTGCTGACAGCCAATCAGATCTCACAATGAGATGTGTGGTTGGCCTCCACCCAGATATATATGTATTTTCTTCATTTAATATCTAAAAAACTACTGAACAGATTTACACCATTTAACAAAAAGGCACGACTCTGAACCAAGGACGTTTTAGGTCGATTCCGACGTCTCTGGGCATATACCTCAGCCCATGTAAATACTTCCCCTAGCTTATAGTCCAGAGTGTCTCTCCTATATTTTCGTAATTTGCATTCGTTAATTTCTTGGGAGTGTTTGGAAATTTGAATGTTAAGGTCCTCCAATATTTTAGACCATTCCTCCGTTGACATCATATTAGTTAATTCATTTGTTACTTCCACTATTTCTTTAGACAGCTCTTCCAATATGTTGGACTATTCCTCCACAATCAGTAATATTAGGTCTAGCGAACATTTATTTAGGATCGCGTACCACCGTTCTTGAAAATTCTTGGCGTTCTTACATAATGAAGGTTTTAGTGCGATACGTAATCCACGGGGTTTTCGTTGTGCCCGATGATATTTAATTAATGTACTAGCATGTAGTCGTTGATTTATGTCTCTTTTAGACAGGTATATTAGCTGTTTAATGGTATGCTCTTTGGATCTGTTTGTAGATGCCTGTGATGTTTCTTACTGTATCAATGCATAAATCCTAGATGCTGCGTCATCTGCGTAAGCGTATGTTTCAGCCCTTTGGTCAGTAGTTTTGGTTATTTCATCATAAGATGTCATGGTGTGCTGCTGGCTGTGGGCGGATTGATATAGTGAAGTATTCAAATTGTTAGCTAGCGCACAACCTCTTGTTTGGTGAACTATCCTTAAACTTTTTGTGATAGTTTCACTATTTTTTGGGGGTGCTCCTTGAGGTGACGTTTCCATCCTGTAAGTAACGTCGTTTGAAAACTGAATTAAATTAGTGCTTCCAAGAATCTTGGTTGCATCCCCCTTTGGGCACTCCTCTTACATCCTCCAACTTAGCAGTACTTCTATGGGCAATTGTATGGCGCCCTCGTATGCCAACCTGGTATTGGAAAGATTTGAAGAGGAAAACATTCTGTCAAACCAGGAATGGTAACATCACGTTAAAATGTATCACAGATACATTGACGACATATTCATGTTGTGGAAGGGAACAAAAGAAGAGGTCAAGACCATTGAAACCTGGAAAACATTTAATGAACATTTACAGTTTACTAGCGAAATATCTGAAACACAAATCACATTCCTAGATGTATTAATCATTAAAACTGAAAAAGGTCTGGAAACAGACATTTACCGAAAAGAAACAGATAGAAATAACATCCTGCACAATTCAAGTCATCATCAAACATCCCTAAAGATGCATCTACCAACCTCACAGATGATGAGAATCAAAAGGATAGTATCCAACCCGGAAAAGGCCACTCAAAGGATCACGGAGATGACACAAAGATTCACAGAAAGAGGGTACCCTCCATCGACAATAGAAAAAGCCAAAGCTAAATGCCAATCATCCTCTCAGGAGAAAGTTTTAAAGCCACAACGAAACAAGAAAATACCACAACTGTGGTAGTATCAAAATGTTCTAAATCCATTAAAATGTTTAAGAAAATTATTAACAAACATTGGCCAATATTGATGATGGAGCCAGATTTCAGGAATGCATTCTCACAACGTCCAATATTTGCTTACAAAAAGAACCGAAACATAGGTGAAATTCTTAAACAAAAAGACCCACAAAACAAAGCACATAGTGGTACTAAACCATGTCTGAATTGTCAGAATTGCAACAATATCATTCGCGGAACTGTCATCCATCACCCTATGAAGGGTCATAAAATTAAACTACATGTTACTGCCACTTGTGAAACAACCAACGTCGTTTACCTGTTAAAATGCCCTTGCGGTAAAGTATACGTGGGGTAAACTGAGAGGAAGCTACGATTAGGAATCTAAGAACATAAGTCAAACATAAGAACCAGGAACACAAAGTCAGCGGTTGCGACACACTTCATGGAAGAGAAGCATAACATATCTCAGTTGAGATTTATGATTCTGGAAACAATTGATAGAAAAGAAGGCAGGGATAACAATAAACATCTATTGAGGAGAGAGAACTACTGGATAATGAAACTACAGTCTTACAGACCACATGGCCTCCATGAATGGATCAAATATGCCTGCTACCTGTGAGTGACAGGCATCAGTTTTTGCTCCCAAAGACTGTGGTAGTTACCCAGCAATAAGCCTACATTTACACTGTAAAAAAGTGGATCGATAAGAATTCATGTTATGGATACAGCATAATTACCCTCCATTTTGATTTGTTTATTTCACATTGTTTACTTCACACTGCCTTTATTGTATTTTTTTACATTGCCTTCATTGTATTCTTTTATTGTTCACACCTAACATGGGCGCCACAATCCATTCGCATAAAGTCCATTTTCACTTTTAACTACCTCTAATAACGTCACCACGTATACGCGCAGTACGTTTTACAAGCATCTCGCGGATATACTATTCTTAAACATTCCGTCGTTATACGGATAGCCGGTATCAAAATAAATCCGTCGCCATACACGCCCCGTGGGAACGGAGTACAAGTAAGTTTAACAATTGTATTAAAGGGCTTCCAGATAGCGCGATGGCACAGAACGCCACAGCAGTTAACACGCATTGAAATGAGCGTGTTTTAAGCATCACGGACGACCGTACTTTAAAATACCTTCTCTCCAGAGCACGTAAGTTTTTAAAATTTCTGTTAAATTTCTGTTATCATTCCTTTCACAGTACTTTGTGAAGCTCACACATCGAGTACTGGACGTGAGTAACCAAATATCTATTCAATACCTTCATCACTCTCGTAAAATCACTAGCCCACAAGGCACGTTTTTTCGGTCATCACTTTACATCTAACTGTCTGCACAATGAGCATGAAATCAACACGCATGTTATTAAGCATGATAGACATGTAGATAAAACATTACGTAAGTCCTGTTATCTTGATGCATTATGGTTTAACTTTTAGATTTTACTCCCTGATGAAGAGCACATATGCTCGAAATGCATTGGAGTGTATCAAGCACAAAAAAAATGTGATTTGAAAAGTAATAGTCTAAGAAGAATGAATCCATGGTATACAAATAATTCTGATGAAATAAAAATGAATGAATAAATTCAGGAAACAAAAATAGAGAGTATTGTTTTAATTATTGCAATGAACTTTCAAACTTTCAAGGATGTAAGAGGAGTGCCCAAAGGGGGATGCAACTAAGATTCTTGGAAGCACTAATTTAATTCACTCGCTATCCTACACACTCACGAAGAAGCAAATGATTTGACACCCCAGAACACAACACTCCCGGATCTCTCAGGAATCGCGGTAACAAGACACACCTTTTAGCTCACATTCTCGTACCTTTCCACAATAAGATCCAATCAAGACACGAATATAGTTTAAAATGTTTATTTTAACTATTGTGCTCTAACATGGGGTATACGGGCCACAACAAGCAGAAAAATGCATAGCACTAATATAGTTAACATTGACGCTAGGCCATATATCATAAAGGGAGATGTCATCATATAAAGACAATGGAGAAAGGACTATAATGCCTAACCTCCCTCCCCTTGGTAAGAAGAAGTATTATTATATCATAGAAGATCTCTGTGCTTTTTCATCAGACCTCACACCTTAGTGGCTAGATGGTATAACTATATCATAGGAATCGCATTGCTCTTCTCCCTGGAAATGTCCCTCTCCAAGTGTGTCTTACCTAAAGATGTATCCCCATAATATCAAAGTACAAGTTTTCAGCAGCAGCTGCATTAGCATTGTTTGTCTAGGTGCTAGGGACTCACCAGAACAGAATAACGAGGCGCATTGTTTATTGACCTTGTTCACAATGTTCAGACTAAACTCCAGGAACAGGCAGAGAAGGAACACAGCAGACAGTTCTCATGTGAAAGGAAAAAACAGAGTCTTGCACAAATAAAGCCATGTAGTAACATGCGCAAAAGCTGCATCATGGCTTCTGGACTCATACTAACTTAGTGATGTTGATTATGTCCCTATTGGCCACGTGACAGACGTTCGCAATCTTATCAGCTGCTGC
This sequence comes from Lissotriton helveticus, assembly GCF_964261635.1. Taxonomy (NCBI): domain Eukaryota; kingdom Metazoa; phylum Chordata; class Amphibia; order Caudata; family Salamandridae; genus Lissotriton; species Lissotriton helveticus. The sequence continues at coordinate 737,929,323 of NC_136059.1, read as the reverse complement.
CAGGTCAGAGTCCAGCTTGTCACCAAAAGAGAGTGGGGGAGCGGCGCCATCTAAGGTACCGTGCTGTTCATTGGCAGGTAATGCTCACCGGGGGGCCTTGAAGTAACACCAGGGATGGCTGTGCGTGGTCAGTCCAGGTTGCCGTTTTACGGACCCACAGTCCAACCCAATACCACTTTACTACCCAGGCCCGCATGCCAGTACTAAGGGAGCTGAAGAGCCTGGCAGCACAAACAGCCCCTAGGCTCTGATGCCGTAGGAAGGATGATTAGCAGCAGAAGCCAGATGGTAAGCAATGAGGTGACTTCCAGTGTAGTCCGCACTGCTGGAGGAGCTCCAACACAATGGTGTCGGCCTACCTCGCCAGCCAGTGGCAGAATGCTGACAGAGAGGAGGACTTGCTTATCTGTGCTGTAGGAACCTCTTAAGCATGGTAGTATGAACAGCCCTCTTCATGCCGAGCGCAAACAGACAAGTAATGTAAGAAAGAGGCAGTAGCTGAACTGGGTAGTAGTGGGGGCACTGGTAGTCACCTATTGGTGAGTGCGCCGTCCCAGTGCTTGAAAGTTCACCACATCTTCCAGTGTTAAAATACAGGCACACGCCCAGTGAGGGCAAGCGAGGTGGTCAGAGGGTGGCCTTGTGTCAAAATCCACCATAAGAGTACAAAGGGAGCTGGGGCCCACTTCTGTTCAAATGCCAGTGTTCCCCAAGCGTGCTCCAACAGAGAGACACCTCATCAGTCCTTAAATTGCACTTGCATATCTTGCACTCATCAATATTTGCATGCTGGGAGGCCAAAGTATTGCATAATGGCACCAGGTCAGCTCCGATGACCCACAGTCCGGCCCCTCCAAAGGCGCTGCGGTGTTCAGCTATGGAGGGCCGTCCCGTTCAACAGCAACATGCCCTGTTACAGGACATCAGCAAGGGCCAGGGTATTAGTGCCACACCCCGCACAGGTGATCGGTGCTGTGACAATTCTCCTACCGTGAACGGACTACGCCACCCATCCGCACATCCATCGCAAGGCTGTCCCAGGGGGTTCTGGCTCCTCGTCGCGCACTGTCCTGGCGCTCGCTCTCCTCCTCTGGCCACACAGTGCAAAGCGCAGGGGTATACGGTGTGTTCAGGCACAGCCCATGGCAGTAGCCAGCTGTGTGGCGGCCAGATTTTATGGGATAGTTGTATTGTTTTCCTGAAGAAGGTGTTGGCTATTTTATAAGTGCCCACAGAAACGGGTCGATGCCCCAAAAAAGGAGAAATACCTGAATTGATCTCATATTGTGTATCTCCTTGTTTACGAATAGGAACTAACTTTTCCTTTCTGTTGTCTGTCCCCATATGTGTTATGCAAACAATTTTTATTGTTTTTAATATTGTGTTCTGTCGAAAGATCTGATTACTACGAACCATATTTGTTTTATTGCATCTGTTTGAATAAACTGTGAAATATATCTTTTTATATATGTTTTTTACATTGCCTCTTTGTTTGTTACTTGTGATCCTCTATTAGTGTGTTTTGTGAAAATTTGTGAGTGATCACTTTAGAGTGAATATGCCCAAGGGGAACTTCATTTACTGACATTTGTCTTTTTGGTACCCTATCCCTTTGGTTTGTGGGTCCCTCTCTTTTACTAGAGACACGTTGAGGGACGACATATTTTCTCCCCAGTTTTCTTCTCTTAGTTAATTTCAGGGCGACAGGCACTCTACATTAAGAAAGTCATGGGCAGGGGTTATTACATTGTTGTTTGTTTGTATTGAATCGCCAAGGCATCATTGATCCAGCGCTAGGAAGGGGTGGTGTCACGTGAGTCCCAATGGCTACGCAATACGACAAGAGTTTCAAGTTGATGAGTTGGAACGTAAATGGTCTAGGGGACAAAGTTAAGAGATGCATAGTGGTACAACACATCAGGCGACATGCCCCGGACGTGGTATTACTTCAGGAAATACATGTAGGGCCCCAAACCAGTGGGATACAAGTTGGTAGCACATTCAGGCTTCATCACGGGCTCGAAGGGAACAGGGATACGGTTGAGAAACACCTTCCCAATGACGGTGAAATCCACCTGGGTCGATACATGGGGGAGGTACATAGGCATCACGGGACAATGGAAGGGGTACACGTTAACCCTGGCCTCCAGGGGCTTGCATTCAAAGATTTGAGTTCTATCCTACCAGCTGTACTGGACGGTCTCTTGGTAGTGGGAGGGGACCTCAACTCTGTAGTCTCCGGTACCTTAGACAGACACCCTCCCTGAGAACTTTACCCATCCAATCGCTGGCTCCAAGACTTTTTGGAGACTATGGGGTTGCAAGATGCATGGCGAGCTTATCACCCAGACACAATCCAACATACCTACCACTCTGGTGCTCACAACAGTCTGGTGCTCACAACAGTGGGAGAGGGGTTGGCCTAACGGCTAAGGCGCTCGACCTCGGACCTGGGGATCTGGGTTTGAGTCTCGGTAACTACGCCAAAAACCTCCTGTGATTCTGGGCAAATCACTTAATCTCCCCATGCCTAAAAATGAAAGTGTGTCCTCATGTAACGTAACTGGTGCTATGTGAAGCGCTCTGATACCTGATTCGGTTCGGGTCTAGTTCGCGCTATATAAAACTCTACAAAGTCGCAGGTCGACTATTTGCTAATCCCACCAACCCAACTTGCACACATTCAGGAAGTTAGGCACATGGCGTGAGGAATATCGGATCATTCCCCATTGTGGACCCAATTCGTTATCGGCCAGCACAGAATAGGGAGATCACCCCCATTAACCCCTGGCACCTCCGAAATCTGTTGGTTCGTAAAGCACTACACACTGCAATAGAACATTACTTTCTTGACAATGAAGGTTCGGTACGCTTCCATCAGAGACTGCAGGAAGCGTGCTAGACAGTGATAAGGGGACAAGCACTTTCCCAAATAGCAGGGGTACAGAAAGAGAAAGCAAAAGAGGAAGCCGCATTAGAGGTAGAAATCTTCCGTCTGGAAGAAGAGGCTGTGGGGGGTCCACTCCGGACAGGCTCCATGTCCTACAATTAAAAAGGGATAGCTACAAAGCCTTGGTGACAGAAAGGGCTAAAGCAATGGGAAGGGAGACGCAGGGCAGAATATACGATCAAGGGGGCAAGGCGGGGATACTAATTGCATGGTTGGAAAAAAAAGAGCTTGCGAGTAGATTGATACCTGAAATGACCGACAGGGCGGGGCATCTGATCACTGACCCCCAGGAGATCGCTAACACATTTGCGGTTCATTACCGGGAAATATATCGCTTGCAGTCACCCTACACAGTAAACGATTCCCAAGATCTCCTTGAAGACATTGCCCTGCAAAACTAGCAGCCGATCACCTAAAGTTCTTAGAGGGGGATCTTACATCGGACCCGATAGCCCAAGCAATAGGAAGCCTTAGCTCTGGGAAGGCATCGGGCCCCAATGGTCTACTGATACAAACTTAGGCCTGATAAAATCGCCCCACACCTCTGTGCAATGTTTGAAAAAAGTAAAAAAAGGGGGGAACTACCGCGTGACCAGAGGACAGCAACGCTGGTCAATATTCATAAGGAAGGCAAGACAAGGACGGATTGTGCCTCATATAGGCCCATCTCTTTATTAAATGCTGAGCCTAAGATCTTGGCTAAACGTCTGGCTACGAGGCTGGTCAAAGTGATTGGCGGATAGGTCCATCCAGATCAATCGGGCTTTATGCCACAGTGCAACCTGCCTTAAACCTTCGCAGAGTACACATGGTAATGGGGAGGGCGGCCACCATTCGAGAGGAGGTAATAATTGTGTCATTGGATGCCACAATGGCACGGTTGAATGGCCATATCTCTTTGCAGTCCTCGGAAAGATAGGATTCAATCCCCGATTTATTCAATGGGTACAGCTCCTATATTCGAAGCCTTTAGCCCAAGTAGTTGTTAACAATAAAAAGTCGGAAGTGTTCACCCTGAAAAGAATTATACAAAAAAAAGAAGAAAAAAGAGGTAAGTAATGAACACACCATCTAAGTCTCAAATAGGCCAAAAAGGTCAGAGTCACAAAAATATCAAGAATATAGAGGCATATTATCAAGCAGGGCATTAAAATTATCACCGTTTTAGCGGCAGAAAACTGCTGCTAAAGCGGCGATAATGGGCTTGATAATATGCCCTGGAGAATTCCAATAGAAGCCTATGTTCACACCAGAACATTGGTTTCTATTGGAATTCACATGGCCATATTTTCAAGCCCATTATCGCCGCTTTAGCTGCAGTTTTTTGCCGCTAAAACGGCGATAATTTTTAACGCCCTGCTTGATAATATGCCCCATAATTCCTATATAGATAGTCTCATCTGTTGAAGTGTTTTCGCTGCTATCATACAACAGACAAGCTGATAACTCTTGTGTGTTTTTATACCATTTTAAAAGCTGCAGTAGCCACTGCTCAGTTATGTGAGTGTTTTAGAGGAACTCTGTACTCCTTTCACCTAGTATTAAGTGCACAATTGACAAGCTTTTGTGCACTTAAGTGATTGGTGAGTGTAAATTCTGAAATGCTGATTTACAGAATCAAGGGACGTTAATTTTAACGAGGAACTTGCTAATATGCCCCTAAGATCGTTGGATGTCTAGTCCTGGAGATGAAATGTAGAACGGAAGAAAATCTGCCAGGAGGGGAGATTCCATTTTCTTCAGTGCTGTGTGTAAATAAGCTTCAGACCTGCGAAGACCTACAGTTTTTTCTTATATACCTATAGATTTTAGACCTTCGCAGTTAGTAATTCTTCCTAATGAATTCCCACTCACTGTAAGCTGTTAAAATGGATTTGAGCTGTAGCTCCACTTTTTAAAATAGGGGCTCTGCTTCACAAATGGGATAAAAGACTCTGGGGCTTATTTACAAGGCCCTTGCGCCACTTTTGCGTCATTTTTAACAGGGGAAAAGTGATGCAAAAGTGGTGCAAGGGCCTTGTAAATCTGCCCCTCTGTACGAGTTTTGTGTGGAACATGTTTACACAGGTATATGTACACTCATGCAGGCTGAGCAAAGAAGAATGTCGTCTGACTCAACCTGGTGATCCAGCGTTTTACCTGGGCCAAAACAAAGATGATCTTTACTCTGGATCTTTAACTCAGTAATCAAACATACCCATAGAGGTCTTGGTCCTCCGATAGACCTTGCTAATCGTATTAAAGGGTGGGGTAACTAGGGTGTCAAATGTTGGTCACCCAATGAGGATCAGGAATTGGCAACCAAATTAGTGATTAGATTAAGATATACCACCCTTAGGACCATACTGTAAAGATATATGATTGCGACGAGTAGGCCAAACCTCCTGAAGATGTTTAAACGATCTAAGATCACACAGAAACCAATAGCTCTGCCGTAGAAGTGGAACCTGATGTTCAGGAAATAATCTATAGCTATCTCTGTTATGCATTAAACCCTCCAATATTGTATTGAATTTTGGCAAAGAGAACATTTATCAAAATCAAGAGACCCAGATATTTAGGCTTTAAAATGAGATTTTATCGAATTGATAGCAATTAAATAATCAGCATTTAAGCAAGCTCTGTCAAATTCTCAAGATAAATCTGTTACAGGTGTAGTATGAAACTACGCATAAAACATAAACAGAAGAATTAAAGCTCCTACAGTCCATAGATGGATATTCGTGAAAGAACAGAGTCGAGTAATGAGCAAAACGGGAAGCGCAGAAGGGCATTGCCAAGCTGTGGTCTGGGCGGACTGGTTACCGGGCGTTTTGGCATGCTGCCGAGCTGGGAGCTGATTTCGTTGATGGGGACCTGTGTGTGCTGAACGAAATTCGTAATGCATTGTTTATTTCGGAGCACACGCAGGTCTCCATTAACGAAATTAGTCCCCACCGCAGTGACATCAGCCCCCAGCTCGGCAGCATGCCAAAATGCCCGGTAGCCAGTCCGGCCCTGCAGCAAAGGAGTCCAGAGAACGTTCAACTAGCCAAGGGTTCAAGCCTCCAGCAAAGGAAGGAATCAGTCTGCAAGAGCTAGCCAGAGCGAGCCGTCCATCAGAGTGAGCTGTCATAGTGGGCCTCGAAAAGAGAAGAGTTCATGATCAGTGGGCTCAGAAAGAGAAATGTTCAAAAAAGGCTCTCCTCCTCCTGCTGGGGAGAGTGATGATATAAGTTAACCAGTCCATAGATGACATCACTTGTCACCCCTTCATCGCACGACCTCCATGTGTTCGTCATCCGCTCACAAGGTGCAAAAATTGATACATTATCATACTTTCCATACTGTTCATGGGAATCAGTTGTCCTTTCTGGGCACGTGTTAGTCCACAATATGCTCATTCAGTCCCAAAGTTTCCCATGTGCTAGCAGTAAAAGTTTAAGTCTTACAGTAGTATCAATGCATAGGTTGCAACATGTTTCCAACTTAGTCCAGAAAGTCGTGGGGAAGTACAGAAATGTTACAAGGATTTGATGAAAAACATTCTTTCTACTGGCCATGATGAGAACATTCAGTCTTAAGGAATAAAGTCAGTTCAAGACATTAAAAACATTATTTTCATAATTAATATTTCTAAAGCATAATTAAATTTGAATAGAAAAAATGCAATTAAAGCATTTTTCATAGTAAATAAGTATAACACATTGTTTCATGAAATTGTACATAAGCGAGTATGGCCTACTGCTACATTTGCAAAGCACAAGCATATTTCATTTAAAAATGTTCGTTTTAGGAAATCTAAGACTCTATACATATAAAGATTCTTCATGGAAAGTTTCATCCTTCTAGATAGTTGCATACAGAATATGCACAAACATTTCAGTGTCAATGGCGCATTACAAAGAGAGTAAAAGAAATGGTTTCTCAAGCATTATACATTCATGTTCTGCATATACATTCATATAATAGTAAATGAAGCTCATTATTGCATCCATATTCATTTGTAGGAGTAGCATCCTCTTTGTCACTACTCCCATCTAGAGGAGGAGAGCAGACACACCAACTGTCCCGCCAACAGGGAAGAAGAAAGACAATGCAGCCTTGTGGGTGTCTCTCGGTGCACAGAGAGAGGGTGTGCAGTCGCCCTTGTGGAGCAGGTGCACCCCTACTAAAGCGCGCCAAGGCAGGCTCATCCAAGCCATATTTTTGAAGAAGAGAGAGGAAAAAGTAAGGTTACAGCCCTGCACAGCTTCAAGAAAGTGAAGCCTTTGATGCAAAGAGCACCCCTTAAAATCCAGGGGCTTTAGAAATTTGACATCAAGGGTGGTTTCATGACCTGACAGCCAGAGTTTGGTTCCCATATACGGGCAACTCAAATCCCATGCACTGCATTTGATAAATGTATACAATCCATCTATGATGGAGGGATGGGAATGGCTGACCTATATTTGTATCACTGGGCATTCCACCTGTTGGTATCAAATGACTGGTCGAACAGGGGATGGCAAGATCCTGCATTTCACACTGAAGCTTCCTCACTTGACTTAGATAATATAATGGGGATGCTATACAGAGCCCCCATCTCCTGCTCAATCGCCGAGATTTGGTGGCTCATTCATAGTGCCCAGTGGGAGGGCTTTGGCAGATGGGATCGTGTAGTAAAATAGGCTCCAGACTTCGTAGACTTGAACAGATGGTTTATTCAGGAACACAGCAAAGTATAGACCCAACGCCTGCTGACTAGTCTGCAAACTGCCCACAGCAGAACATAGAGTGTACAGAGTCAGCATGCTAATTCTAGAATGAAGAAAGTACATAGAGACCTAGGATCATAGAGAAGCAACACAGAAACTAACATAATATATCAACAGCAACCTTCAACCTTTTTTCACCTTCCTTACATGTCTCACAACATTGGACCCACACAGAAACCTGAGAATCCATCCCAGGCCACCAAAAATGTGCTTTTAATCTCTGTTGTGTTAAGGTCTGACCAAGGTGTCCATCGTGGGCAATAGAAATAAGCTTGTTCCTAAGATCTGAAGGAGGAACAATCTTGTCAATACGCAACAACATATTGTCACTACAAGTAGACAATTCATCCAAAATCTTAACATAAGGACGAACAGCAACATGAAGACAACTCTCCCTCCTAAAACCTTGTCTAACCATACTTATAACTTCCTTCAAAACATGATCATTGTGCATGGCTTTAAGCCATTCATCCTGCGAAAAGGAACCCTCACCAATGGAAACAACATCTTGAAGCCAAGCCACACTTTCATCCATGAAATCAACCTTTAAAACCTCTTCTTTTGCATTAATGGCAAGTCTGGAAAAACATTCGACTTGAAAATTCCGCCAACCTTGGACATGCTGTGTCTCAAAATGAAAATCTTGCAGCTTCGCTGCTAATCTTGCCAATCTAGGCGATCCTCTGATGGAGCGAGATAGAAAACAAAATTTTGTTTAAACTCGCAAAGTCACATTTCCATAACATGAATAAAATTATTAATGATTTGTGATATGTCGTGCTAATACAACTTAGATTAAACTTTACACGTGGGGGGACTAATATGTGTGCTCATAAACGTGCATATTTGTTGCATCTTTTTGTTCGTGCAAAATAATAAAATAATTTATTGTTTTCGTTTTTGTCATTACTAACTGCTGCAAACTTAAAATAAGCATGTGCTTGTTTTGCTTTTCCTTGTCTGTGTGATGTCATTTCTACTATTCTAGGTGCATATGGGTCTCATAGAAAAACGGAGACTGGTAAATATAAACGCTGCTTTATTTGTTTGCAATGGCTAGGTAACATTTTGATTAATCGGGTGGGTTAATTAATTAGTAAACCATGGGGTGGATACAGAATCTACATTATTTCTTACATTAATACTTTTCTTGTGTTTGTTTTATACTAGAAAACATAAGTTGCCTGCTTTTGGGCCTAGTTATTTGAGCCGCAGAAAAAGAGCTGATCTATAATTCTGCAGAAAGTCACGAGACGCCCATTCTGAATTAAAACGTTTATTGAAGCTGCATTCACTAAGCAAAAACTGATGAGCTGACATCATTCTGTCGGACATGGCCAAGGTCGAAAGTGAACTTTTTGTCAGTCCTTAACTTGGCATCCGCGGAAGTTGTACTGAAAGACTATGGAAGCTGCGAGGATGACTTAATACAAAGTTGCAATCGCAGGAAGCTTCTGGCTTCACGTGGAAGAGACAATGGTCTTTGTAAGACATGATTTTGTGGAACTTTTTAAGAATCGGGTGACATGTCACTTGTCACTCTCAGCCAATGGGACGTCGAGGATTTCTGAAAACTTTCCTTTGCTAGTTTAGTTAGCGTAGAAAGGTATAAAAAGTCATGCCCTTAGGGTTGGGCTGGCTGCTGCTTTCTGACTTTCCGATGAGGGTGATGTGCTGCTGGACTTTGCGTGGAGCACGTAAGAATCCTCAAAGATCTTTACTTTAATTTCTGTCTATTTAGTTGAGTTAGGGAAATAGGTTTTAGAAATGCTAAACTTTATATAATTTCTTTAAATTGATTCAATTGCTTAAATTGTATTTTTCTCATATTTCTTACCATCATGCTTGCTATATTGCATATAAATTTCATTTATAAAACTTTCAACTTATATACCATTAAATAGAAAATAAAATCTTACTTTTGACAAACAAGCTGGTCTTGGTCATTCAGAAGTGTAGGTTACCTTTAGCTAGATCACGTCGCCTATGGTGGTCGTTTAAATGATTGGGTTTTATTCTAAATGACAATATTCTTTCTGCAAATGTATAAATATGTATATAGTGTGTAGATAATGTATATATAGATTTATTCTGACCACCTGATTCAGTAGGCCCAAAATATATCAGGTTCATAAATGGGTCCATATTTAGTATAGAATTTTGTTTATAGGTTATGTAGTTGGGTAGCATAGTTTATGATATATTTTCTATAGCCCGCTGGATCAATTCTCTGGTAGCAGAGGATGGTTGCTAAGAGGTAACCAAGGTAATATGTTGGTTGCTAAGAGTTACGTCATGGTATGGAAATAGGATCGATGTTTTAACACATGTTAAGTTCGTTTTTCGTGCCTATCTGTAAGCTATACCGGTATAGATTGTGTGGCGAGAAATTTAGTCACGCAAGCCATCTGTTCAGTTTGTAGTGATATCGCCGAGTATCACAAGAGGTATCGCCGTGTACCATAGTGTTGTCGCCGAGCAGCACAGTTTTAGGGCTAGGTCTGAATCTTGTATAGTGAGGATTTTCTAAGAAATCAAAGCAGCATGAGAATAGGGACAAAGCGCCTTCCATAAAACTCACTGTGATGAGAGTATTAGTTATTTCCGAGCTTGAGTGAAGGGTAAAATTAACGTCGGTGCATGATTATCTATAAACAGGTTAGAGTCCTGTACGGGTACATGTTTCATATCTATAAACAGGTGAGAGCCCTGTACGGATAACGTCGTTGTTTTGCTAACGGTGCATGAATTCTATAAACAGGTGAGAGTCCTGTACGGATTTCATGTGTGTTTGAAATTAGGGAATTTTCCGTGTAAAAGTGCGAGTTTGAATTGTATTTTATGTTCAAGTGGAACTCTTAGAACTTTCACTTCGCGGTGGGTTCAGAGCAAAGCGAGTTCATAATTATACGTGTTAGAAGGGTGGGGTAAGGTTACTCTACTGACAATTGAATATTATCCTTAGTGTGAATAGCGCCGTCTATTCCGAAGTGTGGATACTTGAATGTATGTAAACTATCCTAATTAGTGAAACGAACAGATGTTGTCTTTATAGTCATTGTTAAGAATTAATTTACACTGAAATTACACTGAAAAGTGTCTTTAAAATGGCGCTGTGAAAAGATTCTGTGAAGGAGGGGTAAGCGCCAAGAGTGAGAAGCGAGAAACCGCAGCTGCTGTGTACGTCACAGAGCCGCGCTGGGATTGGGTGACCTACGTCACAAGCTGTATTCTGATTGGCTCCTGAGTCTCTGACGGCCTGTGAGCTGATTGGTCCTTCGAAAATTCTCCAAATTTATTGGTCGAGCTGAAAGGTGACGTAGCTCAACTGCCATTGGCTTGTTGGTGTGTTTCGCGCACGGATTGGTTGTTTCGCGGAACATCCCGGAAATATTTTACGAACGATTTTGTGAATTAAATTTAACTTTTAAAAATGAGTTATCATTTTAAACATGTTGAGAAAAAGACAACATTATTTCAGAAATTTAAGAATTTATTTTCACCTGACAAGAAAATCGAAACGCGAGGTGGTAAACTACTTCATAAGTATAAAACACCTGCAGCGTACATGGAAGGTGAATACGGATATCATACTGTCTTATGGTTCGACAGTTGGAAACGCTATACTAAAAACGACGGTGTTTTAGCTTGGCCTGATGATGGTTCATTTAATGTAAGAGTTTTAAGAAATTTACGAGAGAAAATGAATGCTCTTGTTCCAAAACCGAGACCAACTCAATTTGAAGCTTTAGTTGAGTGGGAAGACGAGATGTATCAGTTACAAAGAGAAGCTAGTGGAATTAAAAGACCTTCTAAAAATCCATCATGGAAAAGAGAAACTCATGAAGATAGATTGCGAATGTGGAGACAGGGAAACATGAGTGAAGGATTATATTTAATTCATGAAATGGTAATGGGTTCTCCTACAGGGAAATCTATGGAAAGTGAATCTGAGGATGCAGTTATGGAAGAAATATATACAACTGCTAGAAAGAAACAGCCTAATCAGCCTTTGAGACCTCCTAGATCATGGTCTACTCCGGTGGTTTCTACTGAAACTTCACCGAGTGCACCTCCAATTAGTGAAGCTCCTAAACTTTATCCAAATAATTGTGAAATCACTGAAACTCCTAGAAGATCAGAATTCGAGAATGCTCGAAATGAAGGTAGACATTTTTCAATGACTCCAAGAGCAAGGGAACCTCCAAAAGATTATGCAAGAGAGACAAGAAATGTTGAGGATGTTGATTATAATGAATATTTAAGGTCTAAAGAAGAATTAATTAAAAGAATGACAAAAGGCATGGAAGCTGTCACAGTTCCAGTAACAATAGGTCCTGTTCAGCCTGTATTTGATCAAAGAGATACAAACAAAAATGGATTAACTATTCCTTTAAATACAGAAACTCAAAAGGCTACTGATAAATTTTATTCAGAATTGACTGAATTAAACACTTCTAGATCGAGAATGCCTGATTTAACCTTTAATGAGGATTTATCTCCAAAAACACCAATGGGTGCTATGTCAGATGTAGGAAGTCCTGAAGTCAGGGTAACCACACCAAAACTTGATGTGGCCAAATTAAAAGCGAATATCGAAGAATTAATAATTGGAACAATTGGCCCTGATAGTTTAAATTACTATCGAGATGATGAACTACTATTCATTTGCAAAAGTATTCAGTGGAAAACGAAAAATAAATATGATCAATTAGAGGATCTAGCTGCAGAACTTGAAATAGATGTAAGTAAACAAAAGAATTTTGCAAAGCATTACAGATTAGACTTTTCAGAAAGTGACATTGAGAGTTTGAACTCAATGGGAAGAATAGTTCATATTAAAGATTTGATCGTCTATATCAAAAAGCTAGGAGAACTGAACAAATGGAGAGTGAAATGGACCAAAAGGAAGGAAGATGAAAGATTGGAAAAATTGTCAAAACAATTTCCAATGAGGGAAGTTGCAGGTGGAGGATATGTTCATGTCCCATGGTCGAGACAAGACATTCTGTTATTCACAAATGACTTTCCAAAATTAAGAGAGAAACCAGTTGAGTGGTACAGGCAAGTCGATAGATTTATCAAAGTGTCAAAAGTTCTGTGGATTGATTTGGATGGATTTTTTGACATTGTAGTTCCATCTGATCTTTGGACAGAATGTAAAATATCTATTAGTTGGCCAAAAGCAGAACCTGAACGAATCAAAGAAACAGGTGCCCCAAATCCACTTGTAATGGATTTCTATGAGAAAGTAATTGTTTGGATGAAAAACAAAATTCCACCCAAAGAAGTTGATTGGGTTAAAATAGAAAGAACAGAACAGGAAACAAAAGAATCAGTTCATTCTTTTTATGAAAGACTATTGTTAATCTTTAAACAATACAGTGGTTATGAAAAATTAGATGAAAAAGACATGAGTCATTTTATCTATAGATTTGTTTATGGACTAAAACCTGAAATTGGAGAAATGATCAGAACTAGTATTGTCGGATGGCAAGCACTATCTGTAGATGATATACTAAGAAAAGCAAAATATTGTAGCGATGAATTAGAAGTAAAACAGAAGAAGCTGAAGGAGAAAGCCATGTGGGCTCAGGTAAAGGTGGCTGAGCAACAGATTGCCAGCATGGGAAATAAGAACACTAATTTTGTTCAAACTGGAAATACAAACCAGATACAAGGAAAGTTTAAAGGTAATAATTTCCCAAAGAAATTTAGCCCAAAGATAGAAGAGCTGAAACAAAGATTACCTTGTTTTAATTGTGGCGAAATTGGACATTGGAGGGACGAGTGTCCTCATCCTCCTAGAAACTCAAAGAATCCCTTATTGAATCCACAGATGCAGAATGGTGTTAACCTGCAGCAACAGCTACAGATGCAACAGGGGTTAAATGAATTTAATATTCAGCGACAGTTACAACAACAGCAACAACAACAGGTGAATAATCGTCAAGACCAATTGCCACAACCACCTTTTCCGAATTGTGGGGGAGTTCAAAAATATAATCCAAACGTGGGATTTCAGGGATGTGAACAGGTAATAAAACCACAAAAACAGCAAAAGCAAAAGGTTCAAATGCAAAATGCTTCACAACAATTTTTATTAACAGAAAGTCAAGACAGTGATTCTGATGATTATTGCTGACGGTGCCCGAGAGAGGAGGAAGAGTGTGTTGTTGGAGCCACTCTTGAGGTTGACCAGTCTGGTCCTTATGTAAACGGGAAAGTTAATGATGTAGACATCACTTTTCTAGTGGACACTGGTGCTACCCGTTCTACTGTTAGATCAGTGGAAATTGAAAACCTACCTCTCTCTGGGGATACCATCCAAGTAGTGGGAGTAAGTAATCAGCAAATTAAAACAGACTTAACTGATCCAGTACCAGTTGAAATTGGAAATTACAGAGACAAACACAGATTTGTGGTTTGTAATAGTAGTCCAGTAAATCTATTAGGTAGAGACATCCTATGTAAAATGAATTGTAGAATATATTGTTCTCCTGAAGGAGTTGAATTACAAACAATGGAGGAAGATGGTTTGTATAGAATGACAATGATGATGATGGAAGCAGAAGAAACAAAATTGTTTCCTGCATTTGAAGAAAAGGATTTACCGGAAGAGCTAAAGGAAACAGTGAAATCTGAAATATGGGATTTTACTGGGAATGAAATGGGTCTGATGAAAAACGTAGATCCTGTTAAAATTGCATTGAAACAGGGAATAGAATTTCCAAACACTCCACAGTATAAAATGAAAACAGAGACAATTGAAGGTATTACACCTATAATTGAAAAGTTAATCAAGCAAGGTGTATTAAAGGAAATGAAGAGTAGCTCTTGTAATTCACCAATTATGGGAGTTAAAAAGTCTAACGGAACATTTAGGATCGTACAAGATTTGAGAAAGGTTAATCAAATTGTCATTCCATGTTGTCCTGTGGTTCCAAATCCAGCAGTAATTCTATTTCAGATTCCACATGATGCTGAATGGTACACAGTTATTGACCTTTGCAATGCATTCTTTACTGTTCCCTTACACCCAGACAGTTATGAAATCTTTGCTTTCAGATTCCAAGGTAAGACCCTTGGATGGACAAGAATCCCTCAGGGCTATACTGAAAGTCCTTCAATCTTTAACGAACTGTTAAAAAGATCATTAGAAGATTTAGACTTACCAGGTAGGTCTACGCTGGTGCAGTATATTGATGATTTGTTAATAGCTGCAAAGACAAGAGAAAATTGTGTAACAGACACAATAATTCTGTTAAATCGCCTTGCAGAAGAAGGACATAAAGTGTCCCCAGCAAAACTACAGTTTTGCAAACAAGAAGTAAAATATCTTGGTCACAGAATTGCAAAAGGAAAAAGACAAGTAACAATAGAGAGAATAAAAATGATTCAAGCAATGTTACCGCCAAGAACACAAAGACAGGTCAGAATGTTCCTGGGAATGGTAGGTTACTGTCGACAATGGATAAGTGGATTTTCAGTAATTGCAAAACCACTACAAAGACTAACCAAATCAGATGTAAAAGATCCAATTATTCTCAATGATGCTGAGATGGAATCTTTTGAGAACCTGAAAAAGAGCTTATGCCAAGCTCCTGCTTTGGGTATGCCAAATTATGAGAAAGATTTTGAACTGTATTGCAGTGAGAGAGAAGGATGTGCATTATCTGTGTTAATTCAGAGACATGGAAATTTAAAGAAACCTATTGCATACTTCTCTGCAGTTCTTGATCCAATTGCAAAAGCATTACCAGGTTGTTTAAAAGCAGTTGCAGCTACAAGTATCAGCCTTGAACAAAGTGAAGGAATCATTATGGGATTTCCTGTGAAAGTTTTTGTGCCTCATTCAGTTGAAATATTACTGACAAGAGGTAAGACTCAACATTTAACAAGTAGCAGATTGACAAAGTATGAGAAAATCATACTAGGAGCAGATAATGTTTCGATTTCAAGATGTTTGAATCTGAATCCTTCTACATTGCTGCCTGATTCTGAAATTGTTGATGATATTGAAACTGAACATGAATGTTTAGATGTCATGGAATTCTGCACAAAACCAAGAAAAGACATCAAAGACAGACCTCTGTCTGAATCGGATTTTGTCTACTTAGTAGATGGCTCATGCTTAAGATCCGAAGGAGGTGTCTTGAAAGCTTCATACTCAGTTTGTACAGTCGAAGATGTTGAAGAAGCATCATGTCTTGAAGGAGTTCGTTCAGCACAAGTGGCTGAATTGATTGCTTTAATTCGTGCATGTGAAATATCAAAAGATATAAGAGTTACCATCATTACTGATAGTCAGTATGGGTACGGAGTTGTGCATGATTATGGACAACTCTGGTCACAGAGAGGATACATGACATCAACAGGATCACCAATTAAAAATGCAGTTTTCATTAGAAGATTAATTGAAGCAATACAATTGCCAAAAGAAATTGCCATAGTCAAGTGTGCAGCGCACACTAGAGGAACTGATTATATTTCCAAGGGAAATGCCTTCGCAGATGAAACAGCAAAGTACTGCGCAAGGAAAAATTATTCTTACAATCGGAATAGGAGTAAAGAAACTGATTCAAATTCATTAATGCTAACAACTGTTGTAGAAACATGGCATGAGATTAGGGATTTACAAAATGAAGCAGATGATGAAGAAAAAGACCTATGGTTAAGATCAGATTGTAGACCACGTGAAGAAGATGGAGTGTGGGTTTACAAAGATGGCAGAATAGTCTTACCAAATTGTTTGATTGCTGACATGGCCAGATTATATCATGGTCCTGCACATTTAGGAAGAGATTCTATGGTCAGACTTTTTAGAGAAACATGGTTCAATACCAAATTTAGAACCATTGCAGAATCTTTTTGTCAAAGGTGTTTGTCATGCCAACAAATGAATCCAAACAGAAAATCAGTGGTGGGGACAGGAATAATTGGTCGAGAGGGTGGTCCCTTTACCAGGTTACAAATAGATTTCATTGAAATGCCCTTACACAACTGTTTGAAATATGTACTTGTAATAGTATGCTTATTCTCAAGGTGGGTAGAGGCTTTCCCTACACGACATTGTGATTCAATTACAGTAGCAAAACTAATGCTCAGAGAAATCATCCCAAGGTACGGTTTTCCAGTCACTATTGAGAGTGATGGAGGAAGCCATTTTGATAACAAACTGTTGAAGTTAAATTGTGAAGCTTTGAGCATTGAGCAGAAAATACACTGTGCATACAGACCAGAGGCATCAGGTGTAGTCGAACAAATAAATGGAACTATCAAAAACAGAATTGGAAAAATGTGTCTAGAAACAGGAGTTAAGTGGACTGATGCTCTTCCACTTGTTTTGATGTCATTAAGAAGTACACCAGATAAAAAGACAGGTCTGAGTCCTCATGAAATTATAATGGGAAGAGTTATGAGGCAAGCTTTTGTACCTGTAGGTAAACTGTTGAGCATAAATGACAGTGCAATTTTGGATTACTGTAAAAGATTATCTGATATGGTAACTTCTGTGTCTAATCAGGTGGGAACTGAAGCTCAATCAAATGAAAAAGTTTTGACTCATGATCTGAGACCTGGCGATTGGGTCAGAACGAAAGTACATCGGAGAAGGAATTGTCTATCTCCTAGATGGCAGAAACCTAGGCAGATAATTTTGATCACTACTAATGCTGTAAAGTGCAGAGGATTGAAGCGCTGGATTCATCCAAGTCATACTATTCCAGTACCAACTCCTGAGAGTTCTGATGTTGAAAGTGATACCACAGATGATTCTGATTCTGAAGCAGAAGACAGAACAGAAGGTGAAGTAATTCCAGATTCTGAAGATCGACAAGAAAGTCGACATCTGGAAACTGTGCCAGTGAATGGAAATCTGACAAGAAAAGACTTAGAAATAATTGAAATAGATTCTGAAGGAGAAGAGAATCTGTTAAAAGGAAAGATAACTGAGGATTCAGTTGTCTCTATTGAAGACAAAGAAGCTGAACCAAAGGAAGTTTCAGACCGGGAGAGTATCGAAAGGCAGAGAACAAGCTCTGAAGTAAGGAACAGAACTCCAAAATCTGGGAAGCTAGAGGTAATTGAGGAAGAGGAGGAGAACGAATTACCGAGTACCAGTGATGGAAGACAAAGTGAAGTTCCTGAAGGAGTGAAATTGCCGAATAGAGAAGTTCCTGAGTCAATTGAAATTTCAGACTACGAAACTGAAGAAAGTGACGTGGAAGGTGGAAGTGAAAACGGAAAGAAAAGGACTTGGAAGTCAGAATCAAATAATTCTGAACCAAAGAAGAAGTACGTGAGAAAAGCAGACTACTGGCCTGGTGGAAGATTGAGAGTCAGATTGATCAAAAAGCCAATAGAACAAGTTGAAGAAATAAGTAGTCAAAAGAGTCCAGGAAAAGAAGTTGGAGTTGGAAGAAAAATTGAAGTGATATCAAGAAAAGGGAAGAGAATAATTAGACCAAACCAGAAATATAAGTCTCCTGAGTGGACTTACTTAGTAATTCCACCTGTTATTGACATATATGATAGTAGTGAAGAAGAAAACGAAATCCAAGAAATTAGTGACAATGATTGAAGTACAAAATTATTAAATTGGCAAAAGGCTGAAGAAATCTTGTTAGTTGACACAAGGTCGAAGAAAAACTGTTTAGTTGAAGAAAACTTATGTATGACAGAAGGTCGAAGAAATCTTGTTTAGGGTCATAAAAGAAAAATATATTTTAAAAGGGGGGTATATATATAAATTTTAAAATTTATTTTTATTTTTGAGGCTAAAACTAACCTAAAACTAACCTAAAAATGCCTTACGTTAAGGAGAGCACTTCAAAATGTTCTGTTTTTAAAGGATGCTGTAAGATGACTCTGGTGTGTCTGCTCATTTTAGTTCTGCTCTGGTTAGTACTAGCTGTGATTATCCCTTTAGAAATGAATAGAGAATTACACAAAGTTAACATAACAAGCAAAGCTCTGGTTAGCCAAACTAAACATAGTGCATCTGCAAAAGTAATTGATCATCAGCCTAACATCCATCAAGATAAATCAATAGGTGATTTTTCAAGCAATACATTCACAAAGCTTTTGAGTGAATATGTAAAGGTAATGGATGCAAAGGACTGTTATGTCTGTGTTAAGTTACCTGCTTCTGTTTCTGAGGGAGTAACATATAATATGCTTCCTCTCACTTATGCTGTTACATGTAGTGTATTAACTAGTTTATTTTATCAAACTGGTCGTTTAGAATATTACTATTCAAATTATGATGAAATTTTTGCTAATGTTAAGATTGATAATGCTTTAAATAAGCATAAGAAAGCAAAACAATTGAGAGAATATTTCCTTGTTACTAACGAACTCACTTATGAGTATGCTTACAAGAATAATCTAACATGTAAATTAAGTGCTGAAGGAAAGAAATTTTTGAATATGGTTGAGGAGAGAAGAGCAATTTATAAGAGAAATGAATTAGTCAAGCAGACTAAGTCATCCTTCTGGCAAAAAGAGGATGAGAAATTAAATGGCAAAATGCTTGAAAATATTGCAATTCACATAGACAAACCTGTTAGTGGAAAGCTTTGCATTAGAAGAGATAATACACTTTTTGATAATTATTTTGTAGGTGCAAGCAACTGTGAAGATACTTATCAGATTATGGGAGGTTGGGGATTTAAAGGTGGAAAAGATCCTATCTTCCCTGGAATTTATTTTGTTTGTGGTGACAAAGCTTACTATAACCTTCCTGATCATTGGTATGGAACTTGTTATGTGGGAATTGTTTTTCCTAAAGTGTTTCATGTTGACAGAGATTCAGAAGGATTGTTTAAAATTCATAATTATGTAAATAGAGCTAAAAGAGAAACTTTTACTGAAGTTCTGGGAGATATTTTTCAAGCTGTAATACCTTTTGTTGGTATAACCCTAAATGCAGGGAGAATCAGAAAATTGTCCACTATAGTTGATAGATTATCAACCGACACTGCTGATGGGTTTCAATTAGTGAACGTTGAAGTTATTGCAATTAGATCCATGGTAATTCAAGATCGCCTTGCTTTAGACATACTCCTAGCAAAAGAGGGAGGAGTCTGTGGCATTTTACATGTCCAACATTGCTGTACATATATACCGGATGAAAGTAAGAATATTGAAATGTATATTAAGAATATTACACAAATGCATTCAGAGATAATTCCTTTAGAAGAAGAAGATTTTACAGGGAAACTTTCAAAAAGGTTTCAAGCAATTAAAAACTGGTTTCATAATATCGGAAGTTCAATTCTTGGCAAGATTTTGGCACCTTTGATTATAATATTTTTCATTTTTATTTTGACTAAAGTAGGTTGTTTGTTACATAAAAGAAAGAAACAGTTAAAGGAAAAGAAGAGAATTTATAAACTGAGAAAAGAAGAGGAAAGGGAGATCGAGTTACAGGAGTTACATAGAGAGCGTCATGTTAATTGCAAAGATTATGCTGAAACAGATTTTTAGGTTTACTAATACAAATGAATTTGAATCGATTTCTTAAAATTTAATTTACCAAAATTTTGAGTGCTGGTGTGGTGATTTGTTAATCACCAGATGAGGGAGTTGATGGAGCGAGATAGAAAACAAAATTTTGTTTAAACTCGCAAAGTCACATTTCCATAACATGAATAAAATTATTAATGATTTGTGATATGTCGTGCTAATACAACTTAGATTAAACTTTACACGTGGGGGGACTAATATGTGTGCTCATAAACGTGCATATTTGTTGCATCTTTTTGTTCGTGCAAAATAATAAAATAATTTATTGTTTTCGTTTTTGTCATTACTAACTGCTGCAAACTTAAAATAAGCATGTGCTTGTTTTGCTTTTCCTTGTCTGTGTGATGTCATTTCTACTATTCTAGGTGCATATGGGTCTCATAGAAAAACGGAGACTGGTAAATATAAACGCTGCTTTATTTGTTTGCAATGGCTAGGTAACATTTTGATTAATCGGGTGGGTTAATTAATTAGTAAACCATGGGGTGGATACAGAATCTACATTATTTCTTACATTAATACTTTTCTTGTGTTTGTTTTATACTAGAAAACATAAGTTGCCTGCTTTTGGGCCTAGTTATTTGAGCCGCAGAAAAAGAGCTGATCTATAATTCTGCAGAAAGTCACGAGACGCCCATTCTGAATTAAAACGTTTATTGAAGCTGCATTCACTAAGCAAAAACTGATGAGCTGACATCATTCTGTCGGACATGGCCAAGGTCGAAAGTGAACTTTTTGTCAGTCCTTAACTTGGCATCCGCGGAAGTTGTACTGAAAGACTATGGAAGCTGCGAGGATGACTTAATACAAAGTTGCAATCGCAGGAAGCTTCTGGCTTCACGTGGAAGAGACAATGGTCTTTGTAAGACATGATTTTGTGGAACTTTTTAAGAATCGGGTGACATGTCACTTGTCACTCTCAGCCAATGGGACGTCGAGGATTTCTGAAAACTTTCCTTTGCTAGTTTAGTTAGCGTAGAAAGGTATAAAAAGTCATGCCCTTAGGGTTGGGCTGGCTGCTGCTTTCTGACTTTCCGATGAGGGTGATGTGCTGCTGGACTTTGCGTGGAGCACGTAAGAATCCTCAAAGATCTTTACTTTAATTTCTGTCTATTTAGTTGAGTTAGGGAAATAGGTTTTAGAAATGCTAAACTTTATATAATTTCTTTAAATTGATTCAATTGCTTAAATTGTATTTTTCTCATATTTCTTACCATCATGCTTGCTATATTGCATATAAATTTCATTTATAAAACTTTCAACTTATATACCATTAAATAGAAAATAAAATCTTACTTTTGACAAACAAGCTGGTCTTGGTCATTCAGAAGTGTAGGTTACCTTTAGCTAGATCACGTCGCCTATGGTGGTCGTTTAAATGATTGGGTTTTATTCTAAATGACAATATTCTTTCTGCAAATGTATAAATATGTATATAGTGTGTAGATAATGTATATATAGATTTATTCTGACCACCTGATTCAGTAGGCCCAAAATATATCAGGTTCATAAATGGGTCCATATTTAGTATAGAATTTTGTTTATAGGTTATGTAGTTGGGTAGCATAGTTTATGATATATTTTCTATAGCCCGCTGGATCAACCACCAGGAGATAAAATGCGAATTAAAGACTTGTGATCTGTCTTGAGAATAAAATTGATCCCCCATAGGTAAGTACAACAATAGTGTGCGCCCCACACAGCTGCTAATGCTTCTTTCTCTATCACACTGTAATTCTATTCAGACACAGACAGTGTTCTTGAAGCAAAAGCGATAGGGCGTTCACCTGCACCATGTTTTTGTAGGCGCACCGCACCCAAACCAGTTGCACTTGCATCAACCATGAGTATAGAGACACGCTTAGTGTCAAAGGGTGCAAGAACATTAACCCCACAGATTTCATTTTTAATTTGATAAGATTAAAAGTAGAATCCTGCTCTGAACCCCAAACAAACTTACAGCCTTTCTTGAGTAAAGCTCTCAAACAAATTGTCTTCTCAGAAAAGTTTTTAACAAATTTAGAGTAATACTCTATTAACCCCATGAATGATCTAAGTTGGTCCTTATCCATGGGACGTGGAGCTGAAAGTATCGCTAACAAAAGATCTTTCTTTGGCTTAATTCAAGAGGCTGAGATCTCATGACCCAAATACTCGATCTGTTCCACAAGGAATGCACACTTTTCTTTACGCAGTGTAAGACCTGCATCCCAAATTCTATGTAGAACCTCTTTGAGTACATGATTATGGTCAGAAACAGAGTCACCAAAGACAAGAATATCGTCTTGAAAATATACCACCTTCTTTAACCCTTTAAAAATGTCAGCAACCATGCGCTGGAATACACTAGCCTCTGAAATTAGGCCAAAGGGAAGGCGTGTAAATTGAAAAATTCCTTCGGTGGTGATAAAGGCAATGAAATGCTTGCAACTGTCGTGTAACCTTATCTGATGGTACGCACTCCAACTTCAAGAAGAATCTAGCACCATCAAAAGTGTATACCAATTCACCTATATAAGGTAAGGGAAACAAATCAGCAATTACACATTTATTCAAAGACCTGAGATTAACACAGAATCTTAACTTCCCATCAGATTTTTTAAAAATCAGGACCAGGATCCTTCCACCGGTTCAATGACTCTACTCTGTAGCATCTCCTCCAATAATGATTTCACTTCATGCCTAATAGCTAAGGAAATTCTTCTCAGTTATGTTGGATAGGTAAACAATTGTCTTTTACTTTAATGAGCTGAGAATAACCCTTCAGTTCACCAAGTTCACTTTTGAAAACAGAACAAAATTCATTCAAAATAGACTCAATAGAGTCATCCTCTAGCACCATGACTTGGTCAGGTGCTCTAGGGTTGATGATACTGATGGACCCACCGCAAAATCGGAGGTCCATCAAATGACACATAAACTTTACCATATGTAAATCTATTTTTAAAGACGATGTCTGACTCTATGGTCTCGCCTTGGAACCCCTTTGGAGAAATGTCACTCTTTAATAATGGCTTATTATCCCTCAACAACTTGAAAGTGGATTGAGGAATAATCGTATAACGTGATCCAGTGTCCACCATGAGTGATACTTCACGCCCATCTATTCCAAAAACATCCTTTGGTCTGTTCTGTCTTTTATCATCAACATTGACAACATCAATATCATCTACAACTAACAGTTTGTTTCTCACGGACGGGTAGTTATCTGTGTAATCCTCCACAACAGCAACCTTTTGCCTATTCTTTGTTTTAATCTTTTTTGAGGAGTGATCAAGGCGACCACACTTGAGGCATTCCTTATTAGCCGCAAAGCTAAATCTCGCCTCTGGCGTATGAGAGTTGCTACCACACCTTATGCAAAACTTGTTAGTAGAGGTGCTTCTCTTTACATTGGTTCTAAATTTGTTTTTTACTACAGCTACTGAATCATCTACAACATGTTCAACATCACAGTCACAGTTTTTTTCTGAAACCAGACTCTTTTTCTTCGAATTCTCAATTACTTTTATACACTTCTCAGATTCTTCAATAACTTTAGCAAGCTCTATTGCTGCTTTTAATGTGGGATTTGTTGCTGCCCACAATCTCTCTTGAATCTTCCAATTATTGCATTGCACAATCAACTGGTCCCGGATAAGTTCGTCACTCATCGCCCCAAATTTGCATTTTATGGAAAGTTCTCTCAACCGTGCAACAAAATCCTCAATTAACTCATCGGACTTTTGTTTCTGGTTATGGAATTTATAGCGATTCTTGACAAGATTTTCCTCTTTTGCAAATCTGACCTCTAGCCTTGAGATTGCCTCCTTGTACTCATCAGGCATGGCCTGGACATTAGCCTGCAAAGCAATTGGTAAAAATCTAAAAATCCTTTGTCCTTCTTTGCCCAAAGTACTTAAGAGGATTGCCTTTTTCCTCTTTGCAGAAAACTCCTGACCATCAAGTGCCTCCAAATAATTATCGAACATAATGAACCAATCCTCCCAGGTAACTGAAGGATTTCCAGGCTCACTTAAAAATGGAGGTGGAAGTGTAACATTGATCTGTTGTGCCATGTTTCGTTTATAAACACAAATCAACATAGATATCACATATATATACATTTATTTACATATATACATATACCACAAACTCACAAAAGAAGATAAATGAATAAATTAGTTGCTCTCTTAGCCCTTATTAATATATTAAGATGCACCTCCCACATTGTACACCTAGTGCATTCCTTTTTTAGATCACCATCCTTGGAATGGTGTCACCACTGGGTTTTCAACCTACTGCGAGCATATTTGCAATTATGTTCATACTATGTAACTTTGCATGTATGAAGTATTTTCATTTTTAAAAGAAAATGCAGTGACTAGACATTGATTTATTGAGTATTATTTGTTGCATTGCTGAGTTCTGCCTTTGATTGCTCTGTATAACTAACCTGAGAGTCAAGTGCTAAAACGAACACTTGGTCCCCACTTAGAAAGTCCCCAGCAAAGGGACTATAAGGCATTAGAAGCAATAAATACCAATATACAGCAATAGGACTTTTGATAGCCCTGGAGCCTCCTGGCCCTGATTTTTCACAACAGGTTTATGTATAAGGGTACGAACATGAGTATTCCCAAGGTAGGAGCTGTAGGGTGTCTCACGAGAAGGCAGTAAATACATGTAGCATCCTTTTGGGCATTCACTAAACTTATCAAATGCTTTTACACTCAATTTGCATACCCATGGTGGCCCAGCAAAGTTTGAAGTCAGTGTGTACAGCGCGAGCCAAGAACAATCGAATATCTTCATATTTTATTAGGGTGTAGGAGAGAAGGAGTCTCCACAAGGAACATACTGCCCTAAAAAGATATTTTCCCTTGGGATAAAAAATATGTATGGTGTATTGTTAGACATATTCATTGAAATGTACAATTTGCATGTCTGTCAGTGTGTGGTCCTTGAGATTTTTGTAAATTACCTACATGCAGATCACATACAAGCCGGCTGGGAAATTTGGTTCTGGACAGAATTTAACCGTATTTCTTTGTGTTGTGTCATAGGTGGTTGGAGGCAATGGATAAAGCTGTTCATCCTGTCAATCAGGTACTGGTCGTCCTACGGTGATATTACATGAAGAATTAAGAGGCTGTGGTGGGATGATAAATGAAAACTCTGGGAAGTTGAAATGCAAACATGGCCATCTCTTTGAAAAGGTGATGTAAAAAGACACCTAGAAATCCTCCTGCGGGGGAGATAACTCCAACGTAGGGGGACCTTTTGCCAGATCCAAGAACATGAGACACAGCAAGATGGATGGAGTAACAAAATGTTGTCACTGCTGTCTGCTCCAGCTCATCTTGGAGGTGCAGGTTGCAGTTAATGTCTGCAGCTCTTCTGAGTCCTTTCATTGAGTATCACTGCCAGAGCCTGAGGATGTCAAATCTCGTGACACGGGATGGACACCTCACAGCAAATGCATCACAACTGGTGCAGCAGCACACTCACTCGTCTTGCAGCTGGCAGTGGGGCATGTGTCTGTCCTAGGATGCTTGTTTCATGTTAATCGCAGCGCCCTGTAGAAGCACGATGAGCGCTGCGATTAACATGAATACTTGAAGAAAAGAAGACAATCTGCCCCCTCCGCTCCATCAAGAAAAGACATGCAGCAAGCCTAAAAGAACAACATGTGCTTTCACAATCATTAACATACATTAGTGATTGTGAAAGCACACGTCATGCTGTTTAAGCATGTTGCCTGCCTTTTCCTAACCGAGCGTGCCTTTTTGAACGTTTTCATGTTAAATGCAGCGACTTGCGTAATCATGTAGGGAGCTGCAATTAACATGAAAACTTTCAAAAAGGCACGCAATTTGCCACGCTCTATTAACAAAAGGCAGGCAGCAAGCCTGAAAGCACAAGTGTGCTTTCATAATCACTAATATGTATTATTGATTGTGAAAACACATGTGGTGCAGTTGTGCTTGCTGCCTGCCTTTTCTTCACGGAGCGCAGCAGTTTGTGTGCCTTTTTTAAAGTTTCTATGTTAAATGCAGCCCCGAGCATAAGCAAGTCGGGAGCTGCAAACTAACATGAACACTCTCAAAAGGGTACACTATCTGCTGCACACTAATAACAAAAGGCACAAAGCACGACATGTGCTTTTACAATCCCTAATATATATATTAGGGATTGTGAAGTTTTGTTGGGCTTGCTGTGTGCCTTTTGTAGATAGGGCGACCAGAATTTTAAAGCCAAAAACGGGACATTTCACTCAAACAGAAAATGGACTACACATAGCTGCCAAGGTTTCAGATTGCTATGTGTAAAATGGTCAAAATTTCAGTGCAATCAGGGCACAAGTCCTAAAAAAAGAAGTGGGGGGACTAACCTATTTTGGCAGTACGCAAGCGACATCAAGGCCCCTGCCATCACGGCGCGCGACATCACACATGGCATCACAGAAATTGACATCACATGAATTGACACAATAGAAAGTGGCATCACAAGTCACGACTTTACAGGAAGTGACATCAGATCTAAAGCCTTCATAAATATGTTTAGCGGGTCTATCGTGTACGTTTGAGAGCATTGCGAGGATAATAGCACAGTGAGCTATGGAAGAGGATATGTGACTTCTACACCTCGCAATCCCCCAGTTTTATATTACACATCCTGTACATTAATTTATAAACTTATATAACCTATTGTACATGTAATATGCACATGTTGATGTAAAGCACTTTGACACCCTGCATTGGAATGAGTAGGACTATATAAGAAAAAATAGTGGTACTTAAATTATTTCAACACCACCTCTGGGGAAGTAAGCTCTATATAAATGCAATTTGCTTAGTGTAAATACTGGGGAAGACCAAGACATCTGATATTCTTCCAGTGCATGCACATCTCCTAACCAGGGACTGCAGGGAGTGAAAAGCTGCCTCTCTTGAGTAAGTGTGAAGAGCTAACAAGGCTTGAGCCTTTGTTTCCCCTCCGCTTAATTTACACATCAGGAGTGAGGCTCCTGACCGGTCACTGCCAAGAGACTCGAACAAAAGGACGCCTGAGGACCCCTCAAATTCCGCCTTTGTTATGGGCACAGCAGCAGTCTTAAATAAGAAAGCCCGGCCCCCGCCTGAACGC
Organism: Lissotriton helveticus; assembly: GCF_964261635.1. Taxonomy (NCBI): domain Eukaryota; kingdom Metazoa; phylum Chordata; class Amphibia; order Caudata; family Salamandridae; genus Lissotriton; species Lissotriton helveticus. The sequence continues at coordinate 737,901,981 of NC_136059.1, read as the reverse complement.
TGTTGCTTGTTGCAGATAGAAAGCAGACAACATGCAGGTGTTGTTGAAAGTGTCCCAGTGTTTGAAATTACATCAGGACGAGTTCAGAACATTATTCAGTGGGGCCCAAATTCTTGACAGGGTGGACTGCATTCACCCTCAGAAAAAAGTGGGTGGACGCCATCCACCCACGTGTACCCCCGACTTGTCCCCAGAGTGCAATCATGAGTGACATTTCAACGGCTTTGAGTGACACTTTCTTGAGAGCAAATTCAGCCTTATTCTACCCAGTAAACTAGAAACCCCTTTCCCAATATGAACAAACCTGCCCCACACAGTGCATTCAAACACCACACAGCCATTAGAACTAACTCCATTCATATCCACCAGAATCAACCTGCTCCTTCGCAGTCCATCTTAATTAAGGTGCACAAGCCTGACCAAACAAGAATAATAATATCCGAAATAGGGTAGCAGAGAGATCTTCTTGCAGCTTGGTCCCGAAGAAAGCCAACTGACCATTTATTGGCATTTTCTAAGGCTGAAACATGTGGACCTGAAATGTTGGAGTACATATTGAACTCCAAGAACATCCCGTCTCTTATTATTTCTTGCAAGGGGTCCAATTAAAAAGTCTTTAATAAACTCAAATCTTTCGGTTTAGTTAGCCTGAGTCAAATTTAGATATAAGATCCCCCTAAAAAAATACCACTTAGATCTCCCACGCATCCTTTCAAGTTTGAGCCAACCCAGATACCCAGGTGTATCTGGGTGAGGACTCAATGATGAAGCTTATCACTAATATAACCAATAGTAGGTGACAGTCATTTTAGAAAAAACATGAATTTTGTGGGAAACCAGGAGTTTCACACAGATGTGTTGATACCACTGATGAGAGTGAATTCACTCATCTATGATTTACTTCTGTTATAACAAGAAATGCCTTTGTGTAAAGCCTGCATGCCAAAAAGCTTATCAATGAGGATGCCAATACCAACCAATACCAACACCAACAAATACCCTTTTTTTTTCACATTCGATTCTATCAACATTACTACTTGTATTAAACCTGGGAAGAAGAGACTTCGATGTACAAAATATCGAATTAAGAATATAGATGTAAAAAATATCGAATTAAAAATATATAGAAAGTTAAATATATTAAATATATTAAATATTATTTTTAACAAACTAAATGTAATTTAATATGCATTTTAACTAAATATTACCAATAAACTCAATAAAAAAATATAAACACAAAAACATAACATTTTATACATATACATATATTTAACTATTATCTTTATTTGTACATTTTAAAATGATATAAAAATAAAATATATAAATATATATCAATGTTTTATTATTAATTTAAAACATTAAATTATTTTTAAAAATTAAAACCTACAATAAATGCAAAAGTAGGGAAAATGTTGGATAGCGAAGGGGTAGAAATTACTATTCCCACTCCAGTGAGTGCAAGAGTAGGTTAAGTGAGGGCTTGCGGAGGGGTAAAATTACTATTCCCACTCCAGTGAGTGCAACAGTAGGGAACATGCTGGCTAGCGTAGGGGAAAAAATACTATTCCCACTCCAGTAAAAGAAACAGTAGGGAAAGTGTTGGATAGCTGAGAGGAAAAAATTACTGTTCCCACTCCAATGAGTGCAACAGTAGGGAAAATGTTGGATAGCGAAGGGGTAGAAATTACTATTCCCACTCCAGTGAGTGCAAGAGTAGAATAATTGATGGATCGCCGAGGGGTAAAAATTACTATTCGCACTCCAATAGGTTTAACAGTAGGGTAAGTTCTGGATAGCGCAGGAGTTAAAATTACTATTCCGACTCCAGTGAGTGCAACTGTAGGAAAATTGATGGATAGCGTAGGGGGGGAAAATACTATTCCCACTCCAGTAAAAGAAACAGTAGGGAAAGTGTTGGATAGCGGAGAGGAAAAAATTATTATTCCCACTCCAATGAGTGCAACGGTAGGGAAAATGTTAGATAACGAAGGGGTAAAAATGACTATTCCCACTCCAGTGAGTGCAACAGTAGGGCAAGTGATGGATAGCGGAGGGGTAAAAATTACTATTCCCACTCCAATAAGTTTAACAGTAAGGAAAGTGCTGGATAGTGGAGGAGTAAAAATTACTATACCCACTCCAGTGAGTGCAAAAATAGGGAAAGTGCTGGATAGCGGAGGGTTAAAATGTACTATTCCCACTCCAGTAAGAGAAACAATAGGAAAAGTGTTGGATAGCGAAGAGGAAAAAATTACTATTCCCACTCCAATGAGTGCAAGAGTAAGGAAAATGCTGGATAGCGGAGGGGTAACAATTACTATTCCCACTCCAGTGAGTGCAACAGTAGGGAAAATGTTGGCTAGCAAAGAGGTAAAAATTACTATTCCCAATCCAAAGAGTGCAACAGTAGGGACAGTGACGGATAGCGGAAGGGTCAAAATTACTATTCTCACTCTAGTGAGTGTAACAGTAGGGAAAGTGTTGGATAGCGGAGTGATAAAAATTACTATTCCCACTCCAGTGAGTGCAACAGTAGGGAAAGTGCTGGATAGCGAAGGTATAAAAATTACTATTCCCACTCCAGTGAGTGCAACAGTAGGGAAAATGTTGGATAGCGCAGAGGCAAAAATTAAGGGTGGGCGTAATTTGCGTAAGGGGTCTACGCGTAGAGGCACGGAGATGGAAGCAATCTCCGCACTCTCCGCATAGCTCTGTTATGTGACAGCCGCCTCCCACCCGCAGTATTAAAAAACTTTCATAAACATTATAAATGACATTTTAAATAACCCTACTTATCAGCGGCGTCCCCGGACTTTCCTCCGTCTCCATCGCGTCTTCTTCTGGGAACTGCGCATGCGCCGGCGCCCGTGCATGCGCAGTTCCTAGAAGAAGATGCGATGGAGATGGAGGAAAGCCCGGGGACGCCACCAATAAGGGAAGGTTATTTAAAATGTTATTTATAATGTTTTTAAAGTGTTAATACTGCGGGTGAGAGGCGGGTGGGAGGCCAACTCCGTTCCGTCCGAGTGTGCGGAGATTTGCCTTCTTTCTCCGCCTACATCGCATAAGGTGGAAGGGGCAAATCTCTGCACATTCCGTGGGTGGAATGGAGTTGTCCGCCCACCCTCAGGAAAAATTACTATTCCCACTCCAAAGAGTGCAACAGTAGGGAAAGTGCTGGATTGCTGAGAAACAAAAATTACTAATAACATTTAAATAATAGAAGAAAAAAAGTTAAATCCTAAAAATACATTTAATATAATTAAATTACTTCCCACCCTATTACCCTATAAACCCACAACCCTCTACGGAACTAAAAATGCAAAATTCAAATAAAAAAAAATAATAACTACTAAAATTATAAAACATATAATAAAAATACAAACAATTGTTATACAAAAAACACATCACATACATATAAAATATATACTGAAAAATCGATATTTTTTAAAACTATATTTTTGTAAGCGATATTACACACTTCGATATTTTAAACATCAATATTACTTACCTAAAAATCAATATTCTTCACCACGATATTTTTTCTGACGATATTTCTGACTCACGATATTTTTACCTCCATATTGGTGCAAGTCGATATTAATACATCAATATTAAGTCTCTGCACCTCACTACATTATATACATCTAAGGACCTCAACCAGAGCACAAAGGAGCTGGCCCTCTGCACCCAGGGTACCGTCACTGGGAAGGCCCTGGCAGATCTCAAATTGTGTGAAGACAGGTCGGGTTTCACCATTGAGGAGAAGGTTTTTGGGGCTCTTGCCATTTAGAATTTTGTGGCAATAATAAACGGCTTTAAAGATGATTATTTTTCCTACTGGGAGACAGTGTAGTGTAGCATGGACGTCGGTAATCAACGACCTACTAGGAAGATTCAAAACATGCTGTGCTGCCGCTTTTTGTATCCTTTGGAGTTTTTGTAAACTCCCTTTGGCGGCACCCAGATGTAGAACGTTACAATAATCTAGCTGGGAGTTTATCAGAGCATGAACATTGATTTTCCTTGCTGTTATTGGGAGCAAATCTAGGGTCTTTCACAAAATGTGAGAGTCCTAAGGCATTTCCTGGGAACGCTGCTAATCTGACTCTCAAAAGACAATTTGGAGTTGAACCAAACGCTCAGATTTTTGGTGGTAGATTTGGGAGTGGGAATCTGGCCGAGAGTATCTGGCCACCAGGCTGATGTCCAGATGGAAAGGAATTTGCAGATGATCAGTACCTCCACCAGTCAACGAGTAGATAAATGGTATGCACTACTGTTCCACGGCCGAATGTATGATATGCAAGTGGAGGAGTTGTGAGAAGAAATATATGAGAATATGGAGCCCGTGGGCTTCCTGTCAAGATCTTTACTAATATGCTTATGGATTTTTTTGGTTGAATAAATTGCCTTATACCAGTGATATAATGATGTGCATCCTCTGCATAGCCTTAATGCTCCATGTAACCACGGTCCCTTGATTTTACTGTGTGTCTGTACTAAAAACAATAACACTGTTATATCAAAAAACAGGAAGAAAAATGGTGTAAGCCAAAAGTATGATTTACGAACAAAAAATGCCAAACGCAATGAGCACATAAATACTTTAAGTGGAGCTAATAATAAAGGAGCTGTCCCTGTAACAACAAACAAAGTATAACATTTAGAAAATAAAGAACGGGATGTGGATGACATTAACTTTGCTGACAGTAATAACTATGGTACGATTTGCCAATTCTAAAGGATATATATGTTGACTAAGACCAAATTTGATACCAATCAGACTCAAGCGTTACCTTCAATGGCTTTACCTGCTGAACCTCTAGAAACTTTAGAGTTTGTGTCTACCAAAAGACAGGGTGCCCCACAATCCACACCCACAGTTCCGCTGCTTAGATATAGTTGCCTGTCTGCACAGGTCTACCAGGCGACAGAGGTGGTCAGCAAGGCAACTATCACTTGCTTTTCTTGTCTGTTACCATAGCAGAAGGCAGGTGGGCCTTGGAAATCAATCAATGCCACTGTGCCCCCCCCCCCCCTTTAGAGGCAGAAGATGTCGGGCCTGATTCACAGAACTAACTTAAGACATAATCCTAAACTTACTACCATTTTGGTGTTCACAGAAGGCACTTACTCATTTTGGTATTCACAGAAGGCACTTGCTCATTTATGTGCCTTCTGTGAATACCAAGATAAGTAAGTGCCTTCTGTGAATATCAGAATGAGTAAATGGTAGTAGGTTTAGGATTTTGTCTTAAGTTAGTTCTGTGAATCTGGCCCGTCCTGCTCATCAGGACCATTGATTTTCTTTGTTTTCTGAAACAAATTCCCTTTCAGGAAAGCAAACAATTGGTGGGCATTTCTAAGTATGGTTAACAGTTCTGTGGTGAGGGGCTGGAAGTAAGGGCCTTTGTCTTCCAGACAGCATGGCAGTCTGCTCACCACGCTCAAAACGTGCCTCTTAATCTCCGGCAAAGATAAAACACGAGTGGTACGAACTTTAGATCTCAGCAGAAAGGGAGAACCACCATAAAGCGACTGTTGTGCTGCTCTTCTAAATCTCCGATGAATCTATAGTTCCCCTACCTCATTTGGAGGTTAGTAAACTAATGGCCCAGTCTAATCTGTCTCTGCAATTGGAAACCATTAGTCAGATGAGTATATGCTGCAATGCTGCTGACTACTAAATATGACAAGGCCCATCCTATTCATTTTTTCGCGTCTGGTCGCCCACCTTCGGAAGCATTAATAATGTATTCCCTTTTTAGTACATTTTCTATCTACATAAAGCTAGAACCCAGCAGAACAGGCGTTCAATAGAAGGCTGCTATTTATAATGATGTTATCTTATGTTCCTCAGAGCCTGGGCTCTCAATATCCTATCACACAAAATTGGTTCTGTTGGATAAATTCAATAAATATGCAACTAGTACATGATAAAAGTGTTTTCATAAACTCACACACAAGTCAAAATAACATGAAAAACATTTATGGAAACATTTCACCATTCAAGTATACAATAGTTTCAACTAACGTGCTCCTTGGTAAGTGCAAAAAGTCCTCATGCAGTGCAAAACTAGGGGCATATTATTAAGAAGGGCGTTAAAATTATCGCCGCTTTAGCGGCAGGAAACTGCCACTAAAGCGGCGATAATCGGCTTGATAATATGCCATTGAGAATTCCCATAGAAGCCCATGTTCACACCAGAACATGGGCTTCTACGGCAATTTACAAGGGCATATTATCAAGCCCATTATCGCGGCTTTAGCGGCAGTTTCTGTCGCTAAAGCGCTGATAATTTTAACGCCTTTTCTTGTTAATATGCCCCTTGGTGTATTGCCCTGTACCCAAAGGACTTAAGTTGTGCCAATAAAATGCTTGCAAAACTATCAGCAAACTCCCGAAAAAGGGGGCAAATTATCTAGACAGGCGATAAAATTATCGCTGCTTTAGCGGCAGAAAACTGCCACTAAAACGGCGATAATGGGCTTGATAATATGCTCTAGGGAATTCCAATTGAAGCTCATGTTAGATGTGAAGGACATCTAAAATGGGCTTCAATTAGAATTCCATAGAGCATATTATCAGGCCTATTATTGCCGTTTTAGCGGAAGTTTTCTGCCGATAAAGCGGTGATAATTTTATCTCCTGTCTTGATAATATGCCCTATAGAGACCTTATGTACATGATTGTTATGATCAGGCACTCTTATTAAAATAACTTGGAAGTTGTTTCCTCAATTTTATATATTATATAGACCTATTTTTGCACTGCACGAGCACTTTGTACACTTATCACAGAGCACCTTACCTGCAACTGTTGAATAATTGAATGGTGCAATGTATCCATAAATGTTTTTTTGTTGTTTTGACTCCTGTGTGTGAGTTTATGAAAAATATTTTTACAATGCTTTCTTTTCATCTTTATTTAATAAATTCAACAGAACCCATTTCGTGTGATGCAATATGGCTTTCAGTGGAGGCAGATTTAGGAGTAAAATGGAAGAATACTGTTGGCAGTAAGCACCACTATGCCTTCATTTAATCTTCAAATGTTATTTTTTTTAAATGGTACGTACTAGCTTTCAAATGCTGCTTCGTTTTTTCGATTATCAGTCACACAAGTGCCAAAGCTTTATTTTAGAAAGGAATCGTTTTTGTCGCGCCGCCTTATTGTATCCTGACTGTTTTTGCCTGCCATTGGACTCTGTGGCCCAGATTCTGAAAGGTGTCAGGCAATGCAATGTAGCACCCAAAGATGCTGTGCTGTGTTGCACGACAGGGAGAGTGCAGGATAGCGCTATTTTCACAAAGATATGGCACTCACCTTCCCTCTCCCTAAAGCCAGCTCTGATTTCAGCTGCCGTGGGACAGGCACACACCTTAGTACCATAGTGCTAGCATAGGTTTTGTACCGGAAGGGTACTCTTCCTGTATAAAATACTACACCTAGACAAGTTTAGATGCTGTTCCTACTTCGTATGCTTGCTGTACAGTGCAGCATGCATGCAAAGTCAGAAGAGCATGGAGTAATGGAAACATTTCTCTGTTTAACGCCTGCTTGCAGCAGCGGTCATTTTTGGCGCTAAACACTTTCTACCAATGTTAGTGAACTGGGTTTAGTGTCCGAATGCATGGGTGGCCGCATTGGAACACCCATGTACCACCCATGTATCACCCCCTCGACACAAAGTAATGCAAAGCAGGGCTTCCCGCTGCTTTGCGTTACTTTGACATACAAACCAATGCTAATACCAATTAGCTTTGGTTTGGAAATCCCAAAACAGGTTTAGTGTCAGGTTGGCATTGGAAAAGTAACGCTAACACGATGCTAAACCTTGAGAATCTGGGCCTGAGTGTTCTGCCGCTGCTGAACAGTAGTTTAGAGCTTGTGCTTTCCCTCTAAAACATGTACTGTATAATGGACTTAACTAATTGGCTTTTTTACCTTCACAGTGAGGCAATAGTAGAAGAAATAGAAAATGCACCCATGGCAAAGAACTTAAATGTCACATGTGGCGGCAGTGTTTGTTTACCCCACCTTCATATGACAAAAATATATGGCCGCCAGGAGCACCACTGAACTCTTGCTGGGCGGCAGTTTGTAAAGCGTTTGAGTGACACATAAAAAGTAAAAAGGCCTTTGCTATGGAGGAAAACATATTTTTATATTTTAATATGCCGGGCTAGGGGACTCACTTATGAAAGAGTGGCAAACAAGACACTTGAAGCTCTCACTGTGAATAAGTACCCAAAAGGTGGTTTCACTGTTTAGGTTCAGCTAGATTTTCATTGATCAGGCCTAGATGTAAATGCAAATGTTATTTTATATCTCTGTTTGGGAAATGCTAACAAAATTATTCAAAGTTATTTTCCATTCAGTTTAAACAAATCAAATTTATGGGTGAAAGTAGTTGTTTGATAACTGCAGTGAAAAAGTAACCTTCTAAACGTGTAGTTTGTGCTGCCTAAGCCTAAACTGATTCAGAACCAGCTGGCACTCAGCTCCCCTCTATATGATCAATATGCATTCCTGGCTGAGACTTAAGAACCTTGTTAATGTCATGACCTCAATTCTAGAAAGGGAAGACTGGACCACTTAGAAGGGATTAGCCATCAAGGTGTAGGACGGGAACAGTTGCCACAAAAAAGGACTGCCTTCCGACGTCCTCTTTTGATTTAGAGATGTCAAATTGGACTTGCATGATCTGCTCGCATTCATTCATATGGTTCTCCAAAATGTTCTACTCTTTTTGACCCTGACAGAGGGGGATTATACGCCATCTAAACAGATAAGAGGCTAAAGATGGGACAGAGACTTTGCATATGGTTGAATGCCAATTTGGGTTTAGGGCTTCTGTTTTTTTTTACATTACAGCAAAGAAAAAGAGCTACAAAAGGAGGGTGGCACATGGCAAGGAAGTAGACAGGTTTGGGGGAGGAAATTCTCCATTCTTTGGCTAGTGCACGAAAGAATGGCACCTCACCACCAGCTTCTTAAAACTTCCCTGGACATGTGAAGGCAACACCTGAAGAAGGCACATCCTCATTGAATAAAAGAACCCAAAAAATGACTGACTGCTTCTGAAACCCCGGAATTAGAACTATTCCCCCAGGGTCAAGTGCTTGACCTCCCATTTGCATGCTCCAGGGACACAAAAATGTGAATGAATCCTGGCACCAAACCGTCCCAGCTGACTACAGAATACTAGACTCTGCAGAAACACTGTCTGGTGAAAGGACTAGTGACTTGAAGCCTGCCCTGAAGACCCAGGTGCTGTGGAAGCGACCAGAAAGACCTTTTGCAGCAGGTGGATTAAAGTGGAACTCAGTTTCACCTCCAGGGAGGCTAAACAAGTAGCCGAGGCTTGCCCAGGAAGTGTGTGCCTTTAGGGAGAAGAAAACCTGGTTTATCCCACGTGGAGCTTTACTTTGCACTGAAAACTGGTTCAGCATGACCATGTGGTAAAGGTATCTGAGCCCATGGAGCTCTGCTGGCCTCAGCAACTAAGTCCAATGGCAAAACATAGAACCGAGATAAGGCCGAAAATCAGTTCCTGCGGTGAAGCAACCTCAGTGGCCATGCAATCTAGCTTTGTGCAGTTAGGAACTTTTACAGCCAAAACCAGTGGCTTTAGTGGGAGGTCGATGATGAAATATCTGACTGAAAAGGATACTCACCTTCTTCCGCCATGGACTTTACTCCGCTGCAAGATTTTAACCTCTAAAAAGAAGACTGTGCCCTAAGGTAAAAACTTTGACCTGGGCTACGATCTCCATTCCATTACGTTTGTCCTGGTCAACTACGAACTGAAACTTTACTTGGGTGCTTTACTTTTTCTAAATGCTTTTGCCTTAAATGTTTTCAAATTAATATCTCCTGTTACCTTTATCTGATTTTGATCATTTTGGTGTTGTTTGGCTGAATAATTTTTGCTCTATTTTTCTAAACTGGGGTTGGGTATTTTATTGTGTTGTTTTTTTGCCTGCTGTTTGTGCATGTAGTGATACATGGTTGAAATTTTGCCCGAAGGCAATTGAAAGTGTGACCTCATTGCTACTTTATTTTCTGACGCAAAAAGATGATGGACAAAATGTTGAACATTGTCAAACATTCACCCGGCCACAGATCTGGGTTTAATCCATCGTTATTTTGCTTGCCATGCCATTACAGTTTGGACCCAGCCGTATGCAAATCAGGCTTGACCATGTTCCCCATGGGAACAGTCCAGCACGAACTGCCTGGCAACTCTATTTTCCGTCCATTGTACAAATAGAGTACGTACTCAGCATATGTGACATGAAAACACAGCATTAGTTGTTGCACAAATGTGTGGTGGCCGTCCCTGCTCTGGATCTGCAGGGGTGGTGAGACAACTGTATTATGCCTGTAAATGTGCTTGAAGAAACGTTGCAGTTGATCAATGAATTAACTGTACATATCAATTCATGTAAAAGATATCATTTGCACGCTCCATGCTAGTCGTATACAAACATTAATACTGATCCGCGATTATTCAAGGTTCCTCCAGGCTGGTGATTGAGGGCATTATATTTATTTGTGCCACATCATATATGTAATGTAATGTGCTGAAAATGTTTGCCAAGACTAATAAAGGTGCATCCTTCAGGGAGTTCATACCTCTCCACACTTAAGTAAAATTGCAGTGTTCAGAAATGTATTGTAAATCGTGCAACAAGAATTTTAAAAATACATTATTAAATACACTTTTAAAACAAAAAGGGTGAGTCTTGAGCTGTCTGCTAGAGGAACTGCAGAAGACAGTGACTGTGTGAAAGTAGGGAACCTTGCATACCACAGTTTAAAAGTCAAAAATTAAAAAAATGAGGAGCTACGCCAGCAACCAAGATGGCCGCGTAAGCTCCCGGCTCTGCCGACCTCCGCCAGCAGCTCGAATATCCTGCCTTAAATCCTGAACTCACGCCAGACTCCCGTGTTCGTGAAGTTTTTCTGCTTCTAAAGGTGCAACCCCGAGTTTTCTACCTTCTCGGCTGACGACGATACGCCGTGTTTCCATTCTCGATTTCTAACCTACCCGGGTCGGAATTGATCAACATCGGCCACGAGACCTGGACTGAGCCCGGTCTCCCGAAGTGTGCTGTGAATGGTTGATTTTTGGTGACGACCCTGCTAACGGACTACACCGTGGACACAGCAGCGTGCCACGCCGGCTGCCGTGGTCGAGGTCTGGTGCCCGGAGACCTTGCTACCCTCTCGGGGTCGACGGGCTGGGGCCCTCGCCAACGGCGAAGGTGTATACTGCACGACGAGGAGCGCCCACTGCTCGACATCGGATTTGCGTGGCCTGTTACCCCGGAGTAGCCGGCCTCCGGGGTTCAAGTCCGGCTCTATCGCCTATTGAGAGGGGATGGGGCGGACGGAGGGCACGCCATCGCTGCAGGCCGTCATGGCCGCCATTGGGGCGCTCCATTCTCACACTATCGCTGTGTTCCGGACACTGATTGTGAAAGTGGACGGTATCCTGGGACCGGAGGATGATTCTTCGTTCAGTTCCCAGCTAGCTACGGTATCAGCGATGCATTGCACGCCTGAGATCGAGGTCCCCGTGCAGATCCCGGATTTAATGAGCCTTGGCGGTTCCCAATTAACAACAAGCCAGCCCGTGCTTATCGCCTGCGTATCCTGCCCGATTTTGCAGCCGCCTAATACGTCTATAGACAGTCTTTTATGTGGTTACAAGTTCCTCAGTGACTGTTGGAGATACTCGCTGTTCTTGAACACCTTTCCTCGTTCGATGGGTGGATTTTGTGAACTTTTATCCTGTTTTCGATCCTTCAGCACCGACATGAACTTTTGTGGACGCTTTGCCTTTTCCATCAAGATGGCGGGTCGAGTGAGAAAGACTCTTATGAAAGACCGTACTGGCCAGGGCTGAACTAGATCGCTTGGGCTTGATACAATAGCTTTATGCAAGGTTGGGGTGGTGCCCATACTGTGACGGGAGTCGGGTGGTTTTTGATTAAACTCCCCCGACTGGTTTGTATATTTTACTGCATATTGGTTTTACTAAGTCTCGGGGTGGTCGCTATTGGCGGGGGGTACGGGAGACCGGGATTGTATTTGCTTTCTCCACCTCCACTTTCTCTTTTTCCCTTCCTTTAGGGTAGTTCTTGGGCGACAGGCACGCTGCTAGTGGGGTTAGGCAGTAGCCATTGCAGGGGTGCAGGGTGGGGGGTTAGGGGAGGGTTTTTTTATTTTGCCTTTGTTTTTTTCTATGGCCCTTTTGCTTTCTCCTTTTTCCTTTCTACGAGAGGTGAGCTGTTTCTTTTCCACGGATCCTTTATTGTCCGGGTGTCCAAACTGGTTTTAATTATCCTGTATCATTTAGGACGGGGTCTCGCGGGTGGGATGGTTTTGGATCGTACGATAGACTGCCTATTCCCCTATCTCCAATATCCGTAATCGTGATACGCTATGTGTTCCTTATATTGCTATTTTATCTGTATTACTCCCCCGCCTGTCCCTGTTCCGCATTTTACTGTTTGACACCTGATGTATGTACTGCCTCCTCTTGTCTTACTGTTAAATAAAAAAAATATATAAAAAAAAAATTTCAAAAAATATGTAAAGCCAATAGTCCTGCGTTTGGCAGACAAACAATGAATTTGCCCATTCTTGTTTCCTGTGAATATTGTTTATTAAGTACAACAAAAACTATTCAAAGATGACTGTCTCTTCGTGTGCATGCATTCGGACGCAAGAGGTACCATTCTGTAAGGGTTTTCTTTTGCTTTTTCAATGCCATTGTAAAAAGGTTGCCAAGTGCGTGCGCACACGTGAGGGTGGCCATCTAGCACTGTTTTTTGTTATAAATATAGATTTTTATATTTACTTTATGAAAACAGCAATGTAGAGACATTATTTGACGAGAGTTTCCTTTCTCTCTCCACCATGCTCCAGCTTCCAAGATCTGTGTCAATATGAATTGTGCATAGAGGGGTTCCTTTCTCAAGTACACATGTCCTGAGTGTTGACTCACCAGAGTCGTTTCAATTAGATGCAATGAATGGTCAGGTCTGTTTATAAACCAGTCCCTAGTGCAAAAAAGGCCTGATAATACATAGGAATTAGACATTAATTCTGTCTGCGACCGGGTGACAGTGGAAGCATTTCAGGCTTAATATTAAGGAGAAGGTTCAAGCTGAGGTACAATTTTGTGATTTAATGTGATTTAATCCTACACTCATAGCCTGTAAATCAGGGCGATCGGTAGGCCCGGATAGTCCTTTCCATCACACAATCGACCAAGCGCTCAACCCAGCCATGTCCAATGCTCCAGCCATTTCTTCATTGTAGATACTGTGCGCATTTGTGTATGTGTGGGGTTAGGTTTGGGTGAGCTCTTTGTCTCATGTTTGTTTCATACACAATAGTGGTCTCACATTGTTCGATCAGGATCATAAATGCAAAGAATTGATCGAGTCGCAGATGACACACGTCTTGTCTTTCAAAAGGCACATTGGAAACTTTCGTTGAAGTTCAAAGCAGTGAATTGTGAACCCCGCAGGTAGCTCGTAGTTCAGAAAATGGAGCAATGCACAGCAGCATGTAGGGCACCTTAAGATATGTATACCTTTGGCACAGCGATTGGCAAAAAGGAACAAAATACAAACCCGGGAAGAACTGTCACGTCCTCAGTGTCAGCGGGTCTTACAGCTGGAAAGAAGGAGCTGTCATGTCCGCCCATGCCGTTCCCTTCTAATGTCCCCTGTCGGACTGATTGTCAATTCCATCTCCTTGAAAGCATCGCTCGCTCTCAAGTACCTCCACGGAGCCCCGCGCGCACAAATGACGGGCCGCGCTAATGCATGTTGTACCGGCTGCACTTCCGTGACCCGCCCTCTCCCCTGGTATTCTTTCTGCTAACGCACTATGTATTAATCCGCTGAGTGGTACGGGGGCGAGGCAGTGCCAAACCGGCTTTTAGTCCTTAACATCGCAGAGTTGTTGCAATTACCAGAACTGTAGAAGCAATTCTCATCATAAGTACGGAGCTGAGAGCAGGACTTTTAGTTGTGGTGGACGTGCCATTAACAGACGATGGACACATAGAATCCTGCAGAAACAGGAGGCATACCCACTCGAGATATCTGTATATTATCAGTATTCTCTTCCCAGACCTACTGCTGTAATGGAAATAATGGCAATAATTTTCATACGAAATCAACCAAACATAATTAGAGGCAATATTCTGTTGGCAAGAGGTCGTAAATTTCAAGTTTTAGACCACAGTCACTACAGTTATGTAACGCCATCTTTCCTTTTTTTTTTTACTTATCCATTATTTGTAGAACCATGTGTGGGTAGATGTCACCCTGCATAACAACAGCCTCCCCCCACTGGCAATCAAAAATCCTGAGTGCCTGGGTCTCCTTCACCAGCTGGACAGGAACAAGGACTCGTGGGTGCCACACTACTGCATCCTCAAGGATGGCTGCTTGTACTTCTACGCCAGCATGCGTGCGACACGCGGCCAAGGTAAGTCACCAAAGTGAACAGTGTACATTATGAAACTGGCTGGGTCAACAGGTGCAAAGTTATGAATATATAATTTAAGAATTAGCTTAAACTAACACTACACAAAAAGTAGGGGCCATATTTATCAAATATTCACGCATCGCAGCAGGCCACCTTGCTGCATGAAAGCGAGAGGGCAGGAATGTGCCGTATTTAACATTGTTCCCCATTACGCCTCCCACGGGGACATTCCCAGATGTACCTGTCTTGGTAAATCGGGGGATGCGCCAAAATCCATGGGTGGATGCCTGGGAACACCCACGCTCCACCCATAGAATGCCTCCCTGCGGCGGAGTAACACAAGGCAATGACTTAATGAGCTGCTTTGTGTTACTCCACATTTACCCTCACACGCTGGGCCATGCCTGTTAAATGTCATTCTAAGTTTTGCGTCACCTTTGACCCCCTTCCGTGGCAAAAGTTCTATGCAAAACAATGATAAATATGCTCCTAATTGTTTAATTGCCATGGAAACTAAAACAAAGCATTCAAGAGGGCCTGAGAAAAACATTGTTCCTAGTCACATGAAGAGTCAGTGTTTTTCTTAAGCAGGAGAGCGTGGGGTCAGTACATTTCCACAGGAATTTGCAAACTTAAAATAAATCTCCCACTAACTATGCTCTCCTCCAACATGTTTCACCCAGAAACAATGTTTTCACAATTTTTGCTCTTGAGAATTTTTTTTACTTACAAGTTGTAATCAGATGAGCTGCCTGCTGTCTGACTTCCAGTGGGGGCCCTCATCCTGTTCTCTCCTGCATACTCTGCTCGGGTTCTGTTTCATTGCCCAAGTCTGTATTATGAATCCCTTTTGTACATCCGTGGAAATGAGTACTGTGGGAAGTGGGGGTCCTTATCGCTTACCGCCGCCACCAAATGCTGGAGGCGGGAGTCCCTGACTCCTCGCTTCAACGTTAGGCTAAGTCAGGACACCATCTGAGATAGCCCTGCTCACCCACTTATTAGCTTGGCACGAGCAAACAGGCTTATCTCCAAGGAACGAGTGTTCAATATGTGCAACCACGCTCACAGTAACCCCATGATGTCACCACAAATAGACTCCATACGAGTTTTGATAAAATGAGTAAAATTTATATATAAGCAATTATACGATACGACCACACAATACAAAATCAGCATACAAGAATGGGTAGTATTCTTTCCGGTGGGTTGGTAGGTTCTAATCCCAACCACCTCTTCTAACCAACAGTTAAGCTCACTTCTAACCATTTCCAAAAGGTTAGGCCAGTCATATTGCTAGAATCACACATGTTGAAAATGAAACAAATACTGCAATGCATAAAGATATTCTCTTATACCTTACAACAGAGAAACAATGCCATACGTAGCACCACAGTCATGTACTATGCAATTGAAGAAATAATACAATGCGTATCACCACCACCATGCCTTGTACCAGGAAGAAACAAAGCAATGTGTCACGCTACACTCCTGTACAGTGCAATGAAGGTATAATACACTGCACAACGTTATACTCAGCTACTGTGCACTGAAGAAATAATACAATGCTCCACATTACAATAAGGTAATATGTAAAGGAAAAATAACGCAGTGTGTAGCGCAAAAAGCATGTAGTTTGTCATGCCCAAATGAGGTCAGGCGTCATACGATAGTTCGATAGTTCGTTAGCAGCAATAATGCAAAGTGTAATACGACAGTTTTACGTGCTCCTTTAAGAGTGCCCCAGTTATGGATCAAATGATGACACAAAAGTACTGCTTCCCACTCCGCCCCCAGCACTGCCCCTCCTTGGGTAAGCATGGGCCAGGATCTGAGCCGGAGCAACGGCTTGTGCAGCTGACTGAAACGGGAGGCCCAGAGAGTGTCCCTCCGGACCCGCACCCCAGCCCAGGTGTTGATGCACGTTACCTGGGGGGCGCAACCAAACTCTCCTCCCCGACGTCAGCAACTTGGGCCTTGATCCAGAACTCCGTCACGGGGTGTGGCGGACTCGGGCCGGCAGCTCAGGTCTTCCGTGGCTGTCGGTCCGGGCCGCTGCAAGTGACTCCGAGGGCCCAATGACTTGGCCCTCCTTCCGGCGGTCTCAGTCCACACCGAGATCCGCCCTCAGCACTGTGGAGACTTTACTTCCAATTCGGTGCACCCGCTACTCAGGCACTCCTCACCAGCGCCTCAGATTGCACTTCGACACGCACATCCGAGACTCGCCTCTTCTCTGGTGCTCACGACGATCCAGAGCTCTTCACCAATGCTCCGCTTGCACCTCCACTCACCCTGCGCGTTCCAGTCTCTCATTTTCTCCCGGTGCACACGACATCCAGGCGCTCTTCACCAGTACCCTGGCTGCACCACAACACGCACGCTGCACGTTCGAGTCTCACCTCTTC
The DNA here is from genome assembly GCF_964261635.1 of Lissotriton helveticus. Lineage (NCBI taxonomy): Eukaryota > Metazoa > Chordata > Amphibia > Caudata > Salamandridae > Lissotriton > Lissotriton helveticus. Next base: position 737,885,049 of record NC_136059.1, on the reverse strand, counting down.
TCCCGGTGCACATGATGTCCAGGCTCTCCTCACCAACGCCTTGGCTGCACCATGAAACGCACCCAGCACGTCCAAGACTCACTTCTTCTGTTGGTGCTTACGAGGCCCAGGCACTCTTCACCAACACCAGGGCTGCACCACAACACACAGCAGGCGTGTCTGAGACTCACTTCTTCCGTTGGTGCACATGATGCCCCGATGCTCATCAACAGCACCCTTGCTGAACCCCCGACACGCACCCAGTGTGTCCGAGTCTCGCTTCTTCCTTTGATGCACACGAGGGCCAGGCTCTCCTCACCAACACCCGGGCTGCTCCGTGACACTCACACTGCGCGTCCGACCTTCACCACGTCTCCCTGTGCACACCACGACCAGGTGCACCTCACCAACGCCTTGGCCTGCACTTCGACATGCACCCAGCGCGTTGACACTTAGCTTACCCCTTGCATGCCCACGATCACACGGCACAACTTCTGATGGTCTCAAGCTGCAAAAGCATGCACACTCCGCATTGCTTGGGACTTCTCCGGAAACTTTTATGATCCTGTATTTCCAAACAGGGAGCCAGCTCACCTTGGGCCCTTGGGGGTTACAAGACACAGCACAAAGCACAGTCTTCTTCAAGCAGGAGGACCCAGTGCCTCCAAGCAAAGTCCCAACATCCTCTCCCAAACTGCAGACCAGCCCCAGATCACAAAGTAAGGATTGGTCTTTCCACTGAAGTCTCTTCAGTTGCTCCTTCTTTAGCAGAGGTTCCTCTTGACCACAGAATGGATCCAAGCCTTTACAGTCTCAATCCATATCTGTTGCATCGCCCCTTTCAGGGGTTTCAACTCTCCTAGTTATACTCCTTAATGTCTTTGAAGTTCGTATGTGCTCAGGGGTCCCTGACCCCTTCTTAAATCAGTTCTGGGTGTCTCCCTCCCAGTGTCACCTCTCTCCCTTTGATACTGGGGGTCTGGATCGTTAATCACTCAGCAGAAGATGGGGTAATTGGTTTATAGCACCCGCCCAGGCAGTTTCACCTCCTGGGCTTCTCCTTCCCCCTACTCTCCAGATGCAGGGCAGCCTGGTGCCATCTCAACCCCTCCCAGTGTCAAGACCTCTACCAGCTCCTCTCACCTTTCAGTTCCAGGCAGAAAATCCACATTTCAGAGACACAGAGAAATGCTCCGAGCACAAAACTCAGTCAATTTCTAAAAGAGTGGTTTATGAACACACAGTGACAAAACCACCAGAAAGATGTGTTAGAACACTGTGAGTTCATACATACTAAACTTCACCTCTCCATTATAAACTGACAGGAAACTAGGCTAACAAACACAACATTCAGCATCCCCCATTCTGTCCTATGGGCAGGATGGCCTTTCAGCAGTGAAAAACGAAATGGAGAGTTTTTCACTGTCAGAACATAGCACACGCCTCAGTGTATGTTCTGCCTCTTACCTACACTGCACCCTGCCCAGGGGTTACCTAGGATCTACCACAGGGGTGCCCAACATGTATGTAAAAGGGAAAGTCAGGACGCTTTCGGCGCGCAGGCCCTACACTGAAGGCCTGAGTTCCCTTCTCTGTATTCCCTTGTTTACTAACCCTTGCACACACAGTGCACATCACTAGGGACTTTACTAGTAAGTCAAACATACCAATCATGGCCTACCAATCACCATTACATTTTAAACAGTGAACTCTGGTACTTCGACACTGATCAGCAGTGACAAAGTAAGTAAAGCATCTACATTGGCTATTCTCTGTCAGGAAAACAGTCTAGGGAGAAAGCAAAAAGTTTAGGAAACTAAAAAAGGCCAAGTCCTACAAGTACCTACATTTTTAGGAAATCACGCTGTCTAAAGCACAAGTATTAAATCATTAACTCTGAAAATGAGTGCATAGACAAAGCAGCTCGGAAACATTGTTCTTCAACCCCTGCTCGGTGTGTCCAGGCCGTGCTGTCTGCAGTGCTTGCACCAATTTGCGAAGTTACTTGACTAATGTATGTTGCTTCCAAGCTGTGCTGGCTGCAGCCCATGCACACCTGCTGAAGTTACCTAGCAAATGCATGTACACTTGAAATTCATCTGTGATGTGAATTTAAGGCCCCATAGTGTGGGATTGTTTGATCATTTTACTCGGATTCAAACCCTTTCTACCTCTGAACTGCAGTCAACTATACACGCTCTAATCTTAGATGTCAGCAAACCCATTCGCAGGCTTGGCCAGTATCATCCTGGGGCTGTCTTACATATACAGTGCACTTTCCCTGTTTGCGCCACAGTGCACCTTTAAATAGATGCCCCATGTGCAAACAGGGAAAATGCACCGTATGATCAGGAATGTGCTGCCCCTGGAACAGCGCAACGGAGTAGCCCGCAAATTAAAATACCCCTGCTTTGATCCATAACTCGAATATCATTGGGTAAGCAAAGCGAGTAAGCCCTGCCGACTGTAGATGAGGTCATTTATTAACCCCTTCCGTTCAACTTTAAGTCATTTATGTATACATCCATCTATCCATCTTCTCCTACTTTCATCCATGCTTTCACCATTCCATCCATCCACCCTTTCATTATTAGTTTTCTATCATCCATCCTTCTGCTCACAATTCCAAACATTCATACGTCCTTTTCACCATCCATTCATCCATCCATCCATTCTTCTTCATCCCTCCACCAATTCACCCTCCTTTTATCAATCCAGCAATCCCTCCTTCCACACCTCCATCCAGGCGACCATTCATCCAGTCACCCATTCTTCCAGACATTTATCATACCAGCCACTTTCTATCTCTTGCTCATGCACATGAAAAGGCGGGATTTCACCTCTAGAGTCTGCTTACCATTCTCCGAAATCCCGTCACAGGTCGACTGGACCTTTTTACCTGTCATAGAGTGAATTTAGGCAATCTAGTCACAGCTAAACAGTTCAATTCCGAAATGCCAAATTACTTTCCCCAAAGAACCACTGACTAAAGACTGAATTTAAAAGGTTTATTACATAACCAAAAATAACTGGAGATACAGGCACCTCAGCAAGAGGTTCAGGAGATAAACAGGTACTAATACAAACATAATCCTACGGAAAAGTCTCAAACGACTAATGAAAAGAACGAGAATCAACTCCAGAATCATCAAACTAAACAGGATAGCTATAACTTGAGTTCTGGTGCTCATCAGGATAAAATACATAAATTCAGATTAGTCTGTCCCTACTCTATGCTAGATGACATCCCTACTCAACAACCGACCAACCTAACCCAAAAGGTGTCAGCCGTGGAGACTTCTTAAGAAGTTCGCCACCTTCTCTCTTAGACTAGAATTTCCATCACCGCTGCTAAACTCCTTGCCCATGCGACCGCTCTCTCTAGCTCCTCAGCCATCTGCTCTGCCTCCACCCTCGGGGCACTGTCCCTAATACGAAAAAAAAACCACAATGTTGTCGACACGCCTATAGGTACGCCCCTCTAGAAGGTGTTGGGTTCTGTAAAATTCCACATGGCATGGGTCCATCCTTGTCCGTTCAAACGTCCTTGGGTCCCAGGCTCTTCATCCTTTCAAGTTGCCTTCTTGAATTCCTGGTCTACTCCTCCATGTCTGAGTCTAGTATCCTAACGTTCATACACAATGGGCCCTTCTACTCTACTATCTGCTTGATGAGGCGCCTGCAAAGGAATACATGCAAATAGCTCACAGTCTACAATAGTTGCAACATTTTCTAAAGGCCCTTTTATAAAAACATTTCTACAGTTAAATGTTCAAGCAAGACATTTCCATACAGGCCTGCGCCATTTCCATAAACTAGGCCTCAGCTAAACTTTAGGCCTTACGTTTAAATGAGCAATTCTCTGTGTTCACTTAGGCCTTCAACCTTAACGACAAATGCATTTTCTCTATTTTCGACTAATTATTGAGTACATAAAGCATGATCACATTTCAGTTAATCAATCTGAAGACACATTAGTAAATCAATTAAACACTCTTCTAAGTAGTAAAAGATTTCATTTCAAAGCAGCTCTAGATTGCAGCAAATATGAATTTGCACCTTGTAACGTTGGTTCTGCACATTCTCTGATACCAATTTGCTTGAGTACTTGTCATACATTGCGTCTAAACATGATTAAAAGTCCTCTATATATGCGGGTGCTAACTACTTGTACATATGCTTCACCCCTACAAATTTCACTTTAAATAGCGCTCTCTCAGTTCCCCCCTTTGATGACCTGTGTCATCACCACTCCCACATCATACTCAGGGTAAGAACTGAACTAAACAGAGCTTGTGGCCACTTTCCCTCTCTTGAGCATCTCCAATGCTCTCAAACTGCGGTATTGACTGTCTTGCAGCCTTTCCATTCGCATCTCTTGCGCTCTCATTGATCTCGCCAACTTGTTCGATTTGTACCACTTGTACAACCTCACTAAACCCCACAAGGCAATCACACATGCCACTGCTATGATGAGGGGTTTCAGTACAAATCCAAGGAAACCCTTCCCTAGGTTGGCGAACCAGTTTCCAACCTTTCCAAATCCCTTGCCCACCGTCTCCCATGCATTCTCTTGGGTCAAATCCTCAATCTCATAATGGATTGCAGTAATGTTGGTTATATATGTCTCCAGATCCTTAGAGTTGTCTGGTATATAAGTGCAACATTCCTGAATCTTCAAACGTTTACAGACTCCGCCCTCTTTTGCTAGGATGACGTCTAGGGCAAGACGGTTCTGTAAAACCATTGTCCTTATCGACAACATCTCACCCTCAACCAACACTAATGACTTGGCTGTATTCATTGACAGTTCATCCACTACAGTTGCTAACCGCCTTATCTTGATGTCATTTAAAATGACTCCTAACATAGGTATCGCTGCTCCAAACACATCTCCAATTATTGCTCCAGCACTCTCCCCCCGTTTCACCCTCCTCTGGGACCCTCCCTCTAAGAGAGCAAAATCCTCAGTGTGGTAAATTTTGGGAAAGATAATTGCTAGGTAACACGTTCCATACCACTTCTCTGGCAATCTCACGTACGCGTTCCTTCCACAGACAAAATACACAGTAGGAATCACCTGGACCACACTCTTCAAGAAATCCTTTGTGTAGTATTCTAATGTGAAGGTGTGGTCACACGTAGTCTGACCTACATATACGTTCTCATAATATGTCTGGGGTCTGTGCAGGCACAACTTCCCTTTCTGTACTTCGTCTAAAGCTATTGGACCATAACTCCCTCTTGATTTATGCTTCTTCTCTTCTTCGGTCCAATCTACCTTTCCTCGTCCTGAATCTCGCAACTATTTTTGCTTCGAGTACCTATCTTCTACCTGCTCAATGAACTTCTTTTCTACTTCTGACAATGAACAAGTCAAATTGTGTCGGTGTGCATACGGGGTGTCTAGCTCTTGCGTGGGAATGAAAAAATATCCCAGTCTGTCTTCTGATTTATAATAGTCCCACTTATTCAAGTGCTTGTAATTTGGGACTTCTGGTAACACAGCATCATAATTGGAAAAATAATATTCAAAATGATTTCTCCCATATAATATGCTAATCAACAAACTACATGAAATTCCATATGTCAATGGAAGGTGATGGTATCTAATACCCTCGTCTACTGAAGCTGGCAATTGCATACACACATAACAGTCCTTCGCATCCATCGCATCAATGTATTCATACAGCAGCTTTGCGTATGCGTTCTGTCCAAAATTTCCCTTAGACAGATCTGTATGTAACCTACGACTTTCTGCAGCCAGCAAGGCCTTCTCTCTTCTTTCTCTTTCTTCCTTCTGGCTAGGGGTATTAGATGTCGGTGTCCCCTCAGCCTTTTCTACTTGTTCGTGGGGTGCAAAATATGAAACTGAAACTACTATAACTATAAGGAGAATCACTCCTGCTAAAAGGGTGCCTACTATGCACTTGGCTCTACGAATCGGGTTTCCAGGCGCCATGGTCTCAGCAGAAGCAGTTCGTTCTCGGAAAGCACCCAAAGTCTCTTCCTCTGTTACTTGAGTTTCTTGAACCACACCTGGCAACAGAAGTTCCCGTCTCAGTTCTTCTTTTACTTCAGCATCAGACAGCCCTACCCCTTCTCCGTCCTCTGCGGAAAGTCCCTAAATTTCTTCTTCTTCCACTCGGCCCTAGGTTAGTTTTAACAGCTTATTCACAACAGTCTTTTTCAAAATTCTTTTCAAAGTTCTAGCAAGCAAATTTGAAGTTCAAGCAACCTTAAAGTTCAAAGTTCAAAAGTTCTCAATAGTCTATGATTGTACTTGATCCGATTGCCTGCAACACATAATCTAAAAGTTCCATGCGGAGCACAACTTCATCATATACTGGCATATCCGGAACAAAGGTAGGAAATATCAGTCTATCCAGGAGTAAATCACGTATCTTGCTTAGGAGAGGGGGATTGGGAATGGTGAGTGTCACTATATCTTCAATTTCGAGTCCAGGTACCAACAGCATCACTTCCAGTTTAACATTGGGGATTGTGCTGGTCACCTCCACTGACCTCACCCTCCCGGACCTCAGTACTCCTGGCATTGGTACTCCTAGCATAGGTAAAAGGGTAGGTCCACTCTGGGGTGGCGTATCTTCGGCAAGGTACTCTCACCCTCCTTGACCTTCTCGGACCCCCTTGCTCAGCTCCTTGTTCTCCCTCTTCAGGATCTGACTCTTCGGACACAGGGGCAAATTCTCTTTCGGAAGCCAATCTCACATTCATTCGCCTCCGTCTCTCGGGTCAATGAGCCTCTGCACCTCTTGCTCGCCGGCCTCTTGTTTGCACACCCTGTTCGTCCTCACAGCCTCTTCTGCACTCAGATCACCTTCTCCGCCACTTCCTTCTTCTGGGGCGGATTCAGTGTCACTGTCGTCATAGTCATATACAGCCTGATCAGGGGAGTCCCCGACTTCCACTGGCACCCCCACAGCTTGACTTGTCCCCTCTCTCGGGTCCTCTTCTTCGTTGTTGTTCTCGTCTACGAGAGGAGCTGTTCCTTCTGCGGGTGCTGGAACTCGTCGGGTGTGAGAAGCATGGACCCAATTTGGCAATCCGCCGCACTTCACAGCAGTAGTTGTGATTAGGATCACTTGGAAAGGTCCTCTCCAACGTACATCTAGGCAGCTCTTCCTCACGTGTTTTCTTACTAAGACCCAGTCACCCGGGCACAGGTCGTGACATAGGTCGCTAGCAGCCGTAACTTCAGCAGCCTGCACCTGAAGGGACACAGAACGGATGACATCAGATAGTCCCCTGCAGTAATCAAGAATCAGGTCATCTGTGATATTCAGCAAAGCAGTTGTAGGAATAGATGGCAATCTCATAGCCCTCCCCATCAGAATTTCATGAGGCGAGAGCCCTGTCCTCCTATCTGGGGTACTACGCATACTCATTAGAACCAATGGCAGTGCATCGGGCCATTTCAGGGACGTGGATGAGCACACTTTTGCCATTCAAGCTTTTATTGTTCCGTTGATCTGCTCTACTATGCATGAAGCCTCTGGACGGTAGCTACAATGCAGTCTTTGATCAATGTTCAGGGCAGAGCAGAGCATCTTCACAACTTCGCTATTAAAATGTTTTCCTCTGTCCGATTCCAGAGAGATCGGAACCCCGAATCGTGGCACCAATTCCCTCAACAATAGTTTGGCTACCGTGAGTGTATCGCACCTACGAGTGGGATATGCCTCTACCCATCTAGAAAACACACACACAATCACCAAGACATACCTGAGGCTATTACACCTCGGCATTTCAATAAAGTCTATTTGCATCCTGTAAAAAGGTCCGCCGGACCTTCCAATGTGACTCAGAGTAACTGGTGTTCTTTTCCCCACATTTATCTGTTGACATGTCACACATCTCTGACATACTGCTTCCGCAGCCTGTCTAAACTTGGGATTGTACCATGTCTGCCTGAACACACGCAACATCGCATCCCTTCCCAGATGCACAGGACCATGTATCTGTCGTGCCATCGCACTCACCAGTTCATTCGGCAACACAGCTCTTCCATCAGCTGAAACCCACATGTCCAAATCTCCCTTGACACAACCAGCCGATTCCCACACCTTTTTCTCATAATCAGACGTCTGTCCTTGCATGTCTCTCAACTCCTCCCATGCATCTGCCACTTCAAGCATCATGCTTAGCTCAGTTCTCTCCTTTGGCCCCTCGATAGTCTGTTCAGTAAATGAATATCCCTGCTCTGCGCAGTAACGTGCGACGTCATCAGCATAGCGATTCCCCATGGTCACAAAATCGGTGCCCTTGTTATGAGCTGTACATTTCACCACTGCTATTGCTGCTGGACCCTGCAAAGCCTCCAGCAGTAACCTGATGAATTCGCCATTTCTGATTGGGGAGCCTGATGACGTCATGTAGCCCCGCTGAGACCACAACTAGCCGAAGTCATGAACTACCCCAAATCCATATTGGCTGTCGGTGAAGATGGTGATCCGAATCCCGTTGGCTGCCAGACAGGCACGCGTCAACGCAATGATCTCAGCCACCTGCGCGGAGTGTACTCCTTCCAGGCAGGCTGCTTCAATTATTCCAGAAATAGTACAGACAGCAAATGCTGCTCTCAACTGACCAGTATTGTCTCTTATGCATGAGCCGTCGACAAAATAAATTTCATCGGGGTCAGTCAACGGCACATCAACAATATCCGGCCTAGGTTTGGTGCATAGTTCAGTTACATCAAGACAATCATGGTCTTCCCAATCATCATCTATATCATTTGGTAAAGGCAACAAGGTAGCAGGATTCAAGACAGAGCACCTCCTGAGGGTCACATTCTCCGCAGCAAGTATAACCTGCTCGTAGCGTGTGAGCCTGTTGTTGGTTAAGTGCTGCGTCCTGGTCCTCGTCATCAACAATTCCACAGAATGGGGTACATGCACTGTCAGTGGATATCCCATCACTATACTTTCACATCTTTCAATGCTGACACCTGTTGCAGCAACGGATTTGAGACATCCGGGCAACGCTGCGGCTACTGGGTCTAAGGTAGCCGAAAAGTAAGCAACTGGTCTACGGACTCCTCCATGATCCTGTAGTAAGACAGCTAAAGCACATCCTTCCCTCTCGCAGCAGAATAATGCAAATGATTTATGGTAATCTGGCATTCCCAGAGCCGGAGCACGACACAAGTCCTCTCTCAGCTCGAGAAAAGCCATCATACAATCTGTGTCCCATGGTACCGGATCAACCACATCCTTGTGCATCAGTTTCTGCAATGGTTTCGCTTTCAGGGAAAAGTTTGCAATCCATTGTCGGCAGTAGCCAACCATGCCCAGGAACATTCTAACCTCTCTTTGGGTCGAGGGCACAGTCATTCTCATGATCGTTTCAATTCTGTCAGGTGACACCTTCCTCTTTCCCTGCTCTATTCTGTGACCCAGATACTGCACTTCTTGCAGGCAGTACTGTAACTTGTTAGGTGATACCTTGTGTCCATTCTCTCCCAAATGGTTCAACAAGGCGATGGTGTCAATCCTACAAGCATCTTCGGTGTCTGACGCAACAAGAAGGTCGTCAATGTACTGTACGAGAACTGAGTTCTGTGGCAGTACCAGACTCTCCAGATTCCTTTCCAACAACTGATTAAAGATCGATGGGCTCTCTGTATACCCTTGGGGGATACGGCACCATGTTAAGACGCGACTCTCTATTTTGAACGCAAAAAGAAATTGGCTTTCCTCATGCAGTGGGATGGAAAAGAAAGCTTGACACAAACCAATCACAGAAAACCACTCAGCTTGGAACGGTATCTGAAACAGTATTACTGATGGATTCGGTACCACTGGACAACATGGGACAACTATGTTGTTAATTTTCTGTAGGTCCTGTACTATCCGGAACTTCCCACTTGGCTTCTGCAAGCCCATTATCGGAGAGTTACAGGGACTGCCCATAACCTCCTTCAGAATCCCTTGTCTAATCATGGACTCAATCACGGGTTTTATTCCTTCCAATGTCTCTGGAGTCAGATTGTACTGTGGTGTTCTAGGAAAGTCAGCATTCGGTTTCACTTGGATTCTGACAGGCTCTACTCCTTTGATCAGTCCTATCGCCTCCCCCGTAAAGTCCCACACCTCCGGTGAAACCGAATCTCTCAAATCCCAGGGAAGTTCTTCCACAGTTATGGCAGGGTACAATTCAATGCACATGTGCGTGTTTGCAACTTTAAAATCAGCATTGTCATTATTAGTCTGCAACTCTACTCCCTTGGGGGTACAATAGATGGTGCAATTGAGTTTACACAAGAGATCTCTTCCTAGTAAACATACAGGACTGGAATCGCACACTACAAACTGGTGTCTATCTCTGAAACTTCCGATCTTTACCGGAACTGGCTCAGTCAGGGGATTCGTCATCCTTCTGTTCGCTACTCCTACCACTTGAATAGTCTGTCCTGAAAGGGGCAAGTTGGGAACACCTGCGGATCTCACAGTAGACCTGGAGGCACCAGTATCGACCAAGAAAGTGGTGGGGTGTCCGTCTACATCAGCCTCTACAAAGGGTCCCCTCTGATCTACCTCCAGTACTGCTCCAAGGGTACAGTCTTCCTCCCCATTCAGGCACCATCCTGACACTGGATCAAAGAAATAGTGCTCATCTCCCTCAACTATGAAGGGCATCTGCTTGTAAACTTTGTTCCCTGCTGAAATCTTAGGTGGTTGAGGGACCGGAGCCCTAGGGGCCGATGTCCCCCCTTTTGTCATTTGGGGCTTAGTCATTGTCACCTTCCGCCTCGGAGGGGCTTCGACTTCCTCCTCCTCCTCCTCCTCCTGCTGCACCTGGTTGTCCGGATTATGGGGGCACTCGCGTCTCCAATGCCCGACCTCATGACTCTGATGGCACTTGGTCGTCTTTTTCAGGGTCGCTATATCTATCCTAGGTCTCGGACCTTCTTCATTGTCTCTTTTCTGTCCCCCTGACTTCCTCCCCAAGGTGCCATTGCCTGATTGACCCTGTCCTCCTGCTTGCATCTGGATCAACATCAGTTTATCCTTAAGCTTCTTTGTTTTCGAATCTATCTCATCACTGCAGTACCTTGCATACCTCAAAATCTCATCAAGAGGCTTGTTTTGCCAACAGATCAAATGTTGCTGTATCATGAGGCAGATATCGGGCCTCAATCCCAGCACAAACTTGGATACGAACTGTCCCATATCCTTCGGATCCATTACGTCTAATCCGCTGTACTGCTTAAAAATCAGCAATAGCCTTTCATAGTACTCATGCACCGTCTCTTTTGGTTCCTGCCTGGTACGATCTATTTTTACCCAGTCAATGTCCTGTGGTGGTACCTTAGTCTTCAACCATGTGATTGCCTGTTCATATTTCGCCATCACCCTTGGTGACGGTCCATTCGTGGCAGAATCGCGTTCTGGCTCTGCCGTGGGCCATTCAACACTAACTTTGCACGCTATCCACAAATTGCTTGGGACCACAATGTCAAACAGTGTGTTCAAATCGATGCACAGTACCTTTGAGATTTTGACAAACCTCTCTACCTGCTTGTACCACTCCACTGGACTCTCGCGCAACTTTGGGAAAGTGTTTGTAAAGGCAGCCAGATCTCCCCTGCTCCAAGGTACATGTACATACCCCCCATGAGCCACCTCCCGCAAGGGGTATGCTTCGGCGTGCATCAGCCCTCCTCCCGGGGGTGTCCCGATAACACTCCGCCTAACAGTCTTTTTCCTTGACCACCTTTCCTCCCACTTCTCCAAGGTGGACCATGTTCGAATTCCCATGATCAGCTCCCTGATGTGGGTTTTTAACCCGATCACCCTCTTTTCTTCTAGGTCTTGATCCGAGTACTGTAACCTGTGGCCCCCTTGTAGGGCTTTAGTCTTTGTCAAATCCACCTCATACTTGTTCGCTAATTCTGAGAGTTTCTCATGAGCTGTCCTAGCCTTTCGAGTGACATCCTTTGCTACAAACAACAGCTCATCTGGTTCGTAAAGTTCAATCCTTTCTATTGGCAGTGTACCTTCCACAATCTCCTCTACTTCTGATTTTAGTCTCAGCACATCTAACCTCCTTGCCTTTATTGCCGCTCTCAATGTGCCTTGATTAGAGGTTTCCTTAGAGTCCCTCCCTCTTCCGTCCTGACTCACTCTTCTGTTTTCTTCAGGTGTGTTAGGAGGAACCCTCCTACCTTCGCAACCCTCGCAGTCCCACTCCTGTCGACTGTCTCTGGAGGTGTGGTGGGACGTCCCCCTGCTTCCCCCCCCCCTTGTTCCCATTCCAGCCTGCTTTCGCTGGCTGCACAGTGAGAACCCATCTGATTCCCCTCGGTCCCTGACCCAAACACATTCCTTGATCTGTCGCTCTGGGTGTCGACTATTGTTTCCCAAGTTCTCAAATCTGGCCTTAATTCCCTCATCGACCTCGGCCTTGGTCCTCTCAGATCCATAGATCCCCTCCAACCCCCTTTCTCCTCCGAGGAGTTGGCCGTTGCTACCAAAGGGGTGCTCCGTTCCACAGGTCGAGGTAATGTCTTCCACCCATCTGCCACATTAGTTCTGTCTTCACTGGCACTCCCCATCTGGGGTGGATTCTCATTATGTGTCTGTTCTGGATTGTACACTGATACTATGGGACCTATGGTAACAGGCACCGTAAGGGCGTCTGGCAGTTTCTGAGAGTGGACAGCCTCTTCTACCCGTACCTTCTGTACTGTAAATCTGCCCACTACTCTCATTACCGGGGAGGGTGGGGGTGCCTTTTCTCCCTTGTCTGGGGTAAACTTGTCCCCTGGGGTTTCCCATCCGTTCCCCATTGGAACTCCGCCTTCCCCTACTGGGGCTTCCCAGTGCTTTGCCGATGTTTGTGTTCCCTCTAGCTCTGGATTGTATGGGGGTGGCCTTTCTTACAACAGCCTCTCTATCAGACTGTCGTCTGTCTCACTATCTTCATCCTCTGTGCTCTTTTTCTGCCCATCCCCTGCACTTTCCAGCAACTGATACAACTTGTCTACTGCAATGCTCTGTACCCTCCATCTCTTTTCCATGGCATCCCACCTCGCTTCTTGGACCGCCCTTACCGATCGCTTCACTCTTTCCTGTCTCCTGTCTCTGTTCCTGTCATGGGCTGCCCTAATCCATGCATTGAGCGCTTCAAACTGTGTTGGTCTGGGCAAAGGTCGCAGTGCAGCCATAATCGCTTTCAACTGATATAACACTTCTAGTCTAAACGTTCCATATTTAGGAAAAGTCAATTCCTCGTTTCAGTCTGTCATCTTACACCAATTATCAAGCCACAATATGGTATGCAACCCAATATTCGTTGCCATGTAATAAGCTGGAGTATCCTCGGGTGGAGCCTCCTCCCCACCCCGAGGTTCTATCTTGTTTTCTCCTTTGAAACATTCCCGCAACACTTTAAAACATTTCATGATGAAAACCACAATGTTCCCTTGTTTACAACACCCGTTTACTTCCTGATGACAATCCACCAATCTCAGCGCGGCTTCACGCTAACCGCCCTATCACAGCGCGGCTTCACACCAACCGCCCTATCACAGCGCGGCTCCTTCTGACGTCGCTCGCCTCCGTTTCGCAGCAGTTCCCCTCCTCTCTCCGTTCTTCTCGCGGTCTCGCATGCGTCCCACTCATACACACTGAAAATGATTACTTCCGACCAACCAACCACTTCCCTGACTGTCCGGCCACAGTCTAACTCTAATTGTCACCAACTGGCAAATGTCTGTCCGCGAACGACCAGACAATCACCGAAACTGCAATACACGGTAACTTCCGACCAGCGTCCGTTACCCACGCTCCGTCCTTCGGGCGATCAATGGTACCTCATGACCCCCTTACAATGGTCGACAATTACTCTGGATGTCCGATACACCCGGACCACTTAAACTCTCCTCGAGCTTAAGATTTTCACCGGTTGCGCGCGCTCACAACCTGATTCTCATTCACTCTACAGGCATTCAACTCCGCAAGACATTACAGCACAACAACACAACATAACACCGCAATCTAACGACGCATGACCCTTTTCATACTCACTCTCCTTCGACCTGCTGCTTTCCGCCGCACTGTTACTCTCCGTCAGTTTCCATGGAACGCCATCCTCCGTCCGTGATCCTCTGGACGCTCATCCTTTGTTCTCTATGGGCCTCGGGGAAAATCTCAACCTACTTCTAGATTACCCTCACTCTAGAAGGTAACCATCCTACACTGCTACCAACTGAAAAGGCGGGATTTCACCTCTAGAGTCTGCTTACCATTCTCCAAAATCCCGTCACAGGTCAACTGGACCTTTTTACCTGTCATAGAGTGAATTTAGGCAATGTAGTCACAGCTAAACAGTTCAATTCCGAAATGCCACATTACTTTCCCCAAAGAACCACTGACTAAAGACTGAATTTAAAAGGTTTATTAAATAACCAAAAATAACTGGAGATACAGGCACCTCAGCAAGAGGTTCAGGAGATAAACAGGTACTAATACAAACATAATCCTACGGAAAAGTCTCAAACGACTAATGAAAAGAACGAGAATCAACTCCAGAATCATCAAACTAAACAGGATAGCTATAACTTGAGTTCTGGTGCTCATCAGGATAAAAGACATAAATTCAGATTAGTCTGTCCCTACTCTATGCTAGATGACATCCCTACTCAACAACCGACCAACCTAACCCAAAAGGTGTCAGCCGTGGAGACGTCTTAAGAAGTTCGCCACCTTCTCTCTTAGACTAGAAGTTCCATCACCGCTGCTAAACTCCTTGCCCATGCGACCGCTCTCTCTAGCTCCTCAGCCATCTGCTCTGCCTCCACCCTCGGGGCACTGTCCTGTGGTAAATAAATAATTAATTACCGGTACTATTTTTGAATACAGTGAATAAAACAGATAGCTCAATAAATAAGAGACAGGATTCGAGGTATCTTGAGTCTTACAGGCTTTAATCAGACATAAGGGAAGGGACAGGAACGGGATAGCCTGCACGGAAATAGAATGGATGGCAGCTGCCAGGGAAGGGGAATGGCATGGGAATGGGGTAAGGGGTAGCTTTTAGTAACAGTACACAGTATATATACTAAAACAATTACATTACATTCAATACAGTAGGCGTAGCAGTAGGCGTAACTCGTAGCAGTCGCGAAAGATAAGGACAAAATGATGTAACAAGAAGGCGTGTACAGGGCGTATACATAGACATGTGATGTAAACGTCACAGAAGTGTCATAAATGGGGCGGAAACATGGAGGGGGCTACATGAGCAGCTGGGACCTTTAACCTAGTGGTGCGCGCAAACGGGCAATGACGTGTTACCAGGGAGAACTGGGGCTATGACTTCTGCACTAGAAGAGGAGACTAAAAGTCTGTGGTGTCAGGGCGACATGTACCTATGGCATATCTAGTATCTGGTGTTTGGAGTACATGTTGATAGAATCCAAAAGTTATCAGGGCAAAGGCTACTTGACACTAAGACTGGTGCGTGCATAATTCTACATGTATTGCGTGTGCTAGGAATATTCTATGAACATTAATACAGTATTTCTCTTACATCGAGACAGAAAGGCTAGACCATAGCTGGAACTATTGATGCGATTCAGTAGCTTAGGAATGCAGAGAAGGAGGGCTGGACTGATAACTAGAAGCATAACATACTCTTGGCAGACTGGCAGGCAGAGCCAGGCCGGGCCGGGCACTGTGAAGCAGGAAGTAAGTGAAGGGTCAGGGATGCAGGTGGGGGCTGTATCGCTCCTCGGAGTGGGTTCAGAAAACTGGAGCTTGAATCTGGTGTCCGGGCCCTTTTGAGGCCTAGAAACGGGGACAATGCGATGAATTAACGTGCACACTGTAAAACGTGGCAACATAGGCCTAATACTCGTTGCTTTCACGAGAACTGGAAACTGGCATACTAGAGTTGGACACAACTATAATTGCGTCTTTAATCGATCATAGGGGGATACATGCATATCGATCATGCACATATAACATAGGATGGGGAACACGTAGGCACATATAACATGGCAAAATTTACTTTTCCACATTCCCTCCTTGTGCCCTACGTTTCCATCAGGAAACATCAATATTCATGATACCATCTATCTGTTCATATAGCATCATTTGCTCGTCTCGAATTGTCTTGGAACGGGATTTAGGACTAGGAATACAAGAGGTAGCACACATGCCGCAAATCGCAGGGCCACGTTGTAAACAGAGGCAGCAACTGAATATGATCATTACTGCTATACCCAGGAATGACAATACTTTCCATCCCCAGGCAGATATGATACTCCAGAGCCAACCGGACCATGTCCAGGTGCCTGGATTCTGGTGTAACTGATGGGCAATTTTATGAAGTCTGGTTATAGCTGAATAAACAGACGGCGCGTTATTAGGAATGAAAATGCAGCAACTAGATCCGATGACTCTACAAGCTCCTCCTCTATCGGCCAGTATGACGTCAAGGACGAGACGATTTTGGAGCACAACAAAACGCATAGCAGATTGCTCTTCGGTTAAGTTACCTAGAGCGGAAGTAGTCTCATTCACTACTGCTTCAAGGGTTCTGGTTAACCTACGTATTAACTTACTATTCTGGACAGGACCTATAAAGAAAAAGAATCCTTTATTGAAGTCTTGATATTGTTCTAGAGCAGTTTCAGTTT
Organism: Lissotriton helveticus; assembly: GCF_964261635.1. Classification (NCBI taxonomy): domain Eukaryota; kingdom Metazoa; phylum Chordata; class Amphibia; order Caudata; family Salamandridae; genus Lissotriton; species Lissotriton helveticus. The sequence goes on along the minus strand of NC_136059.1, from coordinate 737,868,401 downwards.
GATCGACAATTGGGGACTCAGTCTCCCTTCTATGTCTAACGTGTACTAGATGTGTGTTTCTATGATAATCGGATGGGGCTAGAAAAACTGGTGGCAGTAGGAAGGCAATGTAACATGTTCCATCCCAATCGAGGGGCAGACGAACATATGCGGTCTGACCACAAACAAAATAAGAATGACGTGAGGCTTTGAAAATAGATTTCCCACTGTCACTATACTTGACAATAGTAGTACAATCACTATGTCCTACATGTGCGGAACCATTCTTTCTGACACATAATTCGCCTTTGACTGGTAGTACTGAAATAGCAGGCAAATCTGGAGTAGTATCGGACTGAACATTCAGGACCATGAAATTCGAGGAATAATTACCTAAATCATATACTTCATTTTCTAGATCCCGATTCTATGGGAAAGACCTTGCTTGTCTGGGAAACATGTTCGATTCAGAAGGGACATATCAGTTGAGGAAGACGTTAACGTGGACCATGCTCCACACGAACCATTATGTGAAAACGGATAGGGAAAAAGTGGCAGAACTCCCTTCGGTGTCTGGAAAGGGGGAAGTCGACCACACACCCAACAATTAGTGGCATTGTTGGTCTGGTGTGAATAATGCAACATTCGAATGAATGTGTTGTTACGCATAGCAAGACGATAGGATAGCTCGTGAGGAGGCAGATCACTAAATGTGTGCTCTACTGTAACATTAGAAAACATGTGTACATGTGAAATTGGAAAACATAAATGTAAAGCATAACTTATGCATGTAACCATAAGACTCAAAAATAACAAAAAGAATAGAACGATAATACATCTTTTAGAGTTTTGACTAACTCTCTCACTGTGTGGGTCTATCTCATACATGTCAGGAACCTGTCTAACCGTTTCACCCGAGAGGGACTTAGACAATTAAACTGGCTGACTTATTTTACTAGACCTCAACTTGGCTTTATACTCCTGCTGCGGAGTTTTCTCTAACAGGGGAAGTTTGAATTCAGAGTCTGTGTTTGGGCAGTCCTTAAGAATAGGGCAGTCTTTAATAAATGTCTTTTGTCGCAATCCATGGAATTTCTTGATATGACTGGTATGCACCCAGCCCTTGCGGCCCTCAAACTTGACGGCGGTCCTTGTTGTCAATAACACCAGCTGGGGCTCCTTCCAACGGGGCTCCAACGGACTTGAACGATCAAAATTTCGCACCAGGACAAATTCTCCCGGAACGACTTCATGCGGTTTCACCTCAGTGTTGTCTGGAAATGCAGCGGCAACCTGTGAACGACAAGAGTGTAGGGCAGACATCAAGGAAGCTAGGTAATCTGTCAGCATATTACTGGAAACATCTGTAATCTTTCGGGGCATAGGTGTACCCCACATGTTTGGAGGGCAGCCGAATACAACCTCATACGGGGACAGACCTGATCTGGAATGTGCAACCATTCTCATGTAGAAAAGAGCAACGGGCAGAGCTATTAACCAATCTACACCTTTTTCAGTACACACTTTAGCAATGCGGATTTTCAAAGTCTGGTTATGTCTCTCTACGAGACCGGCTGCTTCAGGATGGCGTACACAATGGAACTTCCACTGGTACCCTAACAGAAGGGAAACTTGTTTCATGAGCTCGGATGAGAATGGCTGGCCGTTATCTGAATACACGACCCTAGGTAATCCATAACGGGGAAAATACTCACGAACCAACTGCCTGGCAGTGGTCGCGGCTGTGTAATCTGGAACTGGATATGCTTCTGTCCACCTGGACAAAGCGCATACGACTACGAGAACATACTTGAAACCTCGACATCGCTCCATCTGAATATAATCCATCTGGAGGACTTCAAAAGGGTGGTCAGGAGGTTGGAATCCACCTTGTTCCACCGGGACACTTTTACCTGGATTGAACTGACAACATATCATACAGGTACGTACTTTCTGCTTGGCTGCTGCTCGTAAATGCTTGTTGAACCAAAGGTTCTGAATGCTGTCTAACATAGCTTTTTCTCCTAAATGTGCTGGACTATGTGCGGTATTGATAATGACTTGAACCATAGAGTCGGGGAGAAACCATGTGGCTTTTCCCTTCGTCAACCATCCTTGATCTGTCTGGACCCCTCCTTGTTCGGACCATTTCTTGATTTCTTCGGGAGTAGCATGTGACTGTATGTCTATGACATCTTGTGTAGGGTCCTTAACTGTCATACAAGTAGTCTGATCTGGAGTGAGTGTCTGTGTCGTGTTAACTGGAATGTCTGGAGTCTGAGCTGTGAGCTTGGCTGTTCGATCTGCTAGATCGTTACCTTGAGAAATGATGTCAGTGACTTTCGTATGTGCTTTGCACTTCATGATAGCAATAGCTGTCGGTAAATGTATTGCATCTAACAGAGCTTGAATGAGGAGACCATGCTGGATCTTGGTTCCATGAGAAGTCATAAAACCTCTTTCCTGCCAGAGCACTCCAAAGTCGTGTACGACTCCGAATGCATAACGTGAATCTGTGTATATGTTTACTTTCAGGTTCTTGGCACGTATGCAGGCTTGGGTCAGAGCGACTAGCTCTGCTGCTTGAGCAGACAGGGTGTCAATACGATGTGTTTCTATAACTTCGGTGTCAGTAGTCACTGCATACGCGGCTACTAGTTCTCCTGTACTTGTTCTCATACATGAACCATCCACATAAAGTGTCAGGTCGGGATCAGGTAATGCAATGTCTGTCAAATCTTGTCTTGGCTTTGTCATAGTGTTAACAACTTCCACACAGTCATGTGTGGCAGGATTTGAAGTAACTGACGGTAACAGTGTAGCAGGATTTAGGATGTTGCAGCGTCTGATTTCTATGTGTGGCTGAAACAGTGTCAGTTCATAACCTGTTAAACGTGCAATTGTCAAGTGCTGAGTCTGGGTTCGGTTTAAAAGAACTTCCACGGAGTGTGGAACTTGTACTGTCAGGGAGTGTCCTAACACTATGGAATCACTTTGTCTGATAGCTAGCGCTGTGGCTGCAACTGACTTGAGGCACGCAGGCAGAGCCTGGGCCACTGGATCTAATGTGCTCGAAAAATAAGCACAGGGCTTGTATTGTCCTGCTTGAGCTTGTGTGAGAACAGATAATGCAGTACCATCACGTTCAGTAACAAAAAGTGTAAAAGGCTTACTGTAGTTCGGTATTGCTAGAACAGGTGCTTGGCATAAGGCTTTCTTTAACTCATTGAAAACAAGTGTATGTTCCTGGGTCCAAGGGAGGACAGTCGATACGGCTGCCTCCTGTGTCGTTAACTGTATCAGTGGCTTGGCTAGAAATGCATACTGAGGAATCCATTGTCTGCAGTAAGAAGTGAGGCCGATAAAAGCTCGTACCTCCTTCTGTGTCTTGGGCTGTGGAAGACGTGCTATTAACTGGATACGGTCAGGTGTCAACTGCCTACCCCTCTTGGACAGTAAGTGTCCTAAGTAGACCACTTGCTGGACACAGAATTGTAATTTGGAAGGGGACACCTTGTGCCCCATCTCAGCCAGAAAATACAGAACTGTAAGTGACGCTCGCTCGCAGTCACGTTCAGAACGGGCTGTGATCAGTAGATCATCGACATACTGGAGCAGGGCAGTGTCAGTTGGCATGTGAATATTGTCTAGTTGTCTCTTAAGTGCTTGACTGTAAATACTAGGGCTTTCTGTAAAACCTTGAGGAGCTCGTGTGAATTTATAGCTTCTTCCATTTAAACAGAAACCGAAAAGGAACTGGCTGTCTGGATGAATGGGGACACTGAAGAATGCGTTCTTGAGATCGATAACTGAGAAGAACGTAGCTTCAGAATCAATGGCTGTCAAGAGGGATGAAATATCTGGGACTACTGTGTACTGGGGTATGATACATTTATTGAGTTCTCGAAGGTCAATCACTAATCGATATACTGGAGGTGCATTTGGATCAGTACGTTTCAGGACTGGAATGATAGGAGAATTACATACATTGGAGTCAGTTTCTACAACCACTCCTTGGGCAATAAGTTCGTCAATAATTTTGGATAAGGCTGCTACAGCCTCAGGTGGCAATTTGTACTGTCTGATTCGTGGTAATACTACACCTTGCTTCAGAGTCACACGATGGGGTGTGATATGCATACAACCAACATCAGTTGGACCTTGCGCCCATAAATGCTGTGGTACATTCAATAATCTTGGATCAAAATCTCGTAATACATAATGACCTTTAAAATCTCGCAAGAACAGGCGGACCCCTTCTGGGGAACAACAAATGACTGCTCCTAATTCTTTCAATGTCTTAATGCCTAACAAATTTTCTGGACAAGATTTCGTGAGTAACAAATCAGTAGTTCGGGACAATGGACCGACTTCTAGAGTAACTGGTTTCGATATTTCATTAACAATAGGCTTTCCTGAAAATCCAAGGGAAACATTTCTAGAGCCTGAGAGCGGAGCCCCTGGAACCTCGTCATGACTGATGGTAGTCCTACTTGCCCCTGTATCAATCAGAAACTTTCTGTCTTTCCCTAATACTTGACTGTGTACATAGGGACCCTCTTGATCTACAGGTATCTCGATGAGAGGCAAGCCTACCTCCCTCTCTAGGCTGTTTCATGAATACGGCTGATAATCTGGATACTCTGACTGTGCATACTGGTACATCTGCTGTGTAACATGCTGTGTTGCAGCGATAGGCTGCGGTGCTGTAACTGTCTGTTGTGCATTCTGTGGTGGCTGAGAAGTCTGTGAAACTTGTTCTTGTCTAGGCGGACGTGGTCTCTCTTTAGTTTTACCAGTAGCTATGTTGTGTTTCAGAACTGCACACTCGTTTATAAAATGACCTGGCTGTTTACAGTAATTGCAGGTCCCTTTAACGGGAGCTGTAGGATGACTGGCTTGATTCGGACCCCTCTTCTGGCTGTCTTGTGGAACAGATTGTGCAACTAATACTTTCATTTTCGTGTCTTTCATACGTCTCCTTTCGTGTTCCTGCTCTTCCCTGATTCTGTTCTGGTGATACTGGAGCATTTGAAGCATCTGTGACGGAGTATTAGCTTGCCACGTGCTTTCGACTTTCAATACTCGATTTTTAACTTGTGGACTTGAATTCTCGACTAGTTTGGTAACAAAAAGATGAGGGTACGATTCACTACTTGTTTTCAGACCACTATTAATAATAAAACATTTTTCAAATCTAGAATAGAAATCACTAGTGTCTTCGTCTTGTTTCTGTTTACAAGCTGAAATGGCATCCCAATCTTCCTTTTTCGTGGCTAGTAATCTTGGCAAGACTTGTATCAATAACTCGGGCAATTCTTTAGCTTTCCCCCCAAGACCGGTACCTGGTACTCGTGTATTATCTTCAGCTTCTAGAGCTGTCCAATCTATCTTTTTCTCTCCCACCTCCCATTCTTTTTCCTTGAATTTTTCATATATGCCCGCGGGCAACAGGACCTTTAACATTTTAATGATATCAGGATACGTGTATTCTCCCATACGGAGCATGTCTTTTAATTCACGATGGAACCCTGCTGGATCTTTATCGTGACAGGGAATTAACTTCTTCATCTCTAAGAGTTCCATCTTAGTGATGGGGGTGTAAACAAATACTCGTTCTAGATCACCACCCGTTGTCCTAACTGGGTGTACTTCTCGTAACGGATTCTGTCTATCTATGTAAAATGATTTACTTTCTGGGGGTGAGACGTGAACAAAATGTGGATTCAGAAACGTTCGATATTTGTGGCGCTGTTCTAGAATGACACTAATTAAATCGGTACCTAGACCTCTCCATCTATACTGGAGTAACTCGTTCAATACATCATGTAGTGGACCTGGATCAGAATGCTGTTCCTCATACAGTGTAATGAGGTGCTGGATCATATACATACCCACCAGTCGCTGCCCGGCTGGGGGCAATTTCAGAAACATTTGTGCCACTATTTCGTCTGGAAAAGTGGTAGAATCAGTAGTCCACCGGACTGCTGATCGGGCTAGTTCTTGTTCATGCATTGTACTAAGCTCACTATAGCCTATTCGTGATTTCAGAATATGATCGGTAGCTTGGAATACTTGCTCAAGAGAGCACTGTTCTGGTGCTGGAGGAGGAAAAACTTTCTTGTGATCTAGGCGTGAATGTCGGTCGGAAAGTCTAGTTCTACCTACATACGCTATTCTGGAGGGATTCTCGTCGTCTACCTCTTCAGTAGAAGAGTTGTCTTCTTTCTCGGTTGCTTGTATTGCTTCTCGTTTCTCGTGTAACTTTATTATTTCCCTACGAATTTTCTTGTACATACTCTCTATACAATTTTGTGTCTTGTGTCTTCCCTCGGCTATATGGTCACTCCACCTGGTCAGGACTTTCATTTCTTCTTGATCTTTTTCCGGACAATCTTGTTCTCTAATTAAACAGTTAATTAAAAACTTTAAAAGCATGAGCTGAGTCTCGACTTTTCTTTGAGCCATGGCTTCGCGAATACTTTCTGGATTCACTCCTGTACGGATAAAACGATATATTCTGTCTAGATGTTCTCTCATATCGGGCAGGGTGTCCAAATAGTCGGTCACCCGTCTTAAACGTAATGAATCTATGACCATGGTACCATCGCCTGGAACTGGATCATAACGACATTCGGTAAGTGCTCGCTTGATATCTGTGAATGTAGTCACTTTTGGCGTACGCTGTAACGCTAGTTCATGTAGCGTCATACGTCTGTGTTGAGGCGGGGTACCAGGAGAATCTCCCCCCGCGGCTCCTAAACTAGAATCGTCGGTGGGTACTGTACGTGCTGGTAGAGTGACTGATGTAGCGGGTACATGTACTGTGGAGTGGGCCGGGGATGCTGTAACGGGTGCTGTAACGTGAACTGTACCCACGGCCCCGGTGGCTGGAGGAACAGGAATTACATTATTTACGGGAGCAGGCGGAACAGGATTTGCATATTCTGGGACTGTATCGTCCAAATAGGACGAGAGAAAAATATCAGCTGCGGTCGGTTTGTGACGTAGCTTAATCGGGACCAATGGTGGCGGAAAATTACATGGTGCCTCCGGGGTTGCTTTTGGCAAGCCCTCGGCAAGAAGAGGATACATACCCTTAACAAGGGCATTTCTCTGTCTGTCTGACTGTTCTGCTTTAACTCGTTCACCTACTTTGATTAATTCCCTTTCTTGGGCTCTTTCTGAGGATTCTCTACTTAATTCTGTTTTTCTGATTTCTTTTTCGGTTCTTTTATGAGATTCTTTGCGCCATAACTCGATGGCATCTTTCTGGGACTGTCTGGCTTTCTTTTTCCATAATGCCTCTTCTACTCGCATGATGCACTCGGCATCCCATGTACCTGATACAGGCCATCTATATTTCTCTTCCAGACCTTTGGTATAATCGACCCATAAATCTAAATACAATATGGCACTTAGGCCATGCTTATGATACATAAAATGTCCTGGACTGTCCCTAGGCGGGACAGGAACTGCTTCCTCGAGTAACCCTTTTCGGGTTTTTAACTGACGTAACTTAGAGAACAGAGGCATGCTTAGACTTGAATCCGAACACAATACAATACACGATAAACACAGTAATGACTAGAAAAACAAATCACTCATACCACGACATTGAAAACACATTAAATAACATTTAAAATAACAGTTCGGACAGAAATATTACCTGGTATACTGAAAACAGAGACATGAATTTCTCGAGAACGGAACTTACTAGAATTACTAGATGCACTGCTAAAACAGTACGAAACATACCGGTCCCATAAAGAGACACGTCAGGACCCGCATCCACCTAGGTGAACACTTCGGACTGGATCTGTGTACCCAAACCCACTGGACCAGAGACAAATTAATTGACCCTGTCTAGATACTACCCCAGCAACGGTACTCACCGGGCAGCAAGAACGGAAGGCCTCGGACTGGACTGGACTGCTACGACGTCGGACTACGAACTTCGGACTTCAGTTACAGGTGGGCCTCCGGATACCTCGGACCTTGTACTCTCGGCTTGGGCTCTGGTCGGGACTCGCCGCGTTCCTCACCGCCTCGTCTGGATGCTGGACCGCAACCTCCGTCTCCTCCGTGGGCCTGAGGGATACTTGAAGCAGAAATATCTGCACGTGCACGGTATGGTTCCGTCACGGCTGCAGAGGGTCAGGGGGCCTGCGTGGCTTCGCCGGCGCGTGGGGAAAGGGCAAGTCCCTGTTCGGGCGCCATTATGTGGTAAATAAATAATTAATTACCGGTACTATTTTTGAATACAGTGAATAAAACAGATAGCTCAATAAATAAGAGACAGGATTCGAGGTATCTTGAGTCTTACAGGCTTTAATCAGACATAAGGGAAGGGACAGGAACTGGATAGCCTGCACGGAAATAGAATGGATGGCAGCTGCCAGGGAAGGGGAATGCCATGGGAATGGGGTAAGGGGTAGCTTTTAGTAACAGTACACAGTATATATACTAAAACAATTACATTACATTCAATACAGTAGGCGTAGCAGTAGGCGTAACTCGTAGCAGTCGCGAAAGATAAGGACAAAATGATGTAACAAGAAGGCGTGTACAGGGCGTATACATAGATATGTGATGTAAACGTCACAGAAGTGTCATAAATGGGGCGGAAACATGGAGGGGGCTACCTGAGCAGCTGGGACCTTTAACCTAGTGGTGCGCGCAAACGGGCAATGACGTGTTACCAGGGAGAACTGGGGCTATGACTTCTGCACTAGAAGAGGAGACTAAAAGTCTGCGGTGTCAGGGCGACATGTACCTATGGCATATCTAGTATCTGGTGTTTGGAGTACATGTTGATAGAATCCAAAAGTTATCAGGGCAAGGGCTACTTGACACTAAGACTGGTGCGTGCATAATTCTACATGTATTGCGTGTGCTAGGAATATTCTATGAACATTAATACAGTATTTCTCTTACATCGAGACAGAAAGGCTAGACCATAGCTGGAACTATTGATGCGATTCAGTAGCTTAGGAATGCAGAGAAGGAGGGCTGGACTGATAACTAGAAGCATAACATACTCTTGGCAGACTGGCAGGCAGAGCCAGGCCGGGCCGGGCACTGTGAAGCAGGAAGTAAGTGAAGGGTCAGGGATGCAGGTGGGGGCTGTATCGCTCCTCGGAGTGGGTTCAGAAAACTGGAGCTTGAATCTGGTGTCCGGGCCCTTTTGAGGCCTAGAAACGGGGACAATGCGATGAATTAACGTGCACACTGTAAAACGTGGCAACATAGGCCTAATACTCGTTGCTTTCACGAGAACTGGAAACTGGCATACTAGAGTTGGACACAACTATAATTGCGTCTTTAATCGATCATAGGGGGATACATGCATATCGATCATGCACATATAACATAGGATGGGGAACACGTAGGCACATATAACATGGCAAAATTTACTTTTCCACAGTCCCTAATACGAAAAAAAAACCACAATGTTGTCGACACGCCTATAGGTACACCCCTCTAGAAGGTGTTGGGTTCTGTAAAATTCCACATGGCATGGGTCCATCCTTGTCCGTTCAAACGTCCTTGGGTCCCAGGCTCTTCATCCTTTCAAGTTGCCTTCTTGATTTCCTGGTCTACTCCTCCATGTCTGAGTCTAGTATCCTAACTTTCATACACAATGGGCCCTTCTACTCTACTATCTGCTTGATGAGGCACCTGCAAAGGAATACATGCAAATAGCTCACAGTCTACAATAGTTGCAACATTTTCTAAAGGCCCTTTTATAAAACATTTCTACAGTTAAATGTTCAAGCAAGACATTTCCATACAGGCCTGCGCCATTTCCATAAACTAGGCCTCAGCTAAACTTTAGGCCTTACGTTTAAATGAGCAATTTTCTGTGTTCACTTAGGCCTTCAACCTTAACGACAAATGCATTTTCTCTATATTCGACTAATTATTGAGTACATAAAGCATGATCACATTTCAGTTAATCAATCTGAAGATACATTAGTAAATCAATTAAACACTCTTCTAAGTAGTAAAAGATTTCATTTCAAAGCAGCTCTAGATTGCAGCAAATATGAATTTGCACCTTGTAACGTTGGTTCTGCACATTCTCTGATACCAATTTGCTTGAGTACTTGTCATACATTGCGTCTAAACATGATTAAAAGTCCTCTATATATGCGGGTGCTAACTACTTGTACATATGCTTCACCCCTACAAATTTCACTTTAAATGGCGCTCTCTCACACATATTGTTTTATCCTTACATCCATCAGTTAATTTGCCCTTGCATCCATCCTTTCATCATTTTTACCCTTTCTTCTTGTCACAGTTTCTTCCTTATTTTCATATCCCTTCATTTCACTCTTCCTTCCAGCCCACTCTCTCTCTTTCTTTCCTTCTCTTCTCTTCATTTCTTAGTTGAAACTTGCTTGAACCTCTGTTATTGGTGTCCCGTATTTTTAAGAGCATTTGTCTGCAGAGCTGCAGACAGATAAGGCTGTGAGTGTCAACACCACCCCTGCTTAAGCTGCAAAAGCGGGGGGTTAATGAAGCCACTGGGGCAGCGCCTTTTTGTGAAATACAAAGCGACTGCTTCAGAGCCTCTCCATGTTTCACTTCACTGTGCAGGCGGCAATCCGCCTACACTTTAAAGAGGGGAGAGAGATCCTCTCGCAGGCGGGTGCAGTGATTGATTGCATCCACCTGAAAGGAGATGTCTATGGGAATCCAGGGGACCCCCTTGATCTCCTTCAGAAGGCTGCCTTTGTGAGGCTCACTGAAAGTAGGCACCTCATTGAGACATACTTTTAGTGCGCCTCCTAAAGGGCTCTTCGCTTTTGCGCCCCAGTCCATAATATGGCACGGGCGAAGAAGCAAAATGATCCCACAATTGCTTGGGGCCACGCTCCCTTGCAAATGAGGAGATGCGCTCTAATGATAGCACTGGTCTGACATGTGCATCAGCGCTATTTGTATTACAGAAGGGGCCGCACAAGTGCCTGCATCCCCTTCCTCAATACCAAAGAGCCCTGGGGGCGCACAAAGCAGGTGCACACTCCCTTTGCGCCTCCGGGGCACTTTCTATAATACGGCCCCTGGTAAAATCTGACATGCATGTTGCCACACTCATTAACATGGAACAACGAGAATTCAAGCACTTCACCCTCATCTCAGACAACGTCACTAGCTAACTTTCACTGTCCTGATCAAATTCAAAGCCTTTAGAGGATAGGCACTCTCACAGTGGCGGCTCCTCCTCATCACCCCTCTAGCCCAGAGCCAGCAGCTGAAAAATAAAACTATATTTTACTATTGTTTTAGTTTTTAGCTGCTGGCTCTGAGCCAGCGTGTGTAGGGAGGGGAGCGGCGGGCCATGGGAGGAGGAATGTTGTGCACTTCTAAGTGTGCATGTCTGTTTGGCCGGACACACAGATATGTGCACTTAGGTGTCTCTAACCCGGATGTAATTTACAGCTGGGTTAGAGAAAGGCACAGACTCCCTGTTCCTGAGTCGAGCATAAAACCAGCCAGTTAAGGCCAATCCCCACGCTGAACTGCAGCGTCTGGATTGGATGGGGTGTCTGTTGCCCCAGGGACTGCCGGGAGTAGCAGAACGGTGGAGCACCGAAGCGTGAGGCGGCCCCAGGAACAGGTAAAGTAAAATGTTTTTAATTAAACCCCCACCACACCCCCCAATCCCCGTTGGATGCTTCTGCTGCCCTGCCACCCGGCCACTCCATAGTGGCAATAGCCGCGACTGCATACTAGCCCTCTGAATCACCTCGCTGTTTACTAAAGACCTACAAACCACCTGAAGCTCCTACCAAACGAGGTCAGAGATAAAATATAGAAACCAGCTACCACTATCAAAGGCCCAAGACTCTGGCATGAAGTAATGCTCAGAATAAGATGCCTTCCGTTGTAACAACAATTCACGAAACAGTTCACTTCTTTTCTTTATTTGTGCTTCCAATCAGCTTACTCGACCTGATTGCTCCTTACCCTATGAATGATGTAGTCATCTGCCCCCACCCTCCCATCAGATCTCCTGTCCTTCCTGAGCAATGCAGATAACCTTGGCGGCACCCTGTGACCTTGCACTTGTATCAGATCCCTGCTGCTGTGGAAAGTGCTCACCTGCACCTTGGGCCAGGATAGCGCTGTATAAAAACACTGTGATTAATAAAATGAAAAAATAAAGGCACAGGCGAGACTGCAATGCGCTTATGATGGACATTCTTATTTACAAACAGTCAGTGAAAAATAATTTTTCAGCAGAAGACAACTGATCGGTCATTCTCTGAGTTTAAAGGGAAGTGACAAAGGAAAATATATTTCCACAGAAAGAGAAGTGAATGCCTGCTAGAGTGCCCCAGCAGAAGTTGTATATGCATTAAAAATAAATGAATTAATGCCCAGTTATTGATGAAGCGAGGATAAAGGTAATGATAATGACCTTGCAAAGTGAGTGAGCAAAAAGAAGGCAAGACTATGACACACTGTTAGGTAATGGTCTATAGCTTGGTCAAATGGCTGTAAAACATTAAAGTAAAAAACAGAAAACTAATGTGATACAGCTATGACCTAATTATAACATACTAAAGAGATCAAAAAATGATTCATATTGGAATTTATTATTGTCATACAAAACAGGGAAAAATTGTTAAAACTTGATATGATAATATTACTAAACAATTTTGTTTAAACATTATTTTTCCACATATAGAAGCAGATATACAAAACTAAAACACAGTACAAACTAAAACTGAGACACAAATGATGATGGCAAGGCGGTAGTGAGACTACGCGTGTTTCGGCGAGGTCGCCTTCATCAGGTCACCGTCTTACATACTGAAATCAAAACAATATAGGACATAGCTATTAATCATAAGTATCTAAACAGTTAATATTTCATCAAGGCTTATCAAAAAATGAAAAATTCATAAACATGAAATAATTAATTCAACAAATCTAAACATACAGCTCATAGATCTCCTACCCTTAATGTGCAAATAAAAATGTGACCACAACTTTTATATACATTATGTCTCTGCTTACCATGCACAAAACTCCAGAAGAAAAAGTTTATATACATCTACTATTGTGATCTATACATATTTACAGTGTAATAATGTACATAGCTATATTCATAATCGATCCAGAACTTTAGCTCCCTATAGTATATAATTTCACTCTTTAGTCAAACTCAAAAAGCGGTTAAAGATGAAAAATTAAGGCAAAAGGAAAGAGACAAAGAAAAAGGCACGAACTAATGATGTTCGTCTGAATTATATGTACATGTGCATATCACCTAAGGGCTTGAATATAAATGAAAATTACAGTTGGGTAATACCTAAATCAATCATAACTGCAATTCTGATAGGTGCTGCCTGTTAATGTCCAATCTCATAGTGGGTATTAAATGTTACCTGTAATTATATTGAAAAATCGTATTGTATGAAGAGATTGCTTCGGGCCTACAACGGACAGAGATGCCACGTATTTTGGCAATCAGGAACAAGGATACTGAAAATTTAAAAAAAATATATTAAGAACACAATATAGTTAAGGAAAAGGAAATATAAAAAGAAAAGGTGAAGGGTGAAACAAAAAAAGACCCAAACGCAAGTTAAAATTTCAAATTTAAACTCAACGATGACATAGCCCTAATATATGGTATACATTTTTTTTTAAAAGACTATGACACACTGCATAAGTCTTGCAGTGTTTTATGCTGTCACATTCTATACATGTTTGTACAACCAAAATGTATTTCTACAATGGAGTGGCTTTTTTTCTTTCTTTTTCTAATGGATTTTGTTGTTACTTTTAAATCAGCAATGATCTGATAAAATAAAAAAGCTGCTCGAATACGATTCTGTTTAGAAAAAAGAATTACAACGGATGTTATATTCTTTCAACTACTTTCATTGTTTCTAAAATGTGAAACTGGATATAGTATATGTCGAATGAATTGATAATTGCTAGTTTAAAGTAAAAAAAAATCACAAACCTTTGAGAAAAAAGGTAGGGCGCACTTAGGTAGCAAATCGTCAAAAATAGGAGGTTATACAAAAAAAATGCTTTATCAGTTAGTTGGTAGCCTTAAATCTCCTTAAATCCACATTTTTGTTTCTAAATTGAGCCCTTATTTCATCAGAATAGAGAACATCTGCGAACACCACGGCAGTGGGAAGCAAGTCCTATATAGATGCAATTACAATAAAAGATAATGAAATCCGGAATACTGTTTCTAGACAGTAAGTACATCTGTACCACGAAAGAAAACAAAGAGGTTGAAAACTATCTTTAAATATGTATCTTGTTGTCACTCTGTTCTAGCAGGCTGCTGACTGCTTATAAACATGAATCTATATTTACCTTGCCACTTGTTAGACACCTAAATCAAGCACATTAGCAAACTGGCATTGGTTTGCTATTGCAGTTGATTCCGTCAGACAGTAGGCCTGCTAGCAGATTGTAGCTTTACTTCACAATCATGAGCAGTATATTGTACCCAAGCAAATAATAAAGGTGTCTATATAAGCATTACAAATGGGGGTGGGGTCGCACACTACTCACACACCAGCGGGATCGCCCCTAAGGACTGTGGTAAGTGTAGTTCGTGTTCCGCGATGCATCTTCTTTCGATTCTCTGCTATCTTCGCCATCCCTGGACATGTGTTTCGGGGTATTTACCCCTCATCAGCAGGGATTAGGCCGTGTTCTGGGGTTGCCAGTGGCTGCCAAATATTGCCAGGTTTAGTACCACTCAGGCGCGCAGGTGCGGGGTCCCAGGCTCGTCAGCCAACTGCTCAAGGGAGCTTTAACATTACAAATGGGGGTGGGGTCGCACACTACTCACACACCAGCGGGATCGCCCCTAAGGACTGTGGTAAGTGTAGTTCGTGTTCCGCGATGCATCTTCTTTCGATTCTCTGCTATCTTCGCCATCCCTGGACATGTGTTTCGGGGTATTTACCCCTCATCAGCAGGGATTAGGCCGTGTTCTGGGGTTGCCAGTGGCTGCCAAATATTGCCAGGTTTAGTACCACTCAGGCGCGCAGGTGCGGGGTCCCAGGCTCATCAGCCAACTGCTCAAGGGAGCTTTAGCATTACAAATGGGGGTGGGGTCGCACACTACTCACACACCAGCGGGATCGCCCCTAAGGACTGTGGTAAGTGTAGTTCGTGTTCCGCGATGCATCTTCTTTCGATTCTCTGCTATCTTCGCCATCCCTGGACATGTGTTTCGGGGTATTTACCCCTCATCAGCAGGGATTAGGCCGTGTTCTGGGGTTGCCAGTGGCTGCCAAATATTGCCAGGTTTAGTACCACTCAGGCGCGCAGGTGCGGGGTCCCAGGCTCGTCAGCCAACTGCTCAAGGGAGCTTTAACATTACAAATGGGGGTGGGGTCGCACACTACTCACACACCAGCGGGATCGCCCCTAAGGACTGTGGTAAGTGTAGTTCGTGTTCCGCGATGCATCTTCTTTCGATTCTCTGCTATCTTCGCCATCCCTGGACATGTGTTTCGGGGTATTTACCCCTCATCAGCAGGGATTAGGCCGTGTTCTGGGGTTGCCAGTGGCTGCCAAATATTGCCAGGTTTAGTACCACTCAGGCGCGCAGGTGCGGGGTCCCAGGCTCGTCAGCCAACTGCTCAAGGGAGCTTTAACATTACAAATGGGGGTGGGGTCGCACACTACTCACACACCAGCGGGATCGCCCCTAAGGACTGTGGTAAGTGTAGTTCGTGTTCCGCGATGCATCTTCTTTCGATTCTCTGCTATCTTCGCCATCCCTGGACATGTGTTTCGGGGTATTTACCCCTCATCAGCAGGGATTAGGCCGTGTTCTGGGGTTGCCAGTGGCTGCCAAATATTGCCAGGTTTAGTACCACTCAGGCGCGCAGGTGCGGGGTCCCAGGCTCGTCAGCCAACTGCTCAAGGGAGCTTTAACATTACAAATGGGGGTGGGGTCGCACACTACTCACACACCAGCGGGATCGCCCCTAAGGACTGTGGTAAGTGTAGTTCGTGTTCCGCGATGCATCTTCTTTCGATTCTCTGCTATCTTCGCCATCCCTGGACATGTGTTTCGGGGTATTTACCCCTCATCAGCAGGGATTAGGCCGTGTTCTGGGGTTGCCAGTGGCTGCCAAATATTGCCAGGTTTAGTACCACTCAGGCGCGCAGGTGCGGGGTCCCAGGCTCGTCAGCCAACTGCTCAAGGGAGCTTTAACATTACAAATGGGGGTGGGGTCGCACACTACTCACACACCAGCGGGATCGCCCCTAAGGACTGTGGTAAGTGTAGTTCGTGTTCCGCAATGCATCTTCTTTCGATTCTCTGCTATCTTCGCCATCCCTGGACATGTGTTTCGGGGTATTTACCCCTCATCAGCAGGGATTAGGCCGTGTTCTGGGGTTGCCAGTGGCTGCCAAATATTGCCAGGTTTAGTACCACTCAGGCACGCAGGTGCGGGGTCCCAGGCTCGTCAGCCAACTGCTCAAGGGAGCTTTAACATTACAAATGGGGGTGGGGTCGCACACTACTCACACACCAGCGGGATCGCCCCTAAGGACTGTGGTAAGTGTAGTTCGTGTTCCGCGATGCATCTTCTTTCGATTCTCTGCTATCTTCGCCATCCCTGGACATGTGTTTCGGGGTATTTACCCCTCATCAGCAGGGATTAGGCCGTGTTCTGGGGTTGCCAGTGGCTGCCAAATATTGCCAGGTTTAGTACCACTCAGGCGCGCAGGTGCGGGGTCCCAGGCTCGTCAGCCAACTGCTCAAGGGAGCTTTAACATTACAAATGGGGGTGGGGTCGCACACTACTCACACACCAGCGGGATCGCCCCTAAGGACTGTGGTAAGTGTAGTTCGTGTTCCGCGATGCATCTTCTTTCGATTCTCTGCTATCTTCGCCATCCCTGGACATGTGTTTCGGGGTATTTACCCCTCATCAGCAGGGATTAGGCCGTGTTCTGGGGTTGCCAGTGGCTGCCAAATATTGCCAGGTTTAGTACCACTTAGGCGCGCAGGTGCGGGGTCCCAGGCTCGTCAGCCAACTGCTCAAGGGAGCTTTCACATTACAAATGGGGGTGGGGTCGCACACTACTCACACACCAGCGGGATCGCCCCTAAGGACTGTGGTAAGTGTAGTTTGTGTTCCGCGATGCATCTTCTTTCGATTCTCTGCTATCTTCGCCATCCCTGGACATGTGTTTCGGGGTATTTACCCCTCATCAGCAGGGATTAGGCCGTGTTCTGGGGTTGCCAGTGGCTGCCAAATATTGCCAGGTTTAGTACCACTCAGGCGCGCAGGTGCGGGGTCCCAGGCTCGTCAGCCAACTGCTCAGGGGAGCTTTAACATTACAAATGGGGGTGGGGTCGCACACTACTCACACACCAGCGGGATCACCCCTAAGGACTGTGGTAAGTGTAGTTCGTGTTCCGCGATGCATCTTCTTTCGATTCTCTGCTATCTTCGCCATCCCTGGACATGTGTTTCGGGGTATTTACCCCTCATCAGCAGGGATTAGGCCGTGTTCTGGGGTTGCCAGTGGCTGCCAAATATTGCCAGGTTTAGTACCACTCAGGCGCGCAGGTGCGGGGTCCCCGGCTCGTCAGCCAACTGCTCAAGGGAGCTTTAACATTACAAATGGGGGTGGGGTCGCACACTACTCACACACCAGCGGGATCGCCCCTAAGGACTGTGGTAAGTGTAGTTCGTGTTCCGCGATGCATCTTCTTTCGATTCTCTGCTATCTTCGCCATCCCTGGACATGTGTTTCGGGGTATTTACCCCTCATCAGCAGGGATTAGGCCGTGTTCTGGGGTTGCCAGTGGCTGCCAAATATTGCCAGGTTTAGTACCACTCAGGCGCGCAGGTGCGGGGTCCCAGGCTCGTCAGCCAACTGCTCAAGGGAGCTTTAACATTACAAATGGGGGTGGGGTCGCACACTACTCACACACCAGCGGGATCGCCAAAACTTATCAGTGTCTTTGCCAGTTTTCTTATGTTGCACTCCTATAATACATAACAATTTAACAATAACTAAGTACCCCATGAATGGCATTTCTAGTGCTGATCCGAGTATAGTAGGAGATTCGTGTGAGGGCCAGCTAGGTCGCAGACATTACAATGCAATTTGGACTTATGGGAATCGCAGCTAAACACAGGCATAACTATCAAGGAATATCGGCGTGACCACAAGGGACCCCTACACCGCCTCCAAACACCCCACATCAGTCCCCCCCCCTCACAGCCAGAATCCAAGGACGCAGAAGAAAACAACTCAGCGCTGGTGGCGTCCGAATCATCCTCCTCCAGTCCCTCCATGCACATTGTCCTCCAGGCGAGCAAGTCATCCTGGAGCATCTCATCTTTGCGAGTGCGTTGCATGTGTGTCTCCTCCGCTAAGGCCCATTCCCCTGCGTCCCTCAACCAGTGAGAAATCTCTGGCGCCCTCTGACCCATCCAAGTAATAGCCACCCGTCTCCTCGCCAGAACCAGTAAGAGTTGCAGAAGTTTATAAGATAGACCTTTCTTTTTTGGCTTAGGCACTAACGCCAGCAGACAGTTGAGTGGGTCCAGAAGAAGCCTAAGGTGTGTTGCCCGGGCAATGTACACTACCACCCATCGCCAAAAATCTTGAACTAAAGGACATTCCCACACCAAATGTAGGAAACCCGCTCTCTCCCCCACCCCACATCTAGGGTAATTATGACGTCTATCTGTCGATATACGATGAAGGGAGACAGGTGTCATGTAGGTGCGGTGGACAAAATTAAAGTGTATAAGTTTAAAACGCGCATTGCAGGAGACCTTGCGTGTCAACAGTCCAATCCGCCTTCGCTGGACAGGTTCCAGCTCCATCCCCAGATCCACCTCCCAAGCCACCCAGGCCGGTGCTAACGGGGGGGTCGAGTAAAGGAGGGAGATCAGGCGCTTACCTCTCCCACAGGATATAATGATGTCAAGGGTGTTAGTGAGCGGGGGCGCCTCTGGGAATTGGGGCCATGTCATCCTGGCCACCTCTCGAAGACCTCCGTAGTGTAGGTATTGGCCCTCGCCTAGGTCAAAGGACTCCACGGCACCCTCAAAGGACACAAAGGAGTCATTTGGGTAAAGATCCGCAAGGGTCTGACAACCGCCTGAGCGCCACCCCCGAAAGGACATATTTTCCTCCAGCTTGAGTATCGGGGCCAATATCCAAATTGGGAGCTCCCTATGGAACGGCGCGCGTCGTAGCACCTTCTCGACAAACCGCTGCCAAATGTTAGCTGTGTGTCGCACCACATATGGTAGAGTGCTGTCGGCGCCGCGACCTTGCATCAAGGCCTCCTGCAGGTCCTTATCATTGGCCGTACCAGCCAATAGTGGCAATTCCCAATTTTCGTCTTCGGCGAACCACCAGGTGGCCGGGAGAAGCTGGGCTGCATAGTAATACAGGTCAAACCTCGGGGCTTCGAGGCCACCTTCGTCCCAACACCTCGTCACAGTGTGTAACGTGACTCTGCTGCGCCCACCCGCCCAAAGTAGGGAGGTGAGGAGTGAGTTCAACGTGCGAAACACTCGGGGGGGTAACGGACATAGGGCGTTCTGCAACACATAGAGGACCCTAGGGAGGATCACCATTTTGGCAACTGCTAACCGCCCCATGAGAGAGAGAGGAAGTGTATTCCAAAAAGCAATAGATTTACTGAGGGCTGCAAGTATTTTGTCAACATTGTGAGTCAGGAGAGTCTCCTCAGAGGTGGCCACCTGAATGCCCAAGTATCGGAATGCCAGTCGCTCGTAACGGAGGCCCAAATAGTAGGGATCCGTATCCGGGTCTGGGACAGCATCCGTCAGCGGAAACACCAAAGACTTGTTGAGATTTATACGCAGTCCGGAGGCTGCGCCAAATCGGTCCAAAAGCCGCAACAAGGCGGGGAGGGCCTCCACTGGGGAAATCAAATAGAAAAGCGCATCATCGGCGTAGAGGGAGATTATGTTGGTAGTGTCACCCACTACTATACCCCAGTCCTGCAATTCAGTGCGGGCAGAAACGGCCAGAGGCTCAATCGCAAGAGCGAATAGGAGGGGGGAGAGGGGACAGCCCTGCCGGGTGCCCCTTCCCAATGACCACTCGTCGGAGCGGGCCGATCCCAGGCGCACCCTGGCTCGGGGCGCCCCGTAGAGCACCCGGATCCAGTCGCGAAATCCAGGTCCGAACTCCATTTTCTGGAGCACGTGCATTAGATAACCCCAGTGCACCGTATCAAAGGCTTTAGCCAAATCAACTGAGACCAACACGTGAGGACCCTCCCGTCCCCGCACCTCGTGCAATATGTGATTGAGGCGACGCAAATTCATCGCCGTGTTACGACCCGGGATAAATCCACACTGGTCGGAGTGGACGAGCCGAGTCATGAGTGGGGCAAGGCGAGTGGCTAGTAATTTAGTAAGGATTTTTGCATCCGTGTTTATCAGGGTGATAGGGCGATATGCTGCGGGGTCTGTTTTGTCACCGCCCGGCTTCAAGATCATACACACCTCTCCCTGATTCATAGTGGGTGGAAGGGTGCCAGCACGCAAAGCCTCATTGTAGACTTGTAAGAGGGGGGGGCCAGGACATGTCCGAAGGTATGATAAAACTCAGCCGGATATCCATCTCCGCCAGGGGTCTTGGCACGGGGGAGGGCGGCTATCGCCGCAGTAATCTCACCCAGTGTTAGCTTTACATCAAGTTCCTTCGCCTCAGCTTCCGGTAGGGTCTGAAGGCGGAGGTCTTCAAGATACGAGTGATAGATATCCTCCGATATCGAAGGGCCAGCCTCATATACGGTTTGCAGACGGCCTCGAAGGACTGCAAGAACATCAGTTTAAGAGTGGACCATAACGCCACTGGGGTTCAGCAGGGCTACTATCCGTTCAGGCGCGAACTCTCGACGAAGTATCCAGGCTAACAAGCGGCCAGACTTATCTCCTTCACGATGGAGACGTTGCCTGTATTGGCCCAGTGTAAATTTGTCAAGCCGTGTGAGTATGTCGTGTATCGACACCAGGGCATCTCTCTCCGCCTGCTGATCCAACGCGTCCGGATCTGATTGAGATTGGGTGCGTTGGAGCGCAGCTTCCGCAACTTGTAAGTCAGACAACAGTTGTTTCCTGACCCCGTATGACAGGCCCATACACGCGCCACGTACCACTGCCTTCAGTGCCTCCCACTTGGTAGAGTAGGGTAGGTCATCCCCCTCCCAGTTGAGGTCCAAGTAGTCTGACAGCGACGTCGCCACATGGTATCTGGCCACCTGATCCTGGAGCAGGTCGGCTGGCAGTCTCCACGCGCGCGGACATGCAGCGCGATCAGGCCACTGCGCCACGCATGTTACTGGGGCATGGTCTGACAGATATCGGGCCTGGTGAGTAACCGTCAATGTAAGAGAGGAGGTAAGGTTAGCCGCAAGAACTCGGTCTAGTCTACTATGCGTGCCGTGCGTCGGAGTGTAGCATGTGTAAAGCTTCTGAGCGGGGTGGCAGGTACGCCACACGTCTACTGCCCCGAGATTGTGCATCACATCCTGTAAGCGCGCCGTCATACAGGGCTTAGTGCCCGCTCTGGGCGGGTATCGGTCCAGCTCATGATGCAGTACGCAATTGAAATCTCCAAACCAGAGGAGGGGTGCGTCCAGACTCGGAGCCACAAGTTCCTGTATCTGAGAAAAGAAGGCCGGGTCATCAGTGTTCGGGGCATACGTGTTAAGGAGTAGGAGTTCTTTGTCGTCTAATCTGAGCCTCACTAATATGTACCTGCCTTCCACATCTGCATCTACATATTGAACAGCACAAGGAATCCCTGGGGCCACCCAAATGAGGACCCCCCTAGCATAGGTGGAGTAGGAGGAATGGAAAATCTAGCCCCTCCATTTCCTGGACAGCCGTTGTGCGCCGTCGTCGTCTAAATGGGTCTCCTGCAAACAAGCAATGGAGACCCCATGGCGCTTAAGGAAGGTGAGGACCCTGTGTCTCTTGGTGCACGTGCCCAAGCCACGCACATTCCACGTTAAAAACTTAAATCCCATGGCCAATGATTACGCCCATTCGGGCTACAGTGTAGGTGCGACCTGAACCGCCTCCACGTGGCCCCCACCACATGTAAATCTAAGGGTGCAGCTCTCAGGATGAGCTCCCCACAAATCGGAAACAATGTGCACATGATGCCAGTATCACCTTTGTCACGGACCCCACCCCACCCCCCAACAGCCCCAAAACACGGAACTTTTGCAAGAACACCCTCATCCCCCCCACCCACGAGCAAGAGGATAGCAACAAACAAAAACGCCACCCCGCCCTTCCCCTGCCAGTGCCAGGATGTGCACAGCCACCCCATACAACACACTCAACACACACTCACACACAACAAAGCAACCCCACCCACCTTCCCTCCCAGTCCCCCGAAAGACCTAATGAACTTAAGAAAAATACCCGGGCCTGTCTTCTCAACTTTGCCAGCAGTGTGGATACGATATCACTCAAAACTATAGTCACCCCTCCCCTCCTCCCCCCGTGGTTTAGGCCCCAAGGGCGCCAGTCCTCTGGCACTAGCCATTATTCGAAAAGGCCCCAACGACAAGGATGGGATGTGATAAGCCATCAAATTGTTAGTCAGTGTAGGGTCACACAGTTGAAGGTCGGCATTACAGAAGGCTCATCGAAGTCAAGGCACAAAATCATTCCAACCCCGATGCAGGTAGGGCTGTCTCCGGGACCACCGGAGCCGCAGAGTCTGTGTTCAGCGGAGTTCCCTGCAAAGTGTCCGGCACCAAAATCTCACCAGGAGCAGGAGCCCCAGCTGAGCTCGAGCTTGCCCTCGTCGGCGAGGCTTCCATATGAATAGCACCATCTGCCCCCACCGTGGGCCAAGCCTCAGGAGATCCACGGGACCCAGAACGGCAACCTCTTCTACCACGACGCCTCCTCTGTGGCCTGGTCCCCCAAGTATCACGTGAGCCCCCCCTTTCACCCGGGGGCAGGTCATCCCCTCTGATTTCAAGCCACTCCCTCACCTCTGCTGGCGTTTCAAAGAAATGCGCACGGCCCTGGGAAAGTACCTTGAGTTTGGCAGGATACAAAAGCATATACTGAAGCTTCATGTCACGGAGTTGTTGTTTAACTCCCAAGTAGGATTTCCTTTGTTCCTGTACCTGTTGGGTATAGTCAGGGTAAATTGACACGCGACTGTTCTCAATCATGTGGGGCCCCGTTTCTCTCGCTGCTCTGAGGATACAGTCGCGGTCTTTATAGTTCCGAATCTTTGCGATAAGGGCTCTAGGAGCCTCCCCCGGGCGCGGAGGGGGCACCAGGGCTCTGTGTGCCCGCTCCACTATGAAGACGCTGGACAATCCAGTCGGGCATAGATGTGTACGGATCCAAGTCTCTAGGAAGCGTTCAGGGTTCCCCGCCTCCAATCGTTCCGGTACACCCAGGACCCTTATGTTGCTCCGACGCGCTCTCCCTTCCGCATCCTCGGCGCGTCTTTCCAATGCACGGGTAGTGGAGGTGAGTTGGGCAAGTGATTTTTGCAGAGAGGCAACCTCCCCCTGCAGTTAAGTGATATTGCCCTCTGCGTCTGAAACCGTGTCCGCCACTTTGCGGAGGTCCGTCCGCAGAAGGTTAACATCTATAGAGACCGTCTCTATCTGACGTTCCAGGGCAGAGTGCGAACCCTGAATAGCCTTGAGGATTTCAGCTCTGGACGGTTCCGCAGGATCTTCACCCTTGCATTCAGATCCCGTCTGCCGCGTGATCCTTTGTGGCTGCAGGCGAGGGGTAGTGTACTGCACGATTGTATTAGGCTGGGAGGCCTTTGAACCACGATCTTTGCGGGCCGCCATAACGACTGGCACAAGTCTGTATGTTTCAAGGCGCGCACCCCAAGCCCCACCAGTCAGAGAGGACCCTCTGATCCAGCCTGGGTCCGGGACAGCAGATGCAGTGAGGTCACACCCGGGCACACAGGTAATGTAGCGCAGGCAGTGCCCAAGGCAGTCCAGACGATTCGGCAATTAAGGCAGGACGGGAACAGTGCGCATCCGTCTCCCCCCAACACTGGGAGCACAGTGGAGACCAGAATCCAGGATCCCTCAGAGGCAATTTGGACCAGCGCAAGCGGGACCGCGGGCTCCACCACCTCCTCACCTCGCGACTCCCCCCCTCTCCAGTTCAGCAGCAGGGCAGCTCCCAGGCCCCAAAGACCTGGGCAGGTAGAGACACAGGTGCACTCCGCCACAAGCGTTTGCAGCCCCACCGGAGGGCCGCCTAGTACAGTAGACAAAATGGCGGGCAAGTGGGGGAGGGGCACAGCCCAAATGTAGCTCCAGCAGCGTTGCTCCCCGTTTCCCTCCGAGGCGGCAGGGCGATTAAGGGCAAAACCGGGATGCAGTCCGCAGTCCAAGGGGAGGAGGGAAGCAAGCACTCAGCCGCCGCAGGGGACAGCGAAGAAGTCAGGCCCGGCCAAGCACCCAGCAACCCAGGATCTCTGCACTCACCACACGCCTCGAGCAGGAGCCAGGGCAACAGCACTCACTTCCTCCGCTGTTGGGTGCAGATTCTCCGAGGGCCAGGTAAACAGTCCCCGGTACCAGCAGTGTAGGGATCAGAGCTCGACCGCGGGAGAGCTATGCAAGATGGACGGCGTCTCCGTCCCGTCTCCATCTCCACCCCCTATCATCAGGGTCTCCGAGCCGCCGCTCTCCGCCTCTCCACCTTCTCCCTGGCAGCCACGGAGAAATCGCTGGTGCTCACCAGGGGCTCGCTCAGCTCGCCAGCCCTGGGTGGTCTGTCCGCGGTCCGGCTCCACAGCACAGGCCCAGACCGCGGCATCGCGTAAGTCAGCGCGCCATCGCCACTTCCAGCAGTATCCGCGTTGCCGCTCACGGAGGGATTCGGGACCTCCTCTTCGGCTCAGGGGTCTCAGACGGGTTAAATCACCTTCCGACACGCTTCTCTGTTATCGAGACAGCCCGGGCAGGAGTAATTCACAGGATCTTGTTGGTCTTCGGGACGGAGCTGCTGGAGCTCACGTCCTGTCGGCCATGCTGCTTGGCCACGCCCCCCATGGTTATTAATATTAAATTCAGGATTGGATTCTCAGACTTTGGAATGTACTTCTTTCATATGTATGAGTTAACCCACAGCTCATATTCCAGGCCCATAAGAAAAGACCAGCACCAGCTGGTTGAATAGAATCGTTTCAGGCTTGCAAGAGATTCACCTGTCAGTGGACTATCTGTACACTTCAGGCTCGTAGGTTTGGCAAGCACACTTTACTGGTAAAAACCTGACTGCCTCTGACTCTTTGAGACAGCAAAAACTGGTACTGCCAGTCCTGGATCAAAATTCTGGCAAACATCCAGGCAGATAAGGACACAACTCTCTCCAGTGCCCCCCTGCAGATGGGTAGATAAGTATTCTTTCCTCCTAAGGCAAGGCAAATTCTCTTCTGGGAGTGGCTCAAAGTGCTGCTTAAGAGGGGCGTGTTCAAGTTGGTGCCTGTGCAGGAGCTGCCTGGCAGTGCTCTGCCGCACTCATGGAGAGATAGGGGGAACTGAGGAGTTGCAGCAGCCTGGGTCCGCGACATGTCATGAAGAGGGGCACTGGTTGCTTACTTCCACTCTCACCGGAAGGGGAGGTCTGGGCCCCCAAGGGCTGAGATCATGTGGTGCTGGGGCATCATGATGGCAGCCACAGCTAAAGAAATTGAAGTGACGGGTCTACAGCGGAGGCAGAGGTGGAGACAGAAGCCCCACGAGTGGTGCGCCCCAGAGTACTGGAGTGGTTACGGGTACACCCTCAGGGAACTGGGTCGCTTATGGGCCCTGGATAATTGCTAGGTGCCGGGCAGAGAAGTGGAGACTGGTGGTGACTATAGCAGAGGGATGCCACTGATCGGTCCCCAGAGTGACCAGAGCCAGGCTATCTGTGTGGGGGGCCGTGGCCTACAGTGACAAAGACGTGCAGGACCTTGGTCAATGGGGGGGAGCGAGCGGCCAGCCTGCACCGGAGAAGAGGTTGGAGAAGGTGGCCGGATCCCAGCATGAGAGGAACCCCAGTGAGGCAGATTACGGCAGCACTCTCCTGACGGTGGCACATGTGAGATATCTAAGCATATGGACTGGCCCCAAGGGGACTGGTAGCCGGGGCAGGCGACCCCCGCTCATCTTCTTATCCACTGATGTGGTGACTGGGTCCATAAAGTGAGGTCACCAATATTTAGCAAAAGTAGACTGGCCTCCGGGCACACCAAATAGCAGACCAGCTAGCAACCTCAGAGGACATATCACCGTGGGATCATTCCTTGGCAATACTTAATCAGAGACTGTCGACTTTTATCAAGTAAGGAGCAGTACTATTGTCTCTCTCTGCCTGATGTATCCGGGGCAGAGGTGCGACGTACTGCTGATGTTCTGACGCCCAAGCACCTGGGAGGGGCAGGGCTGTTTACTAGCGAAGGGGACCACTCACATCCACTTGCGCACCCTCCTCCGGAGTCCCCAGGGGCGAGTAAAGTGAATTCCACATGAACAAAAAAGGATCCCGCAGTCAAAGATTCATTTGCTAAGAGCTCCTCCAAAAGGACCAAATCGACCAGGGAGCCTTGTTCGCCCACACGCTCCCCACCGAAGCCGGGCAAGGTTACACGCAGATTCATGGAAACCCTTTTTAGCACCCTGAGAGGCGACATAGTAACCCTCAAGATGGAAATGACTAAGGAAGTGAAGGACCTTCGGTGCGAGATGGGCGATCTGGAGCTACGAGTGGATTTGGTGGAAAATAAATCCTATTCCAGGGAGGAGGAGATGGAAGCATGTTGAGGTAAGATCCGTGAACTTAAAGATCGAAATGCTGACCTCAATTACTATTTTGAGGACTTAGAAAATACTGAGAGAACTCTTACTCATTCACTCACCTAAATCACACACATTCAATCATGGGGGATACAGTACCAATTGACAAAGAAGTGTGCCAGTACACAAGACAAATATTAGAAATGTTATGTATCAATTTATTAAAAGCATATAAAACAATTATAGCAAATTAAAACATTGTTAATCAGGCATAGTAAATTTATGTTCAAAATCAAAAAACATCACACTATAAATAAAAAAATGAACAGACTCAATAACAAAGACAATTAGACGATAGTACTATAAATACACTACACTTTGTCATAAAGGGACAATATCCATATGAGGTAAGGTTGTGGCTGGACCCTGATGTACAAAAGACAATCAATTTCTAGTGTGGCAGCCCACTGTGCGGATTATGGTTCTATTGCGTCAACGTGTTTCAATGGTATTATTTTGATTTAAACCATCTTTATCAAGACTAAAGGTATTACTTTCTGATGATATCTTAAAAAGTAGATAGATTGGGGTGGTTCATGCCAAGACTGGTGACCCCAGAACAATCAGGTTTTATCCCTGGGCACTCGTGTGAGGACAACACTAAATGCATAATCCACTTACTAGACAAAACCGTACAATCCCGGGTCCCCACACACTTCTCTCAATCGACGCTGAACAAGCATCCAATCATGCACACTGGCCTTTCTTGCAGCTAGTTTTAGAGGCTTTTGGCCTGGGGCCCCGGTTCCTTAAGTGGATATGGTTTGGTTACTCCGACTCGGTGGCGCCAGTTGACGTTAATGGCCCGTTAGCTCAATCCTTCCCTATATCTAGGGGAATACGACAAGGGTGCCCGCTCTCGCTACTCCTGTTCGCACTCTGTATGGAGCCGGTGGCAGAGCGTGTGCGGGGTCACCCCCTTATTGAATGGGTCTGAATGGGAGGCCAACCTCACAAGATAGTGTTGTATGCAGATGAAGTGCTGTAGGCCATTACTAAACCGCACCAATCACTGCCTCTCTACTAGAGGAACTGAGTTGTTTGGAGGGCCTCAGGTTTCAATATGAAAACCACACAAATCTCAAGTTGTCAATCTCACCATCTCGCAGGCCGACTAGGCCTCCCTGGCTAGGACATTCCCATTCAATTGGGCTACATGAGGAATTTCCTATTTGGGCATTCAATTGTTCTCAACCATAGAGAAAGCTGTGTCACACAATTACGCCGCTTTATTGAATATGTCATGCTCCCTAATTCAATCCTGGCATGGGGTTCCATCTTGGTTGGGATGAATAGCCGCCATCAAAATGTCCCTATTACCTAAGATCTGATATTATTACAGGCTATACCACTACAACCACCCCCATCCATGCTGCCTAAACTTCAACACTCCCTGGAGGCCTTCATTTGGGATAGTAAGCGTGCAAGAATGGCACACGACCGTACACACCTCCCAGTGGCCAAGGATGGGATTGGCATACTTCATCTACTGTGCAACTACCAGGCATCTCAGTTGTATTTTTGGGTGGAATGGCAACTTCCAAACTCAGAAAAACATTGGTGCTTCCTCGACCAGGTTGTGGCGGGAATTCATATTTGGAAGATTCCTTGGCTTCCATGAAGATACCGCCCACCGGGGGCATATATCTCTTCCATGGTTTGGGCCACAATGGGAGTATGGGATGGACTATGTGTCCCCAAGCAACTCTCTACCCCTATTTCACCCCTTACCCCAATCATAGGGAATGCAGATTTCCCCCCAGCACTACATGGAACAGCCTTCTCTCAGTGACAGGAGGCAAATTGCAAACGCATTGGAGATTTGTTCAATGTGGAGAGCTTGCTGGAATTTTCGTAGGTGCAACAGGATTTTGGGCTACCAGATTCTGAATATTGGTATTGTGTAGCAATATGACAATGGGTAACCCACCCGTCGATACGTCCACATGCTAACAGGCAACTCACCCCATTTGTACGTTGGCTCTTGTTGAGGCGGGATGACAGGCATCTGTCGTCAGACATTTATGCACCTTTAAGCACCTCACCGAGAGCCTTGCTTTCCCCGGCTAGGACATGGTGGGAGCGGGAATGCGAGCGCCAATTCTCGGACAAAGAATGGACTGACATTCTGCAGCTGGCAATGCACTTCGGCTGGTGGCGCCTCAGTCAGGGAGACCCTGCTGAAAATCGCCCATTACTTATATTATACACCTTCCCGGTTGGTTAAGTGGAAGAAGAGGAGTGACAATAAGTGCTGGAGGCACTCAGTCACTCGGACACTTTATCCCATTTATTGTGGCACTGCCCCAAACTACACCGATACTTGTCCGAGGTCCTTACCAACATTGTTAGTATGTTTAACACCGAGCTGCCCTATTTCCCCACCTATATTCTATTGTGATTACCCATTGCTTTAACGTACCCTCTACACTCAGCTAGCAGGAGGGCCATAACACTGGTACTCTGTGCTGCTGAGCAGGTCTTGCTGGAGCACGGACACCATACCCACACATGCAGACTGGACACACAGGCTTTGGGATTTGCTAGCCATGGAGAATTTGATAGCAGTAGCAGACCACACACTGCCCAAATTTGGATAAAGGTGAGTACTCTGCTTGAAATACTTATCTACCCCCTTAAGGGAGTTTCCACCTCACGGCAGGTACGGAGCCGGACTCATAAGAACTATACATGGAGGGGGGGACACTGGGATTATTAGAGATACCATATGAAAGAGCATGGAGTGGTTATTTGGTGTATATGCAAATTGTTTAAGTATGACAATAATGATGCTCAAATCATGTGGAGATCCACTAGACCGAACCTCCTACCACCCATTAACGATGATTAATACTGACATTAAAATATTTAGCAAAGTGTAGGCAACTAGGCTTAATGGGTTACTCCCTGCTCACAAAGATCACTGTGACTTCATGCCACAACTGTGCACACTTCTCAGTCTACACAGACTCAATCATATATTGCACACTGCTGACCAGATGGAGGAAAAGTGTGTCGCAGAGAGGGGCAAACACAATAAAGGCCGCAGGGAGGGACAAACACAATAAAGCAAAGGGAATTCTGTAGGAGGGAACCAATCGAAAAGATCGCAAATTAGAGTGACAATAAAAACAACCAATGGCATGCTGTGGGCGGCTTGTATGTCCACTGAATAGCAAACAATGAGTCTTGCTACATAGTGCTTGGTAAGCAAAACCTAAAAGCGAAAGTGAGGTGTACATTTGTGAATTAGTGGTGGGTTTTGGTGAGATGCCGGATGTGCATAAGGTGGCTATGTCAGCAAGGTCCAGCAGTGTTGGGATGAGGGAAAGATATTACTTAATGGACTCTAGCGGAGGAAGTCTGCATGAGGGCTAATAGGAAGGATCCAAATACATTGAAAGATCTACCGACTTGGTCAGAAATGGTGGACAGGTTCACAAATCCACAGCAGAATGGCCCCCCATCCTGATAGCCTTCTATTTCAGAGATAGAACTGAGATTTTAAAACCTGAGGGACAGGCAGGGTTGCAAACCCTCTGGGAGGGTTAAAGGGACGTAAGTGGGAACAAAGTCAGACTTGGCAGTGACTCAACAGATGCGGAATCCTGGAGGACGATAAGGGTTCAGGGGGCTTACGTGGCACGATGTAATATTGATGTTTTCACCTGGAAATAAAGGTGATATCTATAAGCTATGTAAAGCCATAGGTGGTTTTGATATCAATCACCCGAAATGAATGCCAAAATGCTAACAGCTTCTGAAAAAATCCCATGGAAGCGTTGTGGATGGTAAACAATTTGAGGCAGCTACTGGGCCACTTGGGACCTTTCATTGGTTACTAGTACAGCTGCAAATGGACTTGTATGTAATGTTCTACCAGTCATTTAAAGTTACTATTCAATAGGATCGACAGAAATGATCCAACAATCTGTGTTCCTTTGGCCAACACTTCAAGCATCAAGGTTCTCTTTATATTGCTCTTCCTTTACTTTTGCGACCGACATGAGCATCCTTGAGGTATCATAATAAAAAATTAAGAACCAATCTGTTTGTTTGTTGCTCTTCTATATATTCTGATTTAGTCAAGCACAGTAAGGACAACCCTATGTCACACTGGCAAAGCACTCCACCTCACCTGTCAAACAAAGCCAAATCGACAGTGACATGATCTCACGCAATTACTTGAACCCATTAGGGGCATATTACCAAGGGCCCGCGATACAATTATCGCCACCTTAACGTCTGTTTTTTTGGGCGCAAAGCAGCGGTAATTATATTGCATTAATTTCAAGGACACGCTAGCGCATGTTTCCTTGACTTAGCTCCCGTTTTTCACACGCCTCGCATCGGTAATGAGATGCAAAGTAGGCGTGGCTGTGAAAACAACATGGGAAAATATCGCGAAGGCAGCTTCGCGATATTAACAATGAGGTGTAGCGGTAAGTTAAATTGAGCTAACTCTGCCTTAACTTAGGAATTTAACATCTAAGGCATATCTAACATGGGAGGTGGATTGTGGGGCTAAGGCCACAGGGCCTATCATCAAGCTTTTTGCAGTTTTCCATGGAACATCGCTGGAAAACCGGCGATGTTCCATGGAATACCCGCTAGCGCTGGAATATTTATCGCCATAGCGCTAAGCATTGACAGTGCTAGCTTGGCGATATATTCCAGCGATAGCTGGCGATAATTAAAAGCGTGCTCAGCGATTATTATCGCTGGGGCTTGATAATATACCCCTTACTTTGTTTCCTGATGCCAAACCTCTAAGTTTGATTGGCGTATACCGCATGGACGATGGGAATAAAATATATATATTTTGTACAGTTTGACTCTAGCCAATAAAATATGTTACCTTTTCCTCACTTTAAAAGTGGAAGCGGCATATTATCAAGAACGGCGTTAAAATTATCGCCGCTTTAGCGACAGGAAACTGCCGCCAAAGCGGCGATAATGGGCTTGATAACATGCCCATGTGAATTCCCATAGAAGCCCAGGTTCTGTGAACCTGGGCTTCTATGGGAATTCCCAAGGGCATGTTATCAAGCCCATTATCGCCGCTTTAGCGGCAGTTTCCTGCCGCTAAAGCGCCGATAATTTTAACGCCTTTCTTGATAATATGGCCCCATATCTTAAGATTCTTGTACATCACCAGTTGTTTAATTATTACAGAGAAAATGTCTTTTACCAAGCTGAAAAGATGCATAAATGTAGTTTTGTACTTTGCTCTTTCACAAACATCTCCCATCTCATGCTGTTTCTGTTTCACTTCCTAGGTGGCCTGTACCTGCAGGGGTACACCGTGAGCGAGCAGTGCATCGGCTCCAAAGGACGCTGTGTGATTGAGGTCAAACCACCATCCGAAGAATTCAAAACCTTTTACCTCAGTGCGGAGAATGTGACTGAAAACAAGCGGTATGATTGGTCTTTCACATATACTGAACTTTTCAGAACTTGCACTATCACAGCAATCAAAAAATGCTTGTATGCTCCATTCCTTTATTTATTCACTCCATTGAAGGCTGATTGTTGGCTGCGAGAAGAGTGGATAGTATGGATATGTAGATCTAAGTACAGAATGTGTTTTTTGGTCTGGCTAGAGAGTGTTAGTTAGTTGCAATTTGTTGGACCTGGCCCTTTTTGCCTTCCTCTTGAATTTTTCTGACCCTCTTTTTGCTGGCTTTAGGACTCTGAGCACTTATCACTGCTAATCAGTGCTGAAGTGCATGTGTACAGGGCCTGTAAATCTAATGCTATTAGTGGGCCTGTAGCACTGCTTGCACCACCTACAGAAGTAGCTTTTCAAACTTGACTCAAGCCTACCACTGCAGAGCCTGCATGTGCAGTTTACTCCCACAGTGACTTGGCATTTAAAGTTACTTGCCGAGCCTGGAGCTCCCCTTTTACTACATATAGTTCACCCCTAAGGTAGGCCCTATGTAGTCCTATGGGCAGGGTGCTGTGTGCATAAAAGGTAGGGCATGTGCCTTTATTGTGTGGCATGCTGGTAGTAACAAACAGCCTATTTACTTTCTCACTGCTGTGAGGCCTACTCCTCTCATAGACTAGCATTGGGAATTCCCTTAAAAGTCTTTAAGTGGTAGTTTCTGATTTGAAAGGAGTAACGTTGCCATGTTTGGTATGTAAAGTGGGGATTTCTCTATGCTTAGGACTCATTGTGCTTTACAGCCTGACTCCAGTCCACTTCCAGGGCGGAGTGACAGCGAAGTTTGTACATACAGCCATCACACACAGAGGGTTGGGTGTAACAGGATTACATCTGAATACTGAATGGTATTCCCGGGCTGGGAGAGTGGGAGGAGGGACACACTTACATTTGTGTAGACTGTGTTCTGACCTCGCACAAAGGACACGTTAACCCGCTACTGTAGGCCTAGAGCCAGAGCTGGGTTGAAAGGGTATGTTGTGCACTTCTAAGGTACTTTTGAAGTTACCTCCACATCAAGGATATTTTGAGTATAGGTGCAGGGGCTGTGAACACATAATTTTAGACACTGCACGGGACTTGTAACCAGACACTGCTGGCTCAACATTCGGCACTTTGCCAGGAGGAACTGTGTGCTGCCCGGAGGAACCACAATTGGAACTACTAGCTTTGTTATGTAGACATGCTACTCGCTGGGGAAACTGCCACTCTAACCAAGGAAACTAGTGGCATATGTACAAGGAAATGTTGGACTGCGGAGCTGCGCCAAATTTGGCAGCGCCTTCCTCCAACATTTCCGAAATGCCGAGATGCACCATGCATAATGGTGTTGTTAGGACACGTACAACAATAAAACCTTTCTTTTATTGCACTCATTGTGATGTTTGACAGTTGCCTAGTTGGCAAAGTGATTTCGGATTCATGCCGTTTTGGTCTATGTTACAAGTACAATCTACATTATATTTTTTATTTAATCCTGTGTGGAGTCTCATTTGTGGTGTGTTTATTGTGTCACTGGTGTGTGAGTGTGTTGCACAAATGCTTTACACCTTGCCTCTGAGAAAAGCCTGGCTGCTCGGGCCAAGCTACCAGGAGGGTGAGCAGGGGTTTTCTTGGGTGTGTAACTCCCTTACCCTGACTAGAGTGATGGGTTATGCCCTGGCTTAGGTGCACACCCTAGCCAACCAGAAAAGCCATTTCTAACACAGTTCTAATGTGACTTGTACAGAGCTAGACTAGAAGAAGATCAGCTCTCTTTGTCATTTATAATGTTATCATTCAAACCAGCACATATTTATCAATCATTGGTTGAATGTAACTATCCATTCATGAGGCATGCCATTTCGTCATTGATATTGTATGCCACTGCATGCCAGGCATGCCATTCCGCCAAGATATGCTGCCATACCCACAAGTCCTTGATGGGCATAGCTCCCATGTACCTAAAGGACAATTTGCATTACTATTGTCCAGCTAGAACTTTCAGATATGGTGGTAAGACACTCCTGACCGTCCCCCGTATCTGCACTTCCAAATATGTTGGCAGAGCTTTTTCTTTCACTGCCGCCACAGCTTGGTATTAACTTTGGCTTCATCTCTGCTGCTGCTTTGACTTTGCCAAGTTCCAAAAGCTTTTGAAGACTTGGGTGTTCTAGGCTCTCTGTATGTGTTTCTGTGTTGACCGAGCATCGAGATATAACTTCGGGTATGAAGTGCAGCGCTTTATCAAGTGTAAATAACATGACACTGATATACAGCCATATTATTGGTGCAGCAGGCAGATGAATCCATATAGGCCTTCAAAACGAGAAATCGAGGAGATGTAATTGGAAAGAATGACCTTGCATGACAAACATGTTGCATCCATTTTTGAAGGAATCGGCCCTGCTGCTACACCAAGAGGAACCACCCAACTGCTGCAAAGGCTTTGCTAAGCTGAGTGGGAGGCCGTGCTCCATGTTGGGTTTGGTGGGTATTTGCACACTGTCTCCCCTCAGCTGCTTGTGGTGAAGTGGGTATGCAGATAGGCTAAGCCTCATGAAGAACTAGACTCTGGCACAGAGGAGGTTAAATACAAGTCTATCATGTCCAGTTGGTTCTCAAGTCCTTGCTACTCCCATGGTCATTTCTTTGGAGCATGACAGACTAGAGAAGTACTCAGAAAATGCCTGGGTTGCAAGGAAAGCCATGTTGAGGCAAAATCTGTTACTGCTGCTTGAGAGGAAACATTGTAAGGAGCAGGTGCATTTCTATTTGGTTTGTGCCTGCCAGAAACGACTTCCATAGCTGCCACTCATCAAATGCTCAAGGAACAAACATACTGCCAGGGTTCATGCTGGCACTTGTGTGGATTTAATAATGCTACACTTTTGTGAATCTAGCTTTCTGTTCTTATTCATATTTTCTTCTACATGTTCATTTTAACACTAGCTGTTCATCAATTCATGTACTCACTCATGCACTTATCCTTCCTTTATCCATCCATTCGTACATTCAACTAGCCATGCAACCACGAATTCTTCTGATAGTGCATTTGAGTCTGGTCCCTTTCTTACCCCCTGCAATAGACCTTTCTTGGGTTCCTGATAAACGAAATCAGTTAGGATCATTTTTGCAATTTACAATTACGGTGTACCCCATCTGGTCACACAGTGAAGCTAACAGTTAATAACTATAGATTTATTACAAGTTCAAAGCCAAAGTAATCTAAATAAATCTCAGAAACATAGTATAAAAATACAAAATTACCAACCGAAAACCAAATCGGCGCACAAAGTTTATCCTGAATAACAGAAAGCAAATGAGGAATTCTGTAGCTACAGAACAAAGAATAAGAAAAACAGTTTGAACAGATTCAAAGTTTCGATCCTCCTGCCTATGATGAATAAGGAGATATTAATTTTAACTAATCTACACTAATTAATGCTAGATGAGAAAGCCCTAATTAGAATCCTAATTAGATCCAATAAAGTAGAAAGGTGTCAGCATAGCAGAACATCTGTATAAGTTATTCAAGGAAAGAATACAGCATAGCATAAAGCCACACAATAAGAGTAGCAAATAGAGGTCTGTACCTCTCCTAGCATGCAAGGAATCTGAGCAAACCTAAAGATTGTTGTCTAGTTATACCCATAGAAATAACCTTCTAGAATTCCACATCAAAAGGTCTCATTAGTGTCCACCTATAAACTATCCTCTTTGTCAGCTACACTCGTAACTCTCTTCTCTGATCCACATATTTGAGATGCCCTTGGATTCCATCTCCTCATTCTGCACAGGCAGTAATCCTCCCTTTGCTCGTTAGTCTTATCATCCTCACCAAAAGTTCTCCCTTCAAGCTTCCCTATCTCATTGACACAATGTGCCTTTCTCTATTCATTAGCTCATACACTGCACTTGCAGAGGAGAGAAAAACAAAGCGCCTGAAGCAAATATTCACATTGAAGGTTAAGCATTACGAAATTCAAATGCATAAGGCCTTTGGACAACTTTAGCATTGCAAGCATTGCAGCACACGTTGTAACTGCAGGATTACAGATACATAGACAGTCACATTCTAAATGCAAAATGCTATTTGAGTAAATACATTTCCCATTATATAATAAATGCAAGATATTATTTAAATGAGTGCATGGATTATAGACGATCAACAATGCTATTCAAACCACATGTGCAAATATATGTGAGAACTGCAATTCATTGTTACTTGTAAAGGAAACATTAATATTCACACACATATAAGTGTCGAGGGTATGCGATAAAAGCACTTTCTATATTAGTTCAAGTGCACTACACATCAATAATCATATGAAATCACACAAATACGTGAGGCGATAAGTAAACATATATGCAAGGTCACTGGAATTATGTGATTGTGTAGCTGCTGCGATTTTTGCATAATTTAAATTAGCCTCATTTGCCACATAATCCATCATCTGCAGCATAATTTGCAGATTTAAACAAAAAAATGTTGTCTCTAGCTCAAATGGTTCAGACGTTACTAAAAATGCAGTGACACATGTTTCTGCGTGGTGGAAGACCCTTTGCAAAGTTGGAATGGATAGCTTTCTGTTGCTTATTGCTAAATTTGGGTGATAAATTGGTACTAATGGGGTGCAACCAATACCCAGACAGTGTTACCAAGTTTAAAAATTACAAATAAATTAAGTAATACTATTACAAAATGTGCAGCATTATGCCGCATATTTTGCTTTTTCTGGCCTCATGATTTACTCAACCATACCACATATTTTGGCCCACTCATGATGAATAATTCCAACGGCCCTGCAAGTATGTGGCCTAATTAATCATGAAAGGGAGGCACCAAAATTACTCTGCTCTATTTCCATACATCCATCTATGCACTCACTAACCCATTCATAAAACCATGCAATGGTCTGTTTATTCACCGACCTGCTCCCCCAACCAAAGGAATAATTGTCACTTCCATCATCAAAGCCAGATCTCTGGGTTTTGTTAATGTTTGATTTCATGCGGTCGCTTTACAGTTGGTTAATAAGTGGTGAATGCATAGTGACCTAGTCATAAATTGCATTTAGTAGTATTATAGGAATTGGGTCACTTATTGGGGATGGTGAAACCATAATAAAGCGCGACCACAATTCTTGTCAGGGCTAAGTCACAAGAAACCCCGAATTAACATTTGCTTAACTCCCTGGTAGCATGACACAAAACAGTCAGGCTCAACTTCGAGGCAATGTGTAAAGTATTTATGCAGCACTTCAAACAGTAATGAAGTGAAAGCACAACAACAACAAAAAATGCACATCAATTTACAAAAATAGAGGACAATTTAATAAATGTTTTGAGACCAAAATGACAAAAACACAATCAGTAGAACAGGAGATATGCAATTTTAAAGATGTAAGTGAAAATAGTGCATAAAAGCACAAAGCACCAACTGTGGTTATTTGGTCACACGATGGAGCGTGGCTGGGTTCAGGGATCAACTTAGGCCCACTAAACAAAGTACCTTAAATCCTGTGTTGGACCGTTGCGAGATTCTGCGTCAAGGATGTGTTGTGCAGCACTGGTTCTGAAGAACTGCAGGCTGTGATGCTCAGTCCTGCATCAAAGGTGTGTCCTGCAGAGGTGGTTCAGATGAAACCGCCAAAGGGGCTTGAAATGCGAGGGCCTGCATCATCGTCGAGGATGCAGTTAACAAAGGCTTACAATGTGGAAGCGGTTCTGATGTGTAGCTACAAGGAGATGCGCTCTGCTGCATCTGTTCTGCATGAGAAACCAAAGCTGTGCTGGCAAAGCACCTTCAGGCCTACTTCCAAGGATCCAGGACTGGAATGACACCACTTGGGGGTTAATACACAGAGCAGACTAGAGTCCCGGTGCTAGGTTCAATTTGTTTGGAATTTTTTCTGCCCCTTAGACTCTGATTAGGAGGCCAGCCAACTAGCCCTTGGAGTCTCTCTGGTGGTCCAGGGTTCAAAATTCAGGTCCAGTCCTTTTCGCTCAGCAGGGCAGTAGAGCAGCAAATTAGGAGTCCTTGTAGCAGAGCAGCACAAAAGTCCTTCTGAGTCCCCAACGGGTCCAGAGGTGTATCGAAGAGTTGGGTTTGAGGGTTTAATATGTATACTTTGTGCCAGCATTAAAGTTGGAGAAGGTTCTGGGGGTTTCCATCCTAGAGGTGTTTGGAATTTTCTGCCTTCCTGCTCTGGCCCCAGCATGTCGGGGGGTAAAAAAGACTAGTGTTGCACCCTTTGTGAGTAAAGCTTATTTGTGTATGCATGGGAATGCTGTGGAATATTAAATGTTGTATGCTGGAGGTGATGATGCATGGAAAGTTCAGGTGTATGTGGTTAGGTACACCTGGAGGGTGGATGGACCGCCTACAGGAGCTATGAGGTTGTGGCTGTAACCACAGATCTAAGATACCTTCTACCCTTCACTGCAGCAGTATTCTTGTTTGCTTCCTAACCCTGCTCGAAGATTTTCTCATGTTAATATTTGTCCAAGAAAATCCTTCTACTAGAACTGACCCAGCATTTCTGAATTAGAACATTTGATTTACATTTGTACATATAGTTATTTTCCCATGTAAATCAGACTGACATACACATATAGCTTTGAGAATAGGATCAGCTTTGCTTCATGAACTGACTTTTTTCTGCATAACATATATGCAAGTCAAGGATGCAAAAAATCCATGAATCCAAAATGCGTTTGTTATTCTTTTTCCCTGTATTTCTTAAAATGGGGCCAGATGTACAAAGATACCAGGCAACGCAGCGCAGCACCAAAAGTTGCTGAGCTGCATTACGTGAGGAGAGAGCAGGACAGTGCCATATCTACAGAGGTATGGCATTCTCCTCCCCTCTCCCCAGCGCCGGCGCTCATTCAGGCTGCTGTGCGCCATGCATTCACCTTGGTACCATAGTGAAAGGGTGTCTGTGTTAGTCTAGAATAGCTTTTGTACTGAACAGTTACCCTTCCAGTACAAAATACAATGTTTGGACGATCTTTAAGAGATTCCTCACTTTGTCTGTGTGCTGTACAGAGCAGAACACATGTAAAGTCGGAATAGAAGGAGAAATAAAAGTATCTGTCTTTTTAATGCCAGCTTTAAATTGGCATCATTATAGTAGATAGGGGTTTGCATCAAAAAGCATGGGTAGCAGCACAGGAACGCCCATGTTCCACCTATGCAATGCCCCTGTGGAGCAGAGTAACACAAAGCAGAGCTTTACGTTACTTTTAG
Source organism: Lissotriton helveticus (assembly GCF_964261635.1). Taxonomy (NCBI): domain Eukaryota; kingdom Metazoa; phylum Chordata; class Amphibia; order Caudata; family Salamandridae; genus Lissotriton; species Lissotriton helveticus. The sequence goes on along the minus strand of NC_136059.1, from coordinate 737,828,861 downwards.
GCAACTTTCTAGAGCAAAACAAGTTTTGTGCTGGAAAGGTATTCCAACAAAAAACATTTTCCTTTGGTTTGCATCACTTTTGTAACACAAACCCAGCACAAAAGGTTAGTAAATCCGGCTCTTGGTGTCCATGCAGTATCCAGCGGTCATTTTTAGGGCTCGGGCGGAGCTCCGAGATCCTATTGTAAAAGAAAAAAAAAAAACATTTCTTTAGGGCTCGGGAAAGACACATTCCTTAGTGCGCGAGTTTTTTTTAATGATCTGAATGGTGATTGGTCCTCGCGGTGATGTATTTTTAGTAGCCTTGACGCGATAGGCTATATGTAATTTACGTCCGCCATGTTTGGCATTTTATCTGCGGTTTCGCGCACGGCCGTCCATAAATATCAATTAGGAGCTGTCAGGGAGGTGCTGTAATGGAATCCAGATGTGTGTGCGCGTTCACCATTCTGCAGTGCGTTTTGGTGGGCGCACGCCATGCATTATTTTGTTGCTCCTTTCATCTGAGGTTTACTCGGCTAATTTCAATGTTTGAATAGCTGAAATGCTTTTACCGAAATTTAAAATGTTTGTTTGGAATAAAAGGTTTACAGTTTTCAGCTAGCTTGCACCTCCTTGTTTGAACACGGAATGTAAAGCGAGTTTGTTTTAGAGCACTGATAGCCCTGTGAGGTGATACTTCAGGGTCGACGTGGTGGGTGCTTCGGGCTGGCTTGCCAGTTTGTTTATTTAAGCGGCTGACATGGTAAGCGGAATAACGTGCGAAGAACACGGTACCAGCTGTATATTTGACTGTCACTCTTAGCTGCGATAAAAATAAGTGGGAAAGTGCAATTTCGGATGATATTGAACATTCACTCATTTCAACAATTATGCATTTAAAAAGATTTTGTAGTGGTATTTTATTCTGTATAATATAATCTGAGCCTCTCTGGGTCACCCGATTTCCTACATGATATTTCTTCACGCCTAAAGCTGCCGTGCGTGAAGGACTCTGTCGACACATTTCTGCTACTTATTTAAAAAAAGAAAGGTTTGTTATTTGCTCAACGATGTGTCAGTTAATATGCGTCTGACTATGCAGGAGTTCCCAGGAGCACCTGACGGGTGGCGAGTTCAGTAAGCGGTAAAGAGTGCGCTTTTCATGCCCTACTTCGGGTTCACAGTGTGAGTTTGGGTGGCTGCGACACCAGCTAAATATAAATCTGGCGCAGTCCTACTGGGCACCATGCTGTATGTCAGTCTATGAGGGAAGGCGCCGTTCTGCTCTGTGCTGTGGTGAAGGATAGGGTAGTGCAGAGTGCAGAGTGGTAGTGCAGAGTGCATAGTGGTAGTGCAGAGTGAGAGTGCGAGTGGTAGTGCAGAGTGCAGAGTGGTAGTGCAGAGTGAGAGTGCGAGTGGTAGTGCAGAGTGCAGAGTGGTAGTGCAGAGTGCAGAGTGCGAGTGGTAGTGCAGAGTACAGAGTGGTAGTGCAGAGTACAGAGTGGTAGTGCAGAGTGCAGAGTGAGAGTGCAGAGTGCAGTTTGGTAGTGCAGAGTGGTAGTGCAGAGTGGTAGTGCAGAGTACAGAGTGGTGGTGCAGAGTGCAGAGTGGTGGTGCAGAGTGGTAGTGCAGAGTGGTAGTGCAGAGTGGTAGTGCAGAGTGCAGAGTGGTAGTGCAGAGTGCAGAGTGGTAGTGCAGAGGGCAGAGTGAGAGTGCAGATTGAGAGTGCGAGTGGTAGTGCAGAGTGCAGATTGGTAGTGCAGAGTGCAGATTGGTAGTGCAGAGTGCACAGTGGTAGTGCAGAGTGGTAGTGCAGAGTGGTAGTGCAGAGAGCAGAGTGGTAGTGCAGAGTGGTAGTGCAGAGTGGTGGTGCAGAGTGCAGAGTGGTAGTGCAGAGTGCAGAGTGGTAGTGCAGAGTGCAGAGTGGTAGTGCAGAGTGCAGAGTGGTAGTGCAGAGTGCAGAGTGGTAGTGCAGAGTGGTAGTGCAGAGTGGTAGTGCAGAGTGCAGAGTGGTAGTGCAGAGTGCAGAGTGGTAGTGCAGAGTGCAGAGTGGTAGTGCAGAGTGGTAGTGCAGAGTGCAGAGTGGTAGTGCAGAGTGCAGAGTGGTAGTGCAGAGTGCAGAGTGGTAGTGCAGAGTGCAGAGTGGTAGTGCAGAGTGCAGAGTGGTAGTGCATAGTGGTAGTGCAGAGTGGTAGTGCAGAGTGGTAGTGCAGAGTGCAGAGTGGTAGTGCAGAGTGGTAGTGCAGAGTGCAGAGTGAGAATGCAGATTGAGAGTGCGAGTGGTAGTGCAGAGTGCAGATTGGTAGTGCAGAGTGCAGATTGGTAGTGCAGAGTGCAGAGTGGTAGTGCAGAGTGGTAGTGCAGAGTGCAGAGTGGTATTGCAGAGTGGTATTGCAGAGTGGTATTGCAGAGTGGTAGTGCAGAGTGGTAGTGCAGAGTGCAGAGTGGTAATGCAGAGTGCAGAGTGGTAGTGCAGATTGGTAGTGCAGAGTGCTGAGTGGTACTGCAGAGTGGTAGTGCAGAGTGGTAGTGCAGAGTGGTAGTGCAGAGTGGTAGTGCAGAGTGCAGAGTGGTAGTGCAGAGTGCAGAGTGGTAGTGCAGAGTGCAGAGTGGTAGTGCAGAGTGCAGAGTGGTAGTGCAGAGTGCAGAGTGGTAGTGCAGAGTGGTAGTGCAGAGTGCAGATTGAGAGTGCAGAGTGCAGATTGGTAGTGCAGAGTGCGAGTGGTAGTGCAGAGTGCAGATTGAGAGTGCAGAGTGGTAGTGCAGAGTGGTAGTGCAGAGCGCAGAGTGGTAGTGCAGAGCGCAGAGTGGTAGTGCAGAGCGCAGAGTGGTAGTGCAGAGTGCAGAGCGCAGAGTGGTAGTGCAGAGTGGTAGTGCAGAGCGCAGAGTTGTAGTGCAGAGCGCAGAGTGGTAGTGCAGAGCGCAGAGTGGTAGTGCAGAGCGCAGAGTGGTAGTGCAGAGCGCAGAGTGGTAGTGCAGAGCGCAGATTGAGAGTGCGAGTGGTAGTGCAGAGTGCAGATTGAGAGTGCAGAGTGCATATTGGTAGTGCAGAGTGCAGATTGGTAGTGCAGAGTGCAGATTGAGAGTGCAGAGTGCAGATTGGTAGTGCAGAGTGCAGATTGGTTGTGCAGAGTGCAGATTGGTAGTGCAGAGTGCAGATTGGTAGTGCAGAGTGCAGATTGGTAGTGCAGAGTGGTAGTGCAGAGTGGTAGTGCAGAGTGGTAGTGCAGAGTACAGAGTGGTAGTGCAGAGTGCAGAGTGGTAGTGCAGAGTGGTAGTGCAGAGTGCAGAGTGGTAGTGCAGAGTGCAGATTGGTAGTGCAGAGTGCAGAGTGCAGAGTGCAGATTGGTAGTGCAGAGTGCAGATTGGTAGAAGTATTACGGGCATCAGTACCACTACCACCAATGCTACAGCTACCAGTACCACCACCACCAGTACTCCCGCTACCAGTACCACCACCACCAGTACCACCACTACCAGTATTACCACCACCAGTACTACCACCAACAGTACTACCACTACCAGTATCACCATCTCCAGTACTACCACTACTACCACTACCAGTACCACCACCACCAGTACTACCAGTACCACCACTACCAGTACTACCAGTACCACCACCACCAGTACTACCACTACCAGTACCACCACCACCACCAGTACTACCAGTACTACCACCATATGTACTACCAGTACTACCACCACCAGTACTACCACTACTACAGCCACCAGTACTACCACTACTACAGCCACCAGTACTACCACTACCACCACCAACAGTACTACCACCACCACCAGTACTACCAGTAGCAGTACTACCACAACCAGTACCACTACCACCACCAGTACTACCACCACCAGTACCACCACCACCAGTACTACCACTACCAGTATTACGGGCAGCAGTACCACCACCACCAATGCTACTGCTACTAGTACCACCACCACCAGTACTCCCGCTACCAGTACCACCACCACCAGTACCACCACTACCAGTACTACCACCACCAGTACTACCACCAACAGTACTACCATTACCAGTACCACCACCTCCAGTACTACCACTACTACCACTACCAGTACCACCACCAGTACTACCAGTACCACCACCACCAGTACTACCACTACCAGTACCACCACCACCAGTACTACCACTACCAGTACCACCACCATCACCAGTACTACCACTATCAGTACTACCAGTACTACCACCACCAGTACTACCAGTACTACAGCCACCAGTACTACCACTACTACAGCCACCAGTACTACCACTACCACCACCAACAGTACTAACACCACCGCCAGTACTACCAGTACCACCACCACCAGTACTACCACTACCACCACCACCACATTAACACACTCCATAACACTTAGCAAAAATACATTACCATTTACAATGCCATTAGCTCAAACTCAAATAAATCCGAGCCCGATTGCATTTCTAATGCTTGTTTAGTCTTGCAAATGGCGAATCATGTTAACTGTAAAATTCTTTCATACATTACGACACATAACAGCAGCTACCTCTCCTTCCTCATACTCCAATAGCTCTCTGCAGGGTTCAACACAGTGGTCACACTGCCTGCTTTTCTCTACAACCTTTCTTCCCTTGGAAAACTCCAATATGGCACTAACTTGGAGCAGAGCCTGCCTCTGCATATCCAAGGCCATAAGCACATGTTATCCACTAGTGTCCCCAAGAACCCAATCCTTGGTCCTCTGTGTTTTTCTACAGCATCTTTCACACTACCCAGCCTAAACGTCTTTACTGCCACTACTATCAGATCCTCCTCCTGCACACAAGAACCTTGAATTTCACTGCTACACCTGAGTGAGACCATCTGACCTTAGAAGACCATCCGACTTAATGAGGCATACTTATATGAAAATGGCACAGCAATTTTGCTGTGCCAAGTTGCGTCATTTTCAAAACCCAGGGATGCATCAGAATATGGTGCATCCCTGTGCTCACCCCTGCATCTGCGCTAAAAGATCTGCCTAGCTGCAACGCAGGCACCCTTGCACCATGCCCTTGCACCATGGTGCAAGGGTGCCTGCATTGCAAGGAGGACCGTGGTTTTGCAGGAAGGTACACATTCCTGCACAAAAACAAACATTAATGGCATTTTGCTCCTTCTGCAGCATACATAGAAAGAGCAAAAAACGAGGAGAGATAAAAGTATTTATCCTCCTTGCGCCACATTAATGTGTCATTTTGAAAGGCGTTAGTTTTTGGCGCTGCTTCAGATTTACAGATCTTGTAACTCTGGAGCAGTGTCAAAAAGCCATGGGTGTTGCTGGGAACACCCACAGCAACACCCATTGAAAACCCCTTTTCCACAGAAAACTGCGTTGCAGAGGGACATATCTACAAGGCTGTGTTAAGCAGCGCAAAGTGACTTAGCGCTGCCTTGTAAATATGGGCTAGCATAGACTGCCACCGAAGCATCAAAAAAGTGATGCTCCAGTGGCACTAGGGTCTTGTAAATATGCTCCCAGGTGTTAAAGATGGCACTCAAGGTCTCACTTCATAATCTTGTTGAACTACAACAAACAATCTATAACCAAGCTTTCGTACCCAACTCCGCTTGTGGCACCCTCTAACTAGCGACTGCTTAACGTTTAGAAGGCAACAGAAATTATGCTGGAAGTCCAAAAAATAAATAAAATGAGATTGTCATTATATAGGCCATGCACAAACAAATGGCAGGAGAGGGGTCACCAGGACTCCCAATCAGAAATGCTCAGTAAAGAAAAGAATTCCAGCCCAACCTCAACCCCAACCCCAAAAAGAAAAAGAAATTGACATCAAGGCAAAAATATAACTGTATATTCATACACTCATTTTAAAATCAAGATATTGAACCCTGTGTGGTCCGTTTTTAAAAGCTACTTTCATATAGTTGTTTTCTTAGCTTTTTTTAGGTACTTAAACTGTGTTTTTTTGTTAGTTATATAATTTCCAAATTCCTCACATAGCTTTTTTTGTTGTTTTCCTACACTCTGTAGCAGTTACTAGTGCACTCACAATAATCGATATTTGTGTGAACCTCTTCTCTCTAATAGTTTGCTATTCACAGTTAATGAGCTCTTAATCTCGCCTTCATTTATTTCTCACTGGCTTGAAAAAGACTGTCCTCCATGCAGATCTTGGTGAAGCCATCTTGTGCGTAAATTCATGAATGGGCGGAACAGGCCAATTGAAAGGCCGCAAGACTTCTCGCACAATTCCATCTTCACCTTCTATTCACACATCCATCAGTGTTGCAGGTGGTAGCCACCTAATGTTTTTGCAGTGTTTATTGGCTTTATTAAACAGTGCCTGTGGATGAGCAATACAGAGCTTATCTTTGGCCTTCACTACTATGCAATAATTAGTAGTTAGACAGTATGTAAACATTAAGGGGTCTATTTAGAAAAAGTAACGTACCGGTGGTGCAAGGGGCTTGTAAATTATATCGCAGTTGGAGTACCCTGAAAGTCCATTTCAAAACCTTGGGGCATATTACCAAGGGCCATTATCGCCGCTTTAGCGGGACTTTTCCCGCTAAAGCGGCGATAATTTTATCGCCCTATTACCAAGCTGTTTCTAACACCAGTTAGCGACAGCTTGTAAGCGATAGCGGGCATTTTGGGGCCCGCTTTGAATGTCAGCGATAATTATCGCTAATGACATGCAAAGTGGGCGTGCCAAAATGTCAGCGACTGAAAACAGTCGCTGCAATCGCTGTCGCCTATGATCAACGCAGGCGTAGTTTTGGAAATATTCGCGCTAAGCGCGAATATCTCCAAAAGCTACCACCTGCCCTGACCAGTTCTTAGCCATGTTATCCAATGAGAGGTGGATAACATGGCTAAGAGCATTGTCACGGTAATGCCTGAATATCGCTGTATTGACAGCGATATTCACGCATTTCGCCTGTTTTTTATCGCTTCTAAGATAAACCTTGCTAATAGCAAGGTATCTCAGCGATAAAAACAGGTGAAGGGCGGCGATAGAAATATTCCCGCTAAGCCAACTTAGCGATAATTATCGCTAGTTGTTGGTAATATGCCCCAAAATTCCATATGCTTCTTGATGAAGGCATGGGACACTCATGTTAAAAAAAATTGTTTTGGCCAATCACATAACGTGCATTCTCTTCTGAGGAGCTGAGTAGATTTTAATGTAAAATTTAATCTATTCCACCATGCCTTAAATTACATTCCATTTTATTATTGTTATGATTTGCTAATGTTTGTTGTACACATCAGAACCTCTGTTTGCAAAAACTAATTAAATTACACCAAAGGAGAATGTCATTACATTTGGTACTGTTAAAACCAGCCATACCAGTCTCATAGCCATGGTTGGGGTGGGCACCTTCTTATACTGTATGCAATTTACCAGTCAGTGGTACTATTTCAGCCAAAATCCTAGGGCTAAAGACAGGGCATGATATCACATGCCTTTTGACATTGATGACTTGCCTTTAACCTAAAAGTAAGCAACATCATGCCTCCTTGAACATGGTACTTTTTATTAACAATACTAACCCTAGGCCATAGTATGATAGTAAACAGTGAGCAATTACATGCACAAACATCAAGATCAAGATGTGGGTCCTGATTCACGAAGGGCCTCTGTACTCGTGGTGGGGGTCAGTTCTCGTAAGGCGGTCTCCGCACTCGGGCGGGAGCTATGCAATAAAAATTCTCATTGCAAAGATTCCGCCCAGTGGGCAGATACTCCCCCCACGACCGCGGGCCTCAGCCACGAGTGTGGAGGCACTTTGGGAATCACGCCCTTTGAAGGTACACCTACTTTTAAGAGAGCTCTATTAAAATTGGTTAAATGAGAGGAGCTACAAAGCAATGTACTAGGGGTGCAATTAACACCTGATGTAGACGTAGCAATTGCATCCCGTAGGGACTCATATATGATACTCCTGGTGCATCTATTTCACTGTCCTATGATTTGGAAAGATGTTTTTATAATAAATGACGTGTAATGGATTCTATTAGTCACATTTTTCTGCTTCATTCTATAATAGACCAATCTGTTAGATTTGTACTAAAGGTTCTTGTGTTTTTTACAGATGGATAACAGCTTTGAAAATTTCAATCAGTAAATGGCTCCCTTTACACCAAGCAATTCAGGACTTCATGAACCGACCCCTGGAGGAAACCAGAATGTGAAGGAAAAGACAATTATTAGTCATTTTGTTGGTTGCGATGGACCAGCTGTATGTATTTAAGACGCCATGTTTCACGCAGGGCATATCTATGCGAAGGCATTTAATAGAAGCTACAGCACAGCACTTTACAAAGTACATTCTACAACAATCCCAAAAAACTATAACTCAAATAGAAAAATAAAATGTGTTTTTTGATTTGGTGTTTGCCAATTGTCTGTTATATTTTGCATTGCCTTGCTAGATCTATGTAAAGGGTATCCCCCTTGGTGGTATGACTTTTTATTGACAGTGATGGAGCGGGGGTTCTTAAATCTCAAACGTTGAGTGTAATCATCATACAAACCACGCCACTGGTCGTATGGATTTTTTTAGTCGACATGGAGAGACACCTAGGAGCAATCATTACATGCATTTCCATAAACGTTGAAAACCAGTGGAACTCCACAGGGAACAACAAAGAGAATTGTAATACGTTTTAAAAGATCTATTAACAAATGTCACCTTGCATAGCCAATCAATACCTACATTTCAATCACTCCATAGGGGTCCCGTTTGATTTTGCAAAGAGAGTGGGCAGCAAACCTATCTTGCCCCTTTTAGAGGTTTATCAGCGTAAGTGTCCTCCAGTTTTAATGTTCTGTGCCGGTGTCTGGGGGGATTACTTTTGTCAGTGCCTCCTCAGCCAACCACCTTCAAAACTGCACTTTCTCCTGCATGAGGAACTGGGCATAACATATGTGTCTGACTTAATCAAGGTAAGTAGTAAGTAATTTATTTTGCATAGTTAATAAAAACCATTGCAATAAAAAAATTAAGTTAAAACAATTCTGAGAACGATAGAAAAACCTATATTATAACTTAATAGACATTTTACTGTCCAGGCAATTTTTTTGATTCAGCTCATGCTGTTAGTGGTCGACTTATTTAGTTAAAGTACACTACTTCCCATCACTTCTTATGCCGGAGATCAATAAAAGTGCTTCTAAGTGTGTAAAGTGCTTGAGAAGATTTTAATAAAGTGCATTTGTGCCAAACCCAATGGGAACAAGTAAAAAGACTGCCCTCATTTGAGCCTCCATGATAGAATTGCTGTTTTACTTGAATGCTATCTTGTAATGGGTTATGGCAATGGTGCAGCATTTTCTTTTCCACCAACCTCATGAACTTCACCAGGCAACAGTTCAACTGTGGGTCATTAGGTGCAAAGCAGGTCAGCACTGCTTGTCTTCTGGAGCGTACCTTTGCTGATTGGAATGGTGTTTTAGTAGTTGTTTTCGTTCTTCCAACAGTTCTTTACAGGTACATAACAGATGCAACAGATCTTCTGGCACTGAGCCGCATAAGTGGCAGGAGGAGAACGCCTTCTCCTTTAGCCACTACGGAAGATGTTGAAGGCAGGGTAGCAGGCCTAGTCTGTAATTCAGGAATTTAATTTTAGTAGTTTTGGCATAGCCCAAGTCAAGATAATTTTAAGCTGCTATCGCAGAGTAAGAGATGCCTTGTCCTCGACCCATGAGAGGTATTTGACCATCTTCCTGACCCGTTTGTTTAGTGCTGAGTTGTTTATAGGAGTATCCCAGAGCTGGTTTAAGCCTGTATTGGCCAGGCTGCTTCTGAGGTATTTGGCAGCAGGTAAGTCGGCTTGATGCTGTAGCTCATTCCACAGATGTTAATTTAGGGTTCCTTGGTCGGACATCCACACTTTGTCCCAGGTGATAATATATGCCCCCTGTCTTGCCAAAGACTGTTTCTGAATACCAAACTTCAGCCTGATTTGTGCCAAGGAAGTAGGTTTGGGCAGACCAAGAATAACCCTGTATGCAGCTATAAATGTGTTGTCAAGAGTATTTGCATGTCTTCCCCTCTGAGCTTCACTTCTGTAAGCAATTGTTGGCAGAAGTTTGGCATGTAACACTTGTGCCAAGAGCAGGAGCGACAGACCAGTTAGTATGCCGTTTAATGCTTTTAAAGAGATTGCAACAGCAAGGCCTTTACCTCTGATGCTGGTTCTCTGTGCAATGAAGTGGCCGCCTTTGTCGAACTTCACGCCTAGATATTTATATTCTGACGTATCCTCAATATGGGTCCTGCCCCAAAACCAAGATGCAGGGTTTTTCCTCTTTTTGCTGATCGACATAGTCCTTGTTTTCTCGAGGTTTATAGTTAGTTTATTTATTAGGAATAGTCCTGCGCAACGTTCAAAAGGTGCTGTAAGCCTACTTGTGTGTGACTGATCAGGACTATATTGTCCCCATAGAGGAGACATGGTAGAGTTAGCCCACCTAGCCTAGGGGCATGAGAGTTACAGCTGTTTAATATCAGGATGAGGTCTGCCAAGAACAAGTTGAACAATGTGGGAGCAAAAATGCATCCCTGTTTGAGCCCTTTATTGGTTAATAAGCATCTTGACAGGAGTGCCCCATCACCCAACTTTATCTGAACCCAAGTGTCAGTATGAAGACTGAGCAACAGGTTTAACAGAGCATTTCAGTTTAAACCATAAAGTGTTATGATGTATGTGGTCAAAGGCAGCCTTATAAGCTATAAATCATAAATGAAGGGGCATTTTTGTTGATTCAGCCTTGTCTATTAGCATTGCCATGGTTAGGATATTTGTGGTTGTTCCAACTGTTTTGGCAAAGCCAGTCTGATTAGGTGGAATTATTGAATTCTCTTTGGCTCAGGCCTGCAACTCCTCTAGAAGTGTTCCTGTAAAGAACTTTGCCTCATTTTCTATCAGGGCCACTAGCCGATAGTTCTGTGGTAATGCCTTCTCCCCTGACTTAAATATTGGAGAGATAATTGATCCTTTCCAGGAGCCAGGCAGTGTGTCCAATAACCTTATTTACTTAAAAAGTGGTTCCAGAGCTACTGCCCATTCGTTTGCATCTTGTTTATAAAGGACGGGAGGAATTCCATTCGGACCTGAAGCCCCCACTCTCCTTCCTTTTTCAATTTGCCACTTGATAATGTTGGTTTTACTCATCAGATCATCACTTGTTGCTATTTGACCTTCAGGTTTACCAGGGGTTGTATGGACTCTCACTGTCCATGTGTTAGTAGTAGTAACGCCTCTTGAAGCATTTTCGGTTCTTAACTCCAGAGTCATGAGTTCCTTATCTTGATTGAAATTATTTTTAAGATAATTTGCCCATACTTCTTCCGTGATGTTAGTAGAAACTTCATAATGCGCGGGGCATTAAATTGATTTATAGTTTTACAGAATCTTGCGCTATTACTCTGTTTGGTGTCAGTGTGTAGTTTTGCCCAGAGATTGTCCTCCACAAATCTATTAGCTTCCCATTTGTATTTTTTGAACAGTGCCTTTTGCTTCGGTAGTAATTCTAAAGTCTTTTATCTACTGGAGTATAACGAAGATGTCTCTACATATGGTAGACTGAGTTTTTTGTGAGCTTAATTTTCTTTTTGTCATTTTGTGAGACATACTTCATACTACTGTAACCCAGTTGTGCCAGTTGTTTAGTCCTGGTAGAATATGCTGCCATAATTGCTGTAAAGTTCTCCCATTTCTCGACTTGAACCGACCCTTGACTTGAAATGATGTCTTGCGTTTTCCAGCATGCTTATATTGGCTGCTGCTGTGAACTTGATTCTTTTTAAGTTGATGGTAAAAAGTGATTCCCGAGGAGCCAAAGACCGCTCAAACTTGGGCATACTTGTTTTCAGCACAATTTCTTGTGGCCGATGGTCACTATCAACTTTATCGCCCATCTGGAAAGAAATTATATGTTGAAATAGAGTTAAGGAGATAAAGATGTAATCTATTATTGTGTTAACTTTTGTCGAATAGTGCGTTATTGCGTGGGGGTGGTCTCCAGCAGATCTTCAATTGATTGATCTGAAGATAAAGTGTTCGAATTCCTCCAGTATCTGCTTCCCGGTTTTGATCTGTTTATTTGATTGTGGTTTCCCTTGCAATGGGATGTTCCAGATTGAATTTTGCAATAGAACTTCTTCCTCTGATGAAGTGTCCATTAGATTGAGGTTTAAGTCCCGGGTAAGCATAAGGTCTGTTGTTAATCCTTCTCCTATGCATACCTCCAAAAAATCACATAATTCCTTTGCTGCCTTTATTTTCCATTTTGGATGGAAATAAGCATTTATTATACTAATATCAGTACCTTTTTATCTGAGGTTGAGGGCAAAGTGAGAAGGTTTCCTGCCATTGTTGCTGAAGATGTTGGTCCAATTTCCCTAGCTGTAGATATACTTGTGATTGAAACATAAGTGACTAGGCTGCCTTGGAGGTGCCCATGTTTTGCCCTCGTAAGTGCCCTTGAAAATACGTGCAAGAATCCCTGAAGGTGCAGAGGATCTATTTGCCATCTTTCTTGTAATGCTATAATGTCAAAAGACCTTATGTAGGTAACAAAATCTAGGGCAGTCATTTTGTTTGCTGGACCGTTTACGTTCCAAGAACATATTCATAGACGTCCATAGTAGCTGGTTCTCCGTGATGGACTGGTGTACTGTCAATTTGTTTGATTATTTATTGTTCTTGCAATCCATCCTAGATCTGTTTTCCAGCTTGGTGACATTGTAGAATCCTGGTCCTTTCAGATGTTCACAGAAAGAAGCTCATTGCTTGTTCAGCAGTGCCCCACTGCTCCTCTCAGCACTGATTTTCTAGATCTTTCCAAGGTTGCTTGAGCCTGCACTATCGTTCTCAGGTTTAACAATTCAGGGTATCTTGGCTTAATGTAAGGGGTTATTGTTATCCCCCAGTTTTTAAATGTGTGGACCTCTAAAAGTGATTTTGTGCAATCAATGACGTTATCCATGTTGTTGTTGTTTTTTCTCCTTCTGTGGTGTCCTTACATTTGATACATTCAATTAAGACCAAGTTCTTGTTGTCACCTCTTTCAGAGATTGTATGTGAGATAGTAGCTGTAGGATCTTACTTCGATTCAAGCTGTTGTGCCTGCCTTTAGATCTATATTCTAGTGTACACCATATAGCACTTGTTCCCCTCCATGCTTTCTCCGAATTGACGGTCCCTTGATTGTTTGGGGACTGAGGGGTGGGCTCGTATCTTAGAGCTTCTGATATGGGTTAATGTCTGGAGGACTCCATTTTTTCTTCCTCATTTTGAGACTTTGAATAGTGTATTGGTCCAAGCGATTGTCCTCCACTTTCCTGCCAGGAGGGATCTGGAATGACTCCGGCTTTTTCTGCGGGTGCCTGGATTCCCTGATACACTTGGGCCCCTGTGTATGTAGTAGGGGCTGTTTGGATATTAGAGGCTGTTTGAATGTCATTTGTGTCTTTATAATAGGTTTCCCTTCTCTTTGTTCCACCTAGCTCCCTATTGTGTGAGCATTGGTTGTTTAATATTTTCAGATTCATCATGGAAGCCTGGTCACAATTGGCTGCTCGATGAGTGGTGAGTGATGTTGAGGGGTTGCTATTTTGAGGAAATGTCTGGTTAGAATCAAATGATTCAACACTCCCTATAGTCCCTAAGCCATCTCCCTCTTTGTTTCTTAACGGGTTAATGCTGTTTCTTTTTTGATGCGAGAATTTGTGACTTTGTTCTCGACTTTCCCAAGCAATTAGATCTTATTTGATCCTTGCATTCCACTAGAGGAGGTTTGACTTGTTCATGTTACAGCTTCAATGTTCTGTTTGAGAATCCCTACTAGGTTGGTGTTGTTTTCATGCGTAATTTCAGTTTGTGCCGATGATATCCCAAAAAGGAGCATGAAACCATCTTGATTTGAACTTATTTTTTGGTTTTGGCCTTTCCGTTTGTAGGAGAGTAGGGTCTGCTTTCCTATGGTCACCCCACTTTTTGCTTTTTGCTTCACTGGTTTTCGACTTAATGTGGCTGTGGGCCTGCTAATCAGACCCACAGCCTGCTGTTCTCTCTCTAAATTCACAACCATGCACTTTAGGTACATAATCAATTGGGATTGGATCACCTTATCAGCCCCTGTACAGTGTACTATAGGTACCCAGGGCATAGGTGCATCCAAGGCCTACCAGGGGCTGCAGCATATCTTTTGCCACCCCTGGCTGGCCATCCAAACTGACAAAACTGGCTGATCACTCAGATGGGGCAAGGTCGTGTAATCACCCCTTGCTTAGACATAGTATCTCTATGTCTAAACCTATATCTGGACACATATATACCTATAAGTCACTCCTATGGCAGGCCTTAACAATCCTGGAGGCAGAGTGCTTGGTTTTATGTGAGAAGATGCTCTAGCATGAGCTAAGCCTGTCGGCAGCTTTCGGAACAATGTCCTTATAGCTGTTCCAGGATATTGCCATACCATATACTCTTAAGTGCATTATAATCCTCGCGGTTATTGCTAACTTTGGTTTGGCTTTATCAAAACATGTCGTGTAAGGTGTCATACGCTTTGGAATACAACCCCCTCGCCAGTTCTGGCGACGGGGGTAGCATTCCACCCTTCTAGAGGGATAAGACATGTGTGTAACTGTAAACGCGGTTAAAACTAATCAGAGCCCCAGCATCACAAAATGGATGCTGCTGCCACAGACACAAGTCTGGCCTCCTGCTGCTGACCGAAACCTTGCAGGGGAGGCCTGGACAAATGGTATCCTGTCACAGGGAGGTGTTACACCACCCCAGACAGGAGATAGTGGATTGAGGCAGGCAGGGCGAGTGAAACTAGACACTGCCTGGGGCGCACAAGGCTCCCCATGCATAGCCCAGTTCAAACCGGTGCTGGGGCACTCCAGCCCCAGCTCTGGTGCAAAACTGGACAAAGGGAAAGGGGTGTAACCACCCTCTTCCTGGGTCCCACCCATAAGAGGGACCTAGCAGGTAATCCAGCCCCTTGATTTGAAATAAAGGTAGGAGCTGTGTCCATAGACATTAGATAATCCTGACTGAAACTTTGATACAGAACTCTGGACCCTTCGACATCCCACTCGATGTGGAAGAATGAAGAATCTCCCTTGTGGTCAAGGAGTGACCACCCTGTGCAAACAGGCACCATCCAGCGCCCAATGGTTTGCTTTGTCGCAGTTTCCGCTGGACCTCGAGCAACAAAGATCAACAAGACCTAGACTCCCAGACATCCAACAGCCCGATCCACAGCCACAGCAAAGCTGAGACCCATAGAGGTGACGTGAGACGTGGGACCGGCCATCTTGAAAAGACTGCAAAGTGCTGACCGTGCAACTTCCAAGGCTCCTTTGATGCTGTGCATTGGGGATTAAGAAGCCCCAGCCCCAAGCAGCTTGTGTATCGAAGATCTCCCCTCCACACTCACGAGTGCTGAGTGGGGCCCTTTTGCATTTTCCTGCTTGGCGCATCTGTCCGGTCATTTGCCCATTGGCTAATGGCCTCTACGATGACGAATCTTTGAACTTACACCAGTGGTCTAGTTGCTCCAGACTGGTCCTTGCTCCCCTGAAAAGGAGCAGCCACTCTGACCTTGCTGGTCCGAGTAAGAAGCGATCTTCTAATCCTGCATGGGTTGCATTTGCCAAGGCCTGTTGACTCCAATCCGGAAGCTGACACCGCCGACCGCGAGAGCCTTTGTGGGAAAGTCTGTGATCCACTCCTGTCATCGTTGGTGCCCCCGAGTCCACGTGGCAGCGGAGACAAGCTTCACGACAACTACCTGATTGCGCCCGACATCGCCTGGTTCCTTCCTGGTTCCATCCTGGTCACTGGCTAGTGACCCAGACTCTGTCCCCTCTGCTTTCAGGTACTCTATATCTTCTATACACCCTTGGATCCAACCGGACTCTTCTCTCCTGCCCGCCTGCAGCATCTTCATCTCCTGGCTGAATAGAACTCCACGACGAAACCCGACACACTTTGGCACCTAGGCACCCGCTTCCTGTGGGTGAGGTAACGATAAAACACCGGTGCTCCTGTAGTGGTTTACACCTCTAGTGTCCTAATATTAAGTGGCTAAATTCTAGTCCAGTCAGAAGACTTCCAAAACGATAACTTTTTAACTTTTACGCACCATTGACTTTGCATTGGTTCATGCGTGTGCTTTTAGTGCTGCACCCGAATCCCGCGGGCCTCTCCCGTCCTAACTACAGTTAGCCCAGTGTAGCCCCAGCGATTCCCAAGGCCCTAGGCCTTACCCTTGTACGATACGTGGTACTTATACCACTTTTTTAATATATGGTTTGAGTGGCCACCGCCCTATCCATAACTGTGCAACTTGTGTATCTTTAACTGTGCTTTTGTTTAAACGCTTGTGCCTCTGCCCTCATAAAGAGTGCAGAGGATTATTCTAGTAATAAATATACATATTTTTATAATATATAACTTGTGTGGTGTCCTTTCATTTGATATTACAGGGATTGTATGTGGTAAAATAGCTGGCTTCACATGCCCTCTTGAGTTAAGCCTAAGACTGCTTAGTCCATGCTACCCCTAGGATAGCTTGACTATAAGGTTGACTTTACAACCACCACCATAAGGGTTGTTTGGAATTATACAAGGTGCTCACTAGAATAGTGAACATCATACATCAGGCCAACTTCTCACATTGGTGTGCAGCAGTTGGGATTTGAGCTTGCTGTTGTTTTACCATTGCAATCTTTTGTACAAATATCATTTGAAAGATCACATTAAGTACCATAGGTACATATAAACAAAGCTTAGCTACTTAAGTTCTACTGAACTTAGTATTTGTAGACTAAAGGGCTTAGCACACCCTGACTACAACTCACTAGTAAGGTTTAAGTAGGAAAACACTTAGTGTAGGTAGGTGCACACACACACACACACACCTCACTAGCCATGTCTGGCACAGGTGAACCATCCAGTTCTCTACCTGTGACAGGTGACCTTCCACAGGCACCTTCCAGCTATGGAAAACTCAGCTTCAAAGACTTGAGTACCTTGTGCACCTCAAGGGGGCTGAAAAAGGGTCACAACCCTACCATTCCAATCCTAATAGCTATCCTAGAGAAAGCTGATCTTGAGAGGGGTCCTGGAGCAGGTCCCTCAGGTAAGAAAGGGGAAGGAGTAAACCCCCCAGATGTTGAAAACATCTCTCCAGAAGTAGATGAGGAGGAGAATAAGGAGATTGATGAAGAATCAGATGATCAGGGGGATGGCCAGGTTCGCCAACCAAAGTTTACTTGAGAAGGGAGAGGTGAATCACCTCCCCAGACCTAATAGTAGACTACTCCCTGGCAATAGATGAAAGAGATCCCTTTCCAGGGAATATAACCTTTCTAATGCCTTAAGGGCTTCTCAAAGGGGAATGACTTCCCCTCAGAGAAAAGAGCATAGGGCTAGGATGAAGGCTGTCCGACTCCAGATAGAGAGGGAAGAGGTAGCCCTGGCCAAGGCTAAACTTGCTTTAGCAAGGGAGCAAAAATTGAGTGGATTAGATTCCACTGGTGGCAGCAATATCCCTAGAGATAAAGACAGGTCCTATGACAATAGAAACCTGACAAAGATGTTGCCCCCTATAAAGAAGGGGATGACATCCACAAATGGATGACTGCTCTGGAGAGGGCCTGCATGGTACAGCAGGTTCCCCAAGATCAGTGGGCAGCAATCTTATGGTACTCCTTTTCTGAGAACGGGAGAGATAAGCTCCTCACAGTTAGTCCTGGGGATGCTAAAAACTACACTGTCCTGAAGAGTGCTCTTATTGATGGGTTTGGCCTAACCAATGAGCAATACAGGTTGTTGTTCAGAGATACCCAAAAAGCTCAGACTCAGGACTGGACTGATTTTGTTGATTGTGCCACTAAGGCTCTGGAAGGTTGGTTACTGGGAAGTAAAGTTGCAGACTATACAGGATTTTACAATCTAATAATGAGAGAACAGATCCTTAATAATTGTCAGAACCAGTTGTTGCATCAACACCTGATTGACTCAGATCTGACCTCTCCCCAAGAATTGGGAAAGAAGGCAGACAAATGGGTCAGAACCAGGGTTAAGCAGAAACCCCAGAACCATGGAGGCGATCAGAAAAAGGCAGACCAGAAGGGTGGAGATCAGAAACAAAAAGACCAGAAGTCTTCTTCAGGCCCCCAAAATACTTCTAATGGGGGGGGTCCCAAACTGGAAAGAAAAAGAAGAATGGTGGGCCAATGAAACCATGGTGCAATACCTGTAAATCAGTTTCACACTGGGGTAGTGAATGCACTAAGAAAGGTACATCCCCTATCACTGCAGTCCCTAAGGCACCTGCACCCCCTAGTACAGTTAGCAGTGGTAGTGCACAACCCAAGGCTATAGTGGGGTTACCCTGGGTACTGAGATGGAGTCTGGCCTAGTCAGAGTCCCTACTCAGGCAGTTTTGATCTGTGATGTGGACATGGCTATGTCCACTACTATGAGTCCCAATACTTTGGGCAAGTACAGGCAGACGCCTTTAATAAATGACAAAGTGGCTCAGGCCTACAGGGACACATGTGCCAGTGTCACTATGGTGACACCTAACTTTGTGGACCCTGGACAAATTGTACTGGGTGAAAATTACCTAGTGACCAATGCTAGCAATGCCGCTACTACACATAGTGTGGCTGTTGTTAACTTCTCCTGGGGAGGGGTAACTGGCCTCAAAAGAGTTGTGGTGAGTGCAGACCTCCCAGTTGAATGTCTTTTGGGCAATGATCTAGAGGATTCATTATGGTCAGAAGTGGAGTACAGGACTCATGCAGAGATGCTAGGTATTTCAGCCCATGTCCTTGCTGTAACCAGGTCCCAGGCCAAGAAGTGCCTACCTGAACCTGAGGTGGATCTTGAAACTATAGACCAACCACAACCCAAGAGAAAGAGCAAGAGGGTTAAGGCAGTGCCTTCCACCTCGCCCCTTGCCCCAGGTTGAGGATCAGCCCTCTCCGGAGGATGATTCTGTGATCCAAGAAGAGACTGTCCTGGAAGAGCTTGAACCTGATCAGGTTGAGTTTCTGGGGCCAGGGGGGCCATCAAGGGCAGATCTGGGGCAGGCTCAGTTAACTTGTCCTTCTCTTGAACCCCTCAGACAGCAAGCTGCTGCTGAGGCTGCTGGGAATGCTGAAGGTGCCCATAAAGTATATTGGGATGATGGACTCCTTTATTCAGAGGCTAGAGACCCCAAGCCTGGTGCTACCAGGAGGTTGGTCATACCTCTGCAATTTAGGGGCTTCCTTCTCATCTTGGCCCATGAAATTCCTCTAGCAGACCAAGACTTGGGACAGGCTTGTCCCTCACTTTCACCGTTCCGCTCCTTCATTTCCTTCGTGCATTTTTCCTTTGTGTTCGTTAACTACATACTTTCCTCCGGGTTCCCCAGCTCGCCTGTTATATTTTTGCTATGAGACATCTGTCCAGCCGTTGACAATTCTTGTGCATCTATTAGTCCGTCTCCTGGTCCTCCTACAGAGGTTTTACACTCTTCGATGATCCCGTGTGTTCGGGATGACTCTATTGCGGTCACAGCCAGTTTGACTGGAAGCTTGGTGCCCTTTGAGGCTCAAATGTCCCTTGGCATTGTGGGGTTGATATTAAGTTTGAAGGTCCAGAGTTGCTGACGAATGTGCTTGGGCTTTCCTTTTTATTATTGCTTCCCTGCGAGCGAATGGGTTGTAGTGGCAGGAGAGGTGACTGAAGGCCCGGCAATTCTATGGAGTTTGAAAGGAGAGTGTCACCCGCATTTTTTTAAAAGCAAAATTTCATGTAGATTTTCGGTTGAAAAAGAGACTGTCAGTTTTTGGGAGATTTGATTTTTTCCATTATTGAAGGATCCTCACTTGAGTTATTTATATCAGAGATTATTACAATTAGGGAGCAGTCAAGTTCAAGTTCAAGTTCAGAAATGTATATAGCGCACTACTCACCCAGAGGGTCTCAAGGCGCTTGGGGCAGGGGGGTGCAATTACACCCTTTCTCGCGTTCCTCCCATGGAGCCCTCTAACATCTTAGGGGTGCGCTTATGCTTATTTGTGTTGCCGTTAAGCATCGGACCACCTCGTACCCGACCTGATCGCTGTGACTATCCTTTTATATATTTTTGTATGTAGAAACTTGGAAAGATTTTAGAAAGGTCCTTCGAAGGTTTTATTCTTGGTTTTAGATGTCTGTGTTTTTATATGCCTTCTTGTTTTCCTGCACCCTGCCCAGTGTTAGTCAGGCCTTTCCTGACAGATCGATGGTTCGATGTGCCCTTATAGTGCACTAGTGGCCGCTGATGAAAAGCTGCTGTTGCTGTTGGCAGGAGCAGGAGTGCTGATGTACTGTCCCTAGGCTAATTGTAGTATTTGTAGTATTTGTAAGTTAGTATTCGTTGTGGGCCAGAGTTGTGGCCAAGTTGAGGCTGAAAGCGGAAGTCTGAAAGCTGAAGCTGAAGTCTCAGGCCCAGAAACTCTCAACCTCTCCCTAAGTGTCACAATAGCCTCTGCAACGATACTGGGTGAAATAGAAATGTTATGTTATGTTATGTTATGTTATAAAAACTTTTATATCGCGCTCCATTACTAGCAAGTATCCTGGCACGGTGAGTTAGGTTGCAGAAGTAAGTGGTAAAAACAAAGCTGAAAATTAAAGGATCATATGGAACAGATGAGTTTTCAGCCCTTTCTTGAAGGCAGCAACGGTCGGGGCAACCCTAAGATGCAGAGGGAGAGCGTTCCAGGCCCTAGAGGCCCCAACAGAGATAGACTGGCCTCCTAGTCTAGAATACCTAAATCTGGGCACAGTCATTTGGCACTGGTTGGCCGAGCGGAGGCAGCGGTTCGGGACATATAAGGTAAACCTTTTCCTCAGGTACACAGGGCCAAGCTTATGGGTCGCACGAAAGGAGAGAACCAATGATTTAAACAAAATCCGGTGAGCAACCTGAAGCCAATGAAGACTGCGTAAGTAAGGGCGGACGCTAGATCTCCTAGGGAGCTTAAACAAAAGTCGTGCGGCTGCATTTTGAATAACCTGAAGCCGTTGGATCAGATAAGCAGGTAGGCCATTAAACAGGGCATTCGCAGAATCAAGCCTGGAAAGTATTAGAGCACGGGACACCGTCTCTTTGGCCTCTCTCGGAAGGAGGGGAAAAAACCTACGTAAGGCTTTAAGAGTGGCGAAGCAAACACCCGTAAGTTTTTTAATATGGTCCTCAAACTTAAGATCATTCCCAAACCAGACCCCCAAGTTCTTAGCTGGGCCACCCATAGAGTTGGGACAAGGCAGGTCTGGTGGCCATAGGAGGTCTCTGAAGTTATCGGGAAAGGAACCATAGAACAAAACCTCCGAATTATCTTTATTACACTTGAGCTGGGCATGTGCTAACCAGCGAAAAACAGATAATAGGCAAAGCTGAACCGCCGACGTATCCAAATTATCTTTTGACCAAGTGAATAAAAGTTGGGTATCGTCGGCGTAGGCCATTATTTTAGCCCCCAACTGTTCCGCCAGGTAAATCAAAGGAGTCAAATAAATATTAAAAAGCAGGGGGCTCAAGGTGGACCCCTGTGGGACTCATGTGGTGAGTTTTTTTGGCAGGGAGGCATAAGGTGGCATCCAGACCTGTTGCGTCCTATTATCCAAAAATGATGTCAGCCAAACAAGTGCTAATCCAGAGATGCCAACGGCAGCTAGTCTGGCAAGAAGAAGGGCATGGGGCACCGTGTCGAAGGCGGCAGAGAGGTCTAGTAAAATCAGAACCGCTCTGCCACCTCCATCAATGCACTCCCGGGACCGCCTCGGACATCTCTACCAGTGCCGTTTCAGTGCTATAAGCAGCCCGAAACCCTGATTGAGCAGGGTGCAGGGCTTGAGATGACTCAATAAAATTGTCCAACTGTCTAAAAGCAATCTTCTCACAGACTTTCGCCAGGGCCGGCAGCAGCGAAATAGGCCGGTAGCTGGAAGGAGCAGCCGGATCTGACCCGGCCTTTTTTTAAAGTGGCAGAAGTTTGGCTTGCTTCCAGCATAGCAGAACAGTTGCAGACGAAAAGGAGAGATTAATGGAGAAATGGAGGCTGATGGGGAAAAGTAGACCGCCTTTTGAAGGCCTTGACTTTTTTCTTTCCTTATCAAGGTACACCCAGTTTGCCTACCTAATGGATTTTGGCTTTAGGATGAATTGCTCCTGGTGCTCCCGACACTGCACCTGGCCCTGCACCTGTTGATATAGAGTCCCCCCCCCCCTCTGTCCAGGGGCCACCCTAGGATGAATCTGGTGGTCCCACCTGATGGTGCCACAGGCCTCACTTGGGCCGAGGGCCCACTCCTGGGCTAAGAGCACACTCACAGCTAGTGCTGAGTCCCGTCTCCCAAGTTTCCAAAATGCCTGCCTGCTGCGGCACAAACAGACGCAAACAGGCACTGACCCAGCACCCACGCGGTCTCTTGTGCCAACTGCAACAAGCCATGCTAGGCAGGCGCTGCACTGCGCCGCACAGCGCACAATGCTGCCCTTGCTCGGTGCCACTTAACTCCGGTGCAGTGCCCTCGGTGCCTCAGCCTCTCATGTTTGGATTGGGGCAAGCAAAAACACACAGGGAGCAGGTGCCACCACCCCCTCGCTCCATCACTGCTCAGCTTTTGCTTTGGCTTTGGCCGGTGAAAGGTGGAAGGTGACCGTCTTTAAGACCCGCCTGCTCTTACTACTTTCTCTGCTGGAGGCTACTCGCCACTACTCCTGTGGTGTCGCACACGTCTACCGTCTTCCTTGACTTGGCAGACTGCAGACTGCAGACTTGGTAGACACACGAAGGACGGAGGATGTGGAGCCAATTCAGCTCCCATACGCTCCAACTGAGCTCCAACTCGCTGATCACGTATCCCACTCTGCTCCGCACCTCACCTCCGCACCACTGCCTGCTGTGAACGGGAACCGCAAGCCAGGTTGAATCACAGGGACTTAATCAAGGTGGCACCTTTAGTTCTTTGGGTCTCCATCATTGTAGATTGCCTGAAATGTGAGACGGGTCTTGCCATCCGCTGGCTGAAATATGTGTACTCAATGTCTTAAGCTACTGACTGGTGAAAATTGTTCCCATCTCTACACTCTCTAACCAAAGCTGGCATCATCCAGGTCAGACAGATTTATGTGAACCACAGTCAATTAACCAGGGAACAAGAGGAGCTGAGGAAACCCCTTTTCCATGATTATTCTACCATTCAAACAGTGAACAATCCCAAGCCATACTTGAGAAAGATCGCTCCTAGCCAAATTTCGGCTGGGGGCTGTAATATTGCTATTATGCTTTCCCCTAGACCAATATAACAATGGTTTTGTTTAGTTTTCCCATGCGATTAGTCATCTGTGCAACTCTTAGAGCATTTGATTTTTTTATCTGAAAATACTATGAATCCCTTACCAGAAATGTTTTAAAACCTCTTTTTAAACTGTACGGCTTTCACCAAAGGGACCCACCTTTGTAATTTTTTACATGTGTTACCAAACATTTTGGTTTGTTTTAATGTTGGAAACTTTTTTAAGTCGTGTAAATCACACCTTGCTAATAAATGTGTAAATCATGCAAATGAAAAATTGTGCTCCACCAACCAATCCTGATGAGCCGTTCTACCAATGTAGTGCCTCTGAGGTTTAAATTCTAACTTTGACATTCAAGGCTACAAATAGTTTGTGTCCAACCCTTTTTTTACCAGTCATTTCTATTGTCAAAAGGGCAATATGGGGGCCCTAAAAGCGTAAATGTATCCAAGCGTGAAAGAAAGTGTTTAAAAGCAATAGCGTCGCTGTGGTGGACGGGTAGCAGGCCTGGTGCCCCACCATCAGTGACAACCAGAGTCAGCAAAAACAGACACTACCTCTGAGCCTGGGAACAGCAATGTTGTTCATTTTTACATTTCACATTTATCTTACTCTTTCATTCCCTAAGTTTATTTTCTCTTTCCAGGATTTTGTGTTTCTGCAGCTATTCACTGAACATATTAATCATTTATAGTGGGTAGTGTGAAAAGAGTTGCTGCTATGTAGCTGTATGAGTTCAATTTGTATGTGGGTCACAGTAAGAAATTGGGTTATTGGTTGGCTGAATTGTGAGCTCTGGTCAAGCACTAACCACAATCCGTGTCAGGGTAACGCACAGGCAAACCCCAAATTAACCTGTGCTCAACCCCAGGGTAGCTTGGCACAAAGCAATCAGGCTTAACATAAAGGCAATGTGTAAAGTATTTGAGCAACACCTCAAACAGTAAAACAGTGAAACACAGCACAAAAAATGATGACATATACTGCTAGAGAATTAGAGCCATATTTAATAAATAAAACAAGATCAAAACAACAAAAATCAAATCAGTAGAACTGGAATTATGAATTTTTAAAGAATAAAGTGTAAAATAGCGCCTAAAAGAAGAACGTGGTAACCGCAGCAATCTCGTTGAGCTAGACCAGGTCAAAGTCAACCTAGGAAGCAACGAGATCAGCCACCAATGCACCACCATCCTCAACGCATCCACCGCCACAGCCACCTTTCTCTAAGCATGGAATCATGCAGAACTCAAACCTCTACTCAAGAAAACCTCCGCCAACCAGAGCGAACTGCAGAACTACCTGGAGAAGGCCATCAACCAGAAGCTTGCTGAGCACCTGGAGAGAATCAACCTGCTAGATGCCTCCCATTCCGGTTTCCACAGCAACCACAGCACCGAGACTGACTTGATCGCTGCCACTAACAACATCTGCGCCCTACTCGACAGGGGAGAATCGGCGGCTCTGATCCTTCTTGACCTTCCTGTAGCTTTTAACACCGTATCTCACCACACACTCAACAAGAGACTGCATCAGATAGGGATCAAGGAGACGCACTCGGGGTGGGTTGCATCATTCCTCATTGGACAAACTTAGAGAACCCACCTACCCCTCTTCACTTTGGAACCCACAAGCACTGTCTGCAGCGTCCCTCAAGGTTCATCACTCAGCCCCACCCTCTTAAACACCTACACAATGTCACTAGCAGACATCATCAGAACCCATGATCTCAATATCAGATCCTATGCAGGTGATACCCAACTCATCCTCTCATTATCAGCAGGCCCCACCTAGACCAACTTCCACAACTGCATGAAGAATGTCACAGACTATGTGAAGGACAACTATCTAAAGCTCAACACTGACAAGAAGTGCTGATCTTTGGCAACCATGCCTCCCTCTGGAACGACACCTGGTGGCCTGCCGAACTCAGACCCACTCGCACACCAAAAGACCACGCCCCCAACCTCAGCATCATACTGGAAAGCAAACTCACCATGAAATGACAGATCAACACAGTCTCCTCCGCCTGCTTCCACGCGCTCGTCTTGCTCCGAAGAATCTCAAATCAGCACACAAAAAAAAAGCCATGCAAGCCTTAATCACCAGCCGGCTGTACTATGGCAAGGCACTGTATGCTGGAACCACCCACAAACTTATGAGAAGGATCCAGACAATACAGAACTCAGCAGCCAGACTGATGCTCAACCTGCTTAAACAGACCCACATCACTCAACACCTGAGAAACCTCCACTGGCTCCTGTCCAGAAAAGATGCCAATTCAAGTTACTGAAACACACCTACAAAGCCCTCCACGGCAAGGACCAGCTTATATGAACCACCTCCCAACCATCTAGAAATCGTTGCTTCAGCTCTCTTGGCCTTGCATAGACACCGTTCATTCGCTGTACCCACAGTGGAGGCTGCTCCATCGCCCGCCTTGCCTCCAAGTCTGGGAACGATCTCCTCCGAACATCACCCTCGCTGACGGACAACAGGAAGAGACTCAAGACATGGCTCTTCAACTATACCCAGCAACCTAGCGCCTGGATACCCTCACAGGTGGTAAGCTGCACTTTACAAGTACTGAATAATTGATTGATTGAACAGTTCAGGCTGACCGTTATGGAGCGCTGTCTGATACAGTCCCAGATTAGTCCAACCGAAGTTTTACCTTCCCAGGTTTTGCGCCAAGAGCCCCATTCGCATTGGAGAGGGCTGTGAGGAGCAAGGAGAGCATCACAGGAGGATGTAGGCATGGCTTAAAGAGCAGGCCGGTCGTTGTGGATGGGCGGGCTGGTGTTTCGTATTGGCTGTCCCTCACCAGTGGTTGATGCTGCTGTGTGAAGAGACAGCTGGTGGCAGCTTGCGCTGGTTTTCAGTGTGAGTGGCGCAGCCTCTGTGCAAACAGGCCTGTTTGCAGTCACAAAGAGCCCAACAACTTGATTTAAGAGCCTGTGAGCAACACCAAGGTTCAATGACCTGAGAGACTCACTTAGGGGTCAGGTACCTGCTGCAGCTGGGTCCAGGAGCTGTTTGGGGAGACTTTTATGTCCCTGAAGCTCAGATCAGGAGGCCAAAAAACGAGTCCTTGGAGTCACTCTGGGGTCCTTGGTTCAAGATGAAGTTGTATATCCAGTTCTTCATCCCCAGGAAAGAGGGTAGAAGGCAGAAGATCAGCACAGAAGGGCACCTGTTCATTCAGATCACCAGGCCAGCAGAGTGGCAGTCCTGGTAGAAGCACAGCAGTCCTTCTTCCTGGCAGAGTGGCCACAGGTCCAGAAGTGCACTGAAGTGGGGGTGTCCGAGGTCCTACATTTATATTTAGGTGTGCCTTTTAAGTGGGGAGAAGATTCTAGAGGCAAAACTTTGAAGTACACAGATGCTGTTCCTTCCCCGCCCTGGCTCAAGACTAACTACAGGGTACAGCACTTTGTGTGGAAACAGGACATAACTTATTCAAGTGTATGTGGGGCATGGCCCAGCTCCTCCCACCTATTATGCCAGTGCTAGCCCATCCAGTCACACCTATGCTCTCCATTGTGTGTACATAAAGCCCAAATATGAGCCACCCCCAGTCATGTGACCTAGGGATAGGCTGCAGGCACCAAATGGCGAAGGCAAGAAAATGGCAACTTTCTAAAAGTGGCATTTTCAGAATTGCAATTTCAAATTTGACTGCACCATAAGTTAGGATTTTAAATTGTGATTCTAGAGACACCTAACATGAACTGGGGATCTATTTCCATTTAGAAAATTACACTTATAAAATGTAATAAGGCAAATCCAATGTTTTCCTATGGGAGAGATAGGCCTTGCAGTAGTGAAAAATGAATGTTAGAGTTTTTTACCACCAGGACATGTAAAACATTTAAAACTTAAAAGTTCATGTCCTACTTTTCAAATACATTGCAGGAGAGAGGGCTGGATAGCAGTGGGGAAGTGCACAGAGTCCTAGGGCCAACAAAAACGAATTCAGTAAAAAGTGGAAGGTAAAGGCAAGAAGTCCAGAGATAACCCTACAAAAGGGCCAAGAGCTGTGGATTTCAGGCCAAACTCAGTACAAATTGCCAAAGGGGTTCTGAATACATGCTTATCCAATCATTAATCTCTCTGTAGAGCACACAGATCAATAGTGAGGTGTGCCAGTTATGATTGTCATTATATGCAAGGGTGTGTGCAGGAGGTACTCCTTGTGAAGATATTAGGGGGCATATTTGCAAGCCCTTAGGGCCACCACATCACTTTTCAGGACATTGTGGTGGCAATAGGGGATTTGCCTTATTTACAAGGCACCGTTAAACCACTTAAAAAGGCTTAACGGTGCTTTGTAAATAGGGCACCCTTTCACGCTATACTTAGCGTGAAAGGGGAGTGCAATGGGTGTTGCTGTGGGTGTTCCATCGCAACACCCATTGATTTTAACGCTCCCCCATATTTACAAGGGTGGCGTAAATATGGGGCAGCGCCAAAACTAAGACCAGGGAAAACCTGGTCTTACCCTGGCGAAAAGAGGAGAAATGTTTAATTTCCCCTCGTATTTGCTGTTTCCATGTGTGCTTTGTTGTGCAGCACACATGGAAACTGCAAAACGCCAATGATTGTTTATTTGCAGGAAGGTGTCCCTTCATGCACATAAACAATCATTTAGGAAAATGAAGTTTTGCAACTTCTATATGTGCTGCATTAAGCAAACAAAAATCCAAAGAGGCATATACCTTTTTCAATGTGTGATGTAGAATGTATCACGCATAGGAAGAGGCAATAACAAGAAGAAGAAAAGATTTTTCTCTATGTTATGCCATCCTCTGGGAGGTGTACTTATATGATGCAATCCCATGTTGACAACCTTTGTAAATATGGAATTGGGTCAAATCCATGGGTGGGTGCACACGTACGCTCAAGCTCCACTCATGGAAATCCTACCAGCATGAAATGTAATATAGTGTAATGTAAGGCGCTCCATTGCATTACGTTTCTTTGTGTTTTTGATAAGCCTTGAAAAAGTCACACAGTGATGAAACACGTATCAGCTGTTTGTTGGAATAAACTAAAAAGAGACCTAAGGAGAAAAAGAGAAAATGCCTATCAAAGAAGAGGCACAAGAGAATGGTGTGAAGATGAGAACAGGAGTGATTGAGCCACTCTGTGGTCCATATACCTTGCCCCTTCCAAAGTTTAGAGGTACAAATGGTTAGAAACTAAACATATCTAAGGGTGTTCAAATTAAGATGAGCATGTGGACTCCATTTATTGCCTTCACAACTACCTTGCTATTCTTCTTATCTCTACCTTTAAGACTTCACACTGATGATCTTGATTAAATGTTTAATATGAACAGCATAAAGGAAGCTGCTGATAGGTTCAGTAGGATCTGCAGAATTGCATATCCCGTGCGAGCATCATCCCAGAGGCTGAGAGGGCCAGATCGAGCATAGGCAAAAATGTGGAAATATTACCAGGGTATCAGCTGCTATCCGCAGCCTATTCTTTGCTAGCCTTAGTCTCAGATATGATGACTAGCAACAGAAATCAAAGAGGGCACTAAGATCAATTTCCATAAACTTTAACCCTTTGCTCATTTCCTAAATCCTCAGCAACAAGTAGGTGGATGTTGATGGTCTACCAGAAGCGCGAATGGTGAATCCAGTGATGTCATCAGTGATCATAGCATGGGGATGTCTCTGCTTTTAACAGTGGATTATAAGAAACTAGGATCCATTCTGTCCTTTACTGTGATTGGGACAAATACCACAATGGTCAAGGTCAAGTAGGGTCTAGGAGTCCAGAAGAATGTGTAGTCTTGACTTTCAACAACGGTTTCAAGGATATAAGCCATACGTGATCTTGGGTAGTAAGCTATATAAGTGCAATTACAATACAATACAATATGTTTGGGACTGGACAATAGCGTTTCAGATTTGAAAGACTGCAGCTAGTTTTCATTTAATAAAAGCCCAATGATAGCGATAGTGATAGCCATAAGTTCAGGGACAAAGCATTGAGAAAAGAATACGCTGGTGAAGTCGGGTATTGAAAGATAGGGATTGTGCAAACTGTTTGCATTTGGTTGGGGGGTAGCCTGGTGCAAGGGTCCTCAAACTTTTCCTTCACAATTTTATGCAGAATTTGTTTTAGAACATCAAGAAATTCCAGTTTGTGAGGACCATTTTCACTGCTGCTGTCAGTAGTAAGTCAAGGATGGTTCAACTGGATCACGCTTCTTAGAGGAGCAAACAATATGTCACTACAGAACTCACCCTGGAAACCGGCCTCCAGAAGGATGTGGGGGTCCCTGGACAAGTTCCTAGACCCTTTTGAGCCCCCATGAAAATGAGGCAGGCCGGGGAGACACTTTTCGGCACCCCATGTGAAGTCCCACCCTAGCAAGAATGTAATTGGACCCAAATGGTTCCATCCAGTGTCAGACGTATTGTATAAGCAATGTAAATCTTGTGTGCCTGTCCTCTGTCTCTTCTTTCACCCAATGTTTTCATGCTCTTTTCTTTTTTCCTTTCTTTCTTGACTGTTAAGACAGGTAGGGAATGCATAGTATTATAAAGGCAATAGCGAATGGATGAAAAGATGCAAACCCTGTTGCAGAATTACTAATGTGTTCTTGTCTTAAAAATTTAATAAAATATGTTGAAATATATATTTTTTTTAAAAGTCATGAAATTCGCTAAAGAGCAAATTATGAACACAGTTGGTAATCGTGCCTTACCCAAGAACATAGGTGTGACTTATCAAGACAGGCTACTCAGAAAGTTTTGTAAATCAGATCACTGAGAAAGCATCTCTTACTCCTTCATTTTCACGAGTAAATCACGCACAGTACCAAAGACAAAAACCGAAAACAGGCAATGTCTTAACAAATATACTGGCTTGAGCTCGGATTTCTTTTCTAAATACTAATGCACCAAGTGGCAATAGCCAATGGCTTTGTTCTTATTGCATATAACTAGAACACGTTATAGTTAGGGTTTGTTAAGAAAAACGAGGGTACAAGAAATACAACTGTTTAGGTAGTGTACTAGCTTTATAATTTCCCACAATACTTCCTGCATACAATGCCATATTACATTATTCATAGTGTAACAAAAATGATGTGACTGATGCCACGAAACCTGAACTGTACCACAATGCAGTAAGGCAAGGAGGACCTTTGCATCTGACATCGGTACTACTGTCCTAGTCCCAATTAGGTGATGTAGCTGCTGACACCTTCCTCATGCTCAAAAAATGACGGAAACGGAAGGCGAGAAAGAGTGGCATCTGCCCCAGTGACATGTCACCAGTCATGCACACAGCAACGGGGCAGCTACAAGAATTCTCAAGAACATTCATTGTTTTTT
This sequence comes from Lissotriton helveticus, assembly GCF_964261635.1. Classification (NCBI taxonomy): domain Eukaryota; kingdom Metazoa; phylum Chordata; class Amphibia; order Caudata; family Salamandridae; genus Lissotriton; species Lissotriton helveticus. The sequence continues at coordinate 737,798,165 of NC_136059.1, read as the reverse complement.
TCGTTTTTTTTTAACTCCATAACTTGGTGGCCAGTTAAGGGGAGCGGTACAAAAGGGGGTGGTGATGGACGGTTAAGGGGAGCAGCAACAAGCTTTGCATCCTTAGGCAGGTCCAGGAGAAGTGCTGGACATTAATCAGTAGAGTGTATTATCCTTAGTAGACTACAACAAGCATTAGAAAAGCCAATAGGTTTCACCTATGCAAGATCAATTGGCTTTGTCAATGTTTTTTTTTTTTACATGATGCACAGCAGCATGAGCTGATGTGCAACATGGCTTCAAATTAAAAACAGAACGTGCTAAGACACGGCCAGCGTAGACCATGTCACATCTCTTTTTTCCTTTAAGCCATGTTGTGTAATAGGTGTAAAAACAGTATGGCGGTTCTGGGGAGACAAGCCACATGAGGGAGGAAGGTGATGGGGGGACAACAAACTACAGACAGCAGGAGGAGGGCGGGTGGGAAACAATAAACCACAGACAGCTGGAGGAGGGCTGGGGATGGGAAACAACAAAACAATGACAGCAGGAGAATGACGGAGGTAAGCGGGAATCCAACCTTGTGTAATATAGCTGGTGCTCCTGTAAAAGCGCTCAAATACCTTGGGGTCGAGTCGGCGCTATAGAAAATGGCATTTTGTTTAACAAAAAGACCACAGCCAGCGGGAGGAGGGTGGTGGGGCAAGCAACACGAGGTGGGAGTACAGGGAGGGAGGTTGCAGCAAGAGCATGGACAATGAGAGGGAGACGGAAAGGACCAAGCAAAAACACGGACAGTGGTGATAGGGGGATGGACTGACAACACATGCACTTTTATAAGAGTGCATAACCGGAAGAAGATCCTTTTCCTAACTTGCCACCAAAACCTGCAAATCTCTCCACCTCAGGCTATCCCTGTCGCTGACCCAATTCAGGAAGGATCTCAAGACCTGGCTCTTCAACTGAACCTCATCACTCAGTAGGACCTGCTACTCCCACTCAGCATCTTGAGACCTTCATGGCTGAGTAGTCGTACTTAATAAACATTGACTGATTGATTGATAAATCAGAAAAAAGTACCTGCAGAAGCCTGCGGCTGGTGGAAGGACACTAGCTGCAGACAGGAAGCTGTACTTAGACAATACTCCACGGCAGGGATACACGCAAAGGCACAGGAGGAAGCTGAGGCAAGGAGGAAGCTGTGACTAATAAGAGACAAGGAAACAAGAGTGACATCGGAGCCAACCGATGTTAAGTACAGCAACAAAATAGGTGGGCTCTATGCCCCTTTTAAGCTTTTTTATGTTGTGTACAAGAGATTTTGCAAGCGCTGTGCAGTTGAAACCCAGAAATTGACCTTAACTAAACAATTAGACTCTCTGTATCCCTTTCCTTTCCCAGACAGCAGTAAAGCATGCAAATAATGAAATGAAGCAAACTTTTTATTTGTTTCTTTTACTCATTCTCTCTGTTCACGAACACCCTTGAGCAAGGCATGTGGCGCAGGGGGCAAACACATATAGATATTGTGCAAAAAGTGACAATTCTGCCTGCTATTTGGTACAGAGCTAGAAAAATAAGCAAATGTGCCCGACCACTTTTGCACAAGGGAGTGAAAGTGGCACACATCTCCTTCCCCACCCCACCCCGCGACAAAGGCCGGACAGTATCCGTACACCAGGGAATCTACAAGCAACTCCTGTACAAAAATATATAATAAATACTCAATATTCTCTGCTCTTCAGCAAAGGAAGGGAATGTGGTGCACAAATCACCCCACTGGACCTTCGACAAAGCAGGAAGTGGATGTTGGCACATAGGCAACTACAAGATGCTCCAGTAAAAATATTGCATTAAAGCGACTATTCCCTCCCCACAAGGCGTGGGAGAGTGTGGGCACAAAACACCCTCCCAGCCCTTCCACACATATGGAAATGCGCAGACCCTGTGAAAATCACAGCTGCTCTAGTTAAGATATGCTAAAAATAAACCTAGACAGCAGATAATACGTTTTATCATGTGTCAACATACATACGGAAAACTGACACTTTTTCAATCGGCAGCTTGTTTTTCACTTACATCCCCAAGAACAGCTGCATTAAATTGCACCAAACCATGGCTTATGTTGGCTACAGGAATTTTCATGTTGAAACAGAAAACTACTTATGTTGGTATTTTGGGACCTCTTTATAACTTTGTTTTAACCTCTCCCCTTGGTCGAGTTTGACCCGGCTGCACCAAATTCAGGAGATTTCTGTTCTGTATTCTTCCAAGTTTTGGTGTAAATTGGTCGAGATGTTGCAAGTTATTAATAAAGCAACGATGTCAAGTCTAGCCTTTGTAATTCACTCTGGAAGGGATTCACTAATTAATGGAAATGGTCATAGAATGGTCAATAAGTAAACAGATTATCAGGCGACAGGAGACTTTTTATTTTAAAGGATTTTATTAATTATTTCCAAAAGTGTACATAGAAAAATTGATGGGTAAACAATGTAACAACTTTAGCAGTATATGAAGTAGGTGGTATGAGTACAAACAGTATAACAAGTACAAAGTATGAGGTGATACAAAGCAAGAGACTTTTAATTGCAATATTGAAGAAAGCAATTTTACTATTTTTTAAATGGTCCATTTCCCGGCCACAGTATTAATCTTTCATTTTAAAGCATTAATAGCTCAGCATGTAAAGCTATTTGAACAGCGTGATTATTTATTGATTAATTATTTTATGACTTTTCTGGACTGGGGAGACTGTACCCACAAAAGACCACCCCCTTCCCTGCGAGTGCACGTGATAGGCAGTAAGGAAGTAGGTGGATGTGGGCTTGTGTGAGGGTATAACTCTCCTGCACCCCCAAAGTGTCCAAAAAATGGATGGGTGCCAGATACATTTCGGGGAGGCGCAGTCCAGACAGGGGCTGTGACAGGAGTGTGTCCTATTACAGCTTTGCAAACTTGGCCAACTTCACCATTCCCGCACTTGACTCTTAGAACAGCGAGGATTCTCAGGGAGGTATTTTAGGGGAAAGAGCTCGTGACTCAACAGTCAGCAGATACTTTTATCACCTGTCTTGATAATATGCCTCTAGGAAACAAAGGAAAATAAATAGAAGACATGGGGGCATATTATCAAGAAAGGCGTTAAAATTATCGCCGCTTTAGCAGCAGGAAACTGCCACTAAAGCGGCGATAATGGGCTTGTAAATTCCCATAGAAGCCCATGTTCACACCAGAACATGGGGCCTCATTTATGAAAAGTGACGCATTGCTGCGTGAAAGCAGCGATGCGTCACTTTTCATTGCACCCTCCTTGCGACACCAATGATGCGTCACATTTACAGTATGACGCATCATGTCGCAAGGAGTTACAGATACGTCAGCATTTCTGTGTTGAATTTTTTTATTGAATTATGCAATAAAATACATAGCAAATATCAACGTAATACGGTAAATAAGAATACCTTATTTGCAAAATATTTGAAAAGAATAATGAATTGATAGATTATGAAATTTACTCCTAGTAATAGAGATAAGGAAAAAGTTTAACAGTACATACTCTACAATCTGTTATAAAATAACAATGCAAAAGGTATGAATGTATCTTATATGTAACGGAATGACTAATGACTAAATAAATATAATCAAGATTAAAAGAAAGAAAAAAAAAAAGGGTGCCAGAGTAATGGAGGGGTGGGGGGTGAGAGAAGGAAAGAGAAAGGATAAAAAGAATGAAATAGTACAGGAAAAGCATATGAGATAATAAAATTAAGTAGGTAAAGGATGCACATTAGAAGAGGGAGTTGGGTTAGAATCGTCATCCAATGTGGTTTCCAAAAAGGGGGACCAAGTTTGAAGAAAGATGTCAGCTTGGTCCTGAAGATTGTAAATTGTGCGTTCATGTAAGGCTGTGTGCATCATTGCCACCAACCATTCTTCCTGAGAAGGAGCAGATGAAGACTTCCAATGGCGTAAAATGCAAATTTTGGCTGTAGCCAAAGCAGTGTGAAGAAGACGAGTCTGTGGCTTAGAAAGTTTTGGAAAACCACGGAAGTCCTGTAAAATAATGGTGACAGATGTAAGTGGTAACATTAATGTCATTGTAGAGTTCAAAGTTTTGCCAACAAAGATCCAGAAGGGTCTGGTGCGTGGACATTCGCAAATGATATGTGTTATGTCACAACCAGGATTAGAACATCTCCAGCAAGAAGTATGCGATAATAACCCAGCTTGATGTAATTTAACCGGTGACCAGTGCCAATCATGAAGAATTTTAAAAATACAGAATTTGAGACGCACTTCTCGAACGCCTTTGTGCAACCCCTCCAGAATTTGATCCCATTGAGCATTGGAGTACATAATAGATAAGCGAGATTGCCATTTAGTCCGAAGAGTATGTGAGAGAGGTTGTGAAAAAAGAGGGAGCAAAAAGGTTTTATAAAGACCAGAGGTCACCCCCTTAAACTTCCCCCATAGTTGCAGATAAGATAATATTGGAGAAACCTGAAGCAACCAAGGTGGAGAGCCTAATTGTTTTTTAAGACATTGTTGAAATTGAACGTATTAAGAGGAATGTAGGAGTGGAAGATTAAATTCCTCACAAAGTTGGGGAAAAGTTTTAAAATCTCCATCATGTAAGAGTTGATCCAGAGAAGAAATGCCGGCTTCTCTCCACAAAGGCCAGGATAAAGTAGACCATTGATACGAATAGCTGAATTATTCCACAAGGGAGCTTTAATGTGAATTCGCGGATTCGAACTTAATATGCGATGACCCCTCTGCCAAGATCTATGCATGGCTGATAAGATAGGATTTTTAGGATCCAAAGAACTAGTACCAGTACCGTATAAAAGGGATAGTCCTGAATCCTGAGATAGAAGATGACGTTCAATTGATACCCATTGTGGAATGTCTTTAGATTTGGGTAGAAAATATGAGAGTTGAGAAATGTGTAGGGCAAGTGAATAATGTTCAATGGATGGAAGACCCATGCCTCCATATAACTGATGGGCCTTTAATTTAGCAGCAGCAAGGGGCGGTTTAGCTGTGCCCCAAATAAAGAGCTTTATCTTGGAGTCGATTGATCTAAGAGTAACTAAAGGAATTTGGAGGGGAAGCATACCCAAAACATAAATGAATCTTGGTAAAGTAACCATCTTAATAGCTTGAACTCTACCCCATACAGATAATCCTAGAGCTTTCCACTTATCAAAATCCCTCTGCATTTGAGAAAATAAAGGAGCTAAATTATCCGCAACCATATTTTCCAAACCTCTATTAATCAGAATCCCGAGATACTTAAGGTGTGAAGATTGCCAGTGAAAAGGGAATCCAGAAATTGCTGATTTCGTAGTGCCAACTGAAATAGGTAACGCTTCACTTTTGTCCCAATTTATTTTATAACCAGAAAAGGAGGAAAAATCATTAATAATTTGAAGAAGGGCTGGGAGAGATCGGGGGAGGTTAGTAAGAGTAAGAAGAATGTCATCTGCATATAAATAAATTTTAGAATGGCCAATTGGAAGGGGGATACCTGTAATATCATCAGATTGGAGAATTGCAGCAGCAAGAGGTTCCATCGCTAAGAGAAAAAGAAGAGGGGACAATGGGCAACCCTGGCGTGTACCTCTGCGAATTGGAAATGGGGTAGATAAGGAACCTCCACAGTTGACTTGAGCTAATGGGCTATCGTATAATAAACGTACTTTATTAATAAATTGGTCACCTAAACCAAATCTATGCATTATTGTAAAGAGATATTGCCATTCAATGCGATCAAATGCTTTCTCAGCATCAAGTGAGAGAGCCAAGGCATCTTCTGGAAGATGTTTAGCAGTCCATAACGTGTGAGCCAATGTACGAAGATGATTTCGGGAAGAATGGCCTGGGACAAAACACATTTGGGAATTATGTATCAAGGAGGGTAAGACTTTGCGAAGACGGGACGCAAGAATACTAGCTAGAATCTTAATATCCGAATTTAAGAGGGATATAGGGCGATAACTTCCGCATAAAAGAGGGTCTTTGCCTGGCTTGGGTAGAACAGCTATAATTGCTTTATTAGAAAGGGGGCCCAAGGAGAATTCTTTGTCAGCCTCTAGAAACGCAGCATGCAAAGTATCTATCATATTCTGACCAGTCCATCTATAAAATTCGGCGGGGAAACCGTCCTCTCCAGGTGCTTTATGATATGGCAGAGCAGTGATATCCGAAGAAATCTCGACTCTCGTGATATTACCTTCAAGTAAGGCTCTGCCATCATCCGAAAGCTGCGGAAGATTGACCTTCTCTAGAAAAGTTTACATTTTATCCAAATCAACCTGATTACTTGGGGTATATATAGATCTATAAAAGGAGGCAAATTCATTAACTATTTCCTGAGGTCTGGTGAGTGTTTCACCCTGGGTCGACTTAATAGCTGGAATAGCCATAGCAGCTTCTCTCTGACGCAATTGTGCAGCCAATAATCGGCCAGCCTTTTCTCCTTGTTCGTAATGTCTCCCTTTCATCTTCTGCAATGCATACTCAGGCTTAGATGTAAAGAGACCATTAAGAGACATGCGTGCTTGTTCCAACAATTTGTGATTCTGTAAAGTAGGGTTCGAAATATATAAGTGAGAGTAATGTTGAATGTCTCGTTCTAGTTCTGTTTGTTTTGCAATATTATTCTTGTTGATAAGAGCAGCATCCCGCATTAACTGCCCTCTAATAGTGGCTTTTGCTGCTGCCCAAATTGTTCTCTTAGAAGAGACAGAGTCCTCATTAATAGTGAGATAATCTTGGAAATGAGATTGGAAAAGAAGCTTACCCCCAGGTGTCCTATATTTCTGTAAACTCATTTGCCATGGTTTGCGTCCTGGTTTAGATAAACCTAAATCAAGAGATATAAGAACAGGAGAGTGATCAGATAAAGCAGCTTCCAAAATGTTAGAATCTGTGACCAATTGAACCGCTTTATGAGATAACAGAAAATAATCCAAACGGGAAAATGTGCCATGCAAGGAAGAAAAGAATGTATATTCCTTATCATGAGGATGACTGAGACGCCAATGGTCAACCAAACCATTATCAGAAAGTATGTCTTGTAAGATGGCCCTATCTGCTGCATTAACCCTGTCAAACTGACAAGTTTTGTCGAGGATAGGATCTTGAACCAAATTCCAGTCCCCTCCGATGAGATATTGGGAAGCATTGATCTCAGTAAGAAGACGATTCAATTGGAGGAAAAATTGTGTTTTAGTACCAATCGGAGCATAAATGGATCCAAGACAAATGGAAGAATTCCCAATTCGTAATTTAGCGAAGACATAGCGACCACCTGGATCTGACCATGTCTTGGAAATTGTAATGGGAAGTGATCTCCAGATAAGAATAGCCACTCCACATTTACGGACAGGGTTAGGGTTACGTCAGTATTTCTGACGTATCTGTAAGCGCAAAAGACACGCATTGCTGGAATGTGTCACAAAAGTGATGCAACTCCAGCAATGCGTCCTTTCACATGGGGAAAGCCCCATGTGAAAGGGCTTGCGTCAGTCTTACGCCTGCTGTGAGGCAGGAGCAAGATTTTGACGCAACATCATCCTAAAAGTGACGCAGTGAAAGCTCATAGATTTTACTGCGTCATTATTACGAGGCTTTTTGCGGGGGAACGCCCCCTCTGCATACATTATACCTGATGCAGGTATAATGTAGCGCAGGGGTTTACAAAGTGACGCATCTGCTTAGATGCGTCACTTTGTAAATAGTGCGCAACAGGAGGCATGTTTTACGCCGCCGATGTGTCACAAAAAGTGACGCATCGGAAGCGCAAAACTGACGCAAGGCCTCATAAATGAGGCTCACGGGCTTCTATGGGAATTCACAAGGGCATATTATCAAGCCCATTATCGCCGCTTTAGCGGCAGTCTCCTGCCCCTAAAGCGGCGATAATTTTAATGCTGTTGTTGATAATATGCCCCATGAACTTTTCAATTGTGTCCAAAATGATTTTTAGAAAGTTAAGGAAAAGAACATTACATTCTATTTACTACAGAAACAGTCTTGATTACGCCATTCTTACTGCAACAGTAATGTTTGACCAGGCAAAGAATACATTCTGTTGATCACTGATGTATCAACATATATAAATTACCTTAAGGGGGCTGGTGTGGACATTCCAGGATGGAAATACTTTCAACAGTAGATCAACCACAAACATAATAGTTTATGGCTAATCATTAACATTTGTAGACATGTTCACATCCTGTATATGATCAGAGATTTTCTCTGCCAAAGTTCGGAGTACATCTTTATCTAGGTTAATAATGGGGACTTAATACCTACAAAAATGTTGGACTTATAGAGAAAGGGGTTTCTCCATGGTAAAATGTATCTTTCCACTGAGAAAAAAACATGAGAACGTTTTAAAGTGTAGATTAACTTCGTATAAGTACTTGCCATGCCTCTCCCATGCATTTTGGAAAGCTGAGACTCATAGTTTTCCCGGAGCACTCTCGATATTTCTAACAATTTGTAAAATATCACACATTTACATATGTAGGAGTAAGCGTAGAAGAGTCTTTTTTGGATTTATGTTCAGTATACTTGGGTTGCACACACAATCAGTGAAAGTCAGCTTTCTGCTTATTAATGATCCTGATATTTTACAAGAGGGCTTTTCCAATTAATGGAGTAGTAAAGACTCAGGGACAGATATACCTACATTTTGCATCGTGGCTGCACCACTTTTTTGGCACACTCTTTGATATTATATGCTGTGATATCAAAGGCCATGGTGTCACTTGCATACTGCCTAACTTGGTTCGTCCCCCACTACTTTTTTTAGGACTAGTAATAAAAAGTTGTGAGTCATTGTTTCCCCTCCATTGCATTTGCAGCTAAGTGTTAGGTTCCAGCCAGGACACCCAATCACAGGAAGGTCTGATGGCCCCATAACTTCTGCCTTTGTTTTGGGCTCAGCTCGAATTTAAAATACCAGGCCCCCTCCCCGCCTGCACATTGCTGCTCGGAATGAAAGCAGTCAACGTGCAGGCGCTGCTGAAAGTGTCTTGGTGTCTGAAAATTACACCAGGACCAACAAGTCTATGAGAAACTTCTTTCATTACTGACAAATAATACTGTTGCGGTGCTGCCAATCACGTAGAGAATTAGAGTCCTTAAACATAATATTCAATTAAGGTCTCCCAGAAAGTCAGAGGCATTGATGTAAGATACAAGTAAAAAGATGAATCCGGATTTATTTCTGTCACCAAAATAAATAAATGTTATAAACAAACTCTTAACGGAACGTAAAAGATAATAAACCTTGAATGAAATGGGTTCAGTCCATTTAGTATGCAAGGATTTTTTGAGCACCCATTTTTTGAACCTTTACTGTGGGTGAGTGTCACTACCGGAGTCTCACTCACAGCAGCTGCATGGTAATTGGACGGTATGTGCTAAGTGGCCGTGTTCACCCTTTAAGCTAATGCTTCTGCAATGCAGCTATGGTAGGGACTCTTTACACAAGAACACATGTGATTAACTGTGCAGGCTGCATGTGAGGGATTACAATCATGCTCAGCTTAGTAACTACACACAGGTAACCTGCCGGTGCATGTTTTAAACTGCAAATTTGATATGTCAGTAAGCCCTTTTGACAGACTCAGACCTTCCATCGAAATATTATTAGGTCACCCCTAAAAAGCCTTATTGCCCTTAAAGGCAAGGTTCATAATACATGAAAGTAGTATGAGTGAAAGTTAATGTTAAACATGGTCTTACAGTGAAATATACCCAAAATCTTAGGGCTACATTGTTACATGTTAGATTTGGATTGGTAGCAGCTAGAGAAGTATTTCCAAAACTCATTTTAATCCCAATTTAAAATACAATTTAATGGTGAAAAGGAATTTGTCTCACTATTGAGCAAAAAGGCACTTTTAAAAAGTTAACATTTTTTTGCCTAAAGCTTCTAAGCCTTCAACTATTACCCAGCAGCTGGGTTGCTCCCTTGTGGTAAGATGTGTGTTGCTCTCACACAGATGACAAAAGGCTTGGGTGTGGGGATGTGCTGGACTTCCCTTTACAGAATGGCCGGGGGGGCTGTGCTCCAGGACTACTGCCTCTTCCTCTTCAAAGAAGCCTCCCCTGTCACAAGCAGACGAAACTGACACCAAGCCTGCCCCATTCTTTTGTCTATCTAGCTACCCTTGGCCCCAAGCCCAGTGGGTGTAATGTTGCCCCAGACCTGGTTTGGAGTGACCACCAGGGATGGTTTGCCCAATATCATAGCCACACCTCTGGGTTTGCACGGGAGCTTCGAGCAAGGGAAGAAGCGTTATGCCATATTGGATTGTCCCAGAATGCTCTGCAGGAGGGTTGGGGCAGGAGTGGAGGGATAATGTGGCAACCCAGGATTTGCTAGTTGTATCTAGTATCAACAACTGTTCATGCACACTTATAATATAAGCCCTTGCACAAAGAAGTGACAGGGAGCAAGGCCCTGGATCTAAACTGCGACAACACCAGAATCATCATGGACAGCTGGAGGAACAGTCACCTGATGCCCCTGAATGACTGAGGACTTTGCCCAATGCTGACCCCAGGACTAGATGAGTCTCTCCAGGACCAGTGGCCCTGGCCCCCTTACACCTCATGAGGACCAGTTGGATGCCCTGCAAGATGGCCAGAAAGCCATGGGATCCATGGGGGACAAAGCAGAGGAGGCGGCTGGCAAAGGGAGCCAAGGAAACCAGCCCTCCACAGAGTCAACCATTTTAGAAGCCAGTGGAAAGTGTTCTGAGTGGGTAGGCCTGGACAAAAGGAGCAAAAGGAGCCCAAAATCCAGTAAATCAGCATAAAGTAGCCAGAGAAACAGCTGTTTATAGCCCATTACCACAGGGGGGCCAGGAAGAGAATGAAGCATGTATAGCTTCTCTTCTCTCCAATTTCAAAAAATGATCCTCATGAGGCCAGTACAAGGAAGACATTTACTTATCCAGGTAGAAGAGGGGTGTGCATGGGGCCCCCTCCCCACAAGCTCTTATGGCCCTGGAGACATCATCTCACATGGCCCACTAAAAGAAAATGCTGTCCTAAGGACCATATTCCACAGGATTGAAGTGAGGAGTACTGGTGCATTCCTAGAGGGCCCAGGCCCTACAATGACAAAAGACCCCACTTGTTTCCATCTCATTCAATATTACATAATACACAGAGCTTACCTGACCCTAGCCAAAATAAACAGATATTTCATGCACACTGCCCCAGATGCAGATTGGTAGACGTAGACCTCCTTCACATTTTATGGGCTTGCCCATCTCTTGCAGTTTATTGGCAGTGTGTAACGATTCAATTGGTATCCTGGGCTTATGCGCAGAACAAAGGGGAATAGGGCCACGTCCCGATTTATTGACCTGGGGTTATTGACAGCCAATCGCTTAATAACTAAGCAGTGGAAGCTATCAGAACCCTCTGCCCCTGCGATAGCATGGATTTGTTCACTGCTGACCTGGGCACAGGCTGAAAGTGCTGCATTAGGTAGGGAGGACAGCCTAAGGCTACACAAAATCCTTATTGCTGCCAATTGGGCTCCAGATTGCAAGACTTCCAAAATGTGCAACACACAGAGGCTAAACACTTAGCTGCCGTGGATGAGGCAGGAACACCAGTCACGGTGTCACAGAATCACATACAGCCTGTGCGTCCAGATGGCATCGGGTTGCCCCCCTGTGAGTACCTTACGATCTGGAGGCTACCTGAGAGACAGCACGCAGGACACCATACTGTGATCACGCATAAAGAGGGAACTAAAGGTGGGCAGGAGTGAACTGAGTTAGGCAGTGTTCAAATATCTAGTTCAAACTGTCCTTCCCCATCACCACACTTCCCCACGACTAGTCGCCATTACCTATAACCTCCATAACCAGATCTCCTTCTGAGCGCCAACACATCATTCACATTTCGAGTTGACAACACCGTGGGCCCCATTATGAACATGATGCCCGGCCCATGAATGCTATTGGCCTTAATGATGAATCTTAACATGGGATTGTTGTTCTTAATATGTGGTGACTCTGACCAACCCAGTAGGCTTCATTTACAATGTAATATGATAACTCCTTGAGAAAGCTAATATGCTTGCCTTGTTTAATGTGGTGACACTTTGATAAAGCCAAAAGTAATGCCTTATATTTTAGTACAACCCCCTTAACAAAGCCAATAAGCCCGCTTATTTAACCCCTTGCGTGCTCAGGACGGCCCCCACACATTCTACGTCACGGTAGGCGCGTGAGGAGGATGGCCGGGGGCCGTTCGAACTCCACCCACTAATTCATTCTTCCGCACAGGTGGGGAATTTGCACCGGGCTGGGGGAATCAGCTGCGTTTAGACGGCACCCGGCCGTCCTGAGCACACGCCCACCAAGACGTGGTACGGCCGGGGCCGTCCTGCGTACACAAGGGGTTAAAATTACACCCCCTTGTATTGTGATGTTCTATCTGGTATAAGTGGGAGGTACTGTTATTTTTTATGGTCATGACCCAGTCAGGTCATGTCACCAAAGTTATTTCTATCAGCCTATTGTACATATTTGAAAACTAACCTGTAGTATTTCGTAGTGTGTGTAATCCATGTATTTTTTCCTTTTAAATCAGTGTTGTTTTTGGGTGTCAGTGGAAGAACATTTTTAGCCGACATCACTTGGTTTCCAGTAAAGAGACAATTGTAAACATATTACTTGTGCAGGCCTCATTTCCTGGAAAGCTAATAACCCAATGTCTTACAGTAAGCACAGTACATTCGTCATCTTTAGCAAGCATTGGTAAAGCCAATAGGTCTCACCTGGGTGACCTTCTAGCTTTTTCCAATCGTTTTATCTCTGTTGCACAGCATCCCAGATGCTGTGAAGCATGGCTAAAAATAAGAATAGAAGCCTATGCGGCAAGCATGTGTGCCTACAAAATAATGTCAGCATTTTTTGTTTATCTATCCAAGTTGAACTTGTAAACAAAAAGTAAAGTAATATGAGCAGGTGAGGGAAATGAACATGGGTGGGGTGAAGCAACACAAAAGACAGAAACACAGAAGCAGGGTAAGCAATAGGAGGGCAGAAGAAGTATCTACTCTGCCATCATCTATCCGTGCATCCATTTGTCCATGCACTCTGACATCCATTCACTCGTCTTTTCACCCACACATCCATTAATCTTTTTACTCTGACATCCTTCCACCTGTCCATCCAACTATTCATCCATTCCTTTACTCTGCCATCCAGAGTGGATGGAAGTACACTCTGGATGGCAGAGTGGACTTCCATCCACTCTGCCATCCATCCATACACTCTGCCATCCATCCATCCTTCCATTCATCTGTACCCTCTGCCACCCATCAATCCACTTTGCCATCCATCCATCCATTCTGTCATCCATCCTTCCATCTAGCCACTCTGTCATCCATCCATCCATGCACTCTGCTATCCATCCATACACTCTGGAATTCATCCCCTGTGCCATCCATCCATTCGCCTATGCACTCTGCCGTCCATCCAGCAGTTCAGTTCATCCATCCATTCTGCCATTCTTCCATCTTGCCATCTGTCCATCATACATTCATCTACTCTCCCATTCATCTATCCATGAATCCATTTGTCCATACAGTCTGCCATCCATTCACTCGTCTTTTCACCCACACATCCATCAATCTTTTTACTCTGACACCCTTCCACCTATCTATCCAACTATCCATCCATTCCTTTACTCGGTTAGCCTTACACTTGTTCATCCAACTAGCCATCCATCAACATTTTCTGCAATCTTTTCACCTTTCCATCCACCTATCCATTCACTCACCTGTCCATTCACTCATCCTTTCAGACACTCATCCATCTACACATTATTCATCCACCCACTCATCTATCCTTTTATCCTTCCTTCCATTCAATATTCCTTCCATCGTCTCGTTTTCATTATCCGGACCTCGCACGACCGACAGACGCAAGGATCGGGTGCGCTCCTTTTTGCCACAGGCACCTCCATGAAGCTCGGGACGCAACCGTCCTAGCCTTCAACGCCTACTAGTTTAGCAGCTCTCTGGCGATACTCTACTCACAGTCCACACGACGTGGCTGGCATCCCACCGTTCCGTGCATCCACGATCCCGATATTACCGTAGCCTATCAGCCCTGATGAGTCACATCGCCTTCACGGTGTGACTAAACAAGTGTCGGCTGGCTACTATTTTCTGTACTGACCAATAATTGACTTATAAACAACTTTCATCCACATGAACCTTTGTATCTGGCGTTTTTGAACTTTGACGCATTATTTTTCTCTCAGCTGGTTTACCACTCCTCACACTAGGACTACATACCTTACTTGCGTGTGCACAGGATTTGTTCATCGTCTCGTTTTCTATTTACCCATCTTTTATTCTTCCTTGCTCCTGCTTGCTCTTCCACTCTGCTGTTATGATGTCTTGATAGTGGTAATTTCCTGCTTTTGTCTGCCTCACATCCTGCACAGTTAATCACCCAATTTCTTACAGTGATCATTGTCAGACGGACGGTACTTTGGGCACGACTTCATGTGATACCAGCATGGATACAAGGCAATAATCCTTGGAAAATCCAGAAGACATTGGTGTGATTAGAATATTGATGAATATTTATATAGATCACTAAACTTGTTTGGTGATTTACATGAGCTGTTGCCAACTTGGATATATATTATTAACAAGACCTCATGAGATTCTTGACTTTTAAGATTTCACATTCATAAATTGCTTTGCTGATCTTCGTGATCTGAGTCACATCCCTGATGAAGTCTATCGATTGGACAAAACACGTTGGCTGGGCTTTATACTTCTGATTGGAAATGAAAATAAAGATTATATGAAGTAAAGAAATTTCAAGACTCCCTCACTTTAATTTTGTTTCAAATTGCATGAATTTTATATTGTTTATAATCTATAAATGTACTATATTTGATTATATGCTCCTTTTCATTATTTCTTTATTCCAAGAGAAGTTTTCTTCTCGTATAGTGTGACTTCCAAAGCAGTGGGGTTACAAAAAGTGGAGCATTATGATTTAGACACTCATAGGAACTAATATACTGGTGCAGCCATTTAAGCCCACACTGTGGTTTCTCTAAAAAAAAGAAATGATCACAGTACATTCGACATCTTTAGCAAGCCTTGACAAAGTCAATCGGTCTTACCTTTGAGATCTACTAGCTTTGCCAATGTTTTATCAATGCTGCACTGCATCCCAGATGCTGTATAGCATGGCTAATAAACAGGAAAAGGAGCCTATGTGGCGGCATGTCTGTCTTCAAAATGATGTGAGTGTTTTTAGGTCTCGCCTAGACGAAAGCAAAAGCGAAGCTTTTGCTGTCTAGGAAGACAACTTATGTCGCCACTTTCTTGGGAATGTAGGGGAATGTGGACAGCAGACTGTTACGAGCTTCTCTTGCTGGAGATTTGACCTCGTGGGCGCGCACACATCCGCTCTCTTCAAAGAGAATGTGCACGTCCTTCAATGAATGAACCTGCAATATCTCGCAGCCATGCCTAGTGACTATCCCCTTCCCTCCGCCTCTCTCACCTCCCCATCTGAAGTTTACTGTCCTCCCTCTCGCTAAGGCTCTCTCCGGGTCCTTTCCCTGCCTGCCTCTCCATGCTCCGCTCTGTGCTCCTCTATCTCTTCGATGTCGAACGTAGAGAAGTCCAATTTTGTATATATCGTTCATGTTTAGGAAACTAGTAATGTTAGAGGGAGTACTTATCAGATATATAAATGATTTCTGGGCAGAGTTGAAATTATGGACAAAAGAAATTGTCCTATAAAAGTATATACACATAATTAGTATTAAGATATCGCGTTTTAAGCGAATTCCTACATTCCCAAAATGCTCTTCGGCTATATGCAAATAAGGTTTGCACACTCATTGGAGAGTGCGTCTACCCCCTTTCACACACCCCTTTCGTTTGTGCTCCTTCCGATTGGCTTACATCGGAACTGAAAGGACACTACAAAAGCCACCATCTTGGAAGAACTAGATACCAAGCCCAGTCAATACAGATCTACCGGTAAGAAAGCAAACGTTGCGACGTTTATCTGTTTAATGCAATTAATGTGAATTTATGAGCAAGAACAAAAACATGTTGCATTTGCTACATGTTGTAAGTTGCTTGAAATTTACATTGAACAACAGAATCAATAATTAGAAAATTACACGGACATTTACAATACCTGGGTATATAAGTGCTTCATTTCAGTTTTGACGTAGAACTAAACCGGCGAGCACAAGACAAGATGCACCACTTTCATGACGATCGTTACACGAAAGGACCGCCTTCATTCTCATGCGTGCCTGGAAGTTGCCTGTTTGTCCCTTTTCTGTGTTGCTGACAGCCAGACCTTGCCCGCTTCTCAGACACGCCTCCGCTAGTTTGTACAACTCTCTTGCATATCTTTGGCTCTCCTCCTTTACGGCGAGTACCCTGTTACCGATTGATGCTTGGGCACTGTGCTCCACTGTTAAGGTAAAATAAAATAAAATAAAAACTGTTAAATAATAATTGACGTTTTACAACGAGGAGTCACATTGTTTTCGAACACTTACGAACTTATCTGTTTTGACTTTTTGTCCAATGTTCCTTTAAATCCCAC
Source organism: Lissotriton helveticus (assembly GCF_964261635.1). NCBI lineage: Eukaryota > Metazoa > Chordata > Amphibia > Caudata > Salamandridae > Lissotriton > Lissotriton helveticus. The sequence goes on along the minus strand of NC_136059.1, from coordinate 737,781,531 downwards.
CGAGTTCTTCTTTGTTGCATCAGGTGACCGAGGAGGCTCCTTCAGGAAAGTATATTTTTTCAACCGATTTTGCAGGAAAGAGCAGGCTGAATCAATGTTTTTCTTCAATCCGAGTCAATCAGGAAATTAATTTCCCCTGCATTTTTTCCTGAAACTCTCTCTAATCTATTCCAAAACATCGGACCGCATGAATTCCCCTATAATTGCAAAGCACTAATGCGCTTCGATGCCTCTTTAGGGGTTTAACTCACAGCGCATAAGAAGCTCCCCAAACTGCTTTGTCTTGTTCAGTAGAGAAAACATCTATAATTGTTTTATTTACGCGCCGCAATGTGTTTCAGAAAACAAGAAACTTTGACTGTACCGGATTTGTTTATTATAATTAAATGCATGTATTGTGTTCTACTATTTTTGTGACTAGAATAGCCGCGTAATTAGGTCCCGATCCCCGAAATTCTGCAGGACGCTTGTTATTTATTACACTCCCGCTTTTTACTTGCCTTCTCGGACACTGACAGAAGGAGACCGCTAGAACTACTTATCCCTTCACGCTCCGTGGCTGGCAAGTTGACATACATTCTGCGCGACGTGGAGTGCTGTTTACGGTAGCTGAAACTGAGGGCTAGCGATATCTCTGTTCCCGGCCCTTTCTGACAGTACAAATGACGTTCAAGCCAACAAAAGGAAAGGTGAGTGAGAGAGAAAGTCCTGCTTTCTGGTGGGAGCTTGGGGACGGGTAGTCTGAGTTCGTAGAAGAGTTCTTCTGTTTCCCATGCGCATGTTTCAAAACCTCAACTTTGAGTTTAGAAATCCCTGCGACTTGGGAGTCAGAGAAAAGGGATCCCATGGATACGGGGGTAAAGGCATTATTTTATGTGTGGGAGTGGGGATAGGGGCCGGGGCAGGGGTATAGGAGACTACATTTCTGTTGTGGCGAGCGTGGGCCAGTAGCGGGGGAGGTGCTGTGTTTGGTGGCAGGGTCAATTTTTGGGGACCCACTACAAATTGCCTTTGGGCTTGAGGCCTGTTTCTGTCACTCTGCTAAATTTATTGTGCCTCGCACGTGGGACACGCTGCACCGTATTCACTACATCCACCTTTCCCAGGCAGTCTCATGTCTCGTCTGAGCATGCACATATAAACAGCATCTTGGTAATGAGCCGGCTCTGAGGGCTGCGAACAAAAATATCACTGAGCATGCTTCCTCACTCCCAAATCAGATTCCGGGTCTACAGATCGCACTGTGCAGTATGTCACTGTGTTACTTTTAGGGTGGTTTTGGATTAAGATTCGCTGCTTTCAGGGCTCTTTTCGTGTCTGTCTGTCTGTCTGCTTGCCGTGTGTATCTGGGCTGCTTATTAGGAGCTAGGGAGTTGTGCCGTGTTTCCCTTGCTTCTTTTCGTCTCTATCTTCCTGGACTGATCTTCAACAGGGGATAGTGCGGTGCACGCGGATTCTATTCTCTCATCGGTTTTCATAGTGAGAGAGTAACCATAACCTTTTTTGCCTGTTTCTGTCTCGGTCTCCCTCTGTCAAAAATTGCGCTTGGGGACTGTGTGTATGTGCCTTGTCTGTCCCCCAAACTCTGCACAGTCGCATACATTCGAGAAGAAAATCTTTCATCTGGAATATTACAATGAAAATCAGGGAAGGAAGATCCAAGCGGGATTCAGAGGAGGTAAGCACCAATTGTTGTTGAATGTGTTTTTAGTTTTTAGCTGTGTAAGAATGTATTTCCTCGATGCCATGGACTTTATAATCCTAGCTCTTTTCTGGTTTTATAATTGTGACAAATGCCTTGATGAATTGACTTACATTTGTCGTCCTCCTTAACCTATTTTCTGAATTCCAATGGTTATACTTAACTGCTCAGATAAAGATTTTTTACCTACATTGTGCTTGCTCTCATCCCCATCCTTGTGGGCGATCTTACTTTGATCCATCGGTTACATGCTGTATGTGCATATCCACACAAGCCCCAGACATGATGCACAAATTCGCAATTAACATTGGCATGGCCTGTCTGTACCCGTCATTTAGCTCATATGAGGGGGTGACCCAGTGCCTTGAGACCCTGACCGGTGCGTAGTTGTGCTTTATCAACTCCTGATGGATTGATATGTCTCTGCCACTTCTATCATTCATACACTCACCCTCTTTGTACGGTGCTCATGCTGGAGATGCAGGGTCGAAGAGTTCTGTGTGCCCTATACACCTAGCCCAAATAAAGTCTCCGTGCACAGCAGTTCCGTTTTTAAGCTGAGAATGTTCACAGCCCTGGAAGATGTTCTCTGGCCCCTCACTGCAGTCTTCCCCTCGCCTTAAATGCACGTCTTCTGTGATGTCATTCAGTTTGAACTGTTATGGTGCTTGCCTGCTACGAATGGTTTGTCCATGCTCCTAGTGCATGTTTTCGCTGCCAGGGAATGCTTGTGCTCACCTGCAAGGGATGTCCTGTCCACTCTTCTGATCTATGAGCCCGGCTGCAACAGATTGTTTAGTTGTACAAAAAATGGATATATTCATGTGCAGTGGATGGTTAGTGTGTTTTTAAACCTTTCATGGTGTGGCATATCTGCTGATCTTGCTTGGTGCTCACCTGCATTATTGCCTATGCAGGGTGGCTGCATTGTTTCTTACCCTTGCTACAGGCAGTCTGTCTGAGTCAAGCATGATGTTTGCACAGCCATGAGTTTTCTACTCGTGTTATAATTTGGGAAGCACACATTGGTTTACCACATCCTGAGTGTTTGCTTGCATTAGCCTCTCTCTTACCTCACCTATTGGCCTTCTATGTCTCTCTATTTATTGATGTCCTCTTTCCCTCACGTTTTCCCATTATTTTATTTCTTTCTCTCTACAATGCTCTCTCTGCCTCTTCTGCTCCATCTATCACTCCCTTTGCTTTCATCTCTCTTTCTTTCCCCTTCACTGTTTCCGTTCACTCTCTCTGCTTCCAATGTCTCGCTCGTTTAATACACCTGTCTTACCTCTGTCTCTCTCTCCCTATTTCACCATTCTCTACTTCTCCCTCGCTCTTCCTATGTATGAGCCTCATCTCTTTACCTCATCTGCACCTCTTTTCTCTCTACTTCAATGCAATAGCTCTCGCATTTGCGAGAGATTAAGCTATTGGCATTGTAAATGACAATGCCATTTATTTATCTGTTTTCAAAAACAAAACATAAATAAAAATGTTGTCATTTACAATGCCAATAGCTCTAACTTTTCAAAAGGCGAGACCGTTGCATTGTAAATGCTTGTTTTATTTTTTTGTACAACCTATCCAAGTTGGACCACTGGTAAACAAAAAATAAAGTAAAATGAGCGGGTGGGGGAAACAAACAAGTGTGGGGTTAAGCAATACAAAGGACTGAATCAGGGAGGGCAGGCAGGCAATAGGAGGGCAGATGAAACAACAAAGAGGTACACAGGGAAAGCAACATGGAGGGAAGTACACTGAACCAGGGCAATGTGGAAGGGGATGGTAGCGAAAGAACAAGAAACATCACAAAGTGGGATTATTGTGCACTGGAAAGCGGCTCAAAGAGTGATATAAAATTAAGGAGTAGCCAGAAAAGTAAAATACCCCCATTTTGAACTAAATCTCTGATGGGACCAAGCAAGCAAAGCAAACGGGACCATCCCTCCCAAAGAGGTTTTCCCTTGTTTTTCCCATCCAAGCATCTATCCATTAATCCTTTCACCCTTCAATTCACCCTGATATCCACTATTTCACATTTTCATTGTGTCATCAATTAATTCTTTAATCCATCATTCAATCTATCCCTGTTCTATCCATTCATCAACTCTGACATCCATCCATCCATTGTGACATTCATCGGTCCATCCATCAACCCACCCACTCATCCATCCACCTAGCCATCCATCCTTCCATCTATCCACTCTACCATCCACACATCCACTCTGCCATCCATTTATCCCTTCATCCATCCATACCGTCTGCCACCCATCAAGCCACTTTGCCGTCCATCCATTGACTTTGCCATCCATCTTTCCATCTATCCACTCTGCCATGCCCCTATCCATCCAAGCACTCTGCCATCCACCCATAAATACATCCAGTCTGGCTTCCATCCCCTCTGCCATCCATCCTTTTGTCTACCCACTCTGCCACCCATCCATCTAGCTATCCAGCCATCCTACCATCCATCCATCCTGCCATCTATCCATCTTCCCATACATCAATCATACATTCATCCACTCTGCCACCCACACAGCCATCCATCTAGCCACATGCCCATAAACTCTGCCTTCCAGTCACTGGTCTTTTTCACTCACACATCCATCAATCCTTTTACTCTGTCATCCTTTCACCTGTCCATCCACCTATTCATCCTTCACTATTCTATGCAAGCCTTTTACCTATCACTCCACTGATCTATTTACTCATCCTTTCACCCACTGATCCATTTACCCAGTCATTCACCCACCCACTCATCTATCCATCCTTTCACCGTTCCATCCATTCTATATTCGTTACACCGTTCCCTATTCTATTTACCTATCTTTTGTTCATCCTTGCTCCTGCTTGCTTCTACTGATGCTGTATACTTTATAGTGGTAATTATCAGCTTTTGTCGCCGAATTGCAGATGGAAGAGTCCATTAGAGAACCCCACCCCTTTTAGCTGCTAAAGCAAGGGGTTCGTATAGAAGTGAAAGTTTATGTATGAGTGGCTGGAAGGATAAAGTTGTGAAAAATTAAATTTGCATAATGTTATGAAAATAAATGTGTTGTGAGAACTGGGAAACTGAGAAAAATCGGGGGAAATGCACCCGCTATCATGGAGTGCTTTTAGAAAAAGATTTTTTTTCCCAGCCTGCAGACACTTGAATAAAGGTTAAATTGAGCCAGTCCGAGAGATAGTAAACAGTCATTGCTCCACGACAGGGAAAAACAATAAAATCTTTGACAGAAAGCAACAAAATAAGTGTGACAAAACAAAAGGCCAATGGAAAGCAAAGGGCGGAGTCCCTTTCCTGCTCAGCTATCAACATGCTCTCAATACGTCTTTCGCAGCCAGACAGCTGACCAGGCTGGCAGGGTTCTGCCTAAAAAAGGGATGGTGCCTTGTTAAAATATATACTCTGATCTGCTTTATTACTACATAATCATAAAACAGAAACTCACCAAAAAACCCAACTCCCATAATTGGGGATTTGAGAGCCTGTCACTCACCAGGTCCCCAGTACAACTGCACCTGCTTCACTCATGATAGCTGCAGCCTTGAATAGCAGGCTATCTCCTTTGCTTCTTTCACTTTCTACATGTCCCAGCTCCTCTGAACAGTGATAACACGCTAATATAGTATCTGTCAGTGGCCCCCCCCTCACTCCCCTCCATCCCCCACTTTGGCAGCTTAAGTGGGGGTAGGCACTGAACTCTATGGCCTTGTAATCAAGATCCCACTAAATATTGATTCATTTTATATTTTGCCTCCTATGCCTGCAGGCCTGCAGACAAAGGCACATAAAACCATGTGGGGAAGAGCAGAGCAGGGATGAGAGGTGGAGGTCAAGAGCTGCTAAAAGAGCCAAGTTCGGGAAAGGAGAGAGAAAAAGAAATTAAGAAAATGTATTTCTAACAAGCAAGAAATGACCAGGAAACTAAAGTGAATGGGGGACATGGGGAAGGGGGGGCGAGATAATATTGAATAAATAGTTTGAGAAAATAAAAATGATGGTAGCTAGAAACTCTTAAGGAGGAAAGCATGAAGGGTGAAAAGAATATTGGAAACAAGAAAGGAAATTTGAAAAAAAGGAAGGAGAGGTGAATGGAGAAGTGCAAAGAAGGAAAAGTGAAAATAAAGAAGTGTGGAAGGATGAATGGTTGGAAGGATGAACGTTTGGATAGATGGGTGAAAGGATCAATTAACAAAAGGCTGGAAGGAAGGGTGAAAGGATGGATGGGTGGCTGGATGGTTGAATGAAAAGCTGTTAGCATAAACGGATAGAAGAGTGAAGGGATAGATGATCAATGTGTGAAGGGAATGGTCATTGAATGGATGGAATGATGAAAGGATGGCTAGACGGTTGAAAGGATGGATTGATGTGCAAAAGGATGGATGAATGAGTGCACCAGTGGATGGAAGGAATGTCAATGGATTGTTGAAGTAAGGACGGGATGGGGTAAAGCTTCTAAGAAAGGACGGATGTAAGGGTGGGAGGGTGAATGGATAGACTGAAGAGTGAAGAGAACTAATCTAGGAATTGTCGGGCTTACTGTTTCTGTCATTCAGTGTCATTATAATTTTAGTTCAAAGCGGGGGTATTTTAATTTTACAGCTACTCCCTTGTTTGCCTACTAATTACGTTGACACAGAACTGGACTGGCGTGTTCATCCTTGTACGGATGCCAGTATCAGACAAGTATACCCTTTAACCCTGGATATTGCTCTGGACGGAAATAAACTGCGTGCTATTTCTTTTCCTCCTTTTAATCACACAGTCCGTGGATTCATAAATGCATTGCACCGTTCTGACTGCCTTTTAAAAGCCTGGAGTTACGTAACGCGTAGCCTTGGGCATTCGCTGCGGATAGTTTCTGTTCTGTCAGATGGTTATTTCCGATCTGCCATCTCTAGAGAAAGGCACGTCTGCGCTGCCAGACAGTAAATAACAGCTGAGTCCCAAGAGGGCCCGGGTGACCTGGAAAACGTTCTGTTCGAGAGAGGGGAAGAGGGGCAGACAGAGAGAAGCGGGGGAGGAGACGGGGAGAGAGAAAGATAGAGGGAGAGGAGATGAAGTGAGGCAGAGAGAAGAGATAGAAAAGGCGAGCTAGAGTCTGCGTGTGTGAAAAATGCTTCGGTTTAAATGGGTTTGTTAAATTAAAGAACTATTGTTTTAATGGTGTGAATAGACAGTCATTTTCTAACTCAATAAAAATGCAACTATTGGTTGCCTTGTGTTATGCATGGCAGCTGCATTCAAAAGTGCCACTTCCTTCCCCTAAACTCTGTGGGCCACATTTATGAGGTTTTGCGGTAGGGAAGCGCAGCAGGCCTTCCTGCTGCGCTTCCCTGCGGCAAAAGAAAAGCGCAGGAATGCGCCGTATCTATAAGATACGGCGCATTCCTGTCCTTTTCCCCTGCGCCGGTGCACAATGGGCTGCCTGCGCCAATGCAGGCACCTTTTCACAATGGTGCAAGGGTGCCTGCGTCGCGGGGATGATTATTTTTGTACAGGAAGGGAAACCTTTCTGAACAAAAATAATCACAAGAGGCTTTTCGTCTCTCTATGTGTGCTGCAGAAAGATATTTCTCCCCGTTGTGCCTCCCCTAGGGAGGCGTAAGCTTTTGGCACTGCCTCAGATTTACGATTTCTCGTAAATCTGGGGCAGTGCCAAAAGGCCATGGATGTTGCTGGGAATAACAGCCACACTATGCCTATTCCCGGAACAGTACCATACTTGTGAATCTGCATCACTAAGCACAGCCAACAGTCATTGTATTTTGTGGTGGTTGTTGGCCGCAGTTTTATTACTCATTACATACGTCATATTTCTACAACTCCCCCGACACCTTCTTGGGGCCAGGGTCATAAATCATTATCATACATTATCGCAAATTGGGTATCACTCAGTGTTATTTGGACATCATAAATCAGGGATCATATATCATCGGGTATCATAAATCATTCTGCTGCAACGAGCCATTACTTTGTTGTCATAAATCACTGTGCCTGATCATCATAAATCAGCAGCCATAAATCATGGTCATAAATCATCGGGATGTCATAAATCATTCTGTCACAAATCTGTCATCATTTTGTTGTCATAAATCATTCTGCATGAGCATCATAAATCATCAGCCATAAATCATCGGCTGGCCATAAATTACTGGTTTGTCTTTTGCTCATTTGCATCTCCTAGGACAGTAAATCACCCTGACAGCTTGTAGATTGTTCTTTGTTGTTTTCAACGCCCCTTTGAGTGTGGGGGGTAGCCTTTCACCGGAGTTAGGCCCCAACTCGCTACCTTGCTAGTCTCTTTTGTGGCCTGGCGGGGGCTGGGCTGCGAGTGCCGTCTCCGTTTGCCACCCCAAATTTTGTCGGGCGTACTCACCCAGCAGTGAGGCATCCCAGAGTGAGTGGCCCTCCATCTACACACCGCCCCGACGGTGTGTTTCCATAACCAAACCAATACACCTTCTGTTTCTGCCCTTTTTTGGTTGGATTTGTGCTCTCTTTGCGCTCTCTTCAGGTATCAGGCAGCATTAAGCCCAAAAAAGTGGCTTAGTGCTGCCTGATAAATATCATGCAGGCTTCTGCGCCACAGAACGTCACAAAAAGTAACGTTCCGATGGCGCAAGGAGCCTCATAAATGAGCCCCCTGTGTTTACATGACTACCCAAGTAACCTTGCCTGTCAATGCAATTTCGTCAAAGGAATATACCTTGCTCGGCATACACTTTACAAACAGATTGTTGGCTGTCATATTCTCAAGGTTATCCCACATGACCACTTGCCACACTGCTTTATGATTTACTTATTTAGAACAGTTTCAAATAGGTGTCCTTACAGAGATGAGTTTCGGGATGATACCCACAATGGTTGAGCATTTCAGCCAATCACAAGCTATGCATTTCCACATTTCCACGAAATATCATTGTACAGAAGAGGTTGTCAAACTTTTATGCTCGGAGCATCCCTAAGCAAAATGTTTTGAAGTCGAGCTGTCCTCTAAAATATTATGGGAAGAATTGGTGAAGTGAGCAAGGCAGAGCTGAGTGTAGGGGTGGGGCTTATGAGATCATTTTGTGGGAACCTTTTATGTAGCTCATAATCCACATTAAGTGTGGGACTTATAAAAGAGTAAATATATAGAACAAAAACAGAAACTCACCAAAAATCCTACTCCCATAATTGGGGATTTGAGAGCCTGTTGCTCACCTGGGTCCCAGAACAACTGCACCTGCTTCCCTCATGAAAGCAGCTGCAACCTTGAGAAGCAGACTATCTCCATTGCTTCTTTAACCATTTCCCATCATATTCAGCTATAACTACAATCTTGAAATAGACTCTCTGTCCCTTTCAGCAAAAATGAGCTCCCATGTGTTGCCCCCTCTTTGGGGGTAGGGCCCTAATGCTAGCACGGAAAACGAGGCCTCATTCTCCTTTTGTAGAGTAAGATAGTCAAAACTGCGATGCAGTGGGCCTCTCACACCCCTGGGCACCAATGCTACTGCACCTATTTCACTAATGGTAGCTATTGGCTTGCAAAGCGGACAGTCTTCTATGCCATTTGTTAAAAACAAGGACTCCCTTCTTGCTTCATCTTCTCTGCCATCTCTCTGACGACCAGCTAAGGTGTCTCTCCTGCTTCAATTTTCCTCGCCCACTGCCCATTGGTCCAAGACCCAAAGCCACCCTGCCCCAGCAAATGTGCATTGAACCCTAGTGCAAGCAAGGGAGGATAGCAAAAAGCCATAAGTGAGGTTCAGTTGGCCGCTCACACCCTGGGACCCTGGTGGCACTGAAACTGCAGAACAATTAGTACATAAAGCATTTCCTTCCACTGGGTCATCACTCCTAGGCCTGAGGCCCAAAGCAGGCTACCTTCTCCTTGGTGTAAACAAAAAAGCAAGGAAATCCCAACATTTTGCCCCCTATTGCTTGAGTCATGTTCCTTGCACAACCAAGGTAACCTGGGCCCTAATGCAAGCAAGGGAAATAGCCCTCCCCATTCTCTTTTTTGCTAATTATAAAGTCATAATTTGTGTGCAGGGACCCCTCACATCCCTGGCTTCAGGGCCACTACACCTGCTGCACTAATGGCAGAGATTGACCTTTAAAAAGATGAACCCAATATTCCCCCACCTCCCTCGGGGTATCCTTCTGAGGAAGCTAGCTCTATCCTTTTGTAAACAAACAAATTTGCCCTACGCGGTGTCCAATTCTGTGGACCATCTCTTCGACACTATTCATAGGTCTTGTTCTATTGTTCGTTCTCCTGGGACATTACTGTGAGGCCCAAGGTTTCCAAACTATCAGAGCTCTGGGTCTAAATAACACCGTGCTGGTATTCTCCATGCCATTGTCCCCCTCAACTCACCTCAGAGGACATCTGGATGGTGGTCGAAGTGGGCTGAACCTAAGGGAAGCAACATGCCCATGCTTTTTAAATTTGCAAAAACTGTTTCCATACTTTTTGTTAAAAATACCCTTCAATGGTTACTGCGGACCTTGATATGTCTCTAGGTGAAAGTGAAAGGAGATAGGTGGGAGAGGTTTGGGGCTGTCTTCTGTGCTGTAAACAGAAGACAGGACAGAGAGCTAAAAAAGAAAAAAGCCTTCTCATCAGGGTACCCGATACCTGAAAGAAAATTAATGTGTGCATTTCATTAACCACCAAGTACAAAGGCTGCATGGGAGCCAGCCTACGCTTTAATCAATGGAGTCACTTGAATTTTTATTGTGACAAATGTTTATTCTTTTTGAGAGTAAATGTAAGTGTGTTATCAGCTGAGTTCTGGAAAGTTTACCTTTAATGGCTACTATAAAAATGTTTTATACAGTTTACCTATTACTAATAAAGATACTTTCAAAGCTCTAGCTGTGTCTTAAACAATAAATTGTTTTGTGGAAGCCTATCTTATAATGTGCAATACGATTTTAAAACAATGACTTACATATTCATAGATTTCTTTGTTACAGCATGGGACCTCAAGCACTACAAATATACAAGTCACTATTCCTCACTGCAACAATCAGCATTGACTCTCTGATGATACATAGGGGTTGATTCCAATGCGGTTAGGAATGGCTCCAACCCTCGGTTGGAGCCATCCTTACTTACCGCATCGGACATGCTCCTTCGAATTCCTTTCCGACTGAGCCATTCTGGTGGGCTCGGTGGGAAAGGTTATCCAACTCGGTTTTCCGGATGGCTTCCCACGGGCTCGGAGAGCTCGTCCGCCACCCATAAACCCTTCACTACTTCCCTAGCCGGCTCTTTCCTGCCAAGGGAATACGATGGCAGTTTCCCATGGCCTTTATGAAACAGAAAGGCAGTGGGAAATTGTCTTTAGGGGCCCTCAGCAAGTCCCCAATCGGTGCGAGCCCGCCGAATAGCGGACGTGCCCCCATGTTGATCCCTCCACCTGGTGGCAGGCACCTTGGGGGCCTGCCACGGGGTACAGGGATGAACTGCACCTCTGCACTTACGATGCGAGCATGCAATCAGTTCGGAATGCATGCTCCCATTGTGAAGTATAGGATTGCAACCGAACAGGGTTTGGAACTGACGACAAGAGGTCGTTCGATTCCACTTCCTGACCAATGTCAGATGGGCTCAAGTCCGTCTAACATCAGAATCGGCCCCATAGACATATGCAGTGATCACATTAACCAACTTAGGTTTTGTAATGTAAAAGACTGCATTTCCCACTGATTATTTATTTACTATTTAAGGTTTGTGCATTTTTTTACCTGAAAGTGAAAATAAATTCAACAACACTCAGAATATTTGATTCTTTTTAGTTAAGTCTTTGACCACTCCACCATAACATGGATTATAGTTCCTACTTATTTTATGCACATCAACCATGTATGGAAAATTAAGGAAGCCTAGAAACATGCCATATAAACAAAGTTGCATTTCCAGGCCATCTCCATTTACAAGTACTTACAGAGGCATTTGCATCCCCCTGGAAATGTAGTCAGAAATCCCCAGGGGGCTTGCACCACAGTTTGAAGACCTCTGGTGTATTGTGTGCTGAGAGATGGTTTTCGTAAAATGGAACGTGATGAGATGTGGTCCTCGTAAAATATTTTGAGAAGAAAACTCTTGTTGAGAGAGGCGAGGCTCAGGATTAGCATGCATTATACTGTATAGACGTAATAGGTGACTAGAGGTTTCACAATGCAGCTATGAAACATCTAAAAACACCATGAGCAACAATACATTCTTTACAAATAGAGTTGCAAAAGTCTAGGTCTAATAAATGTGTATGCTGAGATGACAACCACATCCACACTATACCAGTGGTAATATTAGTACGACAACAAAGACAAAGTCTGAGATGAAATTATTTATGCTGCTATCGGAGGGACAAAGAAATTGAAAAACTGGTTTATTGTTTCAAATGCTGGGTATAGCTGAAGATGCCCTCAAGTTGAAGCAGTCATGTTCCATTCATCTGCATACGTAGGAGTTTGCCCTATATTATGGAAATAAACAATTAACTTGTTTCATGAGATGCTGAAAGTATATCAACTTAGTAGTGCATGTATGGTTCAAACCTAGCTTGGATGCAGAGGAGATCAAAGGTATAAGTAACGGGACATTCAAATCATTTATAACAGAAAGGCGACAGACTGTGTAGGTGGATAATGGTCCTCGAAAGAGTTTAATCTTCAGTTTCTTCCTGATTGTAGGAATGTTGGAGCAGTTCCACTGTTAACTGGGATGACGTTCCTCATCTTAGGAGACCACGAGGTCTGTCTTGTGGGTTTTTATTGCACATGTTGATCTAATTCCTGGCAATATCCTGGCTCCTAATATTTCACTGATTGTTGGTGGTGGTTAGCATGTCTATGTATCAATTCTGATATGGCTTTGAAAGTAATACAGCTGTCTTGAAGAAGATGGGAGCTTGGAGGAGGAGCTAGTGCAGTCTAAATGGCGTTGTGGTTGAACTTCTTCAAACATTTGATGTGTTGTTCCACAGTGTGTAGGGTGCTTTTTAGGGGGTGCTAGTGTGGTTTGGAAGAAATTAGGGGCATATTAGCAAGAACCTCGTTAAAATTATCGCCGTTATAGCGTCAGGAAACTGCCGCTAAAACGGCGATAATTGGCTTGCTAATATGCGTTAAAGAATTCCAATAGAAGCCCAGGTTAGATGTGCAGGACATCTAACCTGGGCTTCTATTGGAATTCTATAACGCATATTAGCAAGCCCATTATCACGGTTTTAGCAGCAGTTTCCTGCCGCTAAAACGGCGATAATTTTAACGAGGTTCTTTCTAATATGCCCCATTGTGAACAAAGCAAGCATTGCTTCGCTACATACTGGGGAGGGGGGGAAGGGTTGGACCCAAAGCTTACACTGTTGTTCTGAAGTTGACTTTTGGGAAAAAAAGGGTCAGGAGGTAGTACTATGACGTCTTGGGGACATATTATCAAGGACGGCGTTAAAAATTATTGCCGGTTTAGCGTCAGAAAACTGCCGCTAAGGCGGCGATAATGAACTTGATAATATGCCCTTGAGAATTCAAATTGAAGTCCCTGTTCTGGTGTGAACATGGGATTCTACTGGAATTCTCCAGGGCATATTATCAAGGCCACTATCGCCGCTTTAGCTGCAGTTTTCTGCAGCTAAACCGCAATAATTTTAACTCCGCCCTTGATAATATGCTCTTTGGTTTTCCTGTTGAAATGTTCTTTGAATATGAGATATTGGGTGACTCTAAGAGATTTTTCATTGGCTGTCAGATTGAAGAGCTGGGCTTGAATCTGCGATTGTCTTGAGCTGTTGCTAAACAAGAGCATTCCAGTCTTCTATTGGCTATGCTTTGCATAGATACTTGACATCAAATTCCATATTAGTTCAAGACACAATTTGAGTTTCTTAATATCGTTGATTGAGAAGATTGTTAAGTAGAGTTACGTTTTAGCAGCTTGCCAATGTATCTTGAAGCTATCAGAGAGTATGGGCCAAATGGGTTCATGTAAAGGGTGAAGATGATATGGGAAAGAATGCAACTCCATAATGTTTGGCAGGAGACAGAGAGTTTCTGGAATGCTGTAGTTCCTGTCTTTATGAGTTGGTATCAGATAGCCAGGAAGGAAGTGAACCATGGCATGACTACGTCACACAAGGCCAAATGGGTTTCCAAGTTGTTAATCAGTGCTTGATGGTTGTCTGTGTAGAGCGTTGCAGAAAGGTTGAGCATGACTGGAAGGCAAAAGTGGTTTCTCTCACTGATGAGGAGCGTATTGTCAACTACAGGGGAATAGCTGTTTCTATGCTGCAGTGTGGTCTAAAGCAGGATTTCTAACCTTGGAGAAGATTGTTCCTGCTGACTTCCTCCTGTAGTTCGGTGGAGATGGCTATTTAATGATTTTTCCTTTGATGGGAAAATGTGTGATTGGGCAGATGTTGGCATGATCTGAGTCTAGGGTCGATTTCTTCGCCAGGTAGAGTATCAGTCTTTCATGCATCTAGTAAGGTTCTCTGTATACGGGTGGGGTTGAGGGGTAGTATGAGGGCATTGCTTTGAAGAGATATGATAATGATTGAAGATAGAATATATGAGATGGCCTTAAAATAATGCCTGCTGTTCAACATGTGAGATGAAAATGAAGCTAGTCCATCTGGAGATAGAGTGATGTGAGGTAAGGGATATTGTGAATGTCTGTGTTGGGTTGTCAATGTGGGTTGTGATTTTGTTGATCTTGTTGAAGCAATGACTGATGGCATTGCCTTTATCCACTGCAAGATGCTTCCTTCATCGTAGTCTTGTAGAAGGTAGTTTTAGCTTTGGTAGAGAGTGATCTGCATACTGAGCAATGTTTTGAGTTGGGCGAGGCCACTGGGGAGATAAGTCTGTCTCCATTTATTTTTTTGTTTACATATGGTGTGGCTATTCTCTGGCAGTTCTCGGGAGCACCCATGCGGAGAATGTTTCAGTTATAGGATTATATTTGTAGGGAAGCAATGAATTCAATTTGGTTTTACACAGATAGTAAGGAGTATGTTGACATCTGATACGGGGTGGAGGGAGTTTAGCAGGTTAATTAATTTGTTGTTAAGGACATCTGTGGAGAGGTCTTTGAAGTAATGGAATGGTATTTTGTTTTTCTTTTTAGTTGACACTGATGCAGAGGCGTGGTCAGTAAAGTATGGCGATGGAGAAAGTATTGGCAAAGTGGCATGGTCAGTAAAGGAATAAAAGAGATTTACAGTGGATTCAGAAAAAATGAAATAATGAATTTGATTGTGTTGTAGTTGGAGTGGATTTGTTTGGAGATGTGCTGCCTGATTTTGAGGTGGCTGAGGAGAGTGCAGAGGGATTTCTTAATAATTTTTGTGCTAGGGTTGCTGGGTAGGTTGAAGTCTTGGAGGAATATTTGATGGCTATGCTGGATACAGGTTGTGGTGGAGAGATCTAAGATCTCTTCAATAAAAGTGGTAAGAAGATATGTAGATCAAATGGAGTGAGGCTTTTCAGATGCTGTGTGAGGGAAGTGGCAGGTGAACAGCTTGAAAGACTCAGCTTGTAGGGGCAGACACTCCTGTGGATGACCATATATCCTGCTGATGTTTTCTGTGTTGTATAATGAAGGAATGAGGATATTCAGGATGTGTGTGTAGTTGTATGTGAACCATGCTTCTGTGATGAGCAGAGAATTTTTGTGGTGGTGTTTAATGATGTACGGTAAACTGGTGCCACTGCACAGTGTGCGTTAATGCGCATGAGTTTGAGCATTTGTGCTGTCGAAAGGGCTGTCACCTTTCTCAGAAATGTACCTCCATTAGTTTGGAAGGGCCAAATACTCGTAGGTGAAAAATATTTTATGTAAAAGTGTGTAAAATTCCTAGTATTCTTTTGAAATATGGCAGTTATACTGCTGTTTGCATTTATAATCATTTAGAATTAATTGCGACAGTTCACAAACACTTTAAGCCATTTTAATTATCTTTGTGGTTTTAGATGTATATTTCACATAGGAAAAATTACTGTATTTCCCTATTTTTGTACTGGTATGACCTTAAAAATACAGGCCAGGGCAGTAAAATCCCGCCAGGTTGCAACCCTAGCTGTAGAGTTTGAATGGAACAATAGTGCTGGGTCATCTGAGAAGCAGCTCTTCTGGTCCTAGGTCATTTCTAGCCCAAGCAAGAGATGCCTTTGTCTTTCTCTGTTCTTTGCTCGGGAATATTGGGTGGAAGATGTCTTTGAGGTATTCAGAACAAGTTGAAAGGATTCTCTAATTGCCTAAAATGGATGTGCCAAGAGTGCATATAATGGTGTCTTCTTGCAGTATTCCCTGGGGCAATGTTGCAGCCTTGAGTGCATTGATTTTCTGTTTCAAACTTTCTGATGGAGGAATAAAGCAGGTTACCTGAGTGGCATCATGTGACCTGTCTGCTTGTGGTGTACTCTGGAGATGTGTTGCAGTTTTGAGCATGATAATCAAGAAAACAAAAATGTGGTGGGTGGAATGTTTGAGTTAATCTCAGCCACTTGTAGTTACTAGGGCTACATTCCCATTTCTATGACATAGTGAGCACCAAATCCATGTCTGGGCCTACCATTCACAATGAGCGTCACACAGCAGAAAACAAAGAAGTTGTTGAGTAGAATGCTTGATTTAATCTCAGCCACTGATTATTACTCAGGACCACATTTCAATCCATCATGTTATAATCCACTTGACTACTCTAGGCAGAGATCAACACTATGCAAATTAGCATTGATCTTGCTCCAGTAGAAACCAACCAACCCAAACTAGCAGGCCAGATCAATTATAGATAGGAACCGAAGAAATTCCAGACCAGTTTTAGCCTACACAGGCTTCATCTGTGAGGTATGTGTTTCCTGTGGCACTTTCCTTGAGTGGGATTATCATGTGTTTTTAAGCCGAGCCTAGCCAGCGCACATGCGCTGTTGGAAGACCTGCTGTAATCACAACACTGAGTGTTATCCCACCTGCTGCTTGGGATATGTTCCCTCCTTCATCCCTCTTGTTTGTTGGCTCCTCATTAGTTGGTGCTCTTCATAAATCACTTCCGTTTATCGGGCAAGAGCACCTCCAACTAGAGTTTCCTTACCTTGTGATTGTTTATATGTTATTTTGGGGACTACTTTTATATACTTCATGTTTTTTAGGTTTCACCTAGGCAGTGGTTGCGCTGTCTCTTCGAGACTTGCTGTATTAAGGATATAGGCATGAAACTCTGCCCACTTTCCGTCCATCTTTTTATTTGGCTTCTGTCACTATCCTTTGTAAATGGTGGGTTTTGATTGGTCAAAAGGCTTAGTAGTCCTTCCTTAGTACCGCCTTTTCTCTTCTTGTAACCTTCCATGAGGACACCCCCTGTTACATGTGTTGTCACTCGGTATGTTTTAATTACAGCCTCTGAGCACTATTTTCTTACATGGTTTTCTCCTGCCTTCTGTTGCAGGCAGGACAGGCACTCCCGCAATGCTTTTTGTTTTTATTTTACCAGCGTGGCACGCCTCCGCTGGAATAATGGCAGTTGCGCCTTTCTTTTGTTGGTTGTGATCGCTTTCGATATAAACAACTTAAGCTAATCGCAGATGCCACGATTGCTTCAAAAGTAAAGAAATAAAGAATAATGTGTCCCCACAAACATTTTTTTATTTCTTAACTTTTGAAGTAATCGTGGCACCCACGCTTTAGCTTAAGATGTTTAAAATGAAAGCGCAAGCGCCGCAATTGTAACAAAAGTAAATGAATGGAAAAAAAGCGTCCATCCACCATTTTATTTCTGTACAAGAATTATGAAACTGACAACCTGACCAAGGTTCAGCACAACCACAGCACAATTATGATAAATGTAGATACGGTGCAGCACACTTCCCGTGCCCGTCGCCACAAGGCACAAAAACGGTCAACAAATTTCATCAGATGGTGGAAGGCGCACTCATTCAAATATAAACAAGAAATCATCTTTAGCCCAAATGTTAAATTCTTTATTGTGGCAATTATACCAACCAAGTTGCACAGCCAACACGTTTCGTTCCTAGGTGGAACTTCGTCAGGGCTGAAAAGACCCAAAGAAATGTTGATATTACAAACAGAGCATTCCACAGGACATACATGAATACAATACAATTGATACAACGATGGATGGGATTAAAAACACAGCCTCACAAACAGAAGAATACATTTTCAGCAGGGTGAGTGGCCTATACATGCTTATACTCACACCGAAATATATAAACATTTAAAAACATACAACACGAATATACATGCATATGAAACATGGATATGTACAAATTTCACACTACACACATATATATATACAAATAAAAAAATTGTTTCAAGCACAATGGCTCTAATAACCATATTTAAAATTAGATAGTGGTAGTCACCAAGCTAGAGGACCCAAAGTATACCTCATGGATGTTTTCAAAAGAACCAATATGAAACAATATGAAAGACAAGGATTGTTTGAAAAAATAATAAATTGAATAATAATAGCCTAAACGGGCAAGAAGAGAAAAAGAAAGGAAAACAGAGCGTGACACATATAAAGAACATTGACAGAAATGCAATATAGCAAGGGGTCAATACAGAAATAAGAAGTACCCATCCCCCCTTTTATAGTATGCACTAAAGCCTGAGTTTGGATAGAGTATCACTTCAAGTTACGGCAGAGTGGGTAGTGAAAATCAGTGCACGGCAGGAGGTAAAACAAGCAGAGACACGGTGTCGAAGTGATAAACCGAACCCAATGTATTCAAACAGTCGGATTAAAAATTAAGAAGATCCAAACTGAGGCTTTAGTGCATGCTATAAAAGAGGGGATGGGTACTTCTTATTTCTGTATTGACCCCTTGCTATATTGCATTTCTGTCTATGTTCTTTATATGTGTCACGCTCTGTTTTCCTTTCTTTTTCTCTTCTTGCCCGTTTAGGCTATTATTATTCAATTTATTATTTTTTCAAACAATCCTTATCTTTCATATTGTTTCATATTGGTTCTTTTGAAAACATCCATAATGTATACTTTGGGTCCTCTAGCTTGGTGACTACCACTATCTAATTTTAAATATGGTTATTAGAGCCATTGTGCTTGAAACAATGTTTTTATTTGTATATATATATATATATATATGAAAAAACCATAGGTTTCAGGAGTTATATAGTTAGGAATTAGCTTTTAAAAAACCTTTGAAATTCACTCAAAAAACTATAAGTTTTAGTGGTGTTATAGTTAGCTGGACATTTTACTCATACAAAACCATTGAAATTGCTCCTTTATAGTTAGTTGTACTAACTATATTTCGCGCACCCGCAATCCACTGCTGATGATGTCACATATTAGATCATTCATGACATGGTCAGTGACATCACTGATGACATCTCAAATGACATCACTGATGACATCACTGATGACATAATCCAGTGAATGTGGTTTGCTTCGTTATTTAAATATGCATTATATATATAGCAATTTGCATTGAAGAATAAGTGGATATATATAAATAAATATTTGGATGGAGGATTTAGTAGCAGTGTAATTGACTGTTTACTTGACCAATTTATAATGTCTCACTAAATATAGTGGATAGTGACTAAACTGTGTGAATATCTGTATCACTTTGTCAGTTGTTGTGTAAACTGATTCTACAGTTGGTTACTAGCTATGTGAAAGTCTATATTAGTTATTGATTAGTTAACTGAGTATTTGTATGGGAGTGTGAAAGTGTGTGTGGTTCGGTGGGGGGGGTGTGACTGTCCAAAGATGTGTGAATAGTTGATTCAGTAGATATAAGAAGTTAAAACTACATGTTCTAACAGTTGTTTGGGTGAGTGAATCTATGGGTGTGGTGATGAGCAAATATATTTCTCAATGGTACATGTCCAACAAACTAGAAAAATAAAAGGCAGTGTATGTGTCAGTTGTTGTATATAAATAAGTATACATAAGACACAATGATTGTGTGAGTGACTGTATGGATAACTGTATACTTGTAATAATGATTTTATAATTCACTAAGTATGACTTACTATCTAAATGAATAGAAGAAGTGGTGTTTGTATAAGTGTTTTGCTAAGTAAATATGTAAGTATGATCCATTGTTTGCATAAGTGAGTAGGATGACTTCATATGTGAATAGGATGCGTGCTGTTGTTTAATGTCGATATAGATGTATAAGTATTTTTGATAGTGTTCTATTGTTCATTGACAGCATGTATGAGTGAATCCATAGTAAGTGATTAGATGTGTGTATACATCTATGAATCACTGAGTGGATTTTTAGATACTTGTATTGCTGTGACAATGGATTTAAATAAGATACTCTGTATTTTACAAAGAGTGATGAAAAATTGTAATAGTGTATGAAAGGGTGTATGTGATTGTCACGTGGATGATGTCATCAGTGATGTCATCAGTGATGTCATTTGAGATGTCATCAGTGATGTCACTGACCATGTCATGAATGATCTAATATGTGACATCATCAGCAGTGGATTGCGGGTGCGCGAAATATAGTTAGTACAACTAACTATATAGGAGCAATTTCAATGGTTTTTTATGAGTAAAATGTCCAGCTAACTATAACACCACTAAAACGTATAGTTTTTTGAGTGAATTTCAAAGGTTTTTTAAAAGCTAATTCCTAACTATATGAGGCCTGAAACCTATGGTTTTTTCAGTGAATTCGCAAGGTTTTTTAAATGCTAATTCCTAACTATATAAGGCCTGAAACCTATGGTTTTTTCAGTGAATTTCAAAGGTTTTTTAAATGCTAATTCCTAACTATATAAGGCCTGAAACCTATGGTTTTTTCAGTGAATTCGCAAGGTTTTTTAAATGCTAATTCCTAACTATATAAGGCCTGAAACCTATGGTTTTTTCAGTGAATTGCAAAGGTTTTTTAAATGCTAATTCCTAACTATATAAGGCCTGAAACCTATGTTTTTTTCAGTGAATTTCAAAGGTTTTTTAAATGCTAATTCTATTAGCGGATAACGTTTAAATATATTAATATCCTAGTGGGACCACCTGAGCAGCCCTAAGGGGTCAGGGTGTTTCTACCCTGCCCCCTTTTTGTGTTCTACACGTTTGTTTTTCTGCTTTCTTGTGCCTAATTCCTAACTATAGAAGGCCTGAAACCTATGTTTTTTTCAGTGAATTTAGGTGTGCCATACTTTTGTCATAAGTAAGACTGTTAGCGCTCTAGTTGTTCTTTAGAACACTCTGGGACATTCTGTCATTGGGCTATAGTTGGGCTACATCTGGCTGATATTTGGGCTACATTTGTTTTTTTTTGTCTCTGGTGGCCATCTTTGGGCTACATTGGGCTACATTGGGCTACATTTGGGCTCTAACATATATATAGCCCAATGTAGCCCAATATATATTTTTTCAAAGTTAATTTTCGTAAAAACCACTGGAGCATATATCTTGAGACATAGCAAAGGCACGTCGGGCTACCAGTCCCTACAATTTTGCCAAGTTTGGTGGAAAACCACTCAGCCGTTCGGGCTAAAAGTGAGTCCAACCGCCCTATGGAAATTAACATGGGGAAAACACGTTTTGGGACCCCCCTTTTATCTCAGCCCCCGCTTGACGGATCCCCCCCAAACTTTCAGGGAAGGACCGGAGCGCCGCGAGGCAAAGTTAAGGAAAATTTCAGGAAGATTCCTCAACCGGCGCCAAAGTTATTCCCAATAGAATGTTGCGATTTCCCTATGGAAAACAATCCTAACTATATATACCTACTGGCTATCGCCAGTAGGTAATATGTGTGTAGTGTGAAATTTATACATATCCATGTTTCAGATGCATGTATATTCGTGTTGTATGTTTTTAAATGTATATATATTTCGGTGCGAGTATAAGCATGTATAGGCCACTCACCCTGCTGAAAATGTATTCTTCTGTTTGTGAGGCTGTGTTTTTAATCCCATCCATCGTTGTATCAATAGTATTGTATTCATGTATGTCCTGTGGAATGCTCTGTTTGTAATATAAAAATGTATTTGGGTCTTTTCAGCCCTGACGAAGTTCCGCCTAGGAACGAAACGCGTTGGCTGTGCAACTTGTTTGGTATAATTGCCACAATAAAGAATTTAACATTGGGACTAAAGAAGATTTCTTGGTTATATTTGAAGGAGTGCGCCTTCCACCATCTGAAGAAACCATTTTATTTCTATTTGTTTACTTTTGTTAACAAGCGTCAGCCTGCATTTTTTCTATTTATTTACTTTTGTTACAATTGCGGTATCCGCGCTTTAGCTTCAAACATCTTAAGCTAAAGCACGGGTTCTGCAATTGCTTGAAAGGTAAAGAAATAGAAACAAATGTGTCTATTTCTTTACTTTTGGAGAAATCACGGCACCCGTGCTTTAGCTTACGATGTTTAAAGCTAGAGCGAGAGTGCCGTGATTGATTTATAGCTCTCACATTACTGAAAGTTTGAGCTATTGCTGTTGAATTATTATTAGCAACACCAATAGCTCACACTTTCAGTAATGCAAGAACTATTGCATTGCAAATGATTTATTTATTTATTTACTTATAAAGCGCAACACTCATCCCAAGGGATATCAAGGCGCTGGTAGCAAAAACAAGGCATGGCTGCTGATAGGGAGATGCAAATAAGTGTTAATATTCAGGGAATAGATGAGTTTTTAGTTTTTTTCGGAACACCAGGTAGCTAGGAATGAGCCGTAGGTCCTGGGGAAGTTCATTCCATTTCCTAGCTGCCAGATAAGAGAAAGAGCGCCCTCCAGTCCTCTCCTTCTTGATGCGCTTGGTTCTGGCTAATGCTTGATGTACTGACCTAAGGCTCCTGGTGGGGATATAAAACTCAGTTTCCTCCTGGAGTATCTTAGGGCCGCTTGAATACAGTGCATGACTGAGCAGTTTAAATACTGCTCTTTGGCGCATGGGTAGCCAGTGAAGATTTTTCATGCACATTGATGCAGAGCTTGCTCTGTCTTTATTGCATACCAGTTAGGCTGCGGCATTTTGAAGCACCTGCAGCCATGTGAAAAGGTACTCATTCATGCCCACAAATAAGGCGTTTCCGTAATCAAGCTGACTTATGAGCAGGGCTTGCGTAACTGTTCTTCTGCAATCCAGAGGAATCCAGGGGAAGAGCTTGGATAGTAATTTCAGGGTTGCGAAACTCTTACCACAAAGGGCCCGCACATGGTCCTTCATGGACAGGGCATCATCAATAAGAATACCCAGGTTTCTTACACATTGCTTAGGGATAGGAGCAACACCAAGTGTTTGTGGCCACCGTGTGGCGTCCCAGATTGACTTGGCACCCCCAAGGAGCAGGATCTCCGATTTCCCTGCGTTCAGTTTCAAACAGTGCTCATGCATCCAATGTGCCATCTCAGAAAGACAGTTGTGGAGTTTTATTTTCGTGGTTTCAGGTCTTTCCCCCCAGGGCTACCATCAGCTGTGTTTCAGCTGCATAGGAGCAGATGCCGATTCCCCACTTCCAGCTGATATTGGCCAGGGATGATACGTAGGCGTTAAATAGGGTGGGGCTCAGCGATGCACCCTGCGGGACGCCACAACTAATGGCACTCGCCCTGGATTGGAACTGGCCTAGTTGGACTGTTTGTGTTCGATTGCTTAAAAACTAACTGAACCATTTCAGGGTTGTAGAATGGATTCCCTTTTCATGAAGGAATTCCAGCAGTTTGTTGTGCGAGACCGTGTCGAGCGCTGCCAACAGGTCTAAAAGTATTAGTGCTACGGCTCCTCCCTGGTCGGTGCATGATCTGATGTTATAGATCACTGCCAGCAGCGTAGCTTCTGTGCTATTGTTAGCCCTGAAACCAGTCTGTGATGAGTCCAGTAGATCGTAAGTTTCTAGATATTCGAGAGTTGTCTATTTACCAATTTCTCCAAGACCTTTGAGAGTTATGGCAATTGGGAAATTGGGCGGTATTTTTCCGGGTTAAGAACATCTGATCCTGCTTTTTCCAGCAAAGGAGTTACTATTGCCTGTTTCCAGGTATCGGGAAAGGTGGCGTGGCGGATTTGAGCGAGTGATTAAGAGGCTGGGTGGTGTATGGGCAAAGAGACTGTGCAATCTGAGCAAAAATGAAATAGGGACAAGGGCCAAGGGGGGATCCTGACTTTACTTCACCCATTGATTTTAAGACCTCTGTCTCTGTGAGAGGTGTGAATTTGCTTAATACTGGTGATACTTTGAGTGTGGGGTTTGACATTTCTGACTATTTATATCTGTATTTATAGCAGGACTGAAAGTAGAATAGATTTTATTAATCTTGTCTGAAAATAAGTTGCTGATTTTCTCGCAAGCTTCAGCTGAGGGAGGTAAGGTTTGGGACATGCTGGCTGGTTTGCTTAATTCTTTCACTATTTTGTATAGCTCCTTTGCTGAATTGCAGTTTTCATTAATACGTTGTGCATAGTAGATCTTCTTTGCATGCCTTATGGCATAATTATAGGTTTTGAGTTCGGACTTATACCGTATTTTGTCTGTTTCTTGTTTGGACAATCTCCATTGATGTTCAATGTTCTGACACTTCCTTTTTAATACCTTTAGTTGGGGTGTATACCACTTATCCGAGGGGGATCTTAATGGTCACTTAGATTCATGTCTAGGGGCGATTTGATACAGTGTCAGCCCAATTTCTATCTCAAGATTTGCTGCTCTTGTACTAACTGGGGTGTCAGTCGTGGACTGGGTGTTCGGAAGGTGGAAGGGGATTAAAACGATGTTTCAGTGACTAGTTTCCAGGTTCTATTAACTATTTTTTGGGGCTTACAGATTTTGGTTCATTTGGCCGGTAGTCCCAAAGAAAACACTATAAGCGAGTGGTCTGTCCATAGTAATCGTTGCACCTCTTGGATGAGTGTGGCCTCAATGTTAGAAAACAGTAGGTCATGGGTGTGTCCTGCTATGCGAGTGGGTCCCTTGATCCTTTGCCTGAGTTCAAGGATCTGCATGTCGTTCTGTAGGTGGGAAGTAGCTGGATTATCAGATTTCGCCTAGTGAACGTTAAAATCCCCTATAACTATATAATTCTTGTGCTTCAAACAGACAGGAAGGAGTTGGGAAAGTAACCTTGCTCCAAGCTCAGTTTGGCAGCCTGGGGGGTTAAAGATCACAGCGCCGGCCAATATAATGATGCCAGCGTAAAGTAGTTGGAACGGTAATATTTCATGTTCCTTCTGTTGTACCATTTGAACAGATTGACATGTCAGATGGTCTTTGAATACTATCGCTACCCCCCCTCCCTTCCGACCCTGGCTATCTTGATTAATCATTTTATATGAGGCTGATAGAGCATTTGCAATGTCCGGAACTTTGTTTTCATCCAGCCACGTTGCCGTGAGGAAAACCAGATCAGGATTCTTCTCGTTAATGACGTCCCAGATATCAAGGGAATGTTTTGGTACTGATCTTGCATTAAAGTAGATGTAGGACAGTTTAAGGAGATCTGAATCAGACTACCTGCTTGCATGGGCGTCCGCAGGGGGGGCAAGAGGGGGCGCTTGCCCCCGCCTGGACTAAGGCCCGGTTCTAGAGGATGAGCCCACATACCTGGGCCGATTTTCCTACCTGAAAGGCTGCTACAGCGCCGTGTGACTCTCAGCAGGTCACAGAGTGAGGCCAGTCCATTGTCATGGGCAGAATGACAATGGGCCGGCAGAGGAGGCAGCGCATGGAGCTTCTCCGCCCATCCAAGGCCTCAGGAGGTGAGCAGCACAATTAGCAAGTCTTAGGGAGGGGACGGGAGCTTTAGTCTCTCACAGCAGGCCACAACGATCAGATAAAAAGCTACGGGCGCAGGTGGGGGCGTTTGGGGAGCGGAGTTAGTGCAAACATTCTTAGTTTAAAAACTGAAGTGACAGACCGGATTGAAATTGAAACTTTATTATGAAATTTCATCCGTTTGTGCAATGGGGAGAATGCTGTATACAGCTAACAGTGAAAAAACTCTGCAAAAAACACAAAGGACTGAAATAACTACATTTAAAGAACAATATGACTAAAAATGGGAAAAAAATGAAAATTCGATTTTGACAATGTTGTAGTGAAAAATTTAATTTCTCCTCCATGTTGTGTCCAAGGGAGATGTATGAGCAGAGGAGAGATAAAGAGAGAGACAGAGCCAAAAGTAAAAATAAGAGACGTAGTGGGGAGTAGAGACAAACGGAGAGGGGAAAAGGAAAGAGGGAGAAATGATTGACGAGAGAAAATAGGAAAAGAGGCCAGAGGGGGTGACATAATTATAGATAAACACAATGAGGGAAGGAGACGGAGGGAGACAGAGGGGGACAGACAGGCAGAAAGACAGAGGGAAGGGGGCGACAGAGGGAGGGATACAGACAGAGACAGATAGAGGGAGGGAGACAGAGAGAGAGGGAAAGAGAGTCAGACAGAGCGAGGGAGACCAAGAGAGAGGGAGACAGAAAGAGGGAGACAGAGGGAGACCGAGAAAGAGGGAGACAGAGGGAGACCGAGAGAGAGGGAGACAGAGGGAGGGAGACAGGGAGGGAGCCAGGGAGGGAGCCAGAGGGAGGGAGAAAGAGGGAGGGAGACAAAGGGAGGGAGACAAAGGGAGGGAGGGAGGGAGACAGAGGGAGGGAGACAGAGGTAGGGAGACAGAGGGAAGGAGACCGAGGGAGGGAGACAAAGACAGAGAGAGGGAGACAGATAGGGCAGGAGACAGAGGGAGAGAGGGAGGGAGACAGAGGGAGGGAGACAGAGGAAGGGAGACAGAGGAAGGGAGACAGAGGAAGGGAGACAGAGGGAAGGAGACCAAACGAGGGAGACAGAGACAGACAGAGGGAGACAGAAAGAGAGGGAGACAGATAGGCGGGAGACAGAGTAAGAGAGAGAGAGGGTGGGAGACAGAAGGAGGAAGACAGAGGGCGACAGACAGAGGTAGGGGGTGTGACAGAGGGAGGGAGACAGACAGGGAGACAGACAGAGGGAGACAGACAGAGACAGACAGAGGGAAATATTTGCAAAGGAGGCTCGCTTTTTACCATCCGACACGATCTCTGAGATCAGAATCGATGTTTCTTGCTCTGGTTCCTCGTGTGAAGAAGGCCCGTATTGGAGGGCGCTCCTTTAGGTTGCGGGCCTCACAGCTCTGGAACACTTTGCCTCTTGCATTGCGTAGCACCCCGAGCCTGCTGGCTTTCAGGAAGGGCCTGAAAACTTGGCTCTTTGCCCTTCAGACTCCCCGTTTTTAACAGTTCCCTTCTTTTTTTCGCGGTTGTGTTTGTCTTTTTTAGGTTGTCAATAAAGCGCCGGGACACTCTTTTTGAGTAGCCGTGCGCTATAAAAGACAAGAATTAACATAACATAACAGGGAGACAGAGAAAGAGGGAAATAGAGAGAGGGAAAGACAGAGAGAGAGGGCGACAGAGGGAGGGAGGCAGAGGGATACAGAGGGAGACAGAGAGAGAGAGAGGGAGACAGAGAGGGAGGGTGACAGAGAGAGAGAGGGAGGGAGACAGAGACAGATAGAGACAGATGGAGGCAGACAGAGACAGATGGAGGCAGAGACAGGGACAGGGGAAGACACGCAGAGACAGACAGAGAGACGGAGAGGGATACAGAGGGAGGGAAACAGGGACAGATAGAGACAGACAGATAGAGGCAGAGACAGGGGCAGAGACTAAGACAGACAGAGAGAGAGACATAGAGGGAGAGAGAGGGGGGGAACAGAGGGTGACAGAGGGAGACAGAGAGGGAGACATAGAGAGGGACATAGAAGGAGGGAGAAAGACAGAGGGAGACAGAGAGAGGGTGACAAAGGGAGGGAGACAGAGTGAGGGAGACCGAGGGATGGAGACAGAGGGATGGAGACAGGCAGAGGGAGACAGACGGAGGGAGACAGTCGGAGGAAGACAGTCAGAGGAAGACAGTCAGAGGGCGACAGACAGAGGGCGACAGACAGAGGGCGACAGACAGAGGGCAACAGACAGAGGGAGGGAGACAAAGGGAGGGAGACAAAGGGAGGGAGACAAAGGGAGGGAGACCGAGTGAGACACAGAGGGAGACAGAGAGAGAGAGGGAGACAGAGGATGGGAGGGAGACAGATAGACAAAAGGCGACAGAGGGCGACAGACAGAGGGCGACAGACAGAGGACGACAGACAGAGGACGACAGACAGAGGGAGACAGACAGAGGGAGGAGGGCGACAGAGGGAGGTAGACAGACAGAGGGAGAGAGACAGACAGAGGGAGGGAGACAGAGGGAGAGAGAGGGAGGGAGACAGGGAGAGAGACAGGGAGAGAGAGCGAGATAGACAGACAGACAGAGTGAGTGAGACAGAGAGAGTGAAAGGGAGAGAGAGAGATAGGGAGGGAGACAGTGAGACAGAGAGGGAGACGGGGAGAGAGAGAGGGAGACAGAGGGAGGGAGACAGACAGAGGGCGACAGACAAAGGGCGACAGACAGAGTGAGACAGACAGAGGGAGGAGGGCGACAGAGGGAGGTAGACAGAAAGAGGGAGGTAGACAGAAAGAGGGAGGAAGACAGACAGAGGGAGGGAGGGAGACAGAGGGAGGGAGACAGAGGGAGACAGAGGGAGAGAGAGGGAGGGAGACAGGATGAGAGAGGGAGGGAGACAGAGAAAGAGCGAGGGAGAGAGAGACAGACAGAGTGAGTGAGACAGAGAGAGACAGGGAGAGGGAGGGAGACAGAGAGATAGAGAGAGGGAGGGAGACAGAGAGAGGGAGGGAGACAGAGAGAGGGAGGGAGACAGAGAGACACAGAGAGAGAGAGAGAGAGAGAGAGAGAGAGAGAGAGAGAGAGAGAGAGAGAGAGAGAGAGAGAGAGAGAGAGAGAGAGAAAGAAAGATGTGTGTATGCCGGGTCTGGTGGCTACGTAGACGAAGGCGTCCGCTGCAGGGACCTGTGTTCAACCTCATGGTCAAAGTTTTTTTGTTGCTCTAGCCTCTCCCCCCTCCCCCACTGACCCCGCCTTCACCGGTGCAGCCCTCGGCCACAAACCACGCTTTAAATTTGGCCCCTGAGAGAAAGTTTGTGAGTACCCATGCTCTAGAACCGCATCAACCTGATTTAAAATGTTTTGGGGTTTTTCCGGTCATTTTTAGTTTTTCCCTCTGTTTTATTGTAGTTGCCAGGTCGTCTGCTGTGGCGCCTCACAAGATTTTTCTCTTCCCCCTATGGGTTTCTTTGTTTATTTAAGCTCTTTGTCTTATTAGATTTTATTTTTAATGTATTTAATACTTGTGCTCAATCATGTCGGAGGATGGTGATGAAGTTAAAATGTTGCCCCCCCTGGAAACATTTCTGCGGATGCCCATGCCTGCTTGTCTGGGTTTGCTTCAGACTTCACCACTTACAAGAAAATCGAGAGAACAGAACATTCAGGAGACCTGGATAGGCTCTTAGACATCGTGTGTGAACATTGCCTGGGTTGTAAGAGTGAGCAAGTAGTTCATCTCTCGTGTAACTACAAGTAGTACCTGGAGTTACGTTGTTTTGGGCAGGGGTTCTGGCCGGCCGCAGACGGGCGCCGACGGGCTTGCCACTGGTGCGACTTCGGCGCACCAGCGGGCGTCCGCTGCGCGGTCGCTGGCACATCGGACTGATGTAGTGGAGAGCACGGGAGCCTAGCTCCGCACTCCCTCTGCCTGGAAATGCACAACAATTAGACCTGCTGCTTCCTGAGACGCCCTCCACTCAAACGGCACACAGCCGCGGTGGACCAGGGCGGGGAAGCCAGCAGGGGAGCAGAAAGGTCGATGACTGTACAAATTTAGGCAAATGAGAGTATTTTAGAAATAGTTAATGTGTCACAGATTGATTTCAAAGATAATGCTAACGCGACTGTCAGCAGCCCTACAGCATTGTGTCAATAAAATGCGGAATCATGCAAGATGAGCGGATACAATCCGAAAAGATGCTTCAGAGATCAAGAAATGATTGTTGTACTTTGCTGCTTGTGAGAACAGAGCATGGCCGCTGTCTCGATGAGGGCGACAAACATCAGGTGGTTAAGTGAGCTTCCCTGCACATGTTGCAATCTAGGTTGAAAAGATACACCACACGTATCATTCCAAGGTAAGGCAAACTGAGTTTAAATTACCTTGGGCCATATTATCGAGACTGGTGATAACATTATCGCTGCTTTAGCGGCAGGAAACTGCCGCTAAAGCAGCGATAATGGGCTTGATAATATGCCCTTGAGAATTCCAATAGAAGCCCATGTTCACAGCAGAACATGGGCTTCTATGGGAATTCACATGGGCATATTATCAAGCCCATTATCGCCGCTTTAGCGGCAGTTACTTGCTGCTAAAGCGGTGATAATTTTAATGCCGTTTCATGATAATATGCCCCATTGCATTTCTTACTGCATAAGTAGGCATTCAAAACAGCTTATTGTATGGCAGGCAATTCATTAGTCACAAATTACACGCAAGCCTCTGCATCTGCCCTCTTGGCTGAGGGCTACCCACCATATTTAGAAATCCTGCCTGTCTGGCGAGAAACTCTGTAATGATGGGCATCTCTGTGATGAAAGTGCGTCTGACAAAGCGACAGCTGCACTTTCATGACTGTTGAATACAAATGTTCTGGATGTGCAACGAGTTTTCTGTCCTGTGTCAGGGAAAAGTCAACATTTTAAGTTTTATGACCGCCATGCATCCAAATGGCAAGGACGAAATGCGGGTTCGCAAACGAGAAATCAGCTTTTTTCATGGCAGACGCCATGCACCCCCCAAGCCCCAAACTCTGTGTTGGTCTTTTGAATTTGATTGCATTGCTGGTGTGTGTATTTCTGGAGGGGATCAGGTGTTCTTCAGTTCTTTCCACAACTGATTACTCTCAGCATCAGCACCACTGAGTCTAAAACGAGCTTTAATTATACCACTGTTGAATGAGCAACCTCCAGAGGGTTGCCTCTGTTCTTTGCTATTACACACCTATTTTTAACTTGCTTTAATTAACAAAGCTACTCAAGGTGAGACACTTTAAACTGAAACAGTTATGAAGAACTTTAGCTCCTGCTTGCTTATCAGACTGTATTGTATGCAGGGGATGGAGAGTTTATTAGGCTCAGTGGTAGGCAACCTCTATCGAACAGTGGACGACAGTGTGACCCTCCAGGAGAGCAAACCACGTGTGGTAATAGAACATCCTCAATTTGTGCTGCTGTGGCGTGTGGTATTTTGCTGGTATGTTATAACAGCACAATTCTAATTTGCGCAACCCAAAGAGGTTACACACTTTTTGCACAGGTTTTCACATGTTCCAATGTGCACAAATGTAGAACGTGTGTTGTTTGTCTACCAGAATATTCTTGGGTGAGATTTGGTGGGCAACAGCTCGGGTTGCAGTAAGAGGGACAACATTTGGAATCTGAAATAAGTGAGGGATTGAGAAAGGGAAATGATGCTCTTGCACAGGACTGGTTAGCTGTAACTGAGTTTGTCAGCATCTCTTATAACCAATGGAGTCCAAATGGACACCTACACCGCTTTCATTTAATTGTCAGAGTACCCTGTGGGAGTCCCACATTGCTCATCTCGTTCTCCTATATTGTTAGACCTGGCATCCTTTTTGTGGTTTCCCCCTAGCTTATTGCCATACGACCTCCTGTTTTTGCTGGTCTTATGACTCTGCACATGTTTCCACTGCTAACTAGTGCTAAAGTGCTTGTGCTCTTTCCCTAAAACATGGTCACATTGAATTGTACCCAGTTGGCATATTCAATTTACTTGTGAGTCCCTAGTAAAGTGGCACTACATGTGTCCAGGGTGTGTAAATGAAATGCTACTAGTGGACCTACAGCAGTGGTTGTGCCACCCCACTTAAGTAGCACTTTAAACATGTCTCAGGCCGGTCACTGAAGAGCATGTGTGTGAAGCTTTAAACTGCCATGTTGACCTGGTAAAATAAACCTTTTGCCAGGCTAAAACCTTCCTTTCAGTACATATAAGTTACTCCTAGAGTAGGCCCTGGACAGCCCAGAGGGCTGGGTGCAATGTACTTAAAAGGTATGACATGTACGTTTAAGTTTAACATGTCCTGGTAGTGAAAAACTCTTAAATTAGTTTCTCACTACTGCAAGGCCCATCTCTACCATACGATAACAATGGGGTTACCTTATTACATTGTATAAGTCTAATTTCCAAAAAGGAAGAGATAGACACTAGTGCAGTGTGAGGCACATGTCCACAGGCCTCCAGCAGGCCTCCTTGCTTTCACCGAAGTCGACTGCAAGCAGTGCAGTTCTCTTGTCTCACGTCAGCGGGGCACTCCACACAGATAAAGAGGCGGGGGGCCAATCACCCGCAGGCCCTTCTAGTTGATGGTTTTCTGGCCCGCTCCAATTGCTGGGGCTGCGGGCTCACACAATGGTGTACTCCAACCCCTTGGGCCTCATCACCACAGGGCCTCGGGCTGCCAGAAATATGCCTCTTCACTCTTACTTATCGTGGGGGCAGCAGAGTCATGGGCCTCCACAAGATCATGGCGTGTCCTCTCATGCCTTTTTCACCATCGCCCAGGGGTGCCGTCGAAGTCTCCACTGTTGCGGGTCTAGGGGCCCGCTTCCAATCGACAGGCCCACGCCTCGTGTCACTTGGTGCTGCAGGTATTGTGTTACAACCCTCGCAGGCAGCCAGGACCGGCTGGTGCGTTCACTTTCAGCACCAGCCTCTTCAGTGTAACTCAGCGCTGCCATGGCCTCACGGCTGGATGTCTCGCCATGGTCTCAAGCCATCGTCGTAGTTATCGGCAAATCCCGAACTTCGGGCACCTATCCTTAGCACTTTGGTGCGGGAGCCCCCAGTCCATCAGCAGGTGCCCCCAGGCCAGACTCCACAGGATACTGCTGCTGTAATCTTGGCCACGCCCCACATCTATTAATCTGCCTCTTAATTTTGATTTACTATCTTTGTCTGTTTGCATTTGAATGTGAAGTTTGAAACAAAGACATGTGTAGTTCATTTAATATCTTTGTTGGTATTTGCTAGATTTTGTTTGAAGTACTTTGTGAAAATGTGCTATAGTTTGTATAAATTCTTTTTTTTCATAACTTATTTTCTGTACTCGTCAAATGGATTTTTTGTATGCATTTTAGTATATTATGTATATTTAGTTTTTATTAAAACGTTTTTCATCCTGTTTTTGAATTTTTACCTAATTTTTTGAAATCTTTGTTTTTTGTTAAAAGTTCTAAGTCTAAACAATTCATTCATTTTAAACTATTTATGTTTCAGATGTTGCACAATTGTCTCCTGAGCAGCGGCATTCCAGTAAGGTGTCTCCTGACCTTCGCTCCTATCTTTCCTCCTTGAATGATGAGACCTTGCAACAAATCCTGGTCACTGTCAACAATTCTCCTCCGGCTTGGCAAGGGCAGAAGACATTGCTGTGTCTCCAGGTGAACCTACTCAGACATCTTTGTATTCTGCACAGATCCAGCCTGCTAAATACTAACTTGATGACCTTGAAGTGAACTTTGAACAAAAAGTTGTGGGGGGGGGGGGGGGGCTTGGCCAAGATGGCGACTTAAAAGGTTGTGGGTCCTGCAGGCTCCCCATCTCGAACCCTCCCCGAGGGCCATTTCGCACCTAATTCCCCCCCCACGCAGCATTACCAGGGGTGGGAGAGCCAGAGAACTGCGCAGAGCCGTCACTGGGGGGCCAACAAGGAAAAGGACGCAGACCAAGTGATTCAGGGTCCCGCTGCCAGCGGCCGCATAATGGCGCCCGGAGGTCGGGCTAGGTGATCGGAGCAAGCGGAGGGTTGGTGGAGGAGCCCCCTGTGCTCACGAGGCCCCCCCGCTCCCTGACAACAGCGACTGCCTCTATGTCCAGTTTGGGGGCGATCGAGGGACTCCCACGGGGAGGCGGGCAGCCGCCGCTAGCCCCGCGGTCCTGGTGTGGCGAGAGGGCCAGGGAGCGAAAACTGAGGCCGGGCATTCACGGCCTAACAGGCAGCGGGCGGGCCGCGCACATCCCGGCGCCCGATTGAGAAATCTGGTACTCTCCTGAACCGGATACGGCGGAGAATTCGGCACTCTCGGCAGCTCAGGGCGCACCCAACCAGCGGTGGAGGAGAAGAGGCAGGGTGCAGAGCCGAGAAGGAATACGGCCCTAGAGGTGACTGCGGCACCATTTTGTGGAGCGCCCAGTGAGATTTGTGGCAGCCATTAAGTGAGGAGGTAATTTCTACCTGGCCTGCAAGTGGGTGGTCCAGGGAGCAGGCGCTTCGCTGAGCGTTATAGAGGCGTGACGCGGAGTCCATAATCCCCTGACTGCCAAGAAGCAACAGCAGCGAGGCGCCGCTAATACCCTCCCTCTACGAGCAGCGGCCAAAGCAACGAGTTGGGCAATACGGTGGTCCACAGCCCCGCACATCACGGGCAGCGGATGGCTGCCTGGTGCTCGGAGCCCTGGTTGGTGGCCTCCCCTCAGGACACCCAGACGGCGGAGAGCGTACCCATGGAGCCACCGCCTGCTGTCTGGGAAAAGCCGGGTGCCATCTGGACAAGGCCAGTGAAAGTGGGTGCCTGCACAAAGGGGGGACCGGGTTCCTGGGAGCCCCTAGTCATGAGTGGAGAGAGACCATGGAACAGCAGAGGGGACACCCAGAGTGGAGGTGGGGGAGCCCCTGCCCTCAGTCCCTGACAGCAAGGAACCTTCAACACACATCCAGTTGGGTAAGGGTGACAACGCGGGGGAGTACCGGAGGTACGGAGGATCCATTGAGGAGGTCTGTTTGGAGAGAGTGACACAGCGAGAGTTGCAAGAGCACCACACCATCAAGAGGCGCAACATGGCTGGCTTGAGGAAGAAGGGGGAGCGTATACTCACGGAGATGCTCAGCAAGGGCCCGCAGAAAGTGGAAAAAGGCCCGCTCTCCTCAGTGGTGGTAAAACAAAACAATGACACCGGCGACGCCGATGTGCCGATCACAAAATCCTTTTTGGAGTCTCTCTTCCACTCCCTCCGTGAAAACTTCCAGTCATTGAAGCAAGAGGTCGCGGGGGAGGTCCGGGAGATCAGAAGAGAAGTGGAAGGCCTAGGCGAGAGAGTAGCAGCCATGGAAGACGCGGATCAAACCAGAAGCAAAGAGGTAGAGCAGCTCCAGCAGGAAGTTCTCCGTCTTAAAGAACAACAAGTCGACTTACAGGCCCACGCGGAGGACTTGGAGAACAGGTCTCGACGTAACAATATACGAGTCCGAGGTGTCCCATTCAAGGCAGAGGGGGTGAATATCAAGGGATATCTGCAGGGTTTATTCCGAGACATTATAGGGGAAGGTGCGGACTTTGACATCAGAATCGATAGCGCACACAGGGTGGGGTTGGAGAGGCGTGCGCCAGCGGCCCCCCCCGCCCCCCCGATTTCCTGGCCTTTCTGCCGGACTTCCCGCTCAAGGAACGGATTTTTCGGAAGGCAAGATGGAACCAACCCATTCAATATCAGGGCCAGCCTGTGGCTTTATACCACGACCAATCGACCATCACTCTCCCAAAAAAAACGAAAAGCTTTCAAAGTGGCCACAGACTTCTTACATGACAAAGAGGCCCCGTATTCTTGGGGACGCCCTTTTCGGCTAATTTTCAAATGGAATGGCACCCTGCACCAGCTGAGACCACTCCAAGACACTTGTGCCCTGTGGGCATTGAGCGGATGGAGGAGCGCCCGTCACCAAGGCCAGCCCAGTGGTCTGCCACTGGAGGTTGGCAAAGGGTCCGGCACAGACGCTCTCCCCTTAACCGCATCGATGCTCGCAGATTTACAACCATGCGCTGGGATTTTCAAAAACCCATTATTCATGACGAGCTGGGCTCGTCATGAGCGTGTGAGCAGGCTACTGCATGACGAGCCCAGCTCGTCATGAGCGTGGAAGGGGTTAAGGACATGAAGCCAGACTCACACACCATGACGCAAGAGAGGGCCAGTGCCATCAAAGAAGTTGCCAGAGACACTTCACCGACAGATAAATTTGAGTGCAGGGGATTCTATAGCACTTCAGCAATGCAGGTCCGGGTGGGGTGGGCGGGGGGGCCGCAGAGGTTGTCACGGTTGTTCGCTCCACATAGTAACTTTACCACAGGCCTGCGTTGTGGGGTATCAGGCCTGGGACTATGATTATTAACTGGGGTGTTGGAGTTTGCGTTAGGGAGGAGTGGGGTGGGGGTGCATGAGTGCTGTTGGGGAAGGGGGTTTTGGGCAGGGGACGGGGGCGTGGGTGGGGAGGAAGGGCTCCGTTGTGTCACAAAACAGAGGGGTGCAGGCGGGGCGGTGGGGGTCCTTGGCCCTCCTAAACATCAGAGTAACCTGGTATAGATTCCCCCATGGGTGATGATGTCCTGAAACTCCTCACTCTGAATGTGAAGGGGCTTAACAATCCCATAAAGCGGAGGGCCGTCATATCTTTTCTGGAGAATTCAGGTGTATCGGTTTGCCTGTGCAAGAAACACACCTGCTCTCCAGGGACTGGCACCGAATGCGCTCCAGGGCTTTCCCCCAGCAATACTAATCTTCCACTGCAGAGAAAAAGGCATGGGTAGCCCTTTTCTTTGCTAGACATTTTAAGGGCCAGGTGGGGGACAAGGTTGCTGAAATCATGGGCAGGCTCCTGGCGTACAGTGTTCAAGTGGGTGACAGATCAGTGGTTATCGGGTCAATATATGCTCCCAACACTAGGCAAGAACGTTTCCTTACTGGGGCCCTAGCTGATGTCCTTGCAGGTCAAGTAAGATACACTGTGGTGGGAGGTGAAATCAATCTGGTGATGGATCAGGGCAGGGATAGATCTGGCCACCGCTTTGGCGACACGGGGGCGATCTCACTAGAGGGCAAGCAGTGGTTGACTAGTAGAGGTTTTCTAGATCTTTGGCGGGCGGCGCACCCCAATGCCACGGAGTACACTTTTTATTCTCATGTGCACCGCACCTATGCCAGACTAGACCACTTCCTGGGGCCCCCCGACTTAGCTGCATCGGTAACAGACATGGACATTAGCTGGTCGCACTCGCCGACCATGACGTGGTCACACTTCACTTGACGGTCCCTCGCACCAAATCACATAAAGGCAGGTGGCACCTCCGGGAGGCCTTGTTACAGCGCAAAGAGGTCACACGGCCATTACACCAGAGTATCTCGGATTACCTGAGCCTTAATGATAACCCGGAGGTTTCGGTGTCAGCGGTTTGGGGGGGCTCAAAGCCGTAGTAGCAATTACTGCAGCTGAAGCTCAAGAATGCATCGATAGACGACAGGCTCTATCGGCGCAAGTTTTGGAACTAAAATGGGTGCACAGCCGGACCGGTGCCCCTAGGATCTGGCGACGGCTTAAAGCAGCTAGGGTGCAGCTTGCAAGTCTCGATCTCGATCGAGCAGAATACGCAGCATTACACTAAAGACATCCCTATTATGTGGGAGGGGACAAGACAGGTTGCCTGTTAGGCAGTAAACTTAGAGCCCGGGTCCAAAGATCTAAAATCTCAAATATAAGGGGCCAAGGGGGGCAAATACTTACTGATGATGAGCAGATAGTGGACGCGTGTCGGGCATTTTATGCCTCGCTTTATGCCGTGGACCCCAATTCAGATCCTGAGGGTGGGGATGCTTACCTTCATGAGGCAGCGGTTACAGCTCTTATTTATTATTATTATTATTATTAAAAATTTTTATAGAGCGCGTAGTCACCCTGGGGTATCCCAGCGCTGAGGAACCCTGCAACCAGAGGAGGCATGGGAGAAAATGAGGGCAGGAGTGATTTTAACATAATCATTATGGGTAGAGGCGGTATTGAATCGGGGGGGTCGTGGTTTAAGGGAACAGGTGAGTTTTGAGTAGTTTCCTGAATCTCAAGTAGTTCGGTTCTTTCCGCAGGTCTCGAGGAAGGGCATTCCATAGACGCGCTGTATGGATCGAAAAACGTCTACCGCCCGTGCGGGCCTTCCTGAATCTATGCACGGTAATGAGGGACTCCTCGTCTGATCGAAGAGATCTGGGGGCTTTGTAGGGTTGTATAAATTTCCTCAAGATGGGGGGGCCCTGATTCTGCAGTAGCCTGTGGGCCAGGCTTAGGGCTTTGAATGTTACTCGTTCCCTGATAGGGAGCCAGTGCAGGGATTTCAGGGCCGGTTTGGCCGAAGCTCTGACGGGAGTGTGCATGAGAATCCGGGCGGCCGCGTTTTGAATTTTCTGTAGTTTGTTTAGGGTGGCTTCGGGGGCGCCTAGGTATATAGCATTGCTATAGTCGAGCCTTGATAATATGAGGCCTTGGATGAGAAGTCTTTGCGAAGTGGATGGAAGGAGGGGCAGGATCTTTCTCATCGATTTGAGTAGGCCGAAGCATGTGCCTGCTACTTTTTTTGCCTGCGTGGTGAATGTAAGGTCCGTGTCGATCCATACTCCTAAGCTTTTTACTTCCTGTTTAGGGACAGGGGGGGGTCCTAGGTCGGGTGGCCAGATGTTTGCAGGGAAGGTGAGTCCTTTCTGGCCCAAAAGAAGAATGTCAGTTTTAGAACCATTGAGTTTTAATGCTGAATGGTTCATCCACCCTTGGATCTCCTTCAAGCAGTTGAAAAGGTCCGCTGGCTGCTGGCTAGGGTGGGATAGGGAGACGACTAGTTGTGTGTCGTCCGCATAACTGACAATGCTCACTCCGAATGGGGTGACGATCTCCTCCAATGGGGACATATAGATGTTAAACAATGTGGGGCTCAGGGAGGAGCCCTGAGGCACACCACATTGGAGGGGAGTGTCGGAGGAGCAGGTGTTATTTTCCCATATCTGGAAGGAACGGTGGGCCAGAAAGGAGGAGAGCCAGGACAAGGCGGTACCTTCTACTCCTACCTTTTTGAGCCGTTTGACCAGTAATCGATGGTTGACAGTGTCGAAGGCCGCACTCAGATCGAGGAGGATCACTGCCACTGATCCTCCTTCGTCTAAGAGTGTTCTGGCCTCCTCCACTGCCGCCAGGAGGGCGATGTCGGTGCCCTGTCCAGGGCGGAAGCCTGTCTGCGAGTTTTTCAGCAGTTTGTTGGATTCGAGAAATTGGGAGAGTTTCTTATTCACCAGTTTCTCGGCAACCTTACTGGTCCCGGGGAGGAGGGATATTGGTCGGTAGTTGGCCAGTTCAGCTGGATCTAGGGAGGGTTTTTTTAGCAGCGCCTTGACGACGGCCGCTTTCCAGCTAGGGGGGACGACTCCCTGTTGAAGAGAGGCGTTGATGAGCTTAGTAAGAGGAGGGATGATGGTTGGGGCGACTTCCTTAAGGGTCCGTAGCGGTGCGGGGTCCCTGGGAGATCCGCTTTTGATGGATGTAAGCGTGATCTCGACTTCTTCTTGGGTTATTTGTCCCCACGAAGATAGGCGAGGGGTGATCGAGGTGTCGGAGGACTCGTCAGTCTCACCAATATCAGACAAGGGGATGGAGTCAAGAATTTTTTGAATTTTTTCTTGGAAGAAGCATGCTAACTGACTACATTTTTCCTGATCCACCTTAGGGTCTGGTGGGTTTCTGGGGGCGGGGTCGGGGATCTTAAGCGGTTCTTTCAAGATGGTGTAGGTTTCTTTGCTTGAACAGGCAGCTTTTTCAATTCGTTCTTGGAAAAACCGACTTTTAGTCTTGTCGATAGCAGTTTTATATGCTGCTAGGGCGGTGGAATAGGCGTCCTTATTTGCATTAGATTTTTCCTTCCTCCAAGACAGTTCCGCTCTTTTGCAGTCCTGCCGCAGAGACTTGAGCTCGGGCGTATACCATGGAGCTGGAGGTACACGTTTATTGTGTTTCAAGGTGGCGGTTTTGGGAATAAGGATATCCAGGGAGGACGTGATCCAGGAGCAGAACTGTTCGTCGGCCGTTATGGCGTCGGAGGACAGTACTGGGGTGGTCTTAGCGAGGATGTCAGTCCATTCTGAAGGTATGAGTTTGTGCCATCGTCTGTCTTTGGTTTTAACTTTTGCAGGCTGGATAGGCACCGAGGGGGCTTCCCATGAGAAGGGGACTAGGAAGTGGTCGGTCCATGGCAGTGGCAGAGGTGGACTGGTGGTGATATTGGCGTTAGTGAGAACGGGGTCTAGTAGGTGTCCCTTGTTATGGGTGGGTTCCTTGTTGGCCAGCCTGATATTGAGTGCTAGCAGGTCCACTAGTAGGTCCGAGGCAAAACGGTCGGTGGGATCTGTGAAGTGAAGGTTCAGGTCGCCAACAATGAGAAAGTTGGAAACCGAAGCGGCTAGTTGGGAGGTAGTTTCGGTGACTGCATTGAGAAATTTTCCGGGCGTGCCTGGGGGCCGATAGATTAGGAGACCCGAGAGGGAGTGCCTCGGGGAAGATTGAAGGGAGAAGTGGCAGCTTTCGGAGTTGTCAATTTGGGCGTCACTGGTTCTACAGATAAGCTTTTCCCGGTAAATTATGGCCAACCCTCCTCCTCTTCCCTTTTGTCTATGGAGAGTTTGGATAAGGTAGCCTGGGGGAAGGGCGGATACCACGTCCGCATCGGTGCTGTTAGAGAGCCAAGTTTCTGTGAGAAATAGGGCGTCCAAGCCTTGCTCTTCGATCAGCTCATTGATTTCGAGTGCGTGCTTGGGGAGAGAACGACAGTTAAGAAGACCCAGTTGTAGACTGGGATTAACTGTGGTATGAGTGGTTGGGTGACAGCCCGGGCAGCTTGTAAAGGGTTTGCCTGTTTTGTGCAAGTAACTACATCCTAGATTTTTTTCAGGTCGGAGTTCCAGGAGCCTGTCTACCGAGTATGTCAGACGGCTGGGGGGTGAATCTGGCAGGGTTCCTGAGCCTGAGTCCGTTCGGGCCCGGACGGGCCCAGACGGGCTTGCCTTTGGCGCGCCTTCGGCGCGCTGACGGCGCGCCCGCTGCGCCCGTCCGCTGCGCGTCCGGGGATTACACATTTTTTTTATGGGTGACCACGATGCGTGTGGCGTGGCCTAGAGGTGGGCGTGGCCTCTTCCCTCGCCGTCAATGGCGGCTGGGTTTGTTAGTTCCACTAAATAATCGCTACAGCGCTAAGTCCGCTGTTCAGGGCGATGTCAGCTCGGTTTAAGTGATGCCAGAAGGGTGAGTGCAATATAAAAATAAAGGTCAAACAGTTGCGTGACACACAAAGAAAATACAATTTTTAAAATCAATTTCAGTTTTAGCTCCCGGCTTCAGCCTCAGGAGTAGCGAGGTTCAGGAGTGCGGCGCTTCAGATCGCGCTTTATACCTGGGGTGGGCGTGGCCTAGAGGTGGGCGTGGCCTCTTCCCTCGCCGTCAATGGCGGCTGGGTTTGTTAGTTCCACTAAATAATCGCTACAGCGCTAAGTCCGCTGTTCAGGGCGATGTCAGCTCGGTTTAAGTGATGCCAGAAGGGTGAGTGCAATATAAAAATAAAGGTCCAACAGTTGCGTGACACACAAAGAAAATACAATTTTTAAAATCAATTTCAGTTTTAGCTCCCGGCTTCAGCCTCAGGAGTAGCGAGGTTCAGGAGTGCGGCGCTTCAGATCGCGCTTTATACCTGGGGTGGGCGTGGCCTAGAGGTGGCCGTGGCCTCTTCCCTCGCCGTCAATGGCGGCTGGGTTTGTTAGTTCCACTAAATAATCGCTACAGCGCTAAGTCCGCTGTTCAGGGCGATGTCAGCTCGGTTTAAGTGATGCCAGAAGGGTGAGTGCAATATAAAAATAAAGGTCCAACAGTTGCGTGACACACAAAGAAAATACAATTTTTAAAATCAATTTCAGTTTTAGCTCCCGGCTTCAGCCTCAGGAGTAGCGAGGTTCAGGAGTGCGGCGCTTCAGATCGCGCTTTATACCTGGGGTGGGCGTGGCCTAGAGGTGGGCGTGGCCTCTTCCCTCGCCGTCAATGGCGGCTGGGTTTGTTAGTTCCACTAAATAATC
Source organism: Lissotriton helveticus (assembly GCF_964261635.1). Classification (NCBI taxonomy): domain Eukaryota; kingdom Metazoa; phylum Chordata; class Amphibia; order Caudata; family Salamandridae; genus Lissotriton; species Lissotriton helveticus. The sequence goes on along the minus strand of NC_136059.1, from coordinate 737,739,951 downwards.
GCTACAGCGCTAAGTCCGCTGTTCAGGGCGATGTCAGCTCGGTTTAAGTGATGCCAGAAGGGTGAGTGCAATATAAAAATAAAGGTCCAACAGTTGCGTGACACACAAAGAAAATACAATTTTTAAAATCAATTTCAGTTTTAGCTCCCGGCTTCAGCCTCAGGAGTAGCGAGGTATTTTAGGTTCTTTTATTTTAGGTTCTTTTATAGCGCAGGAATTCGATCTCCGGAGAGATATCTCCGCGCTTTGTTCTTTCCGATAGCCAAGCCGAGACAGTAAAATGTGAAAAGTAATTGATTGACATATGGGAGCTAAAGAGTGGAAAATAAGTATGTCTTTAAACATTTCCTAAATGCAGGTAGATTGGAATTAAGTCTGAGAGTGAGTGGCAAGGAATTCCAGATAGTAGGGCCTTTGTAAGATAAGGCTCTACCTCCTTGTCTCTCTTTCCTAACTCTGGGGATCGAGAGTAGAGCCTGGTGTTTTGATCGTAGAGAACGACCTGGTTGGTAAGGCTTAAAAACTTCTACAAGATATCTGGGTCCAGTGCCGAACAAGCATTTGTTAATAGAGATGGCGCGCTTTCCATATATGTCCCGATACGGACGGAGGAAGTGGTCTCTTCCATAGCACGCCTCAAGCATCTGAAAGCACCAGGGCTAGGCAGATTCTCCGCCGGCTTTTATAAAGCCTTCTGCCCATTGCTTGCGCCAGTCATCACCAGGCTGTTTAATTCCTTCCAGGGGCTGGGCTCCATTCCACCGGATATGCTCGATGCAGATATCATCGTCCTGCCCAAACCGGGCAAGGACACCTCTCAGTGTGCCGCACATCGGCCCATTTGCTTGCTCAACCTGGTTCTTAAAATCTTCACGGGAATTTTGGCCACAAGGCTTGGGCCATGCCTACCGGGCATTATAGAGCCCGATCAATCGGGTTTCATACCTAATAGGCAGTGCAGCGATAATACCAAGCGTCTACTACACGTCATAGATAAAGCTCACTTTAACGACTCGGATGCGGCTCTCCTATCTGTCGACGCCGAGAAGGCATTTGACAGGTTGACTGGGGATACATAGACAAGACTCTGGCGCACTTGGCATCGGGGAGCGCTTCCGCGCATGGGTCGCCAGCTGTTATGACACCCCCAAGCCACGATTCGGGTGAATGGTATTGGTTCGCAGCCCTTTGATATCCGGCGGGGCACCAGGCTAGGGTGCCCGCTCTCACCCCTATTGTTTGCGCTATACATAGAACCTTTTGGGCAAAAAATCAGTGACAACCAGGATATCACGGGTATCATGTTTGTAGGTGAGCCACACACCCTCAGCCTTTATGCCGATGACATACTGGCAGCGGTCGACAACCCCATGCGGTCCGTGCCTGCTTTTCTCTAGGAAATGGAGGCCTTTGGGAAGGTCTCGGGGTTTAAAATGAATACGGGAAAGTCCCTGTTCCTTCCCCTGGGCCGTAACGCCCGCAGATCCGCAGGCAGCCAGCAACAGTTTGGGGTACTCTCATCCCGTATGTCTTTGCCGTACCTCGGGATTACCTTGATGCCCAGCACAGCACAAACTGGTTGATCACAACTACATGATACTACTGGCTCAAATCCAGGGGGATTTAAAGACAGTTGCCATTGTCTTGTTTGGGGCGAGTGGCGGCGATTAAAATGTCTTTCTTACCCAAGGTCCTCTATGTGTTTCAAACCATTCCGGTGATTCCACCGATAGGGATGTTTCAGAAAATGCAGGACGCCTTGAGGCAGTTCGTTTGGGCGGGCAAGCGGCCGCTGCTTCGTAGGGACTTGGCTAGACGGGCTCCTGCGGAAGGCGGTTTGGGCATCCCTGACCTCTTTCGATACTTCCAGGCGACACTGCTTCGCTACCTTTTGGAATGGAATCGTCCAGAGTCGGAAAAGCGGTGGCTTTTCCAGGACCGAGCGTCTTTTCTTAAAAAGTCACCTATTACTCGTTCGCTACTTAAAGTGTGGGACGCAGTAGCGGTCAACAGGGGCCTTACTACTTTCCCCTCACCTATTACGCCACTGTTTGACAACGCGGCGTTTCCCCCCGGAATGGAGCCTAGAGCATTTGACCAGCCGAGCCTCGGAATGCAAGTCAGCTGGTCACTTGTTTGACCTAGACGGCTTCATCCAACTTGATCCCTTGATACCTTGAAGGAGATGTACGCGCTGATAGAGCCGCATCGGTTTCAATATTTCCAGATCCGTCATTGGCTGACACAATGAGACGTGCTGCCTAAGGTGAGCCGACGCCTCACACCGCATGAGAAGTGGTTAGTCACGAAAAAGAATGACAGGAAAGCAATTATGGACCTATATAAAATGTTAAGCCTGCCCCTGTCTATCTCATGCTCTGCTGGCCAGAAGCGTTGGGAAGCGGAGACGGGGAGGAATCTCACAGATAGTGGCGGGATATTTATCATAGAGCCCATTACACCGCTAGGAATGTGGCCGGTAAGGAGTTTGCAGTTAAGATCGCATACTACTGGTACTTGATGCCGGCCAGGCTGCATCAAGGTAATCCGAAGCGCAGGTACGCATGCTGGAGGGGATGCAACAAAGTAACCCACTTGTTGTGGGAATGTAAGTAGCGGCGGACTATTGGACGAAAGTACTGAACAACATTGACTTACATTTTGAGACGGAGATCCCCAGCTTCCCTGCCTATACACTACTAGGCCTACCAAACGCCTTGACATTTCCAATAAAATCGAACAGGGGAACGACAGTTGGGATTGGCAGCAGGGGCAGCAGCACATCAAATCCTCTCACTATGGGGCACCACAAAGCGACCTACACACACGGGCTGGCTTCACAGGCTTTGGTATATACTAGGTATGGAGCGGATTCAGGCGTCTCTAACTCAAGCCTCAGACTCCTTTACCACCATATGGCAACCTTTCCTTGCGTTGCTAGCTGGGGAATTCCATGAACTCACGTGCTCGAAATACCTTAGGTTGCTGCGACTCTCAGATGAGCCTGCACGGAGGGTCGTCTCCCTACGATAGAGCCCGCTTGAACTGGATACCGGACCATCACCAAGAGGAAGGCAGCGACACACCGAGGGGGTGGGGTGGGAGGGAGTTGGGGGGGAACGGAGGGGAGTTGGGTTGTTAAAGGGGCATCTAGACGCATTGCTGACAGAGGGCTTTACGCTACTTGCTTACATGGACACATCGTATCACCCGGTAGCTCGAGTAGCTTTCACATTGCGGCAGGAGGGTGGTTTAGCAAGGGTTTGCAGGGTTGCTCTCGGGGTCCATGTTTCTTATACTGTATTGTGATTGATGCGCTGGAACAAAAAAAAGTGTGTGGGGTTCAGCAGTGGATGTTGGAGGTAGTCAAGTTGGAGATGGAGACATTAGCAGGCACTCTTGATGGAGTATCTCAGTCCTAACAAGGGCATGACCAGGCAATGACTCCATTTAACTGATGGTTTCCTAGCAGATATAGCTGAAGTGACGAATGAGAAGAGTATGAAGATCGGGCTCAGCAAACATTCCAACAATATCATATCACTGAGCTAGAAAACACTGATTCCCCAAACTAGTCATTCAATTATGGAATGGAATCCAAGATGGACTCCTTCAATGCCACTCTTAATACTGTGTTAGAGAGTCAGCAGACATTTGCCAGCAGCATTTTCTACCCTCACTAATGTTATATCTTACTTGAGTCTGACGTCTTCTTTCTCTGCCAATTCTGCATCAGCACCTGTTCAAACTTTGGTTTCTCATCATTCTTTCATCCCACTGCAAGATGTATAGCATGCAGAATCAGCAGAAGATGAGGAAGTATACTTCTCAGTTTGGCACCGCAAGGCTGGGAGGTGAGCATTAGCGGGTCAGTTTTGACCAGTTCTTTTTTTTTGTTTTGTGTTTGTTGTCATGCCATCTTCTGCACCCCATCTGTAGACCACTGTTTCGGCAACAGTGTTTATTTTGTACATGTATTGTTTCCTGTAAGAATCCTTTTTAGATAATGGCAATTTCTGTATTGCTCTATTTATTAATTTCAGTAAAGTTGACTTTCCTTTCTGTATCATTATTGACACTCTGGGGCAGAAGTACAAGCCCCTTGCGCCACCTTTGCATAATTTTTAACATGGGAAAAGTGACGCGCAAGGGGCTTGTAAATCTGCCCCTCTATATTTGAATTAAATATTTTTAACACAATTATGTCACTCAAATATTCCTTCCTTGTCTTTATATTATTTGTTAAAAATGTTTTGACATCATAATAATTAAAACAAATCAGTCAAATGGGAATGACCACATCTTTTAAAGGCTATGTGCGCTTTAAGGTGATCTAAATAAAGAGGAATGTTTGACTTTAACAACCTTTTTGTAGGCATATTTCTGAGTCTTAGATCCTGTTGCTAAACACTGATCACTTCTATGTCCTGTGTTTGGCTATATCAAGATTTGTGCATGACCTGCTGTGACTGCATGCTCTCCATAAGAGTACCCCAACAATGAAGTGCAGTCTTCAAATTGAAATACATACAGAATTAGTTTGTCTTCATTTGCTTTTATTAAAGTCGAGTTTCATACTTGAGATTTTAAATTGTGGAGCTGGAAATCATCTTGGCTAAGTGCAGCACAATTTTATTCCAGTGTATTAAAGACTGAGTAGAACTGTTGAGAGAGTCTGCAATGTTGTGTGTGAGAAAATAAACATACTAAATTAGGAACACTCACGAGGAACAAGCTTCTGCATGTCCACAGACCAGTGGGCCCTGTGAGGAGATTGAGTTTGCCTTGTGGGAGCAAGGTCCAATAGTTGTCCTATGAAGAAGATCACAGGAACACATTGTGCAATCCTTAGCCATGATTAGAATCGGTGCTTTAGAATATATTCCTAGAATTACTTAATGCAAATCTCTGACATGCTTTTGGAATTGGTAATATGTTGAAACCAACTATTTGATTTTATGCCCCATTCTTGACCACACTGTAACCTGTCACGTGTCACTCTTTCTCCCGCCCCGAATGCCTACCCCTCCGGGAACGACATACCCATGTATTAGCCCTTACCTACTCTCCACCTATTTCCCGGGCAACCAAAAAGGGCTCATTCTGAGGCGGGAGCCCTGTAGTCCCTACTATCCCCTACAAGAAATGATTCCTTTTAATAAATCACCCTCCGAACCTTTCTAAAAAACCCCAAGAGAAATCTCAAACATAAAATCCTCAAACTCAAGAAAGAAACTCTCCTAATCAACCCCTACTTCTGGCACACTAAGGGTACCCTCTTTAATGACTTCATCTTTTCAAGCAATCGACGTGCCAAACAGAGGAAACTCCTCTCTACCTCTCCCAATACCAAAATCACCAAAAAAGTCCCACATGGCACAAACGTACTATTGAACCCTCCCTTATATTCAATGAAAATGCCACCACGCGGCTGACATAGCTGAGCTTATACTCAATTCGGACCTAGACATCCTCATACTCACTGAAATCTGGTTGAATTAATCCTTTACTCCTATCCTAGACACCATTATCCTTCCCAGTCATGGCATCATTAGACTAGACAGCTCAGGACACTCGGGAGGTGGTCTAGCATCTCTATAAAGACCATCACTCTCTATAAAACAATCACACACTATGTCTTTGCCCTCTAGACATAGTTGTTAGACATCACCACCACTAACAATTCAAGGTGCTCCATCCAAACGTTATATCACACGCCAGGGGAAAACCACACATTCATTAAACAGATCAAGGAGATTATTACCGCCAACAATGAAGAGCACAACAATCACATTTTCCTCTGTGATTTCAATATCCACTGGAACAATTCCAATGACCCTCTCATAAACAGTTTTAAATCTTCCCTCCAGGACCTCAACCTTCTCCAAGCCTGCAACAGCTCGACCCATAACAAAGGAGCCACCAAGACCTAATCATTGCTAAAGACCACACCATTCAAATCGAATCCATTCTTCCTTGCGATTGGACTGACACCACTGCAACACCTTCTTCCTAAAAAAAAAAAAAGCTATCACTTCAATGTGCCAACCAATGTTAGCCAAATACTGGGTCAGAGAAACTTGCAACATTATCTCACACACTTTATCGATGCTCAGCAACAACATCCTGCTCCCACCCTCCCCTATGAACAACATCCATGACCTCGCTGATCATTACTTCAATCCATGACCAAAATCATGGATACCCTGACACCCATCGAAATTGATGCATTTGATGGGTCTGAATTATTCGGGTTTTCTTTTAAGAATGCACAGAGGCATCTTTCAACTGGTATTATTTGCTATAGACCCCCTGGGATTTTCACCTTACTCCAGCAGCAGTTGTTACTGGAATTGTTCACCAACATGGCTGCTACTCATAGTCAACTGGTGATTCTCTGAGATTTTAATCTGTGGTTGAATGGCTCCCTTGATGTAGGCTTTTTTAATGTGCTCCATTCGTGTGAAGGTCTTGGGCTCCTCCAGCGGGTTTCTCAGGCCACCCATATAGGTGGAAACCTGTTGGATTTAATCTTTTCTGAGACCAATCTTCTCACGGTGGGGAATATTTAACCCATGGTCTGGACTAATCATTTTTTGATAACATTTTTTGTGAAGTCGGGCACGTGTAATGTCAGGACATCTAGTCAAGTGAGGGAGTGTTAGTAGGGACTGGAAGACTCTTGTTCGGAAAAGAGGCGTGTCACCCTTGTTTAAGGTCAAGGAGTGCTTCTCCCCTGCTATGCAGATAGAGGAGAATTATGCTTCTCTCTGCTCGAGGATCATTTCGGTCCTAGACGCATCCGCTCCATTAAAACACCATTGGAGCAGGGGGAGACCTTCGGCCCCCTGGTTCACGGATAGCCTTAGGAGCCTGAAATTAGAATGTAAACAAGCGGAGAGGAGACGGAGACAAGCATATCTGGATAAGGATAGGCTTATTTGGAAAGCTAGGTCGATAGATTACAAAAAGGAAATCCATACGGTCAAGGCAGCACACTTCTCTAAGGTGATACTTGACGCCCCGAATAGCTCTCGAAGCATTTTTAATATTTTGAATAGTCTTATTAGTCCGGACTGCTCGAAGAATGAATTTCCCCCCTCCCAGGAACTTTGTGAGAACCTGGCTAGGTTCTTTCAGGAGAGAATTAAAATGATTATTAATGATTTGGGGGGGAGCAGCAACATATCGGAGCCGATCCCTCAGTGGTGGGTGACTGGCGATCCTCTGGAGCAGGTTGTGGTGGATCTTGGGGCCGTCTCTGAACAGGGGGGAGATAAGTCCCTCTCAAAGTTCGCGTTGCTGACTGCAGAGGAGTTCAGTAGAATGGCCCTTGGTATCATGTCCGGGTCTCCGCTTGACCCGATTGCATTAAAAATTTGGAAAGAGTTCCGGGCAGAGCTTTTTCCTACGCTCCGGTTGGTTTGCAACCAGTCTCTTTCTACAGGAATGGTTCCACCTTAGTGAAAACATGCGGTGGTGACCCCACTGTTGAAAAAGAATTTTAGGCCTATTTCGCTTCTGCCCTATCCAGCTAAAATTGTGGAGCGGGTGGTGGCGGGCACTCTCTCCAGGTACCTAGAACAGCATAAACTCCTGGAGGAAGTCCAGTTTGGCTTCCGGCCAGCCCATGGAACCGAAACGGCCTTGGTGACCGTGTTGGATGAGCTTCGTTGGCTGACAGACAGGGGTCAGGCAGGTGTTTTGATCCTACTTGACTTGTCTGCCGCCTTTGACACGGTGAACCATGGGACCCTGCTGGGTAGGCTGAGAGAGGTAGGGGTTACACCAGAGTGCTTCCACACCTCTCTCATGGATGAAGAAATTGTTCCTTAGGGAATCCAACCCTAGAAAAGATGGCTGTCTAAGGGAATCCAACCCTAGAAAAGATCGCGGTTTTAGTGTCCTAGCTTTCCTTCTTGCAGTTGTGCTCCTAAGAGGTACTTCCTCCAGAAACCTGGTAGCATAATCTACCACAAGGTGCAATTTTTGCCTGGAACTGTGGTGCGGTCGGGTCAAATGGAACAATAATGCCAATGCCAGTAGAACAAAGGGTCCAACATACCCTGGGTCTTTCTGAAGCCCAGGTTTCCTGCTATGGGCACTCAATGGGCTACTAATCACATGACATTCTTGTGCACTTGTGTAACCACTAGCCTCTTGCTAGTTCCTGGCTCGAGATACACAGGCTTGCTACATATAAAAGTCTACTCGCTTAGCCAACATAGTGTCTTCAATCACTCCCTTGCAGACCAGTCCCTGGGCTTACTTCTGAATTCCTACAAGTTTAGGCTACTCACCTTGTGCCTAGCAGAACCCCTATCAGGTAGGTCATCCATCAGCAACCACCCCATTCAGCTCAGACAGTCAGCTAGGCTCCAACAGCGTGTCTGCTTCAGCTATGTCATTCTCCATCTGCTTCTTGAACAGGGCATTGGACACCACAACAATCTCCCATGACCAACTTACTAATTTGTTCTGATCTAGGCAAATATGGCATGGTGTCAGCTTGTTCCTGAGATTGTGCTTTGGCCAACAGAGTTGTTGTGGTTTAAGCCAGGTAGGCTTCTGATCCTGGTATTAATCTAGAGACAATCAAGTCATTAACGAAGAGACATCAGACATCTTGCTTCTCTCCTACCCTTACATTCATCATGGCCAACGTGCTACTGACTTCCATCTTAATTCAGGCGATTCCCACTGGCTACCAACCCTGTGCCATTAGCATCAGGGAGAATTGGTTTGAGATAGTTCTTCTCAACTATGGACATGTAAGCACCTGTATCCTTAAAGGAAGAAGGTTTGCTCCTATGGACACTTGCTTCCAACACAAACCCAATTTTATCTGGTTGGATGTGCTTAAGGGCATGAAGGTCCCTTTCCCAAATGTCAAATTTTAGCAGATTGACTAAAACAGAGCACTCTCAGCTACCTTCATCCGCAGTTACCAAACTTGTGATTATCAGTGCAGTTATATATGATCTTTCAGCTGTCTCTCTTTGAAAGGCCCCACAAATAAGTAATCACCATGGGATTTGAAGAACGTTCATAGCCTCCCTTCTCCATGTGTTCCTGAGTAAATGAATTCCCTTTCGGATAGTGTCTTCCCTAGGATTCTTGGTAATTGCCGGGGTCCCAGCCGTCCAGTTTGGTGCCAGTCTGGAGAGAGTTCCTCTCTACCTTTGGCTAAGAGCCAGGCTGCTCCGGTCCTTTGTTAACCTGTAAGCCAATCACTTGTCAAGCAACACTGCAGGTTTCTCTGGATCCTTTTCAGGCAAGTCTGACAGGTATTACTTAAGTGGGGAAGAGTACTCCTCCTTAAATCGCTCTATCACCATCAACTGGTCAGGCACATGAACATTTTTGTCTCTATCTCTTCCAGTCATTAAATACAACATAAATCTATGTCTCCTAATGTAGCTAATCTGCTCTCTTGCTTTACAGCGCCACCAGATTGCATTGAAGGGCATATTTGTTGCTCTCCTTGCATACATTGGTTTGAGCCAGTTCAGGAACCCTTGGTTCCTGCTCTGGAGCAAAACTGGAAAAAAGGACAGGGGAGTATCCTCCCCTAAGTCCAGCCCCCCCCCTCTTGGAGGGATCTCAAGAGTCCTTCCAACCCTTTCCTTGAATTTTTAAGGGATCCCTTGTGGGTGGGTCCTCAGATTCATAATACAACAAGACTCATCTCTGAAACCAAGAAATCTCTTCGACTGTCTGGACACTTGGACTTCGTTGCACTTTGCCTGGAACCAAGACTGCATCAAGGAAGACTCCTGCTGCTCCTAGTCTCGCTGTCCTGCAAGTCTTCTGCCTCGTCTGTGCTTCGCTCAGGTTCTCCAGAAGACCTGTGGGTATCTAGGACATTCGGAAAAAAATCTCACTTGGAGTTAAGGAGTCGCTCCCTTGCATCTGCAGGCAAAGCAACATAGCTGACCAGTCTGCTGTTCTTGTTGTCCTACGAACTTCCCGAGGATCATAAACAAGTCCCGAGCTGTCTTTACTGGAATTTGGAGGACAGTATCCCTTGTGGGAGCTGCTGGGACGTAACGCCTGTGCATCGAGTCTACTTGCCACTGCCAAGACTTGTTGGCTCTGCACTCCAGAGATATTCGGGCTATAAGAAGCTCCAGCCTCCAGCCCCTCATCCCTCGAAGATCAGTGTCCTCACTGCATCCTTTGTATCGTGGGACTCCATCTCTGGTGAGATGCCTAGGTCCTCTTGCGACTTCTGTGCCTTCAACCTGTGGGTCCTCTCAAGGATCAAACAATATGATCCTATCAAAAAGGTTTAAGTTTTATTTTACTTTTAATTTTATGTGTTGTGAAAATAGTGGGTATATCTGATCCTTCTGATTGACAAGGAAAAGCACTAAGTGTTTTTAAAATACCCCTCACACACTATGAATCCCATAGTGTCATGCTTCATCATTTTAGTCTTCCCGTCCCTCTTCGGGGCAGGGCGTGCTACGACCTGCGGACTACGCGGGAGCACTTGTTGTTATGACGATAGGCTATGTGTGGTGTAGGAGGAAAGTGTGAGTGGTAGGGGGGGTCAAAGTGAAAATAAAGTTACAAATTCCTTGGCTAGTGGAAAAAATAGTTTATTTGCTTCCCTAGCTGGAAATGTTAAAAAGGGGTTGTGGTAAGGTTGATTATTATGCCTTACTTGGTCGACATATTTCATAAGCAGACCCCTCTGCTTATTCATCAGGACCTATATTGATCCCTACTGCACTCAAAAAACTAAATAAAGGATAGTATGCCTACTTTCCTAAAATAAATCAGCAAAAATCAGCTGGTTTAATTATTCCAGGGCTTCAGTGGGCCCTTGTCAAAAAATGACCCAATCTGGTCTCTGAAAAGAAAGGAACAAAGAAAAACAAAGAAAAAGGATTCAAAAATGCATTTTTCGGAACTCATTGTTAATAACACATCATTTTTACGCAGATCATGATGTGAACCTGTTGAGAGAAGTGATATATTTTTCTTTTTCTTTTCCTCATATTTTTTCTCATGGGTTACCTCATTTTGGGACCATACGCACAAGTTACTACTTGTGTAACGCTATATCTGTAAGAGACATTAGTTAGTGATAGATTCCTTACCTTAGAATATCCCCAGGCGTCAGACTGGATCCGGAAATTATTTGCGTAGCAGTACCCTTGCGCGTCGGTAGGCGTCGTCTGCGGCTCCGCGTCCGTCGTCGGCGTCGTTGGTGCCGTGATGACGTCATCGGAGTACTTAGACGCCGCCTCCGCGTGCTGACGTCAGTTCTTAGACACAGCTTTTCCACGCCAGAAGCGCTGAGCCATGTTAAAAACCAACACTGGTGCCATTAAAACTAGGGCCCTGAAAGGGGATAACCCTAACCCTAGCTATCGATTCGCAGAACGGGGAGGATGGGTGGGTCGGTAAGGAATCTATCACTAACTAATGTCTCTTACGGGGGCGTGGCTTGGACGCTGAGGGAAATGGCTGCGTGAGCTCGGAGCTCCGCGCCCGATCCCCCGAATTAATCCTGTAAACGAGCGCTGGGGTGCCTGGGGCCGCTCTCCCGGACAAGCGGCGCCCGCACTAAGAGCGGAGGGCTTCCCTGAAGCCACACACGGAACCCGCCGACCAGGGATTACCGGCGAACGCCGACCAGCGCTGACTGTGCGTGAAAAACAAGATGGCGGGCGCGGCCGAAGTTGCGAGGACCTAGTCGCTGCACAGCACAGAGGGCTGGTGACTGAGGGCGACGACCGCGCACTGTGTGCAGACCTTCGGAGCCTACAGGGGGACCCGCCGGCGGCGGCCCCGTTGCCGGAAGCATCGATCCCGGCCGCGCTGGAGCTCGACCTGCGGGAGGGCCGATTGCAAAATGGCAGCGCGGCGCTCCCCGACCACTAAGCCTAGCCGAGCCTGAGATCACAAAGAAGGCTGATCCGCGGATCAGAGCCGCTGGGAGACAGACGTGCCACTCCTGCTGGGGGGGGTCGCAGCGGGACCGCGGCGACATCGGAGTGCTTGGAGGCGGGGGCGGAGCCACCGGGACTGATCGCTGGAGATAGGTGAGGTCCCTGAGCTTTCCTGAAGTGGCAGTGGCTGCTGGTTGCGAGAGGAGAGGTGGCTGGTGGAGAGCGCAGTGGCTGCTGGCCGCTGCGGGTGGTATTCTTGGACGGCGGAGGCGGCCGGCTGTGGGACTACGAAGCAAGAGGGTGATGGTCCCCTACTGAGCCAGTGGCGGGGAGCCCACCCGGGTCCGGCCCAGAAATGAAGAGCTGCGAGGAGTGAGCGCGAAGGCGCAGAGCCCGCGTGGTATTCAGCCGGCACGTGCCTGGAGACCGGGGCCCACGCCGATGAGCCACGGGGATAGCCTCCAGCGGAAATCGGGGACTCCTAGCCAAGAGAGGTGAGCCCGAGGCAGAGCTCTGACGGGGCATTGACGGCGAGGTGAGGAGCGGCGAGCGCTGTTGCTGTCGCAACGTTGCTGGACTGAAGGTGGGGACATCAGGAAGCATAGCCCAGAGATCTGAGCGCCTCTGGATCAGCGGCTGCACTCCCGACCGAGACTGTGCGGAGGGTCTGCTGGAGACCGCTATTTCGGGAACGACGACGCCCACGGGGACGTAATCAAGCACAAGGGCAGCCGACGCTGTATCTAGTGGTGACCATGGGGAAGCCTACCAAGAAAACTGAGGGGGCAACGACGTCAGAGACTTCGGATGGAGGCCAGATGGGCCCGGCGGACCTGCAACAGCTCCAGGACCGGATACTAGAGGCCATCGCAGCAACTAGGGACGCCCTACAGCAGGACATCGCGCAGGTGACCTCAGGACTGGGCCTCCTCCACGCAGAACACTACAAACTCAAGGACAAAGTGAAGAACGTGGAGGCCACCCTGCAGGAACTGTCCCCAGCCCACAAATCAACGGAGGGGAGGCTGACGGATGCCCTTGATCGCATACAAGCGCTGGAAAGGAGGGCCGAGGACACGGAAAACAGGAACAGACGTAGCAACATACGCATAGTGGGTATGCCCGAAAAATCAGAAGGAGGGGATATGATAGAATACTTGGACACCTGGCTTAAAACCGTGGTGGCCCCGAGGGCCTCTCCCCTTTCTTCATGTTGGAGAGAGCCCACCGTGCCCTATCCAGGCCGCTTAAGCCAGGACTGCCGCCACGACCGATCATCGCCAAATTGTTACACTATAGAGACAGGGATGTGCTCCTCCAGAAGGCTTGTGATGCGGGGCCATTTCAAGTGGCGAACAGCAAGGTGACATTGTTCCCCGACTTCACGTTTGAAACGCAGAAAATTAGAGCCTCTTTCCAGTCTATCAAGAGAGAATTGAGAACTGAGGGCATTCAATATTCTCTGCTTTTCCCGGCAAAGCTTCGGGTGGTGGTGGACGATAAGTCGACCTTTTTCTCCACATCGGCCGATGTCTGGTCGTGGTGGGACACATACAACGCCGGCACGGACGGAGCTAGGATTCAAGAGGCGAGAGAGGGTCGACACAAGTGCGGAAATCGCAGAGGCTGCGTGGGAAACGGCATGGATCGCAAAAACCCACTGCAGCCCAAACGGATGAGGAGAGGAGAGCAGCGCTGAAAGCGGTGGAATCACTGTCGAGAGACGAAGCCTCCTCGGCTAAGCTGGACACAGATTCGGAAGGCCATGTCTCCGGCACGGAAACGGACCACTCGGACACACTCAATGCTGAGGGCCCGCTGGTGACACCGCAGACCTCGGATGAGATCCTGAGCCAATGACGTGGAGGCAGTGGGCACTGGACATTCTATGAGTAAGAGGGGGGCCCGGGGAGTGGAGCTAATGGGAGGGGGCGGACTCGGGGCCACTGAGCAAGCACAGACATGGGGGGGATCCATGGGCGCGGGGGGGGGGTGAACGCTGCCGCCACCTTACCTGAGCCACACCTCATTAGCCCTTAAGGCATCCACGGTCACGGCTGTGGAGTAGTTGGGAGTGCAGGGATTCACCTGAGTTTGGATGGGTACCGATGGACCAATATTGGGGCCTGTTCTGGGGAGGGAGGTTTTGGGAGTTGTGGGGATGTTTATCTGTTGGATACAGGTTCAGTTTGCGCACTGGCAAAGTGCGAGTTCTAGAAATGTTGGGGACGATTGGGGGACATTCACCACCACAGTAGGAACGAACCACTATGACATGATGCGACACCTCATTAGGGACAATGGCTAATACGGGGGTATTACGGTGCATAAACTGGAATGTCCGGGGGCTACACTCAATTACGAGGAGACACAAAATACATGCTTATTTGATTCGTAGGGGGACACATATTGCCTTTCTCCAAGAAACGCACCTCACGAAACAAGAGGGTATAGCCTTACAGAGAAGGTGGAGGGGCAGTTGTATTACACTACTTACTCGGCGTACGCTAGGGGGGTCTTAATCTGGGTAAGGGCCGGGGTCCCTTTTCAGGCTACGAAACACGTAATTGACACTGAAGGAAGGTATGTGGCAGTAGAGGGGAGGCTCAGGGGCAAGGACATAAAGCTGTGTAGTGTATATGCGCCGAACACTGAGCAACTACACTTTTTAGCGCGCCTCTCTGGCACACTGGCGCATTACTTAGCGGGCCCTGTTATACTTGGGGGTGATTTTAACTCCATAACGGACGTTATCTTGGATAGATCACACCCGCCCCTCCACGACTCCCCTGTGCACCGTCTCACGAAAGGCAGGGTGGACTGGCAGCGACGCTGGGGGCTCTTGGATGCCTGGCGGCTGCAGCACCCCACGGACAGGGATTACTTGTTTTTTTCGGGACTGCATGACTTGCACGTGCGGATTGATGCACTCTTATGCTCTCCGCTTGTGGTGCCATTTATAGCGAGAACTGAGTACCTCACCAGAACACTGTCGGATCACAATCCTGTGCTGGCATCCTTAAATGGATGACGGAAACCCCATGTGTCCCCACATGGCGATTACGCCCGGAGACACTGGACGATCCGTTGTTTCACGAGGCGCTGCGGGACGGAATCACGCACTATTTTGAGGAGAATGAGGGATCCACGGCCCCTAGAGCGATGGAATGGAACGCCTTTAAGGCGACTATAAGAGGCCAATGCATAGGGAAGCACGTGGGCGTGCGCAGGGTTTTGCAGGATGGTCTGACTAAGGCCGATGATAATCTGAGGGAGGCCGAGAGGGTGAGACCTGGCTGCCCTGAAAAGCAGGAGGAGGTGAACCGAGCTAGAGAAGCGGTGGCGGTGGAACGCCTCCGATGCTTCGACCACAAGGCTTATCTGCTGAGAGCACACACTGAAGGGGATAAATCTGGGACGTTACTAGCGTGGCTGGCCAACCCCACTAAACGGAGCCCACCGATACTAGCCATTACAATGGCGGACGGGCAAATGGAGTACACCCAACCAGGGATACTAGAGGTTTTTCAGCAATTTTATGGGGCCCTCTATAAGAGTACACTAGCGGGGCATGGCACTGACATCGATGGGTATCTCGAGGACCTACAATTGCCTCGACTGCAACAGGAGCAGGCGGAAGATCTGGGTAGAGACGTAGAGAGCAACGAAATCAGAGCAGCGATAAAGCATATGGCCCGCAACAAAACGCCGGGGCTTGATGGCTTACCCATCGAATTCTATAGCAAGTATTCGGACGTCCTTGTACCCCGCCTCCAAGTGGTGTACAACGAGGCCAAAACTGCGGGCTTTCTCCCGCAGGCTATGCGGGAAGCGTTGGTGATCCGATTATTGAAACAGGGAAGGGAGAGCGATGATCCGGCTTCCTATAGACCGCTCTCCATGCTAACTACAGACTATAAAATCCTGAGTGCCATACTCGCGACTAGGTTGTTGCAGCATATGCCTACCCTGATACACCCTGACCAGTCTGGATTTATCCCAGCACGCAACACCGCCATAAACATTAGAAGACTCACACGGCTGTTGGCTGACCCATGCTCGGCGGCCCCAACGCCTCTAGTGCTGTCCATTGACATAGAGAAAGCTTTTGACAGCCTAGAATGGGAGTACCTATACAAAACTATGGAGAAATTCGGTCTCGGAGAGGGCTACATCAGATGGACTAGGGTGTTGTATGCTGCGGCAGTGGCTAGAGTGCGAGTGGGCCCTCCTATTTCGCGGCAATATCCAGTTGAGCGAGGAACCAGACAGGGGTGCTCTCTGTCACCCCTGCTGTTCGCTCTGGCGATCGAGCCTCTAGCAGCGGAGGCGAGGACAGGGACTCATTTCAGAGGCCTAGATAGCAGCAGAGGCACGCAACATATCGCGCTTTACGCGGATGATCTGTTACTATATCTAGAAAATGCGGAAGGAGCACTGGAGGGAGCGGAGGGAATGCTAGCAACATTCGATAGGATATCAGGATTAAAGGTGAATTGGTCAAAGACGAGTTTGTTCCCACTGCGCCATGGTACACCGCAACCACATTGTAGGCTGCAGCTGCAGTGGGCCCCCACCTGTCTGAAGTATCTAGGGGTGTACATATACCATGAGGCAGCGGACATGCTGGAGGGTAACATTGGAAGATGAATAAGAACACTACGGGGTAATATGGAGTTCTGGGCCACTCTACCCCTGTCGCCGATAGGCCGTATTTCCCTACTAAAAATTCTCACCTTGCCGCGCCTGCTCTACTACTTCCGCACTCTGCCCATCTGGGTGCCCAGCTCTGTATTCCGTAGATTATGTTCGCAGGTCAATTCCTTTATATGGAACTCGGGGAGGTGCAGAGTGGCACTGACAACGCTCATCCGTCCGAAGGAAGAGGGCGGTCTAGCCGTACCGGACTTTGAGCTCTACTATCTTGCGGCTCAATTGCAGCTCTTCACGCAAGAAGTAGCAAAAGTCTACCGTGGCCCGGAACAGGAAAGAGAGCGGGGGACGCCGCGTCACGTACTAGCGTATATAACTCTGCAACAGAAGATTGCCCTGACAGGTTTAACTCCTGAAGAACAGACGTTCAGGCTGTGTTGGAACCGATCGCAGCGCCGAGCGGGTCCGCAACACCCATATGCCCCTGAAATCCCGCTTGGGATGGTGACCGCGCTCCAACATGGGGGGGATTGGTCGCCGCTACAGCAATGGGAGGCGGCGGGGCTGCAGGTGCTTGGTGACTTGTATGAAGAAGGGGCACTGATACCCTAACAGGACCTGCAGGAGAGATTTGGCCTTCCGCGAGGAGATTACTTATTACACGCAGCAGTGACGAGGGCCATCCGAGCACATTGGAAGGGGGGCTTGACGGAACCGACCACCACCATGGCTTGCCAATATACAATGATGGCGGCGGGGACCTATAAGGCAGTGACGTGCCTGTATTCCAGAATGGTGAGGGAGAACCTTCCGCCGCTCACGGCGCTTAAATCCAAGTGGGAAGTAGACATTGGCAAAGGCACACCGGATGCTGCCTGGGCCCAGATAGTGCGACGGGCTAGTAAGAGCACGAGAAACGCGAGATTCCAACAGTTCCATTTCTACATCTTACATAGAGCCTACATGACACCGGGCAGAAATAAGAGACTCTTTGGGGCGACCGAGGCGAGGTGCCCACGCTGCACCCTGGAAGGGGCGGAGCTAGACCATATGTTATGGAACTGCATGAATACTGGCGGGCGATAGGGGAGACGCCTAACGAGGCCACCGACAGAACAGTGACCTTTGACATGGCGACCTGCATATTACACTGGTTCCCGCACACACCTAAGAATAAAACCACTAGTAAATTTATAGACCTGGGATTGATTCTGGCCAAGAGAGAAATTACAATAGTATGGAATGCGAGGGTGGGTCCCACACACAGAAAATGGGTGAATGAGCTTCTAAAATGGGCTACTTGTGAAAGCACGCTCAGATACCAAGCAGCCCGAAAACGACCAGACGAGAGAGCAACAGACACGGCTGCAGCATGGGAGATGATAGTGCAGGCACTGCGAGATAGCACTCTGCAGGAAGACGAGGAAGCTCTGAACACACATAACAGCCCCCAGGCCGCACCAGAAACACCACATGACTGATTACGCACCAATTCCTGGAAGAACCCATACAGGTAGTCAAGAGAAGGCATTCCTACGCAGATGGTGAAGTCACGGGGGAGGGGGGAAAGGGGGAGAGTTCGAATTGAAGTGTTCTGGATTGTGCCACGGGGAGGGGGGATGCACAACCACAAAAGCAGATGTACACGTTTTTTGACTTTGTAGAGTGCAATTGCTATGACACTGAACGATGGGCTTGTCCCCTTTGCTGAGTGCCGCCCGACCTCCGGGATGTGGGCTGAAAGGCTGCGTATCGAAAAGTATGGCGGGATGGATGAACTGGGGTTGACGTAGCACTGCTAACTGTGTGATATCAGATGTACTGCAAACCTGCAATAAAAATTGTTTTACAAAAAAAAAATAACTAATGTCTCTTACAGATATATCGTTACACAAGTAGTAACTTGTGCATCTGAAAGAGACACGTTAGTGATAGATTCCTTACCTTAGAATAGATACCCCAGCAATACCAATCCCGGTGGTGGGTCTGCGAACCAATAATCACACCAGAAAGTCCTGGAGGACAGAACGGCCAAAGAAGCCATCCCTCCGGACTTGGCTGTCCAGGCAGTAGTGTCTTGCAAACGTGTGCAGCGATGCCCACGTAGCTACCTGACAGATGTCTTGTAAGGGCACTCCCCGGCCCAGGGCAGTTGTAGTTGCCGTGGCTCGGGTGGAATGAGCCCGCAATCCAACAGGGGGCTCCTTTCTAGCCAAGGAGTAGCATGCCTGGATACACAAGATGATCCACGAGAGATGGTCCTCTTGTGCACCGCTTTCCCCTTCTTAGCGCCCACGTAACCAACAAAGAGTTGGTCAATCACCCGGAACTGGCGTGTGCGATCCAAGTTGAATGAGAGCGCACGTTTTGGGTCCAGACGGTGGAGCCGCTCTTCCTCTTTAGAGGGGTGCGGTGGCGGAAAGAAGGTTGGCAAGGTGATGGACTGCCCAATGTGGAAGGCTGTGACAACCTTGGGCAGGAAAGATGGCTTAGTACGCAACACAACCTTGTCCGGATGGGCAGAAAGGAAAGGAGGAGTACAAGAAAGGGCCTGGAGCTCACTCACTCTCCTGGCAGAGGTGATGGCAACCAGGAAAGCAGTCTTCAGAGTTAGAAGGCGGAGAGGACAGTTGTGAAGTGGCTCAAAGGGAGCGCACATCAAAAATGTAAGAACAAGGTTCAAGTCCCACTGAGGCTTCACAAACGGAAGAGGACGGAACGTGTGTGTGATGCCATTTAGAAATCTATTTACAATAGGGTACTTGAACAAAGAAGGTTGATCAGGCAGCCTCAGAAATTTATTTTTATTTATTTTTTAAATTTGTATGGCACACAGCTACCCAAAAAGGGTTTCCCGGCGCCGATTTCAGAAAGGCTGAAAGGGCAGAAAGGTAGCCCTTGATAGTGCCCAGAGCAGAGCCCTGCTGGGCAAGAGAAAGAAGGAAGAGAAGAACCTCAGAGAGAGGGGCAGCAAGAGGATCCACAGCCTTTGCTGTGCACCATGCCACAAATCTGTTCCACCTGCAGGCGTATACCGACTTTGTGGAGGGACGCCTGGCTGCCAGAATGACGTTACAGACTTCAGGAGGCAAGTCAAATGGCCTCAACTGTCGCCGCTCAATCTTCAAGCATGGAGGTGGAGACTGGACAGGTTCGGGTGGAGGACCGTCCCCTGTTGCTGCGACAGAAGGTCCTCCTGAAGAGGCAGATGAACCGGGGATCGACTGACATACTGAGTAGCTCTGGATACCAGTACCTTCGTGCCCAGTCCGGAGCCACATGGATGACTTGGGACCGGTCACGATTGATCTTCTTCAGCACTCTGGGCAGAAGTGGTATAGGCGAAAAGGCGTACAATAGACCGCAACTCCACTCGCGACGAAAAGCGTCTCCGAGCGAGTGCCGCCTTGGAAATTCCAACACGCAGAACTGATGACATTGCGCGTTCTCTTCTGTGGCAAATAGATCTAACCAAGGCTCTCCCCATTGCTGAAAAAGGCCTTGCGCCACGTCCGAGTTCAGACGCCATTAGTGATCCATCATGCACCGACGGCTGAGCTCGTCCGCCCTGGCGTTCAGAGAACCTGCCAGGTGTTGAGCCACCAGGGACACGCCCTGGCGTTCCAGCCATTGCCAGCGGTGCAGAGCCTCCTGGCAAAGGGTCCACGACCCCACCCCGTTTGTTGCAGTACCACATGGCGGTGGTGTGGTCCGTGAACACCTGCACTACACTCCCCCAGACAGAGGGGAGGAATGCCTTCAGTGCTAGACGAATTACCCGTAACTCCAACAGGTTGATGTGGAGCTGGGCCTCCGCCGGAGACCAGGGGCCTCTGATCTCCGCCTCTCCCATGTGGCCTCCTCAGCCCTGGAGGGACGCGTCCGTCACAACTTCGTGCTCCGGTTGGGGAAGGGAGAGGGATCTGCCGCTGACACAATCGCGGTCCGTGAACCACCACTGCAGCTGTCTTGCAGTGCCCTCCGAGATCAGGACGTGGTCGGACAGGTTGCCCTGATGCTGGGCCCACTGAAACGTCAGGTTCCACTGCAGAGCCCGCATCCGCCACCTGGCGTGATGCACCAGTAGGATGCAGGAGGCCATCAGCCCCAGAAGCCGCAGCGTCAACCTGACCGAGACCTGGGATAACGGCTGAAAGATGGGAATCAGAGCCTGAATATCCCGGACCCGCTGTTCAGGTGGATAAACCCGAAACCGCGCCGAGTCGAGAACCGCTCCGATGAAGAGGAGCTTCTGAGAGGGGAACAGGTGTGACTTTGGCACATTGATGGAGAACCCCAACTGGTGCAGGAGATCTGCCGTAGTCTGGAGGTGGCTGACGACTGTCTGGGGGCAAGCCCACCTTCAACAACCAGTCGTCGAGGTAGGGGAAGACTGAAACCCCTAACCTGCGCAGATGAGCTGCGACCACCGCCATCACCTTTGTGAACACCCGTGGGGCGCTGGTAAGGCCGAAGGGGAGCACGGTATACTGAAAGTGCTCATGGCCAACCGTGAACCGCAGGTAGCGCCGGTGGGCCGGCAGGACGGGGATGTGGAAATAAGCGTCCTGCAAGTCCAACGCTACCATCCAGTCTCCTGGGTCCAGGGCAGCTAAGACCTGAGCCAGTGTCAGCATTTTGAACTTCTCCTTCCGGAGGAAGCCGTTGACATCCCGTAGGTCCAAGATAGGGCGTAGGCCCCCTTTGCCCTTCTTGGGTACCAGAAAGTAGTGGGAGTAGCAACCACACCCTACTTCTGGCCCAGGAACGCGCTCAATGGCCCCCTTGGCCAAGAGGGCCGTAACTTCCTCCTGCAGAAGTCGCAAATGATCCCCCGATACACGGTGGTTCTGCGGAGGCATGGCTGGAGGAGTCGCCTCGAAGGGGAGGGAGTAGCCCCTTCGGACGATTTGCAGCACCCACCTGTCCGACGTGACAGTGCGCCAGTGGAGGAGGTGATGGCGTACCCTGCCCCCCACTGGCGTCACATGGGCCTGAAAGCACGGACTAGGAGCGTTTCGAGGCGGATGCTGCGGGGGAAGGTGTGGACTGACCTCGCCGCTGTCCCCGACCGCCGCCACGGCGGTTTCCACGGCCGCCACCCCGTTGGGTATTACCCTGCAGAGCGTGGCTGGCAGCACGTGTGGGTACACCCCTTCCGTGGCCACGAAAGGAGTGAAAGGTAGCCGATTGCTGGCGCGGGCCGAGAGGCCCAAGGACTTGGCCGTAGCCCTGGAGTCCTTAAAGGGCTCAAGCGCATGGTCTGCCTTGTCGCCAAAAAGGCGACGGGCATCAAACGGCATGTCCATCAGTGTGTTTTGGACATCGGCCGAAAAGTTGGCGGACCTCAACCAGGTGTGGCGTCTGACCGCCACCGTCGTTGCCATCGCTCTACCTAGTGAGTCAGTGGTATCCAGCCCACACCGGATAGAATATTTGGCTGCATCCCGGCCCTCCACAAGGGCTTGGCCGAGTTTGGCCCGTACCTCCAACGGGCACTCTGGCAGCACTTCCGCAACTGTATCCCACAGAGAGTGGGTGTAGCGGCCCAAGAGGCATGCGGTGTTGGAAGACCGCAGTCCCAGACTGCTCATACCTCTTGGATTCCCTATCCGGCGGAGCCGACGGAATGCGGTCTGGGAATTGGAGGCCTGGATGACCAGGCTCTCGGGGGTGGGGTGGGTGGACAGGAAACATGGGTCGCCCGGGGCCGGGCGGTGGCGTCTGGCCACGTTCCTATCTACCGGCGAACCCGTAGCGGGCTTGGACCAAGTGCCCAAAAGAACGTCGTTTAAGGCCTCGTTAAACGGCAGCAGAGGCTCGGCTGAACATGACTGCGGCTTAAGGACCTCGGTGAGGAGGTTAGTCCTCACGGCCGCGACGGGGAGCTCAAGGCCCAAGGCTTTGGCTGCCCTCATGAACACCAAACTATAGGTTGCCCCCTCCTCCGTAGCCACGGTAGGAGGCGAGACAAAGCCAGTGTCAGGCGAAGTGTCTATACCACTGCACGTGTACAGCTCCTGGTCTTCCACAGCGCCACCTGATCCCCACAGCTGCCTTTGAGAAGGTCCTTGTCAACCATCTGTCCCAAGCTCCCTGCCAACGGTGGGCATAGTGCTTCCATGCCTCCTGGTCACCTCTGAGTGGCATAGACTGTCACATCTGCTTGCAGGTTCTCCTCTTCAAGAATCCACCCTTAGATTCCACGGACATCTTCAGAGACTTCTCCAGAGCCCTTTCTTCCCAAGTCTTCTGTAGTCATATACGGGAGGTTCCGACGTCACTTCACCCCTATGCACCTGGCTTCCCTGGTGCAGGTAACCTGGTTCCTGGGTTATCCATGGGTTGGATGGCTCTCCTAGCTTCTGTGCTCCAATGGATTTCTACTGGGTCTTTTGGGAAGGGTCCTTTCTCTTTAAAACTGCAACTGCGACTTCTCCATAGACTTCAATTGGGCATGCAGCTATGTATCCAGTCTGCACAAAGCTTCCGTGGAGTTCCTGGTTACTTACCTCAGGTGATTCCTGGTTCTCCCAGCTCCTCTAAGTCCTTTGGTCCGAGTCCCATTCATCGTTGCAGCTCGCATTCCACTTCTTTAGTATATGGTTGGTCTGCCCCTCGAGACCAGTGTATATTTGTGCTACTTACATGATTTCTTTGAAGTATTTTCATGTGTATTGTTGATATCTCCGGGTAGGAGATATACCAATGTGATAGTGATTGTGTTGTGTAATAAATACTTACTTTTCATAACCACCGTGTAGTTCTTGGTTATCTGATCTACACGGTTGATTAAATGTGGTAAGATAGTATGCTTTACACTACTTCAAGATAGCTGTGGAGAGCAGCCTTCAGGCCTATCACTTAGAGAGCCTAAGGTTAGCAAAAGGCCACTACAGTCATGATTAAGGGTTGCATGGATTAGTGCAAGGTGCATTACTGCTTTCAGTGTGCACCATATACTAAGCCAGCCTCCTACAGTGGTCTTTAAAGAGGTTAGTCTTAAATTATTTCCTAAATTGCAAGTGCACAGTACAGTCCTGATGGGGTATACTGTCCAGATTCAGGAAGCTTAGATAAAAAAGTTCTGCGGTCTTTTTTTTTCTTTTTTCACACTTAGTCTGCAGTCTGCTGTTGTCCTGGTTGCAGGTGTGCCAAGAACCACCAGAGATGGTGAGTTTGTCTGCAAAATAAGCAATGGCTGGCTGGTCTTGGTGGCTTTGTAAATAATCCAGCTAGTTTTAAAGATGGTGTGGGCGGCAAGGGGATGTGGGTGATGCAATCATATTTCTTTAGGCCCTGGATTGGATGTGCGTAGGATGTACCGGAGTGGTGCCAGTGTGGAGTCTGCAATGCCATGCTATACAGCATTGCCAAGATCTAAATGTGACATTTTAAGGGTTTGAACAGCAGTTTTGAAGTCGGGGGAGATGCCTTGATTGAGGGATCATTGACAATAGAATGCAGCTTTTACAGAGAAATAGAAACATTTTAGAGCACTTTGCACCAATCACATAGGCTGTTACTTGCTTTGAGTGGAGTTTTCCCCTCAATGATGGGTCCTCAAAAAAGAACGTATGTTTATTTGCACTTCCTGATTTAAATCACATACAAAATCAAAGGCAGCATGATGTGGTGATACATCACTGGGCACCGCCTAGAAACTGCAAAGGTTTTTGGGAGCAGGGCAAGATGGCACCCTCTTTGCTGAGTTCCTGCCAGACGTGGCCACTACTGCCACTGACATCCTAGGTCCTGCCTCCCTCAACCTCATTAGGGCTGTACAGTTTCTTGAATAGCCTTTCATGGACTCTATTTTCAGCTTTTATTTCCTTCCAATTCTTAGAACCTCAAACCATCTTGCCATCAGTCAGTTTAAAAAGATGGTTCAGTCAGACTGGAGGTTCTGAGCTAGATTAGTGTGTCAAAGACGGAAGCTAACTATTAGTTGAACTGTTATATTGCTATTATTAGTTTGTTAGTGAATCAAAGAGTAGAGGTTGAGCAGTGCAGATGTTGAATTGCTTTTGTAGTCTAGACAGTCTTCTGGCTTAAATGTCATTAACCTCCCTGTGATGGGAATGTTAAGGCGGACGTCAAAAGTATGATGGCCAGACCAGGTAAAACTATGGTTTGCTGTGACCATGTTGGCCCTGAGGATATAAACATTGTGTTCAGAATGTGTACATGAGTGGGGTCGGAGAGTAACTTATGCAGCTTCAACGCTTCTAGGTTCGACAGCCGGGATCAAGGTTGGGAAACATCAGGTTTGTGTACCCAACGTTGCGGCTACCCAAGATGCATAGGTTTTATGATTGCTAATGACAACAAGGAAGGTATTTAACAATATATACAAGAGGTAGTGGTGGCATATAAGGTAGCACATCAATTCTAAGAAAAAAATAGTTAAATTCGGATTTTTCTATAGAAGCTCGTCAATAATGGTGCCCCTAAAGGTAACAGAAAGACGACACCACACTACCACGGATGTCACCACAAGGAAGTTCAGCAAAACTCCCTTGTTAGATTAGACAAAACGATTGTACCTCGGCACTCTCAGATTTCACATTTCTATTCATGAACAGTAAAGCATATTTCTTTATCTAAAATCAATGTAACAACTCACAGGAAAATCAGTTCAGACAGTCAATTACGCAAAAAGGAATATGCTACTTACCAGTATGCATCTGTTCTTGGCATGTAGGGCTACTAACATTTATATCTATGCATAGATCGCCGCCTAGTGTTGGGTCCGGATGATTGCACATTGTTGTCCTGGAAGAGTCTTCGAAGTATCACGAGATAGGTGGCTCCTCCCCTGGACTACAGTGCGCATGGGCATCCCCTCCATGCTCAGATTGTTTTTCGCATTGTGGCAGAGATGGAGTATGATACAGTAAGTGATGACCATGCTTGAGAATAATACTGTGTGCTACAGCTGCGACAGGCACCGGTGAGGAGGGCGGGCGATATAAATGTCAGCAGCCCTACATGCCAAGAACAGATGCATACTGGTAAGTAGCATATTCCGTTCGAGGCATGTGGGCTGCTGAATTTATATCTATGCTTAGAATAAATAGTAGTACCCTCCTTAACGGCGGTTGCCCGTGCCAGCTGCAGCAGTCTGAAAAAGAGTTCTGAGAACAGCCTGACTTACAGCAGCTTGCTGTTTGGAGTGTACATCCACGCAGTAGTGTTTGGTGAATGTGTGTATGGTGGTCCATGTGGCTGCTCTACATATATCCTCTAGAGGAATGTTACCTAGGAAAGCCATGGATGCCCCTAACTTGCGTGTGGAATGCGCTCTTGGGGGAACTGTTAATGTGCGTTTAGCCTTTTGATAACAGATCTGGATGCACTTAACAATCCATCTGGCTATACCTGATTTTGAAATTGGGTTGCCTTTGTGATGTGGAGAGAAGGCAACACACAGTTGCTTAGTTTTTCTGAAATCTTTAGTTCTGTCTATGTAATACAGGAGAGCCCTTTTAACATCTAGTGTGTGTAGTGCTCTGTCTGCCACTGAATCAGGATTTGGGAAGAATACTGGTAGTTCAATAGTTTGGTTAATGTGGAACTGTGACACTACCTTAGGCATAAATTTAGGGTTGGTACGCAGCACCACCCTAGTAGCATGAATCTGAACGAAAGGCTCCTAATAGTGAGGGCCTGCAGCTCACTAACCCGTCTTAGCGATGTGATCGCTACCAGAAAAGCCACTTTCCATGTGAGAAATTGTATCTCACAAGAGTGAAGAGGTTCAAATGGTGGACCCATGAGCCTGGTGAGAACTATGTTGAGATTCCAGACAGGCGAAGGCGGGTGTCTTGGAGGAATTACCCTTTTGAGTCCCTCCATAAAAGCTTTAATGGCAGGCACCTTGAAAAGGGAAAGGTGCTGTCTGTTCTGAAGATAAGCTGCCATTGCAGCTAAATGTATCCTGATGGAACTATATGCCAGATTGCACCTGTAAAGGTGCAATAAATAACATATGATGTTTTGCGCTGATGCATCTAGCGGATTTATGTTATTATTGGAACAATAGATGACAAAACGCTTCCATTTTGCCGCATAGCACGCCCTTGTTGTAGGACGCCTAGCCTCCTTGATGATGGCCATACAGTCGGGGGGCAGGTCTAGGTAGCCAAACTATGACCTCAGGAGCCATATTGCAATGTTCAACTGTTGCGGATCTGGATGCTGAATGTCTCCATGGCTCTGAGTGAGGAGACTGGGTGTGAGTCTTAGTCGCTGGTGGGGCAGCGCTGAAAGTTCCAGGAACGTGGTGTACCATGCTTGTCTCGCCCACGTTGGAGCAACCAGGATGAGGGTCATGGAGTGCTGCCTCAGTTTGCGCGCCACCAGCGGTATGAGCGGTGCTGGTGGAAAAGCGTACGCAAATCTGTTCGACCAGTTCATCCATATCGCATTGCCCTGAGACTGCAGGTGTGCGAACCTGGCGGCGAAGGTGTGGCATTTTGCATTTTCTTGTGTTGCGAATAGGTCTATCTCTGGATGACCCTACTGCTGGAAATACGGTTGTAGCACTGAGGGATGCATCTCCCACTCGTGCATTTGATGGCTGTGTCTGCTGAGCAGGTCCGCCATCTGGTTGTCCTTGCCTGGGAGGTGTTCCGCCATGAGGAACATGTTCCTTTGAATGGCCCACTTCCACATGCACTGTGCTAGGTGTGACAATTGTGGAGAGTGTGTGCCTCCCTGTTTCTGGATGTAATACATTGCAGTCATGTTGTCCGTCCGGATTAACACGACTTTGTTGCACAAATGCAACTTGAATGCCTTCATTGCCATGAAGATTGCCATCAGTTCTAGTAGGTTGATGTGCATCTTCTGCTGCTGTGTCGTCACAGTCCCTGCACCGTGTAATTGAGGACATGCGCCCCCCAGCCCTGGAGAGATGCGTCCGCAGTCAGCACTATCTGTGGTACAGGCTCTTGGAACGGTCGTCCCCTGCAAAGGTTTTGTGTGTTCGACCAATGCAGAGAGTTGTATGCACGACCGGTCACCAACACTAGGTCTTTCAACTGTCCCCGAGCCTGGTTCCACTGTTGCGCCAAGCACTCCTGAAGCGGACGCATGTGCAGCCTCGCATATGGGACTATAAAGATACAGGAGGCCATCATGCCTATTAGTTGCATGAACACTTGCGCTGGGAGTGAGTGTTGGGGCCTGAATTTTTGAATGAGCACCTGCATGCTGTTGACGCTTGCTGAGTTTTGCCGTGCTGTTGCTGCCAGGGTGTTTATTTCCGCGCCTAGGTACTGTTGTACATGTGCAGGTTGAAGATGAGATTTGGGGTAATTCAGTGAGAACCCTAGACTGTGTAGGAGGTGAATTGTGCGGGACATGTGGCTGGCACATTGCTGGGCCGACTTTGCTTGGACAAGCCAGTCGTCCAGATATGGATAGACATGGATGTGTTGTCTCCGAAGGTGTGCAGCTACTGTCGCCAAGCACTTGGTAAACACCCTGGGGGCAGTTGTGACCCCGAAAGGCAGGACTTTGAACTGGTAATGCTGGTTGTTAACGGTGAACCTGAGATATTTCCTGTGACTGGGGTGAACGGGAATGTGGAAATATGCATCCTTCAGATCTAGTGTTGCTAGGAAATCTCCCTGACTGAGCAATGGTAGAACTTGGTGCAAAGTGAGCATGTGAAAGTGTTCTGACAGGATGTACTCGTTTAAGGGCCTGAGGTCTAGAATGGGCCTGAGAGACCCGTCCTTTTTTGAGATTAAGAAGTACAGTGAGTACACCCCTGTACCCCGTTGTTCCAAAGGCACGAGTTCTATGGCCCCTTTTTGCAGCATTGATATGACTTCTTGCTGCAATAAGAGCATGTGCTCTGCGGACATAGGACGGTGCCTTGGGGGTATGTTGGGTGGAGTGGAGGTTAGTTCTAGACAATAACCGTGTCGTATAAGCGGTCTCACCCACCTGTCCGTGGTAATGCTTTCCCAGACTGGCAGGAACTGCTGAAGTCTTCCCCAGACCGGTGTTATATGGTCTGGGGGCAGTGACAAGACATCACTGTTTATTAGTGGCGGAAGATCTGGCATTGCTATTTCCTCGTCCTCTGCCTTTGGTACTGTTTCCACGGTATCCACCTCTATTGTTCTTGTTATAGGTGGTTTGTGTGCTTCCTTTGTTGTATTGGGTTTGCTGTGACGCTTGTCCTCTAGACGCTCCCCTGTTACCGGAGCGACGAAAGGAACCGCCCCTGAACTGCTGTGACTGTAGAGCTCCCATGGACTTGGCAGTCTCTGTCTCTTTAATTTTTTCTAGGGTGGTGTCTACTTCTGGACCAAATAGAAAGTCCGGGTTAACTGGCTGATTAAGCAGAGTTTTTTGGATCTCTGACTTGAAACCAGAAATGCGGAGCCAGGCATGCCTCCTGAGCATTACGCTAGTGTTGATGGCCCTAGCCGCTGTGTCAGCTGCATCTAACGCACATTTAATAGATGCGTTTGAGATTAGCTTCCCTTCTTGTATGAGCAATTCTGCCCCCTCCTTATAAGTATCAGGCAGGTGTTGCATGAGCTGCTCTAATGTGTCGTAGTGAGCCCTATCGTACCTTGCTAATAGGGCCTGTGTATTTGAGATTCTCCAAATATTAGCCGCTTGAGCTGCTACACGTTTGCCAGAAGCTTCCAAGATCTTGGATTCTTTGCCTGGAGGAGGAGCATCACCACTTGTTTGAGAGTTTGCTCTCTTGCGAGCATTAGCCACCACTAAGGAGTCCAACGGGAGCTGGCCCTTGATATACGTAGGGTCCACAGGTGCAGGGCGGTACTTCCTCTCAATCCTGGGGTTTATTACCCTTGCTTTTGTTGGCTCTTTAAAAATGTCACCAGCATGTTTGAGCACACCTTTGAGCATAGGCAGAGTTTTCACAGATCTTTCTGAGGTTGAGAAGGTATCAAACAGAAAGTCTTCCTCCACTGGGTCAGCGTGCATGTCCACATCATGGTTAAGGGCTGCCCTCTCAATCAATGCGTTAAACGAAGCTGTATCCTCAGTAGGTGATATCTTGACCGCATAGGACTGAGTGTCAGGGTTGGTGTGTGGTTCATCAGGGTCAACAGGGTCAGCCCATGGTTGGGACTCCTCCTGGCTTGTATCAATGGGATAATTAAACTGGTCCTCATTGTACTCTTCCTCCACATCCTCGGTGGCAGGTGTGGGAGAGTAAGTATAGTTTTGTCCATAGCATTGTATGGGTTCAAAAAGAGTAGGTGAGGTGGCAGAGTCCCTTTTTCTCCTGAGTGGTATCTTGTAGGATTCCATAGGAGTTTCAGGAACGATTTTCCGTTTATAAATGGTGAGTCGCCCTGATTCGGAGTCGATGAATAGTTTCGACTGGTTATCATAGGACGGTGCCTGGAACAGAACGTCTTCCTGCATGTGCTGAGCCATTGCGGTCGCCGATGATGACTTGGATGCGTCGGTGCCCTTTGGGAGCTGGACCGTCTTAGGCCGTGCTGTTGGTGGCAGTCAGTATTTTATTGGCGCCGTAGGCATCGGCGACGGACTGACCTGCTTCGAGGTAGGCGTCGTTTTCGATCCGACAGACTTCGACGGTTCAGCCTGTTGCTTATGGCTATGCGTCGACTCGAGCTGTTGTTGCGCAGTAGGCACGCCCTTTTGCTTCGACTTGCTCTGTTCTTGTGGGCCGAGTTTTGTTTTCAACTCGAAGGCCTTCACTGTTAGTGGCTTTCAAGGCTTCGGATCGAGGCTCTTTTGGGTCTTGCGTCCCTTGGAAGAGTCGCCATCTTTGGACCCCGACGTCGCGTGAGCTTAACAGCAGACACGGGCTTCGGCGCCCCGATCTTCGGGTCGACACCCCCTTGCGACCCCGAGGGGTCGTTCACACGTTTTGACTTGGTATGTTCCGGAGTCATCGAGCCGATAACTGTCTTCACCAGTTTCGGTTTCGATTTAGTGTCTTTAGGTTTTGGTTTCGATTTCTCCACTGTTTGTGGCCGATCGACCGATGACTCTTTGGAAATGTTCTTAGCCTGGCTTGGAAGCGGGGCTATAGAACGTGTATGAAGGTCTTGGATAAGGCCTTCCGGCGATGCCTCGACCTGAGCCGTGGAAGTCTTTTTATTGGGCCCGGCTACTGCGGTTGGGCCTTGTTCATCGCCTGAGTCGTCATCGACGGCTCCGATGGGTTGCGCGTCGTCCCCTACCTCGACGATGTCTTCATCAAGAACGTAGAATTCTTCTTCGTACTCATCGTAGTTGGAGTCTCGCCCCGACGCGGGATCCGACTGTCGATCAGGATCCTCCTCTTCGACACTTAACTCGTCGTCAGCTCCGAAGAGGTTTTCTGGTTCGGGAGCTGATTCCCGCGCCGACTGTCGTGCAGCGCGTCGAAGGCGAAGAGTTTTCTTCGATCTGAAGTGGGAACAGGCCATGCAGCTGGCCTCGTCGTGGTCCGGTGAGAGACATTTATTGCACACCGGGTGCACATCGATGTGAGGGTATTTGGAGTTGCAAACGGGGCACAGTTTGAACGGGCTCCGTTCCATCGTTGATCGTCAACGGGGCCTTTGGTGTCAAAAAGCAAGCGGCCTTCGACGTCCGTCTCGAAGAACTGGAACAGTACAAGGTTCCGAACGAAGACAATACCGACGCCCCTAAGGCCTTCTGGCCTCGAAAAAGGTGTTTTATATCGATTCCGAACGTGAGTTACGAAAATACATCCGAACCCAATGGCGGAAAAAAACAATCTGAGCATGGAGGGGATGCCCATGCACACTGTAGTCCAGGGGAGGAGCCACCTATCTCGTGATACTTCGAAGACTCTTCCAGGACAACAATGTGCAATCATCCGGACCCAACACTAGGTGGCGATCTATGCATAGATATAAATTCAGCAGCCCACATGCCTCGAACACTCCTATTTATTTCTTATTGATATTGTTTCAACATCATATAACACTGTTTACAATTTCACATGTAGAGGTCCCAAACTTGAACCTTCTTTGTTAGCATACAGAGATGGCAGCCGACACGTGTTTCGTTACTGATGTAACTTCTTCAAGGCTTATATTTGTATGATTGTTGACTTTTATCAATTGTCAACCCAAAACATAAAGTCAATATTGCCGGTATCGAGTCATTCTTTGTGGACATCCACATCGAATAAAGGGGATCCTAGGAAAGCTGTAACCAGCCTCCAGTATTAGGCATGTACTCTTTGTCGTTTTCTAACTTAGTGTGTAGAAGTAACGGGCTCAAGTGTGCCTTTCGTTGTAACATGAAAGCACGAGGGCTAAGTTGTGCCCCTGCTCGCCGGCATTCCTGCCGTATGTCCGTATATCCCCTCGAGTCCAATAAGAATACTGAAAGAGAGCAAGACCATCTGATGAGAATGGAATTCCACTCTGCTGCTGCAACGTACTACAAGCTGGGGGTGGCTAAGGAACCCTCAGGGCAGCTACACCTCTGATTTATTTTTGTATTGTGGTTTATTGACCAAATAAGGTAGCCAAGTCTTAGATATAAAGGGGGAGAATGATCCAGCCTAGTGTGCATGACCAGGTCATGAATATTCAAACAATTCTTATTTATGGATCTAGTGGCATCCAGGAAGCTGGGGATAGAGAATTGACAGGGGTAGTGTTGAACTCAATTGTACGAATTGTGGTAGGTGGGACAACTGAGAAAGATGAGATGCAATAGAGAGGAAGAATAGAAAAGGACATGACTGGGAACAAGTAAAAGGTGCTACGATGGCAAGGCTTGACAGAAGATAGAGGAGGGTGGTCTGCATCACCTGTGCTAGGACTCCTGGGGTGAAGCATGTGTAAGTGGAAAGCAAATATAGGAATTAATTTTAGAATGAGAACTTTGAAAGCAGAGAAAGAAGAGCTGGGTTAGGATATGTGGTATAGGGCAAATGAGAGGGGATGCTGACAGAGGCAAATCCATCACAAGTGCAGGGTTGGGTGAGGATTGGGGAGAGATGGAGTTAAAGGGGGAAGAGGGGGGCTAGTCTGCCACCCTCTGTCCTTAACCAGGCAACTGTCTCTTTGTTGCAAGGAGTTCTATCAAGAGAATGTCCACTTTTCTGTCCAAATTCCGTCTTTTTACGGAAAGATGAATTCCGAACTGATGCACTTATGAGACTTGGGAATACAGCAATACCAACTGCTGGTTGACCTACCTTGGTTCAAATAAAAAGAACAGCACTTCTCATGCTACTTTATTTCAAGGGATCTCCTTTGTAGCTCTGTGGGAAGGGCCCATTTGAATGATTGTGCCTGAATAGATATGCTCATCATGCAGCTTCTTTGGATCAAAGAACCAGCCACTGGCACACCAATACAACAACCTACTAAGGGAAGCATGCGAGTACTTTCCAAGGTTGAACTTGTTTCCAGTGCTGTTCACCAATGAAGAAGTGTTACGAAATTGTTTTGAATTGCCAGTCATGGCCTATGCAGAGTTTGTCATTCACTCATTTTTCAGTGTCATTTAAACTGACCCAGGCATTATGCAGAAATCCATTTATAGCACCTTAAACTCAATCATAATTTACTTGACTCATGTCAAGTTATTAGGCTGCTTGTAACTAGTGAGGATCTACCTTGAACCAATTTGGAGTCACCGTTAAGCAAGATGCCCTGAATGAAGACTTGCAAAAGAACTTCGCAGTCAAAAGTTAAGGAACAACAATCACAGACAGACCATATAATACCAAAGAAATTGATATGAAAGATGCATTGTTAAATTTGTGAAAAGAATGCGTTATAACCAAGAAAATAAATGGTTGTTTTTATATACTGTTTCTTACCACAATCCCCACATTTTTAAGCACTGAAAGTAACAGGGCCCAAGACAATGGTACTCAAGGATGTACTTATATCAATTGGTTGCATCAAGAGGTCACTGTTATCTTCACATTATGACTGATTTATTGGTGTCAAACCTAAGCAAGTATCACGACCTTCGACAAAGACATATGCTTGAACTAGGAAATGCTGCACATCATTCTACAAGTAAAGAAACTTGGGCAACAAAAATAAAAAACTATTTGCAACAATAATATTGTTTACCACTGTATCTTAAATTAAAACACACAACACAATTTCACTTCCCCATTTAATTTCAAAGTCAAAATTGACAGGTTTATAGGGTGATCAATAAATAACAATTTTGAGGCTTCAAACAAAGTAAACTAGTAGCATTCTTCCTATAAAGTCATGGATAGCAAAACTACATGTTCTTTATAATCAATGTATTAGTTCAATTCTTTGCAAAAAGGACGCTTCAATGTTAAAGCCTCAACTGTAATAGCAAGATTTTGTACACAGGAGAAAATGGTAGACCCGTCAGACAATCAGACTGTCTATCAATCATAGTAAGTGAGATCACAGATACAAAAATCTGTTATTTTACAAAGTACAGTGCATATGTATGCCGGAAAACTACAATATTTTAAATAGACTAGAGGGAGCAAGCTACCCCACAAGAAATTAGCAGGTTTAGAAAGAAATACATTTTCTATAAGGGGATAAATACAACTGAACATTTTATAAAAGCTGCTGGTAATAGGTTATAGATCAATTTCGGCTCCATGTTTTGCCCGTGAATCATTTATACAGAAAGGATCAAAAATATTATCTGGCAAACGTAACCACATGTACATGGCTTATCAGAGGCCATTTCCTGCTGCAGCACTAGAAATGATCCAGGAAACGAAAGTGCTGCACGTTAACAAGCAACGTACTTACAAGCAGTCCTGCAATGTGCCCAGTGCCTGAAATAAATCAACTTTAAAGAAGTGCATGAAGTCACTTATTTTAAAACTCATGTACAATTTGCTGGACAATATGGCTTAAGTTACTTCTGAATATAAAGTTTAAAGTCGCAAGGTGGAGCTACAGTCGCACAGCGGCCATTACACACGATCATTGCTTCCACAGTGACTAATGGTAGTCCATTCATTGTTCACCTTCAAGACAATGTAGGTATCGTGTTAGTGGTAAGTGAACGCTGATCAGTGTGGACAATAACAACAGTGATGCATATGCAGTTTAATGTGCAGACCAGCAATCAGCTACTCCCTTTTCAAGAAAGTAGGCCTGTCTAATTGCTCATGGAAAGCCAAGAGCTTTGTGGCTGTAATGAAATACAATACTCTGCCAAAGCCTGAATAAATAGCAGCATTAAAATAAGACAGCTGGAAAAACCAAGTGTAGCTGTGACATCTGCAAACATTTTTCCAAATCTAAGATTTAAATGATTTGATCATATAAACATAAAACTGTTTACCAAATAAAATACACTCTTCTTTTTGAAAGCAGATCCTTAATGTTCGAGTAGTTTGTCATTTGCACATATACTCCCCTTTCTTTCAGACAGAAATACCAGTAAGGTCATCGACCATAGTAGTTTTTATGGTCACTACACTTGAGCTTCCGAACGATGCAGTCCAGCTTATTCTACAAGATTACAGGGCTTCATCAGGGTGGTAAAAAAACCCGCAATGCACGTTCTTGTACTTCGAAAAAGAATCTGTTTTGGAACCAAACAATTTTAACTTTGAGGTCACACTTAAATCAACTGCAAGGAATTAAAAAGGTCAGTGAAATTATGAACTGAATGAAATAAATTGACATAAAAGTAGATTATGTGCTGTGAATGCTAAATTTGGTTGAAAAGTAAAAATCCTTAACAAATAAGAAAAATTATAGGCAATACCAGAAGCCCCCTTACCAAGCATGGATTTGCCTTGACTTTCTCTTTCAGTCGAGACGCGCATCAACTACAAAGAAGAATGCCAGCGGAAGCAAACGACCTAGGCTATTAGTCAACTGTATATGAACGCTGTCTGCTATTCTTTGACATACAGAGGGTACACAACTGTAGAATAGTTAAGTGTAACTCCCCAATAAACTCATTAACACATGAGCATAATCAAGGAAATCATTCAGTTCTGCACACTGGAACGCAACAGTTACCCTATGCTGTCCGTGCTCAATAAAGGTATAAGTAAGGAATCAACCAATGCACTACTTAAAAAAGCAAGTAGGAGTGATAATGCTGGCCAACCTATATGTTCTAGGAGACATCCTACAGTTTAATGAACTTGGGACGTTTCATACTCCAGGACAAACCAACAGGCTGCATTCTTGACATGGAAGCAGAAATGGCCTATCACCATTCACTACCAAAGTTGAGAATGGAATCAGCTTCCCCTTCCTCTTTGCTGTCCCTCCCTCGTGATTCGTCCTGCGGTAAAGCCCTAAAAACCTCTCTCTTCTCAGCAATGTAGCTTGTTCACCTGGTCTTCCTTACTTCAAGCTTTCAGCGACGTGACACTCTCTGGTGAAGCTGTGTGCTTTACAAATCCTCCTCGTTCGTTTATTCCCTACTGCCATTGTGGCAGCTTCCTACCCAGAGAGAAATGCAGAAGCCAACTGTAAAAAGTTTGACACCCCATAAACACATACATTTTTTTAAATGAATTACTAAATTCCTTCATGCGCCTCCAACAAGCAATTTTTTCAGCAGTGCTTGATCCAAACATTTCAGCCATTAGTTTAAACTCCAGCAGACCTTTTAAATGTGTGAACCAGGGCACCAGTGCTCCCTCAGAGAGGCTGGAGTTGGGGCAAATGACATCTGTTAATAAAATGTTAAGTCAAAGATGCAGAATGACAAATCTAGGCTACATATTTATTGGAGTTCCCCAAGGTCTGCCTTTCATTGAGGATATCATAAAGGCAGCACCTATTCTGCTGTGACATTCGATCTGACCAAAGCAGCCCTAAATAGGGGCACTGTAATCTATTGCCTCTCCCATGACCACTCGCCAGAGACACCCTGCCTGAGTCATATCAGAGAGGCGTATGTATCTCTGAAGATTCCTTTTATCCCCCCTGGGGGGTGATACAATTTTGATTACTCGAAAGTAGAGTTAAAGGCCAGATTACGTGAAGAGAAGTAGGCTGCGAGAGAGCGACACAACCTCTTGAAGAGGTCAGTGGTCTCATATTTATCTATTTCTCGAGTGTGCGGCATGCAGCCATATCCGAGCGACATTTTATCTGCCCACCATATGTTTATGTTAACTAGGTTCCGCCATACTTTGGTCCATTTGATGGTGGCCTACCTTCTGGAAGCCAATGCAACAGAGAAAGGAGGGTCTGTCCTTGGGAAGTGAAGTCTGTTCAATGCACGGTGCACTTTGTTTTCTTTTGCACTTTTTACTGCTCTATCAGAGCGAGATTTAGAAGACCATATGTTTTAAATTTTGGGCAATTTAGGCAGGCATTGTTGTTTCTTAAGACTGTTCCTAATGAGTTGCAAGCCCCATCAACTGATTTGTATGCCATCACAAAATGTAGCTGATAATGCCTAGCGTGTTGTTATTGATAGATGTTATTCTAGGCCTTAGCGTCATGCATTAGTTATGGATGCCAGTCTGACATTTTTATCGGTTTGTTCTTTCACTGTCTCGTTGCTTTTCCCTGCATTTAGTTTTATGTGAGGGTAGAGCGAGGTTTTCACTCCCACTAACATTAGTTAGGTTTTTGTTTGTAGATTTAGACAATCTGTGCTTCTATCCTCAGATATTTATGTCTAGCCATAGGGCGTAGGCAACGAGTTTTGTGATCTTGTTTTAAATGTTACTGTGAATACATTATTTGTATAAATTGTGCAGTTTTATTTAAGTATTTTGTTCTCTTTGTCAACATATTAACTATGGTGTTTTAACTGTGTACCTTTATGGGCTTACTTGTGATATCAGAATAAAGAAAAAGAATCCAATTGATTTCCCCAAAAGGCTATGGTAAGCAGTACTGTAGATCCAGGATAATCACAGTTTACTTCATGCAGACCGTATTTATCTTTTGAATCTTTAATCAGCTGCAGTAGGAACACGAAGCAAAAGAAGCCCAGTGGCCTGAAATCAATATGCTGCTACTTGAGAATCCTTCACAAAACTGTAGGTGGGTGCTAGATAGTTGGACACGCAAGAACAATACTTGTGGAGCTGTTATATGGTCATGAGAGTTCTTGAGTCCCAATTTTACTTCTACAGGAATAACAGCTAAACGTGTGAGAAAGGAGTAACATATGAGGCAGGATACCCAGGTCAGGGTTGTGCTTTCTAGAGTTAACAGGGAGCCAAAGAACAGCTCTTACAAATTAATATTATGCGTTGTGTACACACACACAAACACAGGTGTACAGTGTATTGTTGTGTAAGGTGCCATGACACCGCAGAGAAAGCCTCTCAACTATTCTGATGGCCAGTTGTTGTCAGCTGTAAAGAGATTGTGACCTATAGTCTGTGAGGTATTAGTATTAGGCAAAGGTTTTTCAATTACACTGTTGTAGTAAGTGTGTGAATATAGGTTTAATAGTTCAAGTGTCCAAATTAGCATGTTTTATTGGGTTTTATTCATTATTACTTTCTGGCAGAAATGAAGTTACTTACCTTTGCTAATGCTCTTTTTGATAGAGACTACCTAGCCTCAGATTCCTCACCTACTAAATATTCCTCCAGTGTCAGACTGGTTCCGAAATAATTTCAGCAGTATCTCTGCGTGTCGGTATATGTGGCAGTGCGTTTTCACACATATGCCATTTTGCTCCAGAAATGACGTGTGGTGCCTATAAAGGCACCACTCCCACATGCTGACATTCGTTGGTTTCTATGTGTCTATACCCCCAGACGCAGAGCCCCAAAATAAATTTCGTGTGACCAGTGTGCAGAATCCTAGAATTGGGATCTTATTAATGGATAGCGTTCAACCATGGAATGGGGAGGATGGGTGGGTCAGTGATGAATATGCAGCAAGATAGCGTCTATACCAGAAAGAGTGTTACTGAAGTTAAGACTTCTAGCCCCAAATTCCTCACCTTCTGAATAGAAACCAAAGCAGTACTTATTTGGAGATGGATCTGTAAATGCACTAAAACCAGAAAGACCTGCAGGAACAAGCAGGCAAAATGCCCTGCATGGAGAACCCTACTATCCAGATGATAGTTTTAACGAACATCTGGAGGGACACCCATGTAGCTGCCTGGCAATGTACAGGACAGCGAATCCATGTGCCAGCGCAGTGGTAGAAGCTTTGGCCTGGTAGAATGACCACGCAGTCCTTCCAGAGGCTGCTTTTAGCCAATGCATAGCACGTCTTAATGCAAAGCATGATCTAGAAGGAGATGGTTTCTTTTCTGACAGCCTTGCCTTTTTTTGCTCCAGAGAACCCTACAATGAGCTGATCATCCACCCAGTGTTCTTTGGTATGATCTATGCAAAAGCTCAGCGTGCTCCTGGGGTCCAAACAATGAAGTCTCTCCTTCTCTTTACAAGGGACAGGTGAAACACAGAATGCTAGAAAAGTGATGTTTTGACTGACTTAGAAAGCTGTCACAACTTTAGGTTGAAAGGATGCAAAACTAGCTTGTTTTGGAAGGAGGTAATATACGACGGTTTGACACCAAGAGCTTGAAGCTCTCTCACGCCGCGCCGATGTTACGGGACAAGGAATACTGTCTTCAGGGTGAGTAGCTGCAAGGAACATCTGTGAAGCAGATTGAAGGAGTGTACTGCAGAAACTCTTAAGAACCAAGTTGGTCTCATTGTGGCATGGCAAACGAAGAGGGAGGAAACAAACGTTCTAAACCTTTCATAAAGCGTGTATCAACGGTGGACTTAAACAATGAGGGCAGATCCGGCAAAAGCAAAAACAGCAGAAAGAGCCAAAGGGTGCCATTTAACTGTGCGCAGTGCAAAGTCTTGACGAACAGTGATAAAACAAATCACAAAATGTCAGATAACTTTGCCTCAAGGGGGCCTATCTGCAGAGTACCGGGCCAAGCCTGTGTTCGGCAAGAGTAGAACGTTTTTGTCACGAGACACCGTGCTGCCAAGAATACAGGAGGCAGGTTAAATCATGCATTGCACACACCGCTCAGCGGCTTTGCTTATTTTTGTTGCTGCTAGAGTTTGGACTGACTGGCTGCTATCCATCTTGTACTGACCTTGTACTCCCGCAAATGTAATTTCTGGATTTCTCTGCATTATTATCTGAACATTGTATAGACCCGGTTATTCCCCAAACGTTTCACTTCCTTCTGTCCCATCTCATATATTTTTCTTTCTTTGACTATTTCATACTTGTATACAACGTGTTATCCCTGTAAAGCACTCTGATACCCTAACGGGTCACGTTCATGCTCTATAAAACACTAAATAAATAAATAAATAAAATGTTGAAATTGTTCAGCTGTCCCTGCTTAACCTCCAAGCATGATGGTGGACATTGCAAGACCTAGGTGCAAATCTTTACCCTGCTGCTGCAACAGCAGAGACACTCGGGGGGCAGCCTGATTGGAGGGAAGATGCTCAAGCCCAGGAGGTCTGAGTACCATACTCTGTGCCCAATCTGGGGCCACTAAGATAAGTTCTGCCTGATCTTTTTGAGGACTCAGGACAGGAGTAACATCGGCGCAAAAGGCATAAAGAAGTCTAGAGTTCCACACGAGGCAGAACGCATCTCCGAGATAGAGATGCCTTTGAAACTCCAATGCGGGTTAGGGCGGATATTGCAGGTTCTCTGCACTGGTCAAACAGATCGAACTAAATTTCTCCCCATTTGTGGAAGAGAACTAGCACCACCTCCAGGTGCAACTACCACTTGTCATCCATTAAGCAACAAAGGCTGAATTTATCTGGCCTGGAATTTAACGATACTACCAAGTGGTTCTCCTCAAGGAAAACTCGTTAGTGGTCCAGTCCTCTCTAGTGCCATAGGACATCCTGGCACAGAGTCCATGTCCAGCCCTGCTTCTTGCAGGACCACATTTCGGCTGTGCTGTCATTGAGCATCTCTAGCTGCTTTCCCTTGAGTTGAAGAAAGCCTTTTAACACCAAGCAGATGACCCTCACCTTGAGAAAGTTGATATGGAGCAACAACTCCACCAAAGATCAGAGTCTCTGATCCCCACCTCTCCCAGATGGCCACCTCAACTCAGTAGAGATGCATTGGTCAATGCTGTCAGCTCTGTGTGGGGAAGGGAGGGCATGACTGGCACCCCTTAACTCCAAAGGTATGCTGCCACCCCCACTTTCGTGAACACCTGAGGGGCACTGGTTAGGCCAAAGTGGAGCACAGTGAACTGAAAATGACGTGTCCCATCACAAACCACAGGTAGTGCAGATGATCCGACAGGATCCGTATATGGAAATATACATCCTTTAGGTCCAGGGCCACCATCCATTCTTCAGGGTCGAGGGCAGACTATGCCTGGTCCAGTATTAGTGTTTAGAATTTCTCCTCCCAGAGGCCCTGCCCGATAGAATCGGTGGTGTCCAAGGTACAACAAATTGTGAACTTGTGTGCATCATGACCGTCCGGGATAGCCTAGGCAAGGACTGGTCAGCGATCTCGAAGATGTTCTGTAACACATTGGAGGACTTGAGCCACCGATTCCCAAA
Organism: Lissotriton helveticus; assembly: GCF_964261635.1. Taxonomy (NCBI): domain Eukaryota; kingdom Metazoa; phylum Chordata; class Amphibia; order Caudata; family Salamandridae; genus Lissotriton; species Lissotriton helveticus. Next base: position 737,698,905 of record NC_136059.1, on the reverse strand, counting down.
ATGTGTGGTAATAGCGCCCCAGAAGGCAGCTGGAGTTTACAGACCTAAGCACTAAGCTGGTGGACAAGAAAACCCTCTTTCTGAGCACCTCCACATATTTTGACTAACTATCGGGGGACTAACTGGGAACATGTTGGGGTTAGTCATACTTGCAGATGCCTGCATCACCAGGGAGGGGTGGGGAGATAATAAATTAGTGTCACCTGGGGCAAGGCAGTGGCGTTGCGCAAACTGGTGGCTGACTGGTGGGCTAGAGCAGGGTTTGGCCCATGCCCTCAATAAAGTATCTGTAAGGGATGGGTTAAATGATAAGTCAGTTCTCAGTAGATGTTTGCCCCGGCAGAAGAACCTCTGAAAGAACAGTGGTCTTGACCACCAAGGTGAGGAGTGGGAGCTTAAGACCTTCAGCTATTCTATGAATTTTCCTGGCGTAAGTAGCACTATCCTCAGTGGCAGGACTGGGGGGAAGAGGAGTCACGACTCCAGGCCACTAGTCTTTAGCAACTGATTGCACTACTTCTCTTCATAACAATGGCTGCCCAATCTCATCACCTGCGGCGTAGTTGTTCAATCATGAAAGGGTGGCTGGGAGAAGAGGGCACACACACTTAATGTAGAAATAAATCAGCAAAGAGTCCCAATCACTCAAAGCTTGCCCAGTTTTAAAATAAACATTAAAAAATTAATGATTGATTTAAGTAATTCCGCTAAAATGTAAGATATTATTTATTCTGAAAATGGCGGTTTAGAATGGGCCCAAACATATCTGAATCATCAGTATTAAACACACTTGAATAAACAATGGTAGGCCAAAAACCCTAGTCACAATAGAAAAAAAGGAAAGAATAGGTCTCTCACAAGGAAAAACAACAGATCCCCAGCTGGGCACATGTTTTTTTTTTTTACTTTAAGAATGCAACTAAATAGAACAGTAATTGCATTACTAGTCAAAAACACAAAATCTGATTTCAATCACAAAAACAACTGGCTACAACCTATTTCAACCAGATCAATCTAAATAAAAATATGCCCAATTTAATCAGGCTTACTTTTCCTTAAAGGTTGTTAATGACTAACAATTCATATTTTACTGTGAATGCTCATATATTGCAAATAAGTGTATACGAGTGCCTGTCTTACAGCACTTCCCGAAAGCAAGCTGAAATGTTTCCAGTGATCAAGCAGACAATTTCAAATAGGTACAGCATTTCAGATTCAGTAAATATACATCAAGACGCGTTCTTATAAGTTTAAGAAAAAATTGTGCGTCCAAGGATGACTTGAAAAACCTTTCCAGACTTTGCCTCCCTTAGCCATTTTTTTCAATGCCGAATTCTACATTCTTCAAACCCCCCCTTTTTTTTAATTTAACAAAATTTCACTATTCATATAATCCATTTCAGACAAACCCACATACAAGGTGGATACAGTGCAGCACTGGATTCTTTCATATGTATGGAAAGCTTCTGCTACCATCGGAATCCAACTAATTTCAGCTCCAAGCAATGGCTGCCACCTATGTATTGTTTCGTGCAAACATACGGTCCCCTCGGAGGGTGAGGTGTTGAAGTTGGTATTGCAGCACTTCTGTGTCAGCTGGCTCTTTGATGTTCATTTTATCTAAATTGAGGTAGTCCAACGATTTTGAATGTACCCTTTTACCTTTGAGGAGGCACAGTGGCAAAGGCCCGTGCAGGGCTTTGCAGGGTTCGTACGGTAAAGTCTTGGTACATTTATCCCCTGAGCTCGGCATCCGCCGTCGCCTGCGTCCATTAACAGCTGGGATCTCATATGGCTGATAATACCTACTTCTTGTTCTATATAAACGTGAAGCACGAGTAAGTCCTGTATCAAGTGGTTTGGGGCGAAACGTAGGTAAAAGGTCTCCTGTACTCTCTTCTGTTCCTGTGCACTTTTGGGCTAACTTCAAGAGCTCCTCACCTGTTGTGAAGCCAACTAAGTAGTTAGAATCCATGTGGAGTATCTGGTAACCAGACACAGTCCGTCGCATTGGGGAGCAAGGGGTACTTGAACAGCGAGGCTTTTCCAACTCACATTTGGCTGGAGAAAGTCCTTCTCCTAATGTTGGTACAGGAAGAGTAGTCCTTGTATTCCTTCTATCTCCACTGATGTCCACTTCCATCATGAATGTACCAGTTCCTCCTACAAAATAAAAGAGTTGAGTTAGGTGAAGCATTCCTTCATCTAAACAGTGAAATGAATCTGCATTCCAGGCTCCTCAAACCACCCTCAAATGTGTTTTAAATGGCTTTCACTGTCTTTAAGTAACAAGCATTGTAATACATGCATTGCTCTACTTTGGACAACCAATTACTATCAAGAGCTAAGAAGAGATCATGGGCACTCCAGTCCAAAAATCAGATCCATTGTGAAATGGATAATAACTTCAATGATTCACTACAAAAGAAATATGTGACAATTATTGGCACCCTTGACAGAATGTGTACAAGAGGACCACCAATCTGCCGGTTCAATGTATGTGCACCAAATAACTATCATCACCCTCAACAATCAGGCTATAGATTCCCTGTGCCAGTTGGTAGATCTCCGTCTTCATTAACCACCTAACTTCACAAGCCCTCTAAGGTCTTGGAATTTCGCTTTTGTTACAGTTTTGTTTACACAGCTGGTGAAATGGCAGCACTTCCTCTCAGACCCCACCATAATTTTCTGGGAAACAAGTTCAGGTGCAGAGCAGGGGATGAAGCCCGGAATAGACACCCAGTACCTTTATGGGCAGAGAGTAGCTAGAATATGAAGATAGTATGTTTCTACAACAGGAAGAGACGTGAAAAGCAAGAAAGAGTGCAGTAGGGTAGACAGCTTGAGCAAGCTGGTGTAGCTGGGTCTGGTGAAACCTTTAACTGAGGAGAAAGTGTGGGGGGCAAGGGAAGGTGGCAATAAACTGAGTGCTCCCAGATGCAGTCAATTCCACTTTATGCACACAGGCCATATTGTGCAAGTGGGCATTTAACATGAGACTGCTCACCACTTGAGAACATTACACTGAAGTAACCCACATTTATCTTTAAGAAGTGAGCCATAATTTGGCTACCAAAATTCAACTAAGTCTTAGTGTGGCTTTTAAGATCAACATTACTTGGGTATCACAGTCACAATGAAAGTGGCACAAAGACATGGCTATAGCTGACTTTCGCATGAAGAGGTCTTGCATTAAAAAACTGCACTCAATGAGCGATTAGTGATTGTTTTCTATTATAAACGAATAAGAAATGTGAACAGATTATGAAAAATGCACTTTCAACTAGCCTGCTAAATAAAACACCACATACCTTAATCTGCAGATTTCAGACTCTGGCATTTCAACTCCTTCCGAACAGTTCCAAATCGTCACTTCTTTCAACACTACTGTATAATCCCCATCTGTATATTTCTTTTGATGTTGTCTATACATGTTTGTTTCCCAATTTATGCCCTGAAACTAGTCAATGGTTTCCCTGCCAGAGGAGTCATTCTTGTGCATTAAGCTCATAACTTTCTCCTAAGCACAGCTGGGCAGAGGTCAACTCTTCTGTGATCATAATAAACGCAAGCGAGATGTAGATTAGGAATTAGTTAACAAGGATTCATGGGTTTATACAGCACTTTTATTTTAAGCAAGGTTGTTTTCAGCATTAAATATTCAGCTATGCTCGGTACTCTACTGGAAGCTTAATGTTTAATTAAAGTTAAAGCGCCTGTCAGATTGTGCTAATTCCCATATAATAATTGGTGGAAATATAATATGGTGCTATACTTTATTATACAGGCACTGTCAACATAGACTGTGGTAGTGCACAGTCATCCCAGAGTTTATGTCCTCTTACAGTAGGTTTAACAAACTACACTGAACACTAATTGGAATCACTATCCTCAATACAACAATCTAACCCTATATGAAATATTTTAGCATTATATGATTGTGCTTTTGAAATCAGAAATTATCGTCGCTTAAAGTTCCATTTGCCTATCGTGAATAATCCTTTGAGATGAGGCTCTACTCCACGGATAAACAGCAGCTTTCTAAGACTTGGCTGCCTTCTCAGTCCTGCCTGATCGTGGTCTACATTTCTCCCCTGCCCCCCCCAGACACCAGAGAGCCCCAGATCACTTATTCAAAGAGTACTGGGTTGCTCCTTTCCCCTCACATGATCTCACTGAGAAATACAGTTTAAATGTGTACAAGATTTTTTAATAATTCCCTGCAAGCCCACTTTCCCCTCCAGTTGACGTCCACCTCCAATTCGGCACATGAATAGCTTCAATATTCATTCTGAGGACCCTCCCTGTATTTGCCAAAGTCCATAATTTTTTGCAGAGAAACAAACTTGCCGTGAACTGCTCCTGTACTATGTCCTCTATAATCCCCTTTTCGCGGAACTGTTTTCCTCATAGCCATGCCCTTCCTTGCGGTACTCAATAAAAAGTTACTTACCCTTGATAATGATCTTCCTGGGGGATACTCTTATCTACCTACCTGCATATTTCTCACCTCATGAATATCCTCCAGGTGGCAGATTGTATATTGAAACTTTGTATTATCCCTGCAGTGTTGATTGCTGGCACCCTAACTCCAAGTTGACTCAAGACACCTCCCAGAATGGCACCCAGCGTTTGGAAATCAACATCTCGTCCTATTTTTCCTCCACGCCCTCAGGGGTAGAGACAAGTCTGACAACTGCAAAGAAATGCAACGCACAAAACTAACTCAATACCATGCTATCTGCACACTAATCGCTCTTCGACTCATCACTAGACAATAGAGTATCCACCCAAAGTCATGTAACGTCTTCCTCTGATGAATACTTCTACCAGCTGATTCTTCACTGCATGAATCATACCCAAGCACGACCCCATGGATGCGTGTGTGAGGAGAGAAATAGCCAAAGGGTCTGTTTCTATGGCATCAAGGCTAACAAATCGAACCCTAGGACCTAGCAGAAAGGAAGTGGATTCTGCGACACAACACAATTTGAGAGATTGGCAGCATTCCAACATGCAGCATTACTAAAACAATGCAGAAGATTAAGCTGAGGGATCCCCTAGTCATATCGCCGGGCACTAGCTTTTTGCAGAGAAAAGCATAAGATGAAAAACTAAAATTGTAACCGATAAAAATGCATATGAGAAAAGAGTAAAATGCCTGGACCATAGCACCAAATCCCGCAGAACCAACAGGTCCATTGGGTGAGGCCAACAGACAAGCTATGACAATGAAAGGCATCTAAGGGGTAAGAAAACAGTCAAGTCTCATATTACAACCACCTGAACAATGAGGAGGCAAGAACAAACACAGATACCAATACTAAAAGCTGCCTTGTTACACTAACTGTACAGGGGTCTCCAACTAGTAGCTCGTGAGCTACTGTAGCTCTCCAGCTATCTCCGAGTAGCTCACCTGTGTGCAGTGCAGCTTATTAAATCAGAAAGCTTTTGCTTAGTTGAATTAATATACATAACAAAATTGATATTATACAACACTAATAATATTAGTAGTTCTCAATGAGTTTCATTGAACATAAGTAGCTCTCAGTACAGAAAAGTGACTAAGCCATTCTTCATACAACAGTGTCCTAGCCAAACAAGCACAACTGTAAATTGAAGCACCAAGTGAACGAAGGACAAACCAGTGTATCAGTAGAAGCCCAAACATGGGTCACCAGGAGAAACACACACAGCGATCAGGAAAGCAAGGCACTAGAAACTGAACCATCCAGTACAGCCTATAAAATCTGTTCAACCCAACCAACCACTGGGAGTAGTACCAAGATAACCACTGCTGCCATGGCGTATCCAAAAATGGACATCCATTAGCCTGCATAAATGGTAAAAGGAAGGATCACTGAAACCAAAACTCAGCAACCTCACAGAGAGACAGTAGAAGACAGCCATAACAGAAAAAGTCAACAGATGAGCTAACACATGGTAATAGGACCTGGGGAAGTTTAAACACCAAGTACAATGAAGGAGAGCCATAAACAGGAATGAAAATAAAACAAGGACATCAAATCTGAGACTATACACTTGTCCACTGTAGTACCAAAAGGCCAAGCAAAGCCTGACCTGAGCTTCTGTCCCTAGGCAAATGGTAACAGCATACAGAAACAAAGGAAGACGAGGAAGTATCTAAAATGGATACCATATCATGCACAAGCGAGAGTATCAACCTTAAAAAGTACAGGAACAGATTGAGCTCTGAAAGCGCAATGCGCCACAATTACAAATGGGGAGGCAGATATTGTGTAATGAAGGAAAACCTTTAGAGATCAACTTTCTCCAGACAAAAGGCAACAACAAAGAACAAAAGCCACAGCACCAAACTCAAACTGCATCAGAGCAAGACTCCGATCTGCCCTACCTCACATTACAGCAACAGACTGTGGTGTCCTTCAACTGCACCGGTCAAGTCTCCTTGCAGGGGAAGAGTTGGCCTCAGTATGTCTTTAGAGAATAGACTTTAGGAAAAAGGGAAAACATCAGGATAGTAGCCTAGAATGGGCAAGATGCATGCCAAGGACAGAACTGGGACTGGTGCAGTGCATCCTCCCTACTAACACCACACATAATATGCAAGAAAATAAAACAATGTGGTACGATTGAAGGTCAGTATAGAACCCATAACAGGAATCCCCTATCTGGCTGTAGCTTGATCAAACGAATAACAACCCAGGGCAGAAAAACACAAGGCCGAAACCCCGACATGGAACCACAGGGAGGACATCCCTTAAAAATACCATATATCACATGGAAGACATCCCAAGGAGGCAACACGTAAAAGGAATAAACCAAACCATGTCACCTTATGTCAGTCCAAGCAGGCTTCCCCTACAGCAACAATTTCCACCAGAACTAAGACCTGGTTCACAAGAATGTGAAGAATAAACACTGATGTGAACACCAGGATGAATACCCTTCCTATTCACAACACAAGTGTAGATGCACTAGGCTGGTGCACATGAGAGGGACAAGCCTAGCAGAACGACACCTGAGGCTGTTTCAAGGACTCCCCAAGACATGATGCTCCCCTTCAACAATAGGGAATTCCTTATTACTTTGGAAAGATTCACCAGACAAGAGCCTCCTATATATTCTTTCACTTGGACACCCATTAGCCTGCCTGTGCAGCCTCTCTTACATATTAAAAGGAGAATCCAACAATCTAGAGTATTAAGGAATATGCCCCCACGTGTGCCTCTTCAGGACCTGCTTGGCACTGAAAAGACCAGAGCTATCAAAAAACATTTCCAAGTCAACCATGTCAGTCCTCAACAGACCTGGAAGACCAAAGACAGCACTAAGCCCTAGGAACTGTTGAGCAGCTCCAAATCCATCATGAACCACCTCAGCAAAGTAGCCGCTCGCAAAATCTGGAGGCAGTTGGGACACCATCTGCCAAATAGCATGGACATAGTGGACCAACAGGCATACAGCATTGCGAGAAGATTAAATGAATCGCTTTATGATCCACATCTGGTGGAAAGATATAATGAGTGCTTCTGCCCATCTTATGTTTATCACTCAATATTGTCAGACTGAAAATTAGGTTCACCTGGAACCAGAAGATAATGTTATGCTATTCGCCCAATTACTACTGAAGCAGAGTTCAGTTTATTCCAAATATACTAAGTGGGTTCCATCAATTCCTCATTAATGGGCAGCAAGGGCTCTGAGGAGGAAGGATCAGATTGCAGTATTTCTATCAATAAATTAGTTTTAAACAATGTCATGGCTAGAGGAAAATCCAAAATGAATGCAGCTTTGCAGAGAGTCTCATCAATAGAGGTAAGGTCTTCAGAAGGAAACTTTGGGACATTCGAGATCTAGATTAGGCTCAAAACTCCTATCCATTCACATTATGAAAAGCACAATAGAACCTTCCCTGAGACTCCGGATAAGACAAGTTGCAAAATGCTTCCATGATCTCATCAACATAATTACACATCTTCCTAATGCCAAAACAAAGTCCAAAGAAGATCTAGAAGAGTGAGCTGGATACCTGGGTTGAGACCGGGAGGCGCAAATTAACACAATCACCTTAAACTCAACCAAAGCCCCCCCCAGATACAAGATTGGCTAAATAACCTAGATTCCCTGACATGTAAAATGATTCTGGCAGACTCTGCTAAATCTCTGGGGATCACGCTGGACTCAAATCTCAACATGACCACTAAAATAAAGACTCAAACAAAGGGTGCCTTTTACAACCTAAAACGCCTTAACAAAATTAAGCCTGTTTTCTACCGAATTACCTTAAAAAATAAAAGTAAAAATAATAAATAAAAATAATCGACATTCAAGCTCTGGTACTATCGAAACTGGACTATGGAAACGCCACCCTCACAGACATCCCGAAATCTCACTTAGCCCCTCTGAGAGCCACTTTTAATGAAGCGCCAAGGACAGTCAGAGGAGAATAAAAATACAACCACATCTCCCTTGCAATGAATAGTTTAAAGTGGCTACTAATCGAAGCACCATGTTGCTTCAAGACTGCCTGCCTCACCCACAAATTTCTGCACAGCGGAAAACCAGCATACCTCACATCCAAACTCACAAAGGCAAACCAAACAAGAAATCTAAGAAGCACCAACAAACGTCTCCTCAATCCCCCCGTCCCCCCCCCCAAAAAAGCCTTTTATTATTATTATTATTATGCGTTCTTATATAGCCCTCGATTACCCGTAGGCATCTCGGCGCTTGCCTTGGGAACCCGTCCTGGCTTTTTCCCTATGAAATACCCGTACTGGGCATCCCCAAGGTGAAAGCCAGGCATCCCGCCGCGGGGGGGCCGTAGTGGAGATTAAGCAGCTAATGCCCAGAGCTGCAGAGTGTGAACCCGTGATTCGAGTAGGCACCGAAACGAGAATTATCGAGTCCGTGGATATTTGGGCTCAAGACCCTGCCGCGTCGGGAATTGAACCCTGGTCCCGGGTCTGACCTCTGCTTCAGGGTCTGCCTTCTCTAACCAGTGAGCCACACTTCTCTTTTCTGGCTCTTTCTCAGGTAATACCCCCAAAACCTGGAACTCTTTCTCTGTACATTTCACAACTAACCCTTCTTTCATGAGCTTCAAAAGACAACTGAAAGAGTTATTGCTCATTCAGCACCTCAAACATCCAGGAAATAACCTCTAACTCACTCTGGAATCGCTACCTTATTCTATCTCATTTTCACCCAAGCACTCTACACTGGCTTGACACTCGTCAATTTAAGTATAATGTGACTGATAATGCCTTGACAATGCTGTATATTCTCAGGTTCTAGCCAGCACTATAGAAAACTCTTAAAATAAATAAATAAACCCTAAATGTCAGGCAAAGAGAACAGCGAACACCTGGAAGATAAGGTGAGGGCCCAGTGCATATGCGCTGCCATCATCAAGCCGGATGGAGATAACTAGCTGTCAGAAGAGGACTGGTCCCAGGGTAGAGATAACTGGAGTGCCCTGGAGTGGAATCGCCTTGGGAACTCTTTGAGGCCTATAAGGACATCAAAGAGTCTGAAGGAGCCAGAGCCTAGCTGATAAAGTCTGGGTGAACACCGCCATTTAAATGGAGTCAGCACTGGCAGCCAGAAAACCAAGAGTGGATCTGGCAGCATCAGAACCGAGTCTGCCAGCCAGGCTCAGTACTGGGCATCTGGACTAATGCCATCCTCACTGCCTTGTGAGGTCCATTCGAGGGTACAACTTCTGCAACTAGAGTCTAAAAAAAGAGTCAGGGAGAACTCAGACTCACTTAGGGTGAAGGCACTGGAATGGTGAGATACCAAATGGGAGCTCAATCTGCCAGAAGAAGGATCTACAGAACTGTAAAAAAAACCTGAAAATTCAAAAAATTCAGAAGAGCAAATTGGATCAGCATCTATGGGTGCAGAAACAAGGAGACTGACGTCAGAGCATGGGTGGTGCCATATATGGCTCTGGTAAGTCAAATCCAGGAAGATGTAACCTGAGGCCATGCCCACACTTGTCGGCGCTTGAGAGCTATTGCCTAGTTTCTCAGATCCACGCTGGCACCTAGAGATGCGGAATATGTAGGTAGAGGTATTCATCAGAAATTCAATTCATGCCTCACTTTTTTATTTGTATTAGCCATCTGTCTTTAGTATCAGCGATTCAGTGTTCATCTCGTGTGATGATGCGCATGTTGAAAGGTAAAGCCACTTTATAGATGTTTGCCATTAACAGTGATTTGCATTTTGTTAGACTGCACGTCACATTGTAGTGTAGTTCCTATATCCTTCATAGGCTCTGCGCATTGGAATAATATACACTATAGATTTGACATAGGACTGAGGTCAGTATGTCTCTATCGAGTACATTAAACTTAATTACTTGTGTGTGGCAGCTAACTCAGAGGTCACTAGAAATGTCTCGAATAAAGAAGAAGGGATACGTTTATGACAACTGAATAAACATGACAAAGTTTCAGTCGCAGAATCGTAGAAACAATAGATAACAGTTTCACTCAGTCAATCGTGCATGCTTCGTTTCTACAGTTTACACAGAAATAGATACAGGCGGTTCAGTAAAAAGGGTTTATTGAACAGTCTTATTTCTCGTGCAAGAGATATGAGCTGCTACAATCGTAAGACAGAATGCAAAGTATAATACGTACAGCGTTGGCAGTAGAATTAGATGATACTGCAACAGCATGGTTTATAGCTATGACATATATTCATAAAAATACATACATAAATAACAGGCTAAAATGTGAATACTCATCTGATGCTTCTAGTTAGTTCTACCCCAGAGTACCCAACCTAAGTGTAGTAAGAAGTAGCTGCTGTTTCTAAAGTATAGCTAGCTGTAGTTTAGTTTTGCCAGAGTTGCCATGAGTACCTCTAGGTTCTAGTCTGCTCCATACCTTAGAATGAGAGAGGTTGGAATCTCTTTCCGGGTCTTAATCTGTAACACCCCGCAAGGGGAGTCAGAAACACTGGAGCTGGATTTTCTGCGAAGAGGATGACAGCGTCTGGTCAGTGCATCAGGCGGGGACTTGACTTCCTTCCGAACTTGCTGTGAATGAACCCCTAAGAGGGAACATCCTTTTCAACGCTGATGTTACCCCGCAGTGCTTTTACGATGCGTCCTTTACAACGCAAGTCGTAACCACGACTTGCGCTGGAGGGCGCTAAAGGATAAAGAATAGTATATTTACTATTCCAACACCTTCCCTACTATCCACGGGGAATGGTGTTAGAATAGTAAATTATAATATTCACTATCCGCGCCCAACAACGCAAGTCATTGTAACGACTTGCGTTGTTAAAGACGCGTTGTAAAGGCACGCGTTGAAATGGTGTGCATTGTTCAGTCATACATCCACCCCTAAGGAATAGATGTTCAAGCATACTAAAGAGTTCTTGGAGAAATCAATAATCCAAGCAAGGGGAAGTCCTAAAGGCTTAAGAGTCTGGTTTTCCAAGAACTCGTTGTGGCATTGATGGACGGATGTAGGTGGCCATGCCTGTATTTGGTTAGTATGGATAATGCCTCAATAAGGGTAGGATTTCTATGCCTAAATATGGGCAATGCGAATTGTGACCGTATAAGGACATAAATCGGAAACCTATATACGGTATCTAAATCGACACACAACAACATAAAACACCTAAGATGCAATCAACGCTGTATCCGTCAATATGCTCCTATCTTGGCTCATTTTAAAAGAGGAACAACTTTATGTAATTTCTCATCCCTATGGATTCTCTGATGATACAGCTTATTCTTTTTCAATCCATTTCTTATTTTTGTCTCCACTATTTTGGATGCTGTTGAGCGAATTAACTGCCTTTTCTGTGAAAACACTTTATTACTACTTTGTTATGTCCCTTTTCTCACAGAGCGCTGCTGTATCTATGAATATGTTGGCCTCTTACAAAACGGTTGGCTCTTCCAATAAATTGACCAACTGATGGCACTTCGAGGTAATGTGCATTTCCTAAACATTATCTTGCGGTTATTTAGTGTACTCTTCTCCTGTTGTATCTGTCTCCATTGGAAGAAATGAAAACCCTATTACTGAATGCTCTGATGCAATAGCTATGATGAGCTTGGTTGGTTTTTCACAGATCTGGTCAGTGCAGTTCCATTTTGCCTGTACGATTTCTTATTAATAATGCAATATAGAAGTGGGATGGCTGTTGTGGGAGGCTGGCTTAGTATTTCGTGCTCACTTATGTAAGTGTGCACCCTGCACAAATCCAGACAACCCTTATGGTGATTTTAGTGGTTTTAGACAACCGTAGAAAGCTAAGTGGTAGCTGTGGAGATCAGTCTTCATGCTTAGTCCAGAAGGAGTGTAAAGCAGCTTGTTTTACCAGATCTTAATCTTATTGGTATAGGTTAAGTGAAAAAGAACCACACAGTGGATTTATAAAAATAGGTATTTATTATAGGACACTCACTAACACATAACAATATTTCCTTTCCGGAGATATAACACAATGCACATAATACTGTGCTAATAAACAGGCAAGTAGCACAAATGCACAATGGTCTCCAGGGGAAGATCAAACTATATGCTAACATAGTGGAATGCGAACCACAACTCACGACAAGAGTGGACCCAGAAAATGTAGAAGAACCGGGGACCCTACAAATCACCCAAGGTGAGTATCTCGGAACCCCCACCGAGGTCGTGTGCAGAGTAGGAACACGAACACGTACTCAATAGAAATCTATGGTTAAGTCGCGGTTGCAGTTTTCACGAAAAAGGACCCTTCCCAGCAGCCCATGAAGAAACCACAAAAAAGATGGAAGGTTGGAGAGTCACCCCTCCCGTGAATACCCCAGGAATAAGGATAACTACACGAGGGAAGCTGGGTGCATAGGTGTCAAGTGACGTCGGAAACTGCCGTAGACCACAAGGGAGGACTTCAGGAAAGTTGCTACTGGAGAAGAAGACAAACAAGTCCGGTGGAACCCAAAGGTGGATTCAAGGGGAGAAGAACCTGCAAGCAAAAGGGAAATGTCAATGCCACTTAGGAGTGACCAGGAGGCACGGAAGACTAATGCCCACCGATGTAGGAGATGCAGGAAAGTTTGACTGTGCCATTCAAGTTGCAGCTGCACAGACCAGGCGATACAGAGGATGACCAGGAGCTGTTTACGAGCTGTCCCATTTCGGATGTCGAGAGCCAAGAGGTCAGTGTCCGGCAGGGGCACCAACAATCCTTGGCAACAGCAAACAATGTAGATGATGAAAAAGGAGCAGTGTTGGGACCAACAAGGTCCAAGTGACTCACCACGCACAGGTAAGTCGGAGCAGGCATTGAGCAAGCAAAGGAGCCCACTGGAATCGAAGAAGACCCTCAAGAGGACCCACAGGCCAGAGGCACTGGAGTCGCAAGAGGACCTTGAGCAGCTCATCAAATGATGAAGGCCCATGGTGCAAGGAATATGGTGCAAGGGATTTGGTGCAGGCAAAGATCTTGGCTGCAGGATATGCTTGAGGTTGGATCTGAGCCCGAAGATCTCTCGAGGGGAGAGTCAACAAGCCTTGGCAACGACAAGTCTACCCAGTGCACAGGGGTTCTGTTCCAGTGGTTCAGACGAGGGATACTGGCCTCAAACTCTGCATGAAATCAGTTGAGGCCTTGACGGAGTTGCAGAACCACCACCTGTGTTGATGAGCCTTTCGGAGTCTGTGGGAGCCCTGGATCAGCAGGCTGGTCAGCTGTGTTATGGTGCCTGCAGATGCAGGGGAGTGATTCCTTCACTCCAAGGGAGATCCCTTCAGGTGTCTTGGATGTCCACAGGTCAGGTGTAGAACCTGTATGGCGCACGGACACATGTTGCAGAAAACCGCTGGACGACAAGACCAGGAGCATCAGGAATCTTCCCCGGTGCAGTCTTGGTTCCCACAGCGAAATCCAGAGTGTCCAGACGGTCGAAGTTGAAGTGGTATGTGATCTGAAGCTTGTCCCACGACTAATCTAGTGGCCCACCCAAAGGTAAGCCTTTAAGTACCCTTAGGAAAGGATTGGGATTATTCAGGGGTCCTTCTCAGAGGAAGGGCTGGACAGGGGGAGGATACCGCACCAGAGCGGGAGCCAACAGCACCCTGAACTGGTTTGAGCTGGAGTATGCAAGGAGGGTACAAAATGTGCATTTCAAGCAGTCTCAGTGGCACTGGCAAGCACCCACACACTGCTCAATAGCACCCACACACTGCCTCAATACACTAAAACCTATCTGGGAGGTGGTCACACCTCCCTGTGCCAGGATATCTTTTGTTCTGCCTGACCCTGCTCGAGCTTGGCTCAGCAGCAGGAGGGCAGAAACAGGTCTCAGGTCGGCAGTAGTCCTAGCTTGCTGTCCGGTTCTGAAGACTGGTAAAGGGATCACTGGGTGCCTACTGTAGGAGATTTACTGTGAATGGAATCATACCTCCCACACTGAATCATATGTCCTACACCGTTTATGGTGGGGGTATGATTCCAACATGTTTGATACCAAACATGACAGGGTTCGTTACAGCCAGTTTATAGATAGTCATTTCGTAGTGATGCATGGTCCCTCTATATATTGTAATGGCGGTTGCACTTACAACACGGGAGAATGTACTCCATAGGTTGTATGGGTGCCCCGCTCATGCATGGGCACCCTTACACTTAGAACCGAGCACCCTGCCTTCAGGATTCAAAGCCCTGCCTTAGGGGTGGCTTATAGGTTTTAAGTGTAGTGAGGTCAGATGTAAGAAATGTATATCTGTTGTAAGTGGTGCTAGCACCAGTTTACACGGGCTGCAATGGCAGGCCTGTAGTCACAATTTGAATGGTCTCTCATGGGTGGCATAATGCATGCTTCAGCCCACAGGAGACCCCTGGTGTACCTATGCCCTGGGTGCCTTTACCATATACTAGGGACTTATCTGGGTACATCAGTAGCCAATCAGGAGTACCTAAGTTACTCACCATGTCCAATTTAGGGAGGAAGCACATAGACTGGGGTCCTGGTTAGCAGGATCCCAGTCAGACTCGTCAGAAAAACATAATGACACTAGCAAAAAGTGGGGGTAACCATGCAGAAGGATCCTACCTTAGAACAGCTGTGGTAAGTGGATGCAGTATCATAGCTGAGCCACATTTCCGTAAGGAAGGAAGGTCTGGTTTCTGAAGGCAGATCAAATATGTTAAAGGGTTTTTTGTTTGTTGATATGCATATCTCGTTTCTTAATGTGATGGTGCTTTGAGAAAGTCCAAATGTATGTGAGGTGTGGGTAGGGGTGAGCTAGGGGTAGTCTGGCTGGGGGCTAGTGTGGAAAAGGAGGGTGTGTTGTTGGGCTAGATAATTCTGACGTTTGGGAGCTCGAGAACGCAATGGCCGCCTTTTAGCTCGGAACCGTCGGCCCTCCGGCTAACCTCGACTATCCTGTACTATATCCTGCTCCGTGACAAAACTTCAATACAGAATTTGAAATTTGAAGACCCACTCTTACTCACCGTCTGGTCTGGAGGATCCTGTGTGCTGTGGGTCTGCAGCTGTGCCCTCGGTGAGAATTGGGCCTCCGGGCACTCGAGACCGGGACCTCGCCTGCGGGACCCGACCGGCGGAGAAGAGATTGCCGGCCCCGGCCGCGAGAGTGAGCCACTGGTGAGAACCGTTGTGTGTATGCCCCGGAGATCCTGAACCGGCCCCGATGACTGGACCGTGCGGCTGGAGGGGGACGAGATGTGTTGGGGGCTGACTGTGTGAAGGGGTCCCTTCGCCTTTGTCCTGTCCGGCGGCCCGGAACCCCGCGCCTGGCTCTCGCTTGTGGGGCCTGCCTCTGTTCGGAGGGGACCCCCTCCCCCATCTGGCGCTTGCCCATCCTGTGCCGGTGAGGCCGTTGTTGGGAGCCTCCGGAGACCTGTAAAGTCCTACATTTGGGGACTGTTTGGGGGCCCACGGTGGAGTGTGGGGCGGCGAAACTCACAAGATGGCTACCGATAACGCTGGGGGTGCTCCGCTCTGCGCCGACGCTCCTTACCGGCCGGATTGTGCGGAGGCCTGGGTGTGTACCCGAGCGCCCACGCCCGGAGATGTCCTGGATGCCTTGATGTCATTGTACGCTGTCTTGGCCCCCGGTGCCTCTGCCGACTCCATGCGGCTCGCCGCCATTTTGGGCCGCCGCTCTTTCATGCACCCCTCTTGTCCTGATGCCGCCATTGCTTCGCCCCCTTCGGCTGCGCCAGGAGTTGCTGCTGTTGTTCTTCGGCCGCTTGATGGGCCGGTGACTTTTGACCCTCTGCTTTCTCACCGCCTGGATTTCGAGGGCTTCCACACGACGCGGAGATCAGCTCCTTCCCGGGCACCTGGGACTTATGGTGGGCCGCCGTTTGCTCCCGCTTCGTTGGACTCGGACTCTTGTCCTGGAGGGGAACCTTTGTATTGTCGACCTGCACACCTGGACTCCGGCTTGCCTTTGCCTGCCCTGTCGTTGTTGCTACAATTGACTTGCATTATTGACTTCCTGTATTCCCTCCGTACGAAGGCTCTCCCTGATTTATGTCACTGCCGTGATTCTGGACAACATTACGATTTTTCTGTGCTGGGTGGTCCGCTCCACATTATCCTTTATTGGGTTGGTTTTGTGGTTAGAAAGGGTTGGGGGTGAGTTGCACGACATGATCGTTTGCTGGTTTACCCGCCCGTTGCACTGATGCTTGTATTCCCGTCACGGGGAAATGTTACAATCTCTTCCTCCTCCCCCTCCCTGTGGGTTTTTGCTGTATGTTAAGGTGTAGTACTGATTTGATACTTATTCATTTGTTGGTTGGGGAAGGGTCGTAGCCGAATGTGTCTGTTCATATCCTCTGGCTCCTCCCTCACATTTTATTTTCTGTTTCATATTTCCTCTCCTCCTCTTTTTGTCTCCTTCTTCTACTTTCTTTCTTAACTATATTTCGGGTTTCGGATTAGGGCAACAGGCACGCTGTTTGGAGGGTAGGCCGTAGCCTTCTGCAGGGGTGCGGGGTGGGACGGGTGGGCGGGGTCTTTCGGATGTTTTCCTTTGGTTCTATGGCCCTTTTCTATCCCTTTATAGCGGTGCCGCTTCTGTCCTCGCTTCTCAGGCATGTGTGGGTCATGGTCTGTTGCTATGTCACTTTTCTTGGTTTCGATGCTTCGTCGCGAATGCCATACCCCTCCTCTCGCCAGCCTCCACTTTCTTCTGTATTATTAGCCGCGGGTTGCCTGGCCCGGGGTGGCGCCCATCTTGCACGACTGTGTTTTCCTTTTAATTTTTCTTCATTTGTTCTTCCTCTTTCCCCTCTTTTTGTCCCTTCTTGGTTTTCTCCCCTCTGTTTCCCCCCCCCCTTTTTTCCCCCTTTCCCTCCCCCTTACCCCCCCCCCCCCTCTTTCTCAGGCTCGTATTGAGAGAAGTGGGTTTTGTCCGTACAGTTCTCCGCTCCCCTTGCCTTTGTTAGCGTGTAATTAGGTGGGGGACATGAGATTCTGGTAGCACTTTTTTTTTTTTTTTTTTGTAAAAACGGTTTTTATTGGCAATCAAGTGTGGAGGGTACATTACAGGATAAAAGCAATTCAGGCATCAGCTAACGATGCAGTAAAGCAACACAGCTCCAACAAGACACCTTTTATAAAGAACAATTCCCAACTGACCCACCCCACCCCGCATTCCCCCCCCATAGCCAGTGTGCCGTACTCCTCCTTTCCCATCGTTGACATGTTAACAGTACTTGTCCTGGACAGGGACCTCAGTGAAGGGTAAGAGGCGCCCTTCAACGGAGCGTCAAGACCCCCAGGTCTGTCATCAGTAAGTGTAAGTAGTGCGTGCATCTTGGTGGATGTGAGGAATCCCAGGTCCAGTGCCCTCACCCTGGAGTCCCTCCCTCATCTTCGCTCTGGTCGCCATCCGGCTGTTGGATCGCTACTACCAGGGCCTCCCACGCCCTAGCCACCTCCAGCGCTTTGTCATTATCTAGGCTCCTAGCCTGTCGCAGCCGCAATGTACTCTCTGCCTTCGCCCAGCGCTCCAGAGTGGTCTTCCAACGCAGGTAGCTGGGGCCTTGAGTAGATTTCCAGTGCATGGAGATTTCACGCTTAGCCAAAATCAAACCCAAGTCGCAAAATTTGCTGGTAACTCGAGTACGAGGGGTGTGAGGGAACCACAATAATAGGCATGTGCCCATGTCAAGAGCGATTTGCCGGTCCGTGACAGCATTCAGGCAGGACATTACCGCCTCCCAGTAACCCGCTAGTTTGATGCAAGTCCAAAACATGTGGGCGAAGTCCGCATCCGCAGTGCCACATCGGGGACAGAGCGAGGAAGCCCCCTCAAAATACTGCGAGATTTTCGTCGGCGTCAGGTACGCTCGGTGTAGGGTAAAAAACTGGACCAGTTGGAACCTGGCATTCCTCGTGCCCTTCCACGCTCTGCGCAGCAGCTGTGGCCACACCGTGTCAGGAATAGATCGCCCAATGTCCCCCTCCCATTTGGCTCGCAGCCCGTCCAGGGGTCGCAAGGCAGCAGACGACAGCCGTCGGTAAAGGCATGTGACAGCCTTATACGTACCAGCGGCCGTCACCACATATTGGCAGCACTCCGAGGTCGGCGGTTCAGTGAGCCCACACCCCCAGTACCGGCGAATACCCGCCACTAACGCAGCGTGTAGCAGATACCCGCCCCTCGGCAGATCGTAGGAGTCCCGCAGCTCCTGAAACGGGAGCAGCGAGCCCTCCCTGTAGAGATCGCCGATCATCTGCAGGCCAAGCTCCTCCCAGATCGCCAGTGCTGACCAGTCGCCGCCATGGGGGAAGGCCGTGCACATCCCGAGCGGAATTTCTGGGGCGTAAGGGTGAACAGCACCGGAGCGCTTGTGTGCCCGAAGCCAACAGCTGCGAATCGTCCGTTCCTCCAAAGTAAGCTGAGCCAGGTCCAGTCTCTGTCCCAAAACTATAATGGAGACGATGTGTCTCGGGAACAATTTGCCTGGCACATCCTCTGGGCCACGGAACTCCAAAGCCACCGCCTGGGTTAGCCACTGCAGCTGTGCTGCTAGATAATACCACTCAAAGTCCGGGGCCGCAAGGCCCCCGTCCGCTCTGGGGCGCATCAACGTGGTCAGCGCAACCCGTCTCCTGCCCGAACCCCAGATGAACCCCGTCATCTGGGAGCGGAGTCTGTTGAAAACGGACGCGGGTATCCAGACCGGCAGAGTGCGGAAAAGGTACAACAATCGGGGAAGTGCCACCATCTTTAGCAATGCGACTCGTCCCGCGACCGAGAGCGGCAGCGTCCGCCAGAAACCCATGCAACCTTGTAGATTCCGAATCGCCCTGTTGATGTTACCGTCTAGGAGGGCCGCCGGTGAGTGATAGATGAGAGTGCCCAGATAGGGGAGGCAATGGTGCTCCCACTGCAAGGCACCCTCCGGTTGGGTGTCATCAGCCCTCGGAGTCAGCGGGAAGAGGCAAGACTTCCCCCAGTTGACTTTCAGCCCCGAGAGTTGACCAAAGTCCGACAGGAGCCGTTCGGCCCCACGTAGGGAGTCGTTCGTGTCCGCCAGAAACAACAGACAGTCGTCCGCATAGAGAGAGATGTAGTGAGTGTCGGTTCGCAGCCGAAGCCCCGCATACGCCCGGCCCAGCCGGGCATGCGCAGCCAGTGGTTCTATGGCCAGTGCAAATAGCAGGGGCGACAGAGAGCACCCCTGCCGGGTCCCTCTACCCACCGCGTAAGAGGCTGAAATGGTGCTCCCCGTTTTGACACGGGCCGTGGCCGCGGCATAGAGCAAGGCAGTCCATTTCACAAAGCGTTCACCCAGCCCAAAGGCCTCTAGGACACGGAGCAGGTATGGCCACTCGACGCTATCAAACGCTTTCTCGATGTCGATCGAGAGGATTGCGGCATCCGGGAGGCCAGCGGCCTCACCCCCCATGACCCTGAGCAACCGGCGCACACAGGTGGCAGTGGTGCGCTGAGGAATAAAGCCCGCCTGGTCGCTATGCACCAAGGAGCGCATGTGGGTTAGGAGCCGCGTCGCGAGAACCCGGCTCAGGATCTTGTAATCCGTGGTGAGCATGGAGAGCGGTCGGTACGCCGAACGGCAGCTCGCATCACCCCCTCGCTTCAGTAAGGGTATCACTAAGGCCTCGCGCGTAGACGCCGGCAAGCACCCCGAGTTCCAGGCCTCTTGGTAAACCGCCTGCAGTCGCGGAACCAGCACATCCGCATAGGCCACATAGAATTCAATCGGGAGCCCATCCGTACCCGGAGTCTTGCGGCGAGCCATGTGTTTGATGGCCACCCTGATTTCACCCTCAGAGATATCTCCGCCCAGCTGTTTCGCGTGCTCTGGGTCGAGTTTGGGCAGCTGCGCCGCCACCAGGAACTCCTCCAGCTCCGCCGGGGGAACCGGCATCCTGCTCCTATAAAGGTGTTTGTAATACTGAAGGAACTGGTCGTTAATGTCTAATTGCGTGTAACCCGCTAGTTTGATGCAAGTCCAAAACATGTGGGCGAAGTCCGCATCCGCAGTGCCACATCGGGGACAGAGCGAGGAAGCCCCCTCAAAATACTGCGAGATTTTCGTCGGCGTCAGGTACGCTCGGTGTAGGGTAAAAAACTGGACCAGTTGGAACCTGGCATTCCTCGTGCCCTTCCACGCTCTGCGCAGCAGCTGTGGCCACACCGTGTCAGGAATAGATCGCCCAATGTCCCCCTCCCATTTGGCTCGCAGCCCGTCCAGGGGTCGCAAGGCAGCAGACGACAGCCGTCGGTAAAGGCATGTGACAGCCTTATACGTACCAGCGGCCGTCACCACATATTGGCAGCACTCCGAGGTCGGCGGTTCAGTGAGCCCACACCCCCAGTACCGGCGAATACCCGCCACTAACGCAGCGTGTAGCAGATACCCGCCCCTCGGCAGATCGTAGGAGTCCCGCAGCTCCTGAAACGGGAGCAGCGAGCCCTCCCTGTAGAGATCGCCGATCATCTGCAGGCCAAGCTCCTCCCAGATCGCCAGTGCTGACCAGTCGCCGCCATGGGGGAAGGCCGTGCACATCCCGAGCGGAATTTCTGGGGCGTAAGGGTGAACAGCACCGGAGCGCTTGTGTGCCCGAAGCCAACAGCTGCGAATCGTCCGTTCCTCCAAAGTAAGCTGAGCCAGGTCCAGTCTCTGTCCCAAAACTATAATGGAGACGATGTGTCTCGGGAACAATTTGCCTGGCACATCCTCTGGGCCACGGAACTCCAAAGCCACCGCCTGGGTTAGCCACTGCAGCTGTGCTGCTAGATAATACCACTCAAAGTCCGGGGCCGCAAGGCCCCCGTCCGCTCTGGGGCGCATCAACGTGGTCAGCGCAACCCGTCTCCTGCCCGAACCCCAGATGAACCCCGTCATCTGGGAGCGGAGTCTGTTGAAAACGGACGCGGGTATCCAGACCGGCAGAGTGCGGAAAAGGTACAACAATCGGGGAAGTGCCACCATCTTTAGCAATGCGACTCGTCCCGCGACCGAGAGCGGCAGCGTCCGCCAGAAACCCATGCAACCTTGTAGATTCCGAATCGCCCTGTTGATGTTACCGTCTAGGAGGGCCGCCGGTGAGTGATAGATGAGAGTGCCCAGATAGGGGAGGCAATGGTGCTCCCACTGCAAGGCACCCTCCGGTTGGGTGTCATCAGCCCTCGGAGTCAGCGGGAAGAGGCAAGACTTCCCCCAGTTGACTCTCAGCCCCGAGAGTTGACCAAAGTCCGACAGGAGCCGTTCGGCCCCACGTAGGGAGTCGTTCGTGTCCGCCAGAAACAACAGACAGTCGTCCGCATAGAGAGAGATGTAGTGAGTGTCGGTTCGCAGCCGAAGCCCCGCATACGCCCGGCCCAGCCGGGCATGCGCAGCCAGTGGTTCTATGGCCAGTGCAAATAGCAGGGGCGACAGAGAGCACCCCTGCCGGGTCCCTCTACCCACCGCGTAAGAGGCTGAAATGGTGCTCCCCGTTTTGACACGGGCCGTGGCCGCGGCATAGAGCAAGGCAGTCCATTTCACAAAGCGTTCACCCAGCCCAAAGGCCTCTAGGACACGGAGCAGGTATGGCCACTCGACGCTATCAAACGCTTTCTCGATGTCGATCGAGAGGATTGCGGCATCCGGGAGGCCAGCGGCCTCACCCCCCATGACCCTGAGCAACCGGCGCACACAGGTGGCAGTGGTGCGCTGAGGAATAAAGCCCGCCTGGTCGCTATGCACCAAGGAGCGCATGTGGGTTAGGAGCCGCGTCGCGAGAACCCGGCTCAGGATCTTGTAATCCGTGGTGAGCATGGAGAGCGGTCGGTACGCCGAACGGCAGCTCGCATCACCCCCTCGCTTCAGTAAGGGTATCACTAAGGCCTCGCGCGTAGACGCCGGCAAGCACCCCGAGTTCCAGGCCTCTTGGTAAACCGCCTGCAGTCGCGGAACCAGCACATCCGCATAGGCCACATAGAATTCAATCGGGAGCCCATCCGTACCCGGAGTCTTGCGGCGAGCCATGTGTTTGATGGCCACCCTGATTTCACCCTCAGAGATATCTCCGCCCAGCTGTTTCGCGTGCTCTGGGTCGAGTTTGGGCAGCTGCGCCGCCACCAGGAACTCCTCCAGCTCCGCCGGGGGAACCGGCATCCTGCTCCTATAAAGGTGTTTGTAATACTGAAGGAACTGGTCGTTAATGTCTAATTGCGTGTAGACCATGCGCCCCTCCGGCGTGGCGAGCGCCACTATAGGGGAGCCACGGGTCCCAGGGTTGGCCAACCACGCCAGTAGCGAACCGACTTTGTCCCGCTCGGCATGAGCTCGGACCAGGAACTCCTTATAATCAAAGCAGCGCAGTTTTTCCAATGCTGTCGCCACCACCTCTCGTGCCTCTGAGACCGCTCCATGAGCCTCTGGGTCCGCGTGGCTGCGCCGTTCCTCAGTGCGCAACCGGTCCTCACTGCGCTCTACATCTTGGAGTAGGGTTTTTCGGACACCCGCGGTAGCCGAGATGCAGACGCCCCGAACCACCGCCTTAAAGGCGTCCCACTCCATAGCCCTGCAGGAAGCCGTGCCCACATTGACGTCGAAATACCCCTCCACCCCACTACGTACACGGGCCTTAAATGCCGGGTCCTCCAGTGTCAGCGGGTTCAACCGCCACGTTGGAATAGCCTGGCGGCGCCTCATCCACTGTACCGTCACTAGGCAAGGGTTGTGGTCAGATATCGTCCTGGTCAAGTACTCACTGTGGCGGACCAGGCTCTGGATGTCCAATGAACACAGAATGCTGTCTAGGCGAACATGCAGATCGTGCGGGGGGGAGTAAAAGGAGAAATCCCTGTCCGTTGGGTGGTGGGTCCGCCACGCATCGACTAGGCCCCAGCTACCCTGCCACTCTCTCCTACTCTGCGCCAACTTGTGAGCTGCTGCCTGCGCTAGCGGTGGGTGAGAGCGATCCAGCCCCACGTCCAGCACAGAGTTAAAATCCCCCCCAAGCAGGACCGTGCCAGCCAGGACAGTCGCCAGCTTCCCAGACAATCGCGCAAAGAAGGCAGGCTGGTCCACGTTCGGGGCGTAGACGCTGCAGAGCGTCACGTCCCTCCCATCTAGGCGGCCCTGTACAGCAACAAACCGTCCCTCAGGGTCAACTATCGTCACCAGAGGCTGAAAGGGAACCCCCGCCCGGACCCATACCAAAGCCCCCCGTGCAAAGGCCGAGTAAGTGGTGTAAAACATATGCCCCCGCCACCTGCGCTGCAGGGCCCGCCCCTCAGTCTGATCAATGTGAGTTTCCTGCAGGAAGGCAACCTGCACCCCCCTGCGGACAAGATGGGCATGGACCCTGTGGCGTTTCAGCATGGAATTCAGACCCCTCACATTCCAGGTCACACACTTCAGATCAAGGAGGGTCCCCATTCCTCATGACAAGCACAACCCCAATGAAAGCAACATTCGTACGCACACTGGCTACTCCCCAAGAAATGAACCCCGACAGTCCCCAACAACCCCATGTCCCACCCCTCCCCAGAATAGGTCCCCAACAGCAGAAACCCATCCAAATGAGTAGTTCCCAACAGTAACAGTCCCTGGTAACAACCAGAGTCCCACAGTAGGTGCGGGAGATGAGGGGGTGGCCTGTCGCCTCTCTCACCAGACCGCAAGCTGCTCACTCCCCCGAGTCAGTTAGGCCTCCCCTACGTGCCCCATGCGCCCCGCATCCCCTCCACAAGTAAAGCAACCAGCAGCACAGAAGGTGGTCGCCCAACTCCAGCCCCAGGCCCAACAGGTCAATGCCGCCAACCCAGGTCAGGAACACAGCAGGTCATACAATACCACTGCAGGGGAGCATCAGCCTCATTCGTCCAGCAAACCATCTGCAGTCCCAGGCGTGACATGCGGTGGTGCGGGGTCCCCAGATACCGACTCCTCCGAGGTCCCCCCGTCAGTGCCACCACGAGATCCTGACTCCACAGCCGTCGCGGAGTCCAATGTCTGGGAAATGTCGGTGACTGCCCGGAGGGCATCCCTGCGCTCCTGCTCAGTCTGCGAGACCGTGGGTGTCCGAACATTCGGTGGTCGTTTCCTGCGTCTCCTACCCCGTCCGGGTCTCGGTGGCGCCCTCCGCCGTTCCCCGGGCGCGTGAAGCGCATCCGCGCCGGTCCTGTAGAGCTCCAGCCAGTTCCAGACGTCGTCGGGAGAGTCGTAGAAGGAAGATTTGCCATCGAGCATGATCCGCAGGCGGGCTGGGAACAGGAGAGAGTAGCGGACGCCCTCCTCCCGAAGCGCCTTCTTGACCGCCAGAAAAGTCGACCGCTGCCTCTGGACTTCCAAGGAGTAATCAGGATATATGGAGACCTGGGCGTTGTCCACCTTATAGGGTCCCAGAGCTCGCGCCCTTTGCAGAATGAGGTCCCGATCCCTGTAGTGCAGCAACCGCGCCACCACCGGGCGGGGAGGTAGGCCCTCGGCTGGGGGACGAGCCGGCACGCGGTGAGCACGCTCTAGTGTGTAGAACGGCGACAACCCTTCCGGAGCAACCACCTCTCGCAGCCAGGCCTCCAGAAAGCCCAGCATGTCGGTCCCCTCAATTTTCTCCGGCAGGCCCACCACGCGAATGTTGTTGCGGCGGTTGCGCCCTTCCGCATCCTCCGCCCTCTGTTCCAGCAGGTGCACCCTCTGCTGCAGCTCCCCCAGCAAGGCGTCTGCCGCCTTCGACGAAGGTTCCAGCGCGTCAATCCGGGTCTCGGTCTCCTTGACCCGATCCGCCAACTTGCCGTGGTCTGCACGCAATAGGCCCAGGCTCGTGGACACCTGCCCGATGTCATGGTGCAGGGCCTCCCGGGTATCGGCGATCGCCTTCAGGATCTGCTCCAGCTGGCTCGGCGGCAGACCCGCCGCCGGGACAGTGTCCGAAATGGGGCCCCCATCAACCTCCGGCCCCCCAGCAGCCTCAGGGGGGGTTTTAAGGGGCGTTTCCCCATAGGGGTGGTCGCGTCTCGCCCCCGCAGCAACAGGGTCAGCGTCTTACCCCGAGTCCAACTCGCCAGGCCGCAATCCTCAGGGTCACTCGCCGCACGGCACTTCTTCAGGGTCCGCCGGCCCTCAAAACCAGCCACTCTTCAATGGTTCCTGGGCCCCACTCGTCGCTCTGCTGTCCACCGATCACCAGGAGCCCCCCCGACTGCAGCACTCCCCCAAGTCCGAGTGCTAAGTACCAAGCCACCAGCCCAAAACGGCGGCAGGGGCGACCGTGGAAGGTTCCACGTGCGTGGGGGCAGGGGGTAGCGTGCCCGGGCTCCAAGACACAGGTCTCCCAGAACGTCCCTAGTGCCAGGACACTAGTCTTGTCGGCGGCGGCAGAGTCCCTCGACGGTAAATGGCCAGGGTCAGCACAGGAGCACCCCTCCACAGGACGGTGGCCCAGAATCCGGTCTCGTCCCAATCCTGGGGTCCGGGGCCTACGACACCTCACCCTTCCGGATCGCACAGGGCCGGTCTGCACGCCAAGCCCGTGCTCCACAAGTGGCGCTCAGCGGGGCCCCCCAAGTTCAAGCCGGCAGGGGCAGCGTCGGGCAGTCGCGTCCTCGGCAGGCCACGCGGAGATGGGTCCGAGCCCAATCACGAGCTCCTCTTCCGGCCAGCAGCAGGGCCCCCCCGGGCCGAGGGCCGCACCCGGTCTTTACTCCTGCAGGCGCCCCCGTCGGGTCTCCGCAGATGCACCGCTGGAAAGCGGCTCAAGCCTCGCCGCCGCGGCGAGCTCCGAAACCAGGGCTCCGGGTCATGTGGCAGCCGGTGGCCGGCCAGGTGCCGCTCAGGGTCGGCCTTCGGATCACTGGAGGCCGGGGATGCGGCCGAGCGTCAAGGCCGCAATATGGCCGGCGCCGCCCACCGACCTGCAGGCGTAGCGCGGGCTCCGCGCAGCCGGGGCTCGCTCCCACCGTCTCCGGTCAGGCCCCCAGGAGTGCAGGAGGAGACGCGGGCAAGGTCAGGGCGTCAGGGCCACCAGGATCGACAATGTCAGGATTAATGGGGGAAGGCCGCTGCGGAGCTCAGCGCTCACACGTCTTCCTCCATCGGCTACCAAGCCACGCCCCTCAGATTCTGGTAGCACTTGTATGCTTCTTAAATATGTTTTGCGTTTATTTTGTGCTACGGGTGATTCGCGTCCTTACATCCTCCTCCCCCCCACCCCCCCCCTTCCTTTTGTTTTGGCGTGGGTGTATTTCTGTTTCTTGATTTCCCCGTATTTGTGACTCAGCCATGAGCCTTGTCCCCTTATTATAAAATTGACCTCATTGATCCTGATACTGGGCTGTTATTGCCGCTTATCCCATCTCTAGCACTGTTTAATTATGTCTGTCTGCCTGCCAACTGGCCTTGTGTCGCTTATTTTGACTTTTGATCGTCTTTGAATTGTGGCCGGCCGGATTGGTTGTAGGCCCATGCATGTTTATCCCAATGATGCCAATAAAGGTCTTCAAAAAAAACAAAACAATTCTGACGTTTGGGTCGATACAGGTGCTCTCTATGGGAGGTGGCAGCTGCTGGGTTGCTTGGTGGGTTGAATGGGACATGGTCTTTAAGCGAGTGGGCTGTCTTTACATATGTTGTGGGACTTAGGTGTGGGTGCTTAGATTCGTTGTAGATGAAACTAGATTAGTAGTGTGGGTACTAGTGCGGATTCTTCAAGAAGTTCATTTCAGGGAAGTTTTTCGCCTATTAGTTCTAAATTACAAATGATATGACCAGCAAATATAAGTGCAATTTTGTTAAATCGGGGCACTTTCTCCTACCCTTCCGCCCTCGTGGACTTTCAAGGCCATTTACTTTTCCCAAGTCTCAGAAAGGAGTTATGCCCTCCCAGTCCCCATGCTACCGACTTGACACCAACACAGCATAGAGAAACCCTCATCATGAAGCTACAAGGCCAGGATAGCATCAGGAATGTGTTTGGAGTGCCACCATGCCCCTAAAGAAAGCCAGCAACAAGCTATAAACTCTAAAAGCAGGTGTATCCTTCCCAGTAGCTCCTAAAACAAATAAAGTCAATAGGAAGCAAAGTTAATGAAGATGGGGAGGAGAAATAGTTGAGTAAGGAGTGTTTATTATTTCACTGTTTGCGGTGTATCATCCTAGCATGGCAAAAGTTGTATCAGACAAGTACGTTTCTATACCAATACATTTCCAAAGGTAAAATCTCCTGTACAAACCTATCACATAAAGGCTTTAATATGCATTTAAAATCTCGAACACATGGTTCCTCAAACACTCGATGCGCCACAAGGAAAAGTACAATGCCTACATTTGTTGATCTAGTACATTCCATATTCTAATCCAAAATTACAAACTAGTTTTATAGCAAGCTAGTCAGGAACACTGTTATGCAAACAGTGTCCACACTTCATTGGTTGTATGTGGTACTAGGCATAAGGCTGACTGCAGTGGGTTTTCTGTTCTATTTTTAGTGAGAAAGCTCAGCTGAATACGATTGTGCTCAATACATATTTTATTCAACCCACTGAAGGAGAGTAACATTAATCAAAAATGGCAGCCAGGCCCTATTTTTGCTAGACCAAAGCTTTCTAATGTACTGGAGTATATTCTGCCTTAGTCATCACGTATTGCATCAACCAGTCCAAGGTTCCTAAAAGCTGCTTTTAAATATTTTCCTGGAATTTCTTGCAAAGAGGGTGCGCGTTTTACAGGCAGAATTTATTGAACTTTTTGGCAAAATATGTCCCATTTTACATTAATCTTTGCACATTCGCATTTAACAGATAAACAGTTAGAATAAATCATGCCAAATGCCACTGAAGGTAATTCAGGCTTTGATGTCAGAAGCTGAACCTTTAGTTTTATGACTTGATGAGATGCAGCGGTCAGGAATAATGCTTAGCTTCTGTACAATTTAAATCCTAAAGCATACATGTTTTACTTTATACAGAATTGAAAAGAAATGGCCATCACAATACTTATTTGTGTCAGTGAGTTCATTAGCTCGCCACGGTTCTGTCATCTTACATTTTTGCACATCCCATTACAATAAGTTACTACAAGAGGCTTTGCACCTAAACTGAAATGTAAACAATGCTGTGGAAAACGTCAGAGAGGATGATGGTCATTACTTACTTCACAAACGTTTTTGTTCAAGGTACAGAGAACTGAAATGTGGAAGATGAAAATGTATCCAGAAAGCCGAAATCTGTGCATTTTTATTTGTCATCCTTCCGTTCGCGTGGCAGCTAGGCAGCCCAGTGGCGCAACCCCTTCTGCTTGTTCGGGCCTTTTAGCAACAAACTTTTCATGATACTAAATGTAGCTGGTCAAAAACCCAGGACAGACTGAAGATGTAACAGACGACACATGGCGTCGTATAGCAATGCGTGTGTGGCTGTGTGTGCACAGAGGATATCTAAATACCCGGGTGTCTGTCAAACAAGTAATTGTAAACGTGGGATCCACTCACAAATTGTTTTCTACCCCTATAAACAAATTCCACAGAAACATATGGTAGGCTGGAAATGTCCGTTATTTTCGATGTGGAAAATAATAAACGTCCAAGATTGGGAAGGAAAAACGATGCCCCTCCTACCTGGTCACTGCTGCAACCCACATGGATATTCTTGGCACTACATAGAAGCCATAAGTATTGTCTTTGCCTGTGCTTGTTCTAACAATCTAAAGACATATCGCCAATCCGGTTTGGGGCGTTAGGCTAGTTTCACAGTTAACCAGGAAATGGATTTAACAGAGTATATATCAACTTACATCTAAAGCTAAAACATAGAATCAATGATTGATTTTCCTGTTGAAAGTTATTGGTAAAGAGGAGGGTCAGTCATAACACAGATGGTCTCAAAATAACTCTCCCAAACATCACTGCAGTGCTTACCTGTATCAGATAGTCCCTTTGAAAGGAAAATACCAGTTTTGACTCATGTCTCATAACGTTCTATGTTAGAACAGGTTACATCTAGGAGTATATCCAAT
Organism: Lissotriton helveticus; assembly: GCF_964261635.1. NCBI lineage: Eukaryota > Metazoa > Chordata > Amphibia > Caudata > Salamandridae > Lissotriton > Lissotriton helveticus. Next base: position 737,669,436 of record NC_136059.1, on the reverse strand, counting down.
TTGTCCCTTACATTTGGGCTTTTTTAACAGTTACAACAAATCCATTATATCAAACAAAATCCTACATTTCTTTGAAATATGCCCTAGAGTGGCCAATGGGAAACAAGTTGTCTTATCCTTCAGTCTGACACTGATGAAACTGGAAGGCCCACTACTTATCTGCCACTTTAGACTTCTTTAGACTTTTTTCCTCACTTGGCTTGTTTTCTAGAATCTTTCTCCTACAAAGAGATCAATAGAGTAAAATGATGCATTTCCTCTGGCAAGTAGCAGTGCAGCAACATAATGGTTTACACCGACAGCTCCAGGTGTGGCATGAGGGAACGAAGGAGTATAAAGTATCACATCTAGAAATTCTTCCCATAAAGACTAGCTCTGGTACAAGCGCTCAGTCTGAACAGTCTCTTGCACTAGCCCTTTGCAGTCACTGGGTATATGGATAACTTCTTTGAAAGTGCAAGGTTTGGCTCGACCACACTCTGAACTCAATACCCCAAACTGTCCACGGAGCAGAAGATTTCAGCTCGAACAACAAATTGCATATTTAGGTGCAATATCACCCTGACCTAAGGTGTGTCAGGTTTCACCGCACGCCAATTATGGCTTCTTACTACTCAACCAGGGGCAAGAGACCGTGTTTCATTGCTTGAATTAGGGCCCATCACACCCCTAGTAGACTGGTTACCCAAGACTTTCAGTTTGATGGGATCAGATATTGATTGATCATTTGGATCAGTACACCTTGCTACAGTTAACGGTCAAAAAGACAAATCCTTAGCTTTCCCTAGTAATAAGACGTTTTACACGTAAAACTGGTCATCCTACAACGGCAACATTTGCTAAAGTAATTTTATTAAAATATTTGTTGGGGACAAAGGCGTGTATATTCTTGCTGCCGATTTCCAGTGGTGGACCAGGCAGCTTCTGCCACCTGTGCCCTTCAAAAGCATCTACATTAACACTAAATGTCTACAGCTAGAACTCCCCATCCCTCCAAGCCACCCTGACAAGACCTGCCATCTCTCCTAAATAACTGTGATAGATAACACATCTGGATTCTGGGTGCAAGGTAATTATTTACATACAGATGAAAAGCTTGGGACAAAAACACAATCTTGTTTCATCTTTTGGTGTGTATGGAAAGTAACTGTACATTTTTCATTTAGGCCATATCAGACCTTTCTGTATGTGTGAGAGTTCAATCACAGCTGCATATTTGATTGGAACACATTTTTGTAAGTACGATTAAGTATTTATAATATAAAAAATGTTTAAAGTGACCATGAGAAAAACCCTTACATTATCCCTGAGAGATCTTGTATCCAGAGATTGATAACATTATTTTCTTGTGTGTGTTACAGAGCATCCCTTAGCCAAATTATGTCTCAGGCTTAACCCTTCTTTGAGAGGTGTAGTTACCGATTATTTTTGTAACACAGTCAATAGATAGATATTTTGGTGGCTCTTCTCATAAATAGAAACTAGGATCTATACATTTTTAAATCTTCACTGCCAGACACAAGATCGGACCTAAACTCATACTTGTAAGAATCATGACCTGCAGCAATGGCCCAATGTTTTTTATATTAAGCTTTAATAGTTCCAATGGGAAACAACCCCTTTAGCCTTATTCATTTGTTGCCTGGACTGCAATTTATAAAAGATCTCGCTTCAAATTGAGGAGCTTTCCTTTGGGACACAACCTCTTCTCCGTCTCCCAAACCACCATGGACGCTGTCTGTTGTCGAAAAATGTATTGTGAATTATACCAATACTAACACAGGGCTTTGGATCTGACAATTGTTTCCTTGTCCAATTTATGTGCTTGCTTTTTATGGGATGGCGTACCTTCCTCTACTGGAGTTTGTGCCTCCCTCAGAACAGAGGTGTTTTGCAGTTTATGACTGGATAACTTGCATCCTTCTTATGTTTACATTCCAGTGGCTACTTTTCTATTTCATTCAGTTTCCCATAGGAGTGCATATGTTTACGGACTCACTCACGTGTGCGGTTTCCTCGAAGTGAAAAGCCAACAGGCCAGATAAAGCCTTTCAAAGATGAGACCTATTGGATTCTTTTGTGTTACCCTTATGAGCCGCTGCAGTGACATTCCTTATGCCATCCTTTAAGTGACGCCATCCTTTAAGTGACGTAAGGCCCTCTGAGCCCGTTTGTCTCTCTGCATCAAACCATTCGCACCCGAGAAGGAAACAAATCAACTTTCAATATCGACCTCACTTGTTTGTAAGCTTGCAAGGCCAAAGCACAACATTTTCTCCAAGAAAATCTCCCCCAACAGGGTAAACAGAGTTCATTGAACTTTGCAGAACTATCTTCCAAGTTAAACTTAGCACATCTTAATGTACACAAAAAGGTAATCGCCCCTGGTTTCAGAATGAGCAAGCATGAAAGGAGTGAAATAGGAAAACAAACATACTGCTACAAGAGAAATGGATTACAAGGGATTTCCACTCACGGGACCTTAGTCATAGCATTCCCAGGAGCAAATGGCGATAACAATGATATTATTATAATGCAAAGGGTTTAAAAAAGTCAAATTAGCAAGCAATTTGATAGTGATTCTCCCATTGAGAACTTGTGTCCCTTCTTATATGCATGAGCTCAGCTAACATGACACAGTTTTATTACAACTTGGAACTGATGCACACATCCTTTGGGGGAGGGGCTTCAGGAGGGAGGTGGGAAGAGAAAGGTCTAGACGTTTGAGTGTCCTATACAAAACAACTCAAGGATGTGTGATCTTAATAAGAGAATAAGATCACTAAGCGTCACATGCCTTAGGCAGACTTGGCTCTGTCCCCCACTTCACTTCTGGAGTACCAACAACAGTTTATTCTCATCGTCTGAGGAGTCATGTCTGAACACTTCAGTGCTGTAAAACATGTACCAATCTATAGGAGCAAGATGTATGGCAACTTAAAGGCAGGTCACTTAAGAATAAAAATAATAAACCACCTTAGGCTGAACGTGAAATTCTTTTTGAGCTGCTACACTGTACTGAACACATACCCTTCTTTGTGGACTGCACATTGTTCGGTGTACTATTGTCAGATTTCCTGGAAAGGTTTTTCATCACAGTAGTGACTGCAAACTTCCGAATACAAGATAGCAGCAATACGGCTACCTGGAGAAGAGGCAGATCACATATTCAAGCCAAAGACACATGTGAGCACCCATAAACAGCTAAAAGACTCCGAAGGGATAGGATAACGCTATATAAATGCAAATAGAGACAGCTATGAAATGGCCCTTACATTTGGGTCCACCACTCAGCCATCCTCAACCGGAGGTGACTTATGATCAGCACTGAATTGCTGTTGCAGGTCTTAAATATGCAAAAAGGGAAAGGAAAGCAAGCCCATGGGGTTAAAGAACAATTGACTTACATTTGTTAACACTTTTTTTGGTGGACACAATCTAAATGCAGACTCCACTTGTTCAGAGTAGCCCCAGACGCCACACTGGATATGGAGAAATTTAGTAACAGTGCTCATACAAGTAGGTAAATAGCATTGTGTGGCGCCACGGTGAGACCGCACAACCTGGGAAGTGATGGAGCAGAGTTGCATAAAAGCGATAACGTCCGTTCATGTACAATTCTCATTTTGCACCCTCAGAGATGGAACATGGAATATGGAACACATTCGCGGAGACACTGTGCTAATCTCCAACATCGAAGGAATAAAGATGGACCTTGGTTCCAGTATATAAGTCAGAACACAAGATGGTATGGGCCAGGTTGAGGAGACAAAAGGTATCGGGGACGGTTCCGTCACTGGAAATCCAATTTGATACCCTTGTGGCTCCTTGTTGACCAATGATAAGCCAAAGAGATCATCGCACTAAAGATTTGCAGCATCGCCTCTTTGAAAACTCATATTTGCTGTGGGGTCCAAGTGAACCTGGGAAATTCGGGGCAGACTGCGACAAATTGGGGAATCAGGTCAGATTTGGTTGACAGCAAAGTAGTGCAATCTTTATCTTGACTTCCTTGTCCCATCAGACTAGACTTCAAGTGCCAAAGTGGGGTCGAGTCACGCTTTGCCCTCTTGTACTTATGTCTAGGCTTCAAATTAAAAGAAGACTTTGATTGGGAAGTGGACTTTGCACAGGAATGACTTCACTATTAGAGCCTTGATCGATCCCACAACATAGAGTGGGATCTGTGCTTTTACAACGACCACTTCTCAGTTTCACAACATAGAGCTTCACCCTCCTATTCCCGGATCACCTTCACTTGTTGCACGACTGGGTCGTGGCTATAGCCCAATTAACACAAACATACCTCATGAAGGTCTGAATGACATATGCTTCTTGTAGACTCATCACAGTTTAAAGCCTGCTGTTTTGGGGGGACAATCTCCCTAGCACACAGTCCTGAAAAAATTGTGGAAGTTATCGGAAGAAGTTGTGAATACAACTCTGGATACATCTTTTGAAAGGAGCACAATTGGCACAAAGAGGAGTCATTACATGCTGCTCTGCTCCATCACGTCTATGGCAATGCAGAGTCAGCAAAGGGCCGCAAAATCCCATCTATTGGTGTGCGAAAAGCTACTACAAAACTCTCTGATGTGTGTCCGATAGCCAGCGATATTGCAAGCACTACTTGCACTATTCAAAACCTTTTTTGGATTAATACACCTAACAGATCCCTCTGCAGAGCAATCTACTGTTATAAGTGTCCATCACAAAATAGGTTTTGTGTAGTTTTGAGTAGTGCAGACAGACTCCCACACCTTCAGTCATCCATGCACATGCAAGACCAACATGCACGTGAATACCCATGCTTACAGACAAGCTCACACATACACACAGAATACTGCTCATGGACACACAACATAAGTATTCACATAAATACACACTCACAAACAATACATGGTGGGTTGGGGTGTCAATATACAAATAGATAAACAAGTGAATATATGGGTAATTGTGCGCACTTCGATACACTGATGGGTAGATAGATGAATGAAAATTAAAAATGAATACATTTGAATTATATGATGGCCAATGTTCTTGCTTTTGTAGCTTTCAAGGGAAGTAATTCAATTAATTTGCTGAGCATCAGCTGCTCTTAACAGTAATGGCCTCTAAACTAATACCAACAATCGCTAATGTAAGTATGGCGATGAAAGGTCGAGACACTGAAATGCTGGACAGGATTCAGATAGGTGCATAAATCCACCTCAAGCTTGACCTATCTTGAAGAGCAGAAAAAAATGAACACAAAATCAGCCAATCAACTAATTGTTTAAACCAAGCCACTAAGCCTTATGGTCAGCACTTCAACATAATCAGTTATCAAAACACCACGAACATCTACATGCCTCCATGAAGAAATGAGATCTTATGGAGCTATGGACAACAGGCCTTTCCTATGACACCTTTAGAAGGGTAACAAACAAAACCACAAAAATGATCTCCACGCTGGTAGACAAAAACAACTTGAGTACCCAGTTACATGCATGGATGATAATAAAATACTACACGGACTTCTCTGCGCCCTCGTATATGGCCTCCCCTTTTTCAGCATATATAAAAGGCAGATATCTTTCCCTATGCATGGGAAACATACCAGCGGTAGCAGCCTTGCCAATATGGAAATAGAACGTCTCTACGGCATGCAGTCACTGTAACAATAAGTGAGAAGACCTAATACACCTGTTCTGTACCTGCCCAGGTTTATAAACAATCAGACGATGAGATCTAAAGCGCTGTTTTAATGAGAGCAACTTACGGGTTTGCAGGGAAACTGTAAATAGCCTGTTTTTATCCTGGAAATCCTCAGTTAAACTATACATTTGGGAAATTCTTAGACAAAGCCTGTCAAGAACATCCCAAAACCACCCCTCACCTGCTGACAGAAGTATGATACAGTACACACAATAGTGTTGGTGACAACATGGGACACTGAAAAGTCTGGAAAATGGAAACTAATCGATGGTTGTATAAACATTCAATTCCGCACAGGTGTTTTAGTATTTGTTTTAAAATCTGAAACATCAAGTCATTATTGTTGATGAAAGTTTATAATAATTTTAACAATAAGACTGAAGTATGCTTTTAGAGTAATTTTAGCTAATGCATGCTATACTATGTTTTCGTACCTATTTGCTGAAATTTTGCTCCATTTTGTGTTGCAACAGATGTTATTAAGAGCAATTAAAAAATTAGTTTTAAAAAAAAGTGGAGGGTCGGAAAATGAATATTTGGACAAAACTTACATACAGATCCACTTAATGTAAAAGGACCAAGAATGGAAAGTGAAGTGGAAAATGCTGACAAACATCCACATATTTATTGGACCTGAAGACGAAGGTATTTTTCAACCTGAGAAAAAGGTTTAATGTGCTAATGGACATTTCAACCACAATACGTAACTGCAGAAAAATTGTGAATTGTCTACCCCGAAAAACGTAGCAACTATACCGAGCTTGGAGAAGCAAGCCTGCAAGGAGTAAAATAAAGATAGTGAATTAGGTCCATGGACCCTACATTTTAGGACATGATAAACAGTCAATGAATGAAGTGATGTCAAGTGGAGACTCTATGCTACATTATAGAAGACCTTTGCCAAAAAACAGGTTACAGATCTGGTGGGAAGAAAAGGCAGTCAGACATGTAAAAGTATACATTATTTAATGAATATATGGTCAAATAAAAGTGTTGACGACCGAGGGGGCTTGATAAGGAATAATGAGAAGCAAGAGATGCCCAATTCCATGAAATACATTAATAACCTTTTCCCATCTCAACATATTCCTAGTAAGGGTAGTTAGTAAGAAGGTATAAGATCTGTCAGATATTTTATATTGTAAATTAGAGGAATTCAAAGTAACTAAGCGGAAGGAAAGTGGTTTATTGTGGACAAGTAAAGGGAATTGCGAGTTCAGTGATATGATGAGGTACTAGAATTGCTGCGCTAACACTTATTCTATTGTAGCCTCAAAATAATGGTATCATTGTTCCATCAAATATGTAAAAGCACTGGTATTGTGGGCATTAATGCAAAAGAATGGGAATCCCATTAAAAATGTTAAAGTACTCCATGCCACAAGATATCCGCTTGGATGATTCACTTAAACTCTTTGCAAGGCAACATTTGAACCATTTTAAATATTTAGAGGAGTTTAATCATCAAAATTTGTTCTTGAACGTTTTCTGCTTAGCCTATTTATGTTTTGGACACGAGTCCATAGAGGTCATTCAATTCATAGTTCCTCCCGAAAGGAGTATAGGAGGCCAGGGCTATAGGCTCCAAAGAGAGAAGCTATTTGTAGAAGAGTTCTCCATTTATGAATGACGCTTTAAGTGCAGGCATCCAATTGGTAATCAGACTGAATGCTAACGACTCGGCACGCTCTAAAACGTGAGAAGATGTTGTGTAATTCTCAGTTTGCCGCAAGTTATTTCTCATTGTGAAGGCTTGGTAAACCAAGGATCATACAGAGATGGTGGTGCCATACTTTATGACCGGAAATGGATGCCAGTAAACAATTTCTATTCTAACTCATATATGCAATTCTGAATTACAAACATCAAGCACAGCTATGGGTGATCAACATCGCTCCATCCTATGTAAATATTTATTTGTACTGAAATAGAATTCCTCCTGAACAACCCAAAGAAATAGTTGTGGTAGATTTGTCATTTAGTAGATTTCTGCAGATCTACAGATATTCTCTTGGCGTTGAACAGTCCTAGCCATCGACTTTAACTTACACTGAAAATATGATCACCGAGTGTTCATTACCTTGATGTAAACATTACACTACTAGCTAATATATTCATAGCTGCTGTCTACAAGAAATTGAGGATAACATGTTCTATCATACAGTTTCATCCAACATCAATAATAAATGGGCTCCTGTGAAGATAATGAAGGAAATTACAATAATTTCAAAAGAGCATTTACTTATAGAAAAGCAACAGAAATTGTTTAAGAAATCGAAATCAAGAAATTAAAAACAGCAAATATTACAGAATAAGCATGGTCTAAAGTACAACTACCTTCTAGACAATTGTTGCTATAACCCAAAATTAAAACTCAAAATGAAAATCATATAAATCAGTTCAACAATTAGAAAGCTATCCTCTTTGGAAAAAAATCTCAAACAACAATATAGAATCCAATTTTGCATATAAGAATGTGTGTTTTAATTATAACTGGTGGCTAAGACTCAAGCCAAAAGAAAATGGCAATTGATAATTCAAAGAAAACAAAAAGCAAAATATGTTTGCACTTGTTCTAACTCTGTGGAAAACAATTCTAAGATTTACCATGCTTGCCACTGGCAAGCCAATACGAATCAAGCATTCCACAGCAGGCAAAACAAATTAAGTGACATATACTATTTGATGCACATTTGGACATGAAGCAGCCCACTAGACCAGGCAAATTTAGGTGGGATTAGAATGGCTAGCACATAAGGACCTTAACCAAACCTCACCAGTAGCAAAACACTTTCAGAAAACAGCATAGGGAAAGCCAACTGGTCCGACTGTACGATTCATACACTTATAATCATTAGCATTTACAAATGCACTTACAAACGTGTTAACCTGGTCAAATGTGGCTTGTGAGAAAGGTTGCCTGCCCTATTGGCTTTGCCACAGTGTGGTAGGAAAGTTAAAGAAAAAAAAAGGATTTCTTTCTGTAGGGAATAATTACAAATGATCATAAATTGAATCTGACAAGCATGATTGAGTTCACATTTTAGATTTAAAAGTCACTCATGCATTCCAATAGAAGCACTTTCGCGAAGGCAGAATAAAACAGCACAGCCCGAATAACATTATCGGGGAGAGTAATGAGGATTGGCGCCAAAGCCCAGTCTACCTGTATTTTAAACAACTGATTGTAAATCGGTTTACAGATAGCTGCTCTGTCAAGCCAAACTATACTAGAGAAATAGTGCCACGGATAAAACTTAAAATATTAGCTCAAGTAGAATACTATGAGAAGTTAGAAATGGGTGACGCATTTAAGTGAAAAAGAAATGCTGTGGATCGGTGCACTGGGTGCATTAAGTTAAAAAAGAAATGAATGAGTATCAAGACTGTGATAATTTTAATCCTCAACTACATAGCTTTAAACGTAAATGATAATGTATCGAGTTGTAGATACATTTTAATGAAATTAGACTGCTTATGGTAGAACATCGTGGAATTTTCTATCTGGAGATGACTGCCAAACATGGAAGAAATCAATAGATTACAAGTGAATTGTACATTATGGCTTGACAAGTACAATACATCGATTAACAACCCGTATACTAGATACCTTTAAGAGTTGAAAAACTATTACCTATTATAGAATTTACATAAATGTTAAGGACCATAAAAGGGAAAACAAACAGTAGGTAAATGGTGAGTGAAAAATACTTCCAAGCTAGAGGGGAGTGAAAAATAAGCATGTGGATATTTGAGCCTGTGACTTCTTTTGAAATGGCACGGGGTCAGCAATCCAACCAAGACTTTACCTCAATGGTATTAATCCTTACAAACACAAACAAATCTCAGAAGTGGGAGGGCGATCTCAATATCTCAAATAATATTCCATCGTTAAAACAATATTATTTGCAATATTGAGACTGCCTCCCACTTCTCAGATTTGTGTTTGTTATGTGATTTGAGGTTTGATGGCCGTGAAATCAATGGGAGTGGGTAACATTGGTTAAGCAGATACCCACCGGTGCAGTGTATTGATCCTACAATTGCTTTTGAACCCTTGTTAACCTGTTGCTATTAACGCTGACCCTATCTTGGATTTATAACTTGAACATCTTTAGAGGGATTTGGAGATTGTTGGCCCATAAATCTGATTACTTTGCTGTTCATAGAGTAAAGTTGCATTTGTGAGTAGCCGTTTGAATGGCATGAGGAAGCAGAGCGGCAGATGCGGATGATCCGGGGGCGAGCCGAGCCAAACGCCAAACTTTGTGCTACTGCTGCTGAGGAGGAGCTGCCGAAGGGGCAGGAGAGGTGGCGTGCCGCGAGGAGAGGAGAGGGGAGGCCAGGCCGAGTTAAGGACTTGAATTTAACAAGAAAAGACAAGGGGGGCCGCGAACCGGGAGCTTGCTGCACGCTGTCATCAGAGCCGACCTGTGACCGACCTGTAACCCATTCCGCTTCCCTCCCGCCGCCGCCGCACTCTTGTGACCTGTGTGGCCGCCGGGCGGAGGGGAGTCAGGAATGCTAGGACTACTGATCCCAGTCCACAGTGCGGGTGGAAGCAGTTTGCCGCTAAGGATCACCTCCGATTGTCCGCGTCGCGGGAGCAAGCCAGGGCTAAACCCGGGCAAAGGGCGGGCCATCTGGGGACAACGGAGGACGGGACGGCCTACCCCCCCCTTTTCGCCTCATAAAGAGCAGCAGACTGACTACCGATATACACCCCAAGGTACTGTTATTAATAAGTGGGCCAAACAACAGCTGGGACTAGCGCCTGAGATTTGGATATTGCTATCTCGTGTTTCCAGTCAACAGCATGAGCAACAGGGGAAAAAAAGCCAAAATGCCTGCCACTCGATCAAACACTAATCCAGGCAGAACCCCAGCCTTTACCCACTTTGACTGCGATTGATAAAATGTTGCAGCAAACGATCGGGGTGGTAGCCACTGCTATCGAGAACACCGAAAGAAGACTGTCACTAACTCCATCATTCATTCTCCAAAACCAGGGAGGGAACACCTCGACCACCATGACTGATGCCCTAGAGGCTAATTCCTACTTATCATCATCTTATGTAGACCTGCCTTGTAGCCAGGTACCTCTAGAGACTTCAGCGGATGCCCTGGACCCGCCGATCATTTTAACATCCCCATCCCCAGTAAAAATACTGGAATCCTGCAAAGCACGTCCCAGGAAAAAGAAAGAGCATATCCCAAAGAAATCGGGCAAAAGCAATTTGGTAAATCACAACTTGGTGACCCCAACCCATTAACAGCGTCACCAGGCATTCCCTGCTGGGTCACCAATATGGTGGCTGACCTACAAGCATGCCTTGAGAGGACTATTGTGGCCCAACTTAAACCCTTGGTCTCAAAACTTGATAAATTAATCTCCGTCGTAAACGCTAAGGGGGCTGGAACAGCAGAGACAGCCAAACGACCGGGATGTGTCGCATCTCCAGCACCTTGCACTAAATTCAACAATTCTCTCAAGTGCGGGGAAGCTGGGGGGAAAATTCCTACACCACAGACCATTAACACAGGAGCCCCGTCTAACACTCCCAAGCAGATACAAGCTACACCTCGCCCCCTGCCCAATACCACCTCCCAGGGCCAAGCATGCCAAGTTGCGGTAAACTTGCCCCTCGTCAGGGACAAGTCTGCCACACTTGCTAAAGAGAGTGAAAAGGGAGGCAAGGCTAGCCCACCAGAGATAAGGAATGCTACACCAAGATCTGCCCCCAATCGGTTGCCAACAATAAATCTACCCCCAGAAGCCCAACTGTACGTGGTAGCACTTGCAGGTGTCCCATCTTTAGGCGAGGGGAAAAGAGAAAGTGAGAGCGAGCTAAAAAACAAGTGCATTCAATGGCTCAGCGTTAACAGACCTCTCCCGCCTAATGTCTCGGGTGAAATCTTATCAGCTAGGAGAGTAGGCTGGGTTGGGAGGGGCCCCAAGTCAGTAGCAGGAGATGTTATAATTTTGAATTTTAGGGACGCCACTGCTGTTGAATTTATCTGCAACGCCCCTCTTCATAGTTTTAATACCCAAATTTGCCCACTACACCTTTCCTATTTCTACCCTACCCCTAGCCTGGAGCAATTCCACCCCAAAAGAGGATATAATAACAGGGGCCGCTACCCCCCACCCTGTAATATGCCTTATCGATGGTCAACCAGAGAGGGCACGCCCTTCTGTAGTCCTTTCTTCCCGCTTACAACACACTGGAATAGGTTCAGTGTGTTGGAAGAGGTGGATTCCAGATTCTCAGTAGCAAGGGAAGCTCCCCCCACAAGAGGACAATGAATCTCTGAGCAAGGCAGGGCGAACTGAGGAAATCCCCCACTGCCCCCACCCAGGGTAGTGTCAAAAACTCATGTTGCATTGAGGGAGAGGTCTACCACCAAGGGGAGCAAGGAAACAAGCGGTCCTGTTAAAACATCCGATGGGAGTTTGAAACTAATCTCCTGGAATATAGCCGGGTTAAAAAATAAGTTACTTACTCCAGAATGGGAATCCTTCATGGCGGAACATGACATATGCCTGATGCAAGAAACCTGGGCACTGGAGGAAAGCAGTAGCCAGAGTTTTGCAACATTTGATGTCCTGGCAGTGTCCCAAAGTAGAGGCCGGCCTTCGGGTGGGTTATCCATCTGGATTGGACCCCATTTGGGTATTCAGGCAACTCAAGTTGCAACTAACTCCCGGGATATCCAGTGTGTCTTATTAAAAACTCCCATCAACTCCCAAGTAGCTATAATAAACGTCTACTCAAGGCCCTCTAGGAATGGGCAAGAATCTAAAACGATTACAGCCCTGAATTCCTTTATCCAGGTGTTAGACCCCTCCATTGCAATAATCCTCGGCGGAGATTTCAACTGCCAATACGAGCCGCTGGGCAACTTGGAGCTGGGTGAGCAGGACGAAGTGGATGCAATGTGGCACATTCCCGAGCTTAATGCCGCCCCGCTCAGGGCATGGACCCCGCTGGCCCTTCAAATAAAATCCCTTACCCTTGTAACGTCCTTGCGGGCGTGCAATGGAAGACTAGACCCAGACCGCCCAGGTTTAGCTACCTATAATAGGGCAAGGCAAACTTCCATCATTGACTATGTCATGGTGGAGGCAAGCAACTGGGACAAGCTGAAGGAATTCAGGGTGGTGAAAAGGCACGACAGTGATCATAATGCCCTTGTCCTAACCCTAAAACCCGGGTCCTTTGGCCTAGCTAACCCTGCTCCAAACTTTGACACGGCACCACCTCAATTGGTAGTGTCTAATAATAGAAGGGTCAAATGGCCACACCTAGCTGAATCAGCTTCACAGCTAGCAAAAATATACCAGCTTGCAATCCCTTTTATAAGGCAGATGGGTGATTCGACGTTTGCTCAGGACCCAGTAGACATACACAGGCAACTAGCAGTGGCTTTGAGGGAAGTGCTTTACCCTGTAAGTAGGAATAAGCTATTAGTGCCAAGGACACATCCCTGGTTCAATGCTGCCTGCAAGAAATTAAAAAATGAGCTCCTTGCGGCAATCAAATCCGGTGATCTAGTCAAAACCAGGGCAATCAGGCCGCTGTATAAAAAGGAAATGAGCAGGGCTAAGAGGGAGTGGGAGGAAGACAGGTGGGAAAAACTGAGAGGTGCCTTGCAGGTAAGGGACGCTAAATTATTTTGGGCAATAGTAAGCTCTGGTGCGAGAGGCGGAGGGGAAATTTCTCTACCAAATATCGCCCCCTCTGTCTGGGAGGCGCACTTTGCAGCACTCTACTCAAGCCCCGAGCCTGACACCCCAGAATGTACAAATAGGCCCCGGACACCTGAGTTCGACAGTGCCTCCCAGCCTCCTCTGGCCCCAGACCCCTCGCATGAGTGTCGACTGCGGGGGACCTGCGGTAGGGACTGTCTGAGGGGCGAGAAGGAGACTGGGACAGAGGTAGGCCCGGGAAAGATCGAGATCATCTCCCTCAAAGAGGTAGAATCGGCCATCGCCAGGCTGCTTCCGAATAAGGCCCCTGGTCTCGACAGGCTGCCAGGCGATTTATTTCGCTCGCAGCCAAAAATCTGGGCACCGTACCTCGCTGTATTGTTTAATGCGGTTCTTGGCGGAGCCGACCCCCCGGATACTTGGTTGGGTGCTGAGATTGTCCCCATTTTTAAAAAGGGTTGCCCTCTAGCCCCAGCAAACTATAGGCCAATCAGTCTTCTGGATACTTCCCAGAAACTAATGGGCCGAGTCCTCCTAGATCGTCTACTAGGGTGGATGGAGGACTTTGAAATATTGACTACCCTCCAGGCAGGTTTTAGAGCGGAATTCTCGACCCTGGATCAAATATTTAGGCTCCAGGTCCTTTTCTGGAAGACAGTTTTGGTAGAGGGTGGCAGCCTCTACCTCGTCTTCGTGGACCTGCGGGCTGCTTTCGATCTTGTGCCCAGGGCAAGTCTTTGGCAGGTTCTGAAAAGTCTTGGCCTCCCGTCTTACCTATTAGACGTCTTGTCACGCTTGCATTTAGGGAACTATGCCCAAGTGAGGTGTGGCAGGTATGGAGACTTATCCCCCCGCTTCCCAGTAATGAGAGGTGTCCGGCAGGGCTGCGCCCTAGCCCCGACGCTCTTATTTATTTATTTTTCGCAATTTTTAAAGCGCGCAAATACCCATACGGGTGTCTCGGCGCTAACGTTACAGAACTCACTTATGAGATGAGGGGGAGATTAGGAGGAGAATAGCCATGTTTTGAGGCTCTTTCTGAAATTGAGAAGCGTGGGGGCTGTTTTAATGTGGAATGGTAGGGTATTCCACAGTTTGGCAGTGGCGATAGTGAAACATCTGTCTCCCCAGCTGACCTTTCTTGTCCGAGGGACATTCAGCAAATGGGCTGAGGTTGATCGTAAGGTCCTGCGTTGTTCCAGTGGACGCAGCGCTTCTTTTAAAAACTGTGGTCCCGCGTTGTTCAGAGTTTTGTAGGCTATACACAGAGCCTTGAATTTGATTCGGCTCCTAATAGGGAGCCAATGTAGCTCTCTTATGTAAGGGGAGGTAGATGTAAATTTAGGAATGTGTAGTAAGGTTCTGGCAGCGACGTTTTGCACTGTCTGAAGTTTATTGAGGACCTTTTCCTGAGCATTCAGGAAAAGGGAGTTGCAGTAATCGGTTCTTGAAAACACTAAGGTGCTAATAAGTGTTTTGCCCGCCGACTGTGGTAGGTATGGAAGTAATTTTTTAATTTTTTTTAGGGTATAAAAAGCAGATGAAACAACCGCGTTAGCGTGAGGAAAGAAAGTCAACTTATTGTTAAAAGTGACTCCTAAGTTGCGGACTTTAACCGCCGGTTGGGGGGGGGACCCAACTGGGATGGCCACCACTGTGGGGACCATGCCGGCTGCAAGCTCCCGAATGTCATCACCTCCGTTTTATCGGAGTTTAGTTTGAGGCAGTTTGATGACATCCAGGAGCTTATCGCCTTCATTCCCTCCTGAAAGTTGGCTGCAACCGATGTTCCATTGTTGTACACCGATAACACTAGTTGGGTGTCGTCGGCGTACGTAGTAAGGGCAATTCCATATGCTTTTATTACCCTCGCTAAGTCCGATACATAGATATTAAAAAGCGTCTGACTTAGCGAGGAGCCCTGAGGAACACCGCATGGGAGGGAAAAAGTCTGGGAGGTGAAATTGCCCATCTTGACTGTTTGGGGGCGATTAGCTAGGAATGAAGCAATCAGATCTTTAGCCTTGCCTCTTATTCCTAGGGCCGAGACACGGTCGATCAGAATGACATGATCGACCGTGTCAAATGCGGCGGAGAGGTCCAAAAGTATTAGGACCGCCGCTCCTCCCCTATCCATTGTGAGTCTAATTTCATCTGCGGCCTTTAGCAGTGCTGTCTCCGTCCCATGCCCCTGTCTAAAGCCAAACTGAGTGTCATCCAGTAGATTGTTATCGTTGATGAAATTCGAAAGTTGGATATTCATTATTTTTTCAAAAATTTTGGCTGGGAATGGGAGACAGGCGATAGGTCTTTAACTGGCAGGGAGAAGAGGGTCCAGAGTTGGCTTTTTTAAAAGAGGCTTGATGATAGCCTCCTTCCAGACTGATGGATATATGCCTGTGGAGAACATGGCATTGCAGATGGTGGATAATGCAGGAGCAATAGCTTCTGGGATTAGATTCAGAATAGCAGGGGGACAAGGGTCCAGAGGGGATCCAGATTTGGTGCCGATTGCCAATCGTTGTATGTATTCATGATTGATGGTGTCGAAAGCTGAAAAAATAGGGGAGATGCTAATAGGAAGTACCGCAGGAAGGGGAGCAGGGGAGCTCGAGAAGGTAAGAAAGATAGAACTGACCTTTTCCTCAAAGAAGCTGGCCAGAGCGTCCGATAAAGACTGAGAGCCTTCTAGGCGTGGGGCAGGGGGATTGGACAGAATTGTGACCACCCGAAATAATTCTCCTGCCGAGTTTTTCGCCTGGTCAATTTGGGAAGTATAATAGCGACTTTTTTCAGAAACTATAAGTCTTTTATAGATTGAGATGGCATTTTTATAGGTGGTTTTGTCTGCAGGACTGTAGTGGCGACGCCACTGCCTTTCAAGGTTCCTGCAGTATTGTCTCTGAATCCGAAGGGTTTCAGCCTGTATATTAACGGTCTGGTGGGGGATCTACTTAAAGTCAGGGATAGTGATGCCCCGCGGTTGTCCACAGGCCGGGTGCCCGCTCTGATGTTCGCCGACACCTTGTTGCTTTCGCGAACATCAACGGGCATCCAGCGGGTTCTAGACGGGTTTGTAACATTCTGCGCCTCGCGGGGCCTGGAGATCAACCTGGGTAAGACCAAGTTCATGATCTTCGGCCCCCCGAGGCGCACCCGCCCGGTCCCCATGCTAAATGGCACACCGCTTGAGCGGGTAAAAACTTTCGTCTATTTGGGCATCACCCTAACGGAAGATTTTAGCTGGGGCCCACAGGTCGCCAAATACACCTTGAGACTCTCGCAAATCACTGGGGGCATTGGCAAGTTTCAAAAAACAACTTTCTTTGAGCCAGTTACCCCTGCCCTCGAGATCTATGGTGTTCAAGCAAGACCAGCCGTAACATACGGAGCGGAACTCTGGGGTCACGCGAACACGCGAACCTTGCTCAAGGTAGAGCAGGCCTTCATGAGGAACCTGGTGGGTCTCCCCCAGAGCACTCCGTTGACACCCTTGCGATTAGATCTGGAAATTGAGCCCATTACTGAATTACTTTCTGCACGACCGCTGCTGTACTGGAGAAGGCTGTGGACTGTGCCAGAGCTTGAGGACTACAGAGCGGAATTCTCAGCTGTTTGGGCTCACTTGAAGAGCAAGCGCATACCATGGCTATTGCATATTAAAACCCTTGCTCAACAAATTGGCCTCCCCCAACTGTGGGGATCCCCGGAGGTGAGCTGCCCAGCGGTGCAGAGAAAAGAGTTGCTGGCCACTGTGAGACATTTCAACCTAAGCTTATTATGTAGCTCGGCAAGTATGGGCAGGCTGTCCAAAGAGTTCTTACAGGTAAAACTGGTGCCTCAGAGGGAGGAATTCCTAGACTTAATACAGCCTCCACTCGCGAGAAAACTGTATATCCAATTAAGGCATGGCTGTTTACCCATTGGGGCATTGACATCTTCATGGGCAGGGAGAGAAGATGGATCCTGCCCAGCCTGTGATTGTAGCAAAGAGGACATTGCCCACATTCTGTTCTTCTGCCCTGCATACAGCAGAATATGAAGGTGCTGGCTGGCGCCGCTGTGTAAAAACTTGGGACTAAGGCAATGTGTGCAGGCTTGCAGAATACTAAGGCACGACACTTCCCCTCCCATCGTCTTCTCGGTCTCCCGCTTTTTATATGGAATGTGGCGAAGAAGGTCTTCCCTGATTAATTAATTAACTCATCATTTTAAAATTGTGATGTGCACTTCTGATAACTTTCAATTTAATAACGTTTTAACTTAAAGTTCTCAATTATTTATGCATTTTATTGCTATTTATGTACATATTTTATCGGCACTTTTATGGTCTATGACCGGAATAAAGTTATCTTAAGTAAGCATTTGTGTGCTTTTCAGCTTCTATTTATAGAGATTTTATCGCAGGAAGTTTCTGATGACTCAACATACTTCCCTTAATGGATTAAGTCAATTGGCAATGTTTAAATACAAGCCTGAACGAGCCATTTTGCCTTAAAGAGAGCATTTAGTTGTAGGTTGTCAAAGACCTGTTGTGGAAGATACCAATACTTTCATTAAGCTAAAGTCAGCTCATTCCTTAGCATTGGTTTGCTTTCAAGTCAATCTCAAGTGCATACTTATTAAATGGCTTTCCTTTCTCTTTTGTTTGTCTCTCCCCTGGAGCATAGCTTCTTTACCATCCTGATGAGTGGATACCTAGTATCCTTCCACTGATCCAAAGCAGGGAACTATTTTTACATTCTCTCCCATATAATACTTCCCTCCTCAAACACCCCGCATCTGTGTAGCTCCCCACCTTTTTTCAAGCTTGTTACTTTTGTATGTTTTGCCCAGATCCTATCCCCGCCCCATCCCTTTTATGCTTCTATTTGTTCAAGCGGTGTTTGCTTGTTTATACTTCCCCATTCAAGAGGTTTTAGCCGCTCCCTCATAACAGCACCCCAATGTGAGCTACATTGTCGCTTTGTGCCCAGTCATGAAAAGATGGCACCGAGCACATCTTTAAACCCTACTCCTCGGTGTGTGAGCTAATCACAGAGATTGTGCATGCCTACAAAGGGGGATCCTGCAGCGGTATAACACAGCCTAGGAGCTAAATGTCGGCTTCTTAAACTTGAGTTTTTACAAATGTGTCTGTTGCCGGGCTATCTTTTGATTACCTTCTGTATTTACGCCTTGTTTTAGAAGGCTTAGCCCTTGCATGTATTAATGAAAACAACTGTCCCCAGTTTCCGTGTTCGCCAGTGACGCAGACAGTTGTCCTACAGGACTTTACGTTTAAATACCTCCTGATGATTCCTTCTTGTTTTTCTTCTCTAAACCTTACCGTATACTGCCCAAGTTTATTTTAGATACTACAGCCATAAATCTGTTGCAATCAAATTAAAAACACTCAAGAACACAGGAGGAATTTGCATTTCTAAAATGAGGAGTACAACTCACTTAGGGTGTCCACCTGCAGTTTACGGGACTTTCTTCAATAGAGCAGGAACTAAAATGTGCGCACGTGCACTGAATTGGAGGAGTACTGCAGTGACACTAAAGAGCAGCTCGTTACTTGTAGTACTTACAAGTTGGAGTGCTTTTTCAAAAGCGATTTCCATGTGGTACTATAATACTTGCATTATAATAAATGTAGTACCAACTAACACCGTTTGGCCATTTCTAAGCACCGTAAGTATCACCTGTCTCCATCAACACATCGAACAGTATTCGGTTTATCAACCTCTACAGGATAAAAGGCTGTAGTGCCTCATGAAATTCTCTTACCTTTATGGTAAACAAGTAAATACAATTTCGATCACAGCCTCTTTGCATGTGTTGAAATGCTCGAGGTAACTGTTCTTTGCACGGCATTGAAAAACCAGCTCTTGAGCTGGATTACTCTCACTTGACAGAGTGGTAATGACTGCTCTGCAGGGAGGAGGTGGATTCCTAGCCAGTGTCTGCAGGTTTTAAAAAGTTCACTTCAACATGCACATTAACCCTCCTATCTATCCAACAAATAAAGGACGAACGGGGCTCCACCCTGCAAGTGGAAATGTAGTGTTCTATTTATTGAGGAACAACTCGTATGTTTTGGGGTTTGGGCTAATGAGGTGTTTGAAATAGTTTCTTGGTCGATACATTATTCGACAGACAAGATGAAATTTAACATACGTTTAGAAAAAGCTGTTGATATTGTCCCACGAAGAAAACTTACAAGGGTTTCTAAGTGTCACATCCTTGTTATGTTTAGAGACCTACTGTCTACGATGAAGTAGAAAGACGAAGCCTTGGGTCTGTGCCTTGCCCTGGTGTGGATGCTTGTGCTGCTTCTGAGTCAATAGCTTTCCTTGGTATTCTTGTTAGCCAACAGACAGCTCTAACTTTCTGTTGTTGAAAACCTACTTGCTCTTGAATGCATGGTTTTCTGGTCTATCGCATGTCACTGCTTCTTATTTAATGGTTATGGCTTTCCTGACTATTCTTGTTTCGGTCCCACGTTTGGAGCATTTCTTCTTTATTGCGTTCTAATTCGTTTACTTGTGCTATTCCATGATTGCATTGAGGATACTTGAAAACCAACACAAAGGTAGCACTTGGTCAAAACCTCCAAAGAGGACTGCGTGGGTGTGTGTGAACAGATTGCAAAATCGTTTATTGGGCACTTTCAGAATGTTATTAGTGTCCCCATCAGAAAACCAACCTGTACCGCCCTACATCATTTGGGAAAGCGTCAGACAGCACACTGGAAGTGGCCCAATGTGCGATAAGGCACAATAGTACCCTAGTAGTTCACCTTTTCCCAATGTGTCTGGTCATTGAGTGGGTATCAGGAGGTTTCTAATAAGCAGTGCTAAATAGTGAGATAAGTAAATTATATCAAAATGTGGTGGTGTAGATAAAATAGGGTAAAGGAAGGAAAGAAATTTTAATAAAGACCTTCCTTTCCCAATATTAAAAACAGTGAAAAAAGGTAGTGCTAACAAATAACTACCCTGACAGTTGTCATAGTCACTATGACTTTTGATATAATTTACTTATCTCACTATTTAGCACTGCTTATTAGAAACCTCCTGATACCCACTCAATGACCAGACACATTGGGAAAAGGTGAACTACTAGGGTACTATTGTGCCTTATCGCACATTGGGCCACTTCCAGTGTGCTGTCTGACGCTTTCCCAAATGATGTAGGGCGGTACAGGTTGGTTTTCTGATGGGGACACTAATAACATTCTGAAAGTGCCCAATGAACGATTTTGCAATCTGTTCACACACACCCACGCAGTCCTCTTCGGAGGTTTTGACCAAGTGCTACCTTTGTGTTGGTTTTCAAGTGTAAATAGGGCTGTAGTACTGTGGTCGTTAAATATTCCCTCAGACCCCTGTTCGAGTTAGTATTAATGCATTGAGGATACTACTTTTGAGCTCCTGCCTAACAGACACTGCAAGCGGTCTGGTTGTGAAAGACCTATTGTGAACTTACAGTGGGCTCACAGCCCGCCCACTGCTTACAAATGACTGATTTTATCAGTCATTTGCTTACTTCTAAATCCGTGATTTGCCTTCCTCTTCTTGTGTTTGTCTCTCCCCCAGAACATAGTCTCTTCACAACACTTTTTAGTGGCTGACTTGTATACTTTCACTGCTCACATTTAAGGAACTATTTATTCTTTTTAATTCAGCACTTTATGGGAATATGTTTCTAGCTCCCTTCTTTGAGTGCCGCCTGCCCCTTCAAATATTCCCCTTCAAATATACCCCTCACTTTTGCGGTTTTGTTCCACATCTTCCCCACCTAGTCTGTAAAATCACAGCAGTATATTTTTCCTGTGGGAGGGCTAACTTTAAGGGTTGTTTTTTTTATCTCCAGAAATTCACACATTGCATGAAAACACAAGCTTTGGCACACATAGTATGTATAAAAGCGTACAAATAAGAGGTGGAATGAGGTTACATACCATATTTGGCAAGGGAGGGCAGGAATCTTTGTATTCAAGACCCTTGCCACAAAGACTAATATTTTCTAACACTAACTCCAACTAACCATCAGTCATAGATATTTTGTTGGAGGAGCTGTTAGAACATGAGGTAGCTCTTGTCTTTTTAACTCTTTAGCAATTTTTGTATAAACATACTATGGTAATTAGTCTCATTTTCTTTTCAAAGCGTGTCTAACCATATACATTCTAGCACAAGACAGTTCTATTTTCTGTGCTCTGTTCTGACTAACAACTAAGTAATATCTTCAGGGTAACATCCTCTTTCAATGAAAACTTCAGAGACCATTAATATTGGTATACAAATCTACCTGGGCTTCTGCTGTTGAGTCAAGAAGTACCACTGCAACATCAATGTCATCATGGTCAAGGATAATAAGAACCTTGGTTTCAGAAGAGACTATAGTAGTTCTTCAAACCCTGTGGCGTTTATGTTTTTCTAAGATCCTCACAAAGAGGCACAGTAATAGAATTCCTCAGCTAGATGTGGGTCTCAAACTTAGGGCTGGATCACATTTACCTGAAAATTGCATTTTACCTAATTTTGTAGCTCAGGATAAAGCAGTGATTTTAAAGAATATTTTGCTTCCCGATTAATAGATTTTAGCCAGTATCAATAAGGGTTGTGTGTATTCATTGAAGTGCTAACACCCGAGTGGAGATGGAGTGATGCCGAGGCCTTTATCTTTTCACTGGACACTATTTCAGTGAGACAACAATTGCATCAATGGCTCCAGGAAGCAGGGCCACATCACAATCAGAGCAGAACAAGGTTGATTCATGGGTTAACAGCTGCTAAAATTCTTCTGATTTTAAGATCACAGCCTTGAGTGCGATCAATGGAGTAAATACAGCCCAGAACATGTCATGTTAACATTATTTGTATACCTCAATATGCCATTACTTTGGCACAGCAGCAGGTTGTTAATTGTTGCACCCTTTCAGTAGAGCGGAGATTCCATCTATAGGTCGTTCATGGTTGCAGGCTGTGTATGGTCATTTTAGATGACCAACTGTCTATGCGACAACAAGCAGTCGAGAACACTTCAATATGCTTTGCCAGAAAGATTCTATGGATGCTGCCGGCTGGGGCTCAAAAGACGGTGGTCCAAGCCTTGCTTGCGTCAAGATTGGACTATAGGAATGTCTTATACCTAGGGGCCAACAGGGATGTCATTCGGAGGCTGCAAGTGGTTCAAAACTCTGCAGCCACACTCCTACATCAGCTTCCTAGAATGACCCCCATCACCAGGTCCCTTCGCGACTTACATTGGCTAAAGATCGAAAATCGATCTAAATTCAAAGCGCTCTGCTTCATACATAGAATCAACACCGGGACAGCGCCTAGCTATCTTAGTGCTTTGGTTAAACAATACATCCCCACTCGTTATCTACGATCTTCCAAGCAGGCCAAATTAGTGACCCCCAGGGTGAAACTGGCTCGGATGGGTGGTCGTTCTTTTGCTCAATTGGCCCCTGCATTGTGGAATTCATCACCACTCTTACTCTGTCATGAGCATAACTACGTCAAATTTTGGAAAGGCATCAAGACGGTTATTTAATCAGTAAGTTTCATTGCTACATTGCTACTCCTTTTCTTAGCATGTGTCCGTAGACGCCGGGAAACTTCCTCTGGGTACCTGTTGCGCCATATAAGTTTAAATATAATAATAATATTAATAATAATGGTAAGTTCAGATGTATTGCTTGCCAAGTTCAATATTAGATTGTGTTAGAATATGTGAACGTAAAATGAGTTTGAAACGGCTTACGTTCTATGTAGTGTTTTATAAGGATAGGTGTTCCAAAACACACTGCATTGAAATAGTGTTTGTGCTATAAAAACCAAACGTTGGCAAAGCTAATTGGTCTCACATTTGGCTTTGTGAAGGTACACATGTTGGCCTTGCCAACGCTGAACTGTTTTGTCCATAAATAAATAAAGTGCAATTATTTTACGAGTTCATCATAAAGATTTGCACATGGAGCTCTGTTCACTGCTGCGTGATAAAAAACGTTTGCATGCCTCAAAACACATGCATGCACATCATGATGCAGCAGCCTTGTTTAATTTACCAATCCAAGATGACAGACACTATTAACTAGTACATTTAAAATTTAAAGACTGTGCCAAAGCGGGTTTTTAAAATGTAGCCGCCCAGCTCTACCCTCCTAAATAAAACATTTTTAACAATATTGAATAAATAAATTAAAAAAAGAACAAAACAAAAAAATAGTAGGGGTGGTGTAACAATTGGGGGTTAGGGTGAGTTAGGGTGGGGGGAGAGAACATCGGAAGCGGAAATCACACAGTGATGTGGAAGTGCCAAAAGGAAAAGGAAAAAAAAAACTGTTCCCTGAATATAGGCAGCAGAAGGATACAAGTCATTAAACAAAAGGATGGATATGATTGTAAAGCAGCTATGAAGAGAAACACAAGAAGAGGCGGAAAGCAGATAAATAAGAAGAAAGCACATAACATCGTCAGGAAAGCCAAGTAATGGTAAGCAATGGGCTGACCCAATAACCATGTAAGTACTGATATTGTGCACAATAGATCTTTCGACAGCGTAGCTGTTTGTAGGCGATATCCAGAAATGGGTGGATGAATTACGTCACTAGTTGTGTCAATTATGCACAGAGATCACAGCTTTGACAGTCACCTTTAAAATAAACATGCATGTGCAAAGAAGTCTCCTGGATCCACTTTTTATATAGCTATTCAAGTCAGAGGTGGGTAACATGCGAAATAAACTATTAGCAAGGTTATTCAACTGGAATGAAAAAGAGGGACAATTTTTGCGCTGTTCCAAAACCTTGAAATTTGAGCAGGTGGGGGACTTGTGCAGGGAAATTATTAACAAGAGAGCAGCTTGTTTGATCCAGTGAGAAGAGCCGAAATACCACTCCTTAACTTCAACCCGCTCCAAAGTTTTGCCCTTTTTAGGTTTCGCCTGCACAGCACTTGCGCTGTGCTTGAGAAAGCTATTGTTCTTAACAAACTTAAAAGGGACTTATATCCTGCCTTCTCGCTTCCCTGACTTTTCATTGGTTCCTGTGCCTGCAGCATACCCTTCCTTCATTTTCATTGGCTGTAGCATATTTTCCTGTATTTACCAATGCTTTTTCCTCGTCTGCTTCTCTGATCAGTTTCCCGCCGCTGAAATACTGTTAGCATCAGCTTTAGTGGAACTATATTTTCATAAAGTTTTGCCTTTTACTATTGAAGCATATTCATATAACAATTTATCACCTGGAGTGTTTAAGTAATTTTTCATAGAATTGCAGGAGGTTGCAGGGTGCTGCAGAGACTAGAACCGGGATCCACAGCTCTTGAGTCAGCAGCTCTAGCCGCTGCGTCACATCCTCTCCACTCCATTGTTATCTGTCAGGGAGCTCTTTCCTTCTCCCGGACGATGATTGATGAAAACGGCTCTTTATTCATACATCCATACATAGATAGGCTAAACCGATGCATTACCAATGCTTGTTAATATATTTCACTAGTAACCTGAACTGGCATACAAGTTCATCTACAAACCTATTTTATAAATGGACCATGAATTGAAATAGTGGCAACCTCCTGAGGTGTTCAGCTATAAAGTGGCGGTTATGATCAGGTTGCAGGAATTTAGCTTTTGTTCACCTTAGTACATTTTGATTCTATTTGACTCTTCACTATGCTCTGCATTCATTCTATAAACATTTTATATTATCTTTTTACTTCTAATCCACTTCTACCTCACAATTAATTATCTACTACATTATATAGGTCTACTTCTTTCTCCTCCATCCGTGCAGCCTTATTATGTAACTCTGCTAACACATTTTTTATAATTTTGTTACAGCATTTTTGTTTCATATTCTTTTCCTTTAGAACCCAAAGGTCACCTCATTTTCTTAAAAAGCTCACTATTACATCATAGTCTGAATATTTTACAGACTCATCAAGGGTTGCAGTAATATGCCCTATTAATTTCCCCTTAAATGCCGAGGGTTCCACTGGTGAGCCACTTTGGGGCAGTTTGGACTCAAATCTTCCCAACCTTTTTTCTACAAATGATATCCAGGCAAGATATAAATTTGTTGCCACATGTTGGAGAATGTACCCCTGGTACCATGGTGGGGTTCGAGTAAAAGAATCCTGTACAAGAAAGTGTGTGTTTTTCAACAAAAGTCTGCTGTGACAAGATCGCCCTTATCCCAAATTGCAAGTTTTTAAGTAGTGGTAAAGAATTTCTGCTTTTGCGCCTTTGACCTACTTCTAATTTCTGTGAGAAATCGGTCCAACGCCCATAAAGCTACATATTTCTGAGAACTGAATAAAAGTCGGAATTTTGCAAGGGATTATTTGTTTAAGATTATCATGCAGAAAATAATAATTGGATTGAAAAAAGTGAACGTAAGTATGTGGCGATAAAGAAAACTTGGTGCAGGGTTATGACAATCGAGGAAAATTATATGATGCTATGCCCACCAGACTCTTCTGGTCACAGATATATAGCGTTTGTAGTTTCTCTAAAGACCCGCAAGACCCAGAGCAACAAACAAGCTGTGGTTTACAGTTATTTTTTATTGCGAGCCAACCATGCATCATCAATAACAAAACATCTAATGAATAACATGCTATGAATGGAAGTTATACACTTTGCACAATTACAGAAAAACAGAGATTAGATATAAGGGTCATTTGTACCACTTCACATTTGGAAATATACACAATACCGCCAGGTGTTTGAGACTTTTTTCAAAATGTGTGTTTTGTGAGTCCTCAAGATCCCCACACCTACCCAATAGTGTACTTAGCTCTTTCACAAGGGCAACCAGCATGCAAGGAACCCTACCAGCCCAAGCCATTTCAAGAACGCAAGAGACCCAGGAGAATATAGGCCACCTGACTTGCATGGATCACATCATTCGTTTCCCCAAATGCTCTGCAAAATTCACAGTTTGAGTAAACACACAATGTTCTCTTATTTATGTATCAGGAAACTAACTTCCAGCAAAAGGCAAAAAGTCCTACCATCAGCATCCCCTAAATTCTTCTGATAAAGCAGCACCCCTCTTGTGAGGCTGAGCCTGTCCCACAGGACAGGAATAGACCAATGTGGAATGTGAAGTCAATCCAAGCACTCCACTTCATTTCTCTGTGTGTCATATGGTCACAAATGATCCATGGTGTCCAGGTTTCAAGTCCTCCAAATTGGAAGTGGGAAGAATGACCGTCTGCTTCCCCTGGTACA
The DNA here is from genome assembly GCF_964261635.1 of Lissotriton helveticus. Classification (NCBI taxonomy): domain Eukaryota; kingdom Metazoa; phylum Chordata; class Amphibia; order Caudata; family Salamandridae; genus Lissotriton; species Lissotriton helveticus. The sequence goes on along the minus strand of NC_136059.1, from coordinate 737,642,798 downwards.
ATAAAATTGAGATGGTGGGTAGAGGCTAGAGCAAGGCACACCATGTGCCCAAAAGGCATGCCTCGCTCTGGCTATCTGGCCTTTATCCACCATCCTGTTATTATGTTTACAGAGAAATGTTAAGGTGGCATCTTACATATATGAGCTGAAAAGGAGATTTCCAATAAAAGCAACGGCTGCTGGTTTTTTACACAGTGTAGTGATCTCTTGGCTTAAATACTGCCCCTTTTACTGGAAAGTAGCGTTATAATAGATTTAACAATCCATCTAGCGATTACTCCCTTTGTCTCGCATCTGCAGTGGAAAGAGCGCTGCATAACTTAGATATCACTCAGTCACTTAAGTGATGCATGAAGGAGGAAAAACCTACATGCCAAACACAGTGGTATGCACCATATGTATTGAGGAAGCCAGTGTGTTTAGCATATGGGTTTTTATCTCCTCGATGTTACACTTAATTGACTGAGTGACATTTCAATTTACACTTGTCAAAAAGCCATCTTTAAGGTTAAAAACATTGAAGGCACGTGAAACATTGGTTTAAAAGGAGGTAATGTTAACCTATATAAGACCTTATTTGAACTTCATGTTGGTGGAGGTGTGGCGAGTGACGGATAAATTAATTTCACATCAACCAGAAACCCATAAATGACTGCAATGCTGAAGAGTGGCATTGTTGAAGACTTCTCATATATGGTGATAGAGCAGATAACTGCACTCTAACAGAAGTGTGCCCCAACTGAGCGTCAGACGAGCACAACAAGTACTTAAGTATCAAAATGGAAAACCCGTTTGTCTTGGTGATACCATATTGTGAGTCCTTTCCAATTTGTGGCATATCCACAAGCTTCATTCCGAAATTTCTATACATGATAGGGAGTTCAATAACCTGCTGGGGAGTTAGTAGATGTGCTTGTTGTGGGTTACCGATACATAAGTTAAGGGAAACACATGTCAAAAGAGCAAGAATGTTTACTGTTCTCATTGCCAGAACCCCGTGTTCACAACTCTCCACACACTATCACCAAAAACCAAACTCTGACACCAACCAACAAGTTATATTTTGAAGTTTGTTGCTGGGTGTTAGATCTGAGGGTCTCTAGTTGACAATGGTATTCACCGTTGTCCAAATAGGGACCCTTACTTCTAAGTCAAGATAAAGGGATTACACTCCTTAATAACCCCTGCTCATCCTCTTGGTAGCTTGGCACAAGCAGACAGGATTATCTCAGAAGCAGGGTGTTAAGCATTTGTGAATATACACAGTAATACAGTGAAAACACTACAGATGGACACAACACAGGTTTTATAAAAATAAGTATTCTTTATATAGAATTAAACACAAGACCACAAACAACAAAAATCCACAGTACTACACTTAAGACTGCTTTATAGATGATCAAAGTTACTTAGTTCAAGTTGATAGATGCAAGAAAGCTCTCAACAAAGTACCTGGATGCGTAACGCAAAGTAAACAAAAGGCTTGCAAAAGGGGAGATGCGTTGGTTCCGTGATCCGGGGGAAATGATGCGTCATGCCTCAATGCTTGCGCAGAGTAGGGGAGGCGTCGTAATCCTTATCGGTGCGGAGGGGATGCGTAGATTCTCGGCTGCGGGCCCGTTGCAGTGTGCAAGATGGCGCCTTGATGTGACGATGTGATGGCGCTGCGATATTGATGGGTAGGCACCCTGAAAGCCTTGCGATGACTCCGTACTTTGGAGCCACGACAAGCCCTGCGACACGCTTCTCTGGTGATGCGATGGTGACTCTCTCGATGGCGTCACGCTTCTACAGTGATGCAACAGCAGGCAGCTTCGATGAACACATGCTTCCAGGGAGATGCGGCAAAGGTTCGCTTCTCCGGCGATGTGACAATTTCAGCTGAGGCAGAGACACGCTTCCTCTCGATGCTTCGCGCTTCCAGCTCCCAGCAACACGCAAATGTCTGTAGATAGAATTCCCAGCAAGGAAATTCACAGGGAGAGCTGGAGATGAAGTCTTTTTTCCCTGAGACTTCAGCAGGAGGCAAGCACAGTTCAAGCCCCTGGAGAATATTCTGTAAATGATGAAAGTCCTTAAAAAGTTCCTTCTCCTTTCCTTGGCAATGAAGCAACCACTGCAGGCCAATCCAGCAAACAGAACTCTGGCAGAGGGGCAGTCAAACTCCTGCAGCTTCCTTGGTTCTTCTCCTTGGCAGAAAGGTTTCTAGTCCAGAAGTGATCTAATTTTTTGGGATCAGGGTCCCAATATTTATACCCCCAAATCATTTGTTCTCTGAAGGCAGAGAGGCCTCTGCCTAGTCCAAACCATTTCATGTGCACTTTGCTTGTTTACATGACTCTCTTCTTCCTTTCACTGTGCAGGGCAGAGATATCAGCCGCCCCACAGGAGGTGGAGCCAGCACAGGGGAGGGAAGATACAGCTCTGGAGCACTCTGGTGACATGATTCCCCCTCTCCTTTCACAGAGCAGGGCAGAGATATCAGACAAGTCAAATGAGGTGGAGCCAGCATTCTAGAGGGAAGGCCCAGCCCTATTCAGGTCCCAGGTGCAACTCCTCCCTCCCATCTAGATGCAGATCTCTCTATTCACCACCGGGCTGCCCCAGCCTGTCTCCTGGAATCCCCCAGCCCTGTCACTCACAAACCCAGACAAGGAATACACAACCCAGCAGAGGCAGGCCTGGATAGTTAGGCAAGAAAATACCTACTTTCTAAAAGTGGTACTTTAAAACACAGAATATTAAAACCAACTTTACTAAAAGATGTATTTTGTTATTCTCAGTTCAGGCATTTCTACCATGTTCCCTGAGTCAGTTAGGATTATAAGAATGTAATAGACTAACTGCCCATTCTGGCCTATGAGAACAGGTAGCCTTCAATAGTGAGAAACGAAAATGGCTGTAATTGACTATTAGAACATGCTATACACATCAGAGCATGTCCTACCTTATACTTACAATGCACCCTGCCCTTGGGCCTACCATAGGGCTGTCTAATATGAAGCAAAGGGAAGGTTTAGGGACTGGCAAGTGGGTGCACTTGGCCAAGTCGACATGGCAGTGCCCGACTGCACACAGGCCTTGCAGTGGCAGGCCTGAGACACACTTTACAAGCTGCTTCTGTGGGTGGCACAACTAGTGCTGCAAGCCCACCAGCAGCATTTGATCTACAAGCCCTGGGCACACATGTTGCACTGTACTAGGGTCTGACAGATACATAAAATAACCCAATCATGGAATAACCAATTAGTACATAAGGAACCCTTGCAATGTGGCACCGATTAGCAGTGGCACAGTGCCCAAAGCATAAATCCAGCAAAAACATATCAAAACAGAGGAAGCAATCCGTCAAAATGGAAGGGAGACTCACGCCAATGATGCCAGGTCTAACAACACGTATTTGTAAAGTGCACTTCACCCATAGGCATTTGGGCACTGATTAACAGATATTTATTGTTACCCAAATCAATGATACTCATGTTATCCACCTCAGATGGATAAAAGGCTAAGTGAAACTGCCGGAATTTGAATCTGTGACCATGAGGTTGAATACAGGCCACTGCACCGGACACATTTGTCCACTGAGCCAACAGAGCCGGCAGAAATAAAAAATGCGACGGACAACCACAAATGCTTAAAGAAGTGAAAAAACTGAGCCAAACTTTCTGCATCCTAGTGCTCAATATCTAGTTTCCTTCTCCATCAAAACTGTTAACTGTTAGGCAGCCAGTCGTACTGTGTGAGGAGGAGAAAGTCTGCAAGACTTCTGCTTGTAACAAAAACTGGGGGCCAAGGCATGTTAGTCTTCCAGCTGGGTGAGGGGACAAGACCCAGAGAATCTAAGACCACCTGCCCTTGAAGCCTGGAACAACAGCGCCTGCCTGCTGGCCAACACCAGTGTGCCCTATGAGGGACAGGAGAGCGATGGATGGAAAAAGATCTAGCGGAGCACCACAGTGATTGGATCTCCATAGCGAGGACACGTCTGCTGCAATGATCGGGTTGTTGCCCATGTGCAGTTACCACGTCTGGAACCCCGTATGCCAGGTGGGCCACCGTGAAGATTGCGGCCATTTCTATTAGGCCATAGTCAGCGAGCGGGACCAAGTCACAACCCTGTATGACAAGAGGGGCCACCGTGAAAACTGCTTCTGTGCCGATCTGATCATAGCCTATGTGTAGAGAAGGAAGAGTAACCATGTATTACGTGGTGGAGAGGGGACCAAGGCAAGGAGCGTCGTCTGGTAGAGGCCGTCATCTGAGGAGGGAGGCCACTATGGCGACCTGAGAAGGTCCAAGCTGTGACGGAGGACCAGTACCCAGAACATCGCATCCCCAACTCCCCTTTGGGGGAAGGACTCAAACTTGCCAGCATCAAAGGAGCATCAAGAACCCCCGGGCTGCTGCAGGACCGCATTTAAGGAACTAGAGGACTCCCGACTGCAACCCTCCCATGCAAGTCATGTGAAGGACTTATCGGAGATGCTCAGAGACTCCGGTCACTTGAATCCTGCTAGTAGGTCAAGACTGATTGATGGGCCAGGCTTTACTAAAGAGTTGTAGAAGGACTCCTGAGACTCGGACTACTAATGGTGCCTAGCCTGAATGTTGTGTATACAAAATGGGGATAATCAGTATCACTATGAGAGGGAAAAGGAACTCAGGGACTCACCAATGAAACACTAGAGCCCTTACCTCGGGGAACAGGGCGTATTGTTTGGGAATGTTGTATTTTACTTTGTGTTTGAATATAAATACTCCATTTTCCATAAACGCAATTGTTTGACTAGACAATCATTTATTGCTGCTGAATGTATTTTGAGTTGTGAGCCTATGTTCCACCCACTGTCTCTACCTTCCCCCGGAAAAGCCTTGGACTGCTCAATCCATGACACCACGAGAGTCAAGCGTTGAAGAGTACTTGGCCCAGTTCCTCAAGATCTACAGTAGGCCGGGCCCCGGTACATCATGAGTAAAAGGCCTCAACCCCCACCGTTGGGCCCAGTCGCTCCTCCTTGCCAGATGGCCCTCTAAGCAGTGTTCTGATAGAGAGTATTAAAGATTTTCAGGGGAGGACGGGGCACCAAATTAAGCCTAGTTAGGGCTTGTTGTCTCGGATCCTGTGCCAGTATACATACTTAATAAGAGCCGCTGCTGTCCTGGCCAGTCCACATTGGAAGCCTTCCTGTACTACTCAGCTGATAATATATTGGGTTCAATCATCGTTTGAGTGGTAGGAAAGGCAGAATTTTCATCAGCATTTTGTGACGCTGGAAACAGTTAGAAGCAACTTTATTAATCCCAGGCAATGAAAAGAAAACCGATCCCTGTTTTGGGACGTTTTGCTTCTAAACGAAAAACTCCCAGATTATGTGTAGATTATGTGTAACACATTTATACAAAACAATGTAGCTTTTGTGACTGAAAGAACTCTTTTAGGAACAAATCTGTTGTTTTTTTAAATTATTTTTTTCATTGGCATTCGACGTATATCCAGAGTACAACCCATTTAAGCGATTACAGACATACAGTACCTTCACCTGTGTCTATTATAGATCATGTCCTGTATTTACAGCTTCTAATACACCAGTGTGCATGGTACTATATTTTGCAACACAATAGGTTCTTTTTAACAGCCACATTTTTATTTTATGTTATAAAGCACGGATATAGAAGTCCACGAATCGCATTTATGTAAGTGAACTATACACGTCATATCCAGAGGCAGGTTTACGACCTTAACGAGTCTAAGGACTAAACCACAATAGGTTGACGCAAAGCCTACACTGCGGTACCGGAAGAAGCCCGTTGCCTCAGCTATTGGAGGTTTAAACTGGCAACAGGCCCTGCCACTATTAACATTGTTCGTGGTCTTAGAGTGAGGATAGGTCACATATTGGAACAAATTAGATTTAACAGGGCAATGGTGTCATTACTCGGGGTAATCTCCATTCAGTCTTCCTCTTGGAACAGCCTTCCCAAAAAGTGCATGTGCTTAAAGTCATTTTAAACCTCCTTGTTTGATGTTCCAGGTACAGATCGTGCGCTCCTTAAGTTCTTCAAATATAGCCTGAGTCTATTTATATCCTTGTAGCCACCTCTAAGGCGCGTGCGGGGAGACTCTTGGCGCATTCGTACACTGCAAACTCCAGGGCTGTTTCTTCAAATATGAAGTGCTCCACTAGGGAAAGGCGGTACAAAAGGGGGTGGATTAAACCCAGATCTTTTGACTGGGTGTGAGTGTTTGATTGATTCAGATGCTCCGTCCATCACCCCCCCCCTTTTGTCCCACTAGGGAAAGGCGGCATTTTAAACACAAACTGCAGGTTCGACCAGTGATAATGAAGGCAGGCCGCAACACGGATTTCTTTCCGATTTACTGGACACTGCGCTTACAAGATATTATAAAGATGAACCCCCATGACCTGAAAATACCACTGATCCAAGGAGGCTTTCTCAATGCAATCAGAAACTCCATCCAAGTGCAGGACTCATCTGTATCCGGTCTCCCAAATTCAATGGAGGCCGGATTTTAACCATAATAATGTAGGACTACAGCTTTTGGGCGAGGGACATGTGAAATATTACTTTTGGTTTGGCTATCACATTATAGGACAATATTTTGGGGAACGGCCAGTTGCATTTCCACCAATCGTTGCACACGGATAGTCCTGCTTATTCAAAATAAAAGGGCGTCCCTGGAGGTGCTGACACCGGAAGAAGCACTGGCCCTCCATACCAGCTCTCCTTTGCTGTTCCTCGCACATGATATGAACAATGTAGTGCTCCATTTGTGCGCTCTTGCTTCCCTGCTCAATAGTGAAAATGTACTTCTTACAATTATAGGCCAGTTCACTTTTCAGAAACATCATCTATTTTTAATTTCGTTCCCTTTTTTGGTGGGTTTTCAACCGGCACCATTTTTCATTTCAACTTTTCCTCTCAACTTCACCTCTAACTCTGGTCGATCTGTGCGTTTAAATGTGCCTTGCAGACATGGGCGTATTCAGAGTGTTGTTGTACGTGTTCTTTAAACACAAATCATGCATGCCACCTCTTTATTATTTTAGTTTTGGTCTTTATACATTGCAGATCCAGTTGCAAGTTGTAGCGCTGCATCATAGCGGGGATAGTTGTAGGTCGAACCAGACCTTCATTTGTAAAAGAATACGTGTTGGGGCCCAAAGTTTTGGCCAGTAGGCTGCAGCCAGCCCTATTGAATGTCGGCGTATAGAATATCCAGGCGGTTAGTTTTGATTCCACCTCATGCCTCTCTAATCCACCACCATGCAGGTTTTGTTTAATCCCAGCTTTGCCCTTTGCAATGGCTTTTGCATCTTTCTCTTCCTCAGTTCCCTCTTTTTTTGTGCTTTTGACTCTTGTACTGGGTCAAAGTCTGATGAGGAAAAATAAATGCTGGTGGGCCCGACCTACAACCTCCAGCTCAAATTAAGCAATAGGTCAAGCCCCGTTTCAAAAGACAAGCACACCTACTACTTCACCTCTGGTTGGCATTACTAGCACTCATTTGCATGCTTATTATTCAATGACTTTCCTTACCCATCTTGTGTTTGTCCCTCCCCCCGAAGCATAGCCTTTTTACCATCTCTCTAATTGGCTGAATTCTAGCCTTCAACTGCTTACCTTTGGGGAAATATTTATATTGTTTTTAGCTCAGCACTGCACGTGAGTGCATGTGTTTTTCAGCTGTCACCCACTTGTGTTTTTGCCAACCCAATTAAAAGCCCCAATGCGGTCTCCCTCATGTGATGCAAGCTCTGTTTTGTGTATGCTTCTCTTTGCCAAACTCCCCTACTCTCTCTCTATGTTGCTTCTTCTTCTTCTTCTTCTTATGTTGCATTTTACCTTCCCCCCCATCCACTCAACGTTGCTTCCCACCCTATATGCCCCTGGTTCAAACAGCAAATGACTGCCAGTACATCGCGTTTAAAAAGCACTTTTGCGCTAGTTCACTGTTATATATATTCATCTGGGGTCAGTAAATAAAAACGGTGACACACGCGTGCTTTCTAAAGTATTCAGGCGACTGCGTCATCGTACTTATTTTTTAATTCATTATTAATATTTTTTTAATTTTAGTGGTGCTGAACAGAAATGCCTAAGCCCCTGTCAAAGTCCTAAATGGCTTTCCTAAAGTTCGTTTAACAAGGTCTTTAACTGGGTAATCTAATGAAGAAGAAATGGAGGAGGGTGGGGGGCACGGAGTACTGAATGTGATTATGTAGTTAATTTTACACCAATGACGGAAATGAAGTGATCTAAGATTATACTGTGTGGCCCTGAGCTGTAAGACTGTTTACAATGTTTGTCTGTTTTAAGCTTTCTTTATGCACCTGAATAATCAGTTATAATTATATTTAAAAAAAATAACAAATGTTGGCATGCTTAAATGTATTCTCATTGGGAATCAGTGATGTAGAATGAATCAAACAGCAGCTTGTCAGTACATCTATTCTAATGCTTCTCTAAAACGAGGAAAGTGATAATTTCCTATGCAGTTGGGAACATCACATTTATAAAACCTGCTTCAGAGATAACGAAGGAAATCGACAAAGTCCCACGTTCACTGATGCGAACAACGTATGTGTGAGTTTAGGATACAACAGGCGGCTTGCCATTCACTTTCCTACTTCGCTAGATAAACGGAGAACACCTTTCATCGGTTATATGATGAGGTAAAGAGGACAAAATAAAAGTAGGGTGTTCATTTCTTGGAGTAGGCCTCGGAATTAAATTCCCCGTGAGTGGGAATGGGGAAAAAAGTATTTGTGTCACAACCTAACCCAGATCACGGCCAGAGGTCGACATAGGCAAATGCTATTCCAAAAGTTACACTGTAAGCGTGGGAGACAGGCTGCAGTATGTTGCACTCTTAGTGTATGGGAGTACTCCAGACCGGGCAATTCCCTCATTTTCTTTATCTGAAAAGGTAGAAATAGAGATTATAGTCCATATAGTATATGGGATTTCCTCATTCATTTTGAACTGGACGCCTACTTGTGAGCAAGATCATGAGATGAGGCATCATTCACTGGGATATGAACATAAGTAAACCAAACTGTAATGCCCATACATCCGGGAAGCTTTAAATTGAGTTTATTACAGGTTGAAACACCACAGCAAAGCTCCAGGAAAAAACGCCGTCTCTCCTCCAGACCAGCCTGTATCTCCAGGTTCCAGTCAAGGTCTAGAACTCTGGTGATACAGGGGATGGAACGCAGGAGCGACTTACAAATAAAAACAAGAACAATAAAAAGGTACACTACATTGGTAAAAACTAAACATACAGAATAATATGAAAATACATTAAAATAAAATATACAAGGTAATGGAGGACATAACACAAACATTTCATAATAAAAAAATCAAAGAAAACATGAGCTCCTGCCATGAGCAATTCCACCATCTGTCTGGCCCGATGCTTTGGGTGAGGTGCCCGCCCTGAAGAAGGAAATCAAGAGTTTGGGGGTCTGGCTCGAACCAGATCTGTCCATGAAAACCCAGGCAACCAAAACAGCGGGAACTTGCTTCGGACTCATGCGTTCAGTCCGCAAGATCCTTCCGCTGCTCCCTCCTCCATCTAGGAAACTCCTGGTTCAAGGTCTGATCCTTGCACGATTGGACTACAGTAACGCAGCCTTTTTAGGAGCCCCCGAAACTACCCTGGCCAAGCTACAACGTACCCAAAATGCGGCTGCCCGGATGCTGATGGGTCTTCCCTCTAGGGCCTCTGCCAGACCAGCGTTCAAGGCTCTCCACTGGCTTCCAGTGCGAGAGAGGATAAAGTTCAAGGCAATGTGCATCGCCCACAAACTCCTCAACGGTCAAGGCCCTTCCATCCTGAGAGATATGGTCACCCCGTATAAAGCACCGAGATCCCTGCGCTCGGACAATGAGCGTCTGGCTAACGTCCCCAAATTCAGGAGGGTTCGCACTGGAGGTCGACGCTTTTCAGTAAAAGCATCCTCAGGCTGGAACTCGCTCCCACGCAGTCTGCGGCTGGAACCCTGCTACTTACGCTTCCGCAAACAGCTAAAAACCCTTCTCTTTCCCAAATAGGACCATCTTTCCACTTTTGGCCTAACGCAAGTTTCTTATAGCGCGGGAATGCCTCCGGGTCACCAGGCGCTCTACAAATCGTTAAATAATAATAATAATAATATTTACCTTCCTTTTTTTCACTGCCATTATCAGTAGCAAAACAGTTTTTTTCTTTTGGAAAGGTTCATGCTGTGCAGCCATTGTACACGTCGATTTAGGAAACCTTTTAGTCAGCAAGCAACATAAACTTTCGTGAAATAAATCAGTGCTAAGTCCTGTGATTTAAAGTGCCATTTTAAAACTAGAAAGCACACATTGGAGCTGGGCACACAGAAGAAAGCCACTATTCAAGCAGGCAGATGTTCACCCGCGTCAGACTCACATGACGCTGGAGACAAGAATATTCAGGTCATTAGCTTCAAGAGATCTAGTATCACAGACAGCAGCATATACTCTAATATATTAGGCAAAAGCAAGCAGACAATAGGGCATCAGCCCAAGGACGGGTTCAGTCAGAAGAGCATAGAAAAGAGCAGATGAAAAGGAGGGAATTGTAACATACTGACTGAACTGAGAGTAAAAACTTGTTACTATGAATGTGACGGAAGAGCATTTACATATCGAGATCCGACACGATTTCAATTATTGGCAGTTTATATGGTGTGAAGAAATTCCAAGAAAGCATTTTATAAACAAGCGGTATCACAGAACAAAATATCAATAACCTCGTAAGGTAATCATAAAAGCCACAGAAAAACAAAATCCAATATTTACACAGAAATTAACACAACTATACAAAAATGAGATCATAATGTACAGTGACACAGAATAATCTGACCGCACAGAAGAAGTGAGAAACAAGTAAGCAAACTAATACAAATAATCAATAATTGTATTAGCATACAGTCTCATGGAGTGTTTTCTGTTACTGCACCACCCTTGCGTATCATTTACAGGTGAAAGTGACCCTGAGGAATCAGATTCTTCCAATCTTGATTAGCTCATAGGGTGATGCTGTAAACAGTGGATTTCAGCTCGTTTTGGAAGGCTGTAAGCAGACGATTCCATTAAAAGATATGAAAACACACCAGGACATCAGCCTCAATGACGCCTTGTTGTTTTTTTTGGGTGGGGGGGGGGGGGCGGGGCGGGCCTGGTGCCTCAGATAGCCCTTGGCACCAGGCCCCATCCTCTGCTCACATGGAGCAAGTTATTTTGTAAGTTAGAAGGTATGCATTTACATGGAACACACAGGAGAGAGTAGCAGGAGGCTGGAAAACACATACACACTCTCAGAGAGCTTAACTAAAATGAAAAAGCTCCCTAAACAAGAGCAGTGGAAGAATGGAAGACAAACAAAACAGAGATGGCAAAATGGGATGGACAAAAAAGTCTGACAAGCTGGCACAAAGAAAGCCATCGAAGAAGAAGCAAGCAAATAAGGATGAAAGTAAAGCCACCAATGATAAGCAATGAGCGGGCTGTCAGCCCAAGTACATTCTTGGTAAGCTCACCATATGAATCTTTCAACCAGACAGCTTGTGCATGCTAGTCTTCAGGCTTGAACAAAAGTTTGCTCTAATATTTTGGTCTTCTTAAAAACCCAATGAGAGGACCCCAACCTCTGGACAAGATAGTTTGCTGTTTCTATGTGTGGTGCCATATGTGATGCATGAGAATTTGTAAATGTTCCTGTCTTGTGGTATCACTACAGTGAGATCAGACAAGCTGCATGCAGGAGTGTGTTGAGAGGGGAGAGAGGCAATTTGGGAACTGCTATGAAGCAGTATATGCCAGACCCTAACATCAAACAAACTAGTTCAGTCGTTCATGATCCAAACTCAAAAGCATAAAGGACTGAGCTGCTTGTTTGAAATCAGGGTCTGGGATGAACGGTTTCATCCTAGGGGGTCAGAGCTGAAATTAAGCTCTTTTCGCCAGTAAGTTATTATGTGCATTGAAGTGAACACATTTCTCCAGGATGAAGCGGAGAGGTTCAGCACAGTCCACACATTTATGGCAGTGCTTATTTGCTGATCTAATTCTGAATTGGTATAGAGCAAAAGGGGAGAGGGTAAAATCAAGAGGAACTCGAGAACAGTTTAACTTCAGATTGTGTTGCATTACCCATGTTTTGTATGTCATCACAAAATTGGGCCATAATCTCTACAGCCATTAATACGTCAAGGAAAAAGAGGAGGCAAAAGTAGCACCTCTATAATGCGGAGAGTGAGAACATTTTTAGAGCAATAGTCTACCCATGTTGCATCCTGAGCTTAGAATTTATAGAGTGTACCATACAATTAAACAGTTCAATGATGTGGGATTTTATAAAGTACCTCCTAGGTCAAAGGACGAGATGGTTCAGAAATCCACCCATCCAGTAAACAATCCACTTGTACCACTAGGTGGCACACAGTGAGGTGAAAAATACCCTCAGTTTATGGTGGGCTCATACTGTCATGTAGTAGGGTTTACATTTGAGCACTCATGAGATTATGCAAGCTTTCTAATTAAACTATACTTTATATACCAGGCTCTATTTAAATAAAATATTTGAATATTTAAAGATTCTGCGTATGCAGGGGATCAATTAATGTAGGAGTTCTATTTAGAGCAGTTCACTGATCATGGTAAAGCCAAGACTATTTTGACCAACAAATTACCTGATACACCCTGAATGTTTTTTAACACTACTGGGAGCCCCTACAATTACTGAAGGAGAATCCCCGAAAGCGGTTTTCCCATTAAAAAGGACAAAGGCCCTCACTCACTGAGGTGACATTCTTCATCATCTGGCCCCGCCTTCACTGCAGGCATAGCACTGTTATTTTATTTTTTTTAAGTATCCTCATCTACGTTCCTGGTTTCCAACTGCCATGTAGTGGAACAAGGGAGAAAGGCGTAATGAAGTACAGTCGTCCTGTCTCAGCCTAGAATGGTCGGGATGGAGAGAATACGGAGATGGCAACCCGTTCCCAACAACAACGGCTGGATTCATACCTATACTCTCAGCTTGTTGCACAGGAGACAGATAACAACCAGATAGCCAATTACCATATAACTATTGCCAAGCCAACAGACAGGGAGCGAGGAAGAAGAAGGCTGGCATAGCAAGGAGGGTAAACCATGGCCACGTAATCATTGGATCCGGGGAAAAAAAAAAAAAAAAAACCTGGTTCATTCATTCATTGGGACCAATCAAGCATATGCCAAAACGCTCTTTTATCTGGCTTTCCAACCCTGGCGAGATCTAGTTTCGAAATTTGAAGGATTGAAGAGCGCCAGTCGTAGAAGGTCGGGGAGGAAGCGTCCTTCCACCGCTTACAATTTCTCTGCGAGCTGCCAGAATAGAATAAAACAAAAAGTTCTTTGCGGGACTACGAGTCTGGTCCCCAACTCCAAAAATGACGAGGCATAGGTCAATCACTACTGTAAAGCCCAGGGAAGATGAAAGTTTTACTGCGGAGAGATTCCCAAAAAGGTACTAGGTGAGGACAGTCAAAGAACATATGTGTGTCCGGGGCTTCCTTCAGAATACAACGTGGACAAGCCACCAGGCCCCCCCGGGGTAAATTTAGACAGCCTCTGAGGGGAGCAATACGCCCTGTGCAGGGTAAAAAGATGGTTTCTGCGAAGCCAGGCTGGTTTGACTAAGTCCCACATTACGCTGCAAGACATTAGCCACAGATCTTTCACGTTCAAGCCGGGCATCAGATCACCCAACAGTAATTCGGGAAGATGAAAATCAACGCCAGTCTCTTCCAGTATCAAATTGTACCAAAGGGATATCTCTTTCTTTGCTGGTGGTTTATCTAGCAGAAGAGATTCAAGTTCGCTGCCTCCCCCTATTGGCAAGTTGTTTCGACGTGGAGTTCGAGTGGTTGCTGCTTGAGACCAACTTGATATTTGCAGGTATTTAAATCTCGAAAGATCGGGCCCCACCTTATGTACCAGATATTTCCATGGGAGCAGGGTCCCATCCGTAAACTGATCCCCCCATACTGTTAACCTGGCCTCTCTAAGTGGGAGCGCCAGGCTGTCACCCACCCAACCTGGAGCCAAGGGAAGGTCCCATATTGGGGATCTGCTAGAGTAATATCCCAATTTTATTGAAGACCTCACCTTGGCCCATGTTCTTGCTAAGCCCTGCAGGACCTTCAGTTTTTTATTTTTTTATTTGGGATCCCCAAATTTAAACAGGTAACCAGACTGCCCAATTCATTTATTATTCAATAAAGCCGCAAACATACTGCCAATGCCCCCATGTGCTGGCATCTTTAGCAGCATTCTAGCGTGTGAGAGTTGAAATGCCCACGCATACATCTGCAAGTCTGGGCCTGCCAGTCCCCCCTTCTCCCTGCGACGCCTGATCTTTTTCCAGGCTATCCTTGGATTTTTATTGTTCCAAATAAATGAAGTGATTTCGCCCTGTAGTTAAGTCAGCAAAGTAGGGTAAAAAAATAAAGGAATTGGATTAAACAAGAAAGAAATCTTCGGTAGGATAGACATCTTTACTAGATTGACTCTACCTAGTAGAGACAAAGGGAGGTGCTGCCATGCTATCATCAGCTTCCGACATTCCTTTGCTACCAAAGCAAAGTTGGAAGGGGCGATTAGGCTAATATCCTTAACAATGTTTAGCCGTAGGTAGCGCAAAGATGTACTCAGTTGCTCATTAAAACCGCTCACCTCATCGTTCCATACCATTATCTCTGTCTTTGAGGCATTCACCTCATAGCCTGAGACTTCCCCAAATTCCAAGGCCAGCTTTATAGCAGCAGGGAACGCGGTACTAATCTCCGATGTCATTATCATAACGTCGTCCGCGTAGAGAGCAGCCCTCTTTTCCCAATCTTCACAGATTAAAGGCTTGATGGAAACATCCTCTCTTAATCTTTGAGCAAACGGCTCAATATAGAGATCGAAAAGCAGAGGTGATAAGGGGCAGCCCTGCCGTGTTGCGAATGGTTCTGAGAGACCCCCGTTCACCAATACAGAAGCGGTTGGGCTATGGTACAAGAGTTTTACTGCTCTGCGAAAACCCTCGCCCATGTTGAACTTGGCCAAGGCCCCCGAGAGGTACATCCAATTGACCCTGTCGAAGGCCTTGGTGGCATCCAACGTGAGGATGCTCAATGGAATGGAGTCCTTAGTCGCAATGTCTATAGCCCCTATAAGATCATAAGTTAACTTGTGGAGTTGACGTCCCCTAATGAAACCCTTCTGGTTAAGATGCAAAATGTCGGGGGCGACCTGGCCCAATCTGTTTGCCAAGAGGGATGCGAAGATTTTATAGTCTGCGTTGAGGATCGATATGGGACGATAAGAGCCACAGTTGGAAGCAGGCTTACCCGGTTTTAAAATGATCGAAAAAGATGCGCTGTTCCAAGATGATGGTGGGAGCGTCCCCTCCTGTAGTATCTGATTGAACAGGACAGCAAGGAAGGGAGAGATCTCTGCTACCAAAATTTTGTAAAGCTCTGCTGGAAAACCGTCTGGACCGGTAGCCTTACCCCCCTTACTGCCCTGAACCGCCAACGCGACCTCTTCCTCGGTAATCACTTTGTCTAAGAAGGCCTTCTGTTCAGAGGATAGCGACGGAAGCGAAATACCGTCGAGCCACCTTTCTATACTATCCTCTGTGATGTTCCTAACCTCCTGATATATATTCTGGAAGAAATCTTTAAAGGCTGTCCTGATGTCCTCGTCTGAATGAAAGGTGCCATGGCCAGTTGTAACCGAGTCTATGATGTTACGTGCCCGGTCTGTTTTTGATTTCCAGGTCAATAATTTACCGGCGACTTCGCCGTATTCGAAGTGGGCTAGCTTACTCGCCTCCCACCTCTGGAGGATACGCTGGTTTAAGACGGAAGCCAAGTTCTCCTTTAATGCGAGCCAATTCCTATGTAACAATGGTACGTCGCAAGTAGGATCATTGCTGCTAGCATCTATTTTGGCTTGTGCTGCAAGCAGATTCGATTAGATGGACTCTATTTCTTGCGTATACTGCCTACTTCGAAACCCCACCTTACTCTTAATTATACCTGGGAGAGAGCACTTAAATGCATCCCATACTATGCGGGCGCAGCAGAGCCTATATTTACTTGCATAAACTCCCGTGCTTCAGATTTAATAAATGAGACATCTTCCAATGATGAGAGGAAAGATCTATCAAAAGACCAGGATCTGGAGGGAGGTTTAATAACCCCAGCAAGGTCCAAGGATACTGATGAATGATCAGACAAGTGTGATGGCAAATAACTTACATTTTTTACAGAGTCTACCAGATTACGACTTATTAAAATGAAATCGATTCTGGATTGGTGACGATATTTATAATTACGAAAGGAAAATCCAGAATCTGATCCTGCTCTTGCCCTCCAAATGTCTATGTATCCATACTGATTCATACAATTAAGTAAGAAAGCTCTCGTCCTTGATAGAACTTGTTGCCTACTACAAGGAGTCTTACCTAGCTTGGTATCAAGCACGATGTTAAAATCCCCGGCTATAATAGTTGGCTCAGGGAAATGCAAAAGTTGAGAAAAAAGAAGTTCTAGAGCTGTGGGGTCGTCACGATTAGGCCCATAATAACCTACTAAAGTCAAACGTGCTCCACTTATATCAACCGCCACGATTACCCATCTTCCCCCGGGATCTACCTCTTGCATAACAACCCTTGCATTCATAGTTTTTTTTAAAGGAATAGTCACGCCCCTTATATTTAGTGTTTGAGAAGTAGATATTGAGATGTCTATCCACCTATTCCTCATGACAAACTCGAGCATTTCTGCCTCAATTTAATGTGTCTCCTGGAGTATAATGCATCCAAATCGCGTAGATATTGCACGATCTCGATAGCTCTTGGTTTGGTGCGCAGGCCATTTACGCTCCAGGAGAGAATCCTTGGGTTACTCATATGTCGGCCAACCTATTTGACCCCATAAAACAACAAGTCTAGCTACAGGAAAAAGAACACTCCAAATTAAGTATACTATCCTTGTTTTATCTAAACAGTTGTCAATAACCAGAACGGCAATGAGAAATATTTTATGTTTTTTTACCCTACCCCCTACACCCCCGTGACCCCCCCCCCCCACCCGCAGGAAACCCATGTACAATCTAACCGGAACAGATCCGGTTGATGGTACCCCTTGCCCTACCCAAGCCCTCGCAGAGTGCATGTTGAACATTTTTTTTCTTTTTTTTCCCTTTCCCTCCTTTTTTTTTTTCTTCTTATACGAGAACTACCCTTGTTGTGTGGACTCGTATTCGTTAGTATAGCTTATTTTACTTTACTCAACTAATCCCCTCCAGTGGACCCTATTTATGTAAAAAGAGAGAAAAAACTGGAGACCCGAGAGCTAAAAGACAAAAAGCAAAGAAATTAGAATCGAAAGGCCTTAGTCTATTAAGGCGAAATAGCTACCCTTTACCCCAAGCCCTCTTTGTCCCCCCCCAAGAGACATCAGTAACTCATCTGCCGCCAGGACAGAACGAATATTGTGCATCTTGTTTTTAAACATGATTTTTAAGGCGGCAGGGAAGCCCATCTGGATTGTGGCGCCAAGCTTCCGAAAGGCATCCATCCTCCTTCCCAGCTCCCATTGTTTTTCCAGCGTTACCCTTGATAGGTCAGATCTTATTTGAAAGGTAAACCCTTTCCCTGCTAAAGATTTTTGCCTAAGGGCTAGGTTGAGGATTTGCTCTTTAAGAGTGTACGTATGGAAGTTTACTAAGATCTTCCTTGGCTTTGTCCTCTGGGGGTTACGCTTAAAAGGATCCCTATGTATCCGTTGGATATCCTTAGCTATCTCGTCTTCAGGCTGATCCAAGTTCAGAGACTGCTTTAAAAGCAGAATGATGAAGCTTTTAATGTCGGTGCCCTCACTCCCCTCCGGAACATTCAGAATTCGGATGTTGTTGCGCCTTGCATTATTTTCCAAAATCTCCATTCTCTCGTCATTTGCCAATTCTTTCCTCTTAACTTTCTGTATATCATCTTTTACTTTTTCAAGATCCTGAGTAAAACCGCCGACTGCCCCTTCCAAGACTTCAGTTCTTGAGGTGAGACCGTCTATTTTACTATCTAAGGATTCACAGTAGCTTCTTATTTCTCTCTGGTTTAATGCTGACTCCTCAAACCCCCTTTTGATGTCAGCCGAAAGGGTAGAGAACATAAGCTGCAATGAGGCTACTGTGATACATGCTGCGGAGGAAGGAATCGGAGTAGGAGTGGGAGTGAGCATAGCATTACTCCCACCTTCGATTGTGGGGGGTGTATCGAGGGATATCTGCAGTGAGCTGCCAGGATCTAACAGCTCCACCCAAATTTGCCCCTCCTGGTCTACTTGGCCTTGCTCCGTGCTTGCCCTGCTACATACATGAGTAGACGAAACAGTAGCTGGGACAGCAATTAATGTGGTAGAGGACACTGAAACGGTGCTACAATCTGTAGAAGTCTCAATCGAGGGTTCCAATGGAGCTTCTACCAGGGCAGTTGAAGAATTTGGGGGTGTAGATGACATAGAACAGTTATCTTGGGTAGTACTACTAGAGGCTGTGCCCCCCCCCCCGAGGGATCCAAACCAACTGCCTGCATAGTTAAGGTTGAAGAGACCAGTAGTGCTACGTCTAGGACAGTTGTTGCTGGAAAAAGCGCATCCGTGGCTGGCAAAATGTCAAGGAGGTCCGATTGCATTGGCGCGTCCCTTGAACCGGGAGTATCCGGGGGCGGAGGGGTTTCACTAGCTGAAGAGGAGAGATGAACCTGACACCGGTCCTGACATAGGTCTTGCCCCAAGTACAATGCCTGTGGTATAACTTTAAAGTATGAGCGCAATGAAGGTGTTATCCTGGCGCTAGAGGCAAACACAGACCTTACAACTTTGTTATCTCTTTTTGAACGCTTAGCCTTCACCTCTGCTGAAAGAAATGACGAGGTCTTTAATGGGACACAACCTCCTGGAGGTGTCACCCCGCCTTGAAGAGAGCCCACTGACTCAAAACCAGGAGTGGACTGAGCAACCTGGGCAACCGGGGCAAGCTCCTTCCCCCCCCTCCTTCTTTTTGCGCATTTTCCCTTTGCTGTTCTTTTTGCTGTTCTTTTTACTCAGGAAGTCCCTGTTAGTCGCAGGCAGTGTGACATGTGCATTTAAAGGGGGGGGGTCGACTTTACCTGGCAACACAAGTACCAGCAGCACCTGCCTCTTCCACAAATGACTCCACCGTCGCAGCCCCTGCCCCTACCACTCTCCCCTTCACCTCTGGTACGGGTGCTGGAGCCACTCCCCTCTTCTCCGATTCCGCTGATTTCACTGAATCCGCTGACTCCGCCGATGCTGGTGAATCCGCTGAGGCCCCGGTGAGAGCTCCAGCACGAGAGCCCCTCCAGAGACTCCTCACACGTCTCCCTCGACAGAGCTCCAGGGCGGCCCGATACCACGGCCGCAGCTCTGTCCGCGTCAGCACGGACGGAAACCCTGCGACGATAACCTCAGGAGCCGCCGAGCCAGCTGGTGCCACGCCCCCTTCAGCGAGGCACATTCAAACCGAGCCCGGGAAAAGCCCGGGAGAAAAGAGAAAAATACGGAAGAAATACGGGAAAAAGAACATCCAAATTGCAGCAGAAGGGTCTGTAGGAGCCTCACACTCTTGTATAGAGAGTTAAGATTGTAGATGCCGGAGGCTGCGCTGCGGTGGTCCTCTTGGACCTCAGCGCAGCCTTCGATACGGTCAACCACTCCCTCCTGATCAGCCGCCTTGGCGAGGCTGGCGTCTCTGGAGTTGCCCTTAAATGGCTTCAATCTTTCCTAGCCGAAAGAACATTCTCTGTCTTTGAAGGGGAGTATACTTCAAGACAGTTCCCCCTTCACTACGGCGTTCCCCAGGGATCCTCATTAAGCCCTACCTTATTTAATATCTATATGAGGCCCTTGGCTGAGGTGGTGCTTCCCTGGGGAATAAAATTGGTCACCTACGCCGATGACACCCAGTTGGTGGTCTCACTCACTAGGTCTGAAGACGGGACCTCTGGACCAAACAATCTGTCCCCCTGTCTCACTAAGGTCTGCGAATGGATGGAAGCCTCATTTTTTAAACTAAATGGGACTAAAACCGAGATCATGATCATGGGTCACAAGGCTCCTCTGAACCTTAATCCATGGTGGCCGAGCTGCCTGGGACCCCCTCCGACCCCAAAGAAACAAATCAAGAGTTTGGGAGTCTGGCTTGATCCCTCTCTCGGCTTTCAAGTGCAGGCAAAGAAGGTAGCCGCAACATGCTTTGGCCTGATTAGGACTTTAAGGAAGGTTCTCAACCTCCTTCCTATTGATTCCAGACGACTCCTGGTACAGTCATTGATCATCTCCAGATTGGATTACTCCAATGCACTCTATCTTGGCGCCCCGTTAGGCACTGTCAAAATTCTGCAGTCAGTCCAGAACTGTGCTGCTCGACTTCTGGTCAAAGTTACTAGACACAACTCGGTTAAGCCTGCTCTGCGTGCTATTCATTGGCTTCCGATTCAGGAGAGGATAGGTTTTAAGGCCATGTGTATGGTCCACAAATCCATCACAAACAACGGCCCAGATATTCTTCGCCCTCTCTTTTGCCCTTACCGACCCCTCAGAACCCTTAGGTCCAGTGAACTCAACCTTCTGACAGTCCCGAGGATCAAGAGATCCCGTACGGGGGGTCGGCGGTTTTCCTTGCAAGCGGCCAAATTCTGGAATAATATTCCTGAGAGCATCCGACTCCTACCGAACCATCTCATGTTCCGGAAACAATTAAAAACTCTTCTTTTCCGATGAGTGCTGATGATGTTGCCTGGGTCAAAGCGCTGGGATGCCCTAGGGTAGCCATGCGCTATACCAAGTATATTTTCTTTCTTTTTTCTTCTTAATTCCATAAACCGCTTTAAATTTGGTCTAGGAAAGCCATATTAGCGCTGCACTCTGCTGAGGACTCGGGCGGAGTACCGCGGCACCTAGCCTGCTGCCGCCATGTTTCCCCCTACCAGGCATAGCACTGTTAATCACGGTGGGATCTCAGTAGATCTCTTTAGCTGTAAGAGTAGGTAAGTATGACTAGCTGTTTGTTTGCAATCACCCCGGGTACCAGTAACTAAAAGTAACAAATTGGGTAGAGGGGTGACCTTTGTGGTACTTGTATTGTTCACTCTGTCACATGGTTAAAAACGCTGAACCTGGGAAGGCTGTGTGATGCATTCACCTGGTATTATGCCAATATGCTTCTGCGCACATCGAAGGCCCCGTTGAGTCCAGGGTATTCATCATGGCAACAGGTCCCCCTGAATCCCTAGAGTAACTCTGCTCTCGGTCAATACTTTCAGCCAGAGTTCCGATGAAAGCATAGCTATAGCAATGTTCTAAATGCACCACTGCTCTATTTCTTACTTTATCTTCTGAGGTACGTGTCTCGTGTATTGCTCTGGCAACAAAAGGTTTTAAAATGTGACTGTAAATAAATCCACATAATACTTCTATTCCAGTGGCATGCTAACCATTCAACTGAGGAGATCACACAGACAGACCTGCAAATGACCACACTATATACATTCTTAGGAGTAGCACTTTATCTGGCTGCACCTCAGTTTCCTTAGATGAGCATATATCATCAGATGCAATCAACATCAATGAGTAGACATCTACATCTAAATTAATTTAGCACGGTTTGGTCAGACAAAATTTGATAGGCCCAATCCTCAAAGCTACTTACAAGCCGAAGTTTAGCTACACAGATAAAAGGTGATTTTCCTCTCCTAAAAGGATTTACTTACATGAAGATTTCTGAACAGACCGAACCTACTCCTGGCAGGCTAAAAGAGGCCACGATTGTTATAAGGGGTTCGCGCCTCATGCCCCCCTCAAGCTGCTGAAGGCTCACAAATGTGCGCCAACACCGGTTAGGCTAGCTGTAGTCAGGTCGTGGCTCAGACCATGGTTAACCTGGCACCCCGCACACCAAGGGTGCAAAATGAAGAATCTGGTAGGCTGCTGCCCAGAATGAAGAA
Organism: Lissotriton helveticus; assembly: GCF_964261635.1. Classification (NCBI taxonomy): domain Eukaryota; kingdom Metazoa; phylum Chordata; class Amphibia; order Caudata; family Salamandridae; genus Lissotriton; species Lissotriton helveticus. The sequence goes on along the minus strand of NC_136059.1, from coordinate 737,620,699 downwards.
TACTGGAATAGTCGCACAACTTACACTATTTGCTGTTGGATCCCAGCGGCCCTTGCACTCGCTCCAGATTGATTATTATGCATCCTTCCGGCCTCGTATACTTTCTTCCCAGTTTACGCTATCAGAAGAGAAATAACAACTCAGGGCAAAAAAGAAATCGTGTGGTGATGTTGTAGGTGAAGGGCTTGGCCCCATGCCCATCTCCACTATTAAAACAGGCAGCAGCCAACTGTGTTTGCAGACGATAGTTGGTCTTGGCCCCAGTTAAGCATGCGACTGCAGACTTAGCTCTAAAAATGCATCTGAAATTGAAGAGCCCACTCATTGGCTGGTGCTAAGACAGGCAAACTGAATCTCAACACTTGCCCCCAAAGTACTGCACTATCTGCGCTTACTGCTGCAAAACGGACTGTTGATAAATAAGCTGCCAGGATGGCATGTGACTAGGGCCTCAACGACCATGATGATCACAGGAGTAAGACAACACTGCCAAGAATCACCTACAGATCTGATCATCGTTGAAAGAATATGCGATTTAAACAGCAGTGAACTTTGCACTTTACAACGCCTGGTAAGTTGCTTGCTCTGCACTGTGAAATATGAAAGCTCCCCTTCGTTTATCCAGACTTTGCCATTAATGTCTTCACCATAGCTACAAGGGACTATGCCAGTCACACCAAAATACGAACGTTTGATGGTGCACTTATTTCCCAAGAGTTGCATACATTGGATGAGAAAGCCGTTTACATAACAGCAGTAGACAGCTAGTAACTTACTGTAATACAACACATCTAACAGGAAACTAACTGGCTAACTCGCAGGCCTTCTAAAAAATTTGTGAAGTCCATCGATTAACTAATGCCTCCAAAATATTTTCAAAACATCCTCCCTTTTTGCACTCTTTCGGTCACATTTTATCAACAGAGACCACAACCAATCATGTTGTTCGTTACAAGCAGCCCAAACAATTACAACACACATTGGAAAGGCCAAGAAGGCTATCTCTAATGCACCAACACATGTAAACACAGGCACACATGCAATTTACGACTGTTGTATGCATAAACACTTTCACACAAAAGTCAATAATTAACTTTCCCAATACTGGGAAAATGAATCATAAAAGACTGAATACGGGAGAAAAACAATGGAGCTGTAAAATAGTCCTCATGCATTCTAATAGAGTCATGGAGGTGGAATGACAAAACCAAACAGCCAATCTCAAGAGGTGAGGGAGTTACATACTTCTGGGTGGAGGTATTGTCCCCTCTATGTATATTTTAAGTAACTGATAAAAATATTTCAGGTAGACAACTGTGCTGTCAAGCCAGATCTAATAATCAATATTTAGCATGGATATCAGAGAACGAAATGAAATAATTGTACTCACCATCACATTTATGGTATTATTCTTACAAGTCCACGTACATCAAGCAGTTTCACCTTCAACACACAATGCCAAACATATTTTGTGGTGTCCAAAAAAATAACCGCTTCAAATAGTGGGGTTCTGTAACCACCACAACTGCTCTTTTCCATTACCATGCCCAGTGTTGACTATAGAAATTACCAACTGCTATGCCTAAAGAGTTAACCTAAAATCACACATGAAGCATTAATAAAACAGGGCTTCTAATGCCATTCGTAATGCCTACATCCATTGGATTACAAGACTCCAATTGCAGTACGGATTCCCAGCAAGGAATACCTATTGCGTTAGGGTTATATTTGGCATCAGTCGTGGCAGTACTGTCAGAGCCGAAGTATGCCCCCCTTCCGATACAAGATACAGATTGATAACAACACCACACTTCACTCCACAACCTTTTCTGTGCATCAGTGTAACATACCTTATTTTACCTGTATTCAGCCAGGAAGATCTTCAAATGATCATCAACAGACTTCATCCAGAACTGGAGCCACATCCACAGAAAAAGCCGAAGAACATATCCACCCCTTAAAAACATAAAAACATTAACATGTTTGGTGCTTTTCATAGGCTACAAGGCCAAAGAGGAGGCGATCTGAAACTAGAATTATTCAGGTAAATCAATGTCAATTGCATTAAAGCTCACAAATACAAGCATAACACATTTTTAAACACAATGTTAAGTGTATTTCGAAATTAGCTAAATACACGTAGGGAAACCAACAATAAGTAACCATATTAATAAATGTAGGATACATGTCTTAAATACACCAACCGGAGGGACGCTTTCTGGAGCTTTCCTAGACCCCTCAAGGAATGTCTTGCTTTTAACCAAGTACATCCAACAAGCGGATACTGGCAAGTCTATCTCCTTTTGTATTCGGAAGTCATGGCTGGCAGGACTTACCTGCCACTGGAAGAAGGATCTGAAAATATCGGTACCCGACAATTCTTGGGCCTATTGCTGTGCTCAATTTCAACGTATACCATTTAACTACAGACATTAGCTAATGCAGTTAAAATTCTTCCACTGGTTTTATTACACACAAGATCACCTGGCTAAATTTACGCTAAACCTTGATGTTGCATGTAAAAGGTGCGTCAGGATAAAGAAACAATTTCTGACATGATACCTTATATGAATTACGAACGTTTGCATGTAACGTAGTTCCTCCTTTTTCCCTCTCATTTTCTTGTCAGAATGCCTTCGAAAAGAGTTCTCCGTTGTCAATGAGGTGTGTTTTGTAAAAAATACAATGAATATCGCTAGAAAAGTAACTACTGTAGTACTTCAAAATGATCAAAAAACAATAATGTGTGGTGCTGGTGAGTACAGAAACTAATGACATTTTCAGTTTATGTATTGTGGATCTATGTTTTCTGTTTGATTTGATTTACGGGAATATTTAATATGTACAGCCCTGATAAACCGAGTACGCAAACCATACGCTGGCCGTTTCTTTAAATACCTAGGAACTTCTATAAAGTAATATTTCTCAAGAATCATATTATTGATATTAATAAATAAGTTTTCACTGACTTACCAGAAGGTTCCCTTTTTTTATATCAATGATGGCATCAGTTAGAATTCCTATGGACTTCACACTGGGATCATGAGCCACACTCCCATCCCAAGTAGTCTTTGAAAACGCTATATTGGGCAGTGACTAAACTTGGGAGTGGCACTAGTTGTGCTGAAAGTTCCTTCTTCGCATCCCCAAACTGAGTCTAAGGGAGAACATGTCTACCAATGAAATGTGTTAACCTCAACTGAGCACATACTTTGTTACGGTAAGGCAAAGGCAGCGACAAGTGCTTCAAGCTTATGCAACTGAGAGAAAGTCTAATCTGGAACATTGACTCAAAACACTAATCAAGCTGCTTGGCCAAATGTAACAATCACTCCAACTAAATTACATTGGTTGGTCTTCCCTGGACAGTACTGGGGAAGCATCTTCAAACTTTAATCATGAAAGGATAAAGAAAAGAACACAACGTTTCAGGAAGGGAGCTTTAGAATACATCATATGATGTTTGTGCCAGAGGCCACTAATTGGCCACTTCGAATACTTGCAGACCAGATCAATCAGTACTCAGAAGCACTCTCAAAATATGCAAGCTTGATGGTTAGAAACTCTGGGGGCACTCCTGCAAGTTCGATATCGTTAAAGTGGAGAATACATTTATGAGGCAGTTACTTGCACTCCCTCTAAGCACTCCTCTCCTCCCACTGAGATTGGACTTAGGACTGAGTTTTATCCAGGATGAGCTAGCTCTGAAACCTCTAAGGTTATGGCGCAGGCTATGGATAACCCCAGAACTGTCCAATTATAGGCATGAATTAAAGGACGTGCTGAGTCGTGGTAGCGCAGTTAAAATCCCCTGGCTTGTATTCGTGAAAAACGAACTAGGAAAAATGGGACTATTGGACCTCTGGTACGATCCAGAACGGGCATGTATGGGGGGTTCTGGCAAAATGCTAGCGAAGTCCTTTATGGATTACAAACAGAATATATGGTTGCAAGATTCTAAAGCTGGCTCCCTGACAATAACCTTTTTAACACTCAAACATTCTCTTGCTTTTGAGGAGTTTTTGAATGTTATCTACCCAGTAGGAGCAAGGAAGTTATACATCCAATGGAGGCATGGGTCATTACTGCTAGGGGTATTTGTAGGCAAGTGGTCGTCTTCCATGAGCAAATCCTGCCCTGGGTGTGGGGTGACTAAGGAGGATGAAATGCACATGCTCTTCTTCTGCCCTGCTTATAGAAAAGCTAGAAAGTACTGGCTTGTACCCCTATGTAAGAACATGGGTTTTGACAAATGCTCTGTCGCAATGAGAGTTTTTAAGACAGACACATCACCACACATAATTTTTGCACTTTCAAAATTCCTTCTAGCAATGTAGTCCAAAAGATCCTCCCTTATTACAGTGGTACCCAGGGGAGATTTTATATAGTGACTGTGTATATTCCATGACAAATCTGTTTTTATTTAAATCATTTTATGTTCTCTTTTTTGTATATTGTTTTTACTGTAATCTTTTATGACTGAAAAAATGCCGAAATAAAGATTCACGAACGAACGGTTAGAAATGGATTCTTTTTTGGGGGTTTTGCCACTATTGCAATTAAGAACTATTTAAAAAAAAAAAGCCACTGTAACTGCTAAAGAGGAAATTCAAGACATAAGAGACTTGTATTCTTAACTAACACATTGGATCGTTTTGAGCAGTGGAGCACAGGGAAGGTGCATCTGCTAAAGTAATGAAAGCCCAGCCTTTCCAGCAAGAACCTGCAATTGATCCAGCGCTCATATTGAAAAACTGTCTCAAAAACGCTACCTGTCACCTCAATACTCACCATAAATCATGAAACACAAATAAAGGCCCATAAAAGAAATGAGACAATTTTTGAGCAGCCGAATCAGGTGGTATGATTAACTAAACTACTCACATATTATTTACATTATTATATACAACTGCAGTTTATCTATTTTTACCATGATTTTAACATGTATTATTTATTAATCTGACCACCAAGGCGATTGGATCAACTGATGGTAACTAGACCATGAATAAACAAGACCAGCTTGTCTTTTCAAATCTAATTTTATTAACTTTATTTTTCATAAGGAAAAAGCATTTATGTTTTGGAATCTTTATTTTATAAGCAATAAAGAAAGCAGCTTTTAATAAGGAAATGAATTAATAAACTGACATTTTCAAAGCAAGCTAAGAAACATGAAATATTATCAGAATAACAGTTTCCATTCCCTAAATCTATTTCCCTGTCTATTTCTCACTTCACCTAGAAAGGAAAAATCATTTAAAGTCTGCTGTCCTTACGTGCGCCAAAGGTCCAACAGCATGTCACGTCAATCAGGAATCGGAAAGTAAGAGAAGCAGCAAGCCTTTTTCCTGCTCATGGTGTCAGGTTTTATACCTTTCTTTCTAGCTAAACTTTCTACATTTTACATTCTTTTAAGAAAATCCGAGCTTTTCATTGGCTGTCCTGTGTCAGTCCATGATAAAATACATTAGGTCATCTCCGATTCTTGACCAATTCCAGGCTTCACATAAGCCCTATTGTCTTTCATTTCCACATCTTTCAACTTCCTCAAGAAAGTTACTTTTCCTCGAGTTTCGAACATTTACTTCCTAGCCTTGGCAGACACTTTAAGTTTCTGTCCTAGAGCCTTTTCTTCATGAGCACGTTCAACTCAACCAAAGAACTGCTTTTTCAATTAACGATGACAATGCAGTAAAAATCTTCACAGCTACGCATGTGCAAAGACTTCACTCTGAACAAACTTTTGCGTCTGCAGCTCTGTCAGCCATGTTTTCTGAACCACCTTTAGGCCTCACTTTGGAAACTATTACTAAACACACACAAGACATCAATTAATTTAAGAATTGAGACCCATTCTGTTACCCACCCCCTTTACTAATTAATCTTGTTAATTATGTTACCTAGCAAAAGCACAATCAAGCAGCATTATATTTACTTCTCCTTTAGGAACTGCACAAACTCCTTGAGCTTTCGTCACAGAAAAGACATAACATAAGCACACAAAATAAGCACATGCCATTAGTTACACAGCCGCATATAATACTGACAAAGACAATAGACAAGGCTAGTTCATTATTTTTTCCAATGTGTTTGCAACATAAAGCACATTAGTTTATCCCGCATGTATTGATGAATGTGTTCTTAAACTAAGTTGATTAGTAATTTCACCACAAACTTATTAATTTATTTACCGTTATGAGAGATTAACTTCACAAGTTTGAACAACATCTTGTTCTTCACCCTGCTTCATCAACTCCCTCACCTGGTGATTTCTAAATCACCAAATAATACCCAAAATGTATAAATTTTCAACCTTTGAACATGTTTTGGACTTTCTTAATATTAGTATTTCTAAACTTTAGATTCATCTGGTTTTCTGCATTTTTCATATTGAGTTCTCCGAAACTCTAATTCTATTTCTTTTTCTTTTCTTAGTTTGCAAATTCTTTTCTTTTCTATTACATGTTTTCTTCTCTTATGCATCATGCAACTAATTTTTAACAAAAGTATCACTATAGCTATGACTATTAAAGGAAAAACTATTTTACCTATAATTGAATTACCAGTTTCTTGAAACCAGTGTTTAATTGCTACAAATCTTTTACTTAAATGTTCTGAAAAACTTTCGTCTTCTAAAGGTTCAACTTCATTATGTAATTCTGTAATGTTTTTATATACATTTCTATACTCTGACTTTTGTCAGGTATGCAAGTACAACAATGTTGAACATACAAAATTCCACAGACTCCACCCTCTTTTGCCAGCAAAATGTCAAGAGCAAGACGATTTTGCATCACCATACTCATAGCAATAAGCTCTGTATTCACTAATTGAAATCCACTTGCAGTATCTGTTGACAATCTATCAACAATTGTAGGCATTTTTCTGATTTTGTTTGCATTCAGGGTTATTCCTACCATAGGTATTAATGCACCAAATACGTCTCCCATTATTTCTGTAAAGCTTTCCCTTCTAAATCTATTCAGGTGATTGCTAATTTCAAATGAACCTTTTGCATTTCTATGTATATGAAAGATTTTGGGAAAAACTAAACCTACATAACATGTCCCATACCAATGATCTGGGAGATTGTAATAAGCTTTATTCCCACAAACAAAATAAATTCCTGGAAAAATTGGATCTTTGCCTCCTTTAAATCCCCAACCCCCTATAATACGATAAGTGTCTTCACATTGACTTGCACCTACAAAATAATTATCAAACAAAGTATTATCTCTTCTTATACAAAATTTTCCACTAACAGGTTTATCTATGTGAATTGCAACATTTTCATTTCTACCATTGAGCTTTTCATCTTCCATCTGCCAAAATTTAGACAGTATGTTTCTGTATCTCATTTCGCTTGTAAATTGCCCTTCTCTCTTCCACCATATTTAAGAACGTCTTTTCTTCTGTTCTCAATTTACATGTTAAATTATTTCTAAAAGCGTACTCGTAGGTGAGTTCACTAGGAAAAATTCCCTCATCTGTTTAGCATATTTCACTTTATTCAAGCTATCTTCAACCTTTAAATTTGCAAAAATCTCATAAAAATCTGAATAATAATATTCCAAACGTCCAGTTTGATAAAACAAACTAGCTATTACACTACATGTTATGCCATAAGTAAGAGGAAGCATATTATACGTAACACCTTCAGACACAGAAGTAGGTAACTTCACACAAATGTAGCAATCTTTTGCGTCCATCACCTTAACATATTCAGATAAAAGTCTTGAAAATCTATTACTAGAAAAATCTCCAACAGATCTATCTTGATGAATCTCTGGTTTATGTACAATAATTTTATCAGTCTTATCAACTTTATCATGATTAACCACAAGTTTACTAGCCATATTAGCTTTATACATCTCTTTATCTATTCCAAAAGGAAAAATGACAGCTAAAATTAACCAAACTAAAATTATCAAGATTACACATATTGGAGGCAATTTGCAACATCTTTTGAAAATTGAGCATCTTGAATTATTATTAGTAGAAGGCATCTTTACTTTCAAACAAGAGCCTTAAAAAAGCATCATCTAAATTTCCATGACTACTATTTACTTCTACTACTGGTGGAATTATAATATAGGTCCACTCAGGTGATTTGTACTTCTGATTTGGTTTTATTACTCTTTTTGCTCTGCTGTTTATCACTTCTATTTTCTTTCCTGCTTGTTTTTTTCTTATTTACGTCTTTTTCATTTTGACTTGTGATCTCATTCACCTGCTCTTTTGCTTTATTCACTAATTTAAATTTCAGGCCTTCGTTTTCATTTGGCCAATTATCTCCTTTTCTTGTTATTTTCCTTTTCGGTTCCGCTAAATTATACTCCGCTCTCCAAGCTCTTTTCCTTGATCTTTTCACTTTCGATTCATCTTCACTTTCATCTGTTTCACTTTCTGTGTTATCAGCTGATTCATTAATAATCAATTTTATTGTATCAGATTCCTCTTTAGATTCAGGTACTTCTTTACTCAGCAGTTCCACTCTGTTAGGAACATCATTCTTATAGCTGGAACTTGGGATTTCTTCTTCTTCTTCTTCCTCAATTACTTCCAATTCTCCAGTTTCAGAATTTTTGTTCCTTCTTTCAGAGCTTACAATCTGCTTTTCAATACTCTCCTGATCTTGAATCACATCTTGTTCAGTTTCTTTTTCTGCTACTTGATCTAGCAGATCTTCATCATTTTCATTTTCTTCAGAATCTTGTATCACAATTTCTTCATTTTCTTCATTCAATGCCTCATTCGCATTTGAATTTTCCAGATGTCGACTTTCTTGTCGATCTTCAGGATCTGGATTTCTTTCAGGTTCTTCTTCTGAATCAGAATCAGCTGTTTCACCTTAGTCAGGATTCTCAGGTGCTGGCACACGTATTGTGTGGCTAGCATGAATCCATCTCTTCAATCCCCTACACCTTACTGCATTTGTTGTGACTAATATCACCTGTCTTGCCTTCTGCCACCTTGGTACTAGGCAATTTCTTCTTCGATGTACTTTAGTCCTTACCCAGTCTCCTGGTAACAGATCATGAGCTTGATCTTTCTCTTTTGTAATTACTTCAGTTCCCACCTGATGGAACACAGAAGTCACCACATCAGATAGATTTTTGCAGTAATCCATAATGACGCTATCATTAATGCTCAACAGTTTATCAACTGGAACAAATGCTTGCCTCATAACCCTGCCCATTAGAATTTCATGTGGACTCAATCCTGTTTTTCTATTTGGAATGATTCTCAAAGACATCAAAACAAGTGGAAGTGCATCTCTCTACTTCATTCCTGTTGCTAAGCACATCTTTGCTATTCTGTTTTTTATTGTACCATTCACTTGCTCAACAACACCTGATGCTTCTGGTCTGTAAGCACAATGTAATTTTTGCTTTATAGCCAGTGCTTCACAAATCAATTTTAGCAATCTATTTTCAAAATGTGTGCCACGATCTGTCTCGACCGTCACTGGGAAACCATACCTTGGTATGATTTCTCTCAAAAGCAATTTTGCCACAGTAATTGAATCATTACGGCGTGTTGGGAATGCTTCTACCCATCTCGAAAATAAACAGATCATCACCAAGACATATCTGAGTTTGTTGTGAGCTGGCATATCAATGAAATCAAGCTGTATTTTGGTAAAAGGACCACCCTCCCGTCCTATTGTTCCCATGCTTACAACAGTTTTTCTGCTTGGGTTGATCTGTTGACAGATAAGACACCTTTGACAAAGGGACTCTGCAATTATTCTGAATTTTGGATTGTACCATGTTTGTCTGAATAATCTAATCATTGAATCTCTACCAATATGTCCTGGACCATGGTACATGCGTGCCATGTCAGAAATCATACTATCTGGCATTACTGGTCTGTCATCTTTGTAAACCCAAACCTCATCTTCTTCTCTTTGTCTGCATCCTGCTTTTAACCATGTATTTTTCTCCTCATCATTTGCCTCATCTTGCAACTGTTTTACTCCCTGCCAAGTCTCAACTACAGATGTTAGCATAAGTGAGTTCAAAACATGTTCATTTTCTTTTTCCCGATTAATTGACACATTATGTTTTGCACATAATTTTGCTATTGAGTCAGCATAGGAGTTTCCTTTTGTTATGTAATCCTCACCTTTTTTATGTGCTGTGCACTTTACTACTGCAATTTTGTTATGATAGCTGAATTCCATCAATCAATCTTTTAATCAACTGTGCATTTCTTATTGGTGATCCTGCAGAAGTTAAATAACCTCTTTGAGACCAGAGCTGGCCCTAGTCATGGACTACAACATAACCATATTGACTATCAGTCACTATGGTAATTTTTAACTCTTTTCCCAATTCACATGCACGAATCAAAGCAATTAATTCGGCTACTTGAGCTGAACGAATTCCTTTGAGACAGGAAGCTTCAATTACATCTGCAACTGTACATACTGAATATGCTGCACTCAGAACACCTTCATCTGTTCTTAAGCATGAACCATCAACAAATAAAACAATCTGATTCAGCTAATGGGACATCTTTTATGTCCTGTCTTGGTTTAGTGCAATATTCTAATTCATCCAGGCATTCATGATCAACCTCATCCCTGATTTCAGTTTCAGTAGTGTCAGGTAATAATGTAGAAGGATTTAAATTCACACATCTCGCAATTGAAACATTGTCCGAGCCAAGGATAACTTTTTCATATTTTGTTAGTCTATTATTTGTCAAATGTTGTGTTCTGCTTCTAGTGAGAAGAATATCAACTGAATGTGGTACATATACTTTTACAGGAAATCCTATTATTATTATTCCTTCACTTTGTTCCAAACTTACACTAGTAGCAGCTACTGCTTTTAAGCAACCTGGTAATGCTTTTGCAACAGGGTCAAGAACAGCTGAGAAATATGCTATTGGCTTTCTCAGTCTTCCATGTCTTTGAATCAGAACTGATAATGCACACCCCTCTCTTTCACTGAAATACAGCTCAAATTCTTTTTCATAATCAGGCATTCCTAATGCTGGAGCTTCACACAAACCTTTCTTTAATTGTTCAAAAGCTTCTAATTCAGTTTTTGTTAGGCTAATCGGGTCTTTTATGTCTGCTTTTGTCAGTCTCTGCAGTGGCTTTGCAATTACTGAAAACCCACTAATCCATTGGAAACATTCTAACTAGTCTCTGTGTTTTTGGAGGTTGCATTGCTTGAATCATTTTTATTCTTTCTGTTTTTGGAGGTTGCATTGCTTGAATCATTTTTATTCTTTCTGTTGTCACTTGTCTGATTCCCTTTGCAATTCTGTGACCAAGATATTTTACTTCTTGTTAGCAAAACTGTAATTTTGCAGGAGATACTTTATGTCCCTCATCTGCCAGATGATTTAAAAGAGTAATGGTATCTGTTACACAATTATCTCTTGTTTTTGCAGCCACAAGGAGGTCATCAATATACTGCACTAACGTAGATTTTCCAGGTAAATCTAGATTTTCCAATGATTTCTTTAGCAATTGATTAAAAATAGATGGACTTTCGGTGTACCCTTGAGGAATTCGACACCATGCTAGAATACGCTCTTTGAACCGGAACGCAAAAATTTGTTGGCTTTCTGGATGCACTGGAACAGTAAAGAATGCATTACACAAATCAATAACCGTATACCATTCTGCATCATGCGGAATCTGATATAAAATTACCGCTGGATTTGGTACAACTGGGCAACATGGAACAACAATTTTATTAACCTTTCTCAGGTCTTGAACAATCCTGAAAGTTCCATTTGGCTTTTTAATTCCCCATAATCGGTGAATTACATGGACTACTCTCAATTTCTTTTAGAACACCTTGTTTTATGAATTTGTCTATTACAGGGGTAACACCTTCAATCACTTCTGCTTTCATTTTATACTGAGGAATGTTTGGATAATCTGCTCCTTGTTTTACTGATATTTTTACTGGATCTACATTTTTCATCAAACCCATTTCATCTCCAGTGAAATCCCACCTTTTTACATTTACTTTGTCTTTTAATTCTTCAGGTAGATTATTCTTATCAAACACAGGAAATAATTAACTTTTTTCTGCCTAAAACCATTGACAGTGTTAATTTGTAAAGCCCATCTTCTTCTGGAGTTTGAAGCTCTATACCATCCGGTGAGCAATATATTGCACAGTTCATTTTACACAGGATATCCCTACCTAATAGATTTACAGGACTGCTATCACAAACTACAAATCTATGCATGTCTTTAAATGTACCTATTTCAACTTCAACTGGTTCAGTTAGATCTGTTTTTATTTGCTGATTAGCTACACCTACTACTTGGATTTTCTCTCCAGAGAGAGGAAGATTTTCTATTTCCACTGATCTAACAGTAGAACGGGTAGCACCTGTATCCACTAGGAAAGTAATTTCTACATCATTCACTTTACCATTTACAAATGGACCAGATTGATCTACCTCAAGAGTGGCTCCAAGCACACACTCTTCCTCCTCTCTCAGGCACCGTCAGAAGTATTCTTCAGATTCACTCCCTCCATCTTCTTTCAACCAATATTGTTGAGACACATTGGACACATTCACTCTTGGCGATCTGTTTACCTGTTCACCTCCGCTGAATCCTGTTTCTGCACTGTATCTCTGCACATTTACACAGTTTGGAAGTGGCGGTTGTGGTAACTGACTTTGCTGAATCACTACCTGTCGCTGTAGCTGTTGCTGCTGATTTATCTCATTCTGCATCTGTGAATTTAATGATGAATTTTTAAAATAATTTCTGGGCGGATTCTTGCATTCACGCTTCCAGTGTCCAATCTCACCACAATTAAAACATGGGAGTTTCTGTTTTAACTCTTCTATATTTCCCATCAATTTTGGTTTATTATAATTACCTTTAAATTTCCCTTGATTCTGATCAACATTTTTATTTCCTAAAGTTGCTATTTGTTGTTCAGCCACTTTTACCTGTGCCCACATAGCCTTTTCTTTCAACTTCTTTTGTTTAGCATCTATTTCATCACTACAGTATTTTGCTTTTCTCAAGATATCATCTACTGTGTGTGATTGCCATCCAACTATTCCAGTTTTTACCATTTCACTAATTTCAGGTCTCAAGCCATATACAAATCTGTATATAAAATGGCTCAGGTCTTTTTCACTTAAATGTTCATAACCACTGTATTGTTTAAAACCAGCAGTAATCTTTCATAAATTGAATGTACTGATTCCTTTGGCTCTTGGGTTGTTCTATCTATTATTTTAACCCAATCTATCTCTTTTGGGGGAATCTTGTTTTTCAAAAACACAATTACCTGTTCGTACTTTCTCATAACATCTGGTGAAGGAGCACCTGTTACTTTATTTCGAGGGTATTCTTCTCTAGGCCAATCTATAGTAGTTTTACATTCTGTCCATAAATCTGATGGGACAACTATGTGAAAGAATCCATCAAGATCAACCCATAAAAAACTTTTGAAACTTTCACAAACCTATCTACCTGTCGATACCATTCTACAGGTTTCTCTCTTAATCGAGGAAAATCATTTGTAAACAGTAAAATGTCCTGTCTTGTCCATGGGACATGCACATACCCTCCTCCCGGTATTTCTCTCATTGGAAATTCATTCACTACTTCTTTTTTTTCTCTGATAGGAAAAGCTAAACTTGTTCTGTCTTCATCTCTTTTCTTTGTCCATTTCACTCTCCATTTACTTAATTCACCCCATTTTCTCAAAATCACAATTAAGTCTTTCATATGAATTATTCTTCCTGTGGTATTCATATTTTCAATATCCTTTTCTGAAAAATCCACCCTATAAGTTTTCTGCAAATTCTTCTGCTTACTTAAATCTACTTCTAATTCAAGAGCCATATCCTCTAATTGATCATATTTGTTTTTCGTTTTCCATGTTATGCTTTTGCAAATAAATAATAATTCATCATCCTGATATTCCTTCAATCTGTCAGTTCCAATTGTTCCAATTATTAATTCCTCCAAATCTGCTTTCAATTTTGCAACATCAAGTAATTTACATTCTGGTGTTCATGTTAAATCTATTTTACTCAGACTCTTTTCCAGAGTTCCAGAATCAGATTCTGTGCCTGATGGAGTTTTACATGACAAACTTTGATTAAAAGTTAAGTCAGGCATCATTATTTTCTCTCGATGTATTTCAGACAAGTCTGAATAACATTTTTCAGTCACTTTCTGTATTTCTGAATTTATTGGAACAGTTAAAGCTGAATACCTAATTTCCTTTTGATCAAATACTGGAAGAACAGGTCCAATCGTTACAGGTACTGTTACTGCTTCCATGCTTTTAGTTAACTGCTGTATTAATTCATTCTTTGAACGAATATATTCTGAGGTATTTTGTAAATCCTCATACTTTTCTGTTCTATTTCCATTTCTTGGGGATTCATTTCTTTGAACTGGGGTTTCAGTATAATTCCTACTTTCTCCTGATATATTTGAATTACGTCTTGTTTCTACTCTTTCGGGTGTTTTTCTATAATTCTGATTTGTTTTAGGAGATGTCTCATCAATAATTTCTCTTGGAGGGGCACTTGGAGAAGTCCATGAACAAACTGGTTGATAAGGTGGCGGTTTCCTAGTATACATTTCTTCTAATACCGCATCTTCTGAATCACTTTCTTCACTATTTTTCTTTTTCTTTTGGGCACTCTTTTGTCCAGTTACCTCATCAATTAGTCTCACTGGGTACAAGCCATCACACATGTCTGCACTTCTCCATCGACGCATTCTTTCCTCATGTGTTTCTCTATCAAGACCTAATCCTGTTCTCCTTAATATTCCTCTACTCTCTCGTTCTATTTCAAACATTTCATCTTCCCATTCAACTAAAGCTTCAAATTGAGTAAGTCTAGGCTTTGGTACGAGTTTCATCATTTTTTCTCTTAAATTTTTCAAAACTGCTATGTTAAATGATCCATCTTCCGGCCATGCTAATACACCATCATTTTCAGTATATTTCATCCAATTCTCAATCCAAAGACAAGTATGATAACCATATTCACCCAACATATAAGCTGCAGGTGTTTTGTACTTATGAAGTAATCTTCCACCCTGCGTTGAAATTTTCTTGTAAGGTTTAATTTTGTTTTTCAATTTCTGAAACCATGTGAGCTTCTTTTTCTCCTTCATATAATAGTGATTCAAGTTTATAAACAAGTTCCCTTACTTCGGTAAAGATCGTAACAACTTCCTTGTTATTCCACAACACCAACCAATCCGTGCGCGAAACTTACCAACAAACCAATCAAGTTAAGCTTCGTCACTATTTTGCTCAACCAATAGAATTACTGTTTTTCAGGATGAGCCAATCAGCTGTAAGCTTGCCTTAGTCACATGAACCAATCTGTGCGCGAATACTGTGACGTATGTTAGCCAATCACAGCGCGACACTTGTGACGTATGCTACTGCTGCAGCTGCTCTGTCCCTCACTCCACTCCTTAAACTAACACCTCCTTTACAACATTTTTAAAGTGCCATATTTACAAATCTTTCAATTGAATTCTGTTAATAACTCCACAAAAACAAACCATTTGTCTGTTTCAGTAAAGTGATAGCTTTCCCAAACATTCAAGTATTCTTTTCACGTGAAATAGACGACACTATTTTTACAGAATATTAAATTCGGCGATAAAGTAAGGCTACTTTACCCTTCTAGCAGGTAATAACGAACTCGTTTCTCTCTAAATGCACATACAGAGATATTTTACACCTCCTTAGAGACAATTCAGAGTTTAACTCGATCGTACATAACAAATTCATTTTCGCACATTCATACAGAAAAATCCCTAACCATGCATATATAAATCTTTAGTAGGACTTTAACCCACTAATAGAAATCCTCACTCGCCAGTAAGATAGACGACGCTTCCTTACCCTTCACTCAAGCTTAGATAAATTCTACTACTCTTTTCACAGTGAGTTTTAAAAACAGGACATAAGTCCCTATACTCGAAAGCTACGATTTCATAGACAATCCTCACTATACATTCTACCTTACACACCTAAAATCCCTAAACTTGTGCTGTACGACCACAACACTTGTGATATACGGCGATACCACTATTCTGAAACAGAACAAATGCATTGTGTAACTTCACCTGTCATACTTCTCATGCCGGCATAAACCAGGAATTTTCACGCTGCTGGAAAAAACCTTTGGACTACATATAACAACCGAACAAACTTAACATGTTTTAGACATCAATCCTATGAATTACCATGTAACATACTAATTACCATAGAAACCGTAACTCTGCTTCCAAGTAATTGATCCAGCGCTCACATTGAAAAACTGTCTCAAAAACACTACCTGTCACCTCAATAGTCACCATAAATCATGAAACACAAATAAAGGCCCATAAAACCAATGAGACAATTTTTGAGCAGCCGAATCAGGTGGTATGATTAACTAAACTACTCACATATTATTTACATTATTATATACAACTGCAGTTTATCTATTTTTACCATGATTTTAACATGTATTATTTATTAACCTGACCACCAAGGAGATTGGATCAACTGATGGTAACTAGACCATGAATAAACAAGACCAGCTTGTCTTTTCAAATCTAATTTTATTAACTTTATTTTTCATAAGGAAAAAGCATTTATGTTTTGGAATCTTTATTTTATAAGCAATAAAGAAAGCAGCTTTTAATAAGGAAATGAATAAACTGACATTTTCAAAGCAAGCTCAGAAACATGAAATATTAGCAGAATAACAGTTTCCATTCCCTAAATCTATTTCCCTGTCTATTTCTCACTTCACCTAGAAAGGAAAAATCATTTAAAGTCTGCTGTCCTTACGTGCGCCAAAGGTCCAACAGCATGTCACGTCAATCAGGAATCGGAAAGTAAGAGAAGCAGCGAGCCTTTTTCCTGCTCATGGTGTCAGGTTTTATACCTTTCTTTCTAGCTAAACTTTCTACATTTTACATTCCTTTAAGCAAATCCGAGCTTTTCATTGGCTGTCCTGTGTCAGTCCATGATAAAATACATTAGGTCATCTCCGATTCTTGTCCAAGTCCAGGCTTCACATAAGCCCCATTGTCTTTCATTTCCACATCTTTCAACTTCCTCAAGAAAGTTACTTTTCCTCGAGTTTCGAACATTTACTTCCTAGCCTTGGCAGACACTTTAAGTTTCTGTCCTTGAGCCTTTTCTTCATGAGCACGTTCAACTCAACCAAAGAACTGCTTTTTCAATTAACGATGACAGTGCAGTAAAAATCTTCACAGCTACGCATGTGCAAAGACTTCACTCTGGACAAACTTTTGCGTCTGCAGCTCTGTCAGCCATGTTTTCTGAACCACCTTTAGGCATCACTTTGGAAACTATTACTAAACACACACAAGACATCAATTAATTTAAGAATTGAGACCCATTCTGTTACCCACCCCCGTTACTAATTAATCCTGTTAATTATGTTACCTAGCAAAAGCACAATCAAGCAGCATTATATTTACTTCTCCTTTAGGAACTGCACAAACTCTTTGAGCTTTCGTCACAGAAAAGACATAACATAAGCACACAAAATAAGCACATGCCATTAGTTACACAGCCGCATTTAATACTGACAAAGACAATAGACAAGGGTAGTTCATTATTTTTTCCAATGCGTTTGCAACATAAAGCACATTAGTTTATCCCGCATGTATTGATGAATGTGTTCTTAAACTAAGTTGATTAGTAATTTCACCACAAACGTATTAATTTAATTACCGTTATGAGAGATTAACTTCACAAGTTTGAACAAAATCTTGTTCTTCACCTTGCTTCATCACAATCCACTGAGGGCCTAGTCCCTCTAGTCAGAAGGAGAGGTAGGAAGTAGATATTACCAAGCCTAGTCATGTACCTGCCTAGGAGCATCTTTCTGCAAGCTACACAAAGCTTTGTGCCAAACCGCTTCAAGCACTGCCAGGGAAATGAAACGAAGCCTCAGTTGGCACTAAATGCTGGTACAATTTAAATTACTATAGTTAGGAACTTTATAATTCAGCCTCCAGGGTCAGGCTAATTTTATACTCAAGCAAAGTGTATCCAGTGGCGGGTAAGCAGCTGTGACACTGACCTTGTGAGTCAAAGAAAACAAACCCGAAGAAACCAAGACGAGGTTTATGTGTAACTAAAAGGAAATATGCAGCACTTTAAAGATGGCATAAATCAATAAATAAAATAAATATGTCTTCTCTCTACCGATCATGAACATTTAGAATGAAGCCTGAACTAACTAATTGCCAAATTCTCTCAACTCTACCAAAATATCAATAAAAGGAGCTGGAACTGGGAGTGGGCCCGTAGGTATAGGCCAAGTACATAACTGAAATCTTATAAGTATGCATTGGAGACACCCTAAACCACAAGGGATCAACCAGATGATGGCTGAGGAATGTTACATATGTTTTAAAGTGACCCAAGTTCTTAGATAGGTTATGGTGATGGTGATTTGAATAAGACAGGTGAACTGTAAGCCGAAATCAAAGGCTTTCTTGCATTTAGGCCAGTCCCTGAATGAACAGGTTCTTTGGCAAGGCATACAGCACCGTGAGAGTCTACATATGGGCGCTCTCTCACATTTACACCAGACTGGTTAGGCTCACATCAGTGCACCTGAACATTAAAGGTGTTAACTGACTGGTTGATTAGTATTAGCGCAGATAAGGGTGACATTGTATACATACATTCTTCCCAAAAAATGACTGCTTTGCACACAAATAACACCCAAATATACTAGGCCAATGAAAAAACAACTGCCACCCCTATCGTGACATAATTCCATACTGAAGGGAATAAAGAAGGATCAGCAATGGAGGTTTGTCATAGTATCAGTTCCAAGTGAGACAAATATGTTCACAATGCCATCTGAAGCCTTTAACAGGCAACTGGAGAGTTAACTAGATATTATAGTAAACACAACTAAAGAACTTGAGGTACAGAGATAAATCAGCCCAGGATATAAGAACAAAATATAAGCACCACAAAAATATAACCATTCTAATACTAAGCACGTGGCCTGTGTATCTCCCAACTGACTTTATACTGAACATTCAGACAAGGAGCCCTTTAGATACAAGGATAGAAGTCAGACAAAGAAAAGGGACACTGCCTGCATAATACAGCTTTCCACTTACAAATAACACGGTTCCAATCAAACTCTGCACCAAGCACCAACGAATACATAATGAAAGTATGCAAGAACAATGAAAATGTGAGTCAATGATGCACACCTCTCACCCAGGTGAACAAGTCGCTTCTTCACTAACATACACAAGGCAAACACTGGACTCTCGTGATCACTATTAGATACACATATCAGAAAAAATAAGATAAAAAAATACAAAAACTCACTCCAACACCACAAACAAGATAAAATGGCACAAAATACAACTCTTCACCACCCACACAGCTACTTTAAACCCCTACTCCTGTGTCTGTACTAGACAAACACCGCCACCCACAACTGCAACACCACACTCAAAATCACCACCGATATAAGGCACAGGTCTAAATGTGGATTTACAGCACTAGCACAATCACTAGCTCGCCCACACTACTATGTGTACATACAATGGCGTAACTTTAACATGCACGTTCCGTGCGTATGCACACTGGCAACCATCACCTACATCTCACAAGCATTATATCACTAAGGATTACTCCTAAGCTTCATACACCACAAATGATTACATATTCCTGAATGACCTATTAGTGAGTGGGTCTCAGCAAAGCTACAGTAACTTTAAGGGGGTGAGCAGGGAGGGCTACTCTAATTCAGAGGAGGAGATATGGCACAAGCAGACGGAGGATTCCCCATCTAAACTACATTTAGAAATACTGTATACCAGATGACGAGACTCATGTGAGGCAAGCATCACTCTGAAATACCTTCAAGGCACTTACACAAGGTAACTGCATAGCACTAGCACTAAACTTAATAGGTTGTGGGTAGCATGGTGGCAAAACACAATATTGCCAGAACGTGGAAGGGAGGGGTCGAACTGCGGCACACGGATGGGGAATCCGACATGGACTGGTGTATGAAAGCAGGGGATGCCCTGGTAAATGGACTAAAATATGGGGCTCCTTGAACGAGAGTAGAGATTTTATTTGTACTTCATTTAATTATGCGCCCTCTGTTACGGTGGAGAATGAGACACTGTAAGCTTTCCTTTTGTTACATGGGACGATGATACAATTGACTTGCTTTTGACCCAATGAATTGAGTTAGTTTGAATGTATCTTCTATTTTTCCAGTAATTATTCTACGGTTTGAGACTGCACGTGTTTTCATTAGATTGGGTCATGTTCATTTTTTCCTTTTTAATAAAAATAAATATTTAAAAAAACTTAAACAGGATGCAGACACAAGAACCACCTAAGAAGAAAATGAAAGAGCAACTGAAAATGGAAGAAGAATGACATAAAAGAAGGGAAGGCACAAAACATGCACCTTGTAACAACCGAGAGGGGAAACTTAACTTTGATACACAGGCAAACGATATCCAATTTAAAACGAAAACAAAAATGCTGTTACACCAAAAAAAACAAAAACGGATTAGATACTGTCTTCCTAGTAGAAGTTGAAATTATGTAGGCTTTCCTAAAAGTGATGAAACATCACCACTCTAATAGAAGAAGGAAACGCAAAGGGGAAGTTTGGGGAGTTTTCCTGACACTTTCCTTCTGCTGCTGAATCCCAATAAAGCTAAGGAGAATACCTCAACAACACACAATACCCTTTAATCACACTGTCATTATGTTAAGACCTGAATCAACAAATATACGAGGAGGTGGAAATTGTGCTGGTGAAATAGCTAAAACGACATAAAGGACAAGGCCAGACAGTTAACAGTCTCATTCCATAAAGCCGTTTTCAGATTGCAAACAAAACCACTTTAATATGACAAGTAGCGCAGCACTATGGCAGAAGCATCACTAGCCCTTATGTTTGAAACAAGTGCAGGTCAAACAGATTGAGCAACTAACCAACTGCCTTCATCAATACTGCTGCCAAGATTTTCACAAAAATGATATACACTAGGGGGCGTGGCTTGCCTGAGCAAGATGGCTGACCCACTTTGAGTGCACTCCCAGCCATCCTTATAATCCTCCATCATCCATGCCACTGTGTGCTGCTCAGCAACAGAGAGACCTTTGCAGTGGTCGCGGGGATCAGCCAGATGGTGGTGTCCGACCATCATGAGAAAGCTTATGGAGGACCTGACAGCCTGGGGACTTGAGGCAGAGACCACAAGAGACACTTGCACCTTCCCCTAAGATGCCAATGCGGGGGAATACCGGGGCAGAATGAGCACTGCTGCGCTGCCCCATGCCCCAGAGAGAGACAAGTGAGCTAAGTGGAGAAGGGCCGCCTCGTCGCCGAGGCAACTGGAGCATGGGCCCGCCTGCGAGCCGCTAGGCTCGTCGGACGTGAAGAGGCCTTATATTGCCCCCCTCAGCAGGCGAGTGGCAGAGAGGGTAATTGGGCTGGGAGGGTGTGGCATCTCACAAGCTAGTAGAGAGCCCTGACAGGGCCTTGGCAGCCCGACAGCCTAGCGTGGCCCAGAGGGATGATGTGGGGTATCAGAGGCATTTGCGAGTTTCCCCTTTCCTCTGGAGGCCGCAGAGGGCAGTAGTGCGTGTGAGAACAGCCTGGGAGTGGAACTGCTCCTCTGCCTAGCGGACAGCGAGGAGAGTGGTGAGAGTGACAAACTAAGCAGCAAATCTGATGGGCTTGTCGCTTGAGGGGGTGGGCATGGTGACCGTCCCGATGTACTAACCGCCCTGGCGACATTCAGTGGGAAGAGGAACGAACATTGATGGATCACCCTAATCGAGGGATGTCACAAATCCCTCCCATTCCCCTCTTCTCCTGTCTGGTCGATCTCACCTGCCCCGGCGTTTGCTCTGCAAAGTCTGGATCCGACTGTGAAATCTTAACCAGAGGGGGCGCAGAGATTTGTTACCTGCAGCATTGACTGGAATTTTATTCGTGGTGGTGGGGTGGGGGCCTCGAGCTTTTTGTGAATACTGCCACCGGTTGGTAGTCTGGAACTGGTCTCATATAGACAACATGGTCACTCCTCGCCAAGCACTTTAACAACATTTTAGCATAAGGGCGCGCTGATAGCCCCTTGTGGGTGGGGGAAAGAAAATGTTCTTCTGATATTGCTACTACCTGTGGTGTGAGTGACAATCAGGGGTTGTATGCGGCCCTTCACTGACTACAGTCCTCACTCACACACATGCTTTGGGACCTACAGCCTCTGTGGACACTTGGAACAACCTGGAAGGAACCCCCAGCTGCTTGTGCCGTTCCTCTTTGTAGGTGGAAGCAGGCTGGGCAATAGCAGCCTCTGATGTACCACTCAAATCTCACCTCCAAGACTCCAACCAGAGCTCACCACACCCTACGGGGAAGGACATAGGCTTGAGGGAACACACCCAAACCAAGATGGATAGATATACCTCTCCTCCCAGCATTAACACAGGTCCTCCAGGAGCAGTCCCCTCACAACAGAATCCATCAGCATCAGCAAACCATACTGATGTGTTACAGGCCATCCAAGCCTCCTGAGAGGCGGTTGAAACCAAGATAGGAGAAGTCAAAGTGGATGTCACATGTATACGCATTGATTTACGTAACATGGCCCACAGTCACCGAAGCGGAGGAGAAGATTTCCTCTGTGGAGGTCAATGTAACCTCCCTCAAGGAAATATAACCAAACTTCTGTCTATCACTGCCACGCTAGAGAAAAGGACTGAGGACACGGAAAGTAGATTGATGCTCAACAATTTGTGATGAATGGGCTGCCCAGAAGTATATCAGAATTGTCAGACTGGCTGAAAACAAGGCTCCCTAAGGACCCCTTATCTTAGTTTGTAATAGAGAGGGAGCATAGATTACTGGACCAGCACCCCCCCCCCCACCTCTGGATGGGGGCATCCACTGATTTCCAGATTTCTCAAATATCATGATTATAGATGCTATTCTCCGTGAGAACTGCACAGCTGTTTCACAACCTTTTCAAGCACCCCGCATTATGGTTTTTCCAGACTACACTCGAGAAACACAATGGCTTTCCTTTGATGAAGTGAAACAAAAACTCAGGACCCTGAAATATATGCTTCTGTTCCATTCAAAACTCAGGGTGACTCGTGATTGCCGCTCCCACTTCTTTGACACCCCAGAGGCAGCGTGGGATTGGGCAGCCGAAAAAACAGCCTGGCACAGCACTAATGTCAACCCTGTGTTAGGGTTCGAGAGAGAAGAAAGAGATCTTGAGCTGTGGTTAGGGTTGAATCACGGACTTGGGAGGTGCACTTTACACACACTCCCTTAGCTGTCTAAAAGACGCTTGGCTTACTGACTCGTTCCGTGACCACGCCCCCTTCTACTTCCGTGTTGTTCCAGTCTCGACGCAAGCTCCTTTGGCGTCTTCGTGAGTCTTTACCGCTGCCCTGGTTCCCGGCTCTGCTCCCCTTGGTATCGGATCCTTCCTGAGGTGTAGCGGTATTTATTTCTTGGCAGCTTCCCCCTTGGCTGCATTCCCCTCTCCGAAACCCCCCCCCCCCTTGTTGTTACTTGCCACATTGCGTTGCCATTTTAAGGACTGTGACTTCTGTCCTGGTCTCTGTACTGCTCACGGATTTCAATTTTGTATCTTTACCTTTGTGTTGTTCCCTGCGAGGGAGTAGCTGTTCCGCTTCACATTATCCCCGTGGAGCCGGACGGCACACCTCGGCAAATGTGTCTCTGCTCCGCCCTGCTGTGGCTGTCAGGGCCGGGCGGAACACCTCGGATCCCGTCCTGTGTGTAAGGGAGTCGCTGTTCCGCTCTATATTCCCCCGTGGAGCCGGACGGCACACCTTAGTGAGTGTGTATCTGCTCCGCCACGTATACTAACTGGCCGGTCGGAACACCTCAGACCCCTATCCTTTTCATTAAGAACCCTTTACCCTTCCCCAACAGTGTCTGTTGTATGAATGGTGACTGAGTGAGTGTTAAGGTCTCTCCACTACGACCTCTGGATATTCTACCATTATCCTACCCTCATTCCAGCCATTGATAAGGAGGTACTTGGATGTTTAAAGGTCCTCCTCTTCAAGGAATTATCCAAACGAGCTCTGGAGTGTGAGACGACAATAAACACAGCTCAATGTTTAAAACGTTCTAGAAACTTGAATAGAAATTAAGGGTGGTTATTGTTTTTTCCTTCTAGCATCTAAGTTCTCTGGCTGTTATTCTACACGACCCCAATCCTCATCCTATGGGGAGAGTGATGGACACTCCTTGGTTTTATTCCCCCATATTTTTTGAGAGCAGCATCTCGGAGAGAGTTTCAAAGTTCTCCTTTGAGGGCTGCTTTTTGGAAGTTGGGGGATTCATCTTCGCTCCTGTGGATCCTGGCGACTGTTCCTGACACCCTGGGACCTCCCAAACACCAAGGGCCTCAACACAAACCAAACCTTAGACATCTATACAATGCCCGTGCACTGGATCTCGCAGGGCGCAAGGGCGTTCTGTGGGTTCTCCAGACTCATCCAACGTGGAGGAAGGTTGAGACCAGGAAGTAGACTCTAGGAATGATTTGCTGACAAGCAAGCCTATGACCCAAGAAGGCCACTCATAAGTCGTACATTGATAAGCCACGCTGGTCCGCTATACACAGAAATGCATAACTCAACTTGGGGATATCTGGAAAGGGAGTCATGTTACTTCCTTCCAGGATATTCAGACACAATTTGCCCTCTCTAAGACACAATTTCATAAATATCTACAAAATTAGACATGCTCTTTCTAGGTACAGAGATCCCCTGAACTCACTCCTGGAACATAACCTGTTGAAAGCCCAGCTACTAATGGGTCCAGCTGGTCATCCATATTTACTGCACACAGATTAATAACGCCCCTGGGGTACTCATTCCCCAGAGATGAAAGTGAGAAGCCTGGACTGATGCCCCTAAAGGAAAGGTGGACTGGCAACTAGCCCGCATGACTCCCCAAAAGATCGCAACATTCTCCCGCTACAGGCTGATCCAGATGCACTACGGTCACTGCACACATATAACCCTCGGAAGCAGTGGCAGGCAAAAGATCGATCTCTACCTGTTTCCACTGCCCTAGCTCAGATGCAGACTTTTCACATGACAAGGTCATGCTCTCCAGTCCCACGTACCAGGAAAATATAACCTCTTCCCTCTCCTGGGTTTTGAGATACACACTTACGCTGACAGCTAAAGAGACCCTGCTAGGCATACTGGACAACCTAGGCAATACTAGGGAGGAAGTGGACTCATTGGAATGGGCACGATAGTGGGCAAAAGAGACACTGCCCGCAGATGAAAACTACTCATGAGGAAAAGGGTATATAATATGAACATGAGAGCAGACATTAATTATTTTAATCCACCTGACTTTGTACAACATTGTCTGAGGAATTTTCCATGTACGTCCTGACATTGTACATTCTTTAATTTTTTTCTCCATGCCTTTGGAAAAGTACTGAGTCGTTGCTAGAATAATTACACTTTTTAACCATTTGTGCTTCTCTGAGATGGAAAGCAACACTGGTCTTTTTCCATTCAAAAACACAGATGCTCAGCACATACCAATATATTTACAATATCAAGAACGATATAGTGCAATCTATAGATTTCAAATACAGTGCAATATCAATCACAGTAATAGCGAATAAACTCCCAAAGCCCAATCAATTTGCTGGAGACTTCTGTTTATCAAAAAACGTTCTTCTTTCTTTATTTTGATAGATATTTTCATTCAATTTTTAAAAACATGATACATGATCATAGCCGACGGGGCGCGTTTCGTCTCCACGAGACTTCTTCAAGGCTATAAAAATATACAATGATAAGACTGTTATACAATATTTATACAAATACTAATTTATAGGGCATTTAAATAACATATTAATTCAGACAATCTAATGACCTAAAATATACACAGGAATGATCCTATCTGTAGATATTTCTATTAACAAGACATAGTCGACTTTGAGATAATAGGAACATATTAGGAAGATCTGTATATAGAGTAGACATGGTTTTATACTTAGACATTCATCTATTAGATTCCTCTAGAATAAATATAAAATACTAAGAACACGGGGAAATTTTTCATGAACAAACTAGTCAACAAATCACTCAGAGAAACAAAGAAAAGTGCAATAGTCAAAGAAATCACCTCAAATGTGACTCTTTGAGATGTTCTTTATTAAGAAAAATGAAATAAAAACAGAACATGAAAGTATCACAACGATGTCAGCACATAGCAAGATCGTCTTGTTACATCAGAATATGCAAAAAAAATTCAACCATTACAGGCTCCTAGTAATTTCATTTGTTAAAAGAGCTGCAGGAAAATAATGTAATGTAGGCCAAATATAATGCAGACTAAAAACCAAAGTATCTTAGATACCTTTATTTATAATCTTTTGTTCGCACTTTCCATTAGAACCTGTTCCACAAAGCGCACAATAGTTTAGATTGCGTATTCCTATCACTGGTCAGATCTGAAAACAAATTAAGGACCACATGTATCATACCTTTCAATTATTGCAATTGTTCTCATCTATTGTGCTTCCAAAATTGTCTGCTATATATATACCTATTTTGTATATAAATTACATACCGTGCCTATGAAAAAGTAGAGGGAAATGTTCTCCCAAAATAGTATAGTTCTGCCTCAATCTGTTGCAAAGTAGTGTTGTTCTGCCCCAATCTATTGTAAAACAGGATATAATAAGCCATTATTTCAAGTGGCATCAAAAAGGGATCAACGTACCATAAATAGTTATTCATTGGAAGCCACATTCTTCTATATATACTACCCATTATAATCGAAACAAATAAAGCAATTCTTTTATTTCAATTGGAATTGAGCATATGAATATATCAGTTGAAATATGTCACAATTTAACCATCACTTAATATTTATATCCATGTCTTGACCTTTAATTCATAGGGTTTGACATGGTAAAACTAAAACTTAATATACATCCTTATTGTTTTCATATTTTGCACAAATCCCATATACCCATCATTATTGCGCTATATGTGTTTATGAAGAAAGTAGAAAAACTCTCTTTGAGAATGCTGGCACCCGATTTCTAAGCTAATATTTATTTTAACCACCAGCATAATAGCGTGTATCTTACGGAACAACGGAAAACTCTGTATAGGTATATATATCACACAATTTTGGAAGCGCAATAGATTAGAACAATTGCAATAATTGAAAGGTATGATACATGTGGTCCTTAATTTGTTTTCAGACCTGACCAGTGATAGGAATATGCAATCTAAACTATTGGGCACTTTGTGGAACAGGTTCTAATGGAAAGTGCGAACAAAAGATTATAAATAAAGGTATCTAAGTTCCTTTGGTTTTTAGTCTGCATTATATTTGGCCAAAATTACATTATTTTCCTGCAGCTCTTTTGACAAATGAAATTACTAGGAGCCTGTAATGGTTGAATAATTTTTTGCATATTCTGATGTAACAAGACGATCTTGCTATGTGCTGACATCGTTGTGATACTTTCATGTTCCGTTTTTATTTCATTTCTCTTAACAAAGAACATCTCAAAGAGTCACATTTGAGGTGATTTTTTTGACTATTGCACTTTTCTTTGTTTCTCTGAGTGATTTGTTGACTAGTTTGTTCATGAAAAATGTCCCCGTGTTCTTAGTATTTTATATTTAGATTTATTCTTGAGGAATCTAACAGATGAATGTCTGAGTATAAAACCATGTTTACTCTATATACAGATCTTCCTAATATGTTCCTATTATCTCAAAGTCCACTATGTCTGGTTAATAGAAAGAAATATCTAAAGATAGGATAATTCCTGTGTATATTTTAGGTCATTAGATTGTCTGAATTCATATGTTATTTAAATGCCCTATAAATTAGTATTTGTATAAATATTGTATAACAGTCTTATCATTGAATATTTTTATAGCCTTGAAGAAGTCTCGTGGAGAAGAAACGTGCCGCATCGGCTATGATCATGTATCATGTTTTTAAAAATTGAATGAAAATATCATCTATCAAAATAAAGAAAGAAGAAAGTTTTTTGATAAACAGAAGTCTCCAGCAAATTGATTGGGCTTTGTGAGTTTATTCGCTATTACTGCGATTGATATTACACTGTATTTGAAATCTATATAGATAGCAATATATTTACAATATCAAGAACGATATAGTGCAATGTGCTGAGCATCTGTGTTTTCGGTATTAATTTTGGTTTTCCAAAATAATAAAGGGAGCTAGGGAGGTCAGGTTCCCAGCTCGCGCACTACCACTTGTCTGTCAATACTACCTAGAATAATTTAGAGAAAACCAGGGCAGGTCTAGGGTGCCTTGACCTTTTATCTTGTTGTAATAATGTAATAATCTTCATGGAGTCAGGGTGTAGTTCTAAGTTGTTATTTATTGTAGCTAAAGTTACAGATGGTACAGGTGAACCAAGATGGTAGTTAAATGGTTAGATAAATAATTAAGTTAGCCCCACCAGGAGCTGTCCTCCTGGATGCTCAGCCTTCCATCACCAAGTGAAGACACATTTCATAGCAAGCATTCTATGACATATGTAACATTCTAAATACAGGCAAGCTGGAAAGCATGAGAAGATAGATGACAGATAAGTAGATTAAAATACACTTTCCAACACTTGTGTTTTCTTTTTCCATTCAATTTGCAATTAGCGTTGGCTTGTGATCACTTATCTTCAACATGTAGTGTGGTTAGCTATTCTTTTTGTATGTATAACTGGAAGGCAATTTCCAATAGATTAGGGGAAGGGAGTGAAGTCTGTAAGCAGACTTGTTTGAAGTATAGTATAAATATGAAAGGAGAATTATTTTTAATTGTTCATTACTTTCACGGAACAGGTTTTGTTTCCTTGTTGGTTTTGCATCTGCTTAAGCTTGAATAAACTGATCTTTTTTTTTATCTCCGACTCCCTGTACTCCTTTGAAGTTAAAGTGAACAAGAGGTGTGTTTCCTACCCACCACACCAACAGTAACTGAGTGGAACAAAAGAATAGACCAACGTGCCACACTGGAAGAACTTTTTTTGCATGGGACTGCCCTTGCAAATGTGAGCACATATGGGGGAAATGGGTAGAGTAATGTTTAATGTATTAGACTTTTGATGGAACATTGGTTCTAAAACCCTTTTAAAATCGGGCACAATGTGTTAGTCTCAGACATATTCAGTAGTCCCCCATGTGATTTATAGCTGGGTCCAGAAATGGGAATAGTGAGTACTAGTACAAATCAATGAATTATTGAATGGTACTGAAAAGTTAGGATATGAATGCTGTAGATAACCAACAAAAACACATGTTTTAGGTGTGCGTTTGCTCCCATTCATAATTTTATAAAAGTTTGTTTTGCAATAAATGAATGGTCAATAGTGTTGAATGTTCGCCTGAGACAAAATGATTCTTACTTTTTGTACTCAGAGTAAATGGAGTAGAGAGCAACATAAACACTCTGTAAATTAAGGTAGTTCCAGCCTTTCTTGTGTTTAAAGGCCCCATCCCTTTTCACCTGCAAAAAAAGCTGAATGCACCTAACCGCTGAATTGACTGACCGTGCCAAACAAAACGGTACAGTCATGAAGCATAATGGTGCATACGGTTCAAAGGAACACTCAGTCAGGGAAATTCAGAACCAAGAAGGATCAAGCCAGGATGTAATGTTACAATGAGGCTTAATTTAACTATAAAAAAATGGAACAAGCCCAAAAATTAGAACTCACCCAAGGACAGAAGAACCCGAATTTAGCAGGTTCCTAAACAGCACTTAATAGCATTCACTTTCCCATGTGTTTGCAAACTACAAAAAAGTGTTATTTGATAGTAAGCAAGCCCCCCCCCACTTGCACCTATTTTGGTGGTATCTGAAAAAAACTGAAGTAATTCACATGAATATCGCAAAGCAAGATGTGCGTGTAAAATAGCATCAACAACCGCATTGTGTCCAAATGAAACACTCAGTCATGCACTCAGTTAACAAAGCAAGTACTGGCAAACCCAACATATCTGGACTTAATGAGTGGATATATCCAAACATCATTTGATTAAGCTTGTATTTTCATATGTTATATCACTAAAGCAGACTTGCTCGGTTCGCCGGTAGTGGTAATGGCTTTGCTAGATGTGGTTGTAATGCAGTGTTAATGGTGGTGGTGGGGTGGCTGTAATGGTAGTAGTAGGTGATCATGGTTATGGTGGCTATGGGGATGTGTTTATGATGGTAGTAGTTGTAGCAATGCTGTCAGTAGTAGTTCTGATGGTAAGGGTGGTGATAATTGTGGGGGTGGCAATTGCTGTGGTAATGGTAATGGATATTGTAGTGATATTGGGACTAATGGAGGTAGTGATGATGATTATTGTACTGGTGATACTTGCGGTAATAGAGGTGGTGACTAATGGTTAGAATGAACTAAAATGAAGTAGCTGTTTTAAAACAAAAAAAATCATGTGGCCATCAGAAAGTTAAACTCGCATTCGATTACTAACAAAAACATTTAGTAAAAAAGCATACTGCAGAAGAAAAAAAACGACAAAACAATTGTTTTCTGTATACATTTTATGTGTGAGATTAAGAAATGAATGTGTGTATGTTTCAATTGTAAAACAGTCACTAAGCTCTAAGTAGAAGCTGTGTAGAGAAGCATTCATGCTTAGACCAGAAGGAGTGTTAAGCAGCTTGTTTTAGCAGATCTAATCATGTAGGTTAAAAGAAAAAGAACTACAAAGTGTATTTATAAAAATATGTCTATTTATTACACAACACTCACTAACACATTGGTTTATCCCCTACCCAGAGAGATCAACACAAATACACACAATACTTCAATTGTAAACTGGTAAGTAAGCACAATACACAGTGGTCTCCAGGGAGAGACCAAACCATATACTAAGAAGGCGAACTGCAACCGAAGTCAGGACTTTGACCAGGAGACTCAGGAAAGCTGGAGAGCTGTGGATACCAGTAACCATGCAAGGTAAGTACCCAAGAGCCCCAAGGGTACAGTGTGAAGAGTGGAAATACAGCCGCATACTCAATACAACTCAACAGGAAAGTCTTGGTTGCAGTTTTGAAGGAGGACCCTTCACAGTGGACCTTGAAGAAACCCAGTGGAAGATGGAAGGCTGGAAAGACACCCCCCCCCCCCCCTGGATACCCCATGAACCAGGATACCTACACCAAGGAAGCCGGATGCATAGGTGTGAGTAATGCGGAAACCGCTGTAAATCACAATGGAGGACTTCAGAAAAGATCCCGCTGGTAAAGACTGTGCAAGAATCAGGTGGAATCCAAAAGTGGATTTTTGAAGAGAAGACACTGCAAGCAGAGGGGAAAGTCTATGCCACTCGGAGGTGACCAGGAGGCCCGGAAGAGCAATGACCACCGCTGACAGAAGATGCAGGATTGATGACAGTGACCTTGCCGCTGCAGCGGTAAGGACCAGGTGACGCTGTGGAAGACCAGGAGCTGGTCATGAGCTGCCCCATGTGAGAAGTCGTAAGCTATGGGGTCAGTGTCTGGCGGGAGCACCAACAAGCCTTGGCAGCAGCAACAAACATGGTAAACAATAAAGAAGCAACGTTGGGACCAGTAAGTACCAAGGGACGCACCAATTGCAGGAGTCTCAGAGCAGGCCCCAAGCAAGCAGGGGAGCCTACAGAATCCAAAGAAGACCCTCAAGAGGACCCACAGGTCGAACTCACAGGAGTCGCAAGAGGACCTCGAGCAGCTCACCAAAGATGCAGGTTCATGCTGCAGAGGATGCAGTGAGGATGAAGATCTTGGCAGGAAGAGATGCTGGAGCTTCTTGTAGCCTGAAGATCTATGGAGTACAGAGCCAACACACCTAAGCAAGGGCAAGTCGACACTGTGCACAGGGTTTCTGGTCCAGTGGTTCCAACGAGGGATACTGGCCTCAAGCTTGCTGAGAGGACAGGTCAGGCCTCAAGGGAGTTGCAGAACCACCACCTGTGTTGTTGAGCCTTTTGAAGTCCGTGGGACGTCGGGGCAGCAAACTGGCAGCTTTTTTATGGTGTCTGCAGATGGAGGTGTCATATGGCCGTTAGGGTCATTGTCGACATTGCTAAGTTAGCATGAGCTCTGCTGCCATGATGCTGCTTTTGCGCATGTTACTACATGACTTTATTTTGCAAGACTGTCTCTGCATTTCACATGAGAACTATCTGCTTTCTGCGTTCTCTACTTATTCCTGTCTGAACACTGAGTACAAGGTCGATAAACAATGCCCTTGTTATTCTGTTCCGTTCAGTCCCTAGCAGTTAGACAAAACATGCTACACAGCTGCAGCTGCTGGAGAATCGTGCTTTGGTACTGTGGGGATGCATGTGCGTTTAACACACACTTGGAGAGGGACCTTTCCACAGAGAAGAGCTATGCAGTTCCTATGATGTAACGCTATTATTTAGGCACTACGGTATGGGGTCTGCTGACAAAGCCCAGACATCATCTTTTATATAATAAAACGTTACCTGTCCAAGGGGAGGTTGGTTAGGCCTTATAGTCCTTTATCCACTGTCAATTTACCATGATATCCCCTTTTGTAATCTATGGACTTGCTACAATGCTACCTGTTTTAGGTCTATGCGTTTTGCTGCTGGTAGTGGCATTCTAGAGCACTATAGTTAAAATAAACATTTTTAACTATAACAGAGACTCTGCCTATTCTTATTGTGGACTAGTATGAGTGAGAGAACGAAAAGGTATGTCTTGTTCCCACGACTCCTGAGAGAGTCGGGAGTGTTGTGTTCTGGGTTGTCAATTACTTTATAGCTTCATGATTATGTAGGAGAACGAATGAGACACTACAGCTAGACGGTTTTGGGATTGTGGGTACTGAGGCGGTAGGAAGGCTTAGCCCCGATACACCGTAGTCCTGCTTTCCTGTGCATAGTTCTGTGTGTGTGCAGAATCCCCGCAACAGAGGGGAGTGACTCCATAACTCCAAAGGAGATTACTTTGGTTGTCCTTGATGCCCACAGGACTCGAGAGGTACTTGGAAGAAGACGACGAAGACGACTTGCAGAACAATGAAACCAGGAGCAGCAAGAGTCTATCTTGGTGCAGTCTCAGTTTCAGGCAAAGTCCATTAGCCCAGACAATCGAAGTTGAAGTGGTTTCGGGTTTGAACCTTGTCCCATGACGAATCTGAAGAGCCACCCAAAGGTAAGCCCTTAAGTACCCTAGGGAAAGGATTGGAGCAATTCAGGGGTCCCTCCTAGAGGAGGGGCTGGACAGAGAGGAGGATACTCTCATGTCATTTGTCCAATTTTGAGCAGTAGGCAAGGGCTCCCTGAACTGGCTCAAACTGGAGTATGCAAGGAGGGCACCAAATGGGCACTTCAAAGCAGTCTGGTGGCTCTGGCAAGCGCCGCCACCCCAGCCCAATACACAAAGTCCTGTTTGGGAGGTGGCCACACCTCCCTTGGACAGGAAAACTATTGTTCTACCATCCTCTGCTCAAGCTCAGCTAAGCAGCAGGAGGAGCAGGTGGAGGGCAGAACCATGTCTGTGGTCGGTAGCAGCCCTAGCTTGCTGTTAGACCCTGAAAGGCCGGTACCAGGAATACAGGAGGGCACCCTAGGGGCGCCCCTCAGTACATGGGATCCTACATTCCACACTGGAATCGGTGTTGGGTTAGGATTCCAACATGTTTGAAAACTAACATGACCAGCTTCGGTGCAGCCAATATATAGTTAGACATCTCGTAAATGACTTGATGTACACTATATGTATTAAATGGCTGACCATACTTAGACAGCCTGGAGAATCGACTCAAAGGGTTTGTAGGGATGTCCTGCTCATGCAGGGACACCCTCACACTTATAACCAGACACCCTGCCCTCAGGACTTAAGAGCCTGCCGTAGAAGTGACTTATAGGTTTTAAGTGTAGTGACCTCAGATAAAAGGTAACTTATTTCTGATGTGAGAGGTGCAAGCACCAACTCACACAGGCTACAATTGAAGGCCTGTACTCACAGTTTAAGTGGACTCCCATGGGTGGCACAATACATGCTGCAGCCTAGGGAAGACCCCTGGTTTACCTATGCCCTGAGTACCTCAGTACCATATACTAGGGACTTAGAATGGTATGCCAGTAGCCAATTGGGAAGGTATCAAAGTACTTACCACTGTCAAAGTTAGGTGGAAACCACAGTGACTGGGGTCCTAATTAGCAGGATCCCAAGTCAGACTGGACATAAAACAGAATAACAACAGCAAAAAGTGGGGGTAACCATGAAAGCAGATCCTACTTTCCTACAACATCAAATAAAACAATAGAGCCTTCCATCTCTAAACCTGCATACTGCTTTTTATATGCAGCTGGGTGTATGTAGGTAGTTATATATGCCATTGAAGCACACTGACGAATTTTCGATTTCAAGTTCAAATTCCAACTTTTCATAAGCTGATAAAATGAATATCACAGAGTTAAGGATAAAAAACATTATTTACAGTAATAAAACATTTGGAGCAGGAAGAAGGCTCATTTGCACACGGTTGGTACCAGTCAGAGGAGGGGGACATAAAATGATGGACTGAACCAGTGCTTAATTTGTGCCAGAGCTTTCCGGTGCTTAGCACCGACACTTAATTATCAGGGCCGGGTCTACGCATCTGCTGCGCACGCCCACATTAATATTTTTTAAAATGTACCTTTTTGTACTCGGTGCAGCCACGCAGTGTATTTTCATACATGGCAACATTTTAGGACAAGGAAGTGGGAGATTTAAAATAAAAAATAAAAATCAGGAGAATGAAAATTCCCCATTGACTTCTGTTGTAGAAAATGCAATTTCAGGCGGGAGACAGCTAAAATAAAGCAATTTTTGGCTTGAAAAATCGGTAGTCTCCCGCCTGAATCGGCTCTATTGGCATGTATGGTGTATTTACACGTATGTATCACGCCGAGTGTGAGTCACGGTGGCGTTTAGTGTTGTTGCGACTCACTCACAGTTCTTAATCACTTAGCCTGCAGCAGCCAGCAGGCAGCCTGCCTCGGAAGTTCGGAATCAGGACATTCTAAGTACTTGGGCGCCTTAGGCGGGCCGTGGGGCCGGGCTGGAGGTTCTGATGGGGTTGGGGCTGTGCGCGCGGGAGCGCGCGCAGATTTCTTTCACTTTGCCTCCACCAGTTGCCACGCCCCAGCATAATCACTGCAGGCCAGCACCACAAGGCCGCCGGCGCCGCCGCAGCCTAATCAATTGTAGTACCGTTCGTACCTACTAAGCAAAGGCACAAGGCAGTTTGCAGTGCAG
This sequence comes from Lissotriton helveticus, assembly GCF_964261635.1. Taxonomy (NCBI): domain Eukaryota; kingdom Metazoa; phylum Chordata; class Amphibia; order Caudata; family Salamandridae; genus Lissotriton; species Lissotriton helveticus. The sequence continues at coordinate 737,585,338 of NC_136059.1, read as the reverse complement.
CCAGCAGTGTGTGTCAACTGTGTCCCCCGGCCCACCACGAGTAACGGTAAGATTAGAAGTGAAGAACTTTTAAGTTAGGCAAAATCTATTGGTTTTAGCCAATGCATGTGTTTTTTGTTTCCGTTCCCTTTGGTTTCTCACCCTCTGGCTGCCCTTTTGCACCTCCTGACAGTGCGGCTGTGTGGGGGGGGGGGGGGGGGCACTGCAGCTTTGCGCAGATTGATGGACATCTTGCCTGCACAACAAGAGACCTGGAGATGAGGGTGTCCCGGGGAGGGCTTGACGCTTGAGCGACTCTTTAGGGGTGAAAACACTTAAAAAGGAGATGTGAACATTGTCACTTACTTGGGTTTGACCCTTAAAGACAAAATCTGCTGGTGGATAGCAGTCACTGATGCCTGGCGCCAGGAAGCCCTGGCTGTCTCCCTGATAAACTGGTGAAAGAGGACTTAACAGAAAGGTTTGAAATGTTACGATTATTCATTGACACACCCCAGAGGCACGTCCACCGTGAACAATCAAACGGTTGTGATGTCATGTTAAATTGCGAAATTCAAGCAATTGAAATGGATTTATGTTTGATAAATGGAATTTGTCGAGGGTTTCGGACAGACTATGTTGGCTGTGATATCGTACTTCTTTGTGTTGTAAACTGTGAACAAATATCTCTCAACTGATATAATGAATTGTTTTTACTTAACCATTGTGAAAGCCTAATAAACAGAAACTAGGGTATTTGCGACATTCCTAGTATTTGCAATATTATTATTGCATCTCAACGTATAATATATTTCCAATTAAAATGCTAACATTTTTGTAATGCAATAGCTGTTGAATACTACCTCTACAAGGTGCGTAATCTTCACTCCTTCTTAACTAAAGTATGGTACAGAACGTCAACACACACACACACGCACACACACGCACACACACACACACACACACACACACACCCCCCCCCCCCCCACCCCCACCCCCCAAGGTAACAAGGAGAGCGGAGGAGTGCGGCCCCTGAACGTAACTCTGTTGAATTCAGCACAGTAAAATCACTTGACTTTCCCCCCAACCCTAATTTCTCACTCTAAGGGGAGTAAATGTCACCATAAATAGAATATCTATACAAGAGATGGGTGTTGCAGGAGAATGATAACAATGTCATAGGTGAGACGGACAAAGATGGACATATTGTCACTTTGAACAAGTCAGACTATATGGGTGAAATCCCAAGGCTGTTACAGGAGGGAAGCTGTTAAGAAAAACCGAACGGTAACACTATGCCATCTATTATCACATCCATTAATGCTAAACTCTCTCAGTGGAAGGAATGTGGTTTAACATCAGATTATGAATACTCTTTTCTGAAGGTTCATTGTCCCCGTTATGTTACCTATGTATTTATAGATTTCCCAAAATGCACATGATGGGTTCTTCCCTACCTGGTAGGCCCATTATTTAGGGTAATGGATCAGCCATAGAGGATTTGGCACAATATGTAAATATGTATTTGCAGACTTTGGTATGGAATCCCACCGGCTGCATACATGTATAGCACTTGAGTCTGGTATGGAAGCTCTATAACACTTTTTGTACTAACAGAGTGATAGTTATTTGGAAATTCTTAGATTTGTTGGAAATGGCTAACATCATACTTCCCAAAAATCTTTTTCTGCAAGCTGGAATTTGGTATTTACAAAAACAGGGGATTGTGAGGAGTTCCAGGTTAGCGCCTTCAACCCGCCCCCCCCCGTGCATCTTGCAGATTCACGGAGTCATAAATACTGCTGGTAATAAAGGGGCCATCTCAACAGGTAATCAAGGGCAGCCAGGCACAGGGGTGGGTGCACAGTGCGCTCAGCTGTAATCAGGGCTCGCCACAGCAGGCGTCGAGGCGAGACTGGGCGTGAGGGCCAGGGTGCGGTGTGTGCACGTGCTGCCGGGCTCCGGATCCCTTTATATAGGGCACAGGGGGCAAAAGGTGCGGAACCGGGAGTTGTCACTGGAGGGAAAGGGGAGCTACAGAGGGAGGGGAGGCTCATAGAGTAAGGAGATGAGTGCTGGCAGCGAGGAGGGGTATGGAAATGGTGAGGACAAGTGGAGGGATGAGAGAGTTCAGAAAAGAGTTGTGGACAGAGAGTTGAGGGGAAAATGTGAATTGATGGTCCTTAAGTGTTTTGATACGAATCTTACAAGAAAGAATGTACACTGTTCCCCTGGGGTTAGACAGGTAATAAGGTCTCTCTCACAGTTAGCTGATAGTCAGCTAGAGGGTGTGGGGGGGTTGCCGGGTGGTCAGCAAGTTCCTTGACGGAACTAAGGAAGCCTCACACAACTGATGAGCTGGATGACATGTCTCATTCAGCCTACTTGGGATGTTGTTTATATCATCGGCTTCCTGCTCCTGCGTCGGGCCGGCGCTGCAATGCCCGACGGGTAACAACGAGTGTCACTCTTTTGCGGAGGTCTTTTGTTCCTTGCCGTGATAAGTAGAAACTTGTGAGGCTTAAAAAGTGAGGTAGTGAGCAAAACAGTGGAAAATTTTAAAAAAAGTTGGATAGTCCACAGGGAAGTCTTTATTCAGGTGGTTAGCCACTTTATTAAAAAGTGTAAGGAGGGGTACTGAGGACCAACGTAACTATTGGTGTGGCCTCATATCGACCCTCCATTTGGTCAACATGTTTCATGCCCAGCAGGGCAATTCTTCAGGACCGAAAAAAGTGCTCATATAAACCTAATGTGCCCCAAAGGGTGAGCTACAGGCTATTATTGATACAACCTGATAGGTCTAGGTCTAAGGATGGCGAGGATCACTGCATCACCGTCAGACCTAAGGGAACAGTAGACATCACAGTTACTACATTGTCGATAGTGATTATACCGTTGGCAGGCAAAACTGTGACTTCACCCCAAAAGTCAAACACGCACCCAGTTATCCAGATTAAACTAGGTGTCTATGAAGGAGGGCTAATGGAGTGCAACGTGGTGAGGGGAGAGAGACCATTATTACGTGTAGCAGGACATGGCCCCGGGGTATTCAGGGCGTGTGTGAGTGCTAATCGTAGCAAGGGTGGTCAGTTGTTTAACTAAACAATGGAGCCACTAAAAATAAAAACAGTATCAAAACACAATTAGAAAGCCACTCAGCCACAAGGAGGGCGGCAGGCACGAATCTTTCCATGCAGTTGTTAGCTGGAGTTTAAACGTGTGTTTACAATTCCAAGTACGTAGTGAAACCCTTTTGGGTTTTGGGGGAGGTGTTGCATTATAAAATAGAACCCGTTTTACATCACTCCAAATCAAGAAAATCGGGAACATGGTCCAGGAGAACGCCAGACCAATGGTTTCAACAGTGCCTGCCTGGCAGGACACGTGCAGGACAAGGGACAGTTCTTTGTCTTACAAATGTCTACTATAAGCATCAAGTCAACCAGACCTGAAAGTTAAACGCTTTGTTTCATTGTTCAACCATCCCAAATAATCGTGATAACAATGACCGAGAAACACCGACGACGATAAACACCAGGCAGCCGTTGCTTTACTGGGTAAAGGAGGTTGCAGGGCCTGCTAGTGGTCATTATTATTAATTTAATTGCCTTTGGAAATTTTTATATAGTGCTTGCACCTGTATCAGAGCTCCTAGCAGGGAAAGGGAAGGGTGTGAATAACTTGACTGCATTATGAATTAAGAGATCACAGGCCAGCGCTTTATGGAGAGTGCAAGCTGTATACTTGGAGAAAAATACTTCAGGTCTTTTGGCATTTTTGAACAGTGCTTAATTTGTGCAGTTGGTTTCCGGTGCTAAGCATTGGCACTTACTTGACAGGGCCAGAGCTATTTAATTTATATCCCTTGTGAATGGCCAAGTAATATATCTACTGTATATTCCACCGCCTCCTTCTGTTCGGATGCATGCCTGTCTGCCTCGCATGTCTTCAGAGGTACCTGTTGAGGATGGATGTGGAGCCAATATAGCAAGTGGGTGGAGCCAGTATAAGTGGGTGGAGCTTGGAAAGTGGGTGTGCCCTCCTTCAAAAAGTTTAGCACCTGCACTTAATATTTTACAAATTACGCACTGGACTGAGCACAGGCTCAGGCAAATGTCAGTAGCAGAGATTAATTCAAGCTTCCACCAATCGCTTTTTTGCTTTCTTCAGCACCATCCTCTTAGAGCTCAGACCTGGGTCCTATGCTCACTATATAATATGACTCCAGCACCTGATTGACTAGTCCGAATTGGCCTAAACCGTTTTAGTGTTGATTGTGCTCTTGTTCAGAGGGGCCCTGGCCTATCAGTCTGAGCTGAACGATTCCGATTGGAGCAGGGCCGTTACTACCTTTGAAGTAGCATTTCATGTTTAGGGGGTAGAATAGAGTAGTGAACCAAATAATATAGTGGTTATCCTACTACCTTTTATTGTGGATCAAGTTGCTGGCAGAGGGCATGGTGACCACCTGGCAACATACATCCACTCCAGCTGGGTTGTCCAAAATTCTGCCTTGGTGGGATGTATGTTCGATGCAAACCGCACTTGCAGCTCAGCTGAGAGAAACCTTCTCCCAGGTTGCTTTGAAGCAAGCCCAGTAGGCCAATGTGGTGGAGGTCTGAGGTAGAAATTGATGAAGGAAGCAAAATGATTTAGGGGTGAAGAAGAGGCGTGGAGGGAAATAAGAGGGAAGATGAATAGAATGAACTGTGGTGGAGGAAGGAAAAGGTGATTAAGTTGGTAAGGATGCAGATGGTGATGGAATGAGAATGCCTAAGAAGAGATGGAGGAGGAAAGACTCTTTGGTGGATCTAATGAAGGAAGACTGGGTAGGCCAATGGATAAGGGGAGATTGAAAAAGGGAGAGGAAGTACTAAGTGGTTGGAGGATGACAGACAGAGGAAGAACTCAGAGAAGGATGAGGCAGCGAGAGAGAGAATGAGACTGAAAATATTCCTACAAAGAGATCCAATCAGAGGCAAAAACCTAGAGATAGTGTAAGACCACAAGAAAGAGATAGAAATGGTGCTTCTACTGTACAGCTACTAAGCCACCACATAATGGCCTCGAAGCACAGAACGAAAATAAGGAGAGAGAAAGGGAAGGAAGAACACAAGGCAGAGAAAACGAGCTTTGTATATGAAGTGGGTATTCTCTCCAACACTGGTCTCGCACCAGACAGGCAGCAGTGCTTTTTGAGTAACCAGCCTTGAGCATCTGACCAACAATGCAGTACAGAAAATTAGAAACAATGAGTGGCAGGAGGGATCAGTGAAGAATGTTGCTGGGGTGATGGTGAGAAGAACCAGATGCTGTCAGAACTTTGTAAATCTTATGGAGATACAATGTAAGGTATTGTTAGAAATGGGATTTCTGGTTGGCTGAGGCTTGCGCCAAAGCAAGGCAGAAACCACCACTCTAGTTAGGGCAAGGAAGTTACCCTCCAAAGATAAACCCTGCTCAACCCCTTGGCAACGTGACACGAGCAGTAAGGCTCATCCCGACGGCAATGTGTAAAGCTTTTGGGGACACACCCACCAGCAACAACATCCCAGGCCCCCCACAAAAGGAACTCCACACAAGGTTATATCAAAAATAGCCTTTGTATTATCCAAACACATCAGATAGTAATCACACCATATACATTGTGCCCACGGGCAATATTTACAAGGGAATATGTACACCTGACAGGGCCACTTGGACCACTGTCAGGATCATCACAAAGCGAACTTGGTAAAGATGAACTAAAACATATAAGTAAAAATAGGACATAGAACGTACAGTCAGTAAACACTGATAATCATTGCACTTGCAACAGTCTAACTACATTAGACCCTCACCACCCAAGTAAAATCTTACACTAGGGGCGTAAATCACACAGGGAAGTATAATCTCCCTAACATACCTAAACAGGTAAAACAACCTCCTATGCAGGAATCATATCTAGAGGCATCAAGCACAGGGTGCGCAAAACATACTTCAAACAGTACATTTCCTAACACCCAAAGCATTAGCACATAAATCGCATCAAGGTCCAGGTTGCGCCACTGCGCCAAAACCTAAACGTTGCAGCTGCCCACTAATTGCTGGGCAGCTGAGGACAAGAACAGGGCCTAAACATTGCAGCTGGCACTAAGTGCTGCGCAGCTGAGGAAGGCCAAGGTAGGGGCGAAGGAGTGCGACTCACTCCTGAGTCCAAAGACATGTCCCTAGAAAGAAAAGAACCTAAACGGTGCAGCTGCCACGTCCTGCTGGGCAGCTGGGTACTCAAAACTGCGACGGCGGCTCTCACTGGCCCTTAGAAGCACAACCATGCCAACTGCTGGAGCCCTCTAGGCTCTGGGTAAAAATATGCCCATCGTGGAGCGCACTAGCGCTCTGAAAATGATCATGCCTCGCGTTGGAGCCTTCTAGGCTCTGGGAGCAATGGGGGCGAAAATGCGGGAAAGAACATGGGCCCCTCTGGGCCTGTCAAAAGAAATATAGCCCCCGTTGGAGTGGCGGGTGGGAACCACCTTGGCTCTTTAAACAAACATGCCCCCAAAGTACATAGGCCCCATGCTCCTCACAGGGGCTCTTACCGAAACAATGGCCCCAAAGCCGAACTTGCCCATTGTTGGGGGCCACTCAGGATCGCTTCGGAAATAATTAATAGCGTTGGGGCAGCCCACTGCCATCCGGGGCCACCCTAAATGCACCACCATTACTGTGCCTCACTCCGGCACCAACACATGAGCCCCACTCACCAGTCTGTTGTGTGGGCGGGGACTGCTCCGGTCTCCTCCTCGATGGGGGACCGGCAGCACTTCTTTTGCGGCGCGGGGCTTCCCTTCCACTCATGGGTACCCCGCGCAGCCACTGGCGGCCTCTGCCGCCGTCCTGCTTCTCCCTGACCCTCTCCTGGGGGGCCCAGGGACTTTGTACCGTCATTCAAGGAGGCGGGGTAGGCTCCCGACCTCCTCGCTTGAAGACTTCTCCTGCTGCTTCCGGCGGCGGGATTTCAGCCAATCCCAGCGCGGTGGTGGGTGGGACTTCCTGGAAGCAAGCGGAAGTCCCGCCCCGCTCCAGACGCCCGGTCGCCTGACTTCCGGTTTTCGGCCGAAAACGGGCCGTGGCAGTGATTTTGGCATCATAAAATGACGGGTGGGCACCCTCGGTAAACAAACAAAAAGTAGAAGCAGGGTGGGCACCCGCTAAGACTCCAATAAACGGCATGAGCACCCGTAAATAAAAATAATTAAATAAGCGGGGTGGGCACCCACAGGGGAGCCATTTCGGGGGTATCCCCACACCAGGGGATCTCTTCAGGGAAAAGGGGCAGCATCGCGCTGCCACGGTCCATGGGATGTACGTTGTTACAACGCATGCTTTTACCACGCATGCTTTTACAACGCAGGTTTTTCAACGCAAGTCGTTACAACGACTTGCGTTGGGGGTGCTGGATAGTGAATAGTTTAATTTACTATTCCGACTCAAGTCCCCGTGGATAGTAGGGAAGGTGTTGGATAGTAAATTAAACTATTACCTATCCTAGTGCGCCCCCAGCGCAATTTGTTGTAATGACTTGCGTTGAAAAACCTGCGTTGTAAAGGCACTGCGTGGTAAAAGTTCCGTCGTAAAGGATGCTTCCCACGCTCCAGGGCTCCTTTTGGAGTAAAATCTCCGCGCTCCCAGGGAGCCCAAAGGCAGCATCACATCCTGGGGGCCATGAAAAGGGAGCAGGAGGTCCCAGCAGTCCTGGGCATCAGGAGGGGCATTGCAGGGCCCAGGGGACAGCACACAGGTCACTCCAGCAAGGAGACAGCTCCCATGGCAGTCCCTCCTGGGTCCCACCAGCAGCAAGCCCCCTCCTGTTAGGATCCAGCAAGAACTCCAGGCATCCAGGGGCTGGGCAGGGCCCAGGGAGGCAAGCCTCCCCCTGGGCCCCAGCAGCATGCCCCTGGTAGATTCAAGTCAGGAACAAGAACATTTTACATGAGGTCACAGCCTCTTTTTATACACACAAATCCTTTGTCTACAAAGGTGCAGACAAGGGGCGAACCAGATGGAACTGGTTCTGGAGCACTTTGTTTTGCTCAGCCCCTCTGCCTATTCACAGGGTGGGTCAGGGACATCAGACACACCACAGGGGGTGGAGCCAGCATTGTAGAGGGAAGGCTCAACCCTATTCAGGACCCAGGCGCACGCTTCCCTTCCATCAACATGCAGATCTTTTTATTCACCACCAGGGCAGACCCACCCTGACTCCTAGAGCCAGGCACACCAGCCAGCTCCAGCCAATCAATTCACATTTACTGCACAGACAGGCCAACTTCTAGAAGTGGCACTTCCACACTAGACACATTAAATCTGCACACATCATCGCGCAGCATTCAATCTCACGAGTCCGCACATACCAAACTCGACCCTGTACTCTGCCACTAGGCAACGGCACTCAGCAGGGCTGCCCCCTCTCCCCACTACTTTAAACTATTGCCTCGAAATCCATGGCATATGCACTGTAACAGCTACTTGCACATCACAGCCTAAACTTCACCCCCAAAACATCTCCTCATATCATTGATTATATGCGGATGATGTCACTTTATACCTTCATGACCTGGATGGTAATCACAGCCCAGTTAACAGGGAGCTCATGTTGTGCAGACCGCTGTCAAGCACTACCATGAATTTGAATAAATCAATTTTAGCTCTAGTCTATGCCCAGGCTGTTTTACTAAATAAAACCTATTGTATGGTAATACTAAAACATAGGGCAAGACTGATATGGCTGATTTTGCCTCTTTCGCTGATGGGGTATCTTGCCTTGATGAAATTGGTTATCGTACCTTGGCTGCTGTACATGTTTTACAATGTCCCCATGTGCCTGAACAAGCACTTTTTCACAGCACTGTGCTCACACAAGTTCTTTGGCATGGGCAGACAAACAACCATGAATTCGCAGGGAAATACATTGCCCTATGAATGGGGGTGCTTTTTTTTTTTTTTTTACAGTGTTTTATATAGCACAAACATGATCCGAATTGGGTATCAGAGAGCTTTACATAGCACCAGTTGCATTACAAGAGGACACATTCATTTTTGTTAGGCACAGGGAGATTAAGTGATTTGCCCAGAATCACAGGATGTTCAGCGTCATTGCCGAGACTCAAACCCGGTTCCCCAAATTTGAGCTCGACTGCCCTAGCCATTAGGCCAACTCCTCTCCCCAAGTTGTGGCGCTAGATTACAACCTCTATTGTAATTGCCCACAGGCTCACCTTGCCCATTACTGACTGCACTCCACATGGCACATGTAGCGAAAGAACATGACAGTGCTTTACCTCACCCTCTGCGGAGTGATGGTTGGCCAAAAAACAATGTACAGACGCACTGAAATCAGCACAGTGCTGTGTACCCAAAGAGCATTGGACAATATTTCCCTCAGATTGAAACTCCTTATGCTCGATACCCCGGCACAGCAACTCACTTATCTGTTAGTTCAGTTTACCCAGGAACCGCTGCCCTTAGGCTCAGAAGATCTACAATGCACATGACAGGAGAGGTCTATCCTGACGGGCTACTTTGTAGACTATGACTCCACTGCAGCTACCGTGGAGTGCACTGCCCTTGATCGGTTTACAGATCTCAGATGGAAAGCATTCTGCAAAAAGGACAATCCTGAGTTCTCCTAGGCACTCTTGAGGTGTGTGGCTCTGGAAGCAATCACTATCTGTCCGTCCTTCAAACACCCAGTGACCTCTGTGCACACCATCATGCATGCTGACGCCCCTGAGCCACAGTGGCTCATTGGGTCAGGCCCGGCTGGGAGTCGGATATTGGGGACACTATTAGGGACAAAGAGTGGGCATATTGCTGTAGACAAACTAGGACACTATCCCCACACTTAAGCTACCCCTCATACATTTTTTATTCTTACACCGCCTCTCTCTACTGTTTGCATCTTGACCTTGCTCAATCTTACCGTGTCCAGACTCCTATACCTGAGGTGTGGAGCAATGGGTGCAGACTTCATGCACTCTTGTCTGGCACTGCCCAACCATAAAAGACTACTGGATCACGATCCTAGATCTCTTTCGAATTTGGTTGATCTATCGTTGGAACCCTCACCCAAACTGGAGCTTTTGTGTTGACTATCCGGCATCCAGAGTAGCATACAACGCTTAGTGACTCTTTTGGCTAAGTGAAGGGTGGCATGCACTTGGGGAAGGGATAAAACCCAGACGGTCAGAAAATGGTTAGTAGACATGGGTCACTGTCAAGAAGAATTGGAGCTCTACTACTCTACCATGACACAAACCAGCAGATTGACGTAATAAAGCTTCATGGTTTGCAAAGTTTCCCTTCTCAGTTATTCTAGTGGGGAAAATTCTGCCGCACTATCATTGATATATTGCGGCATTTTCGATTTTAGTCTCAGTTTGACATAAAAGTCCATCCCATTGGACATAGCAGAGATTTGAGTTTGCACAATTAGTACAATGCAAACAAGATCCTCATATTTCCCGCTACCACTTTTGCACTGCTAAGGAAAAGCTAAAGAGGCTTGGAGGCTGCTGCCGTTGGGAGAGGAGAGGGTCTACTGGGAGGACTGATGCCTGGGATGGCCTGTGAACTGCCGGCCTGATCCATATCTATGGCCATTAAAGTGCTGGCGTGACCACAGAGTGATCTGGGGAGATTGGTGTTGCCTGTACACCAACCCCCTGGAGCATCTCAGAATTTCCTGATCTGTAGGTCGAAACTGTCTGGCAGGGATTGAAAGACCCAGAGACTGTGCCATACCGTACTTTCCTTAAACTGTTCCAAGGCAGAATAAGCTTTTTTTGAAGAAATGACCTGAGCCATCAAAAGGAATATTTATTAGGGAGGCCTTTGCATGTCCTGAGAAATCTATAGAGCACATCCACTTTCCAGACAATCAGTAGTAACAAGGCCAACACAATTCATATATATGGCTGCATCCCTACCATTTAGAATGGTTTGAGCCAAGGAAGCCACAAGTTCTTCCAGGACTGCTGGCAAGATCTTGCTGCCCATGTCGCGGAGTGGTCGACTGTATCACCCCAGGAAACAACCAGCACTGGCTGACCACAATGCTAGGCTAGATGAGGAGAACATTTGTTTTCTAAACGCCATGATACTCTAGGCTCCCTGTCTTGGGGATGGGGAAAAATAGGAAATGAATAGGACGCTGTGTGAGGCAATCAAGGTCCCCAGGAGCCGGTCTATGGTCACAGGCAGGGACAAACAGGACCTGTAAGTAATACCCGTTAAGGTGTCAATAAGAGCTTCATTGAACACAAGCAAAGCCTCGGATGGGGCTGGCCCAGGTTGCAAAATCGCTTTAAGTACATTTGTCTTGAATTCAACTCGAGGTAGTTCTAGGCCCGGGACCTCAGCTGCTCGCCGAATTACCACAGCAAAAAAAGCGCTCCCTTTCGCTGGGGGCCAAAAAGGCAAATTCATCCTTGAGTCAGGGGAAGTATCAAGCCCACTAGCCTCCTGCAAGTCCATGTAAAGACTTGTTTGAAAGCACAGAAAAAAGGAACTGACGTTGGTGCACAGGGGTTGTGTGTATATGTGGCTCTGCTCCATGACTTGTAAGGCAGAACAAAGCCTACCTGGAGCCACATGGCGGCACCTGGAAGCGTGCAGGTGCACTGCTATAGAAAGGTTCTGCATCCAGTCTGGCACCTGGGGAATATTCTAAAGTACGAATCTGCGGTTAGTAGTACCCATCAAAATAATCAAGTTTTAACACCTCAAAAAAAGCATGAAAGGTATGCAAAGTCATCAAAGGAACTACAGCAAGAAGACTATATGTAAGTACTAAGAGAAAGTTAATTATTTTATGTTCTTTTGATTCTAAGCCACATTAATCGCGTAATTCTGTGAAATATAAATATGTAACATTCTCAATTATTATATATAATGTTGCAGTTCCTTCTGCACAGTGCTTTAACAGAGAGGAAAAGGTGTGAGTGGATGGGGGTTGTGGAGATTATAAAAAGGTGAAGGCAAAAGAAGCACAACTAGGAAGCCTTTGCAAGAGGTGTAGCCAATGTAATAAATGGTTTGGTTTACATGTGAACTAAAATCCTCTGCTTCACATAGTGCTGCTTGACCAGTATGTTGATGACTCTCTGAAGAGTTGTTATTGCAACCAGATATATCGCACAAACATGTGTCTAAAACATGCCCAAACTGTTTGCTTGCCAATGCTTCCCAGCAGTATCAGAACTGACATTGGCAAAGCCAATAAGCCTCACCAAAGCAACCTACTGGCTTGTCAATGTTTGAAGCCACGTTGCACACCAGCACAGCTGATGTGCAGCATGTGAAATGAAATGAAAAGAACATTTGTAAAACGCGGTAGCTACCCTGAGGCATCCTAGCGCTGCAGACAAATGCGGACAAGGAGGCTGCTGGGGTCTAAGGGTTTATTGAAAAGCAGAGTTTTTAGGAGTTTGCGGAAGGGCAGTAGGTTAGGCACTGCCCGCAGGTGGAGGAGAAGAGAGTCTCAAAGTTAAAATAAAACAACACCCTGAGGTGCCCTCTTCACTCCTCAGTCTACATCGTTTGACTACAACCGGTACTGAGGTCCTTGCAAATAGCTCAATGAGGTGGCTAGGAAGTGCAGTTCCTTTGGTTATTATGAGACATGTAAATCCACTCACGTAGTTTCAAAAAAGCTATTGCGTTTAAACATCTACTGCGCCCTCTCAGTACCTAATTGTAATGAGATGTAGTTTTAAAATTATAACTCAAAAGTTCTACACATAGGCTCTTAAAAATTGGTGGCTACTGAAACATGCTGATGCTAAGTGAATGTAAACACAGATTCCAGTTTGTGCGGCTACCGCTCCGCAAACAGGATTGCCATGTCCTAGGTTTTGATTAATTGACGTGGACATTAACCCATGAATTAGGAGAGCTGTTCCCTAGGTAGTGCTGCATATCTTATCATCATGGAAAACACAATGTAAGGAGTATACTCCAAAAGTGAAGTATCAGAAAAGAGGACGGGTTCACCAAACCACGCCCATAATGGAAGGCTTTACAAACTCTAAATGGACACCAGATAAAGGCAATCCAAATGTTAATATGCATTCTAGACCTAAGGGAGTCTGGTATATTGAGTAAACAGACTGTGATTGGGTGCTCTTTCTGTAACCAAATGCAACCTGCCCAAACGCAGAAGTCATAAACAACGTGCACGAGGTGGGAGAGAAGACTGCAACAATCAGGGTGTCGAGGGGTGGGAAGAGGACTGTGGAAGGGAGAACAAAACAGGTACCCCAATCGGAGTGTGCAGAGGAAGGTCACCAATAAACATATTATTCATTACTTGGTCCATGCTCCATCAAAGGAACAAACACACAAAGAAGAAGTGTAACAGGAAGCTGCTGACCAACAAGAAGCAAGGGAATGAGAGGGACAATGAAGATAAACAATTGTAAGTAATTGACCATGTTAAGTTTTTTGTTTCAAGCTAACATAAGATCTCTCCAGTGAGAGCGTGTGCGATGTCTCAGGCAAGACCTAAAAATGAGCCACAATGGTTTTGCTGTGAATACCTAGCATTAAAACCATGAGTGTGAATAAAACATTACTAATGTATGTAAAAGAGATGGTGGTCTCCTGACTGTCTCACTCACTCCAGTACTCCCCTTCACACTAATTTCCTCAGTAGTCTCTCGCACAGACACTTTAAATGATCTAGTGTGTGGCTCACCTTGGGGGTAATTAACGCCGGCCGAGCTGCTTTGACCTGTGCTCCGCTGAGGCGTTCTGGGGATCCCTTGCCTGTGGGTGGCGGCCGGGCTTTGCTCCGCCGAGCTGCAAGGAGGGCAGTAACCAACTTCCTGACTGGCCGGGCTTGGCTCCGCCGGTCAGGATTTCAACCCCCAGCAGCCTTGGACCTGGGACCCCGCCCCCCCCGTCATCAGCCAGCGCTAGGAGGCGCATAAATCATCGAGTACACCCTCGTCCCGCGAGGACACGCGTGGGACGAGCCGGGCGAAGCCCGGGCAAAGGGCGGGCCCTCTGAGGCCCTCAGAGACTGGGCTGGGCCACCCCCATTGGCTTTGTCATCACACCAACTAAGGTAACCACTTCTCACGCTTGAGTGTAACAGGTAGTGGCCAGCGATAGCTCTGATGGAGGCTAAAAGTAGGGCTGCGGCCAAAAAGACCCCTATGCATACACGATCTGCTACCAGAAAATTAACATTGGCGCCAACCCCACTACCTACCCTAACCGCTATTGATAGAATGCTGCAGCAAACAATTGGGGTTGTTGTGAATGCGATTGAAAATACTGAAAGAAGACTATCTTTACCACCTAGCATGTGCTTAATAACTCAATCACCACAAGTAGAAAACTCACCTGCAAATATTACAAATGTAACAACATTATCACATGACTCGCTTTTATCTTTTGCAGGTCTGCCAAGGAATGGTTTAAACCAGATTGTTGTACAGCAACCGTTAGAACCTACTGTGTTTTCTGCTAGGGAGAGTAGATTATCATTAACACCCAATCTGATAACAAGTGACATACCCCAACCCACAACATCGAATGATGTGGCTAATGACATAGGGGAGATGGATGGCTGTGACATCAATGATATTATCCCTATTGCTGATTCAACTAACACCAGTCTGTCAAGTAGTGCCATCAACCACGTGTCTACCCGGCCCAAATGGAAATCCACTCACTGTAGGAAATTGTTGGTAGTCAATAGCTGGGCAAGAAATATAGATGCAAAAGAAAGAAAGTAACCCAAACTACAATAGACGATGGAAGGGAGGGAGAGGCACTACAACATAGCGGAAATAAACGCCAAAAGGAAAAACTAACCCCAACTAATATAGAGGGACTGGCGCAACATTTAGAGAATATGATAAAATCCTATATTGCACCAGTGACTGAACTTTTAGAATCTCTAAGTAAAAAAGTGGAGAACTTGGAAAAATTGGGCATAGCCAACTTAGATATTTTAGAACATCTGGGCACACAACTCAAGTCATCTATAACTAATGCACCAACTGGGAGACCGAGCAAAAACACGCCAAGTAGTGCAACTAGAGTCCCTAGTATGCCCACTACGGTAGCAACCTCGGTAGCAACCACAAGTGAAACGAAAATGTTACCCACCATCGTCCCAAATGTAACAACGGGCCAGAAAGTCGCTGTGGGACAAAGGGAGACAGGTGGCCCCATTCATAACAACAAGAACTTGCCAGCACCTAGGCGCCACACTAACAATATCATCCCTGCTACGATTAACCTTCCACCGGAATGTAGACCGTATGTAGCTATCCTTGCTAATGTCCCCAAACTGCAGCCTACCCAATTTGAAAATCAGGAAACCCTGAAAAACAAAACCTTGCACTGGCTCGTGAAAAACTGTGGATTTCCAACACGAGGGGCAAACCAGATTATTTCCACACAGAGGGTAGGATGGGTGGGACCAAGTAAAAAGGAGATAAATGGGGACTGTATAGTTATAAACTACAGGGCTACTGAATGGGTGAGAGACTCGATTCTAAACGCACCTATACCATCTAATCATGAATATAACATCACGTTGTTCCCACTTGACTATTTCTATAGGAACCAGTCAGGAAGACAAATCACAACGCAGTCTTTCCAGCATCCTAGAGCTGTACATCTCAACTATCCCAATGTACCCTCTATACCAGCACCATTGTATAATGTATATGACAATTTCACAATTCCGATCTGCAATAGATTTCAGGTGTTTAACTCATTAGAGGAGAACGATTGACTGAATGTATCATTTATGGTACTACATCCTGAACCTACTGCATCTGGTGAAATAGCTACAATTGAACAAGGGCTAGGGGGTCAAAGTGGGGTAGAAGATGCAACTGTGTTAAATACGACTAGTATTGAAAAATGTAAAAATAACGATGTAATTATGCCAAATGTAACCACACTTACAGATATTAATATGAATGAGAGTCTAGGAACACCGTTACTGATTGACTATTCTGAGGTTACACAAGGCAATCCCGTCGACTTTCTAAAGGTCACCACTTGGAATATAGCGGGAATTGCTGCTAAACTAACTACACCGTTCTGGGATAACTTCATCATACAGGGTTACGATATAATATGTCTGCAAGAGACGTGGCATAGAGATCAAATACAAGTCGAAGGGTATACCTCCTATAGTGTGGCAGCAGTAGCGTCCAAGGCAGGCAGAGCAAAGGGCGGTTTATTGATTTTGGTATCCAATAAATTAACGGAATTCAGTACCGGGGGATATGTGGAGGTGGGTGAGCATGCATCAGTTTTGCGATTGACACATAGCAAATGTAGGGATTTAGTTATTGTGAATTTTTATAATAATATTGTGGGGCCCAATCGGGGTATGATTGTATCGGACGTTGAGCGGCCAATAGAAGAAATACTTGCATTATCAAGCAAATGTCCTGTAATACTCTGGGCAGGAGATTTTAATATCAAAGCATGTAGTCACGCCCAGAAGGGGATTTGTGGACATCGAGAGGAGTACCCTGGTGGTGATAGCACTATCTTTAATCATTTCCCCCACAATAATTACGGAAGTGCATTGAACAATCTGGTAGCTAAATTAGATCTGGAACTACTAGAATGTACAAACAACAAAAATAATGAGAAGTGCCCAACATTTAGAGGGGAGAGATGCCCACTCAAACATTGACCATATTTTGGTGTCCAATGGTTCTGCCTATTCCAATGTCTGGGTAATAGAGCAGCCAGTGAGTGATCACAATAGTATATCAATGGAATTAATGGGTTGGGGCCCAAAAACAAATGCGTACGGTAGACCCATCCAGGGGATTATGGCTGAGAGACCAAATGGCATGAGGATCAAGTGGACCAAAATAGACCCCAATAAATTAATGGTGGATACGATCCGCAAATGTAGTAGAGAGATAGGCTATTGCTTAGCACCTAATGTGATCGCTCCCACTTTACTTTCTAATTTTTTGCAAATAACCAATACTGTTGAGAATTCCCTGGTTGCAAGAAATAGAAAGCCTAAGCGAAATAAAGCTGCGTGGTTTGACAAGCACTGTGTTCATTCACTAAAAAAGCTAAAAATAGCGCTTGATGTTAAACCAAGGGATAAAGATAAAATCAGAGAAGAGCGACTTAATTATAAGACTGCCTTAGCATCTACAAAAAAAGAGTTGCAAAATGATGCTTGGCTGAAATTGGATAAGGCTGCAGAAGCAAAAGATCACAAATTATTCTGGGAAACTGTAAATGGCCCCTTTTTAAAGAATGATAATATTCCTGAAATTAGTTTGCACGTCAGTTGCCACGCATGGATTACCCATTTTACTGGGATTTTTAACTCTGATTTTAATCCAGATGGGTCCATTTTAAGTGCTGATACAGTCCCAAGCCTTAAATGGCAGAAAATGCAGTTATTTTTAACTTTAAATGAAGTCACAGAGGCAATCAAAAATAGTAAGGGTGGCAAAGCACCTGGGCCTGACGGGGTACCCATGGACTTTTATAAACATGAAATGACTCTCTGGGCACCAATACTGACATGTTATTTTAACGCGGCCGTAGAAGATAGTCTACCAATAACATGGGGGCAGTTAATCATTGTGCCGCTCTATAAAAAAGGATCCAGGTCTGAAGCACAAAATTATCGTCCCATTTCACTCCTGGACTCGACAGTTAAAATCCTTAGTCGAGTCCTATTAGTGAGATTGGAAGCCTGGGTTGAGGAAAATGACATCTTATCCCCAGTGCGGTATGGGTTCCGCAAGGGGATGGGAACAATGGAGCAGTGCGTGAACCTGGAACTAATAGTCAGCAAGTACACTAAAGCTAAAGATGGTAATCTATTCTTGTGCTTTGCTGACTTGAGTTCAGCATTCGATCTGGTGGAACACGCACTGCTCTGGCCTATCTTGCTGGCAATGGGTGCCCCTACTGAAATCATCCATCTCCTTGCCAGGCTGTACGACAACCTGTCCAGCAAAGTCAGATTTGGAACAGATGGAGAGTGCACCCCTTTTTTTTAAAATCAAGAGAGGTATCCGACAAGGATGCGTACTTGCCCCACTCCTGTTCTCCCTTTTTATAAATCAAGTAGACCAAATTTTAAGACAAACTAATGCAGATGCACCTATCATTAATGGTAACTCAATCCCAATCCTTTTATATGCGGATGACGCGGTCCTTCTTTCTAGGACCCAAAAT
The DNA here is from genome assembly GCF_964261635.1 of Lissotriton helveticus. Taxonomy (NCBI): domain Eukaryota; kingdom Metazoa; phylum Chordata; class Amphibia; order Caudata; family Salamandridae; genus Lissotriton; species Lissotriton helveticus. Next base: position 737,567,116 of record NC_136059.1, on the reverse strand, counting down.
GGATTGCAACATCTAATCAATAGGTTACACATATTTACTGAAAGTAGGAAGCTGAAAATTAACAAAGGAAAGATGGTTACAATGATATGTGGCAGGAAACCAAGAAAATGCAGGCCCTTTTTTTTAGATGGGGATAGATTAGAATCCGTCAGGAGTTTTTGTTACCTGGGCATCACTTTTTCAGGAGATGGGAGATGGGCCAGTGAACAAAAAAGTGTCCTTTTTAAAATGGCTAGGAATACAAGTTGTGTTTTTAGATTTGCTGCTAAATTAGGGGGTCGCAGAATTTATGAAATGTTATCAATATATAATTCAAGATGTATAACATCAGCCATATACGTGGCCGGGATATGGGGATATAATGCCCAGAGTGCTAACTTGATTCAGCGCGAGGAGAACGTGTTTTTAAAACGATTAATTTGTGCCCCGGCTACGGCCTCAATTGAGATAGTACATAGGGAATTTGACATAAATTATGTTAATGATCTCATTGCTCTACGACCCTTGTCCCTATGGCGCTCAATCTGGGCAAAGGAAGAGACAAAATTTACTCAGGATGCTCGATTGCCGCTCAAATATCCCCTGGTTATGTCACATACAACACTGGTATAAGACAATGTATGGTCAAAACATCTTTAAAGATTTAATAACGGGGTCCGTGTTGTCGAAGCGGGAGCTTAAAGTTTCATTCCTTAAATATACAGATGGGATTAGAATGGAAAGATATGTAAAACAAAGTACGTTTAATCTCTATCTGGAATATAACATCAATGAAGGCTTCCAAACTTACCTTACTGTTGTTAGTACCAGTTCCCACCGTTTTGTGCTGACCCGTCTACGGTTGGGAATTGTGCACCATCTAGTGACATTCCCTGTAATTAAGAAACCCGGTACCTGTTTTTGTCCCTGTGATGGTAAATCCAAACAGAGTACTTGTCACTTTTTGCTATTTTGTAACTTTTATACTTCTTTTAGGAAATTTTACCTGAAACCCATCTTTTTAAAATACAATACGCGTAGTATAAAAACAGCGATGCAATTGAGGTTTAATCTAGAGACCCCAGATGTATGTTTCCATGTGGCCACTTATATTTTAAAATGTATTTTTGCAAGAAAATCAATTATCGTATGAACTCAACCAATGATGCATTTTTTATGACAGTTTAGCACCTGATTAAACTGCTTAGCATAGTGAACCCTTTATATATGTAGAAATCGAATACCTCTACCATTTATATCACTTACAGCACTTTATACTGCGAATTTGCACACGTCCTGCTAGTAGAATGTAGTGAGATACGTTCCTAAAGTATCCGGATTTGTGCTGCTAAATGCATACTGCACTTTAGGAAGGATGGTACAGTCACTTTGCACTTTATTATACTAATTTGCACATCTACTTATGCCGGACAAGTGCCGCTATTGTATATTGTACACAAAAAGAATGGTATAGCTGCTTTGCTCCTTATTTTGCCACTTTGCACATGTATTAGTAGAAGTATGCTTCAATGTAAGCTATACATCTGTAAGGATGATATAATCAATTTTGCACTTTAAAACTGCTAAATTTGCACAAACATTAGTAGACAAATGTACTATAAAGCACTTTAAAGATTGTCGGATATGTGTTGTTAAATGTATATTTTATTCAAGTAATTAAGGCATTTGGCAAACCAAAACTGACACAAATGTATGCTGTATCTTTTTTTATGTTTGTTGCTATATGGTTGTATTCATACATACCGAATAAAGCATTTTGAATACGATCTAGTGTTTATTATTATTGGTGTTTTTGCTTGTAAAGTTAAGGACAAGTACGTAGGACCCGGAATAGACCCAACGTCAGTTTTAACTACTGCTGTCTCGGAGACCTGGCAGGACTCTCCCTCTTTAAGCCCTGTGTTTTAAATGAAGATACAATCTTGTAGGCAAGTAGTTAAGTCTCTTAGATTGGAGGAAGCTGTATTATTGAAGTAGAAATAACAGGTTACAAGTTTAACCGCATCGCTGCTAGAGCGATCCTGCTGCTGTGCTGGACAGCAATAAAAACGGGTGCACAGGAGCACTGTACTGCATGGAAGGGGTTAAGGTAATGCCCTGCCACCAGGGAGTTGGTGCCGTCCAGTAGATCGGGGCTCCTCATTAAGATATTTTAAGGTCTGCATTATTTTTTTTTTTTAAACGTATCTGCCGTTTGTTGTTGGGGAGATTGGTGCTACTGCCTTGAGCAGAGCTGCCTCCTCGTTCTGCCGCGAGCATTTCCTGCTCGATTGTTGCGGAGGGAGGCAGACTCCACTAGAGTACAAACTTCCAGTTTTCTGGGAAGGAGGGACCAGTGGGCAGGCAGCGTGTCTAGTGTTCTTACTAGCACCGCTATTTAATTCACATGTGTATGCGGACACGCCGCTGGCGCGCCAAAGGCAAGGCCATCTGCGCCTGTCTGCATAGCACCCGAGACTCTGGCCGTTTGAAAACAGATCAATCCAAACCTCTCTCCTCCTCTACGGAAACCTTATTAAAGAAGAGAAACTGTGAAAGTTACTGTTCCTATGCTATCTTTCCCTCTAAGAGTGGGCATGAATATTGACAATATACTTGCACTTCTTGTGGCTACTCTATGCACCTTTGTTTATATCCCTCTAGGACATACAGAGCTAACTCCAGGCTGTCCAGTCACTCATCAGTATCCAACGGGCTTACCCACGGGGTGTCATCTGGTCCCAGCATTGACACCAGAGGTTTCTCAAAATGTTCTAATCTCTCGCCCCTACTGGTTGCACAATACCTCTTGAGAACCCATGCAGGATCACCCCTGGATGCTTGCCCACCAGCAGTTCTCCATATGACAGTTAACATTATAGCAGAGCCTCTCTGTAAACTCATGAATAATGTGATCCTATCCGATTAGCTGAAAGCAATCCATAATTAGGCCTCTCCTAAAAAAAAAATAATCTAGACCCAGGGCACTGTAAGAGTTATTGTTCTATATCCTTACTTTCAGTCCCCGAAAAGATCCTGGAGTTGCATCTCAACAACGAGCTGATCGAAATTACAGTACAGCAATTGTGGCTTAATGACTCCAGGTTCGGATTCAGGAAACACCATGGGATGGAAACTGCCCTAATATCTGCCACTGACTATATCAGGTGTACTGTGGATGATGAAGAACAGGGGATGGTGCGGATACTCCTGGATCTGTCTGCAGCATTTGACACCATCTCACCTATACTGCTGCTGGACAGACTCCAGAGTCTTGGCATCTCTCATCAAGCACTAGTCCTTCTGTCCTCATTCTTGACAGGATGATCTCAAAGGGTTAAACTACAGCACTTTCACTCTGATTCCTTTGTCTACTTTGTGGAGTGCCACAGGGCTCATCGCTGAGCCCCACACTTTTTTTTTTTCGTGGAGAAGTGTGGCTCACTGGTTAGAGGAGGCAGACCTGGAAGCAGAGGTCAGCCCGGGACCAGGGTTCAATTCCCGGCTCGGCGGGGTCTTGAGTCCTAAAATGTCCACGGACTCGACAATTCTCGCTCCGGTGCCTACTCGATTCACGGGTTCACACTCTGCGACTCTGGGCAATAGCTTGCTTAATCTCCACAACGGCCCCTCGCGGCAGGATGCCTGGCTTTCACCTTGCAGATACCCTGCAGGGGATATCTCACAGGGGAATACCAGGACGGGTTCCCTAAGCAAGCGCTTAGAAACCGCTCGGTGATTTGCGCTATATAAATTCCTGTACATTTACATTTTTAAATCTTTATGTGGCACCTCTAGCAACCGTGATCCCTCCTCTGGTTTGGAGGTAGACTTGTACGCAGATGACACGCATAATGGGGGGCAGAGGGGTCAGACAGAAGTTATGATATTCGGATCCGGGGAGTCATAGTGGAACAGCAAGTGCTGGCCCCAGTCCTTAGGATGCTGCCCAGCCCCGAGCAAGAAGGTTGATAATCTTGGAATTCTGATGGACACTGAACTTAACTTTCAATTCCAAAATAATCGTACAGTCTCCACATGTACCTGCATCATAAGGATGCTCAATAAAAATGTTCCATTTCATCCAACGGCCAGCACGTATACAGGTAGCTCTGCCATGGTAATGTCCAGACTCGACAACTGCAACTCGCTATACCTGGACGCCAATAAGAACACGTAGTATAAACTCCAGGCGGTGCAAAATGTATTGGCGAGACTTGTTCTGGACATTCCCAAAAGACAATCTGCCAGGAAGGCATTAGAATCGCTGCACTGGCTTCCCATCAATAAACGCATTCACTTTAAGTCACTCTGCATGGTACACAAGTCACTCTTTCTACCTTATCCATCAAGATTAAAAACTAGGTTCAGTTGGCACTCCCCCAGCAGACCCCTCAGATCATCGTTCCAACTGCGTCTGGTGGTAATGAGAACCAAAAAGAGGAAATGGGGTGACAGAGCATTCTCCGTGGCCGCAAGTAAACTGGAATTCCCAATCCCCCACCTTCTACCATTCAGAAAGGCTCTTAAGACATGGCGTTTTTTTTTTTCTGTCTCGCTTTCTATCTGGGGTAGTTTTGACTGTCAATTTCCTTCTGGACGGCTGGTCTTCAGCGCCTTGATGCCTTAGGGCGATTGCTGCGCTTTACACATTTCAAATCAAATCATAAGAGCAGCATCCTTGCTGCTCAGCCCATTCTCGCCAACTGGCATTCACACCAACCAAGGCACTCCTCAATATTTGATGCCCTCACGCACACACACTGGCTGAGCAGCACAGTACTGAGAACTATGGAGACGTCGAGACGATGTATAGCAACAATCACAAGCCACATCACCCCGCAGTTGAAACTATACAATATATCCACAGTTGACTCAAGCACAAAGCGCTCTTACGTCGTTTGACTTACAAAGCGCTACATAAACGAACAATTTAATAACATATCAATAGTTTGGTCCACTGCAGGCAGTAGGGAGGCTGGCACTGCAGAGAGCATCGTGTCACTGCTCTGCGCCTCGTGGGCAGGGAGCCTCCCAATGACGCTCCAGTGTAATCTGTTTTGCAACATCATCGCTGTTCCTGCAGGAGCTGCACCCTCACCTGTCAGCGGCCACAGGGAAGGTGGGGACTAATGCGGAAGGAGGAAGAAACGTGCGGGCACCACCCTCTCCACTGGCAACCTTGGGGGTAACCTGCGCCCTAAATAACACATACATCCTTTTAAAGGGCGGGCGTGGGCACTCTGCATTTAAAGCACAAAACTACATTCATAAAAAAACACAACAGCTGACAAAAAAAGCCACAAACACAGGAATAAAAACACAAATCACGCGGCTGTTACGCAGAAATGTAGCGCACCGCCCTGTTGCTAGGCACCACGCGTGGATTTTGAGAAAAACAAACGCTTTATTTTTTTTTTAGATGCTTCCATTCAAAATATGTTTAAGAAAATAACCTGGAGAGAGGCGTCAGAATTAGCGGTTTGAAATCGAGAGGGGACACGGGGCGTGAGAGGATTACAATTTCCTATTTTAATCCGAGTTGCTGGGTAAGGGAAAGGGAGGGGATTCAATCAGTTTCTGTCTAAAGCCGCTGGGCACTGGGTGATGGAGGTGTAGCCCCAGAGGGAGAGTCCATGCGTTTGTGAGAACCCCTCCCTCATGGTTACCGCCACCCCCATGCAAACGTTACCAGCTCAGTAGCGAGGACCCGGCATCGCGCATCATCATAAAACAGAGAGAAGCAGTTTTGCACCAGCCAGCCACCTACCTCTAGTCCACGCCGGCTCTGGTAGCTCCTGGGCAGGATAACGACCAGCATCCAGCCCCAAGAGCAGCCGCAGACGAACCGGGAAAACGAGGCTGCACAGACGGAGAGAAAGCTCTGGCAGAGGGGACCCCGGCGAGGAGAAAGAAGCAGCAGCAGGGATTAGAGGAAGAGGACGGCATCAGCCAACACACCCAAGCCCCGCCTCAAATCCCTCCTCCCAGCCCTGTCGCGTAGGAGAGAAAGCGATTGAAAATGCGCATGAGCACATGCTCTCCCAGCGGGCCAGGGCGAAGGATGGTCTCACTGGTCCATTTCCAATGCAAACGAAGCATTTATGAAATAGGATGAAGCAGGGATCCAGTGGGTCGAGATCTAAAACTCCTACCTGACTCTTTCCCACCTTGAAAATTGTCAGAGATTTGCATAAGCAGAAACACCCCCTTCCTATTTTCCCAGTAGAGAATAAAAGAAAAAAAACAAGCCCTGGCAAAGCTACTAGGTCTCGCCTGTGCTCCTGGCGTTATCTGTTTTATTTTTTAACCGTGGTGTACATGCCACATGGTTTCAAGTACATTTAAAAATAAAAAGAGTTATGACATGGTCAATGCTGGCCGCGTTATAGCATTTTCTGATGTACAACATGGCTGTAGTAATGCTATACACAGATCAGTGGGTTTATTCGGTTACAGCATAAACCCTAGCAAAGGGAGCAGAATCACCATGGACTGCTTCAGTTCAATCCCATACAAAGAATACCCCCATAACATTCTTATTGCTAAACTCTTAGTTCTAGTTCCATTAATACTATGGAGGAATAAAAGGGACAGACGTATTAAATGGACAAAACCTAAATACAACACATCTTTCCCCTTACAACGAAATAAAACAAAATAAAACAATAACAATGTTTAAAAAAACAAGGATATAAAAAATATATATTTTTTTTAAATCTCTTTATTAGCATCAGATTGGTCCGTGCAAGCATACAAGTACACAGTAAATTGTTGACAATGAAAACGTTAATGGTCATTATACAAAGGAAATAAATGGATGACTAGACCAATGACATTACAGGCAGTGTAACACATTCTAAAATCTTATTTTCACTTCTCCATATCTGAAGGAAAATTGCACACGCGGAAAGATGGCACAAAGAGATAAAACCTTCTACAAACAAAACGAAAACAAGTGAGCCTTCGTGACAGAGAGAGTGGCAAGCAATACACCCATAGACTAGGAAGATGGCATAACCAGAGGCATAGGCAGACGAGGGTAGGTAAAACGACAAGTGTAAAGACTAGGGTGAAGCAACCACTCCAGCCGGGGCAAGGTGTGTAAGGGAACTGAAGAGGGAGACGTCCCGGCCCCAACCAGCACACAGTCCAAAATCAGCAGCTCACGCACAACCCATTCCAGTAGTGTGTGGACGCTAAGCCCTGCATACCTCAATAGGCAGCGCACTGGCAGTTCGGCTAAAATCACCTAGCCCACCCCTTCTGGGACAATAGAGCTAGCGGCCTGGGAGTGAGTATCCCGTGTAATCTTGCTAATATACTGTCGGTATGGGCCCCAGATGTCGATTGGGCGTGAGGCTGTAGGGATCTGGGTGGAGTATTCCACACTATTGGTATTGCATTGGGCAAGGCTGCGCATCCAGGTCGTGGAATCAGGGATTCGCCTGGACCCCCAAAGTAAAGCAATTTCCCTTTTCGCCAGCAAGAAACCTATGGCGGCAAGCTTACGCGTGGTCCGGGGGAACTCAGCGACATAGCCAAGCAGTGCAATCTCCGGCTTATGCTGCAATTCGCACTCTAGAATGTCTCCCAAGATGCGGTGTACCTGTAGCCAGTAGGTGTGCAATTTCGGACAGGTCCATGTGAGATGTGCAAAATCGGCATGGGGAGCTTTGCATTTAGGGCAGTGATGAGGTCTGTTTGGATCGATTCTGTGGGCCAGCGCCGGTGTGAAGTATAGTCGCCTCAAAAATTTGAAATGAATTAGCTTATGTCTACTGTTGACAGAGACCTCTTTAGTGGAGCGGCAACAGGCATCCCATTGGGCATCCGTGATGGGGCCACCCAAATCAAGTTCCCACGCCGCACGAACCTTCGCATCCGAAGCCGGAAGGGCCGCCACACAAAGTCCATACAACCTGGAGACCATATGGGCTCCCGTTTGCGACTGGAGTAGGAAAGTCAGTGCTGCCATTTCATCCGGCGGCAATGGGAACGATGGAAACTGCGCTCCAAGCATGGACCTCATCCTGGTCAGGACAAAGGAATCCATAAACGTCCGGTCCGTGAACCGTGGGTCTTCGGTCACAGAAAAAACATGTCCGTCCGGGAACAGATCCCCTATTGTGGTGAGCTGGTATTTGGACAGCGTTCTGCAGACCACCGCTTCCGCAGTGATGGGGAGCCAGTGAGGGTTAGGTAATGGAAGAGCCGGGGAGTACAGTATGTCCAGCTGGAGCAGTCTACGCAACTGCACCCAGGCCCATGATGTAGTGGACACAGTTTGTATGTCAAGTGGGTCACGTGGTAAGCCTCTGGGCAAGATCGAGCTGAGGGTAAGTGGTAGTACCAAGTCCGCTTCAGGTCTCAAATACGGGATCCGAGCGTCCGGATGGAACCAAGGATGTGCATAGGCGCACTGCGCGACTAGGTAATAAATATAAAAGTCTGGCACTCCAAAGCCACCCCGTTCATAAGGCAGCGTTAAGATGCGCCAAGAAACTCGCGGGTTCTTATCCCCCCACACTAAACGCAACAACAATGAGCGGAGTTGGGCGAAAAAGATTCGAGTGAGCGGGATCGGTATGTTATTAAACAAATACAGAAAACGGGGAAGTATAATCATTTTAATTATGGCGATACGGCCGGCCATCGAGATAGGGAGGCGAATCCAACGTGTAATATTATCCTCCAGAAAGTCTAACGCCTGTCCGTAATTAAGACGAATCATGGATACCGTGTCTAGATGAGTGTGGATGCCCAGATATCTCACCGATTCAGTATTCCATTCCAGCGGGAACGGGCAGTCCCAGCGGGCAGTGGAGGGGGTGAGCGGAAAGATCTCAGATTTATGCCAATTAATGCGAAGGCCGGAGTACCTCCCAAAGCGTTCCACCTCAAGCAGCAAAGGCGATAGGTTGGTCTCCGGAGACCTGACATATAGAATGGTATCATCAGCGTAAAGGGAGATGAGTAACGGGCACGTCCGGAACTGGAGCCCGCGGTGCAGGTGGCGCTCCTGAAAGTGTCGTACCAAGGGGTCCATGGCCAGGATATATAACAGGGGGGACAGGGGGCATCCCTGTCTGGTTCCCCGGGAAAGAGGGAAGCTATCAGAAAGCGTGCCATTAAGGCGCAGCCTCGCTCTGGGGGCAGTATAAAGCAGCTCGACCGTGGAGACAAACAAGGACGGCATGCCCATGCGATGCATGACAGACAGAAAAAACGACCATTCTAAGGAGTCAAATGCCTTCTCGGCGTCTAGAAACACCGCAGCTGCCGGCGTATCTGGCTCAATCTTGTGAAGGACAGAAAACAACGTCCGCAGATTAAAGGAGGTGGATCTATGGGGAACGAATCCGGACTGGGCTGGCGAAATGATAGATTCCATAAGTAAGGACAGTCGAGTGGCAAGGACTTTCGCCAAAATCTTATAATCAAGATTGAGTAGGGAAAGGGGTCTGTAGGAACCGCACCTAGTGGGGTCCCGACCCGGTTTGGGAAGTAAAATGATAACTGCCTCCCGCAATGTGGGCGGCAGAATCCCCGTCTCGAGTGACTCCGTAAACACCTCGATCAGGCGAGGTACCAGTTCCTCCTTGTACTCCTTATAAAAGTCAGCCGAAAAGCCATCCAGACCCGGCGCCGAGGAGCCCTTTAATGCATCAATGGCTTCCACAACGCTGTCCGGTTCAATAGGCATCGCCAGAAATTCCTGCATATGTTTTTCCAGGAACACCATAGAGATTTCGTTAATATAGGGGCCAGGGTCGCGACAGTCAGCCGACAGACCTGAGGTGTACAGATCCTTGTAGTAGGATAGGAAGGCATCGCAAATGGCAGGGGTGGTCTGATGACGAACACCGAGATCATCCACCATGTCAGAGATGAAGGAAGCCTGGCGGGGGGGGGACAAAGCAAATGGGCCAAGAGCTTGCCAGGCCTGTCACCTTCACCATATTGCCTAGCAGAGTGTTGTGTGCAGAGATAAGTCAGTTCCCTGTCTGCAGTGTCTCTGAATTCTTGCAGTAGCGTCAACCTTTTCGCCTCCACCCCACTATCCGTGTCAGGGAGCGTGTGAGTGTCCAATGCAGCAATGTCCTTCTCAATACGGGTCAGGGAGGCACGGATGTCGCGCAAAGCCCCTACACGTTTGTTGATGCAGACCCCCCTAATAGTGGCCTTGAATCCCTCCCACAATGTAGCCCAAGTGTCCACTGTGCCCTCGTTGAACTCAAAATACTCCTCTATGGCAACACGAATGTCTTCCTTGAAGACCGGGTCAGATAACGCCTTGCCAGGAAAACGGCATTGTCACTCATACCCTCCCAACCTGGGGATCAGTAGGGTCAGCACTATGGGAGAGTGATCAGACAGAGTGCGCGGGAGTGTCAAATGGTCACTTACCCAACCGGCCACCCCTGGGGAAAGGAGCCAGTAGTCTATTCTGGTACTAGTGTTATGATACCCCGAGTGGTGGGTGAAGATGGGTGCGGTGGAGTGTAAACGGGCCTCAATGTCAATCAGTGAGTAGTGAGCGCATACATCCGCCAGCACAGCACGGGAGCGGGGCTTACAATCCGGGGAAGAGGAGGTGCTGTCCCTGGCAGGGGTCATGAGCAGGTTAAAGTCACCCCCCATTATCATCATATCAGTGTCTAATCTCAGCAGAACATCCTGGAGTCCCTGGAAGAAGGTAGGGGAGTCCGAATTGGGGCCATACACTCCAACAAAGGTGACCTTAAAGCCCTGAAGCACCCCCGTGACCACAACATACCTGCCATCGACATCTAATACACTGTCTGAAAGCACGAATGGAACGCGTCTATGTATCAAGATCGCAACCCCCCTTGCATATCTACTATAGCTAGAAAAATATCTGTGCGCGCCCCAGCTTTTCGCAAAGGAGGAAGAGTCAGCACCCACTAGGTGTGTCTCCTGCAGAAATAAGACATCCACCCCATGTCGCGCTGCATAGTTTAGAACTTGTCGCCTTTTCCTCGTGTCATTTAAACCTCGGACATTCCAAGACATGGAGGTAAGTCTGGAAGGACCAGACTGCTGCCCTAATTTAGCCATTCAAACTCGGTGGAATCGTAAGAAAACATGTGTGGGCGAATCCGCCAGCTCCCTCCCGCAAAATAGGCATCACTCAAATAGAAAAACAGTGCGTGTGCACAAACAACAGAACCAAAGCATAAACAAACCCATCCCAACCACCCACCAACCAGCCACTCCTTAAGCCCAAGGATGCTAATCCCACCCCTCCGGAGACAACCTAGAGCAACAAGCAACAACAGTTGTCCACTAATGTACCTGCAAAATAAAGACAACGTTAGAGAAAAGTACAATACGGCTCGCGCCATGGGGGTAGGCGACGCTCCGCCATGCGAGAACCACAGTCGGGGCAACGTTCAATTGTCAGCAATTATGAAAAAGCACTGCAAAAAAACAAAGAACAGTATTTTCAGATGCAGAATACTGAGGCAAACAGCCTGGCACAAAAAGATGGGGAGAAGAGAAGTCAACCCTGTCCGGTTTCATTAAACAGGTCAGCACTAGCCTGTGAGTCAGTGCGTGGCGGAGACCGTTGAGCATCATCCGATTTTCGAGGAGACCCTCTGTTTTTGTAGGCTCGACAAAATTCCTGTGCCTCCGCAGGGGAGTCAAAAATGCGAAACCTGCCATCCACGTCCACCCTGAGTCTGGCAGGATACAGCATACCATAGCGCAACCCCAGTTTGCGCAATGCAGCCTTGACACCAGTGTACTTACGGCGCGCATCTTGGACCATGATGGTGAAGTCCGGGTAGAAAGAGAGCACATCTCCCTGCCACCGAACCTCGCCCGCCTCCCTGGCCGCCTTCAGCGCCGCATCTCTGTCCCTGAAGTTCATGAGCCTGGCAATAATGGGCCGGGGCGGCAGGCCAGGGTTAGGTCGGGGCCCCAGCGATCTGTGTGCGCGTTCAACCACGAAGCCAGCGGTAAACGTGTCTCGGCCAAAAAGTTCGATCAGGAGGTGTTCCACAAAAGTGTCAAAGCGTCCGGTAGCTGTCGTCTCCGCCACGCCAATAATTTGGATATTATTCCGCCTACTACGCGCTTCTAAATCCTCGTTCTTAATCGCGACGTCTTTAAGGATCTTCTCCACTCGTTCCAACCTTTTCAGCGTCGACGCAGCTCCATCCTCGATGTCGGAGACTCTGGATTCCGCCAGGTCCAGGCGCCTATCATGCAGTTGGATCGTCGCGCCCATGTCCGCCATTTTCTTTTCGAGGGTATCAAAGCGAGAATCCAAGGCCTTGAATCCAGCCCGCATCTCACCCATCATCTCAGCGACCATACCCGCAGTGTCTCTCGCCGCCACCTGGCCCCCAGTGTCCGCCTCCGCTGCCGGCGAAACTGCAGAAGCACGGACGGGCGCTGAACTGAAGGTAAGTCTCTTCTGGGTAACATCTTTCTTCACCATGTTGGAAGCAATGTCGGACAAATCACCAGTGGCACAGGACTCTACGACTACAGCGACACCCAGAGAGTCAAGCACAGTGACAGGGCAGCCCAGCAGCAAGGCGGTCAGGTCGGGACCAGAGGATTAGGGGTACTCGTTGTTCCTCCGCCCCAGGGCTGAGTCACGCTGCAGGAGCCCACGATTCGCCAAGGCAGTTGCACCCAGGACGGCAGGGTATGAATCTGGCTGGAGTAATGTGCCAGAGGTCAAGAAGTAGGGTCAGCAGGTGGCCGCGGCAATCACCCGGCAACAGCCGGCGGATCAAGGGGCCCGCCAAGACAGGCAGCCAATGGTGGAGTAGTGGGGGGACCAGGTAGGCAAGGCCTCGAGGCAAAAGCAGCACAAATGGGCGAGGTCCCGTAGGTCATGCAGCCAGCGCCGGCCACGAGGATGTGCACAGGCGTCCGATAATCAAGGCCACCGCCTCAGCAGGAGTGCAGGAGAGTTCGTAAGTCCCAGGTCTGCAGGGGGACAGGCGCAGGTCTGGGGTGCACGGTAGCGTTGGGGGCAAAGGTGGCAGGCCCCCACCGAATGCAGTGATGCCAGGCCGTCCGCAGAGCGCCCGATAGCCCACCGGCCACACCCCTCGCCAATCACCCCCCCACCCCGGAGCCCGCTGCCCGCGCGCTCCGCTCGCCGCCGCACTTCCCGGGCAGTCCCTGAAAATCGAGGCCCCGGCTCCCAAGGCCGGACCAGGCCGCAAGTGCCGGTCGCGCACCGAGGGGCCGCACCTCCACCCACGGACACCACCGGGGCCGAGCAGCGGACTTGGGAGAGCACTACAGCGGCCCTAGGGCCGAGGGGGACAGCAAGGGGGCAATCAGGAGACTCACCAGGCGCTCCGGAGCTGCAATGGAACGGCCCGCGAGGCACAGCCGGCCTCAGCACCTCTCAGTTGTTCCGACCTTCCACGTCGTCCCCCGTCCTCCAGACTGGGCAGGCTGCATCAGGCGGCTTCAGGGATCAGTTGCAGGCATACTCCGACCCCAGCGCAGCGCCGGATCACTTGCGAACGGCCCCGTTCATTTCTCGCCCGGCGGAGCTCTACAGTCAGGCGGCCATTTCGTTCGCCTGCGTAGCCACGCCCCCAGGATATAAAAAATATTTGACACAATTAACCCCAAACATAGTCCTGAACCCTAAGGGTATTTTTGATAACTCACCCAGGTCTCCTTTCCTTTACTTCTACATGTTCGTGTGAATCTACTTTGTGTGACTCTACCTCAACTGAGTCATTAGCAATTGTCAAAGTCAAATCAGGAAGGTGGACATCAGGACATTCATTCAGCAACCAATGAGACTTTCTCTTATTACCTACAGAGCCGGTATCATCCGCTAACTCACCACCTTCCTCAGTACCCGTCTTCCCTACTCTGTACGGAGAAATACTAATTAGATGCCACACTTAAAGAATCTCCACATCGCCCCCACATTTCAAGAATCAATCCTTGGATTTCACTGGACTCTTTCACCTTCTTCACCAGCGGCATCTTCACTGAAGTCCTCCATTGTGGTCTACAGCAGTTTCCAACGTCACTTCACACCAATGCCAAGCTTCCCTGGTGTAGGTGTTCTGGTTCCTGGGTATCCACTGGTGAGATGACTCACCAACCTTCCATCTTCCACAGAGTTTCTTCAGGGTTTCTAAGAAGGGTCCTGCGCCTAAACTGCAACCACGACTTCCCTATTGACTTGCATTGAGTATCCAGTTGTGTTTCTACTCTGCACACAGCCTCCGTGGTGTTCCTGGGTACTTACCTTCAGTAGTTCCTTGGGTCCCCATATTTTCTTAGTCTTCTGGGTCAAGTCTTGACTAAAGTCGCAGTTCACATTCCACTTTATTAGTATATGGTTTGGTCTCCCCCTGGAGACCACTGTGTATTTGTGCTACTTACCTGTTCTCCTTTGGAACTATTGTGTGCATTGTGTTAATGTCTCTGGGTAGGAGATATACCAATGTGTTAGTGAGTGTGTATAATAACTATTACTATTTTTATAACTGCAGTTGTTAGACCCGGGATCCCTGGTTGGCTGAAGAAGGTACCTTAGGGAAAATAGGGACCCTCATTTCTACGTCATGGAAAGGAAGGACACCTTCTAAGATAGCCCCCGCTCACCCCCTTGGTAGCTTGGCACGAGCAGCCAGGCTTATCTTCAAGGCAAATGTGTAAAGTTTTTGCAACCATGCTCACAGCAACCCAATGATGACACCACAAATGGACTCCACACAACTTTTATAAAAACGAGTATACATTTTATATAAAAAGATATACAATAAGACCACACAATATAAATCCAACATATAAGCATGTGTACTATTCCTCCTGGCTGGTTGTTAGGCCAGCCAGCCCTTGTAAGTTCTAGTGATATTAATGAGCAGCACTTATAAATATTCCACTTTAGTCCTAATACCATGTTATGCAGTTCGTAATGCTAGGATCAGGCACTTTGCAATGGAAAAGTAATGCAACGCGTAACGCAACAATCAAGCACTGAGCAATGTAAAAATAATGCACTGCGTAACGCAACAATCAGGCACTTTGCAATGTAAAATAATGCAATGAGTAATACACGATTAAGGTAGTCTGTCATGCAGGAATAATGCAATGTGAACTATGCTAATCAGGTAGTTCGTTATGTAGAAATAATGCCATGTGTTATACACTAATCAGGTAGTTCGTTGTGCAGTGTGTAATACAACAATCAGGTACTCCGTTATGCAGAAATGAAGTAATGCGTAATACACTCCCGCACCGATCACAGTGCCTTAGGTGGTCTCTCCGCCACTCGTGCTGACTCGCAAGTAGCCTCTGTCAACAGTTGCCCTAACACAGGTATGATATGACAAAAAGTGCAGCTCCGCACTTCGGCCCCGGTACTGCCACTCCCTTGGCAAGTACGGACTGTGATACGAGCCGAAGCTGAGGCTCGGGCTGCGGGAATGAGAGAGGCCGAGGGCAACTCCCTCTGAGACCGCACCCTGCCCCATACGTCGACACACATTACCTGGGGGGTGCAACCTTACTTTCCTCTCCTCTTCCAGCGACTTGGGCCTCCGAAGCAATCTTTGTGAATTGGCAATGGCGGGCACTCCTCACGAGGTCTCAGGCTGCACAAAGAACATGCTCACAGCGTCCCTGAGACTCACTTTAACTCTGGGTGCATGATCACAAGGCAATCCTCACTAAGATCTTAGGCTGCACCAAGCACACACACATAGCGTCGCTGAGACTCACTTGGATTCGGGATGTGCACGTTAACAAGGCAATCCTCACAAAGGTCTCAGGCTACACAAAGCACACGCACACATTGTAGCTGAGACTCACTTGGATTCCGGGAGTGCACGTTAACAAGGCAATCCTCATGAAGGTCTCAGGCTGCACAAAGCACACGCACACAGCGTAGCTGAGACTCACTTGGATTCCAGTGGACACAATAACAGGACGATCCTCACGAAGGGTTCAGGCTGCAAAAAGCACACCCACACATCGTCGCTGAGCCTCACTTGGACTCCAGGTGCCCACAATCAAAGGGCACACCTTACAAGGGTCTCAGGCTGCAAAAAGCACACGCACACAGTGTCGCTGAGACTCTCCTGGAAACCTTTGTGTTCCGGTGTTTCAGCAACAGGGAGCCAGCTCACTCAGGCCCTTGGGGATAAGTTACTTCAGTATACAGCACAGCAAAGTCCTTTCAAGCAGGGGGACACAGCAAAGTTCCTTTAGCCTTTCCATGGTCAAAACAACAAACTGCAGGCCAGTCCCAGAACACACAGCAAGGGTCAGTCCTTTCCTTCAGTCTCTTCAGTTGTTTCTTCCTTGGCAAAGGTTCCTCTTGACCACAAAGTAGCTGCAGTCTTGTTCAATCTTGATCAAGCCATTCTCCAAAGTTCAAGGGCTTCAGCTCTTATAGTTATACCCCTCAATGGCTTTGAAGTCTTTGTGTTAAGAGGGGCACTGACCCCTGTTCAAACCAGTTCTAAGTGCCTCCCTGCCAGTGACACCTTCTTCCTTTGATTAGTGAGGGTCTGGATTCTCAATCACTCAGCAGGAGATGGAACCATTGGTTTACGACAGCAACCCAGGCCTCTTCACCTCTAAGGGCTACTCCTCCCCCTACACTCCAGATGCAGGTCAGCCTGTTGCTGTCTCACCTCTTCGCCTGGGTCAGGACATTCCCCAGATCCTATCACTGTCAAATCCAGACAGTCAATCCACAACCAGGCAGAGACACACAGAAAAGTTAGAGCACAAAAACCCAGCCACTTCTAATAGAGTGGCTTATAAACACATAATGCAAAAACCACCTTCATAGAAAGATGTGTTATTAAATGGTGAGTTCAGGCATACTAAACTTCACCTCTCCATCTTAAGCCTTTGGGAAGATAGGCTGGAAAACATATTACAACAACAAATGGAGGAGTACCCCCTATTGGAATCACAGAGAGAACTCTGTTAACAGAGCTTATAGCTCTGAGAAGCACAGCGTGCCCCAACTTTACGTAGGACAAAGTATGTCCTTTTAAAAGACCCCTCACTCACCAACCTAGTTGGTGACATGCTTCATCATCGGGGTCCCACCCCGAGGGCCGAGTGCCAACAGGGTGTGCTACGACACCTGACTACAGTGGAGCGAGTTACTTTTTTCTTTTATATGTGCAATAATTACAAGGTGATGTGTGAGTTAAAAAGGAGCCAAAACTACTCACTACAAGACGTTATTCTTGAGTGCTTGGTCCCCCATAAAAACAATTGTGGCACCTATGCCTAATTAAGTAGGCTGCGGTGTCTCAGACGTGTAGTGTGTTTAAAAATAGCGAAGTGTGCTATGTGAATTATTAGAAAAGAGAAAAAATGGTCTACATGTTTCAACCTTGAAGGCAATTGTAAGGTTTTCTTCAGGACCAGTGGTTTTTGACCTGGGTGGTACGCACACGCTAAGGCGCGCCCTGCCCTCGGTCAAGTTTTAAGAGCCACAAACTTGTGGCCTTTACAAAAAACTGTGATGAGTCTTTTCCTCAATCTGGAAAAAACCTGTAAAGAAAATACAGGGAAAAAGGGGTTGGGATCACGTACAAAAAGGACACACATTGGTTGACACAAAACATATATAGTGCTCATAGCCGTCGCTGGTGGGATAGGTGGCTACGATCATTACCCACGCGGAATTGCATCCTGGTACTAGGACCCACCTAACGTGGATAGTAGGTGTTTTTGTGCATACTAGCGATAAGTGCGTAGGTAAATCTGGCACCCAGCGCCAGGTGAGGCTATAGTCTGGCATGGCAGCTGGGTTGTGAGGAGGAAAAAGAGTGATGTATACCGTGCCTAAACACGTCATGAAATGCGGGGCAACGAGGTAGATATGGGGGAGGAATGTCTCACATATACCCTGCCGGCTACATGACATAATCAACAATGCCGGATTATCTGCACTGCAACTGTAGCCCATTTATGCCCAGAATTTATGTAAAACATTAGCTTACTGAGTTAGCGGTGTCGACCGCTTCATGGGTAACCGCGGACCAGAGGCGAAGTATTCACATCACCTGGATCGCGAAAAAATAACAACAAGAGTGAAAAGAATGATGAGCAGTGCTCCGTCTGAAATCCGTTCATGGCCGGGATCGCGGAACGTTGGCAAGTAACTTACTTGTGGCTTCTGCTCGTCTGTTTGAAAACCTACTTGGTTCCACAGCGGTGCCCCGAGGAATCAGCTGGCTACCGCCACCGTTGTAAGAGATATACTGACTCCGCACTTCCTGGAAAAGGCGTGGTGAATACGCCCCATCTCACGTGGGGAAGGGCGCAGATTGTGACGGGGGCCGAGAGAGGTTACTGTGGTAACCGCTCATGTTGTCACTTTGCTCGAACAAACAAAGTTAGTCCGGTGGCAATACAAGATACGGGGAGATAAAGTATGTGTTCCCCGGATCTTACAGAGTTTTCAATGCACAGGGAACAAACACACACAGGTGGGAGAGGGCGGAACGCCATCAGGACTGAACTATTTTTGCAAAAAAGTACCAGAACGTCACAATAACCACTCATGCACCAAGAGAAACGCACAATCATGTGGCAAAGGGTGTCTGACTTCGGGTTCTTGATTACAGAGCTCCAGTTTTCATAACATCTATGTCGACCACGTAGTAGGACATCTATTGGTCGTTGTCAAAAAGGGGGACCTCAAGGCCGGCTGTAGGACAATGTCCCATGTGGTGGCTGCAAAGCAGGACAGCCGATGGTTGGTTAAAACTGGGTTATGTTTTGCAGGTAACGGTGAACAGAACCATTAGTTAAACAGGGGGGGTGATTTATATATACTGCAAGTACTTATTGTTGTCCCAGTACTGAATTCCAGGGAATGTTATCATTCAGTCCTGATCTATGTGTGGACAGTCTGTACACCCACCTCTGTTCCTTTTCGAACAAACGTTGGCTCAAATTGTTACCAGGGCTAATCTGTTCAACCACTGTCCATTGTAACTCGTCGGGGTGTGCCCAGCTGATAAATAGTGTTCTGTGAGCTTTGTAGTTGCTTTTTTGCACCTGATCGTGCTCCTATGCTCCCAGATACTAGTTTCACCTTTCTGTTGGTCATCCCTACATAATGTAGATTACAGGGGCATGTTATCCTGTATACCACATTTTCACTATTGCAGTTAGTGTGCCCTCTGATGGTCCAGGTCTTCCCTGGTTCCAGCTGTAGGGTCTTGGTGTTCGTTGTAAACGGGCAAACACTGCAATTGCCACATTTATAGTGACCTGTTACCTTCGGTAGACCCCATGCGTTGAGTACAGTTTCTTGTTCCACTGTTTGTTTCCTGGGTCTTGAGTTGACCACCGCGTCTTTTATACTCCTTGCCTTTTTATATGAAAAAAGGTTTTTTTTCCATGTCATTTTGCCTGTGTTCAGTATGGACCAGTGCTTTCCTATGATCCTGGTTACCTCATTTGAAACCGTGTTATACGCTGTCACACAAGTTAACGGAGTTTCTTCCGACTCTCTCGCCGAGTTCTCCAAAAGTGCGTCCCTGGGTTGATTACGGGCACGTTTCTGACTCTTGTTCAGAATTCTTTCGGGGTATCCTCAGTTTTTCAACTTCTGGGTAAGGTCCTTAGTCTGGGTTTTATACTCACTGTGTTCGCTGCAATTTCTAAGAACCCGCAGAAATTGCCCATATGGCAGTTCTCCCTCAGGGGTCTCGGATGGAAGCTCTCAAACCGTAGCAGATTGTTCTTTGCCGTCGGTTTGTAATGGGTTCGTGTGGTCAGACTCCCTTTTTCCTTCTTAATAGTCAGGTCCAGAAAAACCATTGTGCTGTGGTCTTTTACATACGTAAACCTGAGATGTTCATCGCATGTATTGATCCAGTTGAAAAAGGATATCAAAGCCTCCTCTGTTCCCTTCCAGATGGTCAGCACATCATCGATGTATCTTCTCCGTAGTAGGATCTTTGTCCTGTAGGGGTTGGTATCGTTGAGAATGTACTTCTCCTCAAAACCATACACATAAAGACCTGCCACGCTGGGAGCAAAAGTACTGCCCATAGAAGTCCCCCGGTTTGTAGGTAGATCTTATCCTCGAACTCGAAATAATTCCTTTTGAGGGCCAGCCTGGCACACTTCAGGATGACATGTCTGGGGGTTCTTGACCGCCATTCCTCTTTGTCGAGGGCTTTTTCCAGTACTTCCAGTGTAGCATCTTGGGGAATGGACGTGTACAGACTCTCGATGTCGAAACTCACCAGGATGGTGTCATTATCCACGGTGAGTTGGTTCAGGAGTTGTAGCAAGCTCTTCGTGTCTTGTAAATACGTACTGGTTTTCTGGACCAGTTTCTTCAAAAATACATCACAAAAACGGGAAAGAGGTTCAAGGAGAGAGCCCAGACTTGACACTATAGGTCTCCCAGGAGGGGGGATCTTGTTTTTATGCATTTTGGGGAGAGTATAAAAGTAAGGTACTCTCCCTTCACTGTTGCATAGAAAATCTGAGTGTTTCTGTATCTGTATCAAACTATGAGTTGGCCTAATATAGAAATCCTACTTTTAGTTGTAGATACAAAAAGAGAGGAGGTTAGCACTTTAGCACATTTTGCACTTACCACATCTTTTTCTTGTCTTTTGTTACTAATTAAGTAAGAGCACTATTATTATTATTATTTATTCACTTCCTAAGCACCCGAGCAACTTAATCATATTTATTGTGAATAGGCTATGTACAGAATATAGGACTAACTAGCGAGTTAATGAGGCAAACTATTTTTCTAGGTGTGTTGTACAGTGGTCTAATGCATTTGTATGCATAGGGGGCTTTAGACATCCGGTTTTATGATCAAAAGAGAATCATAGAAATGTTTAATATATAACTGATAACTAGCCACTATGCTTTATGTCATGCCCGTTTTTTTTTGCGAAAATTTATTTCGAACTATAAAGGGGTTTTTGATAGAAAATCTATATGAATGTATGTTTTGCTGGCAACCCTAAGGCATAGATTACAACACATGCCCTAGATTTGCAATTTTGAAGCCCACTCACACACACAATAAGCAACAAGGGGAAGAGACATTAAACGTATAGATGATTTATGGCATTTGTGCCTTGTAAATATGGTTAACAACAGTAAAAATATACTTTCCAAAAATGAATGTATAGTGATGTATTATTGTCGACATGCTGGTAAGCGTATATATGATTTAAGGCATTTGAGCTTTGTAAATATGTACAATAATAGTCAAAATATACTTTTCATATATAATGTACAATGTGGCATTTATGTCGACAGTTTGGTTATATGACTTCAATTGATTCGTCTATATGTTTTTACCACTACAAAATGGCGCTCAAAATGGTATGGGTGAAGTGACTCATGAATCGCGTTAGTCCTACTGTCATGTTTAGTTGGTTTGTAATTTTGGCGCCAACCTGCCTAATTTAAATGATTGTTGTTTGCTCTGTAATTTATCAGTGAGCAAGGGCACGGACGTGCCCGAAACGCGTCTGATGACTTTTACCCACCGTATGAAATAAAAAGAAGCGTACTTTACATCTTTGCCTCGAGTGCTGAATTGGGTTGTCCGCGAACTTTTCCGTGCAGGAGGCACTAAGTGGAAAGTTGGAGGTTTATATATATATATATATATATATATATATATATATATATATATATATATATATATATATATATATATATATATATATATTCACTGAAAAAACCATAGGTTATAGACCATATATAGTTAGGAATTAGCATTTACAAAACCTTGAAAATTCACTGAAAAAACCATAGG
Organism: Lissotriton helveticus; assembly: GCF_964261635.1. NCBI lineage: Eukaryota > Metazoa > Chordata > Amphibia > Caudata > Salamandridae > Lissotriton > Lissotriton helveticus. The sequence continues at coordinate 737,545,332 of NC_136059.1, read as the reverse complement.
TTATAGACCATATATAGTTAGGAATTAGCATTTAAAAAAACTTATTTTACTCACACAAAACCATTGAAATTCCATATATAGTTAGTTGTACTAACTATATATCGCGCACCCGCAATCCACTGCTGATCATGTCACATATTACATCATTCATGACATGGTCAGTGACATCACTGATGACATCACTGATGACATCTCAAATGACATCACTGATGACATCACTGATGACATCTCAAATGACATCAATGATGACATCACTGATGACATCTCATTTGACATTACTGATCACATCACTGATGACATCATTCATGTGATAATACGATGAACCTCTTCAGACTCTAATATAACTTTAGATGTACTCAGTGTAAACAGACACTCACAGACTGTCACTCATCCATGGAGTTACTCACACACCTAGTCAGTCATGCAAAGAATCAATCACACCTCCATTTCCTCAACTATACAGTTATACACACCTTACTTATTTAAACATATACTAACACATATTTACTCTCTTTTACAATGCCTGATACAAGTTCACAATGATCCATACAGCCACTCACACATTCACTGGCTCTTATGCACAGTTATTTATATATGTCAACTGTCACATGTATTGTGTTTTACATATGTACTTACTTTGACATGTAGCACTGAGATATCCATTCACTCACCATTGCACTCAGTCAACCGCCCATACAGGTGTTTCTACATGCACTTTTGAACCCATACATCTAGTGAATCAACTGCTCACACATCTATGCACAGAGTCATACACCTCCCAGCCACCCACACACACACACTCAGTCTCCCATACAAATACTTGGGCAACCAATCAATAACCCATATAGTTACTCATATAGCTACTGATCAACACATGCAGCAGTTTACAGAACAACAGACATAATGATGCACAAATTAAGACAGTTTAGTCACTAACCCATGCACTCAGTGACACACATTTATTCACTCACTCATACAGTCAGTCATGCACCTACTAAATCCTTCATCCAGACACTTATACATCCACTCATTCTTCAATATGTAAGACATATTTTAACTTTACAGAAACATACAGTCACTGGATGTTGTCATCAGTGATGTCATCAGTGATGTCATTTGAGATGTCATCAGTGATGTCATCAGTGATGTCACTGACCATGTCATGAATGATGTAATATGTGACATGATCAGCAGTGGATTGCGGGTGCGCGATATATAGTTAGTACAACTAACTATATATGGAATTTCAATGGTTTTGTGTGAGTAAAATAAGGTTTTTTAAATGCTAATTCCTAACTATATATGGTCTATAACCTATGGTTTTTTCAGTGAATTTTCAAGGTTTTGTAAATGCTAATTCCTAACTATATATGGTCTATAACCTATGGTTTTTTCAGTGAATTTCATTGGTTTTTTAAAAGCTAATATCTGTAGCTGTAAAATGTATTCTTCTTTAAATCCAGAAATATATTTTATATGTTTATTAATAAAAAAAATTTAATATTTTATTTTTTTCGCTCCCGGTTCGCGAACCGGGAAGCTTCCCGTTAGCTCAATTTGATGCCGCGACCCGGTCCGCGAACCGGTAAACGTTCCGTTTGCGCAACTGCCGCGTTAGAAATCAACATCGTGACGCGTCGCGGAAGCGCGACGTATCACGTTGTCGCGTAATGCGTCTTATGACGCGCCGCGTTAGCGCACCCGGAAGTGCTCCGGTACGCGAACTGAGACGCGAAGCGCAGCTCCCCGGAAGCGATCCGGGGCGCGTCGCGAAAGCGCGACGTATCACGTTGCCGCGTAATGCGTCTTATGACGCGCAGCGTTAGCGCACCCGGAAGTGCTCCGGAGCGCGAACCGAGGCGCGAAGCGCAGCGACCCGGAAGCGATCCGGGGCGCGTTCCGCAGCGCGTAACATAAGCGTAACAGGTCATGTGACTTGTTAATAAAACTTTTCATTGGTTCATTTCACTTTTGGTTTCATAATGATGTAAGGCTAGGTCAGGTGACCTAAAAATAACACTTTTCATTGGTTTAGAACTATTGTTTTTCCCAAATGATGAAAACCCCTCCTTCTTTCCTCACTCTGACTTTCATCTTTGTGAGAGGAAGACCTTTTTTGATATTTGAGCAATGGCTTCATTGGTAGCTTCAGCTGGTGGACCCCCACCACCACCACCACCTCCTCATGGGAAGAGAGGACCACCTCCACAGTTCATCAGCAACACAGAGGAGGAAGAGGATGAACAAGAGGAAGAGGAGACAGAAGGACCACAGTTTTTACAAGAGGAGCCCCGGGTTTCTCATCGTAAAACCAGTTTTATTTGGCAGTTTTTTTCAATCCCTGAAGGGCAGAAGAAAGTTAATGCTAGATATGTCACGTGCCTCATATGTAAAGAGGCCTTATCTAGAGGCACCTTAAAAAAGTATAGCTTCGGCAACTACACCATGCATCGTCACATGAGCAGGTGGCATCCATTAAACTACAGCCGGGCAGAGATGCGTGACCTGCAGGACAACCCAACAACTCCTGTGGCCACGACATCAACACAGGTATATTTGACAGGACCAGAGGCACGGGAAACCGTGCCAAACATTCAGGACAACTTTGTCCATATGAAGTTTACCTGTTTGTATTGCGGTGCATTACTGTCATGTGGCAATATGAGCATTACCTTAATCAACCGAGCTTATGAAAATCACAAGTGCTCTAAACGCCCCAGAAAGTAAATTTTTTTTTTGCTCCTGTTGAGCCCTTTCCAATGCCTGTTTTTTGTTGTTTCCCCTCCCAAAAAAACAAAAAAAACATAAAACTGTTCAAAAAATACAAAAAAAACAAAAAATGTTCAGAAAAATAAAAAAAATATATAAAACAACAAAAACATTAAAAAAAAGTTCTTTTCAGAACTACCTCCCCTTTCAAAAAAAAATTGCTAGAATGTTTAGCACTCTGGCAAGCTGTATTTCTTTTGGTTCGCTTCCTGGTTCGCTCACCGGTACGCGAACCGGGAGCGAACCAAAAAATGTTTTTAAAAAAAAAAAGAAGAGTAAGTATAAGGGAAGTAAACAGAGAGTAATGTTAAAACAAAGACAGCTATAGGGTCTAAACCAGAGGTACTGTTTAATAGATTTATTTACCGAAGAAAAGAGGGAAGAGGATATAATTGTGAAAAACAAAATAGATAAGGAAGTGAAAGAAAAAAAAGAGAGTAGAACAATAACAAAGAAGAGTTTCTTAGAGAATATGAGTGAATGTTCAAAATAAGATTAAAACATGTGGAATAACAGAGAGAAAAAACAGAAAGCAGAAAAGAAGAAGTAACAGAAAAAGAATAATTGAAACAGCAAAGAAATGTAAATAACATAGAGCCATATTATCAACATAGGCAATAAAAGTTTTGCAGCTTTTATCGGCAGAAATGTGTCGCTTAAGCCGCTTTTGCGGCAGAAAACTGCCGCTAAAACCACTTTTGCAGCAGTTTTCTGCCGATAAAAACAGCAATAATTTTATTGGCTGTGTTCATAATATGCCCCTTAGTGTGCTTCAACTACACAGAAAAAGCATAATGAACAAGTAGTGAAAGAGTGATCAGTCAAACACACTAAGAGTAATAGAGACGGAGTGAGTGAGCAAGAGTGAGGAACTATGAGAAGAGAGGGACTGAGAAAAGGAGTGGAAGGAGTAGAGTAAGTAGGTAATAGAGAAAGGAATGAGGGAAGTAGCAAAGGCAGCAAACTGAGGGTTAAAGAAATGAAGCTGTGGAACTAATAGTAGGTGAATGTGATAGAAATGTAACGAAAAGAGTACAAAACATTTACCTTATAATTGTCGTTAACTTACTCACTTGTAATTTTTATACTTTCAATCTGTGAAAGAGATAACAAACATTTGAAAAATATTAAAACATGTATTTAAAAATTAGAAAAGACAAGGGAAAAGATTGAAGGACAAACAGTTTTTCAACAACTTTGACACTTACAGAAGCTTCTGCTTCTCCAGGCCCCCTACACAGTCCTAAAGATATACATTTTAAACTAACAGTATCTTGATGCAGATGAAGTGAGGCCTATCTTGGAACATGGTGCATCTTTTGCACTGCTGTTGTCTCACAAAAGTGACGCAATGGCAGCGCAAAAGAGGTGCACAATCATCATAAAACTGTTCCTAACATTTTAAATGATTGTTTCAGGATGGCAATAAGGTGTGTCCTATCCAGACGTTTGTTTCAGGTGAGGCCTACTCAGGGTTGCAGATAAAATTTAGACTTGTTCAAGAGTACAGAGGAGATAATACATGTGCAGGCCAACCAATAAAGTTCAGACTTCCTCTGTTTCCCTGGACAGGCCTAAACTTCATCTGCACAATGTGATTCGTAATGTTAGGAAACACAGGTAATGTATTTGAAAAACGTGCAATTTCTTTTGCTCATTTCACAATCACATCACTTGTGTTTCCTTTGGTTAGGTATCTCATTGTACAGATGTAGTCCAGCATATGAAAGAGTACGCACTGCATGCAACAACTTTGACACTTACTGAAGCCTCAGCTTCTCCATACCCCCTACACAGTCCTAATTATATACATTTTAAACTGACGGTATCTTGCTGGAAATGAACTGAGGCCTATCTTGCAACATGGTGCATCTTTTACACAAAAGTGACAAAAGAGGCACACAGCCTTCATAAAACTGCCCTTAACATTTTAAATAATTGTTTCTAGTTGCTGATAAGGTGTAACCTATCCACAGATTTGTTTCAGGTAAGTCCTACTCAGGGTTGCAGATGAAATTTAGGATTGTTGAAGAGTATAGAGGAGATAATACATGTGAAGGCCTACCAATGAAGTAAGTCATGTCCACTTCACTCTTGAACAAAGGCCAGACCTCTACTGTGTCCGTGGACAGACCTAAACTTCATCTGCACAATGCCATTCGTAAACTTAGGAAACACAGGTGATGTAATTGAAAAATGTGGAGTTTCTTTTCCTCATTTCACAATCACATCACCTGTGTTGCCTTTGCTTAGGTATCTCATAGTGCAGATGTAGTCCAGCATATGAAACAGTACCCAGAAATGCACACTGCATGCAACAACTTTGACACTTACAAAAGCTTCAGCTTCTGCATGCCCCCTACACAGTGCTAATTATATACATTTCAAACTGATGGTATCTTGCTGGAGATGAACTGAAACCTATCTTGCAACATGGTGCATCTTTTACACAAAACTGACCCACAGCGGCGCAAAAGAGGCGCACGGCCATCATAAATCTGATCCTAACATTTTAAATGATTGTTTCAAGATGCCGATAAGGTGTAACCTATCCACAGATTTGTTTCAGGTAAGTCCTACTCAGGGTTGCAGATGAAATTTAGGTTTGTTGAAGAATACAGAGGAGATAATACATGTGCAGACCTACCAACGAAGTGAGTCATGTCCACTGCACTGTTGAACAAATGTCAGACCTCCTCTGTCTCCTGGAACAGGCCTAAACCTCATCTACACAATGTGATGTGTAATGTTAGGAAACACAGGTAATATAATTGAAAAACGTGCAATTTTTTTTGCTCATTCCACAATCATATCACCTGTGTTTCCTTTGCTTAAGTATCTCATTGTGGGAATGTAGTCTATCATATGAAAGACTACGTAGAATGTGAGCACTGTATGCAACAACTTTGACACTTACAGAAGCCTCTCCTTGTCCATGCCTCCTACACAGTTCTAAATGTACATCATAAATGCAAACAGTACAGAATTAATTATACATGTTAAATGGTTTATTTTTGCTGTTCTCAGAATGTATCAAATTTCACTAAAAACAGTGACTTGAAGGTATTCATCATATAACAGCGGGAAAAAAAAAACACAATCAAAATGATTGTGTTTAAAAAACCCATACAACATAACAAATCAGAATTCAGAACTCCTTAAAGTTAACTTACTTTCCATGACGTCGAAGGATGTCCTATGAACAGCTTACACTCTGTTGTGCTGTTATTACTTTCAGCCCGCCACTTTCTGAAAGAAAACCTCCATCGTTTTGAAAAATATGTTACATACAATAAATGACTTCTCGCTCTCTACCACACGTTTCCACAAGGCCAAATCATGTAAGAGCCATTTATAACTCTTGGAATTCTTGTAAGCCAATCCCGTCATTTTATATTTCCGCAACTTTCAGAATTAAAATGTTGAAGATCATTTTCACAATCCTGGACTACTAATATCTTACCCTTCTTGCTCACTCATGTTCTACATTTCCTATGACACTGATACTTACTATGAAGCAGACTTACACTACCTCTATGACTACTACAATTATTTAATTCTCTACATCACTTTTAATCACAAAGCAATATAAAACAGTAGACAGCATTGCAGACTTACATTCCCTCTACTCCATGTTTTGATTGGCTGCTTGAATTAGCTTATAAAAAGAAATAGTTTTTCTGAACTCATTCAAAGTGCAGTTATTTTTCCATGACGTCCAGTGTTATGGTAAGAAGTTATGTCTCTGTACTACACTTATCCTCAAGGCCAAATCGTGTAGGAGCCATTAGAACTTCTTGAAATTCCTCAGAGCACATCCCGAGATTCTTTCCCTAAAATTTTGGTTTTAAAAACACCAGGTAAGAATTTTTAAGGTCATACGGCAATTTTTTTTTGAAAATTAAAACAGAATCGTTGCAGAATGACCAGCCGTTTCTACACTTTAAATAAGCTGTGTAATGTCCTGATGTTATTGAAGGACCATCATGATATATAATTGCTGCAGTTACAAAAGTCCTTCCTGATATTGACAACTGTGAAGCCACAAAATTTTTAATTAAAGTTGTCAATTTTGTTCCATCAGGCCTACATCGTTGGAACATTAAAATGACATACTGGCCATATGTTCGTATAAATAATGTTGACATCATTTCAGATTTACATTGGCTACACTCCATGTTGTGATCAGCTGCTTTTACTAGCTTATTAAAAGAGACTGATTTACTGTCTGGCAAAGTTAAATATATAAATCTTTCTGAGTCTACACTAGTAGTACTTGATACCCTACAGTTCTCGCAGTTATGCTGCCATTGATAAGAAAGCCTAAACAGGTGATCTACATCTACACCTTCAGCATGCAATACATCAAGCATATACATTAAAAACTCCTGACAATCTTGCTGAATATTTTGAGAGAATTGTGTTTGACCTGAACATCTGTCTAACAGATTTCGAATTTCAGACACACTTTCTATTTTTGTTCTATCAGTCCTACATTTCTCTAACACAGAATTTAACAAACTGCAAAATCTTTGATCAGAATTGACCACAATCTCTTCTTTTACATTTTCTAGAGAAAACAAAACATTAACCACTACATTAGCATAGCAGTTGACACCAGAACTGTTTTCAAATTGAAAACCAACAACATCTTCAACAGAATCCTTTTTGTTTCTGCTTATAATTTCAGGTTCATCGACTTTTCGTCTTTTTGCTACAACCTCCCTAGTATTGGTCACATTTCTTCGTTTCCGGGCTACCACACGTTTCTCAAACAAAGGATATTGAGGCAAATGTGGAGCATACTCTCTTCTTAACCTATTGTATTCCTTAACACAATCTAGATCCGCACAAATGTTTGTGACATCACACTCAATCAAGTACAATCCCGATAAAGTTCTAACTCGTGACAATGCCACATATGCCATACCCTCCTTGAACACAGAACTGCCAATATTCACCAATGCACTGTCTACACTTAAACCTTGCGATTTATGGATTGTCACCGCATATGCCAAGCAAACAGGAAACTGCTTACGGCAAACATATAAGTCTTTTACAAGCAAAAATCTAGCAGAACAACGACCAATTAGCTGTACTTCCTCAATGCCATCAAATTTAATTTTTAAAAATTCAATTCCATCTCTATTTCTGTATTTCACAAAATCAACAACATTACCCATTGATCCATTTACCAGACCTCTTTCAACATGTAAATTCCTTCTTAAAATTATACGGCAGTTCAAGCACACATTCAGAGTCTTTTCAAAACTTGCAGTTTTAGATATAGTCTTCTCTAATGAATCCAATTTTGTTTTCAAATTCTCAGACAAAATAATTGTTGATCCCATATGCTCTACTCTGTCAATAGCTTCCAGTTTCACAATCTCTTGATTTTCTAAATGCAACATTTTGTTGTTGAAGATGGCACATTCTGCAAGAGTTGGCATCAAACATATTCCAGATTTCTTCTCAGTAATTTTCTGAAAAATATTCTCAGGCACAACATCTTGTTCTGGATATAAATTTGACAGTAATCGGGCATGTAAAGCTTCTTTCCCATGCTCGGTCACTTTTCCAATTCTAACATCTTGTAGAATATTCTTGTAAACTTCATCCTTCGCCTGACGCATATTTTCATGCAGTTCAGCATAATTGAAGTTTAACCATATATTGACGTTGCCAATGCTCCCTAAGCACTTCCTGGTATCTTCATGCGTGAGCATTTTGAACACAGGTTGCCCTTTCACTGGTGTCAGCTGCAGAAGATCTCCGAAAACAATGATGTGTTTGCCACCAAATAACACATCATACTCTGTTTTGAGAACTTCTTGCATTCTCAAATGCACAAAGGCAAGCATGACATTGGAAACCATGCTTACTTCGTCAATGATAAGAAGTTTCATTTTCCTCAAGATTCTTGAAACTTCACAACAAGCATCTCCAGATAGCTTGTGATATTGTAATTTGTTGTCATGCTCCACTGGCAGCATCAGTAAACGATGTAAAGTAATCCCTTTAATGTTATGTGCTGCCAGTCCAGTTGGAGCGGTGACAACACAAGACAGCGATGACTCAGTCCTTTCCTGCAAATAACATGAAATTGCTTTAATGAGGAAACTTTTCCCAGTTCCCGCTTCTCCACTCACGTACAGTCGGACAGGCTTCAACGACGTACATGAGCACTCTTTCTTCTCATGACTTAATCCATGATCAATTTGCTTGGTAACTTCGTCATATATTTTCCTCTGCTCAACGTTGAGTTGTCTTTCCAAGTCTTCTAAGTTAACCGCATCCTCCTGAGCATGTGCCATGGCTCTTTCCACTTCATTCATGGCAGTGGCAGCTTCATTTTCGATAACAGGTCCTCCTAGTGGATCCTGACTCAATGAAGCAGAACTCTGACTGTCCTGAGAACTGTCTCTGGCAATCTCGGCTGCAATCGTTGCTTCCTGCTCGATTTCCGCATTCAACATTTCTACATATTTAGGAAAAGCAGGACATTCTATGGTCTCCTTGGCGGCAGTGAAAGAGTCTTCATAACAGAGGAAATCTCCAAGCAGTTCCTCTTCTGCACGCCAAGGCTTGAAAAGTTGCAAAAGTGCTAAATAGAAAAACTCCTTTTTTTCAGGAGATTCGCCACTCAATTTTCGATGGTTTACCAAGTGGCATTTTCTTTGCTTGACCAGACATCCCTCACTTCCAATTACAGCATACACTCCTTTCTCAGTATCTTCTTTGATGTTCCTCTTGAATATGTAATTTTGAAGAACCTCATACAGACAAACATTCTCGAGGTGACTGCTTCGATTTGGATAATATGTATCCAACATGTTGGTCTTCAAAATGTCGGTACTGTTTGGCTCCTTTTCCGCCAAATACTCAATTTCCCGCACAGGTTTCAGAACTCGATTACGCGTTGCAGCAAGACCAAGACTCGCCCAAACGATACTCCTAGATTTGGCATAGAGACTTGCTGAAGACAACCGGTCAGAACATTCGTAAGCTCCGATTTCTCGATGCGACAACATCTTCAGACTGAAACTGTACAACTTCTTACTGAGGCTCTTTTCATGGGAAATGTCCTCCCACATATCCTTCAATTCTGTCTTCTCTTTTTTGGTGATGTAAGATGTCACATACCGAGCCACAGCCATACAGTTATCAGCCACAAACTGTATATCCATGTTAGCATTCCACATGGACAAAATCACCGGGTTGTAGTCGTTGATGTACTTGGACTCTTCGTTCCTCTTCAAATTGTATGTGTTTTTAGGTGATTTCTTCATCACATTATGTCGCAGCGAAGACATCAAACTGTTTACTCTTCCTTTAGAAATCACCGGTCGTGGAAAGCCGAAACGACATTTGGTGTAGAACTTGTCCTTGTTTCGGAATTTACGACGACAGTACTTTCCACAACGATGGCTTTGGAAACGTAGAACTTTTTCTCTTAGGCTTTTCTTCTCCTTTGCGTTTGGAACAGCACACGTAGAATACTGTTGTATGAAACTCATCACTGAGTCTTCTGGATCCGTTCCAAATTTAGGTGCATCCTTGATCCACAGCAGCATATGTATATGAGGAGCACCTCTTGCTTGGTACTCCTTTCTCCAGAAGAAATCCAACACCTCTCCAAGAGGTGGATTCTTCTTATTCATGATGAAAGACATCATAGCTTCAAATCTATGATTGAAGTACCGGCATACATTGACTGGATCCAAAGAGCACAGTTCTCCGGGTGTCTTGAATTCGATGTTTTCAATGTTTACATTTGCCTCTTGTAGAAATTCAAGTAAGTCTTCCCAGCCATACTCGGCACAGCTCAGAGTGAGGAACCATGTGGGAGTTCCTAAGTTCCTCAGCATACATTTTAAATCACCATGACGACGGTACCAGTACTCATTAGTACCACGCTGACACGCCATGAGATTAATCAGGTGAGAATCTAAAATACTGTCTTGGACATTGACTTTATCTATAAAGTCACTTGCCGAGATGTTTTGCATGTGTATACCACTTTTCAAGATGTGGTTCACTGCATATGACAGTCCAGACAGATCGCTTTCAAACAGGAGATGAAACAAATAGGGAATACATTGTCGAAACCTAGCATCTCCTGCATACAATCGCAAAGTCCGGTATTCAGAAGCAGGAATTTGATGAGGTCGCTCATCATATCTTCCTCCCTGACCTGTTGGAAAAAGCTGTGGGAAACACCGAGCTTCCAAACTTTCCTCCCAAACACTAATGGGACTCCCTTTGGCTTGTTTCATTTGAAACAACTCAATAGCATTCCCCATGACTTCCTTGGAATGCAAAGGATGAACACTATAATGTTCATATATTTCTTCACTAGTAGAGGGTTCTACTTTCTCAATTTGACCAGCACACAAATCGCTATCCTCTTCCTCACTTACTTCCTCTTCTGCAACATATATATTCTTATAGTACTTATTATTTTTTTTCAAATACAATGTTGCCTTTTTGACTTTCCTAACATCCACTAAATCTTGCCATATTTTCTTATTCTTTGTCGGAACCCCATTAACTAAGATAACCAGAGGGTCCTCTTCCACTTTTTCTACTCCAATTGTGTTAATGTTTTTCTTCAAATCTAGAGGCAAATAAACAACTCTTCCCTTTAATCCTCTCTGTAAATCTGATGGAGGCAATTTCCCTGTCTTTGGCTCCATTCTTACAATAGCCTGAAAGGGATGGATACTTTGAATCAAAATAGATTCATAAGTATTTAAATCCTTCAATTCAGAAGGAATCTCAACCAATTCCAGATTATTATGAACTGCTCTAGCAGGCATCTGGTTTTGATTTAATTTGCTACAACAATAAGTACACACACGTTGATCCGATCCCAAATCAAAACAATTTTCTACCATCAAGTATGTTGCGAAATCCTTCCATTCACTATTATTTTCCCTTTCACTTTTTGCATATAAATCCACTAACTTAGTCTGATTCTTATAATAAGTGCGTCGACAACACACACAAGTGAAATTAGGCCTCTCACTTGATTTCACCTGAAACGTCGCAATTTCCCTCTGAAAACTATCTGTACTGGAAACCTGTACACTATCTTCCACATTACCCTCTTCTTCTTGGTCAATTTCAACATTCTCCTCTTTACTTCCAAAGTAACAAAACTCAATTTCTTCACAAATATTCTTCACATCTATTTCAGAATCATGCAAAAGAGCAGCGCATAATTGTTTAAGCATAATTGCTGGACTCTTAGCATAATGAACAAGTTACTTACCTTCGGTAACGATATATCTGTAAGAAACAGTAGTTAGTATTAGATTCCTTACCTTAGAATATCCCCAGGCGTCAGTCTGGATCCGGAAACTTTTGCGTAGCAGTACCCCTGCGCGTCGGTAGGCGTCGTCTGCAGGCGTCCCCTGCGGCTCCGCGTCGTCGGCGTCGTGCGCCGTGATGACGTCGCTGGAGTATATAGACGCCGCCTCCGCGCGCTGACGTCAGTTCTTTGCACACAGCTTTTCCGCGCCAGAACACGCAGAGCCATGTGAGAACCAACACTGGTGCCATTTGAAACTAGGGCCCTGAAAGGGATGTCCTTAACCCTAGGTATCAGTTCGCAGAACGGGGAGGACGGGCGGGGCGGTAAGGAATCTAATACTAACTACTGTTTCTTACAGATATATCGTTACCGAAGGTAAGTAACTTGTTCATCTGAAAGAAACAGGTTAGTATTAGATTCCTTACCTTAGAATAGATACCCCAGCAATACCAACCCCGGTGGTGGGTCTGCGAACCAATACAACCTACACCAGAAAGTCCTGGAGGACCGAACGGCCAAAGAAGCCATCCCTCCGGACTTGACTGTCCAGGCAGTAGTGCCTCGCAAAGGTGTGCAGCGAGGCCCACGTGGCCGCCTGGCAAATGTCCTGCAAAGGGACTCCCCGGCCCAGGGCAGTAGTAGCCGCCGTGGCCCGAGTGGAATGGGCCCTCAGCCCAACAGGAGGCTCCTTCCGAGCCAAAGAGTAGCATGCTTTGATGCACAGGACGACCCACCGAGAGATGGTCCGTTTCTGTACCGCCCTTCCCTTCTTCTCACCCACGTAGCCAACAAACAGTTGGTCATCCACCCGGAACTGGCGTGTGCGATCCATATAGAATGAAAGCGCACGTTTTGGGTCCAGACGATGGAGCCGCTCTTCATCCTTTGAAGGATGCGGAGGCGGGAAGAAGGAGGGCAAGGTGATGGACTGCCCAATGTGAAAAGCAGAGACTACCTTGGGCAGGAAAGAAGGTCTAGTCCGAAGAACCACCTTATCAGGATGAACAGACAAGAAAGGAGGTTGAATAGAAAGAGCCTGGAGCTCACTCACTCTCCTGGCAGAGGTGATGGCTACCAGGAAGGCCGTCTTTAAGGTGAGAAGACGGAGAGGACAGGAATGAAGGGGCTCAAAGGGAGCGCACATCAGGAAAGTCAAAACCAAGTTCAAGTCCCACTGAGGCATCACGAACGGAGTTGGAGGATACATGTGCGTGATGCCCTTCAAGAATCTTAACACAATAGGGGACTTGAACAAAGATGGCTGATCAGGTAGCCTCAAGAAGGCGGAAAGGGCAGAAAGATAGCCCTTGATAGTGCCCAGAGCAGAGCCCTGCTGGGCAAGGGAAAGGAGGAAGAGGAGAACCTCAGACAGAGGGGCAGAAAGGGGATCCACAGCCTTTGCTGTGCACCATGCCACAAATCTGTTCCACCGGCAGGCGTATACCGACTTTGTGGAGGGACGCCTGGCTGCCAGAATAACATCACAGACTTCAGGAGGCAAGTCAAATGGCCTCAACTGTCGCCGCTCAATCTCCACGCATGGAGGTGGAGACTGGACAGGTTCGGGTGGAGGACCGTCCCCTGCTGCTGCGACAGAAGGTCCTCCTGAAGGGGCAGGCGGATCGAGGGACCGACTGTCATGCTGAGTAGCTCGGGATACCAGTACCTTCGAGCCCAGTCCGGAGCCACAAGGATAACTTGGGCCCGGTCGCGCCTGATCTTCTTCAGCACTCTGGGCAGAAGTGGTATAGGCGGAAAGGCGTACAACAGACCGCAACTCCACTCGCGCCGAAAGGCGTCGCCGAGCGAGTGCCGTCTTGGAAACTCCAACGCGCAGAACTGATGACATTGCGCGTTCTCTTCTGTGGCGAATAGATCTAACCAAGGCTCTCCCCATTGCTGAAAGAGGCCGCTCGCCACATCCGAGTTCAGACGCCATTCGTGATCCACCGAGCACCGACGGCTGAGTTCGTCCGCCCTGGCGTTCAGAGAACCTGCCAGGTGTTGAACCGTCAGAGTCACGCCCTGACGTTCCAGCCATTGCCAGAGGCGCAGAGCCTCTTGGCAAAGGGTCCACGACCCCACACCGCCCTGTTTGTTGCAGTACCACATGGCGGTGGTGTTGTCCGTGAACACCTGCACTACACTCCCGTTGACAAAGGGGAGGAATGCCTTCAGTGCTAGGCGAATCGCCCGCAGCTCCAACATGTTGATATGGAGCCGGGACTCCGCCGGAGACCAGAGGCCTCTGATCTCCGCCTCTCCCAAGTGGCCACCCCAGCCTTGGAGGGACGCGTCCGTCACAACCACGTGCTCCGGTTGGGGAAGGGAGAGGGATCTGCCCCTGACCCAATCGCGGTCCGTAAGCCACCACTGCAACTGTCTCGCAGTGCCCTCCGAGATCAGGACATGGTCGGATAGGTTGCCCTGATGCTGGGCCCACTGAAACTTCAGGTCCCACTGCAGAGCCCGCATCCGCCATCTGGCGTGATGCACCAGAAGGATGCAGGAGGCCATCAGCCCCAGAAGCCGCAGCGTCAACCTGACCGAAACCCGGGATAACGGCTGAAAGATGGGAATCAGAGCCTGAATATCCCGGACCCGCCGTTCCGGAGGATAAACCCGAAACTGCGCCGAGTCGAGAACCGCTCCGATGAAAAGGAGCTTTTGAGAGGGACACAGGTGTGATTTCGGCACATTGATGGAAAACCCCAGCTCGTGCAGGAGGTCTGCCGTCATCTGAAGGTGGTGGACGACTGTCTGGGGCGAGCCCGCCTTCAACAGCCAGTCGTCGAGGTAGGGGAAGACTGAAACCCCTAACCGGCGCAGATGAGCTGCGACCACCGCCATCACTTTCGTGAACACCCGTGGGGCGCTGGTAAGGCCGAATGGGAGCACGATAAACTGAAAGTGCTCGTGGCCTACCGTGAACCGCAGGTAACGCCGGTGGGCCGGCAGGACGGGGATGTGAAAGTACGCATCCTGCAAGTCCAACGCTACCATCCAGTCTTGTGGGTCTAGAGCAGCCAAGACCTGAGCCAAAGTCAACATCTTGAACTTCTCCTTCCGGAGGAAGCCGTTGACGTTCCGTAGATCCAAGATAGGACGCAGGCCTCCCTTGTCCTTCTTGGGTACCAGAAAGTAGTGGGAGTAGCAACCACACCCTACTTCTGGCCCAGGAACGCGCTCGATGGCCCCCTTGGCCAAGAGGGCCGTAACTTCCTCCTGCAGAAGTGTCAAGTGGTCCCCCGACACACGGTGGTTCTGCGGTGGCATGGCTGGAGGAGTGGACTCGAAGGGGAGGGCATAGCCCCTTCGGACAAGCTGCAGCACCCACCTGTCCGATGTTATCGCGCGCCAGCGGGAGTGGTGATGGCGAACCCTGCCACCCACTGGCGTCACGTGAGCCCGAAAGCTCGGACTAGGAAGGCTTGGATGCCGCAGCGGAGGGAGGCGTGGACTGACCACGACGCTGGCCTCTACCGCCACCACGGCGGAAACCACGGGCGCCACCGCGCTGGGGAGCACTCTGCGCCGCGTGGCTGGCAGCACGTGTGGGACCTCCTCTCCCTTGGCCCCGAAAGGGCCGAAACGAACCCGTCTGCTGGCGCTGGGTCGAGAGACCCAAGGACTTGGCCGTGACCCTGGAGTCCTTGAAGCGCTCCAGCGCGTGGTCCGCTTTGTCACCAAACAGGCGACTGCCATCAAATGGCATGTCCATAAGTGTATTTTGGACGTCTGGTGAGAAGTTGGCAGATCTCAGCCAGGCATGGCGACGAATCGCCACCGTAGTGGACATGGCCCGTCCCAGTGAGTCCGTGGTGTCCAGACCACAACGGATCGAGTACCGCGCCGCATCCCGGCCTTCAACCAAGGCCCGGGTGAGCTTGTCCCGCACTTCCTGGGGGCATTGCGGCAAACACTCCTCGACCGTATCCCACAGGGAGTGGGTGTAGCGGCCCAAGAGGCACGCGGTGTTACAAGACCGCAGTCCAGCGCTCAAAGAGGAAAACACTTTTTTTCCAAATTGGTCGTACCTCTTTGATTCCCGGTCGGGCGGAGCCGACGGAAATGCGGACTGTGAAGTGGAGGCCTGGATCACCAGACTCTCCGGGGAGGGATGGGTGGACAGGAAGGCAGGGTCGTCCGAGCAGGGACGGTGACGCCTGGCAACGTTCCGGTCAACCGGCGCACCAGAAGCGGGCCTGGACCAGGTGCCCAGAAGGACATCCGTCAGGGCCTCATTAAACGGCAGCAGAGGCTCCTGGGGGCATGACTGCGGTTTAAAAACTTCCGTCAGGATATTCGGTTTGACCTTCGCGACGGGGAGCTCAAGGTGTAAGGCCTTGGCAGCCCTCATCAGGACCACCGAATAGGCAGCACCCGCCTCGGACGCCACAGGGGACGGAGAGACAAACCCAGGGTTGGGCGACTCGTCCAGGCCACTGGCATCACCCAGATCACCTACCCAGTCCACATCGTACTGGCAGGCACGGGATAGAGGGTCCTCAGACCCCTCCCAACCCTCTCCATACTCCTCCTCGTCATACCCATATTCTGGGTCGACGATATAGACATCGGGGTCAACGGGCCCCATCGGCGTCGGGTCCGGCGTCGGCCGACGCCGGTCCGGCTCCGAGTCCGGAGTCGGGGAGGAAAGGGGGGTGGCGCCGCGCGGCGTCGGTGCCGGGGACCCGACGCCGGCCGGAGCCGACGGCGGAGTCGCTGCACCACGCGGGGGCGGTACCACGGGTTGGCCCACAGGAACCGACGCCGGAGAGGCCGGGAGACCAGCCGGCGACGAACCAGAGGGAACCAGCGGCGCCGGGGCCGGAGCCACCGGCGGCGCCGGGGCAGGAGCACCCGAACCGCTCGGGCCCCCAGACGGGACCGACGGGCCCGCAGGCGCCGAAGGCCCCGCCGGAGAAGACCTCGCCCTCATAGCAATGAGGAAGGCCTCGATCTCCTCACGCGACGCGCCTTCCCCAGGGACCGACAGGTGTGGGGTAGATGGCGTCGGCGACCCATGCGGGACCGCGGGGGTGGGGTCACCCGAGCCCCCGGCCGCAGCACGCGGACGTCGGGGGGAGTCGGGGGTGCGATGGCGACGCCCCGACTTCTTGTGCTTACCTGACGAGCCGGAGGAATGGTGGCGACTCCCGGAGCGCCCATGGCGGCTCCGCGACCGCTCCCTCGACCTCCGACCGGACCGGGACCGCTCTCGACGCGGGGCCGACAACCGGAGCTCGAGAAGCTTGCGGGACCGCTCCCGCCTAGCTTTTCCAGTCAAGGCCCGACAGTCGACGCAGGACTCCACGTCGTGGTCCGCGCCCAGACACCGGAGGCAGAGTCGATGGTGGTCGGTGACCGACATCAGGCGGTCGCACTCGTCACAACTCTTGAAACCGGGCATCCTACCGGCACCGTAAAGATCAATCAAAAAACTTGGTCAAAAGACCGGAGTACTGCTCTTCGGATCTGCGCTAACTGGCGCGGAAAAAAGAAGAACTGACGTCAGCGCGCGGAGGCGGCGTCTATATACTCCAGCGACGTCATCACGGCGCACGACGCCGACGACGCGGAGCCGCAGGGGACGCCTGCAGACGACGCCTACCGACGCGCAGGGGTACTGCTACGCAAAAGTTTCCGGATCCAGACTGACGCCTGGGGATATTCTAAGGTAAGGAATCTAATACTAACCTGTTTCTTTCAGATACAACATTCTAACTAATTTCCTCACTTTATTATGATGCACTGCTAGCATCCTGAAATGATGAAAAACACTCTGGCATACTCTCCTGGAAAGACAAGCCAGTGAATGACCATGCAAACCTGTCACTTCTCTCACTCTGCAAGGATCTAATTCTTGCAACAACTTCATTTTCTGCTTCAAACTTTTCTTATTAAATGTCCGTACAAAATCAGAAAGCAAATTGATGGAATCCTGTCGCACACTGCAAATACTACTACACTTCCAGGTGTACACAGGACCCTTAGGACGTCTTCCTAAAACCTCATTACCTAACACCTCTTCTGTCTCTGTTGTCACAAGTTTTTCTTTTTCAACTGGACAACCATCTTTCACTTCATAAGCTCGACCACTGGTGTCAACTGCATGCACCAAATCATTATCCTGGAAATAACTCTCCTCATTAAAAAATGCCTCACAACTTGAACTATGCATCCATTCTCCGGAAAAAACTTCACAAAAATTACTACGATTAACTATTCTCTTCCATCTACTATTTCTTTTGAAATCATAAATTGCCTTGTTTAGCTTCCTAATTCTATTGATTATCAAAATAAATAACTTACGTTTAATTTCAAATGCCTGATCAATAACTTTCTCAACTTTTTTTTTCTCTTATAAAAAACCACTTTCTGTTGACCTTTCTTAATATTTTTTAACAAATTGCCAATTATCCTGTTGCGGAACATTCGTTTACGAATGTCCCTAAACTGTTGTTTCCTTCTACTATCATGCACAGAGTTATCTCTTGCTCTAGCAGTAACATTTTTGATTGGCCTTTCCTTTCCGTTTAAAATGCTTCTCTTTTTCTGGACTGAAACATTTTCTGTAGTAATATTTTTTTTACTACAAATATTTCTTATAAATGTTTTTGTGCTCTTACCCGGTGCTTTCTTGGTGACTTGACAAGTTTTTTTGTTAGAGGACTGCTGCATTATTTCATGGACCTGCTGTCTTTGACGTTTTGCAGCCTTTCTAAGTCTATCCTTGGTTGGCATGGTGAAATCTTGAAATGATATGCAGTTGAATCTGTGGTAAAATATAATAAAAAATGTTATTAACCACTATTACCAAACAGTAAATCAATAACAGTCATCAAAAACTTAACACACTACTTCACATTTTTACATAGAATATTTTTTAGTGCTTGGCAAATTTAGAATACAGAAATAGCAGAAAAGAAATGGAATTCATATTCATTTTACCTGTGCTGTTTTATATGTGAATCTGATCTAATTTTATGAGCATATTTTAATATTTTATTGAAGACACTACACATAACCTGTTTTTGAAGGTGTCTTTATTTTAAATGAAACGGTTTACATTTTTACTTTTCATTTATTATACATTTTTATATGTTTATAGTTCCATAGGCTCAAGCACGTCAGCTTCCAAGCCTATATCATACAATTCTGACAAATCGGCATCCTCATCATTTTCTTCATCATCCTCAGAATTTAAATCATCCAAGGGATCTACTTCCACTGATGTTTCAATTACAAGTTCAATGATAATGTCATAATCAACTGATTGCTGATTGTCACTCATGGTTGATGTTGCCGTTATCTTTAAAGAAAGAGAACAACAATGAGATGTTGCAGAGTAAGAGACAAATCTCAGAGATTATAATAGTAAAATTGTTTAACAAGAGTAACATTTTGCAGCTATTATTTAGCCATGTCCTGCGATGCTGAGGAAGTGAAGCCTATGTCCAAGTTTTCAGTGAACATGACTCATCTCTTCTTAACCTTGGATAAGCCTCACCGACTCTGTGTCCCCTGCTCATACTTAAATGTACAGGGGCAGATTTATGCTAAATGGCGCATCCCCACGGATGCACCAGTTAATGTGCACCGCTGCTCTGCCAGCCATAGTGTGCCGAATTTACAATGTGGAGCACCATTGAGCAAAAACAGCACAGATGCGTCACACATCTGTGCCACAAAAGCAGCACATTGCAGGAATCACATCATAAGCGCGACATGTCTACTGCAATGCACAGGAGGAACCCTCACATTGCATGGTGCATCACTTCTTATGCCTGTTTCAAACAGGCATAAGGATTTCATTCAGCAATGCTATAAAGCTGACTCAGTGAAATCTTCTAAATTTCACTGTGTTAGTTTTACAGGGCTTTCTTGCAAATTAATGCATACCTTGCAACAAAACACCTATATGAAAACTGACCCAGGTTTCATGTGGCACAGGACTTTACAGCATGACACATCTGCCTAGATGCATCAAGTTGTAAATATGTCGCCACATAGCAAATCTTTTGCACCGCCGCTGCGTCACAAAAGTGACGCACAGTGACGCAAAAGAGACATACACCTATCATAAATCTGTCCCTAGCATTTTAAGTGATTAATTCAGGATGACGATAAGGTGTAGCCTATCCAGAGGTTTGTTTAAGGTGCATGAAGCTCTAGCAGTACATATCCTGAAATGTAATTGATTTCAAAAAACGTTTTTAAACACAACATATAAATCAATTGTATACCTACATTCATAGGGAAATGACTTAAAATGAAATTAAAATCGTTTGTGAGGAAAAGGAATGCTTTTAAAATTTATGACAAGGAAATAATGGTGTCTGCTTCTTCATTTCATTTCTCTTCAGCATTTTTGGGTCACTTTTAACATGGCTATGTAACTCAAAGACTCAAAATCTAAATTTGCCAAGCACAGGTGCGAGCATATTTACGAGGAATTTGCACCACGGGGAAAGGTCTTAAATTAAAATGGGAAAAATACCATCAGAGACACTCAAATGCCTTATAAAGAAGCAGACACCATTATTTCCTTGTCATAAATTTTAAAAGCATTCCTTTTCCTCAAAAACGATTTTCAAGTCATAATTTGAAAACACTGCACATGGGGAAATGACTGAAAATGTCCTTAAGACACATGAAAGCGTATTTTTATTGCCTTTGCAGCATTTTTGGGTCACTTTTAACATGGCTATGTAACTCAAAGACTCAAAATCTAAATTTGCCAAGCACAGGTGCGAGCATATTTACAAGGAATTTGCACCACGGGGAAAGGTCTTAAATTAAAATGGGAAAAATAACATCAGAGACACTCAAATGCCTTATAAAGAAGCAGACACCATTATGTCCTTGTCATAAATTGTAAAAGCATTCCTTTACCTCAAAAACGATTTTCAAGTCATAATTTGAAAACACTGCACATGGGGAAATGACTTAAAATGTCCTTAAGACACATAAAAGCGTTTTTTTAAAGCCTTTGCAGCATTTTTGGGTCACTTTTAACATGGCTATGTAACTCAAACAATCAAAATCTAAAATTGCCAAGCACAGGTGGGAGCATATTTACAAGGAATTTGCACCACGGGGAAAGGTCTTTTCATTTAAAATGGGAAAAATAACATCAGAGACACTCAAATGCCTTATAAAGAAGCATACACCATTATGTCCTTGTCAAAAATTTTAAAAGCATTCCTTTACCTCAAAAACGATTTTCAAGTCATAATTTGAAAACACTGCACATGGGGAAATGACTTAAAATGTCCTTAAGACACATGAAAGCGTTTTTTTAAAGCCTTTGCAGCATTTTTGGGTCACTTTTAACATGGCTATGTAACTCAAACAATCAAAATCTAAATTTGCCAAGCACAGGTGGGAGCATATTTACAAGGAATTTGCACCACGGGGAAAGGTCTTTTAATTTAAAATGGGAAAAATAACATCAGAGACACTCAAATGCCTTATAAAGAAGCATACACCATTATGTCCTTGTCATAAATTTTAAAAGCATTCCTTTACCTCAAAAACGATTTTCAAGTCATAATTTGAAAACACTGCACATGGGGAAATGACTTAAAATGTCCTTAAGACACATAAAAGCGTTTTTTAAAGCCTTTGCAGCATTTTTGGGTCACTTTTAACATGGCTATGTAACTCAAACAATCAAAATCTAAATTTGCCAAGCACAGGTGGGAGCATATTTACAAGGAATTTGCACCACGGGGAAAGGTCTTTTAATTTAAAATGGGAAAAATAACATCAGAGACACTCAAATGCCTTATAAAGAAGCATACACCATTATGTCCTTGTCATAAATTTTAAAAGCATTCCTTTACCTCAAAAACGATTTTCAAGTCATAATTTGAAAACA
Source organism: Lissotriton helveticus (assembly GCF_964261635.1). Taxonomy (NCBI): domain Eukaryota; kingdom Metazoa; phylum Chordata; class Amphibia; order Caudata; family Salamandridae; genus Lissotriton; species Lissotriton helveticus. Next base: position 737,523,361 of record NC_136059.1, on the reverse strand, counting down.
CTGCACATGGGGAAATGACTTAAAATGTCCTTAAGACACATGAAAGCGTTTTTTTAAAGCCTTTGCAGCATTTTTGGGTCACTTTTAACATGGCTATGTAACTCAAACAATCAAAATCTAAATTTGCCAAGCACAGGTGGGAGCATATTTACAAGGAATTTGCACCACGGGGAAAGGTCTTTTAATTTAAAATGGGAAAAATAACATCAGAGACACTCAAATGCCTTATAAAGAAGCATACACCATTATGTCCTTGTCATAAATTTTAAAAGCATTCCTTTACCTCAAAAACGATTTTCAAGTCATAATTTGAAAACACTGCACATGGGGAAATGACTTAAAATGTCCTTAAGACACATGAAAGCGTTTTTTTAAAGCCTTTGCAGCATTTTTGGGTCACTTTTAACATGGCTATGTAACTCAAACAATCAAAATCTAAATTTGCCAAGCACAGGTGGGAGCATATTTACAAGGAATTTGCACCACGGGGAAAGGTCTTTTAATTTAAAATGGGAAAAATAACATCAGAGACACTCAAATGCCTTATAAAGAAGCATACACCATTATGTCCTTGTCATAAATTTTAAAAGCATTCCTTTACCTCAAAAACGATTTTCAAGTCATAATTTGAAAACACTGCACAGCTCCTATGCACAAAAACACCCTGTCAGTACTAATACTTCACATTTTCTCCAATTACAATTTCTCAAAGAAACAAAATCTATTTGTAAAACACTTGAGACAAAGCAACATTTTAAAAACACAACTTTCTTCATAATTTTCTCCTTAAAGCACACTATTCTCTATCTAAATTAAATAAATCTTTTCTCACCTTAGCAAATACTTTATGAGTTTCAAAACAGTCTCAGAAACACACCAATTTGTCTTTAGCAGAGCAAAAGGTATGCACACCAGAGGCTGGAACCAACAATGGCACAGAAATGCTGTAATTCTTCACACATATCTCTCATGTCACCCAATCAAAACTCTTCCCTCACTTTTTTCAAATCAAAACCCTTCCCCCCTCTGCCCTCTCTGCCTTTTTTGCATAGCAACCACCTCTTGAAAGACCTCTGGTGTTTGCAAGTTCACACAACAATGTTTCAATTGAACTCTGAACTCTCAGTGCACCTGCATATCCAGTGCAATCTTTCATTTAATGATTTTTTCTTGACCATTCAAAATACATCTTTCAAACAACTCATCCATGCACCCTAACTTTCTGTTTTCAGCAATCAAAATCCACCAATCACTGTTACTGCTTCATTAACACAGAAACTCCACAGTTTTTTTCATTTTAAACTCTTATTTTTTCAACTGCCGTTTCATTGCCACACTTCATCTGACTGCAGCAGAACCTTCTCTCACCATGTTTTCTGTCTGGATTGTTGGACATAGTTACATCTACTGGGCTCAGAGGTATGCTGATAACAGAAATTTACCTAACCTCAATTTACAAGATGTGGAAATTAAGTGGTTTGGCTACAGAGGATTAAAATGTCACCAATTGATACCATTGGTGAAAACCTTTATGCATTTGCCAAAACCTGACCTGTTAATTGTGCACTGTGGAGTTAATGACTTGGGCACTTTGACTGGGGTAGGTCTGGAAATGCTTTTAAAGGACACCTTTGAGCAATTAATGGCACTTTTTCCTCAAACTGCCTTGGTATATTCAAATATATGCCAAAGACAGAAATGGAGGTGGTCGAACAATTTTGTCCACAAATTGAGAAATCGAGGAAGCATGTAAACAAATCTGTTTCAGCTTACATGAGAGACCATGGAATGGGCTCCGTGTACAACAATAACTTGCGTTACTACATGCAAGATATCTACAGAGGAGATGGAGTTCACTTCTCAGATGAGGGCAACAGAATTTTCATTCTGAATTTAAGACTGTGCATTGGTACCTACTTATAAGTACCTAAATGTACCATAAACCCAAAAGCTCTTCTCAGAGCTACCCTACATCTGATCACTCACAATTATTATTTTACTCTAACTTTTTTCACTAATTTTCAACAAAGTACGCTCCCCGGGGCGCTACCCGGTACGCAAACCGGAAGCTAACCTCGCGAAATTTAAAAAAAAAAAAAATTTCCGCACATATGGGCCTCCTCAGCCACCCTCAGAAAACCTAGGGGGTCAAGATAAGTCTACCGTGCCCCCTTCTACCCATTCTGAACATTATTTGCCCTCCATCTTGTATCTTAATTCGACCGAAATACAAAATGGTGGACTCCCGTAACGCTTCAGGTTCGCGTACCGGGTCGCTCGCCAGTTCGCGTACCGGGGCGCTCCCCGGGAAGCGCTCCATCAAAAAAGGTGGGAAAGTAATTTACAGAAAAACGACTGGAGACACTTTCACCAAATATAGATTAGCTCATACTACATACCAATCCCTATCATTTTCACAAATTTGATTGAAATTCCATTTAGCCATTTAGCCTGTAGACCTCTCTAAATACCGTGAGGTAAATTACTTCACAAAACACATCTGAAGTGTTGGAATTGACAACCAATGAAAATGTTACTTTCATTTTCTACTTTTTTTACCTGACATTTGATTGGTTATATACCTGAATATATATAAAGGAAGAGAAGGAAACACAGCCATTTTGACTACTACTTCTTGTTGTACATTTCAATAGGATTTTCACTAATCACTTCAACTTCTTTGTAAAGGTAAGTTGTTATTTTAAAAACTGAAGTATATTGTGCACTATAAGTTAATATGGTAAACTTTTTCTGATAGTTATATACTATCCCTCTGTAGTAGTTATAGATTTAGATAGACTTCTTTGTTATAGTTATGGATGGAGTCAGGTTTCTCTTGTATAATTATGAATTTACTTATGTTAAATCACATACACTTTTTTATATTCCTACTTCCACTCTGATACTATACACTGCCCAAAGATAAATTCACTGATAAAAACTGCCTATCTAAAATTAATCCCAACAGTGCCCTATCTGTACTAATATATTTTTTTTTATCCAAATTTCAGGCAAAATGGAAGGCGAACACAAAGTTTCATTTCAAATTGTCCTGCAAGAGAGCAACCAAGAAATAATTGATCCAAATTATATAGAATTTATGGATGAAACTTGGGACCAAGAACTACTGCAATGTGTGCAAGCAGTAGATGACCTCCTTCAAAATGAGGACATTTTACACACTCAGAGATTACAAGCTATGTTCAATGAAAATAACGACATTTCAGACAGTGAAATGTTAGAAATTTTATTAAATTTTGAAACACAATCACAATAATAAATAATTGCTTAAAAAATAAAGAAATTAAAAAATAATCAACAAAACAAACAATCAATTAACATACAATATTAGAAAAGTCTATCATTTTTTTCTCCTTTTAGTACGCTCCCCAGAACGCTTCCCGGTTCGCGGACCGGGCGCTCCCCACGCAAAAAAACAAAAAATTATTATTATTTTTTTTGCCCTGCGGGGCCCTTTTAAAGCCTCTGCATCAAACCTAGGGGGTCAGGGAGCATTTACTATGCCCCCTTATGGTCATTTGCCCCTTCGCTTTGGCCTCCTCTTGTCTCTCGATCCTACCGAGAGACAAGATGGCGGCCGCTACGGACTGTTTGGAATGTTTACAGACACCGGAGAGCCAATCAGCTTCGCTACGCGAAGTTCCGTTACGCGTCAAGTACGCGAACCGGAGCGCTGCCCAGAGCGCGCTTACAGATATATATCTTTTTTTGAACGTTAATTTCTCAAAATCCACTGGAGCACATATATTGAGACCTAGCAAAGGCACATCGGGCTACCAGTCCCTACAATTTTGCCAAGTTTCGTGCAAATCCATTCAGCCGTTCGGGCTAAAAGTGAGGCCAACCGCCCTATGGAAATTAACATGGGAAAAACGCGTTTTGGGACCCCCCTTTTTTCTCGGCCCCCCCTTGACGAATCCCCCCCAAATTTTCAGGGGCTGCTCAGAAACAAAATGTTCCATTTTCCTGAAAATCTCAGCCAATTCCGTCCACAAACGCCAAACTTATTAGACATAGAATTTTCAAAAATCCCATAGAGAAAAAATCCTAACTATATATACCTACTGGCGACCGCCAGTAGGTAATATATATATATATATATATATATATATATATATATATATATATATATATATATATATATATATATATATATATAACAGAAAAATGCTTTATTCGATTTTAAATACTGTATAAAACCATAAAAGCAATAAATACCATAAACAATTCCTTTTTTTTTTTTTTTTGCAAATATTTTTTTATTGCAGCAAAAACAGAGAAGCGTACAGTATATTCAATCCTCTCCCCTTGGTACTCAGTTGAAGTGCCTCCCCCTCATCCCAGTATCACACAGCCATTCAGCTCACACCCCGGAGGTTGAGCGGCAATATCACGGGGGGAATAGCAACTGCGCTGGAGCATTCTGTATATGTCTATAGCCACCAAGCGGGTGGGGAATGGCAGGGCTGCTTTTGGGTCCTAACGTTCCCTCCTCCCTGTCCCAAGCCCAGTTAAACCAAGAGCCACTTTTCACCCATCTTGAACAACCCCCCCCCTCCCCCGCAACACCCTCATCCCCACCTACCCCTCCACCCTCGTCCAGGACCACCCCTATCCGCCCTCCCGCCCCCGCCCAGGCCCCCCACCCCCCCAGGCGTGCCAGAGTATCACCTAATCAAGTTCTCAACCCTTCCAACCAGACCAGATCCGGAACATTGCACCAGGATTCATCAGCGACCATTCGTAAGTCCTCACATTGGAACGCAAAGGTAGGGAAGCAGCAAAGCGGGCCTAAGCCGTCCCCCCGTCAGGTGGGCGCCCCGCCGGAGCCGGACTATGCACCGGGGAGTCCTCCTCTTCCATGTCCAGGAGCGTGAGACTTAGGACCATCCCCTCCCACGCCCTGGCTCTCTCCAGTGCTATGTCGTTGTCTATCCTGAGCGCGTCCCGCAGGCGAAGCTCCCCCTCACATCTAGCCCATTTATGCAGCTCAGCCTTCCAGCGCTCTACTACGGGGCCTCGGGACGCCTTCCATTGGGACGTGATGGCCCGCTTCGCCAGGAGGAGCCCCAAGTCCAGAAACTTGCTAGTGACTTTGTTTTTTGATGTGTGTGGGAACCAGTGTAATATGCAATGCGCCATGGTGAGTTGCAGGTCCCTCTCCGTCACCTCCCTCAGAACCTCCACCACTTCCTCCCAAAAGGGCCCCAGCTCAGGACAGGACCAGAACATGTGATGGAAGTCGGCGGGATCTGCCGGGCAACGCGATAAATACCATAAACAATTCATATATACATTTCATCATTTTTTAGAAATAAATTACAAAAAACAGCTGCCCCCATAAATCACAGATTACCATTATTAAAATATTTAAAAATGTATGCTTCTCCTTTTTCTTAGTATACATTTAAAGAAAACGGTCATGATTCCAATAACATATACATTTTCCAGTATTTGTAAGAATAAAAAGGCCGGACGGCATTGCCTCCATGCTCCTTGCTTTAAAAAAGGCATAATCCATCTTGCACATTCTTTAGCATAAAATTTACAAAAAAGAGTCACATGCATTGTAGTTTGAGAAGATCGATTATCACACGGACATGGGTAGAGCTGCGTAGACCAGTCGTTTGTGGATGGGAAAGATACTAGACGATGAAAACTGTCAAACCTGAACCTGGTCAGGACATATCTATCATACCCACCTAGGCACAATACTAAGTATGATTGTATAGAGCCACAGGCCAAAGTCAATTGATGTCTGAGCACTGTACTTTTATTAATTTCCAGCCCAATTCTTAGAAACTCAAAGTGGTTTAAACAAAAACCCTTTAGCTCTTTTCTGGATATTGTGCACATTATACCCACATTAGTATACAAATCTGATCTCCCTAGATCATTAGACAGCTTTCTAATATAATTCAACCAGGGAATTTTTCCAGACTGTTCTAATCCCAAGGAGTCTGTTAAAACTTCTCTATTTAATGTCAAATGTGGCGACGTCCAGACTCTGTGCCAAAGTAACAAAGGCTGCATTTTAATCACATCGGCAATGTGGGATATCCCCAGTTCGCTGTGACAATTAAAAAACGACGAAATTTGAGGGACAGCTAATATAAATCTTAAGAAAGCATTTTCTATTACCTGAATAGAGGAAACATCATAAAACCCCCAGATTCCCGCCCCATACGTAGCTATGCTTAAGCATTTAGCTTGATACATTTTTAGCAGGATCCCCAGGGTCCTTTTACCCATTTTCTTTGCAAATAGCATCACAGCCGCAGTTGATCGCTTAAAAAAGAGGGTCCTATTTTTAATCGCAGATCTCCCTGATCCAGTGTCCTCCAATAGGATACCTAGATAAGATTTTTTTTTTGTAGATTACATTTTTTCATTTTCTACTACTAGGTTGCACTGTTTATTCCTTCCCTTGCCACAGGACATTACAAAGGTCTTCTTGACATTAAGCTTCAGACCCCTGTTATCCATGAAGTCAATGTAGGTGGTGAGGGCACTTTGTAGACAGAGTTGGGTTCTTGACATCAGTACTGCGTCGTCTGTGTAGAGAAGGGAGTCAATCTCTTTGTTGTTAACTTTTGGAGGATCTCCCGCCCTTTCCATCAATTCCTCCTCCAAAGCGTAAGTGTATATTGAGAAGAGGAATGGGGCCAGTACGCAACCTTGTCTAACACCCTTCTCAACGCGGAACGACTTGGTACATTCTCCCTTTAGGCCATACCTCATCCTAGCTGTGGCTCCTACGTATAATTGCCTTACGAAAAACACCAGTGAGGACTCGACATTAAGGCCCTCCAAAATTTGCCATAACCCATTATGGACAACACAATCGAAAGCTGCGGTAAGATCAACGAAGACCGCAAATAATTTCCCCTCTTTTGCATGAATGTATTTCCCCTGTATTAAAATAAAATTTAGAACTTGTTCAACCGTTACCCTACCCTCCCTAAAACCATATTGTACAGGGTTTAAGATATTATTATCCTCGGCCCACTGTTGGAGTCTATTGTGGATAACCCTTCCCGCAACTTTCATAAATGAGTCTAGGAGGGATATGGGGCGATAACAAGCAGGGTTTTCCCTGTCCTCTTTTTTAAAAATTGGTATAATATATATATATATATATATATATATATATATATATATATATAAATCCACAATCCTGGAACGCCGAACAGCAACAGCAACGGACACAGCCAGGTACAGACCACAAGCCAAGGATTTCATAGAAAAATGAAGTGCATTTATTCCATCAATGGGGATGGCGGCATGACGCGTTTCGTCCGGGAAACCCGGACTTGATCACATGACAAGACCCAGAGACATGGGTGGTTAAATACTAGTAATAACACGAAACTCCTCCCACAAATATAATAGACATAAAAGAGTAATCGTTCAATAAAGAATTATTCCATCCACATATAATGTACAGAGTAACTGAATGCTAAATGCAAGAAAACCACTAAATTCATGTACATTTTGCAAAGTCTTAAACTGTAATCAAAAATTCTGTTTGATAAACAGAGGGCTAGTGCCCAGTGGATAATCATAATACCTTATTTTTATATATTATGATAGAACGAAAAAGTTAATGTCAGTTGGGGAATAATGTGAAACCAGTATTACAGTTATGATAACCACAAAGAGTTATTTTATAAAGTGCCAAGAAGAAAAGTGCAAGGTGCTTAATCCCAATAGTTAGCAGCAAACATTGTATATCTAGGAAGAACCTAGAGCAGATTAAAAAAACCTAATAAAGTGCAAAAAGTGCATGAAAAGTACAATTTTCAAAAATCGGCAGTCAATATAAATGTTCCGTTAGGGGACGGGGAAAGGGGAACAGGACCAATCAAATATGACAGAATTCATGTATTGCAGCAGACAATAGGATACATATATAATACATAATTAGCACAGCTGGGTATAAAAAAGTCAAGCTTCAATCCTAAAGTGTTTTAAATATCAGAGTAAACAGTTTAAATTCATCCATAAACCATCCATAACATAATCAAAATAGATTAAAACCACATAAAAACGGTATAAAATCCATTGTAAAAAATATAATATATATATATATATATATTACCTACTGGAGGTCACCAGTCGGTAGTTAGAGTTAGGACCTATTTTCTATAGGAAATCCGCAACATTCTATTTGGAATAACTTTGGCGCCGGTTGACAAATCTCCGTGAAACTTTCAAAACTGGTGGGGCGCTCTGGTCTGCTCCTATCCTGAAAGTCTGGGGTGATTCTTGAAGCGGGGGCTGAGAAAAAAGGGGGGGCCCAAAACGTGTATTCCCCATGCAATTTTCCATAGGTACCGTTCATCGCGGCTACAGCCCAAACGGCTGAATGGAATTACACCAAATTTGGCAAAGTTGTAGTCCTTTGTTCAGACTCGTGCCTTTTGCTTATATGGTGTAAATCTGTTCAGTAGTTTCTGAGAAAATTACAATTAAATGTACATATATATCTATGGCCTTGGTGGATCCACGCATCTTCCGCGGATTATAAGCGCACCGTCCCGATCACGCTCAGAATGCTGATTGGCTGTGAAGTGGTTGTCAATATTCGACACCAGGAAGTGTTGGCAGCCATTTTGTGCCTCGGTAGAAGCGAGGATCCAGAAATGAGTGGAACAAGTGTTTAAAACGTATAAAGGGGCAGGTTAGAAATATTTTGACCCTCTAGACCTGCTTAGGGGGTCTCAAAAAAGATTTTTTGGGGGGGAAAAAACTGGGAAATGTGCGCTGGGTGTATGGATCTGCCGTAACAAAAATTAAAACGAAGCGCGGCCTCCTGTGCTTCTTTAAAAATTAGCTACGTGGGAAGGAGAAATCCCGGGGTCTAAAATATTGCATTTGAAGTGGCGGCCGAGAAAAAAGGGGGGTCCCAAAACGTGTTTTCCCCATGCAATTTTCCATAGGAACTGTTTATCGCGGCTACAGCCCGAACGGCTGAACAGAATTACACCAAATTTGGCAAAGTGGTAGTCCTTTGTTCAGACTCGTGCCTTTTGCTTAAATGGTGTAAATCCGTTCAAAAGTTCCTGAGAAAATTACAATTAAAAATACATATATATCTATGACCGCGGTGGATCGCGCATCTTGCGCGGACTCTAAGCGCACCGTCCCGATCACGCGCTAATTGACTGTCAAGTGTTTGTCAACATTGGAAACCAGGAAGTATTGGCAGCCATTTTGTGCCTCGGTAGAAGCGAGGATCTAGAAAATAGTGGGACAAGTGTTCAACAAGTATAAAGGGGGCATGTAAGAAATATTTTGATCATCTAGACCTGCTTAGGGGTCCCACAAGGACCCCTAGGTTCCCCCCCAAATTTTTTTTGGGGGGAAACAGAGAAATGTGCGTTGGGTGCATGGATCAGCCATAATAAAAATTAAAACAAAGCGGGGGCTCCTGTGCTTGTTTAAAAATTATCTACCTGAGAGGGCCAAATCCCGGGGTCTAAAATATTACATTTGATGGGGGTCCAGAGGGGCCCTGTAGACGGGGACCTCCATTCCTCGGTGCTACAAAATAAATGGGCGAGGGAGCTCAAAGGTTTGTCTAAGCCCCAAGGATTACCACCCTCTGGGGCTTTTTATATTTTGAGAGGGGGGCAGCGTGGTCTCCATTCTGGAGCAGTCGAAAGCCTTGGGGAACACCACCCCCCAGGAGCGGCTCCTGCTGTGTCCCGGGGTGTCTACCCCCGTTATCCTGCTGTTTGGTATGGCAGGGCGGGAGTCGAGGTTCCCGTTGTGTCATAGCAAACTTGAGGGCATATTAACAAGTGCCATTTCGCCGCAATTTAAAAAAAAAAGCCAAAAATGCTGTGAAAATGATATCGCCCTATTTACGAGGTGACGCTAAGATGAATTAAAGCATGTTAGCAGCCGGTTTGCTAAGGGCTCACCTCGTATCTCCAATGAGTTGCAATGTAGGTGTTCTCAGTGGCAAGGTAGGTGTTTCTATGAGAATATAAAAAGGAAAAGGAAGGTATGACAATAGCGTTGTATTTACAAGGCGGTCCTGGATTTGAGGACCGGTAGGAAAACTCTCGCTAATTGCGGTTTATGTCGGATCCCAACATCTGTTCTGAAGTAGATTTAAGCATGTTTATTATGCGAGGTGGATTAATATGTTGAGTCCACAGTCTTATATTAATAAACTTTTCACTTGCGAACATAAATTATCGCTATATTTCTCGCGATATTGGGGGCATTTTTTACAAGGACAGCGTTAAAATTATCGTCACTTTAGCGTTAGGAAAGTGTTGTTAAAGCGGCCATTAAGGCTTAATAATAGGCTTTTGAGAATTTGTGAGAATTCCAATAGAAGCCCAGGTTTACACCAGAACATGTTAACGCTGTCCTTGATAATATGCCCCCAAGTTTGCTATGACAGGGCGAGAGCCTCGGCTCTCACTCTTGCATAGCAAATAGCAATGTTGAAAAAATCTCCCGGTAAGATAACAAAGGATTTTGAAGTCCAATATCGGCATTTTAGTTGTAGTTTGCTGCCGTTAAAGCGGCGACAATTTTAACGTCGTCCTTGTAAATATGCCACTACGTTTTGTAATGTCAACAATCTCGTCTCCCATTTAAATAGGCCCAAAGTATTTAGTGAAGTGCATTGTGAAGCAACACTGTCAAATTGTGATCGATAAAGAATTCAAAGAGTTGTGTTCTTCTTTTGCTCGTAATGTACATAGGGGCAGATTTACAAGTCCCTTGCGCCACTATTGCATCACTTTTAACATGGGAAAAGTGAGGCGAAAGTGGCGCAAGGGGCTTGTAAATCTGCTACACAATGTTCTGTCTTAGTTTGCTTTCCTCTCTTTCATGTAGAGGATGCTGGGTAAATATAACGGTTTCTGTACAACCAGTACCTTTCAACCCTACCCCCAAACTGCTTACTGCCTGTTACCATAGTAACACTTAAGTGAGCACACAGGTCACAAGTTCACCACACAATGTTGCTAATCCAAACAGTAACTGTGCTGGACTTTTTGAAATTTTCCATAGGAACCGTTAATCGCAGCTACAGACTCTGGTAAAGAGCTGGTAAAGAGTTAGCCTCAGGTATTATACTTCTAGTTATAAACATCATTTGTACTTTTTATTGTTAAATGTTCTCTAAGCATATGATTATCCCATTAAATAATAGTGAAATGTTGTCAGAAAAAGAAGACGTATACACTCATTTTTTTAAATGAACTTTTATTAGAACAAAAATAAATAAATAGAAACGTAGTGGTGGGCCCCCCTGCTCAGTGGTTCGGGCCTACATGAGGCGTCCAAACAACTAGGACGGGCCATCACAGCGCTTGCAATGGGAGCAACTCTAAAATGGCGTAGAGCACATGCACTCCCTCTTTTTTATTGGTAGGCTCACGTGTGTAGTGACGTATGTGCTGGATGGGTGTGGTGTCGGTGTATACCAGCCATAAGGGAGTGTGTGTGTGCCATTCTGACAACTAGACCTGGAACTAAGAAATCACAATGGAAATCTGGGCCATGTAGCGTTCTTGTGTTTTCCTGGAAGCGTAAGCGGAGTGGGCTGGACTAACGTATGCCAGTGCTGCGCGAGGCTGTGAACAATGACTCCGGAGCTATGGGCGTGCTTCCGTCGTGAGCTATATGAAAAATCTACTGATTTGGGTGTCCATGTTGTAGTGTTGCTGTCACCCGGGTCTTACACGCAAATGTGTCATTATGTCTGTAAAGTCCCACAATATGGCTAACATGGAAGGTATGGGGTATCACTGACCCGATATTCATCCATAGATGCACACATAAAAGATGGTGTACATGACACATTTCTGAGAATATGAATGTTTGTTGTACATTCAGTGGAGTGTTGTAGCTGTAGTAATACAGGGCTGTGAAAGGTTTAGGTTGCAGTTTTTGGCACATGAAGGACAGATAATAAATATACATATGTGGTCATTCAGGTATACTGTCGAACTTGGTGCTGGAAATCATTGTTCGAGGCTCGGAGTCGCGTCCACATCCTGTTATTGTAGAGTAATGACAATCAACGCCTGCCTGAAAATGTACTGTAAATGCGGTGGTCATGTAAATCGTTGATATAGTTTTGGGTCGACTTCGCACTATATAAATATGCTAAAACCAAAAAAAAAAAAAAAAAGAAATAGTACACATTTATAAATCGACTATACAGTTTCATTGCAGTATTGTAATGATCCACTTTGTATGTTCGTATTTGTAGAATGAGTGAGAGAAAGTTATATAATCAAAGTTTTTGTTATTGGCAGAGGTAAGATGGTTGCATACGCTGTTTACAGCACAATATAATGTGGTAGGGGGCAGGAGCAGCATTTTACAAACATAATAAGTACACAGACACAGATAGATAGTTGAAGTGGGTACGGGCATGTGTGCTCGACTCCATTTTATTACGTTGCTGTTGGTAACAAGTAGAATAATTATCATGATATCATACACAGATATTCAATCATAAACGGTTTATGACTTCTGCTGTACAAAGGTAGGAGCACTATATGTGAAAAAATACACAGAAGATTCTATCGTAAATGGTTCATGAGTTGTGGTGCACTAAGGTAGGGTCGGTTTGTGTAGAGCCTGCGATGATGCGTGGTTCAGGCAGAACGCACTGGTAAGAATGTCTTTTGGCAACTAAATTTTGCCTTAATAAGGCCACGTGGCGATTATTTATGGTGCACTGAGTTAGTGGTACGTCTGGTGCTCAGCGTGTGCTCACCCTGCGATGATGCGATGATGCGTGGTTCGAGCGGTCTGTACTCAAAGCATTGAGTGTTGCATACTGGACTGCATGAACTTTGAGGGGGGGGGAAATACCATCAATGGTTATCAATTGCTCTGCAAACTAGGTCTACTGATTGCTCCCCGTAACAAATTAATGATTGCATTTCACGCAGTGCATTCTAACTTTCTCAAAATGGGGACGTATGTCTGGTGGCGATGTTGAAGGTGATGCCCCAGAGGTACTTGGTATTGCCGGTGGTGGAGGTAAATTTTGGCTCTGTGTTCTACATTCTTTGTGAACATAGTTCACAGGATGCAGGGATTAAAGGTGCTTGCGCATACTAGCAGTGCCACATGAGTATTTTTTGTCTGTGCCTTAAATAAATCAAGGCTAAATTCCCTTCTGTCTGTAGTGTAGATACAAAGCTGAATTCAAGTTGTGAACCCTACTGTCCGCAGTGTACATCGAAGCCACTAGTCAGCACAGTCATAGAAGAATGCTTTTTTTCACTTATTTTAACAAAATCTGAATACATACAGTATAATTGTCTCTGCATTAAGTAAATCAAGGCTGAATTCCCTACTGTCTATAGTGTAGATGCACAGCTGAATTCAAGTTGTAAACCCTGCTGTCCGCAGTGTAAATCTTAGGGTGGACTGCATCATCTGTAATCATGATTGAAATGAAAGATAGAACATGTATAGAAAGAATAGGGAAACATCCTTTACAACGCAACTTTTACCACGCAGTTCTATTACAACGCAGGTTTTACAACGAAAACCATTACAACGCATTGCGCTGGGGGGCGCTCTAGGATAGGGAATAGATTTAATTTACTATACAACACCTTCCCTAGTGTCCACGGGGACTGGAGTTGGAATAGTAAATTAAACTATTCACTATCCAGCACCCCAAAGGGCTATGCGTTGTAATGGTATGCGCTGTAAAAACTGCATTGTAACAGCATGCGTGGTAAAAGCATGCGTTGTAATGTCATACATCCGAAAGAATACATTGTTAAAATATGTATGTTTCAGGGACATCATAGTTCAAATTGTGACCTGTGCTGTCCTTGTGCACACTGACATTAAGTGTGTCTTTGCACTTGCAGCGTGATTTTTATTATTCAACTAAATCTATAAGTGATATAAAAGATGTTTTTGAAGGAAGCATACTAAAGGGATATTGTATAGGTTTGATAGGTGTTATACTTAGTTTGATTTGCACTGAGTTAGTGGTACCTGAAACAACAAGGTTCTGTGGAGCCTGTGATTATGCGTGTTCCAGGTAGACTGTACTGATAGTAATGTTTTTTGTCTTGTGAATTCAGTCTTAGTAACGCCACGTGACAATGATTTTTCGTGCACTGAGTTACTAGTACCTCTGGCGTTTAGCGTGTACGTATCCTGCGATGATGGGAGCAATGTTTTTTGCCTAGTGAATTCTGCCTTAATAAGGCTACAGAGAGATGACTTGTGGTGCAGTGAGTTAGTGGTACCGAAAGAACTCAGCGTGTGCGCACCCTGCGATGATTCGGGGGGGGGGGTCGCAGTGGTATAATGTCTTTTGTCTAGTGGAATGCGTCATGCCCAATCGCCATTCTACCTGAATCGTAAGCCCTCACAATGTAGATCGAAGGCAGTAGTCATCACTGACATCAAAAAATTATTTTTGTCGTATCTTTTAACAAAATCTGAGGACATACAGTACAATTATCTCTACCTTAAAAAAATCAAAGCTAAATTCATGCTGTTTGTTGTATAGATTCAAAGCTGAATTCAAGTTGTGAACCCTGCTGTCCGCACTGTAGATTGAAGGCAGTAGTCAGCAGAGATATCTACGAATGATTTTTGTCACTTATTTTAACAAAATCAGAACACATACAGGACAATTGTCTCTGCATTAAATGAATCAAGGTTGAACTGTCCGTAGTGCACATGCAAATCGGAATTCAAGCTGTGAACCCTGCTGTCCGCAGTGTAGATCGAAGGCAGTAGTTGACAGACTTCGAGGAATGCTTTTTTGTCACATACCATTAACAAAATCTGAGGACACAGTACAATTGTCTCTGCCTTAAAAAAAATCGAGACTGAATTAAATGTTGTCTGTAGTGCTGATGCGCCACTGGTATCAAGTGGTAAGCTCAATTGATCGCAGTGTACATTTAATAACAAAATTGCCTCTGCCTTACGTAAATCGAGGCTAACTTAAATGCTGTCCGTAGTGTAGATGGAAAGCTGAATTCAAGTTGTGAACCCTGCTGTCCGAAGTGTAGATCGAAGGCAGTAGTTGACACAGACATCGAGGAATGCTTTTTGTCCCTTATTTTACCAACATCTAAAGACATATAGTACAATTGTCTCTGCATTAAATAAATCAAGGCTGAATTTCCAACTGTCCATACTTTAAAATCTGAGGACATAGTACAACTGTCTCTGCCTTAAACAAATCGAGACTGAATTCAATGCGGTCGGTGGTGCTGATGTGCAACTAGTATTGTCATGTAGATAGGCTTTGCCTTCACACTGTGTTAAGTTAGCATGAGCTTTTTAGAAGTTTAAACGCCATTTTTCCTTACTGTTGCTTCTGCGCACGGCACATATTGTTATTAATGCTTTGAGCCTAGTAGAATATTTTGCTTCACACGAGAATATGTTTTACTATTGTATCAGCTTTGCTTGGTAAACTATGTCTGAACAGTGAGTGCAGAGGCCTTCAAGGTTATTTCAACACATTGTTGTTGTTCGGTCTGATAAGCGCACGTCTTAGACATAACACATGTGCAGCTGTGGCCAACTCTGGCTCTTGGCGCGTTTAATAATGCACTGCGCAGAGCATGCTCACACTTGATGAACATTTTGCATGCAGAGAGCTGGTGTAGAAGATGATGTGATCCCTTTCTACTAAGACCAGAGGTATGGGGCCGCACTTCTAAAACCCAAAGAGACCTTCTGTAGATATAATATAATATACTAGCAAGGGAGGGTAAGACTGAGGTGTCATTTAGCCTTCTTCCCTTTAGCATTTTAACATGCTTTCTCCCTTTGTATTTTATGGAATAGTAATTATGCTGATAACCTTGTTGCTTATAATATGTTTGCTTGTATTAGCTAAGATACTGTGCCTGAGAACACGGCATTAGAAATATATATTTCAAACTTGCACGTGTCTTCATTTACTCCTCGTTCCGGAATGTTAGTTTAACGAAAGAGTGTTCATGTGTTCCACGTTACCTGAGGTGTTCTAAGCCCATGTTCTGGGTTGTCTAATCATTGGGGGTATGGAAGAACCAATGAGACACTGATTGCTAGTCTGGTAGGGGATTTTGGATACTAAGGTGAGTTTTGGTACACCCTAATTCACTGAGGTTCTAAGTCTCTATGCACAGTTCTGTGTATGAGCAGAATCCCTGCGACAGTATCAAGTTGTAAACTTTACTGACCACACTGTAGATCGAAGGCAGTAGTGAGCCCGGATATCGACGAATAATTTTTGTCACTTATTTTAACAAAGTCTGAGGACAAAGAGTAGAATTGTCTTTGCCTTACATAAATCAAGGCTAACTTCAATGCTGTCTGTAGTGTAGATCCAAAGCTGAATTCAAGTTGTGAACCCTGCTGTCCGCAGTGTAGATCAAAGGCAGTAGTCGATACAGACATAAGTCTGCGGTGCTGTGGCGCGGAGTTCGCAATGGGCCTGTATCGGGGAGGCACGTGGTCATGGTGGCAGCCACGTGGCAGGGTGAGGACCTTCGTTGTGGCAGTCTTTTCTCTTTGCAGAAGTGAGCCACGCCCAAGGCGTAGGCTAATTATATATACTCTTACGCTGGAGTTGCGTATGTTGGATCAGCCCACTCCGCTTCTGCTTCAAGGGGGGGAGACAACACAGCTACATGACCGAGATATTCCCCAGAGTCTGAGATAATATGGTTGCATCCACTGTGCAGTACACTACACGTATCAATAGTATATGTACACATGGAAATGTTTTTGCTTTGTATAGTGAGTTGTGTACAGCATATCACCGGTAGTATTAGCATTGTGTACATTATTGTTGATGTGCGAGTTCCTTCCCTTATACATAGTTGATTGCCACATCTCTGAACATTGACCTAGTGTGCTGTTGAGGGGTTTTATTATTTTGGGAAGGTCCGTTGTCTTGCTTTGACCTGCCTTTGAGGTAGTAGAGGGGGAGCGGTCAGGAGGGGTGGTTCTTGTGGTGGTGGCGCTAAGTTTTGTGATTTTATTGGGGGTTGGAAGTGCACAATTAGTACCTCTATTACATACTTGTCTTTAGATATGGGTGTGAGTTGGATGACCTTAACCCTAGATATCAGTTCGCAGAACGGGGAGGAAGGGTGGGGCGGTAAGGAATCTAACTAACTAATGTTTCTTACAGATACATCGTTACAAAAGGTAAGTAATTTGTTCATCTGAAAGAAACACGTTAGTTAGATTCCTTACCTTAGAATAGATACCCCAGCAATACCAACCCCTGTGGTGTGTCTGCGAACCAAGATCCCACCAGAAAGTCCTGGAGAACGGAACGGCCAAAGAAGCCATCTCTCCGGACTTGGCTGTCCAGGCAGTAGTGTTTAGCAAACCTGTGCAGTGAGGCCCACGTAGCTGCCTGAGAGATGTCCTGCAAGGGGACTCCCCGACCCAGGGCAGTAGAAGCCGCCGTGGCCCGAGTGGAATGGGCCCTCAGCCCAACAGGAGGTTCCTTTTCGCCAAGGAGTAGCAAACCTTGATGCACAAGACGACCCACCAAGAGATGGTTCGTTTGTGCACCGCCCCTCCCTTCTTCATGCCCACGTAACCAACAAAGAGCTGGTCATCCACCCGGAACTGGCGTGTGCGATCCAGATAGAAAGAGAGCGCAAATTTTGGGTCCAGACGGTGGAGCCTCTCTTCCTCTTTCAAGGGATGCGGAGCGGAAAGAAGATGGGCAAGGTGATAGACTGCCCGATGTGGAAGGCTGTGACTACCTTGGACAGGAAAGAGGGACGCGTTCTTAAAACAACCTTATCCGGATGGACAGAAAGGAAAGGAGGTTTAGAATAAAGAGCCTGGAGCTCACTCACTCTCCTGAAAGAGGTGATGGCAACCAGGAATGCAGTCTTAAGAGTCAGAAGACGGAGAGGGCAATTGTGAAGTGGCTCGAAGGAAGCGCACATCAAAAAAGTCAGAACCACATTTAAGTCCCACTGAGGCATCAAGAAAGGAACAGGAGGAAACATGTGAGTGATGCCCTTCAAGAATCTATTTACAACCGGGGACTTGAAAAGAGAAGGCTGATCAGGAAGCCTTAAGATGGCCGAAATGGCAGAGAGGTAGCCATTGATAGTGCCAAGAGCAGAGCCCTGCTGGGCAAGAGAAAGAAGCAAGAGGAGAACCTCTGAAAGAGGGGCAGAAAGGGGATCCACAGCCTTTGATGTGCACCATGCCACAAATTTGTTCCACTTGCAGGCGTACACCGTTTTTGTGGAGGACCGCCTGGCCGCCAGAATGACATCACAGACTTCAGGAGGCAAGTCAAAGGGCCTCAACTGCCGCCGCTCAATCACCACGCATGGAGGTGGAGGCTGGACAGGTTCGGGTGGAGGACCGTCCCCTGCTGCTGCGAAAGAATGTCCTCCTGAAGAGGCAGACAAATCGGGGGATCGACTGACATGCTGAGTAGCTCGGGATACCAGTACCTTCGTGCCCAGTCCGGAGCCACAAGGATGACTTGGGCCCGGTCGCGCCTGATCTTCTTCAGCACTCTGAGCAGAAGTGGTATAGGCGGAAAGGCGTACAACAGACCGCAACTCCACTCGCGACGAAAAGCGTCTCCGAGCGAGTGCCGCCTTGGAAATTCCAACGCGCAGAACTGATGACATTGCCCGTTCTCTTCTGTGGTGAATAGATCTATCCAAGGCTCTCCCCACTGCCGAAAGAGGCCTTGCGCCACGTCCGAGTTCAGACGCCATTCGTGATCCATCATGCACCGACGGCTGAGTTCGTCCGCCCTGGCGTTCAAGGAACATGCCAGGTGTTGAACCACCAGGGTGACGCCCTGGTGTTCCAGCCATTGCCAGAGGCGCAGAGCCTCCTGGCAAAGGGTTCACGGCCCCACCCTGCCCTGTTTGTTTCAGTACCAGATGGCGGTGGTGTTGTCCGTGAACACCTGCACTACACTTCCCTAGACAGAGGGAAGGAATGCCTTCAATGCAAGCCAAATCGCCCGCAGCTCCAGAAGGTTGATGTGGAGCCGGGACTCCGCCAGAGACCAGAGTCCTCTGATCTCCGCCTCTCACATGTGGCTCCCCCAGCCCAGGAGGGACGCATCCGTCACAACGACGTGCTCCGGTTGGGGAAGGGAGAGGGATCTGCCACTGACCCAATCGCGGTCCGTGAGCCACCACTTCAATTGTCTCGCAGTGCCCTCCGAGATCAGGACCTGGTCGGACAGGTTGCCCTGATTCTGGGCCCACTGAAACTTCAGGTCCCACTGCAGAGCCCGCATCCACCACCTGGCGTGATGCACCAGAAGGATGCAGGAGGCCATCATCCCCAGAAGCCGCAGCGTCAACCTGACCGAGACCCGGGATAAAGGCTGAAAGATCGGAATCAGAGCCTGAATATCCCGAACCCGTTGTTCGGGAGGATAAACCCGAAACTGCACCGAATCCAGAACCGCTCCGATGAAGAGGAACCTTTGAGAGGGACACAGGTGTGACTTCGGCACATTGATGGAAAACCCCAGCAAGTGCAGGAGGTCAGCCGTAGTCTGAAGGTGGCGGACGACTGTCTGGGGCGAGCCCGCCTTCAACAACCAGTCGTCGAGGTAGGGGAAGACTGATACCCCTAACCTGCGCAGATGAGCTGCGACCACCGCCATCACTTTCGTGAACACCCGTGGGGTGCTGGTAAGGCCAAAGGGGAGCACGGTGAACTGGAAGTGCTCGTGGCCTACCATGAAGCGCAGGTAATGCCGATGGGCCGGCAGGACCGGGATGTGGAAATACGCGTCCTGCAAGTTCAACGCTACCATCCAGTCTCCGGGGTCCAGGGCAGCTAAGACCTGAGCCAGAGTCAGCAACTTGAACTTCTCCTTCCGGAGGAAGCCGTTGACGTTCGGTAGGTCTAAGATAGGGCGTAGGCCCCCTTTGCCCTTCTTGGGAACCAGAAAGTAGTGGGAATAGCAACCACATCCTACTTCTGGCCCAGGAATGTGCTCGATGGCCCCCTTGGCCAAGAGGGCCGACACTTCCTCTTGCAGAAGTTGCAACTGATCCCCCGACACGCAGTGGTACTGCGGTGGCATGGCTGGAGGGGTTGCCTCGAAGGGGAGGGAGTAGCCCCTTCGGAAGATTTGCAGCACCCACCTGTTCGAAGTGATGGTGCGCCAGTGGAGGTGATGGTGGACCCTGCCCCCCACTGGTGTCAGATGGGCCTGAAAGCTCAGACTAGGAGGGCTTTGAGGCGGATGCTGCGGGGGTGGATGTGGACTGGCCGCACCGTTGTCCCCTGGCACCGCCACGGCGGTTACCACGTCCGCCGCCGTGCTGGATGTTAGACTGCGGCCCGTGGCTGGCAGGACATGAAGGGGCGCCCCTTCCTTGGCCACGAAAGGTGCGAAAGGCAGACTGCTGCTGACGCTGGCCCGAGAGGCCCAAGGACTTGCCTGTAGCCCTGCAGTACTTTAAGCGTTCAAGTGCATGATCTGCCTTGCCACCAAAGAGGTGGCTACCATCAAACGGCATGTCCATGAGGGTGTTCTGGACATCGGCTGAGAAGTTGGCGGACCTCAGCCAGGCGTGGCAGCAAACCGCCACCGTCGTTGACATCGCCCATCCCAGCGAGTCCGTGGTATCCAACCCACATTGTATGGAATACCGAGCTGCGTCTCGTCCCTCCGCGAGGGCTTGAGCGAGCTTCGTCGGGCATCCTCTGGGCACTCTGGCAGCACGGCCACAACCGTATCCCACAGAGAGTGGGTATAACGGCCCAAAAGGCAAGCAATGTTGACTGACCGCAATCCACAACTGAGGGACGAGAACAGTTTCTTACCAAACCTTTCATACCTTTTGGATTCCCGATCTGGGGGTGCAGTCGGGAATGCGGATTGGGAAGTAGAGGCCTGGATAACCAGGTTCTCGGGGTGGGGTGGGTGGACAGGAAGCTAGGGTCGCCCGGAGCTGGGCAGTGGCGCCTGGTGACGTTCCTATCTACAGGGGGGCCTGTAGCGGGCCTGGACCAGGTGCCCAACAGGACGTCCATGAGAGCCTCATTAAATGGCAGCAGAGGCTCCGGAGAGCCTGTCTGTGGTTTAAGGACCTCAGTGAGAATGTTAGACCTCAGAGTAGCGACGATGAGCGTAAGCGCCAAGGCCTTGGCTGCCCGCGTCAGCACCACACTATAAGCAGCCCCCTCCTCCGTAGCCACGGTAGGAGGGGAAACAAAGCCAGTGTCAGGGGAAGTGTCGAGACCACTGGCCTCCCATAGCTCCTCTGTCCAGTCCTCCTTGTCCTCCATCTCCTGAAATTTAGGGCCAAAGGATGGAGCCGGATCAAAGAAGAAATGCTCTTCAGCCGGCGTCGAATGCGGCGTCGTCGACGACGGTCCGAAGCCGGATCCGGACCGAGGGAGGGATCAGGGGACGGCGCCGGGGGCAACACCCTGGGGGTCGACGCCAGAGGGGTTGTTAGGTCGACCAGCGGCGACCCGGATCCAGAACCGGATCCAGCGGGAGCCTGCAGCATCGGGACCGAAGTCACCGATGACGCCAGGGCCGAAGCACCCGGCCCGCCTGGACTCCCAGTCGGGGCCGCGGGGCCCGGAGGCACCGCGGGACCCGACGGAGGAGAGAGGGACCTCATGGCCATGAGGAAGGCCTCGATCTCCTCCAGTGTCGCATCCAGCCGAAAGAACCGGCGGGTATGGAGCTGGCCGCGGTGCCTGAGGCTCCGGCGGAGCCACGGGGGTGGTGTCGCCTGAACCCCCGGCTGCATCGTGCGAGCGTCGGGGGAGTCAGAAGAGCGATGTCGTCTCTTCAACTTCTTGTGCCTCTTACCTGAGGACTTGGAGCCCGACGACTGGTGTTGACTCGCCGAGCTTCGATGACTGTGGCCCTGCGACCGGTCCCTCGACCCCCTCCTGGACCGGGACCTTGAGCGGCGCGGGGCCAACTGCCGGACCTCGAGGTGCTCACGGGACCACTTCCGTATAGCCTTCAACGTCAAAGCCCGGTAGTCGGGGCACGACCGGTCGTCGTGGTTGGCCCCAAGGCAATACAGGCACTGGCGGTGGGGATCGGTAACCAACATCAGTCGGTACAGGGCTTGAACCCGGGTATTCCTACCGGCACAGAGAGTCGTGAAGACTCGAGAAGAGATCAAAAATGATCAAAAAAGTTCAGTCAAAAAGTGACTAAGGTACTGCTTTCTCCGGACCTGCGCTTGCTGGCGTGGAAAAAAGAACTGACGTCAGCGCGTGAGGGCGGCGTCTAAGTACTCCGACAACGTCATCCCAGCACCAACGATGCCGACGACAGACGCGGAGCCGCAGACGATGCCTACCGACGCGCAGGGTTACTGCTACGCAAAATTTTCCGGATCCAGTCTGACGCCTGGGGGTTATATTTAACTAACGTGTTTCTTTCCGATTGGAACTATCGCCTGTTTTTTTAGGTAGCATTGTAGATTTGGTTTATTGAAAGTATAGGAAGTGGTGTTTTTTTTGTTTTTTTCTACGGGAACGCCTAGTTTGTATATTATTAACATTAGTTGTGGTTCTGGTTTATAGTGATTTTCTTGGAGGAAGGAATAAGTTGAAGAGTGGTAATATTTTCAATTTGTACTACGTTGAGAACGGGATAATTAAAAAAGATAGAAAAAAACAGATATGCCTAATGAACATTGTAATTAGGAATTATCATTTAAAAAACCTTTGAAATTCACTGAAAGAAACTATAGGTTTCAGGCAGGTTATAGTTAGGAATTATCATTTAAAAAACCTTAGAAATTAATTGAAAAAAACCATGGGTTTCAGGGGTGTTATAGTTAGCTGGACATTTCACTCATACAAAACCATTGAAATTTCTCCGTTATAGTTAGTTGTACTAACTGTAACTCTCGCACCCGCAATCCACTGGTGGTGGTGCACAAAACCATGAAAGCATGTCCTTAACCCTAGAAATAAGTTCGCAGAACGGGGAGGATGGGTGGGGCAGTAAGGAATCTATAAATAACCTATGTTTCGTACAGCTATATCGTTACCGAAGGTAAGTAACTTGTTCATCTGAAAGAAACAGTTAGTTATAGATTCCTTACCTTAGAACAGATACCCAGCAATACCAACCCCGGAGGTGGGTCTGCGAACCAAGATTGCACCAGAAAGTCCTGGAGAACAAAACGGCCAAAGAAGCCATCTCTCCGGACTTGGCTGTCCAGATAGTAATGTTTTGTAAACGTGTACAGCGATGCCCACGTAGCTGCCTGACCAATGTCATTCAGAGGGACTTCTTGTACCAAAGCAGTAGTGGCTGCCGTCGCCCTGGTTGAATGGGCACGTAGACCCACTGGAGGATCCTTTTCAGCTTGAGAATAACAGCCTTTAATACGCAAACGACCCATCTAGAGATGGTCCGCCGATGTATGGCCTGACCTTTCTTGGTGGCCACGTAGCAAACAAAGAGCTGGTCATCCACCCAGAACTGTTTGGTGAGATCCAGATAGAAGGAAAGCGCACATTTTGGGTCCAGAGAGTGGAGCTTCTCTTCTTCTGTAGACGGATGCGGAGGCAGAAAGAAGGTGGGCAAACTGATGGTTTGCCCAATGTGAAAGGAGGTGACCACTTTGGGAAGAAAGGATGCCAGAAAATCAGGTAGGGTAGGATGAAGGAGCCTGGAGCTCACTCACTTTTCTAGCAGATGTGATGGCTACCAAGAATGCAATCTTAAGAGTTAAGAGTCGTAGAGGACAGTTGTGAAGCGGTTCAAAGGGTCAAATAGGTCAAAACCAAATTCAAGTCTCACTGAGGCATTGCGAAGGGAATAGGAGGAAAGGGATGAGTGATGCCTTTTAAGAAACGATTTGCAACCAGGGACTTGGAGAGAAGGCTGATCAGGAAGCCTTAGAAAGGCAGAAATGGCCGAAAGATAGCCCTTGATAGTGCCCAGAGCAGAGCCCTGCTGGGCCAAAGAAAGGAGGAAAAAGAGAACCTCAGAAAGAGGGGCAGAAATCGGATCCACAGCCTTTGCTGCGCACCATGCCACAAATTTGTTCCATCGGCAGGTGTATACCGTCTTATTGGAGGGACGCCTGAATGCCACGATTACATCACGGACTTCGGAAGGCAAGTCAAATGACGTCAACTGCCACCGCTCAATCTCCACAGAAGGAGGTGGATGCTGGACAGGTTTGGGTGGAGGACGTCCCCTGCTGCTGCGCTAGAAGATCCTACCGAAGAGACAGTCTGATCGGAGGATCGATGGCCATATTGAGCAGCTCGGGATAGACACTCTTGGTGCCCAGTCCGGAGCGAGAAGAATGACGTGGGCCCGGTCGCGCCTGATCTTCTTCAGCACTCTGAGCACGAGTGGTATAGGCGTATAGAAGACCGCAACTCCACTCAGAACGAAAAGGGTCACCTAGCGAGTGCCGCCTTGGAAATTCCAACGTGCAGAATTGCTGACATTGCACGTTCTCTTCGGTGGTGAATAGATCTAACCAAGGCTCTCCCCACAGCTGAAAGAGACCTTGCACCACCTCCGAGCGAAGACGCCATTCGTGATCCATCATGCACCTGCGGCTGAGTTCGTCCGCCCTGGAGTTCAGGTAACTGTCAGGTGCTGAACCATCAGGGATATGCCCTGATGTTCCAGCCATGTCCATAGGCGAAGGGCCTCCTGGAATAGGGTCCACATCCCCACCCCACCTTGTTTGTTGCAGTACCATATGGCGGTGGTGTTGTCCGTGAACACCTGCACTACTCTTCCCCGGACAGAGGGAAGGCATGCCTTTAGTGCAGGACGGATCGTCCGAAGCTCCAGAAGGTTGATATGGAGCTTGGACTCCGCTGGAGATCTGAGGCCTCTGATCTCCGCCTCTCCCATGTGGCCACCCCAACCCAGAAGGGATGCGTCTGTCACCACTGTGTGCTCTGGTTGGGGAAGGGAGAGGGATCTGCCGTTGACCCAATCCTGGTTCGTGAGCCACCACTGCAGTTGTCGAGCAGTTCCCTCCGAGATCTGGACGCAATCGGACTGATTCCCCTGATGCTGCGCCCACTGGAACTTCAGGTCCCACTGCAGAGCCTGCATATGCCACCTGGCATGATCGACCAGCAGGATGCTGGAGGCCATGAGGCCAAGCAGCATCAGGGTCATCCTGACCGAAACCTGGGATTTGAGGCTGAAAGATCGGAATCATAACCCGAATATCCTAGACTCTGTTCAGGAGGATAAACCCGAAAATGCGTCATGTCCAGAACCGCTCCGATGAAAAGGAGCTTCTGAGAGGTAATCAGGTGCGACTTCGGCATGTTGATGGAGAAACCAAGCAAATGCAGGAGGTAGGAGATGACTGCCTGGGACGAGCCTGCCTTCAACAACTAGCCATTAAGATAGGGGAAGACTGGAACCCCTGATCTGCGCAGATGAGCTGCGACCACCGCCATCACTTTCGTGAACACGAGAGGGGCGCTGGAAAGGCCAAAGGGGAGCACGGTAGACTGAAAGTGCTCGTGGCCTACCGTGAATCGCAGGTAACGAAGGTGGGTCAGCAGGACAGGGATGTGAAAATAAGCGTCCTGCAAGTCCAACGCTACCATCCAGTCTCCAGGGTTGAGGGCAGACAAGACCTGCGCGAGCATCAACATCTTGAACTTCTCCTTCTGGAGGAAGCGGTTGACGTTCCTGAGATCCAAGATAGGACGTAGGCCCTTGCCCTTCTTGGGTACCAGAAAGTAGTGGGAATAGCAACCACGACTTACTTCTGGGGCAGGAACGCACTCGATGGCGCCCTTGGCCAGGAGAGCAGAGACTTCCTATCGGGGAAAACCCAGATAATCCTCAAACATGCAATGGTACTGTGGTGGCATGGCTGAAGGGGTAGCCTCAAAGTGGGGGGAGTAGCCCCTTCGGACTATCTGCAAAACCCACCAGTCCGACGTGATGGTGTGCCAGTGGGGGAGGTGATGGGGAATCCTGTCGCCCACTGGCGACTAATGGTCCTGAAATGTCAGACTAGGAAGTTGTGGAGGCGCAAGCAGAGGGAGGGGGGGAGTTTGGGGGATCGGCCTGCCCGCCGGCCCCCAGAACCACAGCCGTGGTTCCCACGTCCCCGGTCGCGTGAAGGTTGGGGAACTTGCTACGGCCTGTGGCTCTTGGCGGAACGTGGTGGAGCACCCCTTCCATAGCCATGAAAGGGGTGAAAAGAGGACTGTGCAGGGCGGCTTGTAAAGCCCAAGGACTTGGCCGTAGTCTGCAAGTCCTTAAAATGCTCTAGAGCGTTATCTGCTCTGTCGATGGCCATCAAACTGCATGTCCATAAGAGTGTTCTGGACATCCCCAGAAAAGCCAGTCGATCTCATCCAGGTATAGCGTTGAAGGGCTACCGGCGTGGAAATCGTCCTGCCTAGAGAGTCAGCGGTATCTAGCCCATGGCCGATGGTAAACTTAGCTGTGTCCCTCCGGGCGGCAACAGCCTGGGAGAGTACGGTCCGGGCCTCCTCCGGACACTGAGGCAGCACTTGCACAACTGTGTCCCACACAGAGTGGGAATAACGGCCCAATAGACATGCAGTGTTTACAGACCGAAGTCCCAAGCTGGCGGAAGAAATAATCTTTTTCCTAAGATGATCCAGCTTCTTGGATTCCCTATCTGGTGGAGCGGTAGGGAATGCGCTATTGTAAATAGAGGCTTGGACCACCATGCTCTCAGGGGTGGGGTGTTGGGAGAGGAAAGTGGGGTCGCCCAGGCCGGGTCGTGGTGTTGGGCAATCATCTTATCCATGGGAGCCCCAGTGTTGGGCCTGGACCAGGTGCCCAAAAGGATGTCGGTTAGGGCTTCATTAAAAGGCAGCAGGAGCTCCGAAGAGTTTGCTTGCGGTTGAATAACCTCTGCCAGGAGGTTAGTCCTGACCGCCACTGTAGGGAGCTCGGGGTGGAGAGCTTCGGCCGCCCTACGCAACACCACTGCATAGGAATCCCCTCCTCCGTAGCCAAGGTAGGAGGAGACGACAGGCCAAGGTCAGAGGAGGTATCAAGACCACTGGCATCCCTCAGGTCCTCTCTCCAGTCCTGGTCATACTCCAACTGGTCGGTCAGAGGGTCACCTGACCCCTCCCAGTCCTCCTCCTCGTCCCCTGTGTGCCAATCTGGCCTGAAAGGGACCCCAGGAGTGAACAGGGCACAAAACCCCCACTCTTTGTCGGATCAGGTGTAGGGTGACGCCGGTCTTGTTCCGTGTCCACATTAGGGTGGAGGCCGGGGTCGACGCCGGCCGGGGTCACAACCGGCATCGAGTGCGGGTGCAGTGCTGCAGGAAATGGCACCGGTGGAGGTGTAATGAGGTCAACCGACGCCGATCCGGATCCAGACCTGGATCCATGGGGGGCCTGCGGCGCTGAGGCCCGAGCCGCTGGAAGAGAAGGTCTAGGACCCCCTAACCCAGTCCGTGGGGCAGTAGACAAGCCAGCGGAGTTGGGCTGCCCAAAGATGGCATGCATCGCCTCGTAAGACTGAAGAGGCTGGGCATGGGTCGCTCCGGGTCCGGGGAAGGGAGGGAAACTCTAAGTCGGCCCTTCAGGCTCCGCACACGGAGCCACGGGAGGGGCACTGCCCGCATCACTTGTCACGTAAGCCGACCGACGGGGAGTAGTCGAAGAGAGACGATTCTTCTTCAACTTCTTCTTGTGCTTCGACTTACCTGACCCAGAGTGCGAAGACTTGGATGACGAGTGGTGATGGATCCGTGACCGGTCCCTCGATGTCCCTCGTGACCGGGACCTTGAATGGCACAGAGCAGACTGCCGGTGCTCAAGAAGCTTTCGGGACTGCTCCTGCAAAGACTTCGGAACCATGGTCCGGCAGTCAGAGCACGACTTGGGGTCGTGATCTGAAAGAAACAGTTATAGATTCCTTACCTTAGAATCACCCCCAGGCATCAGATAGGGGAAGACAGGAACCCCTGATCTGCGACCACCGCCATCGCTTTCGTGAAAATCCGAGGGGCACTGGTAAGGCCAAAGGGGAGCACGGTAAACTGAAAATACTCGTGGCCTACCGTGAACCGTAGGTAACGCCTGTGGGCTGCAAGGACGGGAATGTGGAAGTAAGCGTCCTGAAAGTCCAACATACAGTCTCCTTGGTCGAGAGCAAACAGGACCTGAGCTAATGTCTGAACTTCCTACTTCCGGGACAGGGACTCGCTCGATAGCTCCCTTGGCCAAAAGAACCATAACTTCCTGACGGAGACGGGCCAAGTGATCCTTCAACATGTGATGGAGTGTTGAAGGAAGGGGTAGTCTTGAAGGGGAGGGAATAAAATCCCACCTGTACGACGTAATGTTGTGCAAGTGGGGGAGGTGAAGGCATATCTTGCTGCCCACTGGCAATTGGTGGCCCTGAAAGGTCGGACTAGGAAGGTTTAGAACAAACAACAGTGTCTCAAACAAGGGTATTATTTTACGTACAAGTACATGTGGCATAATTAATTGCAATCGATTAAATCCAAGGGTGGAGAAAACCAGGGAGACATTTTCTTGTAAAGGTACATTGTATTTCAGTCAATAAACATGTTGGACATATTAAACTTCATATGTACAAGCACATGGGACGGTAGCACTGCGTTACATTGAATGACATGTGACCTACAAAATACTGTGCACAAGTGCTCGTGAAGTGTTGTGACGGCTCAAGTGACACATGACGTGGCATATACAGCGATAGTGGTGGGCGCAATAAAAGACAAGTTGACTTCAAAAAACCTTTTTTTTTTTTTTACATGTTTGGGATACCCAAGCAATTATGGTACATGAATACACAAATGAGTAGGGTATCTGTTAATGGGGGCTCCACGAGCTCCACTGTGGAAGTCGACGGCGTTTCGGCCTGCAGAAGTCTTAGGCCATCATCAGGACCAGTTTACGTATTAT